>NC_086252.1:29726217-32359551 GCF_021018805.1 Prinia subflava
CTGCCACCTATTAGAAAGGACACTCAAAAAAAGTGCTGCAGAAAGCAATACAAAGAGCCCAGGAGTGCAGCTGGGAACTTTTAGTTACTCTCGAGTAATTAACATTGGAGAGAAGCATCCAAACAGGACAATATTTAGGGCTGCTTACATAACTGCAGTTTCTATCAGGTGTTTCCAAGCCTTCCCAGGGCCTGCTCCAAAGAGTCCAAAGGAAGTCCAGGAGGTCAGGGAAAAGCCCCTACACAATTCTTAGGTCAGCAGTGCCTTTGTTCTCCTCCAGTCCCCAGGTCCCCCTTGCTTGATCGAGCTATTTTCTCAAACTTTCCTCTAAAATTGGTCCAGAGGACTTGCCAAAGGGCAGCAATTACTAATTTGCAGCTCCAATCAAATCCAGCTATTTTCTTGTTCTGTGAAAAGCCATATTACCTGAGGTGGAGGAAAATACCCATCCTCAGGGGTGCAAATGTCCGAGGGGAGGGTGGTGCAGCTCAGCACCCAGAGGTGCAGGACTGACCTCTGCTTCACCTTGATTTCTTACCCAGGCAGAGTAACACTGAGCAGGGGGTGACAGTGGCCTTGGGAAAGTCCCAGCTATCACCACTGCACCCTGCAAACAAACACCCAAGCTGCACCCACAGGTCAAAACCCAAAGCCAGAACTGGGGCTACCAGGCACCATCCAACTCTAGTGCAAGGTTTTCTGTGACAGAGAAAATCAAGGCTCATGGAGGTTCAGTAAAGGGAAAAAGGATGAGCAGACCTGGGGAATAAAGGGCATTGCACAGCTCGTGAGAAACCACACCAAAAGGCAGCCCCACAGCAGCTCAGATGCAGCATGCCGGTTCAAACCCCAATTTTCCCCAAGCACGGAACACCCTGGGGTTAGCTGAGCAATTCAGTGTGCCCAGTATATGCTGATTGTCTGCCTGCAGGCCTGCCTGGGCAAGAAATGCAGCAGATGCCCCTCACAAGGGGAAAAACCACCCCAAACTTTGTTTTGTGCCACAGAGGAGCACTCTGGAAGGTCCTCCAGCCCCTGTCAGTAACTCTGGCTGCTCCAGCCCCGTGGGCCAGCCTCGGGGCTAACAAGCTCACAAAGGCAAATGCACACAGGCAGACAGAATGAATGCAGACAACAGCGTGACAATTACATGCTCATCAGTTTGACAGTTTTAAGACAAATTGCTTGGTTCATGCTATAAAAATGGAGAATGGCACTCACTGTATCTAATATCTAATTCCTGACTAGGCATGTCCCTACCGTTCAGCCCATCCTGTTCCCTTTTGCTGAAGGTCTCAATCATTTTTTGCTTTAATCAACTCAGTTCTGCACTAACTCAGTCTGAAACATGCCTGCTTTCTCCCATTAAAAAAAAAATAACTTGACACGTTCCCTTTAGGAACATCCTTGATTTTCTTTCCTCATTCTCTAGGCACACATTTCTGAGATGGGAGAAGATGGGGTAAAAGCACCTGCTGGAAAACAGAGGGTACCACTGGAGAAATTTCCATTCACTTACTCCAAAAGGACATTTCAGTTTAATTAATGTGTATCTCTGATTTCCATGTACACACATAAATGCATCCACATAGGTAATGGATAGATTAACAGTTCATCCACCTAACAAACAAGAGGAGCCTCTGCTCACTGGTACACTGCTCCCCAAAGCAGCAAAAAAGAAAATGTAATGGTGAAAATTCCCCCCCATGCTGGTGCTTCCAAATGCTCTTTTGAAGAGCTTTACCCCCTGCAATCACCCCAGGAAGGTTTGTCACAATCACAACCCTCACGTGTCTATCACACTTGCCCTGGCAGCTCAGGGGACAACACTGAAGCCCCTTCCAGAGCTCCCTGTTCTCCCCAGCAAAGCCAACAAGTCCTGCTCAGCCTGGGCAGCCAGGTGCCACTGCAAAAAATCCAACAAGCGTCCTCCGGTCCTACACACGGAAACCAGGCTGCCACAGGGATACAGCAACCCCACAGGCCAGTGTGCAGTTTCCAGTCAGAATATTTTACCAGCACCACATCAGCACTTTCATTTCCAGCTTCTCCTAGACCTTGCAGATTCCTGAGTTCCAGCATGGATGGAAAGGCTGCAGCAGTCTCCATCACCCCAAGAGCCATTCTCCCTCAAGAGTCCAGTTTCAAGGCATGCTCAGGTGATGGTTAAGGCCACATATTCACACCTCCTCTTCTGAGTGCCACTGAAATCACCACTTTTGAGGCCTGCCTTTCAAGGTATTCTTCCACAAGCCAACAGAATCCATGTCTGCTCCCAAATTTCCAAGAGCCCAAAGACTCGTGGTTTCAGCTCCACAGCCTCCTCCAGCTCAGCAGCCCCTGGAGGCTCTAGGGCTGCTGCTCACCAGAAGCTGCTACCATCAGCTCATCCATCATCACCCCTTTGGATGTGAACAGAGATGCTGAACACAAGCAGAAGTGAAAAGTCCACCCAAGGCAGGGGATGTGATGCACCCTGTACCAACAGGTTAGGAGGTGGCAGTCATAAAGTGAGAGCACCTTGGCTGCTCTGCTGTAAGATCTGTCTGTACACATCCCCTTATCCTCACAGCCCAAGGCAATGTAAATTCAAGGGACCTTATCCCTCCTGGGAAGCTACTGGGACAGGGCTCCCAAAGAAACTGGTATGACAGTACCACCGAGTGAAATTATTGTCCAAATATTTCCTCAGAAGAAATGCAAGAAGGTATATGTACACAGGAAGATCAATTATATATATAACTACACAATATGTGTGTGTGTGTATATATATATATCTCTAAACCATATAACAGTAATCTCTAAGCCTCTAAGTACACATTATATATAGAATTATACTACATGTACTAATAGACTTCTACTATATATATTTTCTGACAAAATTATTAATTGTTGCTTGCAAAGCTGATAAAAGCTGGCGCAATTTGCTCCCAAACATGTAAAGTAAATGCAAAGGGAGCACAAAGTACACACAAATCAGCTGACTGAGGTTCTGCCACCACCACACAGCTGCCATCTGTGGAACCCATTCCAGTATCTTACCCCTGATATTTAAAGAGCTATAAAATTTGACTGGCATATATGCACTCTGGCAACATAGATAGCAAATGGCAGCTAATGGAAAGAGCTAAGGAAAACACATCAAGAGCTATTTAATAAATTTAATAAACCTGATTAGGCTGGAGCAGAGGGAGGGGTAATAAGGTGGTGAAATGACCATGAAAAGAAGGCAGATATTATAGTTTATAATATTACTTTAAAACTTTCTGAAGCTGAAAAATTCCAGGTATCCTTTGAAATCCCATTACCTCACCTGATGACCTCAGCTAAAGTGAAATAATTAGTTTCAAACAGTACATAAAAAAAATACAAAAATACAGAATTAGAATAAGAACTTGCTAAGTTTTAGCATGTAGCATGTAATGGGAACAGCAGCTTTTAAACACGTAGCTCTTGGAACAAAACACCTTGAACTGTATATTTTTAAATAGCTGCTGCAGGCTAAAGGTCAGGAAGTATTACAGGACTTCCCTGTAAACACCCATCTTCCTCCTTGGCCCCTCCATTCCAGTCAGGAATTTTCTTTTTCTTTGGTAACTATCCCGTTTGCATGATAAGAGTCAGGCTGCCAGTCCCATTAGTACAATTAGTGGTCACAGTGACCACCAGATAAACATCTCCACTGCAGCATTCTGCAGAAACTTGTCTTTTGATGCCAAGTTAAAAAAACAAAACAAAACAAAACAAAAACCAACAACAAAACAACAACAACAAAACAAGCACAAGCTATTGGGTACCCCTAGCTTAATAGCCAGCGTTCCTGGATCCAATCTCACCACCACAGATGAGCTGGCTGGAAGAGGAGCTCTTACAGCTGTTTACAAGATGTCTCAGAAGCAAGATCTATTGCTTTACCCTTTCCCTTCTGCACACCAATTGCCTTGCTGGAAAAACACAACCCATGGAAGCTCTTACACTGTCAGGGTGTTTGTAGCATTTGTAAAAGGTTTTCCCTGGAGAGCTGCAACTGTGCTTACCAGTGAAAAACCCAGTGAAGCCCAGCCTCTGCCCTGGAGCTGCAGTTGCCCCAGGCAGGCCTGGCAGGAGGAGGGATGGGAACAGCAGAGGGGACAGAGCCTGCATCCTCAGCTCAGCACCAGCTGCAGCTGGGAGGTGAAGTGAGGGTGAAAAGGGAACAGGCATGGCCACACTAGAGGAATAAGGGTCAGCAGGGGACAGAACAGCATCACCACTGGCCATGCCCATCGAGAGGTTCAAGATCATCCACTGCTCTGGGGTTCTCACATCCCAAAATTGGTTCCTGACACAGCAGCTGTGCCAGCCTGTTTTTTGAATTTTTCCAAACATCTGAAAGCATCCATACTTCTCTCCTGAACACCTAGGACAGGCACTAAGCAGGCAATTGCTTTCTATGCATCAGACATTATTAGGTCTTTCACACACCTTGTTCTCTGGAAATTGTATGTCATCTTGCTAAGACATATACTGGATATTATATATAGATCTAAACTCATGAGCAGCCCCTAGGGAGCAGGGGAAGGTATTTGCAATTCCTCACAAACAAGGAGGAACAATTGAATTATGAGTGAGCAGCTTCAGCATCAACACAAGGATGTATTTTCCCTCTGCTCAGTTACTCTGTGCAACTCACGGCACTAATGCCAGAAGCCTGGGTCACCCCCCCAAAATGACACAATAGATTCAGAAAGGAGAATTATCTTTGTTACAAAGAGCCCATGCCAGGCCACACGACAAGGGACACGTAGCAGGACACTAGCCAGGGGCTTGGGGCTTTTTAGGGAGAGAGCTTTGGAGCAAGGCTCCCTGCAACACAGAGCACATGCAGGAATCCAGCATCCACTGAAAACAAGAAGGTAATTGAAGGGACAGATGCACTGAAGGAACAGTGCTGCTCTGTTGAGAGGGGCCGGTGGGGTCAAAGACTTACTTCCTATGATGTCAAAGAGCTGAGAAGTCGCATACACCCAAAATACACTCGGCATGGAGCATCCTGTGCCCTCACTCACCCCTTGTGGCTCGAGTCAGGAACAGGCAAGGTGAGAAAAGAGCTCCCTTCCAGCACTACAGAAAGCATGGAAGACAAAGGAGATGTGCCCACCTACCTCCTTGGAGCACCAGGCACACTTGGGATGGATGAGGAGACATTCTTCACAGGACGTGGCGCTTCCACTGGTGCACAGATTGAGACCTTCAGCAAGAGACAACAGGATGGTTATTCCACTCCAAAACAGTGTTTAGGAGAGTTCTGAGACATTCTTAATGCTAAACACACTGTAAATTCAAACAAGAGCAAATAATCTGCCAGGAGCCTAGAAGGCAGGAGGAGGTGTAAATCCCTCTTCACCTGTAAGGAGGTCTTGTTTTCTTTTCCTTCCCTAAGGTAAATGAAAAGGACA
Source organism: Prinia subflava (assembly GCF_021018805.1). NCBI lineage: Eukaryota > Metazoa > Chordata > Aves > Passeriformes > Cisticolidae > Prinia > Prinia subflava. Next base: position 29,731,656 of record NC_086252.1, read on the forward strand.
GAAACTTGCTTTGGGGTGCTGAGAACCTCTAAAATACGACTGAATATGGTCATTTTCCTTTACTCTTTTTCAATGTTTTTGGGTTAATCAAAGAGTCCAGATGCTCATCTGTCTAATCAAATACTCCCATTGCTGTGGACAAAAGGCAATAACTGTTTGACCAGTCTGAAACATGGAGCTGGCTGTCCAAAAGCCCCTGAGATGCTGACTTTAAAGTCACATATTTAGGCACATCTCCTCATTTTTTCTAGCTGAATATAGGGGGGGGCTCTCCCCATAATTTTCATATTAAAGCACTCTTGCCATATACTCGTCTCCCCTTCCCACACAGGTGATTCTGACAGCGGACTCACGTTACAGTAAATGACTTTTATTTTACTACAAGAGACGTTTCCACAGGATATCCAGGTTAAGCCTTGCAGTGTGTTTGCACTGGGACACATCCAAGGCAGCAGGGGTGGAAGACACCGAGGGCTCTCCTTGCCTGTGATGCCAGCAGGGGATCAGCCAGGCTGATGCTCTTTGCTCCAGGAGTGCTGATGTCCGGCAGCACAAGGGGTCCTGAGCAGGTTTCACTCACAAAATCCACAATTTGCGCTTTAAAAATGAAGTGCAACCACACAAGTAAAGTGAAGTAGACATCAATGGGATGGGCTTTGAATGCAGCAGCTTGTTCAAGCATGCCTGTGGCTATGAATGTGCCCTTCGATGCCACTGATGGCCCGGCTCCCCCGGGTGCAGCTATTAACTTCCACTGTCAATAAATGATTAAAGAAATCTTCAGCCGAGGTTTCAGCACAGAGGCTGCACACTCCAAATGAAACGCCTCAGGCTTGAACTCCCAGTCTGCTATTTTTTCCAACCCAAATGTCAATAAAAGCATTGTCAGGCCTCTATTTTCAGCCAGTGGCATCTGCAGATACCAGTGCACCACGCTGCTACTGGGTGGAATCTGCAGATTCCGCACACTTGCCAATAGCTGCTGAAGAGTCCCATGAAGTTTTCTCCTGACCCAAGAACTTTCTGTCATGGGAGCTTTGGAAGAAGGATTTTTGCTGTATCCCCTGTGAGTATTGCACCCAGAAATGGAAAGCCGTGGCTGCCTGGGTCGCTCCCACAAGGGGCTGAGCTGTGAGCACAGGAAGCAGTGAATCAAGCTGGACAGCTGGAGGAAAACCTAGCCAGTGCCCTGGACTAAAAACAAAAAGAGGATAAGTAGGTCCTGTCAGTCACTGCAGAGGCCTGAGCGTGCCAGAGTCCTGCACCTCTGCTGCCCACAAGGTGGTTAACTCTAACCCCAGAGAGCCAAGCCCTGCACTCTCTATGGCTCTCATTGAAACAGCCTCCTTGGCCTCATTCATACCAAACAAGAGCCTTCTTAAGAGTGAGGGTTTTTTTTTATTCCTTCTGGCTGTTACCACATCCCCAGGCATTCCATTCCTTGTTCACATTCAGAAGTTATATTCCAGCTCCTGGACATTGCAAGAGCTCAAAACATAAATAGGGAGTATAAAGCAAAATGTAACTTGTTCAACTGAGTTAAAATTTAGAGAGCAATTAACACTTGCATTTGCAAACCCTGCAACACATCCCAGAGCCTGCCCTTGAGAGCTGCTGCTCTGGCAGCTGTGCACAGGGTAACCCAGAAAAATAATGGGCTTTATGTAGCAAATAATTGCATTTGTACCCTGGCTACCCAGCCCTGGCTCTCCCACAGCTTCACTTGCCCATGTGCATGGAAATATTTACTTCCATTCCTGACTGCTGGATTTTTGAGGGTTTACTTAGTCACAGTAGTAGCTGAATGAAAACCCAGGTCTCCTGCTTCCAGTGCGTGCCATGACCAAAGCAGCCCACGCTCCTGTGGCCAGCCATGGGGTGACATTCCTCACGGTGGCTGCTTTTGAAGTTTCCAAGTATGCTTTTCTTTCCACTCTGTAGCAACACTAAACCATTTCCAGCATTGTTGTGAAAACAGAGCTTTGTGAAGCCCTCCAATTTTAGACTGAAACCTGAGCTTTTTAAGTTGGGGCAGAAACACAGAGGGTTTTCCAGATGCAAGTCTTTGCTGTGCTTGATTCAGTGCAGTCTTTCCCGAATGAGGCAGAGCAAGGACCTGATGATGCTCATGCCAGTGCAGATCCTTGGATATGCTGGGGCAAGTCACCCAGTGAGACTGGAAGGAGCTCAGTCTGCTCTTTGCACTGTGATACATTTAGTGAAACCACTCCTGAAAAATCAGCTAAACTTCTTATAATGGAGGAAATTCCATCCAGGATTTAGCCGGGATTACTCTGAAGGTAAATAATCCACCCCCACAGATTGCTGAGCTGCACAGCCCACATGCAGCCCTTCATACTGATGCCACTGAGTCCTAAGCCCTGAACCCTATTTATTTTGCACAGCAGTCTGCAGCAAGCACAAAGAACATCTCAAATGACATCCTTCTCTTGGACTGAGCTGCAGCAGAGCCCAAAAAAGCAGAAGACGGTGTATCCCACTAGACAGCAGAGATTTTAGTACATCAAACTGCAGATGGAGAGCAAGATAGCAAACTCTGATGAAAGGTACTCAGCAAATTTACTCATAAAGATGCTCCAGGCAATCAGACCTCATTTTAAACCTGTTCTGCAAGAAATCCTAGTTTGGGCAGCTCCTCAAACGGAGGTGAATGTACTGGCTTGCTTAGGGAAGACAGAGGAGAGAAAAAAAAAAAAAAAAGTGATGCACTTTGTACAGCTAAGAGTGCAAAAAGAGAATTTCATCTGTACTTGCAATAACCATTCGAATAGACTTGTCCTCGAGATGGTCTGCTGCAATACTGAACCATCAATTTCATGGATTAGACACACAGACAAAAAAAAATAGTTAAGAAAACCTCTTCTGAGCTTTTGCAGTTATGTGCCACTCTGCGAGATGAGCCTCTTCCTAAGATTACTCATTAAAATATCAAGCACTGACAGTAAGTCTGGAATGGTGGACTTAGGCATTTTGTGGGCTGCCTTCTTATGAAAAACTTTCCCCAAGTGCTCAGAGAGGAGGAAAACCCTATTTCCAGTACTGCTGGAGCAGAGTTACAAACGGCACTGCAGTCCACGTGTGTGTGGAAACCGAGAGCATCCCCAGGGGGGACAAGGACATCTCTCTCTGGGTGCCACGCAGACGAGGGGGGACGGTACAAGGTGCAGGTGAGGAACGATACAAGGTGCGGGCGTGGAGAGCGGTCACCGGCAGCGCGACAGCCCGTGCGTGGCTTTCTGCTGCTGCTCCTCATCCCATCACACACACAGCGCGCAGGCAAACATCCCGGGGAAGTGCTTATCCCTGAACAGAAGTGGCCGCAGCCGCTTCCATTCGGAATATCTAGAGAGAGCGAGGCACATAAATAAATAGCAGTTGCACGCTTTTTAAGGCGAAGGTGTGACACCCCGCGGACGCGCTCCGTGCCCCGCAGCGCTGCCGGAGCGCGGGTCCGCCCGCAGCCGGGGCACGGCGAGGGATGTGCCGAGAGCCCCGGCAGCGGCACCCCCGGGCACGGGGACAGCGGGGACAGCGGGGACAGCGGGGACCCGCGTCCCGCCGGCTGCGGGCGCACAGCAAAGCGGGCGCCGGGGGGAGGCACCGCGAAGAGAGGGGCGAGATGAGGAAAGAACACGGACGGTAACAGAGAGCACCGAGGCAGGTCTGGGGGACAAGCCGCCTTCCGGAGCGGCGCTGGCAGGGCCCGGGGCGGCGGGAGCGGAGCGGCCCTTACCTCTGCCGGGCTGCAGCGGGGCGGCCAGGAGGAGGAGGCGGAGGAGGAGGAGCGGGGGGGGCCGGCGGGCGGCGGCGGGGGCCGGCAGCCCCCCTCGGCGGGGCATGGTGCGGCGGCCGGGGCGGCCGGGCTGCCCTTCCCGGCCGGGCCCTCCCCGCCGCCTTTTGTGCGGCCGCGGCGGCGGCGGGAGGAGGAGGCGGGGGCGGTGCCGCGGAGCTGCCCGGGGGCGGCGGGACGGGACGGGGCGGCGTGCGGGTCCCCTGTCCGTGCGCCTCTCCGCGTGTCCGTGGGTCTGTCCCGCTCCCGAGGGTGCCTCCCCGCCCCGTGCAGGGAGGCGTAGCCCCGTCCGCTGCGGGCGCGGAGCGGGACCCGCGGGCACGGCCGGGCCCCCGCACAGGGACACGGACACGCACAGGCTGCCCCTGCAGAGGCACGGAGCCGCAGGGACAGCCACGGACAGACAGGCGGGGCGTGCGCGGACACACGGACACGGGCACGCACACGGATGTGCCCGCAGGCACAGCAGGAATGCGCGCCCTCGCTCGCAGCAGGGCTTGCACTCGTTCCCCAGGGGTCAGTGCCTGCTCCTACGTGGCATTTCTCCTGCTTCGGGGATTCTCTCTGTGCAGACAGAGCGTGCCCGTTCCCTGACGGGCTCGCTGAGCCGGGGCACCCGCGCAGCGCTGCGCTCGCTGTCTGGCGGATCTTGGCACGGTCCGCGCCCGCCGCCTGGGACAGCGACATCGAGAGGAAGCATCGGGTTTATGATCCTGTTTGGGTTGCTGGAGAGTTTTCGGTATTCTTCTGCTTTTAAATTAAATCATAAATCATCCCTGGAGCTGATCATTGATTTTAAAAGCAGTTTATAGCAACAGGTAAGTTGCCCATGACCTGCAGACCTGCATGACACCCTCATGTCTACTAGATCTCACCATCAGATTTTGCTTAAAACACACACGTTGTGTTTTAAGCAGACTCTCAGACAGAAGTGATTAACTGTAATGCCACCTGCCAAAATTTCCCCTTACTTGGATTGATTTCCAACGCTGCTTTCACAAACTTTGCTGATTTCTTCAACCCCTTCACGCCCCGGGAGAAACCAGGTTTGGGTTTGAAGTGACTGTTTGTTGTTTTAGGAAATACACGCCCACAAAAGTTGTAACATTTTAACTGTTCCGGCGCTGCTAAATCAAACCTAGTCCTGGTGTGTCTGTAGGAGCATCACAACCATACTGCTTGCAGCCAGTGCAAAAATATCACTAAATGCCTCATTTAAAACCTCATTAGGAGTGGGGTATGTGGGACAGGCAATAACCTACAAGCTGCCCTCGAGCTGTTAGCCAGCTTGTGTGTGGGGGGAAAGGGACAGCATCAGCTCTCCCTTTTATCCCAAAAAACACAAGGTACATGCTGTCACCCTTTATTAATAATAAAATTAATAATGGCCATGTTGGGACTAACCTGAACATGCAAGATGTGGTGTATGGAGACTTCAAAGCAGGTTGTTCCTCTGTGGAATATTTTTAATGTTCCTGTGGGGGAAAAAAAAAAAAAAAAAAAAAAAAAGAAAAAAAGAAAATGAAATGCAGATCCTGCACTTGCAAGAGAAAGTACTCAATATGAGCATTACTGCCCAGAGAAGCCTTGTGTGGACCCAGAAGTCCCTTCTTGGATCTTGTGGCCATGCCCAAATTCTCCAAGACACAACTACAAGTAGAAGTACCCATGGACAGACTCACGTTTGAGAGCTTTAAACTATTCCTGGTTGTAGGAGCAGGCAGACACTCGTCCCTTGTCCCTGTGTCCTGCCATGCTGCCCCAAAAACACCGGGTAAAGGAGCAGATGCACAGGGGCAAATGATGAATGAGCAAGGGGGAAAAGGAAAAGCAGGGGCATGGCGTAAAGAAACTCCTTGGAGGGAAAGAAACCACTTTGTGAGACTCGACTGTGGTATCTCAAGGAGCAGAGAAGAGGGCTTGAGGAAGCCGGCAGTACTTTCAGAGGAATGTGTTGCAGCAGGACCAGAGCCAGGCAAGGCGGAGGAGCTCCCCAGTCTCTGGTTATATTTAGCTGGGCTCAGCTGAGGCCGAGCTCACTCTGCAGGCGCCCATGGCACTGGCACAAGCACCTGGTGCTCACCGTGCCCGGCTGTGCTCATCCCACAGCCCCCTGAGAAACCCCCACGAGAAGGGGGAAGGTCAGGAGCTGCTGCTATGCACCTCTTGAGCACTGAGATGTTGTCAATGCTCACCATCTGCTGTCAGTCATGTTTTTCAAGCCAAACCCGTTGAAGGTCCCTCGGAGCCACAGGAGGTTTATCTCATCCCAGTATAACACCCTGACCAACAGACCACAGCGTGGTGTGTACAGAGAGAGACCCCTGGAGCTACAGGGAAATGCTGTGGCTTCCCTGATGAGAAGAGTGTTAATACCCTTCTCTAAAGCTGCTACTGTTCTCTTGCCCCACAAGCAGCAGAAAAACGGGATGTAAGGGTACCAGTGGCCAGCTGTAACAGCAAGGGGGAATTTGTGGTGACCATGAGGTGAGAAGCTCAGTGTCAGACAAAGCAGACAGCCTTGTGTCCTTGAGGTTGGCCACGGACCAAGAGATGAGACATGAGCAGAGGTAATGTGTGGCCTGAAATGAGATCCAGAGGAGGTGTTGGTATAAAACCTTCCTGCTCGCAGGTGACAATGTGTCCTGGTCGTTTTTCTGGAGTCAGGGATGGGGGGGCATATATGAAACCAGATAACTCCTTGATCTTCCTCCTGGGATTCCCTTGTTATGAATAAGGGATTGAGGGAAAAAAAAAAAAAAAAAAGCTTTTAGTGCCCATGTCTCAACAAGATTATTATGTACTCTGTAGAAGATGAGTTTGAGGCAACACCAAGACTTTGGGAAGAGAACAGAAAAATGGGCTCTGTCTCCTGAGAACTGTGAAAGGATGACCTACAACAAAGTCTCCCAGGATCTCCAGGAACAGCTGTCACCACAGCTTGGGTCTTTTCTCTCTTGACCATCATGTCTCCTGTCTACAAAATGCCATTCTTGAGGATCACAGCCCACGAGACAGATCCCTCAGGCTGCTTTAAGTATGTACATGCCACAGGGGCCCTTGGACTTGGGTTTTCAGTATCATTGCACAGTTTTGCTGTAACAGAGAGAGGAAAATCCCTGTCTGGAAAGGCCTGATCTTTATGCTCACTTTCTTATCACTCACAGTTTACACTATGGTTAAAGCAGGACATAAACCCAGGGTATCTGACCTGGGCATGAATTTGAAAGTGATGTAATTATAAGTTGATTCTTTGGTTCCTTTATCATCAATTGAAGCAAATAAAATCCTTTATCTGAGATATTCCATGTGTTTTACAGATAGGTTTTCATTGTCATATCTTCCGTGGGGCAGAAAGGGTGGATAAAAGCATCTGAGTCACATCTAGATGTCTGTCATGGCACTAAAGACATTCTGGATTTTCAGTGGTGAAGCCTTCCTCTCTCTGCACCAGTCTGAGCCACTCCCAGGCCTTTGCACCAAGCCTGTTCCAGGGTGAAGCTCCACCTCTGCCTTAGTGTTTCACAAAATACAGCCACTCTCCAGCAGCAGAATCCTGGGACATCACTGACTTTCTCCCATTTTTAGACTCTGTGGCATAAGTTTAGGTTTGTTACTTCCTAGCAGCTCCAGCTGGTAGAAACATCATCTGTCTGGATATAACTTCATTACAGCCACATTATTGGGTATAGCTCATTCAACCACCACATTTGCAGTAAGTTCAGGATCCCAGGCACAGCTCTCTAGTGTGCAAGAAAGACCAGCTAGGACATCTAAGATTACCTATTTCCAGAAGTCAGATGGCTGGATGGGGAATCCAGGTGCAGCCTGGTTTCGGGCACCACTGGTACGCAGCAGGTTCTGAACACCTCTCAGGCCTTTGGTCCAAGCACCTCTCCACACAACAAAGGATGGCCAAACTGGAATTCAGATGGTGAAAAAAGTGGACTGATTTATGGTTTTAATAAAAAGGACTTGTATGAGAGCTAGGGTGAAACTGGGGTGTAGGATCAGGGATGTGAAATAAAAGGCAAACTCGTTTGAACTTTGGAAACCTCCACCGTGTTACAAGCCTACACCACGTTCCCTGTATTGGGAAAATACTTAATTTTCCTTTCCAGATCCTCACCATGCTGTTTGCTGGTTCCTCCTGGCTGTTCCATGGTGGGAAATAGGGGAGCAGAGGTACAAGCTGTGGGCACAGGGCAACTCTGCCTCCTCCCACCAGTGAGCCCATAGACCAGGCTGCTGGGGTTTTCACTGCCATGGAAAAAGTTTGTCTCCTTCTTTCTCCAAGGAAGCTATAAAAAAAAATACAATTCACACAAAATGCTGGTTAGTAATAGGCAACTACCACATGCCAAAAATTACAATAATAAATTTAATCCTGTTTCTATTCTCTGGCTAAAGATGCAGCACATGTTGCCGCTGCCTGCTATAAAAATAGATCTTTTTACCATCTAAGGACCAACCTCTGTTCTCAGATACTGAAGAGCAACACTAGTCCCAAACAACTCCTGACCTGCTGAAGAGCAGCATTGCAACACTTCTGGGAAGCAGAGAATGGCACCTAAAGTGGTTTTGCCAAGTTTTGACCCTCTAATAGAGGAAAAAAAGGTAGAGTTCAGAATAAATCTCTGAGCTAGTCCATGCCTGAAGCTGCTGAGCTGGAAAGTGAGGTGCAAGGGGGAGACTTTCCTTGTGTCTCTATGGTACATAAGGCAGAGACAGGGATGATGAAGGCAGACCAAATCTGGCCAAGTTTTGGTTGGAGCAGGCTGGGAGGCACTGGGCTGCCTGAGAGGCTCTTTACAGGAGGAGCTCACTGATGTGCTGAACTGAAAAGGGTGATGGACATCTGCAAAAAATATGCCCCAATCCCCAGAGTTAAGTAATGCGCCATCGGAGGCGTGGGGATGCACAAGGCTGGGACACAGGAGAGGGTTAAAAATCAGCAGCTCGGTGGAACCCTGTCCGTGTGTCTGTTAATGGTTAGCCCCAAGGAAAGCCTGCTCATTAAAAGTTTTTGCCTCTGGCTGCCTCATCCCGCAAGTGCAAAGAGCCAGCTCCATCTTGTGGCCAGGAGCTCTGCTCGGTGGCAGAGAGGAACCAGAGGGAGGAGATGAGACAGCCTCAAGGTCCGTCCTCACCGCCCTGCACGGCGAGCTGAAAAATATTCTGCCTTCCTGCACATCTTGTCTCTCATAAACTGGTGCCACTTTGGTCAGCACTCCGGGAGAGCCACAAACGCCAGGAGTAAATGCTGAGGTTTCTTATAAACGGAGAGCCCGAAGAGGTTCCCTTTGTGTGCCTGCATGTAGGGAAAGCATCATCAAATACGATTTAAAGTGTCAGCAGGCAGAGCCAGCTAGGCTTGGCTCCACTCAGATCTCTGGCAAAATTCCCGCTGAATGAACTAGAAGCTCCAGGCCCAAGCACCAGGGTGAGCAGAGGGCTCTGGAGGTACAAACGAGTTTCCAAGGAATTCACCTGGATCTGTGTAGTTTGGACCTCACAATGCCCCGTGCAACTTTTTCAAATCACAGCTGACACCTGGCTATTTAATCACTACCTGAAATAAAGTTCTGGACTCTGTTTTTTTGCTTATTTTTCTGGCAAGTGGGTTTTGCCCAACATGAGCTTGCTGCAGAATCTGTTCACACCAATCTGGGAAGGACAAAACAACTGAGAAATGCCAAAGAGTCTACAAGGAAAGACCTTGCTTTGAAAAGAATAATAATGTACTGTTACACATGTGCTACACAAGCCCTGTTTCATTTATAGGAATGATATACAGGCCCAGGCCCACAATTCCTCCCCAGAGACCCCTATTCCCATTAATGTCAGTACAAGTTAGGCTCTGAAATACCTGCCTGGACTTGACCCCTGTTTCTCACCAATTTAAACATTCCTCTGCTTGAGAGAGGATTAGGAACCTTAGCACTATAATGACCTCTTGAATTCATTGACTGTTCCAGATATGAAACATTTTTTCTTTTAACTTTTTACCCTATAAAAGATCTCTATGGATAAAAAAAAAAATCAACTTGAGAGAAAGCCTTTTTTTCTCCCCCCAAAGTCTCATTTATGCAGCAGACTTTCTTTCCCCAGCTACATCCAGATATCTCTGACTAAAGGAGAGGCAGAGATTCCCTAATGTTTAACCAGGCTCATGTCTTTTAGCACAGAACAAGGAGAAGTGCCACCAGTGAGGGTCAAGGGAGCTCTCTCAGGAGGGCTGGGGGCCTTTCTTGCCCTCCCACCCACCCAGATGTGATGGATGTTACTGTGGGAAGATGTTAATACCACCTTTGGAAATTGGCTGCCAAACAATGACCAGACAGGGAAACCAGATGGGACAAATGGCCCCTAGAGTGTTACTAGTGGTATTAAAGTCTCAAAACAGGCAAAAACAACAACAACCACCAAAAAAACCCCAAAAAACAAACAAACAAAAAACTAACAAATAAAACCCACCAAAAATCCAAGCACACCACCACACACACACACACACACACACAAAAACCAAAAAAAAAAAAACCCCAAAAAATCAACAACAAACCATCCCCCCCCCCAAAAAAAAAACCACCAAAACAACAACAACAAAAAAACAACCCACCCAACAAACTTGGTTGCCATAAATGCGCACCAAAAGCAATGTTGGGTCCCTCCACAGTTCTTTCTGGCGTCCTTAGCAATATTTTTAATTCTTCTCAGTGCTCTGTTTTCCTTTTCCCACTTTATCTGACCCTGCAAATCTCCCAATTCCCCTGGGGAAATCTCTGCCATGTTTGGCCACCAGTTGGGCAGATGTTTTCTCTCTGCTCCCCTTGATGTCACCACTGTAGTGGGTGCTCTGGGGGGCACTGCCTGGGGCTTGGAGACAGTGTCCAGGGGATTGGGAACGGTGAGAAGCAGGAGAGGCACAGCTCCTTTAGGAGATGTTTTCCTTCTGCCAGGAGAGGGAGAGTGGGAGCTGTTGGTCTCGGTTTTCTCCTGGAGAGGAATAGACTTTGCTCTCCGGAGGTTGCTCTTTGGAGCCTGTGTGTGAAAGGCAGCACCTTCCAGACTCAAGAGCAAGAAGCATTCTGCATTTTTTCCAGTTATCTGCTTGTGAATTTTTCCCTTTGTTTGTTTTATGGGGCTGTCTTTACACAAACAGCAGAGCCCTATGTACAGAACCTTGCCCTGCCTCTCTTCTATGAACAGCCTGGGCATAACTAGGGCATATAAGATCCACTATGCACATAAGCCACAGGCATCACCTTTCAGCCCATGCTGATGTTGAACAAAGCAGGTCAATGCATTCAGAAGCTGAGAAATGTCCCCCTGGTCCAGGGTGTTCCTCCAGCCCCAGACTCTGGTCCAGCAACAGGACAGACTGGGTCTTGGGGGCCCAGATTCTTTTACAGCCCCTTCCTCCAGCATCCCTACTTTCTCATCCTTTTGTTACATCTCTCAAGGATGCATTTGCATCTGTGAATTTGCCTGATCTCTTTCTGAACCTGCAGATACAGCATCCACAGCATCCTATGACAGCAAGTTCACCAGCTGTGCCTGTAGGGGTTTTTTCTGCTTTATGCTGACCTTCTCTAGCATTGTGTCCCCAGATTCTGGTGGGTGTTTGGCTGCCACTCTGAGCCAAAGGCTTTGGAAACCCATCAGTGGTGGCTCAGTGCACCTCAGTGAGTCTGGCTGTGCTGATGTGCTGGGAACACAGCTGGGTATTACAGTCCCCCACACCTGCACCCCTGGGCTGTGCTGATCCTTTGGCTCCCCAGGATCAGGCTCTGCTCCCAGTCACTTTACCACTTTTTCTATTTGACCTCATCCCTCCTCTTACCTCAATGAAAGTGACTTCACTTGCTTTTCCTTTACTCCTGTTAGCTCTTTACTCTGTGTTGCCCTTCTCCTTCAATTGTTTGAGCTCTCCCAGCTGATCCAGTGCAGATTGGCAGACATGGGGAGCTCCCCAAGAGCTTCAGCTGTAAAAGCAGCCACAAAGTTATCACTGACTTTTTCTGCTACATCATCATCCCCATCTGCTGCTTCTATACCCTTGTCATCAGCATTCCCACTGATTTCCTAGCTGCTTTTGTGGCTTTGGTATATTTAAAGAGCCTTTTATCAGCAGCTAGAGCATCCTTGGCAAGGCCATTTACAGATCTTATTTTTAGCCCTGTTTCTTTCCTGTTTAATTGTGACCTGACGTGTTTTATGGGTTTCTTTGTTCTTAGACCACTTTGGGCTTTTAGTGTTGGATTTGGGGTGGGGTTTTTTTTGACAAGTTGCTATAAAAATCAGTGTTTTCAGCTCACACCTCAAAACCTGGGAGTGGTCAATTTAACGCTGCTGGGAACCCTTAGTAAGCAAAGCTGCTCCATCACCCCCCACCAACACCAGACACATGGCATTGAAACAGAGAGCATTCCTGGGCTAAAACTAAAAGGCTGAAGGGTGGAAAATTTGGCTAAAATAGCAACTGATGACTTTGCAGTTGCCAAATTTGACAAATGGCAGTCCTACTTTCACAAGAGGGACAGATGAGGCAGCACTGGGCTTGCCTTGCTGTAGATTGTGGGTCATTGTACCACAAATTACCTATAGGATCCTCTCTCTCTGGGTTGTACAGAGGTCCAGTCACCTTCCTAAGCCTGGGATGAAGTTGAGGTGCTCAAACTGGCTAGGAACAGTCACATTCACCAGGACACCTGCCTGAATCCCTTCAACCCTCGCCTGAGTTTTCCCAAACACTCTCCATACCAGGAGTTTCTGTTGGGAAGCCATTCCCACCGAGGAGGTGAAAACTCCTTGCTAGAGGAGAGGCTCCTTTCCCCTTACCCCTGTCCCTGCTGTTGGCAGGAGTGCTGGCATTCACCTTGAGAACAGCCAGCCATCTCACTCAAGGTACACCAGAAGTGAAAATCAAACCCCTTGGTCTGCAGTGGTATCTTACCTTCATTGTTCACTTCCACTTGTTTATGTCCCCAGCTTGGCACACCACGTGCATGACCTGTGTAGGAACAGGCTCTTAAAGGAAACAAGGGGTGGCTTCCTCCAACAGGCAGCGAGAAAAAAATGCAAAGTGCTTCCTGCTTTCAGGCCTGGAAGGTGCTGCTTTCACGTGCAAGTCTGGATGCTGGGCTTTGCTGGGGAATGTGTGGATGCAGAGGTTTAGCTCTCAGTTTTGAGGCTGGTTTCAGGTGTAAGCAGTGCTAACAGCAGCAGGCCTGATCACCCCACCCATTCTTACCCTGCCATCCCATTACACTCCTGAGGTGCAGCTCCCCTGAGGCACCTACCATGCCCCTCCCCTCCCACCCCACATTGCTTGAATATGTTTGGGTGTATCTAAATAAGTGTAGGGTGGCCTATGACTGAAGCTGTCCCAATATTCCCAAGCAAGTATGAGTTATAACCAGGCAAACCTCTGTCCCAGCTCCTTTAGCATCCTTTAGCACACCCTGTGCAGACATGCCAAGCAATTACACTCTCCAGAGTGACTTTTGGGGCAGGATAAAAGTTGGTGGCAGATTTGAGAGGCAGCCTCTTCCCACCTCCTCTGCGGGTCGTGTGCCAGCAGGACACTCTGCTTCTCAAGGACACACACTGCACCTCAAGGGAGAAGATGGGTGGGAGAACCCAGGATGCAAAATGGGTTGTGGCAGATCCCTGGAGCCTCTCAGCCTGCCTGCAGGCGTGTCCACACTCACACTGACAGTGAGGACCCAACTCAGCCCCTTTCCTATGCCTACCTGGATTTCGAAGGATGGGCAGCTGAAACAAAGCATGAGTCAAGAGGCAGCAGTCATAAAACTCAACAATGAGCTATTTTCCATGATCACATTTCCCAGAATAGTCACACATTGCTAACAGACAAACAGAAGTGAAATATCTGGGAGTTTGCCCTTTCGGTACAGAATTCCAGTCCAGATAAAAGAACTGTAGCAGCCTTTGAAATGCTAAAAAGGAGCAGGCTCACAGTGGTATCTGATAGCCCCTCCCCAGCACGGGCTAAATGAGAACTGGCTGCAGTTGCAGAAATTAGCTTTGAATTAGAGCAATGAAAATTCCTCTGCAGTTAAATGATGCAAACACCTGACTATTTTTGCTGCTTTTATTACCAGTGATAGCACATGTCGGGATATCAAACCCTCAATAAAGTTTTACTGCATTAAAGTTTCTCATTCAGCATTCAGCTCCATTTCCAGCCTCTGCTGCTTTGCAAAAGAATAGCAGATAACACTTTAAAGCCTTTCCACGTGCCTCTGTAGCAGGTTACTGTTACATGTATTTATGCATGGAGCCAGGAAATTTACCTCAGTGAAAGACCATGATGACCATTCCAGTGGGCTGTTACTCTTGATATAGAAAAACCTCTTTATTCAGCCCCCTATGAGCCCAAGTTTCCATAGGAAGACTGGGAGGAGGAGGAGGTATCCAATCAAAAGTAGCCAGCTGAATGAAGCTGAGCTTCGTGACTTTTGGCCAGTTTCTGCCTTTATCCCATCCATTTTCCAGTGCCTCAACACACGCAAACTTACCCAGAGTGGAGTCTGCGTGGGGTTAACAGAGTAGTGCAGACAGCAGAACCTTTTCCTGCTGCTGAAAAGTCAGAAAAAAGGGAGAAAGAAAAGGACTGAGCAGAGGGTTTAGAAGCTGGGAGCATCTCCTTCACCCAGGTTATAATGGACACAACACAGGGCTCTAATAAAAAGAAGGGGACAGCAGGCATGGGGGGGCACACATTAAATTGTTGGGGGAGGGAGCTTGTCCAGCTTGCAGGGCTTTTCTAGCTGGAGGAAGAATGGATCTCTCTGCCTCTTGTGGCAAGTGTGGCCACCGTGCCTTGCTTTGCTCCTCACCGGGCACCATCTCAGAGGAAAAGGCAAGAAAATAAGGCCAAACCCCTCCCCATCCTTTGAACCAGGTATCCTGACTAGTTAAATCCAGCTATCCCTGCTCCCGTGGAGCCATGCTGAGTGTGTAGAGACGCACACAGATGGTGGGGTTGGCTGAGGCCACCAGAACCTGGTCCCTTACAGACCCTGCCAATGGCATACACTGTGCAGCCAGGTGACAGCACCAAAGGGACAGGAGTGAACTGGAAGAAAGAAATAATGAAACCCCAGAAAAACAACAGAGAGAAAATTACACCTTTTCTCGCCAGGTTGCTTCTGAGAAAGCAGGACCTACCTTCTTTCGCTGCAGAAGCCACATGAGAAAGGTCAGGACTATTTAGGTCCCAGCTTTCAATCAGTTGACTGGCAAGTGGGAGCTGGTTTTGAGCATGGAGAGACTGGAAAGAAGCATCTGCATGGACATCCTGGCAATCTCTGCAGCCACATGCAGTGTTCTCTGCCACTGACCCCCAGACTTGTCATTCAAGCTGGAAGACACTTCATCTGGGCCGTTAACAGCTGCCATCAGACAGAGCAGCTTGTCCAGCATCTTCAAAGGAGATCCAGCTGCACTAACTACCCAGTTCCCACTAAATGCAACCACTGAATATCGGTGCCAGTCTCACAACAATAAACATTTTAACTTCGTTAATACTTAACATTTCTAAACTTCTGAGTGAAAGCTGGGTGCTGATGTAACTAGTCTGTGCACATTTGTGTCTTAACTCTGCACAAATTTCAACATAAACTAGTCTCTGGAATTTAAAAAGCCCCACTTAAATCACTGGGAGGAACATAAGAAAACCTTGGTATTGAGAAAAAATAATGTTTAATAGGAAAAGTTAATCTGCATATATAAAAACCAAAACACAAAATACAACAGAATTAAATGATGCTTCAAATGATTGTAACCTATAAATATATGTACATATGTGATATAAGTATTTTATATTACTAAAATGATAATGCCAGTCAACAGATAATGTACACTCAGTAAAATACAGTAAAATATAAATTCTTTTATAGACAGATTTATTGACTGTACGTAAGAAATTTTTAAAAACCCCAAACACCAAGCTTATTATCATTCAAACATAAAGACTGCAAAAGAAAAAAAATGCTAACACTTTCCACAGGAGCTAAAAATGTAAAATCAATGCAGTTTTGCAAGATGAAGAAGAATAGTATTTGTTTTTGAAGATATTGTATCTTGCCATTGTATTAGGAAGAAAGGCTGTGGAGAAGGTCAGACAAGTGCCTTTGTCTCACACAACCCATGTCAGCAGAGATCTGAACAGAATGCTTTCAGATGGGAAATACTGGTGGGTTGAGGAGGGTGAAAAAACCTGTATCTAATAGAGTAAACAGGTCAGGTTCTCATGGAAAACAGTTTTCATCTGCCCAAAGCCGTAGTTCAAATTAAGTGAGCACAAATCCAAGTGAAGCTCTGGGTACTGATGTTTTTCAGCATCACACATATTGCTGGACCATCTTCCAGAACTGAAAACCAGCAGGGTTAAATCCTGGAATCTTGTGTACACTCACTCTCTTGCCAATGTACTGGACTCACTGAAGCAGTCTAATGTTTATTGGAGCACATTAGTTCTTTTAAAAGAAGAACTTTTCCTCTTCTTCTCCCTACTCTCTAACACTTTTCCTTTATTTTAAAGTTGTCCATGATCTCTTTGAAGCAGGAGTCTTCCTCTAGAAAATCTTGAGAGAATTGGGGGGTCAAGGATGCTGTTGTCTCTTCTGCTGAAGTAACTGCATTGGTGAGAGGCTGTGAAACTCTTTGCTCTGACCCAGTGTTGTAGTGGTCATCCATCCTTCTGCTGCTCTGGTCATTCAGTATCTGTTCTGCATCCTAAAGCCTCTAGGCTCCTGTGATATTTCATACTACAGAGAATTTTTAGACAAGAAAAGAAGAGAAATAAGGACTCACAAAGATCATCAAGTCCAACACTTGCATGAATGGCCTATACAGGGTTTCATCCCACAGCCTTGGTGTTATTAACCCAAACCGAGCTAATTTCAAGCCTCTGCTTCCTCCATGGCTCCCTTGCAGAATTCAAGGATAAAACAGGCTTTTTTTTTTTTTAGAACATGCCTTCCATGTAATGACACCCACCGATGCCCAGGCTCCCCTGGGCCACAGCAGTGCAAAAACTGTTCAGTATTATTCATGGCACTTCACACCTTTCCCCTCTGCAATGCTGCAGCAGCTGCAGATGCTCTTGCTGTGAACGAGGCAGCAGCAGCCACGTGGGAGGACAGAAACCCCTGGGCATCAGTCCCAGCTCAAACTGTGCTGTGAATCCTGCATGAGGCTGCAGCTGGGAGGTGCCACTGCAGCACCTCTTGACTCTACAGCAGCCTAAAGGAAGCTCAGGTGGTGGCAGCCTGTGATGCTTGCAGGCACTCCTGTGCTGAGGGATGAGTTTGGCCAGGGCATACAAATATCCTATGACACAGCATACTGGGAAACCAAGCTCTTGCTTTGACCCTTGCTTTTCACATTTCCCTGCTTTGGTACAAGGATGACTACTGGGGCTTTAGAAAGGTCTTTATGAGTGCTGATCTCTGCATTGAGGAAAATTTCTGTATTAAGACTTTTTTTCAGCTGCAGCCACAGTTGTTTGGGTGCCTTTATGTTACTTTGGCCTTCTAGGCCAAGGGAGGATGTACAGAGGGGAGCTTAGGTTCCAACCATGTCTGCAGCCCACAGTGCTACTGTTCAGGAATTCCATTCCCACAGGACTATGTGAAACACTTACCAAATCATCATAATCCCTCTCAGGAAAACGATCTCTGTTTGTGGAATGCATCTCATAGGGGTTGTTTGGCTGATATCCTGGGTTTGCATGGCCAGAAGTGGTCTGCACCCTGGGGAACATGCTTGGTCTTTCATCAGAGGTATTAATGTCAGAATACTCTGGCTTTATCAGGCTCCTCTTCTCTGGACTTCGTTTGTGTTTTGCTCTTAGAAGAGATGAAACAACAAAGGCGATTTTAGAACACTATTTATTGTGCCTTACTTCTTAAGTCCAACTTACTGATTTGTCCACTCCCACCCTATTTGGAATCCTCAATCCCATTCTGAAGCATGCAGCAGATTTTCATAGCATACCTCGTGCAAAACCCTTATTACAAACACGCAGCGATGCAGTTTCTATTCAAGGGTAAGAAATATTCTTACCTGACTGAAATAATAGAGACTGCTATCACTAAACACAGGATAATGGCTCCAAGCACTGTGCCCACTATTATAAGGATGAGTTCACTATCTGGAGAGAAAAAACCATCAAACAAGAAATGTGTCAATTAATAACTCACAATGAATGTTGAAAAATGAGGGAAGGAGGAAGGAAAGGAAGGAAGGAATAAATTTATTTCCAGGCTCCTGGTGCTTACAATATTTTGTGGACACAGAAAGTTGTAAATTAAGGATATGCATTAAAGACAATCTCTATGGATGGCTATTTTGACTCCAGCTCTAATTCCTAATGCTATGCACTGAATGGTTTTACACATAGTTATAGGTGAGGGACAGGAACAACTGGGAGGATGTAGGAGTTGTTTAAGCTAGTATTGATGCTAAATTGTATAGTTAGGTGTCAAATAGGCTCTTCCTATGCCCTAGGGCAACAGAGAAACATAGGGCAATAGAGAAATTTCAATTTTTCCCCTAACATTTTCCTTCTATAAATGCAGAATTGTGGCACTGCTAAAGACTATTACTTTTTTGTTGTCTCAGACAGATTAAGCATTATTAGGTGTTTTTCAATTATTAGGTATTTTTTGTAATTAAAAATCAGAAATTCTTATACTTACTGTCAGTGCATTCCTCCCCAGAGTAGCCCACTGGACAACTGTAGGACAGAAAAAAAGAAAAAGGGGAAAGAAAGAAAAGATGATGTTTAGGGTCTCTTTTAATCCAAACCATTCTATGATTCCATGATCACAAAACTATAGTATATTTCCCCCTTTTGTCAGCAATTTCTCCACAAAGCGTGTTCATTACAGGTTTCCCCTTTAACCCTATCTTAAATTATTTACTTTCATTAGAGGGAACCAATATGAGATTTTCAGAGGTATTGGTGCTCAGCACTCAAAGTTTCAGGTTCCTAGTCTGAATAATGTTAAAAGGACTTAATTTTTCTAAAGAACTAAACTCTGCACATCTGAGCCACTTGGGATTGCCACGTAATGCCTTTAACAAAAGCTTCAGTGTAAGGTCGATAAGGACTGGCTACTCTATCTTCCTCCCATAGTAGTTTCTTATGTTTAAAATATAAGAAACGTTCAATTTGCAGCAGTAATAACTAAGAAGAGTTGAATTAATGGATATGAGGAGTGAGACTCTCTGTTTATCCACCAGAGCAGAGCACAACCAGGCACTCACTCGGCCTCACCAGCAAACACCACTGTTCTGTTCTGATCCTGAGCTGACAGAAAGAATTTCAGAGAGAAAACCAAGCAGGAATAGCATGGTCTGAAAGTTATTGGGAAACAGTCTCCTCTGACACCAGTGCAAACATCCAGGGGATTGGAGGCACGTCTTGCTCTAATGCCTGTTGCTTACTAAACACTTCAGCACAGCAGTTCCCATGGCTCAGCCACGCTGTCGGAGTAGTTTGTGTTTATGTGGTGAAGTGCTTTCTTCTCTTCACTCTCTCACAGGTGACCTTGGGTCTCCTTGCCTTTCCTCTGAGCTGTTATGAGTACACACAAAAGACTAATGCCAAGGAGTAAAAACGCCACAACATGTGACACTGCAGAAATTTGTCCACCTGCTGTCCCCCTTGGGCACCTCTCTGATTCACGTGGCTGCAGCCTGTTCTTCTGGATTGCAGCTGACCCTGAATATCCTGGGATGGATATTCCTCTCCCCTACCTTTGCCTACAACACAGGAATGCAGTAAAAAGCTGAGTACTCACGCCACACAGGTTCCATCGTTGTTTTTAAAGTTAGTCATGCATTTGCATGTTGGACCCTCTTCTTCTTTAACGCAGTACTTGTGTGTCTCTGCAGAACAGCTTTTACTGCAAGCTGGATTTTCAGGGAGAAAAACAGGAGTGAATTGCAGATAGGAGATTATTTTATTGCTCTGGAAACACACACACACACATTCTTCCTGTGCTTTAAAGAATCAGAATGGCCTTTTTAGGACTGTATCTATGTAAAACAAAAGCTGAAATATAAAATCACAAAATTAGAAGTAAACAGGCTGTGTTTAAAACTATCCAACTTATCAAAAAGGAAATCTGGCTGTGCTGCATCTTCCATAGGCAAGCAATGACCTGAAGTTTGATCTCACAGCAGACTTGTATGGCAAACTGTATCAGTTTTAGATGGAACCACAAAGGCCTACACTGGATCACATCTTACTGGGATTTTTTTGTAGCCAGCTTTCATAACTTTATCATGGATTTTTGAATTATTTGTTGTTTTTCCTAAAATCTTACATCGTATACTTTTATTTTTTTACTTCTGTAGTGTGAAAATTTTAGTTTCCATAAGAAGAAAATAAGGTATTTCAAAGAAAATTAGGTGCATTGCAGGGCTTTGGAGGGTAGCTAAAATATAAACACAGCACTCACTAAAAGACTCAAAACAAGAAAGTAAATAAAATCTTAACAATTAACAGTTCCCCAAAATGACAGAAATCATTCTTCTCACAAAAGTCTGTCTAATTCCAGGTAATGCTAACTTAGAATTATGAATAAGGGACAGAGCTCAACAGGTCATTGTAGTGCATCATGAGACTTCCAGTTCTGTCAGCTGCCTACAAGTAACATGTAGAATTTATTCCCAAAATATGTCCTAGCAGAGAAGGCTGTAAGGATAGGATTCAATTTGTTCCATCCTTTACCTGTTTAGGTTTCAGTTCTTACCAGAACTCCAACAATGCATTTAAGGACTTGCCTACTCACTGGTTTCAATGATGATTCTATCAAGATTTAATAATTTATTCTACTGGAATAAAATTATAGGTTTTTTTCAAAGTGAAATGTGAGGATGTGTTTCTATGGCTTTCTTCACAAGATGCACATTCCCTGGTTTTTAGAGGTCAGCACATATTCCCAGCACCCTTCTCAAAAAGACAAGGAATAAGCAGGTCAGCCCTTCAGGGATACATAAAGCAGCGAGGTTCTTACCTGAACAAGAACGATCATCCCATTCTGTCTTTTCTAAATCAGGTTTGCATTTGCATTCTGGAAACATGCCTTCCTGACACTCTGTGGTTTTCGTATCACATCGATAAATATCACAGGACTTTGCCTCTTTAAAAGAGAAACAGGGAGCAAACCTGAATACCCTTTCATAGAAAGCAGTGCACTTGCTCAGTAAATCATAAACCAATTATTTAGTAATTCTAAACAGAAAAATCAGAAGTCCTTTTCTTGGGACATCAAAATTGCAGGCTTTTGGACCAGCTATTTTTTTCCTCCTTGCTCTTTACCAGTTAAGGTCCTGTTTCCACCACATCTTCTGACCTTCTGTTTCTCACCTCCTACAACCACCTCCAAACCTTCCTGGCCCTAGTCTATGAAAAGGGACATTCTTCCCCTAAGTTCATATTCTGAAAACTTTCTGACTCACTTTAAAAAAAAAAAAAAACCTACAGAGAAAACCCATAACTATTCTTCTCATTTTTTCCACAACTGAACTGTGAGACCCAGATCCCATACAGTTCTAGAGAGATAGAAACCTTTATGGGCATGCAGCTCATTTCATGAGCAGCATTTGTATCCTGTTTACCCAGTGTGTTGCTCTTTAGATCCATGTCCTGGTGGTGGGAATTTTTTAAAGACCTCAGTGCATGGCATGCTGTAGAAGGATGTGACTGCACTGGTGCCTTGGAAGCTCTCAGAGGTTTCCTATTTCCTCCTCAAGGCTGAGGTGGATACAGTCACCTTCAGAGACCAAATTCAGGCTTTAAGCCATGAAATGGACTCTTAATTATTAGCTAGACCTTTTAAGAAAGCTGATTTCAAAATAGGAACTTATGTTTTTTAAAAAAATAGATAAAAAAGAGAAAAAAAACTTATTTTAATTAGAAACTCCTTCTCCCAGTATTTCATCTTTAATAATGCAAGACTTTACTGGTTTAGATCAACAAATCCCTTAGCTCAGTAGCTAATCAGTGAGCCCTCATTTCAATTACTATGGCTTACTATGGGAGATGTCTAAAGAGAGTTTCATCCTATTTTGCCAGTAAAATACTGGTTTATTCTCAGAAGCACAATATATGTATCTATATATTTTATCCTGATTTTTCCCAGTTCTGACCACTCAGCAGGTTAAAACCACCACACCACGGAATAACTATTTTCCTTGTCTCCTTTACACAGGAAGTAGAAAGCCTTAATAAGACAAAAGAGTCTAGCACTGAATGGTTGAATCTTCAAAATTACCCAAAACTGAACATTCAGCTCCTTAAAATCAACAAGGTGTATGATTTGATGAGCTCCTATGGCCACAGAAATCTTTCAACCAGGTTTTAGAACCTTTCTTTCTGCTGCTTAGTTACTTCTCTAGCAAGGAGTTACATACCGTGGTAAGAATCAACATAGGACTGGCTTCCATTTTTTATTTCAAATTGTACTGCAGAATTAACTGAGGCCTCATCTACAGTTGAGTCCCACCTGAACAGGTTTGTCACTGTTACATTCAGTGAAGCAGCCTTTCTGCTTTCTCTTTGAGGTCTGAAAAGGACAGATAGTACCATTTTAAAGTTTCACACAATCCATATGGATAGCAAGCTAGATGCAAAGATGAGAGAAAATTTCTGCCAAAACTCCCTCTCTCCCCCAGCTTCTCGCTTCCCATAATGCAGGTAGTTGCCAAGAGACCTGAAAATCAGCCTAAGTCTTGTTCAGGAATATATTAACAGCCATCTTTCCAGTAAAGGTGTAAATAGGTAACTGCTGCATTTAATGCTAACAGCATTGCTCCTTTGTGTGCTGTTGATACACAACTGACATTTTCTCACTGGGTTAACCTCAAGCCAGCTGCAGTGTGGAGAACCTCATCAGTTAGACCCTAACTTTCACATGCTTCCATCAGCCTGTGGTGTCATCCAGGCATACTGTGGAGAACCCACCCTGACGCGTGGTGAAGATAATTCAGGGTATATGACCCTGAATGACAATATGACAATGAGTGCAGAAGGGTCTGTTTGTGATGTAGAGGAATCTGTGCAAATTACACACTGTCTAGGTTGGGTTGAGCTCACAGCAACCTCCCTGGCATGAGGTGGAGAACAGCAGTGACTTCCCTGTCCTTCAGCTAAACCTCATGCTGCCAGGATATGCACACAAATATCCTGAAGGGGCAGATTGCTGTAGTTCCTCGAGGTGTTACTGTGCCCCACATCTCAGCTGCTCTGCTGGAAGTTACTGCCCCCACAGCTCTGTTAGAACAACCTTCTGCTTAGCTGCTTAATCCCAGGGGGGCACTGGAAGGGTTGACCCTGTTTCTAGCATGCCAGGTTTTGTTTGGTGGGGGTTAGGAAACACAGAGAAGCTGGCAGAGCTCTGGGGACAGTAACCTGTAACAGACAGGGAGGGGAAAGAGGGGCATCTCACAGGGTCTAGCTATGCCCAGAGCTACAGCCACCACAACCCATTCAGTAGCATCTTTGCTCAACCTGACACCTGGAGACACCAACAAATGCACAATAAAATGCATTTTCTATGCCTCCTGTAATGAGGGTGTTTTTTGAATTAAACTGCAACTTCAAGCTGGATAGCACTCCCAGCAATCATAGGAACCTCAGAGTTAGAATTTCAGACATTCAGATGTCACAGGGACTGCTAGTTTCAGCACAATGCTGTATGCTATATGGTGCTAGAAGCAGGGCATCCAGTGTGGAGCTCCTCAGCCAGGTAATTCACAGACACATTGGGGTAAAAATGGGGCCAGCATCCCTCCTTTGTGGGGAAGCATTCTGAGCTGAACTCATCCCATATCTTTTACTGAACTGAGAACTTCACGGGAAACAGGTTAAAATGAGATTTGTGGAAGTATGTACTGTGCAAAAAACAAACTGGCAAACTTACTTAATTTCCACGATGACAGTTTCTATATAGCCTGTTAATTCTTCAAAGGCGTTTTTAAACTATAAAAGAGAAAGAAATTGGAGCTCAAGGCAAGCAGAAACATAGACCAAAATCACATGAACCACTGAGACTTCAGTGGTAAAGTTTTAATACAAAATATGCTGCTATAACCACCAATAAAGTAAGGTGATATGTTAAATCCACCAGGCAAGGTATTGCAGAAGGGGAAGAGTGGGGTGGTGCTGCAGAATATGGAAGAACAGGGAATATGGGAGGGCAGTGGAGAGATGGAGAATGAACATCAGGCAGTGCATTAGGGTTAACTGGCTGATAGTTACAGATACCCCTGGGCAAACTCATTGCTTGGGAGGGTGTCTGCACAGCACCAGTTTATGTACAAGTAGGGGGAAGTGGGAGAAGTCGACCTCCTCACAGATAGCACCTGTCCCTGAGAGGCAGTGAAGTGGGACCAACAGGGGCTGATCTTGTGGGAAGAAGCACTGATGAAAGCATTGGGAGCTGAACAGGATCAGAGGAAAGGTCACTGCTCTCCCTCATCCCTTGTGAGCAACCAGTGGACGCAGCTGCCTTCAACTGCCACAAAAGAAGGAGGAACCATGAGAAGAGGATCAGATCGATTCTAAGGTCTAATTCAACTGAAATCAAAGATAAAATATCCATCTTTCTTTGTAATAAAATTCAAAATATTTTCTATGATACTTTCACTTTTGCATTCTATTATGTAGCCATTTCAGTCCTACATATGATACTCTTCTGTAGCCATGTCATGAAAAAATGCTGGACAAAAAAATTGAGAAAATATTTTTTAACATTCTGGAGGAACTAGTTTTGGTCACTTTCTGATACAACATTTATAGTAAGCAATATAATAATATGCAGAAATTGATAAACATTTTTGATTATTCCTGATTAACATCTGGTCAATATTTTTTAAGCAGATATCTGATAGAGTTGCATATCTATTCTTCTTTACTGCCAGAAAGAGAAATAAGCAAATCCACTTGTTTCAACATGGCAGTATAAATTAAACTGATCATCTTATATCTCCAGGAAATCTATTGCCAGATTTTATGTATAATCATAGAATTAAAAAAAAAAAAAAAGTGCAGTACCCATTTCACTAATAACATTAAAATACTGATACTGGCAGACCTATGGAAGAGGCTTATTTTTCAGTATTTGGACAGCTGGACAGCCATTTGGAAAAGTTTGTGCTGTGTGCAATCAATAATTTTCTTTAAAAAAATTAAACTTGTCCATTTTTACTCATATCACCGAATATTACTGAGCCTTCAGGAAACAGCAGAGATCAGAAACTCAATAGGCTGGAAAACTTCACTCAGCCCCTTTGTTTCTGGAGAGGGAATGGTAGAAGATGCAGAGCTATTTATATGAGAATTCCCCAGAATAGAAGTAGTACTAAAAATGCAGATATTACTTCAGGGATTCCCTTCACTTCAGCAAAAGCCATGCATGTGCTCACCTGAGGGCAAAGTTCAAGTCTTTTATAAATAGGTTTAAACTAATATGAAGCATTCTTTGAAAGAAGTAGATCTCTCCTTCTAGAGTAGAGTGGAACTTTTCTAGGCCCCACATTAAAGAGAGTGTCTGCATGACATCCAGTATAGCATTAAATATATGGGGGAAAAAACCCCCACTGTCACTCACAAATGCTGATAAACTGTTGAACACCTCTTCATACTCTGTGGAATTTACAATTTGAAGATTATCACTGTAAGATGCATTCACTGCAACGGTCGCTGGGAATACTTTCCCTGGAATGAGAACAAAGAGTGTAAATTAAAAAGCATTCAAGAAAGCCCAGTTTCACCTTAGAGTTCTCCAGCCTTCAGGGATGGGGAAATACAATGCAGAAAAAAAAAGTCACTGCTATTTTTCATATACAGGAGGGATCAGTAGAGGACAAATCAATTCAGTCACAATGGGGTTTGTACTTTGGCTGCCAGGGAAGAAGGCAGAATCCTGGCCCTAGCCAATGTGTCCTGATTATGAAACTGAATAACATTAAACTGCCAGCATGGCCTGAAGCTAAAAGACTCTTTGTGAGGTGTTACAGAATTTAGTGAGAAAAAATGTATATTAAGGATTCCAAATTAGCAGCTATTAAGCAGCTAATGTGGTTCACTGTGATTTACAGAGAAAGTAATTCAGAATCAACCTGTTTCTTAGGCTTCCCAAGTAAATTTGAGAATCCTGCTTGCTGATCCTTAAATAAGAAGCCCTCATTTCTCACATGCTTGGCCTTCAGAAGCATTTCAGAGATGCATTTCAACAAGACTCTGATGAGGGTTTAGTAATGGGGAAAATGAATCTGTTCACAGGTCTTCATAAGTTTGGTCCTTTTAAAATCATTACCATTAATATCAGTGTCAGGTTTATACTTGCAAATTTTTCCTGCTTTTCACTCATTTTAATCTCCTGCATCCCTGACAAAGAATTCACCTTCTTTTCCTAGAACATTAACCTCTTTGCCTGACACTGTTTTGTGAGATAGCAATCTAGGTCATTGTAGGAGTGGCTGTCTACAAAGCAAGAAATCACTCAGCAGTCATTTTCCCAGACTGACTGTGTTTTCAATTATAACATGAAAACAAGCTCTATGGGAAGCAAAATTCACCTGAGCAGGTGACTAAAAGCACTGATGCCCTTCTGCAACTCACCTCTGTAACAATTCTTATCACTGTAGTAGAATCCATATGGGCACTCACAGGTATAAGTGCTGTTTAAGGAAATACATACAGCCAAATTTCTTCCACAAGGATCTCCACGGCAGAAGTCCACTAATACCAAGATGAAAGATATTGATGTTAGGATTTCTGTGAATTTCTGCAACAGCCAGTTCTTATATAAAGTCATTCATATATTGAATAGTTCATATATACTTCCACTAAAGTAATCTACCAGGTATATTTTAGAGAGTATAGATGCAATTGCAGAGCATACAGCTATATCTTACTTGTTTAATGTATGGTAACTGTTTTCCCTACACAATCAGCAGGATATCACAGTGAGAACATGGAATACGGCTGAAATTCATTATCTGTCATACTGTGCATTCATAGTTCCACTCTACTTAATACAACTAAAACCAAATCAGAGAAAGAAAGTATATCAAGGCTTGCCAAGACCAGTGACTGTTAGAAAGACAGACTACAATAGCCTGTGTGTTTTTAATACTGCACTGGTACACACTTCCCTTATTAGGACAGTGTCATAGCATGGTCCTCTACTGCAGATACATTAATGAAATGAGGGCTCCAAAGTGAATCATAACAGTATATTTTCTCAGAGTAATTATATTATGCTGTATGGTTTAAAGTATGTATTTTAGATCTATACATTATTTAAGTGGTTAATAAGTAACTAAGAGTTACATTTCTATGCATCTTATATATAGGATGGTAATTACAGTTCTCTT
Source organism: Prinia subflava (assembly GCF_021018805.1). NCBI lineage: Eukaryota > Metazoa > Chordata > Aves > Passeriformes > Cisticolidae > Prinia > Prinia subflava. The sequence continues at coordinate 29,758,894 of NC_086252.1, forward strand.
CCAAGACATCAAATTCTGTTTTTCACCCTGCCTAGTTTTTCACACTTCACTCCGTAAGTACATTCTCATAGATGAGATATTTTCTGTGAAATGGGGAAAAAAATAGGAATTCTCCTTCATACCCCAAAAAATAAAAAGTAAAACACCTAATGAATTTTCATTTCCTATAAGGTTCATCTTCAAATATTTTTTCCAGAGAACTACTGAAACAATTTTTTGTCCTGATGAAAAAGATCCCACGCAGAAACCAACAACAATTCTGAACTCCTCCAAACACATTCCACTTGCAGCGAGGGTCTACAGGGAAAGTGGCTGAGAGATACAGCTTTAAATGGGGACATTTACCTACACTGGAAGGATCTACTGGAATGGAAGATGGTGGGGTATGGAGAGCTCCTGGGACAGACACATGCACGGTTCCCCAGACAGATTCCTGACCCAGGCCCATGCCAGGGTGTGCCCCAGTTCCCGCTCTGCCCATGCTCCAACAGCCTCAGGCACAGCTCCCTGCAGGGCCACGTCAGGGGCTGGCCTGGGCAGCTCTTTGCAGTATCCTCTTGGATCCCTGCCTGCTGAAGGAGGCAAAAGCACCGAGCACAAAAAGAGCAGCCTCCTCCAATCTTGCCCAACACATTTTCCTTGCAGCAAAGGCCGGCAGGAAAAAAGAGAAGAGTGAAGGGTATTCATGGCCACCATCTGGGCAGCTTTGTCTCTTTTGGAAGAGGAACATGGGAAATCCAGGCAGGCAAACTCCTTCCTGTCTCAGGGGGCTAGAGAATTCCCCAGGACCAGGTAACTCCAAGCTGTCCCAAGAAAATGCTGCCTGAGCATTTTTGCTCCTTACCTCTAGGCCCTGAGGTTGGCAACTTTGGTGAATCAGTAGCTGTTTCTTTTGCAGTGCTGGATTCTGATGAAGGGAAGAGAAGAGACATGTCAGCACGGATTAGCACGGTGTTCAAAAAGCCTTGGGAAATTCTGTATGTGTAGGAAAACCACTAATCAGGGAAATGTTGCTGGATCCTTCTTGAATGGCCAAAGCACCGGGCATCTCTACTGGGATCCCCTTCTCTCCAGGCCTGCTGCAAGAGGTAAAGGGGCCAAGCACTAAAAGAGCAGCCTCCTCAACTCTTCCCCAGTGCTTCCTCCTTGCTGCAAAGAGCAGCAGTTTGGAAAGAGGGACTTTTGCAGGGTATTGACAGCCTTGATCTGGGCAGCTTTGTCTCCCCTGGCAGAGGAACTCGAGGGGGAAAGCTCTGTGGGGGCTGCAGAGCTCCCTGGAACTGATCTCAGAAGGGGCTGCCTGAGGGCTTTGCTCCTTACCTGTAGGTGTTTCGGTTGTTGTCGCTGTTGTGCTAGCAGATGTTTCAGAAGCATTTTCTGATGAAAAGAAAGGAAGAGAGAGGGCAGCACTAGGGAACTCTGTTATGTACAGGACAATTTTGCAGAGCTTTGACCCTTCTGGTTGGGGCTCCCCAGCATCAAGCTGAGAGTGGGGGATGACAGGCAGGGTCTGCTCCATGGTCCCCAGCCACGGCCCCTGACCTCTCCCTGCGGGGCTGTGCCCCACATCCCTCCCTGCCCATGCACAAACAGCCTCAGGAACAACTCCCTGCAGGGCCCAGTACCGTGCTTCCCTTGGGCCCCTCTTTGCAGGGATTCTCTTGTACCTGCACCCAGCTCCCACTCCCAGCCCAGCAGGCAAAGACACCAAGCAGGAAAAGAGCAGCCTCCAAAAGTGTTCCACCCCTCATTCCCATTCCAGAAAAGACACACAGGGAAAGAAGGGAGACTGAAAGTCATTCATGGCCAGGATCTAGGGAACTTTGACTCCTGTGGGAGAACTCAGGGAAAGCTAGGCAAGGGAACTCCTCCCTGCTTGGATGTCTGCTGTGCTCCCTGGGACTTGTTCACACCAAGCTGTCTCCAGAAGGGAAAGCCTGAAAGCTTTGCTCCTTACCATTGGTTGTTGAGCTTGTTTTTGCTGTTGTGGTTGCAGCTGTTGCAGTAGTGGATGCTGATGAAGGGAAGAGAAGAGATGAGAAATGGCAGCACTGCTTAGCACTGTCTGTTCAAAAAGCACTGGGCAATTTTGTGTGTGTAGGACAACCACTGAGCAGGGAAAGGCTGCTGGATCCTTGTAGGGCTGCATGGCCAAAGCCCTTTGCACCCTTGCCCAGCCTCTTGGCTCTCCCTGGCTGAGAAACCTCTGTCATCTGATGTGTCCATGTCCCCTTGTCCCCCAATGGCAGCGCTTGAACACAAGGACAACCTCACACACACTGCAGTGTCCCCAGCTTGTCTCTGCTTTATGGTCACAGCTGTGGGGGCCAAAGCTGTCACTTCTAGCAGCAATCAGCCTCAGGCACAGCTCCCTGCAGGATCTGGTCACAGGATTGCCCTGGGCATCTCTCCAGGGATCCCCTTCTCTCCAGGCCTGCTGCAAGTGGTAAAGGGGCCAAGCCCAAACAGAGCAGCCTCCTCAACTCTTCCCCAATGCTTCCTCCTTGCAGCAAAGAGCAGCAGTTTGGGAAGAGGGACTTGTGCAGGGTATTCACAGCCTTGATCTGGGCACCTGTGTCTCCCCTGGCAGAGGAACTCGAGGGGGGAAAGCTCTGTGGGGGCTGCAGAGCTCCCTGGAACTGATCTCAGAAGGGGCTGCCTGAGGGCTTTGCTCCTTACCTGTAGGTGTTTCGGTTGTTGTCGCTGTTGTGCTGGCAGATGTTTCAGGAGCATTTTCTGATGAAAAGAAAGGAAGAGAGAGGGCAGCACTAGGGAACTCATTTACACGCAGGACAATTTCTGTGCAGATAAGTGCAGGGGCACCTGTGTGTGGCAGAGCAGCCACACCTCTGGGCAGCCTTACCTTGCCCTCCTGTCAGTCCCCAGGTGCCACTGGTGTTATTTTTCTCTCCTAGTTGTTCTCTCAAACCCTGCTCTTCTTCTCCTTCTTACCAGTTGCAGGTTTGTACCCTCCCTGCCTTTCTCCTCCAGGGGACTCATGCTGAGTTGGAGGCTCAACACACAGCTCTCCCTGCAGCACTTGGTGTCAGAGCAGGCTCTGAAACATCCCATCCACAGGCACACAGCCTCTGAGCTCAGCACTACTGGAGCATCCTTTAAAACTCCACCTATACTCTTCCAGAGCAGTGGAAGAATGCCTGCACTTAGCTAACACACACTCCTAATGAACTCCTCCCTGCTTGGGTGTCTGCTGTGCTCCCTGGGACTTGTTCAGTCCAAGCTGTCCCCAGAAGGGAAAGCCTGAAAGCTTTGCTCCTTACCTTTGGTTGTTGATCTTGTGTTCACTGTTGTGGTTGCGGCTGTTGCAGTAGTGGATTCTGATGAATGGAAGAGAAGAGATGAGACATGGCAGCACTGCTTAGCACTGTCTGTTCAAAAAGCACTGGGGAATTCTGTGTGTGTAGGACAACCACTGAGCAGGGAAAGGCTGCTGGATCCTTGTAGGGCTGCATGGCCAAAGCCCTTTGCACCCTTGCCCAGCCTCTTGGCTCTCCCTGGCTGAGAAACCTCTGTCATCTGATGTGTCCATGTCCCCTTGTCCCCCAATGGCAGCGCTTGAACACAAGGACAACCTCACACACACTGCAGTGTCCCCAGCTTATCTGTCCTTTATGGCCACAGCTGTGGGGGCCAAAGCTGTCACTTCCAGCAGCAATCAGCCTCAGGCACAGCTCCCTGCAGGATCTGGTCACAGGATTGCCCGGGGCATCTCTACCGGGATCCCCTTCTCTCCAGGCCTGCTGCAAGTGGTAAAGGGGCCAAGCCCAAACAGAGCAGCCTCCTCAACTCTTCCCCAATGCTTCCTCCTTGCAGCAAAGAGCAGCAGTTTGGAAAGAGGGACTTGTGTAGGGTATTCACAGCCTTGATCTGGGCACCTGTGTCTCCCCTGGCAGAGGAACTCGAGGGGGGAAAGCTCTGTGGGGGCTGCAGAGCTCCCTGGAACTGATCCCAGAAGGGGCTGCCTTTGCTCCTTACCTGTAGGTGTTAGGGTTGGCGTTTCTGTTGTGCTGGCAGTTGGTTCGGCAGGTGGTTCAGGAGCATTTTCTGATGAAAAGAAAGGAAGAGAGAGGGCAGCACTAGGGAACACTTTTACATGCAGTGCAATTTCTGTGCACATAAGTGCAGGGGCACCTGTGTGTGGCAGAGCAGCCACACCTCTGGGCAGCCTTACCTTGCCCTCCTGTCAGTCCCCAGCGCCTTGTGTGCCATTGGTGTTATTTTTCTCTCCTAGTCCTTCTCTCACACCCTGCTCTTGCTCTCCTCTTACCAGTAGCAGCTTTGTACCCTCCCTGCCTTTCCCTTCAGGGGACTCATGCTGAGTTGGAGGCTCAACACACAGCTCTCCCTGCAGCACTGGCTGTCAGAGCTGGCTCTGAAACATCCCATCCACAGGCACACAGCCTCTGAGCTCAGCACTACTGGAGCATCCTTTAAAACTCCACCTATACTCTTCCAGAGAAGGGGCAGAATGCCTGCCTTTGCTAACACACTCTCCTGTGCTGTAAAAGATTGATGTGGCCATTGACAGCAGGCCATTTCTGTTCCAGGAATGCTTCTCCTGCTACATCAGCAGCAGCAGCACTATCTAGGCCCATCATACCCTGCACAGCCTGCACATATGTATTTCCCCACAGAGGCCTTTGGCACAGGATCATTCAGGTGTAGCCAGAGGCTCAGGGGCTTTCCCAAAGCTGGGCAATCGTGATGGGGCAGGGCGGTGCTGGCAGGAGGGATGGGCTCATGCAAGCCCACCATGGAGGAAGAGCTGAGGGACTGGGTAGGCTGCCCCTCCTCAGGGTGATCCCTGTAGAGCTTTGACCCTTCTGGTTGGGGCTCCCCAGCATCAAGCTGAAAGTGGGGGATGACAGGCAGGGTCTGCTCCATGGTCCCCAGCCACGGCCCCTGACCTGTGCCCCACATCCCTCCCTGCCCATGCACAAACAGCCTCAGGAACAACTCCCTGCAGGGCCTGGTAACAGGCTTGCCCTGGACGTCATTTGCATGGATCGTTTTGTGACCAGGCCAAGTGCAAGAGGCAAAGGAACCGGGCATGAAAAGAGCAGCCTCCTCAAAAGCTCCACCACATATTCCCCTTGCAGAAAAGACCAAGAGGGAAAGTGGGGAGACTGGAAGTCATTTACGGCCAAGATCTGGAGAATTTGACTCCTGGGGGAGAAGAACTCAGGGAAAGCCAGGCAGGGGAACTCCTCCCTGCTTGGGTGTCTGCTATGCTCCCTGGGACTTGTTCACTCCAAGCTGTCCCCAGAAGGGAAAGCCTGAAAGCTTTGCTCCTTACCTTTGGTTGTTGAGCTTGTTTTCACTGTTGTGGTTGCAGCTGTTGCAGTAGTGGATGCTGATGAAGGGAAGAGAAGAGACATGGCAGCACTGCTTAGCACTGTCTGTTCAAAAAGCCTTGGGGAATTCTGTGTGTGTAGGACAACCACTGAGCAGGGAAAGGCTGCTGGATCCTTGTAGGGCTGCATGGCCAAAGCCCTGAGCACCCTTGCCCAGCCTCTTGGCTCTCCCTGGCTGAGAAACCTCTGTCATCTGATGTGTCCATGTCCCCTTGTCCCCCGGCAGCGCTTGAACACAAGGACAACCTCACACACACTGCAGTGTCCCCAGCTTATCTGTCCTTTATGGCCACAGCTGTGGGGGCCAAAGCTGTCACTTCCAGCAGCAATCAGCCTCAGGCACAGCTCCCTGCAGGATCTGGTCACAGGATTGCCCTGGGCACCTCTCCAGGGATCCCCTTCTCTCCAGGCCTGCTGCAAGAGGTAAAGGGGCCAAGCACAAACAGAGCAGCCTCCTCAACTCTTCCCCAATGCTTCCTCCTTGCAGCAAAGAGCAGCAGTTTGGGAAGAGGGACTTGTGCAGGGTATTGACAGCTTTGATCTGGGCAGCTTTGTCTCCCCTGGCAGAGGAACTCGAAGTGGGGTGGGGGGGAGGGGGAGCTCTGTGGGGGCTGCAGAGCTCCCTGGAACTGATCTCAGAAGGGGCTGCCTGAGGGCTTTGCTCCTTACCTTTAGTTGTTGAGGTTGGTGGTGATAGTTCATCAGGTGGCTCAGCAGCATTTCCTGCTGAAAAGAAAGGAAGAGAGAGGTCAGCACTAGGGAACTCTGTTACGTGCAGGACAATTTCTGTGCAGATAAGTGCAGGGGCACCTGTGTGTGGCAGAGCAGCCACACCACTGGGCAGCCTTACCTTGCCCTTCTGTCAGTCCCCAGGGCCTTGTGTGCCACTGGTGTTATTTTTCTCTCCTAGTCCTTCTCTCAAACTCTGCTCTTGCTCTCCTCTTACCAGTAGCAGCTTTGTACCCTCCCTGCCTTTCCCTTCAGGGGACTCATGCTGAGTTGTAGCTCAACACACAGCTCTCCCTGCAGCACTGGCTGTCAGAGCAGGCTCTGAAACATCTCATCCACAGGCACACAGCCTCTGAGCTTTGCACTACTGGAGCATCTTCTAAAACTCCACCTATACTCTTCCAGAGCAGTGCAAGAATGCCTGCCTTTACTAACACACACTCCTGTGCTGTAACAGATTCATGTGGCCATTGACAGGAGGCCATTTCTGTTCCAGGAATGCTTCTCCTGCTACATCAGCAGCAGCAGCAGTATCGAGACCCCCTTTCCCTTGACTACACCTCTATTCATTTATGATAGTACACATTTTTTTTTCCTTTCTTTTTATTACTTCCCTAGCATCATTATTTCTCAATAATTTGAAACTAGGTGATACCAGCTTATGTTTGAAAATACTTCCTCACACTCTGTTTTCAGCCTTTGTTATTTCTTTTACTCTTCCCACATATTTTCGTTATTTATTTTTATACCGTTGGGTTTTGCTTTATTTAACATGTGCCATTCTCAACTCTTGATATAAAGAATGAGTTCAGGTTTGAGGTGTTTCTTTGTTTTGTTTTTCCCAGAGATAAGAACAAATAATAAACCAGTGCTGCCGATAAATGTGTGATACTGACAAACGGCCAGTTTGGATCATGTAATATAACTTTAATCTGACTTAGTTAAGTATTAATATTAATTATTTTTAATAATTAATCATTTATTTATGACTAAGGAATAAAATTTACTGAGAGTGAATGCTGCTGCAATCTTAATTTTATCTAAAGCATTAAAAGCATGCAGCTGAAAGACTAATGTGTTTGTGGCTAAAATCCAGGTCACTATCACACTCTGCACATCTCCGCAGACATGTGAAAAATAGACCCCACTTTTCTAGAGCTCTATAAGACTTTGAAAATCCAGAGTGAGGAACATTTTTTTTTTGTGATGGTCAATATATCTCACATGGAAAAGGCTCATGCAAAACACAAATAATCTATTAGCCTCCTCTAGGTAAGGGGAAATACAAGCAGTTGTGCCAGTTCCCTGCCAGGGCTGCTGCCTCCACTGGTCACTGAGTTCTATAAACAGCATTATTTGTTCCCCAGTTTGTGTAAATGGATATTTTTCCTGTAACTGTGATAATATGAATCTCTGCTGGCCACAGGAATGGATGCTGGAACAACCACCTGTTACAGAGCTAGTGCTTTTTTACAATTGTTAGAGCTGGGAGGCCCTGGCTAACCCTTGCCCAGGAGTACCCTTTGGACTCAGGAAGAACAGCATCTGTGGTGCCAGCAGAGTGCATGAGCTGCAATTGAAACTTGTGGATGGGCTTGACAAAGGTAGCCTGGGCAAAGGTGGCTAATTTATGGCTCTGTGTGCCTAGATCCAACCTTCTGTGTACAGAAACAGGATGTGTTAATGGGCTTGGACATTACCAGTGTGATAAAGAAATGGATGTTACCACCAAGGCAGTACAACAGCAGAGACATCTGGCTGCTGAGCAGGGCAGGGCCTTTGCCAGTACTATTCAAATGGACATATCCTGCAAAGCTTTTACAATGTTTGCTTAGAATGAAAAAGGTTTCTGGGCAGATCTATCCTGATGCAAAATCTGATCAAGTGAAAAACGGGTATTGCTTCCAGTGAGCACAAGATTTTTCACACCTTTCTGTTACCTACAAGCCTCCAATCAGAAAACCAATTGACTGACTGACAGTTTAGAAGACTTCTATGCTAATGATTTACAGCTGAAAACTGGTCTGTAGCACGCTGTGGATGTTACTGGAAATACATCTGTTCATTCAGAGTAGGCAACAGAGACCCACAGCCATCTGCCACCAGTTGCAAGCTTAACAGGTCTTAATTCGGCTGATATCTCTGCAATTTTATCTTTGTATTAGCTAGAAGTTCCTGTCCTGGAAGCTGTCTCACAGCTCCAAGTTGCTACAAAACTCTTCATACAGATGTTTTACTTCAGCCAATGTCTTCACCCCCCCATACCTCTCACTGAGTATCAGGAAAAGGCAAATTTGGCTGTAGGCTCTGGCCCACAAATACCAACTTTGGCACAATGCCAGAAAATGTTTTAAGTGGCTTAAGGAATGTCACCTTTAGTTTGAACAGACTATGATGCAACCCTCTTGAATGCTGCTGCTGATGTTTCCATTAATTTATTTCAACAGGAAGGAACAAAAGCTCTGTGCGCCAGCTCAGGGGGAGCTGCTTTCCAGACTGGTTGGTTAAGGAGCCTCTGGCCAAAAGGGTACTGGGGTGGAACAGTTGCACCTTTTGTTATGACTGTAACAGAGCTTGAATTACCTGGGTTTAGTATGAAAGTCCTGAAAACTGCTCTTGGAATAGGCTGAATTAGGTTAATCATAAGCACCAGTGATTTTCCATTGTTCCGCAAACAAGCAAAGCCGTTGGCTTGCAGTGACATCTTTCATCCTTAATTAATCAAAACCTAGACATGCTGAATTGTGTATCACAACTGGCTTCTCAGCAGCTGCTGAAAGTAGTAGAAAATCCTTTCACTGCCACACAATAGCTGCCTTGATAAATCACAAAACAGAAGATAGTGGTTCTTACCTTTCGAAAGGCTCAACACCAGGCCGAGCCACACAGCGAGGAACACAGAGCGTCTCATTGCCACTTCTGTCGCTGCTGCCACTTGCTGCTAAGCCTAAGAGAAAGTGCCTTTCTCTTCTGGCGTCAGCTCATTTAAGGTCCCAGCCACAGGTAGAGAGCTCAGCCCTGAGCTGACGTCATGGTGGCAAGTGGCAAATGATAAATTCAAGCGGTGTTTTTCTTCCTCCTCAGGCTGGGAGGAGATTTCTGGACCTGCAGCGTTCTTCTTTTAAGTCATAAATACTTCAGATCCGTTGACACAAGGAAGTTACTGCTAAATAAACTGACATGGGAACTGACAGTGCATCAGCTATCCCCTGCCAGCTTTCCATACCAACACCTTCCATGCAAATTAAATGAAGGGTGCAGTATAATCTGTTCTTAAAGTGGAAGAGGTGACCCCATCCCAAGGCATGCTAATTATGCACTTGGAAAAGAGTACTTGGGATCCACATGCTCACTTCCCTTGCAATACATATAAACTCCAATTATTTCTCTCTTATAAGACAAATCCTATTCTAAAGCACTTCTTACTGCTTAACAGGTTAAAAAGAAACAGAAAACACCTGCACATTTGACATCAAAGAAAGAGGGCTGATGTTGACCCTTCTGGCAGTGATCATGGCTGTTTGTTTGCTGCCCTCTTATGTGTGTTGCAGGCTCGTTAAAGTGGTGCGTGAAGAGAAGGAGGAGCAGGCAGGACAGCCAGCAGGTGTTTTTTGTCTTTATCTGAGTGGCAGCCTCCCTTTCTTGAGAACAAGTGTATTCCTGCCAGGGAGACATTTGTAACCAGGGAAGGTCAGGCTGCAGCACAAAGTCTGCAGCAGATCTAGAAATGACAAAAAGCCCAGAAAGCCATGAAGAAGGTAAAGCTGCTGTGATGCAGGGAAAATAGGTTGGAGACTGGGATTTTTTAACACTGCATTCCAGGAAGCTTCTGAAATGGCCAGTGAGAGACCAAGATGGGAAAAAAGGTCTCTGGGTAGGATTTGGTTATCCCAAAGTCTCTTACTTTTAGCTGCCTCTCCTGTCCAAGTTCTCCAGTGTTCATTCTGCTTTGGGCTCCAGTAAAATGCACTGCTTGAGATCAGCTGGGCCAGATCAGTGATTTCCAGTTCCTTCTTTTCAGGCAAAGGTGTAATGCTCTCATTTTGAAGGTCTGAGTGACTGTATCCTGCCACAACTGCCAGGAAAGTCTTTCTCTGAAGTAAACACAGGTTATGCCATCATTATCAGACAAAAGAAGGATGAACAACCCATCCGTGTATCCCCTGCAATGCCACTTCTAATGGCCATGGAGCTGGTCTCCTCTGGCAGACCCCACTGCCAGCAACACAGGCAGGTTATGAACACACTACTGAATGCCAAGTAACAGCTCAGAGTAGTAAATGCCTCTCCCTTTGTCTGCTTTTGTTTGATCTTCTGTTTTAGGAACAAGAAATGCAGTCTTGGGTAATCTCCTGTATTGAGAGGGTGTATCTCCTTGAATGAAGGAGGGTGAGAGAGACCAGAAGTATTACTCAAGTCATTTCTGAGCTTCGGGTTGTCTTAAAACTTTTAACTTACACTGAACCAGGAAACACTGCTGGCTTACAGACAGCAAATATGGTTGTGTGCCTCTCTGCTGGCACAAGGAGTGAGCAGCCTTGTCCCTCAGTGAACCTGCTCAGGAAGCTGAGCCTGAAATGTGGAGGGCTTTGGCTGTGCCTTCCTTTGTGTCTCTGTCCCTGAAGCCCCTGCAGTGCAACCTGCTCCCCACAACTACCCCTAGTCCCCACAGTGAGCCCCTGGCAGCCCCCTCTCCCTCTGTCTGCTGGATTCAGCTCCTGCCCTGTTGCTGCTCCCTGCCATGACCATTGCCCACCACAGATCACTCAATTCCTCCTGGCCCCTCCTTAAAACTGCTTTGCCAGGAAGCTGACAGAATAAGAGAAGGAAATAACCTAGGAAACATTTGTCCCCAGTGCTTGGGGCCAGTGTCCAGCCTCCATCTCAGACCACCAGAACCCTCCTAGCTTCAGGGGACATCCAAAAACTAATCCCGAAGTCTTGTTAGAATAACACATTTCAGTGCTGTGAGCCCCAGACCCCAGCAGGTGCTTCAGGTGGGAATGGGTGTGCAGAGGAGGACAAACCTGGCTGTGGGAGAGTGACAGAGCTGTCACCATCCTCTGGCAATGTCCATCTCCCAGACTTACATCTTCAATCTTCATGGTACACTTGGATTTTCCAATGCTGCCTCAGGATGCAGCTAGATTAATCCAGGTCTTAAAAATCTCCCTGCTGGCTGTGAAGCAAATGCGTGAGACCAAAGGAACTTCTCAGGGCACTATTGAAAAGGAGGGCCAGGTCTTCAGCAGGTGGAAATGGTTCAGCTTTTCTGTCTGTACTACAGACTACTTGTTAAAAGTCCAGTCCTGCACATTAGGACTGTTCTCTACAGTGAATGCACAGCAGGAGCTGGTGTATTACCTATAAACTTTACTTCCATTCCTGCCTGGTTGTTTATGTTTATTACGATCACAGTTTTGGCAGTGTGAGTCATTTGCAACGCAAAAGGCCTCAGTTCCTCCAGGAAATAACACACTGAACAGACAAACATCTTCACAGACTGGAAGTTTTCATCTCTGCTCGCCCTCCCCTGTCCATTTTGTGACACACCAGTGGTCACAACAGGCTCTCTCCAGGAAGGAGGGTGACAGGCTCTATGTGCCCCATTGCTTGGTGATTTCTGGGGGAATTAGTTATAGCAATATGGTGGTTTAGGAGAACAGACACAGAGAATTTATGAAATAGAACCAATACCAGTGAAATAGTAGCAGATACCAGCAGCTCTGCTGCACTTACTAATTAAGTCATTAAACACATATTTAGACAATAAAAAGTTGACTGCTAGTCCAGACAGACTCACACCCACAGCAGCTGTGACGTCTTGCAAGGAACTACAGAGAAACTTCCTTTGCAGAAATAACTCAATAATTTTACAGAGGCTGTAAAATCAAACTGTCGTGTATCAAAACTCAGATATGACAATCAAGCACACTGAACAATTATTATAGAATAAAAAATATGCTATGTTTAGTAACAGTAGCTGCTCTATTGTCAATACTTTTTTATGGCAGGAAAAAGAAATATCAAAGGTAAAGGGCCTTATATAGCTATATATATATCTTATATAACAGAAAGTGCATGTAATCAAGAGGCAATCATCCTGTCAGGAGACATAAAGGAGGAAAAATTGCCTTTTACAGCTCTTTATGTGCCATCAGCTCAATACTTTTTTCCTGCACATTTTTCAATCCTTTTCCTAACTAGATTCCTATATATTTTGCTATTTCATGTAAATTTGGTTCCTCCAATATATGATATCTATAAGTAGAAATATATGTTTTAACTACCTAAAAGTTTAAAAAAAGCTTCAGCAGTCTACATCAAAGGTTTAACTATGGATACAGATTCACACAGAATCAGGGAAAGTGGAAGCTCTTTAACTTCCTTTCAGGCAGTTCCCAAGAGCTAGAAGGCACACTCTATGGATGCCTTCAGTGGTCTCAGAGGCACTGGCATGCAAATCTGGAGAGGGCAGGGCTGTTAAATCATGTACTTGTCCATAATCCCAAAGATCCTTTACTTAGTCCCATGGAAATGTTGTGACCCACGGATTTACACTGTTGATTTCCTAAAAGATACCCACATCACACAGAAAGTAGAACAACATGAAATAGTCGTGGTGAGCAATCTCTTGCCATGGGGTGGGCTGCTCTCTGTGGATGTGTGTCTCTTTTCATGGCTGCTGGGGAAGCCAGATGGTGTGTTCAAACTGGCCACCTAACTTTACATAGAAGAGATAAATCCCACCTTAGCCCCATCTGATTGCTCTCACAGTTGTGCTGCTCTGGAGCAACACAGGAGAAAAACTGCTCCAAATGAACCTACCTGCCTTTGCTCCAGATGCTCTCCCACGTCGTGCCTCTTCTCAGCAGCCTGGGTTGGACTTGTGCTCATCTGGATTCAAGGTGCTCTCCTTCCTCCTTTGAGGGTATTCTTCACTGTCCCTGGTGGTTTTTACTGGGACAAGACTGATGTCATGGTGGTCAGGTTCAGTCCTTTGCCCTTGCAAACAGCCCTGCTGCACCCACCACTCCTGAGGTTTTCCTCCCCTCCAACATGCACTCATACACATAAACACACAACTTTACCAGTTCCAGCAAAAATTACACTAAGGAAAAATTAAAATTAGACTGAGTTTCTTGGTGCCACCAAGTGAAATGTATCAGAACACAACTTGTATTTCAGCTGAGCAGAATTTTGTTTGGCACGACTAACAGAACATACCCATTTCCTCTCTGCTTTTCAATTTAGTTATTCAGTCAGGAAGCACCATCAGAAGAACAAAAGCAATTTCTTTTCTATGCAATTTCTTATTTTCAGATTAGATGTATAATAATAATTAAAACCACCTAAAAATTGCATATGTTTCCCTTTACAGGCAAAGCTAAAGACAATAAAAAAGCAGGGACATAGTTTTATGTTTTATTCATTGTTTTATTGTATCTTTTTATGATACTGACTAGAACGCCAGATTTAATAATATTGGATGCAGGTATAAAAATAATCCAATCCTTAAAAATTATATTTTGCTACTACAGTACTGTATAATTAGTGGAGGCTGAAAATATGATACAACTTTAAATAATACTGGTTTGGAAAATATCCTCAGAACCCCAGGGACTTGGAAGCAAACATTCAGAGACAGAGGGAAGGAAGTGGAGCAATGTCAAGAATATAAAGCAGGTTTACACTCAGGTTGTAAAGAAGTACAAACAAATGCTGAAAATTTATCTTTTGAAAGAGAGGTCACAAAAGGTGAGCTTTACTACTGCAATTCTAAAAGCTGCTCAAATAAATCATTAGGATTTTATGCACCAAGCTTCACCTTCCACTAGGAGAAAGTCCTGTAGAATTTAATGGGTTTAAAGCAAATGATTGAGTATAACAGAATTTCCTTTAAAAAAGGAAGGTAGTAAGTATTTATCCCATTGAGCTTTTTTTTTTTTCTTTAAAGTAAACCCATCCTAGCAGATTTTATTGAAGGTTTTTTTATGTCCCATGAGTTTTATAGCCTTATTCAAGAGAAGTGATTGGTGTTTACTGTATTCCACAGGACTTTTCCATACAGGATTGTGCAGACCTAGGGGCTGCCTACTGCAGTCATTAACCCAAGTAAGATTCCCATCCCTTCTAGCATTTCACTGAAATAGAGACTGAGCAATTTGGCATTTAAATACCACTTTTGAGGAACATCAGGTAGCCTCTCTAGGTGTTCCCTCAACAAGGAGATTATGCAACACAGACTTGACACAGAAGAGGTGTCATCCCACATATGACCTCACAATACTGAAGCCACACTTCTGCAGAATAAGTAAGCAGGTTTGGGTTTTTTAAATTCTGGTAGTTCTTACTCCTTTGTGATTTTCTCTCCTGCTTTTCAATTGCAGCACTTTAAGGGAATGAAGAATTAAATGTATATTGAAAAGGTCCCAAACTCTTACAAGCCTACAGGACATACCCCTTCTGAAATGAGGAGATCTTGCTTAATTTCTAAAGGCACAGGTAAGATCTGCAGAGCAGCTGATATGTGTGACAGCAGGAAGCATCTCTACATCCCTAGATATCACATGACAGGAAACAGGCTGTAAAACAAATGCCCAAAATTCACATTCATTCTCTTCCCAGGAAGCTTTTTCATATCATCTTGAAGCTGTTTTGTTCATTCTCACATAACAGGTCCTGCTACAGTTATAAGAATGCTTTAAAGAAAAAGAGGTACAACATGGAAAGGCAGGAACAGTATCACAGAAATAGGCACCCAGAGTCATGGGAAAGCATGTATGACATGCAGGTGACCTGGTGGTGGAGCAATTCAGGCCTAAAAAAAATTTCTTTACAGTCCATGGGAGAGTTACCCCAGTCACTGTAATGGATGCTGGATTACATCCTTTGTGTGTAAAGAGGAAAAAACATTAGTCAGCATAGGAAGAGCATTTAATGAAAATGCATCCGTTCTTGTTAATTTAAGGAAGAAAGCTAAAGATTACTGTTAGGGAATGAAAATTCCAGCTGGATTTGGAATGGATATGGCCATTGACCATCAGAGTCCTGGGAAATGCTTTCCATGTCCTGGGAAAGCAACTTGGCGTATCTGCAGCAGTGTCCAAACCCACTCAGTTCTCACTCAGGTCCCAGCAAATACCTGCACCAAGTATTGGCACAAACAATTTCACAATGATAAATACCTCTCTCTAACTGTAATTTATTGCTATTTTTAAAGCCTTTTACTACCCTCCAGCGTGGAGGCACATAACTTTTATAAGACTGCTCACGAGAGGTAAGTCACTACATGACTGTGCCAGTGGGTCTTATGGGAAATGCCACAAGAGCAATGAGATTTATTGCTGCTATAAAACCTAGTGCTTCCAATGGGGGGGGAAAGGGCATCAACCTGGCCTGCTTTTTCCACTTATAGTCCAATTCAGTGCTGTGACGTTTCAACTGTATGAAGAAACTACCCTGATTTTCCCAGTGCAGCTGGAAGGACTGGCCAGGGCAGGACACAGGAAGACTCTATGTTCAAGATGCCTTTTGAAAGAGTCTTCAAATCTGTGTTTTGCTGATCAGTTCAGTGAAACTGCCTCTCCTATGCTGACTATCAGGGGTATTTTTCTGGGTAAGGCGTTTTGTCAGTATAATTGGCAGAGCACCATAGCAGCAAACACATGCCTCTCACAACTTCTCCCATCAAGCCACAGAATTAGCAATTTTTTTTCCAAATTTAATTAAAAATACACCCACTCAACTGCCCATGGATCCTTGCTGACTGTTCCCCTCACTTTCCACAGCAGCTAGGAGCAATAGCAGATTTATGAGCAGTGTTGGTGTAGTTTTTCTTCCTTTCCCCACAGCTGGCTGAACCACTTGCATTCTCCATACCAAAATCATGCCACTTCCCTCTTATCCTCTCAGATAGTGGAGAGTGATTCCCCTTGGCAAAAACCTCCAGAGTGCTCAAAATTTTCAATTTGGAGTAGCTAGAAGTAATCTAAAAGAGAGATGAGAAATAAGCTGCATGTATTTAGACATCCTACAGAGAGTTAGGTTGTGAACAGAGAAGCATCATTTTGAAAGTGTGCTTGAGGGCACACAGAGACCCTTTTTATACCCAAGAGGAGTAACAAGCCCCACTCCACTGCTAAAGGGTGCTTTGTTTATGGCAGGCACAGAGAGGATCCTGGTGACAGCTTTACACAAAGACAATCTGTACTGAAACAGGCCACATCCCTGCTGTGGCTGGGCGAGTCCGCACTGCTGGGGTGAGGCAGTGAACACTTGCAGCAAAATAACCATCACAAATTGTGACACAACACAGTGCACTGCACCCAGCCCTTCTGTCCCAGTGGAACTGAGAGCGAGTGGTGCGTGGCTGAAGGCAGAAGCACTGCAGCACAGGTTGCAGCTGGGCTGGTGGGGACACAGGAGCTGAATCATCCCAGGCTGTCTCTGTCACCTTCACAAAAGCTTCCTGGAACACTCTGGGGGAAAGCACCTCCACTCATCTGGGTGCTGACTCCTTCTGCCTAAACCCCTCTCTTGCCTGCTGGGCAGGGCCTCCTAAGACACCCAGACAAGGTGTGGCAGGTCAGGAGAGACCCTTTTCCTCCTCCTCCTGTAGACTATGTATTGGCTCCATGACTCCCTTCTTACTACTCCTTTCTTACTCCTTTCAAGCTAAATAGAAGTTCAGGCTGCAATGGATAAACCCTCATAAGAAACGCCCCAATGTTTACCTCCATTGGCAGAGAGAAAATTTCAGTGCAATAACACTCTCTGTTTCAGAAAAGCCCAAGTTTTGCTGTCCTCACTCAGAAAATCCTGCTGGATTTACTGAGACTCTTTCTCTCCAGATACAATTTAAGAAGAATTTGAAGACTGTTAAGATATTAAAATTAATTACTTGCAAACTTTTGTGTGCTCTCATTAGAAACAGTCCTATCTCAATTCCACTCACATCCCTTGCAATGTGATGGGAGATAGAGACCAGAAGTTTTGTTCATATACTCTTTGTGCAGAAGGACTGATCTGCAATTGTGGGTTGGTGTGTCATACTTTGTGCTTTGTACTTGACATGCAGAAGTTCATCTCTAGTCTCTGAACTCACCAAGCAGTTAAACATCTTTGCCTATAAGCACGGGCCTAAATGCTTCCCCATCTAAGGAAATGCTGGCACATGGTTTCATCAAGGGATTCCCATCATTGTTGGGACACCTCCTTATCACAAGTTGCCTTACTTAAACGGGACAAAATCCAGTGCTTGTCTATAGGCTTTGAATTATATTTAGCATGAATTGCATCTTCCTCTTTTCTTTTGTAACAAAGACATAACTCTGCTGCATATCAGGGGAAAGGCAGTCCTTTCTGTCCTGGATGAAAACTCTGATCAGCATGGCAGGGAACAGCTAATTCCTGTGCTTTACCTGTTACAGTTTTTGGTCACTGTAAGTAGAGAGTTCTTTAAATACAGTTCCTTAAAGGAGAGTTGTACTTCCCGTGAGCATCCATTTCTCTCCCCCTACAGCTGAGATCAGCTGTGTACTACCAGCTGCAAGGCTGGTTATGGATCAGACAGGCATGAAGTTGCATGCATTGTCACCAAAAGTTCACATAAGTGCAAAGGATACTGTCCTAGGTGTCCATAAAGCTCTGTTTTTCTGCAAGCTCACCCTGCTGCTTCTACATAGAAGACAAGAGCTGAGGTGTAAAAAAGACTCTGTGTTTGTGTGCTGTGGCTGGTGCACCAAACTGTGCCTTCTCAAGCACATCTGAGGTGCCTTTCCTGTCTTGAAGTTTTGAGAAAACAGGAACAACTGTGAGCAAGGACCAGAAACCTCTGAGCCAACACAGCTAATAATCACCTGCTGCTTTCTGACTCCCCTCTGGATACCTCTTACTGACCTTTGATAGGGCACACAACAGCCTTTCAAGGGCTGGGAAAGGATCTGGGAACTCACCCCATCTGCAGGATACCAGCACCTGCTCCCTGATGGAGGGCTCCTCATCACCCCAGGTTTGCCTCCAGTGAGCAGCCACACAACACATGAACATCCAAACTGCTGCCCTTACTTGAGGATAGGCACTTTGGGGGATGCACCCCGTGGTCCTCAGTGCTTCAGTGAGCTGAGCTACCTACTGGTAGGCACTGTGTCTTTTAAAGCATGGTGGGGCAGAAGGGAATATCAGCTTATGTACACACTACAGATATGGTGGGTTAGTGATTAAGGAACTGTGCTATTTGTTATCCTCATACAAGCAGCCACCTTGGATTAAAAGCCCATTCACATGCAAGAGGAGAAACTCCATCTGGACCTTGTATCTAAACGGGGTGTGGATGACTCAGATTAACACTGCAGTAAAGATAAGTGGTAAATATGCTTCATTATATTTAATTATATTTCCTGCATGTGAGTCAGGGCAATCCCAAGCAGGCTGTTGGAGAATAGAAAGTAGCCCTGAGGACTTGGGTTGGTTGATGAGAAGTTCAACATGACCCAGCAATGTGCTCTCACAGCCCAGAAAGCCAGTTGTGTCCTGGGTGGCACCAGAACCAGGGTAGGGAGGGGATTGTCCCCCTCTACTCTGCTCTCCTGAGACCCCACCTGCAGTGCTGTGTTCAGTGGTCCCATAGGAAAAAATGAGGCCAGAGGAGGCCACAAAGATGGTCAGAGGCTGGAGCAACCCTCCTATGAAGACAGTCTGAGAAATTTGGGGCTGTTCAGCCTGGAGAAGAGTAGGCTCCAGGGAGACTTTAGAGCACCTTTAGTAACTAAAAGAGACCTACAAGAAAGCTGGAGAGGGACTTTTCACAAGGGCATGTAGGGACAGGACAAGGGGAAGTGATTTTAAAGCAAAGAAGGTAGATTTAGATTAGTTATAAGAAAGAAATTCTTCATTATGAGAGTGGTGAGGCACTGAAACGTTGCCCAGAGAAGCTACCCAATCCCTGCAAGTGTTCAAAGCCAGGTTGGATGGGGTTTTGAGCAACCTGGTCTAGTGGAAGGTGTCCCTGCTTATGGCAGAGGAGTTGGAAAAAGATGACCTGTAAGATCCCTGTCAACCCAGTTCACTCCAGGGTTCTGTGACTAATAAGATCTCTTTCAACACTCACTTTAGGTCAGAATACAGTCCATGAGTTTCAATCCGATCTTTGATGAGAAATGCAATAACTTACATTCTTCAGCTTCTGCTAATATAAATGAGCACATCTGGGTGAGGAAACTTGCCTGGTCTGAATCACTTGAAACTAGGATGGAAGAAAGAAAAACACTTCAACATAAGTGATCTTTGCTATGTTAGGATTGCAAGCATCATGTTTTTCTCTTCCTTAAATGCAACTGACTGCAGTACGCCCTCTTTTCCAATGCACTGAAAGCCTCCACAGCTCCTACAAATTCAAGGTGGACTGTGGAGGTTTGAAAATATATCCCACCTTCAGTGCCCAGAATTCAGGTTCCTCTGCCCAGCCAAGGCTACAGCATTATTACTCCTTCACAGATTCCTCCTAAAAGGCATTCTGAATTCACAGCTCATCTTCTTCTTCCCTGTGAGTAATTATTTAATATATTGCTATGTCTACAGGCATTTAAATCCTTGCAGGGAAACAGAGCCCCAGAGGATCCCATATGGAAGCACCATGATGGTGTCTAGTGGCATCACTTCTGAACAACACTGGCTGACAAAACAACACCATTGCCTATATAGAGAAGGATTTCAAAGCAGCACAGGGTAACAGCTGTGCCTTTTTCCACTAAAATTGCAGTGGTGTGACTAACCTTCCTGTACTTCTTGGAGACAATCAACCCATGAATTCAGACAATATTGCCAGACACTGGGCTTTGGGAAGGACCCAGAAATCTGGGGAACTTTTACCAGTAAGAAGGTGAGGGCCAGAAGACAAGCCACCTTCCCTGTCATGCACGAAGCCAACAGCAAGGCAGTGGTCTGAAAGGGAGTGGACAAACTTGCCTGACCAAAAGCAGTTGCACAGTGTATCTTTGCATGAAGGCTGGCTTGGAAGACAAGCACAGTCAACAGTGAACGAGATCTGTAAACAAGACACTCCCTAGTGGTATTCAATGCAGAATGCTGGGCACAGTTCATCTGCCTGTACTGATCCACGCTTGCTCATGTAGTGCGAAGAGTGAAGAACAAATAAGGAGTACATGTGTTAGCTTCCCTCTGGGTCTTCTAGTGGTGTGCTTCTTGAGCCATTCCCTCCTCTTCCTCCTCCTCTCTGATGCTCAGCAACTGTGACTGTCCCTCAGGGCAGCAATGCTCAGCATGAAGTTCAAAGTCCTTCCTATTAAATGGGAAGAGTAAGACTGATGTGGCCTGAACTACCCAGGAGACAGATTGTACCTGGGGATTAAGGGCCACACAACTGTGTCAATCTTCCACTCCCTCTGCACTCTCTGCTAAAAATAGTCTCTTCTTCTGGTTTCGTCACTAATGAAGGACGGATTGTATTGTCCAGGGTAGATGCATGAATGTCGAGATCCAGGCAAACCAGTGTAGGGAGGATAAAGTCCATTTCTTTCCAGTTCAGGATTTCTCAGTCCGGTTGGCTGTATTAGCAAAAAAAAAAAAAAAAAAAAAAAAACACCATAAATAAAAAGGGTCTTATTCTCACACTCAAATCCTCCTTCAGGCACAGCCTTACCACATCTCTTTGCTGTTGGTTCAGTAGCTAGAGGAAACAACGTGATCTCTAATGATCTTTATAATCTAGAATGGTTTTTGCTGTATTGCCTGAAGGGATTATTATGATGAAATCCATTTTCAACATCTAGCTAATGAACAGACTTGAAGTTTCCCTGACTCTACCAAGTGTAGTCTAAGTACACAGTTAATTTAATTAGAAAAAAAAAATCTACTGCTGAGCTCAGGTATTGAAACAACTCTCAAGGATATCATCCCAGATCCATCCTTAAAGGAGGCAATCCTAGAAAATCAAAGTCTCCTGCTTTGAGTATTACCTGGGCACTTCTCTCCCCATTTACATAGGTACCTCCTCTCCCAATACAGACCCTTGAATTATATGTCAAATACAAAATGATCTGACCTTTCTTTCTCTTCTCGTAACTAAGTAAATCTCCTGGGACACTTGGTGGAGGAACACTGATGTCTAACACCAAGACTATACAATCCTTTCACCCAGTGAATAACATAGCCTCTGTTACAGAGCAGATTCATGCAAAGCCCTCATCACCTATTGCTTGCTAAAAAGTTTCCCTTTCTAGTTCCCAGCAGAATGAGAGTCTTTTAAAAAACTAGGAAATGCATTTTCATTTTCAAATATCTCATTCTTAGTGGAAGCATGAAGGGCGACTATTTGACTCCATGCTGTGCAACCCAGTAAATTTGCTTACTGAAAAACCTAAAATATAAGCCAGGAAAATAGTAATGCTCTCTGTTCTGTGCTCTGGAAAGCAGGGAGTCCAGAATGTGTGATTTGGGTGAAATCCTGCAACTTTCACTCTCATGAGTAACCCACACACACTTTAAGTACATGTTGCTGAAGATGAGTGACAGATGATACAGCAGCACCACAGCTCTGGATATAGCCATTAGCAGATGGTACCAACCATGACATAACATCTTGTGCTTGTATCTTACTGTGCTCTACACAGCCTATTACTCCTTATTCCCTCAGAGCTGAAGGGATGCTATTTATGTGCCCTGGAGAGGGAAGGAATGGAGGAAAAGAGGGGTCCTCAGTGACCAGCATCTTCCTATTTTGGGGTGAAGTTCCTCAGATAGAGGTTTCAACCTTCCACTTCATCAGTGAGGGTGGACAGGAGAAAACTGCTAACAAGGAATCCTAGCAGTTTATCCAAAACCTTTAACTGTCCTGCGCTACTCTAGGAGTGTGATTTTGGGACATTTTTACAAAAATATTCCTAGACATTTCCTAAGCATTTTTCCTAATGACATCTCTTTGTGATATTCACTACAGGTAATAGATAGAGCCCATAGGACTCCTGATGCCTTGCTGTCTATAGCTGACATTTGCTTTGCCCTTTTATCTTGCAGAAAAGGGATCTGCACTTCCAAAAATAAAGGAATACCTCTTTCCTGTATGAGGCACAAAGGGTTAAAAGTTAAGCTATGGATAGATACCGAATAATACACATCTGTCATCTGCAACAGGTTCTTGGTGCTTCCATTCTCCTGCATCTCGATGGTCTCTCTGCCCCACTCCTGTGCCCGGGGATTCTTCGGATATTCAGCATAAGGTGACATCTGGAAATCCCCACTCTTGAAAATCAGTTTACTTATGTCATTTTTATTCTTCCTGTTTATAAAAGAATGAGGGAAAGTGAAAACTTACAACTTATCCTGCTATCTTGTATACACTTCTCACATGATCTCAGGAGAGATCATTACTTGATGTTATGAATCTTGTCTGGGAACAAAGATCACCTCAGAAGGACTATAGTCCAATCTTCTGCTCTGAAGCTGAGTCATATATGAAATCAGATCATGCAACTCAGTGCATTATCTGGTGGGATTTGAAATCTCCAAAGTTACCTGGCAACCTTCCTGAGCAACCTGTTCCACTGTCTTACTGTTCCCTTGGTGAAAGTATTTTTCCCTACATTCAGTTTGAACCCCTCCTGTTCCAGGTTGTTCTAGCTATTCCCCTTGTCTCTTACAAACATGTGTGTTCATCTAAGTCAATGAAAAAATCACAGAAATTGAGGAGGAAAAACATCTAGGAGACCCCATGCTATCAACTATAGCACTTGTAGGCACTATGGTAATTCCTAAGAAGGAAGACCTGCAAGGACCTGGCCTGAATGACACCAAATGTCCCTCCAGGACTATAATGTTGTATGAGTCGTCTTTGGTGACACTTCCAGTTCAAAGCAGAGTATCCTCCACGAAGTCACACAAGCTGCCCAAGGCCAGGACTCATGAGAACATCAATCCATCCCTGTGGAGATCCCTGTGGTCACCTCATCTGCTGGCTGGGGTTTGCTGGCATCCCCCTGGATCAAAATATGGGGTAACAGGGGCACAACCAAACCACTGCCACATCTATATTACTGACAAATCCAGATGCCAACTTTATCAGAGAGCTTTGAAATCCTCGATTTGGGGACTGGAATGGTGGGGAGAGGCTGTTACTGCAAGGCATCCCCATTCAGATTACATAAACCACAAAACAGCTTCCTAGGCAGGCACATCCTGTCCAAAGCCACCTGCTGGCTTTGGTGTGTATTTGTGTGAGTGTCTGTGTGTGAGAGGGAGAGACACACAGAGTGAGAGCACACACAGGACTTGTCCATAAAGGTAAATGAAAATAGCCTTAAATGCACTCAAATACCACTTGAACAATGGCAAATCACCTCTCCTGTTGCCTAAACTGCTCCTTTCTACTTTGCTTGAACTTTTGGAGTCTGCTTCCTGGCTTCAGAGCTTTACAGCTGTGTGGGAAGGACACCTCTGCCTCTCATCCTTAGAGGACATGATTTCCAGGTGTACCTTTAAGAGACACTTAGTCCATTGTTTAGCCTGGCTGCTGGGGGAAAAAAAAATTAAAATTCTCCAAATGAAAGCACAGTGTGATACTTCAGTACCTCTGATTAACCCCCTTGCTTAGCTTATGTTTTCACCTATGTTTCAGTCCTTAGCTATCCTATGTTTTAGTCCTGAGGCGTTCACAGGGAGATGAGTGTGGTGCAGCCCTCTGGGAGGACGAGCAGCGGTACGTACCGGCAGCAGGTGACGATCAGCGCCACGCCCATGATCAGCAGCAGCCCCCCTCCTGCAGCTGCAATCACCACCGTGATGAGCTGGTACGCTGCAGACAGCAGAGACAGAGGCTGAGAAACAGCCGTGTGGTTTCAGACCCCACTGTAACATAGCCACAGTCCCCATGCAAAGGATTAGCTGTTTATTCCCCACCTTCTCCCCATCCCTGCAAGCAATATCGCCTTAAGTTTTCAAGTAAACTAGAAACAAGTTCTTATTTCCCTAAGAAATAGATTCCATTCACTGATAGACCGGAGTAACTCGAATGGATTCACCTTCAAATATCTTGCTTCAAGATTGCCCACTATATGTGCTATCCTGACAGACTCTAAAGGGAAAGGAAATCTCCTTTCCTGAGGAGACAACATTAAGTCAGCTTCATCAAAGAAGGTCCACAAAACGACTTTCAACAGAAAATGAAAAAACAAAAAGCACTGAAAAAGGTAGCGTGTACCTACTGCATTTTAGACACAGTCACTTGCAATTACTTGTTTCAAATCTCCTATTTCTGACACTGTAGAAAATAAAAGAATGAAATTTGGTACTCACGGTTTCCGCAGTTGAATCCACCCAAGCCGAAGGGGCAGCTGGAACAGAGAACAACAGGGAGTTTCAGCAGCTCAGTTGTGCCAACAGGTCACCCGAGCAAGGATGGCGGGGTAGGAGGAGGGCAGAACAGTCACCATACCTCACACAGGTCTCGTTTTCCAGCTTATATCCATCTTCGCAGGCTGAAACCAGAGAGAAAGGCCGTGAGCACCGCGCAGTGGAGCCGGGAGGGATTTCCCAGGGCAGCCTCCCCTCCACCTCCCCGGGCCCGACCGCACCGCGGCTGCACGGCAGGAGCGAGATGCGCTTTGATGGGCTGCTGGATGTCCTCTGGTTTGGGGAAAGCGCCGTGCCCTTAAATTCACCTCCCGCTGGCTTTGACAGAACCATTTCAGGGCTTCCAAGCAGAGCCATTTGGAGCCTGGCACAGGAAGGGCTGCTGGCAATGTAATTCCCAGCAGAGCTGCTTCTTGCCAAATGAAAACTCACTGCACACTTGTACTGCTTCACACGAAATAGCAATGTAAAAAATCTACAAGTGCCTCCAGTCTTCATTTTGAAAGCCCATGTAAACTATGCTACTTTAGCATTTGTGCATGTTATTAATTACTTCTACATGTTAGTACTGCAACAAGACGTTATGCAAATAGGCAGGGTAACCCAAAGTGGTATGTTAATGTGTTTTTTCTCATGCCACCTTCTTTTCTGATCTTTCAAATTTGCAGCTAAATCAAATTTTGAGATATCATATTTTACTATGCAATAGAAATTGAATTTATTAGGTCTAAATAATCCAGAAAACTATGTGCAAAATGTTGGTGAAAAACTGAAACCATCACTTCAAAATAAAGTAATTTCCATGCTTATGGACAGCTATCCTAAATTATCTGAGGAAATTATACTACCCTTCAGATGAACAGCAAAGGGGATGACACACAATTACAAGGTCAAATTACTGGTAAGATCACTCCTTTTCTCAGCAATAGTCCCACCAGAGCTCTGGCAGATCTGCTGCCTTTCACAGAGGCAGTGAAGGTGGTCACTCAAAGGCCTGAGCAGGACAGAGTCACTTTGGGCAGAGGGACAAGCCAGGGCTAGCACAGCCAGCAGCCCTTTGGGGTCTCCAAGACATCACCCAGAGGTCTGGAAAACCCCTGCAGCACATTCCACAGGGAACTGTTTCAATGAAAACAAAAATGCTCATTAATTTTTCCCCCTCTCAAACACTATTTGCTTAAAACTGTCATAGAATTTCCCTAAATTTAACTCCAGTTTCAAATCAAATAGTTGGACTGGAGCTACATTTTAGAGAAACACCCAAGACCGATTTTAATATTTTCAGTGACAGACGATCAAGCACAGCACTAGGTCAGAAGCTCACAAAGTTAATTTTCCTCAGCCATTAAAAACATTCACCTTCTTTCTGGTCTGAATTACCCCAGTGTCAAATTCCAGACTTTGGATGTTTACTTATTAGATTGGAAAAGGTTATATGATCAGATTTCTCCTTCTCACCACCAAATCACTCCTTTATCTTTAATAAAGCCAAGGCCACTGAGATCTTTGAGTCTCCCTAATTATTGCAGCTTTTGTCTGAACACTCACAGGTTTTCTTTGACCCTTTTTGATTTCTACTTCCCAGAAATAGATGTTGCAAGCCCAGGGATAACAAAATTTCCCATCTTCTGCCTACTTCACATCCTCAGGATGCATGGACATGGAAGAGTGCTGCACTCACATCACTTCTGTGGCTGTAGACACAGACTTGCTGAAGGAACTGGTACCAGTGATGATGGGGGACTGATGTCCACAATACCTGGTCTTGCACACCTTTCTTTGCCCTATATAGCCCCACTACTCCTTCACCACCTCCCCCATTCCATTTATTTTCCCAGAGCTGAGGATGGGGAAGGTGAAGCTCATTACACAGCCCCCCTGCTGCATCACACTGTGATGCTTTTTGTAATAGATATATTTTTCTCCCTCTAAGATGATTTTTTTGAAGCAAAGACCAGAGGTAACTGTGAAAGAGTTAAGAGCCTCAGTCAACAGCCAGGGCAAGGACAGTAAATCACAAAGGATCCTTGCCTGGCTCATTCATCTCACTGGGGCATTAGCAAAAGGAGAGTGGATGGGCAGCTCCTTTCACTTGCTAACAAAAGCAGACTGAAAACATTATGGAGTGAACGTTCCACCAAAGGGAACCACAGGACTGGGCAGTAACAAAGTGTGCAGTGGAAGGGAGGGAAGCATCACCTCACAGCTCATGGGAGTTTCCCTCTCTACTGAGCACAGCAGCCCCGTGTATCCCAGTCCCAGCACCTGCATGCTGGACAGGCCTGCAGCAGCAGGCAGAGAGGTGCTGGAGCCCACCCTCAGCTCAGCCCTAGCCCAGTAATGTGTGTGAGGCACAGACACCTTGAGCAGTTCAAAGCTGGAGCTGTGCCATGGGCAGGAGCAGCCCTGGGACCCCGCTGGCACACAGCTCTGAGGTCAGGAGGATACAGAAGAGAAAAAGCAAGATCCTGAATATGCATTTCTCTGTCTTACTTAAAAACTTGGTGCTTATATATTTTCCTCTCCTCCCTGTGTCTTTTCCTGCCACTTTGCTTTCTCCTTTGGCATCTTTCCTGCTCCTTTGAACACATTCCCAGGAGAGCTCTCACTGTCATACTCACTTGGCAAGATTCCAAACACAGGCAGGGGACAGAGGAAAGGCCTAAGTGTCAGGGGCCAAGCAAAGCTATCGAGCTGTGCTCTTCAACCCAGGATTCCTTTGCCTTTGCCTGCCCGAAAGACACTCAGGGGTCTCTTTGGAAACCTGCTTTGCTTCTCCTTGCTTCACTCTGTACTAGTAAAAATAGCATGCCCTTGAAAAGTTGGCACATCTGGTTTGTTGCTCTGTTACTGAAATAACCCTGAAGATACTGAGAAGGTTGAAAATCAGCAGAGACCCAGAGACACTGAACAGCACAGCGAGAGGTACCCTGGCCAACATCTTGGAACTCCTGTGGCTGAGATCCACCCCTTCCCTGGCCCATGGCATGCTTTCCCAAGCATGTCCCCGAGGACAGATGCTACAAGGAGGACAGAACAAATCCTGTGGGTCAGGGCAGCCAATTCTCCCAGCCTTCCCACGGGGGAGACCGGACAGGGCAGCACAATAGCCACTTCCCTCTTTGCAAATACTATAATTGGAGCTGCTACACTGCATTTTCACAACCCACAATGAGGGTCGGATGCTCACGAGACCTCAGTTCCTGTTTAGGCACTAAAAGGGCAGAGACTTTCAAAGAGGCTGGTATATTGTATGCTATATTTATCAACAAAATAGCCCTAAATATCAAAAGGGGGCCATAGCTTGGATTTTGGAAAAGTCTTTAAAAATCCCAATCACCTGCCTGGCCCAGATGGGAACAAGTGATAATGAAAATCTGGCATCTTGTCAGAGTGGCACCATGCAGTCAGTGCTGCCCTCATGCCTCTGCACTAAAGCCTCAATCCAACATGAACCCTGTCCCTCAGACACTCTCAAGCTGATCAATAAGATGTTTCCGACTGACAGCAGTGAGATGAAGGTGGAATTGAGGCCTCACTATTTACAGATAAGGTTTTTATATTTTCCACAGCAAACAAGTTTCATAAGTATGGAGTAATCACACATATGAGGACTTAGATCTCTTAGCCCTCTGCAACCATCACATCCAAGTGCCTCACAGCCTTTCAGGTATTTATCTTCACTGCTTGGCAAGAGACATGAACCAGACAAATGGAGTAACTTTCCCTAAGTCCCCACTGTCCATGATGGAACAGGAACTGGGTAAAAACTTCCCAAGTTTCAGCTCACCTCCTCCCTCTCTGACTCTCTAGGGTTGGTGGAGATGCTCAGTATTTCCCAAAAGAAATCCTATTCCAACATACAGGATGAGGGGAAGGAAGGAAGGAAGGAAAACACAAAGGGAAAGGTTTTGTCACAAAGGAGCCACAGAGTGAAGGAGAGGCAGGGCCATGACCTGGCATGCAGAGATGCTCCTCTCTGAGCTGTCCCTCCCAGAGTCTGTAGCTCATGAGTTATTTCCAGGCACATTTTTCTCACTCTCAGATTTGGAACAGACGAAACATCTCCGCCTATTTCAACAGCAACCCAGCGGGCAGTGCCAGAAGCAATATATTAGCACTACTGCAATTGTTATTGATATGTCATCAGAAAACTGCATTTCTTAAGAAGCCTTACAGCAACCACAAACTAGGGAATGGACACCCTGATCCTTCAGAAGTCATTTTCGACACTGGCATGTAAAGACTTTGTTTAAAATGCAGCAAAACCAGATTTGTTGGTCTGAGGAGTAGCTAAAAAATAACGCAATCTTTAAGCTTAAAATTTCTATTTAGAACCCAGCTGAAAAATAAATTCATAACCATATTCAGATACAATTTTTTAAAATACTGATGATGTATTAATATAAGCTTTTGAGTTTAAAGCACTTCCCCTAAGTTCACTGAGAGTTCAAACAGAATCAAAACAGGCAGAGACACACGTCATCTCTGCTCTGTGCCACTGAACTGGAGCCCAAAGCAGCCAGGCCCCTTTCTCCCTCTCCTCAATCCCTGTGACTCACAGCATGCTCCAGAAAGAGATAATATTATTCCTAGAGAGAGACTGTGTCTTCAGTGTCTGCTGAAAAGCCCCCTAACTAAATAAAAGAAACCTGAGCTACTAATATTTATTCATAATATTGAGGGGTTTGCACACATAGCACTATATGCACACACTCATTTCCACTGGAACAAAAATTTTGAGGAAAATTCAGGCAAAATACACCACATAAAGAGCAATACCTCTGCAGGAGTGGTCCATCTTGTTGTATTTGAAGTACCCACTTTTGCACTGGCAGAGAGCAACTCCATCAAAGTCGGTGCACTCTGAAGTTTCCTTGTCACATTCAGGGTCTTTCTGTCTGCACAAGCTGCCAGCTGTTGGGAAGAGGTGCCCAACATCAGCATGGTTCTCTCTGAACCCACCATTATTAAAACTTCAATCTCTTTTATTTTATTTTTTTTTAGTAATATTAGTTCCATTAGGAGGGAGTCAACACTTCCCTATGTCACGATTTCTTGTGTATCTACCATCATTTGTACAGGCAAATAGAGGGGGTGAATAATAAATGTTTCAGTTCAGAAGCAGAAGGGGAAATGAGAAGGAGAAATCTGGTTTGGCTCAAGCTCAAACACATTCATCTCCTGACACAGTTCAATAAATCAGTTTTTAAGTTTATATCAAGCAAAATGCTTTGCTTAGACCAAACCAATTCTTTTCCATTTCAGTATTAATCACTGGATTTTTTCATTTTTCAAACAAAAAAATTGTACTTTCGTTTACAGTACTTTGAAGCAGTGATTTAATCTAGAAAGTCAGACTTGTTACACTGAGCATTCAGCAAAACTGTGGCTAAATGATGGAAATTGTGACATCAAATTTACATTTTTTTACTGGGAGGTCAGACTAAATGGAATGAATAAATATTCGTGAGAAATAGGATTTTATGGAAAATATGTCACTCATTTGGCACCCTCCTTCTATAAATCTCTCCTTGCTAGATTAATTTTTTTATCTGAGGTTTTTTTTTAGGTACTTACATAAGAATATAATTTGTTTCTTAGTCTGCTTATTTCAGGTTAGAAGTTGACTTTACAGAAAAACTGTATCAGAGGTAATATGTAGGTATAATTTTAGCAGGTTTACCCAAATAATTTAAAGCAATCCATGGGCAGAGAATGGCTTTAAAATATAGCACACTGTGGCTATAAAATGGCTTTAAAAAAGCACACACTAAACTTCTCATCTGCACGTTTACTTTGCCAAAACGATACCAGAGTTTTCCCACTAAACCCAGGCTAAATGTTGCCACCCTCATCCTCCTGGAGGCCAAACCTCAAAGCTTCGAACCCCAAAGTCACAAAACACCACATGCTGCAGTTTCCTTGCAGGAAACTCTTTCAGGGATCCTGAGGTACCTCTCACAGATAAATCTCCTCAGAAAGTGAGAGCTGGGAGATGCCAGGGCACAGCACTGGGGTCCACCTGGAGAAGGTCACACACAGCACTGGTGTCGTTCCCCACACCTTTCTGTGCTGTATCCAC
The DNA here is from genome assembly GCF_021018805.1 of Prinia subflava. Lineage (NCBI taxonomy): Eukaryota > Metazoa > Chordata > Aves > Passeriformes > Cisticolidae > Prinia > Prinia subflava. The sequence goes on from NC_086252.1 coordinate 29,789,449, forward strand.
ATTCCCCTTGGGAAGATAAAGGATGCAGTACAGAAATGGAAAGGTCTTGATTGTGAACCATTTTACAGCCTGCAACACTGAAACTGGGCAGGCAGGAGAGCAGAGCTCGCTGTGCAGCCTCAGCAGCTCTAATCGAGTTCACTGGTGGGGTTTTGTCTCTTGGCTTTCACACCATTTCCCTGGCTCCTGGCCATGTGTGTGAAATTAAGACTTATGGTTTTTTGATCTGGCAGGGCCCAGTGTCACATCCCAGAGATGAAAGGCTGCCCTACAATGTCTCTAATCCTGTGGTGCACAATATTTTCACAGAGAGGCAGATTTCTCACACATGTGGCAAAGATAAGGCTTAGTATCTGCATCCCTTTTGTACTGCGAGGTTCTTAAGATGACTCCCATTTAAGTAAGATAAAAAGATTCAGAGGGATTTTTCCAAATGACAAAATGTTCTCCCCCTTTTATCAAAGGAGCCAAATGAAACATCCCTTTCCCCTCCTGCCAAGGTCCTTCCAGATGCTATTTACCTCTGTGGAGTGATTTCAGGCTGGAGATGAACTGGCAGGCTTCAGTGGGGGATTTGCAAGCTCGAATGTAGCTTTTCACACTGCTGATGACATCGAAGAAAGTCACGTTGGATGCTAAAGAGAACGTGGATTGCACTGAAACATGCACAAAATTTGCCTCCCTAACAAAAAACAAAACAAAACAGCCCTGAGTATCACAAGTTGGTCTGATGTCATCATTAGCACCTTATACATAGGACTGCTATTAACACAAGAGATGCTTATCACACACACGGCACTACATGCACACATGTAACAGACCTTAAAACCAGGACTAACCAATACACAGAGAGGAGAATATGTAGCTGGAAGGGATGCTGGTAGCTCACTTTGGAAGCAGCCATAATCCCTCCTGGACAGCCCATACCAAGCTCTCAGGTCAGGAGGAAAGTACCAGGTGAGCCTGGCAAGCTGTTCAGGCATTCCTCATGCCCTGTACCACTGCCAGGCTGGGCTGTATCAAGCCCAGCACTGACTCAAAATGGAGAGTGTGCATCTCAAGCTGAAGATCCCAAATGCTCAAGTTTCCCATTCTTCCCCTCGTGGTCTTAGCCTTACCTGCTTGCCTTAACTGTGGAGTGGTGGTATCCTGGCAAGCCTGACAGTGATGCATTGAGCTGCAAGGAGGGAGAGAGCAGCTGTTAGTGCCCCAGGGGGTGATGGAAGGAGGCAGCCCCACGGGATGAAGCATGGGACACTCCTCCTGGGTCACTGATACCATCCCTGTGTTTCCTATGGATGCCTGCTGAGACCAAGGGGGCTCTGAGCATCCCAGAGGTTCATCTGCTCTGTAAGAGAGATGTACTGCCCTGTTGCCAGTAAGGGGTGGACAAAGTCACTATTGCACAGTTTGGACAAGAACAAAGCCCAGGAATTTTGACATGAGCATCTGCTTGTGGCCCCACTGTAATGACCACAAAGGTCAGGCACGAGTCAGATGTCAGCAGGGAGAGAGCCTCGTGCAAAGCTGACCTCAAAGCTGCACCCTTGGAGACTGCAGATCTTCCCTGACCCTGGATCTGTGCTTATGTTTGTATTTACTCCCCAGCACAAGCTGTGCAGGCAGCATCCCAGTGACTCCACCCAGCACCCCCTTCCTTTGGCAGCATCTCCAAATCACCTGCTCCAAGGAGCTGGAATGAAGAGCACCCAGCCCAGGAACCACCAACAGGATGAACTTGTGCATGCAGTGATCTGGGTAAGAACTGCACAGAGATGTACCTATCCCCACCCATGGGGCTTTTTGGAACTGCTGATGGCACAGCCCATGGGGAAGCCAACAGCCTGTCCAGCACTCAGGCTCTCACCTGACCAAGAGCCACAGGGCTACAACTGAGTGGCTGGGAAATGTGACAATCGTAAGAGGAGTGAAGGGGACTTGTCCCATCAGCATTGCCAAAGTCCCAGCAAGGAACTCACCATCTCCAGGATCTCCCTCTCAACGTGGAAGAGCTCTGCATACTTCCCATGGGTGATATTAAGCTTCAGGGGAACCTGGCCAATAAATATTCTCACTAAGAAGTAGAATAAGACAAGTTAGTTCAAACACTTCTCTGTGCCACCTGTAGTATCTGCAAGCTTTCATCTGCCTTACATCAGAGGCTTTTTGCATGTAAAATCCCTTTAAAAGGCATAGAGAAAACTCAGATCTGAGAGTCATTGCCCCAGTAAAGCAAAGTCACAGCCCTGGGTTTTTTTCCCAAGGGTTGCTGCAATGTTCCCACAGTCCCAGTCAAATTCCAGAGCTCAGTGCTGCTGAACAGACAGCATTTCACTTCAGTGTTCATACATTTCATGCAGACGCACAGACTAATTTAAATAGATCCCTGAACACAGAGAGATTGGTAAATTCAGTAAGAAGACAGTGTTAGGTACCAAAGTTATTTATTATGATTTGGGGTAAACATGTCAAATCTCTTACTCCTCCCTGCAATGGAAGGAGATCAGATTTGCAAGTCAAAATAAAGCACTGTAGAAAGGACATTTTCATTTTTCAAACTGCTGGAGAGAATGAGCAATGACATTTGAAAAGAGGTCCAAAAGATGCATTTTTCTGTGCTTAGATTCATATTTGATTCATGGCAGCAGAATGCAATAATCTGAGTTGTCCAGACTTGCAGAGATAATACCCCTAAATCTTGTATTAAGTGTCATGAGATACTCAGTGGAAATGAGAACTCAGAACTTCAGCTTTATGTTCCACCAGAAAAACAAATACAGTTGCAGATAACATTATAAAGTCTCCAGTTCTTTCCCATCCACTGAACCTATCTTCACCACAAACTGTATATCATACATCTCTAATGTAACAACTCCAGACAAAAATTACAATGAGAATCACCTTTACAGTGTTTATATCATCCGTTCATACCCTAGTTCAAGGCATAATCAAAACAAGTCTGCAAATTAAAAGCTGACATATTCCCACTAGAAGAAATGTTTCAAAACACTCTTGAGGGACACCTCACTCATGTTTCCTTAGCAAAATTTCCATGCCTCTAATCCTCGTTGATTAAGGGTCAGAAGAAAATCTATGAAAACAAATTCCCCTTTACAATGGAATATTGTAAGTCCTTGAGACTGAGAGACCTCTAATAGAAAGGAAGGGGTCAGAGCCTGAGTTCCAGCTAATAACTGTGCTGCTCAAAAAATGCTAAAGGTATGAAACAAGACCTTGATCTTACAAAGACTTTCACGGCTGCTTAACTTTCCACACATGGCTGATCCCACGGAAGCCAGGTTACACAACGACCCCACTCACTTCTCCCAAGCCAAGTGCCTTCACAGGAATCTGCAGGGCTGATAAGCTGCTGAATGCTTTCTGGGAGTTTTAAAACACATCAGGAACAGGAGGGGCACCTCTGTCCTTACTAACAAGCCTGAGTCCCTCACTCCATTGCTGTGTTTTTAAGAAGCATTCAGATATCTCTGCCTGCTCTCCAGGCAGCCCAACACGACAGGCATTAGACACCACACTTGTATAAACACTAAAAGACTCTGATAAAAGTGGTGGTTGGGAGGAACATTAAGCTCCTGAACTAGTTTGAGCCTAAGTCAATTTATTTTAGAAGATTAAAGATAATTATTTCCATCCCTGGTTTTTCACTTTTGTTTTCTTACCTAAATTGCACTTTCCTTTTTCCAGCTCATATCCAAGAGGACACTGACAGATATAGGAGCCATGGGTGTTGTTGCAGGTGGCCAGCGCAGGACAAGGGTTGGAAAGACATTTATCCACCTCTATAAAAGTTTAAAAAACAAAACAAAACATTATATTTACAGAATTATAAAAATCATCAACTGTTGGGTTAAAAGAGATGAACATGGTTCCCCATCTGTGACTCCTTGAGCATTATCAGATGCTTCATTGCATCATTTGCACTTAACATTTATGCTGTTCCTAATTATTCTGTTGGAGCTGAAAGAATAAATATAAATCACTTGAATATTCATTCAAAAGCCCTTGGGGTCTAGCATGGATCCATGTTAATATAAACATCCAACTCCTCTACAGCACTGCTCATCAGAAGATCCCAAGGTCCTTTCCAAAGACGAACAACCCAACAGTTTATGCATGAGAAGACCAAAGAAGGAACCTCAACAGTCCAAGTTAGACATGTGAGCATGGGCTGCTTTACCAAAGTTCTGCCCTTTTCACCCCAGCCCTGTTTCTCTGCTCCAAAGTAGTGCTTGAGCACTGATCAAGTCTGTAGATCACCCAGCCATGGTGGAGGCAGCCCTGGCTGCAATCACCTCCTTTTCCAGAGCTCCTCCATGCCAGCCAGGGGATGGTGACAGCAGTGATTCCTGCCTGTGCCACCACTCACAGTGCCCTTCCTGCTGGGTGAGCAAGAGCTTGGGGAGCAGACACCACTGTGATACTACAGTGTCTCAGGGGATTAAGGACTGTAATCTCAGATGCTTCATAGATTACACAACTCAAACTGAAAATTCTGAAGAATATATCCAATATTTCCTCTTGGAAAAAAAAAAAAGGAAAAAAGATTTCCTGGACAAAAAAGTTCCTCTTGCTGCATCTATGACTCACATGAGCACAAACACACATCGCACACACCCACAAGGGCAGACCATAGGCAGGGCTGTGGACTTGTCAGTGACAAGGCTCTACAAGACCAGCAAGAAATCTTACACACCACTTGTACCTATCTTGTGGCTGCTCCCGAGTGCTGCAGCCAAGGCAGGAAGGACAGACTCTGTGGTTAAAAGCAAGGTTAAAAGCACAGGAGCCAAACCCGTGTGAGCATTTCTGGTGGCACTGCAATAACCCACAGCACCACACAGACCCGACAGCCCCGAGCCAAACCCTGCACATCCTTCAGTTTGTGCTTCGTACAGCAGAGACCAGGCCAGCTTCTCTCTGGGCAGTGAGTGCCCATGTACAAAACACTATGTCCAAGACAGCAGAAGGATCTTTTTCATTCTGGTAAATGGCAAATCTCAGTTTTCAAAGGAAAGAATAATTTGGCAAAAGTGTGGATCAGTTGCTAAACAGGATGAATCACCTTAATTTTTCAATGCTAAAAAATTCATTCCAGTAAAGTGATTTTTTTTTTGCATGAAGCTATAGCTATAATTAAAACCAATCAGTTTGAGAAGTAACCTTTAAATACTTAATTATTTGATGGAATATTATTATTGCCAATATTTCACTGAGATTAATGCCTTTAGTACACACAGTATCCTACAGTGGCATGATGGCTGGGCTCTGAACTTCAAACACAAAGTCAATTTCCTTTCATATAAGACTTCAGCAAATGTATTTACTTGAGAAGATAAGGAGACCGGCAGTGGTAATAAATTACTGTAACAACACGTTTAGCAAGACTATGGTACATAGCCTACCAGAAGAAGCATCAGGCCCTTAAGTAGAAGATTAATACTTAGTGAGATGGGGAGAAAACAACCATAGGTTCTGAGAAGCAGTTTCAGCACAAATACCAAGGGCTGGCCAAGTGTATTTTCTCATTAAGACAGGTATCAATCTTTATTGACTGTTATTGTTAACCTGTCAACAAATATAAAGTGCATCCTGTGCTTATCTGCAAGCATTTTTTTATTTTCTTTTATTTTCTTGAAACTGTCAAAATTCAGCTTAATCTTTCTATCAGAAAAGTTCACCAAAGTGCTCACCCTTAGTTCAGCCATTCAACTTGATTGCTATACCCTTATCTTAAAAAAATCAACACGGAGATGAGTTATTACCCTCAAACCCTGCTGACAGCAGACTTGTCATACATACATGCACACACAACCCTTTGAAAACTCTTAAAGTGGGGCCCAGGTGTTCCTGCCCTGCTTGAGCCCCACCACTGGTGAGAGCCACTGTACATTACCTGTTGCTGGAGGTGATGTCCTCAGCCCGACCGTGCTGCTCGACGGAGGAGCAGTGGTTGGTTTGGTAGCAGCCAAAGTAGTTGTAATGCTCACAGTGGTCTTGATGGTTGGAGGGGCTTCAGAAGGACTTGTAACATGGAGGTTCTCCTCAGTAGCTTTACCAGGCTTTGCAGTGGTGGCATCCATGGCTTCTGTGCTTTTACCAGTGGTATAACTGTGCTTGGTGGCAGTGGGTGTCTGTGACCTGTGGTCTTTCATGGTGCTGGCCTCACCTGGGGTGGGCCGGCGGCCGGGCGGCGTGGTCAGCATGGGAGGTTTCACCGTGGTCACTGCCACTGCGGGGACAACGCTGCTGGGGTTTGTTGCACTTGGTGAGGGACTAAGGGGTGCATCTGTTGGACCAGGCTGTGGAGCAACACTGGCTGTGGTGAGGAGGGGTGTTCCCTTCCCAAAGCTGTCCCCTTGTGTGGTGGCATCTCCAGGAGAGGCAGTCTCTGTTACTGTCACGGGAGCGGACACAGACACAACACGTCCACCAAGCAGCTCCATGGGTGCCGTAGGGAGAGGTGACCCGGTGGGAGGGGAGGTGGTGCTCTTTTGCGGCTGGTGGGTGACACTGGGCTTGGTGGTCTCTCTGGGTGAGCTCCTGGCCGTGGCAGCTGTGGAGGGCACCTGCCTGACCACACTTGTAGCCACAGTGGTGCTTCCATGATCACTCTCACTGGACTGCGAGGTGGATGAGGGTGATGAAAATGCAGACAGTAAAGATGCTAATGAATAGGATGGGGAGGGCAAGGAGGAAGTGGGCACGGAGGATGACAAAGCCTGCGGAGGGGATGAAGATGCCATCACAGAGTGCGAGCGTGGCTCAGGTGATTCTGACAGCGTAAACAGATGAGTTGGTGGTGGTGTTGATGACAGCGAGTGCTGCAGTGATGACAATGAGGAAGAGGCTGGAAATGCTGATGAAGACAGAGATGATCTGTCAGTGGTCAACAGCTCAGAGTCAGTGTTGAATAGAGTTGTATTTTCTATGCTGCCTGTAGAAGCAGACGTCGACGGTTTGGAAGGGTGCACCAGCAATGGCTCCGTAGATGGTTCAACAAAACTGCTGCTGTCTGATGCGTTGGTCTGCCTGTCATGAGCCACAGATGATTGTGAGGCATCAAAAGGGCTGGAAATTTCAGAAAAAAAGGTGGAGCTTTCTGAGGAGTCAGCAGAAGTGCTGCTGTTTGAGATAGACAGGAGGGTCCTTTCTCCTCCTCTGGTATATGTGGTTGAAATGTATGTGCCGTCTGTGTGAGAAACCGAGGTCCTTTTCTCAGCATCGATGCTACTGACTGGCTGATGGCTGCCTGAAAAGTCTGGAGTAAAAGGACAAAAAATGTTAGAAAGACAGAGTACTATAACAGCATTTTGATGTCATATTAAAACTATTTGCTAAATAAGATGTTCTTGTCTGAACAAGAACAGTGAACCTGATTTTCTAAAAATTTCAAGCACCATTCAAACATGGTTATGGGATTAGGAGTGTTATGCACTATTTAATTGATTCTAAAATGGTGAATCCTGACAGACACAAGACTCCCATGAAATGTGTAGGTTTCCAAATCACTGTTCTTCACATATTGCTTTCCTAAAGTGATGGAGTTCTTAGCATTCCGTGATATTTGTGGCAAGCTAAGCAGGAAAACCCAATTGTTCTCTTTATCACTCATAATTTACAAAACTCATATCCTCTCCCTCTTATCCTGAATTCCCATCTACACAATATCCATCTTGTTCAGTCAACTGGTTTTTAGACACAGTGAACTTCATGCCTCTGCAGGATAAAATTAGTTCATTATGTTCATTATGTTAATTTGCAGTTTATCATGAACCCAGTGATGCAAAACTTTGCAGCCAAGAAAACCTAAATGAACAGCACATCAACCTGCAAAAAAAATTGGATTATTTAGCATAAAAGGTGCAATCAATCTTATAATACTAATTTCAGGATGTACAGCTGAGGTCAGCCAACTTTAAAAAAATAAAAAATTATATTGAAAATTTGTTTAATTCTACAACTGACTTAGGCCATCACAAAACACTCCTGAAAGCATCACACAAAAGAGACCAGTTAGAATGCAAAAAAAACTAATGCAGCATCAAAACAGGAAGGTTTATAGCTCCACCTCTGGAATAGTTCCCCATCTGTGTGGGGTCTGTTTTTGAGTCCTTTGTTGGAAACATCCCCCCTGAGTGAGCCCACAGGTGGTAATGAATGTAGTAACAAATGAGAACTTTATATACAACATACTGAAAAACAGGAGAATGTGACTGTCCCCCAAACGTACACCAGGAGACACCAACTTACTTGTGAGATTGTTTTGGAAAGAAGAGTAAGTGGGTGTCTTGGCAGAACGTACAAACACCGTCTCCGTCACAAAGCCCGTGAAAGCCCCGCTGCTGGTGGAGGCATTGGTTGTCCTGCCCTGCTCCATCAGTGCTGGCTCAGAGGACCCTGGAGAGCTGGAAGCTTCAGCATGGAAAGAAGAGCTCTCCATGCCACCAGCCAGTGTGCCATCTGTCACTGAGGGCAGCATCCTCTCCTCAGCACCCCCAGACGTGGATGAACCGTACACGGGATCAGTGACGGGGCTGGACATCCTCTCAGTGCTTGAGCTGCTTAGGGAGTGATGGCTGCTGCCAATAGCTGGAAAAGGATTGAAAAGCAGGCATCTGATTTTATCATCTCAGAGCAGACAGGACTGTCCAAACACCAAGGAAACAGTACCATTAAAATCATCATGGTATGTTTATGCTATTTATGATTATCACCCCAACCCAGACAGGCAGTCGATGTGTCCTACAGCAACAAGCTACACGTCTCAAGAAGGAGACCCTTCTTGTTAAGCATCAACAGCTGCAGATATACAACACCACTGGGCAGAACCACAACCACTTATAAATGCTGCCCATGACACCTGCAACAGCTGTGTCAATCCTACAGAGGAGGCGAAGGGAGAGGCAGCCAAATGCTATCCCAGAGTTCAGAAAAACTCACTGGAGGGTTCAGCAGCAGCTGAGAAGTAGGTGAAGACCCTGGATGAATGGGTGACCTTGGGCTCTGGGGACCCTGCTTGGCCAGATGACACATGTCTCACTGCAGGCCATGCCGTGGAGGACGGGACAGGGCTGGTGCGGGTGGCCCCAGCTGTGTCCCGCTGAGATGTGAGCCCTTCTGCTTTTGTGCTCCACGTGCTGCGGCTCCCTGGGGCTTGAGCTGTCCCTTCCTTGTGGACGAAGAGTGTGGCTGAAGGTGAAGGCACTGAAACGCTGGGAGAAAACGCAGGCAGCAGCTTTGTTGGAAGCTCACTGAGTCCAGCACCGCTCTGTGAAACATTACTCTTCTTGCCAAGCTCTGTTGCCGACGAGGACAGCAGGACCGTGTCCAGGGTGCTGGTGTGGGGGAGAGAGGGAGAGGAGCTCCCTGTGGCACTGGAAGCTCCACGGGTGTCCAACACGGGCACTGTGCTGCTCTCCTCACTGGCAGGAGCTGTCACCACATTGGGTGTGCTGGTGACAGGCAAGCGTCCTCCCGTTGCTGAGGTCTTGCCTGCTGAGAAAGAGCAAAGCAAAATGGTTTATGCACCCTAAAGTATAAATAAGCAGGTGTTCTCTCTTCCATCACCAACCTCAGGCTGAGGGCACTGCGAGAATGTGGCAGAAAATCCAATCCTGTGGAAAATGCTAACTGTGAAGGCACAGCTCTTTCCTGTGCCAGGAGGTGCTGCTCAGAGCAGGGCACCTGTGGAGAGGGCTCTAGGAACAAGTTATGGGAACACTTTTGGGTTTGCTTCCCTTTGGCACTGCTCCCGGTGCCGCAGGCCTGACCTGGGCACCAGACACCCACAATGAGTGAGGGGGAGGTTACACAGCACCCAAATCCATGGTACTCAAAAGAAAGCATGGCAGGTTTGTATGGGATCAGTAAATACTGCCTTTTTACTCCAGGGTGGAATCAGGAATGACTGCTGCTGGTATAAACACAGCCAGTGGGGCACTCTTGAAATTGTGCTGTCCCTGGGAACACAGCAAATCTCAAGGCTACTCTGGCAGTAAGGCTGGCTTTTCCAGGTGGTTAAATGTAAGAAACAGATAATGTGCTTTTCCCTGGAAGTTGAAATTTTCATCCATAATGTCCAAAGCCATCAACCTGCGCCTCCTAGCATGCCCTCACCCTCCATGCAGGTGGGTGTCTGATGTGTGCTCAGAGCTCACCTGGGGAAGTGCTTTCTGAAGCAGATGGTGAGTCTGTGAGCAGTGGGTTCATGGATGACAGGGTGCCACCTCTGCCACCGCCACCCTGGGTTCCCAAAGAAGACTGGGAATGGCCTGGAGAGCTGCTGTTTCCAGTACCAGTGGTGGAAATCTCTGTTGTTTGGGCCAGCATGGTGCTGGCTGGCAGAGACCTTAATGTCCTCCCTCCACCCTTGGTGCCTGTTGAGGAAACTGAGGTGCTGCTGGTGGGGAAATTGGTTCTTCTCTCTGTTGACAGGATGCTGAATGACACGTGGCTGCTTCCAGTTGCTGCAATGTGATAAAGAAATGATTTACATTTATACACATATGAAATTATAAATAAAAATGAGCTTTCTTCCAATAGCACCCAGAGGCAGCAAGCACACGAACACAAGTAGAAAATATGAGATGTCCATTTCCAAAGACGTAAATCCTTCCTACAATAATTTATCTCCTGAAAAACAGTGTGACGCTGACAAAAGGGCTATTATATAAAAACTGTTGAAATAGTAATGCTGTGCACTTGATTTCACCATTATGTGCCTGAGTGCACTCCATGCTGCTAGAACAAATATCGTGATGACCCAGAAAAGCCTGGAAATCAGTTCAGACAAGGCACTACCCTGAGCAGTGTGAGCAGCGTGAAGGTCTTAGAGGAGTCTGAAGAAACAGGATCAGAGGATCAGACCCCTTCAGAACCACAGTGGGGACTATGGCCAAACAGCAGCACTCAGGACTCAACATTCAAAGTTGCCTTAAATTTGTTGAGCTGGTTCAAATTCTAGGAAGCAGCACCATCCAAGAAGTAGGACAGAAGGTAGGAACTGAAGCCTGATCCCTGAGACCACAGGGACATGATCTAATCCTCACTTGCTTAGTTCTCTTGTCTGTAACATGGAGATAGCAACTGGAGATAGTAAAAAAAGGACTATGATTTGAAAGTTAATTATTTTTCTTGGCATAATGAAACTTTCCACACATGTGCCCTTTCTGTAAAAAAATCTAAAGCACATTTTTTTGGTCAAGAAAGAGCTGAATAATTTCAGACACAAAATCACACTGCATCCTCCCAAACAGTGTATTCTACAGAGCAGGAAAGATTCAGGCAAGTGCAAGCTGCAGGAAGTCCTCCTTTGAAAAGTGATATATCAATTCTAATGTGAGCTCACCAGAGGAAGGACCTTCTGAAGGAGAGGGAGAGCGTGTTCGGGAAGAGTCTGCCACCTTGGTGAAATCTGTCATTCCTGTGGAGCCCTGAGCTCTGGAGGTGTCTCCCACAGAAGACGTGGACAAGGACTGGGTTGTGTCCGAGGTCCTGTACGTGGTACCACTGGACGTGGAGCCCTTGGCTGCTGTCCAGGGGCTGCTGCCCGAGGCAGACCTGGGTGGCCTCCCACCACCGCTGGACGTGGCTGAAATGGGAGTGTTGGTGGCAGAGGAGGTGAGGGACGTTCTCTCTGCCACTGGTCTGTGGCTGCTTCTGACACCTAGGATACAATAAAACCAGCTTTGATTTATGCATACAGAGCAGTACATAGGGCTGTTTGCTCAGCACCCATTTCTACGCTGCCCGTTGAGAAACTGAAGGTGTTTCTTTGGGAAGAGGTGAATCCCTTAAGGACAGGCACATGTGCCTTACAAAAAGCCATGAAAAATCTCAAACCCATATCCTACAGACCAGCCTGCATGGCAGATATAACACCAGGTGACAGCTGCAAAACCCCAGCAAGTGTCTCTGGCAGGGAAAGTGTGTGCACGTATTTCTTGCCAATGTTCCTCCCAGGGCAGGAGTCTAATGAGGCCATCAATGTTTTCTACTTTTTCACCCAAAGCTGAGCTCCACTGTCCCCCTTCCCACCCACCCCACTGCCAGCTCAGTGGAGCCAGTAATAAAAACATCCATGTATCCAGTAATGACTGATGACCATATCTGAAGGAAAACAGCGAAGGGATGTGAAATCTCACCCAGCCCCAAGGCAGACAGCTTTCAGACTAACAAATTTACCTCGGAAAGGACCTTCAGAGGCAGAGACGGAGCTTGTGAGCAAAGGACCCCCAGGAGGGCCTGGGAGATCAGTGGCTTCCCATGAGCTGTTGGGATGATGTGTCCCCATCCTCAAGGAAGAGGAGGTTCCGCCCAAAGAACTTGTGGGGTTGATGCTGGTGGCAGAGTCCCTTGTCACCCCAGCTGTGTGGCCGTTTTCTGGTGACATCAGTGTCCCCACTGCCATGGTGGGCAAGTCAGTACCTTGGACATCCAAGCGCTGCGTTGCCTCCTCTGCACCTGGGATGCTCTTGGGGGGTTCATAATTGCTGCTAAAAGCTGAAAAAGGAGAGGAGAAAGACAAAACTGCATAAACATAAATAAAAACTGCTGGGTAGGTTTCATCCCGCTATCAGTAGATGTAGACAATGCATGTGTGAATATTCAGTACAGAAATATTTAATACTGGGAAATCATTAGAGACAGGGGAAGTGGTCTCTACATAGGAACTGCTGAAGTTATTGCTTGCAAAATTCAACTGGAAGTTTTCAAGGAAAATCTATCTTCCCTGTCCAACAAGAATAATATTTATCCATACTTTCATTTCTGTGAAATGTTTTTAGATGTACAGAATGTGCCAAATACAATATTATTCCTCCTTTCTTTAAAATAAAGAGGATGTATTTTGTTAATAAAGAGTCTTTAAATAAGAGTTCTGAGGTATACAGCTATCTATCAAAACTCACTTGAGGAAGAACTTTCTGAAGCAGACGGGAAACCTGTGAGCAACGGGTCTGTGACACCTCTGCCTCCATCACCCTGGGCACCCACAGACATCCCGGAGGTCTGGCTCTGGGCTGAGGAGCTGGTGGTTTTAGTCCCAAAGGTGGAAACCTCTGCCATGGTGACCAGCCTGGTGCTGGCTGGCAGAGACCTCAATGTCCTCCCTGCACCCTTGGTGGCTGTTGTGGAATTGAAGGCGCTGCTGGCGGGGAAATCCAAACCAAACCTCTCCGTAGGCGAGTTGTTGGATGGCTGGTAGCCGATTCCAACAGCTATGGAACAATAAAAAAATGGATTTATACGTATGAAATTATAAACAGATGGATCCATTTTCCTCCCAGATGCTTACGGCGCACGTACAGATATTAAGCATAGGAAGTTTTCAATCTAGACAAAATGCTCTTTTGGAATGGCGTGAGTCCTCTCACCACAGCAGGACCTCGCACGAAACCCAGGGCTTGCTGCCAGGCTTTGTGAGACTGGAGAGGCCCAGACAGCAGGAAAACCCACAGGGCAAGGACTGCAGGGATTTGCCCTTAAATCTCACCTTTGCTCTAATATTGCTGGAAATAGGCTCAGGTTTTTTCCTTTTTTTTTTTTCCTCCTATGGCTTGAGCACAGCATCAAACAGCAAAGGGAGGAAACCTAAGCACAGCCACATTCCCATACAAGCCTGCAGCTCACTACACACCCCACGGCTTAGCAGGAAACCGTCCTTCAGTACTAGATCTCAGGTGTCCTGCAGCCCCAGTGGTGCTCCCAAGAGCTGTGACAGTGGGAAGGGATGTGTCAGTGCGAGAACCCTGGAGATGTGTTTTCTCCTGAAAAGCCTTGGACACAGAATAAGGATTTGGCAACACTGAGGTTTTCAGTATTCATGTCAAGCTGGGCAAAGTCTCTGTTTTTGGGAACTCCAGAAATTGGCTGCTGCAGAGCAAGCAAGGGGGAGCCATGGAGCCCAGGGATCTCAGGTTTGCTGAATAAGTTGTTAAGCACAGGCATCTCACCCTGCCTAGCTGAGGGCAAACCCACCCCGTGTGGCCATAAGTGTGGATTCCCAACCTCCCACCCTACCCCGTCACCACTTGGGCACAGGTCAGATGGGACTCAGAGCTGCCCTTGCTCTGCAGCTGGCACTGGCCCAGTGAAGATATTTCACAGCTGCAGACATCCACCCTGCAGAAAACATTGTGATAACATCCAAAGAACTTTTTTTTTAATGGAAAATGCTGGGGGGGTTGGATCAAATTATTTTTTCCATTGCTTTTAGCAGGGAATTTCAGCTAACCATTCAAATAATAAAAAACAGAGCGCATGCAAAACAGAGCATCTCCTCTGCTTCAAGAAAACAAATACTAAAAATGGCTTTTTTAAACTATGAAACAAAGGCCAGCAAAGCTCACCTGTGGAAGTGTTGTCCATGGGAGGTGATGCTGTCAGCAAAGGGCTGGTGGAGTTCCCTGTGACACCCCTGGGGTGCAGCATGATGTGCTCTGCTCCAGTCTGTGTGCTTGAAGCTTGGGAGGAGGCCTGGGGCTGTCGCAGGGAGCCAGGGAGGGCAGGGCTGGGGCTGCTCCCCGAGGGGCTGGGTGAAGCAGCTGCAGTGCCCACGGCAGGGCTGCTGCCCAGCTCTGTGCCCACCCAGCTGCTCACTGCTTGGGAGAGGCTGTCAGTGCCTGCAAGGCAATGGGGGAGAGCAGATGAGAGCCCAGAGACGGGCTTAGCTGCCTGCACACCATTCCACAGCACCACCCTTCCCCTGCCCCTCAGCCCCTCTGTCTGTACTGTGCCTACAGAAACTTCTTGTCTCCATCCCTGTGCACAAAGCAAGCCAGAAAACTGCCCTGAGTGCACGGTGAGGGTGGAGAGCTGCATCCACAAAGCTCTACAACACAGGACAACCAGGCCTACCCAATGCTGGCTGCTCTGGAACAGCATTCACCTTGTTCCCAGGTGTTGGAACACCTTCCCAGTGTTCCTAGGCTGAATTGGGATGGCTCACCTGGTTGATAAGATTCTGAAGATGAAGCTAGCAGCACTGTCCTCACGGTGTTGTTAAACTCTGACACGTTCCAGACCCCGTGGTGCCCCCCCTGCGTCCCCTCAGCCGAATCGGTGCTGGCGGCTTCCGAACCTGGTGCTGTCCCTTCAGCAGCTGCAGGGGTGCTGGGAGGAGCCAGAGTCCTCTTGCCTCTCCCCTGGCTGCCTGCAGCATGGTGATGGTTTCCAGGGTCTGGAAAGCAACAGGGAGAGGGTCATGTTCACCTGGAAAAGCTCTTTTGTCTCAGCTGGGCGGCAGCAGCATCACCTGCAGTGGTACCCAGCCCTACCACACGCAATAAAGAAAGGTCACAGCTTCATCCCTCATGTTTCCTCTGTTTAACAGAGCACAGTTTAACTGCAGGAGGGATTGATGGGAACAGGGTTTCTGTCGCCAAAAAATAATGGCATTTTAAACATTGTCTTCATTTGTGCATGGCAAAAGAAACAGATTTTTTTTTTTAGAGACATTAAAAATGCAGAAGGCAGTAAGGAGCTGATGCCAGAACAGCCCACAGCTGGCAGACTGGGCATGCCAACTCCACATTCTAGTCCCTAAGCAGAAAAAAAACCCCAAGGAATCAAAAAAATTAAAGAAAACCTCTATGCTTATATCTTATTTCAGCTGGGGGTATTAATAAAAAAACTGAGGTGGGGACAGGGCAATCAGCACAGCTTTGTCTTGCTGCTGTGAGAAATGGGCCTTGATTTAAGTTCTTAAAAGAATACACTGGGGTTTTTTAATGCTTAAAAGAATACACTGTTTCACTTATGACGATTATGAACAAGCCCAAAAGTAAGTGTTCACTTGTTTCCATGTAAGGACCTCAGCCACAAATCATCATCACAGCTGGTCAGATATCCTTAAGCTGAGTTCTTCTCACCTAGGCTGGGCTTGCAGTGGGGTTCAGTTCCTGCTGGGAGGAGGTGTGGGGACACCCGGGGGTCTCTGCCCTTTGCACAGCCCCTGAGCTCAGTGAAAGGGCAGCACTGCCTGGGTACTGCTGGGCGGTGAAAACAATGGCAGCTCCTGAGAGTCATCTTCATTGTAATGTAAACACCAAAGCCCAGCTTTCCTGAGATTGGATTTCTCTCACAAATCTGCATTTCTAGCTGTGAGGCAGGAATACTTCCTAACCCACTGGCTATGCTCAGCCCATGGGAACAGCTAACAGGGACTCGCATCCATAGAACTCACCAGGAGGATGGCTGTGGGTGAGCAGGCGGCTCACTGCCCCAGCAGATGGACTCTCTGGGGATCCTGCTCCTGCAGGGGTGACATCCCCATCTCTGGCAGGGGGGACAGTGTGCTCTGTGACCCTGCTTGCTGCTGGCACTGCCCCATGCCTGGCAGGCAGGGATGCCCACTCCCTGCTCCCAGCCAGCATCGTCACCAGCTCCACAGGAGCACCAGGAGTCCTTGTCTCTGAGCTTGAACTTCTCTCCTGATGGCTGCTTTCAATGACTAAAAGGAAAGACAAGAAAAAAGCTTAGATCACATCAGCACTGATGTGCAGGCTCAGCTCACTGCAGTAACACCAAGGCCAAGCTCTGAGCTCATTTACTTACACTAGAGAAAAATTTTGTATAATCAAAACACAGACATGAAATTTATTTTTGGATTTGCACCAGTGGAAACTAGATTGGTCTCTAGAACCAAATACCAAAACCCACCTCTTTGCAAAAGACCAATTCAGCACCCTCAGGACTTTTTTGTGTTAGGAGAAATAAATTTTGAAAGGAGCAAAAAGAAAGTCTTAAACAAATAACTGATGGAAATACTCGCAGCGTAGAGTCCACAGGAGGAGTGTGAAGGTCTCTGGAGCTGACAGCCCAGCACAGCCCATGTGCCCCATTCTGAATGTAAGATGGGAGGGCAGAGGTCCCCACAGCTCTTCTCCTCTCTCCACTTGGCCAGTGTTTGCTGGACACCTGACCTCAAATCTCATCACCTCCAGAGAGCTGGCACGAAGCTGGCTGAGGACTGCAGGGCAACCAGGAGGGTCAGTACAACCCATCCAGCCCCCATGAGGCACTGAGGACAGAGATCAATGTATGGTGTGGATTATATGGCCCACCCAGGTGCCAAAGCATCCCAAGGTGATGAAATAGTTTGGCATTTCTAACATTAATGCCTACCAGAATATGAGAAACAAGATGGATGAAGAAGATTGTGCATGAGTGGTGGTCTGCAGAATCAGGATTTTCAGCTTATGGTACCGCCCAGGGCTGTGAGGATTTCCCTGCATATCAGTTCACACAAAAACCAGCAGCCACCGTCTATGTTACAGTCCCATGGCTTGGCTGGCACTGCAGCCTCAGATGACCTTCAAAGTCCACAAGTCAAAGCAAGTCCAAATCTGAAAGGGCAAGGTCCCCATTTTGTCCATTTTCCACAAAATGCAGTCTCTGCCATGTACATGGCATCCACGGCAGCAGCCAAAGACAGTCAGTCTCTGCCCAAAAGCTCTGATTTTGAAGGTTAAACCTGTTCTGGGCCTCCAAACATCTTCTGTAAGAAAATTGTATGTTCAAGAGAAATACCAATGGGACACCTCTTCATTGTCTTGTGCGTCCTCTTTGGAGTTGCTGTACCTGCCTCAACAGAGGTGGCAATTTCAGAAGTGGTGTCCTGTATCCATCTGCAATAGCTTCAGTGGGAACTCACCAAAACTGGAGGGGTAGGTAGGACAGTCTGTATTTCATCCTGGGAATCTAAGCCCCATGTGGGCCAAGGAGACAAGAGCTGTGGTGGAGCAGAGCCCCCAGATACCTTCACTGGCAGCCCTCACAGTGGCTGTGATGCTGAGCAGCCACTGCCACCCAGAGCCCACTGTGAGCCATCTCCCCTCTCATGGAACAAGTTTCTGGACCTCACCAGCTGGACAAAGGGGATGAGAAGTAGCAAGGGATGCTTGCTCTGATCATTTGCAAGCCAATACCCAGCCTGTAATTGCAGCCCACAAGTCCATTTATAGCAGCCCTGAAAAATGTGGCTGTGCTGGAGGGCAGTGCACTGAATTTCCCTCCACCCCCCTCTCACTAAAAGCTTTCAGCTGTGCAGCCCATGCTGACTGGAAAGGCCAAGCTTTGCTGCATGGAGAGAAGGCAAAGCAGCAGATGCTTAAAGAAGCCCTTAGGGTATGAGGATAGACAGGGAAATCTGCTTTCTCAGGTTGCCAACTCATTTGTCAACAAGGACTCCGGACAGGCAGGCTAAAATATACAGCATGACACTGCAGCAGGCTTTTCATTGCCAGTTCTTAAAAAGTAACCCTGGAAATGCCAGCAAGCAGTCCCTTCAGCTATGTTCCTTGATTGAATGAGACCAGTTCAAAAGTAAAACATTGCTGTTTGCTTATTTGGTGGTGGTTTGCCCTACAAACCTACCTCAGAGTTTTCTCTATCCTCTTTTGGCTCTGCAGAGCTGCTGGGAATAAACTGAAGCAAAATCCTTCCTCTTATTGTGGGCGCCAGCAAACCTGGCTTTGAGTGCAGCCAGGCAGTGGAAGGGCTGAATGAGAAGGCATTATTTACACAGGCTTTTTAGAGTCATCTGGCATTTTTAACTCTGCCCTGCAAGGTATGCCAGGTCCTGGTGCAGGGAGGAAAACCTCGTGCTCAGCTCCCCAGTTCAGTGGGTGCAGCGCATGAGCCACGCTGGAAAACCCAACCCACAGCATGTGGTAAGGAAACCCAAAAAATTGTGTTGTTCAACAAAATAGACATGAAATCTCACATCCATCAAGCCTGCCAGAAGTGCAAGATAACCACAATATCCTCTTTGATTTGCCTGCAGAAATTAAGACTTCAAAGACAACCCTCCTCTGGAGAGGATGGACCAGATCAAACTTCTTCCCAAAAAATCCCCACAGGACCATCTGGCCTCCCCTGATGCATTAAAGGCTTAAAGCAGAGTGGCCCTTTAGCTGAGGTACTGATCTGTCACTAACAATTTTGTCACATCCTAAGCTGCCAACAGCTTTGCATGGTTTAACTTCACATAACCACAGCCACTGAGAAATATTTGACTTCCAGCACAAAACCCTGCCACCCACTGGATTGGTGTTTTCCTTCCCAGTTAAAACTAGCAGTGATGGTCACCAGACAGGTCGAGGCTTGGAATTACTTTTTCTTTGCAAGCATAACAAGTCCGTGGCTTGCTGTGAGCCGAGTTATATAGCTCAGCCAGGACAAACAGATCAAGTTCCAGCTGATTTCTCAGGGCTTTGGGCTTGCCCCTGGCAGCCCAGTTGGATATCTACCTTGTGAGACTCCTGAAAAATCTCTTTTGGTCCAACAGTTCTCTGCCTCCATCCCTGACACAGCACAGGCATTGTATCAGAGATGGCAGCATTTAGGTGATGCTCACAACTCGACCATGGGTCAGCACAACACCAAAAAGTGCAATAATGCAAGTTTTCTGCAGTGGCTGTGATCGCACACAGACATCTCAGGGCAGGGAGGGAGCACGGATGTGTCCTGCAAATGCCACGAGAGCAGCATCCCCACAGGCAGCATTTGTCAGGAGATTGCAGCTAGCCAAGGCATGGCACAAATTATCCCAGCCCCACTGCTGCCCTACAGATGGGATTTTTTTTCCCCCGAGGGGCAGAAAAATCCTTTTTTGCCTGGAGAACACAAATTTAATCTGAGTTCACACAGAGGGAAAGCCAGGAGCAGTCGATAGGCTGTCCCGAGCTGCCCTTCACCCGGGGCAGTCCCTCCTCGGGAGGGTGGGCATTCCCTGGGGAGCGTTCCCGGTGGGATGGGAATGGAGCCGCCCATGCCGCGGTTGTTTTGCCAGGGCTGACGGCCACCCCGGGAGCATCGTATCCCTTCCCATCCCATCCCACCCCGTGCCGAGCGGAGCGTGTGGAGCTAAGGCAGGCTCCTCCGAGGACAGGCAGCTGTAATTATAAACCCCACATCTGTTAACGTTGCACAATCTCAACATCGTCCGAGGCTTGCGGAGGGGAGGAAAAATCCCCTCATCTCGACTTAGCAAACTCCTCGCTGGCTGTAGGAAAAGGTTGGGAAGAAAAGCGGGGAGAAGGAGCGGGAGCAGAGCCGGGGCAGCGGTGGCCGGGGCGGCTCCGGGCCCTGCCGGGGCCGGGCTCTGCGCTCTGTTTTGAACAGCGGCTGCTGCGGATGTCGGGATCATGGGTGGAGGCCGCTTAGGAGCCAAGTGAGTTTGTGCGAACAAAAGCTAAAGCCCTAAATCTGGACCGTCCAGGGCTCTCTGGGATTTTCAATTTCCTTCCTTGTTCTTGCTCTGAAAGAAGTTCAAGGCGGGGAGGGGGGAGCAGGGAGGGGGGCTGAAATGGAGTTTAAAAGAATTCATACTTGAGATGGGTCAGTTGAGCATAAACACGCTGATAATACTGCCCGGGGAAGGTCCCTCGTGTGCACTAAGTGCGGGAAAAATACAAGAGGTTTTTAACCACATGCACTCAACCCTGTTCTGCTGAGTTTTGGTATCAATACAGGGAATTATTCCGCCTGGATTAAGAAAGGTGGAAGAGAGGGTGTAAGGGGAAGAGAGGAGGTGCAGAAGCCTTGGCAGAGCCTCTCACCCTTTTGTGGGGGTTGGTCTGGATGCAGCAGCCCACAGACACCTTCCCTGGCAGTGCTTTGCTCTGGTCCTTCTGCCCCTCATGCCCTACCCCTGGGCCCAGGCAGAGCAGGACAGCGATTCACAAGACCTTCAGCCACTTTAGCCGTAATAGGAAGGATCCGTGCAGGCAACAGAGGTGCCAAGGGCTTTAATGTGTCAGCTCAAGAAAAGAGATGGGGGTTTAATGCCAGCAGCAGCCCCTGCAAGCTCTGAATGCCAAGGTCCACATGGTTAATGCCCCCCTGGCCACTTCCAGCGATGGGGGCTGGGGACATCAGCATCCTCAGACACTCCAGTGCCACACCACAGCACCTTGCATGCAGTTCTGCTTTGTGACACAAAAACACTCTGCACTTCCACACCACCTCCCCTCCAGGACCTGTAAAACCTCAGAGGATGTTAAAGGCCATTTTTGCTTCCTACACCTTTTTTCACCATCCCAGAGCCTGATGCTCGGAGATGCTATTAGGAAAAAAAAAAAAAAAGGGATCCAGTTACTGCTCTTACAAGCAGTACCCTAAAGCAAGGAAACTGGTTCACCAAAACAAAGAGTACACAGAAATCTGTGATCTTTTCCAAAAGCACAGCATATATGCATATAGAGTGCCCACAATTGGGATAAAACCTGCACAATGCAGATATTGTTCTGCTTATCAAGAGGTTTACAGCCTCTTAGTTTTGGTATCCTAAACATTTCCCTGGGGAGGTGCAGGCTCCCAGATCACCAGCTCAAGCCCATTAAATCCTAAGCTTCTTACTCATCTTTCTTGGGCAGTTTGGTTCAATCCACACATCCCTGAGACCACACGGATCCATGGACCACCTGTGCTGCCTGAAAACCACCAGCCCAGGGCAGCTCCTTGAACCTCTTTTCATTACCTTTTGTTTTTAAACAGCTTTTAGCAACTGAATTTTTTAAAATTCTGTTTGAAAAACACTTTTATATAAAATTCCACTTCCAACAGGGATAAGCCATGACTTGCCATACTGCTAGAAAACCCATAACCATGCTGAGGCTCCAGTATAATCCATCCATCCAGTGAAGATTGAACCTCCAGTGCCCCAGGCCCCATGTCCTGACAGCCCTTCTTGAGCAGAAAGCCAAACTCAGTCATATTTTCGTGCTTGGCAGCTCATTTATATTCTGCCCTAGAAGTGTCCCTCCAAGCGTTAATGTGGCAAAATCCCCCCGCAGGCCCAGGGCAGAGTGAAGGCAGCACCAGCTGACAGGTCCCAGAAGCACTTACCAAAGGGATTTCTTCCTTACTGTTTTTAGCAAACATCAATAAAACAAAGCCAAAATAAATCTCCCTAACTGCACAGCTCTCTGAGCACTCACACCTCCTCTCCATCCTCTCTCCCGCAACCCTGCAGTGCTGAGATGTACCCAGCTACCCTGCCTGCACTATAGATCCCAAATGCTAAATCCTAGCATCAGCAAATTCACTTCTAAATCCCTCCCTCCAGGCTTTTCTATAATGTCCTGCAGAAATATTATAGAAAATATCACCCACACATCACTTCTCCTTCCTTTTTCTGGGGTTTTTTAAAGTCCCCTAGAATCTCTTCTAGTCGGTAAGGCAACATTGCCCTCACCAGCACTCATGAGGCCAGAGCAAAAGCCACACAGGGACCCAGCCTGGTGTCATTTTAACTTCTGCTCCTATCCGAGGGCAGTGCTGCTGGAGACTATCAGACGGCTTGGGGAGGAAGTCTCCTGGCAGGGCTCCACCAAAGTGGAGTTGCTAGGTCACTGGAACAATAAAAAGGCAAGAAAAAACATCCTGGCTGCAAAAAAAGATGGGGGGAAAAAAAGGAAAAGAAAAATCCATGGTGGTGTGTGTACAGTGGCTGGAGGGAGCAGGACCATGCTGCTGACAGCTTCTGCAAGCACACAACTTCATCTCTAACGTGGCTCTTTCTCCAGACCTCTCACACAAATAGTTCCAGAAACCTGGAATTAGTCTGCAAGGTTTGCAGCTTGTGAAAATCTCACAAGGGTCAATATTTCCAGGGCAGCAAGTTCACTGCTGTTACGGAGAGATTCATTGCACTTTGCCTGTCAGCTGGGCATCACACCCGTGAGCTTTCACCCCCAGCAGCTGCCCACATTCATTTAAACTGGCAATATAAGAAACCTGTCCCCAAGCAGAGCTGTGTTTTGGTGATAGGGGTGAGCATCTCTGCAAGGGGCTGAGCACTGCACAGACCTGGGGCTTGGGCTCCCCTGTGAGGAAAGGTGCTAGAGGCTTAGAACCTGCAGGATGAAATTTTGCTGTCTGAAAAGTCCAATTTCCGGGCCAGAAGGGAGCATTAGCTCATTCTGTGTGACCTCATGATAACCAAAGCCATTCCATGTAGCTTATTTACTCCCAATATAAGTTCAGTGACTTGTATTTGACTTAAACAGATCCTGCAGGGAAAAAGAAAAACCCACCCAATCTATTGGTATTTGTGATTACCTGGGTTTTTACTCAAAACCACAAGGATTATGGGCTGAAGCACAGATTTTTCTGCATGAACTCTCAATGCCTATCAAAAAGTTATGCCATGCAGTATGAAACACATATGTGGCAAAAGACATCTACCCCAGGGGGCTAAGGACTCAGCCCTTTGCAGACCTGGGTGAAAACAAGATTGTATTTTCACACCCCACTCTGGAAACAAAATCACAAATCCCTGCTCCAAATTGATCTGAGCCCAGGAGCTGCTTCCCACACCCAGGAAGGGACCATAAATAGTGGGAAGATGGAGGAAGGAGTAGGAAAAGGGTGCTGCAATGCTGAGAGGTGATGCTGGGAGGAGCCAGGGGCTGCCATGAGTCCCTGGGGGACAAGCCATGCTGCTCATTGAAGCACGTGGGCTTTGGTCCAGGGTGTCTTGACCACAGCTCACTCCAGCAATGACTTAAGAACTCCCCAGGGAACTATTCCCCGTGCTTAACGTTGAGCACATGCCAAAGAGCTTTGCTGGCCGGCAGTCACACCAGGGATGATGACCAGCCCGGGAATTGAGCAACTTCTCAAGGACATTGTGGGGATGAGAAGGATAAGGAGCCCTCTTGGATGCAGGAAAACCATCAGACTGCCAAGAGGCAGATGCCATTTGGTGACATGCAGATACAAGGCTCAGTGGATCCTTCCCTCCATGTAGACCAGCAAAATGCAGCCCCATGCCAGGGGAAAACCGAAGGTAGCCCAAGCCTGACACCCAGCTGGAGGCAGGATGCCAGGCATGATGCCATGGCAGCAGGAACCATGGAGCTCTCTGGCTCCTACCCCTCAGCAAGGGGCACTGAGACTTGTGAAGGGATGGAGAAAAAGGCAAACAGGCAAAAAAAAAAATTAAAGCAGCTTAAAGAGGAATGAATCCCTAGAAGAGATGAGGGCCCCCACCTCCCTTCCCCCATCTGCTGCGAAAGGATGATGATCTAAATCGCATTTCCTAGATGACACCGCGCCGATCTGTCGCCGGAAGCCGCGGTGGCAGCGCTCAGGATGGCGCCGGCCCTGCTTCTTCCAGGGGGTGCGCCAGGTCTGTCCCCGCTGGCACCGGCAGAGCTGTCACCACAACAAGCAGAGCGACAGCACTGCCCGGGGACAGCGGGACAGAGGGGACAGAGGGCCCGCCTGACAGCCGGCACTGCTCTGCCACTGCCTCTGCAGCCACACGTTTCCTTTCTGAGAACAGGGGAAGGGATCCAGCACTTGCAGTGCCTTTCTGCACATGTTTTGGGAGGCTGAAAGAGACACCTCCTTTCAGATGTGGCCAGCAGTGGGAAGGGTGCTGGGGAAGGGCAGGGCTGTCACCCTCTGAGTGTCACTGAGGGCTCAGAGGGAGTCATGGTCAGGTCACATCCTACCTCGATGCATGCGGGCATGGTGTGGTGAGCAAGGCAGCGCAGAGGACTGAGAGAACAGAAATCTGAGCTCAAAACCCACCTGCCCACGCAAAAACACAGATTACCCACACAGAGCCACCACACATCAGGTGCCTTGGCACCTCCGTGCCATCAAGTGACCACCAGCTTCAGTCTTAACCCAGTGTGTGACACAGCTCATCCAACACCCTACAATCTCCATGTGTACCAGCACTTGGCAGGACGGGATTATGAGGATCTCTGACTGTGTGCTGGGGACTGTTCTTGGAGACCACAAAATTGCTATTACTCCCATTCTCCAATTTAAAAGCCTCCTGTTTCTTTTAGCTTTCTTCATGCATCATATTTGCTACCTGATCCTAAGAAGAGACCATCTTCATGATTTTCTGCATTCTCTGATTGTGTTTCCCTCCTAAGAGACATCCTTTCAAAGGGCCTTTATCTGCAGGGTTGGCTGATGGTCTAATACTGCATCCCCATTCTGTATTTGCTGAAAGAGCTGATAATGCCCTAAAAAGAATTAACATTTAGATGTTAGTCCTGTAACCAAATCTGAATCAAACAATGATGACTGTTCAAATGTCTAAAGCTACTCAGGGGTATTTTCATTTAAGCCCTACCAAGCTTGTACCAGGGGTGAGGAGGTTTCTAAAGATGCCTTTGTGAGCACCAGCCACTGAAACCCTTCTCCTTGTCCCTCCAAACACAGATACAATTATACCCAGCTCCAGCACAAAGATAAAGGCTGAATTACAAGAGCAGCATTATGCTCCACAATCAGGGTCCTTGATTCCAATTGACAAGGAACGCAAATCATGCGCAGTTGGTGTGCGGATGCCTCCACTCCTGGGAATCATTCCCATCACAGGATAGAAATGAGTTCAATAGACAGGGTTACCTTTTGCATTTTCTCCCCAGATTGCTGAATTACCTTGTCAGTCTGTGAGATCTTACAAGCAATGCAGGGTCAAAACTCGCCAACACTTTTCTGGGATATTTCTTTGCAGAAGGTTTAAATACCAGCTGCTACAGTTTCCCTGATAAGAAAGTGTTTTCTTACCTATAGTGGCATGGATGTAGCAGGACAGTTATTCAGAGAGGCAGTGAAACCCTTCTCCTTTTTTAAAAAGGGGTATATTTATCTACCATTCTGGGTGATCCTGCAAGGGGAGATATATCGAGATCCCTTGGGAAATGCCTTAAGATCCCTTACAGAGCTGCCTTTTGCTTTTATAGAGCACTCAAAACCAAAGCCAAATGAAAAACCCCTCAAATATCCAAACTCCCACATCAACCCCCCAGTTTATGCGTACTCCAGAAAGTGCTGTCCTCCCCCTCAAATAGATCCTGACACCCTGGGTGGGTGGGCAGCAGTACCCTCCTGCTAGGTTATCAGAGAAGGTATCTTTTGGGTGACATAATGAAGCCAGACTTAGTGTGATTCATCCCCACTTCAGCAAAGTTCACCAGAGCATGACGTTTCACATCAGTCCTCAGGGCTTAAGAGATTTTCCACAAGAGGAAGGGTGTTAACACCAGCATCCTAACAAGCAGTGATGTGAATAATTGTGCTCCATAGATCTAAATTCCTCTTGTCACTCCAGATGCAGAAGTGCCTTTTAGCATGCTCTTTAAGGAAAAAGAGAGCCCCCCCTTTGCTACCAGTAACCAAAGAAGCCTGCCCAAAATGCCTGCACAAGGTTTCTTCCATGCTCTGGAGACCTCACAGGAATCTAAGGGTGGTTCTGGTAGCAGAAATTACCTCAGTGTCTGCCTGGTTATAGAGGCAAGAGGTCAGACTGATCCTGTAACAGCCTTCAAAACCTCTGCCATCACAGTGTGCTGAAAAATGCTGAGAAAAACGCCCTAAATGTGTGTGTGCAACTCGATGTCTTCTGGGAAATCCAGCCTGGGCTGTACCCCTGGGACAACAGCTAACCCCGCTGACTTAACCCTTTGTGCACAGTTTGCATGCCTTTCTATCAAACCACTTAAAATTCCCCCTCACTCCTTTCCCATTCTGAGATGGCTTCATCTCAGAGTTAAAAAGAAAAGGTTGTTTTCTCCCAAACTTCAGTGTCAAGAGCCTTGTTGCCATCAAACCACTGTGTAAAAGGTCCCTCAAACATCTCCATGTTTGCCTTGGCAAAAGAACTGCAAAGGTCATGGCACTTCCAGAGGACTTTTTCCAAGCACCAAACTGGAAGCCCAAGATGGAATGTCCACACTGCAGGGCAAAGGGAAGGACCTGCAGCATTTGGTCACAGTGCAAGTGACAGAATCACTCTCAGCCAGAATGCTGCAGAAGCCCTTTGCAAAGTCCTCCCAGCTTCATGTCCATGCAAAGAGTGAAAAGGCAGATGGAGCTTGTTTTTCCCAGTGGAGAGTCACCCCACCAAGGTCAAGGCGCTTGTACAAGGTATTCGGACAGCTGGACAGAGAGCAACTGGGTTTGCCCTCTGCATTCCTGCTGCATTCCCTCTCTTCCCCCAGCAAAGCAGGACAGTGCACAGGGTTGCACTTCTGCAGATGCACTGGCAGAGCCCTGCCAAGCAGGAGTGTCTGAAACAACCCTTCTGTCTGGACACAAAATCTTCTGGAGCTAGTGGTATTTTTAAATACACTCAACCTGGGCTTCTTCTGTGACTCCTAGCTTTGCAGCTAATGTTTGCCAAGCTTTTTTATCTACCACCTCAACAGCCAGAGGCTCTTTTTCTACCTCTCTAAGCGATTCTCCTGTAATGACAACTCCAGGAGTTGGGGTTTTAAGGAAAGACAGCCAAATCTTAGGAGGCTCTTGACACAGATCCTGACTTTTGTCAGCAGTGCTCCCTCGCCCACAGCTGAGATGCTGACTGCAGCTTGGGAGATGCTTAAGTAACCAACTGCAAAACTATTTATCAAATTACTCCAAGTCAAGGGCACAGCAGATGCAAAAGCAGATATAACCCTCCTCAACAGCCCTGCCTGCACAGAGGACAGGCAGCTGGAAATAGCTCCATCCAAAGCCACAGAGGGATGTGGGCAGCAGCATGGGAGCAGCAACAGTTTGTAGGTTATTACACCCTGTTTATGCATTTCAGGCACTTTTTGAGTAACATTTTTATATCTCACGTATTTCATACTGGCTTTTGAAGGGATGAAGCTCCTGAGACAGCTTTGTTTGTTCTCATACATTAAAACAAATTAGCCTGGAAAGCAGAAACCTCCAAGACAGCAGGTTCCTACAGGTTTTGTGAAGACCAGCACTTCAGTAGAGAAGGCCCCAGTGAGTGTCCAGCCTGGAGAGCTGCTGCACCCAGACCAAGGGCTCAGTGCCTGCCCTGACCCTGGGACCTGCACACACTCAGCACCCACAGAGCCCATGATAAACCCCAGCACACACTAATGCCACTCGTCCTGTGGCAAGCAGAAGAGAACAAACCACAGGTATTACTCACAGAGTAATTTTCTCAAATGTCTCTCTCTTCCATGGGTTTGCCCATACACTGGAAGTGCTAAAAATGAGCCTCTTTCTCCCCTGGTTTTATACAGCTGGGCTTCTGACCCCAGTGAGTGGAAACCTTGCATCATTTTAGCTTCCTGCAGCTGATCCCTGTGCTCACCCTGGCTCTGCCTGCCCCCTCTCCAAGTCTTCATGACCATGAGTGGCCATCACCCTCTCCAGCACCCAGTCGAGACCAAAAACAAATTAACAGCCAAAAAGGGATGTAACCCAAGGTCCCAAAATCTGTATGAGATACCTCAGAGTATTCAGATCCTACAAGAGGTCCTCATTTTATACAGGAACTGGTTCCTATCCCCTTTTTCCCCTGTTCTCTCCAGAGCACTTCAGTAAACCGGGTCTGACAGCAGCGTTACTACAGCACAGGCAACAGCTACACTAAGAGTTTGGAGGAGCTGAAGTTTACAGAGCTTCCTTTACTCAAGGGAACTGCATTTTTCTAAGATTATATTATTACTTGGGCTGGTCGCTCAGTAATGCAACATCATTTCCCTTTTGGGTGGGAAAATTCTCTCCTTGTCCTCAGATGTGAATGATTTCAGCCTGAAAGGATGAACGCGGACTCTGCGTGAACTGTGCCCCTTGCTGAAGCAGCAGGATGTTGTATATATAACAGCTGGGCATTAAAAAATATATGGTGATGGGTGCACACACATCAGCTGCATGTATGCAGAAAATGGTGAGATAGAAGAGCTGCCAGATGTGACAAAACCATGTTCTCCTGAGAGGCACCCACAGACTTCATTCTTTCACCACGCCTGTGCTTGTAGCCCTCTTGCATCTCCTCTGGATGAATATCCCAGCAAATGAACCTCTCATATTCACAAAAACAGCAAATTACAATGCAAATGTTGCAAAAACTGCTCAAAGAAATAAAAAATTTTAATTTGTAATCAGGTCTGCTGCCACTGAAAATTAGATTCTGCCTTCTGTGTTCAGCCATTCAGGAAAGAGAAAAAACCCTATTGTATGACCTACATCTTTAATTGAATGTAAATAACAGGGCCTGTGGTTGGGGTGTTCAGGCCTCGTGACGAGCTGGCTCACAAGCTACAGACTATGGATTTTGTATTTTCGAGCATTTTCAAGGGAATATTCCAAACTGCCACGCTTTGATTCACTTGGAGCACCTTCTGACTCTCCAGCTGGTCAAACTGCCCCAGTGCTGCTCTGCACCATTTCAACAGCAGAAAGAAACCAGAGCAGGGGCCAGGATCTGGCCCTGCCTCTTTCCAGAGGAGCTCTATGCACGTCTGAATGGATGAGCCCAGGTTTGAGCAGTGCTGTTTGTCTGCCCAGAGATATCCTGACACCCCCAGAGACTCCTCACCCCTCCATACCAGAGAAACCCTCTTGAAGCTATGTGAGGAAGGCAAGTCAGAATCCAGAGGGTTTACACTGGCTACCTACAATCTGTCCAGCTCCAGATCATTTCTCTGGGGGTATTTCAGGGGTTGCAGCCCTGCCTGGAGCACCCCAGGTGGCTGGACTGTGTGCAGACAGAGGCAGAAAGACAATATTTCTGCTCTGCAAAAAGTCAGCAGGCTCAGCCGCAGCTGAACCTTGCCACTCTGTAGCTATCCTTATTTTGGAAATGGCACACAGCTCCCACTGATGGGTAACCCACAGTGCCAGCCAGGAGGTTCCTCTGGCAGCAGCTCCAGAAGAGCTGTGGACGTTGGTGGTGCCTTAATCTCTGCACCACAGCACTGAAACAGCAACGCTGTACTGACAGGTTTTATTGGCTTGATTAACTTGTTAATTGAAATAGCTCTTTTTTCTGTTGTGGTCATTTGATTAGCATGGATGAATGCTTCATTAATGCCAGCACAACCAGACTGATGCTACTAAGTTTCATGTTTTACATTCTGGATGCACAGGCACGGTCAGCAGCATCCATTCATTTTCTCTATGACCGCCAAAGCCAACAGCTTTTCTAACCTGGCATCACAACCCCGCTGCTAAATGAACAATATTCTCTGCCACCTCCAAGAGATGTGATGGTGATGGAGCTGTCAGTCTCAGCAGCTCTGGCAGGATGGAGAGAATGGAGTATGGAGAACATACAACAGCTTGAGAGTTCAGTGATGGGGAGTTTCTGACTGGCAGCCCAAAAATTGGTATCTGTAAGAGCAGGTGAACAAAACAAGTTGCCCCAGAAACCCCACACTCCTCTAAACAGATCAGTATCTGCAACTTTTGATACTGAAAAGAATATTTGCTAAGGAACACACCCATGCACTAGCAAGGCTGGCACCAGCCCCTGCAAACAGCAGGGCAGCAACAGCCCTTCTCCCTCATCCTCCCAGACACAAGAAAAACATAAAGCAAGTTAAATCATCCTTCTGAAGTGGTGATGGCTGCTGACACCTGCTGAATGGGCACAGGCTGGCACTGGTGGTTTGGTACTGGGAAATGAGACTTTATGGAGAGCCCACTAATGGGCTTCAGCTAGGGCAGCTCTCCCCTTTCCCGCTGCCCTGCTCACATCCCCACACGCGCGGTCACTGCGCACGGCGGTGCCAATCAATGCACATCACCGTGTGCTCCCTGCCAGCCAGGGCACACAATTAGCTCTCAGACTGTACTCATTTAGCTCTTCAATATCACATAAAGTGCTTCCACAAATTGATGTGGACTCAGCTGCTTAGTGCACGACCCCTGCTACCTTCCAGGGCTTAAGATGAGGAACAGGCAGGAAAGCTGATCCCCAGTCCTCCTCCTTTTCTGAAATGACTTTGCTTCCTTCTCTATCTTTTTTTTTTTTTTTTTTTTCTTTAAATTATGTACCCCAAAGGAGCAGAGCTAAATCCATACAACCCTGGGGAGTTCGTATTCACAGCACACCAACCAAATCCACATAGAGCTCACGGAGGAGCAGCAAAGATGCCCGAGACAGGAAAACCCTGCAGCCTTTTGATAGCGACGCAGAGGCATGGGAGGCAATCCTTCCTTGTCCCTGCACCACAGGGGGAGGAAGCATCCTTCCTGCACCACCCACAGCCACCTGAAATTGCAACAAAGCTAGAGAGCTGCATCTTACACATCTCTGCATCACTGTGGCCGCAGGAAGAGCTGGGCTTCTGCCCCCAGGAGCCACAAAATACTTACTGCAAAATGTGAGGCAGGTTTGGAGGCAACACCATACTTCTGTGCAAACAAACATGCTCAGCATCTTCTTCCCTCGCTCCTAACTTCGCTTCTTCCTCACACAGAAAGTTTCAGACAGAAAGTTAAAAATATACATAAATAAATACAGATTGTTTACCCCTTCTAAGAGTTTTGGAAAGTTCCTCCTAGCTGCCAGCCCAAATCTCTGCTGCAACTAAAGCTGATTGCTTCTCAAGTGGTTTCATACCTCATTGCCAGGGCTCCCACCAGGGAAGCCGCCTAAAAAGGTGGCACCTGCCATGGGAGAGAGAAGCAGGGACAGAAGGACAGACACAGATGGCAGGAAAGCAGATCAGCTTCTCAGGGACAGCTAATTGCCAGCGGCTCCGTGCTGTGCTGGGCACCATGGCAGGGCACCTGTGTGCATAGAAGTAACAGGAAAAGGGACATGGCAGGAACAGGGAGACCCCAACCAGAGTGACTTTGTCAGGGGTTCAGTGTTACCTCTGCTGTCCCTGTGGTGTCACTGGAATTATTCCCATTTCACAGAGAAACCTGAAATACCGAGACCTGCATGAGGACAGAGCTTTTAACCAAACCCTGACCTGACCCAGCCTAGTGGCAGACAGTGCCCTCCAGCCCAGTGCCCATGTGAAGTAGCTGCCAGAAGAGTTTTCATGGAGGGATTTGATAATGCTTCAACTTTACAGTCACCAGCTTTCTTGCTTCCTACTTCACCTATTTTTTTTTGCTGTGTTACTCTCCTTGGGTTCAGACCATATTTTAAACACAGGCTAAAGCCATCTGTCCTCATCTCTGCAGCAGAGCAGCCCACAGAGGGGCTGGCAGATGCAGGCCGAGGCACACGGGAAGGCAGTGAGGCTGCAGGGGCAGCCCTGCTCCCACCCCACTCCTTTGCCCCACGTTTTGTGAGAGACTCAAAGCCCCATTTCTACACCCACTGCCTCACCATCTGCTCACTAAGCCCTGCCTGAGAATGGGCTTTTGCAGCCCAGCCTCAGACTGCTGCAAAGGGAGATGTAATCTTCATTTCCTGGCAGAGCCAGGGTAATGGGTTCACAAGAAATGCTCCCCCCGCTTCGAGCAAGGGTTTTCAAAGGTGGGAAACGCCTCTCAGGGGCAGCAGCAGTGGCGACACTGGCAGGGGATTCTCAGGAGTCTCCAACTCGACCTGAGAGTGATTCAGGAGATCCCCCAGGCTGCTCCCACAACACCAGACAATTCCCTTGACTGACAGGCATAGAGCTGGAGCTAACAGCGAGTGAATCGCAGCTGTCAGGACCCGGTGTAATTCACGATGCCGTTTGCTGGGGAGCGAGCTACTGCTGAGCTATTTATCACTCCTTCACGATGCATCCCCTGCTCCTTCTGCTGGGGCTGACATAATTCACAAGCACCTGTAGCTGCTGAGCACTGGCTGCACGGAGCAAAGCCTTCACCGCTGAGCCGGGCAGGCAGGCACTGGTGGCCTGACAAATGGCTTTTCCAGCGTGTGGACAGATAGTTCGAGCTTTTCAGACTCTTAACAAAGGAAATGCATTCCTCTACTGACTCTCAGGAGTCATCAAGGTCACAGGAAAAGATGCCAGACCGAAAGCTGAGATGAAATTAAATATTTTTTCTGTCCACTGAGGAATTTGCACAGCTTTCATCAAATAATAGGTGAGCAGTTCACTGGCAAGTTGCAGATTTTATCTTCACAAGGTTGGTAGCAGGTAAGACAGCATTATTCTCTCCCAGTTTGGAGGGCAAATCAATACTTGGAGTGGCACAAAGAAGTAGCTGAGCTGGGAACAGACCCAAATCTCCTTCATTTCCATGCAGTATCCTAGTCACAAAGCTGCTCTCACAAGCACCGCTAGTTAGGAGCTTTCTAATCCACTGCAGGCTACATTCCAGCTGATATCCCCAGCTATACATTTGGTCTAGTGTGGATACATCCTACAAAGGCATGCCTTGGGTTTGTGAAGAAAACTAAAATATTATAAATGTAGTTTTGCCACATTTCCTGAAATTTTACAGCTCCACACAACTAAACTTAACCCCAAGTTCCAAAGCACAATATTCTCTCCACATCAGAAATTAAAAGATAAAATTTGACAGTCCAGCTCAGGCAGGCAATGAATCCTAAAACCCACTTAAAACCTACGCAGGACTAATTTGACATATTGGATTCCTTACACCACCTGCAGACACCCAGTGCTTTCCAAACTCATTGAGAATTAGTCATCCTTAGAGCTATGTGTCTTCTTTGGTGAGTAACTGAGCGGTTTACTGAATGACACTTGAAAGGTCCCTGCTTGTTTTGGGAAAAATAAGGTTTATCCTGTGCTGAAACCAAATTCAGCACAATCTGTAAAGCACGAAACTAGGCATTGCTCATGATAATAGCTCTGTAGATGCGGCATGCAAGGAAAAATGTGACTTTATACATGACTAATCTGACAATCTGTAGGCGACATAAAGGGTATTTATAGAGCTCTGACAGCATCTGTCCCCACACCTGATAGGGGTCAGCACCTAAGGGGCAATGAGAGCATTTCTGGAGACAAGCAGGAGGCAACCCAGACCTTGAAGACCACCGACAGGAGCCCCCAGTTTCCCACCTGGATGAGTAGACACATGTGGACAGTACTCCTGGTGCTCCCCAAAACCTTTCTCAAGTTGCTCGGTGAAGTTTCCACCGCTTGCCTTCCAGTCAGTCCACACAGCTACACCGTGTTTACACTTTCCCACCCACCATTCCCGCTCCAAACCTTCACCCACTGAAGCAGTTGCCTGTAGCAGGATGAGCTGGGCAAGGTTAAAAAGAGAAAGGATTTTGGGGGGGAGGGAATTGAGAAGTGTTACACTTCTCAGCTGCAGCAGCTCTGGGTGATGTCGGGATGCTCGGCAGCCCCCAGTCGCGATGCTGTGGGGAGTGCGCGGGGTCCCACGCCACGAGAGACCCGCACGATGTGGACCCCGCGCACCGCGGCCGCTGCCGGGACGAAACCCCGTCCGTACCCTTATCCCCATCCCCATGGCGGGGCACTCACCCGGGCTGCCGGCGTGTCCCGCGGCGGGAAGCGAGGAAGGACGGCCGAGACGGTTTCGGGACGGAGGAGGAGGAGGGGGAGGTGGAGGCAGACGCCGTGGGGAAGCGAGGGGCAGCGACCCGGCCGGCGGGACCGGGACCAGCCCCAAGCCCAGCAGCAGCAGCAGGGTGCAGGCTGCCGGCATGGCGCTGGGGGTGGATGGAAGGGGAGGCGGGGGGGGGCAGGGGGTGGTTGTTCACATACCCGGAGCGGGGCAATGAATAACCACGTAAACAGCGATTTCTTAATGAATTCCCCGTGCCCCCCCCTCGGGGCGGCGCCTTAAGAGTGCGGGGTGCCCATAGCGGATGGGGCGAGGGGGGGGCCCGGCCAGCAGCGGCAGCAGCCTGCGGCCAAGTGCCGGCGCCCGAAAGTAAAAGGGCAGGCGGCGGAGGCTCCTCCTCGAGCCTGACATCACCCAGCCGCGGCTCGGCTCGGCTCGGCATGGCCCGGCTCCCCACGGCCCCCCCCACCCCGGCCCGGCCCCCAGCGGCCGCCCCCTCCCGCCCCCGCGGCCGTCGGGCCACCCGCTCCCTCACCCGGCTGGCTGCGGCATCGGGAGGAGTGGTAGAAATAATAACAACAATAATAACAATAATAATAATACCGCTTCTTTTTTACTTTATTTTCCCTGCCGCATCTTCCAGCCGCCCCGGGCGAGCAGGACCCCCATCCCCTGCCCGCAGCCGTGACGGAGCTGCCCCGGTTTGAACGCGGGCAGCGCGGGGGTCCCGAGCAGCGGCACCCGCCGGGCACGGCCCCGGCAGGGTCACCCCCCTCCCTTCCGCACTGCATAGCCCCCAGCTGAAATTCCATTGAAATCAAGTCCTTGACAAATAACTTCAGCTCTTTTCTTGGTTATAAAGCCGAGTCCCTTTTAAACGCCAGCAGCAGCGTTTAAAGGCTGCAACTTCTAGCAGTGGTGAATTTCCCAGGCTGGGCTGTACGGGAGGCAAAGGATTTCCCTTCATTGTTCTGAAATTCCCCTTCATAATTTCATGCTCGTAGTTCTGGGAGAGAGCACGCCGCAGAGCAGTGGGTTGGGCTCTGCCGGAGCTGCCGGCATCCAGATGCGCCAGGTTTAGGGTCCCCGCTGAACTCTCCAGGGAACACAAACCTCTCCAGGGAACACAAACCTCTCCAGGGAACACAAACCTGGCCAACCTCTCCCCTCGAGTCACTCCTGGGCCCTTACGCTTTTCTCTCGAGCTGCTTCAGAAGCAGATTTACTTTCCAGAAGCCGAGCAGAACCCGACCTTCCAAAGGAGAGGGTGACTGCTGACGGCTCACCACATTTGACGGCTGCAGCCTGGAACAAACCCGGGGACTGCTCCACAGCCCCCCACTGCCTGTTCGCTTTCACCAAAAGCACAGGTACACACCTCTCTGAGGTACACAAACTCTCCTGGAAGCCTCTTTCCACCCAAGAGGTGGCACTGATGAGCCCACACCAGCACGTTGATGGCCTTGCCTTTGCCCTGACAGGACTTGCTCTCCACTGCTCCTGGGCTTTTCTCTCCACGTGCAAATGTTTTTTTCCAGCACCTTCCCACATCACTTCACCATGAAGCACATTCAGAAATCCTCATTCTGGTACTTGAATAATCGTGGATGAAATCCCTGGGAAAGGCCACCTCTGAGGCATTCCTCTATCAATCCATGCTCTAGTCTGCTCCTTACAGCTTTTGTTGTGTTCTTGCTTCAAATTTGCCTAAACCCAAAGAACAAGTCAAGCCATGTCAGTCTGGGACACAAAGCACAAACCAATCATGATTATGCTTTAGCCATCCAAGTAAGCACCCCAGTCCTGGCAAATGGTGTGACCTGAGTGACCCAGAAGCCACAGGCAGTCACCACCAAGGTGCCTGATGGACAGAGGACATTTTTAGCCTCCTTCATTCTATGTCCAGGTATTTACACATTCTTTACAGAATACTTGTGCGAAACACAGCTTCTGTCTTGACAAGACAGAGAGACCAATACACAACTAAAGCTCAGGGGAAGAGCTGTAAAGTATTTTGATACTTTGGGACATGGCACAGGGAGTGCAAGGCAGCAGCTCAAACACTTGGGGATATCTTTATACATGAAATGCAGGACTCTGTGCTACCAATTCATAGGATAGTAAGTAATGTCCATAATAAACACGGTCCTTTAGAAAGTTTTGTTAGTCCCTGGAAAGAAAGCATTGCCAGCCAGCAAATCTGCCACTTTTAATTGTGCAATACAGGTAAGGCAGCGGGGGCACAGAAACCTCTCTGAAGCCAAGGATGCATCCTCAGGGATGCAGGAGGCAAATTAAAGCTAAACATCCCCCCCACATGAAATGGATGCTGTCCTGTCCACTCACTCTCAAGCCTGAGGGCCCTAATACAGAGCCTAGAGGTCACACCCTTTCTCTTGCCTTTTCCACAAAACTTCCCTAACATCTAAGCCACACAGCAGCTCTGCACTCCTACAGCATCCTTCCAAGCTGTAAATCCAACAAGCAGGAAGCGCAGTATCAAATGCTTTTCCAAGAAGGTCTCAATAAATTCTTCCTACTGTTTCCCCCAACAGGCCCACTGAGAGCCATAGCAGACAGAGGCAAATGCAAACCAAACATTTCTGCAAGATAATTCGATTCCGTGTCCGTATGGAATGGCTCCATCTCACCATTCCCCCATGGTGCCCCATAGCAGGGCCCACCACACAGTGCCCCTCACTAGGAAAGCAGGGAAGGCTGAATTACCCATCCCTCGTAAGGCAGAGGCCCCACATGTGAGAACTCGTGGGCCTAAACCAGCACTGGCCATCAGAAAATAATCTCTCTGCTCTCTCCATCTTGGTTCCACGAGCAGCACATTTTTTACAAGCACCCCGAAAGGAAACACTGACATTCAGGCAGTTTCAGACTTCCCAAATGCAGTCCCTTCACCCACAGGTGTCTGATTTGCCAAGGTTTAGTGCCTGTAAATTTAAAGCTGTTGTGTTTTCCTGCCATCTTATTTTTTTATTCCTACCTTCATGGTTTTGTAAGGAATATTGCTGCATTGAAGGAGTCAATTTATGACTGATATTTTTGAGCTGCAGTTTCAACAGCCACATGAAAACAACAGAGAAAAAAACCTCACTTTGTTGGTTTTTAATAAAAAAATACTGTTTTACCCATTGGAGCTACAGAGGGTAGTGGAGGGGATACCAACCCTGCCACCCGTGTGGTGAGTGACACCCTCCTCATGGGCTGGGAGAGAAGCTGCAGTGGTGGGAGAAGGGAGAACAGCAGCAGTGTGGAGGTGGCTGTGAGGAGCACAAGCCCTCAGTGAAGGCCACTGGCACTTGGCTTTTCCCCATGTGGTGCTGGAGTTGTTTATCCCCACGGCACAGCCGCACGCTCCGCTGCCGTATCCTGCTGATGCAGGTTCCAGAACAACCCCTGGCCAAGAGCTGCTCCCCTCCCTCCATGGGAGCACAAAGTAATAGGAGATTTAAATGCATGAAATCATGTCTGAGGAGCCAGATGGGCCAGGCAAAGCCTGATGTCGAGCAATGCCACAGCATCCTCCTGAAGGAGGCTGTGGCCTCAAATGCCTCCCCGAATTATGCAAATAACACATTTAACACTTCAATCTGAAAGCAAGTGGCACATTCCACACAGAGCAAAGGAGTTAAAAACAAACAAACAAACAACCTCATCAACACAGGAAGTCTCTAACAAAGCTATATATAAAACACGATTGATATTGATTAATTGAAACCTGCCCATCACCTTGTTTTGGGGGAGGAAAAACACAGTGTGTTTTTATTTCATCTTGATTTCCATTTTCCAGATTGAGGGGCTAGAGACATGTGACAAAATCTGCTGGGTTCTACATTGTTTAGGTCTGAAATCACTAAAAACCACAAGAGTCTGTGCAGAAGAGGCATCTCTGTAGCACTTTGTGAGGATTACAATGACCAGTCCCCTCTCTCTGATTCCATAGGAGCCTTTTGCGGCACAGCCAATGTCATGAAACTCCTGCAGCTCCCTTGAAACTCATCCCAGATCTGTCCAAAACTTGGATCAGGCTCATAAACCTCAGACAAGTTTTAAGCTGATGATGAATTAAGGTACAAAGTGAATATTTTCTCCTCCTGGAATTTGTTATTAAAAGCCCTGAGTTTCCAAAGTGGACAAATAGTTCCTAACTGAGTAATTAATTGCCTTTGCATCTCCTCTTGATGCCACAAGCCATCCATTAATGGATACCAATCATCCAAAAGACACTTAATAAGTGACCATTTTTCTTGAAATTTTGGGGGTGGTGGTATTTTATTGATTTATTTTAACAAAAACTGCTTGCCTTGTACCTCCACTGGAAGCAGCTCGTTCCAGATATTTGACATTTGGAGGTCAGGATGGATACGGGTCTTGTGATCTCTCTTCATCCCTCACAGAAAAATGCACAACTTGAAATGATGTCACATTTTGAATCCTGTCACTGGAAAAAAAATCCCTTATTGTCTGGGGGAAAAGAAAGTAATCAGCCATCTAAATCCATCTGAAAAGCAGCAATTCTGAATTTCTTATTTATTTCTTTTAGGACTTTTTTCAGCCAGCTCTGGTTTAGAGCACACCCAGACTGGAGCTGAGCTAAACGTTTCAGAGCAGTGCCCTTAAATCTGGAAAGAAGCCCCCAGTGAAATTTAGAAGGGCCACTTGGATCCAGTAAAGTTACAGGTGTGCTCCTCTATCACCAAGTTTCTGGGAGCACCCATAGTTCTTTTTAGCCTTGCACAAGGAGGACAAATCCCAGGTGTTGGGGATATGAGCATAAAGATCATGTGAAAAAAGCCACAAAGAGCAGAAGGCAGAGAGGAAAGAAGCCTCTCCTGTGCCGTATGGGCTTTAAAGTGATTTATTTTTAGCCTGCAATTTGCTGCTAGAGCCTCTCATCCGTAGCTTTTAAGGCTGTTACTGCTGAGGTCTCACCTTGTCTTAGGTTTAAGGGATGCTGTGCCAAATCTGGGTTGCAGCAAGACACCACTGCAGAACATAACCAAGTGCATTATATTCCACTTTCATACAGAGCTAACAAATTTATAGGTTCTCTACAAAATCTCCTCTATTTTATCCCTATAATTACCTTCTCTAAAATTCACCAGGCAAGGGCAATAATTCAAATAACCTCCATTTCCCACTAACCTAAATGTTAACCCTAGGCTGGCTCCCATGCTTCAGCAAACCTCTTCTGACCTTGCAGGTGTGAGTATGATGCTGTTTAAGAAACTCTGCCTGTCTGAATGTAAATCAGAGTCACATGGGTGAGAGTAAACCACCTCATAAGGTACAGAGAGCCCCCTGTGCCTTAATTCAGCCAGGTACACAAGCATCATTTCTTATTCTGACACCCTTCTTTGCTGCTTCAACGCTGTGGTCACAACTATTTGCTGTCAAGAAGTGACCAAGGCAGGTGTGTGATGTTTTGGCCACCATACACATCAATGACCATCCAAGGAAACTCAAAGCTGATCAAGAGAAGCCAAGAGGAGAGAAAGAAAGAAAAGAAAAAAGAAAAAAAAGGAAAAAAAAAGAAAGAAAAAAAGGAAAAAAAAAAAGAC
Organism: Prinia subflava; assembly: GCF_021018805.1. Taxonomy (NCBI): domain Eukaryota; kingdom Metazoa; phylum Chordata; class Aves; order Passeriformes; family Cisticolidae; genus Prinia; species Prinia subflava. The sequence goes on from NC_086252.1 coordinate 29,829,246, forward strand.
AAGTTTGAGATAAGATATGGATTTAATGAGTGCAGACTCTTAATGTGACAGAGATCTGGGTGGATGAGAATTTATACCAACTGAGAAACTGTCTCTTAAAGCTAATATCACAACAAAACTTCACTTTTCTTCTGCCCATTCTTAGTCCTGACTGTTAGTGCTGGAAGTTTTTTGAGGCAGAAAATTCCAATTTCTGGACCCATTTAGTGCTAAGGGATCATAAATGCAGCGTGAGTTTCCAGGCAGTACTGCAAGGCAAGTCATAAAATATTTATCCTCAACCACCTTCTGTGCTTGTATGCTCTGCAAAGGAAACCATCAAAAGTAGAGCCCCCAGTTTACATCTGGAGTTTTCAAAAGGAACAAAACCATGTGACATATCCACATCTCTCTCAAAAACAAATGTTTTCATACCCTGACCCATGGGAGAACATTTTCATTTCAATAATAATAATAATAATAATAATAATGATAATAATAATAATAATAATAATAATTCAAACCAAAAGGAAAATCATTATAGATGATAAAAAAGCTCACATGGCTTAAAAAACAGTAAGGCGTTTCCATAATTACATTAGCCAAGCTGCAACCTTGATATACAAAAAAGCATCTGATATACAAGATGCACAGAGCTGGGTCCCAAATTCACCCTCAGGGAACCTGAAGCTTCATGAAAGCCCCAGTATGTGGAGGCCCAGCTTGGCTCTCAGGGAATGAAAGCAGCACATTACCACTCACAGGAGCAATCCCCACCCACATTCCTTCCCTTCAGCCACTAAATGTGAAAATGATAAATTCCTGCCCACCTAGTTTCACCCTTTTTTCTTAGAGTGCTACCAAAGCTACAGCCATTTTTGACGTGACACCATGATCTTTAGCTGTATGGCTGCTTGCTTTCTTTCTTTCCTGCTGGAAGGGTTTCCTTGATGGGCAAAGCCCTGCATTCCTGTAGTATGTGGACTCATGGGATGGGGTCTCCAGTGCTACCCAGACTGCAGGACTACTGGTGCTAAAACAAGGCTTACCATTGACTACACCAGAGCTAATGCTCCAGGGAAGATCAGCATGTCCCTCTCCAGGCACTACCCAGGAAAGGTGTTGTACCCTTAACCTGTAAGGGAGCAAGGAACTCAGCTTTGTGGGGTGCATTTCTCCCTGCAGCTACAAGGGAAGGACCAGCTGCCTGTGCTCACCAGGTGATGGAAGGAGCTGCTTCCTGCTGTGGTGGTGGAGGTGTCAGTGAAGGAGGTGGTAGAGTTTCTCCAGCAGCAGCACATGGGGCCCAAAGGCCAGGAACCCCTGGAACAGTGTGCTCTGCAGAGCATTTCCTCCACTGCCAGGTCTCAAGAGAGCCAAAGCCATCCTGCGCTGATGCCAGAACTGCCGCTTGCCTTTTTCCACATGTACCAAGACACAGCTATCCCCACACCCCAGAGCCCTCCAGATGTCCACTCCTCAGGCCCCTGCATGGCACAGCTTGGTGCCTTTCCCTGGCACCCAGCAAAGGCTTGAGCAGCGCACAAACACAGCTAGAATATTCACAGAGGATGCTCAGTGCAAAGGGCTGCTGGATGGTGGTGGCAGGAGGAGGGGACAGCAGCTGCAAAAAGCTGCTGCAGCTTTTTTTAGTTGAAAGCAAAGCTGTGGGACATCCCCCCAGTACTGCTAGACCAAGGGGGACCAAGGGCTCATCACATCCCAGTTTTGGGGACAAGCAGGGGTCACGGTGTTGAAGAGACAAACACTCCACCAAATCATCTGGTTGCAACTCCTCAGTGAGTGAGTGCAAGGACCTTCCCCACCCTCCCTCTCTGGATCTCCTAACTCATATCTTATTTTAAGGAGGGAATTAAATTGTTTAGTAGCCAACAAAGAGGCTACCTAGGAATTTCTGCCTATTAATCTCTTCACACCATGCTCTGGGATTTTCTTTTGTTCAAGCTACAGAGAAATACAGGGCTGAGCAATCCTTGGCTTGGGAGGAAAGGAACCACACATGTGACCAGACCTTGTGAAACAAAAGATTTTACAGCAAGGGCTTTATGGTTGGGTATGAAACTGTAACACAGCATCAAGCAGCTTGCCAGCAGTGGGGCAGCACCAAAAAGTGCTTGAAGTTTGCACAGCAGGGATATCTGCCAAGGTTAAGGATGCTACAAGTACAGGGGGGGCTCTCTGCAGCCACTGGCCCCAGGCAGCCCGGGGGAAGCTTCAACGTGGACCCAAAATCCACACAGCAGATTCAGATTCTTTGGAAACCAACAGCAAGAAGCATGTAGAAAGGAATCCTGGAAAGGTGTTTCCAACACTGAATAACTGACTTGAGGTGGCTCAGAGCTGGTCACACAAACACCACTTCCCTCTTGCCTCTATTGAGATAATTAAGGTTAAAAGCACTTAGTCAAAGACCTTGAAAAATGAACACACTTTCTGCAGTGCACCAAGGTGGCTCTTTTCTCCATGTCAGCAGAAAGCCTCCTGTGCGTCCCTCTGTAAGAAAACTGAGAGAGCCAAAGCTGCAGCTGCCAGCCCATGGAATGGGACCCACCCCACCCAGTAACACCAGGGCACTTAGCACTGGCAACTGGAATGGTGCTCAAAGGCATTGAGAGTGCCCACAGAAATGATGGAGAGGAGTTCCTGGTGTCTCAGGCTTTTATTGCACAGGAGAAGTAATAAATAATCTAAAGGCTGAAGTGATCAGAGATTAAACAAAGTGAAAGGCAGTGATTTCCCCCTCCTCATAATGTCAGAACTGATGTGTGGTGCTGGGGCTAAACATATTTTGCTTAAGCAATTCTGAACCATCTGTCCCTTCAGCCAAGAGATGCTCTAAGGGCGCCCAGCTATTTCACCAGGTCTCAGCTCTCACATCAGAAAGGATGTGGGAAATAACTGTGAACAGCTTCTAAGACATAATTTCACAGTTTTACAGAAGAGGTCATTATCGTGCATTACTGCATTTAAATGTGCGATTTCAGTTTTGAATATACTTCATAATCTTCTCGTACTTGCCACAGATTCTGGCCTATTGTCTAATGTCTTAAAATACTTTCTAAGACCTTGGTAATTGAAATGCTGAGGTAGAAAATTGCTGTATTACAAGCAGGGAAATTCATGCCTAGAGGAGAAGTGAATTGACCTGGAAGGTCGCATCCATCCGTGGCACAGCTGGGAGTGGGGCACCAGCTCCTGCTGTCAACATCACTGCTCTCAGGCAGAGCGTCCCCGGTCACCCAGAGGACATCTGAAATGGGGTGGTGTAAGCTTTTAGAGCAGCAACCATTTTCAGAACTCAGTAGGGCTTATAATTGAATTCTTTAAAAGGGCTACACTGTCTTCAGTAACTCATCACTTCCCTGGACTGGCCCTTTCATTTCCATTTCTTCCCCTCAGTTTGGGTAAGGTTTGAAGCCCAGCAATGCTGTAGTTTGCATAAACAAACAAGTCTCAAATACATAAATAGCTATTCACATCCTTTGTGCGTATGTTCAAGTATTTCAAAAGGCACCCGTGGCAGCCGTTAGCACTTCCAAGTGCTTTTTGAAGTCATGGATTGAATTTTGTGTGTGTGTCCTTCACTGGAACCGGCTCCCAAATTCCTCCCTGCGGATGAGCGAGGACTGGTGGTAGCGGTCCCGCGAGGCGAAGTCTGCGTTCTCCTGGGTGAGCTGCCTGGTCTCCATGCCAACTGCTGCAAGGGACGGTGTCACCACCATCTGCTCCTTGGGAGCTGGCCTTCTCCTGCAAACAGAAAAGCAGAGGTGCCTCCATCACCCCCTGTTTGTTATCCATTGCCAGCTGTGCTCTGGGCTGTGCAAACAAGGCAGGGTGATTCCAGAAGAGGCTGGATCCTTCTCGGTGCCCTTTGGAGGCACAGAGTTAACCTGAAAGCATTTTTCTTAGGAGGCACATAAAAAATGTACTCCCTTCCCCACAAAAACACTGCAAAGTATACATTTTAGTAACAAATGGGTTTCCTCTTTGGATATAGACTATGCCAACACCTTCCACACTGAGCAAGAAAAAGAGAACAAACCATTTCTAATGAAAAAAAATCCTTTTTATGGTTTCCTAAGCAATAAAAAAATTGCAATAATTTTTGTAACTTTTAAATAAAATGGGAGATTTTCCTGCAATCTCGTCATCCCAGAAGCTGATTTTAAGAGAACACTATTGGCATTTTTAAATCAAAACTGTAAGACAAATATATCATTGACTAAGACTTCATCAGCACCTAAGAGCCTTAGAGGTGTCAAGAACCCTTGGCCTCCAACTCCCTTGCAGTCTAATGAGATTTACTCTTTTTCTCCAATTCATTAAAATATCTTGACTGCATTTCAGGAAAACAGGGCTCAGAAAAAAACTCTAAATTACTTCAATGCAATTTCTTGCAGCACAATGTAGATGGGCTTCAAAATGACCCACCTGACTCCCAGGCAGAGCCCAAGGTGTGTTTGTGCCAGGAAGGGCAGGATTCCTGGCACTAGGATAAGGTGACCAAGCTGGCTGGCTGACTCAGAGACTGCACTCTTTGAGAGGAGACAAACAGGATCAGTTTCTGCCTGGGCACTCACCAGATCTGCCCTCAGCCTTCCTTGGCAGGGTCTGTGCTCATCGATTGCAGTGACCAGAGAACCAAGGACTTTGTTGGTCTGGTAACCCAAAGAGAAAATCCCCCTGTGACAACAGCACCTCTCCACACGAGAGGCAGGGATAGTTTCCCCTTTTCCCATGTGGTCATTCTCCATGCAGCCTCACACCTCAACCAGATTCCCATGGGGATTTCTGACAATGGGCAGGAGGAATGATTGAGATGCACCAAAGGACAACTGGGAGGAAAATGCTGTTCTATCCTCACAGAGGCACTGAGCTGAAATGCCCAGCCACAAATCTGCCTGGGGTGGGAGCAGACAGAATTGCCCGGGATATGGAGCAGCAGGGTCTGGCTCACTGTGCCATGAGTAAATCTGGCAGCATTTCAGCCTGGCCCCACTCACCCTGTTCCCAGTCTCAGCTCCTCACCTTGGCTTGGGCTCATGTCACCAGTCCAGCAGATGTTGTGAAGGGGGACAGGGAACAATCTCTTACTCCAAATGAGATATGCAGAAAACACGTGGTGGTGCATCCCACACCCCCTGCCCCTCGGGCTGCACTGTGATCACTGAGATCAGTGCACTGAGAAATGCTTGTTGGGCCTCAGCTTTGACAAACAGCACCTGGGCTCAGCCCCTCTTGAGCTTATCAGAAACCCTGTCTGCTCCAGGGAACTAATGCTAACAGCTCCTGGTTTTTAATGAATATCCTTGGAAACTTATTTTTCTTGCATGAGTAACAACGCAAGCGGAACAACATTTTTGTTATAGAACATTCAAAGAAAGTTGCTTACAAAAATTGTGGCCAGGATGGAAGATTACTACGACCAAAGCCAACTCTCTTGCTACACTGTAAGCAGCAGTCCAGAGTGAGACCCTTTGAGTTCTCCTGCCCACGGTGGGCTGAGACCAGCACCCCCCTCTGAGTGGGGCCTCTCAGAGCAGTGAACTCTCAAGTTTGCTATGATTGGAGGAGCATCACCAAACGCCGAGGACAGAGCCTGGGCTGATTCCCCCACCCCTCAAGCTTCAATCCTTTACCGTTGAGAAGATGCAAAGACTCATAATTCCATAAGAATCTTTTGTTAAATGGTTTAAATTAAGGTATAAGTTGAGTGCTGTTATGTCTAAGATCTACCTTGCGCACCTCAGAGAGATTCCCTTACCCCTGGCTTCTCTCCCCAACCACTTCTGCTACCAAAAGCCTGTGGTCATGTTATAGGAACTGTAGGCACAGACAGGATCTGGCAAGACAGACCAATGTGGTTAATTGCCTGGACTTTCATTTATTTTGAAGGAGCCAGCAAATTGGCACATGTAATGCATGGCAGCTCGTGTTGCACAGTCCTTGCTGCGGTGTTCATTCACCCCAACAAAGAAGAAACCCAACAGACTGAGAAACTCAAAGCCCACTGCTCAGAGGCAGAGTGCTTATAAGCTGCTACAGGAAACCCAGCGTGATGGAATTAATAATTAATAGCATCAAATAAGTTTAACAAAACTAGTTAATAACCAACAAAAAAAAAACCCCTCAAGGTCTTCTGGGAATCAAAACCCCAAGACAGTGCTACTGCAGTCCCATGCAAACTCAATGTTGAATGGTTCCTTCACCAAAGCCCTGTTTATCATATTTGCTCTGAAGTTATTGCAGCTGCCCCTCCCCAGATTTCCTCTCTGAAACTTGAACACAGCTGCCATGTGTGCCTGTTCCACCACCAGAGGAATTCACTTTCCGAGAATGATGGGTGGAAGAGAAGGAGGCTCCAATTTCTCATTTCCTTTCAGATTTTCCAGTTCAACCTGAGCCACAAATTTTGAGCACAGACCTTTGGGGTAAGATAAAGCTTCAGGCACCAAGATATGGTTATCAGCTGACATTTCCACACACAGAGCAGAGGAGTGCTTCCCCACATACACAGCCAAACATACGCCAGGCTAGTGGGAGCAAGCAGCTTTTTACCATAAAGCAAGAATAAACGTGAGTATGCAAGAAGGGGCAGAAAGACTGCTTAAGGTAATAAGCAAGTCACTTCTTCCAGCCCTCTCTATGCTCATTAGTGGGTCATGGGAACAACGAGCAGTGTGTTGGTCACTGCCAAGTGACTGGTACCAACCTGCATGAAGTGATCAAAACTGACTTAATCCAGCCAAAGAAACTGAAATTTGCTGCTGCTCCTATGGAGAAAAGGCACAAGAAGTCAGTATGCTGCTAATTCTCTCATAATAGCATTACACCTCTGAATTTTTGCATAAAATCTCAAACCAGCACGCTTGTTATTAGCCTGCAGTACCCAAAGATTTTGTGATAGTGAGAACATTCCTGCAGTTTTCCTACATGCTGTGGCTTTTAAACAGCTGTCTAGATATGAACCCAAATTTCCTATGGAGAACAGCTCTGCATTCCCAGCCCAACAGCTTGTTGAACCCCAGTAAATCATGAGAAAAGCACAGACACCCACCACAGTACCTTTCACTTGCTGGACTGCAAAAACCATTCCCACTGCAAGGCTGGGGGGACAGGAGGAGCCATTCAGCCAGCCTCAGCCAGGCTGGCTGTGGTCTCACCATTCATTCCCTCTTGTCTGACCCCATGGAGAGCTGGCTTAGCTTACTACACCCATTTCTTTTCTGATTTCTCAGTAGAGTTAGTTTCCTGCACTGGGTCCTTGCAGGGACAAGGAAGTGCCAGAGCTGGAAGCAAAAGCAGCAGGAGAAGTTTATGGTGAGGGACAGGGAGCACCGAGCCCTGTCAGCACCTGCTGGATTTAGCTTAGGCTGCTGCAGATGAGGAGAGAGAAGGGATGTGTCAACCACAGGACATCTCCCCTCCCAAGGTCAGGCCTTTCTCTAGGCTCTAACCCAGAGCATGTCTCAGGCCAGTGTATCCCAGCCTTTCCAAACAGAAGGGCTGTTTGATCCTTTGAAGAGCAAACTCACAGATCATCAGAGCCTTGTGACTCCAAAATAACTTTCCCTCACAGCCAAGTAAAAATCAGGCAGAATTTTGGGCATTCACTTCTAACATTTTCAATAGCATGCATTGTTTTATGTATGCATGAGAATTCATATGTGAAAGAAACCAAGAAAGTAATGTCTAATCATGCTGCTATTTCTCAGATCAGCTTCCAAAACCCTCTACACACTGACAGAGAAATACTTTTAGAGTAACTTTTGGTAAATATTTCAAAAGCAGATTACAGAGATATGATACAGTGAGTATACAAAGGCAAAAAAGACTCCAATACCTGAAAATATAATCTGTGTTTTGTTTAATATATGCGGGACATAAACAACTTCTTAAAATTTATATATATTTTAAAAGATACAAATTAGCAACTACTGTCCACAATCTCAGATCTTTTCAACTATCCCCTACAGATACATAGAAATGAAGTCACTCAAGAACAGAAAAAGAACAATTGAGCAATAATTGGAAAGTGGTGATTAGTTTTTGGTTTCTCATCACCCACATTTCTGAAATCTAGTACGTACATACCAACCATCTAACAATATCTTTCACCCAAATAAACCCAGGTAGCTTCTGCACATATTGCACATGAACTCAGGCTCTTGATTTTTCTCCTCCTGGACTAAAAACTGCACATCCAGGCATGCACTCAGCTATGCACCTCACAGACCTGCGGATGGAGGGAGGGATAGAGGGATGGAGGGATGGAGGGATGGAGGGATGGATGGGTGGGTGGATGGGTGGGTGGATGGGTGAATGGGTGGATGGGTGGATGGATGGATGGATGGATGGATGGATGGATGGATGGATGGATGGATGGATGGATGGATGGATGGATGGATGGATGGATGGATGGAGGGAATGGAGGGAATGGAGGGATGGATGGATGGGTGGATGGATGGAGGGAATGGAGGGATGGATGGATGAATGGATGGATGGATGGGTGGATGGAGGGATGGATGGATGGATGGATGGATGGATGGATGGATGGATGGATGGATGGAGGGTGGGATATACTGAGGAGCAGGATGCCCACACCATGTCCCTTCAGAGACACAGAGCACTGCAAACCCCCCCAGTGGCCTTGCCAAGGAGCTGTGGCCTCTCGTGAGCTGCCTGCTGAATGTGCTTCACTGTTCAATTTTGAACTCGTTTAAGCCGATCATGTGCACAGATCTTTCTAATGCCCTCTGCCTAAAAGTATTTTCCCAGATTATGTTCCCAACATATTCAACGTGTTTAGCTCAGCAATCAAAAGGCTCTCTTGTTCCACAGTTATGAATGCTGAGATTTGATGAGACATTCCTCATAATTCCCATTTTCCTTAAACCTCTCTCAGGTGGGTTTAGATTGATTTGGTTTAATAAAACTTATTTATGGTGGATTTTTCTCATTGCTGGGATACATTTACAAACTGCCATCCCTATCAAATCTTAGTATCTGGTTTTGCCATTTAAAGCGCAATATAATAAAGCAACAAACACCATGTCCAAACTATCAAATCAATTCTAGTAAGAGTTAGAATCTAAAAGAAAATTAAAGACTCAGAGGGAAAACATATTAAAGCCAGCAATGAAACAGATTGTCATTGTTCACTGTGTCACCTGCATATTAAACACAAGAGTCTCAATTCCTAATTAAGTTAAATTAAAGTTTAATGAATTTTTAGGCAGGTTTAATAATATAGGAAAAAAACCTCACCAAGGGGGAGTCCTGGGCTCACTTGGCCGATGTAGAAATACAGAATGACTGCTGCTCCCAGGCTGACAAGGGTGTAGATCCACTGAATGACAAACATTATGAGGAGAGACACGATTGCCTGTTGGAAAGACAAGCTTTGGGGTTACCCCAGAGCCTGGGAGGTTAGACCATGTCAAAGCCCAGGTTTCCATGTCACAGAGAACCTTGTTTGGTCTCATTCTTAAAAGGAGGGACAGCACAGGTTTACAGCATCACCTCAGCAGCGTAGAGGTAGCTCCAGTGAGCTTCCCCAAGTCCCAGAGGCAGCGTGGGTCTCTGCCTGGGCTTCTCCAAGAGAAGTATCCAGAGGCTCACCAGCTCAGCAGGAGATTTGGCTCAAGATGCATACAAACAGGGGCAGAGGTAGCATCTCCATGGGAGATGTTTGGAACAGCAAGGGTCAGCACACAAAGAAAGACCTAAAATGGTCCCAAATGGCACAACTGGTGAAGCTCAAAGAGAGAGGGCAGAGGGGAGAGGAGTCAGGATGAATAAGCACATCGATTTTTGCCCTGGTGATTTTATTTTGCATTGTCAGTCCCATCCCAGCTTTGTTGCAACCTCCTCCCAAGCCTGATTATTGACAGGAAACCAAGTTTGCTTTAAAGAGCACACCCATCACCTCCATAAGCAAATTCCCCTGCAAGGGCAGAGAGCTGAGGGCTCTGCCATGACATTCACCTGGGAGCCACGTTAAATACAAGCCCACAGATGGCATCAGCACACAACCTCCTAAAGATGTCATCCTACAGAGGGGCCACCACTGCCAGCCCACCCCTGGTGCTGCAGCCCAGTGGGACCCCTCACCAGGAGCTGCCTGCTGGCAGCAGCAGCGATGAATTTGAAGAGCAGGTGTCAAAGTCCATCTGAGTATTAAACTAACAAGGTTTGGTGGGGGTTTTGAGTGGGTTTGTAACATTTTATGCACAGCTATGAAATCCTCATCCATGCAACAAAGCCATATGGCTCATTCATTATGTATATCTGACCCTTTCCTTGTCATCTGCCCAATAATCCATCTTCCCAAGATGAATTTAAGTGTCTTAAACTTCTCAGCAGCTTGAGGCAGAAGCTATTTAAGAGTTATTTAAAGTAGCATGCTGTAAGAATGCTCTCCTTTCCTCCCCCAAAAGATGGAATTTCATAGCCGGGCTGTTGGTATCAGGAAGTCAGCACTAATGAAACCCCACCCCAAGCTTGCAGAAACTGGCCCATTAATAAAAGCAGCACAGCTTTGAAGATGATGTCTCAGTCCATTACACAGCAAGAAAAAGCAGACTGGCACACAGTGAAAAGAGGGACACTGATTTTTTTTTCCCCATGCAGCCATGCATCTTTAAAGTCCTAATACTCCAGACTTTTAATTTGTATTTTTGAGCTGGGTTGGAGCTTGTTTGTTTGTTTGGGGTTTTTCCTGTTGTTATTTAATTTAACATGCCATTGGGCTTTCCCTGAATTTGAATTGCTGGATGCATGGTACCTTGAGTATTTAGTTCAGGTGACCTGGAATACGAGAATCAAAAGCCATTATTTAAGATACTGGGGTATTTACACTGCAGTATATGATGAATTTCCTTTTGTTTTCTACAATCACAAACCACTGTTCAAAATAAAAGAAAATTACTTACACCAGCAAAGGAAATCCAGTGACTGAAAAATCTGGAGTACAAAGATTCTGATATTTGCTGAATTCCCAGTTCTGGATTTTGTTCCTTTAGAGATGACTCTAAAGAAAATGAAAAAAAAATATTAGAAAGGAGCTATAATGTGGGTTTTTTTCTTCTACTTTACATTACCAGATTCCAGGAACCAAAGCAAAAGTTCTAGCTGACAGTTGGGTATGAATGAGATAAACCAAAATATCTAAAATAAAAACTGAAAAGAAGTGCAAGAAAACACCAAAATGTTGCCAGCTCTGCTACTAAGCCCATTTGAAGGGCATCTATCTCTGCCTCAGTTTCACAATTTGTGAACTAAGAAAAATAATGCTTTCCTCCCTCAGAGGCGTTTAGGAAGCTTAACTGACTAACGCTGGTGAAACACTACAGCACTGGGAATGACAAACTCCATGCACACGTGCTGCATCAAATACCCACATCACCAACAGAACAAATTCACACCTTCACCTATGGAGGTTGAGTTACAGAGTCCACCTGTGTTGTGGAGACCACTGCATTTTGATAGCCTGATTTTTGGAGTCACACAGCTCCAGCCATCCTACCCCACACCGGGATGAAGTAAATCCCAAGATACACCTAAACCCTTTTTAATGTACAGCAGTCAGCATGCCTGTGAAGAATTATGAGTATATCGTAAACAACCCAACACTAAATTTAGTCCTGCCTGCTTTCCTGTGATTAATCTTCTGTGGGAAATTGCATTGGAACTTCTCCTGTGATGCATTGCAGTGAACTCTACCCTCACCTGGAATAAATGATATTATTGCCATGAATCACTGAATGACAGCCCCATATAAAGCTCGTTTCATGCCTGCCTTCAGGAAAGCACTGGGAGGACCAAGGTGATAAACAATTTCCTCTGAACATGGAGATGTCCATCAGCCTACAGCCCCTACCTTCTCCCCTTGGGCCAGGGAGCATCATGGCTTCACTGCAGAGCTCTTCCCTCTGCTCCAGCATCCTGGATACGTGCTGGGCATCTGCAGGGGGTGATAAGCACAGATCTGCATCCCTCTGACAGCCCTGCTCATCCACGTCCTGCTGCCTCCCATGGGGCTCCGTGGTCTCATCCCAGCCCTCCTGAGCTGGGGGAGCATCCAGGAGATCCAGGAGAAAGCTGTCTTGTAATGTTTGCTTGGCTGGCTTCCTTGCCTTCTTTCGCTTCACCTTTTGGGTTAAATTCTCAGCTCCTTCTCTTTTGCAAGTACTTGGCTCACTAAAAAATGGTTTAAAAAGCTGGTCCATGTCTTTTTTGAACTCCAGCAAGGTGCCATTTGATCTGCTTTGAATTACCCCATCTGCTGCATGGCTAGGGGTCTTGTTGAAAATTAAAGGCTGGGAAGATTGAGCAGGTCTAGCAGTTCCCATCTGGGTCTCTTCAGGTTTCTGCTGGATGTTGTAGCTCAAGGATAGTGAGAAATAGGAATAATCCACAGCTATATATGTCAGCATGAAGTTGATGGTGACTATGGGAGCGAGAACATTCACTTGCCCAATGAAGACAAAAGCCATAGTGATGAGACTTGTTAAGCAAATTGCAGCCACTGGAGTCTTGTTGGGGCCTTTCTAGTTCATAAATAAAACAAAATTATATTTGAATTAATAAACCATGAACCTTACCATGAGGATTCCCCACTTGCTCAGCTGCTGTATGTTGTTACCTGGGTTGTCTGCAGTACCCCCTAGTCATGAAGTACATGCATGCATGTGCAAACAGAGGCTCACAGCCCTAATAAATTAAAGAACAAACTGGAAGCCAAAAGCTGCTGAGCTCCCACTTCATCCCTAAGCCTTATTCAAGCTTTTTCTTTGGTAAATTCATCCACTCTCACTTGTATCTCCATGGTAAAACAATGTCATTAAAGCAGCAATAAACCTTCAGAGAGATTTGTGGGGCTTATGGGAAGCCTTACGGGAATAAAACGTGTTAATTAGAGTTAACTGTTCATCTCTAATTATTCTACAGGACTCTGCATCGCTGCCTACCCAAAAGGCTCCCTCATGCTGCCCTTGGAAAAGCTCTGCATGACGCAATGCCAGCTCGCAATGCCAGCTGCACATCAGCAGCTTCTGGCCCTGCCCCGACAGGCAGCCGAGCTGAACCAGGGTCTGCTGAGCCTCTGCTCGTGGGGTTCCCCTCCTTCAGTCCACCTGCTGCTCGTGGGGCTCTCCTCCTTCAACCCCCCTCTGCTCGTGGGGTTCCCTCCTTCAACCCACCTTCTGCTCATGGGGTTCCCTCCTTCATTCCACCCTCTGCTCGTGGGGCTCTCCTCCTTCAATCCACCCTCTGCTCGTGGGGTTCCCTCCTTCAATCCACCCTCTGCTCGTGGGGTTCCCTCCTTCAACCCACCCCAGCAGCAGGTGGAAAGCAGCAGAGGCTGGGGATGGCAGTCAGCTCCAGCAACCCCAGGCATGTGTCAGGAGGGCAGGCAGCCAGGGGAAACACTGCCTGCTCCTGTCCTTTGGGACTGGGGGAAGGCAGGAAAGGAGAAGGAAAAGAGGCATAAAACAAAGAGCATTGGGAGGGGAAATACCTGAGCCTTCAGGTCATGAACTTTAATCCCAGGTCTAACATACCCTTCCTTTGGACAAGGCACCATCTTGCCATTTTGCCACCTGACAAAGCTGTGCTAGCTGTGCAAAGACTTTGCTTAAAAATATCTTACAAGGTATGTTACAAAATATCTTAAGTTTTCACTTAAGTGCATTTACTTCTTTATTAAACACACTGCTCAAATGGAAACTATTTCTGTTTCCTCCACTCTTATTTATTAAAAGGGGACAAGTACTGGACCATTACTTCTTTCCAGAATGAATAAAAATACATCTCAGGGACAAAGGAACACAGATCTCAGAAAGCATCTTCAGTATCAGAAAGATGTACTGAGATGGGGAACAGATGGGATGATCTCAGGGTGCATCTGGCTTGGATTTAACTCCACAGAAAACACTGGTATCCTTCCCATCAGCTGGGGTTGTGGTGACCACACCACCTTCTTCAGCCTTGAAAAAGAAGAACTGATGTGGAGTAGACTGGTAAAGACAAAATAAATGTATTTATTCTCCATAAACCAAATCTAAACAATTCCCTAGGTGGCGGAGAGAAGGAAGGGGGAAAAGTGATCTGCCTTTGATTTCTCGCCTCTTTTTGAGCCCTTTCCATCATGGCACTGTGCCTAGAGCTCAGAGCAGAAAACTTGATAGGAAGACAGAAAACTATCAGAGAGGAGAGGGAATCAACTTTGCTAAACCACTGAAAATTTCACAAGGGTCATCAAATAGAAAACAGCTTATTCTGGGATCACCTGAAAACTGCCCTCAGGAGCTGAAAGTTTGTGCAGTCATTATTGTTCCTGATTTCCCTATTACTATTATTTTTGCTATTATTATATCTTTTAGTTTAGAAAACTGCTTTGAGAACCATAAAACAACAGAGAGAAAATTACTATACTTATTTAAATATTTTTAAACATTCATATATATCAATACTGAAAAATATTTGTCTGTATTTCTAAGCCACTCTGAAGGAGCATCATAAGCATCGTGAGGCTTTTCCAGACACTCTGTACAGACAGTTAGCTGCTGCAGATTATTGAGAGTGATGGAATTATTTTCTCCTTGTTCAGAAAAAGGGAAAATCATGGATGTACAACCCAAGACTACAGAGTCCTTGGTGACTGATATCAGTAGAATGACTCATGCATAAAAACTATTCACAAAGCAAGGAAAAAGCTTCTTGTCATGTTCCAGGCAAGACTTTGTTTCAGTGCTTATCTAAAGCTTAGAAGACCCCTAACTTAACCTTTCAAATCTATTCTTTGTTTTTATTTAATGGTGTCCTGAAGCCACCTTATCTTACAAAGAAGTGTCCTCTTCTCCACTGCTCACAGACTGAATCCACAGCATCACAACTGGTCACGTACTCGGCTCTGAGGTTACCACAGAGGAACAGATCAGAGAAAATGTACAGGAAAGAAGGATAAGAAGGAAAACAGATAAAAGGTAAGGAGACAGTTCCCATCTATTTCACCAAGTGCTGGGACAAAAGCTTCAGGCTCCTGCCCTGGGCAGGAGGGCAGAGAGGAGAGGGAGGTGCTTCCTTTGGTCACGGTCAGGATCAGCACCAGCACGGATAAGGTGTTTGCAAAAAAAACCCCACGGGCAAAGTAATATCATAAATGCCTGTCCTGCTGGGGACATCTTGAAGAAGTGGGTCAGAGGGAGGGAGGGAGGGGCCGATGGCAGCCCAGGAAGGGCTGTGTGTGCACAGGGGCATCACAGAGAGCCCCAGGCAGGGCGCAGGGCTGGGTGAGCGATGCCGGGATGGCCAAGCAGGGCTGCTCCTGCACAGTGCCAAACCCTGCCCGGAGCAGAGGCAGTGCACACAGGGGACAGGCAGGGAAAGGGCCACAGACAGATGGATACTTGCTTTTTCTCATAAAACCATGGCTTTTTCCTGGCTTTTCTGCCTAGGCATGGGATACCAGACCCTGAGCCTTCCCCTCCTCACATTTCATGCATCCCCCATCTCACTCTACAGACACAGAGAAATCTTGTCTTCTTAAGTTCAGGTGAAGGCTTGGCAGCAAGCCTGGAGAAAGGATGACTAACCCCACGTCCAAGGAAGGCCAGCATGGGGATCACATTCTCCTGGGCGATGCACTGCAGGATCCTGGGTGCTCCATACAGCCCTCCCATGCAGGAGGCCAGGGATGAGATGTACAGCCCTAGTAAAAACAAAAAGCCCACCAAGGATACCTGGAGGAAGTGGAGAGAATGCAAAGTTCATTATGCCTTAAAGACACCCAAGCAGTCCTAAATACATATGTTTCAAGAGATCACATACATTTTCTAACGCTGTTAAATGAAAGAGCAAGCCCTGGGAAAGCAGCAATTTAATTGGTCTGTGGTATAAAGTACAAGCAATTAATACAGGAAAATTATCCCATAAAAGTAATTTAATACTGAACATCCTGTACCGACAGAACCATTTTACAAGCTCATATCCAAGAAATTCTTTGTCACTTGGAGCAATTGCAGCAAAGCAGCAGCTATTAGATTCCCCTTAAGTAACTGGAAGTGAGTTTATTTCAGGCGAGATCTCTTATATACAGAGCACATCATACAGGAAAAGCTGCCCAGGCTTACAACCATCCAAAACAGGAAGACAAACCCCTGTGTCTCAGAGGGGAAAACCAATCCTGAAAGAAAACCCACAGCAAAGCCAAATCAAAATTGCCACTTAAGTAAATGGCATCTCAAAAAACATGCTCCAAAGGATATAATACAATGACCTTATTTTCCTGTCTTCAATGAGAGAAGAATTTCCTTTGGCCAACATTAAAAAATAAAAATTTAAAGCCATAGTGCTAACAAGGCTGGTTTTAGAACTGGTTTCTGAAGCACCCTTTCAAACTGGGAGCATCTCCTGCAGGTCTGGAGGGAAAGGAGGGACAGCTCCTGAAGTGCTGGGGTCTGGAAATGAGGACTGGGGTCCCCCTAAGCAGGTCCCCACTGTCGAGAGCTGCAAGCATGGACAGTGTACATAAAAAACCCCACCCAAATACACAAAACCCCACAATATAAACATTGAGCAAGAAAGCTTTGAAATGGGAATGCTCCTGGCTCTGCAGTGTAAGGACGTGGACAGAAAAAATAAGGAAAACAAGGTCTAGGGTCACCTGAGACACCCCCAAGTCCTGCAGGACCACAGAGGTTTGACAGCCAGCAGCCAGGCACAGAGAATGGCAAGGCATGGGGGTAACTCCAGCACAAAGGCCAAGCAGAGAGAAAACCCCCACATTTTGGTCCAAATCCAGCAAGCCCATACTCCTCTGAAGCAAGTGCTGGAGGAACAGACAAATATCTGTGGCAGAGGATTCCACCAAATGCAGGTCCCCTGCATCCCACATGTCCTTTGCTCCCACCCCTCCATGGAAAAGGGTCCTTCCAGCTTCTGCCCCTGTTGAAGTCAGGTGGCTTTATTAGGAAGAATTACAAAAATTTACATGGCTAAAGATGATTCAAGATACATCTGGCTTTTTTTTTTTTTCTTTTTTCTTTTTTCTTTTTCTTTTCTTTTTTGTCTACAAAATCTGCAGGCAGCAAAAAGGAGATTGGATAAATAGCTATAAAAAGCTTGCTGTTGGGGAAGGCATGTAAAATTAATGTCATGATCCAGAACTGTTCAAACTTCCTACCACAACAGTTCCGCATGAAAATCCACTTGGCCTTGTGAATTGTATCTTGTGGGACAGAAGGAACCTGAGGCAAAGATGAGCAGCTCTCATTAGACCAACAGACAGACACCCAGTGGGGAATCCTCCCTTCCCTCTCCTCTAATCCTACCCTGCTCTGAGAAACACTAGGAAGAAACAAACAGTTGTGCCAGACATCATATATTATTTTAGCTGCCAAAAATGCTTGCATTTAAATGTGCTACTTGACATTCAAATCAGGGTTAGAGGGGAAGAGTCCCTTTCACCGAGGCTGATGAAAGGTTTTGCTATGCATTTTGAACATAGAGAGTGTGAATACATGGCAAGGAGTTGGCAGTTGGAGCTCATTAGAAGTGAAATTACTGAATCTCATTTTTATGTTTAAAAAGCCAAACAAATATTGTAATAGAGAAAAGCAGCCAAGCACTCACTCACCTGTGATAGAAAGGGAGAGTTTGGAGGTGTAATGATCTCTCCCCCCTTCCTCTCTCCAAAGTCATTAAAGTCTAAAGCATCTTGTAATAACTCAAAGAAGAAACATGAATATTGCACCATTTGTTTGTTCCATATTAGGGGAAAGAAAATTGAATTTGCTTTTTTGGAGGGGTTGTTTGCTTGTTTATTCTTTGTATTTGACATTATTAAATATCTTCTCATTCATTACTACGAGACTGTTCATTTTTCCCCTGAGGGTTTTGAAGTTAAAACACAGCTTTAACAATCTCTTTCTCTTCAGCAAGTTCATTTAAAGCTGATTCTTTGGTTACTGCACTTTTTGCCCATTAAGTCATTGACATACAAAGAGGTTGCCTTAGAGAAGGCAGGTTAATTTTTTTTCCCTGAAACAGAGGTGGATTTTTTTTTACCTCAGCAGGAAGTGGCAGAGCCCCACCAACAACTGGGAGTTTATTTGGGGGGGTTGAAGAAGTTTAGAGCTGCAATTACTTAAGAAACAAAGCCAGAGTTCCAAATTGATATTTTTAGACTAAAACCATGTTACAGATCAAACTATGTAAACTTCTCAGCCTCAAATGAATCACAAAAAATTCTGTCAAATACAGTGAACCCATGATTTTGGATAATACCGAATAACAGAAAATTAGGCCTTCTACATCCCATCCAAAGAAAGACAGTGGCACACACCAAAATCTCTTGCTCTCCTTTAGAGGCCTGCAGTGGTAGGGTTCATAGTGTGTTACTCTATAATCCCCCCTTATGTAAATACTCTGTGTGGGATGTCTCAGTTTAATAATCCTATTGCTCTCCTGCAATTACAGCCCGCTAGGTACAGCAATGTGAGCTTCACTTGGCTTAGTACAGATAAACAGGGGGGTTCTTTAGAGATTTCATTTTGGTCTAAGCTTTCACCAACGAGAAAGGACACATTGAATAAAATACAGCATTTACCATTAGACCACATTGCCATAATTTAGCTCTTAAAGCCATTGCTGGGTGATTGTCCAAGATTTGGCATTACGGGATATGCTGGTGAATGCAAGGCCATTGGAATCAATTGTACACTGGGATTTGCAATGGGGACATCCCCCTGAATTTTAACGAGGGATGCGTACCCAGATTCCTCAGGCTTTTGGAAAACTCAAGTATTCAGTAAGGCAGATGGCAACCTGAAAGCACCACTATATAAAACCACAAGTTACCTTCTCTGCTATCATGAAGTCATAGCGGAGTGACTGACGGGTACAAATGGCTCCCAGCAAAAAAACGAAGACCATGTACAGAAACCACCTGCAAACAACAAAAATAAACCAAAATTTCTTCACAGCAAGACGAGACCATTGAGAATTCTGCCGCTAGGAGAGCCAGGAGACAGTCAAATGCCCACAGGTTGGGTCTTCAGTCACTCTGCATGGCTCCTGAATGATTCAGCTTCAGGGATAAATTTGACACCAATCCATTTTACTGACCCTCTATGCTGTGCCAGCTGCAGCATGACTGCAGGTACCCCTGAAGGGAAGCTACCTGCACCCCTTAGGTGTGCAGGGGGAAATTAAAAACTCTGTCCTGGGACAGACTTTTTAATAGGGCCTGTAGCAAAAAAACCCCAAAAATGGTATGAACTAAAAGAGGGTCAATTCAGACTAGCTGTAAAGAAGAAATTTTCTACAGTAAAGGTGGTAAAACATGGGAATAGGCTGCCCACATAGGTGGTGGATGCCCCAACTCCGGAAACATTCGAGGTCAGGATGGAGAGGGCTCTGAGCCATCTGATCTGTTGAAGAGGCCCCTGCTCATTGCAGGGGGTTGGTCTGGGTGGCCTTTAAAGGTCCCTTCCAGCCCAAACCATTCTGTGACTCTGTGGCTCTGCAGGTACACAGGTCCCCCCATCGAGCAGTTACTTTAACAGCACAGCCTGCCCTGCAGCCTCAGCCAGGACCCTCTTCTGGTGTTCTGGCCTTTCCATACTCATTCTGGGGGGTAATTTTGTCTGTAAAGCACAGACAGCAGAGAAGGGAATGACCACAGCCTTGGATAGAAGGGCTCATGTGATACTTCCATGTCCTGTGGAATCCCCCCTCTTAAAACAAGCACCAATTTCAGTGGGAATCCCTCCAAGTTGTGAAGAATCTTCCTTCCTGGCTGAACATTGGTACACAATTAAAAGAAATCATTTCAAAGGCAATTGAGATGACAATAAAAGCAGGCAGGAAAACCTACTGAGGGTTGGTTTGTTTTGGGTTTTGTTGTTTCTTTTTTTTTAATATGCAGCAGTGGAAAGTTCTCCTGGAAAGCAGCATTTCCTTGGGAAGAGCATGACTTGGTGATGCAGAGCTTCTGTTTCCCCTGTCTTGCAGGTGGGTAGGTCATCTCACTGAGCTTTCTTGACCTCATTTTCCCAGTAATAAAAAATACAAAATTTTGATATTTCTTTTCTATTTATATAGAAAAAAATGCAAGGGAAAAAAAAAGCAATAACCCCCTCCCTTTGAAATCAGCAGCAGTGAATGACAAAATCGTCTTCCTCCCAAGCTTTGGAGAGCTCTGCATCCCACATTGGGACAGCCAGGCTGCAGCAGCACAAGCACCCAGCAGTGGAAGGACTGAGTACAACCACACTAACAAACATCTCCAACCCACCCAGAGTACATGGTCGTAATGGATGACAATCTGAATGAGAGCCACACTTTAATTTTCCAGATGGCTGAGTAATAAAAGGCTGATGGGAATATGAAATGGATTGGTCATACTCAGGGCAGTCTCCAGAGCAAGTTTTCCCCAATCAATGACTTACGAGGTGCCGATAGCAGCCAGAGACCCCAGAGGGATGTTGGAAGAAGGCTTCTGGAGATCTCCACTCATGTTGAACCCAGCCATCACACCTGTATTTTGCAGACACAAGTGCAATTTAGAGTCAATCTAAGTTATAGTATGTATAATGCACATTGCAATATGTAATAAAATTTAATCAATCTGTTCATTGATTTTTCAGAATAGTAACTATATCACTTCATTGCACTGCCACACAGACAAATACTGGCTCCCATCAATTGCTTGGTAAAATGCTGTTCATGTCTTTAACAGAAGCAAGGCACCACTGACATGTCAAAAAAGCCTCTGTCCCATTTGAACAATGCTGGGGGGAAAACAGTATGTGAACAAAACCCATCTTATCTTCATACAAACCTAACAGGAGACAATGCTGCCCAGCTGCTGAAAAGAGAAATGCCACTGTTCATCAGGGCAGCACATGCAGCAGGTGGTACAGCCCCCAGACCAGACCCATTACAGGTCCCTGCAATCACAGGGGACAGCCACTGCTACAGAACAGCCTGTCCTGTCCACATTAAATGATGATCACATTAGCAGAGGGAATAACGGTGCTCTTGGCACGTAGGTGGCACCTTCCAGCCAAGGGATCTGCTTTGGAAGCAGGCATTATCTCTGCCTTGCAGATAGGAAAACAGAAACAAGGAGAGGGCAAGTGATTGTCCCAGTGTCACGTAGAAAACACATGGTAGGACTAAGAATAAAATACTGAACTGTTATTTTAGGCCAGAGTACAGGGTATTATACAATCAGCGACAGCCCTTAGCCTAAAAAATTGCCATCTAAAGACTCAAGAGAGGGAAACAGGATGAAGCAGAGGACTAGAATCTCTGCATTAAGAGTAGAAACCAAGGTACAGATTGGTTAAGGGGCTTTGTCCATAGTTGAAGGAGGAGCTTGTCAAGAAAACAGAGATCCCCTTGTCACATTATGCGAAAAGTCTTCTTAGAAGGGTTCAGATATGTGCTATAAATAAAAATAAATCAACAGCAATCTGTTACTTAGACTCCTGATGAGAATTTGGACAATTTGAAGGCAGGACCAAAGACTTTAGGATGCTAACTCCTGCCCATCACTGTGCCCCCCCGGGATGTCAGACTAATTTCTTCATAAGGACATGTGGGCCAGAAGCCAGCCAGCAGTGCTGATGGCACGGTCCCTGGGGCCAGGGTGAGATCACCACAGGACAATGGGATGGAGGATGCCAGCACTGTGGCACTCACAGCATCTGGCAGCCCAGCACCAGGGCACCAACAGCACACCAGCCCACCAGGGCTGCCACGCCCAGCAGCCATTCCTCCTGTTCAGAGGGCACGAGAATGACAAAGTCAGTCTCTGCAGCTGCAAATGTGAGTGACTGCAGCTCTAAATCAGCAACAGCCCATTGCATTTTAAAGCTCAAACACTGATTGCTTCTTGGAAGGGTTTTTTCCCAAGATGAAGGAGAGACAAGAGCCATGGGACCAATCTCAGGGTAAAGCAGACAAACCCAAATCAGCCAGATGGATGCTCTCCCTATTCCCTATAGACCTTGGCCTTTGATGGGCTGTCAGCAGTGGCTGAGTTGCTAATCAGGGCACACAAGCTCTGCTCTGTCCCAGGCTTTGCTGTGCATCTTCATAGCACCATCTCCACATCTGCTCAAAGGGAATTGTGATACCTCCTCTCCTCACTGCTCTGCTGTGAGGAGAGCACATAAATGAGCAAAAGGCTCATTTTGGCAGCACTCTCATGCTGCCAAACACATCCAGGGCTTTATTTATTTATTTATTATTAATGCTTTTTCCTTGATCATCCCTTTTTTCCCCCTTGATCAAGTCCATTCACCAGCCATCTTTTCCTTCATCTCCACCATGGAGCCAGAGCCCCAACAAATGTTCCCTGGTACCCCCAGAGTCCTGGCATTCCTCAGCTCCTGGAAGAGCTTTTCCTCCAAATTCAGACCAGATTTGAATCCTTGACACCATACTGAAAGCATTACAAATCGAGTTCTTCATTTTCTCCTGGAAGACTATTTTGTGGGTATACTTCTGAACAGCACAGCTAAAAGCCTGTCAGCTGCTCTGGTTTTCTCTAGGTAACACTTCCATGCAGTGTTCAAGCCCTGCTCCTTTCAAACAGCTACACCACAGGCTTAGCTAGAGGTGAGAAAAGTTAGGAAGGCAGAAGTCTGTGGAAATGGTCACAAATATGCTAAATAAAATCTCTATGAAGCACTCTTTGATGACATGCTACTTTGCAATTTAGAGACAAAGCAGAAAACTCAGAATTCTCTGAATTTTTCTTCCAAAGGGAACAAACCATTGTCAGGAGGACAGCTGTTAATCTCATGTGCCTCTTGGCCCAGTTTCTCAAACATCTGGCACCACCTTTAAATCTTCCAGCTTGAGTCACCTCTTCCTCATCCAAAGTCCTGCCTCAGCAAAGCACTGGGGAAACACCAAAATGGCATTTTCTGGACTGACCATAAAAAAGCTGAAGATGTGAGTCATCGGCAGGGCGATGACTGCACAGCCTGTGCTCCCTCTCTGCCTCCCTCCCACAGACCCACACACGCCCAGGAGCAGCCAGGAGAAGACTTCCCAGAGCCCACATAAAGAGGATCTGGAGCCTGCTGATTGACCTCCTGCCCAGCAGTGACCAGGGGTCACACCCAGGCCACTGCACACCACTGGCTTCTGTCAGGGCTCCCAGGAGGTCATCAGAGTTTCAGGGGTTCCACAGCCAAAGGTCAAGGCCACCACAGAGGGAACCAACTCAGATATTCTCAGCCACTCGGGCCAAAGCCATCTCCTCTGTGCCACAGTTATGACTCTGACACGACCAGTACAAAGATATGGACAATCTGGTACCACAGATGTATGGACAATGCCAGAGCCACCCCTCCACCACCACCCAAAAAGTAATTTTCCAGACAGGATGACAGCTGCCAAAGAGCAGTTCTGAGATGGTCTTTTGCAAGCAGCTGCCTAAGCAACCCACTCTTCAGTTAAAGGACAACCTGACTAATTAAAAAAAAATCCTAAACAATCTCCATCATTCTTAGCCTCAGTTGCCCCCTGCCAAAGGGGTCTGACTTGCAAGAAGCCACAAAAGGCCTTGTCAGAGATTCTGGCTGCTCAACAGAGGAAAAACCCCACACTTGCATCTAAAACTGAGCAACACAGAGAAATTGGGATGTTCCTTCCTTCAGACACAGGCCTGTCCCTAGGGAAATGGCCAATCCCTTCTGAACTCAAGAAATCATATCTGCAGATTGTCCATGGAGAAAATTATCCACGTCTCTGTTTCAATGAGATAGCAGGCTGGATTTTCCACACTGGCTATTATCTTAGAGCACAGCAGATAGTGACAAAGCTTCTGGACAAAGAAGCATGAAAACACACAGTCAACCCAGCCAGGAAATTATGGCTGAGACAGTCTGTACATGGCTGCTATTCCCAGTTAATCTGGTCCTGGGCATCATCCAGGAGGTGGATATGTGCATGAGGGGACCACCTACGCTGTGTGTCAGACACAGCCATCAGCCCCACCAGCCATGGTTTGGAACTGCAGATACGATCGCTCCTGCAAACGCCCAGTGCATTTTTCAGTGAACGCAATATAAAATATAAAAGGTGGCTTTTTTCCCTTCACCCAGGAGGTGAAGAATGGAAAATCTTAGATAAGGCTTGTAGCTAATTTTTTTTTAAGGGCCAACTTCTCCACTGATGTAAGCTGGCACCTCGCCACAGACTTCAATGGAGTTGTGCCAGTTTACATCATCTGATAACTTTAACCAAAACTTCTAAATCTATTTGCTGTCATGTTGCAAGTGCCAGATATGGTTTATTTCAGAACTGGTTTCTGCGCAGTGACATTTTCCACAAACGCCGCTTCAAACGACATCTTGCTTTCTTCTATCGCAAGACAACACACTTCTTTCATTAGACAGAAAACCTTGGGGATTTAGTAGAAAAACATTTTCTGCACAACAGAAACTGCATTTATCTTAATTTTAAAAATGCACTGACGGTTGCATGGCTGCTGCTGGGAGCTGGCTGTGGGCAGGCAGCTCCTGAGACTCCCTCCCTGTTGGAAAGCCCTGGCTGGGTGGGTAGCCACGTGCTCACCCATCACAGCACAGCAGCAAAACGTGTGCATTGAGAAGGTATTTACAGACACACAGAAGAACAGGTGGTTAATGCACAGCATCTCTAGACGGGCACATTCACATCCTCTACAGTGTGTGTTTCAGTCTTTTGACTGAATCCAGCAAATCTGAGTCTTCCATGCATGTTCTCCCATTTACACCAGCTCTAGATGTATGTTTTGGATCTCTTGGCTACTTCCCTATGATTAAATGACAACCTTGGGGGAATAAAGCCAGCTGCACTGAACATCCAGCTGAAATGGTTTAAACAAGTTTTACTTGTTTAAATGGTTTAAAACAATGTTTTTACCCATTGCACAGCTAGCAAACAGAGCAGCCTCTGATTCCCAGGGCTCCACTGTAAAACTGGGGTAACTTCTCTCTCATTGCTGGAGCCATACCAATAAAACAGAGAGGAACAGAGAAAACAGCCTGACCTGGAGCAAAACAATCCAAGGAGGATGCTCGTAGGAGGTAGCATGGTGCTACTGCTCTGCAAAAGGCTGGGATGACCATCCCATGCCCATCAGTTGAAGCATGTCCCCAGCTGCTCCTCCTGCCCGTTTGGTCCTGGCAAGGGTCTCCCCACAGGTCCTGCTCCCCCTTGCTGAAGTGGCTGCCCCTCTTTGCTGTTACAGCTACCAGCCTGCATTTCAGACATTTCTGTGTCACTGCTGTGTCCGGTGGAAATGGGCAACTTACAACCACTTTTCAGTATATCCCAGAGACCAAACTTAAACTGGTTGAATTCAGATAGCCATTTCAGAGAAAGAGGAAGAAGCCTATCCTGAAGAGATCAAAATAGTTTCACTTCAAAGAGGAACATTTCATCTCAAAAGGCCCAAACAATTTGTTTCACAATTTCCGAAATATTCTTTTTAAAAACCTTGTTATGAAAATAGCATCTTAAATTGTTAGCTAGCATATGCTAAAAATTAAAAATAGTAAACACAACATTTAATAATTAAAGATAAACAGAACACTGTGGTGGGTCAAAGAACTGTTTCAAGCTGGCTCAATGTAACCCCTCAAAACTAAACAGCATATTGTTTTGCTGAAACTCTCCCTAAATTTCTGTTGTGTCTTAAGGCAGAGGATTTTGCTTCCAGTGCTCCAGCAGAGGTGGGTTCCTCTGGGGGATGGTGGTGGGGAGGACCACAGGCTGGAGGGGGCAGCCTGGGAGCAGTGCTAACCTGTCCCTGCCATTCCTCAGTGCCTCTTGCTCACCCCCTGCATCACACTGCCTGCCCTGAAGCAGCAGCACTGGCAGCAGAGAAGTCTTGACTCCCATCCTAGAAAATTCTTAATCAGACCACAGTCTCTTCCATGCAAGCAGCAAACACAGCCCTGCATTTTACAAGGCTCCTGAACTCCACAGTGCTCCAAACAGCAATGACAGGAGTGACAGTGATGTTATATGGTACCACTGGCACAGCTGCTCTGAAAGAATCTTTTAAATCCTGTAAATAACCAAGCAATTGAAAAGAACACATGGAAAAGCTGTGTTAACAACTGAAGTGATTGTACATCATCCCAAACTGTATTTTCAGAGAATGTTTGACATTACTACTGGTATTAGTACTGCTAACTAAGTAGAGCAACAGGCTGCCAGGGCTTTAAACAAATTGTATCTATTAGCTTTGGCATTATTCCTAGCATCCAAGCATTAGTAGTGACAAAAATCAATATGGTTGATTGTGGTAATTTTCTGCACAGTTTTATCATAACTGTTCCTTCTTCTATAATCAAGGAACTGGAAAAGAATCTGCTTTCCTACACCAGTGGCAGAGCTCACAAGGAAGGTGTTTTTCTCTTGGGGACTCACTTGGGCCAGTCAAAAATGACAACAAAAATGAGGGCAGAAGACATCTTCTCCATGGTGCCAATAGTTCAGGAAGGTGAGTTTTCCAGGAAGAGGTCTACAGAGGCAATAGCCAGCCTGATAAGGTGGGAGAGAGGATCTCAAACAAAAATTTGAAGTCCTGCACTAGGTGCACCTGACAAAGTGACTTCTGCTACCAGACCATTCCTCCAGTCCCATCTGTTTCACAAAATCCTTCCATTTGTCTCCCTGTACCACAGAAATTCTGCAACTTCCAGTGAGTTGCTTAGCATTAATCCTCTGAAAATTCATTCTGTAATCCAATTCATCACTATGGAAACTGCTTATAATCAGTACTTTTTATAGCTTTAAAACACCCAGAATCCACAAAAGGTACTGCAACTTCAACTGATAGTTACTGCATTCCCACTGGAGATTGTCAGCTCTGGGAAGGGGACATGCATCTTCCTGGTGATTTAAAGGAATGAAGAATACAAAGGTGTCTAATTAAGCCCATAAATATGAGCTCTGCTGTCATAAGAGGATGAACCCATGACACCACACAGTGAGTGATGGGTCCATCATGGGCAATGGTATCAGCCCAGCTCAGTCACCTGCTGAGGTAAGGATGGAGAGAAAGTTCTCCACACTACCCCAGTGCAACAAAATCATAAGGCTCATGTGATATAATAAATCATGATCAGCTCTTTTAAATAGGCTTGATACCTTCTGCTCTGACAGCATGGCCCAAGATCACTGCCTGAACCTTGTCCTTGACAGGGAAGGATTTACAGGACCACATCAACCCACAGAGTTCACCAGCAGTGTCTAACCACAGAGAAAGAAAAGTACGTTCAAGGGAACAAGACAGGAGTGAAAACATCTGAGATGCTGGAGGGAAGCCTGAACATTTGAATTGACCACTTGGGTCAGCTACGGCCGAGTGCAGTCCTGCTCACTTCACCTGGCAGCCCAGAGGAGCTCCCCTTGCTCCTGCTCATCTCCGAGGTGTTCCTGTGGAGGAAAAAAAGGTGAGGAAAAAACGTAACCGTACCTGTGGCAGCTGGGAAAAACACTCCAAAAACAGTGAAGAAGGACTCCCCCTGGCTGTAGTCTGGCAGGGTGTTGTTGAACATCAGCTCTTCGGAGTAGCCGACGAAGCCGTGCTCTGTGGAGGGCAAGAGGAGAACCTCAGGAACCTGCAGGGCTGCAGGGGCCCCTGCAGCTGCTCCCAGCCACCACCTCCTCTAAACACATCCACCTGCAGGGGCTGTGCCCAGGGACCTCCTGAAAGGATGGATGTCAATTGTGTGGTGGGGGACAGGGCAGAAACCAGGGCTGTCACTCCTGCCCCACCTTCCTAAGGTCACATACACACACGTTTTACTTTCCAAACAAGTTTTACAGACAGGAGAGAGGGGAAAGCGATGGATGGGATATGAATGTCACACACCTGGTTTACTCAGTATGGAGTGGAGGATCCTACATCCCTCACTGCCACTACAAGGATGGCTCAAATTCTTCCACAAACCTCAATTTGTTAGGAAGGGTTAAGCCTGACAGCTGGCGTGCAAGGCATTAATTAGGAAAGGTTTTAGATGCTTATAGACAGAAAAGATAAGTCACAAAAGCAGGTTAAGGAATTGATGGGTGTGACTATTAAATAATAATTTCATTTTTAACAGGCAACACTGCTTTTTAATGGAGTATCTTCATCAATGGAAACTTTTCCTCCCTGTCAGTAATCCAAATGCTCATGCCAGCTAGGGGTGGAAGGTGAGGAAATCAGTTCTTTTTTTTTTTCTCCTGCCACTACAATCTATTTCCACAAGACATGTGACTCCAATAACTTGAATTTTCTCATTAGCAGGCAGGATGTTGTTTATGGCTGCCAGGGTGATGGCCAGAAATTAAAAAAAGACTCCATCAAAGCTGTCCCATGCCTCAAAGACAACATTAATGATGTTTGGGCAGTAGATTAAACCAGAACATTAAATCAGAGCTCTGAGCACACAACATATGCACTTAAGGTCTCAGAATATAACTAACCACAAAGCTTTGAAGTTTTCACAGAAAAACCCTATAGATAATCAAAAGTTTCCTACTACATCTGCATTCATTGTGTTGCCCAAACATGGATGGAAACACACTGATAGAAGAGGTCTCCTGCTGCTAGGCTTTGTAAAAGCACTAGCTCTCTTCACTAGGAACAAGTCCCAGATGAGATTTACAAGGAACAAGATCAGTGCAACACCATGACCTCTGGACCTCACAGATGTCTGCAGAAAGTGCAGTTTCTGGAGAAATAGAGGGGGATTTTGTGTAGGCTGTATGTTCCTGTAAGTGCAGACCTGTGTGCCTTCAACCAGAATTGATGCTCATGACAGCACAGCACATGGCCTGTCTGCAGAGCTCCCACCAAACTGCTCCAGGGAAGTGTTTGCTCCTTGACCAAGGGGTTTTTCACCAAGCATGTGCTCCTCATACAAATGTTAATTTTGCATTTAAAAAATGAACAAAATACTCATCTCACCCCATGAAGATCTGCAGACCTTCTCCAACCAGAGCTTTGAAGCAGCAGCATCAACTACATCTATGCCACTTGACAAAAGTTTGCCCACTGATTCATAAAAATCTCCAGTAAAGTGAATTCTAGCCTCTCTTGATGGTTTACTCTCACACGTCCCTATCATTCAGGTTTTCCCTAATCACAAATTGTCTTTTTCACACCACTTGCCCAGTTTGTGGAGGTCATCTGAAATCCTGACCCTCTCTGCCAGGCTGCTGCCAGCTCCTCCCAGCTGGGGGTCATCTTCAGACTGAATCTTCACATTCTCTTTTCTAACACCCAGGAAGTTAAGAAAAATGCCAAATAACATCAAATCAAAACCAGACTGTTGTAGAACCTCACCAGGCCCAGAGTCCTGCTTTG
Source organism: Prinia subflava (assembly GCF_021018805.1). NCBI lineage: Eukaryota > Metazoa > Chordata > Aves > Passeriformes > Cisticolidae > Prinia > Prinia subflava. The sequence continues at coordinate 29,858,620 of NC_086252.1, forward strand.
TAGGTAAACTGTCTCCAGCTGGGGTCTTCTAAAGGAGTTTTGGGGCTATATAATCCAAATGAGGCACTTTGGGTGCCTTCTGTTTCCTTCCTTGTACAAAAGGCCAAGTGCACAGACCAGTGAACAACCAGACTACATTATCTGTGGTACCACTTTGTTCATATTGTGGCCACACACTGACCATGAGACCCGCAAGTCCAAGGTCTGAGCTGCACCTGTGTGCACCCTTCAATCTTAAGAAATTAAATGATCCCCTAGTGCTCCATTCACTTGTATATTGTTCCCTTTCCTACTTTATTCCCCTAAGTGGAAATCCTCAGTGGAAGAGACAAAAGCCCAAAGCCGTGGCAGATGTCACTGGAATCACAGAAAACAACAGCCATGGATTTGTTGAAAGAGCCACAGGATGTGCCTACAACCCTATCCCACTCCTGCTTCCTCTCCTCACAGCTCTGGCAGGTGGGAGGCCATTCCACATTTCCCCTGTATACAGAACCAGGAACCTTCTTGACTAATTAAAGAGAAGTTCATCCAAATGTTAGCTGCCATTGCACCCTCATTTCTCACTCCATCACCCCCCTGTGAAGCAAACCTCACATCCCTTTTGATCAGACTAGGAGCTGCAGTCACCATCAATTTCGGGGCACATGAGCACGGGGCTGAGGACAACATGCTGGGAGCATCTCCTGCCTGCCCTCGTGCCTGCGACCAGTGCAAGTCATCTGTGACCTTGCAGCTGTCATATTAATGCCACTAATTGTAGCTGACGGGGCAATTGGGCTGAAAATCATCCAAAACAAAACAGGAATCAGCAACTGAGACCGATTGGTCAAACCCACAGAGCTCTCGGTCAGTTGTTTGCAGAGTCAATTATCCACATCCCATTGAAAGTGCACTTCAAAAGGACAAGCTTCGGAAGGAGGAGGGAAGGAAATGCGATAGGGTCTATATTTGGCACTCTGATCTTCAAACGAGGCAAGATCATTTTATACATCTTTTTTCTGTAAGGAGATCTTTTTCTCCAGCTTACTGCTGGATACAAGATCCAAACCAGATTCCTCCCTCCTTGCTCAAAATATAAAATATTTGTCTGAAAAATTTTGCTCTCAATCAATTCATGCAACCCCACAGCCTCTAAATCCTGCCTTTAATGATCCTGCTCTCAGCTGGCTTGCAGAGTGCTGGAGCTGAAGTGCTATAAACAATCTTCCCTGTGTCATGCCAGAAGAAAAGAACCCTGTTCCTTCTCTGTGCCGTGTCAGCCTTATGGGAAATGCACAATAAAGAGCAGTAACAATTTATTTTCATCATTAGATACTCGATAAGTAGAAAGAAAATAATGCATTTCTCTAGTGGTTGAGCTGATCTAAATAAACAACAGGGAAAAAAATGACCTAGAGGAACATCTGAATTATTCCCATGATTCTTCACAAATCAAGTCCTTCCAGTTGCTCTTATTAAAATGATGTAATAAACAGTAAAAACCATCTAGCAAGTTTGAAATGGAAGAGATTTCAGGGTGAGCATCCTCTGTTCACATGTGCTGGGAGACCACAGGAGGCTGTACACCAGCCTGATGTAGCCAGAGGAGGAGGAGGAAGATGGTCAAAACTCTGATGTCTTTCCAGCCATCACAGTTGCCTGGGAGGAGCCATCAGTCTTCACCTGGTTGCCACTGCTGCATACCCTCTCTCCCCCAGTGGGTTTGGGCTTTTCTTGTACTTTCTCCCACCTCTCACCCTGTGGAAGAGTGTGAAAGCACGAGGTTTTTGGCACTCAGGACTCCCCTTAGGAGGGCAGCCCCTCCATGAAGCCCAGGGTTCCAGAACGGGAACTCAGAGAGGTTGGAGAAGGGGCTCCAGGCGAAGCTGTGGTTACACAGGGTCAGCCCATTATGCAACAGCACAGAGCACAGCAGCACTGCCAAGTTCCAGGCAACCTGGAGCTCATTACAGATTAGTTAAGCCTTGGCCAAATTCAATAAGCCTGTTCACAAGCTTAAGGTTAAGTAAAGCCTGGCACCGAGGCAGAGGCTAAATAGTGCAAAAATGGAAAACCACCTTAAGAAACAGCTCCCTGAAGACAGTCCCATATTGCACTCTGCTTGTGATTAGAGATTTTAATTACAAAGGTGAAAGCTGAAGGCTTGAAATGGTGAGATTTTTTTCTTTTCCAAAATAAGTGGCCCACACATTCCCTCCTGGAAGGTACTTGCTGAGATTTGCTTTCAGAGGAACAGCTGGAAGTGTTTGTCTTGCAGCACATTTCCCAGGTCTGACCTCAGCATTTTCAGGATCCTGTGTGATGTGTAAGACATGGAGTGCCAAAGAATAATTGTGTATCCTTGGCATAATTATCTCTGCTCTCTATCTTTTTCCCATTTCTTCTTCCACCACTAAACCCTTCTGGCATAAGTTCTGAAATCCAGTTGTTCGCCTTGGATGCCAGTCCAAGCACACACCCAGAACGAGGTCCTGGTGTGGTGCTGGAAATATCCAGGCACACCACAGTGTGAGAAAACCACAGTGGAGAAAACAGGAATGGTCCTCACAGCCTGGGCCCACAGCTGCCATCCTCATCTGAACACACACCTCTGCAGTAAGATGCAGTTTCACTCCTCACCAACCACATGCTTTTGTTTTCCTCGTCCAAAGTCTTAGCTGAGGGCAAGGTACAAGCCCAGAACTTCTGAGCTTTTGACTCCCCCACAGGAAAGTCAAGGCTGGTAACTCTCAGAAGCTGTGGTCTATCAGATGACTGCTGGGTGTCCTAAACCCAACTAATCCCTACACACGTTGGAGTGCTCTACAGAAGGGAAGGAGCGAAATTCTCCCCCCAAAAAGCCCCTGAAATAGAAATTCTTCTCCTGCCTGCAGAATAAGCATCACCCATCAGTCCGGTGATGGCCAGACTCCCCCAAACACACATACTACCCATAGCTTATCACCTGAGAGCAGCATCTTCACTTGTCAAAGGAAAGTTGGGCATGCCTGGCTTAAATGAAGTAAAATTTGGATACCAAAGCACCACCAGCAATAGGTTTTTCAGCATCTCAGTGTGCAATTGCAAATACATAGGATTAACCATCCACATAGGAACTGTGAATGTGCAGAGATGGGTGCAAAGCCATGGATGTCACCAAAAGCCCAGGGACTTTATCTTTGTGTTCCCCCTTCACTCTATGCAAACACTGAAATTTAACTTCAGGCAACAAACAGCACAGGATAATTTAATGCAACGGCTCTGAAAGATGCTGTGCACCAACACAGCCAGTTCTGGGTGGCTCTAGATTTCCTCAATGAAGTGCTGGATGTACCAGAAAATGACATGAGCCCAGCTGACCACAACCACAGCCCTGCAGTGCCATACAGCACTCCCAGCAATGGGCGCTGAAAATGGTGCATATCTCCAGTGGGTTGGCATGATCAAAGAGGCATGAAGAGGACACCACAGTCAGGAATAACACTTGAATGACCTTTCCCAACAGAATGAAAATTAAATCAATCAAAGCAGTGCAGTCACAAGCCTCCACATCCCTCCATGCACACACCTGGCTTCCTGTGTTTGGGCTGGTTTAACACCAATGTTAACAATCACATTCCCAAGCTCTTCCAGGGCTGGGCTCTTTCTGTAGCCAAGCCTTCACAATTACCCAGCTCCAGCTCCTGAGGTCCTCACAATATTTTTTCCCAGGCAAGTCCAACACTACCACTGCTGATCCCAGGTAGTATGAGAAAAATGTGGAAAGGCTGGGAAGGAAAACAGGCAGAGGGCAGTAATGGTGGAGGAGGAGAGAGCACAGTGTGGTGGTTTTCTCATGCTGCCAGTCCACTGCTCAACTTGCTGTGGGCTGACACTCAACCTCTGGGATGTATGAACAGATTTTCACCAGAAAGTCCCAGTTCTCCAAGAGAAGGGTGAGGGAGCTGATGAGTCACTGAAGCAGAGGGCGTTGAGTGGCAGGGCCGCACTGACAAGAACTGAGAATAAACATGACCTTTGCTGAACTTGTAAAGGAATACAAAAACATTCTAACATCTTCCAGGACATCTCCTGCTTCACCTTTGGATAGACAGGTTTTGGCTGGAAGACTGGGAAGAAGCAGAAGGAAAAGAGAAGAGCTGCAGAGTGGCAGAGCTTGAGGAGATGGGACAAACTGATGAGACTGATGCCCCTGTGCTCTGTCAGCCACCACTGGCCTCGCCCACCCAGGGGACCACATGCACCAAGCCCAGGCTGCCCTTTTCTGCAGTCCAGTGCAATGCCTGTGCCATGTCAGCATGGAGCAATGCTCATTTCCTGCAAGCCAGGAGCACATCAGCTCCACCTTGGACTTGTGGGCAGCAGCACAGCTCCATAGCTGGAGATGGGGCATGTGCAGCCCAGCCCAGAGAAAGAAGAGCAAACACAGGATCATTCCCTCTCCATATGTCACAAATGATGTCATGACTTTGCTTCATCTCAGTCCTCAGGGCCACATCCTGCCTGCTGGCAGCTCCCACAGTCTCAGTATTTCTGCTTTAAGAATCTTAAACTAGGCAAGAGAAAAAAATAGAGAGTTTTTGTGTTGAATGCATGCAGGTCAATGATTATGCAGTGATAAAAACGAAGCTATTACAAAATTAACACATCAGCTTGTGGCCACACTGACAGATCAGTGCACAAATGCTGCAGAGCATCTGCCTGAGCTGCCAGGGCACTGGGAGATGCAGGATGTGGGAGCTCCTCAGTTCCTGCTCTACCCCACCCCATGTTGCTGTTGGCAGCCCTTAGCAGAAAGGGCTGGGAAGAAGAGGAGGTAAGGATGCAAAGGGACTCAATCCCCTCTGTAATTTCATCCCTAAATGCCAGCTAAACACGTTTACCATCAAAAGAGCTCAGAGAGACCACAGACCCCAAACCACAGGGAGCAGAAGCAAAAGCAGCACCTCTGCCACTGCTGTGACCCCACAAGTCAGGACCAGCTAAAAGTGACACAGCCAGCATCACCCCACGCCTCACAGCAAGGGACACCCTCAAAAAGGGCAAACCAAAGCTGCAAGAGGCAGCTCAGGGTGGGGAGAGAAGCTCAGTGCTATTTTTCCACTTGTGAACAAATAAGCTCCTATTTTATCATCAGCACTGTTTCATGAGTCAGGACAAACGCCACACTTACGTTCCAAATTCGTCAGAGCTGCAAGTAGGGAAAAAAAAAAAAAAAAGAGACAGGTTTTAGTGGGAAAAAAGTTTGGCAAGAGGGTGGTGGGAAAGAAGGATTAGAGCACATTTAAAGAAAGCAGGGAAGGAGCTTGCTTGCCCAATACTTTCTCTGCACCCACAATAAAGCCAGCAAACCTAAAAAGAGAGAGCATGTACAGTCTGTAATTGAAGGAGCAAAAGCCACAGTTAAAACAATCTAAAAAGGCCAAGCCCTGAGAAAGGCAACTGGAATCCCTTATCTTTTGATGGAAAAGAATGTGCTCCCTGAGATTAATGACGTGTTTACCCAAAAGGAAATCACCGCCCTTCTGAAGCAGCGAGTGTTTGTTCCTCCCGAGTCCCTGTTTTCTGCTCCAGAGCTGCTCTCCCAAAGCTCCTGTTTAAAGTCAACACACAATACAGCTTCCTGCTGCTGTGGGCTCCTGGGGATGCCACTGCCAACCCCCTCCCAAAACCACCCTCCACCGCACCTGTGTGTCCCCACCAACACCGCAGAGACAAAGCCGGGGTGTTTGGATGTCCCTTTGGAGCAGGAGCAGCACAGGGACGGGCGTCCCACTGCCAGCGCTCCTGCTGCAGGGCCATGAATCACCCCGTGCACAAACAGTGCTCTGCTGAGCAGAGGAATGAGCCAGCATGGACACCACAGCACTGTCCAGGGAGAGCACTCCGGGCCACCTCTTCCCAAGCTGCTCGGGGGTTCGGCAGCGTGTCCTGCAGGTTAGCCTGCTGCAAGATGCTCCTTTAGAGAGGTTGGACATCAGGATGGTCTGCTGTGTTAGAGGAGGCATGGAGGGACACGGGATCTCTGCACTGAATACCCTCAAGAGAGCAAGAAAGACTGGAGCAGAAGCACCAGGGCCCATCTGTTTGAGCAAACCCGAAAAAAAACCTACTTGGGGTCATCATCCCTTTACATATTTATCCTCTTTAGTAACTGCACCCACATCTCCTCGTGGAGCATCCCAGCCATGAGAGCCATCCGATCACAAGCACCTCCTCTCCCTAAAGCCAGTGGACCTGCAGCACTGGTGCTAGCCAGCAGCTAAAAATAGCATAAAAGGCAGAATAAACAAAGGGAGCTGCTTAAATCTGTCTCTGATGTTTGTCTTTAGCTAGTGGAGCGATTTTCATTTGCAGGATGCTGTCACCCCTCTCAGATCAGGAGGCAGCCTGTGCTCCCTCAGGCTCCCTCCAGCCACACCACATCTCCTGCAGCACTGGCCGGGGTGGGAGGAAATGCTAATTTCTGCCCAACTCCCCGTGTGCCTGCTTTATCTCTGCCTCAGCTTCTCGGGAAAGTGGAAAACCACTAACGCACACAGGAGCACTCTCAGAGCCTGCACGGGCAGCTCCTCACCACAAGAGCACTGCTTAAATAAAGGAAAAGTTTGGAATGTGTCCGTGGAAGTAGCTAGTAGAACTGTTTGGCACTTACTCTGTCTCTACGGGTTGGTGGGGTTTAATAACTTTTTCCAAAAAAAGAGCCAAAAAATGAACATTTTCTGCAGTTAGAAACTCTGAAATTCTGGTTAGGAGAAAAAAAAAAGTAAGATATTTTAACACAGGTGTTTCAACTTTTTAAATTCTTCTTATGTTTTTCATTATTTAATACTAAGCACTAGACTTGCTGTAATATATAAATCTTGCCATTACTATTTGATTTTTTTGATGTGGTATATTCAGCCTGGTTTGTTCAGCGGTATTCAAACCAGCTGGCGAAAATTATTTTATTCATTGCAAAGGGGACAAGAAGTCCAGTGTCCCTTGCTCCATCCTTCTTCTAGGAAAATAGCTTTCATCAATGGGCTATCATTATCAACTACAGGATGGTATTTCTTGGAAGCCATGCCCAGAGTGCCCAGCTGTGGGAGGCTCTGAAAAACTTCTCCAGTGACAAGCCCTAGGCTCAAGAGATCAGCATTTAGGCTGAATTTAGGCACAACAATTGGAGGAAAATGAGTGGCAGTTCAGTGGTATGACACACATCCTCTGGACTCGTTGGAGCGACCTCCCCTCCATCTCGGAGCTACTCCATGCATTGTTTGGGACAAAGCCCAGTCCATGCTGATCAAATCCCCATCTTATAAAGGAAAGATGATACAACTTAATCCACCAGATCCTGCCATGGATCTTCTGCCATCCTCATGACTACACACTCCCAGCTTCCCATAATAAATTATGGATAAATTATCCATATGAGAGTGGTACTTCAAAAAAAAACTGTTCCTTTTGTTGACTTTTTGATTTTGTGTCTAAAATGACAGTTTGTTTTTATATGTTTTTATATTTGGAAGGTTTTCATTATCCTCTATACACAACGCACACACAGCTACAGCCTTAAGTCTGGCTTCAGAATGTAAATCAAACCAAACAGTGTTTGATTTTGGAAAGGTTGAACAAGGTGTTGTCACCTAAAAGGATTTTTTGTTTGCTTGTTTGAAACTATTAACTGAATTCTGTGCAAGTCATAGAATACACTTTCCCTACAAAAATCAAATTTTCAATGGATGCATTTTCAGTAAAAAAGAAAACCAGAAAGAATCACCTAGCCACTATCCAGATCAGGGAAGGTACAACCAGGATAAAATCCCTTACTTATAGACAAAAAAGGCCAAAAATTGTTAACACAAGCCAGGAGAGAGGATGAACAGTAGATAAGAACCTATTTCCCACAAAAAGGTTTCTCGTTAGCCTAGGAGAGGAATGCAGACTAGAATTGAAGTGGCTGGAGGAAAATCAAATACCTGGAAATTATCTTAATAAATTAAATCCCTAAATAAGGAAAGCTGATTCAGGGCACAGCTGAACTGTGACTGGAATTGAACACTGGGTGAATGAAAAAAAAAAAAAAAACAAACCCTGGAGGTAAAATACCTCCATCATTTGAAAACTGATGGTGGCACCAAAAAAAAAATAGAGAAAAAGAAATCAATACAATTACATAAAGCTGTCCCATCTAAACACAGCAATGGGGAGAGAGGGAGAGATTGTGGGGTGATATATATCTTCCTCAAACCAGTCAGTTTTATTAGTTCTCTGGCATTAAACAAGTTGCTGCTGAAGGAGAGCCTGCACAGGAGGTTTTATGTGAGGAATGGGTGGGGAAAGCTCACATGGAGGCAAAGTCTAGCAGGGAACAGAGCCAGCCAAGGCACTTCAGGATTTGTTTACAAGAACTAGGAAGATGATCTTAGCATTGCTTTGCAGGGAAACAGTGAAGAAATTAAAGGTTAAAATCAATGTGTACAAAACCTCCTGTGTGCATCAGGAACTCTGTTGCCTATCAGGCAAGTTTAAACCTGTAACAACCTCAGCAAACCCTCTCCTAACTCCAGGGACAGACCTGGGCCAGCCAGTCCCTGACAGCAGCATTCAGTGGCCCTTGTCAGGGTTTCAGGGGGGGCAGGACCCTCCTCATCCTCAGCAGCACGTGGCAGAGGGCTGCTCGCTCTTGTGGACACTCTGATGGAGCAGCCCAGAGCAGAGAAGACCGAAGAAGAGCACCAGAGGTCTTCCAAGCAAGGTGGTTTAGTGCAAAAAGGAAGGACACCAGGTTGTGCCAAGTCCTCAAGAGACACAAAACAGTGGGTTTAGGCTGCAGGAAGAGGGGGTTAGCCTGTGACTAGAGCAGGGTTCCCCAAGGATGCAGCAAAGGACCCATCACTGGAGATGTTTAGGTGCAGATTGGATGCACATGGCATCCATCCCCAGTGCAGCCCAGTAGGTGCAGGAGGGCGGGACCCGCAGACCCTGAGCCCTCCTCCCCTCTTTACCCACCTCCTGGGAGATGCCTCGGGGCGGTGGGCTCAGGATCCTGCCTGGTGTCGGCAGAGCAGGGCCAGGGATGCCAGCCCCAGCCCCGGGGTGCAGCAGCTGTGCTGACACCTGAGCATCTGCCGGCAATCGAGACTGCTGCTCCTCATCCTACTGCTGGGTGTCCTCCAGCAAGGGAACAACGTGAAAACAACCTACAAACAGGGCAGCAGGGTCACATCTCAACCTGGCCGGTTTGGGTTTTAGTTCTAAATAAACTGCTTTAAATACCCACTTCAGAGAACCTGGACAGAGCGGTGTAGCTTTCCTCTCACTATCTAAATAAGGCCTCTAACAATGTTATCACTTTCCAAAACACATCTGTCCCGCAGCTCCTAGCCCAGACAATTGGCAGGTAACCAGTTAATAAATGTCTTCGCCAGGCTGTTGAATAGGCTGGCCCCGACTCAAGAGTGATGTCAGGGCCATTCAATGCACTATAATTGGAAAAACCTGGGAAAAGCAATCCCATGTTTTTTAATAAATAAAGAGTGTATTAGCAGCCTCCTGCCTTTATTCACCACGGTGTGTACCTTGTGCAGTAGCAAAGTGGGATTTTATTTTTTTTTTCTGCTGCCGCTTGCACGGTGATTTCTGCTTGGGATTTGATGCCAGTTTCCAGATGTGTTTCAGGCCAGGAAGTCAGCAATCAGCCTGGATAAAGCCTCTGGGATTTGCTGCAGATCATCTTCTGACACACACATCCTTCCTGCACCCTCTCTTATGATATTGGGGCACACCCCTTGTGCCCAAAAATAAAACAACCCAGAGCCAAGCAGAAGCCCCTGATTAGGATGCTTTGATCACTTTCATATTCAACCTGTGGGAATATTTTTCATTAATTCAGTCCATCGAAGCCCCAGAGGCAGCATTTGAGGGCTCTTTACAACTCCAGAGGGTCTATATACATAAATCACTTCAACAATTGCAGGTTCCCTTCTGCTGGAGCAGCTCCAGGCAAAACTCATCTCCCACAGATCCTCACCAGTGGTACCCACAGGACAGCACCAGCTCCCCAGCTCAGCCATAGAACATCGGAGGGGGATGAATCCTCCAAAGCACTTGCCCTCAGAGGAACAAATGAAGATGATAAATGAGTTTCCTGGGCTCTGTGCAAGCAGCTTTGGGAAGCTGAAACCCAAGCGGGTGACATGAAGGATGTGGTTTGCATGGAAAATAATCCCAAGCAGAAGCACCCTGACAGCAATATGCTTTCAAACCTCTCTGCATCCCTAAGAAATTAACTACTCAGGTTTCCCAGCCTGAGGAGAGGGGGTTAGCCCCACACAGCCAAGCTCCACGTGGTACCATCTACTGCAGGACAGGGGAATCCCTGCCCAAGGGGACACAATTACTGAATTACTAACAGGATAATTTATTTCCCCACCGCCATCAGGCATTTAAGAGGCTGTTGTCGGGCCCCTTTTGCTCAGGTTGTGACTCCTTTCATCTCGCCATCAAAGCACAACCAAATTAACACCAGCCCTCCTCCCACTGATCCCTCCCATGAGCTCCCGCAGCCTCTCTGCTTTCACAGGGCACCTGGGAGCCGCTACCAAAACAGGAAAGCAGGCGCCTAATTGAAAGGGAGTATTTGGGAGTCACCCTACACAAAAATTAGCAGAGATATGCAAGGAAAATAAAATAGTGGGCATTAATGGACGGCTTATCTTCCTTTTTTCCGTGACTCTAACGTTCAGGACGTGAAAAGGGCAGAAAGTTTCACATGCTGTTCTGAGGAGCTGGTCAGGGAGAGTAGCATCCTCTCCTCTACTTTCACTGCTCCTCCCAAAATAACTCAGGCTGATTTTGAGGTATGGACCACCATCATTGAAATACAGACATACACAAGCCAAAACAACCCTGTGTTGCTACTGTGAACATTTATAGCCAGTGCTGGGTCTTGGTGATGTGTTGAGAAGTCAAGTGCTGACTGATTTCAATTCACCTGTGTTAGGTTCGCTAAAAACACTGACCTGTGCCTAGGGAGAAAGGGAATAGGGATGTGTCCTGTCTGAAGGAAGGAGCATGGGGGTCTCTTTCTGGAGGAGGGACTGGATTTTGAGGTGAGTGGCCAGAGACAGCTCAACGAGGCTGGTTTTCAGACAGCACAGGGAGCCCCTCTCCTCACTACCCACCCTTGGCAGCGATCCCAGCCTGGGACTGTGACCAAGCCCCAGGGGAAGTGCCAGCTGAAGCCAAGGGAGGATTTAGGATTAACTCCAAAAAATCAGTGAGTCCCACCCCACCCTGCAGGCAGCCTGTGGAAAGGAGCAAAAGCCCTGAAGGGCAGGCAGAGGGACAAGGTGGCCTGGTAGCAAGCAGGCTGGCAGGCCCAGAGGGGTCAGCAGCATCGGGACAAGTGACCCAGAGCACTCCCTGTCTGCTGGAGCCACGCAGCTCCTCCAGTCCCAGCTCCTGGCTGCAGGAGCCCAGCTGGCTCTTGGAGCAGGAGCGAGCCACAGCGAGAGAGAGGAAAGAAAAGGAGAGAGAGCAGCAGGAAGCCCTGCTGAGAAGCCCCCTTTTGTGTAAACATGCTCCGTCCTCAGACTAAAAATAAAGGCAAACCACAGGAAGGGAGTGAGTGCTTGGACAATATCCGATTTGGTGTGTGCCTGGGTGTGAGCTGCGGGAACGGGGAGAAGAGCAGGGGACTCCACCCAGCACAACCACACAAAGGCAGCCAGTTAAGACCTTCAAGATGGACAGGCATTCCTGGAGATTATTTAAATTCGAGTGAGTGCTGCTTGGCAGATGTGCAGTGCTTTGGTATGTGCGCAGCACTTGGAAATGTTAAGTGAGGGAAAAGGCTGCCGTGGCAGAACAGGCAGGATGGCTGCGCAAGGCCCATTTTACAGGGTCAGAGACTCAGACCCAAGGCTGTGAACTGGAACCCCATAAACCTGCCATAAAACAAGGACATGACCCAGACAAGCTGTCAGCTACAAATCCAGCTCACAGCTCCAGCCTCAAAAACCACCTCTCCCTGCACACTGCCTATGCATCTCCGTTCCTGCTGCAGCCACAGGACCAAACTGAAAACAACTGAAAACTCTCTCTGTGGAGAATCCATCAGTGGAATGCCCACCCCAAAGGGGTCTCAAATGCTCCCCCCGGTGCTGGGCTTGGATGCACTGCACCCTGCCACTGTCATCAGCCGGCTCTGGAGCTGCACCACCAGCTGCAAGTCCCACGCCAAGCTCCTTGCAGGAGGGATGGGTGCGATCCCCAGAGACAGGCGTGCCTCCATCCCTGCCGCGCAGAGAGCGGCCAGCACAGCGTGAGGAGGCTCCCTGGAGCCCAGCGCTCACCCTCGGTGCTGACACACCACTCAGAGGCCTTCTGGAGAAATGCAGGGCTTGGGAGGATCCCCCCGCCCAGGCAGGCTCACAGGGAAGCGCCTGTGGAAGCAGAGAAGCTCAAAGCTGTGCCCTGCACGGCCGCAGTCCCACCCTGGGGCAGCGCTGCTCTGGGGCGCTTTGGGGCTTGGATGCGGCCACCCCAGCCCGGTGTTCCCCCCGTGCTCTGGAAGGCCTCCTCTCTTTAGTCAGCCATGGCTAAACTGCAGCATCTGCAATGCTCTGCCCCCTCATTTCCTTTCCTTTCTCTATTTTCTATCAGAAGAAAATGACAGTCCTCGGCAGTGGAGGAAATCAAAGACAACTATGTTGGCCTCCACATGGGCATGTTTCCTGCTGACGTTTGTATTCCTTTAATTCTCGATCCTTTAATCCTGATCCTATGCTCACTTTCCTACAGTCAGGTCTCACCTCAAGTATTCATTTTTCTCTACTATTAGAAAGGTCTACTACAAGCACAACAAAAATACAACACACTGCCCCCAGCCCCGTTTCCTCTAGACAACAACTTCCTATGAAACGCAGCTGTTAGAGCAGGTCACTTGCTTTCCCTGCAAAAAGCACACCCCAGCAACACAACTGTCCTTGCTGCATTCTCATTTACCAGCACTGCTGAAACTTCCAGAGGCTCTCGTTTGAGGCATTTCCTACACGTTAAATATAAAGAGCAAATGCCTTTCCATAAGGCTCTGTCTGGCAGGGGAGCAGCTGCTGCAGTCCCCACGCCACCATCCTTGCACACCACAGCAGCAGCACAAAATAAAGCAGCAGCAGAATGACACTTGTGCCATCGGTACCCACATGGCACCTCCTGCCACCCAGCCCAGCAGCTGAAGCACAGCTGGCAATGAAAACTGAAGATCTTTCCTTAAACTGGCTTTAGTCGGTCACTTGCAACTCCCCCCCAGGGTACTGCTGGACACAGAGGAAGCCAAGAAAAAGGTGACACCTTCTGTTTACTCAGCTAATTACACTTCATATTTGCTGGAGTGGCAGTGGCATCCTGAGATGTGTTTCCCAGCAAACAGGATGTGTCTCCCAGACATGAGAAAGGGAGCAGGACTTGGTGTGAGCAGAGCTGCAGGTGGGAGCCCTGAACCTCCCCCTTGCCTGAGCTGGAGCTGTCACTGCAGGCTGGGAAAAGTTAGGAGAGCTCCCACTCGTGGGTCCTCCAGCAGTGACCCAACCCTCACCCAGCTCCCTGCTGTGATCCCCAGCACAGCCCTGGGCAGCAGAGCCAGCAGAGTGGACAGCACAGCACAGCCAGGGTCTGAGTGACCTCAGAGGCCTCTGGACAAGATCTCCACAGCTTAAACTCACAATCCTCCATTTTCATGGGCACAATGCTTAATGATGAGTTAGGCAGCAGAAGGCTACAAAGAACACTGCAAACACAGATGCTCTCTGTTGTTAGAAAACCTCCAAGGGAAACATAACAAGACACAAAATGAGAGCTCAGTCCCTGGGGTTAAACACCTAAATTAATAAGGCATCTTCAGTCATGCTCTGGAAACACTCCTTGCAAAATTATGGGTTGTCTCTAAAAGATGAGTACCAAAGGACAGGGGACATGTCTGGAAGCTCAGAACTCTATCACTGTGCAAGTGAGTGTCACTTCACAAACACAGCTAGGGAGAAAACCCCAGGGAACTAAAGCCTGCTGACCCCCATGCAATGAGCCCCCAGTTTTACCTGGATCAAGATGTGTAAAGGACCCAATGACAAAGTCCAGTGTTGAGACAGCCAGCAGGAAGAGCAGCAGGAGCTGGAGCCTGATGATCCACTTCACCCCAGCCAGATTGATCCCCAGCAGGCCAAGCAGGACAGCCAGGGAGATGCCACGCACTGCCCAGATGTTGCTGAGGCTCAGGACACCTGCAATGGACTCTGCAAAGCCAGTGATGTACATGGCACCTGCAACACACTGAGGGACACAGCTCTGTGAGTGCCCAGGGGTGAAAAAGGGATCCCCATCCACAGGGCCCAGGGGCTGTGGGGGCCTCTGCTCAGACAGACAGACAGACAGACAGACAGACAAACAGACAGACATTTGCTGTCACAACCTTTAATGTTATCCTGGCCTGCAGGGACTGAACCTTATTCCTGTAAGACAGCACACTGCCAAGGCAGCAGAGCTACTGCCCAGGCTGGCTGCTAGGGCCAGCAGCCCAGATGTTCCACTGTAACATCTACCCTCTTATTAACACTCCAGGAGAAACCACACTGGCTTCTCTGAGAGAGAAAAGGATGAGTCACCTTCTATGTCTCTTCCCTTCTTGTGTTTCTCTGGAGGCAAGGGTCCCAGTTCAACACCTGCCTGAAGAACAGCAGTTTGTTTCCTCCTTCACTGCCTCCTGGGGGTTATTTTTAACTTGGTGTTTAGTTTGGATGCAAACTCTGACTTTTCACCGGCTCCCCATCTCGCTGCTGGAATGGAGCCTGCACTTTGAGCAGAGGACATTGTGTGAGCCGTGCCTCCCTGAGCTCCCAGGAAAGCTGCCTGTGTGCCTTGCAGCAGCACAGGACATGTACTCTGCCCCGGGTGGCCAAGAGCCTGCAGGACAGGACATCTGCAGTACATGCCTGGGCCTCAAACACCACTGCAGGACAACAATCTAAAATACCAGGATGTTTCCCTCCAGAAATTCCCACTAGCTGACACTTTCCAGTGCATGGCATCCCTGGAAAACCAGGTCAGGGCAGACAGCTGCATTTGGCATGGCTGGTGTGACCTTTATCCTGCAACCCCACCATCCCTGTGCACAGATGAGGGATGTGCAGCTCCCACATGACTGGAAGGGAGAAACCCCCACCCAAGACAGCAAGAGCAGAGCCCTCATTCACTGCAGATCCCCCAGCCGGGACAGACCCAGCCCTGCTTCACTGAGGATGTTCAGTACAACCTGGCTCATACCTGGGGGCTGCAGGTTCTGTGTGGTTTTCAGCAAGGTTGATGGCATTCAGATGTTCAGACTCGGACACCTACAACTTGGGGATCCTGGAGGATTCCCTTCCACCACAGGAAGGGAATCCTCCATCGGGGGAGATACACCTGAGAGTCTTTCTGTGCAGCATGGGTACACCTGCCCCAGCCAGAGCAGGGAATTGGGAGTACCCCATTTCTGGCAGCAGTTGCCTTATGACAGAGGTTACAGCACTCCCTGGGCATCCTGTAGCAGAGGATCAGACTGCAGCTGGTGCAGGGCACGCTGGGCAGAAAGAACAGCTGAGAAAGGAAAGGCATCAGCAGCTTTCGGGAGCAGGGAAAGCCATTTTAAGTGAGTTGCCAGCTCCCAGCCCGCAGCCCCTGTGCACACAGGATGCCAAGCCAGGGGCCAGGGCTGCTGCAGCCCAGCTTTTACAACCCCCAGGACAGGCTGCAACCTGATTGCTTTCCCAGATGGGGTCCTCTCAGAGAGCAAGAGTGGAAAATATGACAGGAAGGATTCTCATGTGTGGCCCCTTTCCATATCTTGGCTTGTAACTGGGTTCAGTTTGTATTTTATGGACACTTGCTTTTAATCTGGAGTGAAGGGAGAAGAGGGGATTATTTTTGGTTTGGGGGTTGTTAAGGGGTTTTGGAGATTGCTATAAGCTAGTCAGTTAAAAACAAGCCTCCATAAAAATGCTTCTCTGCTCACCACATTTTATACTGTTCATAATATCTTTATGGGGGGAGAGGGTTAAGTTACTGCAGGTTTAAGTGATTATTTTCCATTCTTTTTGTATACTACTGGTGTATTTTTGTGCTTCACCACCACAACAGCTCCTCGGGACCTTTCAGAAAATCCAGAACTGTGACTTTTGGCTTACAAGAAGTCAATTACCTACGGCCCTTACCCCTGCCCAGCTCTGCTCCCACACCAGCTCCACTTCTGCTGGCTCCCAGAGAGAAGCAGCCAAGACTTGCCCGATCCCTAAGGCTATGTGGAGCACGCCAATGCCAACCTGCCAGTCCACAGCCATCCACTGAGCTTTGCTTGACCACCCTGACCTCTCCTGCTTCATTTAATTTCAGTCTCCCGCCAGCAAGGGCATGTCCTGGCAATAAGGGGTAATTTGGGATGGGAGGACATGACCTGCATGGCTTGTCCAGACACTCAGCTCCTCCACCAGGGTGACCCTGCCAGGCTGCACAGGGCCATGCCCAGGCTTGCTCCTGGGGAGCAGCGTGGGGCTCAGTTCTCCCTGTGTGCTCTCCCACGTTGTCCAGCACAGTGCAGCACTACCCAGATTTTACTTGAAACATTACTTTCTGCAGCAGGACAGAACAAGATTAATATCTGCATTGCAAAGTTTCCAAATGTTCTTTGAATAACTTTTTTAAATTACCTGGCCAAAAATGTAAAGGAGGCCAATGGTGCCCCCTATTTGACCTCCAAGGACAGTAGAAATCATGGAGTAGACTCCTCCACTTCCAATGCTGCATTTCTCACACACCCCAATTCCAGACAAGACTGTCACCAGGGCAACCAGAATGACAAAGGACACCAGAAACATGCCCATTACAATGCCAGTGTTTCCCTGGAATGAAAAAAAAGAAATCAAATAAAGATTAATTCACACCAATCTGCTGGGACAGAATAAGAACCTACCCACTTCTAGTCACTAGTGATCTATGAATCTGGAGTCATTACAGATTAAAAGAAACCCACTCAGACACCCCTACTTGTCTAATTAATGTAATTGATTGCCAAATTTACAGCCTTTATTAGCAACCTTTGATGAGAACCTGTCTTGTCCTTGAGCCCGGGGCTGGGCAGACCTTTGCATGAGCAGGTTCTGCTGTGTCAATGGGCTCTTCCATGAATCACTGATTTTGTCCTCTGGTTTAAAAGGAATGAGGTCAAACAATGATTCAGCCACCATAGGATCATTGCCTGTCTGCACGGTTTAGAATGACATGCTCAAAAAAAAAAAAAAAAAACAACCACACTTTCATAACAAAAAGTAGTTTCAAAATTGAACCCCTGGGATTTGCAGCAACTGATTTATTAACGGCATCAGGCTTGCATTTTAATTTTTCAGAACATTTACCTTTGAAAGCTCTGATCCTTCCAAACAATGAGATCCCAAAGAACAAAACCCCAAAGGCAACTCAGCGTGGAAGATAAATAACACTCTGATAAAGCAGCGTGCACCGGCCCTTATCTGCGGGGCGTACGCGCAGTGGCAGGTGGCTCTCGCCCTGCCTGGGCTCGGGGGACTTTTCTGCACAGGATTCAGCCCCACGGAAAAAAAACCAACCCTTCCTGCTTGGGGTGGAGGGAGGGCCCCAGGAGGAGCCACGGTCTCACTGTGGGGCAGAGAGAAAAAGCCTCTGAACAAACACAGCTGCAGGTCCCCGCTGGCAGCTTTAAGGACTAGCACAATCTCTTTTTTGGGGTTCAGTTTGCCATTCAGGGTTGGATTTTCAGAAAGAGAAGGTGCTTAGTACCTCCAAAAGAATTTAAGAACTCTTCTGAGCCCAGGACCTTCCCACTCACTCACACATGGCTGTAATTTATTTTCCAGGGTCAAGAGCTTTCCCCTGTGCTCCAGCCCACCTTCCCCTGCTGACAAATCGCTCAGGCCAGTGCACAGCAATCAGAAGTCTCCTCCAGTGCCCAGTGCTTTGTTCACATCTGGCTTCCCTTCCTTTTACTCATATTCCAGGCCATATCTACATTCCCTTTTTCCAGCCTTGCTCCAGCAATGTTCATCTCTGAGATCATGCTAGCCATGATGGGGTTTTTATCACCAGCACTAACAGGCTGCTTCCCAGCTCTGGGGTTGGTTGAAATCCTAGATATTTTTTTTCCTTTTCTCTCTCTCTCTTTTTTTTTTTTTTTTTTTTTTTTTTTTTTTTTTTTTTTTTTTGTGAAAAAGCAGAAACATATCCAGGATGTTGCTATCATCATAAAATCCTATTTTGGTTCAGCATCCTGCTGCCTTTGACAGGGATGTTATCTGGTCAGTGGGGAACAGAGCCAAGGCTTGCTATAAACACAGCTGTGGTTGGGTCAGCACCACAGCCCACCCCAACCCCATACTTCTTTTTAAAAAGACAATTGTTCTTTTTCTTCAGCTGCTTACCGCAGGTTAAATGGTTGATAAACATTATATGCTTCAGTAAAAAAAAATAAATAAAAATAAAAGTAAACATATGCAAACATTCACTTAGCCTTGGGCTGTTCCAGAAAGTTGGTACCAGACTATGACAACAGTTAATGGGCAATCCAATAGCTCCTACAGAAGAAAGGGTTAACACAAAGACCGAGGGGGATTGCTGGACTCACAGCAACAATAGCAAGCAGAGAAAATGCTTGAAGAAAAAGCCCCCATTAAACACTGATGCTTATTTATGCATGCATGCTGGAAGGGGTTAGTGCAGCAGCAATCCCTGTTGAGCATTTCAGCAAGATTAGGTCCCCTGGAACTGCAAAGCTTCACCAGCCCCAGCTCCAGCTTTGAAAATTTATAGCAAAAACCTGACTCTGGGAATAGCTCAACACATGACTGTCCTCTGGCAGGGGAGCTCTCTGCCAACCCTGACTTCTCCTTCCTTCCCTTTCATGCTAGCTTCCAGCTGGTTCAGTTTTTCTTTTATTTACTGCCTTTATTTATATTTGTGTTTGCTCCAGAAGTAACTTGCTTTCAAAGGCGATGTGGAGGAAATAAAATCAGAAGGAAAAGGAAGCTAAAAAATCATCCCAACTTCTCCACCATGACAACTGCAGCTCCCCTCAACACCTCCAGCAAAGCAATTTTCAGTACAGAGTGCATCTTCCTGCTTTTTTTGGAAGGTGTCCACCATGCCTGTGACAAGAACTCTGCCTGAAGCTCAAATCCCATCCATCTCTGGGGAAGGTTTCCATCTTCTGAGGGGAAATTTTGAGGCATTTTACAATGTTTTGCATCAGGGAAGGGGGGACAGTATTCCAGGCTCTGGCCCTCAGTATTAAGGACCCAGCAGTGGAAGATCTTTTGATAACAATGACAATTTCACCTGACTGAGGATTCCCCATCCAAAAAATCAGAGACTCCAACACCGACATATTTGGAAGAGAGCTCTTTCAGTGGTGTTGGGAAGATGGGTGAGTGGCTGTAACTACTTTACCTGAAAAGTGCTAATTTCTCCTCAGCAATACAACACAAGGGTGTCCCTGCTCATTGTCAAGGTTGGTTGTTTTCCGTTCTCTTTCTGAAAGCTCAGATAGGAAACCACTCACAAAGACCACTTCAGCTGCACAATTTAGTGGAACTTTTTTGAAAAGCTACAAAACACCAGAAGGCATGAGCAACATCTATAACCAAGAGCATAGAATCCAAAACTCTTGGGTGGTGATGGAGATACCAGGTAAGGAAGGGCAGAGGAAAATGTCTATTCAAACCTTCAACCAAGTCAGCACCAACTCACCACAAGCCATCCCGTCCTCAGGAAAAGAACCACTCCAAAAATGTTGATCATGCAGGAGGTGAAGACCCCATCCCACGTTCCAAAAAGCACCGGCTCCCACACAAACAGCTGGATCTTCCACCAGGGCTTGGTCTGTGTCTGAGATACCTAGAGAAAGGCAAAGCCTGGGGTTTACCACTCATGTTTTGTGGGCAGGCTGCACAAACTGTGCCACAGCCAGGCAGCAACAGGGGGATGGCCACCAGCAGCTGCTAAGACACTCCTTTGCTGCAAATTGTCCCTAAGATGAAGGGTTGTTGGGATGCCTGGGCCCTGAAAGAGAGGGCTCCCTACAATACCCTGTTTGTATTCTTGTAGGATAAGCAGCAAAGGAACCCTACTGAGCCTCAGTGAATTAACCCCAATGGATGAACCAAAAACACCATTCAAGGGTCCCTTACAGAGCCTGCAGCTACACACTGTGCTTCTCCTGTCCCTACCAAACACTCCACCAAGGCAAGCAGGGCCCTCAGTGCATGGGAGAAGTCCCTTAGAGGATATGACAAACCAGGCAGGACCAGCTCAGACCAACAGAGGAGGTTAAAATGGTCTTCCCATTACAGTCATATCTGATCAGGACTCTTTGCTTCTTGAGGAAACGTGGGACTCTGGGGCTTGGTGCATGGGATTTTCCAGGGTTGCTGGAACCATGATCTGAAATTCCAGGGAAACTGCAATTTTCCTATGGCAACTGCTTCCTCCTGCCCTCTGGAAATCTCTTCTTTCCTTTTCTAAGTCATACACCTCAGATTTACACAGCAAAACAAAAGGCAGTTTTGTTACTTCAGTCCTGTTCGCTTGCCATAGAGGTGACTGAGAGTGCAGAGGCGATGGAGATGGAAATTTGGGAAAGGAAATGGCTCTCTGACATACCTGCTGTGCTTCCTCATGGAAGAGCTCCTGGACGTATCCCTCGCTTTGGGCACCATCCCGGCTGAACATCATCTCCTGGCGTTACCTCTGTCTGCCCAAAGCACAGCTCTAGCACAGCCACGGGCAAAGCTGCTCCCAGTGGAAGGTCAGCTCCCTCAAATTCCTGCAGTGCTGGGTCCTCCCTTGTAGAAGATTCATGGTTTTATTCCAGCTTTACTGTGAAAGCAGGACAGATGAAAGACACAACTGCTGCTTTCTTAGTCTGCCAAAGCACAAGGCCATTGTCCATGCAGTCAATAGCAGCTTGTAGCAGATGATGAACCAGAGTGACACCACGGCAAGCAGAGAGCAATGCTCCCCCAGCACCCTCCCAAGCCCTGCTCCCAGCACAGGCTCCACCATCAGCTACACATTTCACAGCCCTTGGTAGCCTTTTCCAAATCTACCCCCAGCATCCTGTAGCACTGGCTCCACAGCTCCACAGTGTTGCCTGCAAAATGCATTTCCTCCCGTTGGTTTTAAATCTGGTGCCTGGTAATGTCATTGCATGCTCCTGTGCTCCAGTGACACAGGACACCTGGATTATTCACTTCCCAGAACCACTCATCACTTCACAGCCTTGATCACATCTCCCTCATCTGCACCTTTTGCAGACCAAGGTCCTGCCAGTGTATTCAGTTACCCACAGTCTCCCCACCAGGTGTCAAGAGAGACCTTTCGGCTACTCCTTAGTACAGCACACCATGCCTAGGAAAGACAAAGAGGGCTGCAGCCAGAGGGGAGCAATACTTGTTGGACAGATGTGGAGAGGGCAGTTTGTCTGGATCATTTGCTCTCCTGGGTTGGTAATTGCTGGCCAGCTGAGCCCACATGCCTACAAGAACCAATCGTGATCACACAAGGCTTGTACCAATGGCTGGACACCTCACCTGAGATCAGAGACAAAATTAATCACAGGCACAGGGCAGCAATCCAACAGAAATGTGCTTTGCCTATTGCACAGAGACAGAGACATGCAGAAACTGCTTTGTGTCACTCAGGATTTCTGCACCAGGGTCTGAATGTCTTTCATCATCCTGCCCTTATTTCTCTACTTTGAAATACCCAGTATTAAATAACCCAAGCAGATGCTGCTCCACCACAGTGTTTCAGTTGCAGAAGGTCTCCTGCAGCTGGGGTACAATGGCCAGCACAGGAGGTTTCTCTTCTCCCTGCCCACATGGCCAGTTAAGCAGCACCAAAGCCATAAGAGGTCACTGATGCCCTGCTGCTGCCTCCACATTTCTTGAAGCAAATAACCCTTCACAATATCACAAATGGTTGCTGTTACAGGGAGATCAGGGCTTCAAGCAGGGTGAAAGCAGCAGGAATAGATGAACTCTAAAAAACAAAGCTCACTTTTTTTTTTTCAAATAGCCACAGTAATAGAAAATGGAAGAAAAATACCCAACGTGAAACAAGATTACAATTGAATAGCCATATTCTCCTAAGAATCGTTGGTGCAGTCCTTCCTCAAGAGAGACCTCACTGAGTAAAGCATTCCCTGGGGTCATCCAAACTCCAGTCTGCCACAGCAGTCCCATCTAGATGTGTAGAAGGAGGGAGGCTGCAGCCCTGCGACCCTGCTCTCCTAAACCACTGCACAAGGGAGTCTCAAGGAGACGGCTCCAACCCCTCACAGTAGCTCAGGGCTGAAGTGGCTGGCTCAGTGTGTTGGGTGTGTAACATTACAGGGATAGGTGTGGGGTACCTGTACTACCCATCTGAAACTTGAAAAATGCAGAAGAAGGGCTGCACACATGGATTTTAGACCCAAAGTACACCTAGCAAGAAATGTTACCTGACTAGACATTTTAACCCCCTCTTCTCACCATTTCCTACCTTTCTCTCTGCTTTAAAACCCTTCTCCTATCCTGTGCTCCAGAGCTGTTTCTGCTCAGCTACTGCTCACCTTGGTGTAAGATCTTCCTCCTGCACAATGCCAGGAAATTGCCTCTGCACAACTGCCTAAAAATCTTATTACCCAATTCTGCAATTATTTACATCCCACCACAACTCATGGATCCATTGGTGCCTACGAGGTAGCCAAAGCAAACACAGGAGGGGGTGTAAAGCACAGAAGTGGGACCTGAACAAATGCACACACAACCACATCCCAATCCATGAACATGCAAGTATTTCTGCAATTAAGGTCTGTGAGTGGAAAGTCCTTGGGGCAGGTGCCCTCCTCTTGCCCCACGCAGCACTCTATCAGCACAGGGATACTTTTGGGTGCTATTTTGTTTTTAGGTCACCAACCTGAGCAAGCTTTGTCTGCTATACACACCACCAGGATAAATAAACTAAACAGACACAATTTTCCTGGAATATAAGTGAACCTCTAACTTGCAAGTAAATTGCTGTTATTATTCCTGAAGTTTCTGCCAAACACGCTAACCAGTCTATAAATTAAAGAAGAACGTCTGGTTTAATCTTTCCATACCATTTAGCACTCAAGAGAGCAGAAGAGCATTAGCAAACCTCGCAGAAACATTACAAAGGCTCATCTCCTTTTCCTGCAACACTTCTATATTTAATTGCAAAACCAGATTCCTACAGATTACATTTCTGTGCCCTGCATATCCTTTCAAAGCACTATTTTAATAATCATCACATTAGAGCTGTTTCTGAGCTAAGCGTGGCTGCTGTGAGCTGCCCAACAGCAGGCTGATTTTGGAGAGGAAAGGTTCACGCCTTCCCAAGCACGGCTGCGTGTGGTCCCACGACCTCCGAAGCCTCCATCCTCGCCAGAGGTGCTCCTAAAGCCTCTCCTCCCAAGGGAGCCAGCAGCCAACAGCATTTTAAAGTTTTAATAAATCCCTTCAACTCCTCTCCGGGTCAAGTTCTTAAAAACACCTAATTCAGGGGTCTTTCAGGAAAGCGGAATTAAAGGGAAATGAAGCGGCCATCAGTGCAACGAAGGTAACGCCACACAGGGCAGCGCTCGGCTATTCCCAGTTACTCATTTACTGCACCGGCCGGGACAATTACCGAGCTCGTTTTGTTTTCACATATCTCCGCAGAGCAACGAAGGCTGCGGAACACCAGACGTGGGAAACGAACCCGGACTCTCCCCAGCACCTTCAGTTTTCCGGAGTGGCCGGAGAGCTCGGGTTTGGCAGAGGCCACGGCGCTGCCGACACCTTCGTGCCGCCGCCACACCGGGCTGCCCACCCCTGCCCGGCCAGCGCTTCGAACTACCCTTCCCTCTTCCCTGTTTGTTTTTTCCTTTTTTAAATTCTTTTTTTTCTCAATTTTTCTATTTCCCTCCCTCTTTTTTTTTTCTTTTTGTTTCCCCGTTTTTGTTCTTTTTTCTCATTTATTTCCTTTTTTTTTTCTAGTTTTCTTTTACCTTTTTTTTTTTTTTAACTTCCTCCCCAAGCTCTTTTTTATTGCCCTTTCTTTTTTCTTTTACCTTTTTTGTGGGGGCGATTCTTTTCCACCTTTTTTTCCCCTCCACCCTGGTTTTAATTTTTCAGCTCTCCGGTTTACTTCTCTCCCTCCCTCCGCCGCCCCCGCCCGAGCCGCCGCAGCACCGGAGGGAGCAGCGGGCCGGGCCGAGCCGAGCCCGGCGCCACCAGCGCTGTCCCCGGGCGGCCCCCGCGGCTCAGGCCGGTCCCCTATCGCGGCTCGGGGGTGTCCCCGCGGTGCCGACCCCACTCACCTGGCGGCTCCCGGGCCCTCCCTCCCTCCTTCCCGCCGGCTCCCGCGGCGCCGCCTCCCGCCGGGGCGGCCCCGGGCTCTGCCACGTCTGCCCGGGCACCGCGCCCGCCCCGCGGCGGCATCTGCCCGGCCCGGGCCGGTCCCACCCGCGCCCCGGACACGCCGGGTCCTGGAGCGCCGAGACCCCGCGGGGCCGAGCGTGGGAAACCGTGAGGGGTTGGGAGCGCATTGCCGCTCAATCTGCGGGTCTCAGGAGTCTGACAAAATAAGTGAATAAATAAGTAAATTCATAGCTGCTCCAGGTAATGCTGGCCACGGGGAAAGCGGGCTCTGGTTCCGCACAGGAGCGGCTGCAGCGATGTTTCAGTAGGAACTCGATCCAGTCGAACTTCCCAGCCTGGGCTGCCAAGAAATTCTGTGACCCTGCACAGGCAAAGCTCCACCTGAATTAAAGGCAGGAATTTTGGATAGTCTCAATATAGACGATCAAAGCTAGAGCCAGCCACCCTTCCTCAGAGCACGTGTAGCACACTTTGGTTTAATTTACTTCCAAAATGAGTTAGAGCCATTTTAATTTTCAAAAAGGTTTCATACAGGACAACCATGTAATCCACTGACCCTGTTTAGATTTTCCTGCAGAGCTAAAGTGTGAACAAGCCTTTAATCTTGAATAAAAAACCAAGTTTCTGCAAGTGGCAGGAAAGGAAAGCAAGAGTTCAGAGAAGACAGATGACTTCTCAAAGGAGAATGATGCCTGAGAAAACCACAGAATGTCTGGGGTTCAAAGGGACATTAAAGATCACCTGATTCCAACCGCCCTGCTTTGGGCAGACACCTTCCACTAGGTTGCTTAAAGCCCTGTCCAACCTGGCCTTGAACACTTCCAGGAATGGAGCATCCACACAGCTTCTCCAGGCAACCTGTTCCAGTGCCTCACCACCCACAGCAAAGAATTCCTTCCCCGTTTCTAATCTAAACCTGCTCTCTTTCTGTTTAAAGCCGTTCCCCTTTGTCCTGTCCCTACATGCTCTTGCAGTGTTTCTTTCAAGCTCCCTTCAGGTGCTGGAAGGCTGCAATTAGGTCACCCCTAAGCGTCTTTTCCAAGCTGAACAATCCCAATTCTATGGATAGTTCCCCAGGATATCCCATTCCTGGGATATTTCAGAAGCTCTCCCCCACTCCCTTCTTTTTACACTCTACAACTACCAGTGAACAGGTTCAGCCAGCTTCTCCTATCATGAGGGCCAGTGAAAAATCTGAAATAAGTATCTTGGCTTTGTTGCAGCACTGATGAAGAGTCACTAATTCCCTGAGCCAAGCCCTGTGGCCTGCCTGCAGGCACTTCTGTGCCCTCCCCACACACACATGCACACCTGGCAAGAGCTAAAGAAGTTCTTGGGTCAGCTGCTACTGCCACTTGCCACTGCTGAACACTCCTTTGGGAAATCCTGCCTCTGCACTGGAAACAACCACAGCACAAAACCAGAAGAAGGTGTTTTTTCAAGGACCGTAACTGACACATTAAAATCACCGAGCACTGCTAAGAACTTTCAGGAATGTTCGGTGTTGATCTCCATCTGTTCTTATTTTAGTCATGGCAATTTTCAACATTCTCCTGCTTGTCAAGAGACTCCTTCCAAGAGCAGGAGCCCTCCTTCAGCAGGGCTGTGTGCATTTTGGAACCAGTGTCTTCATGTAAGTCTTACTCCACACCACTTTAAGGCCTTCCAAGAAAAGTACCACAAACAATTTGAGAAGGTTTTCTAAAAGCCCTAATTAAAATTCTCTCTCATTATGCAGAGTACCTTAGCTCTACAGGGAATAAAAGGGGAGAAAATTTAAACTAAGACTTAAAATTATTTTCTCAAAGTCCAAATCTCGAGTGCTTTCAGGTCCAGCAAAGGACACTGCAAATTCCACAAACCAACTGGAATCCTCTCCCTCAAGTTACACAGGTCCTGGGACTGGCAGGTGGAACCATCCACAGCCTGACAGACCCACACATGGGATACCCTGAAAAATTATTTGAGAAGGCTTGTGATGGTCCAGGTGGTGTCACTCACTGGAAATTGCTCCAGGGAACGGAGTCTGGAAATGGATTTAAGAGAGCGAAAAGGGTGACAAAAGGTTACGTGGGACAGAACAGGATTGGGAACAATAGAGGTGTCAAAGATATAAAAATGCCCTCCAGAAACAGAGAAAGCAAGCAGCAGTGCAGAGGTCGGTCAGCAAGAGGAGAATTTGAAACATGCCCAAGTCTGAGGCACCCTGTGAAATGTGGAACAGAATGATTCTTAATAGGATGGATATTGTCACCTACCTCATCATCATCTTCAGCTGCCAGAAATACACATCTTACAATACAGAAATGTGCAATTTCCATGTACACACAGGGCACAAACTGAATAAACTACCCAGTTTAGCTAATCACATCACTTATGACCTACAAACCCTAGCTTGACCACAAAATTGGGACACATAGAGTATGTTCTCTGACTAAATGAAGAGACAATTTTTTTCAAGTTCACTCACTTGCAAACTGTAAAATACTTTGCTTTTAAAATGGATTTTTACCTGGTTGTGTTCAGTGTGTGTAATAGCAATTATCAACGCAATGCCCGATCATTACAAACAACATTCTTGTTTCAATTCCTTAAGATGGATTTTCAGGGAACAATTCTGTGAGAGCCAATACTGCCAAAGTACATTTCCACTCCCGCTGTGGGGACCCACGCTCTCCTTACGGCTCGTTTTCAAGTAGCTGCAACATCCACCACTCTAGCTCTGTGTTTGACTAGGAGACTTATCAATCACCCTGTTCACTTCCTCTAGGGTAACAGATGTAGTCCTAAAGAAAATCTCCCTTGCAGAGTCCTGCTTTGCAGGAAAAGATCACTTTGTCCCACTGGTACCCTTGCACTTCCTTATGTCTTTCTGAGCTGTAGCTTTCTTAGGCTGTTCTGTCTATATTAGCTTTTTAACAAAGATATTTCAGGAACTGGCAAGAGAAATGGAAGAAAACGCAGGACCTGAGAGAAAACAACAACCCATCCTTTCAGCTTCTGATGTCCTCCTGTTTTGTTCTTGCACGTCACTGCATGGTCATCCTCACAATCACCCTGAACATTCCCAGTGCTCACAGTTGTTGCTTTATTGTCTCTCATGACTCAAGTCTATCCTGTGACAAGACTGATTAAGGATGTGCTGCTCCTGAAGAGCTTTCAGGGTATAATACTTACATATTTTATATTTTCAGAATATAATACAATCATTATTCATATTACAACAGAGAAATATTTTTTTATAATTTACACAGCTAAAATAATGGATCCTTCTGGTTTCATTTGGGCCAGGCTAGTAGTGATCTAACATAAGGTGTTACTTCTGCCTCTGTTAAATGGATATATAACTATATAACTATATATATATATATATATAAATGATGTAATATATATATTTCCATATATATATATGGAAATATAACTAATGATAGCATCTGACAATGAAAACAAAAGATTTTATGTGAATAAAAGTGAAAATTAACATGTTCAGCGTATTTGTATTTCCATTGTTGCTGAGAAGGTATCACCTCCTCTAAATGAATGCAGCTACGTGCAAGCTACTGCCAAGGCACTGATCTATCTAAAAAGATGTCAGCACAAAGCCTGGTCTGGGACTGAGCACCACATTTCTAGCCAGGAGGCCTGGAAGGCACAGCCACTGGCCCCAGAAATCACACCAAGAGAGATCACACAGCAACGTGTCTGGGCTGTCCTGAGGAAGAGTGGCAGAGCTGCCCAGGAGATGGACTCCGAGTGGAAAAAACAACAGTGGCTTGTACACCCAGCAAACATCCAGAGGTGAGTTTAAAAATCAGAGGCAGGAACTGGATTCTGTGATTCCTGCAAGACGTGCACGGCTGCTGACACAGGTAAATGTGATGTAAACTGGCTGGACTGCAAAAGAGCTGCACACACATTTTAAAATGGAACCCCACCAAACCGTCCTATTTGATCTCTGCCAGTGACTTGTACATGGATATTCGAAGCAGATGGTGCAGCAGGGATGTCAGGAACCTGCAGACCAGCCCTGGTGTGAAAGAGGAAGAGCACTGCAGAGGAGGTAACTTACCTGAGCAACCAGGGCAGGCCTTTGGCTTCAGAAACACAGCACAGATGGGCTCCTTTTTAAACCCTCTTCCAGTGAACAGCTCTCTTCATTAGACTTCATGTCTTGTCAACTAAATCAGACAAAAAAGCAAACAATCTTCTGTGGAAGACTATCTCCTGTTGATTTGGCAAGTGCAATGCAGAAGATAACCAAAAAACAGGATTCTTTTTGAGACAACCTCCCTAAGACAACACACCTCCAAATCGCTGAACTTTATAAACTGCTCTCTATCCTGAAGTCACAAAATAGTTCACCCTGTGCACTGCAAGAAAAATATTAATTGCAAAGAGATATTTTAATGCCTCTAAATAAACAAATAACCAATTATTTTAACTGAAAACTGCTTCCTTCTCCTAGCAAAAAACAAAAGCAAGCTAATTTAAATGGACTATTTTTCTCACTCAACACAAAATACAGCTTTTGATAATTCTTTTCAATACCAAAATGTTGAAAAGTATCGTTTCAGTATCACTTTACTCTTTGACAGTATTAATCATAAAAGTCAATAAGGAGATGTGATCAGTTTTGATTTCTTATTTCCACCACATAATAAAATAAATGAAAATCAGTATAACTAATGTAAGTACAGCTCTTCCTGCAGTGCTCATCTGATCACAGCTCCAGTCTTCGCACACTGCTTCACTACAGTTTTTTTCTCTTTAAAAGGTATTGTGCCACTTTTAATGCCTTCTTACATAAAACTTGTTCTTACATGAAGTAAAAATCAACACAGCCAAGCATTCCACAAAAATCAAGTATTTACCAAAAAGGATCCTACAAAAAGATTCAGGGAAACATTATGCTTGATACACATGAACAAATAAAGAGAAGAAAAATGAATTACCAGTAATTAATGCTACAGGGTGTATTTATGGTTTTATAGGTGCATAAATGCTGTGATCCTCAATTTTTTAATATCTGCTTTAACAACAGAATAATCTATGTAATAAATACTCCATATACTACACATGCTACAAAATGCTGTAGTGCACACATGGCATACTGTTATCCAACAGACTTGAAATCTTGAGTACTCGAGTTCACCCTTCTCACCACCGAGATTAAAACAAAGTCCTGATTCTCATGTATGTGATGAGATACTGGCACTGAACAAATTCATTCCAGTGCAAACAAAAATCACAAATGGAAAGCTAGTCTAACACTAGGTGTTTCTATTAAAGTGGTTTCAGTGCAATCTTCTCAGACAATCAGGATTAAAGATAAGGTCAGATATTCTGTTTTCTGTAATCAAAGGAGGCAAGGAGATCCAAAGGAGAAGAAAACCCAAGTAAGTTCTGTGTGTTTCAAATCAAATATTTAAAGATTTCATTTAATTGTTGAAAAGTATCCACTTCAGTTCTTGCACAACAATATGTATCTTTACATGCCTTCATCTGTCTCATTAAGAAAGCAGATTTTGTTTGAAATTATCTAACATGAAAAATACTGCTAAGCCTATTCATAAAACAGTATTCTATATTTTTATTTTTCAAACAGCAAGTGACCACATTTAAAATGCATCATTTGCAAATATAAATTATCAAACTATTAGTTTAATTAAAAATAAAGCAAAAACATAACTTCCCTTAGTATCACAATACATAGAAGGGCATTATAAACCCAAAAAGACTAAGTTAACCATAAGAAAACAATAACGTCAAAAGTGATGAAACTCATTAAGTCACTTAATGAATAAATCAGTCCTAAGAATACAATACCATTCACCATGATTATGTAAAAAAAGCAAACTTTCATTGTATTATACAGATAAAACAATCCAATCCTTCATGCCACATTTTGTAAACCATGATATAAATTACACTCACAGTCAAATGAACAGGAAGAGTAACTCCCAAAATATTTTAAGTTGCTTTTAGGGCAGAAATAAAGGCAGAAATAGAATCATTTAAAATATATCAAGTTTAACAAAAAAAAAAAAAAAAATCATTTGGTCAAGCCTGCTATCTGAATAGTTTTGTTCCCTGCAAAACTATTTTTCTTTTTTTGAGTTATGAAATTTAAATGTTTCTTTTTCATATTAAATGTAAGTCATGTGTTGAGCTACATTAAATCGTTTTATATTTTTATCATTTTGGCCTTGAGATTCAAACATCTTCCATGGACCTACACACACACACACACACACACACACACTCTCACTCTCTTCTTGGTATCAGGAAATTCCTCATTTCACAGGAGTAATGAAAGACTCGCACTGATTTCTGTCAAAAACATAAGGAATATGCAAATTCATATTTTCCAGGCTCCTATAAAACCATCTCTCACCTATATATACATACTCCAACTGATGGAATTCAGGTTAAGGTCTTTTGTCTGATAATAAAGGGACGGAATAGAAGTTGTAGGATAAAGAAATACTGTAAAATGATTGAAATAAACCTATTATCCTAAATTTATCTATACAAATTATCTTTTTTTTTTAATTAACTGAAATACAAAGAAGGCATATGGACTCCAGGAAAGTAGCACTAATCAGAAATTCACTGTAACAGTGTTTCACTATATATATCATCAGGTTTTTCATAAGACAATTTCTTCTGTACACTAGATTTTGTACTAATTTCTGTCTTCAAATCCATTACATTTTCAGATCCAATTCAGCACTATATAGTATGCCTTCAAAATAAAAGGAAGTCACTTGCTTTATTGAATACCAAGTTCCCTTCCAGACAGTATTTAAAGTATTTAAAGAAAGACAAGACTACACAGACAAAATCCAATATAATTCATTTCTGACAATGAAAATTTCAACCCCTCATACTGTTGCAAAATTCCTCCTACTGAAATGTCTACAATAATAATAATTATAATAATAATTATAATAATAAAAAGCATACATTACATATAAAAGATACCAGTGTACTAAAAGTGACAGAAGTGGACTAGCAAATCCTTCAAAGCACATATTATATAAATGACTAGCATTTAAAAACATTTCTTTTTCTATAAAATGTAGGTCATATACATTTATAAATTGGGGGGGGGAGGTTCTAAAGCAGTGATGACTGTTCAAATAGATATGCTGCTCTGTACAGTCTAATACCTATTCAATTCAAACTATAAGTTTGACATCTAGTTTATCAGAATAAACCCATCTCATCATCTCATAGCTCGTAATTTGAAAAATATGCAACTCAAAGGAAGAGGTGACTCAAAAGTTCACTGTTTATCTGCATATGAAATAAGAAGAGAACTATTCCTTTCTATGTGTGGCCCAAGTCTCATCAGTTCAATATCAGGACTTAAAGACTCCAAATTTACGTAGAGGAAGTGGCAGGAATCAGCACAGAAGCAGAATAACACCTCTGATCCTTTAGAGACACAGCTATTCAACCTTAGCAGTCTTCCTCGTCTCGCAGAAGTGCAGCCAAGCCATTCATTTCTCACTCAAAGTGGATGAAGCCATAGATCTAAAGACTGTCCTCTCTGAGACTGAAATTGTGCTCTGTAAACAATGTTATATATTCCAGCAGGAGGACATATGAATTTATTTATAAAAAAATGATTAAGAATATTCATTAACTCAAACAAGGCTATTAACTCCCAAAGGTATTTTTGGAACTTATCCTTATGCTACTTGTCAAGTTAGCACTGTCATGTATTATTGCTTACAAACAGTACATCATCATATGCCTTCTAACAGAGCAGTACTGTGATCAGTTCATATTTACAGGCTTTTCTGTTTGTTTTTAAACAAGCTATAAAAACATTACATACTTTACAGACAATACAAATACTCAAGTCAAACAAATGGAATGCATAACAATAAGAAACGTCATAAAGGAAGACTGACATAAGTCCTTGATTGTCAAGACACATTTATATTTATATATAAACTCTAGCTGTGCAGAATCAAAGATTCAATCATAGGTACATCCTTATTTGATAAATCATATTTACAGCATGATATTGCATAAAAAAATAAAATAATGTTGTTTACACAATATTACCTTTCCATCCATTGGATTAAGGAAAGCAAGAAACAACTCTTAGAACTGTTTGCTTGCCTCAGTTTGTTTCCTACCAAAAGATGTCATTTTAAAAAGGAAACGGAAGATTTTGTATGTTGAGTAGAGCCAAAGCGACTACAGATTTATTTCCCTGACACAAAGCAAATTGAACTTGAACAGAAGTTTAGATTTCAAATTAAAGACATGTCTTTTCATTAGCAGTAATACTTTCTTAGTGCTTGTCCTTTGCAAAGTGAGTTTCTATAAATGCATTACATGCCTAACATAAACATGCATTACCCTAAGTCCAATGAACTTTCAAAGTTACAAGGTTTCATTTTAGTAAAACATTTAACTCTAGGAAACTGTAAAATTATTCATTTGCTTCAGTACCAACCATGTAATTTGAAAGTTCACATGTGTACTGGTACCGACTGCATAAACATATTTCTGCCTGTTAACATTTCCAAACGGATTCCCAGGAGTATTAGGATTTTCCCTGCGATTTGCAATGGTATTAAAACAAGCAAACAAAGAATAAAAATCAAAGCTCTCAAAGCCAAGAAAATTTAGTTAGCAAATATACATACATAATGTAATCCAATGCTGCAAAATTCAGAATGAATTCATCCAAATGTTCTGGTTCATTTCAAATAGTTACTACATATGATACAAATACTATAAAAATATTCTGATCAAGCATGGAATATAACGTATCTGTTCAGGTGGAAAGTTTTCATAGGAGAACATGAATACTTTGGAATAAACTCCAAAAGTTACAGTAGAACCCCAATAATTCGCAGCAATGCCTTAGAAACCCTTTACAAATTACAATTTTGAAAATATTGAAGAAGCAGGCAACAAAAGCAAGGATGTCACATCACAAAATGTACTTTGTTCATTTATTTTGACAGCTGCAATTTAGTTTTCAATACTCCTTCTACCTCCCAGTATACTAATAGAGATGCTGTAGTATACTTGGGTGAAGTAGTACAATATTATTGTGTGAGACCTTGCTACAGTACTTTTTAGACCATTGCAGAGAGGTGGGAAAGGACCATGAGGGATGTAGAAACCTGTCAGATGCTCTGTTTAGAGGTCAGCGAATTAGCAAGATTTTACTGTACTTCTCAATTAACAATGAAAAGCTCCCATCATCCAAAAAAACTGACAAGTACAATATAAAAATAATACAAGTGTTATTTCACATGAATACTTTCTTGTCCTATTTTCTTCTTGAAACACCATTTTCCTAAAGACAACACTAGGAGACACAAGATCATAAACATGGTTCTTTTATCATCCAATTTAAATTTTTTATGCTGTTATTCGTAAACCAACATACAGTAATACATATGGTTAATCCTTCTCCCCAAAACTTGTCATTTATGATTAATTCATTCTCAAATCAAAAAATGTAAATGCCTATTAGTATACCGTTACAAGCTGATTCCTTCATTGTCTGTTATATTAATGGTAAAACATATCAAAAGATGCATGCTAAAAGGGACACTGTCAAGTAATTTAGGTCCAAAATATGGCCTATTAATAAGTGCATGTGTGTATATATATATATATATATGTATTTTGTATATATATATATATATGTAGAGAGAGAGAGCTTGGTAATAAATGTCATCAATCTCCTCTTTTTCAAAATTATCATTGCGCTATCACTAGTAGATATCCCCAAAAATTCCACCTTACACACACACACAGTGCTCGCACGACCTTTGGGTAGGAATGCCTGCTGTTAGCTCTGGGGAATCTCCACGCTCAGCCCAGCACAGGACTGACAGCACAGGAACAGAACAGACAACCAAAGCTGCTTTGTTCCAGACATACACTGAAAACTAACAAAAATGACCAGATCAACATGAAGAGTGTGCATGTGCAGCAGATTAAAAGCAGCAAAACGTGAGCAGTGAAAAACGTTATTAAATAATGCCATTATTAAACAAGCAAGAGCTTTTTACAGAGCTAAACCTCCCAGAACTACATAAACACTTATTCCAGCATAAAAGGGGATGTACTCAGGAAATCACAGCAGTATATTTGGCTAACTCCTCCAGTGCAGAAAGCTTCAAGCATCAGCAGATCAGCTACTCACAGCACTGCTTTAATTGAACACGTGGAAGAACCCTACGAGACAGTCCCTGTGGCTTAGACGGGACTTCACAGCCAGCCCTAAGGCACAGAGTGCAGCTGGAATGGCTCAGCAGCAGGCTAGGGAATGAGCTGGGGGTAAGGAACAGCAGCTCCTCTGGTGATCCCCGTCTGGCTGCAGGGAAGAGCGAGTTCTGTACAGCAGCCTGCTCCCTCACACCCTCCGAGTGACTCCCGAGTGTGGCCATGGCATGGGAGAGCCACTCCCTCCGAGTCCTCAATCACATTCTCACACCGGAGTGTCAGCGCAGTGACTTTTTTTAAATAAAGCTGAGTCAGTCTCCTTAGGGAGAAGGAGGCTTCATTCCTCTTACCTCCCTATGGGCCCACAGCAGTGCAGTAACACAGTAATAACCCAGCTTTTTTTTTTTGCTTTTGTTCCTCGCTATATTTAACAAACAGTACAATTGCCATCTCCTTGCAACATCAGGGCACAGGCACAAAAGTGCCAACACAGTATTATTCAGGCACCACAAGCTAGGATGTCATGGAAATGAACACTGAAAACAAAGTATGCCTTACAAGAGGTGGTTTCCTGGGATATAGGGACCCTTTATGTTATTTCTGAACAACACAGAATGGGAAGTCAAAAAACCAAATTGACCATAAAGGAAGAAAAACAGAGAGAACACTAATCAGTTTAAAAATATTCTTTCAAAGAAATTTCTTTACACGTATCATTAATAATCCATAAGGAATTTACTTTTCTCCCTTGATGCCCACTCTTTTCAAGTCGTGGCCGAATATTCAGACAAAATTACTGGTAAGTCATAGCATGCTGAAATGCCTTACTGTATTACACACAGGGTCAACAAATCAAAAGAGCCTGCTTTCTTCTACAAAAGTATTAAGAAATTAGTTTATATAAACCGTATTCTTGCCAATAAGAAAAAGCAGGATAATAAATGCCCTTTCTCCCTCAACTGTACCAAGTGAAGTTAGTGCTGTAGTAGTGCTACCGTAAGGGAAAAGACAAAGTGGGATCAGTTTCCTGGTAATGAAAATTCAGACAATATTGCTACTGCTTTGGTAAGAGGTGGGAACTGTTCCAGGTCCTGCTCAAGTCCTTTCTTAAAAGACAAGATCTATTTTAGCCCCTTGAGATGCAGCCTCTTCTCCTACCTGATGGCTTTGTCTGCGAGACATCAGCTAGCAACAGTGCTGTAAAATCCTGGATGAAATCCTATTTAAAAAACCACCATACACACACCGACCTATATGTGTGTGTGTGCATGTATGTGTGTGTGTGTTTTTCCCTGGTTAATCAGCCTACATAAGGCTTAAACTGCCTTGAACTACCAGACAGTGTCCCTTTAGGGAAGGTGCAATAGAATGAACATACAGTTCAAAAATCTGAAACTTGTTAACTTAAACTACACAATAGTTAGGCTACTCAAATCTTACCACCTTAAAAATGCACACAGAACTACTTATCGTACCATACTGTATACTTCAAGACAAAGTACTATTCAAAAAAATATATTCATGGTACAGGGATAAACTTTGCAGTTTATTTATACTGTGAAATGCAATGAAAACTTCTGATCACTCTCCTAGGCTGGAAAAAGAAATCCCATCATTCATCAGTTTGGGTTGGTAAAATTGTAGTGACTTTTACTAAGCAAACACTAAAAAATAGGAAATTTGAATGCCCACTTCTTCAGCTTTCAGAGATACTTCAACAAATTTAATAATTGGAATTGTCAAAATTCTAGACAGAGAATTAAAACAGTTTTTACAGAAGCTAAAAATACCCAATCTCAAGTACATGGAAAAGAATTACTGGAGCTGCTGTATGAGATGAAAATGATGCAACCGTATCAAACCTAGGCATCTAAAAATGGTTTTATTTTTTGAGAAATCAAAAACTATAAAGTTGGCTAAGTGCTCTATGTTAATCGTTATGAGTATGTAGGGTAAGGTACAATTAAGCTTTTACATCTTGGAATACACTGTTTGTGTAAGCATTTTGCAATTGGGAATGTCATCTACAGAGTATTTTAACTAAAACTTCAAAATCTTGGTTTCTGCATATGAAAAAGTCATTAAAAAGTTACATCTAGATTCAGCTGTACAAAGAAATACACATTACTTCGGGAATGAAGTAAAGGCTTTAGCAATTAGGCATTTTGCTTAAAAAAGTGTTTAAAGTATTTTAAATTAATTAGACTTTTAAATAGTAGAGTTAGTCTATCAGAATTCACTTTCTTTCCCTCCAAACACAACTCAAGGTAATGCAAAGCAGAAATAAAGGGCACATGGTCTAAAATTATTTTAGAGATTGAAGATTTTTCTGGAAAATGCTTTCTTTTAAAGCCGTATTTGTTTGACTTCTGAAACTTACTTGTTTGTTCTGTGTGTTTAGTACACATTGATTCCCTGCTGAAGAGCAATGACTATGCTGACAAGCTTAGAAATGACAATGTGAATAGTATCAGACAATAAACTGTCCTCCCAAAGCATACAAGGAAACCAGCAAGGAAACAATCATGGGGGAAAGTCTTACCTGGGGATTTTATTTTAAAATTTCAAAGAAGGTAAAATATTTTCTGGATTCAAACAAGTGAATAATGAACTGCCTTTGTTAGGGACACCAACATCAGGCAATGACTGATGGCTAATGAATTTTTTTTAAAAAAAAAGAAGAAAAAAAAAAAGAGAAAAAGAAGCAGTTATTGGTCTTGCTAATATCAGCTTACTTTTGTTTTAACATAGCGCTCTTAAAAGCTGTACAGAACTCCATCTTATACAGAGCAACCCCCTTTTGACAAATGTGTTCTAAAGTGCCAGTATTATTTACAAAGATTTCTTAGCCAAAAGTCTGGCCCGTTGTGGCATCAGGTGAAGAAGTCATCCCAGCTCTGCTATCATTTACATTCACCAAGGGAAATTCTGGGAAATCAGCACTTGTCCCTGGTCCCCGAAGGTTCACCTGTCCATTGGCAGTGCTAAACTGAGAGGATATTCCAGCTCTTGCCCCATGGTACTGAGCTCTAAAGGGCTGCTCAAAGGAGCTAATTTGATATGCTTGATGAACAGACTGTGCCTCTGCTTTCTTCTGAGAAGTTACTTGATCCAAGAAGTCCTGTGTAGAGGAGGAAGAAGAATGATTTGCCTCATCACCTGAAAAGGGAAAAGGGTGCTGAGAATCACCAACCATTAGTCCAAAGTGAGACTTGTCTGGAGTTGTTCTTAATGGAGAGTTCATTCCCGACCGAAAGCTGTTGACGGGTATAGATGTGTAGACCTTCTCCATGGAAGGAAATGCTGGCTGGGTTGTAAGAGTCTGGTTATCAGTCACAAAATTAAGGCTCGGGTTGTTCAAATAGGCATCATTTTGGCTAGTTCTGTCCAAAGCTTGTTGTAAAAACTTTGAATATTCTTGTAACATACTAGCTTTATCCGATGAGGAAGCTTGAGAGCTTGTTCCAACCGTCTCAGATTGGGTCACCTCAGATACTTCAGCGGAATTGATGGATATACTGGAGGTCACTTCTGTGTCAGCCACACTGAAAGAGATCTCATGCTGTCCATTAGCCTTGTGTGAATAATGATCTAACAGAGTTTGCAGTACCTCATCTGGAATGACATTTTTGTCATGGTTACCTTTAATTTCAACATTCAGTGCCTGTGTGTCTAGTATTGAGGCTGTAGCAGTTTCATCAATGACACTGGCCACAGCTGCCTGCGTTACTGAAGGCTGAGATGCTATGGTACTTACATTCAAGGCATATTCTCGACTGTTGTTACTAGCTGCTTGTAGATACCTCTTTTTCTTTAAAAACTGCATTGCATCATCATAATTAGTGCTGCTGTGTACAGGTTTACTGGGCCCTTCCTGTAATGTGTCGACTTGATCGATGTCAGCATTACCTTCAGAGTCCAGTAAACTTTGCTTATCCACAAGATCAAAGGCATACTTTGAAACCTTGCTGTCTTCATATGTAGATAAAGGTGAAATGGTTTGACTTTGCTCAAGTGGCTGCTTTAGACTCCTCTTGTTGACCTTTTTGAGAACGAGCTTCGGCGGGTGTATTTCTCCAGAATTTGCCTCCTCTAAGTGCGATCCACCAACCGAAGAATGTGGCATCTCAACAGAATATTCTGCTACCATATATTCATCTTTTACTTTAGTACTAGAAGAGTACAAAGGCAAATAGTCATTTTTGTCCTTCTTGTGTTCCGATTTATCTGTACTTTCCTTATCCCCAGATTTTGTTTTCTCTGTTTTCTGCCTTTTCTTCTTTGGCAAGGAGCTGTCTTTCAGAGGCGTAGAGAAACCAGAATCTTCCTCCGATGGCAAGAAGCCAACTTTGGTGGCACTTCTGTTGGGTTTCTTCTCGCGGTTCTCATGGCACATACGTTTGTGTTTCAGCACTCGATCGGTCCTGGAGAAATACTGGAAAAGATGATGGTGGTGATTAGGATGATAATTTTTATTATAATGCAAAAATAAGTACGTTAGCAGAAAGAAAAGAAATCTTTCATTCTAACGAATTTACTCGATGATTCACACTTTTAACAGTTTCTAATGAAGAGTCAAACAAGAGGATACAGTCAATAAAATCACACACAGTCAGCTGTGACTCTGCTCCACCTGTGCACCAAGATAGCCCATCTTGACAGAAAAAACATTCATTATATATTTATTTGTATAAAATGGAGAAAGCCTCATCTGCAGTTGGGGAATTGACTGGTGTTTTGGTTTTCAATCACAGAAGATTTCACTTAGATATCTTACCTGCAAACAGTATTCACACTGGTAAGGCTTCTCTCCACTGTGAGTTCTTTTGTGCCTTTCCATGTGATACTTCTGAATAAACCTCATACCACATTCATCGCAACGAAATGGCTTTTCACCTGATAAAAAACACGTAGCAATATTAATCTAAAAGAATAAATCAATATTTTTCCATCAAATTACCAGGTCAAATACTACATTCTCTCTTAGAAGCAGTAAGAGCATTTAGTCTATGGCTATTGAAAAACCACATAGGGCTTGCTTACATCACTATTTTTTCAATACTCAGTTGTGATGCCTAAAATTACTTTAGGTTTTTATGCTAAAAAAACCCCACCTTTAAAACTAAATCCTTACTCATCTTTCTAATGCAGGTACAGGTATGTCTTACATGAACAAATTAAGAAATGCAAAGATGGTCTTCCTGAATAGTTGCTACAGTATGCATCTTTTAGGGCAGACAACTGTATAAAAATACCTCAAACCTCTCACCAACTCATTAACTCAAACCCATCCATCCCTTCTAGGAGAGAATTAATGCATTTCCAAACTCAAATAAAACATTTTGGAGGGGTGCTTTTTATTTTTTCATATTTTTCCCTTATCCATATGTGGAGTTGAGAGAACTGCTTTGAAAAAGTCCTACTATTTTGGCTGAAAACCAAATTTATTTATTTTCTTAGGAACTAATTTAAAAATATTTTTTAAATTAAGTAAAAATCCAAGAAGCCTCTGTAGCAGAACCAGCATTTGCATACTTTCAGGTTTCTCATTTTGGCTGTTTTGTTTGCTTGTTTCGGTTTCTGGGTTTTTTCTTTGAGGAAATACTCATTCAGACAATATGCACTGCCCTGAATTCATCCTCAATTCTCCCCCTTATTATTCCTCACAAAGAAACCCTGTGACAATCCTTTCTGAGCAGGGAGTAACTCTATTTTTATTTCTTTTAACTTTTGCCTTACATCTTCCCTCTGATATTTTTTCTAGCTTTCTCTGACAAAACCTAAAAATTTCAAATGCATTGAAAAGTTACTTTTGCTTTTATAGAAGGTTCACTATTATTTACTAGAACTCACCCTGAACAACAGTGATCTCTCCTCTTGGTATTTACTGTGAAATCTTTTGGACTGACATAGAGGCCAGGGATTGTCTTGGCAGCATGTGTCAAGACCCTCTTTATTCTGGATACTGCACTGCACTGATTTTTGGTATATGAACCATTTATGTCTTGTTTCCAGAAATATGCAGACTATCGCTATTTTCTGAGGTTGTTTTATTCTTACTAATTATGTTATGACCTGTTGAGTTACCAACAATTAATTGTTAAAATGTAAAAGTTTAAATTAATAGATTTTATTATTTAAAGACAGTTTGTATTTTCCATTTAGAATAGAGGAATTTATCCACATCCTTCTACAAATGGGAATACAGTACCTTAAAATAAGGTTCCAGTATTTATAGAAACTAGAATGGAAAATATCTGTATCGCCCACACATGTGCTCCTAGTCAGATCATTAATGCCCAGCTTCAACTTCCTTAATTCCAAGCAATTTCTAAATCTCTCTCTTCGTGAGTCTATGTCCTATTTCCAATTATTAATTCTTACCTCTCCATGTGGCTTCTCAGCCAATCCCTTTCTTGGATGAAATTATTCCAATTTATTCTCTCCTAAATCAAATTATCTCTTCTCCTCAGATCTCTCAGCTTCCATCAGTTCTTTTTCTACAGGCTCACAACCCCAGCATTCCATATCTCTTCTTTCACTTGACTTAGAGAACTTTACCATTTCCTGCTTATTAATAAGCACCATAAATTTTTGCTTTTTTTTTTTTCAACCTCTCTTGTTAACTTATAACACCTATCATATCATTCCCTCTCATCCTGCCTATAAGCAAATCGTCCTCTCTGGCCTATTTCTTAACTTTCAAACTCCAGGATCATTCTTCATGTTCTCTGTGTTTGTCAGGCATCCCCACAACTATGGTGCTTTACTCCCAAGAAGCCTGTTCAGACTTTCTGAATCAAATTCCAGTCCTTGCCTTCCACTTTCAGAATGCTGAGATAAGACATTTAGACCTCATTGTTCTTGTTTGATCCATGGGAACTCTTCCATTCCTAAAGACTACTACCTAGTCCTTGCTATTTACTTTTTTCTTTCCCTTTGCTCCACTATTCTACTTTGTGGGTTTTTTTTAAATTGCCCCTTCAAACAAGTCTCCTTACAGTGTTTCAAAGCTTGCTTTCATGCTACCTTAGATTTATTTTAGAGAATGGAGTGGCTGTTTGGGTTGAAAACTATCCTGAGCCTTAAAGCAAGATAGCTGTGTCCTGTTCTGGCCTTGAACAGCCCTCTCAGGAGCCATCCTGCAATCCCAGGAAAGGCAGAACACTTCATTAATACACTTACCTGCAGCCTTACACTCATTTCTGTAAGTGAATGCACACAGAGTCCCTTAACATCTTCCTACTCAAGCTGGCTATTTGCTGGCAGAAGATTCCCCAGCTACCTATTCCCATTTCAAGGCTTAAACAGGGGCAAACAGGGTCTGTGGATTACAATCCCCAGCTATTTTGGAGACTTTCAGGGCACATATAAATGCACTGCTGGCCATGCCTTAACAGGGAGAAGAATTTGGGGACACTGCCCTGGAGTTAACTCTGTTAACAGTACAGAAAATAACATTTTTCAGTAGAATTCCAGAACACTCTGGAAGTAAGATTAAGAAAACCTTTGTGAAACTGACACCATACGTCATTTTGGCTTTAATCTTCATATGGAAGATAATGTTAGAAAAAGATTAAAAATTAATATGAAGATAGGCTTCCAATAATAATTTCATCCTAGCAGAAGCCCAAAACTTCAGATTCCTTCCGCAATTTTGTTGTACTTTTCAAACAGGATCTATGGCAAATGGAGGAGATCATTAATAACAGCCTTTTGATAATGCAGGGAGAGACCAGGACACGTTTTTCTGAAATGTCTTGGCGAGTGAGAAAGAATCAGATGTTTAAAAAAACCTCAAAATATAAAAATGTAATACAACAATTACTGTATTATTTATGAAAACAGCCCATGTGTTGTGTTCATGTTTGCAATCTATTAAAACCAAGCAACAGAACTACTCATCCAGTGTAGTACAAATATTATGTGTATGAAGGCTGTAACAATTATAAACCCAGGCATTTTAAAGTCTAAACAGACAAAAAAAAATTATAAAATATCAAAGAAGACAATAAAAAAATCAGCATGACTGAATAAGAAGGCACTTGAATTGCTAGCCCAAATGGTGCTTTTTTCTTTTTAATGTAATCTTAGTTTTTGTGATTAAAATGGAAAGTAAGGTGACTTACACAATTAGGACACATGAATGCATGAGTGGGTAACGTATATAGAAACATTTCTAAGCAAAAAGTAAGCAGACATATTTGGAAAAAAAAAAAAAAAAGAACATTCAGCATCTTCTCCAACCTCGTAAACTGAAAATATTTGCATACCAGTGACTCTCCCCTTTCTTACAACTAAAATAGCAATTTTCTGTGTCATTAGGGACAAGTTTAGCAGCAGGGTTCCAACACTGCTGCCCTCATCCACACACAATTATAAGCAAATTTTGTATTAATGCAATGTCTGCTTTTAGA
This sequence comes from Prinia subflava, assembly GCF_021018805.1. Lineage (NCBI taxonomy): Eukaryota > Metazoa > Chordata > Aves > Passeriformes > Cisticolidae > Prinia > Prinia subflava. Next base: position 29,901,695 of record NC_086252.1, read on the forward strand.
TGCAACTGTTTAATTATTTACACAGAATAAGGCTGTTCATTGATTGCTTCCTAACTCCCTCACAACATTTCCTTTGAAGGAGTGGTTCAGAGAACTGAAGTCAAATCAGACTGCAAATAGGTGGGGCACCTGTAAACTGGGGGCTTGTAACAGGCATAAAATGGGGCTTCTACCTGTTACTACTCTCTTTGTTTAAAATAAACTGGAAAATTTGATAAAAATCTTTAAAATACTAGGAGATTTCCTGTTCACATCATTATTTTGAACACTGTACAAAAGCTGGTCATTCATGGAAATAAAAATGCAAAATAAAAAAGTATTGAATAAAGAAACATTTTTAAAAGGGTATAAATAATACAAACAGATCTTTACTTTCATCAAAGTAAAACACAGACCCATTGCTCACCTTCTCGTTAGAGAAGAATGTTGAAAATTCAGCTTTTCTGCATGGGTTTAGTTATGCAGCCCTGAACAGCAGTGACTACACAAGCAGCTAAGGGCCAGTAATGAACAGTCATATAGAGGTGAAAGCACAGACAGGTATGCAGTGCCAATTAGCTACACTACAACTGGGTGAAGCCAAAATTAAACACTAGTTAAATTCTTGTTAACTAAACACCCTTTAGAAAAAATTTTGCCACTCCTGGAAGCTGGGTTTTACACGTTTTCTCCTAATTATTACTGGCTGTCACCTAGGAAAACATCTATGATTCAACAATTTAAATACAAGCATCATCCTCTATTTTCTGAGAAACAACCAATCTATACCTCAGGATGCTAAGGAAAGGAGGAAACACAGTTATCTAAAAAAAGTCAGATAACAATACAGTTAATTAGTTAAATGGTACCTTCTTCTCTGCTAAACAAAGACTAGCATATGTAAGAGCTGGCATAAAAACCTACAATCCCACCACATCCACCCCCTCCCTCCAAAGCTTACAATCGACACAGATTTCTCATTAGAGCTAGAAGCTAAATTTTAAAAGATAATTAAATCAATTTATGAAATATTTGCAGTTAAGTGTTAATTAACTATATTGCCCAGCCTCTCATTTTCAAAGCCATATACAGGGAACAATCCTCATTTGAAAAAAAAAAGAAAATTTCCAAAAAAATGTGAAGACTGTACTTAAATTTTTTGCCCTTTTTTCTGGGGGGGAGGGGTTGGGGGGGAGATAGATGGAAGAGACTGAATGAGCATTCTTTTCAAGAATAAGTATCTACAGAAAGTGAAGGCAGCATGGTTCACCAATTCAGAGCCAGAGGAAAGACTAGGAGCAGAACAAAGACATTGGACAGAAGAATGGAAGACTCTTCTGTGGCTGACTGGCTGAAGGCAACCTACTTAGTCTGGACTCATGGCAACCTAGGATACAAAAATCCCATGAACAACAGGGCATTTGTGCATGTAACTCCCTGTACACTGCTCTGAAAATTCATTTTGCAGAGTTTTTCTCCCTCTCAACCCTTCCACATGCACACACTGCACTGCGTGTTAGGAGCTTTCATATCCATTTAAATGCTACAGCCAAGAAACACTGTGCACATTCACCAGCTCTGCTTTTCTGAAAAGAGGCTGAGAAATTGGCATCTAGTCCAAAAGGGACCATATTACAAAATATTTAAAGAGGGATTGAAAGGCCATGCACCAAAATGCCAAAAACCCAATGAAACCAAACCTGTTAAAGAATGTGGTTCTGTGTGGTGCAACATGATAAAAAAAATAAAGATATATAAACTATTCTCTTTGGCTTAAAGCTTCAGGCCTTATTTGACTTATATTGAATATTTTTAAACTAAGACTCTTCTTTTTAGAACAGTTCTAAATTAAACCCAAAAGAAGAAAAAAAGTGAAAAGAAAAGCTGATACTAATACCTTTGGGGTTAGGCATTTTGGCCATTTTAGTCCTGGCACTTTTCCATCAAATTCAAATATAAACAAACAGACAAACAAACAAATAAATCTATGGAAATGTAATTTGAAAGTCCCCCTTGTCTGAATTAACTTGATACAACAAAAGACAGAACTGCTTAACGAACTTTGACTTTTATGAATGCACAAACTTCAGGATTTGCTGCTCTGGGGTTATTTATAGAAAACTACTTTCAGATCTGCTTACTGGACCTCATACTCATTTTACAGCCAAGGGGAAGTGGAACAAGTAGAAAGCACAAAACTAATTTCTTTTTAAAAACTTTATAACTTTATAACATGTGTTAAATTAAAACAAACTACAGGTTTTAGGCTGCATATTTATTACCAGAAACCTTGCCTGAGTGGGGAAACAGTTTTTAAGCACGCCAGTAAAGATACTCAAGGCACTATACTCACCAGTATGAATCTTCTCATGCCTCTGTAGCAGGTACTTCTGTATGAAACGCATGTCGCACTGACTGCACTGAAATGGTTTTTCACCTTGAACAATATAATTCCACATCCATAAGTTAATAACTACGCACTGTTGTTTCTGATAACTATTTTTGAGGAATATTAAAATGTCTATTAAAAACACCAGCATCTGAGCGAATTCCAAAAATACCCTGATACCAAAAAACATTTGCCTTACTACGTATACGAACTGCAGAGTTCTCTCCATGATCCTAAGAGTCAATTAAGACTAGCAAGGAAGAGTGATCAGGAATGGCTGTCATTTCCTCATGAGCAAGATCATCAGGATGCTGGCATAGACTGCATTCAGGATACTGGCAAGCTATTATAACAGCAAGTACCTTTTTCACTTCTCCAAACAGAGAGATACCTCATCAGGCAAATAAGCAGCTGCAGCACATTTTACAAAGGGGTCAATTTTTGGCACTTAGGCTACAAGTCAACCCATTACTTTCTGATAAAGAAGGAAAAGAAACCTTGTAAACAGTTAGCTCTTCAGTTTATTAAATCTATGTTGATTTTTTTTTCCTGATATTCTTTTGACACTTTGGTGCATGGAATCTCTAAGCTTAGATGCCAAGTTAGCTACACTCTTAAAACTGAAATTCGCATAGAGCTGAAAACATTTTTAACATAAGTAAACAACTCTTTATATAGTAGAAAAGACAAATTTGAAGTCAAGCAGTACCTGTATGAATGAAGACATGTCTCTGTAAATGGTAGTTGGTTCTAAAGGCAGCATTGCAATGCTCACAAACATGAGATTTGTGGGTTTTCAGACCAAGTGATCCATCCTCATTTATTGTAAGGATCTATTTTAAAAAGAGTAAAATTTGTTCTCACACTACCCTCTAAAGATGTCTTATTAACTACAAAAAAAAAAAACATTAATTTTTTCGATGCAGAAAATGTAAATATTTCAGGTAAAACAATGCTAATTTCTATAAAACTATGCGTTAAGCTTCTAATACACATTTCCAATGGCAGTCCCATCCAACCTGTGTCTCGTTGTGCATTAAGAGATATTTCAGCAGGACGGAGACAAAAGCAGCTCACGGAAAATCAGCTTAGAGCTTCCCTAGGCACAGCTGAGTCACTTTATATGCTACTGTTTATTTTGTCCGTCTGTTGGAAAGGATGCAAAGTAATCAAACCACTCCTGGGCACTAAACCATGGACAATTGTATTTTAAAGCAAAAGTGAAAAGTTATCTTCTTTTTTTCAAATCACAACTCTAAATGTTTGCTAAAAGTCATTAAAGCTTAACCAGAATAGTTATATACATCTATATAATACCAGTGGTCTCAAAGGTAAAATTATATTTTAAAAACCAAATCCCAAAGCCAAACAACCAAGAGAATTGTATCATTCTTCTCCCCTTTCAGGTTTTTCACTCAATAAAGTATTGCTCACTTAATATACAAATTAAAGCATCTCCTTGATGACTTCAATTTGCCACACCCAATTGCTTTGCTGTCAAACAAAGCCACTATTTTCATATAAAGTTAAAAAAACTTAAATTAAAAAAATACAACGCATCTACCTTATTCAATAAAGCTAATCACAGGTTTTCTCTAATTTGTCAAAAAGAATAAAAATAGAAAACAAAACGAAAACCCAAAATCTCTACTATCTCTGGCAAGAGAATAAGAAAACCAGTAAACAAATTACATTTATAAAAGTCTTGCTTAACTGCAAACACAACTATAAAGAAGAGCTTAAGGAACCTTAAATAATACAGTTTAGTCCCTTGTTATTAACAGAAAATAAAAGTATGCTGGGAAAACACATCTACAGTTTGATTAGCTACAGCATTTTAGGTTTTATGATAATGACAGTGATGAGAAAGAGAGAGTCAATAACCGAGGCAGTATTTCTGAAATAGTAGCAAATACTGTAGGATCTACTTAATTTTTAATTCCCCTGCGTCAAAACAAGAGTGAAAGTCTCAGACTAACAAATTCTAGTGCATTCACTCTGAAGGACAAGTACATTCATACGTTTGTAAGATTGGTGTGTTACAGCTCCAGTCACAGATAGAGATAACTGTAAAGGCTCTGTTCTGTAACATTATCCAGCTGATGAAGCCACTGCGTCTTTAAAACAAATTTAAATACATGTTATGAAATGCTTCTCGTATATTATATTGAAATTTTAAAAGAATTGTGCAGAAAATACACTCTCATTTCATTGTTATCCTAAATCTGGGCTCTTCTTAATCTACTCCTTGTATCAGCTCTTAAATGATGAGAGTTAACTTGGTCAGAGCAGCTCCCCTAACCAAAGCAACAAAGAAGCTTGTGCGTGTGTGTGTGTGCGCGTGCGTGTGTGTCCGTGTGTGTGTGTGCGTGGAAGAGGGAACAGCAGACAGGAGTCAGGAGACCTAATGACTTCTTCATTAGCTGCATTGATAAAAAACAGAATTTGTAACCTTTCAGGATGTTAACTGACTTCCATTTGTCAGAGTTCCAGCTGCTGTTTGGATGGAAAATCAACCTCACTACTCTGGAAATACTGAAACTGCAGTAGGTTCTAACCTAGGTCAGTGCTTCAGCTTTTTTCTACTCTGACAGGTCTGAAAAAGGGGAAGAGAGACTGAAAAAGAACCTGTTTAACATCTCTGCTGATCATTTTTCAATCTTTTGTCATCTCAAAAGACTAACCCTGGCAGACTGGGAGATAAAAAGGAAGCATGCAAGTACACGTCTGTAGAAAGAGGGGCACACGCCTCTTCTACCTTGCCATGTTTCCATGGAAGTGATCTCTGGATGTGCTCAACCTAGATCTCCTTCTTCTCTCAAAGGGAGAAGTGAGAAAAAAATGCACAGCATTTGGAACTTGCTTCCACACCCAATCTGAAGCAATTTCTCAGCTTTCCAAGAATACTGCAGGTGCAACCTTATTTGACAGTGCTTTGAGGAGGACTGGAGGGTCCTGCTCCCAGGGCAACAAAAAGGAGGTTTGGGAGATTTTCTTTGTATTATGGTGGGTTTTCCTTTGATCTACAAACTGTCTGGGTTGCTTTCTGAGTAGGCTTATTTTAATGCTGCTGTGTGATAACATATAAGTGATTTACTTCTATCAGAGCAGCCTTCATATGTTCTATTTTAAATCTGATGGTTAATATTGATTTGGGGAATTACTAGAAGATATAACACTGCGACCTCATGAGGTGAAATGATTCTGGTTTTATCTGAAGTGCTTCTCAACAGAAGAAAATTGTTTTCAGACATACAGGGATACATACTCCTCATGAATGGATCTACGAAACAAATTTTTAAGTAACAAACCAGCAGCTAGGGTAAGAATCTTTTGATATAAATAAATACATATACGAAGATGATTATGATCACAGGAATTTTCCCTACCAGTAAATTATTTTGTATATATTAGTAAACTTTTTAGAATTTTCAAAACTACCATTTTAGTTTTCTTTTTAAAAACTTTTCACTACTATGCATGAAGCATATAAAATTGTCAGGCTCACAGAAAAGCACAACTATTATTAGATAGATACAGAGATGATTTATAAATGGTCTACAAAGCTACTGACTCATAATTTAAAAAAAAAAATATTTGGAGAGAGAACTGCCTGGAGAGACAGATGTTAAAATATGTCAAGAGTTCATGTTGCTAAAAGGAGTTCAAAGAAAAACACTGTTATATCAGTTTTGTTTTGGGTCTCTGGTGAACTTCAGAACTGCATCTTTACTGAGCAAACAAACAATTTCCAGCCTAACTAGTTCAAATGCTAATGAAATTAGTCAAAGTCAACCAAATCTTCAGGTCCTTTTAATCTTGGTTTTGCCAAATCAATGTCTTACTTTTGCTGGTGAACGCTGTTTTCTTTTCTTCTTTTTCTGCAAATCTACTGGCTCTCGTATTTGTTTTTTGTCTCGTTTCTGTTGTTCAGATGCATCAGTAAAGGTAATTTCTTGCTTTACACTGATCTGTTAAGATACCAAGTGCCAGTTTCAGGTAAGGTTCTCACTACAGAAAAGCAATTTTTCAATTTTAGAAGATGACAAACTGCTGAAACAGAAAACCTTTTCCTAAGGGAATTATCTTCTGGCTTCACTCTTTCAAAAATTTAAGTGAAAGAATTAATATGTATCTTAAATAAAAAGGGCACAGTTAATTTCCTCAGTAACATTTTGATGTATCCTTTCACTCATCTCCCAAGGTCTTTTTTCTTGACCTGTGGTGATTTTGAGATCAGTTCATATGTTAAAATCACTTCCATCTGTAAAACCATTCAGTTTTTCATACCTATTTTACTTTAGTCCGTGCTGTTGTCAATGCAAGATTTAACGGAACAGTTTATTATATATTTAAGACAAAAGTATTTTTAAGAAAAAAAAAAAAAAAAGACCAGTTCTAATGAAGTTTGGGAAAAAAAAATCTCCACCTAATGTGAACTTCAATGAAGACCATGATACTCTTACGTTTTTCTAACACCTGAGCCACCTGATCTACTGCTAACAGAGTAGTGTTTTAACAGTGCTGTGTTTCTGAAGATAACTCTTCGTGTGTAAGGCTAGCTACTTTTATAGTCCTGGTGATTGTCCTTTATGTTTGAAGGGTAACAGTGATGATGTGCTGCATTACAGACAGATGCTCTGCTTTCTAAAGGAAGTCATCTCTATGCTCTCTGGGAAAGCCAAGGTATGCCTTCTATGAGATATCGTGGAGGGGCATATTTATGGTCATGTATGAAGTGTCACAGTCCAACCTGCAGTGTGAATGCAACTGCTAAGCGTCCACATACCTTAAAAACATACAAGATGCTTCCTATAGCAAAAGCAACTAAACAGTACTATCAACAGCATAAACAGTATGCACCTTCTAATAACACTATTTATTCTGGATTGTAGTTACCCTTGAACATTAAATATACTTAAAGGAGCACATTTTAACGCTTTAGTTCTATGGTAACAGCCTGCTTATAAAATATTTATAAAACAGATACTTAAAGATTATACTTAATTGGCAAAATTTATCCACAGCCAGAGGCAAATGACATAAATATTTTGATAATCAAAATCCAAACAAGCAATTAATAGATTCTTGCCAGAGTAGGATTAGACTACCAGATCAAGCTTCCTAGTAATCTCTCCAATATTTCACAAAGAAATTGCTTACAGGGACATTAACAGCATACTGCAGCCCTTGAGGAAGTCTATCTTGCGCATCCATTTCATCATCATTTTTTACCGTCTCCTCATGGACCATGAGTTCATCATGTGAAATCATCTCTTGCTGTCGAAGTTCACTTTCCTGTAACACTTCATCTGTTGCAAGAATTTCTTGGTGCGGCATAGTCCGATCTTGAAGCACTGCCTCTTGCCGTTCTCTCGATACTCCAGACTGGTCAGATACTGCACCCATCCCTACCATAGCCCTGGATGACTGCATCTGGTCTATGCCACCACATTTAAGAAATAATCCTCCCAGCTTGTCTTCAATGTTCATTCTTAAGTGCAATTACCTACAAAGAAAGTTTTAATAGTAAACATCTACAATTGGTGCGCTTGCTTAAAATTTTTTACTTAAAAACATTTTATAAGAACTCAAGTCAGTACTCAACAAACATACATGCAGTCCTAAAATTGATACTGAGTAAGAACCGAAAGTTGGATATCTTGGAGGAATGTCAAAAGATTCCCCTTTCCCACATCAGTGTGCACACAATTGAACACTCTGAAATAAAAGGTTTCAAATCAGTGCTTCTGACTACTGGCAAAACAATGGTAATTAAATGATGGCTAATTCCTCCTTCTCATTCCTTAGAAAACTTTTAATTTTTTTCCTGTATGTCCTCTTTGCTCTGTTCTCTTTTTCCATTTTGACTATCTTTTACAAACACCTCTTTCATATTGGCCCTGTTCTTCCTATTTCCTTGTCCTTTCAGTGCCCTTCCACTGCTGCTACCCCAGGGCATTGTAGCTCCTGGAACATCTTAATACCCACAAGTGAGACAAAACTGGGCTGCATCCAAAGCAGCAGTTGAGGGAGGTGATTCTGTGCCTGCACTCCACTCTCCTGAGGCCCCACCTGCAGTGTTACATCCAGCTCTGGGGCCACAACTTAAGAAGGATGTGGATATGCTGGAGCAAGTCCAGGGGAGGCAAGGAAAATTATCAAAGGGCTAGAACATCTCTGCTCTGCCAACAGGATGAGAGAGAGAAAGAAGGCTCCGGGGAGACCTTATTGCAGCCTTTCATTACTTAAAAGGGAGATTTTAAGGTGGAGAAAACCTTTAGCAGAGCCTGTTGCAACAGGACAACAAGTAATTGTTTTGAACTGAGAGAGGGTCAATTTAGACTAGATACAAGGAAGAACATTGTTACAATGAAAGGTGGTGGATACCCCATCCAGGAAAACATTCTAGGCCAGGTTGGGTGGGGCTGAGCAATCTGATCTAAGTGAAGATGCTCATTGCAGGAGCTTGGACTGGATGGCCTTTAAAGGTCCCTTCCAACCCAAACTATTCTGTGGTTCTATGAAAATGTAACTTTATAGCTAAAGCTATACATCAAATAAAGACTACAGAGAGGTCAGAACTGTTCATAAAAGACATTCATTTTCACATCCACTAAGCAGGAGCATTAGTGAGGAAATATAAATTTCTATCATGAAAAGCAATACAATTCACAATATTCCAACAAGTATCATAACATTATTAATTGTTTTTTAGCACAGAGCAGGAGACTTTTATGAAGCTGGAAGTGGCAGCACCTTCTCATTCTACTAATTATTATATATGCAAGATAGTTCTAGGACTCTTCTTGGCACACCAGATGTCCAGTCGGAGCAGTTTCCTTCACCCTATTCCTCAGGCCTATAACCCCTACTAGCCATTCCTCAGTGCTCCTGGAGACAGACATACACCAACAGACAGACAGACAGACAGACATCCTTCCTCCATCCCTCTGTGTCCCCACAGCCAGAGAGCAGAGGCAGTACACACACAGTCACAGCAGACACAGGGAGGAGAGGCACAGTGGAGTTGGACAACACACAGCAGGCCCAGGCAAAGCCCCACATGGGACCTTGGGCAGCACCACAACAGCAGCAGCACCTTTGATTTTGATGTGTTCAGAGTCAGGATACAGGTGTGATGTGGGTTCATTGCTACACACCAGCTTCAAATTCCATCCCCCTGAGAGCACAGCATGCAGAAAGAATCCATCCCCATTCAAGTCTAAACTCAGAAGCTATGCTGCTTTCCCTGCAGCTCACAATGACAACTCATAACCAAAGAAATCAGGTCTCTCTACAGGTTGCATCTACAGAAATCAGGCCTCTGCCTAAAGCCAGCAGGGTCATCACTCTGCAGAAATTGCACCATGACAGCCCCTGCCAGCCTAACAGCCTGCCAACATGCAAAAATCTCCATCAAACAAATGTACATCAAATGTCTAAATTTCTATATTTAGTTGCATCCATTTGATCACTTTCTAAATAATTTTCTTTTCCGGGAATATATTTCAAAAATTCTCAATGTATCTAAACATTTGTGAAGCCTTCTTTATATCAAACCACACCAAGTTTACCAAATAAATAGTGGTTTCTTTGTAGGTGAGATCCTAGATTACTTGGTAGCAATAGAAGCCACCAGCTGAAAGAGCTGAAAAATTTCATGAGGTTCTCCCATACTCCGACACTGTACTTTGTTTCAAATATTACTATTGGTTCTTAAGATTCTGAAAGTAAAACTAACTCAACTGCTTAAAAAAAAAAAAGAAAAACTCACCACACACCTCAACAAATAAAAAGCCGATTAACACATCCTGATTGCAACTCATGTCTTGTAACTCAAAAGTGAAAGAACATTTGTCCCTATTCTGTACCACGAGAGGCTCTAAACTTGTGAATACATCATAGAAAGGCTGACAGCCAGGATGGTCTGACCTCTCTCAGTTTCAAATACTTAAGAAGCAGACCAAAGGAAGAAGCTTTTCAGGCAAATACTTTTTTTTATTATTTTTAGTAAGCCTTGCTCTGCTGGAAATCAGGAGGACAGAGTCACCAACCTAAATGTCTTTATATATGACAGCATCATCAATCTTTTTAACATTTTTCCTTCCCACATAAAAAGCCCATTTTAGGGACCAAAACCACCCATGACAGGGGAACAACATGGAAAAATTCTCTTTAGCACATTTGTGCTTGCAATTTGTCCTTTTTTGTTCTCCTGCAATTCTAACATAAGGAAGTTTGAAATCATGCCTTTGATTTTCACAGTATCTGTCTTCAAATATGGACAACAATTTCTTAATGCCTTGAGTGAGCTCAGGTAGTGTTATGTGAGAAGGTGACTCTCAAATTAATCCACGTAGAGTGAGAGAATGAGATGTCTTCAAGGGAAAATGCAGGTCAGGTATGTCACACAGCCACTTGCAGACATTATATAACCCATGAAGTATTTTTCAGATGTAACTGGGAAACCACACTGATAGTTTCTCAGCAATAACACAAACAAACAAACAAAACCTGGCACAGCACTAAGGCTGTATTCTTCCCACTAATGCAGATCTCCCAGAGATCTTGCAACAACTTGATAAAAGAAGAAAATGAGGATTAATTTATCATCTTTTTGGTTTGGAATATCCTGTGCCAAGTGAGAAAGATGAGATAGAATTGAAATTCTTAAGATTTGGTAAAGGATGGTACAAAAGACCTACGGTTGAGACTGGTTCTTTTGGTAGAGCATTCTAAATATCTAGCCTGAAAGACTTCAAGGAAAATAAAAGAGATATATCTACTCATTTCAGCCTTTATCTGAAGTCAATCCATACTCAGGAGACATCTCACACAGATTGTCATTCACTGTGCTTTTGTTCCACACTACAGAAATACGACACCATCAGGTCACTGCGGATTCTCCAAAGGAATGACTGGACAGGCAGGAGAATACAAGAACTCAAGATGCTGAAACACATTCAAGGGAGAACAAACAGCATCAAGTGTGAGAACATGATGGCCCTAATCTGTCTGCTCAGGCCACTGGCAAGAACAGCACAGAAGGCTGTTCCACATGGAGGCTGACAATGCCCCATCACTCTGAAATTAGGTAGGAATTGCGGAAATCCTGGATTTAAAGCTACTTCCTGGCAGGAAGTCAGGCAGGCTAAGAAGCTGAGTGTTCAACTGTGCAGAGGATCCTGCTGCTCTCACCAACAGAGGCAGGAAGACTCCTGACACACCAAATCTTGGGACAGCTGGCGAGACACAGCAGCTTCCCAGAGGACAGGCCAGCTGTGGACGGGTATTCAGGGAGCTGCAAAGGACATGGAAACAGTTTCCTTCTCACCCTGACTAGCAGGTTTAGCAGAGTCATGCAACTGAAAGCCCTCAAGTTGACTTCCAGTCATGATCTTGAGTCATAGCAGAAGTGGTGCTAATTAAATAAGGCTTTCAAACATCTGGCTTTTCACAGGAAAATAGTGAGAACTCACAGTTCTAGGCTGCATACGAGAAGTGACGAAACAGGATATAAGACTTGTAGTAGGTGATGTTTTAAAACAAAGAGGTAATGTTTTAAAACAAAGAACCACAAACAAAAACAGGCTATTAATCCAGGCAAGAAGCATCCCAAATGCAATTAATTCAGTAAAACACTTTAATTTGTCAAGTGACACCTTTCGGCTCACATAAAAGGAATCCTATCGTTTAAATTGAAGAGGAGAAGTGTTCTTGGAAAAATGACAGTGTGATAAATGTAAGTTAAAAGCATTCAAACAAGATCACTTTAGCCTGCAAAGATTAATATATTTTTAAGTGCAAGATGCACTTGTGAAATAAAGATCAACTTACTTAGAGATTATCTCTAGGGAAGCTACAAAAATGCAAACCACATACACAAACACAAGCAAATTTCTTGGCATAAGACAGTGTTATCCCCATTGCAGAGATGTTTTTCGTGGAATTTCAGAACTTCTATTAAGCTTCACCAAGTCATCTCAAGATTTTTCTTAAGAGTATATAGTTCCTCTGTAAACTGAGAGAAAAAGAGCTGTCAACAAAACCTTTAGAGAATACATTTTGCTTGGTAGAAATTCTCCAAGGCTTTACTTGGAGGCAAGAGACATCTACAGGCAGAGCTCCCTGGGGAAGAGAGAGAGGAAAGAGAAGGTCTGCCCCAAAAAGGTCTCACAGGACCCCCCCAGCACCTTCTCTTTCCACAGGGTGCTCCACACTGCCTGCAGCACATCCCCATGCAGTGAACGCCACTGCTTCATTCAGAAACCGCTGCTTCACCCAAGCCTCCAGCTGCACTTCACAACTATTCATTTCAGGAACCCTGACATCAGCTTTTCCAAAGACTTCGTGCACTGAGCTGGAGAGCTGAGCAGTAAAGACAATATTCCTAATTAAAGAAACAACTACTTAAATGAAAACATGCTGCATGAAAAGCATGACAACATTTCAATTCAGAATCAAAAATAAAAATACCAGCAAGAGAAAACATTCATTGATTCAAACAGTCTGCTGGGATGGTGGCTGCTATGAAGTAGATCTGAATAGAGACCCTGAAGGAAAGCAGCAAAATTTGTAAGCCACCAGAGTACAACACCCGGTCCAGGTCTTGTTCTCCACTTTGATTGATGGTAAGGGTTATTCTGTCTTCTCCTTTCTTTTCTTAAGCATGCAGTAAGGCATTATTTAATTTAATGAGCAAGTACTCAGAGATACTAATTGGGTTCACTTTAAAAATAAAATCCGTATGTGCAGAAACATGAATTCTGTGGGATTTAAAAGGCTATTTATGACAGAGGAGAAAAGAAAACATATTCAAGGATTAACAGCAGAGACAAAAGATGAAAATCATCTGCAGTTTAGTATCTATTTGTAGAACAGAATTAGTTTAATGCTTCTGCCTTTTTTTAAGTAAGATGGACTTTTTGTATTTGTAAACATTGTCCTGTGAAAGTCTTTGTTGTTTTAGAACTTCTGCTACTCCTTTTAAATGTTAAAAAGCAGGATTAGCTGCTTTCTATATCCATAACCCACTCCACCCTCTCTCCTATACTATCTTTTCCCTACTTTAGCAAGGCAAAAAGGAATGAAGACGGCTGAGGGAAACAGGAAAAGAAAGTTGGTAAAATAAAACTACTCTTCTGGCTAAAACCTCAGCTCTTTCTGAAGCACTGCAGCAAAGACTTGAGACAGAAATATGACTTTCACTATAGCAATAAGCTCTCTTTGACCAAGTTTTCTAAGCTAAAACAACCCAAACACAAGAGCCAGGGTGCACAACAGCAATTCTAACTTGCCTTTAGCAACCTGATACTATTCTGATGAAAACTACCTCCAAGATTCCCCTCACAAAAGCTGACACTGTGCTCTGCCCAAGGTATTAAATGGTTTCAGGGTAATCTTATACTGGGAGTAGCTTGATGACATTATTTTAGCTCCACATTTTGGGAAGTGTGTTTGCATTAAAGTAAGACAAGGCAAAATTCCTAATGAGCAAATATCTGAAGCTACAGAACACATACCTGGAGCACTCGTCTCACATCCTTGCTTCAAGAGCTTTTGGAAGAAGGAGTACATGCAGAGCCCAAACCACAAAATGTATAAAGGTTACTTGTGCAAAATACACACAGAATAAACTTTTCAAAAGGCAGTCTGGGGAAACCCCTCAGCTTCTTAGGGTTCATCTCTATGGTCATGCTACAACTATTTGTGCTAAACCGTAAGCTAAAGTTAATACAGTGTACATAAATCTATAAAACTGCTTAAATGAACACTCTCATTCCAGTACAGAATTTTTTCCTTCCCTGTTTAGTGAAATAGTGGAATTCACTTTGGAAAGGTTTATTCTTAAAATGTCAACCACTTTATAATCAGAGCAGTTTAGTGGCATGATTAGTAAAACCTCTCTAAATAGCCAAACTTCTACAAAATCAACTACAACTGATAGGCCATTCCAGTGGGACATTTAGTGTGTTTTATTATTACCCAACTCTCAGTGATACTGCAAGAAACAATCCAATCCAGGAGGTACCTGCCCAAAAGGGAGTGTCCTGCACCTCTCCCCCTGAGACCTCCTTGTTGCCTGCTCTGGGTTGAGCAGAGCATTCTGCAGCTGCAAAGGGTGTTGGACAAAAACACTCCCACAGAAAAGCCACGAGGTTTTTTTTGGATCAGTGGGAAAGAGCAGGTGGAGGATGCAGGAGCAGAGCAGTGAGGAAGCAGGAGCAGGGAACAGCACTGTTTCCTCCAGGAGTGGTCAGTGGTTGGATCAGATCAGAGTGCATTGTGAAACTGCTCCACAAAAGCAATGTGCACACACAGATGAACCTCAGAGCTGCCACCCAGACATACCCAACGGCTATGCCAAATTCAGACCACAGGAAAAATGGCTATCTACATTCTCAAACCCTAAAATTAATATAAAAGTCACCAATAATTCTGCTATTCCTAATGCTAATGAAGAAAGAGATAGCAACAGGGCTTAACAGCATATTTAAAACTACTAATGTTTAAGCACTTCCATGAATGAAACCACCACCAATGCAAGCCCCTCCAAAAGAAAGAGAAAAATTAGAACTTAACAGGTTTCTAACATCCACTTCAGATCCCTATCAAGCCATGAAAAATGCTGACTATTCTCATCATATCAAAAAACATATTTACTTGCACTATTAAAATATGGATATAGTCCAATATAAAATAAAACATAGGTAGCTTTCACAATATCCAAGGTTCAATTTTTACCATACCGCAGAAGCCTAGACAGTAAAGAATAATACCTGATAGTTTTAAATAAAGAACATTAAATAAAATTCTCTCTTCTCCCTACTCAGAAAAATAATACTCAGCTAAAAGAACGATTTTTAAATTAACACACAAGTATTTTTAAGAATCAATTAGAATGTGTTGACTTGCAAAAAGAAAGCAATCAAACATAAATCATCATGAAAAGGTTAACAGATCATAAAATCAACACATTCTAAAAGGTAACATATGATACACTCTTATGACTTGTTGCACAGTTATTTGTGAGTGCTCCATGTTGCTGAACACATGCCAGTGCAGGGCCTGATCCCAACAAGATTGACACTCATACTGAGCTGTGAATAGTCCTATTACAATCAACAGGATTACTCACAGAAAATCTCCTTATCGTGCATAAAATTATCCATGCGTGAAAATCTTTGCCACCTTTCTTATCCTGAAATCTGTATTCCATCATCACCAGCATAACCATAACTTAATGTCATATGTGCATATGGAAAAGCTTATGATGCTGTACTTAAAAAGCCACAGTTCCACATCAAAATCCACAGGGGTGTCACCAGTGTCACAAACATACTTTAAATAGTCCAAAAATCACAGGCAATGCTTTTTAGCTGAAAAAAAAGCCACTGATTTTGTGGCACTACGTTATCAACTGCTAGAAAACAGTTATTTTTGAGAATTTATCTGGGAATTTCTCCCACTGGGTAGTGAACCTCAGAAGAACAATGCAGGATTTCTGTCTCTGCACCATGAAATTTGGACACTTGAGGGTCTTCTGTTGACATTTATATTGAGGAAAACAAGCACTACACATAACGAAAGCTACCTAGCATCTTCTAAGTAGCATTTCATAACTTCAATCCAACTAGTGAAAATTTTGTGAAATTTCATTTACCTCATATATGTCCCAAGCTGAAACATTATAAAAACATTTCAGATAGTGTGTCAAATGGTTTTCCATTTGATTTTGACAACAGTACAGTTCTATCACAAAGCTGAGCCAATCTAATAGCTAAGGTCATTGAAAGGGGCAATTCCTCCTCCTAACTCTGAGAGTCCACCCTATCACTGGTGCCTACTCTCATGCTCAGATTTTTAAGTGTCATTTTTTTTACAAGCCCTTAAACTCCTTGGGTCTCACAACTTCTTTACCATCTGCAAGTATCTGTGAAGCATCTCTGCTCATCACAAGCACTACACTAGTGCTGCTGTTGCTCTCAAATTGGCCCAAACACCCAAGGTGTGTATATGTGCACATGTTCCTTCTCCTTGGAGGATGAAGAATTGGCTGGATGGCTGCACTCAGAACCAGAGCTGTGGCCAGTGGCTCAATGTCCAAGTGGAGACCAGTGACAAGTGGGATTCCTCAGGGCTTGGTACTGGGACTGGGGCTGTTCAACATCTGTGTCAGGGACATGGACAGTGGACTGAGGGCACCTTCAGCAAGTTCCCACAGACACCAAGTGGTTGCTGCCCTGGAGGGAAGGGATCCCATCCAGAGGGACCCTGACAGGCTGGAGAGATGGGCTGTGTGAACATCATGAAGTTCAACAAAGCTGAGTGTAAGATCCTGCAAGTGAAACAGGGTAATCTCAAGCATAAATACTGGTACTGTACTTTTTAAAAATACAAATACCATAAATATATGTGCATGTGTGCCTATATATATACACATACTTACGTGGTTTTCTACAGCACACTGGATGGAATGCTCCATAAAAATATGTGAAACTAGTCAGACAGATTATAATACCCTTGCTCTGTTTGTTACAAGTGCCAAAACATGCATGAGTCACAGAGCACATGAAAAAACCATGAACATTTAGGCAGTTGAACACTACCTTGTGAAATAGGATCAAGCCCTTTCTACCAATATTTTTAAAAATAGATGATCAATAATTATATTTGGCACATTTTCTAGCTGCTTATTCTGACACATTTGGGTCAGATTTACCCAAAATGCTGAGTACTCGGGGCTGCAATTACGTCACTTACAGCAGTACTTTAAAAATATAAAGATGAATGCCATGCTGCTATTTTAATTTTGAAAAAAGCTCTTGAAGAGCTCAATGGACAGCCACACCAAGTACAAGTATTCATCTTCTCACAGGCACCAATTCTCCAGCCATAAAATAAGAAATATCCATTTCCTCTCCCTGAGGCATAGTAAAATACTTGTAATAACAAGCAACGTTCAATATAGGTCACAAGGGTGAACTAATCAGTTTGCAGTGCTCTTGTTCCTGCAGCCAGCACAGCCCCTGAGGGGAGCAGGCAGCACACCTTGGATGGAAAGGTAAGGCTGCAGCAGTGACTGAGAAACCTGCTGAGAGAAGGTGGGCAAGAGGCTCTGGCCTCTCCCTAACCACTGAGCACAAAGCCCAACCAGCAGCAGGTTTCCAGCTAACATGGAACAACCACTTTGGTGCAGAATCATTAGAGGAATGGAACACCAATGTGGGACTGCCATCAAGAAAAGGTAAGCATGACAGTAAGGCTTTGAAAAGAGAAACATTGTTTACCACCATGATGTAACAGAGTTATGGGAGATTTGGCTTCTTTTTGTGTCTCTGCCACTGCTTTTGGGGCAAATCTGTTATCTTGGCACATTATTCCCCCTCCCATCTTTCCAATTCTTGTGTCTAAATCAGGTGCAAGGATCCACCTGGCATTTAGGTGTGAAGCGAGCAGTAGACATTATCTCTGAGGGCCTCACAAGCCTACTGATAATTATTACAGAAATTTCACAAAGAAATATATTCATTCTGCCTTCAGAGCAGGATTAAGCAGAGCACAGTAAGAGAACACATGTTATGCAACAAGAAGAAAGCAAAGTACAGAGCAGCTGCTTATTCAATTCATGGACATTCTAAAATGTAGGGGCTTTGGGGTTCATATATCATGAAATACTATGGTATAATATTAAGGTGCAATATATTAATAATATAAGAAGAGTGGTAAAATTAAGTGGCACAGTTAAAGTTCAATGCTGCAATTTTAAGGCTTGCATACTTGACTTACACCTAAAATTGCTCTTTAAAAGCGTGCTTTTCTTTTAATATCTTTACTTCAGCTTCACTGTTTTTTAAAAGGCCATCTACATGTACTATAGAAAAACAGTAATTACAGAAAAATTCAAGACAATTACTTAATACATCCACATGGATTAAATAACATTGGACAATAAGTTAAAAGAAGTATAACCAAGAAGGTTTTGCTCAAACTGGAAGTTAGCTGCAAAAGCCATTTTAAGAGATTCTGGAAAATATTCCTCATTTACATACATGACAGCACAAGGAAAACTTACAGGAAAAAAGCAACACTATTCTAAACCATAGGTGAGAAGGACATGAATAACAATAGTAAATCTTACAGAGCATAGGTGATATTTCTAAATCTTACTTCAGCACTCAAAGACGTTATTTCAACACAGGCTCTCAGGTTGTGAAAGCAACACAAGTATTTTAGAATACAGGAACAATTCTCCTAAGTTCCAATTTCAACTTCTGCACATCACCATGCACAAAGTAGGCATTTTTTCCCCTAACTTCATTTCAGCAAAACTATTCAGGGGAAGACTACATTCTGTGTAACATCTCCAAACAAATTCTACAAAATATGCTTGCTCTCTCTAAATAAACTTTTTACCAGGCAAGGAACATTTTCTCATCTCACTCTTCTGCAGAGGAAGCACTATCATACCTCAGTGTAACTTTATGTTTAATGGATATTTATTTCATTTCAACTGGGTTTCAAATACACCCTTCATCTATCTACACATGGAACAGAAACTCAAATAATCCAGTTAATCTGAAATATGATAGAATGAATACCTCTTCAGCAAAAGATTCACTCCAGACAGACCAAGCAAATCCTATGCTTTCTGTACTGTTTTTTCAAATACCATCAGCGCTCCACCTGAAAAGATGGGGCCAAAAATCTGGGCCAGGAGACCTGAAAGAGCCTAAAGCTCAAAGACATAGATCTTACTCACTGTTCCACTCCTCAAACCCTATAGGTCTACCTTACCTATATTAAAAAAAAGGCCTTTTAGCAACCTACCTATTCCATAAGACTAATACACTTGGCAACTAAAAATTAAATATCTATCTCACATTTGCTAACATAAACACAAGGCAACACATATGTAACATAGCCAATGGGAAAAAAAAGCCCATATAATAATCTCATCAGGTAAGAAAAAGAATTACAGGTGGCAGTTACTTTTCAAAATGCTCCTGACATTTCCAAAAAGCATTTGGACCCTTTGGAGATGGCAGCTTTATGGGACTATAAAACCAGTGGAATGACAATGATTTAGGTATCACTAGAAGTAGCATCTCGACCTGCATACCCTGTAGCCCTTTCTCAAGGAGCAGAGGATGTTGTGTCACTACATTAGGGAGAGCACTGACCAACAGTGAACCAGAAAAAGAAAATGTATCACTGTTCTTCAAATATTCATGCAGTTACAAACTGGGCACCCAGGAGCAATTCTCAGCAGTGGAATCAGGGATTGCTGTGGCCTAAACAGCACTCTGTTACAGCATCACAACAGTGTCAAGCACCTTCCTCCAGAATAAACAGAAGAGTCAGCACATAAACTGACATGTGTTAGTATTTAAAGATAGTATGGAATCAGCCAGAGGGCAAAGGAGTAGACATAAACTCTAAAATCATGGAAGTGAGCAACTAGGTCACTTTCTCAAAACCCCTCTTGGAACACAAGCATGTAACAGCCTATGTACACTTGCCAAGACAACAAAGAAGGTTTTTTTAAGAGTATACTCATCTCCACTTAGGAATTTTTTTCCTCACTGTTGCAACAAATCCACCACCTCCCTACTGCTAGCCAACACTTGTGGTCAGATTAAATCAACTAAGAACTATTCCTATCCTACTTACATAAAATTCCAGAATTGTAAACGAGCCTTTTTAAATTTGTTTGTAATCTGAATGACCCTCACTTCAAAAGGAAAAAAAAAAAAAAAGCAAATCAAATTCTAAATCCAATGTGCTTCTGCAGTGTATCCTCTTCAAAAGACTATGCACAACTTCAGCAAGAACTTCGAGGTAACTCTTGCCCTTGATACTTCATAAATGGTATGAACAAGGAATCCCGCTGACTTCTACCACATACCCCAAGGTGATTTTTACTCATCACAGCTTTAAATTTCTCAAACAATTTTCAGGCACTTAAGCCCATTTTCAGATTGAGGCAAGCCAAAACATGAGATGTCTAGAAAGTATTTTATAAGAGCAATAATAACACACATATCCTGGCCCATTAACTAACACTGAAAATAATCCAAAAACTAAAACGCAGACTTCTCAGGACTGTGGCCTCTTGAATAAAAAGGTTGTGGAAATTGGACTCTACCTCAATGACTTTGGTGCCCTGCAGCTAATTCTCACTAATTAAGTCCTAGAATACACTAAAAGAGGAATTCAGAATTATCAAAAGACATGATACATGTTTATAACAACTCCTGTAATTATTAGGAACAAAAATCTTGAAGGTTTTTGATGCCATTAACTCACAGACCAATAATTAAGGGCTACCATTCCGAACAGGTCTGAAATTTTTGAGAATCCATAGTCAAATAACTGCATGATGAAGCCAAGTCTTAGTAAAATACATTCAATATAATCCATATTACTAAGCAAGGAAGAAACCAATCTGCAAAGTCAGAAAATATTCTGACAGGATTCGGATGAAAGAAAAATTCAGTATACTCTGCCTTTATGAACTACTTTCCAGATACTGGTTCCTTATCCAACCATGTTAAGAGTCTCACCTCCTGAAGCCCTGAACAGGCTGATGCAGCTCCACTCACCCAGGTTCCCTCAATGCAAAGATGTGTCCCATGGGCAACAATTTGTCACAGAATCCTAGAATGGTTTGGCTTGGTGGAGCCCTTGAAGATCACCTATTTCCAACCTCCCTTCCACTAGACCAGGTTGCTCAGGGCCCCATCCAGCCTGGCCTTGAATACTTGACAGGGATGAGGCATCCACAGCTTCTCTGGGCAACCCCTTCCAGTGTCTCACCATCCTCACAGTCATTAATTTCTTCCTAATATCTGCTCTAAATCTGCCCTGTTTCAGTTCATTACCCCTTGTCCTATCACAGCCTGTCCAGGTACCCAAGATAGAAGCACCAGAGCCAAGCCTTCTCTGCTGAACTCGTGTCCAACCAAATGTGGGAAATGAAGAGTTGTCCAATGTTACAGCAAACTTTAAGCACGTAAGATGTAGCTACATCAGATTCCATTTTCTCTGCATGTGCAGCCACACTCTCATCACCACCACAACAGCAGAAAGCCCCCTGCCTGTCCTGTGACCTACAAGGAATGTAATCCAGGGACAACACAAAGGCACACTAGACAGTAAAATGCAAGACCATGCAAAGAATTGACAGATTAGGTTTTCTCTCAGTTTGTCCTTTTACATCGCTGTTCCTTGAAAAGTGACAGTAAACTCCCACTTAAAGCTGCACTACATTTGATCCAATGCAGTGCATGTAGCACTGAGTACAGATTCCTAACAGGCACCAGCTGAACACGCCTGGTTTGCATGATCTACTTTTCACTGTCAGATTCAGACAACAAGCCCACTGGTTTTGTCTACAAATTGCCACCTACTCCACATCTTCCAGTAAAATACTGTGACAACTGGATGATCATCCTCTGTGTGCTTCTCTTCCATAAATTCTATTTTAATCCCCCTCTCAGTAACTTAATTTCATCATTGGTGATCATAAAAACCACATTACAAATACATAAAAATTCTTTTCTACGAGTCATTTAAAAAGACAACTTCATAGTCTCTACCAGGAAAAAACAACACTAAAGCCAAGTAGTTTTTCCCTACTTCCTTATACCCATAATAATACCATCTTTCCTGCTCCTCAGAACACAATCACATAACTCCAACATCTTTTTGCTAACTCAGACAAAAATTCATCCCAAAATATAACTGTCAGGTTCACCAGTGACAGAGGAAGCTCCTGAGAACCACAGCCTAATAAAGCTTTCCTCCTTGAAGGATGACAGCAGTCTTATCCATATGAAAGATTCATTTTTATTTGATAGTGTTAAAGCAGTATTCACTCAGGGCACCTTGACATTAGATTTTATTTTCAAGAAAAGCAGTTATAAGGTCAAAACATAAGTTGAAAACCAAAATTTCATGGGCATGTCTGGAAATTCTGCAAGTGATTTTGGTAAAATAATTGTATCACGCGTTGGTACCCTGAGGATTGACCACCTCCTTCTGTAGTTGATCTACAGTGGTCAATACAAAAAATTTCTTCAAAGTGAGCAGTGCAAGATTACTCTAGCAAAAAGGGAGTTGGTTGAGTTAACCAACCTATCGTGAAGAACTGCTTTGTTAAAACAAACTTTACAGACACAAAAGTGAACATCTTAAATTTCTGTGTAGTTACTGCTGTATCAAGAACAGCTCAGTGTTATAAATGACCCAACTTAAAAGCCTGACAATTGTCATCCATCTCACATGTATTTTGTTTGATAGAGACTGACACGTAACAGTGACCTATGTTAGAAACCACTGTGTGTATGTGGTCAAAACCAGACGAGAATCATGCCTCAGGAGATGAGAATTTGCTTCAGAGTACTCCTATTAGAGACACTCTGAAATCACCCACTGAATCTGGAAATTCTGACAGTTATAATGCC
Organism: Prinia subflava; assembly: GCF_021018805.1. Taxonomy (NCBI): domain Eukaryota; kingdom Metazoa; phylum Chordata; class Aves; order Passeriformes; family Cisticolidae; genus Prinia; species Prinia subflava. Next base: position 29,924,534 of record NC_086252.1, read on the forward strand.
TACAGAGTAAAAAAATTCATCCATGGATCCTGTGAAATGTATTTATTTCTTGGCTTACATACTCACTTTGCTCCCTCTTCCCTGCCTTTACAAAACTGAAGAATGTCTGCAGTGCAATACTAAAGACACTTGTTGAAAGCAAGCCTGAAGAGCTTTCAGTACCCACGGAAGCCTGCAGAAAACCAGTATATTTAGAAACTGCTTCCTTGCTTTGCCCGTTCGCAGTGACATCCCAGGCACTAAATACACTGCTTATTGTTTGGCAAAACAAACTTCACATTATGATGAATATTTCTCATTCTCCAGGACTAGAGCTTTATGCCAGACAGCATCATAAATACATGCTACAGGTGTCTTTCATATACATCTGCACACACACACTTTTTAGAGGCATTATCACCACTTCCTTGACTCAAATACAATCCTAGCAACAGAAAAAGAAAAATCTGACAAATTTTCAGGGCAATCACACAGCAGTTAATATTCAGATAATGTAAAAAGTTGTTTTTTCCTTTTTCTTGAATATTGCTAGTGATCATGTGACTAGGACACATCTGCACAGCATCAGTATTTCTCACTTCACCTCTTGCACTAAGGTAATGTGACCTGGTCATGATGTTACTGTTACTAAACCTCTCTAATGAAGTCTTTTATATCCATGGTGGGGTGCATAAGTACCAGAAGTTAACAGAGATTTAGGGGAAATTATTACAAAAACATTTAAGACAGTTGTACAAGTTTTTATGAATGGGCATTTTTTAACCTTGCAAATGTAGCTGCCATTTGAAACTATTTTAGAGCAGAAGGCTTTATCAGTCACACAGCTGAGCTCACACAGATATCAAAACAGCTTTACACATGAGTAATATCACATGTTATATCAAGAAACTGTTTTATGGACATTTTACAGGCACCTTGATTTTTGGTTTTTATGTTGGATTTTTTTGGGTTTTTTCCAGTGCAAGACATCTAGACAGTTTATATTTGATAGGCTGTTCATAAATTATACCCTACTGCTGTTTGCAGGTTGGAACTTCTTCCCACACAGATTTCATTTTATCATCAGACTGTTTAATTCTGCGCTTATAAAAATGTCATCCTAGTCATAAGGGAAGAATTAGACAGCACTGTCTTAAGACTTTCTGCACATACCGTGACAAGATGCAGATACTGTGACACTAATATGCCAGTAGAGTGTATCAGTTCCAGGATCAGGCCAAGGCACATGCTGCTACTGAGTTATGGCTTGTTGTTTTCAAAAGTGCAATGAAATAATAAAATAATATAAGTTAGTAATACATTAACTACATTACAGTATTTGCACTGCTACCTCTTGATATCATAGCCTGGAATACACTAACACACTGATAATATCCTAAGAGTGCATTAAAAATTATTTTGGTGCAAAAGCAGTACCAGCTTCTATATTTTCTCCCAAAATAACATTCTGACTGTGTGAAAGAAGTTATCAGGAGATTCTAACCCTTCTGCATGTTGTGAATTCTACAGTCTTTCTAAAAGACAGTGAATTTCCCCTTGCGACACACTTATAATCAAGTTTTGTGAGAACATATTATAGATTTTGTCCAAGTATTTTATCCAACATGTTGAATGATATACAAAAAATATCTCTATATGGAGTCAAGGGAAGATAATTAAATCACACATAATATTTGAATACTCACATATGTTATTGTATTTTAATTTGTACAATAATTTGTAAGTTAAATACTTTAAAATTTTATCTCTTGTGTAGTTCATGGAATTACTGCTGATGTATAAAACATTCTGTTCTTTGTAGATAAAAAATGTATATTTAAAATGTATATAGAATACCAGCTAATGAGCTAAACAGATGGGGTTGTGCATTTAACTTCACTGGAAAGTACTGAAATAAAGTAACTAACAGCATTTGTGTAAATGAAAATAAATCTCATGAAAATCTGAATAGATTTTCCTTTGTTTGACAGAAATTTGTGCTTGGCATGTAACTACATATTGTAGCCAATGGCTGTGGTTTGCTGACATGTCCTGTCAATAGCTATGTCTCAACTGTTAAAAACCAGTAAGTTTGTACATTTAACTTAATACTAGTACAAGGGTTTCTGCACAGATTCCAATTTACAGAACTGAAAAAAAAAAAGAAAAAAATAATCATGAATCTCTGTACTCCAAGAAATATAATTTTCCCACAAGTATTTCTTTCAAAAAACCTTAAACAAATTAAAGTGGAACTTAATCACAGTACTGATCCTTTCCATAAGGCCTGCAACTAAATAGAGGCAGACACCCATGTCTGGTTACATCCATGGGGCCTTTGTGGGACCACTTTTGTCTTTAAACACTCAGTTATGAAGATCTGACTCCAAGCTGAAGGCTTGAATCTATTTCATCATAAATGATGTTCCTTTGAAAGGCAGCTATCATTAAAATGTCAGGCAAAGGCAGAGGAAGTACTTATTTTAAATAAAACCTATATGTTTCTCTGTTAGATCCATTTAAGAGCCTTCAAAGTAAAATATATTTCCACTGGTGTTTACTTTTCAATGCTTGTGCCATTCATTTAACATATAAGACATGCTAAGTTTGGAGAAGAAAGCTGGATGCTTCATTCCATATTTAGGGTAACAGCAGTATCTTCATTTATGAAAGACAGTACCCTAGTGTTACTATTTCTTATTTAACTTCCGTTATTTCACAGAGAAAAATGTATTTTATATTAGAGCCAAAATGAAATCAAACTTAATCCCAAATTATGCTAAACACTTAAAGGGGTTTTGATAGATTAAGGCCCACTCCATCAAGCTGCTCCATACAGACAGGTCTCCATTTGTAAGAGCCCACACAGCAATCCTCGCCGGAGGAAGACACTACAGAGATTCCAGTCACAAAAAAATCACAAATGTATGCAGCAGACACAACAACCAAACCCACCATGTTTCTCCCCAAAGTACTAGAATACAACAAACACTTCCTCCCCATCAGTACACTTTTAAATGTATAACCTAAATCCACATACTAACAACTGATACCCTGAGCTCCACAATTTACAAATCTGTATTACTGAACCTGTGGTGCAAGGAACGTATCTAGAAGTGAGCTAAACTCTTTAAGATGAACATCACCATATTTCACTAGAGTAATATATTATTAGCATTCTCATAGTTCAACTCTAACATTACTGCTACACAGAAATTCTTAGACAGAAGTACAAACTTCCAACCTCAGTGGTTTTACATCAATTGTCTTTAGAACATCCCCATGCTCCACAGTGCTTTAAATCCTCATACAAATAAACTTGTACACACTCAACTCAGAGGGCAAACCACCTTTTGAAAAACTACATAACAATTCCCAAAGTATATGTTCCTTCATGTGAACAATGTAGCCTGCAATATAACTTTTCACTTTCTGAATAATTATTCTCCCTTCTTTTTTTTTCAATCATTGTGGTTCTTCAGGTAGCTACTTACCCACTTAATAGTTGGATTTCATGATCCATTACATTAGAGATTTTTTTCATAAACAGTATGTTTGCAATACAGTAGACATAAAACACACATGGACAAGACAGACAATAACAGAAGCACAGATTACATCTGTTCTCTCAGGTCTCAGCCTGAGGAGCGAAGACAGAAGTACACATGCACACAGCAGTCTAAATGCAAGAGACCATCCTCATCTTTTTCAGCTTTCTTCATTTTTATCAGCTCACTGACTAAGTACAGGTAAACTTGGGGAAGCAAGGCATGCAGACATCCAGGAAAAACTACAAAGAAAACACTTTTGGAAGCTGAACACACACACACATTCAGTACTGCACTCATGACCAAAGGCCATGATGACAGTTTTCAGGAAACTGCAACTGAAAATGAATTGTGTTTTCCTAAATCACTGCAACAAGAGCAGGCTTTGCTGGTCTCTGCTCTGGATGTGTGTGTAGCCTGTACCCAGAGCCTGCAGATCCCACGAGATCCACAGGAAAGCAGGCCTCACATGCTCCAGAGCTTCCGGGGCAGCCAAACTCCTGCGGATGACAGCTGTCACTGGACAATGCACAAACCCAAACACTGGAAGGGAACACTGGAAAACTAACATTGCCTGAAGGTATGCTAACTCCTCACACAGCAGGAGAGATTTTAAGTCTCAATTCGACCACTTTATCTGGACTGATTTTGAGAACAGGATAAGAACCCCTGCAAAAATTGATGCAGGGTAGTACTGTTTTTCTACTTCTTCTCTTCACAAGGCGTATTCATGAAACTCATGGAGAATGGCTACAAAATTTATACCACTTACAACAGCAAAATTGGATATGGGCACTCCAAAGTGTTGAAGCATGATGGGTAGGGCCCAGGTTCCTAACAAGCTTGTAAAGTACTACTGACACTTGCAAATAGGTACAGAAATAAACAAAGAAACTGAGATCCCATTCAAAAGAGAAAACACAGTCCTCTGTCATTTGTCCTGTCCAGTGGCAAAGATGCTGCTCATCAGGACTAAGACATCTCTCCCATCTACAACTTCTTGGACCAGAATGTCACGTGTATGCAGACAGAGACAGGTCTGCTCCAGGCAGACTTTCAAAGCAAGCCTAAAGTTGTGACCACTGGATTCCACACATCTACTTTTTTTTTTAAATCACTCTGCAAAATCTCTCACAGCTGCCCTAAACAGTTTACAAAAACAAAGTGATCAGAGAGATGGTTTACGTTTGCAACATAAATGTCTTCCCTTTCCATGAGCCAACTTAATGCAGACGTTGCTGCACTCACCCCAGCTGAGGCTGGCAGGAATCGGGGGAGGAATGATGTTGATGAGTGAAAGTGTTTGAAGCCCAACTAATTTCTCTTCAACTCCTACTGGTCCCCCCTGCTCTCCCAAGCCACTTCCAGCCTGGCACTTGTTAGCAGCTCCCGACGCTGGGGAAAAGAGGTGCCTTGCAAAAGCTTCCTCCGAGCGGCTGAGAGGAGACTCTGAGAAGGTTATGCAGAAATAAAACCAAACGAAATGACTGTTCGCAGGTCGGCACGCTTCACCTATCTTACACCGGGAACAATGGAGAGGCGGGCAGCGGGAGGATACGGCCCGGGAAGACGGGGCCGGGGGGACGCGCTGTCCGTCCGTCCGTCCGTCAGCTCTTTGTCCGTCTGTCAGGCAGCCCCGCTGGCCCCATCCCCGCCGCCCCGGCGCGGCCTGCGCGGCCCCGCGGCTCCCGGCCGGGGGAGCGGACGGAGCGGGAGCAGCGGGAGCGGCGAGAGGCGCGGGAGCAGCGGGCGGAGGGCGCCCGCCGCCTCTTCATCCCCGCTCCCCGCCGGCCTCTCCGCGCCGGGGCCAAGCGCGGCCCATGCGGGACGCGCCGCGCTGCGGCCCCCCCTTCCCTTCCTTCCCTTCCTTCCCCTCCCTATCCTCCTCCTCCTCCCTCCGTCCCTCCGCGCACCGAACGGCCCCGACCGGCCCCGGCTCGCTCCCGCCGGCACTTACCGGCCGCAGAGCTGCGAGGAGAAGGCGGCCGGGCCGGGCCGGGCCGGGGCGCGGCGGCGGCGGCGGCGGCTCAGAGCGGCCGTGCCGCGGCCCCGGGCATGGCGGGGGCGGCGGGGCGCGGGCAGAGGGGGCCGGCGGGGCGGCGGCGGCGGCGGGGGGAGCCCGGGGGGAGCGGCGGCGGCGGCGGCGGCTCCTTCCTGCTGCTCCGCCGAGCGTCCGCGGGCGGTGACAGCGACACCCGGCCAGAGCGCCGCGCGCGCGCTGCACCACGGGAAACGCGCCCGGAGGACCGGCGGGCCGGGAGGAGGAGGAGGATGGCGATGACGGCGATGGGCGAGCGAGACGGCAGCCGGGAGCCCCGCCGGGGCTGCGGCCGCTGCCGGGGCGGGCGGTGCCGGGTTACGCGCGGGTCAGGAGGCCGCCGCGGCCGTGGCAGCGCTGCCCGCCCGGCCCCGAGCGGAGGCGGGGCGGGAGAGACCCTCCGGGCATCGGCCTGGGCCGGGGCGGCCCCCGCGCCCCCCGTGTCGTGCCAGCGGCCTAATGCCCAGCAGGGCCGCCCGGAGGAGAGGAGGCCGGAGCGGCCGCGGGCGGTGGCAGGGAGAAGGCTTTACTATCAGAATTGTTGGAAGGGACCTCTGGAGATGATCCCGTCCACCCCCCCTGCCCAGGCAGGGTCAGCTGGAGCAGGTGACACTGGAACGCGTCCAGGTGGGTTTGGAACGTCTCCAAAGAGGGAGATTCCACGGCCCTCCTGGGCAGCCTGTTCCATGTAAAAGAAGCAAAGCCTGATCCGGTTCCCCACTCCTGACGCATCTCTGGGGTGAGGCCCCACTGCAGATTGCCAGTGCCATTGCAGAGGTGGTGTCCCTCGGACTCTCAGGGCCTCCAAATCCATCTGAAAGTCCCAACGTGACTTTTCCGCGCTGTAATCTCCACGATCATGATGTTTGCCATGAACCTGCACAGTAAACTATTTGGAGAATTGCTAGAGGCCAAATCTTAAAACCCAACGCCTTCCTTGGACTAGCACCCCACCCAAACTGGCTGCACCTCTGCGGCCTGGGCTGTGGCACGGTGTCACTTGCACCTCTCAACTTCACCTCTTTCAGGGGTTACCAACTTTTCCTCTTTTCGCTAAATAAAGTCTTTCACCCGGCAACACGTGCGTACCTCAATTGCTCTGTGTCATTTGCGTATAATTAAGCATGTGCTTAAGTGCTCTGCTGGATTGAAGCCAAGATCTGCATAAGCTCTGTTGGGTAAAATTTACCAGCTTCGCTGGGCTTAGCTCCGTGAGTCATTCAATCAGCAGAAGCCCAAAGCTTTTTACTACAAGCTTAGTTATTCCCAGGCTGTCCTACAGGATCACCCTGTCTCCATGATGAGGCTTATGCCCTTCACTCAGGTCCTGGTAGAAGTGAGACGCATCTGCCTGGTGAGTCAGCTGAGCGTGGGGTTTCGAGTTCCTTCAGCAAGGTGCATTAATAAGGTTCTGCACTCTCACACAGGTCAGAGGTTGTGCCATCAAGTTACAGTGCAAGAAACTGCATTAAGGGGAGAGTATTAATGACACTGGGACCCTGATGAAGGTGTGCCCTGACTTTGTGCAATGTGTACACTTCAAAGTGATGGTGTCGAGTAATCAATCTCTATGAACAGAGGGAGGAGTTAATAAAATGTAGCTACATTCCATGCAGTCCTCTACAATTTTACACAAATACAAAGAGTGTCATTATAAAATGGGAAACTTTTTCATTTCCAAAACCAGACTTTTAGAAACTGAGGGAACACATACATTTATTCAGTTTTAGTTTTATTTTTCCTTCAAAGACAATTAATTTGGTGACTGTACTCATTTTTCCTTGTCAAAAAAACAAATCTTTTGAATTGCATTAAGACTGAGTCAGGAAGCTCAGCACTAAAACCTTATTTTAAAACACACTGAGGAATTAAAGCTTTCTGCAGGGTGAGCACAAGTCTTTCTCCAAGGACACATCAATTGGAACCTGCTTTTCAAAATATCTGTTTGGCAATTAACAGTCTAACACAAAGAAGAAAGACTGTCTTGTATTTAATGCGAAAAAGTAAGACTCAGCATATTTGAGTGCTGTTCATTACTCTTCATTACTCTCTTACCATTCTTCTGTGACCTTAATCAAGACATGTTTCAAATTTTGAACGACAGTTTGGGTTAGGGTGCAGGTTTTTGTGTTGTTTGAAGAGGAATTAGGCACCTATAAATTGTCAGGTTCAGTGAGAATCTTACAGTGCTCCGTCCATCTGGAAGTCCCCCACACCAGGGTAAGAGGTGGTGAAGGGGCACATCAGACCTTGGACCTGTCCCTCACATATTTTCAAATGATGACCAAGTCACCCAGCTGTGGCACTGATGTTCATGTTGGTGGTCAGACACATATTTAATACTGTGCTGTTTATTTATTAATATTAATGTTTTGACATAGCAAAATAGAAGAGAAATATATAAACTCAGCAGCTTGAGAAGCTTAAAGGAGCATTTGCATTTTGACCTATATTTTTTTTCTTTACACTGCTCTGTAAATAGCAGAAAAACTCTGCTTTTCCCTAGGTAAAATAATTAATAGTCTTTAATATAGCCTTTCCTCTGCCTTCTGAATTCCAAAAGTTGCCCACCCATGAGAAACCCTCTAAAAGGCAATGTGTATGCAACATGGAGCACAATACCTTTTTTAAGAAGGCTAAATACTGGAAAGTAAAAAGCACTTCACCCTCCTTCCTTTTACTTTTTTTTTCCTTCTTTTTTCTGTATAAATTTAGAAACAAACAAACAAACAAAAATAGGAAGCACAACTAGTTTATGTATTACAAAGTGGCTTTGGGGAATCACTGGGGATTACATGTGTTTTTAAAGGTCTTAACCAGGAAGTGCCTTCAAAAGTAACTGCACACATCAAGCAGAACCAACACATTTGACCTCCTGCATGAAAAACTAAAGGATTTAATTCAGAAGTGTATGCATCATGCCAGTAACTTCTACTGAAGCAGCTGTTGACCTGTAAAGATCCAGTCTGGGAATTTGAGAGAGAAGTCCACCAGTTATGTAGGCTTTTATGATGGCCTCATAGCCTAGCTCTCAAATGTATGCCCTCATATTTATCTGCATTCATCAAGCCTGAGCTTCTAATTATTCATTTTAGCTATCAGTTTAAGGACTGTATATAAAGATTTTTAATTCTGTTCTCCAAGTCTTGCTTTATCCTTGTAACTCTTCCTAATTCCCCTTCCAGTTTTTCAAAAATTAATTTTGTTTGTTTGAAAATACTGTTAGGATAGGCCTACAACTCAATATTTTAGACCACAGACAGGTAAATCAACAAACATTAAGTGCAGCTTCTTTTCAGCCACCCATATCACCTTTTTTCTGTGCCTTTGGAGTGATGTACAGAGTCCAGCGATGTGACCTGTCCTACTGATTTTGTCCAGGCTGAAGTTCCCTGCTGCTCCTCTGTCCTTTGTCATGTAAAAAGGGATACAGCATGCCCATCTTCTCCTCTTCCCCCTGCAGATGTCACAGCTCAGAGTTAATAGTCTCATTCCTTCCAACACATATGGTTGGCTTTTTTTGAGCAAAAAAAATAAAGATCTGTTGGACTATTTATGTCTGTTTGTGGTTACAGGATCAGGCCAAAGGAAATGTGAAAAACAATCTGCACTTCAGCAATCAATATCTTTACTGAGTATTTTATAATGATGCTAAGTCTTGGAAAAACAGACTGAAGATGATCAGTGAAGAGTTCATGTCGGTAGTTCACATGCGGAAAGCACTGCTTGAAAAACGTTTATGTTCTCAAAAGAAGGTATTTGCAAACAAAGTTCAAATCGTAGGTAAATCCAAGAGAAAGCATGAGGTGTTAGGGTATGGAAATACACAATTCATCTTCCCAAGAAATGCTAAACCCACCCTTTCTGTACTTGTGGAATCATCAAACAGCTGAAGCTAACAACTTCAGTGCAAGATGAGAGTAACCTGACTTTCAGAGATTACAGGTGTGTTCTCTGCATCCCACTCCCATTATTCTTCTTCAGTTTCCCTCTTCCCCTCCTTCCTTGTCCACAAAGGTCACTGTTGGTAGCCAGTGTGTGCCAGTGATAGAATGCATGGTGCTTTAGAAATGCCTTGGTGAATGCCTGACATTTCAGCAGTGGATTCAATCAGAGAACAGCTGCGACTGAAAGCTAGAAAATCACCTTCCATCCTTTTTTTCAATTGGAATATTTCACCAGGGCTTTAAGTAGCACACATATTCAATGCAGAAATATAATGAGTCCATTGTCTGAGCATCCACTCACGTTGTCTGTAAATTGCTCCTCTTCATTTCAGCATCCCTGGTGGAATTTGTGTTTTAATTATTTAATGTTTTTTTATAGCAAGCTTTCAATTCATGATCCCACGTACGCCTGACTCAATAGTCTGCCTTGCCCTATATTGCTGGCAGATCAGGAATCAATGACAATGCTAGAGTGGCACAGTGTGCTTGTCCTGACATCACTAATGCACAGAAATGTGGTGGCATGAGATGGCTCAAAACACCTGGGCATCTGATGTTTGCAAACAAAAATAATTAATTATAGTCGATATTGGTTAGAGGGTGCATGCAAGTCACCCATCTCTTTTCCTTATTCCCAGAATCTCTTCTGTTCCCAAAATGGTTACCAGGAGAGCCCTGTTCCACCTAAGCCCTGAAGAATTCTTCGTATCAGATTAGTTTCTAATGCCACAAACAGGCCTGACTTGACTCAGTCATTTATTTTACAATAATACAGCAGCCTGAAGGGCTTTAAAACTTGAGATCAAGACAGCACAAAAAGCCCAGAAAAAAAAATGAAAAGTTTGATGAGAGATATACCTGTCTGAAAAAAGAAAGATAGCAAGGCAGCATCAGTCAGGGTGGGTTTGTGTAGACACGAGACATTCAGATATCTGTAATACGTCTGGCTTGGTCCCACGTGGCATTCCTGTAAAATTAGCATTATAAATCTCTAGACTAAAAGAAGAGAGGATGTTTAATGTCCCATGCTGAGATGTCTAATAGACAGAAAAAGCAACAAAAATGATGATAATGTAGCACTTGCCTAACACAAATTGTCAAATGACACGAGACAGAACTTAAAGAAGCCATTTCTCTGCCTTAAAACACAAGTTATAAGTAGAGCAGAAAGCCATCTACTATTAACTTAGATTGGCAGCCTACCTAAGACATTTAAGTTGAATTAACTACAGATAGGAAAGCAAGAGGGCCTTAAACCCCAGTGTGAACACTTTAGGATTAAGCTTTTCAGAAATAAATGTAAAGGAAGTGAGGGATATTTTATCTGTAAAAGAGAGAACATCCACACAGGGATTTGGTGGGCTTTAACTGTTGCAATTTAATGTCACACCTTTACTTAATTCATCTTAATCTTTCCCATGTGTCTGTCCCACTGCAGCTGAGTTCTTTAATTTGAAATATTATAGTGGATCTAATTTGAAAGACAGCATTAGCTGAACCATTAGCTAAAGGCTGGTCCGGGTGGGAGGTTACTCAGGGATGAGTAATCAGCCACTTCATACCTACTTTGTGTCAAAGCTCTTGGTTTACACTATTGTGTTGTAGGTTGCCACACTTTGCATGTGCTGGGAGTTTGTGCAAGCCAAGTACAGCATTTTAAATTCAGATCCACACCTCTTTACAATTGTAACATTAACCTGATTGAAAGCAAGATGCAAGATGTGCAAAGCAGGTAGGACACCAGGCCGTGATGCAGTGGTAAGGATGGGCGATTGATACTTAACAACCAAAAGTTCAAACACAAAAACACATATTTCAGCTTATATATATATATATATATATATATATATATATATATACACACACACATATATATAGGCAGGAGTCTTGGAACTGTATGACCTTTGAGGTCTCTTCCTACCCAAACCACTCAATGATTCTATACATTTAAGCCCAAGAGCTTGTACATTCCCAGGGTTACAAAGATCAAGCCATTATGCCAAATGGGATGTTTCCATATATTGTTTGAGCCAACAAACAATATATAGAAATGCCAACAGAGTACAGAAATCTGAATCTGTGAAAGCCAGTAAAATCTCTAATTTCAGTTGGCAGTGAAGGAAGGGGGAATGAGCACAAATGGACCTTGAAGACCAGGGAGAGATTCTAAACGGCTTGAATTGGAACTCCATAAGCTACTTGCTCAACACAAAAGAAAAAAAAGGAAGGGTTTTGGGGTTTGTGTAAAAACCCAAATAAAAGTCATAGTGCTGCCCTGCCATTACTGGTTTCCTCTGGTACTATGACAAGCTATTAACCATTCTCCAAATTACATAGAACCTATTCATGACTGTCAGAATTTGAACTGACTGGGCTGCCATAAATTTATTAAGTTAATCAGACCCCAATGGGAACCAAGGAAAACCTCAGAGGCCTCCAAAAATGCCAGATGAATGGACAACACAATGGAACCAAGCAAAACCTGAGAGACCTCCAAAAATTCCAGATGAATGGACAACACAATGGCCAACAAAGCTCATTGTATCTGCGTGAAGTTCTGAATTTAGAAGAAAAGGCAAACTGCTAAGATCCATTACAAATGACAAATGGCCAAGGTTCAGCTAAAGAAGGGGGGCCTTGGCAGGGAAAAGCAAGAAGGTAAAGTTGTTTATATGTTATTTTCTCATGAGCCTTTCTCATAAAATGAGACGTGGACTGGATGAAATCTGTCGTAAGGCCAAAGCAAGCAAATTAAATGCTACTTGAATGTAGTGATGACTGCTTTTTCTTTCAAAACACAAGGATGCATTAAAAGGAGTTGACTAGGACTTGTACCAGACTGTTCAACAGGAGGATGAAGACAGGTAAATTTTCAAACTGCACCAAGCAGGAGACCATCCAGGTCCAGCCTCCTCTGCATGAGGATGGAGAAGAAGACAATGGTGTTCAGATCAGTAAGGATGGAGAGAAGACCTGAATCTATGGCTGAGCTAAAGGACATATTGCAGAAGGTGTTTTAGTAGGGCAGTGCAGTTGTTCGCAAGCTGGACATCAGCTGATGTGCACATCACGCTGTTAGGTGTGGCCTGGCTTAAACCTTGTAGCACACAAGGGAATCACTTCCTTTCAGTCTGCACAGGACAGCTGAGAGCTCAGCTGGGCAGGAAAGACATGGCCCAGTTGGAAAGGTCAATAGGAATGCCAAGAGGTCTAGAAAACCTGACCCAAAAGGCACATGTTCCCAAGGAGAGTGCTAAAGGGGAAACATGATGGAAGTCTTCAAACATGTAAGAGGACATCACAGACAAGTGGAGAAAGCTGGTTTCCTTGCCCTTGGGAGGTATGTAAGACATAAATTTTTACCTTTAGGTTAGATATTTTACTGTTTTTCTAATAGCAAAGGTCACAAACCACTGGAATGGCCTGTGGGGCTATGGACTCAACAGAGGTCTTTAGGAGCAGTTTGCACAAGTATACCACAAATGCTTTAAGTAACATAGATCACAGCCTTTGCCACCTGGTGCCACCCAGATTTGGTTTTTGTGTGCAGATAAAGTAAGCAAACAGATAAAATAGGCTGAAGAACAATAAAAAGATACAATATCTTGACACAGATCTGTGGTACAACTTCAAGCAGACTGCTGTGGTCCAGCCATCTCCAGCTGTCTCAGAGACTGGGAACTTCAGAGGATTCAAAGAGCAACAAGGGATCAAGGATCAAGGGTGTGGCAATTCACAAAAGATTTAGAAGATTTGGATTATTATCTTCAGAGAAAAGAAAAGGAGACAGAATAAAAGTAAATGAAGTAATGTCTGGTATAGAAAAAAATCAACAAAGAATACAACAACAGATTAAAATGGGGAACTTCTCTGCTATTGCACATCCAAAACGTTGGTGCTAAACCTAAAAAAGATTCTGAAAGAAAATATCTTGCCAACATGGGTATCTGAGGCACCTGCAAGGCTATAAAGAAGTTTGTCTCCTCTTGCTTGACATCAGCCCTTTACACCATACCCTGTGGTTGTACCACACTCTGTCACAGAATGGGCATGAAATGGGCCAAAGCAGACAAAAATCTGAAGTTTCAGATATTGCTCTTTCTTAGAACAGCAAAAAGGTAAAAAAAAAAAAAAAAAAAAAAAAAAAAAAAAGAATGCTTGTTTCTGAGAGGATGCTGTTTGTGCTGGTAGGCTGTGTCTGGCTGGCCATGCCTGCTCATCACTCAAGGAACAGAGGAAAAGTCTGTTCCAAGTACTCTCTGTGTTAGATATATCACATATCCTGAGCCAAAAACACTGCTTTGCCCCAAAGCAGTGCCTTGAACAGACTTTGTAAAGTCATGGCCTTGGTGTCATCTTAAGAGAACACAGTGTGTGCATGAAGGAGGTGCCTCTGTGTGTCTGGTTTATCCAATAACGAGCAAACAGTGACAAAGCACCTCCAATCCCCATGACAGCACTGACTGCCTAAAAACAGAAGGGCAAAGGTCTTCAGTGCTAAGTCTTACCCAAAGTTAACTTAACAAACCTAGTTATTACTGAATAACTCCAACCATTAAATTTGCAATTATCTATATGCATCAGCTGGTGCATTTGAAGAAATAAACTTGGAGGGGATCAGTTTAAGGACACATAGACACATCAGAAATCCCAGAGACATACCAGAAATGATGCCAGAAATTTGTTGAAAATGCAAAACAAACATCAAGAGGCCCATTTCTGTGAAGCAATGTGGTACTGTGTGTAGGCATTAAGAGAAATGTGACCTTTGTAATGCTGATACATCGCACTATTTTACACAAGGGGAGAGGTCCCTCCTCAGCTGCTCTCTGTGGGACCACTTTGATAAGGAAGGGATGCTGCAGGTGACATGGCTTCTCCATTGATCACCTCAGGAGTGGCAGCAGCTGTTTTTCCACATTAGAGCCAGTGATGGAGCAACACCAGCCTTCAGCTGACAGCTCTGAAGCAGTTTTCAAACAGTACCCAGCTTCCAACAAGCTTGATGGAAAAGCACCATCTCTCCTGGTCTCCTAGAACTTCACACCTGGCGTGGCATTTGTGAAGCCCTCTTCACACTGACATAATCCTTTAGAAGGTTTTGGTGAGGAATGATTGCATCCTGACAGTGAGACCCTGCAGAAGGAGAGCACACCCCCACATTTCATGCCTGGGCAGATTCAGAGAGCCTGAGGTTGGTCAGGAGGTTGGTCCGTGTAACACCAGCTCAGAAAGCTCAGAATAGCAATTACCACCTGCTTGGGAAATCCAGGGAGCTTGGCTAAGCCTTGGAAACAATGCAAAATGAAAGTGGTCAGAAGAACGTCAGAATGGTTTGAGTGTGGGCTGAGGCTATCCCAGACAACAAAGGCTGTTTGGTAAGAGCTGCTTTCCATCTGCAAAGCAGATGGGAGTTCAATGCCGAGGATAATTTAAAAGTCAAATAAATGGTTTAAAATGGCTTGTAGTAAGTAAAACCATATTTCTTTGTGAAGTAAACTGCCCTTGTTTGCTGGGTGGATGTATACACAGCAAGCCAGACAAGCAGATGAAGAAAAACTGGTACCTGGGTTTAAGGAGAGAGTCTTGGTCAGTCTGAGAGGAGGTGCAGTAAAAGGTGGAAGAAAATATCCCATCAGTGCTTCACAGGGCAGGTGGGCAAGGCTCTGATGGTGGATGAAAGCACATAACTGGAGAGGACAGATGGTGACAGTGGATTGCAAGGTAATGCACTGGATACTCTTCTGGGTCAAAGCACTGTCTCAAGAAAGAGGCAGCTTCCCTTCCCCCCAGCCCCTCCGGAGAGCTGACAAGGTCTGTAGAGCTGCCAGTGGTTGTGCAGTAGGTCCTAACTGCCAGACAAAGTTAAATCTCAATTTTCAGAAGCTAGAGACACAGAGGAAATAGACCCTGATAAAATATCTAGCTGATAACCTTGACAAAAATCACAAAACCAAATAAATAAGCAGGAGCAGGAAATTCTGAGTAACTCACTGAGTACAAAAGGGCAAACTCAACAAGGTGACCCCAAATCCTTATACCTCTGGGGGAAAAATAGCTTTATTTAAAAAATATATCATCATATTATCAAAGACTCCTTATCAACACCAGTAGATCCAAGCTGACAGGCTGAAATCAATGACAGCTATTGGAACATGAAGGCATGATAAAAGGCTATGTCTTCCTTTGAAAAATGTATATTTAGATGTAGATCAAGGATACTTTCATTTTGTCAGCTTGGCCATTTTTTGATCAACTCACTTAGCATATTTAATTAAAGATATGATAGCCAATCTCATTTCTAATTGCATGCAAATTGGCAATATTCTGCGGATTGGTTCCTGCTTCGGAAATGTGTCTGTTTGTAGTACAGCCCACTTATGTACTGAAATGGCAGCTTTCTTTCCACAGTTTACAGAGACGTTAACAAAGCTGGAGCTGTCAAAAAATAAAACATCCTCTGCTGTAGCTGTGCATACTAACAAGTAGTCTTAATGCTGGTGAAATTTTCATGTAGAAATCAGTAAGTCAGTGTCCTTAAAAAGAAAGAAAACCAAGCCTCATGTAGTGCCAAAATAGACAAATAAAATAATTTGTTAGAGAGCGTGAAAAAAACCCACAAAACAAGTTCAAAATACCGTAGAATGTGTCATTGAAGTAAGTTATGTTGGTAATACAAAAGCTAACTGAATCACAAATAAAGAAAGTAAGCAGAAGACTGGGGTTTGGCATAAGGTGAGGCAGCATCAAAATATCACATGCAAAAATAGCAGACAGGCTGGGTTAGAACAGAAAGAGGATGTAGCTGTGGCTTCACCACAGAAACGCTGATCACAGGCATATAAAATGGTTAATATTGCAGCTTCAAAGTTTAGTCTACCGAAAGATGATTTTCATAATAATATAGGCACATGTCCTTTGAAGCTAAAATAGAAAAAGGCAAAGGTACAAAAATTTCTGTTGCCCTTGCAGGAGCAGTATACTGAAGCCAATGACAAAGACCAGCTGCTCACATTTAAATCAGATCAAAATTCCTACAAGGCAGCAGCTCAGGGTGCACAGCCCTCTGAAACACAGGGCAAAAAACCACAGATGATGTTTACTGTTGGAAATTATTAATAGTCTGGGCCTGTGAATTTTTTTAATACTTCAAATCATTCCTAACTAATTGGTACTGAGGACTGGAACTGAAGACCTGCTCATGCAGGTCTTCAAAAGAACAAGGTGTCTGTCCATCCTCAAGGCTGTTAAAATATGTGAAGACACAACCACCAACGGGAATATAACATTCTCTGCCTCTCATTGCTGAATTTGCAGATCATCTCACCATCCCCTGTAAGATGTCTATTTTTTTTATAGCTGCAAACAAATGAAGGAATGTTAACCTTAAATCACCGCAGCTCGGGAATGTGGGGAGGAGAGAGGGAGCGCAGGGAGCTGCTGTGATCCTTCCCTGTGATCTGCCTGACCCCGACCTGCAGCTGCTGGTAAAAGCACCACCTTGCACGGTCAGGCTGTCCCTGTGTGTTTGCATAGTTTCTAGTGAGGGTCATGGATTCAGTGTCCAGAAATAAAAAAAAAAAACCTTCTTTGCATGGTGGAAGCTTTTTCAGACCTAAAGTCTGTAGCAGCAAACCACCAGCAACACAGACCACTACATCTAAAGAGTTTATCAAGTTTCTGCGATTCATCTAAGATAAATTGTTCTCTTCTCCCCCTCCCCTCTCAATAGATCTTAAATTTAAAGAAATTCACACCAGAGTGTGAAAAAGAAATCTCAATCACCCTCTAGAAGACGAGATACTGGTCATCAAACATTGCACTTCCTGAAATTGCCATCACATTGTCAGAGCAGTCACAGTGACAAGAGTTGCAGTTTAATTGTTCACAAAATACTTGAACTACACAAGATGACCCATTTGATCCCAGAGTTGGCACGGCAGCCAAGCCTTGGAATGTGCTCACCAGCCCTGTTTGAGAAGCAGTACCCCTGAGCTGGCTTCCAAACACCACAGCAGCTGTCACCCCCTGTGCACTGCTGGATGCGCCCAGGTCCTGCATCCCTCCCCTGGCATGTGGAAGGGCATGGGGGCATCCCCCCACCCCCAGCTCTCCACCATTCCCACCAGATGGGAATTGGTCCCCTGCAATGCATCCCTTCCCTGTAGCCTCTCTGCAGATGGGCCCTCCCTCGTGCAGATGGTCCTGCCTGTCCCCAGCCTCCCTCCCAACACCTTAAAGCCCTTAAATCACTCTTTAAACTTCTTCCTCCCATAGGGACAATTCAAACCACATCATAGCCCACCTAAAGCTACCAGCAACCCAGATTTCTTCCCCTGGAACCTTTTTCAAGCTGGAATAGGTGGGACAAGATACTGCCTGCTGTCACACTGCTAAGCACACTAACCTGTCACTGAGTTTTATTCTAGACCCCTTCCAAGATCCCTGGCTTTGCGTGGGATCTTTATTAGTGTCCCAAGGAACACTAACAGCAAGGATACAGCAAACAGGGCACTGGAGACATGGGGCCACACCTGCAGCCCCCGTTTCACACCCTCTGGTGTGAAATAAAGAATTGCTGACAGTGAGCATGAAGCAGCCTAGAGTTGCTGCCTGGAGCAGCAAAGCACATGGAATTTTGTGAGGAACGAGGCAGTAAGAAAAGCAGAGGAACCAAGGGAAAACAAAATGATGAGCACCTAGCAAGTGCCTCTTTGGAGATGTCCAGCTCCATCAAGCAGCTACTCTGGAGCCCCAGACAGGCACAACATTCTCCTCACCAGGATGGTGACAGTCCCTGCTGTCCAGTGGACCCAGAGAGCCACAGCAGGACAGCCATGGATAGGTGAGGGAAGGAGAAGCCTCCAGGGCTGTGGGTTGCACTCGACCACACTCACAGGAAAGGAGGCTCCCATGGCAGCTGGTGCCTTTCCCAGTCACACATTTACCCTGGGAATTATCCTGTCTGCTGGAGAGCACTGGGAGGAAGAGGTTATGAGTAGCTGCCACCTGCAGTAGGGCAGTGACAGAGCAGAGCAATCCACACACAGAACAAAATGTGGGTGATCTCAGCCCAAAAGACCCTTATCTGCCATCTCATTAATTGCCAGCCAATCACATGCTTCATTGCACAACCTCAATTAGCACCCCACAACAGGTTTTCCCCTCCAAATTCACATCAGCAGGCACTAAACTGGTATGAAATGCAAGTTTAGGGGACCATGGTACACAGATGGAACTTGCCTTCAGTTTATTTCCTAAAGTGGACAGGCCACTGTGGCCACGGCACCAGGAGGTTTGTGTCTCCATTTCCCCTCCCTCTCCCATAACTTCTGCAGAAACAGGGAGGTCTGCATCTCCTCAGCCCTGAGGAATGCTCCAGTGCATTCCCCATGGAAAGGTACCCAAGGAGCAGCAGCCCCTGTGGAAAAGGACCCTTCTTGGAAACAGCAAAAGCCAATTTTGGTCGCAGTGTGAAGGAACACAAGTCTGAGCCCCTCTTAAAACAGTGTTTAAGGATGCCAGCAAGTTCCAGTGAATCTCAAATTGGCACCAGCTTTTGGCCATAAATTACTCAGACATGACTGAAAGAGGGCAGAGATTGCCAGTGCCCTGTCCAGGGGATGAGCAGAGGAGACACAGCCCTGGGAACGTGCAGCTCCAGGGGCAGCACAGCCACCACGGGTACCACTTGTGCCCATCTGCCTGACCCCTGAGCACAGAGACCCCCAGCAACCAGGGACAGCCTTTGCCACAGCCCTACCAGCCCTTCACTGTGTGAATTGCTGGCAGCTGAAACCATCTCTCTTCTTTTCAGAGGATGGAGGTGGCTAGCTACTGTGCCCTTGTCTTTCTGCAGCGATTTCCAGTTCATCTGCCCCTAACCTGCATCTTGGCAGCCCAGCCCAGTGATACGTCACAAATCATTTGCATCAAGCAGATCCACGGGTGCCTTGCTGTCAGTAGATGAGCTCTTTCCAAGTCTCAGGATTTATGGCTGCATCCAAACCACCAGTGCCATGGCCAGGACAGCACAGACTCACCCACAGCTTGACTCCTTCAACTGCTCTGAGAAAATACAGAAATATTAAGGATGAGGAAAAGACCATGTCACAAGGAGAAAGGACATAAATTATCAAATAAGGAGGAAAAAACCAAAAAACCCTAAACCAAAGAAAATGAGGGCTTGACAGTAGCTGAGGTTATACATGAAGAGGAAGGGAAGAAGTATGTCCCACTCAGCTGGAGAAAGTCAGCACAGAAGAGGCTGCAGGACAGCCGAGCACCTTGACTGCACACTCTGCCCTGGGGTGTTTTGTTTGTTTTTTTTTTCGTAAACAGGAGGTACAAGTCCAGACTCTGCTCCTGAAGATCCTGTCAGAGATGGTGCCCAGCCAAATGGGAAATCCAAAAGGAGTCCCAGAGGAGCTAGAACAAAGCTTTATATCTGGAGACGTATGATAAAAAAAACCCTCAGATCAGTCTGCTCCAAACATTGAGGAAGTCTGGATGGGGGTGGAAGCATGATGGCCAAGATCTGCCTCTTCTCTGACAGGTAAGCCATAAGCAAAGAAGTTATTTCTCTGATTTTAACTTTCCAGGTCCAGAAATGGAAATAGTTTCTGTGACAGACACTGTCCAGTAGGAAAAACTCGAGCAGAAGGATTTTGTTTTCATCATTAGAGCAAAGACAATATATCAGCTTGCAAGACAAGACCGACAGCAAGTGGCTTTTCTTAGGTTTTAGATGGTTCTTTTGAGTTTCTTTCCTGCTGTTGTTTTACATTTATGTCACAAACCAGTCTGTCCAGCAAGGATTTCTTCCCTGAGAGTGCTGGCAAACAGCAGAAGCGGCTTCTCCTCCCCTGCGTCCCCCACCACGCCGAGTGCAGAGTACCAGCTGTCATTTGCGAGCACTTATCCCATCCCAGTGACTGCCACGCAGGGGCCTGGGGCTTCCAGATTGCTTCCCATTCCCAAAATTCATGACAAGTGGCCTGATTCGCAAGGAAAAGCCAAAGGCTGGATAAGAAAGCCAAAGGCTGGGTAAGAAAGCCAAAGGCTGGGTAAGAAAGTCGAAGAAGCAACCACAAAAACAGTCGGTCCCCTCGTGGAAAGCACGCTTTCAGTGTCTCTCTTTTTCTGGCTTTGCTCGGTGCGGATTTGGGGTTCCCTGCCGAGCCCCGCGGATCCCCAGGCCCTGGCAGAGCGCGGCTCCGCCGTGCGCGCTCCCGGAGCTGCGCGGGGCTCCCCGGGCGTGCCCGTGACGCCACCGAGCATTTGCTTTAAAATGCCGACTTTCGGCGGAGCTCACGAACGCGCTCCCAAACGCGCAGGACGCGAACAAAGCACGGCAGGGCCGGCGGGGAGGGCCGAGAGCAGCGCTGAGCCCGGCGGGGCCCGGCGGCAGCGGAGATGGCATTGCAAAAGCGCGCCCGGGCTGGCGCTGCTCCCCTCAGGCTCGCTCGGACCCCCTCGGGTCTTGCACAAGAGCTCCGGGACAGGCGGTGACGCCGCCCGGTGCCTGCGAGCCGGCGCCGCGATTTGGCTCCGGCAGGAGCAGGCGAGCGCAGGTACGGACAGGATTTGTTTTTCCTGTTGAAACACATTCGTCTGCAGATCAGCGGCGGCTCTGCGAGCAGCCAGCCCGGATACCACCGGCTGAGTCTTCCCTGCCAGCCCACTGCCAAGCAAACAACACCCAGCTCTCCAGGCAGCACCTGGCTCCTCCGGGATTAACATCCTGCGCTCCAGGCAGATAAACACACGTGCTGGACGGACACCGACCCGTAAACTTTTTTTTTTGGTTTTTTTTTGTGTGGGTTTTTTTTTTTTTTTTTTTTTTTTTTTGTGGTTTTTTGTTTTTGTTGTTGTTGTTGTTGTGGTTTTTTTTCTTTTTTTTTTTTCCCCACAAGCAGAGAAAACAAACAACAGATATAAGACAGGGGTTCCTTTTCCTAGAGAACAGCAAATCTAGTGTATCTGGACGAAATCCAAGATGGGTCTAAAATTCCCACTTTCTAATTTTTAGCAACAAAAAGAGGCCAAAGCGAAAAGCAAACCCACAGAAATCCATTGCTGCTTCTGTTCCTTATTTAGGGTAGACTACATCTGAAATCTAATTATCTCTCTGCAACTCCCTGTGCAGTCAAGGCAGACAGAGAGGGATCTCCAAGGAGCAATTCTTTTAACCTGCATGAAACACCTACCTGGGGATGTGACCGACTCTCTCTCACACCCAGCACCCAGGGATGCTACACTGAAATTACTCTGATCTTGTCTTCTGGGACATGCAAGTCAGACTGAGCTCCTACAGTCAGCAGAGCAGCCTGTCCTTCCAAATATCAGCCTCTTCAAACACCTGGATGTGAAGGAACATCTTGGGTTGGTGTTGACCCAAGGAACTACAACAATGGCACAGTCTGCAAGGGAAGGCTATTTCACAGTTTGTGCTTTATTTTCCCTTCTTGCCACAGATTATGGCAATCTAATAACTGAATTTAGAGTTCCCATACAGCCACACAACAGTTTGCTTTTCTGTCCATTGGATCCAGAAATGTCCCTGTTCAGGGACAGCTGTGAGACATGAAAAGGATATTTCAGTGGGGGAAGTGCACCCCTTGCCTGCTGCTGTATTCCACACCACTATCCTGCAGCAGGAAAGGTTCCTCCAAAGTCAATGCTGGTCACCTTGCTACAAGAAGATCAGTGCTTTGGAAAACAAGCATTGATGAGCAGTTGAAGAATTCCTGGACAAGCCAGCCAGCGAGGACTTGCCACTCACTCTGTAAGGAGGATGGGAAAAAAAGGAAAAGTCACTGCTGGGGACATGGGTCATGTCAAAGCTAAGCAAGAGGCTCTGCAATTTTTTAGAGACAAAAGGACAAAACGCTGTCGGCTGGAGACAGAAGAGGAAAGGGCAGGAATACAAATGGTGAGAGCAGAAGCATCGTGGACGGTGAGTGCTCAACCCAACCTGAAAGGCAATCCAGCTGCCTGAGAGCTCTTCAGTCACTGCAAAAACCCAAAAATTTCTGGATAACAGAAGAACATCCTCCAAGAGACACAGTTCCTGCCTCTCTAGAGCCAATACATAAAATGTAATTAAGCTTATATTTCCAGGGACAGCTAATTATGGAGCCATGAGTACAGAAGCAGCGCCTTCCCTGCCAATGTACATCCTAGGAGGCTGAGAGTGTTGGTGAAGACTTAGAGGACTCTGCACAACACAAAGAAGCAGATATCTCAGCAACATTTATTTTCCATCTTTAACCAACAGATAGGAAGAACAGAAAGAAATTGTGGGTGCAGTTGCATTTTAAGTGGGAGATAAAGGTTTTGTGGCACCTTCTTCCAGTGGGAAGGCTGTGTACTGTGGATGGCCACAGTAGGAGCCACCCTGATTTTCTCAGGCTCAGGCAGACTGAACAAGTTTGAAGGGATTGAACCAGCACGAAGGGAGGCTGAAGGGGAACAGTTGTGGAGCTGGAGTGTTCAGAACAGAAGCAACAAAGGAAATAAATCAGTTGCCTGCACAATGCCAGAGTGGGTAACACATAAAATCAACAGATAGGACATATTTACAGGCACAAACTTAGCACAAGGTCTTACCAATGCCTGGTGAAAAAACTCACATGCCAAAGCATCACCACCAATGGAAAGGTAGGTGACAAGAGAGGAAAGGCTCACCCTCTGGCAGAAGATGTCAGGAACCACTTTTGAACCCACAGCCCTGTCTACCTGCTCAGGCAGCTCAGTCTGCCCAGGACACCAAAAACAGCCACGTCACCACACACAGGCCACTCTAACCTGAGGCACCAACTCTCAGCTCTGTTGCTCAAGACCAGAACCCTTGCATCCCACATGTTGTTCCTCAGATGGGAAAAGCAACCCCGATTCAGCTGCTGACCGTGGCAGATTCATGTGAAAGTCAGTCCTGGAGGCCAAATTTATAAACTCTTCCAGCAGCTGAGTTTGTTTGCCAAACTCAACCTTACCCAAACCTCCAGCTGGGCTTGCAGAGCTCTGGTTTCTTCCCCCTGCTTATCTCCAACCCTGCTCCTATTAACAGCTAATTTCCCCTCTATATCCTTATCTGTCTACTCAAAGAGGGATGTTGCAATTCTGAGGTTATTAGCTCCCAAAGACATAGTACTACAGCTGCTCACCACCCTCTGCTCTTCTGAAACCAGACAAATCCTGTCAGCACCCCCAAACCAGGAACCTGCTGCCCTGTGACCCTCCAGGAGCATCTCTATCAGACCCAGCTCCCCAGTCCCTGTGTTTGCTGGGAATCTTCACCACAGTGCCAAAGCCATCCTGCTCTGGTAACTGGACATGGGGGGAAAGGAGAAACATTACCTGGATGGAGTCAGTAATTCCCCAGGACCATCTGCCAAGGACCAGCATGGAGGCATCTGTCCTGCTGCTCACACATTTGCTGGCAAACATCACTTTATTTTACTTATCATCATCACCTTCATTTAACTCCAGCCCTGGAAGCTCCACGGTGGATGCCAACATGAGAGAGAAAAAGGAAATGTTTTCAAATTGAAAAGTAACATGAAACCCAGCAAACACTAAATTGCTTTGTAATTGAAATCATTATATTTGTTGGTAGGAAGCAGAAAAAGCCCAGCTAAGCACTATCTATTTAGCATTTTAAAGCTAAAAATAGCAGTAACTACATCAGCAGGGAGAAGGAGTTTGAACACAAAGTGAATGATCACCAGCAATTATTTCTGGATATTTTAAGTAAGTGCCCTGAAACTGAAAAAGGCAACATATGTTCAAATCCCTGTCCAGGCTTACAGGACAAATATAACCAGGTAAAGTATTAGGCACAGGGGAGGAATGCTAAAGCCAACCATAAAGAGAAATTAGAGGTTAGGAAAGATCAATTATCTATAAGGAAGCAAGATGTACTTTGGGAAGACTTAACACAGAAATATTTCAGGTTTTGAAAGGATTCCTGATCTCCTCTAATAGTTCACAAATGAGTCTGCTCCATCTGTGAATATTCCTGACACTTTACGTGGTTCAAAGGTTAATTCCTCACTTTCATTCTGAGATGTCAAACTTCAGCAACAGCATAGACCTATAATGTAACAATGTCTTAAACTATACAACCATATGATTTTCACTTAATTTAGGAGGATGCTAAAATCAAATCATGGCCTGTGCATGCTCTTCATCAACCATAGCTGTGCCTTAGCTCCATCACAAGGGGATATTTTCTCTGAGACACACCCAGGGTGCAGCACTAGACATTAGCTGCTGAAATTAATGCCTGTATCTCCAGATCCATTTAGCTTTTTCTCAAGCTTATAGAAGTCTCAACATACGAGATCCCTGAACCATGGATGTTGATTTTCAACAGTTCTTGGATTTCAGGAGAAATTCCACAAGTCTAAAAGAAGGCTGATATTTTGTCTGTTTGTAAAAATATATAACTACAGAGACTGAATTACTACAGGCCTGTCAGTCTAAAACTAATCCCTGGGAAAATAATAGTTGATGCAGAGCTAAAAAAGATTAATGCTAATCAACATGTTCATGAAAAACAAATCTTGTCAAATTAATTCTCATTTTAAGAGATTACAGTTTCCTTGATGGAGCAATAGCATTAATGCAGCAATCCACCACATCACAGCTCTTCTCACTCTGGTCGGGCCAGTCCTGCTCTGAATCAGAAAGCCAGCCTAGCATTCCTTAAAATAAACTAAAATCTGGTCAAAGCCTTCAGGATGCAACTGGAAATGGGAACTCTCTAGGAAAGCAGGGTCCTGTTGTGCTCTGCCCCTGGCTCTGTGCTGGTCAGAGCCTTTCCTGGCAGCCTGGGCAGTAAGAGCATTACTGAGACCATGGGTGAGTTGGAGGTGGAAAGGATTCGGGAGCCCCTGGAAGGAGAGGAGGCTGTGCTGCTGGGAAGCAGGGATGAATTAATCACCTGATGGGAGCAAGGAGCAGGCCAGTGGCAGGCCCTGCACGGCTCCAGACAGCCCCAGTGTGGTCAGGCTGGGGGAAGAGCCACTGAACAGCAGCAGGAGCAGCAGAGGTAGCTTAGGATGAGCAGGATGACCTCGGTGGCCGACACAATCCATGTAAGGGAATGTCACACAGGAGTGGGAACGCTGCTGTGGCTGTTGCAACACCCGCTCCAGGTTGGCAAATGGCAGCTGAGGGGAATGTACAGCTCTGTCATGTGGTCTAGGAGGGATCTTGCAGCACAAAGAGCCCACAGCTCTCCCCTGCTGCCCTCTGAGCATCCCATATCTGTGGGGCCCTCAGAGGTGAGCAGGCAGAAGCCACCAGCACTGTGCTTGGGATCTGATCAAAACAAAGGAGAGTGGAAATAAAGTTTATCCTTTTGGCCCCAGGAACAACCATCATGAGACTTGGCCTCTCTGTCACCAGAGAGCACCCACTCCAGAAAAACCTCACCCAAAGCAGCACTGGGGCAGGGTGACTTTGCCATCTCTTACACAGGACTGCAGCTTGCACAAGCTGCCACAGATCACTCCTTCTGATGACACAGCTGGCACCACATCCATGCAGTTATTAAACATAAATAAACAAATAAAAATACTGCTAGCTCAGAAACCTCTGAGTCCAACTCAAGGCAGTGTTTGTGCGGTGCAAAAGGCACCCAAGCTGCAAATCACAGCATGATACACTGAATTATTAACAGCGACCTACAGCAGGACACAAACTCAGCACTAAATCCTGCATGGAAAACTGCTCCAGGTTACCCATCCCTTTGTATTTAGGCTTCAGCTACAGCATGGTTGTTGCACAGCTCTCGTACCTCTGCAGGGCAGGAGGGGAGAAGTGGCCCTGACCTCCCTCCCGCAGCAGGATCCCAGATCCCAGCCCTGCGAGCTCCTGCTGGAGACCCACCAGAGGGCGGTCGGGGTTGCCTTTTCCCTCTGACTACATCATTTTCCACCTTTGCATCCCGGGAAGCCTCACCACAACGTCACTTTTTATCTTCTGTGGCCACTTGGAGCTGCTTTCTGAAGAGAATATAATTGGTGTTATCACATGCCACAGATATCTACAGGTAACAGAACATGTTTGCTACAGATTAAGAAATTATTTATTAATTGTAGTCCCTGGCTTGTTGGGGCATTCTCTTTTAGAGCTGCATCAGACAGCAGACCCCCAGATTCCATGGCTGATTATGCTGGTGTTTATAGGATTGGGTGATAATCCTATAAACAAAGTTTTTGCTGGTTTTTCAAGACTGAAGCTTCTTCTCCTGTTTTATTTATTCAGAAAGGTGAAAATTGCCATATTAAATATAGATACATTAGACAAAATTAAATCTCTCCTTCTATGAGAGAATATCACACTATTATCAGTGTTGAACTCAGCTTCAAGACCACAGTCATCACTACAAGTTTCAATAGAGATTGTCATTATACTGCCATTAGTATTATATAGCTGTCTTTGACAGCTCTTGAAGCCTCCTTTCCTCCTGCTTTCATCTTCCTCACTTTCTTGTCTTCTCCAAAAACAAGGGTCACACAAAGAGCTGCTTTTCCCTTTTCCTGCACAGCAGGCACAGAAGCTTTCCATCTGTTCTTCTCTCCAGTTCCACCACTCATCCCATCTCTGCTGTCCTTCTTCCCTGCCTCATCTCCTTTCCTCCTCACCCTCTTGTGTATCTCTCCTCAAAGCCTGTCTGTCCTCATGTGCGTCCTTACCTGTCCAGGCATGGCACCATCTCTCCTTACCTCCAAATACTCTGTCCTTCCACTATCTGAAACTGTTTTCCTCCAAAACAACCCCAAATCCTTCCTGATTTGTCTCTGTTTTGTGTTTTAGATTTGTTCTACAATCAGTCAGAGCAAAAGATTCTTGTTGAAGAAAACACAGCATTAGGAAGGCCTTCAAAAGCAACCAAAAGGCAGCCAACAAAATAAACAAACAACCAGGAAAAAGTTTCTCCTCTGCATTTGACTCTTCAGAAAGTCAGAACCACAAAATCGTTTTGATAACACTGTATCACCAGGAAGCAGCAGGACACAGCAGCCAGAGGGTCACAATCCTTCACTTAAGCAGGAATTGAGGCTCTCCAGACCTCTCACGGTATTTACCCATGGCAGTGCTATTGTGGAGAGGACAGAGGTGACCCCCCAGTTTCAGCTGAGGGGACAGCCAAGCCTGTGTCACTCGAGAGAGAGACACCTCTCTGCTCGCAGCCGCAGTGAGCAGCCTGCCCGCCCCAGGGGCCGCCCGTAGAGGGAGGCAGCTCACAGCGCTTTCTGTCCCGCACTGCCAAGGTGTCCCCGCAGGCAGATCCAGGGTGACATCCCCAGGGAGATGTCCCTGTCCTGGAAGCACAGCTCTGCTGGGGAAGCAGGTGGGAGCCCGCCTGGCAGGAGCAGAGAGGGACTCAGGGCAGCAGCGAAGAGCCTGCTCACAAAGGTGACTGCTTTTACTGGTGATGTTGTACTTGCATCTCACACCAAGGCCTGTGCTCCAAGTTTCCCAGCTCCCATCCCACTTGCTTCCTCTCTTTGCCTTATTTCTAGAGCAGAGCTGTGTGGGGATTTCATTACACATTGTGCCTCCCCTCACAGAGCCCTGCAGGCAAACACAAGACAGAGGCACCAACAATGGGCAGAACAGGAGGCACAAGGAAATGTGGATTAGAGCCCTGCCCTGCCATTGTGTGACAAGCACAGGGAGTTAAGGCAACTTCCTCCTGTGTAATCCCTTAGGCAACATTAGAAAGTGTTTCTCAGTTCTTGAACCAAGATGAACAAAGGAATTTCAGTGGTAGGGAGAGTGATACAGGAAGATCTCCTGAGCTGCAGTGCTCTGGGACTGCAGCCTAGCTCTGCTGGCTCTGCTGTGTGTCTGGCCACAGCCAACACTTTCCTCAGGCTCACCTGCACAAGGCAAACTCCTCAGCGCAGCTCAAACTCCAAGATTTGCTCTGCGCCTGCCAAGGTAGTTCCTGCACACAGCTGCCAAGTGAACACTGCTTGGGCTGATGTGCCAGATGCTGAAATAATACATTGCAAAAAGAGAGTTCACAAAACTCTCTCTTTCCATTGCAGTTGGCTCCATCACCCCTGCTACATTTCAGGAACAGACAACAGTAGCAACTAAAATGCACTGACAAGGCAAGGTCCTGTCAGTAATGCAGGGCAGAGGTAGCACAAGCAGTGATAATCCACCCAGCAAAGCTTCCTGGGACAGAAGCAACAGGATCAGCAGATCAGATGATCCAGGCAGGTAAACATCTTCATATACAAGCATTTTGTTGAGATTAAGTTAAAATGTTCTTCCTACCTGCTGTAATTCTCAAGGCCCCAATTTTTCATGTTTACTGGATAACTGGCAAAGTGGAATGAGTTACAGGAGTTAAATCCACACTGCTACTGGAAAAATGGACACTTTGCAAGAGTACATCTGTCACCTGGACACTGCTATCTACATGGAAACAGCCATTAACTGGCTGGTTTCACCTTAAAAAGCTGAAAAGCTAAAAGAGGAGGAGAAACCTTCACAATTTGCTATGATCCCCAACTACACAGACCACATGCAATGCTTTCCTGGAAAGACAGAAGTAAAAGAAACAAAGTTATTACAAATTACCCTTAATTTGCCTTTCACATAATTTCTGTCAAAAGCAAAATGTTTTCAAAAGCATCTTCTCTTAACTAAATGGAGACACATGAAATTCAGACAGCCGACTTGCAGCAAGCAATTTTGGCCTTAGCACTATGTTCCTACCTAAAGGGGAAGCTGTGCACAATTCACCAAATTTTAAACCCAAATTTGGAGGCCACTTGAGAGCTAAGATGGACAGGAACCACTTTCAAGAAATCAAGCAGCAGTTTTCAGAATAGGAAAGACAGAGTTTTTACAAAGAAAAAAAACAACATAACAAAAATATCAAAGAGCAATTTTATTTATCTTATTTGGCACAAAACTTACAAGAACTGTTTTGTTCCCTTCTTAAATTTTAGTACAACTAGCAAGGAAAAAAAAGGCATACTAATACATTTAATGAGCTGTACAGCAAGTGACATGTGGAAAGAGGCACCAGAAAGATCTACCAAAAATCAAAGTGCATGAAAAATACCTACTCTGAGCGCCTCATGGTATTGTATTAAGGCACCACTCTTAGATGATTTACTGAATACATCAAGTGTGCAACTTCTTGATTTGGAATGTGAGAGTCCTTCAGCCTGTATCAGAACTGGATACTGCAACCTCTGGATGGAACAATGTTTCTCCTTGTAGATATTAAAGGAAGAGACCTCTTTGTGCCCAACATAATCTCTCAGCCAGGCATGTCACTGTCACATGCTTTCAAAAAGCCAACGCAGGTTATCAGAGTCCAGCACTTTACTTCAGAGTTTTAAGATGTAGTGTGCACCAGACCTATGCATTCTTTACATACAATGGTTTTATAGAAAAGAAAGGTTGAAGAGACAAAAGTAACATGGGACATACCAGTAAATACATTTAGATAGTTTTATCAAAAGAACATTTAAGGACTTTCTGAGTATCTCTTAAAAAAAATCTGAATAGTGTTATAATCCAAAATAATTAAATACACTTTTCAACAGATTATTACAAAGCTTCCTTCAGGACTAGAAACCAAGTCTGACAAATTCCACAAGACTTCAGGAACTTTCAGTAAGGATGTAGAAAAAGCCTAATATTAGACAGTGGTAAGGGATTTTCATAATTGGAAACATTTAATGCAAATCCTGTATCTCCAAATTATGTTATACAGGTGTGTATATACATACACACGTACACACACACTCACACACACTGAAACATTACAAGGGCCAAACAGACACCTTGGCTCATTGTGGGTTCTGCACATCACTGCTCTGAAGTATGACAGAAGCTGCACCAGGTTTATTATTTCAGCACCTTCATTAAGAACTATTTGTTTAAGAACCAAACCACTTCAGTTACAAGGTGCCACAGGCCAGATTCACAGTAAGTGTAAACAGGTTCCAAACAACCAAAGAGAAGTTGCATCTGCTTCTTACCAGCTTTGACTTTGGTTTTTCTGCTCAGCTGGATCACCAGTTTCCTTTACTTGCAGGAAGAAGTTACGTAAGAAATCAGTGCCCGTATCAAAACTGAAGTGGGAATCAGTAAATGCAGAATATTGTTATCAAACCACTGTACAACACCTCTACTGTAGAGAGTTTCAAACATCTCAGGAGTTTGAGACTGCTTAACCTGAACTCTGGAAAAACATATTTCTCTATGGACATGCAAAGGCATTTAAATATGAACTCTAGACATTACAATATCTCATTTTTTTGTCCTCTTATGGTGTAGACCTCGAGAACACAACTGTGTGCCCCATCATAAAACCAAAGCAACCCTGAGCATTAAAAATTCTAAACAGCAAGGGTTGGAAAGGAGGGCATCTGGAAGTGATCTACACATTACAGAGCATGGTGTTTCACAAGTCTCTGAACAGTGTAGTTCATACTTTCTGGGATAACTTTCCCAATACCTTTGTACCAATACAGAGCTGTAGTTTTCAGTAACTCTTTTACCCCTGCATTATTTGCTATCACATATAAAACATGCCACAGAAGTGGCAGTCGGGGCTGAACATTTAACAACATGTCCTTTTCATCCTTTATTAACAATTACATTTATTTCATGATTTGTATGTAAGTCATGTAGCAACATAACATTGGTGTTATACACTGTGCTTCCGTTCTCTGGCACTTGGAGGACGAATTCATTTCCAGATAGTCACATCTTGCTGAAGCATTCCTTTGCATTTGTCCAAACTTGAATTCCCTTTTAAAAGAACAGTTAAAAATCAATAGGTGGGAATATACTCAATTTGCACACCTCATCCACAACTTTCTTCAACAGAAGACTCTACTAAGAAGTCCCATAGAATTTCACAGAAGGCAGAGACCACATTGAAATTGGATCACACTGTTATTCTCTATCTATATCTATCTCAACATGAACATGTCACTGAGTTCAAGGAGGATGGAGTATGTGGGAGGTTTTAGGGTAGTGACTCCAAATCTTCTGTGATTGCCATGTTCCCAGTCACTGACTGGGATTTGCCCCCCTGCTGACAGGACAAAAACATTGGGCCAGCCTCTCCCAAGCCACACGTACCTTTTTGCACATGCTAATCTGCATAACAGCATAGCTTATAAGTGCCTCCTTCAAATCATGGTTCTTCTGCTCTTTAAACCGTTCAATGTCAGCCCAGGCACTTTTCACAAAGTCTCTGAAATTTAAAGCAATGATTTCTGTTAGTGTTTCACATGTTCCATCCTCAGCTCTGGACACTCAGCAGAGAAGCTGTGTATGACACAGTGCTCCATCTTTCAGCCACTAAATCAAGTCCTGCAAATATTATGCATCCCTCAGTGTCCTCATTTTACAACTGGCACCACTACCTAATTCTCCACCTTCTTTTTAAGGTTTTAAACCTGGAGTTTCACAGGATACATTAGGATGTTTGTTTGGTTTGGTGGTTTTTTCTCAGGAAGCATCTCTGCTACAGAACCAGCATAAGTCAGAATATACTTTTTTTTCCTTCAGATTCTGTTAACTAATTATCTTTATGCCAACATTCAGCACACAACACTGCATGTTTCTTTTTCAATTGTCAAGTCAGGATCTTCATCTCTTCAGCATGTAAACTCACTAGTTTGTCAGGATGTGAGACAGTCAAGTACAATAAACATTTACAATGCAAATTTAACTTGGATAATTTACTTCAGAAATTAATTTTGTTGGTTTGGTGATGTGTAGTCAGGTCTCCTTAACTAAAATGGAGGCATATATCTGTAATTCATACTTTCATTTGTGCTGGACTAGCCTTCACTTGAAAATTGCTTCCAGAGCTACAAAAGCACATCTCGAATACATCTGCCAAAATTATTAAGATATTGCATTTACTGAGTGTCTTGTTGTTTTGAACTATTCATGAACTAGTCTTATCTTTCCAGCTCTAATGCTAACATATCAGGAGACAGCACGTTTACCCCTTGAGTTATATGACAGACATGCTTTGACAAAATCCCATTGCTTTAAGAACGTTAGTTCCTATTTTTCATTTTTACATACCTGAAGAAAATCTCATTAGAGCACCAAGAAGCAGTTACCCAAACAGAACTCCCCAGACCTTCTAATCTCTTTCAAACAGGAGTGAGGTGTCCCTCTTATGAGAAGTTGTAGGATATGGGCTCAGCACCCTTACCCATAAACCAAACTAAATAGTGTATTTGAAGCAAATCAGCCTTTGAGTCTCAGCCTATTCAGCTGCAGACCTCCAAGCCCACCTGCTAAATATATTACTAGTGGAACATAAAAGCATGCAAGTCAGCCATTAGAGTGGGCTCAGTAACTGGGAAAGTCATCAGGTTTTACATAAGCCATACACTCAGAGCAGAAGCTAACTGCATGTACTGCACTTTATTTCACAACTTGCAGCTGACAGGAGCTTTTATAGACAGCTCATAAACACCAAGAATATATTAAAAACACTTATAAAATGCAAACACCTTCAAGAGCATCCAGTCAAGGGCTTTTGCTAAGACAAGCCCTGTGTTTTCTTTCAAACAGTCAAGTCCATTTACCTGCCCTCCAGATTTTTAGACTTCAGTTGCTCCTCTCCTTCCTGTATCTGCTCTTCTAGAATCTTTATCTTGGCTTCCCTCTGCTCAGGGGTTTCTTGCCCAAAGAGCTTGCTGGTCATCCCCTTCAGTGAGAAGGTTCTCACAGTCTACAAAACACAAGGATACTCCAGGTTTGGCATGTCCTGAGCACAGCCACAGGACACCGGGCAACTTTCATTGGCATTTGTGGTTACTATTTGGCTGATATTTTGCTTTAATTTTCATTTCATTTATTGGTAAGTAGCTCTGGTGACTCAGACTAAGCAATGTGGGGAGGAGGTAATTTGATGTTCAAACACTTTAAGGCTGACAAGGGGGAACTTTCACAGCAGCCTTCCTAGTGATGTAGGAAGAGAAACAAAAGCCATAAAGGCATTCCATAAGGAACATCAATAGATCCAAGAGCAACATTAAGAATTCTAAAAGTGTCAGTTACCATTTTCAGATCGTATTTTAGGTAATGTTATCTCCCATATAAAATGGACTAACACAACATATCAATAACACCCACTGTGCAAAAAGCAAAGGAAGTCTTTCAGAATTCCCAACATTTTCATCTTTAGGATAGAGTTGTCTACAGATAGAGTGTTATTCTGCTCCAATTATATTTACTGCAACCCTTTACTTGCTCAGTATTCAATAAAAGAAGTTTGGCACAAACAGCTTATGTCACCAAGAACCAAGTTACTTTAAACCTCACATGTCTCTAGCTCATATGATACTGCTTTCAAAAGCAGCAGTCAGCATGCTGGTGCCATTTAAATATCATTTTAAGTAACTTGGCTCAAGTAAAAAATAAATTCAGAAAGAGGCATCTTGGAGAAGAAAGTGGAAAAAGACTCACTCCTGTTGCCAGCTCCTCACACTGCTGTTTCTTAGATGTTAAGTCCTGTGCAGCCATTTCCAAATCATATTGCATTAGTTCATGCTTCCTGCAAACTGCCCTGGAAAGTAAGTAATGAAAGATCTGTCACAAAATACTTTGTTTTGCTACGTTTCCCTCCATTTACACTTTACAAATAGCATCATGTTTTGTTTGTTTTTGACAGGAAGCACCTCTAATTATTCATCTAGTCTAAATTCAACAGCCCTATCACAGACTGCATAACTCTGCAAATGCCATAGTTAAGCAAGCTTGGATCAAAGTATAAATAAAATTCTTAGTACAACAGCATTCTGTTTCTCTTTTTAGTTTCATTCCAAGATACACTCAGCAATACAAGCCCTACCACCTCCTTAAGGACACCACTGTAAAACAGTTTAATTCAAAATACATTACAGAAATATCACAGCTTTGACAAAAGATACCTGGAGATGGTACCTGTCACAGCAGCAATCTATCAATCAATCATAAAATCCATCACATTTTCTTTCTTAAACAATGAAACAAGAAACTGCTTCTAGACTCAGACAGTGCCTTTCATCTGGAAAAGAGGAGTTTCCTCTGGCCACCTGCAGTAAGTCCCAGTCCTGTGTGGGCTGAGGATGCTACATCCGCACTCCACAGCCAGATGCACATCGGTGTCCCAGGGGAGGCTCCCGGTGCTCCAGGTTCCCACACAGCAGCCCTCGCACTCACCAGCCCAATTCTCTGCTGGCCCTCTGCAAGGGGTTCAGAGCCAACCCTTGCAAAGCACAACAGCTTTAGGCACAGCCTTGCAGCATGAAGCAATTTGCTTTTGTGTCTGTGCTTGTTAGGGGTGACTGACAAAGGCTAACGTAAAACAAAACAAAAAGTTGGTACTTAAATGCACAACACTGCAGCAGATGAAAGTTACACTGGGCACTTTGAAAGTTCCTGGAATTTGTAATGCCTGTAGCAGCTCTGTTTGACCTATCTCATTTGAAAGCTGGAGCTTTCAGCACATTGGGGCACTATTACACCAAAAGCCAAGGAAACAGTGGAACCAGAGGAATAAACAGCATTTTCTTCCATAGTATACAGATTTTAACATTTCTGTCTTTTCACTACTGATCAGATCAGTTCCAATTTGTATTGCCACTCACACGGCAGAATAACAAACAAGAATATAGAGACTCCACAACACTGGAATTTCCTCTTCTCAGAGAACACAAGAGGATACCAGACTAAATTAAACATCAACATCACATTAGAGAAAAGGACTACAGCTTCCTTTTGAGCTCTAGGCTTCTGCACATACCGCAGTGCTTCTGCATAGAAGAGATATTCCTTCAGCTGATCTGCATAGTGCTCCTCTTCTTCCAGTATGTCATCAATAGAAGCTGCGTATCTAGTGAAAAACAGCCACGGTTAAATGTACAGCTGATTAATTTAACCTTCAAGGACACACACCAGAAACAAGGGAGAACACCAGTTTGACAGAAACACTTGTGACAAGCAGCAAAGAACTCTTCCAAAAAGGCATTTTATTTTGTTTTTAATTAAACTCTGAATCAGCTAATGTCAACATTCCTGTGGGCCCGCTTCTTTGGTTGTAACTACAATGAATCTCTTGACAAGTA
Source organism: Prinia subflava (assembly GCF_021018805.1). Lineage (NCBI taxonomy): Eukaryota > Metazoa > Chordata > Aves > Passeriformes > Cisticolidae > Prinia > Prinia subflava. The sequence goes on from NC_086252.1 coordinate 29,960,181, forward strand.
CAAAACCTATCATAAGTCTCCTGCTGAAGATGACACAGCTTTTCTTACAGGAAAAAACCCCTATTTGTTCCTTTTCTTCAGCAGATAGTCAATAGACAGCACCAAGAAAAAGAAAAAAAAAGAAAAAAAAAGACACCATGCAAAAGAAATCCTTCAAGGCTTAAAGCAGTAAGGGCCAGGAATGCGAACATCACACCTGAAAAGCAGAGGCTGCTTTCATGGCTTGTTACTCAGCCTGAGTACAAGATAACTCATAGAGGTGCCCTGAACACCACAACATTAAGTCCCTTCAGCTCTTTCAAACTCTATGTATAAGTCAGACACATTAATTCACAGCAACAGGAAGTTTAACCCTCCTTTTAGGGAGAAATCGGAAATAAAAGGGCCAAATCTGCAGGTCTTGCATTCAGTAACAGTTGTGTTATTTAGGCTGATTTTTCCCCTACAAATGGCAAAAAGCACTTAATTTTTCTAGCTGATACTGCTTATTTGGCAATATTTAGTTTGTTCTTGCTGACCAAGGTGACTGTCTTGGACAGATTTGTAGGGACAGGCCTACAGCTAAGAGATAACTGCACATCTCACTTGGCACAGCCACAGAAATCAGACTCCTCTTTAGCCTCAGGGCATGTGCCACTGGAGATAACCGGGATGAATGAGAGCCCACATAAATACCTTAATCTATTCTGCTAACTCAGTCTGGATTCTCAGCTATGTGGCAAACTCACACATCTGCAGGCTCTCTGAAGTGAGCATATGTCCATTCTTCTCTAGCAACCAGCACAACGTGACCCAAATGCTAATTATAGCACCTCTTGGCTTTCAAGATTTTGCAAAATCTTTGCATTTTTCCTTTTCTCCCTATGCCTCTCCAGTAATTGGTTCTGTGGAAGAAGCAGCAGAGTCTCAATCTGAAAGGGATTTGGTAACATGAATTTGGGAAGTTTGCAAGTATGATGAGTTGTTTTGATGCTCTGTGAAATCAAAGACATGGCACATCCAGGAAAAGCCCTACCAAGGCTCTTGGTGATGAATAAATATAACATACAAAGTGGTCAGCAACAGCAGACCAGTTTAATTAGAAGGGATTCAAGAACAGGGAGAACAAGAAGTCATATAATGAATCAAAGTAAGGAATAAGTCAAAACTGTTGAAAAATTCACTTGTTCTGAAAAAATCCTGCAGCCACACAGGTCATAAAAGGCTTACCCTATTTTAAGTTCTGCAATGCAATAATTTTAGTATAGTGGTTAGATTTCTCAGGGCAGCAGATGGACCAGATTTCATTTTCAAGTAAGATCTAAGTTTAGAGCAGTGCTAGAGCTCATCTGTGGCAGATCAACTCTCACAAAAGAACCTCAAAAACAACCAAAAAATCTCACCAAACAAAATCCTACCTTACCTAGACAGGCTTTTATAACAAGTTTGATTTGGGGGAAATATGTAGTAAGACAACATTTCTGACTGCCTAAACTTTGGCAACCTAGAGAAAGTATTAAGGAGAAACACTGCAGTTAGTTCTAAAGGTACCTGACATGGTATCATTCTTTGTGTAAGCTCTAAACCAAACCCTTGTTTCAGTTAAGACTGGTTCCATATACAGTGACAGTCTAGTTGATACAGAGATAAAGGGTCACTCATTGAAATAAAGGACAGAAGTCAAAGGTCTGGCATTTTTTTCTTTCATCTTTTAAATGCCAGTTACAGCCATTCACTCCAACTTTCTCAGCATACTCTGTCACTTCAGCAAGTGTAATAAAGCACACACCCAGAGAAGCTTTGGGGTGTCTTCTCCAAACTTAGCAGTTATAGGTCATACTAACCAGTAACAACTCAAAAGCTTAAATAAACATCTAGTAAAGAGTATAGTGCATAGTGGAAATAGAGAATAATTAAATTAGTTTTGAAATTTAACATCTATATTAGGGAACCTTCTGGAAGTAGGTGGTTTTTTGTTGCAATACATTCCTGCCTGATTTTATGGGAATGGTAAGTTACTTTAAAGAGATCATAGATATGAATCTAACTGTTAGGACACCACACAGGTCACTGAATGAGTTCCTGAACCTCACAACTGCTGATTCTTGCTTGATGGTCATCACTAAAGGATTACTTTTGTACAAGAGTGCCAGAGCAGAGGAGATGACAGACAATGAAAGATACCTCAGACACTTCATGCAGTGAGTAAAATTACCCAGAATAGCAGTTACCCACTGCAGTTGATCTGGATCTTTAGCGCTGTGTTACAGACAGAAATATTAAATATTATGAGAGGGTTCAGCCTCCTGACTGAGAAGTGAGACAACCTTCTTTTAATTGGTTATGCATTTCCAGGTGTTTGATATTTTGGTGTGGTGTTATCTGACCACTGAAAACCTTCATGAGATTCCTTAACTCCACTGTATCATACCAAGTTTTCATAATCTCTTCAATTCCTTCCTACTACAGTAGGTGCTTAATATTGTATTCCATCCCTACTTCAACTATTTTTTTCTGAAAGCAGAATGCATTCTCCATAGCTTTATTCTCACCAGAGCCCTCTGCCCTGAAAATATTACAGCTTTTCTTGTATGGAAACCACTCCATTAGACAAAAGACAGAACTGTGAATAAATTATTCAGAAGGGGTCATATTCTTAAAGATTTGATAAAAGCAGAATTACTCTAAAGAAGCTGAGGGCTCTTCAAACCCTTGAACTTGGCAACACCAGTAACAATTAACCTGTTAATTTGACACCCCCAGTAACAATCAGGCAGTAGTACATATGTAAATCTGCCCTATAAACTAAACCTGAGAACTTTATTTCCACACGAATTACACTTTATCGTAAAAATATTGCATGAAGTGTCAAACACTTTCCATCTCTTGCTGAAGTTGTTACTTATCTGTTGTGTGGGATTACAGAAGAGGAATCAGAGTGGTAAGAAATGCTGTTTCACTTGCTATATGTGATATCTGAAAAGCAGAAGCCATGAGCTTAGAATCCCACTCCTGTAAGCACTCCCAAGTGCTAGACTCTTATTTTGAAGGCTGTGCTTCACATACTCTGCCAAATGACTCTAAAGATGCAAAGAGAGAGGATTCTTTACTTTATTATATCCAGTGTTTGTTTCAAGAATCCACTGGAGTTTTGGAGCCGATTAATTAAATTTCTTAACTCCCTGTAATTAAGTCCAAATCCGTGTACCATCTACTGCATGGTACAAAATGCTGCTATCAAAACCAAATGGATCTCATCAGGTCTGCAGTACATTAAAGTTGTATTCCACCAGTTTCTGGCATAGTAGCTTAAAAGAAAACCTGGAAGGATTCCAAACACTTCTACGATTTCAAAATAATAATAAAAAAAGAAACCCCTCTGGTTCTCCTGAGGCTTTTTGAGCTACTTAATACAGTATGTGGATGCTAAAACTTTGCCTGCATCCAAGGCACAGAAACACTGTATGCCTAAAAACAACGCACCCCCAACTTTCTTGGTACTCATATGTACTTTGAGATTGAGGGAAAAGAGAGGAAAGAGTTCCACATCTGGCTTACATCAAACTATCAGATATTCAGTCAGTACTTACACATCCATGTGGTGGCCAGCACTCTGCAACCCATCCCCCATCTCCTTCTCTATTGCACTCCACTCACTGTAGGAAAAACAAACGAGAAACAACATCACACATGAAGGGGAAGGGAAGTTAATAAGCTGCATCCTGTATATAGTTTCTTTCCAGGTGACACCTGAATGGAAACTGCCTCAAAGTTAGACTTGGTCAAACTGGTTTTTTTCTTTAAGGAACAACACTGACAATGTGATAAGGACATTAACGGCACTCTGTAAGACAATTGTCCCTAAACTCATCGTCACAAGTATAGTTAGTTTGGGATGGGTTTTGAGCATAATCTTGTTTAAATAGCTAAAACGCAATTAAAAAAAAAAAAAAAAAAAAAAAAAAAAAAAAAAAAAAAAAAAAAAAAACTACCAAGAATTTAATATAAATGGGACAAGGGACAACAACAATGATGAACTTTCTGAAATACATTTTGGGCTCACCAAGAATATACTAAGCTTTCCAGATTTACAGGATAGAAGACAGAAGCCTCTCATTCCAAAAACCAAAAAAGGGTGGGATTCGACTTTTGTAAGCATTTTACTTCTCCTGAAACTATTTGATACATGTAGCTTTATGTTTTCATAGTAGACTCCTGTTTAGCTCTATCCATAAAGAAAAATTCCAACTTGCAGTTGTCTCAATTAGCCATTTACATTAAAGATATGATTTAGATAAAGAAAGAAACAGAGCTACAAAAAAGGTAGCAAGAGACTTGTTCTGGGCATTCTGGTTTGTATGCTGCCATTTTAATTGTGTTCTCAGCTTTGAGAAACCTTATGAGAGTTATTAGTTACAAGAATTACACCCACAACTCTTTTTATAAGGAAGAAAGAGGTTCTCCTTATATTTTGCCTAATTTATGTGTAATGCATCTATTCTGTCCTTCACTTTTTCATAAACATTCCACTCTGCTGATGTTGATATTTGTTTGTCTTTGTGCTATTACAGAACTACACCTAATTTCATTTTAAAACTCCCAATGAGAAAGACATCTGCAATCCATTAACCCAGAGAATTAAATTTAGCACTTGAACAGTGTGTAGAAGCAGGAGGTTTCCCTTAACCAGAAGTTTAGATTCCTGAATTCTCCAGTGAGATGGAAAACTTGAGCATGCAATTCCCTCATATAAATCAAAAAAACGATTGGCAAATTCACTTCTAAAAGCTGCTAAAATTGCACAGATATAATTGTTAATTTTTATCCATTAAAAGAACCCAGAAACTTTTTCAGAGACAACTGCATGAAGAACAGTGAGTTACTTTCTAAAGAAACAAAATGCCAATGCAGCACAAGGCCCAAAGGTCTCATACACAAAGCAACAAGCTGTAGTCTTCCACTAGAGACTGAGCTCAGCAGATCCAGAGATCTCTGCATGCAGCACAGAAATCTCATTAGCACTGCAATACAGAGCTTTTCTAGCCAATGAAATGTTTCAAACATACTTTTCAAAAGCATAACAACACAACCAAGAAATTCCCTTCTCTCTTCCCATACCTACGTATGTATTTAAAAACTGGATGAACTCTTACCTGAATACTCTTCCGTAGTTGCCATGGACTTTATAGACACCGTAAAGCCGGTCTGCTACCCTCTAAAACATTTTAGAGACAGGTTTTGGTCATCAACATTAAGTGCAATTGCTTTGTGAAAACCCACATGCATACTCCAAGCTAAAGCCCTAATGTTCTTACACAGGTAAACAAGATTAGGCCTAAATCTAACATAAGCCACTACTGAAAAAAAAAAATCAACAGCATGAAATCCTAGAAAACTGAAGTCACAATCAAGCCTATGTTGAAAAGTAGCATTTCATATCTATCTTTAGAAGTGTTCATTAATAGGATATGTCTGTGGAGACCATAATCAAGTTCCATTCAGTTTGTGATAACCAAATATAGGGCATTCTTTACCCGAATAGTGCCAAATTCATGCACACACTTGTTTATTTAATTTATAGATGTCAAGTCAGACCATCTTAACATCGATACTGTAGGGAAACCTTCAGTAAAATTCTAACAAGTGACTTGATTTTTCCACCCAGCTGAGTGAACTGAGGGAAAGGAAATGAGCTATCCATTGCAGAACTCATTGCTTGAGGTAGAGGTCATTTCAGCTGTTTGGAGTGCCAGTACCTGCTGCAGCCAGCACTACAACGCTGGCAAAACCTCAGAAGAAAAGACACGTGTTCACTCTGAAATGGGAGTTGTAATCCAGATAATGCCCTTGGAATCGTGATGTTCCAATGAATGAGAGTGAAGCTCTGCAAGAGCTACCATATTTATTATGTCTATCACAGCAGTAGTAAAAAGGAAACATAAACAAATTGCCCAACAGATCTCACACACACAACCCTGAGAAAATACGACTGTCTGTAGAACACTACTCTTGAGACTGATTAATTCTCTCAAGAACCTGAGTTTAGCAGAGCAATCCATTACTGTGCTCTCAGCTGTGCAGGTCCATTGAAAATTAAATCCTTGTTGAACATACTAAAAAGAAGTATCATGCTCTCATTATTGGAATTGTAATTTCCTATTTCCTTTTTGTGTCTTTAAAAAAATAACCTTCTACTCTCAACCCATAGAGTATCTTAATGCATTACATAATTGTTGTCAGCATTAGAAAGACTATTATTCATTGCAGATCAATGAATGAGCCAAAAAAATACAAAACATACTGGGTAGCATAAAGGATTCATACTACAAGCTCAGGAAAACAATGTATTATATGTCTGACCAGGAAACTGTGTTTTCAGGCCCTTCCCAAATTAAACATCCAGCAAAAGCAATTTGTCTGCTGAGTAGAGAGAAGCGGATGCCTTGATTCTTTTTAAAACACCTCCCTCTGATACGTGACCATCACAGGACAGGGCAGATTAGCAACATGCACCATCTAACCCAACCATCATATCTGGAACTCCTTCTCCCTCCCAGATCTGTACAAAGTCAGTGCCCTCACCTCTTGCTGTCTCCTGCTACGCACTCCGGAGACAGACTCCCTCAGGCAAAACTGCCCTTATTCTAGAACACATATAGCACTTCTCTTGACTAAACAAGAAATACTGCCTTATAAATAAATCATACTATTTGTCACGACACACATGGGAAATACTTACAGCTCTGACTCGCAGAAGGTGTGATATGACAGACTGCAGTTCATCGCTGTAGTGTTTTAGCTCAGTAAATCTCCTGGGAACAGCAAACAGATAGTACATCATCAGGCATCATGAAAGCAAGCTTTCACAGCATGCACAACACAGCCACAACCCTGCATTGTGTTGGAGTGGAATTAGCTGAAGACTCCTAAAGAAGTGACTGCTGAGTTTAATTTCCCTAAAGCGAACAAACATCCCAACGTTTGCATGACTGCTGGTATTTTAAATGCAAATGTTGAAGGCTCAGATTGAATTAAGAGATAAAATTTTATGAAGTAAGAGTAGTTAGCTGAAGTTATTACATCACTGTTTTGTTGTTAGGGTTTTTTAATGGGATTCATAGAAGCAAGGATTAGTGAATAGGAAAGCTTCAAACACAAAGCCAAAATCTGGTGAAGGGTATTTCTCAATAAAAGCATGTTTACATTTCTGACCTGACAAAGATATTTTACTTTCAAACTGTCTCTATCCAGTTTTGGGCACAGCTTTTCAGGGGTTCAAGGAAGCATTCACAGTTACATTTTCCCTAGGGCTAATCCATACAGTAACTGTAACATGAAATCCTATTGGGACTTGTACCTGCACAGGAGCTCTGTGTGGCTGAAGGCCATCAAATCACTACATCTCAACAAGGTACCAGACAGGGGAGCCACTGCAGGTGACATGTGCACACTGCTGGCTTGTCACTTCCAGAGAAGAGGCATTTTATCAGCCAGACCAGTTAGGATTCAGAGGCAATTTAAGCTGACACCCTTAGCTCCTGCTAATAACAAAGGTGAATCGTTCTCCACAGCTTTGCTAGTGACAGATAAACAATTAAACCACAGCAACAGACTCTTGTGCACACACAAACCCTCCCTACTACACACAAGTCCAGCTCATGACCTACTTTGGTACACAAGAATGTATTTATTTCATCCAGATGGGAAGCCAGAAACTTTACCTAAATTACTAAACAATCTGAAAATAAATACAGAAGAATGCAACTAGAATTAAGGTCTGGGAGACTGAGATTAGTGTTCCAGGTTGATGTTCAAGAATAAAAAAAAAAAATTCATCCCTCCTCCCACCACAGGCACACAGTCAGGCTTTGTATTTCAGAATAGCTTGTACCCAAGAGGTCTTACTGAAATGAGTCGGGTCACTTGTTTTGGGTGACCAAGTATGAAATTCCAAGGTTTTTCATTTAACACCTCTTCCTCCCCTGCCAGGAAGCCTTCCCCTAAAATATTCCCATCCCTACATTCAGGAAGTAAAAGCTTTATTGTGACTTCTAATATTTTTGATTTCCATTAACCATTTTTTATAGTATTATGACACACACAGGGTTAAAGTACATAAAAAGATTTAAAAGTTAGCAGAGGAACTGTATGGGGAAAAAGAAATGTAGTCACTGATCTGCACAGTGGGATTTAGAGAGCAATCTTTTCAGTTTACACTTTATAAAATATGCACCAGGGCTGCATGTCAGACAGCTGCAGACACGTACAGTGAAGATATTTGAAATAATTGAACTAAAAACAAAAGATTAAAAAGCATGCCTGCAGCTCAGGAAGACTCCCTTTTCCACTCCAGAAATTTATAATGGAAAGTTTTATTTATCCTGTTTTGCCACAAGAAATCTTTTAGGAATGCTGTACTCCCTGAAGGCAAGAGTCAGGAACCTAGGAGGACTTTCAGTATCCTGGCCTCCAGTAGCAATTCATCTTCTCTCAAACCAATCCTTCCTCAATTTAAAAAAAAAATTAAAAATTACTACTTCAAAATCAAGCTGTCTTCTATTTTGTCTCATAAAAAGTAAAAACCAAAGTGCTGCTATTTTTTTCACACTCTTCTGTGAAGGTTGAAAATTTTACAAATATAATTTTCAGGAAAAACTGTTTTTAAGAGACTGGTAGCTTTGCAGATCAAAAGTTTATTTCTCAAGTATTTGTTTAAGTCTTAGTCATTGCTCATGTAAAAAAAAGTTACATAATTATAAAGTGATTTCCAAACAGTACTCAGTGAGGCACACAAAGGGATGTTTACTTTCCAGTGTATCCTAACAGCAGAAGTGTGAAACAAGATATAGTTTTGGCACTCAGTAACTGAGGCTTTTTTAACTAGCACTTTTCACTTGGTTTTACTGGTTCTGCAACATTATCAACAGTCTAGATACTTAACTGAGCTATTAAATAGAACTTGAGACACAAATGAAGAACTGATTGTGTCACGTTGCTGTAGGAACACCAGCAGGTCTCTCAAAAATATCTTTTATGATACTGGCAAAGAAAAAAATTTCCTTCACAGCAGACAGCCCATCAATGTAAGTTATTTACTTTGTGCATTTTATTCAGTAGTAATCCTCTCTGCATTAGGGCAGGCAGTGCCATTGTCCTGTTTTGTGAAGAGACATGCTACAAGAACAGAACTGTTCACTAAAAAACAAGTCACTTGTCTGAATAACCAGACAAAAAAAAAAACCCAGAGAGCTACTTAAAAAAAAAAGTCTGCCTTAGGAAAGGTTTTAGTATTTTCTAAAGAAATCTTCTTCCACCACAATCCAAAAGCTATGGTTTTGATTAAAGCCCAGAAAGAGAAAGAAAGCATGAGTGCCACAAGGCCAAATCAGAGAGGACTGCAGTAGATAAAAGTTTACCTCTGGGTACCAGAACACCATATTTTTATCACCATTTAATTCCACCATTGAAACTATAAATTGCTTCCCACAGGAGAAGGTTTAGTTTCCAGTCTACATTTGATCTCGAAGAGCAGCCTTGTTTCAGCTGCAGGACACACCTCGTGCTGCCAGGCTGACGGGTGCAGCTCCATGGCAATCCCCACTGGGAGCTGCAGCTATTCCCCTCCTGAACCTCTCCTGACCCAGGGACTGAAAGCCTACACTCCACACAGCAGTGACACCTTTTGTTTCAGCAAGGTGAGCTTGCTGAACCACTTCAGCAGCCAGCCACACAAAAGCACCAGAGGTAAAGCAGAGGGGCCAGGCATCACATTCCGGGCAGCTCCAGCACGAGTGTGCTGGGCAGAGCAAGGCACTGTGACTCCTGTTAGAGCCACACATGCAAAAGGCAAGCAACCAATTTCTGCTCATCAGTTATTTATTAAACAATTTGTACCCCCAGGTGCAATGTGGAAGTTACAGGGCTGGCAGAATACAACAGAAAACGTGTGCCATCTCTCAAGTGCTGTGAAGGCTCTACCAAGGCACACCCACTCGAGGACTGCTTTTGGTACAAACGTGTTCCTCATGTTTTCCATGTATTAACCTTTTTCCTGCTTTTCAACAAGCCACTTCTCACAGCAGCTTTGCTTTCTGAAACACTGTTACCTTAAAAGATAACAAGGATGCTCCTTAAACAGTCTGTAGGCACTCCCACCTGTGCCTACAGTCAGACTTCTGGCAGTTTAGCTGCTGTGAGAGCAGGAAAAGATAACTCCTACTGGCCACACAGCAAGATGACTGAGGATGAAGCACTCAAACAAGGGACCATTTTCACCTGCAGATACAGAGAATTGCTGTCTTCTGATCTCATTCATTAATGTAATCCTTTATATTAAACCCTGGCTAAAAGCCTCCTGGCTGCCACAGAAGGCCCTAAAAACAAGCACAATAAAAAAGGAGGGACTGGACCAATTCACAGGTTAAGTCTGTGAAGAGGTTCAGAAAGGCATGTTCCCTCTAACATCCTTAACACAATACAGATTCTATGGGAAAGACCAGAGAAAGCAGACAGGCACAGGAGCTCTCCCCAGGGAGCATCTCCTGGAGCCCCTGCTGGACAGCAAGTGCACCCAGAAGGGCACTTTGCACAGGTCTCCACGGCCTGTGGATGGCAAACAGCAACATCTCTCGGCCCCATCACTGCACACTGATGCTTCTCAACTACTGCAGAAGCAGAAACTCTCATCTCACCCTTCCCACACCACCAAGGCTGTGATCAACCTCCCACTATATACACTGACAATTCTGAGCAGCTTTTCCATCCAGCAGATTGCTCTAGTGCCTGTCCCAGAGCTCTGTGAACTGCAAGAGAGCTGAACTGACCTCTGGACTCCCAAAAGCATCTGTGAAAATTGGCAGCTTGAAGAGAACTATGAACTGCAACATCAGGGTGTGTGCATCCAGAGCTGTACACTTGCAGACTTTTGGAAAGACCTACCACCAATCTGTATTCTGTTCATACTTGGAAAGATTTCTAGAAAACAAATATTAAGAGGTTCTTTTTCAGAGTCTGGCTTTGGGGGTTTTTGTCCCTTCATTTTAGTATAGCTAAAATGAAATACTCACTTTACATAAAGTGATGGAATTTTTCTGAATGCTTCCTGCTTCTGGAGGCAGGATTTATCAAATCTTTTCACACTACCTCTTTACTGGGCTTCTCTTAAGATTTGAAGTGCAGAAAGATAATTTTTCTTTTCTGAATTTATACTAAAGAGATAGAATATTCTGTCACCTGAAGTTATAGTTGTAACTTAAAAAGGGAAAGGGAGGGAAGAAGGATGTGGAATCTTACTTGTCTGGGTTTTTCACTCTGAATGTTGCATTAAGAGCTTTTAATCTGGAATCTGCCTGAAAAAGGGGAAAAAAAGCTTTGTTAATTTAATGCAATTAAATTTCAGTGACAAAAAAATCTCAGCCTTCTGGCTGCACCATTAGAAAAATGTCCTGCCTTCATGGCATATTTAAATCTTCAAACACTGAACAAATTGACACCAGCTGCCCTGAATGTCAGATATTTTTATTAAAAAGTCAAAAAACTGTACTATTTTTGTGAATATGATGTAAACAGTAACCACTAAAATAAAGCTGGTATAATCCAAGTCCCACAAAAATAGTCCCTTCTTAAAATGCTGCACAAATGATGGAGTTAAGATACACAACCCCACATTCTTTTTAGGTGAAGCAATTAGGTAACTTAAGACCACATGGACAAGCTATTTTATATTTCTTAAACCAAATAAAACCAATGGTAGAGTGACCTCTATATGCTCTTTATTACCAGGAACAGTTCCCCAGTGAAATCAAAATCTTATATATGTTGTTCTCTTACTTTTTATGACTTGCTTTACAGAAAATATGTAATTTGTATATCAGAATAGAGCCCTTTCTAATGCAATGTTCTTCTCTATAGTAGAGCATATATAAATCTCTACAGAATAAAATTCAATACCTAATTAAAAAGGTAATTGATTGCTTTAGCTTTTGAGATGTTAGTTTACCAATTACTGCAACAGTAGTACAGAACATTTCTAAGAAGATGGAGGGGTTTTTTTTTTCAGTTTATTGAATATTAAACTGTGCAATGAGTATTTACTCCTAATAAGACCCCAACACAGAGGAGAGATCCCAGGCTCATCCACGAGGTCACATCACTACAATTCTTCATTCCTACAATGCATTGTACACACAGCTCACTCAGGGCTTTATCCATAGTAAAGAAAATGTCAATTGTGGATAAATGGCTGGAGTTTACTTTTGATCAAAACATCCTTCTCTTCAGTAAAAGGAAAATAAATCAGAACACCTTGCTAGGTGTATAGATTTCCTATAGTGTCCTCCTTTAGCTAAGAGGCTGGGCCACAGCTGCAAGCAGTCACTTCAGCAGTGCTTAGTGCTGGTATATGACAAAAGAATATTTTGTGCCCTATTACAGAAAACTCAGAGCTTGAAGAGCTATTTTGAATTTGTCAGTGAAGGGAACACAGTGTCTTCCCAAAACAAGAACAGAGTCCGTCCTTTGGGGCCTTGTAATAGCCTCTGCAGATAAGATGCACAGTCTGAGAATGATTCACCTCCCACTACATTTGGGCTGAGCAGAAGACACTCCATCCATAGCCCAGAGAAAAGGAGGCTCAAGGGAAACCTTATTGCTCTCCACAATTACCTGAAAGGAGGTTGTAGTGAGGTAGAGGTTGGTCTCCCCTCCCACATAAACAAGCAATAGGACAAGAGGAACCAGCCTCAGGTTGCTTCAGGGGAAGTTCAGATTGGAGGCCAGGGAAAATTTCTTTACCAAAGGGATTGCCAAACACGGGATCAGGCTGCCCACAGAAATGATGGAGTCACCATCCCTCAATGTGTTTAAGAGATATGTTGATGTGGCATTCAGGGGCATGTTTAGTGGTGGACTGGTGGCAGAGTCACGTTAACTTTAGTTGTTCTTCCAAAGACCAAACCACCAAAACAAAGTATAGTCCACAAACCAAAAGGTAAGGGAACAAAACCCTCCAGACTTAGGAGTGACTGACATTGGGAGAAAGCAGGTTCATTGCCACCACTGTGTATGACACTTCTCTAAGAGTATCTTGCAAAGGGAAGACAAGGCAGCATGGGGAAGCATGTCCCAGACAGCACAAGGACCACAAAACACTGCAGGAGCTCCAAGTCCCAGCCTTTATGCTTATTCAGAGCACTTCTGAGGCTTGGATCTCCACTGCCATACCCCAACAAATCAACACACAAGCCAGTTACATTTTGGGTTGTTCACACACACCTGCAGGTACTCCTCACACATCCTCTCACAGTACAAATGTCACCTAGGTACACTGACCTTATCAGAGTCCTTCCTTCTGCACAGCTATTTCCCAAAACCCTGTATTTATCTTGAAACAGCAGGCACCAAAGCCATTTATGTCTGTTGGGGCAGCAGGCACATCCAACAGCTTTTACACTTGGACAACTTCCTACCCTACAGTTACAGGGCAGGTTTTTGTCTTTTTGTCACAGGCACATGCAGTGCTCTGAAGGAAGAGTTCAGTAGGTTCATACAAGCACTGGCAGGCAGCCAGGACGATCCTGACAATGCCAAACCATCTCAGTGGGGCTGTTTCCTTTTTGCCAGCACAGTAACTCACATACACTACTTTTGAGCATTTACACCAGAGTATGGCTTCTAGAGACACATCTGTCCAGTCTTAAAATTGATTTAAGAGTAACATGCACAAGCATTTTACAGATGAATCACTTATCAAATGAAGTAGAGCTGAGGAGTTTTCAGAGAGTTAATGCCTACTACAATCTTATAATCATTTATGTAAACTAAAGAGAGATGGGAATTTTCTCTTTCCTACAGGAAGGGTTAAAATCCCAAGTGACAAATCCCTTAAATTAAAAATCCCTTAAAAATTAAGTGCTGGGGTTGGGAGGGAGGAAAGGCATGATTTAATGATACAGCTGGCAGAATAAACAAAGTCTCCAGCATTCAGCTATAGCATGCTACATTAATGCACTGCATTAATACCTAATTTAAAGTTTAGTCAGAAAGTTCATACCCTCTCAGACAAAAAACACATCCTGCTTAAATGCAGCAGAAACATAAACAAATGGTCTAATTCCAGTCTAAAAAAGGCACTGAATACAGGTTTTCCTTCCAGTGTAGTGCTGAATATTGAGAGTTTATACTTCAGATGTGGAATAAAGGGAAGACTCTTTTTACCAGGCTTTTGTAAAAGTTATTTTTCTTTCCTAAGGAAACTTGAACTGCAAATGGGAAAACAGACACAATCTAATCAGGAGGGAAAACAAGACTTGCTCATCTCTCATTTAATCTACAATGTGGTTTCAGGGAGGAGAATATTCTCAGCATGCTGCTATGAGTTTTCTTCCACAAACACACCACTGTGTGCTCTCCTAAACACATCCTGTCAGTACAAACTTTCTGAACTCCTGTAAGTGTATGCAGCTTCAGAGCTTTACATTGTTTGCATTATGAATACTAGTAGCATGCAAACCCTACTGTGATGGAAGAGAATTATTGTCAACTTAAGTCATCAACAGTAAGTGTCAGTATCAAAGCCCCTTGGACACTGAGGATAAGAGCACCAGGGATTTTCTTTAGCTCTCACTATATAGAATAATTCTTCATAATCCACCTAGTTTTCAGTTGTGATTTCATGAGAGCAGATCACATTACAATGAAACAAAAAGCTCAGTATTTGTCCCCATATAGTAATTCTTCCAGACACAGCCCAGCAATCTATCAGCTTCTCAGATTCTTGACCTATACAGACACATGACCTCAGATCATTTATTCCTGCAAGTCTTCCACCAGTTTACCCAGCCATGAACTTGCTGATGTCAATGAGGATAGTGTTACTTCAAGACACTTTCTGTTAAACAGTTAAGGGGCACCAAATCTGTCTGTCTTAGTCCCTTTTACCAACTGCTCCTTGCAAAGAACTTCTACAATTCAGATCTCTTTGCTCACCTTTTTTTTGACACCTTGCACCTCTTACCAGACTAAATCTGACACCCCCCTTTAAAAATGCTAAACTAAACAGAAAACACAAACCCCCACTGCTGTGGCCTCAAGTTCATTACTTTTCAAGCTTATAAGGATCATACTTCTACGTTACCAGCAGAATAACACAGGCATGTAACAAGCCTGCTAGAGAACTTAACTGCAATCCTACCTATCACATGCCAAGAACATCACTGATTTTTGTAATAACAAGTATTTATAAACCAATGCTTTTAACTCATTCTTACAGCAAACATCCTTTCATAAATAGCCTAAAACGTTTGCTGGAATATGTCTGTGTCACAGCAATCATGAGACAAACAATTACAGTAATTACCTTCAACTGAAATCCAGTCTCATTCACCATTTCTTTCCATCCACCTTCCTAAAAATACAGAAGAATGTTCAGTTAGAGTGATTTAAGAATGTTTCAGCTTTTGCAAGTCCCTGGGAGAGCCTATATCAAAGGAGTTTCTCCAGTGTGCCTGGCTTCTGCCTCAGTTACCCTCCCCATGTCTCTTCAAGAACCTGGGTTAAGAATAACCAATCATTATGTTGTGTTTACACACTAATCTCCTTCCAAAAACCCTCTCCTCAATTACCTCAACCTATCAGCTGGGAGCAGGAGCCACACTGCTTGGTCTAAAGAAAAGTAGCTAACACATTTTGCCTCTGGGATTAGCAGCATCTCCAAGGACCTTTGCAGCTCAAAAAGGGCAGAGAGCACACAGGTGACAACAGTTTGCAGTGCACATGCCATCAAATGGAAAACTGGATCAGATGTACTGGCCAGCTTTCCATTGTTTTCAGTTCCCATACATTGGTTTATCCACATACTGTAGGAAGGCAAACATAGCTTTCAGTCCAGTATTTGGGAATCTCTCATCAAAGCACAGAAAAAGAACTATTCAATATCTCCTAAAGTTGACAGCTGCAGAATGCAATGCTTAAGCTGAAAATTGGACCACAATTTTTGTGACAATGTATTGTAACGGTTTTGGACCATGACACATGAATGGATCATGATCCAAACCCAGGGCTAAAGAAACCATGGACATCCAAAGAGCAAACTGGAAGCCACTGCTGTCCCTGCAGTCAGCAGTACAGCATGGTAACTAGCTCAGCTTTAGCCCTATGGAAGAGCTCCCAGCCAACATGCATTCCCAACAGGCTGTTCCAAAGAGGTGAAAATTCTCTCTTAGAAGCCTTACAACTTGACTGGAAAAAAGTCATAAGGTAGATTAAAAGGGCAACTGTACAACTGCAGACTGCTCTCATGAAGCTTTTGGCTAGACAAGCCTTTCCCACCTCAAGTTTATTCACATGGTATGTCTCCCCTCCTGACACAGAACAAGCTATTGGTCAAATAGAAAAGATCAAAAGGGCATTATCTTAATTAAATAATCACTAAATAATGTACTTAGAAATAACTTTACTATACCTGCATTAAAAATGCATAAAAGATTTTGTCTTGGCAAAGAACAGGATGTGAAGCCACACGCAACAAGAAGTTTTCCAGACCAATTCTTCTTCTTTCCACGAAATCTGGATCCATATTATCTGCTGATAGCTTATGCCAAACAAAGTCAGCCTAGTCAAACAGAAGAGTGTGAACAGTAAATTGAAAAACAAACGTAACAAAGCGAGCCACAGTTTCGGTTTCCTTACCCTTTTCTCTGGCAAAGGTGGAACAACAATATGTGGGTAGGTGACTGACAAATAATTCCTCAACAACTCAAATTCGCTGTAACGTCGCCACAGGGACTCCACTGGGGCACACTGTCCCTCACTCTGGGACTCAACAGCTCTGGAAAGATAAAGCAGCAAATTGGACCATTAGTGAGCTATCACCTTCTCCTTCAAAAACCATCAGTGCAATTACACCAAAGGCCCCAAGAATAGTGGTGATTACTGCATGAATTGCCCATAACCCAAAGCAACCTTAATTAATTTCATGTCTACATACTAATTTAAAAATATTTACAATTTCTGTCTGACAGCACTCAATTTTGCTAGGAACACAGGAAAAGTCAATGCACTTGCACATCAAAAACAAACAGGTAGGTCACAGTCAAGTAAACAGACACATGTGGCTTAGTCCACACCATTATAGAATTAGCCCTATTTCTCTTGGAACAGTGTTAGGTTCAAAGTCAGCAAAATTCATGAGGACCTGAAGGATACAGAATATTGTAAGAAGAAATTTATTATTCAGTGGGAAAGTCTTCACATCAGAGGATAAAAATTGTCTTGCATACAACAGATACAGTTACAAATACAACTTTAAAAATATTAAAGATATTTTAAAGGATATTTTTAGAAAAAGAGCAAATTTCAAAGAACTTCCAATTTTATTTTTTTGTTCAAAGTGACACATTTTTATATTTAAGGACTAAAAATGTAACAAACTAGCTAGAGCATGCACGTACTAAATTGATGTGTCTGAAAAAACTGTTGAAGGCTTAAACCCAACATGACCTAGCAAGGTAATAAAGGATTTTATGCTACTATAAACAGAGAAATCACTGAATACTGTAGGATTGGAAAGTAATACAAAAACTTGATGAGAAAAATTATTTTTCATATAAGGCATTCAAAGCAACAGAATATACTTTGCAATATCATAAAATAAGCATTGGGTAGTAACACTTTCAGCAGTTGGCATATGCCAGAATAAACACAGAGAGAGAATTCACACAAGGCACTCAACAGAAAAGAGTAATGTCTATATCTACTTTATTCTTCATTTAAGTGACTGATTAGCACACAAAGCACTGGCATAAACCTACATGGAACAGTATTGACTGTTGAGTTTGACAGAGACCTCTGCATGTCTGTGATCCAACTCCCTTGCTCAAAGCAGGATGTCCTGAGCTACACCCACGTGGGCCTTGAACTATCTCCATGGATTGAGAACTCCACCACACTGAGCCACCCACTCCAATGTTTGACAAACCTCACTATAAAGAGGTTTTCTTACTTTTACATGGAATTTTCCATGTTTGAATATGTGGGCACTGCCTTTTGCCCTCCCTTGGCATCACAGAAGGAGTCTGACTCCATCTTCTTTACCTCCCCACCAGGTACTGATCCACAACTGCTAAAATCAGCTGTCTCTTGCACAGGCTGAACAATCCCATCTCTCTCAGCCTCTCCCTGCAGGTCAGACAATCCAAGCCCATAATCATCCTCACAGCCCTTCACTGGACTTGCATCAGTGAGTCCACATCCTTCTGGTGCTGGAGAGCTCAGAACTGGGAACAATAAACTATGAACTGCAAGTACTTACTCATATGATACTTAGAAGAGAGTGCTACATTATTTTTTCCAGCAAAAGTCAAGCTTCACAGTTCTTGAATTCCTAAGAACTTTCTGAAGTTTTAGAACATCTAAGTAGCACAGAAATTATAGATAATTTTTAAGCTATGCTTAACCTACAAGGTCAGATTTCTAATGACCTTACTGAAAAACAAACAATCCCAGTCCAAAGCAGTCCCAATTATTTGATACATTTAAACAAAATACAAGGTGTCTCTATTTGTGAACTCTCACTAGAGAGGAACAGTCTTGCTATATGCTTTGGTTTAGTTACATCTTAAGGTGGAATAATGTCACACAGAAGAATGCAAAAGATACTTTTTTAACTTAGTAAGGTGGAACAATTTTTATGTATCTACCCATGCCTTGGGGAAAGGATATTTATTCCAGATGACTGAATTTGTAGGGGAAAAGTGACTTCACAATTAAGAAGAAAAAAGGATAAATTCATAGCATACAACACAGACTGCTGTGGATTTGAACTATTTGAGAGCGACTCAAGAGAAAAAGGTGAGCAGACTGCTGACAAGCATTATTCACACTGCCAGCATCCCACAGAATTCTTCTCTATTAGAGTATTTTAATTCAATGAAGCTGCACCTGCAAATACTGAGTTCTGAAGAGGGTAAGCTCAGCCTAGCCTGGACTGACAGGCCATGCAGCATTCCTCCCCACACTAACTGCTGCACCACTTAAATATTACAAGAACACTTCAGCTCAAAGCAGGTATCTAGAGATTGAACTATTGATGAGTAAGAGGTAAATTTGAATAGATATGGAATTGAGCTACTATGCTCAAAAGATTAATTGTTTAGTGAAAGCTGAAGGCACAAACATTACATTCCTAGAGGACAAACTCCCAGCAGGGTTTGGTAAACAATCTGGCCATTCAAGACACTCATAAAAGTACTTCAGAATCACAGATCCTTTTTATCTTCAGCTTCAGCAGCCTACCAACCAGCTGCACTGACTTACACCACGGGATTCAAGGCTTCCACATGGGTTATTGTCAGCCCTTCAGAAAGACTGCTACCATCAATACATGATAGCATTACGGGGACCCTGACTGAGAACAGGCTGCACAAGCAAACATAAATAGGGAGTCTAGAAAAACACAGGTCAGGACTGCCCTGAGAACCCAGCCCCATCCCAGGAGGACATATCTGTGCTGCAGACACAGATGCTGCTGTGCCAGCCTTCTGATAAGGGAATGGTCCGCTCTAAATCATGCTTCTAATGCTCCGTAATTGTTTTGCAGAGTTAATTAGAAAGTAGGAGCAGCAGAGGCCATGCTGAGCCTTAACTGTGGAAAAAAATAAAAAATAAAAACCCTTTCTGAACATGCCTGCTTATAAGCTTTGCATTTGCTTCAATTAATAAAAGCCCATCAGTTATTTAAAAAAAATATAGTAGTAACATCTCAGTCCACACAAAGCAGAAAACTAAATATTAGTCAAAAATTTTAAAAGGTCATTTGGGAGCATAACACCTTAGCAGGAAAGGACCACAGCTTTATTGAGAAGCCTAGTCCTACATCAGCACAAACCACTACCTTGTTACTTGAGGTTTTATGCCCACACAGGGCCTCAAGAACTCCAGGAGGAAGGAAGCAGACTGCCAGACCAGTTCATACCACTCACTGCATCTACCCTGCCCACACTGAAGACACTAAGGAATTTTACTACATCTAAAGCCTACTGTCAATTTATTCTGACCATTCAGATCTGTGGACAACAGCTAGGCTTCCCTCAGTCTCAGGTAATCAAGCTTTACTACCCTTGTGAGGGATACAAAAACCCCACACTATACCCTGAAGAAAAAAATGAAATTACTACCAAAGAATCTTGAAGGTCAAAGCTGCCTGTGTAGTTTATTCTTTCTTAACTAGACAGCATCTGATATAACCACCTCACTGTAGTGTGTGTTAAGCAGCCTGACATTATTCTCATCTCAGATCATACTTGTTTCCTTTATTCTAACATGCATTTATTCTCAGTGTCTCAGAAGTGCAAACACTGCCTTTACAGCTACTTTTACCTTCATCAGGAGGGCACCTATGTAGCACCTAACAAAGAAGCCATGCTTCTTTAATTAATTGATTTGAATACATTTAAGACATTTTGAAATTATTAGTATCAGCTGCAGATTCCCCCTTACACCCAGGCTTACAGAAAACCCCCAGGTTCTGCTCTCTAGAGCACACAATGCTGCAGTTGGGGAAAGGAGGGGAGCTGCAAAGTTCCTTGCAAAGCTGTGGTGGGAAAGCACTGCACAGCCCTCACTTATGAGCCTGTGTCAGCACCACGGCCTTTTAAATGAGGTAATAGGAGTTTGAAACTGCATGGATGGATTTAGGACAGGCAAACAAGATGAGAGATTTTCTTTTTTTTTGTTTTTTTTAATCACACCAAAAATGTCTCCACCTGGTTACATATGAGGTCATAAAATATCACCAATTACAAGAGCATTTCCTCCCCAGGAACACCATTTCAGAAAGGAAGTAGAAATCCACAAAGGTACTCATTACACTTAATACCTTCACTACCATCTAATTTTTTAGACCGCGTTATGAACTCCTCCATTAAACGCAAGTATTTGCAGACTAGTTTCAATTAAGATTATAATCACTTGTTGACATTCAGTCAAACTTCTCAATTTGTTTTGGTTCTAAAAACACAATATAATACTTGTACAGTCTTCAGGCAGGAAAACCATATGTTTCCCCTTTAAGTATACTTTTAACAATGCAAGTTATTCATTGAACGAACCAACCTGCCTGAAAAAATTAAAAAGACAAAATTGAAACCTTTTACATTTATAACTGATGTTATCATAACCAATTCAAAGATTACATTACTCCATGTCTCATTTATTTGCCTTAATTGAAAGTGTCAGTGTGAAAACTTTAGTCCATCTAATTAACCTCTTCTCACTTCCCATTTAAAACTAATTATCTTAAATGAGCCATTAAATAATTCTGAATGCAATAAAAAGACAAATGGCTGTGAAGTACTAAATCAGACAAGAAGGAAATACACAAGGTATTTCAAGAAGGTTTATTTCCTTGTAAAAGCAATCACCTCTTCAATGGCAGAGGCAGTAACTTTGCTTTCAACCTCTGACCTTCCAGTGCATGAGAAGTGACATTTCCACTCCCTGCAGTGGGCAAGGTTCACTCCCTGTGCAGAGGAACACCATTTTACAGGGATGGGCAACGTTTTCCAACAGCTATTTAGAAATAGTCTCTGTATTCAGGCCCCTCAGAAAGCTGATGTCTAATAATTGCTCTTCTACCTGGCAAGCTGTATGACAAGGAAGTTTTTCTCTTGCCAGAAGATTTTTCACAGCCAGGTGATTCTTTAGTTTTTTAATACTGTCACCCAGTTTACTGTATTTAACTAAAACATACATTTGTCAGGAAGATAAATGATTCATAGTATCAATCAAGTAAAAACCAAGAGAAAACTAAGTTCTCAAACTCTCTGTCTTCTTTCACCTCCCAACTCTCTCCTGTTTAAAGTTCATGTCGAATTTAGACTTTTTCCCTGATATCTCCTTTGGACAAGTCTTCCTGACTCCCACTGGCCAAAATCTGCACTTTACTGTTCTGTCAGAAGACAGCATCCCTCTGAGGGCATTCATCCTGTGCCTCTCCTCAGGAAACCCATGCCTGGGCTTTTCACCCAGCCCAGTGTGAACCAGGAAACTTTGAGACGGGTACTAAACAAAATGCAACAAAGGAAAAACTCCTGAAACCCCACAATGCAGCACTGCTACCACTGAACTGTGGCCTGGCCAGCTACTGATTTCCAAGTTCATTTCTCTCACAGAAACATTGTTTGGAATTTCTCACTCTGGACAGGCAATCCAAGGTCATAACAGAGAAGAAGGTAACACTCATATCACAACTTAACTAGTGGAAAATTTTCCAAATACTGAAAACAGAAATAAGACTAGTAACTTCCCAGCCATACCACGAGAGTAAAAAGGAAATAAAATAAGCCCCCTTGTCAAATTACTGCAAGAGGAAGTGAAAACTAGTAGGGCTGGAAACTAGGGATCCTGCTATTAAGGGGTTGGACAAGGCTGCACAAACTTGTGCTACTTCTTCCTAAAGCCACATTTAAAACAGAGCAAAAAAAAAATACATGCTAGTCATGGTATTGTTTGATGGGGAAGGCCAGGATAGAAATCTAATAGTCAGCAGGGATGAAAGGAAAGTGAACTAAATGGAAGTGTCCTACTGCTACAGAAGAATTTGTTTACTTTAAAGGAGACCAGGAAAAAAAAGGCATTCACTGTATGTCCTATAATTATAAGTGCAATACCACAGAGAACTTTAGAGGTGCTCTGCATTCTGATTAACTTTCAGCTCTGTCATGAAAAATAACAAGTACAGAGCCAGGAGTCAGACTCAGGGGTTTATTCTACCTGAGTTCTCGTAGTTTCATGCACTCTGATATAAGACACAGATGCCTAAAATTCCAATAAGCAAGTCTGGATTTAAGAAAGATCCTGGATATTTGCTACTTCCCTTAGAGAAAGCAAGTGATATGCTGAGAACATCTCAAGAAGGAATATTTAGCTACGCATCTTAAGAATTTGTACTTGCCTTAATGCCATTTCCCACAAACAGGTAGAAGTGACCTCTGTTCTCACAGGGAGAATATAAAAATTGATTTATTTTTAAATAACTGTATAGTTTAACAGAAGCTGTGAAACAAACTGACATCATGACTAATTGAATGGAAATAGCTCATCATAAAAAATTGAATTAGCTAATGCAGAAAGGTCTAAAGCAAGAAGACGCTCTCAGGAAGCACAACTCTTGGAATTTGCTGACACTCTGCAGTCTACAGCAATGGAATTTGTCTCAAAGAAATATATCCACATCAAAGTATAATATCACATTAATAAAAAAATCAACAAAAGTCACACAAAAATGTGAGCATAGTAATAAATCTTTTCATTTAAAAAGAAAAAGTAAGTAACACCATCACTTGCATTTTGAAAACATTTTCACCAGCACCAGTGAAACTTATGTGTTAAAAGTTTAAGCATTCAACTCCTGTTCTATAACAAATATACCATGGTCATAATTGTATCCATCTTGTGTCTCTTATTCACCCAGATAGAATTCCTTAACTCAAACTGAAATTAAATCCTAGATAGCAGTAACGGCAAAACTCCAGCTCACATAAACATAATGCAACTATTATTAACTGGTCTTCCCTTTATATTACTATAAACAGTTTTATTCTTCAGCTACAAAATATCTTATTACCCACAGACAAATTACTGTGAAGCCCACCTACAGCTACAGGCTCAGCAGGAAGCACATTTAATAGCCACCAATTGTATTTTTGCAAGACATTTTGCCTTCTCAGCAAAAGGAATAGAGAAGCTATTTTATTAGAGATGTGACAAATGCACATTTTCAATTGCTCTGTGACAAACATGTAATTGGTCTTGGTATTTGCTGACCACGGAGTAAAATAAATCTTAATGAAAGAACACAATCTGGCCAGCAAAGTACAGTTTTGCCACTATGAAAGAACAACTGGGAAACACCAGTGGGAGCAACTCTGAAGTAATGCAAGGATGACTGGAAAAGGAGATGCAGTCAGCATGTTCTGGGGCTGGATAAATCTGCCCCCAGAGTATACTTCATATCACAGTTAGGCCCCAATGATTCCAATTTTCTTCTCTTTTCCTTCAGAAATATCATTACAATAAAAATAACACTACTTATATAAGAAGGTGTGATATTTAATATCAATACACTACAGAAGTATTTTTAAGCATCTGAGGAACTGTCAAAGAGATACAACATTTGAAAATATATGTCTATTTTGGATTTTGCTCTTCAAGTTCAGCAAAAATATAGTAAACTCATCCCAGCAGGCCTGTAGTCAGTGTGACTGGGGTGTCCACCAGCTAAACAAGCTTGAAGCCTTTTAACTAGCAGACAGAAGACTTATGTGACAGTATTACAATTTGAACTCTTCAGTGCCTTTGCAAAATGCAACTGCTTTGTTTCAGAAGGTTTTCTTTGTACAGCAGATAATCCCAAAGGCAAGGCCCAAGGGTTAAAACTAGTAATATCAAGAAGAGCTAAACAAAACTCGTAACAAAGTCTAATTTTGAAAGTCTTGCTTCAGCTGAGTAACATGATCCCACATAACAGGAGTCATCTATTACTGTTTGGGAAGTAAGGAAAGCTAGAAGAGATTTTAAAGTTTTGCTCACTACTCAATAATTGAAATTTTGAGTTTGTGGTACTGAGAATGTTTATCACGCCAGTAGTATTGATCTCATTAACACGGGAAGAGCAGTAAATTCCCCAGTGAAAGTTCAAGCTAGTATGAAGAAAGGAAATAGTTAACTAACTCTGACCCTTAAACCATCTACAAGGAGTATGTGGTAATCAGATCAAGCAAAACACTTCAAATATAAGCTGAGCAATAAATTTTGACCACATGACATAAGTGTGGTCTTAATTTATCTTCTCTTTCCTGTCACTTCAAGCAAGCCTAGCAGTTACTTTGGACCTCTCTCACACACAATCTCACAAATGCATGTATAAATTTGTCCAACTTATGTCCAAGAAATAACCAAGCAGTTGCTGGCACCATTTTAATGCAACAACTTTCAAACACACATTTTTCCACCTAGCTCCAAATGAAGAATTACAGTATGCAGTTACACAAAACCAGCACTAGAACTGAACAGGAGATCAGCTGCCAAATTTTCACAGGAAGAGATCCTCCAGAGTGGGTTGTTAACCACATAACAAAGCACAAACCAGCTAAATCCTCTCATCAACTGTATCTGATTATTTTGAGGGGTGGAAGGAGGGAAGATCTGTTTAGAATGGCACATCCATGTACTCTTGAGACTGAGCTCTCATCACCCACCTAGTCTCAATGAGGTAAGCAGTGTATGTTTCTTGGATGTTCATGGCATTCCTCCCAGTCCGCTTTTCAGCTTCTGAAACCGTGATTTCCATTTTCTTTGCCAAACAGTCTTCCATCTTTTTAGAAGAGGAAAATAGAGATTCATGTAACATTAACCACACAAGGCAAAGGCTACTAACCTTGCCTCCCCTTGTCCTACACCACATTTGTTCAAATAAGACAGGTCTCTGTGGGATAAAGGCATTGACAGGGCTTTGCTTTATACTTATGTTCTGTATCACATTTGCAAGTGACAACTGGAAACCTGCTTTAGGAGGAAAACAGAAAAGTCAACAAACTGACAACTTCAGGTACCAAAAACCACCCTGAGCCAGGAGGATACACAAAGAGAAATATTTTTCTTTACAGGTAACAAAGTAACCTTTTTTAAAAAAACCAAACACGCTAACCCCACTACTTTCTATCCAAACACTTCCCAACTACCAGCGAATTCTTCCTCAGGACACCCGGGAAACATGCAGCCACCTCTCCCCTTTCACAGGAAACAGAATATTTCCGGACCAAGATGTTTTTCTTTTAATCTCTCAGAGGAGGATCGTTATCTTTTACACACTGGCCGCCAGAAATCAGTAAGGACCACACGCCCACCATGGAAAGGAAGAGATGCACTGAGCAGGGAGGGGGAGTCACTTGTGAAATTAAGTGGGGGGGAGGAGGAGACAAAAAGATAATTGATAATAATAAATAATAATGTGACATCAGGGACGAGGCCAGAGGGTGCACAGAGCTCTCTGACAGCGGCCAGGACGGGGCTGCAAAGAGAACCCCGCAGTTCAGAGGGTCGTGCTGCACAGCTCTGCCCCGTGCTCCACCGAGCAGGGCTCGGCCCCAGGCAGCAGAGGATGGGCTCGTCCCACCTGTGGCCCCTTCCCGCCGCGGCGGGCGGCGCCGGGCGAGCGCCCCCCGAGCCCCGCCGCCCTCCCCGCCCGGCCCGGGCAGCGCGCTCAGGAAAGCCCGGTGCTCGCCCGGCGGAGCAGGCCGTGGGCCCGGGGAGGGGGACGCTGCCCCTCCGCCACCGCCCTCCGCACCCTCACCGCGGCCAGGGGCTGCTCCGGGGCCGGGAGGGCGCCGTCCTCTTCTTCCTCCTCTTCTTCTTCCTCCTCCTCCTCCTCCTCCTCTTCCTCCTCCTCCTGCGGGCGGCTGTCGCTCGGCTCGGGCTCGGTGCTCTCCATGGGGCTCGGGGGCTCGGCCGCGGCGCTCCGCGCAGGCGCCGAGCCGGGCTCCGGGCGAGCCCATGGCCGGTCCTAGGGCCGGGCCGGGCCGGGCGTGTCCGCGGGGCCGGGGCCGCGGGCGGGGCGAGGCCACCCGGCCCCGCCACCCTGCACCGCCGCCCTGCACCGCCGCCCTGCCCGTGCAGAGGCGCCATCGCGGGGGCTGAGGGAGTCCTGCCCACCCCGGTGCCCAGAAGGGGCTCGTTCGTGCCCCTGAGCACGGACAGTCCTCGCTGCGACTGTGCTCCGCTCTCCCACAGGCAATCTTGGCACTCCTGACCCTGTCTGGGACAAAGCTTCCCCCGACCTCTCACCCGCACTCTTACAGCCCTAAATCTTTATGTCTAAAATTTGTTTGTGTCGTTGTTCCCCTCTTAGTTCTCAGGTCACCGAAGAGTTTCTCGTGCCGTGCTTCGCACACCTTTCCTGCTTGTTTTTTGGTTGGTTGCTTGGCTTTTTTTTCTTTTTTTCTTTTTTTTCTTTTTTTTTTTTTTTTTACACCCTGTGTTGTTATAGGAAATAACACACATTAAACAAAAATTAAACTCCATGTTAATGGGAAGTATTTCCGATACGTTCTCATCTTTAGTTCATAGCAAGATTTGCAAAGCAAAGATTTGTAAAGCCCTTTCCTTTATTGAGTCTCTTTCAGCAGCCATTAACTTTCCCACAGGATGTTTGTTGGCGTTGGGTAGCTTGCGTTATATTTTAAAGCCCACCAGCCTGTTATTTCCCCTCTCACTCCTTTAGCAGTAATGAAGGACTCAGTTGCATGTTCCTTTTGTCTCACCCTCTAATTAAAGCCCCAGGTGTCTCATCTCTTATGAACAGGAACAAATTTCTCCGTGCTTTTCTGTCATTCCCTGTCTTTTTGGAGAGACGTTCAGGAATTCCAGCCTTCAGCCCCCACAGAACATTACACACTGTAGATTTATATATATACACACATCTTCACTATTGGGTTTATTCCCTCACGATCCCATGGTGCCTACATTGTCCCTGTGGGACTGACAAACTGGATGAAGCAGTTGTTCCTATTTATTTCTTGTTCTCCAAAACCATTTTGGACACTCAGTGTCATTGTTCCCTGTTTCACATATCACACCAACCCTTGAGATTTCCCATTCTTGCACCAGATTCTTGTCCTTTGATTCAGGCACTACATTCTTTATTATTCTTATGTAGCTTTTTTTTCTTTTCCTACTCTTTTCAAACCCAGGTTAAAGGCCACTTTGGGGGATTACTGAGTTGGTGTTATGGGTTTCTTTGCTTTGCTTTTTTCTGCTTTGTGTAGGAAATGGGTTTTTTTCAGTGTTGACCAGAGATGAATTTGCATACATTTTTCATCCAAAAATTAATCTTTTTCTTTCAACAACAATTAAAATAAATCTCAAAATCCCTTTGAAGACCCCATGAATTAATATTTGGCGTCTGGTTTCTATTCTGTTGTCTTCAATGTTTATTCAACTTTTTCCTCAGATTGTTTGAACTGATACCTCAATCTATCCTTTCCCACCCCTCCACCACTGTAGCTGTATGGAGTTTCCCAAGCTTTTCCACAAAAGGCTTTCCTAAAACAAAAGTTTTTCACAAGTATGTGAACTGTGATTTGTCCTCTGAATAGGAGTGACTTAAGATTTGTTTTCTAAACCCAAGGTCCAGTTTAGATGTAAAAGCACGATTGCACGTTGTAAGACACAGTCTGTTTTTCATTAAGCTATGGTTTTCTTATGTTTACTCAAGATGTATATCAAGATACATACCTTGTATCAATTACACTTGCATTTGCAGCATGTGCATACTGAAATTTTTCTGATCCCTATCAGTTATATAATGGAAATATTTATGTGAAACTCATGCAGGATATCATACTTTGTACTAAATATTTTTATTATGGAAACAACATCATCAATAAAGTACAGTAATATATCTTAGGCCTAACATTCTATGATTTCCAAAACTATTTTCATCTTTGAATTTTCTTCATACTACTAAAAGATCTAGAGAAGAGTTAAACATTACATATATAGGACGAGGGTAGTGATAGAAGTGCCTAAATCAAGATGACTGGGAGCCTGGGTAGCCCTCATGTATATTGCAGCCTGGGGAGTTCAGAGAGGAGTGAGATGTCTTGAAAAAAACGGTGTGCAATGGAAAGATCTTCCATAAGCACCAAAGTGTCCAGCAAAGTCCTCTTCCCGAGCCACATTTCCACCTCTGCTTGCAAAGTGGGGTAACAGTATTTTCTCACAGCACAGTGCTGCTCCTAGGAGAACTACCAGGACTTGTGCTACTTTGGTCAAAATAAGCTGTACTGCTTCGCCCCTAACTAGACACAACCACTCGTGCACCCAGTGGACCCCTCTTGTCAGGATGTGAGTCCAATCTCCTGCAGGTTAACCTGACCAGGACACTCTCCTGCTCTTCAGCATCTTCACTAGGCAGCACATCCCTTGTTCTTCAACTTTAAGAAGGCGAATTCTACTCAACTTCCTATCTACAAGTCCCTTCAGTCTCTGAAGCTGTGCTGACTCCCATTACAGTCTCTGGAAAACAGGGAACTCCATCTCTTCTATTCCATAAATCTCTTTGTTTTAATCCTACTGTTACACTGGATAAACTGCTTTCTGATGGAAGAAAGCTGAGCAAGATATATTACATTACAAACTTCCTGGTGTTAAGATGAAGCCATTATATGGCTTCCTGGTGTTTTTTGTAATGTTATGTGTTCTTATTGGATCTTTCGACAGCCTGTGTTGCTCTAGCAAATAACACATCTTAAAAAAAAAGCCACCTTAATGGGAAATATTTCAGATATTTTCCCCTTTGTCACAACATTATTTATCAGCATCTTCATTTCAAGTTCCTCATCCTTCAACTTCTTAAAGTAGTTAGATTTAAAAGATAATAAAACCACCACCAACAGTGATCGTGCTACTGAGAACCAGAATGAAAGCACCTAAAGCAGTGGCTCTGCTTTGCATCTATCCTGCAACGCCCACAGCCTTTCAGTAACCTCAGGAAGAGAGAGTAAACCAGCCAATATTCCTGCTGACTGTGTATCCTGTGCTGGTGCTCGAAAGCAGGGAGGTTTAGGACAGAGTAAATTCATGGAGAAACACCCTGGAACTGAGAACCCATCATCCACACCACTCATATTTTAGCTGATAATTTTTAGGGTGCCTCTACCCCCCTCAGGGACTGGCCACCCTTCACACCTTCCAGTTTAGCTGCTATTGAAAAAAAACCCCATACATGCCTGGCTTAAGACTGCCTTGTAACACAAGCCAAAGCAGGAAGGCCAGGAGTTTCTCTTCAAAAGCACATTCCTGATCCATGGTTCAGGCTCCTGGATCCTATCATAGTTTCACTACCAGTAATAATAATACAAAGATCATGAGTCAGGCTGTCAAATTGCTCCTGCTTCCCTCTACAGACTAATTCCTCCAGAACTGAAGGTATTTGCTCTCCAGAGGCATTCAGCAGCTGAAGTGATGCCAGGTTGTGCTGTTGGTCTTCAAAGGCTGATCCCCACTGAAGACCCTGGCATCTGTCTGGGTGTGATATCCTTGCTGTGTTTGATGCAGCAGAAAACAGTGCTTGCTTAGGATCCCTAAGAAAATACAGAAGAGGAATTAATGTCAAGGAATTGTCAGTAAAATGCATGAGGAGTTGCTTCAGCATGGCAGAGTGCAGGCAGAAAAGTAGATGAGTTCAGGCTCCTCACAGATGTATTTCATCATCTAATTATCTCAGTGAGAAGAGTACTAAGGTGTAGGAAAATCAGCATTTTGTTAATTTTCCAGAGAAAGACTAGAAAAGAGATATGGGTGACTTTTGGGGTGGGGAAAATCATTCCATTTCACTCAGTCTGAAACTGGTAGCAGTTTTCCATCCCTTTCAGCAACAGCAGTCCTCAGTCCACAAATAAAAACAAGAAAACCAAAACTAATCCTCATTTTTGAAATACTCTGTACAAACACATCAACAGTATGAATGAAAATGTATTGAAAATAGCAGCTCAAAAGCAGCTCAATGTAAGCCAGATACTGAGAACTTTTTCCAGAGAGTGATGGGCCTCAGTGCCACCAGGCAGTGACATTTGAATCTAGTCAACACTCCCAGGACTGGAGCCAGTGTCCTTGTGAATGCAGGATGGAGACAGGGGCTGGATTTGATCCACACTGCAGGGGGCACTTCTTTCTCAGGCAACTCTTGCTGACGGCACAGTGAAACCAAGGTCGTGCTTATAAAATGCAGAAGTGATGACATTTCTGGGGTTTAATTAACTGCCAGGACACTTGGGGGTAGTACAATATGAGCATACAACATAAAAACAAACCCATACTCATGGATTTATGCTCATTAGTAGAAGCTAAGTCCTGATCCTATCAGCTAGATGTTTTCCTTAGACCTGTCTTTTAATACTTCAAGGTATGAAACAAATTCTCCTAACAACAAAGACACTCATGGACCTCATCCAAAGCCCTACATCACTATTGATATAAACAGATTAAAAAGCAGCAATGCAAATGCAACAGTTCAGTCGTGTAATGTGCAGGCAATCAGGAGGGCCAGAAGGACATATCCTGATTTGTGCAGTCAGTCCTTTTAAACCCAGCACCCTGCTAGGATCTCTGGGGCCTAGAAAGCATGGAGGAGGTCCAGAGAAGCTCAAGAGCACTGGCCTTTACATTAGCACTGTCTGGGGCATGGTTACATGGTTCTCCTCTCTCTCTCCCTTCACATTCCCTGCCACATTAAGGTGATCTTCACCTCTGGCAATGCTAACAGGTTTAACTCACCTGGGCCTGACACCCACCCACCACGAGGTTATTCTGTGCAGGGGTATTTAGGTATTTAGTTGGGAGCTTCAAATCTGTTGCTTGATTGCTGAGCCTTGCCTCCCGCAGTGGAAACCCAGGCTGTTTGAAACTCTCGTTTAAACATATGCTATATTGTTTCAGGTGTCCAAAGTTTTATTTTACTTCTCTAGTAAATATCTTCCAGCTCCTAAATGAGAACTTTGGGAAAACTGCTCCCACAATGCAACTTGAAAATCACCCTGCAGAGACCTTACGTTCCTCAGCTTAAATCCAGCCTTCAGTGTGTCTTGAGTTATGAGGCTGTCCAGACCACTAATAGAGGAGCAGGGGAATTTACACCGAAAGGAATAAACAAGCCAACAATAAAAATAACCATTTATCTCTTCTTCCTCCCCAGTGTCTTACTCAAAAGGTCACTGTGTTCTTTCATGGAAGCAAAGCTCTATAATGTGAGTTTAGGCACTTGAGGCTAAACCCCAGAGTACTCACTTTCCCCAAGTAACTTTGGTGGATTTTTAGTTTGAATTTTTTTCTTGGATAGGATCTAAGAAATTACCAGGTTTTCCAGAACAGAGCTGGTAGTCAGGTCAGTGGGGCACATGCTGAGGGGCACCCCAGTTGATGTATCATCATGGCAGCTTGTTTTTCCAAGCAGAAGGTCTAACACAATCTAAAAGTATGTATAACTGCTTAGGAAGAGCAGGACACACATTGATCCACAAAAGTTTCCTCCTGCAGAGCTTCCTGTAGATATCCAACTGCCTTGTAAAGATGCCACTGCATGAGACAGCTACTGCCTTTGCTCTCATTTCAGTGAGATCTGGCCACGAATCTCTCCATAAGATTATTCTGCAGACAGGACAAAGCATTTTATAGGGTTCAGTTTGGCTCAGGAGTTGTTTGGGATTGCCTGGAATTTTGGAAAATGCAGATCCTGTAGCTCAGGGTCCCTGGCTGCAGTGACATTGTGCAGGCATCCTGCTGCCTTCCCAGGTTCTGCTGCTAAAAAAAATAATACCCCATGCTTCTCTTGTACTTCCAAATCATACAGCATGTTTTGTCAATGTCCACCATTGTTTAAAGCCCCTCTGGACTCCTGCTGGGGACATTATTTCTCTCCAAGTTTCATAGGCAGCAGGGGTTTCTTCCTGGTTTTAAAGGGGGCTCCCATGGATCATGAATAACCTGTGATGTTGCTAACACAAGCCCAATCCAGTTGTCCTGTAACACACACAAGAGTTCACATCTGAAAATCCAACTGCAGGCTGAGAAATCCATGGGCATTTTGAAATGCTCTGAACCCGAGAGTTGGCAGGTTGCCCCAAGAAACCACCGTGCACAGAGCAGTTCAGATATGAGCAGTTCCAATATGTTTGCTGAAAAATAACATTTTTCTGAAAGTTTGCTGAACATTTGCTCATTCTTAGTCCTCAGAGGCCACATTTTATCTGTGGTAACTTGGGCCAGGGACATGCAGGCATTTCCCCATAGAGGTCAGGCTGAGCTGACTTTCATTTGGAGCAAGTCAGAGCAGAGCAAGCAACCCTCTGCAGAGGCATGTGTGTGTCACCATGGCATAGGAGACACCCCGTATGTTTATCAGCTGTGCCTGTACCACATCTAACATCCCCTCTTTTTCCTTTTTAAACACAGAAGAAGGGAGAAGAGATACCATTATGTAACACCCTAACAGAATAATTTATACAAATAACTTACAAAACAAGTTGATGAAAATTATCAGCAATATGGATACAAACAAAAGGCCTTCAAGTCCAATGGAGGAAAACATTCGCTGTAATGAATGCACACACAAGCATACATAGGTACACCACACATCCACCTCAAACTGATCAATGAACCAAAAAATGGATTGTAAAATGGGCAAATAAAAAGCTGGAGATGCACTGAACCGTGAATTTTTAAATTAAATTGTGAAATCTAATACATACAGTGTATGCATACATACATTGTATGCATTAAAATTAGTCAATGTATTTTCAGTAACTATAAAATATTACTTTATTTTTTTGGCCACAAAAAGACTTAATAACAACATCTCTTTCTCTGCCACACGCAAATACATTGATTTGAAGGATTGGGGTAGATCACAGGGCAAGAGTTTGAGGATTTTACTCCTCCTTTTGCCACTGATTGATTGTGTTAACAACCAAGGCAAGTCAGAATTCTGTTACGTTTCACAGTTTCCCTTTTGTAAGTGGGATAATATTTCTTACAAGTTTTTGCAGAGCAGTTCAAGATCTTGGGGAGAAAGCAGATATTTAAATGCTCTATGTTATTATTTTAGGCCCTGATTCAGGAAAACATATATGTTTAAATCCTGCTGCTTTAATGGGTTACAAGCACCTATTTTAGGCTAAGCTCACACTGATGTGGTCTTTCTGAAAAAGCTGCCCTAAAACTTTTAATTATGCCTATTAAAAATATAGCCCATTGAAGCTTATTTAAAAGATAATTTCTAAAATAGAGGGGGGAAAGTAGTGAATTAATGGCAGCTCAGCATATTGAGGCATTACCTTTCGTGCTTTATTCGGATGAAAGGCTCATGCAGGACTACCCATGCCTTTTTCATTAGATGCATGCAGCAGCCTTTAGGTCCCCTTCAAAGATCCTTGGGCCGTATGGAGCCAGGAGCAGCTCTGCATTGACACAGTGGAAAAAAAAAAAATCAAACTCTTTTTCTCAGAGCCTGACTTCTTCCCCCAGCTCCCCCCTCTGATATTTGTATATATTTCGAGAGGAGAGTCAGGCTCAGTTTTTTCACAAACTGCAGTTCCTGGGCGGACCCCACGCACAGCTGGGCTTTAGCGGCTGGATCCGCCTTCCCGGCAAGGCTGAGCCGGGAGCCTCCAAAGAGGGGCTCCGGGCTTGACAGCAGAAGCGCAGGAGACTGGCTCCACCGAGGGAGGATGAGCTGCTCAGCACCGTGAAGCCGGGCTTCTGCTTGCCAGTGGGATCCAGAAATGGGCTACTGGAGGAGACCGGGGCTGCTTTCCTTACTGCTGCTCTCCTTGTGTGAGTAGAAAAGTGTTTCTGGTCAGGCAATGTTAAGCAGCGTACTCATGGAGGTTGTTTATTTTTCCTTCCTCTAGCAAAATAGCTAATCTTTGATTTCTCCCCTGACAGCAATTAGCCAGAGGATTGGAAATAGCAGGGAGTTTAGTTGAATACTTTGCTACAACTGCATGAGCTGCGTATTTCTCTTATGGCGAGGGGCAAGCGATTTCTTGGTGGAAAGTGCGGTGTGCTCTCTTGGAGCAGCTCACAGATGTCAGTGTTTACAGTGTAAAAATATATATAGGTCAGCATTACTTGTTGGAAGTTCTTATTTTATTGAGGGAGATTAAAAGCAACTGAAGTGCACCGCTGAACGATCTGGCTTCGACAGTGTCCAGATGTGGTGAAGTTTGCAGCTTAGAACTTTTATCAGCCCTGGTTTATGTGCAGAATTAATCGAACTATTAAAGAAGGAAAGAAGTGGAGAGGGGGGAGGAGAAGTGTCTTTGCAACAACATCTGGTTATTCGGCAAACCTTTCCAGCACTTATGTAAAGATTTCTTTGTAATAAGTGCCCTGTTTCAGCTTTGATAGCAGTTCTTCAATACTGTAGATAAAACCCTCCAGCAGCACTTGAAAATGTGCCCATCCGTGGTTTAACTTTTCCTTGTTTATATCTTGATGATTGTTTCATAACAGGGAATGGATTTGTATATAAGTGAGTGTTATATACACATCTCCTAAGTATGTGTGTGTGTCTTTCTGTATATACAGAGTCTATGCATGTGTACATAGGCATATATCCCTACAAAGTATATATTTATATATTTGCATGGACACTACTTTTAAAGTGAACTCTTACAAACACAGACCTGTTGCCCTTGCTATAGAAATTTCAGTGCAACTAAAATCACTTTTTGTTCAAAGTGATAAAGGAGGATTATAACTCCAGTATTTTTGCATCCAAATGAAATCACTGGGGGCAGGGATCTGTATCTACATTCACTTTACATGGGTCCCCCTATCTACAAGACCAGGGAATAAAAGAATGATTGCTCAGTAATTTGTGTGCAGGCAAACAAAACCGTGGATGCAACTGTTCAAGCAGAGAGAATCAGATGGGGAGATTTGGGACACAGAATCTAGTTGGTTTTTCAAAAAGTTACAGAGATCTGTAGTATTCATTTTTGTAGATAATACCCTAAAGTGTGGTTTGAAATGTAGGATGCTATACTGATAACATCCTACTAACTTAATCCCATTTGGAGCAGGAATTACTACAAGTTATTATTTAAAGTCTTGGGTTGTTTTTGGTAAGAAAGAAGACCACTAATTATCCTTCAGAAATACCTAATTTTGGAGTTATTTAACTTATGGTTTCCTTTTTCTGAAAGGCAAGGTTTTAATCTGAAAGAAGCCAAACCAAAACATATCACAATTACTAAGTTCATCTGAAAGGTTATGTGAGTGATACGATGACAAAATTTGCCTCTGCACAGGGTAAGAAAAATAAGCCAGGGCTTGCTCTCTGTGATTCAGCTCACCAGTGATAAATGTTTCTGGAACTACATCCGCTTCCTTTGCATTTAGTGTTAGAATTGACTCTACAGTCATTCTGAGAAAGTAAAAGTACCCAAGGAGCCCACTTTGCATTGACACTAAAAGAGAAGGGAAGAGCTAGTTCCCCAAATCCCCCAAAATGATAGAATATACACATTCAGCTGTTCTTCAAGCAACAAATCATATCATTCATCCAGCCTCTCTTTAAAGAGTGGCATTGATGGCTTGGTGGCAGCAGTAAAGTCTGCTCCTCTTAGCACAGAGATTGGCATAGAGAACATGGCCCAGATTGTGTCTGTGTTATCCCAGAATAATTCCAGCTGAGTGTTTGTAGGGACCTTGCTGCTGTCCCTAAGACCCCCAGGCAGCAGAGACCCCAGCCTGTGCTCCATGCTGCCTTGGCTTTCTCAGCAGAAGGTGAAGACTGGAGCTGTAGTTTCACCACTGCTAACACAAAATCTCACACAGGTGAGCAGAGAATCCTTCCAGGACAGAGAGCTGGTGCAGTCCTGGACTTACCTGCACCTGACAAAAAAAAAAAGAGGAGCATTCAGAATTGGAAAACTGTCATTATAGGGGGGAGCTGGAGGCTTTCAGTGGATTTAGATTGGCCAGGAGAGAGCTGGGAGGTGAGCTGGCCATCTACAGCCAGGTCCTGGGAAAACATTTTCTGGCAGAGGGCTTCCTCTTCTGTGGAACAGAGATAAAACAAGATGTGCACACTGGAAGCTAAAATGGGGCACTTTTGTGTTAGAGCACAATACAGTAAAGTTGTTCCAGCAGGTGGTTACTCAGCTTGGGATGTGGTGGATATTTGTTCCTCAAAGCCTTCAAGACTGCAGGACTACCTGCTTGGAACTCTATAACCTAGACAGAAACTGCAGACTTGATATCAGGATTACTGTATTGTGCACATGGAAACACTCTGGCCTTAAAAGCAGGAATTAGGAGTTTTCCTGCCCTGTTTTCTATTAATATTGGGAAATTATCCCTCGTGCTCCATCTGTCAGGAACAGGGCTCACATCCGGACAAACAGAGGGGACAGCAAAGCACCACAGCCCTCTAACCTGTGGAGACAGCCTCAAGAACATGAGCCAAGTGTCACTGGTGTGACAACAGCTCTCAGGGCTGTGAACAGCCCCAGGAGCCTGGCAGAGTCTTTGTGCATCCAACCTCCAAAAGAGGATATGAAACTCCAAATCCGCCAAGGCACGTAGCACTTACAGAGGGAGAGCAAGCTATACCCCTTGGGCTCTGGTGAGGTTCCAAACAAAGAGAAAGAAGAGTTTTGAAATGAGATGAGGTTGCAGGTCTGCTACCCCAAGTCCAGAGCTCCCAGTTCCTGGGGTTTGAGTCTGCTTCCCCAGAACTCGGTCTCCTGTTAAAAATGCTGGTCTATTAAAATATCCTGATATTTTTTGCCAAGTCTCCTGGGCTCCCTTTGCCATGGTTGATGACTCTAAAGAGAGTACTTTTGAGGGGTTATCTCCTGGTAGATGGTGGCTTTCTGAAGTCACAT
Organism: Prinia subflava; assembly: GCF_021018805.1. Lineage (NCBI taxonomy): Eukaryota > Metazoa > Chordata > Aves > Passeriformes > Cisticolidae > Prinia > Prinia subflava. The sequence goes on from NC_086252.1 coordinate 29,997,605, forward strand.
TCTCTCTCCTGCTTGCACAAACTGTCCCCCCAGTGAGCCTCTTCAGCTAAATATATAGAGCGTATAGAATTCATAAATCAGGACAGGGAGCTCCAAGGCTGTCAGAAAAGCATCTCTGGCTTTTGATCTTCTCAAGAAATCTCTGACCTATCCCAGGCTCCTCAGGCAGCTTGTTCAAGAAGTTAGCCTTTTATTTCTGAGGTCACGAGAGCTAAAACCAGAGGTTGTAGTGCCACCAAAATGCCAGCCCGCTCCTCAGGCAGGGATCTATTGTGATTGCACCCCAACACCAATGCATGCAAAATTTAACAACACTGAGTCAAACCTGAGCTGGTGAGAGGACGAGGGAAGGAAAAAGACAAAGGAAGAGTCACCCTCCGTTTCACAGGCGTTTGCAGAGAGGAGCTTTGTGGGTCCAAGGACGAGGCAGAGCAGCAGGGCAAAGCTCTCCTCCCAGGTTAGCAGCATGTGGAGCTGGGCACTGCCCACCCCAGGACACAGGGCTGCAGGGCTGGTTATGACAATCCGTGTCAAGTCACACCATGTTTTGCTTTCATATTGATTTAAGACAGCCAAAACACCAAGGAAGAAATTACCACCCTCAAAAAGCTCCGAGGGGCTACCAGAGCCCCACATTGACTCGGTGTAGGTAGCTGGGTTGGATCCCACTGCCTGAAGGAGAAACTTATGCATCCTACCATGAGGCGGAATAAGAACAAAGCTGCAGCAAATTCTCCAGTTAGGAAATAAAAATGGATAACACAAGAAAAACCCTGACAATGCAGAACTGGAGTGATCTGCAATGTTGCAAGTGCCATGAGACTCAGCAAGGAAAGTGATGGCTTATTTTCAATTCACCTTTACACAGCTCCAAATCTGATGCTACGGTTTCAGTCCTTGGTGTGAATTAGCCTAACAGAAGGTTAAGAGGAGTGGCAGTGTACAGCTATGTGAGATGAATGAGAACTGGTGTTTCCTCTCCCCTTGCACCTCCAGCTTTTCTCAGACTTGAGACAGACTAGTCATCAGTAAAGCTGACCATCAGCAAAGCTTCACTTTGTATTTTAATAGGGGGTTTTGTGGAAAGAACTACTTTTTGAAATATTCTGTGCAACTTGAAATTAAAACACAATTTTCTAACAAAAAACCCAAACAACCAACACAAAACTGATGTTTACTGGTATTTTACTGGTGTTATCACTATTTAATGATGGCCACAAAGACATTTTTGTCTACTAGTAGTAAATAAGTTCAGCCAGCTGCAATCATGATACTTGCTACTCCCATTAGAGACAGAGTTCTGGATAAATGTATCCTCTGTATTCACTGAATATGCAGAAAGCAAACATTGGCATTAAAAACAGGTGACTGGGGGCTGTTATTCTGTGGAAGAGTTCCGCTCCGCTGCCTGTACTCCACAGCTTTATATTGCTCTGTGATTTGCTCTGTCGAGTTTATTTCCTCAGGACGTGGCTTTCCTCTCCCCTTAGTGATAACTCTGCAATAACATTTGCTTTCAGCCAGCCTCCACAGTGTTGCAACTTGCCATAAACTAATGAACTCTCCCATAGACTGTCGTGTTTTCAAGGAAGGGCAACATCTGATCCTCTTATTTAAAAAAAAAAACAAACAGTCCCACCAAAGAGACAAAATCAGCAGCTCCCACACACTCTGCTCTTTTCACATCCTGAGTTCAGCACTGTGTGCCAAGTGAGAGCCTCGTGCTGGAAGGGGCCTCCATCAGAAGTGAGATAACACCACTGGTGGCTGCCTGCCCTATCAAACCTACATTATGTCCATGCTGGACCCCAACTGTGGGATAACATTTCCTCAGGGATCTTCAGGGGGAAGTGAAGGAGTGGCTGAAAGCTGTCTTGGCCCTGCTTGCATGCACATCCCTGAATTCAGAGTCAGTTCTTGTGATCCTGCTTCTGGAAATGATCTGTAGTGTCCATCACAGTCATATTTCTTCTTCTTCTTCTTCTTCAGTCAGTTCATCTTTTTGTTACATCCCATGTAGGGTTGAAACTCTGCTGCCAGCTTCTGGTAACTGTCAAAATTTCAGAGAAGTGGGAGAGCCTGCTTATCGTGCAATCCCCTCTGCAGCCCATGTTCCTACCAATTATGTGGCTCCAAAACTTAACCTTTCATGGAGCTGTTGCACTGCAGTGTTTTCCTTCCCATTGATAAGGCAGGAACAAATGACAGCTGATTTATACTGCAGCAAATGCGCTGTGGCATGTGGGTCAGTAGTGTGTCCAGCTGTGACCACTGTGCTGGACAGAGGGCTATGGCCCATGCTGGCTCTAGCAGCCCAAGGACATGCCTAAACCCAAGTGCTACCCTGGACTGCACAGGCTTATTTGGATTCAAGATTTTTTTTTTAAGGACCTTATCACTATTTGAGCTCAGTGATTTGAAGCAATCAGCCTTAGATCAACTATAGCCTTAGAGCATGCTGTAGTTGGGGGTCTGATGTGCAGTTCCAGCTGTAGTGGGGGGCTGGGGTGTGGTTCCAGCAGTGGCAGCTGCAGAGTGTCACTTCCCAGGGTCCTGTGCCCCAGTTCCACCTGTGCCTCTCTCAAAGTAGTCCCAGCTCTCAAAGTATTGAAGCAGCATCATTTTGGATACATTCTGCCTGTGGGACGACCTCTCACCTTCCCACACTGTGGATGGAGATGTTCCCTTTAGCTCTGTGTCAGTTACTCTCCACTGGACACAAAACTCCAGTCCTTCTGGGTGAGTAGAAGTCCAAAGAAAGCTGTCCCCAGCAGCTTCCAGCACAGCTCCAGACTCAGTGCTGGTGAGGCACAGAGGTTTCTGGAGGGAATTCCAGACTGCCTTCCCTCAGTCTGTCAACAGCTGTTGTCCTGCCTGTGCAGCACACCATGGCAAGTCCTCTGGCCATGCCTTGGAGCTGGAGAGTCCAAGCCTCCAGGACCACCCCCTAATGCATGCCCTGCAGGCAAAGCAGCACGGATGTGCTTGTGCCAGCACTGGGGACCAGCACAGACAGCAAACAGGGCTGGTTTGCTGCCCTGCTTTGGGGTCCAGGCAGGGCAGAGCCCTGCAGCAATCACCTGAGCTGACCCCCACTGATGTCTGATATCGCCACACTATCCAAATCTCTCCTAATCTCTTCAGTTCCTGCAACATCCCTGTGAAGATGTTACCTCTGGGAAGTACACACATCTTTGCATCTGTGAAGGCCCAGAAATATCTGAAGCTCATGGTTAGTAAGAGGGGCCTTTTCTTTAGATCAACAACAGAAAACCCTGGGATTTTGATACTGATCCCTTCTCCCTTCAGCCATCCCAAACCAGAGTGCTTAGCTGTATCCTGCAGTGCCATAGTTCTCAGTGCACCCCACCAGACACATGTTGTCAATGTGGATACATACCATGACCAGCAGGTGTGAAAATCCAGTGAAACTTTCTTTGCTTTTCCTGCAAAATCAGTAATTCAGGCCCCTTCCTGGAAATGGTTCTTGTGAATGCCATGACTACAGGTGCTTCTGGTGCATTTACAATGAAGACTGGTACAGATATTTCTTTTAAAAATCCTTTGCTGTTTCCAGGTGGATCCTTTAATATACTGCTGTCCATGCAGAATGAAAGCCTGTGTCCTCCTTGAGTGTTTGACTGAGCAGGTTGCCAGTCAATGCAGCTGGAACATGACAAGGGGCATCTGTTTGATGTTGCTTGATAAAACTTCCTGCCTTGGAGACTCTAAACACCAGCATCCAACATGGAAGAAACAGGATCAGCCACTGTCTTGCTGTGTAAAGCATTTTTTTCCATGCTAGATCTATCCCCAAATTAACTCCAACCAGTCCATGATAGCAAACAAGACCCTTCTTCTTACAATGGGAAATGACACACAGACCCATAAGCTCAAGCAGTTGAATGAATCATCCTTCTTCAAATAGACCCAGGGTACAAGCATCCACAGAAATAAGACCAGTGGATCCCCCGGGATCTCAATTCTTACCATGCCTTTAATATGTCAAAAGGCACTCAGTGGAAGAAAATGCAGACATTCCCACCAGAGGCAGAAGCTACTAGCTCAGGGGTGAAGTCTCAGCAAAATTTACTGTGGTTTTGTATATGTGCCCTGTGCTCACCTGTTTGTAGAACAGCATCACTATGTCTGCGCCTTCCTTTCACCTTGCCAGGACTACCAGCTCTGCTGTGGCTTGGGAGGTAACTCTTGGGCAGAAGTACTGCTCAGCATACTCAGACTTTGGCATGTCTCAGGAGGTGTCCAGAGGCAGGATACTGAGTTGAAGAGACAAGGCACTACTGCAAAATGATGAGATCATGGAGCAGGAGATGGTGAATAGAGAACATTCCCTGCTTTGTCACTTCTCCCATGCTGCAAGAGCAGCTTTGCTCCCTGAACCTCATCTGCCCCAGCTGCTGAGTCTCCCTGGAGCTGTGCTGCAGCTCTGCCCAGGGGATGGGACTTGTGGGAACCTTTCTCCTTCTCCTGCAAGGAGGGAGAGGCATTGCAAAGACACAAAAGCTCTGGATTTTTCTGTGTGCAAAGAAAAAGCATTTCAGGCTCTGTCAACAGGACCCTTGGTTCTATTCCTGAAAAAAAAACACCTTTCCAAAACCCTGGTCCCCCTGCCCTCCTGCCATGGCTCTCTGCTTTAAAAATTGGAAAATATTCAATTTGAATTCAACCCTACTGGGCATTACGTTTTGGTATGTTACAGCACAAGCTCCTTAAAAGGTATTTTTAACAGGTGAAGAAGGGCATGAAACAAAAGAACACATCATCTATTTATGCACTAAACATGGGACACTTCAGGAGAAGGCAGAAAGTCTTTAGCACCTGCAACCCAGGCTAGGCTCAAGTTCCCTCTGACAGAACAAATTAATTACTGTTAGATCTGCCCTAAATGAGGGCAAAATTTGACTCTATATAATAACTTTAGCAGACATAAAGAACTGGCAGTGTTGGAACAAGTTGATGACAGCACATGGATGGAGAGTTCACAGAACATCTCTGCCCCAGCAGCTTGTCACACAGTCCCTTGCAAGCCCTTTTTCTCCTTGGGAATCAAAGTAATACAAATGCAAAAAAATACAAACTGGTCAGTCATAGGAAGTCCAACCAGAGATGAGGAGCAGCAGCTCCAGTCCAATGTCTCTTTGTGGGCTCATCAAAGACCTTCTAGCAGATGGGAAAATGAATGTGTGCCAGGAATTTCAAACACTCCTCAGGAAGTTCATCATAATCGTCAGTAACCCATTTGCACTTAAAACAGAGCGAACCCTGCTGCCCAAATGTGACCCAGATAATGTTTCTGACGTGTTTACCTATTTGGATGGTATCCTTCAATTTCAATTCCATCTATTCACAGAGATCCAGGATTCATGTGGAGCCTGAAAAATATACAGAAAATTGAATTCCAGAGCATAATATGATAATAATAGTAAAAAAAACCTGACTGCTGCACAGTAGTTCTACTTGAATGGCAGTGCTTAGGCAGAGCAATGTCTGCTACGGATTGGCAGCTCACGTGGTTTTGTTACTTGGTTCATTGCTGCTGCTTTTTCTGTGTAAAAGGGAGGACTCATGACTGCTGCATCTGAGAATGAGCTGCAGAATCTGCAGTTAATTGGGATATAGCATAGGCTGTTGATGCCTCTGCAGAAGGAAGAACAACAAAAGTGATGGCAACAGCAGAGTGGTTTTGGTTGCATTCTGCCATTCAGCTCTCAGTCCTAAAAGTGCTCTAAAATCCTCAGCAGTTTCTGAGGATTTGCAATTTCTGCAAATTTTCAACTTACAACAAATGAGTTCAAACCACCCATGCATGGCCAGGCAGTGTGGGAGGTGGGAGAATGGGCTTGCTTTTAAGACAAGAATTCAGTCCAAACTGGATCACTGCAAAGTGCTCTTCAAAGGGCTGGAATCTCGGATCCCTCTCAAATCATGGCATGCAAATCCCCTATCATTAGAAGGCAGCTTCCACTGGGGATGTGCCAGCTTAACCCTCTGCAAACCCCACTGGCAGCCCACGTGTCCCAGGCCGTGATGTGCTGATAATGCATTGCCTCACCCTGCAAGGCCCCAGATAAGCAGAGGTGCTGGCAGAGCTGCTAAAATTACTTATGAACTGCTGAAACTCAGCATTTCCCCACCTCCTGAGACCCTGAATAAGTCACTTTGCTTTCCATCTGACAAAGAGGAATGGCACACTCCCCTCTCGTGCTGTCTGGGCTGGTGGGGGTTGCTGTGGCTGTGGGGCCGTGCTGTGATGCTGGTGGAAGTGACCACTCTGTATCCATGGTTTTCTCTTGGGCTGACCCCTGGCTGTGGGGCTTTTTCCCCTCCCAGGAACTTCAGGCTGTGCTGCTGGCCTGGCTTGCTTTCTCTAGGCTTTTTCAGTACAACACAAGGTGGGAAGGACAGCAGAATATAGGAACAAGAAAGAAATGGGGACATAGGTGCAATGAAAGGGACTTGTTGCCAAACAAGGTTGCACCTTCAGACACAGGATGGCTGCAAAAGTTGGTTTGTGTCGTAGCTCCCCTCACCTGACATTCATAGCCCAGGGGCTGACAGATGCCTAAAGGGCTAAGCACAGGTAATACCAGGCAAACTCACACCTGCTTTTGGCTGCCAGGGAAGCTTTTGCCTGGCCTGCTGGAGGTACTGGTCATAATTACACAGTGACCCACAACTTCCAACAGGTAGGGAGTAAAAAACCCCACTCTTAAGCTGCTGTCCTGAGCAATGTGAGGGATTCCTGTGCTAACCTTCTGTTCTAATCCTCAACCCTCCTTCGAGCCGTCTTTTCAAGGAAGGATGCGGAGCATCCCTGCTCATCTCACAAAGGAATAAATGACCTCCAGAAGAGGGGACAACCTCTAACTTTTGAATTTTCTCCTTGTTTAAGGACAGTTTTCCTCATCTAGCAAGGATAGGTGCAGTGGTGATACCCACATGGAGCTGTTAGCTTGCCCACCAGCATTGTCCCCAGGGCTGGCCCCTTCACCACCCTCATCTGTCCCTGGATCACAGCTTGGTGTCACCTTTATGTTCAAATTGCAGCCCAGCAATTGGCAAATGATATTACATGGTCCATGAGCTCACCCATATCTAATACAACATTTCATCTTAATTGGACTTAGCTTCTTGCCCAGGTGAAGCAGGTGCTTGGCTGACTCAGGGATGTACTGAAAAATAATGCAAATACCATGCAACCAGGTAACTCCCAACCACCCACTTTACTGATATTTCAGTGAAGTGTGTCAGTGAAGTGGATCCAAAAACACACACATCATTTTCAAACATTGCTGAAAGTTTCAAAGACAGTGAGAAAAACAAATGGAATAGTGCAAAACCACAGCTGTTTTATCCATTGCACGTTCCCCCATCCTGAGCTCAATGTCTCTGGATGCAAATTGGCATTAACGGGAAAGATGTTGTCCATGACACCAAAAAGCAAGTGCTCTTGAAAGAGCTCGAGTTCAGGGTCTAATGGGGGTATAGTTTCTGCCTCACCTGATATTTACAGTCCTTCCAAAGCTCAGCAAGGGCAGAACATCTTCCTTGTCACATTGGACTGGGTCCTGCTGGGCTTCAGGACCTCAGGACTGCAGGGTTTACTTGCCTGGTTTTTCAAACTTTAATGCCAAACTTTCTTTGGTGAGTAATTTCCACAATTTGAGTTCCCCAGCTGAAAGACAGAAAATAGGCAAGTGTTACACATTTCAAGGGACAGCAGAAATCAACAACCTTGCTTAAAAAATTTTAAGTAAAATAAACTTCATCTCACTAATTTTTCCTCATAACACACTGTCATGTTCTATGTGCAATTTTTCCATAACTCTTTTCTAATGGGTTGCATGAGAGCTTGGATGCAAATGAACCACAAGGAGATGGGAAAGATCCTCCAGGAATTGCTCTGCATGTGGAAATGAATTTCAGTTTAGCCACTTCAGAGCAATTTTTTTGTTTACTTTCCACTGACATGAAATCAGCCACGATTGCATCGCATGCGGGATTGGTTAGCCGGTTACATAATGCTTAATAAATCCAAGAGAAATAATATAAAACACATCACCCAGTCTGGGAAGAGGAACAGTGTCTCAGCCAGTGTCACCAACCCGCCCGGGCCAGGCATCAGTGAAGCATCTGAGCCAGTGCTGGGGGGATGCAGGGTTGTGCTGTTGCATGATAAATGTGATTAGGAAAAAATGCTTGTGGCATGTGTGGAGGCCTTGAAGACAGACAGATTGTGTGTGGTGGGAAGGGTCTATCAAGAGGCAGAGCTCACAGCCTCGCAGGGAGGGCAGGGCACGTGCTGGCACACCCAGCTCCAGCTGGATCTGCTGCTGTGCAAGGTCTTACCTCACCCCAGTAATGTTCCTCTGCGTACTTCGTAAAATCATAACGGCCCTGTAAACAAAAAGAGCAAGATTAGGTGATTAATTATTTACCACAGATTATTTCTGCAGTGGCGTGTGGAGGAGAGAGAACCTTTCACTGTTGGGCCCCAGGGAGTGGGAAGGAAGGGGGGTGACCCAGGATGGGGCTGCCAGGCTAAACACAAAACGGTGGGGCTGATTTAAATCCCAAAAATGGGGCAGGGAGTGTGTAGGAGGACTGAAGGTACCTCTGGCCCTGCAGTGCCAGCACTCTGGCTCTCCCAAGAAAGCTGTCCAGCCCACAAATGTATCGCTCCAGGCACTCACCACTGCTCTGCCTGGAGCAGCTCTTGGCCTCCTTTCCCACATTTCCCTGCCTGCTCTGCTCCCCCGCTTTGCCTCGAGTCCCCGAGGAGACCTGCTGATGTCTTCACCCACGCCATGGCTAACCTCCAACAGGGGAAAAGCTGGGGATGAAGGGGTTAATTACTACAGGCGCAGCTCAAGCCAAGCCTGTAAGTGACTCCCTATTGCTATTTCGAAAAGAGGCTGCCTGGAAAGGGAAAGGAAAAAAAAGAGAGGTTTACTTTACAACCATCATTATTTCATCTGCAGAGTTTATACAATGGAAAATAAAAGCCAGGGTACGCAAAGTCAAATCATTTCTGTTTCATTAATGGTATGGAAATTGTTTTGTTTTTATAGGGGAAAAACAAATGTGAACTTGATGTGTGTGTGTGTGTGAGCATGCAACTCCCTTCATTGCAAAGGGCAGAGCACTGAAATCCAGAAATAAAAAATGACTCAGAGGCCGTAGGACCTATGAGTCAGTTGAGCTGTTGTTGTTTTTAAACACAAGCGAGAGCACAATATGGCAAATAATTGCCCCTGCAGCCCCTCTGCCACAGGCATCCCCTGGCCCAGCTGTCCACGGCACAGGCTGCCCCTGCCAGCCCCCAGGGACACAGAGGGTGGAGCAGCTTTAGGGGCCAGAAAGTGAAATCTGTGAGAGAAACTTGAGATCCGGCCAGGGTGGATGGAGGAGACAAGTGGCTCCCAGGGCAGTGGAGGAGTGCAGGGCCAGGCACACTCCCCTGTCCTCACCCAGACATCAACTGACCAAAATCAAAGAGAAACTGCTCTGGCAAAATTCTCTCTGCCGAGTGCCAGGCATTTTCTCACTGGCCCCTGGCATTCCAGCTTGCCTGGATGCTGCTGGCTTTTTTTGGGGCACAGCCCTGGGGTACCCCAGTACAAAACATCCCCACACCCCAAAAGAAGAGTCATTGTGCTGATACACAGAAAACTTGTGAAAGGCACCCAAGAAATACCAGGGATTACCAAAGCAAAAAGACAGACAGCAATCTGCAGAGCTTGTCCCTCCCCTGGGTGAAGTTAGATCATGATGTAATTAAAGCATCTAAAAGAGACTAGAGAAGCCTGCTGGTATGATCCATACCCAATTTACGTTGTAATGGGACTAAGCAGTATTTGCTAAACACTGAATTTAAATAGGGATATTTTCACAAAGGAAAAATAAGTGGTAGAATAAGTCAGTTACCAGCCTGTTTGAAGAAGGTCCAAGCAAACCAGAAATGTATACTGCATGTCTTCCTGGCACTGGAAGAACTGGTGTCTAACACAATCAAAATCAGTCCTTTTTTATGCACCAGGAAAGATTTCTGGCTCATTCCTTGCTCTGTACTGTACTCTGCCAAATGCAGTATTTAGTATGCAGGACGATGTGTGACCACATAGCTGAGGGTGGAGCCTGGGTTGGTCCCCTGATCCAAATGTAGCACTGATGGATTTCCTGGGAGAGCCGGTGGCTTATGCCTTGCCAAGGCAAAAATTGGGATATTAAGTTTTTTCAGCTCCATTTGGTCTGCTCTACCTCTCCTACAAAGATAAAGATACAGTGTAAAACATATGGATGGAGAAGAGCAGCCTGACACCAAAAACTTCTTTGGTTCAGCAGCTGAAAGCAGCACCAGACCCCACCACTGGAGAACAGGGGTCTGCTGGAGGAAACAGAGCTGCATCCAAAATAGGAGCACAGCACTTTGAGGTCTGGGCTCTGGGGAGATTCTGCAGCACAGCAGGATGCTGCAACAGGATCAGGCACTTTTTAACAGGTCAGATCCAGCTCAAAGTGACTGCAAGAAATCTGGGATCACTGTTACACAGGTCATGCTGAACAACTTCCATGGGAACTTCTGGCCCTGCACAGAACCTCCTGGAAAGCAGGGCATAGAAATTACCCTGGTGCCCATCTGTGGCACTGGTTGCTGCATCATGGGGGAGGCAGCTCAGGAGTGATCTGGTGATGGGGAACACCTGCTGCTCTCACATGGGTCAGCGAGAGAGCAGAGCCCATCAGCTCTGCTGTTGGATTAATCTTAAAAACAAAGTACTGCATATAAAAGGGAAGGAATTTGTTTGTTCTCATAATAATTTTATGAGAGGCTCTGTTATTGCGTACTCGTGTCATTAACTGTGGATAAAAGCCCAAAGCAAATCCTAAACTTGGCAGCAGACACAGGACTCACTGCAAAGCCCAGGCTCACCCAGGTGGGAAAGCAGGTCCCAGTGCAGGTTGTGTTTCTATCAGGGCACCTATCTGGGGGTTTCCAGGAATAACAGGGCTGCAGGGTTGAGTTAGAGCTGCTCCCTAGTCCTGTGTTTAAGTGCAGTGCTGATTAGAGAAAGCAAAGTTTAATTTAACTGATCTCCCTGGCCTTAGTCTCTCCCAGTGCAAAGCCTGGGGATTTCAGGTTGATGGACCTGCATGGAAAAGATGATTCAGGGAGCTCCCAGAGCCACTACAGTAACAGCAAGCTGGGCAGCCCCCTGTGAGTACTGAAATAGTGTAAGCTCCAGCCTAGGGTGCTTGGAGATATCTGGAAAAGAGGAGATAGACCTCACTGTAGAGCATTTATGACCTAAAAATTATCAATTTTTCTTTGTCCTTGAGAAATATAAGCAAGACAGAGCATGATGTGAAGGTCCTATACTGGAGGTCCTGTGTAACAAAAGCCTTGGTCCCCTTCCACCTTGTGAAGGGGAGAGCTGGGAACAGGGATAAGTGCCCTAGCACCTCACTCCAAACACATTCCCTTAAGCCCATCTTGGTGTTTAGCTGTCCCAAAGCAGCATGCCAGGGAGAATACTTGAGAACTGAAGTGTTCATTCTGCCCCTCAATGAAAATGCATTTCCTCCCTTGCTTGGGCTGCTAGGTTCTTTCTCCTTGCCTGTAACAATTGTGCTGTGCCTGCACCCTCAAGCACCCCAGCTTGCTCCTTAGTGGTTCCCCTTCCTTGGGGACCACAGTGTGGGCAAAACTGGAGGCAGAGTTAGGTGCTGGATGACCCCCCTGCTCTCTGGGGCTGCAGTGGCAGAGAGGGGCTCACAAAATCCCCCTGCATGTTCCTACAGGTGCAGTCCCTGCTGGCAGAGCTCATCTGCTGGGGGCGGCTGCTTCTGGCCCCGCAGCGATGGCACTGGGGGGAAATTCTCTCTGAGAGCTGTTTTCAATGACTCTTGTAAGGGGAAGAGGGTGGGTTATTGGCTGCAGCAGTGGTGTTTCCATGGGCTTTGCAGGTGGCCAAGCAGAGGTTGTGGATGCCCTGTGGGCGATGAAAGGCTGGAGGGCTGCCCTGACACTCAGGAAAAAATATCCCGGTGTCCTTGGGTGGTGGTATCACCCCTGCTGCTGTTGCAGGAGAGACACAGGCACTTCTGGCATCGTTTTTCCTTTATTCCCTGGCTTGAAAATCATCTCATATTCTCTCAGTAACCTCTCTGGGGTCCCAGTTATAGATACCAGAAGATTTGATCCTGCTCTCGTGCACAGGAGAACAAGCCTCCCTATTGATGGGGAGCCAAGCTCGCTGTGAGCCCACCTATTGGTGACTTCAAACCATCTTTCCAACTGTCATTCCACAATAACTTTGACTAACTGTACTATTTATTGACTCACATCACATCCTTATGGCTTCAATTTATTTTTGGAAAACTCAACCCACATTTAATTAGTTTACAGTTTGTTCCAAGTTTTGCTTATCCAGCTTTTTTTTTTTTTTCCTAACTTTTTTTTTTTTTTTAAGTTTGTATTTTGATGTTTAGCATTTGCCTTGGCAACATCTGGAACCCGTTTATGGAAGTGTATTGTTACTTTTACTGCTTGTGCAGCTTTATTAAATCATCCGACTATTAATATTGAAAGTGTTCATCTGGGTCTAATCAGGGCCAAGATGAGTGATGTGGCAGTTAAATTGTACCTACAAACTAATTGTTCAAGGACACACAGTCCTGAAGAACCTTGCTGTGGGCTTTGTGCTCTTCTTTTTAGCTTCCTAGGACAAGAAGGAGGTGGGGAGGGAAAAAAAGAGACATTGCTGCTCTGACCCTTCTTGCGGAGCAGATAACAGAATCACAGCCTGAGTTAGTTTAGAACAATTTGTCTCCAAAGAATTCTGTCCAGTTACTGCTGTATTTCTGGATCTTGTTTCCATATTTAACTCTTTCATCTGTCCTGGCTTCCCCTCTGCACAGCACAGCCAAGATCCCCCCACACGCAGCAGTGCATTACTGGCAAGTCTGATATTCTGCTCTGAGACCTCAAGCAAACCCTAGATATAAATAAGTAAATAACATACCTGGTGGGTATAAATATATAAATAACCAACCTCATCCTGCATCAGCAACATCCACAACCTGGATTGGTCCTTTTGTTATTCTTCTGCAGAGCCTCCAGGTATCCCTGGGGTGATGGTGCTGAGCCAATCCCACACGAGCACAGCACAAGTTGGGGATGGGTTGAGCTGAAGGGGTGGAAGAGGAACCATGGCAGTGACACCACCAGAGCACAGCCCTGGGGGTGGTAGGGCTTGGGTTTGGGGTGAGAAACCAGTTTACCTTCAATCCTCTGTTCCCATGAAATTGTGCAAATGGAGTTTGTAGGGTGCGGTGGCTGTCACTGTAGGTTGAAGGCTGCACACAAATGCTGGGCTTGATTTCTGTTCCACACCCAAATCTCTCATCCTGCAGTGGAGTTTTCCCTCAGATTCTGCAAGCCTTGCTGTGGCAGAGCAAGGCAGGGAGGTGAGGGTAGCTCATGCTGGCTGCAGGTGCTTCGAATTCCAGCTGAAGCCATGGTTTCGGTAGCTAACCCTTGAATGGATGCTGGTAACTGGATCTCTTGAGGTCACCCACTAAATCCCAGGGTGCCCCAGCAGGGCCAGAGCAGCCTCATGGATGGGGAGGATGCTGAGCAAGAGGTTGTGGGCAACATCTTCCCCTACCCTGCTCCCTCTTCCCCCAAAACCTGGCACAACACAATCCCTGCTGAGCTGCATTTTAAGGCTGGCATGGGTCATTTAAACCAAAATTTCCTCCTTCCAGTCTTCAGATGCATCAGGCTTTTCCCCCACCATTAACCTTGCCCCTACATACAAGGCCATGGGAGCTTGTAAATGGTTTATTTCTGTGTGGGAGCCTTCCAGCAGTTCTTTACGACTGTCGCAGGGAGGGGGGTCTGGGCTGGTGAGGGAAGCAGAGCAGGCATGTGGGATGCTGTCAGAGCAGGCTGCATGCCCTGGATTTGGGGAGCAGAGAAGTTAAAAACCCCTTTTTTGCTGTTGGGACAGAATATGCATTGAAAAGGGTCCCTGGGCTGAACTGTGGAACGCAGGTAGGTCACAGATGTGACACCAAGAATGCAGGAGTTCCTGCATGTTGCTCACAGACCTGGGGGTGCCCATGGCTGTGCTGGATCAGCAGGGCCCTGCTCACAGGGGCTGAGGCTCCCCAAGCCATAGTCAGGGATTTTGCAATTTTTTTTCTTCAGACTTACAGCTGGTGATGGAAAACTCTGAGGGCTGTGGCAGCACAGTGAGCTATGACTGTCCTTTCCACAGGGGCTGGAAGCACCCAGCACTGCTGGTTCAGGGACAGGGCAGCCAGAGAATCATAGATGGCCAAAATCTTAAAAAAATTAGCTGCTGTCGTTCAGGTTCTTACCTGAACACTTTAGAGTGCAAAGTAAAAAAAAAAGTTAAAAAAAAAATATATATATTTCTACATAAGCCACTCGGTGGCTTTTTTTTTTTTTTAAGACATTTAGCAGCCTTAAGACAGGAAGTTTAAATTTAGCTGGGATTTATCCCTTAACCAAGCATGGTTCATGCACCCTTTCTATAAAAATAGAGATAATGTTATGCCTGTGAGATACAGGCAGAGCAGCTCCCCACAGGCAGCAGCTATTCCTGAGGCTCCAGGGGCAGGAGAGCATCTCTTGCTGGGATGGGGCACAGTGGGCAAGGGAGCCCTGGAGGGAGCAGCCCCTGTTGCCCCAGAGCTTGGGAAATCTCAGCCACAGATTCTTGGGGAGTTGGTAGCAAACACATTCCTCAACTTGAATAGGAAGGGGGAGGATGAGGAGACAGCAGGAGAGGAGGGAGCTGTCCCAGCCTGGCCGAACATCCCTCCCCAGCACCTCTCTTCCTGCTGAGAGGGGAATAAATGAGGTCTCCAGGCATACAGAGACCCGGAGCTGCCCCTTTTCGAACACCGAATGTACTCGGGATGAGGGGAAATGTTAATTTGAGCCTGGGTTGTAGAGGAAGAAGTAAATTTCCCCTTGATGATAAATGGTACGGGGAAAGCAGAGGGGAAACGTGATTCTCTGCGGTTTCCCAGGCTTTAGTCCGGCGGGAGCTGCCGGCAGCGTTCTCCCATCTCCTCCAGGCTTTGGGATAACACAAAGCACAACTGGCTGGGCAATGGAGAGAGCAAAACAAAAGCGTTAAACAAAATGCACGGAGAAATGAGGTCAGCTGAGGCTCCTTCTCCCCTGGCCGTGTGTTTGGCTGGCAATGGTGGTGGTTTTTCCCCGCTGAGGGCGAGCACGGCCGCGCTCACCCTCAGCCCCTCTCTGCCCCGCAGCCTGCGGCGCCGGCGCCCGCCGCAGCCTCAAGACCAACCTGTGCAAGTGGTGCGACTCCACAGCCCCGGCCTGCGAGGAGAAGGTGTGCTACAGCAGCTGCAACCTCAACTCCTACTGCGAGGACCCCTACGAGATCTGCGTGGCGATATGGTAAGAGAATTCCCTCCCCGAGGGGAGATGGGAACCCCTTCCCCAAGGGGTTCATGTGTGTACCCCTGTGCGTGTGTTATTGCCTGTAATAATCCAGGATTTTCTCTTCCTCTTTTCGTGGCTCCATTATAATTAAAATTACAATGCACAGTAAAAAAATCAATTGGTCTGCCCTTTAATTAGTACCGGTTTATTTTCTAAATAAATTAAGCTTTTGAGTGCCTGACACAAAGCTTGGCAAGTTTGCTGCAGGACCTATAAACTCCCACAAACCTCTGGATTTAGCTCTACAAGCTGAACCCAAGGGCAAACCAGCAACCCTGACCTCCAAACCTATGATGTCCTCTTGCATCAGGCGGGTGAAAGCTCAGTTCACATGCAGGGGTGCAGCCAGGGGTCAGTCCCCATCCAGCACACGGACATCCGAGCTGGCACCACACTGGGGTTAACCCCCCTCCTTCCCATCTCCTGGAAAAATTCCTTTTCTGCTCCTGCGAGAGGTGCCTGGACAGGAAACACAATCCTACATTTCAGGCCAAGCACACAGTGCATGGTTTGGCCCGGAAGGGTGCCTCCCCCAGCTTCTTGGTCCCCCTGAGCAAAACTTAAAAACATCCATTTTGGGTCTGCCCAGAGTGATTTTCCTGCACTTTCCCTTTTAATTTGGCTGCCAAAGTGAAAGCCAGCCAAGCACTTATCGCTAGGCTTTATCTCAACCTGCTAATTAGTGTGAATGCTGTATGCCAGCTTTCAGTAGGAGTTTGCCTCAACCTAATTGTTGCATTATGGACTTGTAGAAAGCAAAACAAAACAAGAAACCCAAACAAACAATAAATCCACCCCCTGCTCCGAATTCCCCTACGCACACATGGAGAAGCCACCTTAAATCCTGGGTAGGCACTGCAGTGTGTTGCTGGGCTTTTCCCATTTACAGCTTACATGCACAGGAAGAAGCAAGGCCCCTGCAGCAGGAATCCCCATGCCAGAGAAGCAATCCCACTGCACAGGATAGAGCTGCACCCTGCATTGTGTATCAGATGGGGTGAGGCAGCGATGCAGTCAGAAATAACCTGCCAACCCCCCCAGCATCACCCATTACATTCTAAGATTCATTCAGAGAATAAGATCCCTGCAGGCAGGGCTCACCTCCAGGCCAGCATTGCTCCTTGTTGCTCATTTGCAGAGGTGTATGTGGATCATCCCAACTTGTCCTGAGTGGGTATCTCAGTCACAGCAGCAGCTTTGGCCTCATGCTCACATCCTCCAGGGGCCCAACCTTGGCAGAAGGGATCTCACCCTCCTAGGACTCTTCATCTGGGAGCTCCTCTGTCAAATTACCTGGTAGCCCCCAAAAACATGGGGAGTGCTGAAACTGTGGGACTTCACCAAGGAGATGGCAAAAAATTTAGGTTCTTTCCTTGGCTTTTATGTCTGACTTCCCAGCTGACCCCAAAGACACTGTGAAATCTCTCCATAACTTCGTCCCCCTGCTTTGAACCACCAGGTCAGGAGGCAGAGGCTGTCCCTGGAAAAGTAATGAATGGTTGTCATTCCTTGAATGCACCCAGGAGTAGCTGCAATGCTGTAGCCTGTGCAGGGCCAGTCATCCCCATCACTGGTCCTGTAAGTATGTGTAAATGAAACTATACCAGAGTCAACAAGTTATTCCCTACACAGCTTGAAAGAAATGATCTCAGAACCGGGTTTAGGGTGACACACGGGTGACACCAGGGCCAAGCCACCAGGCTAACGCTGTGTGGGTTCACGTGTCACACACAGGAGACAGGACAACGAGAGCATCAGGGTCAGCACGCTGTGCCACAACCCCCAGCGCCCCATCGAAAACCTCATGGTCCCCAACTACAACACCTCGCGCTGCGTCATGAGCCACCAGCCCAGCGAGGACGGGGTCATCTACATCTGCGGCTGCGTGGACGAGCAGGAGTGCAACGACAGGCTCATCTTTGAGAACCACACCAATGGTGAGTGCTCTGTTAGTGTTATTTACAGGGGCAGCAGCACCCAGCACCAATGACAATCTCTGGTATTTCCTGCAATGTAGGAGATGCAATGGCACAAGAGGCTCTTTTGCCATCGTCTTTGGTCTCTCTATATAAAAGTCAGTTAAAATCTCTACCGCGTTACTGAGCCCAGCATTCTGTCTGTGGCCAAAGCTTTCCTCACAGCAATACCTCCAGCCTTTGTCTGGAAACATCAGGTGATGGAAAATCCACCATCCCTCTCAGTGCCTTCAGCACAGTTTGAATCAACTAGGGAACCCAGGAGCTGGTGTAATCTAGCGTGAGTCAAAAGCTCTGAAAGCTTTAAATTAATCGCGTCGGAGCAAATCCTGTCCCTGGACACACCCGCAGGAACTGCTGGCACCCCCACGGCTGTAACCCGAGCAGGTGGAGGTGCTGGTGCTGGGCACACAGGAATGCCTCCCCTGCTGCTCTCCCAGGAATTCCTGCAGCACTGCTTCTCCCGGGAAGGGATGGCCGGAGCACACACGTGAGTGTGCCTTGGCACACTGCTGGAGATCCAACGGGAGCTGTAAATCCACAGGAGGGAAAACTTAGAGGCAGCTCATTTCTGTACCTCAGGAGGGTCGTATACTTTGGAAATATTTCCAACCAGAGCCTTTGGGGGTTTGTCTAAACCTCCCCAGCTCCAAGTGGACCAGGTTTATCCAAGTGTCCATCAAGAATCCAACCTGAACAAAAGCAAAATGGAATGCTTCCAATTTTCCATAATAACAGAACAAGGAGATACTGAAAATGAGCCTAGCCAGAACCTGCAAGCCAGTGGATAGCTTCTCCTGCAACATAAGGAAAAAAGAAAAACATCACATGAAATGCAAATTCTCTGAAAAAACAAGCCACTTTAACGGAGGCAAATAATGCTAAATTTGGCTGTTCTTCGCTGCTTCCCCAGCCAAACATAACAGGTACACACACTTCTAGGGAGATAGTCAAATCCCAAAGCTGATGCTGGGATATGTAATTTCACACAAAAATGACAACTGGCTCATTGGAAATGCCACCCCCAGCAAAGGCTCCATAACCAGCCTCCTCCTGTCAGCCAGCGTGGAAAGCACTGGGAGTTAGAGCAAGACCAGCACAGGTCTTTGACAACTCTCTCCTCTTAGCCATAGGCCAGAGGCCAGCTTAGGCAAACCCCAGACTCACGGACCCCATTCTTTACATCCTTTTCTTCTGCTTAAAGGGATTGTTCACCCTCTAAATATTAACTCACAGTCACATTCAATGGTATAGACAATTCCTGAGCAGAGAAATATCTAGCAGAGACAAGCACTGCTCCAGCAGCTGAAGCAGGCAGATTTTCTTCTGTTTCTCGATTCCTTAAGCTCTGCTTTCAGGTTTGGGCTGCTGGGTGGTATTGCCCTCACACTAGGGGTGCAGGGGACTCCATCAGAGCTCAGTGGCCATGCTAATGAACACACAGAGCCATCATTTCCTAAAGCTGGGCAGGAACCTAGGTGAGACCTGGGGAAGATGCTCGATAGGATGTTGCAGAGCAAGTCCTTTCCACCTGCATTCCAGCCGAGCTGGGCCCTGGAGGTCCATATCCCCTCAGCAGGGATGGATAGACCCACGCAGCAAAGCTCAACAAGGTGTGGGTTTACAGACCCGTGGTTATTGCCACAGCAACTACATTTGCTCTCCACAGAAGGGGTCTAAGCCCTGCTGCAACCCCTGTGTATCAGGAGACTTCCATCAGGAAGGGGCATCCTCACAAAGGAATTTCCTGAAGTTGTGTTAACTTCCCCTTCTCGGGACTTGTGCACGCAACCCCCTTAAAAATATCTTCTCTTTCTTCAGCGTTTCAAAGATGGGATCCAAAGCATCGGGTAAATCCATTAAAGCAGTAGGTGATATCCAAGCCCAATACTTTCCAAAATAAACATATTCCTGAGTTAGTTATTGATTTATATCAGTTTAGGTTGATCTTGTGGTTTAAACCTGATGCCTATTTTAGAAACGCTTTCACAGCCTTGCAGAAATTAGCTGCAGCACATTTTTTTGAAATTTGCCAAGGAAAATAGCTAAATGCTTTGTTTTTCCAGAACCTGAATTATGATCTGCACACACTGAGGTCAAGCAGCGAGAGTTTTGCTTATGGAATGATTCTTATCCCTCTTCCCCTGGGTTATTATACTTGGCAGAAAAACCTCTGAGTAAGATTTTACTTGAATATCTCTACTGAAGTCAGCATGTTTATTCCAAGAATCATGAACATCAAAGGATCAGACAATTATATGTTGTGTGAGGGTTATGGCTTTGTGTGCGTGTCCTCCCCGTGACAATCTGAAGGCCAACTGGGGGTTTAAAAGAAATAAAACCAATGCAGCCATGCCCTGGCAATTGTTGGGGTGCCATTGTAATGGGCTGAGGCAGGAGATGCCAGCACTGCCAGACAAGTGCTGAAATGATGCTCCTGTGTGCTAATTATCCTGCAAAGCATCCTGGCACTCCCCTGGGCTGGGTGCTCCTGCACACTGCGCACCCCCAGCATCCCTCCTGGCTCTCTGTGTATCACAGGGATCCAGCAAAGCTTCATACCCAAGCCCCCTCAGAGGTTTGCTGTGTTCAAGCCTTGCCTCGGATTTATCATTGGTATTTCCAGACAAGCTCCCCTTGTCACGAGTGTAAGCAGTGCTTGGGACCCCCAAAAGGCCCTTTGCAGTCTCTTGTGTCACACTGACCCATCCAAGCAATTCTGGCCTGTGTCTTCTGTTGATAAATGGAGCTAAATTTGAGACCAAACCCAATCAGTCCCCTTGCTAAGTGCCTACATCTGGGTTCTGTGTCGGGATGAGCCCTTGTGCAGCCCTGCAAAGGGCTGCGCTCCATTAACAGCTTTGCATATTTTCCTCCTCCACATGATGAAAACGAGCTGTGGCAGACCCGCAGCAGCAGCACCTCACCTTTGCTTTCCTCCCCTCAGGCTACTCCATGCTGCAGAGCAAAGAGGTGATCCCGGTGGCTGCCATCAGCCTCCTGCCCCCGCTGCTGGTGGCGGTGATGATCACGGTGATATTTTACCTCTGCCGCACGCAGAAGCGACGCAAGAGAGCCAAGGCGTGGGGTGGGAAACAGGGACAGCCCCCGGCGCTGCTGGAGCAGGGGAAGGCAACTGAGCGGGAGGAGAAGTTGTCGGTGCTGATGGATGAGAGCCCAGCCAGCAGCAGCAGCCACCCCGCAGAGCTGCTCCCCATCGAGCTGGATGAGATGGTGGGCAAAGGGCAGTTTGCCGAGGTGTGGAGGGCCAAGCTGAGCCACAGCCACTCGGGGCAGTACGAGACCGTGGCCGTGAAGATCTTCCCCTGCGAGGAATACTCCTCCTGGAAGAACGAGAGCCAGATCTTCACCGACACCAGCCTCAGGCACGACAGCGTCCTGCAGTTCCTCACTGCCGAGGACCGGGGCACGGGGCCCCGCCGGGAGTACTGGCTCATCACCGCCTACCACAGCCGGGGCAACCTCAAGGACTACCTCTCCCGCCATGTGCTGAGCTGGATGGACCTGCAGAAGATGGCTGGGTCCCTGGTGAGCGGCGTGGCCCACCTTCACAGCGACTACACCGCCTGTGGCCGCCCCAAGATCCCCATCGCCCACCGCGACATCAAGAGCACAAACGTCCTGGTGAAGAACGAGCAGGAGTGCGTGCTCTGCGACTTCGGCATCGCCATACGCCTCGACCCCGCCCTCACAGTGGATGACTTTGCCAACAGCGGGCAGGCAAGTGTCACCCACCAACCCTCTCTGGAGGAGCCTTTGCCAGCCACCCCCATGTCCTGTGGCTGAAGTCCTTGCCCACACCTGCTAATGCCTCTCTCCTCTCTGTGGCCAGGTGGGCACTGCCAGGTACATGGCCCCAGAGGTCCTGGAGTCCAGAGTGAACCTGGAAGACCTGGAGTCTTTCAAGCAGATGGATGTCTACTCCATGGCCCTCGTTTTGTGGGAAATGGCCTCCAGATGTGAGGTGGTAGGAGGTAGGAGCATTGCACCTCGGTTGCTGTGTGCCTTTTTCCTCCCTAACTCACACATCCCAACCGATGGCACAAGATGTGCATCAGTCTCTGCAGGGCTGCCAAGAGTTGGTGCCAGTTTCCCCTGCTCTGTGTGCCATGGCTTAAGGTGGGGGGGTGGCTCAGGGGTCAAGGAGCAAGACAGGACTCCATGGGGACATCTAGTCCAGCCCCTGCTGAAAGCTGACAAGCTGCCAAGTCCCATGGAGCCTGTGCTGCTGATGCAAAGCAAACCAAGCAGGAAGAGCCAAAGTTATCTCCCCCTCATCAAGCATTTTTTCCTTCAGACAATAGCAGAGAGCTTATGTTGCAATGAGGACTCACAAACCCCAGTCTCTGACAGTATGACATACCCTGCCACTTCCCAGATCCACATCCCAGCATCTACAACTGTGTGTAGCAAAACATTTCATTAACTGCCCTGGAGTTAGCCCCTGCCTGCTCCCATTTTCCTTCCTTCCCTATCCCACCTACTCACAGTACAAGCTCATAGAACTGCAGGAACCCTCAACCCTTGGCCAGAAAGTTGCTCCAACTGCCCTGCAAGCCCCATGGTCGGCATTGGGAGGCCCTTGCCTGGCTTGGATGCCCCTTTGTTCCCAAGCCAGCATCCCAGGCCATTTCTCCCCACTCATATCTCACCTGCATTCACATCTGGGCAGGAGCTGGCAGAAACCAAGGTGGTCTCTCACCTCTGCCAACAGCCAGCTTCTCCTTGGTCTTCCATGACATGGAGTTGCTCTTCTGGAAGGGCCATTTCTCCTCTAACCCATTCCCTGCCTGTAGCAGAAATCTGGAAATTCTCGTGTCACAGTCAGCCCTCCCACCCTTCACCAGTACTTTCTGCCTGCTCAAATTGTCTCACCCAAAGACAAACCAGGTCTTTTGTACTGCATCTTTTGAGTTCAGGGAGGAGGTCAGATGGTTCCTTGGTGCTGTCTCTGAAAAGAACCTCTATGTGAAAACCCAGCACTACATTTCTGTGCTCAAATTCTAAATTGTTTCCAGATATGCTTATTTTTCTGCAGACTGTTAAAAACAAATCCATTCTCATCCAGTAGGCCATACCAAAACAAAGCAGGGAATGCATTAGAAAACATCCTGTAATGCTGCTGTTGCTTCCTTGCAGAGGTAAAGAATTATGAGCTGCCTTTTGGGTCCAAAGTCCAAGAGCAGCCTTGTGTGGACACCATGAGGGACATCGTGCTGCATGGCAGAGGCCGGCCCGAGATCCCAAGCAGCTGGCTGGTGCACCAGGTAAGCTGGGAGCAACTGGTTTGGAGAAGAGCAACACACACATTGTCCTTCCTCACTACACCAGCCTGAAAAATTCAATTTTTAGTTAAAAGTGGGCAGAACTCCTGGGATCTACTTTTAGCTCCATTGTGAATGGCTGGGCCCACACAAGTCACACCGGACTAATTTCCTTGTTGCACAAAGGCCACCAGCCATGGGCACAGCAGAATGTGCTGATCAATAGCCATGATCAGGAAGCTGTGCATGGCAGGTGATGGGTTTCAGATACCCTGAGGATAAAAGCAAAATGGAGCACTTCAGTGCAGCTCTTCTCATGAAACAGTAAATCATTGGAGTTCACCCCACTTCTCCCTAAGCACCTTGTCTGGAAGGCTCAGAAAACACGTGGTCCCTCACACACAGGTATCCACAGCAGGGACAGAGGGGAAGGGGGGCACATCCAGCTTCTGCCTGCTTGTATGTGGGGGTTTCAAACTCAAAATTACCTTCAGCATGAGAGAAATTTCCATTAGTACAAGGAAGAGCAAACCAGGAAGCATCTCCTTCATGTGAAACACTCAAGAAAAGTGAGTGAAGCTGAGAGCAGGGACTCAGCAAGGCTCAGGGCTTGTCAAGGGAAGTCTTTCACCAGCCTTCAGAGGGTCTGAAAGCAAAGCATGTCAGCACAGAGGGCATAACCCAGTGTTCTAGAACAGGAACATTTCAGCAGTGAAAAAATGTGCTCTGTTAAAACCACCCACAAGCACACCCAGAGCAATCAGCTGCAGAAACAGAACTCCTCCTGGCCCTGACACAGTCCTCTGCCCCAGGCCAGTGCTTTCTGCCACACACTAAGGACACGAGGGGTAACAGGCATGCTGATCATGACTTCCATATCTTACCTGACTTTAGTGCTTCTTGAATTTCACATATCTTGTGGGAAAACACCATCTGCTGATCAACACTCCCATTCACCTGAAAATCATGCTGGAACATCGAGCCTACCGGCTTTCAGAGCCTCGCAGTGCTTGGTGCATCATTTTGCAATATCCACCCGTAAAACACACTGCCTCTGCTTCCACACAGAGGCAGCCTTTGCAAAAAGAGAGAAAGAATTATTTAACCTTAGGTGGCCACATGTTCCCAACAACATCTCCTCTCAAAACCATGTTTGTCCAGAGACTCACAGCTGACCTGACTGCCCAAAACCGCAAACAGCATCAAATGAATCCATGTTTTCTGTGACCCTGGGGAGTTTATCAGTCACTTTCTGGTTCAGTCAGAGTCCATTTCTGGAGCTCACCCAGCCTTTTTCATTGACAAAGGCAAATAACAGGAACTTCAATCAGCAGTGCCACATATTTGAAGCCTTTGAGTATTCATCTCAGATATTCACCTCCCAGGGTCTCTGATAAACTTTGAAACCACAGAAAAAATACACACAGGCTTGTGCTGTCAAAAATCACACTTTGATAGAGTGTGAGCTTAGCTGTGCTGCTCCCAGGGCTGAAGGGAGGCTGACTGCAGTCACCTCCCAGAAATAATTTTGCATAGTTGAGTTGGTTTAGCAGGCAAACAGAACAAGGCTTATAAGGTGGGAACTTTTATTGGACCATCTGATGGTCACTGGGGAAGAAAAACAGAAAAGCCACATCGTGTTGCTGAAAGTTTTCCACTGACTAATCTCTGCTGGTCTAATAAATATCTCACAAGACTGGCTTTACAGCATTTTCTGGGCATTTTGCAACCATTCTCCCTAGGATGAGGAATTGGGCAGCACCATCTGCTGGGAAGCAGCAGAAAGCCACCGGCTTGTGCCACTCCGGGGGTCCAGGAGGGATTCTCCTGAGAGGAATTGCTGTGTGACTCTGAGAAAGGGTGACAAGTCACTCACCTGAATGGGAGGCACCCATAGATGTTCCCATCAATGAAAATAAGTTTGCTGCAGAGCTCCAAATGCTACTTCCACGTTTCAAGACTGGTCTCAGTCAAGTGAAGACCACGGTTTGACTTTCAGCAAGTGTCAGCACTAATTTCCCTGCCAGGGCTGACTCATCCAATAGCAGCTTCAGGGCAACTGCTTGCAAGGCCCCACAACAAAGTCAGCTGAAGAAATTCATCCCAGTTTCCCAGATAACTTACAGACCCCTTAGGTCCGTGCCTCTACCTTGTTTCACAACCCAGCATATTAAAAAAAAAAAATATTAAAAAAAGGTTTTTTAGGCCAGGTAAATTCCTGAATCTGGTTCACAAAGCAGCTGAACAGACTGATGTACTGGCACAACCAGAGGCTAGTGCAGGACAGGAAGGAGCAGTGGAAGCTTAAGTCAGTATTGCCACTAAAAATACACTTGTACAACTCAGCATCCTTTGGAATCTTACAAAAACAGATATCAAATATAAAAGCCAAACTGAGTTCATGTTGTAAGCCAAACAAGACGTTTCAGTTATACCGTTCAAAAGAGCATCATCACCACAAGGCAAACTGCAAATAAATGTTATGATTTCAGGGAAAAATAAGTACAGAAAATCTTGGATGTCCTGCTTGAGAACAGGATGACTTTAAAAGCTTCACCTAAGCTAGCTCACTTTTGCATGTAACCAATTACCCTCAAATCCTTTTAACTAAGCTAATAAATGAGTGACATCAGAGGTGCTGAAACACACCATCTGTCAGTTTTGCTGTACAATCTTGTTGTCTCCAATCTGTGTCTATTATGGAAGATTTAGCACAATGAACCTTAGCAGTGAGCAGTGAGTTCTGAGTAAGGTGCAGAAGGGCAGATGGAACTGACCCTGTATCTCTGTAGGACTTGGATTTCCTCCTGTGTGAGTCAATATGAAACTTTAGGGTTCTCTTAATTGCAAATTAAGAAATACATAAAACCCACTGAAAACCACGGAGCTTTATTTAGAATAATGATTTTTCCACTGTGTTCCAACTTTAGTTTTCAATGATGCCAAGAGCAATAGCACATGATGGAATTACATGGGCGAGGGAAGGTTCAACATAGCTTCTGGTGCTAGCTGTGTTTCCAGCTAAAGAGAGGGGAAAGCACCAGCTGAATACTACAATTTATTTTGTTCCTAGGCCCCAAATATTGTGACTCTTTTCAGAGCCCTACACAACTGAACAAAAAAAAAATATAGCTTTCTGGGAGACATAAGCATAGTACCTGAGAGGAACTCCATGTGCTCTGGATAAACTGGGAAGCACCTCAGGCTATCTCAACCAAAACAGTTCTGTGACACGAGAACAAGGTTCAGCTGCACACTGCAACGAGTGTTTGACACAGCATACCCTTGCAGAATGCCACTAAAACAAGAAGTCAGATTTAAGCAATTATTTCCAAACTTACCTTTAAAACCACCTCCCACCCCATCCCCTCCCTCCAGGTGTAACTGCACCTGTTACAGGGCACACCTCAAACCCAGAGTCCTGGGCTCAGCCTGCAGCCTAGAGATCACTGTCCACACCTCTCCTGTCCCTCCTGATTTTAGGATGCTCTGATCCAAATGGGCAAGGCTGAGACAGGGAATAAATAGGTGCTGAAAGGAAACAGGCTCTGTCTCACAGCTAACACAAGCCAGTTTCCAGGGAGCGTGGGGAATGTTTGGGAGCAGATGCTGTGAGAGCTGAGGCTGCTGCTCTAACACGAGCTGTGCTGGTGGAAGCATCAGCACTTCCACAATATATGGAGGCTGATTCCTCTTGTGCTTAAGCTTGGCCAAAAACAGCCTTTATGCAGGATGCTGTCAGAAGTGTGGTAAACCACTGAGACTGTGTTAGATCCCCTTCTTCCTGCCTTCTGATGCTAATTTCAGCCCTTCTGACTGCAGGGAATGCGCTTCCTGTGCGACACCATCACCGAGTGCTGGGACCACGACCCCGAGGCTCGGCTCACCGCCCACTGCGTGGCTGAGCGCTTCAACCTGATGGCACAGATGGATTGTGATGACATCCTCAACAACAACATGGACAACGAGGCCAGCAAAACAGCTTCTCCAGGTGAGGAGCACCAGGACAGCGACGGGAGCAGAAACATTCAGTGACGCAGCACACCAAAGTCCTCATCGCAAGGAACAAGAGGATGTGGGGGAAGCATTTAGCTCATGGAGGAAAAAAACCTCACTGTTTTTCAAAATGGAACTAAGATCTAGTACATAAATTATTTATAAGATCTGTTTCCTCCCACAGATACAGTGAACTGTGGAATCAATATTTTGGTTAAAGTGAAACATTATTATATGAGCTGACTTTGTACTTACTTAAATGTGTAATGATGCAAAGCATTCCTTTTATTATTTTTTAAAATAATAATGTTTAATCTTTTGTTAATATGCACCTGAATTCCATGTCTGTCTGTTTTAAGTCCTTCCATATGTCATCATGAGGTTCTTTTGTAACTTATTCTGCAGTGATTAAAACAATTTTCCTCTTTTTAATGGCCTACACACACACAAAAAAAATCTGTTGTAGCAGGAAAAAAAGACATCATGAGAGGTACTGCACCCTCTATGGAAGAAATGCTGACATCCAAGAAAATCACTCATGCAACATTGTGCAGAATAATCCAGTTTGTAAAAAGCCTGATATGATGCAACTCCAACATACCTTTCCTCACTGGGGAATTCCTGGGTTAATTGAGATAGTTCAGGTGGGTGTGTGAGGTTTCTTTGAGAGGAAAAAAAAGAAGTCACCAGTGTAGACATGGTTGCTTCACCCTAAAAACTCTCTGTGTAGGATATCTAGACCATCCTTTCCCCCATCAGACCAGTTCCAGCCACCTCTAGCCAGACCTGTGCCACAGTAACAGCGTCAACACAGGGTGTGGGCCAATTCTCCAAACTTCCCCCGCTGCATTACCCCACCTGGGTAAACACGATCAGACTGAACTGAGACCTTTATTCCCACAATCACCAGATCAAACCAGGCTGCCTCTATTCTGGAAAGCAATTAAGGAAAGGTAAGTTGTACCTCATTCTGAACCCTGGTACTGTGCAAATCCCTTCACCCTTGGGAGCAAAAAGCTCAGGTGCTCCTAAGCCCTGCAAGCCCCTACCTTACACACTGAGGTGACCTGACCTACACAGAGGTGTATTTTTTGGGGTCCAAGAGGAATACATTTCTTGCCACCCCATAGCTGCACAGATCAGTCCAGAAAGAGGGGAAGGGAGCAAACCATGCATCAGCCACAAGTTTTTTGCTGCTCAATGTGGAGCAGGGAAGCAGATCTGCAGGGCTGGTTTGGTTCTCTTAAATGCTCAGCTATGACAGCACTAACTCATATAAAAACCTTTTCTTCTCTAAGTATTGTTTCCACCTCCCTGGACAGTTTTTACAGCTGCTAAATTAAAAGCCTACTGTCTCTAAACACTTCAAAGAAGGACAGAAGGGGAATGAATTAGGTTGCAGCAAATATAAATAACAAAAAATTTGCTTAGCTACCACTTATGCCATCTGCAACTGTGACCACACCTGTCATTCTCACTAATGTTCACCTGGCTGCTACCTCCTGAAACCTCACAATTTTTCAAGTTAACCCTTTTCTCTTGAAGCACACCCTCCCCAGCTCCCCACAAATACACCTTTTCCAACCCACCTGGCTTCAGCCTCATTTCTTTAATATATTAACCACTGCTCTAGCACAAGAGAAACAGCACAGGGCAGCTTTTCTGTCATGGAGATAAAGAACTGCAGGAATACATCAAACTCCCCTCCAGGCTGTCCAATATTTCCTTCTCATAGTATTTTGTGCAGAATTTCCATACCAAGTTCTGCACCAAGTTGTTTGGACATACTGATGAATGTATTCACTTGTTCTTCCAAGCTCCAAAGGATTTAAAAGACACTCTGACCTGTTCTTCCCACAGGTGACAGAGGGGGATCAGCCTGTGCAAACTAAACATTGAAGGCTGCACCTCTGATTCTGATGGCTGAAATCCAAATTCTCCTGGGGAGACAGATTTCATCCTAGACTTGACAATTCATACTATAAATATGCTAAAAAACTTTATCTTTTCCCCTACCCATGCCTAAAATCCTGAACAACCCAATTTGCATAGTGTGTTTTTTCCACAAAACCCAAATCCATTAGGATTACACACCTGAATGCCCGTGTTGAACAGGGCTGAATTGTCACACTCTGTTTTCCATGAGCAGCACCAGGCTGCACAGCACCTCTAAAGATAGCCACTTAAATTTAAGATCCAAGATCTATTTATAATTCAGGGAGTCTGAAACCACTGAGATCAATGAGAATTCTGCCCTTAACTTCAGTGAGGCCCAGTCAAGCCAAAAAGACAGATGGTAACACAAGCCAATGTCCTATTTTGCCATGCTCCCTGTTGGAACACACTGTGGTTCTAGCAAGTATCTACACAGGAAGCAGCACTGAGCCCTTCCCTTTGCTCCAGAAGGTACAGGATGGAAACAACATCAGTTATGCAAGAGAATCAAATCTGGTCTGAGTTAAAAATACATCCATTACTCCGCAGGGTGTTTGCCACACTCAGAAGAATCACAATTACAATTTAAGCTGGATATTCAGTGGCTAGATTTTTTCTTTTAAATAGATTTCAACTGTGTCCTTTGTTTCTAGAAGCAGAAATTTCCATCATAACTAAATCCATATCAGGAACCATTCCAGTTCTGGCGATCACTTGAGCAAAGGAAGGCTTTACCTTCTTTTTTTCCTAGAAACATCCCCATGTTAAAAGAAATCACTTCATGCATTGTACAAAGTATTTCTTCACCACTAGGTCGATTTTTACAGAACAAAATTAGTAACAGCTCTCTTAGTGTGAAACCACAAGCATACCAGATGAGAGAGGAAGAGAAATAACTTCAAGAATAGTATTATATAAGGAACACAAATTGGTTTATGGTCAACATGGGAGGTTTCAGTCTCATTTACAGCCATGACCTTGAAAAATATCAAATCAAAAATTTAAGCTGAGTTTAGTGACTGAGTTGTAAGTCTGTATTTTAGTTAGCTTAAGTTGGATTCCTGGAGTGTGCTCAGCTGAAAAAGGTTTGGTTTTGCTCTGAACACTGCAATATTAAAAGCTGGGCCTTGCACCACAGCCCTTGCTGTTCCTATAAAGCAAATGTACCACGTGACACAGATAAAACAACTATGAAACATATACAGTGTTAATCTGTTTCTCTACCAGCCCCATTTTGGTGCAGGTACTGACAAACCACGGAATAATTTCATACAATACCATGATTCCTACCCCAAATCTTGGAACTGGCCAAGGAGCCAAATGTGCCGCAGACCCAGAAACAAGGAGGAACTAATCCCACTATTTTAATTTTTATTTTTATTCCAGGTTAAACATGAAAATGCCCAATGGATATCCAAAACTATCACAACAGGATGGTTGTTTAGAATATCACAAACAAGACAAGTAGGGTCTAAAACATTCTTCTGCTGGAGAATAGTTACCACTCAAGCACATACTGCCAAAATATCCCACTTTTGGGACCAAGGAAAGCCCAGACAGATCTCCAGCATGAAAGAAAACAACCACCTACTATTTCCTGGTCACCTGATCTCTAGGAAAGCAGACAGAACAAATGAATCATTTTGTAGCTTTATTATTCCCCCCCACTTCTCACAAACAGACTATGACTTGCATTGAGATCTCAGTGCATTTCACAGCAAAAAAAAATGTACAAGAGGATCAAAACAGTTGTGCATAAACTCAACTCTTTTTTTTTTGCATGATTTACAGTTTGTGTTGAAAGTTAACATGGTTATTTAAACCTTCTGATGCATTCTTACACTTGCATCTTCTCTATGGAAAACATCTTACCAGATCACACAGTTGTGAGTTCTCATGATGCTGGATCAGGTGCAGCCATTGCCATGGCTGGGAAGTGGCAGATAATGTTATATACACTGATTGGAAGACTACATCAGAAGAAAAAACAGATTAAGGCACCACTGTTGGAAAAATTAAGGTAGCTTGTAGTTACAACAATAACGAAAGCCATAGTAAGTACTATTCTTAATTGCCAGCAATTCTTAGACTTCAATAAAATAGTTATAAAAAGGAGGGGAAAAAAAAGGATGTTTGTACCTGAATACAGTTTCCTGATATCTGATTGTGTTTCAAATCAATACCCAGTCCTCAGCATAATCAGATGTTTGTTTGGGTTTTTTTATAGTAAGATGAAAAACCAGGACCTACAGTCCATGTATTCAAGGTCACATTTCACTCCTTTGTTCTGAACAACACCACAGGAGAAAAAACAAAACAACCCAAAGGACAGTTTGTAACACTGATACTTCATCTCTGAAACTATTAGATGGGCAGAGAAATTTAAATACAAAATGTACGTTTTCTGTTCATTTTGAAAGCCTTAGTCCTCAGGAAGAGAAGTTGGAGGAGAAAAAACAGGCTAGATCTCATTATATTATAACTTGAGAAAAAACAGTCACTCAAAGAGATCTAATAAAATCAGAGCTGAAAAGTGTTCAAATTACTTTTCCAACTCAAGTCAATTATTTCAAGTATATTAAAACGTTTCAGAGGAAAAATTTCTCCATGGTTACACTTCCAATTGCTTTTATAAATCCATAAAAAAGAAAAGTAGTCCCTACATACATCCCATATTCCTCCAATGCATGCACGCATTCTCTCCGAAGAAAAGGTCGTCATGATCCAGTTGTTTCTTAATACTGATTTCAGGCACATCTTCCAAACACTCTTCCAGTTTTTGCCAAGAAGGTTAATTACTGGGCATAAAAGCAGCAATTTTCTGTTGCTGTTGTCTACGTGTGTACTGAGGAGGATTCAGTGATTAAAGAGCTTGACACAGATTCCAAAGGAGTTCCTATGTCACTCTAAAATCCAACAGGTTCCTTCTTCTCTCAGGCAGCTTTTGCAATCAGATCTACTTAGAAGAATCTTACACAATGCAGATAAAATCTCTTGGATCATACAAAAAAACAAGTTGGTTGAATGTACCTGGCAGGTTTGTCTCTACAACTTGGATTTTTACCCTTTTTTTTTTTTTAAATAGCATTAAAGTGCCCTAGTATAGTTACTTCTTTATGCTCATTAAACTTGCACAATTACATAAAAAGGGGACACTCAGTGTGATTACTGTGTTCTGAGAGACAGAGGAAAAGGAGAGGAAAATCAGAAAACTCATCTTAAAGCAGCTTTTTTCTAGTTACTGTCCGTTTGCTGGGTTTGTGCGGCACAGACTGTTTTCCAGAGGGGTTTATGGTAAACCCAGCCATCTCCCTGCAATTTAAAGAGAAAGCATGGTTATCATAAAGACACTGCCTTGGGAGAACTGCCTTCACACAAGCATCAGACTGATGGCTGTGAACAGCAGAGGGACAGAGCTGGTGTCTTTAACTCCACAGGTTGAGGCACAGAGCAGCACTGCAGGCTGCTGACACCTCTTCAGAACACCTGCAGGCTCCTGCTGAGCCACTGAGCTCTCTGGGAGAGGACTGCTCTTGTAATTAACCCAGTCACAAAGCTGCTCTCCTCAACCCTGTGATCCAAATTACTTCCAGAAGCCAAAGAAGCAGCCAGCAGAGAAGGCAGCTACCCAGAATTGTCAGCTCTACCTCTGCCCTACTGCTTACCCGGAAATGCAGTGCTCAGCATCACATTTAAATGTTCTCTGAATATGTCTGTATCCTGGACTAGCAACAGAATTTCATCTTTTGCAAATCTAACGATACAACTATATAACTTTGAGCTAATCATACTAACTCTTTAGAGAAGTGTCAGTATGATTAGCTCAAAGTTAGATAGTTGTATCGTTAGATTTGCATACTAACAGCTTTAGAGAACAAAAACCTTCATGGGAGCTAGTCCTGAACTTGACAAAACAAACCTGGAATACATCCAAGAGAAAAAAACCTTTTAGCCTATGTTCTAAACCCTTACTAGATCACAATTATGGGAAGAAGAAAGAGAGGGAATTACATTATTGCAGTATAACAGATAAAGTTTTCACTGTAAGGAGAATCTAAACTACTACAGCATTAATTTTACTCATTAATTAATTTTACTCAAGAACTCTTCTGTTGCAAAGGGCTCAGCAAATGTCTCTACACAAGCAAGGTCTCATCACATGGATCACAAGAAAAGCTTATCATACCAGCATCCCCCAATCTTCCTGGCAGGCTGCACTTCCCCTTGTTAAAACTCTTACTATATTATTATTACTACTACTATTACTGAAGTACAGGTTAAGACACTAAACAAATAAGCTCAATCCAAAATGTAATGTAGAAGAACAAAATAAGTGGTAAGTTGAGAATGAACTCAATTCCTTCTGGCTGGCAATATGCTGGGTACATAAACACACAACCTCAGCAAAATTAGTACTACTGATTATTTTCTTTGGGTGTTTTTTCCATATGCCATTGAGGAAGTGCTTGGTAAAAGAAATGGAACCAGAAAACTGGAAAACATTTTGATGCAAAATCCAAGCATTTACAAAGTGAAGAATGAAGTCACACCTTTACCTGCTGAGGAATCCTTATGTCACCTTACTCCTATGGATCCCACAAAGTTAAACTATAAGATCTAAGGCCAAATACGCATTGTGATAGGACACAGACCCAGATGTACTCCTGCTTGCCTAACAGCTCTGCTTCTACCTTCCTTCATCAATAGCAGTTAACTGCTTGGAAACTTACATCTTTAAGGAAGTATTTAGTACACCAAGGTGTTTCTGTTTCAGCACGAAGTCTCTCCTCGTTCCTCTGCCGCTCCTCCAGGGCTCGCTTGTGCTCTGTCGCTTTATCGATGTCTCCATCCCGCAGAGACTCTGTCACATGCTGCCACAGCCTCCTGCAAAACAAACTGGTAACTTCACTGTTCCAAAAGCTCCCCAGCCAGCCACCTCAAACTGCAGCATCACCGTGGAACAGGAGCGCTCTCTCCACTTACACAAGGCAAACCAGCCCAGGTCAGAGCATGGCAGTGCAGGTGAGGGCTCATGGCCAAGCCTTAGAGCTTCACCAGCAACTGGGAGCAGGTAGGAAGGGCTCTGAGGTTCTGGCAGTGCCAATCTAATGTCTGTTTGCAAACCCTTTAAAGCTGCTATTGGACGTGTTATTCAACAAGCAGCTTCTTGTGAGGATGTCAGGAGCTGCCCTGCTGTGCAGCTGATGGGTAAAAACAAAACTAATAGGGAGATTCTGTTCTCTGGTAAGCACTTTGTGAACTCAGAAAAATCCCTCTGCTGATAAATAGAAGGAAAAATAAATAACCATGAGCCTGCACTAGGGTTTTGCACTTTTTTTTTTTTCTCTTGATTTTTATTTTTAGAAAACATAAAAAAATCAGGATCACTGCTGCTAACACTATCCACAAATACTACCTACATTTGCAGGTTTTTCTAGGGCACTCACCAGACTGCTTAGGACAAAAAGGGTCAGACAAGAGCAAACACATACTCTACCTAGATTCAAAGGGGCCCTGCTTCTCCAGGGGTCGGACTCGTTTTCTGGTCACAGAGAGCTTTGTCAAGTCCACATATTTGGTCTCCCCGTTGCTGTAGGTGAACTCAAGCACACTGTTCCACTCCCCCTGCACTCTGCACACCACCGTGTTTGTCATGTTCTGCTTCACTTCACCTGTGACTCTAGGAAAAAAAAATATTTTTAAAAAGCCATGGATGAAGAAACCTGAGGACTATTCCTTGCATAATCACTCAATCCTGAATGAGTTTGCAAACCTGTCACATTGCCTTGAAAAATGGTAGTTATTTGAATTGCATTTGTGTGGAGAAGCTCAAAGAGCAAAGTGACTTTCGCTCACTGCTCTAGTTCTCTTCAAGTTACCCAGGAAACTCCATTTTTGGCTTCAGCTTGTTTAAAGCCTCTTAAGGAAATTGAAAATGAAAAAGAAACTAATCTCAGGCTGATTCACATAGAACAAGCAGTTGATCATTTCCACTTGAAATATCACATCAGATACATAGTTCAGAATTAAAAAATAAAAACTGAACTTTCTAGCAAGAATATATCTCACTATCTGCTGGCACTTCATCTGGCATCTTTACATTTCACCCCTCTTATGTAGGTGGTCCCATTTTCATGTTGCTCACATAAGCAGCAGACACACAAAGGCAGAAAGCAAGGTAGGAAACTGGAAATCAGGAGAACTGCTTTTGTTCCCTGTCCCTTCCACAGAAACCTCTGCCAATAACAAGATAAGGAAAATGTCTTTCTAATGCAGTATTTCATTCAAAGTGTTGCATAATGCTCAAGTATCACCATAATTACACACACTGATGCATATTTTTCTTCTCAACTTCAAGACCTGTACAAAGGTCTTCTGACACCCACTTCATCCTG
This sequence comes from Prinia subflava, assembly GCF_021018805.1. Lineage (NCBI taxonomy): Eukaryota > Metazoa > Chordata > Aves > Passeriformes > Cisticolidae > Prinia > Prinia subflava. The sequence goes on from NC_086252.1 coordinate 30,032,721, forward strand.
ACCCAGTTTTTGAGTATTGCTTGGCAAGCAAATTTCCAGTCTCAAACAGAACTTTTCTCCCAGAAACAGAAATAAAAGAGTCTGGTCTGTGCACTGTGCAAACCAGACTTGGGACATTCTCACTTGTAAGGTGCTGCAGGATTCACAAGGGATATTATCTCCAATTAAACTGCAGTTACCTGTACACAACCTTCCTAAAGCTCACCACTTTCCAGCCCTCCTGCATTTCATCAGTGCTCACACAAAGCACAGGCTATATCTCCTTCCACAATTCCATTGTGTACAGCTGACAACATCTGAATTGCACATCACCAGCTTGTTCTGAACCCTTTGAAAACTGCATCCTGGAGAGCAGAAAGCAGCACTCTGTGCTCCCACCTTGCTTGGTGCCACACTCAGAGGAAAAGGGAGCACAGGACACGAGTGCCACTTCCCTTCTTCCACACACACCAGTCACTTCCCACTGTGCCTGCACCTACCTGTCCTCCCCAGTCCTGGCATCAGCATGGAGAAATTTATCTCTCAAGCAATGAAATGAGTATCATTTACCTTCCAGCACAGAGATACTGGATGCCAGCTGAAGGGACTACTAGAGATGCAGACCTAGAGGGAATCTCCAGGGCAAGGGGGGAAAGCTCACAACCAGCTCACTGCAGGAGGCAGCTGCCAGGACTTGTGTCACAGCACTGTCCAGCAGCTCAAACCTAAATTAACTTAATGAGAAATACCTTGAAAACCCATAAGTATATGCTTTTCACACAGTCTTCCATTACAAAAATTTAAGATTTGTTGAAAAAAACATGAGCAATAAAAGCACATTTACAATATATTTTTTCTGGAAGTTAAGAAGCACTAACAATTACTGAAAACAGCAGACAGAGCAGCTGACAAGCAAGCAGCCTTAAGTTTATGCTGCTTCTCATCCTGTGACTTCCACACCTCACCAAAGCTATTACACATGGTGGAGTGGCCTGTCCTCCTCCCAGGAGATGTCTGAAAAGCCTGAATCCGCAGGATGCCAGGGATCAGCCTGGTCAGACTCTGCAGTTACTTCTTTACAACTTTAACAGCTTGATTTTTTCCAAGCATTGTATGGTAACAAGACAATACTGACATCCAGTATTTTAATATCAATCTCAAAATTACTGCCTCTGCTCAGCTGAAAGCAAACAAAGCTACATCACTCACTACTGATGTGCAGTATTGAACTGCTCCATTGAACTCTCATTACTTGTATTTCTCCAGGTTGCCTTGCTCTGACACACAACCACTGCCAGCAGTGCACACCATAGTATCTGCCTGATCCTGCACTAGTGATAAAAAACTGCTGGCAATTATTTGTAATCTTGGCATGACTGATCCATGTCTACCTGCCCATTATCATTATCCTCTATTTCATCCAGCTAAAGAGGTACAGGACCAAGGAGCCATCATCCAGCTGAGGTCTAACAACACGGGTCACTCTACAAAAAAATCCATTCCATTGCCATAGCAACTCCTGTGCGCTCTGAGTAACCATGACAACACTGCTGCTTCCCATCAAGAGATTCTTTTGGCAAGGTCCAATCATCACCATGTCAAATTTTCAATAGTTACAGTACCTTGAACAGATCTCTCTTTAAAAAGCCTCTACATCTGTGACTAACTTCAGGGAGACAAATAACAAAACAGTTTCCAAATTAGATCACTGATGTAAAAACTACATCCTCTAACTTATCTCTTAGGACACAAGAGTAGCTATGGCAAAGTGGAAGATACATCTTGAGCCATGGAAAAATCCCCAAATGATGTGTCACTGTCAAACTGCACCAAGTGAACCAGAGCTACACGTAAGCTTCAGTTCTCCAGGAGTGAGATCAATCTCATTTCAAACAAACAAAATGTTCTCACCGATGCAATTTGCCACCGTAGAAGGGCTTGGTGTGAAAGTTAATACTTGCAGAATACCCAGTTTTTGCACAGTTAATGTTGACTTTTCCTCCCAGCTCTACCCAAGGAACAGTTAAAATTGAGCGGGCGTATGCGCAGGGCAGAGAGAAGGTGTATTCTTCCCCGTGTTCCAAGAGATGTAAGACACCTGTGTGAAGAAACACAAGAATCTGTAAACCAGTACCATTTCAAAAAAGGCCAAACAAGTTGTTGAAACAAACAGTCAATACTATATCAGGCTATTTTCCTCATAGCCCCTCACACAAAAAAAAGAAAATTAAACTCACACAAGAGTGACATTTATTAGATCCCAGATACAAACATTTTCCTGGAAGTACTAACTTGAGTAATGTGCATTTAAGTCTCTTTTGGGAAAAAACATTTATCTCAATAATATTATTCCATAAAGTACAATCTCATGCTATGCACATACTTTTCAGTAGTGCATATACAGGCTGGTCACTCTCTTACTGATGGCTCTGGAGCACAGCAAGAAAAGACTCATGCTCACAAAAGGAAATAATAAATTAATTCCCTGAAGTGCAGATCCTGACGAAGGCTAATACTCCTGCTTTCCTCTCCTATAATACACCTATAATACACCCCAGTCTGAGGGCAGGTAGCAGAGACGTTTCTCCTTACTGCACCTCTCTGCCAAGATAAATCCAACTCTTTCCTGACAGCAACTTTTGCAATAAATGTCAAGAATCTCATAAAATATTAGAATTTTTCTTTGGGCTGTAAGATCAGTAGGTTTGATTCCTATAAAGAAACCAAAAGCACAAGCACTCCCTCTTGCCCTTACAAGAACACAATACAACATGTAACTGCTGCCTGCCCCAGCCCGTGCCTCTGGAGCGCAGTACCCCTGTCTGACATCAGCACAAACAACATGGGAAATTCTGAAAAAAAGGTGTGATTTGAGAAAAGCCCTACAAGAGACATCAACTTCAGAAATTACCTGTACAGGCAAAGATGTGCCCTTCACATATGCTGGCATTCCCTTGTCCAGAGTGTAGTTTATATGCAAGTACCTGAAATCCCCAGGTACTGGACAAAATACACAGTGGAAGAGGCTGTCTCATCTTGTGCAGTAAATATCAATAACTAAAGAAAAATTACAATTTGAGGGCAGTTACCCTTCTCTCTCCCTAAAGCATCCAATTTTTCTAGTTAAAGAAAAACAAAATGTGCATAGGAAGATTAAGTGCGATACAGAGAAATGCAACAACACTTCTATTTAATAAATGTCTGATTCAAATTAATTCATAAATATCAGTTTACGTCACAGTAATTGACTTTTGGCTTAGAAGTCAGTATTTTATTTCCAAATATAATCGTGATTTTTGGCAAAGCTAAACCTTTCTGTTTTTCCCTCCCACATAAAAATTTGCTGTTTACAATGACAACTTGTATCTTTTGAATATAACATCAAATTTGCTATCAAACTAATAGTATTTTAACAAACTTCTGATGAACAAAGGACAGAATTTACACTTACCCTCGCCAACCATCGTCACCCCTATTGACATTCCCAGGAATTTACTTTTTGTCCACACGTGGGCATTGACACACATGTTCCTCTCTACACACTCAGCATAAAACCCTGAGACAGGAGGATGGTGGGACACTTGCTCAGCTACGAATTTCACCGTGTAATAGTCCGGCTCTGCTTGGCCCTCCGGATCTTTGGGCAGAGTTCCTTGCTCCGAGGGCGCGTGAGCAGAGTTGGCGCCAGCGTCGGTGGCCACGCTGCCCTTGGGCATCCTCCAGGAGCAGTGGAAGGTCTCCCCGATGATGGGGTTGTAGGGTTTCTTGGCAATGGCTCCCTTGCGGCCCTCGTGGAAGGAGGTGAGGTAATACTCCACAAAGCGGATCATCCTCTCCTCGGGGCTGCTGCCGTTCGTGATGGCCACGAAGAGATCGGGGTGGGACATGAAGTCCGCGTACATCTCCAGCAACGAGCGCTTCTCCAGAATGAATGTGGGGAGAACAACCTGGAAACAGAAGAAAAGCCACGAGGCTCTAGTGAGGAAAACAGAGATAGGCATTTTATAAGAGAAGTCCTTGGGAGGAGGATTCTGTCCTCTTTGGGACACCACACTTCCAGAGTGCACTTTTTTTGTTCCTCTTGTAAGATGTGAGCAAAATACGGCGATCGGAAGTTCCAGGAAAACAATTTACAAGGAGAAAAAAGCCCAGTGAGTACTAAAGACTAAAGAGATTGAAAGGCAATGAGCATCAGGTAAAAAACCCCCAAAACATGAAAGAACTGCAAACAGATATTGTGTCCCATATAGCTGTCAAAAAGAAAACAAGCATGAAAGAACTGGAACTACAGCAAAGAAGGTGCAGAGCAGAAGTCAGGAAAGGTTTGGACTAATGGAGAGGAAAGCTGAGATGCTATGCCAGCTCTGGAGAGCTTGCAGAATCTCTCCCCACACAGCAACTAGACAAACATCCAGGAGAAGCAGCACAGGACGGGTTGACCTTGTGCCTCTGAGCAGAGGTATGTTATACTTCCACAGTTAATTCAACACTATAAAAACCAGCAAGCCTGTCCTTCCTGAGCCAAGGGCAATCCCCTAAAGTGAAAGGCTGTGGATATCATCAGTGTTTTCCTTCTCTGAAGTGGGAACAAGCCTCACATAGCCAAACTCACTTAACTGACATAACTAACTGTTGTAAGCAGTAACACAGAGTATCTCAACCATGCAATCAAGATGATTGCATGATCAAGACAATCCATTTAAATCAGCTGCATTCAAAGAGAAAAAGCACAGACATAAGACTTAATACACATTCAAGTTAAACTGAATACACTTGCCTCATCGTTGCAACATCAAACTTGAGTATTAAGTGTCTTTTCACTTCACCCTACCTCTTGAGTACAATTCTAACAATTTCATTACCTGTTTTGAAGCCAGGTTTGTCACTTCAGTGCTTTGTCTCCTCTGAAATAAACACAACTCTCCCCACACAGCCAAAAGTCAAAACTGGGAGACAGGCTCGACAATTTGTTCCAACTAAGAGAAAAAGATATCCTAAATCCAACCTTTAATGTAAGTGAAAGACTGACTGAATCAGTTCCTTGTAAAGCAGCAGGGGTTTAAGTCAGAGCCACAGACAGAGCCTGTTCCATCACCTTTTCATTTTCCTTCTCAAGTTGTGAAACATAAGCTGCACAATACAAGTGTTTCTAGGGGCTATGTAGCTAGTGCTCAAAAAACATAGGTTTAAAAAAACCAATAATCTGTAATTGCAAGAGAGTTTTCCTCATTCCATGCTACTGTTAAATCCATTTTTTGATTTCACAGTGCCTAGTGCTTGTGGCAAAAAGTCTTTACAGGAATGAATTGAACATAAGCTGGTAACAGCCTGATTTTCCCAGATTTGCTGCTCAAGTTGTCTAATAGCACCTGAGTGTTAATTTTTCCAAGCTGCTTGCTTTTGAGATCTGCACTCAAGTGTTAAATCCAATTCTCTCCAGTGTAACTTTGTTCTTCCCTGCTCGTGAGCAAACACAGAAATGAGAATAGGAAAGAGGCTTAAACAGGCATCTAAAGATAGATAAGGGGGAACCAAAAGCAAACTTCTTTTCAGAAGCAAAATGGACACAGGTGTAGGGTTATACAGCTTGTGTGGAAAAGCATTATCAAGATGAAAAAGAGATCATGGAAGGAAAGCAGAAAGAAAAATATGGGAAGGCTGCAGAAAACAGCATGAAAAGACTAAGGTTCAAACACTGGAAAGAAAACAGTCCATTCCAGGAAAGGCAACAAAAACACAGTAGAAAACACAAAAAGAAGGTAATAGAAAAGACAGAGGTCAGCACGTTTCACCTAAACCTATCCAAAATCTTGGAACCTGAAGTTGCTACTGGCCACTTTCATACTAGACTTAATACTAGTTAAATACAGGAGTTGAGTTTTAAATGATATTTCACTTTTACTGCAGCCAGTCTTCACACTTCAGTTACTTACTCTTGTTAAGTCCATGCCAAGTTTCAGCTGAGACAAAAGATGCAAGATAACACTGCGCTGCTCTTCCACCGCTCCTAGATCATCTTCTTTATCATCACAGATATCCTCCAGCTCCTCATCTGGATTTATTTCTTCAGGTTCCTGGGATAAAAGCCATAAACTTAGCTCAAAGATGTAACTGGTCAGATAGTATTCAAAAAGGACTTCATATTGTATTTAACTCTCCATGTATGAAAAAAGACTAAATAAACCCCTGCAGAGAGCTTCACAATGGAATTTACTTCCAAGATAAACAGCAGCTGAAGAATTTGAATGGATATGAAGATAACTCAGTGCAGATTCCATCTGGAGGATTCAGGCTCAGATTTCTCACCCTCTCCCACACGGGGCATGGAAAAAAAGAAAAAAGCTTAAAAGAAATTCCTGTAAGTTTTGTGTGTTCACAGAATGTCAAGCATGTGACAGAAACAGCAAAGCAAAAGCTAGCAGCAATTCCAACCACCTCAATAACCCTCTCCACCTCCACACTACTTTAGCCTTTCCAGTGTTGCTGTCACTGCTCCAAAGGCTGTATCAGACTGTAGTTTCAAGTTCCATGACTACCATCATGCCTGGTATCTACCAGCTGTGCTTCACAAGCATTATCATGTTGCTGTGAGTGCAAATATGTAACAGTGAAAGAAAAACAGTAACTTGGAGTAGTTTCAATAAAATAAGAAAATCCCATGCATACAAAATTGCAGGTGCTGGTTGGTGTCTGTGTAGCTAAAGCAGACAGACTAGAAATTCTATCTGCACCATTTTAACAACCACCACAGCACAAGCAGAAAGTCAAACGCTTCAGGGGGGAGGGATGGTGGCATTCCTAGGGCTCTGAGCTGCCTCCTCCTGGGGCAAACAGCTGGAGGGAGGCAGATGCACAGGGGAGAGGCACTGAATGCCACGGGAAAGCAGCAATATGCCTCCGCCTAAGCAAAGCCCTTTGTCCTGGAGCAGCTGCCAGGACAGAAAGGCAGATTTATGAACACTCAACCACCAAAAACAGGGGGCCGAGCCCTCACACAGAGCACAAATCCTGGTAACAAGTGCAGTATCACAGAGGTGACTCCTTTCCAAGGATGCTATGGTGTTCTCTCTCAGAAATAAGGGAGTTGAAAACACCTATGGGGAGTGATAGCACCAGTCATACCTCAAATACATTAAGCACTCAAACTGTGACTAGCTTAATTACTGAAAGGAAGGAATCATGTGATTTAGTTGAAAGCTCTCAGTTTTGTTTCATCTTTTTTTAAACTTAATAGTAACTACTCTGACCCATTTAAAAATCTATAAACTATAGCAACTGGAAAAAAAAATCTTTTCCATTTCGATTTTGCTCTAAGACAGACCAGTGCTATTGCAGAGACATAAAACAGCACATTATCTTTTCACAGTTACAAAGTCTCAGGCAAACAATTGTGTGAAACCAACTAGCATAAAGAGGATGTAATTATGATTTTCTAGCTTAGTTAGGAAAACATGTTCTTCATCATAATCCCTGCTGGTTTTTTATTTCAGTGTTTTGCAATTCAAATCCATTTTGTCAGTTATAATGATACAGACTGTAGCTGAAAATGATACAGACTGTAACTGTATTTCAAATGCATTAAGCCACTCTGCAGTCAAATGATGAGAGTTGCTCAGATTAAGAAAAACAGATGCAACAAGACCTAGAAAAAAAAGGGAAATATAATAGCTGAAGACCAGCAATTTCATCTTTTGTCTGCTTAGGCAGTTCATCTTGGGCCTATTTTGAGAGTGTCATGAATTTCAGTTAGGCAGCATTCCCTTGCATTTTATCTAAAACAAGTAAATAATGAAGTGCAAAAAACCTATTTCAATGCCTTGCATTACCACCCCAATTGGCTCCCTCCACCTGACGGCAAGTTACATAAAGCAGCAAAAATTTGTTGAATAAACAAGGCAGAGAGTTTCATTTACTGCAACTGTCCTCACTTCTCCTCCTACACAGCTAACCAAAAGTATGAGAATAACCGTCATTAAATAATTTTCACATAACATGATTGAAACATTTACAGGTGTTCCTCCGAATAATTCCCCACAGAAATGGGATGTCACATTACCTTACCCTTGTTAGCTGGCAGGGCTCTGCAATGGACTGCTCCTCTCTGACAGATGCTGGCTTGTTTATCTCTGCTGGGAAATTCTGAGCTGCTCCATTTTTGAAGTGGTTTGCCAGGGAGATCTTCGGTTCCAACCAACTGATTGTCGTTCCTGAAGCAAAGGAAAGTTTGCGCTGAAGCTTGCTCATCCTCTGCAAGGTCAGTAAATAACAGTTTCCAACAAAAGAACTATTTCTTATGGAATAAGCTGAAAGCAGCCAATTCCTCCTGCAGCCAATGCCTCCAGCAGCCACTAAACAAAGGTGGTGCAATGAGACACCACCTTCAGTGATCATTAGCACAAACACTGGGATTGGCAAGCTGTAATACATGCAACTTGGACTGGAGAAACTAGTTGGTGTCATGAAAGGTGTAATCAGATACTGCAGGAGGAGCCAAGTATCATGAGAATGTTAAGCAGCCCTTACACTTTTCTTTAATTGGTACTAAAATTAAAGAATAAAAACCAGTTTTCCACATATCAGCTTCCAAAATCCAGCTCTGTCCTAGACTAAAAAGACCTAAAGGAGAAGTTTTGTTGCCACTCTTTTCTGGAGAGGGTGCTTGTCTTTTCTCAGCTGCAGAAAAGGCAGGCACACACTGCTGAATAAATAATAGCTCTCTCAAAGAAAAAAAGGAAAAGGGGAAAAAAGGAGAAAAAGGAAAAAAGAAAAAAAGAAAACAAACCCTGCAGGGTTTGGACAGCTATTATCCACCTGATGATTCCAGCATCTCTAGTTACTCCCAGTTAATTTATCAGAACAGGTCAGGTTCCTCATTAATAATACAAATGTTCCATTCTTTTTCAAAGGTTAATAAATGTACAGGTGATTCCAATCAGTTTTTACTGAAGAATACACAAACTGACAAACCATCTTGGCCGGATTGCAAACACAGAAATGGTTAGGAAACCTAAATTTTTACCACCAGACAGCAGTTCCCTGTGCTATACTAAGACAGCTATTCTACGGTCTCTGTTGTCTCTTCCCATATGATACACAATCCTTTATTTCCAGACCCCTGTTACCTGCAACTAGGTCACATCCTCAACCAAAACAGGGAGAGCAAGCTTAATTCAGATAAACAGCAGCATTTTCACCAGGAAAATACTGGGGCAGGAAAAAAGTCCAGCTTTGGTATTGAGACAAGACAACTTTTCCACAGGCAGGTAGCTTATTTTCGTCATTCATTACCCACTGATCCACTACATCACAACAAACAAGAATTCCTGACTATACACTAAATTAAAGCTATTTAAGCAGAAGCTTCAAAGAAGTCAAAAAATAAGACACTCAGAATGTTGCTGTCACACCTTTTTATAAGGGTTTACTTGTATTAAAAACCTCTCCATGACATCTGCTTTCTAAGATGTACCTTTCAATACACTCATCTCTAACTGCACATTTTAGGCTGCATTTAATCCACACTCACTGCCTCTGTATTAGCTTGAATTTACCCAACAGCTTCCCTTCAATATCTTCTATCAGCTACACTTAAAATACCCTTATTTATTACATTTTCTGTTTAGTTTTTGCTGTTAAAAGGGTATTTTTGAAAGATTTGAGCTAGCAGATGTGTTTTAATCTTTGTCAATGGCCAAGATACCACCTTAAGACTCCTCTTCCACTGGAAAAGCATCTACAAATCTGCTCTCAGCTATTTTGCATATAGGCACAAGCCATTCTCCTTACTTGTGACATCCTCCTCCCCTAGAGTCTTCACCAATTTCTTTTTAAACAGTTGTCAGCATTTCCTCTCTGGTACAGTGCAGACCTCCTGAGTTTTCACTTCCTACAGTTTTCAAGAGTTGCAAATTGTTGTTGCAAACCACTTGTGACTAGAATTTAGGAAACGTTAATAGGTGAAACTTTCTTGTTTCCCTTTAAGTTTGTGATTCAGAATACACTTTGATGTGTTGGGGCAATATTTTCAGTCTTCTGTTTGTTTGTTTGGGTATGGTGGGGTTTGGTTTTTTTTGTCATCTAAAGATCTACAGCAAATTGGCACTCTTATATTATTTCTAATCCTTGGATTTTAAGCCTAGCTCCACCAGTTGAACCAGAAATATCCCTCCTTAGTCAAGAGGAGAAATCTAAGCTAAATGGATTAAAAAAAATAAAGAAATTCTTGGCAATTCTTGAAAGGAACAAATCTATTACAGTGTCTCGAGAAAGGCCACAGCAGGGGGGAGATGGAAAGCTGCAGAAAGACACAGGCATTCTTTTAATGGCCTCTTTTTGACTCTGGCCCCAGTAATGCATCATCCAGTCTGCTGATCCTCTCTCCTCCATCCATCTCCCCAGGATATCACCAGCAATCTTCACAATTTGGACATGCTCAAGCACTATTTTTAGATTTGGACATAACAGGCAGATACCAAGTGAACAGCAGTCAGTGAATTAAGCTTTTCCCTGCATGGTTTAAAAATTAAAAACCTACACCTCTTGTCAAAAAAACCCAAACCAAAACTATCTTCTCAAGTTATTACAGTGGTGCTCATTGGACCCTACTTATGTCCCCAGATACAAGTCAAAAAATCATCTTAGTAGTGCATATGTGAAAATACCAAAACAAAAATACTTCTGATGTGCATCTCCCAGTTATGCATCAACAGGAAAAAATTCACAGAGAATAGAAAGAGTTCTTTCAGCATAACCTCAGCGTTCAGACAAATATCTCAAGAGCTGCCATCCAGTTTTTGTGTTTAAAATTAAATTTTGAACTGAAATACAGCAAAAAATTTAATTCAACCTATTCACATATTCTCTTTTAATGCTTCTGGTGATTTCAGAATCATAAACACTTTTTATATAGTTTTAATACTTTTAGATAACAATTTTTCATCTTGGAAGCTAAATTAATTATTAATAAAATTAATTAAGCTCTGAAATAATATGCCCTGGCAAAGCAGGCACCACAAATATGAGAGGAATATGGGGCGGATAAGGGGAGAGACACTGTATGTGTGTGTTTTGTTACATACTTACTATATCTACTGATCTGTTGTGCAAGAGAAGCAATATAAACCTCACAAAAAGCCACAAAGTAAACACATGAAAAAAGACACAACAAGATGCAGACGAATTTACACACAATCATGACCACGTTCAGTTCCATATAGTACACAGGAATCAGGTAGAATAATTCCACTAAGCTCTTACTTGCATAGAAGTGATTGGTTGTACAGACATGGCAACATATTTGTCTGCTGCCTGTGAATGCACATATTCCACACTCATGAGCAGTAGGGTTTGGGAGGGTTTTTATTTGTTTGTTGGGGCAGTCAGTTGTTTATAAGAGATTTTCTATTTTTCTCAACCTTTAAGCAATTTTCATTGACTTACAAGTCCATTCTGGCTTCAGAATAGAATACAACATTTATCTTTAGACCATGGTTGATACTAAGACAGTAACTCAAAACATAGAATACTGATATTTAAACAGTATTAGTAACAACCAGTGCAAACTTCGAGTTTTGCATTTTAATGCTTAATTGGAAAGAGAAGCTACACACATGTAAATACTTATAATAGGTATTCAGTGTGCAAAAAAAAGAATTAAAAGAGCTTGACATTTGACAGAGTTGTAGTGGACACTACATATCCTGGAATCTGCAATCCCATAAAATTCTCCCTCCACTAGTACAGTTCTATCCCAAAGGCAGTCTTCATGTTGGGGTGCCTTACATAGTTGTGAGGTGTTGTACAACAATTAGATGTTACATTTATGCAGCTGCTGCCACAGACTCCCTGATAGAATAAATGATTTAAAAATATATATTCAAAATGGACAGAGTTCCACCCAACACAAACAAGCTGGGGTCTGGAAAAATTCACAAGAAACCAGACAGTCAGCAGTTTCCTTTGCCCATGTGCTAGTGGAATAAATATTTTTGCAAGAAGCAAGGGATTTGTATTTGTTACAGAGTTCTGCTCTCTCTGAGCACCTATACCCACCTGCTGGTAAGGATCCCTTTTGTTGAGAAGCATGTTGTAACTGGAGAATATGGAAACAGTCATTTAAGCAGTTCATGGTTGCCATGGAAGTTGCTTTGAGCATCAGTAGGTCCTGATCCAAGGATGTAAGGTGACCGGAGGCAGGAAGGCATTCTATGCTCCTGATCAGGTCTCTCTGCTGGCCCTCAGCCTGAGACATCATCTGTCAAACAAAACAGTCACTTATCAGCTGGTAGAAGTGTTGTGTGATACCTGTTCAGCTGTGCACACAGAGGATCCCAAATGGTTTCAGGACAATAATAAAACTACAAAGTAACAGATATATGTAAAATTAAATGCATTTTTTCCTTGACGATAAGAACTATTACTACCACAGAGTCATTAAATGCATGATGAATCTATTCACAAAAATATATGGCACTTTATTAACAAGCAAAAGAATATCAAAGTGACTTTTCAAAAAAAGGCAAAGAGGAATTTCAACAAGACACTTGTAGTAAGTATCAAACACTTTCCTGCCTAGTTGATAGGGATGGGGATGAAGGGGGAATTGCAGGATTACAAATACAAGAAAAATATACAACCTAAAATTCTAAGGCATCACCCACACGCACTCTGTGTGAGAAGTAATCAAGCTCTGTGCTCTGCACAGCCTGGAATAGGATCTACTGTGAGTCTCTGAGTATCAAAATTTTTTCACTCCCTACAATCAGAGGTGCAGTACTTCAACTTGTATTCCTCATTTTGGCTCAAACCATAAAGGATCTTCATTCATTGTCTGCACTGACACCACACTGATTATCACTATCTCAGCATTTGCAGGAAGGGAAGAAGAGCCAGCAGGATTTTCACCCTAATTCTGTGTTCGAATTGCAGCTGTCTGTCTGTCTGTCCTGCTGTCCTTGTTCCCCTTGCTCTCCCCCAAGCTCCTTTCCTCCTTCACACACAGCTCCACACCCCTAAATCACAAGGAACTGCAACAGCACATCTGCCCACATGAGATACAGGGGCAAAGCACATCAGCCATCAAGCAGCACTTTCCTCTTGATACTCACAGAAACAAAATATTACCTCACTTTGAATCACAGGGATGAAAGCAAACTCCCACACATGCTAGTCCCCTTTCTGGGGAGGAACAACAAACAGCATCCATGTAACTGCTCAGCACTACTCTGCAACCATTGTGTGTTCTGGTGGTGAAGGTAAATGTAAGGACAGACTGATTTAGCAGAGCAGCAGCAGAATTTCTTTTAAAAACCTTTAAAGATACATGCATTTAACTGCTCTGGTACTAGGTAGCTTTTTCACTCCAATTATTTAATTCCTACTCCTAGCAGTATCTGACTGACCTTTTTTTCAGTATTACTACCTCCAATCCCTTCCAGGAACTGTTTTTATGCAATACTTAAGGAACATGTATTTATCCAAATTCATAGTATGTGATCTTTGGAACCTTTAAGGGCTTGGCTCCATGGCATCTGAAGGTGTGAATTTACAGAGCACTGGCTCTTTATAAGTGGTGTTAACTGTGCAGAGTCAGCCTTAGCACATACCAAGAGCAACAGGGCAGAAAGCTACTAAAACATTTAGTTACAGATAGTCTTGCCTATGCAAACACACCAGCTGCTATCACAACATGTGTCTCATTTTTCTCCAGTCACAAACGTGATAAAAGCCTTTGTGTGCAGTTTTTCTCCAACTTTGAAAAAGTGTGTTGGCTTAAAAAGAAATCCTCACAAAACCCCCACAGATAATTAGTTGACAAATCACCACAATCCTTCTGGTGACCTTTACTGCTAGTAATTCACCATGTGGTAGGACCCAAGCACTTCATTCCAGGATCAGGCCAGACAATAGGACAAGCCATGCTATGCTTAGCTATGAAGTTCAAATAGGCACATCTTCCCTTTCAAAGAACACTCTTTGAACAGTCCTAAGGTTTTTCCTAATTATAGACTCAGCTTTGGGAAAAAAAAATAGTGCCAGGAGAAGAAAAGCATAGTATCTAAAAATCCAAAATCTTGGAAAAATACACAGGCTATTGTTCTCACTTTGCAAACACACAGACACCTGCATTTAGTGCAAGTTAGCAAAAAGATCTTAAAGCTCCTGCTTTGCACAGTAACCACGTCAGCATTATGACACACATTCAGCCAAGAACAAGGGGCAGCTAAAGGGAAAGGGACTGACAAGGAGACCCAGGTATAGTGCAGTGCATGGGAAAATCAAAGAAGGTCACAATGTAGCAGATTCTTTGAAAGAATTTGCTCTTTCCACAGCTTTTCAAAATGATTTTCTAAGTGTTCAAGCTGTACCATGCTCCAGGGTAACAGGTCAGTACCTGCCCTTCAGTACTTTAATTATATCTAAAAAAACCTAGGCATTGTATCTAAGAAGCATTCTAGCTTAAAAAAGGCAAGCAAACTAACATTCAGCAGAATCAGTACTACTGAGGATTCTTCCTCTGTACAGGTCAAAAGTTTTAAGTTGATAAATAATCATGCTGTGCCACCAAACTCAGTAGTAATCAAAAGAGCATGAAGAGCTTCCTGTGCTCTTTGTAATGCCAGGAAGTCATTCCACTTTATCCCAATTACAGGATGCAAGTCACTGCTTCAGTGCTCCAGCTCACACATACTCCCCTCTCCTCCCTGAAATTTTGAATGTCATAATAGTGTTTGAAAATTCAAAAAGTGAAAAAGCCATTTCTTAAACATTTTTTATTTCCCTGAGTACCTGGCAGCACTTCACACATCTCTGCATTAGCACTACAGGAGACTTTACTGCTCTAAGAGGATAAAACAGGATGGCAGCAATTACCCTTTTGCAAGACATCTGCAAGAACAGTCTGCTGTGGAGAGAGATTCACAGACTCTAACGTTTAAAGAGGCAATCACCTTGTGTAAACTACTGAATAATTACACCTTAGTACCTGATATAAATCAGGGCACAATGACAGCATGTCATACCAGTGAAAGTATCTGCAACACCCATTTACTGGAGAACTTACCACAGTGCTCAGCCACGTGTTTTAAGGTTAATGAGGCTCACAACACACAGCACTCTTCTATTCCAATTTGTCTAAGTTCAATTTCTAGCTATTCACACTTCCTGTATCTTTATTTGCTAAATTTAAAAGTCCCCCATTAGAACCCATTTTTTTGCTAAGAAATGTATCACACCACATTAATTAGAGTTAACATTAAAGTACTTATTAACATCAATACTACCACAAAGTAACACAGGTTTGCAGTGCATTATCTTTAGAGGCAAGACCCTGGAAATATCCACAAGTTAAAATCAATCACTAGTCAAGATGGAAAGGTGATCATTTCTGTATTTTTCTCCCAAAATACTACACCTGAACATATAGTGAAGAAAAGCAGGTGTCTGAATTGCTCTCTGTTCAGTCACATCCATCCCTAGGCAATTTGTCTAAATGAACCAGCACACCAAAAAATGGTATTAGCATTCTGAAATAAAACCATGACCAACTTCTCATTAACCATAAGAGATACAAGCACAGCTTAATCAGTTCTTCTATAGCTTGACATGGGAAGAAAAATGTATGACAGGATCATAGTATGTGCTGTTGTATCTCTTAAAGATATTCCCTTGTCACCTGTAGTGCTAAAACTTGCAAGGATGAGAACATGGTTTTACCTTCAGCATCAGGATACCACTGCAGAGTACAAGAATCACAGCATATACACCATTTATTTCTACCATTATCCAGGGCAAGTTATTTATCCTCACACAGCTGTGCAAGAATAGCTTAGGACATGCTACTGACAACACATCCAACTAAGAACAGCAGGTTTCCCCACAACCTTACAAATAACACCACAGCTCTCTCAAGAAACTGGAAGGGAATTTCAAGCATACAAACCTCTCTAACATCTACAAGGTGATCTGGCTGCATAATGGGAACTCTCTTTCCTGTTGGCAATCTGTGATGTCCGACACTGAAGAAGGAAACTGCATTTTGACTGGGTCTTCTCTGCACACCAGGAGAGTTGGCACTTCCTTGGGATGCAAGAGAGAAGCTGCGAGATTTCAGAGGAGGGTTGTTCTAGTGAATAAATAAGCATATTGAGAAACATTTACAATTAATCCTAATAACCAGCAAATGTTCTAATGTGAAAGATACAGTAGAACAGTTTAATTTTTAATTTTTTATAGAGCAAGGAAAGATAGCAAAGACCTAATAATGCATTAGTAGCAACTGCTAAATATTTTCCACTGTCTGTTTCTAGCTGCTCTCTTTCATAGCCTAATTAAGAACAATCTGTGAAATGAGATTGATCAGTAAGTATCACTTCTCTGACTTGAAGATCAGTCCTTGATTTGCAACAGTACCAGAAACTGACTCCTAACAGATCCTGTAGGGATAGAGCTGACATTTAAAAGAATGGAATTTCATTTAGAGCTATTAATTTAACTTCTCTTACAACAAAACCAGCTACAAGATGCTGATTGTAACTTAAAAGCAAGATTTTATTCAGGTATCAGAACAGGTATTATGGCAATCAGGAGGTTCTATGAAATATCCTATATGTATACCCACCACATGGTTACCAAATGGAAACAACAGTACTCAGATACAGCGTTGAGGACTTTTTTCTCAAACATGGAATTCATCCTAAATTTATCTGTGGGCTGCTTAGTGGTTTTTACAAAAAACATGGTTAAAAAAAAAAAAAGAAAAAAAGAGTAACGTTCCCAAAATGGAAGGGCTTCAATAACACTGAAGTTGTATTTCCAACTACTTCTACCATCAGCCTGATTTTTGCCCATGAGAGCATCAGTCATACCTTTCCAATAGCTTCTGTGTGATGCTGTGTGCATATCTGTAGCCTGCTGACCCAGTGCTGCCGCTCTTTAGCATCAGTAGCTAATAAAAGCAAACCAAAAGCATTCTGTTAAGTGAAGACATTTCAAAGTATGGGCAAAATTCTGCTTAATCCTTAAAAATCACAAGACTAACAGTGATAACTAATTTATTTTTAACCTAAAATTCATTTGCCTGTAGTAACTATAATGTTAAGTCAAGTTCAACATACATAGTATATACTTTCCTCTTTCTTTATGCTATTTTTAGTGTTACAAAATTAATTTAAAAACATCAACAAACCATAACTGCCCTCACAAATATTGTAATCTAACAACATGAAACATTTTCCTGGAATAAGACTAACGTACTCCAAATTAGAAAATTACAGCAGGTCTTCAAGGGAAGAAATACTCAAAGTTATTAGCCCAGATTTCTGCAGCCTACAAAATCAGAGAATGGGCTTTTATAACCACCATAAGGTGGCTAACGAACTGAATGTTAGGAATAATTAAATCCTCTGTGAGCATCACCACAGTACTGCTACCTACAATGATTTAGAAAACTTTGAATCAGTACAATTTAAGGACACCATACATGAAGATTAAACCCCATTCTACACACGCAAAATCTTCTGAAGGTCATCAAACCCAAACATTATGGAACTATCCATAAATCCAGGCCATTTCTAGCTGAACAGTGGGATACAAGTTTTGCACGTAATTTTCACGGCAGCACTTTGCCAACCAGGTTCTCTCACTGTGGCCTTGCAGCCAAGCAGCCCCAGGTGAGAGCCAGGACTGTCCTCTAGTGGAAGGATCTCCTGGAAGAACCCAGGTCCTACCTCTTAGTTTATACTGCTCCCCACTGGCAGCGTTGACTGTGAAGGTGTGAGAGTCTTCATCACTGGGTGAGATGACAGCTCCAGCCAGCTGCAGGGTTCCTCTGGGCTTCAGATGTCTGGACTGCTCATTCACAAAGTACTCCAGCAGGCCAGCATCATTGTTTAACACAAAATACCTGCAAGGATAACAAAGCAAATACACTAAATCAAACCAATTCCTTTTTTTTTGTTTTTTTGGTTTTTTTTGTGCAGGTGGTGGTACTGGGAGAGGTCAGTATTTTCATTACAAGTTCTCACACATGGAATTGGGACTAAAAGACTTTTTTTCTCAGAGCACAGGGATTACACAACAGACCAACATGCCCATAGAAGAACATTATCACACGATTTGGGGAATCAGAAATGATATCCTGAATCATTAAGGCTTAATAAATTCTTAAACTACATACATTAGACAGCCCCAGATACAAAAGTGTTGAGATGCAAAACCATGAAACTGAAGTAATTCCAGATTGGTTTTTTTTAATGGAACTTGACATTATGTTTCAACTTTCACTTGAGTTTAATGCTGAGTATATTGACATGAATCATTCCATACCAGAGGCAGCACAGGTGGCACAGTGTGGTACACTTAAGATTTGTCTCTCCAACATTAATTTCATTGCATTGTGCTGCGCTAGGAACAGCATTAAACAAGAAAACTGACTAGAGAATTTCACCTGACACAGAAAATCAAGTTATTCCAGGGAAGACAACATCCTGGGGAAAGGAAAAGCCTGCTTGAGTTTGAATTTACAGTAATGAAGTCTTAATTTTTTTAAGTGATAGCATTACTTGGCACAAAGGTGAAGACTCAGCAAAAAACAAATAACAAAAAAAAAAAATTAATGGAAAAGGAGAAAAAACCTAATGCTTTTTACACATATGAACACAGTTATAAGTCACTAAATGAGTTAACTGCTTTACATTGCCTATGCCTTTTTTATATTCATGCCTTAATACAAATATTATTCATTTACATATTATTAGCCTTATCTATATTGAGAAAAGCATTAGATTCTTGCATAAAGCTTGTCTACTAGAAAAAGAGAAATCTAAGCATTACTGAAAAATCTGAAAGAGTTCATTTGGATGCTGCAGAGAGGAACATTACTAAAAAGCACCATAAAAGACTTACCGATATTGCCAGCCAGTGACAAGATTGGTGTATTTCATTAAGTAGCCACAAATATTTTCCATATGGTCACTATCAAAAGAGAGAGAAAAGCAATCAGACAATAGCAAACACATTTTAGATCCTCCCAGCTTCTGACCATCTTTATTCTCAGGAGATGAATTTTATGTTCATTTTTAGAATGGCACTATCAATTTAATAAAGCTGCTCTTAAAGGATTTTCCAGCATTTTCCAGCCTTGTTCCTAAAATAGTTCTTACGAATATTTAACCAGACATACTGATTCCAAATAATTTCAAACCATAATTAGCGGTACCAATTCAACAGGCACTTCTAGATACATTTTTACAAGTTTCAGGTAATTAAAAACTTTGTATCCATGCTGCTTCTGGTTCCTGCTCTCTCTTTAAAAAACCTTTGTACTTTGGGACTCCTGAACAAAATTAACTTTCACTAACTTAATAATAGACCCCTGGATTGCAGCCATCAACCTAAACAGTCTGCAGCTATTCTCCATCAGTGTGGTGTTATTAATCCCTCGTGTCCAGCACCCTTTCCCTCACACAGCCATGCTCCTGAACAGATGTTCTACAGAACACAACATGCAGCCAAGTGGAGGTCACATCAACATATTCTGAAACCTAAACCAGAAGCCAAAACATCTCCTCCTGTGGCCTGACAGGAAAATCCAGTAGTTTCTCCTTCGAAGATTTGACTTGAAACATCCACCAAAAATGAGAATGCATCCAAGGCACTTGGCATGGAGATTTAATATCACTATAGGCAAAATACATTACCATTTCTGCAAATCAGTTGTCCTAAATAAGGCTTACAAGTACCATGGCTATGAACTACTCACTTTAAGACCACAGTTTAAAGACCCACTTTATGCTGTGTGTTCTCATAAATCTGGAAATGTCATCTCAATGCCCTCACCTCACAATAGGGCATAATCCTACACTGAAGAACACATTCTTGATAGACAATTCAGGTCCAGCATGAGAAAAAGTTCCTATTATTACAAAGAAGAATTGAAACAATGACCCAATATCAGACACTATTTGCTGCTTCAAAAGAAATTTGTCCCTAATCTTGTTTAAATTTTATATTAAAATTTCTGTAGGTTGCAGTATGTTGAAGACTAAATGAAATTATTCAGAGTCCACTGGAGCAACAGCAAGCTGTCTTGGTTGTTAAATGGACAAAGTAGCCCCATGTCAGCAAAAGGGGGAAAGTGGGGAAAAAAAGGACTATGAGATCCAAGGGATCACCTCCATTAGTGGGTTTTGGTTGCA
Source organism: Prinia subflava (assembly GCF_021018805.1). Classification (NCBI taxonomy): domain Eukaryota; kingdom Metazoa; phylum Chordata; class Aves; order Passeriformes; family Cisticolidae; genus Prinia; species Prinia subflava. The sequence goes on from NC_086252.1 coordinate 30,052,895, forward strand.
AATATAGTTGGGCTACATACTGGGATAAATTCTAAATAACAACTGAAGCTGCTGTCTACACTTCACTCATAGACAGTTTGATAAATACAATATGTTACACTGTTTCATCTCAAAGGAATCCATTTAGGGTGACACTAATGAACAGCCACAGAGTAAATCATTGCCATTCAGCGATACAACACAAACCAAGAAATACAAGAAAGTACATTTTTTGAGGAAAAAAACCAAGCTGCTGATTTTTAATGTTACTTTTAAAAGCAGAAATATGTGTCCTGGCTATTACAGCAGCAATCAGTATTGCAGTAATATCCTGCAATGGAGACCAGCCAGCAGGACTGTCTAGGAATTTAATTTCTAATAGCTCATTAAGTGGTACTACAGATAAAAATAAAACCAAGGAGAGCAGAGGGTGTCGTATATTTTAAACGTACAGAGAAGCTAAAGGAGACATAATCAAACTCATCCTCTGCAGACGCCTCTCATTTGTTATTATTGGCATACAAGGGAAGTACAGTTTAGACTTGCTCACTGTCTTAATTTAGCTGAAAATTATGAGATTGCATAGTCATAAAAATGCATGAGCTTGGGTTTTAATCATCTGAAAATTGTCCCTAGTCACAGCTAATTGTTTTTCAGCTCTACTGAATGCAAGCTACACCCTTGCTTTTCAGTGAGACACTGACACAGCCTTGCACATTCAGGCTACAGCCAATGCACCCCCATTAACTAATGTACCTAAATCACAGGTACCTTTAACAGAACCCAAGAAAAATCAGAAAGGTAAGTTCAGACTGCAGTGAATGCAGCAGGATGATGTGTATGACCTATGGGAAGTACATTCATCTGACAAGGGTAAATTAAATAGCCTTGGATTAAAATCATTTGACCTCTGGGTGGTTTTTTTGGGGGGTGTGACAGATAAATGGCTGATTTTGTCATGCAGCAAAAGGCACTGTAGAAGACAGTGCAGTTCTTCTGGTGATGTAGTTCCACATCCAACAACCATCACATTTTGCCATCATCTGCACATTCCCTTCCATTTGGATTTTCAATTTGCCTAGACCAAAACATCTCCCAGTGCCTCCTCTTCAATAATTTATATCTCTAACTTCATCAGTCCCGGAGGGTTCAGCTAAAAGGCTCTGAAAACAGTGCCCCATGGAAGTCTGAGAAAGTGACTGAGAACTAATATTTCAACATTTGAACTAAGGTGCTTTTTTAAAATAAGTGAAAAATTATATACACTACAGAAATCTAAACCCACCCTGCAAATTGCAGGTCACAAAAAAGTAAACTCTATAACTGTACATAAACCCATGACGGAACTACAGTTAACCTCCTAATCTTCTTCTGCATGTATGAATACAGAAATATATTCTCAGTATTATTTATGAACAAGGGCAGGGATTGTAACTAAAGCATTTCTTCAAGAATTTTAAGATTAGTGCCTCTACAGCAAGAGTTAAACCAAGATATTTGTTGATGCTAAAGCAGAGATGTATGGCAATTAACATTAAAAAAAAAAAAAAAAAAAAAAAACAAAAAAAAAAAACAAACAAACAAAAAACCCCACACCTAACCCGAAGAAAACGCAGTAACATTTCACTAGTATGGAACTGACAGTCAAGCTCTACAATGCAATAGAGAAAGCTTGTAAAATGGTAGACTTTGAACACAAGAGGCTGAGGTTCAAGCACTGGCTCTGCTCACAGATAACTACAGTTCATAAAATATGAGTAAGCCCTTACTGTTGTTTCATTGGAAACAGTGCTGGCAAAACCTGTCTCAAAGTCACCAGTGTACTTCAAAAGCCTCCAAAATTTCTGACATAGGGGTTTTTGACATTTAGAAAACAGATTTCAGAAGTGAACTTGACACAAAACACTGAGCAACTTAACACTGACAGTGAGGGCTGGCTCCCTTGGGATCTTTCCTGATTTTCAGAATCCCTTTGCATTCCCACTGCTGCCTACGTGCACGTACATGTACCTATGGGTACGTGTGTCTTTCCATAGCCAAGATGCTGCTGTTGCTATTTAAAATGCTCACCACAGTCTCAGATTGTCAGAGGAATGGCAACAGCTCAGCAACAATGAGTCAACAATCCCTAAAGGCCCTATTTCTGTCGAAATTCACATGTCCTGTCAAAGAAAGGAAATGTTGCAACAGACAGATCACAGTCTTAAGGACATAAAAAAAAAAAGATTTTAATTCTTGCTGGACTACTTTGAGTGAGAGTATTATATAAATCACAATCCAGAAAAAAATTACGCAGAACACAGGGTATAACATCTGAACTCAAGCCCAGCAACATCACCTCCCAAGACCTGGGGTTTTTTTCCCAAAGGCTGAACACCATCGAACTTGACTGTCCATTTATCACAATATTTTAGTTCATAAATACTGTGAGATGGACTGAAACTGTCCATATAAGCAAATTACAGACATGAATAATTACATATCAGTTCATATTCTTCCCACGAAATTATCCCTCCCTTACATCAAAGACGTTTATCACAAGCCAGATTTCTACATATTTACATGCTACTAAAAAAAAAAATAACAGGAATAGAAGATTCACAAAGGAACACTGTTAGCTTATTTATCCTTCTCTAGTTTTACTTGTCCTTTCCTAAGCTGCAGCAGCTGTCAGTGCCTTGCAGGGTGGTCTCCTGTACCAGGGAAAAAGAAGACAGTGACAATCAGACCAAATTCCCCTGTATCCTGTTTACATGCAGCACCCGAGCTTTGGACTCAGATCCTGAGGAACAGCAGTCCCATAATGACGTCTTTCAGGAGCTTCTGCCAAGACACCCAGGCTCACACCTGACAAATGCTGGGCCAACATTTTCTCTGAGAAGCAGCAGCACTGCAAAAAGCTTTGCCAACCTTTTTTCATAGCCCTCGCGTGTAGGTTTCCGTGAAAGCCCCACAGAAAAAAAACCTAGCAGTGGCACAAAAATTACACCCATCGGGAAAGCAATTACAGAAGAGTTCCAAGACTGCCTTTCAGATGATTTTAACTTTGCTGGGACCCAGACAGCCCCATGTGGAATGCTTTGAGCAGCCAAGTCTCTGAAGACCCACCAGCTGTCTGAAGGGCAAACGCAGCGGCCAAAGGCTTCCCCACTGACTTGCGTAAGGCCTGACTTCAAGCAGCAGCTGAGTATGTGTGGATTTGCTGCCAGCAGGAAGGATGACCACGAGTCTGGAGCCCGTGAAGGTGTCAGGGAAGGCTCCAGAGCTGCCATGACCACTGTTATGACAACGCCTTTGGATCCTGACCAAGGGAAGATGCTCCTTTCTACTGAGCTCACAGCAAGATGTAAACCCCTGGTGAAAGAGAGTGTCTTCATATTAAAAGCTAGCAAAGCATTAAAAAAAGGGAAATAAGGAAATGCAGATTGTAACAATGCAAACTAGTGAGTGATTTCAACTATACAGTTTGGAAAAAGCAGTGACCATTTTCACTGAACTTGTTCATCTCTATTTGTCCACAGTTTCGCTGTTGGCAATGGCTTGCTTTTTCCTCACTGAGCACTGCAAAGTGCTTATCTACAGTGCACTGATTCCTCTTTTCCTTACACGGAGGGGTAGGCAGTGGAGAAGAGAAAGGAGAAAATAAATCCAAACAGCTATGTCAGCATTGAACACTTCGGGCATATCTTCTGCAACTGCAAGAAACCACCACCAAGTTAAGCACACACCAATTCCACAGCTCGGTGGTGCAGGAGTAGGTTTCCCAGTAAACCAAACAAGGTAAGGCAGAAGCATCAATCAATTACCTCTGCTTTTCCAAACAGCTTTTGGAAGAAAGGAAAAAAAACTATCCTTGCTGTGCAACTCACCAGCAGTGCTCTACAGTCAGCTGTGAAGTGGCAGCAAAGCTCCTGCTCTTCAGTTCATGTGTTTGACTACTCAATTATAAATTTAGAAACCAAAAACAAGTGCAAGGAAAAGAGTTCCAACACCATGACAAGAACATCAACAGTAGATCCTGAGGCTACTTCAGAACACCACTTGGCTCCAAGTATGACAATAACACACATCCCCTCATTAGATAAAAGACTTCTCATGCAGTCCCGTAAATTCTTGGGAGCACCGACAAGCATTGGAAGAGCAGCATGGGGTTACCACAAAGAAGAGGTGTGGGAGAGCCAAAATGAGCCATCGGCTGTCCATGATTCCAGCATAAAGCAGCCCAGCCTCCCTACCCCTGGGGTGAGGGGCTCTCCCACAGCCCACCCTCCCCAACCTTTGCTCTCAACACAACAGTTGTGTTGGCACCTCAAATTCTGTCAATACTAGTTCTCAATGGGAATGATAAATCAAGATAATAGCATTTTTTTAAAAACCATCTTAGCTAAATTCATATTTCATTCTCCTCTTTAGAGTACTAATGGCACAGGTCAATTACATACAAATGAAACTACTGTAACACTTTTGTAGTGTAGCAAGTAGAAGAAGAGAGACAACATTTTATTAATAAGTAGCAAAACATTGTTCTCACAAAACTACTATAAGACTGATTATTTAACTACTTTATAATTTACAGAGCTCTCTAGCTCTCACAATACATCTGCCTAGAAAAAACTGCAGTGACATTCGGCTCAGCAATTTGTCTCACACACAGGTAAACACCTCAAGTCAGCAAGAACTCCACTCACGGACAATTTATTTGTGGATTTGCGTCAGCGGAACAGAACTGAAGCTGCACACAAGAATCAGTCGCCAACCCAGCAGATTTTGCTGCAATGATATCAGTGGAAAACAAACTATAGATTTAGCCATCATTTTAGAGCTGGAGCATACAAAAAGCAAGCATCCCAAAAGGTCTGAACTCTTCCCTTAATGCCTCTGGAGAGATTGACTGCAGCTTAGCTACCCATTTATGTTACCAGTTTACATCAGCACACCATAATGCAGTTTCACACATTACTGTTAACAAAACTCAAAACTCTCTCAAAATCTAGTTTCAGAAAGCTCAAGCAGTTAAATTAAAGTTGCTCTGCCCAATGAACAGTACTGATATAACATATACAAGGCAAACACTGATGGATGAGCATCTTTGCAGTTTTGGACAATCTGCTGCCTGTGATACCTGGGAAAGCTGTGGATCCTGGTGTGCACTATCCACAGAGATTGGTGGAGAAAACCTCTGCATTGTTCAGTTATTCTTTGGCACAGCCCAACATGGTTCAGCTTACTACACATTCCATCCCAAGGCATTCTGCTCTCCTTCTATTCTAATAACTCTTATTCTACCAGAAATATGAAGATATGCCCTTGCAGTTTTGAGATTCAAGTATTTGCGATTATGTATTTTTAAAAGATTATATTAACAATTACACACTGCCATTCTGGACTCTGCAGTAATAAAACACTGAAATGGAAATACATTGATCAGCTACCTCAGATAAGCCTCTTGCTTTGTCATTATTTTTGAAATATTATTTGCAAAATTTCAGGTTAAATACTGAGGATAATTATCACCTTTCAAGTAAGTAAGAACACACTTAAATAGGCTATTGTCAATTGATGTTATCTAAATATTCATAATTACAAGCAAAAGCCTGTGTGGACCACCAGACTCAAGAAGCAATGGCTAGTAGTTTAAAGTCTAGCTGGCAAACAATTAAAAATGGTGCAATTCAGCAGCCTTGAACGGCATCTTCTAACTTTGAAGCTTTGAGCAGAAGACTGAGCAGGAGGATTAGAGATTTCCCAGAGGCCCATCTCAACTCAAATTCTTCTATAAATCTTGAACACAGAGAAATGAAGCAAAAACACCCTTACATTAAAATTGAGGCATAAGACACCAGGAAGATTTAAACTCCAAATAAGAAAGCACACACATAAACCACCTATGTCTATGACCATCTATAAAGAGAGCAAGGCTGTTTTCTTGTTTGGTGCTTTATGGGAGCAGTGATTCCCAAACAAGGAATTATTCAAAAGTGCTCCTTTTCATCATGTAATGAGTATGAGGTATTATTCATTTGCACTCACATTCTAATAACGAGCTCCCTCGTGGTTTTTGTGTGCTTGCTATGGACATTTATGAAGGAGTTGTGTACTGAATGGTATGAGGACAAAAACGTTATCATTCCATTTGGATACAGGGCACTGAGGCACAATGAATTTTCTGCCTCTCTAATTTTGAGACAGATGCAGTCCAATTTTTATTTTATTTTATTCATACATTCAAATCATGGCTTCTGCTTATTTCAGCTGCAACTGTGACCCTCCAAAAGTTTTGCAAAATCAGAGCCAACTGTTCCAAAAACAGTCCTCCAAGAAAAAGAGGAACACAGCTAGTGATCACCAGGGAAAACCAGTTTGAATAATATATGACTATTACCACAAAGGAAGTCAGAGCAAGGGTCAGAAACCAGCTCCTTTATACAGCATCCTGCAGTTCTGCCCAGCAGATCTCTTGCTTTCTGATACATCTCCATGCAGTGAAAGTAACAGGCTTTCTCAGTGAGTAACAGGCTCTTTGGGAAAGTAATTTGACATTATCTAAACAGTAACCAATATTTTAAAGATTTCCAGCCTCCTTGAAAACTCTGGCATTCACAACTGAAAGCAAAAGAGAAAAAATGCTTATCCACAGCAGAAAGCTCCAAAGCAGGCTGTCAAATACAAGATTGGCAGCTTAACACACACAAAGGAACAGCATTTCCCCTACCCAACTTCAGCCTGCCCTCCCCTCCCATTTCAACTTTAACACACAGCAGAGAAAATCTGAAAAGGTACAAGCTCTGAAAGCACCCTAAGAAGAAATTTGTCTGGCAGCATTGCCAGCAGGCAGCGATCCCCTATAAGAATTCATCAGTGCTGGCAGGGGATCAGAGGGCACGTCAAGGCAAGGTCTGTAAGTAAACAGGGGTCATTGCACTTGTGCCTTAATTTTAACAGTATGATGAGTACAGCATAGGAACCTTCCCAGGATAACATAGCAGCAGCTGCTGGTGCTTTCTGCTTCTGCATTAAGCAATGTGATTAGGTCAGGCACACGCAGTTTGTTTTTCATCTTCTCTCTAGGGAGAGAATGTGTGTGGCACAGCAGGATGTTAATGTTGTACTCCACTTAATTACCTCACTGCTACATAATTACATTAGAAAAGGTGAAGTTGAAAAATACTCTTTGCACTTAGTGAAGGATAGACATTTGTAACAGCCATTAACTCCTGCAGAAATCTATTCTAAGGACAGCACAAATTATTTGATATTCAGACACTACCCAAAAATTGGTGCTTCTTCATTCATCTTAATTTGAACTCTAAGTGAACATCCCACTATGAACATAAGTACACTGAATACCAAAACCAACATGTGACACCCTGTCTGTCCAACACAGAGAGGCTCTGAGAACCAAGAGAGGGACAGTGCTCTTGATAGTCACTCACTGAGGAGCCACTGGGCTGGAGAAGGAAATCCAGACCTTGTCACCTGGCTCAGGAATTGGGCTTACATTCCCTACTAGAACATCAGTCAACATGAAGCTCCTGTTCGAATTACCCAAACCAGTTCCTCCAACTGGGTCCACTTACTACCCCTCACACCCAGATTTACTTCATTTATGACACATCTGCTCCAACATCAATTTTCCAAGTTTAAATACATGTGTGAACATGAAGGGCTCACCTGCCTTTTGAGAAGTGCCTGGGGCTTTAGCAACTGTAAAATCAGTTTGGTAAAAGATGACCTTAATTTTAATAACATAGAATGCATCCTGAGATGGATGTAACTGGCTGATTATTTTAAACACGAGCTTCTTGTCTATTTTAATGAGCAAATTATGTGAAGTGCAGAATTTCTAAATTAGTGTTAGAAGCATGATATACTCTTCAAGCAAAGAGTCAAATTAGGATAAAGAAATTCAGGCACCAGGTTTTTTCAGCCAGTTCTCCCCAGCATATCAAACAAATGCGACAGTGTGACAGTGCTCCTAATCTGATTTTTAGTAATAAAAAGGAACACACAAAACTGCAGAAATAAATTCTGAATTTCACAGCAACCACTTGCAAAAATCATCTCTTCAGCATTCCAAATCACATCTCAAAAGACCAGCAACAAGTCAGAAAGTGAGCAGCATGGGCTTTCTGAAAGTCCCACAGTGCTGAGGTATCTCCACACATCACCAGAAACAGAAGCAAGGAAGGTCAGGACTCTGACACAGGCTTGGCATCAGAGCCACCAACCAACCCAAAAGATGCCAGTACATCATCTCCCTTGGGAGCTGCATCTCAGTGTGACAGTGCCAGCAGGTTCTTACAACAGTGGGATACTGAAGAAGTAAGGTGACCTGCAAGAGCAGGGGAAAATCAAAACAGGAGCAGCCCTTGCCAGAACTCTGTTTTGGGAGTCACACCACAAAATTACAGCCTCTCTCTCCCTCTGCAGCTGTGCACCACAAAGAAGGGAGTTACAGTTATTGATTCCAGCAAATATACACTAATTCCACCTAGAATCCCAAAGAATTTTGTTTCAAGCAATGCAAAAAGAAAATCCAGAACAGGGGAAATGGGTAATAAAAACTAAGCACTAGGGGTACCAGCGTTAGAGAGAACTGTCCTAGGATGACACTAACATGAAGGTTTGGGACATTTCTTCTACTTAGCAAGCAACAGGGAGAGTAGCTTAAATTCTGGCCTGCTCTCAGGAGCCAGTTGATTAGGTCAGCTCACCCCACCCTACAGCAGCCTAAGCAAAGATTTGATGCCCAGACAAGAACAGAGGACCACCAAGGGAGAGGTTTGCAAATGTTGTTGAACATGAGCCAGCATCTCCTGTACCTATTTCTACCAAGCTGGTTCCAGCTTTAAAGACCAAACAGATGAAATTTATAGTCCCAAGATCAATCAGTTACTGGAATGTGACCAGAAACGCGGAGAAACTAGGAACACTCAGCACATCTTGCAACTAAGACTGACACTGGGACACGCCCAACACAAGGCACTATATTGTATCAGTTTCAAGACACTTCCCTTTACTACTGCTAATTAGATCATTTTTGCAAGATAGCAAGACTGAAAACGAAATGCTTCCACAGCCTAGCTCAGTTTCACATGCTTTGCTTCTGTGTATTTGAAGTGCAAAGCATTGTTAGTCATCCTCAACAGCAACTGGGATCAAACTTAAAAATGAGCATTGCCTTTAAAACACATTTCCTACTGGATGATTTTATGGACAAGTGTTCATGATCATCTCAAAATTAAATTGAAATATTTATAAAAAGAATTAAAATATATTCCCTGTCCCAGTTGCCAGTTCTTCTGCTACACTGTCATATGCTGGCCTGCTCAAACAGAAGACTTGAATTGAGGTCAGTAACTGTTTACTCCCCTTTTTTAGTATTTATGAAGACACTTGCATAGTATCAACTGAAAAAATTCTAAAACCCACAAAAGACTGGCAACCATTTCACTTGTTTAAAACTTCTTATCCATTTGCATTCAATACCAAAAAATTTAGTGTTACCCTTTGGCAAAACTCTCTGTTTTTCCTCTCAGCCTCCTACTCCAGCCCAAAGCCACATGGAATAATTCTGCAAGAGAATCTGTCTTAACTTAATAAACTAATTAATGACAAGTAGAAGCCAGCCAGCATGAGGAACCCTCTTACTGGCCATTGTCACACCTAGCAAGAAAAAAAATGTTTAAAAAAGTACTATCAGTCTAGGAAGTTTACTCCTTGAAGCTACTTTTATCCAAATGGTTTTCTATACTGACAACTGTGAATAACCCTGCAGCACTCTGGTAAACTCCCCACAAACTAACAAAAGGTAACTCACTTCCTTAAACAAAGAACAAAAGACACAGTCTGCAGCATTTTACAATTATACATGGCTAAATCCATAGCGAACAGATGCTAAAACCATTTGGGAAATAAGGAACAAAGGCAGCTATCTACAAAAATACAAGCAGAAGTGAATAAGCAAATAGGTTTTGAAATATAACCTGTAAGCTTCAAAATCAGCAATCATTTGGGAAATTCATGAATATTTTACCTGTATTTCTAATGGCAGGAGAAGAAATGCTGGGAATACTTTCAATACAAGAATTGATCTATGTATTTGAGAGCAGAACCACTAAGAAAGATAGAAAAGGACAGCACATTAGCATATCTCCAACTGGGAAAGACAACCTTGTTTCTCTAGTCAACCACAGTGCTTTGAACACTTCATTTTGTAGATAAATAAGAAACAGTGATTGCCACTCACTTCTCTCAAAATTATCTGAAAGCCCCTCAAGCCAGGCTGACAGGACTTGTTACACTTCTCTGGCACATGTTCTGATCAGCTCTCCATTCAGCTCATAGACACAGATTCTGCTTTCAGGTTGTGAAATTTTTATGTTATATGAATGACTACAAATCACATGTCTCAGAAGTACCAGCCCAACCTGTCTCCTTTCTCTCACTGCTTTCAAAGCACTCTTGTTCATTTAACCCAGAGCAAGGCAAAAACCAAATGAAGATGGTCATAAGGTAGGACAGAATTGCTGACTGCGAGTAATTCTTTCTATGGGTGAGGCTGTACTTACTTCACATCTTAGCTACTGCTGAAAATAAAGAAAATACTATAATCCTAAACTATTTTATCAAGTAATCTGTTAATAATCTGAAGTTATTCAGAAGTCTTACCACCTCGTAATTTTTTCTCTAAATGAAGACAGGGTTAAAGAATTTAGGGTGCAGTGCAGCCTCTGAGGCTGCCTTTATCTACTTAAATGCAAGTTAACACTCAGGCTGTTCCTGACCCCAGTGAAGAAAATGAAGCCAATGGTTGCTTGCTCTCAGACACACTCTGACCTGATCAAATATTCACAAGAAAACAAGATAATTTCCTGTCAGATGGCTAGAAGAGCAGTTTCTCAAAAACTCTTAACTTCTATTAAGTTAATTAATTAATTAATTAATTAATCATCTTTCTACCTTCAGAAGAAAAAAATCCCTTACAAATTTCAGCAGAGGCACTGCTATACTGGCTGGCTAAACTCATGAACTCACAGGCTACAAGCAGTAAGTTTGGCAGGTGATTCAGCTGTATCTCCACATCATCTGAAGTGTCTGGCAGTCTCCAGCTGTCTCTTCTCCACTATGATAAATATCTGATCTAACTCTATCAGAGCTATTTAAAAATTTCCCTATTATTCCCCTACAGAAATATAAAATCAGAATTCCTCCTTGATTTTTTTATTTTCTAGATACTCAATTTATGCCAAGGATGTGTGACCTTGCACCTCCTTTGAGAGATTCAGTTCTCATTATTTCAGGTTCCAGCAGTCTTGGAGGTTTATTTTTTATCCATAGTCTTAATTCTCCACTTGGAGCATTTGAGTATCAAGGACCTGTTGTCCCACTGTCACTCTGCTATAGCTGTTTTGACCAGATGCTTCACCAAACAGAGAGCTAAACTTCTGCATCAGATGTGGTCTATTGAGAGAAAGTACTTCAGGATCCTACTCCTGCCAATCTGGGAGACCACACACTGCTCAAACTCTGTGCTATGAAAGTTAAACAACAAAGTTCCTAAAAAATCTGTTTCTAAAACCCATATGTTAGACACTGATTTATCATTGGGGAGTTTGTCCTTTGTTGAATACATTTTATCACAGAAGTAATTCCCAAAGTGAAAACTAAGTCACAGCATCTCGTTCAGGAGGGCTTGCAAGGGAGACAGGGGGGAAAGGTGATATTTTGAGGGTAATTAGATATAGAGACAAATGTAGGAGTAAATAATTGATTCCAAACAGAGCAGAGATTAACAGTGAGGTATCTCAAGTGTCCACAATAATAGAATCAGTACACTAAATTTCTCCAAATGATCTAGAATGGAAAAAAAAATTGCACTAAAGTTTCAGAGCAAATTAAACAAGATATTGGCAGCTACAAGGAAAAAGAAGGACAGCTCCCACTTAGAGCTCTCAAGCCACCAAAATGGCTAACACTCGGGGTCAGTTCAATTTTTGTCATACAAGCCATAGCAGTGAACGAAGAAACAAAATAATTGGATGGATAATTTTAAAAACTGGAATTTCACTGTACATTGAAATGTGACCACCATCACAAACACAATACAGCTAAAAAGGCATCCAGGCAAATCAGGCATCTCATCCCTTCCAGTGCCTCCAATTCCACATAAAAGTACAAAATATTTCCATTCTGATTGCATAAACTCCTGTGTTTCACAGTGAAACATGGATAGTAAGTGTGTGCTTGGTTACAATAGCAATTTGCATTAGAAAGTTCAGTTCTACTTGAACCCCGAGTTTAAAAAGCAACTGGAAACAGTGGTTAAAACAGCCAATAGCTACATCTGACAATTAGCTTTCCTGACTTAACAGCCTGAAATATTCACCCTGAAATCGCCACTTCTCTTTCCGGCACTAGTCACCAGAAAAGTGAAATACTCATGACCCAGATTCTCAGCGATGACCGCGCTGTTCGCTCCCTGTTAAAAGCACCGGGGCGCTCCGTGCCTGCACACCGCGGGCCCGGGTGCTCCTGTCCCGGGGTCACCCCTGTCCCTCGGTCCGTCCGCAGCTCCGGCTCTGCGGTCTCCACACGTAGGAAACAGCAAGCCGGTCCATCTGGGCTGGCAGATGACGGCTCTGGAAGAGTCTCCATTTGAAGGAGAAGTGTGCAAACTTCACAGAACAGCAGCATTTGAAACAGCAACATGGCAGAACTCCAGCCAAGGAGGAGAGACCCGGAGCAGGGATTCGGAAATCTCTCAAGTGATGCTGTAGAGCCCGCTACCAGCGTGTGAGTGGGAATGTGTTCAAACAGAAAGCACAGCAGAAAAAAAGCATATGGAAACCCTCAAGTCTCCCGAACACACAGGCAAATAATTCAAACTAATGCCGTGTGCTCGGTTTCTCCGGCTTTCTCTGTTCCCTTCTGCTGACTTGCTGAACCAGAGTAATCACTGTGATTTATGCTAAGCACAGGCGTTTTTAAAACAAGTTAGATAAGACTGAAACTCCGTGCACACTCAGTTTTGCTAGCAGCAACTAACAGAAAGCATCAATTAAAAACATTAATTACTGCCATTAAGTTCTTCAAAAAGATAGAAAACTCGGCACAAAGTTTGCCCTTTTTTTTGGAAAGGCTGGAAAGCGGTGAAGCGCCTCCAACAACTTTAAACAGGTCTCCAGGTTCTGCGAGGGGAAAAGAGGATCTGAAAGGCAGGAGCGAAGGCACATCATCCCCCGGCAGCTTTGTGCTGGTGGAGAACGGGAGCCGCCCGCCCGCCCGCGGGCACACAGGGATGGTGGGCACAGGGACGCAGGGAGCCGAGTCCCCCGCGCCGCACCCGGGCGGTGCCGGGGGGGTTCCAGCGCTGCTGCAGCCGGGGCAGCCACGCCGCCCACCCGCGCTGGGGCAGCTCCGGGCCCGCCGCCCCTCACCGCGCCCCACGCCCACCTGTACTGCCAGCCCTTGTTGGCGCCGCGGCCGCCGCCGCTCCTGCTGCTGCCGCCGCTCTGCCCCGCCGCCGCCGGCAGCGGCTCCGTCTTGCCCTCGCCCTCCGGCCCCTTCATGGCCGCCGCCGGGTCCGCGCCCTGCATGGCGCCGCGGCTCCCGTCCCTCAGCGGCGCCCCCGGCCCCGGCGCACGGAGCGAGCCCGCCCCATGCGGGCTGCGATGGCGGCGGCCGCCGGCACCCCCGCGCCGCGCTCGCTGGGCCGGGCTGGCCGCGCTGGGCTGGCCGGGCTCCCGCACGGCCGCGCCGGGATGGGCGATCCCGCCCTCCCGCTCCCTCACCCGGCCCAGCCCCGCCGCCCCTTCCGGGTCAGCGCCGCCGCCATCTTTAGTGCGGGCAGCGCTCGCAAACGTTCGGGATCGCCTGAAAGACGCGTGAGAAAGGGGAGATCCCCTCAAAGCCGGAATAGCCGATCACGCTGTCAGCGCTCCGGGAGGACTCGCGTTATCAGGTTACGGAACAGCAATAAAAGTGTGGCGGGTCAAGGGTCCAGGATTGCCGGTGATAGTATCTGACCGCAAAAACGTGCTCAAAGCAGTACGCGAATTCAAAGGAACATACTAACAAGCTCTAATCCCTAACAAAAGTTAGGTCGAGAAAATCTTTCAGCGCTCACTGTTCTTACCCTATAGGCGTCCCTCAGGGGGAGAAGGCAGATTCACCCACAGACTGATCCCAGAAGTTACAATGGAGTCTTCCCTAACTTCTCTCAACTTACATACTTCCATATTCTTATATTTATATTCCTACCTTATATAACTTTTACACTATTTCTTCACATTCAGGTGGAGCCTGAGTGACTTAAGTCATACATCTCAGTGATGGGTGCTCAAACCTTTGGGTGGGCATCACGATAGTACCAGCGATAACCTTTGGATGGAGATATGTTCCACTCCAAGGAGAGTGATTTTGCCACACATGCTGATTCAACAGTGGGATATCTTCCTTTATCCCCCCTGGTTTTCAGCTGCTGTGTGGATTATCAACTAGAAAGTACCACCAAGTTCCCTCCTCTGCTAAGGGTTTTGCCAGAGCCTGCTGCAGCGTCTCCACTCCCCTTCACCCTCCTTGCATTGTGTGTGGGAGGTCGGGGATGCTCACCACATTCCATCCAGGGAGCAGCAACCACATTTTCCACTATAATTTCCATACAGTTATCTTCTCACCCCCAGTCGTCTTCCCACATAAGAGCTACAGGAATTCTCCCTGCAAAATAAGAACGGGCTGACAGGAGTGAGGGATCCAAGCTGTGCCATACACAAGAAGGGATGTGACAGCTGGAATCTTTCTTGAGACCCAGAGCGGGGTCAAACCCAGCACTTCATGCACTGAGCAATGCCACAACATGGCCTAGAGAGGAAACACGTTTTTTCCTCCTGTTCTTCCTCCAATTACTGCATTTTTCTTTCATGGAATGCCAACATACCTAATTGGGAGAGATTGGTCTGGAAATCTTTCAGCCGAGCATGGCTTTTGGCCAACCAGAGCTTCACTGACTACAGCTGCATTATTTCTTAAAATCAGGGGCAGAGGTTCCTCATTCGGACTTTAACGAACCTGCACATGAAAATGAGGAAGGCAGAACCAGACATAACTGTGGTTAGTGAGGCCAATCCTCATCTCATCCAAACTCCCTCCTGCACTCTCCAGCTCTTATACACTTACAATACTGTAAACAACCATGTTGCAAAAGATGCTAAAAAATCCCCATGTGAGAATCATATGTAGAAGCAAAAATTTCAGACAAATAGTTTATTTACTTACAGTACCCCTCTGGTAGTAGCCTTTTACCCCATGAAAGCTGCCCTGGCCTTCCTACATCCTACAGCATGTTTCAATTTTCCAAGTGACATTCAAAATGCCTTTGCCTTTAGCCACCAAATAATGATGCCAAATTATGAGCATGTGTCTTTAAAATATATTTATAAACTTTAATTGGGTTCTAAATTACCACATATCCCTTCCTCCCTGTCAAGCAAACACACAATCTCCTCCAGCAGACCAGTGTGGACTGCCTGTTGCATCTATGCCTAGAATGTCTCTTAGAGGGACAGGAGATACTACCAGTGCACAGAGATAAAATTCACTTCTACCTTTTACCATGTTTATCTTTGCAGGCAAAAAAAATGGGGCTTTTCCCTGCATTTTTTTCTTGGGAACCTACAAGTGGCAGAGCAGCAGAGTAACATTGTCTGTCAAACAAAATTTTGGCCAGAATCGCACTCCTCTTGCCCTCCAAACACATTGCTTCCTGCTCTGCCAATCCCTTGGAACTTTAATTGTAAATATATTATTGCATGGTATCATAATGTATGCTAATAACCCTGAAATTTTCCTGGGAAAATTTGAAGCAAAAACAACTCAGGCAAGAGTTCCACTTGTGTGTTTTATTTCCCCCCTGCTCAAGGACAACCAGTCCCAGCAGAGACACAGCTTCATCTGTGCCTGACCTTTCCAACCATCACAAGTGGTCAGTGTGATGTTCCTCCACCCAGAACATTTCGAACATCAGACAGGCCAGCAATCCTTAGTGCCTGTTTCTGCAGCCCCTCGGTATTTGGTCCCTGAACCTGGTAAACTCAGGTTTGCTTCCCCTGTGCATTTGCTTTTTTGTCTTAAAAAAGGTGCTGCATGTGCAGTACCAGAGGCTCTCGTAAGATGGCATTGATAAAATGCTGAATAGCACAGAAAGGCTGACAGCTAAACCCCATTTGCTAAGAGCTTACACAATTCGAGCTGCCTTTTCTCTTCAGTTTAGGATGTTACTAATTAGAACTTGTGCTCAGTTCACTGCTCTCAGTCTCCTTCCCCAGTTACAGTTTAGAATGACCCGGATCCCACCCTGGCCCGTGGGAGAGCAGGGGGATGAGCCCTGGGGCTCCACAGCTGTGCCCTGCCTGCAGCCAGCCCAAGCCCCACCACTGCCTGGGATTCCTGGCTCTGGAGGAGGAGGTGAGGAAGAGCTGCAGGTCTGGAGGAGGAACACGTGAATAGGATAACAAATGTTTATTGACATTTGTCAAATTGAATCCTTGTAGGCCCAAATATGACTACTAGATGAAGCAGGTTGTATTTTATCATAGCTCAAGCAGATTTCCCACAACTAATCATTCTGTTAATTTCAGGAAACTGCCCAGGATCTGGTCAACACTAAAATATCTCTTGTTTATTTATTTTAAAGTTATAGTCTGGCTGTGTGTAGAATCATAGAATGGCTTGGGTTAGAAGCAACCTTAAAGATATCTTATTCCACCCCACTGCCATGGCAGGGACACTTTCCATTAGATCAGGTTGCCCAGAGCTCCATCTAACCTGGCCTTGGACACTTTCGGGGATGGGGCATCCCCATCTTCTCTGGACAAATTGTGCCAGTGCCTCACTACTCTCTCAGTCAAGAATATCTTTCTAATATCTAAACCTATTCTCTTTCAGTTTAAAGCCACTTAACATTCTTGGCATTTCTTCAGATGAGTATTGTGTCTTCAGAGCAGCAAGGTTCAAAGTGTAAAAGCTCTGAATTTCAGCATAGTTTTCATCACCTGCATGCTTAAAATAGAAGTGCAATTTAAATATATATATATATAATGATACAATTTTTTATCGCTCTCTTGTTGGTCTAATTTAGGATTTTTTTTTTCTTGGCTTAGTATCTTAGAATGAGACCAAGTTTAACAGTCTTAAATCTGGATCTGCCTTTGGTAGCTGGGCCACAGAAGACAAAACGATTACTGCTCCTATCTGCTGAGGGAACTACATCCTCTACAGGCATACGGGGGAATGGCATCAGTCCTGGGAAAGCCAGAAGTGCAGCCTGCCTTTACTGCATGAAAAGTGCAGCTTTTCATAATCTTTACTGAACTGGGGAAGCTGCCAGGGGAAGAGAAAATGACAGAAAAGTAACGTCACTGATGGAGCTTCGTATCTGCACTTTTTAATCATACAATTGTTCTTGAGATTAAATTTGTTCTCAAGGCAACTGATACTGTATTAATAGCCTGGGAAACAATGCTTCTAGTCTCTTCTGGATAATAAACACAAAAGAACTTCCTATTCTTACTAAATATAAATTATACCTACCTACTAAAACTGTAGGCTCCGTGACACAAGAACAAGAAAGGAAAGTGGGTTAAAACAAAGCCTTTCTCCTTCAACACATTGAACACACGGCTGTATTCTCCTGACCATAGGTGAAAATGGCTGGTAAGGTAATGTAATGAGGTAAATGTAACACAAACTATTTCACCCACCAGAGTACTTCACACTGTGAATATATTTTGACAGAATGTCTTAATTTCACAGCTTTAGAGGTATGACTGAGTCCCTGGGTCTCTGGTTTTGCTGTTTAACATGTATGAAGCACTGGTTCCTGCTTTGAAGAGTTATTTATCAGATCTCCTGTGTCTTAAGGAGTCAAAATCTTTTTTCAATCACTGTCAGTCATCCCCTAATTTCCTTGCTCTTCTCTATAAGTCCCTATGTGTCATATCCTGCTGTAATTCAGGTCCAGCTGAAAGCAGCACACTCACACGACACCAGCTTACATTGCTTACAAAGTTTCCATCCCTATCCACAACCCACTCACGTTCCTCACACTCACATTTGGCTGCTTTTTGAGCAGCACGCAGTGTGACTTTGCACTGAGTCATGCTCCAGGGTCCAGCATTACCTCAACCCCACACAATCCTGACGTGGCAATGGAAATTGGGGCAGCAGCAAAGGCTCACCCTGGCTGGAAGCTGGGAGTGTAATCCCAGTAGCTTCCCCTCTGAGAGACACCCTCTAAGGAAAGGACTGTGCCCTGAGAACTCAGTGAAGAACAGGACTGAGGGACTTTGCTTCTGCCTCCAGAGAGGCTTCTTTGGAGAGGCTGCCTGTGTAATTTTTCTTTAATACTTCTGTGTGCAGAGTATCTTTCCACAGCTTGGAGCTGTCATCCTCATCATGCAGCCATGGAGCTGCAAAAGTGTCAGAAGCAACACTGCTCTGCAGCCACCACACAAGAGTGAAGCCCACGCCACCCCATCCTGCTCCACACAGGCAAACTGCAATCAGCACGTTCACGGTGTCTTTTAGCTTTTAGACCCCAACAGCTGCTGCTTCTGCCCACCACCTGGAACCCTCAAAGCACTTATCTGTCCTGGGGGACTTCCCACTCCCCACACAGACTAAAGCTTGTCCTAGAGATGCAGCTCAGCAGCAGCAGACACTTCCACAGCCACACCATTGATGAACCCCATGTTTCAATGCCTTTTCCTGCCCTTGCATCTCTTCACAGCATGCATGGCTTTAATCTGGCCGTGTGATGGAGCTGCTGCTGACAGCTGGATGTGTGTCCTGGGTCTTTTCCAAGTGCCAAACCTCTGCTTGCTCAAGCCACAAAGGGATGCCTCCCTGCCCTTTTCTCTCCAACTTGTGAGCAGGGAGGGTGCTCGGGGTATTGCCTCACAGGCCACTGTGGCTGAGTGCAGGCTGTTCTAGCACAAAGGGCAGCAGCTGGACCCTGTCACCTCTGTCTGATCCTTCTGCAACATGGGAGGATTTGTCTTCTGTCTTGTCTCAACAGCCCCTGGGTGACTCCTTTCCCTGAGCTCAGAGAGATCTTTTCTGCTGGATCAGTCACCTCAACAGAGTAAAGCAGGAGCTTCCTCCAGGCATTCCCCTACTCAAGCTTTTTGTATGGGGAATTCCAGAATTTAGAAGAAACACACATTTGTCTGCTTAGGGCCTAGTTTCTTTAAGAAATGCAGCCACGTGTGAGTCCATCCCAGAGGAGTCAGTCAGGGGGACCACCCAAGGGGTTCTGTGCAGGGAGAGAGTTTGCAGGCTCTGAATGAGCCGGGCTGGGTCACCCTCCGTGGACTTGCTGCTGGGAGAGGAGTCCAAGGAATGCTGTGCCCTTATCATCCTCCTGGGCCCAGGTGTGCTCAGCAGGCACAGGGGGGCACCTGCTGTGGTTCTGGTTGAGGGGCTTCCCAGCTTTTTCATCCATCTCATGGCCATCTCCAGCCTTTCTCTGGAGACTTTTCCTGCCCTGCACTATGCCATAGCATGGCACTGCTGCCTTCAGTTGTTCTGCAGCTCACTGTTAGGACTCCTTTCCTCTGTGATTCTCTATATGCTGAAAAACATCTGTGTTTTTATTAATGTGTCATCTAACCTTAAGAGCTGCTGAATAAGTTCAACTCTTCAGCCCTTTCTCCCAGATGCTTTTCTGTGCCATGCTTTACTCCTACACACTTTTCCTGCACGGTTTCTATGGCAACGTGTGTATCTCTCCATCTGCTGTAGATCTCCATTATCATATTTAGATGCTTGTTATCCCAGTCTCAAGTGCCATTTCCAGGTGTATCATGTTAACAAGTTCAATTTGGAAGCCAAACCAAAGCACTTGGTAATTTTTGTAGGCAAACCTTCATAGTCAATAAATTGACTGCTGTATTTCCATTTAAGCTCTGTTTGAGAGATACTGATACTGAGGTGTTCTCATCACCAGATCCCCTACCTGCACACTCTAGCTAATCCTGGTTTTCTTCTTATTTCCAAATTATATTTTTCCTTTTTGTTGCAGCCTGTGCTGCGTACAGAGTGGGTGTATTTGGATTCTGGAAAGTCTGTTGCCTAGGTTTTGATATCTGTTTTGTAGAAAATTAAGTTACCAATACTATTTTTCTTCTGTCAAATGCATTTTTCAGTTCTGCTATAGTCATATTTCGTGTCCTGAAAACTTTCTCTGTTGGATTACAGAAAGTTCTGAAGAGTACAGATGGTTTACAATTGGCCTCTCACTCTGTTTTGCTTGAATTCCTTAAATTGTTGGAATTATGTAGATTTCTGTATGGCTAAAATCCAGTCTCATTTTCTGCTAAGTACCTTGTTGAAGAACTAAATTAAGTGTGAAAAAAATAGTTCTTCCTATATAATCTGATCAGAACCTGCAGAAAATTCAACTAAATTAAATGAGTAGAGTCAAAGCTTCTCTGTTGATTTGTTTTCTGGATCCCATGAGTAAGTAAAATTAGGCTGCAAGAAGTCCATGTGGAAGCTGTAAAACTGTAAACAATTTGGGCTGTCAGCTTTTAGGGATGCAAACTGACATTGTTTATTTCTACCTCATATCCTGTAAGAGTCTTTTTGAGATATTAGATGCTGCCTCAGTATAAATGGCTATTATTTACTAGCTATAATTAAAAGTAATTAGGCATAATAATTTAGTGTTTATATATGCATTTAAAACCATGCAAACCTTCTGTTTAGGATGTAATTCAGGGAGAGCTTATGTGCAAAAATTTTCCAGAGGAAAATGAAGAGGCCCATGATATCTGAGTCATTCTGATGCTGATGCAGTCCACCAGGCTGTCTGGTGTAAAGTGAAGGTTGGGCACTGCACTTGCATTTTGGGTAGAGCTGAAGTAGGTTTTTCACAGTCTGCAGACCTCAGCCAGGGGAAGGTTTATCTGGACACTCCCAACAGGTTGGCTCCTCTCACATACCAAGGCTGACATTGGGAACCCTTGTTCTAAACTCCAGAGCTACCCCAAACTTAACTCTACCTAAAGGTTCACAGGTAAGAAAACTGAATGTGTGAGTCCTGCTGACATCAGCCCACAAGGCTTGAAAAAATATAAAAACATACCTCAATTTTCAGCTCCTCTTTCCCTAAACTCTAAAGGCTGCATTCCTTAAGATGCCAAGGAGCAACACTATCTGATCATCATCCCAGGGAGGACAAAATTCATATTCTGCTTTGCTTTCAAGTAGTCACGAGACAGAAGAGGTCCTTGAGTCTTACTTGTCTCCAAAGAGATCAGACAAAATAAGGCTGAATATTACCAGTAGCTCCAGATACCTGCATAGGATGTGAACTGTGATGCAGACAGTGCAGGATATCTCAGGAATAAGCAGAAAGTCTAGTGAAAATAAGAAGGGCGTGATATGCAGAGAGAACTGTCACTCTCAAACATCCAAAATTAAAAGTATGACTCAAAATCAAAACAAACCAGACCTGCACAGGGAAGGAAAACAAGGACATGAAGGGTTTACTGCATGATTGCAAAAGAAATGAAGGGAAGCACTGACCACAATAGTAGCAGGGCAGATCTCTAAAAGCTAAAGGAAGATATTGCTTCAGACTCCATAAGGAAAAAAGTGTTACTAAGCCCAGGCAGCAGAGGCAGCACACTTAAGAGGCTAAAGGGCACGCATATGGAAATTATTGTGTAACACAGCCACAAAACTTCAGAGCTCTTTACCCTTCACTTCTGAATACTGAATAATCTCCATCAATGACATCTTCAGGCTTTTTAGAGTGAATGTTAGCCATGAGTAACAAAAGATATGAATGCAAGCAGAAAATGGGTTAAAGTGTAGATTAGGCACATTGTAAGTAGACCAGCTCAATGTCTTTCTTTGATAAGATAATGGCATATTAGAACAAAGGAAAAATAATAAATCTTATCAACCTGAACTTTGGTAAAGCATTTGATTTGGTATTACCTAGATAATTATTAGTTAAACTTGGGAGGATGAGATTTAACATGAACACTATAAAATGATGAAGGAACAGGATTGGGAGTGAAAACTGCTAATGAGACAGAGAGCAAAATTACAGGACTGGAGTAGTCAGTAAGTCTAAGTAATTTCATTAGTTAGCTTGATGCAAAAAATTATGAGTGAGGTCATGAAATTTGCTAACAACAAATCTAGGAGATATTTTCAATAGGGAGGAAATCCTAAAGGAAGAATTATATAATTAGCATGCCCTAATAACAGGCATGGGAAGAAATGTAACAGCATATAGTGCAGGGACATGTACTGAGAGATTGGTAACATTTCTGCCTTAAATTAGAATTTATCCACTATGAACAACAGAAGAGGAAGAATCTTGTGTGATGTAGTTATTAGAAAGATAAATGGAGTCTTGCAAGTAGCAAGCCTGTATTTTCAGGAACAATAAACAAATAGATACAAAACACTCAGTAAAATTCAGCCAAAACTTTTGGGCATCATTCAGGTTATCAGTGTTCAGCAAGCCTGAATTCATCCTGGAACAGGTACAAAGAAGTGACATTCAGATAATCAGAGGAATAGCTAAGACAGCATGTCTTGCTGAGCTTGGCAAAATGAATCGTGAGATGGGTTCTGATTCCTCTGTAAATACATTAGAGGTTTTAGTCAGGCAGAGAGGGAGAATAAGCATCAGGGGAGAAGAATCATTCACATTTATAGACAGCACTCATGCTAGAGCCGATGGACATAAGTTGGATATAAAACAGGAAGAAGGGCTCTCACTGTGAGAGGAGTAATGGTCTCAAATAGCTTCTCAGCAGGAGAAGAGGGGGCAAAACCTCTAACCAGTCTTAAGAGGGATACTGAGTTTGGCATTTCTCAGTCACATTTTTGGGACATTCAAAGACTGCATTGCCACCATAGGAAGAGGCACAGCTGGCTTAGCAAAATCTCTTGTCGCTGCCCTGGCTTTGCTGCACTGATGGTGAGGGTTTTCTGTTTGCAGGGGAAAATGGTTCAGCTGTGCAATCTCTGGGTTGTGTGCATGACCCATTAGGTGTGGAAGATCAGGTGAGATTGCATGGGGGTGGCCTTGAGAGAGTTGTCTTTAGCCTCCCTTTATGGTGACTGAGCTTTTATGATTGTTGTATCCTCATGACTCACACATCAGAGCTAGCGCTCCTGGGCTTATGTGAAAAACAAACATGGAGCTTCCATGGGAAAGAGCAGATCCTTCCCATTGCCTGATAAAACAACAGTCGTCAGCACCCGCCAGTGTGTGCTCTGTGGCTCCGGGGCTCTGGAATCTAACAAAGGACCCATTTCTCAGGGCCTCCCACAACACCGCCACTGAGATAACCTTGACATCCAAACCTGCCCTATAAAACTGCCTGCAGACCACCTGAAACCATCCTTGTGGAGTGAATGGTTCCCTATCCATCTCCATGGAGCAGTAAGCACACAAATCCAGAGGAGAGCTCAGCAGCAGCACAAGTTATATACTTCCACAGCCAATTAGTGTCACAGATGGATAAGCTAATGTGTGCACTCAGTCCCAGGCTGTGTCCTCTGCTCTTCACAAGTGCTGCTGTATCCATCTGCCTGCTCCTCCCGTGCCAGTTTATTTGCACCTATGAAATGGTCATTGTAATCACAATGTTGAGGCCACATAAATCAGTCCAGAGGCCACCAAACTGTTACAGTTTCCCTTTGTAATTAAAAGCTTCCACATTAATTTAGAAAAAAAAACCTACACAGTTTGCAATACTTAAGTATTACACAGACCAGGGACATATTCTGTGGCATGCACCAGTTACAGAAGTATGTGCTTCAGTGAGTGTGTCCCCTCCTTGGGGCCTGGACACTCACGAGGACAGAAGAGCTTGCAATAAGCAGAGGAACAGGGCAATGAGGATGATGGCTACTCTTCACCTCCACTTTAGACCTTCTTCTCAAGAGGAAGGTGAGTTAAAGGGGGAAGAGAGTGAAGGGACACAGAGGAAGAAGCAAACCATGGTGAACAAGCAGGATATTGCAAATATATCTGGAACCAGAGAAAGGCTCTTTTGCCTTGTCTGTGCTCAAACTTTGCTTGCAGGTAATGCATCTTTTTGCGGAATCTCCATCCAGCTTCACACATGCCCAGGGTCCCAGCTATACCTTCTTTTTCATCAACCTATCCTGGTTATTTTCTCAAAATATTATTTTGCAGGATTTTTCCCCAGTCTTTTTGTTGAGTCCACAAACAGTCATCACTATTTGGATGCACCAGATAATTGAGCCAATGGAGCTGACAGCAGGCAAGCTGAACATATGTGTACCTCCAGAAACACCCACAGGCTCCTCCAGTGCTGGCAGCCAGCCTCTCCCTATGAATCACAGGGTCAGGTGTCCACATCCCACAGAGCCAGGAACCCACTGAGACAAACTCTGGGGTGAGGGCAGCAGATGTGGTCACTGCTGAGCCTACAGCCCCCGGCAGAGATGGGAGCCCGGACACGGCAGGATAGGGGAAGCAGGAGTGCAAGAGCAGAAAGGGTGGCATATGCAGTCCTTTGGCTCAAAAATGAGAGAAGGATGCTTTGAAGAGGAGAAAGGACGTACTAGAGGGCTGAGAGGTAAAATGTGGTAATTCCTAGGGTGTCATGCATGATTAAACAATGTAGGAGAAAAGGACCAACACTCCTTTTTGTTCTCTCTTGTAGGCAACTTACATTTGATGTCCTGTATTAAGAGCTGTCGTATAGATCAGGATTTATCAGCTGAATTTGGCTCTGCTAGTGCACTCATAGGCTTTTCTTGGTGTGTTCCTAATGTGACTGAAGGATTTAAATCATTGCCCTTTGTGGGGTAGGACAGGTAGGATCTGGAATATCTCTCACTGTCCCGAAGAGCCCAGCCTGTGTCCCTCTGCCACCAGAGTCTTCCACGTTATCCACCCTACCGAAACCCTGGGGGCTGCCGGTGGGCAGGAAGGTCCCACCCCACGGGAAGTGCAGGGCTTCCCGTTTTCCCCACGCAGGTCCTTATCGCCGTACATTCGGAGAAGGCACCATTTTCCCCCATTCCCCCTTCCAGGGCTCTGAATCCTCCCAGCCCTCGGCGCAAGGACCCACCCGGGCAGAGCATCCGCCGGGGCCGCAGGCGGGGCCGGGGAGGACCCTGCGCTGGCCCGAGGCCGCCGCCCGCCCCGCCCGTCCCTCCCGCACCGCCGGGGGCCGGGCCGGGCGCAGGGGCGGTGCTGGCGGCCGGGAGGGACCGAGCCCGCCGAGCCGAGCCCCGCGGGCGGGACGCAGCCCGCAAGGATGTCGCCGCTCCGCGTCTGCATCGTCGGCTCGGGGAACTGGTGAGTGCCGCAGCGCGGGAGGGCTCTCGCTTTGCCCTCCTCCCGTTTTTTTCCTCATGTTTTTCCCTTTTCTCCTCCCTCCCCCGTTCCTTCCTCGGTTTTTCCTCCCGCCGTGGCAGGCGGGGGCTTCGCAACAGGTGCGGTACGGGGAGCGGCGGGGCCGGGGGCGTCTCCATGGTCCTGAAACCGCGACCCCGGCCCCGTCCTGCCGCGGGTCGGGGCTCCTGGGCAGGGACCATCGGCCCCGAGAGATGCACCATGTAAGAGAACTGGAGAGCCATGAGGCTCCCCCATCAGCCCAGGTGTGTGAGCCGCTTCAAGCCTGGCGACAGAATCCAGAGAGGCCCGGAGGTGCAGCTGTCGCTGTGTGTGCCTGCGGCAGGGCCCCAGCAGTTCAGGTTGAAGCATTCAGCAGTGAGAAGGTGGTGATGATGTTTGTGTTCCTCTGAAGGAACCGCGGCACAGGCTTCATTTAAAGCCACAGTGTATTAGCACCTTTCACTTCCATCCTCCTCAGCACGTCCTTTTGCATCTTGGTTCGGACACAGCATGGTGTTCAGGCCTCTCATTTATCCTCATTCTTAAGAATATGTTTGCTACTGCTTGGTCCTTTGCAGCCTGGACAAAGCACAGGTCTCCAGAGCTCCTTGAGTCTGCCAGACCTCAGTAAGATCAGTAAATCCATCTCACAGGACTTAGCATCTTACTTTTCTTATATTTTCTGTACACTGAGCACAAGCAAACAGACCAACATGCATGTGCATGCATTTGGGATTAGCAAACCCAGCCTCCAGGTAGTTCTGGTGATTGTTTTTGTACAAGGATAGAAAGCTTCTTAAGATTTTAAAAATATCTGACAGCTAGGTGGAAGTAATGACAGAAGAGTCAGTAAGGGAGTGGTTGCTTGTGAGCGGCTGAGAGCACAGCAGAGTTAAAGCACAGCTCTCTGCCTTCCTGCTTTGTAAAAACAGTCCACTGCTCTCAATGCATTCTCTTTGTGCATGACATCTCGCAGATACAGCCTTTTGCATGGAACTGCACAGCCAAGTCTTCTGGACCTCATTGTCACCCTTCTGGCGAAAGCCCCATCACTTGTTTCCTCAACTGCTGCTTTCACATGTCTTTTCAGCAAAGGCATCCCTTTCCCTGCCACTTTCTCTTCCCTCACCTGCCTGTGCAGGCACCTCATTGTCTCTTCCAAGCCCTCAACAGTCATGACTGCATGTTTGGAAGGCAATTTTTTTTTACCTTTGGTCAGCTCATAGTCACAAACTTCATCATTCTCCTGCTGCATCCTCAAGCAGGGACCTCGTGCTTTTCCCAGGCTGTTCCCTTCCCACAAGACATCATTTAAAGTCACTTAGTTCTATTCAGATCTTCACTTGAGGAAATTCTCTGTTTCTCCACATGTACCTACAAACTTGAAAAGAGCTATACTACAGAGATACTGAGACCCCAGCCCATTCAATACCATCTATTTACCCATACTGTGTGTCTGCCTGGGCCCATCTCTTGCTTCCTACCATATACATCAGCTCTAAAATGCTCAGGGAGGACATAAACATTGTGCTCTGATGTATTAATAACATCTATTCATAGCCTTGGTGGCAGAACAGGTTGTTTTAGTGCTACAGAGAAATACAATGTTTACCTTTGGCAAACATTTTTTTTTTCTTGTGTTCCTCATAAATATTTGGGCGGCAGTTCAGATCCGTGCTCTTGAGGCTTTCCTGCAGCTCAGAATCGTGGCTGACACGTGACACAGAAATGTTGCAAAAGCTCATGTCAGCTGCAGAAGTTCAGCAGGTCACGGGGACTTGCTAAGTCAACACTGCCAGGAGGCTCATGAGTGATATGGTTGAGCGAAGCAAGTGCTGCACTGCATTTTGTGGTTGCCAGTAGGTGCAGGAGGGTTTGTGTTTATCTACTGAGAGTTGCAAGTCCCATTCAGGATTTCAGGGATTAAAGCTGGAGTCTGCATCTTTCAACAGCAAATCATGTTCTTGGTACTTAGCTCTAAAAGTTATTTCTATGGGTAGGCTTGATATAAGCTCATCATCCAGGTTGTGCTGGACAACTCAGACAATGAATTTATATATTTATGAAAAAAACCCAAACCTTTTTCTTGTTAATACACATTTCTTGTGTGGAGCCAAAATTCATCCTCAGCTCAAGCTTTGAATGTGCCCACTGTTGATAGCAGAGCAAGAGAACCATGTAAGAATATAAGCAATTTTATAAATAGTATGAATGTATGATATAACTACATGCATTTCTTTCAAAATAGCAGAACTCTTACAGTAAAGGTCACCGTTAAAACACTTCCCTAAATATTGTAAACGACCAACCAAATTATCCCTTCAAAATAAAACAACCCCCCAAAAGAACCAAAAAGCCCCAAATGAAATAACTAAATAAAAAAGCACTACAGCAGCTCAGGATATAGCATATAATCAACACTGAGCAAAGTGAAACCTGAACTCGGCAGGATTTCTTTGTCATTAAAGATTAAGACCTTAATTATCTATTAATAAGACCTTATTAGTTATTGAGCAATTTAAACCTTATGCAAACGTGTTACATGAAAAATATGGGTGACCCAAGGAGGGTCAGTTACAAAGTGGTTTCCCTTTGAATCATTAACAGCACAGACCTACCTGGACTTTGTCTTTGATATCCCCAAGAACTTTATCAGTTCCAGAACACACACCACAGCTAAATCCTATCCATGCTCCTTGTTACAAGTGGGTCAGAGGACAATAGTGCTGCAACTGGAGCTTCTCTTTCTCTTGTGTTAGTAAAGTGGACAATACCTGAGAGATTAAAGTAGCATTAAAATGGAGAGAAGGAAGAGAGGAGTAATAATAATCATCCCTCTTCCCCAAATAACTGGAAGTTCATTAAACAATATCTCCAATATTTTCTGCAAGGTTTCTAATTCTCCCTTGCCATAGGAGTGTTTGCAGGCTGCAGTGATGATTGGGGAATAAAATTATTGTCTGACCTGAAATTAAAAATGCTCAGTATGACTCAAGATGAGTAAACTGGATGGTTAAAATACCCTCAGGCTGCAAGTATTACAGGTCCTGTTACAGTGATAATTAGAACAATAAGTAAAGAGAAACCACCAGGCTGAAGGGTTGTTTGGTCTTTTTCTGAGCATTTAGCTCTTACGTAAAATCCTTATTGCAACTGTTTGGTTATGGATAGG
The DNA here is from genome assembly GCF_021018805.1 of Prinia subflava. Classification (NCBI taxonomy): domain Eukaryota; kingdom Metazoa; phylum Chordata; class Aves; order Passeriformes; family Cisticolidae; genus Prinia; species Prinia subflava. The sequence goes on from NC_086252.1 coordinate 30,081,448, forward strand.
AAAGTGGGATGCAGCTATTTTACACAAGATGCACAAAGACTGTCACAGCAACATTGCTGTGCACTTATTTACTATCTGGATTATTTTATATTTATTGATCTTGACAAAAAACTTTAAAGATTTTAATCTCAGATAATGTATTTTTTAGTGCTGTTGATGGTACATCACACTCCTGCTCTATAACCTTTGATACTACTTCAGTTCCATTATTGCAGTTATATTTTTCGCATTCTACTTTCTCTGTTTTCAAACTTGAGGGGCTCTTGATAGAGGGTAGTGGATAAAGCTTTCTGATAAATGTTGCAAGCACAGGATTTTTATGGGTTATGATGTTTAAAGTAACTCGTGTTTCCAATTCACAATGAAAGTACTTTTCCCCTTTTAGTTATTTTTATTTTATTTTAAAGGGGATCAGCCATAGCAAGAATCATTGGCAAAAATGTCCAGAAGTCCAACAGATTTGATCCCACTGTCAAGATGTGGGTGTTTGAAGAGATCATTAATGGAAGAAAACTCTCAGAAATCATCAACCAGGAACATGAAAATGTTAAATATCTGCCTGGATACAAGATACCCCACAATGTGGTAAGTCTAAAAAAAATTTAAATCATTGAATTTGTTTATTTTTCTTATAAGGGAGGTAACCTCTGAAAAAAACTAGGAAGCAATTCGCTGTTTTGTTCCAGTTTGCCACATAACTCACTCCACTATAACTCCCTGGAATATAATTCAGTTCTGTGATTTCTGCTTGTCTTGTATGTCACACACAACTTCAAACACCAACTGTGTCTGTGCTGGTATCACACCATCCTCCTCCCTGGCAGAGATCAGCACAACTCTAGAAATGGCAGGCAGAGATCTGTCTACACAGAGCTATTTCAAACCCACAGCATCTTCTGGAAAAACAGGCAAAGCTACTGTTCTCCTTTCTTCAGAAAAAGAAATCAAAAGCAGAGGCTTACAAGGAGATGAATAATGAGCTATCAACTCATGGGTGATTTCAGGACAGCTGTAGTTAAGAAAGCTCTCAATTCCATCAAAAAAATACAAGATATTTATTTTCATGGGCATTTAAAATACCAAGTTACACATCTCTAATTAATCATCTTAGGTAATTTACTGCTATTGAAGCAAGTGAGGTGAGGAGGTTGGCTGTTCAAGGTTTTGCCAAATGCCATTGCTTTGTGAGTAGTGCCACATTTTTGGAACAGTTGCAGTTGTGAAGGGAAGTTAAAATGCTGCATGTGGTGGGTCTCCTTGCTTGGAAAGTGGTTATATTTAGTACTGTGTTTTGTGCTGTGGTTGCATATTTATACTCCTGGTGTTTGAACTTGGCACACAGTTCTCCTGAGTTACAACTGACTTGTCACTGTTATTTTACAACCCTCTAGCAGATCAACAGGCTTGTCATCATCCCTTGAGGCCAGCCTCACCCAGTTTAGAGCAAAGCCTGAGGCTTCACCAGCAAAAATCAGCTGGTTGCAGTAAAGGGACTCTCAGACTATTTCCAACTGAGAAAAAAACCAAACAAACAAGCTGAGCTTTTCCTTGCATTGCTCTGCAGCATTTTGGAGGGCCAGGAGCACAGCCTGTGCAGTGCTGCCAGCCTTTGTCCTGCTCCCACTTCACTGTTTTCCCAGAGAAGCAGCCTGGCTGGCAGCAGCGCTGGTTTTCTTGCTGGGAATCCCACTTGCTTAAGGCTGCATGCTCCAAGGCTGCATCCACGAGTGATGCTTTCTCCTACTGCAAGCTGCATCTAGCAGGCTCAAATTCACCTGCTCTTGCCTCTGTAGCCTGGCTTGAATTGTTGTTCTGAGTAATGCCAGCATTTGGAGGAAGATACAGCTAGGTAGTTTTTAAGCATGTTGTGTAAGTTTTTGTAACTCTTGGGAAAATTACCATATATTTAAAACAAAGACACATACCGGCCCAAAGATGATGATAATCTCTGCCTTTTGATAGTTTATTCCTCAGTAACTCAGCTGGTGACCTGTGGAAATGAAAGACTTCCAGAAGAGCCTCTGTCCCACCACCCCATTTTTCTCCTGTGCTCCCCAGTGCTACCTCTCATTCCAGAAGAATCATATGGCGTTGGTCAGCTAACTTCAGGAACTAGATCCAGAAGATGAAGGGGCTTCCCAGCACACTGCAAATTTATGAAGTATATCATCTTCCCCAGATTATCCACATAGGGTTATATCATTAAAAAAAAAAAAATTCAACACCAAAACAGTTCAGCTGCTTTGGATATTTCAGAAGAGATTTGTAGCTGCTTGTGTGCAGAACTGGCAGCTATGCCACAGGGCCAGTTAAAATTAAGGACATTTGCACTGCATCTGCCATGGCTTTGGCGTGGTGGTGTCTTGCAAGGATTGAGGATTCCCACCTCAGGCTTGTTTTGTTTGTCACTCTTGTCCCAGGTGGCTGTACCAGATGTGGCTGAAGCAGCAAATGGAGCAGATATTTTAGTGTTTGTTCTGCCACATCAATTTATTGGACGAATCTGTGAGCAGATTGCAGGGCAGATAAAACCTGGGACATTTGGGATTTCCCTGATCAAGGTAAGTTGTCTCCACTGTACCCAGTCAATATGGAGTAAATAAACAGCTCCAACTTAAGGGCAGGAGATGCAGCCCTCAGCTGCATGCTCTGCATAAACACGAGCATTTCTTTCTGCAAGAATTAAAACTTGCCCAGCTCTGCCAGCCCTTCTGCTGCTCTTGTGGTTGTGGAGAGGGAAGGATGGGGCAACCTATCCAGGCTAAGAGTATCTGTCTTTGCCAGTCATGTTTAGCCTGGATCAGTTCCCACTTGGACCAGCATGGAGGTGAAAATGGGCAGAGGAAGAGATGCATAAAGCTGGCACTGCTGCCAGAAAAAATACTCTGAGACTACAGCCTCAGTTAACTCCTAACTGAGAACTCCAAAGTGCCTCTTCCAAGTACATGCTAAAGCTGTTCTTGGCAGCATTAAAATGGCATAACACTAATGATTTTGCAAAACTGAAGCAATTTCAGCCTGGCGTGAACTGAGGAATCTCTTTTTAAGGTTAGAGAGGTACCAGATTATTGTAATCTTAAAAGGAATTAATATTTTAAGAGAATGTCAAACTAAAAGCCAGAGGCAAAGCATAGGAATGTAGTCCTAACACTTATTTTTTTGATTGCGTTACAGGAAATATCCCACTTAAAATGTAATGAAAGAAATGTAATTCAAGTTTTCGGACTTCAGTATCAACTCTTCCCCTCTATAGAAATTATCTCATAAGCAGCAGTAAGGAGAAGAGAGGAAGGTGGGAGAGGAAGGAAACTCCTGCAAATTTAGCATAAAAAACCCCAAGACAGTTCAGTATACTCCTTAACACCCAAAAAGCACTCTAAATAATACTTAGATGTTGCAAAAAAAAAGCCATTTCTGATAGACCTAATTTTAAACATCTGATCCTGTACTACAGAAAGTTAACTGAAAGGAAAAATACAACATCAAAGAAGGCAAGCCTCAGGACAACAGAAGTTGATGTGAGGCCTCTTGCAAGATTACCTTGACTGTCACCCCTTCTCCCTGAGCTTGCCTTGAATTTGCAGTTACCAAAGCACAAACCCAGAGCATTTGTATTAATGGCTAACACTAGTGATTATAAGATCCTTTTTTTCCAATTAAAACCAGAGAGCTGCAGGCAATAGAACACCTTCTGCTTTACCAGTGCTCTGCTGCTGTCCTGTTCCTATTCTAATACCCTGGCTTTAACTACTTTTCAGGGGATTGATGAGGGTCCTGATGGCCTGAAGCTCATCTCTGACCTCATTCGAGAGCAACTGAAAATAGAGATGAGTGTGCTGATGGGGGCCAACATAGCCAAAGAAGTGGCTGATGAGAAGTTCTGTGAAACCACCATTGGTAACTATTGCAAAGAGCCCATTAGAGCTGGGGTTTAAAGTCACCTGTGGCAGGATAAGCTCTGGAAGGAGCAGGGGGATGTGACTGGTCCCAGGTGGTTCCCAAATGGAGCAGTGCCTGCTGAGCTCCTTCAGGGAGCCAGGATTATTTCCAGAGAGTTTGGTGCTGAAAGAATCAGATTCAAACTGACAGTGGGTTTCAGTGCTGAGAGCTAATTTAATCCATGGAAAATATCACAGCTTAATCCTGTTTCTGTAGGAGCTGGCAAGAGCCACTTTTTGCGTCTGTAGAGCTCAACGTGGAGTACATCAGCAGCTGATACACAATACAGTCTAGATAAAGAAGTGTAATCAGAAGCTCCTATGTGCTCACACTCCCAGAGGTGTATTTCTTCATCTTAAAATGCCTTTGTTTGGAAAAGAAAACCCAGTAACATTCTGTTCCTCTCTCCCATTTGGACTGCTTGCCAAGACACGGCCTCAGATCCTCCCAAGACTGAGTCTGACCTGATTTGGAAAGTTCATCCAGTAGTTTATAAAACTCGGAGATTGTTAAAGTCAGTCAAAACTAAAATTATATCCTTCCATAGCTACGAAAGGCAAAAGAAAAATAAATTGTGTTGTAATAATGCTCCTTTCCCTTGCAAATATTACAGCAAGGGTGCAAACTGTCCCAGCTGGGCATTTGTTACTGAAACAGCAACTAGGCACAAATAGGACTAGACATGATTAGGAGGGTTGAGCTATATTAATTCTCCTGGGGGGAATTTAACTTCTGCTGGCCCGGTTTGAAGCCATGATGTGATGATGACTGTGCAAAGAGCTTTTCCCCTTACTTTTGTCCTCATGGAAAGCCATGAACCCAGAAACAGCCATCTCAAAGAGAACTGGTATTGTGAAGAACAAGAAGCAAACCTAAAGTCTCTCATGAGATGGTGAGAAACCTCCCAGCTACCAGAGTGTGGTGCCCTAGGCTAGTAAAACTCACAGCTGAGCTCCCCCTGAAGGAAACCAAGACACTTTGTATAAAACTCAAGGGAAACCATGTTCAAAGGTCTTTGCCCAGCTGGCCATGGGCTCTCTGGGTCAAGACAAACCTCAGTTCCCTAAGGGCTCTCCTAGGCTGAGCACTGTAACAACATGATACATGACCTCTGTAGAATTGGTAGGAAGAAGGTTTTAGCAGTGCCAACCTTCAATTTCATCAGCTGTGGATCCCTCTGTAATGGGGGGACTTTGCCCCTATAACTGAGCAATAGTAATTTGTGCCCCATCATAGCACTTTGCAGTGACAGAGGTTTACATTTTCCAAGCAGAAATTGTACCATTGTCCTGCAGGAAACAGTTTGTAAATAATGTCTTCTGTAAGGTCTGTGGTTGTACAAGCTTTCTCAGGCAGAAGGAGTCATTAGGGGGTATCTACTTTTAAGCTCTTTAAAGTGTCATTGAGCAATGTTGATCAATGCCCTGGAGTTGCCTACACTTAACACTGGCATCGAGCACCAGAAACTGCTGTTGCACAGATCTCTGGTTTAGCAATACCTTGGGACTGGGATCACAAAAGCAGAAGTCCCTAGAACATTATTTCAGGTTAATTGTGTGCACTCTGAAACATTGTAAAAGTGCTCTTTCATCCTTCCTTCCTACAGGCTGCAAAAACAAAACACAAGGGGAAATCTTCAAAGAATTAATGCAGACCCCCAATTTCAGGATTACTGTGGTGCTCGACTCTGATACAGTGGAGCTTTGTGGAGCCTTAAAAGTGAGTGTTTTCAAGCCATTATGTTTTATTAGGGCCAAATTCTAACCTCACCTGAGTTTTCTGTAAGCCACAGGGTCTAATTTGAGCCCTGTCACCATGTGAGTGAATGAGTGCACACAAGATGCATCATTCATGAGCCAGTTTTCCAACCTGGAAAATAAACCTGGGAAATGAATTTTCCAGACTGGGAAATAAATTTCCCCAAAAAGGGGAGATTTACTTAAAAATTGGCTGCAGGCAAAGCATTTCAAAATATTTGTATTTTTATCTTTATTTTACCAGAGGCACATCTGGTTTTGAGAGCAGAGTTTAGTCCACTGTGTTTTCTTGTCTGTGTGTTGTGAGCACACGAAACAAAGACTCTCACTACACAGAGTAGCTCCATTAATAATTATATCCATGGTTTAAATACTAACCTGCTGGAAAATTCACATCAGAAGCGATGCTCTGGGTTGGCAGCATGTCTGTGTGTCATTCAGCAATGGCCAGATGAAGACCCCAGGTGGGATCAGAAATGACACCAGAGTCACCAAATTTCCAATGAGGGGACAGTTGTGTGAGATTCAGAGTTTGCTTTTATATGAATTGAAAGTGACTTCAGCCTGTGATCCTTTTTACTTCTTTACATATTTAGTCGTTTATACTTCAATAATTCACCTTTCCATGGAGGAGGTGGATGACTGATGAGGAAAGACTTGGTCCTGTTTAACTTCACATACAAAAATAAAATTTCTTGACATACAAAACCAAACACTGCAGATTTTGCTTTTGGCCACAAGAGCAGAACTGGGGGCAGGAACAGATGGGAGAGAATTTTTTTTCTGTTTTGTCATAAATCATTGCACTTCTTGAAATCATTGGTTTGGGTTTGCCTCTGCTAAAAAAATCTAAAAAAATAAACATGTACATGGGGTACATACATGTCTGGAGCACACATGCCAATGGTAGCACCAGGTGGCACATTACTCATATACATTGAACTACATTTATTTAGGGACTTATTTAGGAGCTGAGAATTGGAAGGTGGGAAGGGAAGCATGCTGAACAATGGTGAGGAGTTGTGAAGATGTTTAGGGTCCTGAGAAATTTGTTTAGAGCTGTAGACAAGCACAGTTCTACTGATATTTGTAGGTAAGCCCAAAATTTGATCTACTGCAGCATTTTCACAGAATCCATGCCTGCTCAAATCAGAGATCCACAAAGAAAACCTAGAAAGGTATGACTGTGTGGGATATTTTAAATAGTTAAGCAGAAAGGTCAGTGAGATCTAACTTGGAAGTAGTGGAAAAACAAAACACTAATTGCATACATGCTACGTGATTGTAACATTAGTGTATAAAACACTGCTTTGGTTTTTGCCCATGGGAGTAACAGCAGATACTTAACAAAAATCTTCTAAAAGTCCAGCAACTTTTGTTCAACATGATCTGACCTGTTTCCTCATAATATAAACTCATGGCCATTGCAAATTGCCCCTTGTTCTGATGAAGACAGATTTGTGGGGTTTCCCTGGAGCTCAGTGCACGCTGATGAGCTGCACCCCTTGGCTGTTCCCTTCCCTCCCCTGTATTTTGTGCTGCCCATTTTTAGAACATCGTGGCGGTGGGCGCGGGGTTCTGCGATGGACTGAGCTTCGGCGACAACACCAAGGCAGCAGTGATACGCCTGGGCCTCATGGAGATGGTGGCATTTGCCAAGATGTTCTGCAAGGAACCAGTGTCAATAGCCACCTTTTTGGAAAGCTGTGGGGTTGCTGATCTCATCACCACCTGCTATGGGGGACGCAACAGAAAAGTAGCGGAAGCCTTTGCTCGCACAGGAAAAGTAAGAAGGATTTTGACATATTTTATGCTAATGCGTGAAGAAGTCCTTCTGTGTTTTACAAAGGCATCATTAATTGTTTACCTTCTTGATAACTGCTGGTATCACAGCAGTGTCCCCTCTGACCCAAGTAATCAGTCTTCTCTCTTCTAGTCCATTGAGGAGCTGGAAAATGAGATGCTGAACGGACAAAAGCTGCAGGGTCCTCAGACCTCAGCTGAAGTCTACAAAATTCTGAAACAGAAAAATATGGTCCATAAGTAAGTGCTTTGATTTTAAAAAAACCCAACAAAATCAACAACAACTTATGAGTGATTCACAATCTCCTTAACTGTACTTTTGTTTAATTATCTTTTTCATTTCTGCAACAACAGCTTTCTACATCTTGGGCCACTGCTAGAGCCTAGCTTGACCCATTGCCAGGATCAGTCGAATGGGATAAGGGATGAGCAGTGTTAGAAGAAGCAAGTCACAGACAGAGTGGGTTCAGGGGATACTGTTAGTGCCTAATAGAAGACAGAATAATGTGAGATCACATATTTGAACAGCAGGGAAAACAATCACAGAATATTCTGAGTTGGAAGGGACCCACAGAGATCACCACCAACTCTTCAGTGAATGATCCATACACAGGAAACAAAGGAAAATATAATGTAAAGAAGCCTCCCGGACATTCTCATCCCCCAAATAAGATTTAAGACCATACACATGGTCAATCTTGCAGACATGATTTATGGGTCAAAGTTTTTCTTACTCTCAGTATACCACCATTGCAGCTTGCAGCAGTCCTGCTCTCAGTGCAAATTGATTATCTCAGTACAAATTTCAGGATCATATTCCTAATCAGAGACTTTTACATGCATTGAACAGGTAATGTGTGCTGATGTCAATGATTTAGTGCCACAAATACTGCTGAGGTAAAAGGTACCTCTAATTCTTTGGGATGATGTAAGATTATTTATAATTTGAAACCTTTGCCTCAACTTAGACAACAGAGCTAAACTTCCCTCCATCCCATTTCCTCTCATACGCTAGCAGTACTGAGAAGTCAAACACTGCTAAATGAATCCTTAAAAACTTATTAGAATTGGAACAGATACAGAAGATTCAAGTGGCATTATCTTTCAAAAATGAGAGAGAAAAGGAAAGCTCATTTTGACAGCAGCTTTAAATCACAGCTTGATCTAATAATTATCCTATAATTGCACTTTGTTACAGGCTCAGCTCCGAGTCATTCAGTGGACCCATTTTTTACCACATAATGACTACGACAGCTTGTAAAAGGAAAAGAATCCTTTAAGCCAAGAAAAGAAAATTGTTAGACATTTTCATTCTTTTTAGTCCTTTGGATACCAGTAATGACTGCAAATAATATATCCATTTTGCACACAGCAGGTAGAGAGGATATGCAATTCAAAATTGTTCTTAAATAAAAATACTGGATAGGTATTTTGTTTCCAAAACAGCTTTTCTCTGCTGTCACTGTCATGATTTGCCCCTCTTTAGCTCCTCTTCTTTGCCCAGTAGTCTTCCAATAAAGGCAGCCCCTAGCTAAAATGATATTGTAAAGAGAGACAAAATGTTTGCACTTTCAACAGAACAAAACAATTATTTCTGTTAAAATATAAACTTTAAAAACCATTTTAACTCCTACATGCTTCTTTCAGGTTTCCATTATTTACAACCATCTACAAGATCTGCTATGAGGGTCGATCAATCCAGGATTTCATCATGTGCCTGCAGAACCACCCAGAGCACATGTAGAGATCCCTTCTCCTCACCTGGCTGAATTCTCACCTTCCTGGGACTTCTGTCCATGCAATTGAAGTAGAGGAACAGGTTGTGTGGCACTTGCTGTAAAAGCAGCAAAGAATGTATTTCATTCCCCTTGTCCTGGGGGTAAAAAAAAAAAAAAAATCTGCCTTTAATTTCAACATTATACCTAAGGAATGGGAAAAAATGTAAAACTTAACAGTATTTGATTTGAGTTAGTAATGTGGGTATTTCCCTGTATTTTCTTGTTGACTGAAAACAGTTCCCCTTGTAATTTCTACAACCGAGCTAAATAGCTCACATAAAACACAACATTTTGCCTACAGCTATTTACAGAATGGCATAGAATGTAGAAAAATCAAATAACTCATTCAAACAGATAAATTATAGTTTAAAAAATTCCAAAAGCAGTTAGATGCAATCACATGGGCAAATGCTGGATTTCCATAATTCCCCTGAAACACAAATAACATTTTGTATCTTGGGACATTCAGGCCTTCCTTGATTTTTGTTTCCCAGTATAAGCTCCTTTGGAAAAATAGGTACTATTTCTGTGCACAGACACACCTGAATGTTCATCAGTTTAAGGGGTGGGGAAAGGAGAAGGGGTTTGGGATGGGCATATTGTTTGTTTCAAATCTGGGACACTAGGAATCCCCAGTAGTAATCTGACCTTGATTAAATATACTGCATTTCTTTAAAATACAGAAAAAAAAAATCTGGAATAATGAAAGGAAATTTTGTTAGCATCAGATTTTCTCAGCAAGTCCTCATCATTAACTGCTACCAGCTGAAAGGGGAAATGGAGGCAGGGATTTGTACCCAGGGCTCAGCTTGCAGAGCTTGTGTACTTGCTGATATTTTGAGGGGGCAGTAACAGTGACAAACCCTCTGTGATACTTGACTTTTTATACGTGTATGGAAAGGACCGCTCCAGACGCACAGACCTCCTGTAACTGGCATTTCACACCGGGCTGCATTTCAGCTGCACTGGGAAACTGCACTGCTGTGACACCAGTGCAGCTCCCTGCACCTTTCCAGACTGCACAGGCGTGTCCTGATCCTGCTCAAGCAGCACATCTGACACTCCAGGAGAAAGTTCTCCATCTGCTTCTGAATTTTACACACAAACTGGGTTCAAGACCAAGGGTTTTTTTTATTGTGCTACCAGTGGCGTAAATTTTAGAAACATTGATGTTTTTAAACCTTATAGCTGTACTTGGGTAACTTTACATACCTGATGTTTTTCAGAGTTAAAATCACCTACAAAATGAACAGTGGCGCATTTTATAAGCTTTAATCCCCTTTTGAAATACTCCTATTTTGAGAGAAGGCAAACAAAAAGGAAGAGTAACCTACTTTTGCTGTGCTTTATCAGATTTTCTGAAATAGCAGAGAGGAAGGGAAGTTTTTTAAACCTATGTACTCACTGTCATATTGCTTAGACAAAAAAAATGAGCTAATTATAAAATAATTTCAACTCATTTTAGAGGAATGATAGGTCTTTCACATCTACCAGAGTAATATATATATATAATAATGTATTGTAATTAGAAATATATTGTAAAAATCTCAGCCTCACAGCTAGCAAAGCTAGCTCGGGTACCAAAAGCAGTGGCTGCAGCATCCCTGATCCTGCTGAACAGCAGCAAGGGCAGCTCAGCTCCTCCTGCTCTGCCTCCAGTCACTCCCAACAACTCGGGGCTCTGCAGAGCAACACCAACATTCCTGCCACTGAAACGGGAATCACGTGGCCAAATCCTTCACACAAAGCAGGGAATTTATGATCTTCAATTTCAAGTGGAAAAATACTTACACGTTGCACAGGTTTGAAGTATCAAACACATGAGGATGGGATAGAGAATTCAGGAACCTCCTTCCTTCACCATCAGGCTGAATTTCTGATAAGTCATGTATGAACTAATAATAACATAGAATATTTTACATTCAAAGTGTATCAAATAACAGTTTAATAAAGTGATCAATATGCAGACTTGATGTAATTTAATTTTTCAACATTCTCATAAAATAAATGACTGTTGTAATAGTGGTCCTTTATTGCACTTACTCTTGCAGTTAATCATTGTCAGCTCTCAAAGAAAAGAACAAGAAGAATTAATAGTCTACAGATATTTTATTGAAGAACAGCTTTTTCTTCTGTTGCATGACATACCATCTTTAAACAGTAAAATATTGAAATTTTTACTCCATAAATAACACAAATTAGCCCTTATATCTCAGTCCAGCCAAAATCTGTGTAAAATAGTTTTATATTTACATTCTGTACCAAAATAAGAAACACATGTTCAAGGTCAGCCAGTTCTCTCAAAACAGTTGTTTTATCTCCAAGGTAAGCTTCACGTTAAAAAAGCAACATTTGCACTTTGGAAGTCTGGTAGTGTAAGATCACATTACCCAGTGCACAAACAGCCCCAGATCCTGAAGAGCAGTACACACATGCAAGCAGGCACCCACACACCCAGACAAGCTAAAAACAGGGGGTCAGTCTTGCAGGGAAAACACCTTGAGCTGCTCAGCTGGCTGAAAGTCACTCCTTGGAAATGTGGGGAAGGAAGGAGGTACACCTCCCTCTCTGCTGAATATCATCAAGCAGAAAGATTTACAGGACAGGAAGATTTAAAAACAACTGGCCCTCCTAAGGGATTGTGGATATGTCTGCTCTCAGACATCAGTCTCCCCAGTTTATTAGTGCTCAGCAGAAAGAATGAGCTGCATTGGACTGACAATCAAGTAATGGGGGATGTGATTCTCTTTCAGTAATTAACCTATATCGAGGGCCATGACAGTATCCCAAGACCTCAACTCATTTCAGGAGGAATGAATTGCTTCTTTTCAATGTGATTTTACTTACTGCATTCTGCAGCCAAATGCTATTCTTCCTCCTTGTAATTGCAACACCAGGAAAAATGTGTTCCTAAAATATGACTTGCTTCAACTTCTAATTGAAACTATTTGAACTACTGGGATCAAAAAAAGATTGCAAGACTAATTTACTTCCTTAAGCAAACATGGAATATTTTTTAAAAATTATAAAGTTAAAACTGTGGACACTATACACTGAAAATGATTCTGTTATAGATGAGCAAACTCATGCATCTCACCACAACTTCCAGGGCTTCTGCTGCCCAGTCTTCTCTGGTGGAAACACAAATGTTTAAATGGGTTGTATTTCCAAGTTTTCACACTTCAGAGATGCAATAGGAGGGGCTGGTCACGTGTGGTCAGGACACCTAACACAGCAAACTTTGCATTTATTTAAAAGAATTCTGAATTTTATGGCAGAAACTACACTTAAGGCTACATAGCTGATCTGCTTAAGCTACAACTTTAGCTGTGTTCTATACTCAAAAATGGCTTATGCTTCCTACGGTAGTAATTTTACTCTTAAAAACCTGAGACATGATTTTACTTAATTCATGTTAAGATCTGGAAGTTCACAGCAGGCTAAAAGCTGAACGCAAAGACAAACAGAACTGAGGTAGTCAGCTTTACTGAAATATTCTTTATGACAGTTACCAATTCATTGCCACTGTAAGTTGACACATTCCTTGGCAGTTCCAACAAGGCTGCAGCTGCTAGCAGCTGCTAACCCACTGGTGGGATAGAAGATGTTGCATTTTTCTGACTAAAGTACCTTCTGTGCCCGACCCCCCCCAAAGTCACGTCCAGTTCTGCAGTCCACAGGCAGCTGAAGGGCTGCACAACAAAGAAATTACAACTGAAATCTCAGATTATTAAGGCAGTAGCAGTTTTACTTCACTAGATTCACTGATGCAGCTACTTAGCAGGTACTGGTGAACCTGACCACAAGAGCTCCAACAGGCCAATAGATTTTTCCCTGTCAATACAAAGCACTACATTCCCTTTCTTTAATTAATGCATACAATTCAGAAGTAGGTAAGCATCAACTTTCTAAGCCATCTTTCAGTTAATTCTCAGGAAGAGAGATTAAAAGAAGAAAAGCCCTCAAGATAAACAACTGTGTAGAAGATAAAAATATTCAATTAAGTATGACAAATCTCACACTTAGACAGACAGGAGACCAGCATATCAAATACTGAGCACAATAAATTAACACCAGTTAAAAAGTTTAACAGTTATAAAGTTAACCAGAAAGTTCAGACAGTGCAAACATTTCACAGTAAGAAAAAATAACTAGTAATTTCTTTTCAAGTATCAAAAGCATTGTTGTTGAGTGATACCATTTCAACTGTATTATTGCACAACAGACAAAAATACAATATCAACCTCCAGGACCTAAGACTTATTCTCAAACCTTTATGTTTTCCAGGTATCAGTTTACATTGACTGTTTTGTGGATATATTAAAATAGTGTTCCCTAATCGATCTGAGTGTGTCATAATTCCATTTGTACAACTTTAAAGCATCTGAGTCCTGACTTGTATTGCTTCCCCAAGACACTGATTTAAGGCTAGCCTAGGCCTTGTGTAACTCACAGCAAGCTTAACCTGCAGTTAAGGAGATCTAGCCCAGTGCAAGGTGCTCTCAACTGGGACAGTTTAAGGTTGCACCTTACTTGCCTCAGCAATGTCGTAAGAGTTTCCTTAAATAAAAAAACCAAAAAAATCAAGTCCAGTAGGCACAAAGATTTTCTTACAATCATGATGGAAGTCCTATTATTACAGTATAATTGTAGCTAAAGTTTTACTCCATCTACTTACCTTCCATTTAGGAAAGGGATTCAGTCAATGACAATTATTATATCACAGGACATTTAAGAAACAGAGTAACATCATCCTTCTCCCTATATCTGCATCTTTTAGTGCACTGAGCATGTCTGCTCCCTTAAATTTAACATTTTTCCAGAAGTGAAAACTGTCCTAAAAGGACAGACAGTGGATTGAACCACAAAGAGTTTCTTCACCTCTGAACAGGATTATTTCTTACACATTATAGTCAGAAATAAATAATAACATCCTTACAAGGTTCCTATAGAGCAGCTGTCCTTACCTTGACAGATTTTACTCATTTCCTTCCTCATATATTTTTTCATCAAGTGATTAATTTTGTAGCAAGGTGTGCCCTCATGTGGCTCAAACCATCTGATTCTCAACTTATTACAAACACTCAAACAATCTATAATATTTACATGTCCAGGAAAAAGTAGAGGAAAGAAAAAAATGAACTGATTAGGCTTTCCTTACACATTCAATGTAGTTTTTGGTTTAGAGACATCAGCATGATCCTGTAAAATTATAGCTGCCATTGCTACTGGTTTGCTCTTCAAAAAGAAGTGAGAACATCTGCAGTAAAGTTCCCACTAGTTTTGAAACAATAATGCCATTATTCATTATTTGAGAAACAAACCAACAAAATTAAAAATAAATATAAATCATATCCCAAATTTAACAGTCTGAGTATCAGTACTTAAATGCATTTGTCTAGCAAGCTCTTGAGATTTTTCAAATGCGATGTATTATACTTCACAGTAGAAGGGGCACATGCTAAATGAAAATGGGATTTCTAGACAGTTGTCCTGGTTACTAGTCTGAAATTCCATTTTGTGCATGTAGGAAGATGTATTGAACCCCAAGAATCAGCTGCTTTACCTAGCATGAATTCTGAGGGGGCTCAAAGATGCAGAATCCAGTTGTGGAGGCAACTGCCAACCACTGCTCTATCCCATTACGTTTCTTTCCTCCCCCATAAATTGTAGGAATTGAGAAAACAAACCAATGACCAGCCTCTTTAGGCCTGGGTTAGCAGTGATGACAACTGATTTTTACATGGCTTTTGACTAAACCACTGAGGTATATTTCCAGTTAGAGGATGCTTTGCTACCAATCACATAACAGACATAACAAAAAAACCAGCACTCAGTTCTATTACAGAAAAGTTCTCATTTCAGATCTTGACTGAGCTGCCAGATATTCTAACACAGTTGGCAAAGTGGATCTTGTTACTGCGTCAAAAAAACCCACAGGTTGCAATTCAGGAAAATACTGGCACTTATTGAGATGACAAGGTAAATCTTCCTCCTCTCAAAACTCTGCCTGCTTTCTTCAGCACCTCCCTGAATACTGTGTGCAGCAATACTTGCCCAGGGAGATGAGGGTCAGCAGGAGAGAGCTGCTTGAGAGACAAAACCCCTGTGCTCCACAGTAAGGAGGGCAGTAGGATGGGTATTATCTCAGAACTTCTTCTTGCCCCAAGCTCAAGTCTATGCGCAGAGAAACAATCCTGTTAGCAGAGGAACTAAGTTGGCCACCAACAGCCAAAGGGTTACAACCAGGCTGGACGAGCAGGAGCATAAGTCTAAAATTTAAAAATTAAAAAAAAGGCCATAAATCTTACATTTAAAGACAAGATAAAATAACAAAGAAAACACTGAAAAACACCAAAGAATTAAAACAAACTTCTTGACAAAACATTAACTGGTATCTAGTGAATTAAACTTTTTACCTTCCTCAGAAAGAAAACTGATTCTGATCTTTCTGCATTACAACAGGAACATTATCAATAGGAGGTTATACAAGTGAGAACTCACTTTCCACCAAGGTGATAATTTTTAAGATTATAATAATGATGTGGCCTTCAAAACACAGCTCAGATTTCCTGGGAAGTTCCCAGGCTAAAGCTAGATTTCTGGGATGATTACCAGAAGGAGACATGAAATGAAGGCCTTATGTTTCGGACACATTTCTCCTATGTTAGTCACTATTCTGCACGACTGCACAGCAAAAAGCAGGGCACCTTTGCTATTTTCCTTTACCTCCTACACTTGGGATCTTAAAATAGCCATAGCCTTCCTCTCCTGTTCCTGACAGTCAGAGCTGACACAAATCTTTGACGTTTTCAGATATTTAACACACAAGTTTCACTTCAGCAAAAAGGGCAACCTACCAATGGGTGCAATTCTTGTGAAGTTAGAAGCTGGAGGATCCCTCTCTGGGGGACAGGAGTCACAGAAGTCTGAACAGGCTGGGCAAATCAGATTGCCCACGTGAATCCAGCCATTCATCTGAATGCTCACAGTCAGCACCTGGCCTGAGCGGCTGCACAAGTACACAGTGTCCTTGACCCACACATGCAGCCCTTGTGGAGAACAGGAAACCTTAAAATGAAAGAGTAAGAGTCAAACCTGTATGATGATTTATCAGAAGTACAGATTAACTGCAAGTATTTTAATGCAATCTGAGCAACTACAAGAGTCAGGAAGCTTTAAAGCACTGCTTTTAAAGCTCTTTTTGTGCAATTATGCAGATCACCAGCTGAGAATAAGTAAAACTTGGCTTCTGCTAATAACTACTTTTGTAGAGTTGTGCAGTTACTGTGACACCCTTAGTGAGACAGTCCCAAAGAAAATGAGGATAATGAGAAATAAATGACATATGCAGAGTGCTTTCCACCTCTGAAAAATCAGAGTGTCTAATTAATATTAAGCTTCAACAACAGAATATTTCATGGAAGTATGCCTTCTTACCTGAGGAAAAAGTGTCATGGGGTAAGACAAATGATGTTCTTAATGAGACTGGAAGCCATCCCAGCAGTCACACACTTAACTTACCTAAATTACAGGCTTATGGTTGGAAGATTGTTTTCAAAGTATGTTGTATGATCTATAGATTACAACGTCCAGTGTGCAGGTGCAAAGTTCTAACAGTCACAACCTACATTTTAAGCCTGAATTTTCCCTTCAGCATTATTAAAAAGCAAAACTCACCAAAAACCCAACAAATACTTACTTGATAACATCCACTACCCCAGTCAGGGTAACTGAGTTTCCTCCTGCACTGTTCCATAACAAAAGCAGATTTCTGAATAAGACATACAGAGTTTGGTCCGTATTTCTCTGCACCATAGTTTTTGTTAGGATCTAAGGTGTAAGGAACATACTGAATTACAAGTTAACCAGAGGAAGAGAAAGCCCACATCAATTTAAAAGGCTATCTAATCAATGTACCCCACATGTAATTCAAGGTTTACTTTTGGAATATTTCAGATTCTGAATTATAGCTGGGAATTATACCATCTTGAAAATAACATGGGAAGAAACACAAGATTTAAGAAACAAACAAAATAATCACCTAACCACAAAAAAACCCCAACAATCAAGCACTTTCCATCAGAGCTATGTGGTTATGTTTGCCCTCAGGGAACGCCAGCTGTGATTGCTGGCTTGAGGGCAGAGAGTGTTTGTTTTTGAGACAACTGCACAGACAGGTAGTATCCTACAGCATTCTGGAGCTCTGCAATACTGAACATCCATGCATTACACTAGGAGACAAGCCCATGTTCTGACAACTTGCAAAGATCCTGGCCTTGAACAAAAAAACTACAGAGGTGAAAAGTGCAATTTTGTTTCAGAGACTCAGTAAAAAACCTCCCCCCCACCCTCCATCCTTTGTCTTGTATTTGGATTATTTGGGGTAAGTATCTGTCCATCCCCTATGCAATTCCTGCATTAGATATGTGACTTTCCCTCAGGTGTAGAGAATAGTTGTGCTATGCTTCTTACCACAGCACAGTGTTAATGCAGCTGCTGGTGTGAGACTCCACGAGTGACAAAATTCACAGGCAATTCATTTGAATGTGCAGCAAGTCCATTTCAAGTTAACAAATGCAATCTCTGCAATACCACCCTGAAGTCCTGAATACTGACCTGGCTGGTTTTCAATTATTCTACAGTCTGAACTGCGTTGAAATTCACCACTTAAATGCCAGCTGAATTCTTGACTAAAGGGACAATAGTCAGCAATTTCTACTGAGCCACCATAGTAAGGCAATTCTTCTGCTGGTACTCCATTAAGATTGTCAAAGTACTGCAAAACAAAATACAGTAGTGAAACAGTTTGTACAAAGGCAAGTGTACAGCTGTTTCTTAAATAGACCAAATCACTACAGCTACAAGGACATCAGCTGTTACTACTCAGGAATGCTACTAACAGCACCTTACAATATCCATACACCAGATGAGCCAGAGGTATTTAAGAATATATAAATAATGCAGAGATTCATATCTGCATGTATCACTCCCAACTTCTGCTCCTGATTCCCCTCTTTGTAATAATTTCATTCTTTGAGATGTAAACAGAACAGATTTCTTAGTGTGCAGTGACAAAAGACAGAAGACTGGGGGAAGAAATCCCTCAAACAAGACATTTGGGGGGATTTCTGTTACACAGCAACATTTCCATCTGGTATTTGGCTAGATAGCCAAGCAACATAGTTTTCTTTTATTAAGATCATAAGAGGTTTTTATCAGTCTTCAGACTTCTTGTAATAAACTATGTAGACATTTTTTGCAATATCTACTATCATCTGATAGCTCAGAAGAAAAAAACCTGAAAACAAATATAATCATCAGGCTGCAAAGCTCAACAATGAAAACACTTCAGTTATTTGTCAAGTAGGATCCATTATACCTGATATTCCTGAGGTAACTGCTTTGGAAATTTCTGCAAGTTGCACACTGCTACTGCTCTTTGGTCCTGTCTGCAGGTTAACTGCAAAGGATTACTCCTCAAAGTGTCGCAGTATGGACTGATTAATTGCTTCCTCAAAAACAAAAAGCAAACAAACAAAACCAGAATAAAAATCACATCAGAACAATTAAACTGCTTTACATAAGCAGCCTGTCAAGACTGTTTGCTCCCATTCTCCCCTAGACTCAGTCAATCACACAAAGAAGCACCAACTTCTTCTCTGGAGGCCAGTTTTTTGTATTTGTCTGGTTATGACCTTTCTGATTTAAACCTTAAATTAAAAAAACATCCAGTCAAAACAGGCCCACTATGCAGCTGTATCCTAGAAACGTATGAGGACTGTAAAGAATAAACAAGGTTGTAAGGAACAAACAAGGCAGGCTGTGTTTTGAAGATGACTATCATCTCCTTCAGATGCTCTAAGTACAGTCCAGAAATGCAAAATGGCACAGGCTGCATTCCCAATTAAAAGGGAGAAATAAAAAGGCAAACATTTTTAGATTAAGTCCCATCCACCCTCTCTAAAGCACAGCCTTCTCACAGTGTAAATGCATTCTACACCCTAAGATGTTTGCCTCTGTGTTCATTGTAATTGGGTGGGATGCAGGACAGCATCTCTTTCATTTCTATCAACCTCTACTTACTTTTACTGTGTTACATTTGAAGGACAAATGTAAACAAGCATGAGGGTTTCCTCTTTATTTTTATATATTTTTAAAAGACTGTATTCTTACTTTTGTCTCTTCTGGTCAATCCAGAATTTGCAGCTCTTCATTACAAAGTCACAGCCTTTATTACGTCCCCAGTCTAATTTCTCTGCCATGCTGTAATTTGCTTTATACCACCTGTAAAGGTATTTTGAAATGAGAATAGAGTTACTCCAAGAATTACTGTTCTGATTAATAAAACAGCAGTTCAAAGAATTTCATATTATGCCTTAAGGCTTTCAAATTAAGAAAAAGGGAAAAAGTCTCCTTTTGCCTATAAGAAAATACATTATGATTTCACTATTTTTCAAGTCATAATGAAGTACAAGAAAATTTTGTGATCTGCAAAGGAACAATGCCTACAGAAAGATGAAACCTTAGGCAATTTTGGTTTTCTATCTGCAAGAGCTGAAAAATAATCAATATGTATTGCATGCAATTGAAAGAAGACTTACATTAAGACAAAAAGTAAAGAGATGCTACAAACAGCACTTTGCATTGCAATGCCTGGCTTTTTAAGGCTAATTTAATGGGTTTTGAAACACATGAAGAGAAAGTAACATACAAGGTACGACTCTTTGTCTAATGTAAAGCTAATTATGCTGATCATCTACTCTGCTGCAGAGGGATAAGTACAAGTGTATCAGTTTGAAATAAAAGCATGTACAATGAAAACCAAACACAAATGAACCAAAACCCACCCTCCCATTCTTAATTCTTACCCTGTGTCTTCCATTAATGCTAAGGTGATCCTGGAAAAGACTCGATTCTGAGTGTGGGATCCAGTCATTGCTTCATTCTGAAAGTTACCAGCTTTGATTGGTAAGCCACTCAAAATCATTATTGTCAGAAAATGCTTCTTATGAAAAAGCATTTTATTTCTGGTCTCTTTTACTATTGACAATTAAATCCCATACTCCCTCATAAAAAGACTGTACTGAAGCATTTCCCTTCTTGTTTACTTCACTGCATAAAACAATGACTAGAGAATGTACCTGTGCCAAAAATATCTCACAGCACTAATTTACAAATAAAAATTAGCTTAAATGTTAAGAGGGAAGTGTTTCCCTTATCAGACAAGGTTCTGGAGGAGGCATGGCAAAACATGAATAAAGATGACGTCAAGGTAATAAATAGAATGATGAAGTATTTAAGAGGCAGAGGGCAACAAAACTCAATTGACCCAGTGGAATATTCCCCTTGCCCTAAAATGGGAGCAAACCTGCTCAAAAGGGTAGATGGCAGACAGGAATAAGAGACATTTAGTTTTTCAGTAACACTTGATCTCATACCCTGAGACTTAGCAAGAAGGCTAAAAGATGTATGTAGAAATTGGACATTTAAGTATTTAAGTGTCAAGTACTATTTGTGAAGTTTTTCAATGAGGTTTGATACTCCTGCACTTTCAAGGCTTCAGTAGGTACCATAATAAACCTAAAAATCAAGGCACAGGGAGCAGATATTGCCACATCCCCTTGCATTCCTTGTATCAGCACAAACCTCCAACAATCTCTTCTCCCAGTGATTGAGCTCAGTACCCATGCCACCTTGATTTTCAAGCTCCATTCCTTCTAGAATTGGACAATTAAAATGTTTTCGAGCTTCTTCCTAGAAAGAAAAGATTTCAACACAACTCTCAAAATACTGAGTGGATACCCACATGCAGTCCTAGTGCTCTATAATAATCTACTAAAAGTATTTCAGCATTTCTTTTTCTACCATTTTGTTTTCTATTCAGAGGCTGACTAAGCAAGCAACCCAACAGCAAGCCTATCACACTATCTCCTCATTTCCTTGAAATAAATGAGCAAAACCAGGGGTAATTAATCCATGTTTGCTCTATATACTGTCTTAGATTTAAAACAAAAAGATTATTTGTGGCCAATATATGATTAACACTGTGACTTATTTCCAAATCCAATTTGTTACACTTGAGCATATGTTCTGTTGGGGGCACAAAGAGAGAGTCTGAGGCGTGGGAAGCAAGAAAGATTTCCAAAAAGCCTCAAGGAATTTCTTTTTAAACATGACAAAATATTAATATTAAAGGAGCGGGAGGTGTCTTAAGTCTGTAGGAAAACATCTAGAGAGTAGGATTAAGGAATTTCTTCAACATCAGTTTTGCTTAACCTTTTATAATTTACCTTCCAGTCCCTTCATTTTCTCTTACCATGACAATTTAATTATTCCATACTGTGTGTCACCCATTTTCTACTTTACTTTAGCTACATCCTCTCATTTTCACAATGTTTATGGCACAGGCTCTGGGCCATACTTTCAGGGGAGGGAATTCAGTGTTAGACTATTACTTCTTCAAGGAAAAGAAATATTTATGACCCAGGAATGTCCTGGCAACCTTGGCATACAAGCTTGAAAGGTAATGCAGACTTACGACTACCCGGGGTGTCACCAGAAGATGAACAGCATGGCGCAGCATTTTGCCACCACGGGTGTCCCACAGCCTCACTGCTTTATGAACAACTTTATTGCTCCACTGATACAAACCTAGGCTGGAAGGAGAAGGGTTGGTTACAAATCCTTCCCACAAAGACAGGTTACTGTGCAAAGATCTCTGTCTATAACAAACAGAAACGTGGATAATCTCTATAGTCCCTTAATGCTTTCTAAATTTACAAATTTTATTATGCAGCATTTCTTCTTTTTAAGATGTGTTTATTATACACCCACAACTGACTTAACAAGGCAAAGTAAGATTTTTAAAAATATAGCCTATAGACTCAAGCCACATTTTCTACAGTTACCAAAAATGTAAAAAATTAAATGATACCCCTCAGTATTGCTATTATAAAAAAAAACCCCAAAAGCTCTCTACCCTTCCATCTCCTAGAAGAATATCTTCAATACCAACTAAAAGAAAGAAAAAATAATGCAAACTGCTCATTATGTAACAAATCAGAAAATTCACACAGCAGATTACACACATTGTCTGTTCTCCATAACCATAAATCTTCACTGACATAGATCTTAAAGATGAACTGCACTGACATTAGACAGCATAGGTAAGTATAAGGCTTAACTTCTAGCCTTCTGACAAATGAAATCCTGTCTTAGTTTATAGTATATGTGCATAATATAACTGCTTAATGGCAATGTAAAGAAAGACTAGAGAGTCACCACACACCACTGTTTGAACATTATAAAGGAAAATCACTCTAATAATGGAATGAAGTTGGATTTTCGACAAGCAAGAGCACATCCTAAAAAAGCAACATGAAAACATCCTTCAGTGAGAGTACTAAGAGGTCCAAAGAATATGTAATACCTTTCATTAAAAGGAGGAAGTCCATCTGCATATCTTGGTGTCAAAGGTTTTCCATCGTCATCACGATAAAATGCAAACAGTCCAGCAGAGAAACCCTTCAAATCAAAAAACAAGCACATGGAAAGCTTTGGTAAGATATTCATATACAAAGTCAAACACCATGAAAGAGTGCCCACGCCCACCAGAGACACACTGCAAGTACAACACTCCAAGGCAATTAACAAATTGAAGGAGGAAAAGCAAGAGCTTTCCTCCACCAAACATCTTTCTCTTGGCAACAAGCTGGAGGCATGTGAGAAAGCAGGCACCCATTTTAGGGTAATGTTTTATCAACCCTTACCAGTGCATGGATTATCTCGTGTTTCACTGTAGACAACATGCCAACAAATTCCTGAGCTTGCGTTGAAATCATGTTTGGACACAGGTTAGCATATCCTGCTATTGGCCTGGAAGACAGTTTTTTAATTTAAATGATTTTTGGTAAAATACTAAATTCAAATCATTATTCACTTGAAGCAGCAGAAGATTTAAAGAAGATACAGACTAATACAAAAATATGTCCTTCCCAATAATTTCTAAAAATCTGTTAACAACACAGTGACTTGTTTACTGCTGGGATGGAGTCAATCAGTCTCTATATTCAGAATTCTGCACATGTGTCAGTGACAACAGTGCAAGGGACCTGAAATTTAGGTAAGATCCTAGGGAGGTACAAAGTCTGTGACAGTGACTACAAGTGAAATGGAAACAAAAGCAATGTAAGTAGGAACTTGCATTTCTTAAGTTTGTGAAATCATGACATTCACCTCAACACAAACAGGACCTTGAGATAAAGTTTAGGCATTAACAGTGGAGGATCAGCTTCGAGTCCTGTGCCTCAACTCTGCAGGTTAAGCACTATTTGATGGGTTTGTGATTTTACATAAATGCAGTGCTTGTCTATCTCAATAATGACTCCTCTTTTGTTACACAACGAAGGTAAATCAAATTCCACATCTAAACAATCAGAAAACTTGAAAGTTTAATCAAAAAAAAAGAGTTTGCAACAGAGGGAATACTTGCCTGTCCATTTCAGCTTCCAGTTGGCAGTAGGCTGCATATGCAATGATATTTTCATGGCCACACCTGTCAGTAGTGAGAGCACTGACGTAGAGCACAAAGTCAGCATCTCGAACCCCTTCCTGCTCAGGTGAGCCCGTGGGCCTGCGGTGCCAGTCACTGTCATTGTACACCCTGCATTGCTTTACAACGTTCAGAGGGAACAATTAAAATACTTTACTTATGACCAGAATTTTGCATGACAATTCAATTGGCTTGAACCCAAGAATAAATCCTTCTGTAAGACAGCAGAAGATAAGAAAACGCCCTGTGAAGAACAGTAAACAAAACCAGAGCCAAGGAATAACTTTCAAATGACTAGCCCTTTTGATTTATTAGACACAAGGAAGGTGGCAAACAAAAAACCAAACCAAACCAGCCTGTCAAACTTCCCAGAATCAGCACCCTGTATTTCCTATAACTTAAAAAAAAAAAATCTTGGTTCACAAAACTAGTATACATAAGTAGGAACAGCATTTTTCATATAATCTATCTTTTTAATAATCCAGTTGAAACTTTTAAGTTAAAGAAAGAAAACCAGAAATCTACTGATCACATACTGGAGTCGAATCAAGAAAACAAGTCTGAAGCATTTCTTGCACCATGCACCTGAGTCAGCAGATAACCACTTCAAACAAGGGCTTCAAAAATCAACTATTAACTCTGTGAAATTCCAACTCATTGACCAAGGAGAATAACAAAGTGACTAGCAGCAATTTAGTAAACTCCAGATCTCATCCTCTCCATACAGGCCATTAGAACACAGGCTCAGAAGATAGCAACCAGTTCCATTTTTTTTAATTTGAGTTTTGATTCAAGAACATAAACAACAGGAACTCACACTAATTCAAGTTTTTCTGTTCTTTCATTCAGACTCAGTGATCTCCAGCAAACAGGTCACTTATGCACAATTACCAATATTTGCTTTTTCATTAATTACCATAAACAGTAATATTTCAAAGATTAGGAAACACTTGGACAGCTGAGCTTACCTGGAGGTGTTTCTCAGGAACTATAACCGGCCCACACCTTGTATGGTCTGCACAGGCTTTTTGGCAATATCTGTGAGGGTCAGCTTTCCTCCTTAAATATTGGTTTGTCACACATTGCCTTCAATGAAACATGAGACAGTCAATGCTTTTATTATTAAAGGAGAACTACAGAATAGTTTTACAGCACTATGTTGGTACTTGACATAATTTTCACAGTGAAAACTGTTAATTACCTTACCAGGGAAGACATAATGCCTCCAGTTGTTAATGGAGCATCCACAGGTTCAAAGAGAGATTAGGACCAGGTTCATAAATGGGGGTACACATAAAAGAGTACTGGCAGCATTTATAGCTTTGAATATCTCTGCTACAACAAATGCAGGTATCGCTCATGGAAGACTGGCAGATTTGTAGAACATCTGCCACTGCCACTGGTTCAGATGCGTCACTGATCTGATTCAGCAGGGCATTTCTTACACTCTAATCTTCTTTCAAAGGCTATGCAGCACAGCGTTAAATATCAAATATAGCAAGTGATTTCCAACAGGCTTTCACATACCTGCTTAGCAATATAGCACCGGCAGATTTGCGCACTTGAAATGTCTTCTCCAAATAAGATATAGCCTGTGGGAAGAGTTTGTTCTGAAAAGAACAAAAATCAGTCACCCAGTAGTAGTGCAGACACAACTCACCCCAAAGGCATTACATCCAGAACGTTACATAAAACCTGCTAGATATTGTGGTATAGCAGAATAGGGGAAAGCTTGACTCTCTAAGAAGTTCAATTATTATCAACATATTTAGGAAATACTTTATTTCATTATTCCCATAGGTTGTAATTGGAATGACAAAATGGGAAGGAAACCAGTATTAATTAGAATGTACAGCTTCAAAGAGGCTTTTAAAAACTATACACATTTCTCACTGATACCTTTGCACCTTGGGATATAGCAAACACCTGTCAAACAACATGCAGCAAAACTGTGGAATTATTTGTTATGGAGGTATATCTATACACAAGCTTTGCCTTCCTGGACTAGAGGAATACTAAATTGCTGGCATTCAAGGTTTTAGTTAAACCAGCCTTAAACTTAACTTCATCTATGTAACAAACTATATACAAACAAAAAGGGGAAGCAAATACAACATACCTTTATAAGGTGTCTTTTCTCAGGCAACAAACTATATTTAAAAAACAAAACAAACGAGCTTTAGTTAACAAGGTTTCCATTCTCAGACATGGAAAAAAAATCTTCCACAACATTATACTCACTCCTCAACGCTTCTGTCATATACAATCTTAATTCTTAGCTGTTGATCCACGTTTCTCTTCGAGACGTGATTTTCCTTTAGAGGAACTTGATAGACAACCTGGCAGGGAGAGGCGCTGGATGAGGCAGCTCACCCGGGCTGACACAGCACCCGCGGCCCCGGGCCCGCGGCTCCTTCTCGCCCGGCAGCACGGCCCGGAGTCAGCCCCTTCCCCCCCTGCCCGGCCCTTCCCTCACCGGCAATAGGATGCTCCGCGCCCGCCCGCCGCCCTTAGCGCCCACAGCCAAGGCGGCGGGGCCGGACCCGCCACAGCCGGGCCCGGGAAAGCCGAGAAGGGCCAGATCCAACAGCGGGAACGGCCAACAAGGCAGCCTCTGCCCCCCAACACCCCTCGCGGCCGCCTGAAGACCCCCGGCCATCCCACCTGGTCGCCGCTGGGTACGCGGTGGTCACAGGAGGAGGAGGCGGAGGTGGAGGGAGGCAGCGTTAGGAGCAGCAGGAGCCCGGCGGCGAAGGCGGCGAGCGACGGGCGGCAGCAGCGGGTGGGCCGGGCGCGCCCGCCGCCCGGCTCGGCGGCCATCTTGGAGTGCCCGTGCGCCGCGTCGCCATGGAGGCAGCGCCGGGGGAGCGGCCTCCGCCAATAGGCGGGCGGAGAGGGCGGGACGGGAGCAAGAGGCGCTGCTGATTGGACGCGGCCGAGGGGGCGGGACGGGAGCAAGAGGCGCTGCTGATTGGACGCGGCCGAGGGGGCGGGACGGGAGCAAGAGGCGCTGCTGATTGGACGCGGCCGAGGGGGCGGGGTCAGGCGCTGAGGGGAGGTGGCGGGGCCGTGGGGGGTGCGGCCCCGAGTCACAGAGCACGGATGGGGGACAGGAGCTCCTGCACCGCCGCGCTGACCCAGCACTGCCAAGGCCACATTTGCACGGTTTTTGAGGGCTTCCACCACCTCCCCGGGCAGCCCATTCCAATGCTCGACCACCCTTTCTGTGAAGGAATTTTTCCTGATGTTCAACCTAAACCCCCTAAGGCCGTTTCTTCTTATCACTTGTAACCTGGGAGAAAAACCCAACCCCCAGGCTATACCCTCCTGTCAAGGCGTTCTAGAGAGCAATAAGGTCCACTCCAGCCTCCTTTTGTCCAGGCTGCGTCTCCGCAGCTCTGTTCCCTTCTCTGGACACGCTCCAGCACTTCCATGCCTTTATTGACATGATAGGCTCAAAAATCAGCACAGGGCTTGAGATGCTTCATCGATGCCCAGCACAAGGGACTGCCCTGGTGGCCACACTATTGCTGAGATAAGCTAGGATGTCACCAGCCTTCTTGGCCATCTGGGCATGTGCTGGTTTACATTTAGCCATCTGGATATCAAAGAGCACACCCAGTTCCTTTTGTGCTATGAAAAGCAGAATTTTTTTATATTGCAAACTTCAGATACTGTAAACCCTTTTCCTCTTTGCAGGAAATGAGAAGATGATGAAGTTTTAAGCCATCGTAGCAGCTATTTGCAGCACAGGTCTTTTTTCAACTAAGGCAGAATAATTGCACCTGGAATTTGTACGCACAAGTCACATCACTCAGACAATACAAGAACACCATTTTTTCTTCAAAGTCTTTATTGCATTACTGTTACATTAAAATGAGAAGCAACACTTCTAAGTGAAGTGTGTTGCTGTTGCAGCTCAGCAACACGTACTATTTGAAATTACTTTTAATAAAAACATATATATATGGCTTTTGATTGGCAGTTTTAAGATGAATACACATTTTAAGATGTGATTAAAAGTACCGCTGGCAAAGATGTAAAAATGCCGTTATTTACATCTTTTAGAGAACTTTAAAAATTTTCAGCCATCAGAAAAATTCAGCAATCGGAATTGTTTAAGCATGAGTTATGCCTCTACAGCTGACTCTGTAAATTGGTGACTCTACAAAAGGGTTAATGCTTCAGTATTGAAAAGAAAAAAACTAAAAGTCCCTCTTTACAGTCTTGAAAGTTGCAAAAGCAATGACTTTGTGGAAGCTGGAAGTAACAGAGGGGGACTATAGAGAATTCCCCTAAGAAATGGGTATGAATACAGTAATTTAGACCTAAGGAATAACTGAAGTATGCCAGGGTAACAGAGATATAGGTAAGGAGGCTGAAACAATAAATTCAAAGTACATGTTCATATTGGAATTATTTTTCTTTCAGAGTTTTAGCACCAACAAGGCTGAGTGGATACCTAAGGATCCCCTAAAAACTCTAAAAACTCTGCTGGCGGGTGAGGTTATTAGAACCACAGCACTGCTTTAATTGGAAGAGACCTTCCAGATTCCCTCAGCGCAGAACATTTTAAATAAATCCTCACAATAAGGTGCTTTATAGTGACTACTGGAAACAGGGACATGCAGAGGTGCTCTGACCTACCCCACACCTCTTACTGCTGACCAGGTAAGGCAGAGCAGCTTTGTCTCCCACCACTCACTTCCCTCTGCCTTGCATAGGAAGAAGTCAGAGCTGTTCTCACAGTTTTTGCCTGCATCTCTGTATGACAGAACTTGAAATGTGAGTACTGAAATAGCATGCTCTAAAATATTTGCTTTTGTTAGTCCTTCTGTTGAAAATTTGAAGACATAGTTCAACACATGGGTAGATCCATAAAGAATAAACCTAGATGTAAAAAGAATAAAAAATTGCCCTGTAAATTCTTACATGTAAAAGGCACAAAAATTTTCTAGACTATTAAGATTATTCGAAAGTAATAAGGTATTGTGGATATGCATGAATGTCATTAAATATGACAAACACTGTTGGAAAATTCTCATCATCAACCACGCTGTCATACAGGTCAGAAGGATCTGTGTGGCTCTTTGGTGGTGGAGTCCTTAGTCCTACTCTCCCAGCACAGTACAGCCCAGTTAGGACCCGAGCCAGGTACATGTGTTTTTTGCCATTCACATCTGGAATGGAATAAATATTCTGAGCAGAGTAACGTGCTTCAAGAGCAAAGTAGGTTCCAATTCCAAAGGCTGCAGCTGTTAGAAGAGACAACATTTTCAAATATAGTTAGTTTTCTTATTCTCCTTAGAATGTCTAAAACTTTTTTTAAAACTCTGCAGAAGTTATAAATGTGGTTAGAGCTCAAACACAAAATTCTAGTACTAATCCCTTGTATCAGAATCAAATATGAACCCACACAGATACCAGGCAAGTATCAACACCCAGGTTTTGACTTCCCTTTCCTATGGAGAAAATGCTCCTCTGTTTAGCATGGTTTAGCCTGCAATCCATCAAACTACAATTCTTCAAAGACTTTTGGACTTTAAATGACTATATAATTGTAATTATAGTTTTCTAGTCACATTTCCCAGCAAGTTCAAGTAATCACATCTTTGTTGAAGACAGATTTCTTTTTTCTGACATTGGTGAAACGCTGTTCAAGCCAGACAGGTCCTTCCTATCTGGCTGCAGTGATCTTTGGATACTTTTGCTTGGCTACCAGCCTGACAGAAGGCAAGTGTACCTTCTCAATCATTAATCACAGCTGAGATGAAAAGGTGGATGTCAATACCCACAAGCAGAGAGGACATGGGGATCTAGGGTTCTTGCTTCCTGAATAAATCCAACCTCCTGACACTATTAAAGAGCAGGAAAGTGAAACTACATCTCTTCTGGTCATGTTTTAAAAAGAAGTGGTGGCTGCCATTCCTACCTGTGCACAACCTGATATATTTTGTGTATGCTCGGCTTCATTTGTTCACGAAAATCTCAAAGTACCACCAGAGGAACCAGGCAGAGAAAGGTCTACTTTTAGATCCAGACCACACTGAAATGTCAACTAGATCTGAGTTAAGCCCCCCACCTCTCTCAAGATCAAATCAGCCCTAAGCATGTACAATTCTGTCTTAAGGAAGAACACATTAAGAACAAAAACTGAGGACTTTTGAAGTGAGGTTACATGGCTGCTAAAATGAACTAGCTCCTCAATTCAGTCCACGTTCCACTTGTTTGGATCCTGTCCATCTTTGAATGCTGCCAAATAATACACATAACATGACTATACTAGAGGTAGTGGACAAAACAAGCTTTGAACTAATGCAGAATATCTTTATGCTAAATATTTGTCTCTTAGAATTATTAAAGGCTAAGAATTAACTAATGGATCTCACAGATTTGTGAGCACAAAATGGGTATGGATGTAGGATCTTGTGCTGAACTAATCTTTGGAGGTAACAGGAGAAGTACTTCACTTCTACTTTGTCACCTGTCTTTGTCTAAGAGGACAGGAGATACCATCAGCTAGTAGCTGTTACCTCAGCTGAGGATGCTAAACAAGGTTCCTTGTTCTTTTCTCTAGGTAAATGATTCAAAACAATTCCCAAAAGCTGCCCAGGCTTCATTTCATGGTAGGTCAACTCTTTCTGATACCCTTTACATGGTGGCATCAAGCAACAAGTGATTAACTGAACAGGATAATTCCTCTGTCCATACAGACTAATCTCAGAAGTTGTTTATTATTGTGCTCTCTAATTTCATTCAGCTTTCATGTTGTGCTGACAGCACTATAAGGTTGACATCCTATAGCTCACATATATGCCTAGGAAATTAACTGATTTGAATAATGACTCACCATTCTTTCCAGCATATCCACGATTAAATCCATAGGAGTTAATCAACCTCAGTGAGGATGGGGCTGTCCCATGAAACAGCATCTTCTCATTATTTTGACTTTTATTCTTTTTACAGATGAAATTTTTTTTTAATTGGTATGTCTGCCAGAGGATGCGATTTTGTATTCTTTCAATCTGCAAAATTATAAAATTAACTATATTTATACTGGGGATAAGTAGGGTAGGGATGAATACTTATCATAGCAGAAAAGCATTAAAATGAAATCAAACTGAAAGAATTACAGCCATTTTCACTATGTCCTGTTCGCATGAGGTTTGGGTAGAGGAACTGAATACGTAACCCTGAAAAATCACAAACCAAAGCAGCTCATAAGAGAGTTTCAAGCTCAGTAATTTTGGGTATATATTTGTCTTGCCTGGTATAGCAGTACAGTATACTGGTATACCTAGTATACCTATAGTATACCTAGGTATTCTATACCTAGTATATGTATGACCAGGTACCCAGCAGTCATAGTAGCTGTGCTTTGTCATTTCCAGAAACAGGCTGCTCTACCACTGCTAGAGGCAATGATGTAAGATGCCTTCTATACATCCTAATCATCTTTACTGAGGATTTTCTCATTAAAGAACAGACTGTAGCAATAGCATTAGGTTGAGTTTAAGTTTCTCTTCTAGATCTAAGCTTGCAAGTCAAAATTGCTTCCTCTAATGTGTAGCTTAGCAACTCTTAAGAAACTACTATATAAAAATCACTTGGTGGGAGGACGGATGTCGCTGGCTGTCTATGCCAACAATGTGAATATAGCTTAAGGGGAAGCAGTCTCTCTGCACAAAAGTATAGTCTTAAAGGCATTTCTGTAACAGCTTTCCATTTTTAACAGAAAAAGACATAATGTCATTACTTGATTTTTTTCTATAGTACACTAATATTTTGTTCTCTTCATGTGTTTTCGTGACCATGCTCATTGAAGGTCATGATGGAAGAATTTTTTTTAAACACATTGCTCTCACTCCTAATATGATTGTATTTTCTACTGTTTATCTCTTCTCTTAATTCAGAACAATTCCATCTTCTCCCTGGCAATTAAATCTTTGTGCATGGTGTTGCAGACTTCTAAATAAGCAGGATCAAATATTGACACTGGTTAAAACTGACAGCCAAGCCTGAAAAGCTCTGGGATGACAGGGGAGTTGTGAATGAGTCCAAAGCTTTATGTCAGTCTGCAAGGACTTTGTATTTTTATTTGTATTCTGTATGCATTGGCTCATGCCTCCGCTTCAATATAGAATTTCCAAATTGGAAATACCATCTCAACTAGTGAGTACCACATCAATTGAACAAAGAGTCAGCCTGAAGACTGATGGTCACTGGTTTTGCACCATTAGATGGCAGAAATGGCAGAACAGCTTTTAGGAAACTTGCTCTGATTTATGTTCACCCTGTACAGTGCTGGGGAGATTGACATACAAAAGGTGTATTGGGTTGCAGACACTTTATAAGCAAATATTTAGGAAGTATATTAACGTTTCTTGCCCAAGCATCAACATTTTCCCCCTTCCCCACCCCATATGCTATCACCTTCTTTATGGTAAAGTTGGCACATGTTTTGTTAAACATCTTCTCAACTGTTGTATATTCAGGATGTGACGGCTCGAGCTTCACCACTTTGACCTCTTCATTTTGCATGTCTGTCCACTCCTTAGGGAGCTCTATTGACTGTGAATCTACAAAACAGAGGGTGCATTATTATGAAAGACAACTAGCTCAGCTCCATAGGCACATCTTACAATCCACCTGCATAGAGAGGACCAAGAGGACAGCACCTTCTGCAATATTTCATTCAACAAGTACTCTTGCTCTTCCAAACATCAGTGGCTCTGTAATACACTGTAAAGGCTTTACATTTTGTCCAGTTATCCCCATACCAATATCTAACTAAAACAAGCTTTAAAACCCCAGAAGAATTTTACGTATTCTTCATACACCACTTCCTTTGTCAGACTTAAGCATGCAATCTATACTCAGCCGTCACATATATGCAGATAATATTTGCAATTCAAACTGATGTTCTGATTTCACTCATACTTCCCACTGATTATGAAACTCAAAACTGCTGGCTGAGGAAAAAAAAAAAGGGAAAAAAGCTAAGGAACACCTTACTTCTTTGGAATACCTCAGCTTCCATTTATCCAAATCATCATTCAATAATAACTATCCAAGTTTTTTTATTTAACAGAAGTGTCATTTACCTTCATTCTTTATCACACGTTGAAGGTTTATAGTTTTTCCTTGGTCATTAGTAGCCTTTAGAGTATTCAGATCCACCCTGTAGTTTTTCTTTTTAATTTGGACATTCAGATGTTGTTTTTCAGCCCTCTTGGCACACTCCAGCTGCATATTTGTCAGTTTATCAAAAGCAACAAAGCTACCGTTGCTTCCTGGATACCTCCATTCTACCACTTCATGATAAAGTTCTGCCTTGGATTGCTCTTCTTCAGTAGACTTAATTTGCTGGACCATTTCTTGAACTTCTAGAGAAACGGAACAGACATCTCTGCTAATACCAGAAATTTTAATTTGAGAGGGAGTACGCTTATTTAAAAGCTGAATGGTGACTTGTTTTCTTCTCTGGAGATCTTCCAAAATGGCAAATTGTGTCTCATCAAAACTTTCAATTGCCTCATCTGAAATAATCTTTTCAAACTGTTCCTTTAAAATTAAATCCTTTAACCAGGACTCAGTTGCATCCACCTTTTCTTGGCTTTTTCCACAAATTTGAAATGTTACTAAATCAACTTTCTTCTCCAAAATCATGAACTTTTTCTTCTCAGAAGATTGTTTTCTGCTCCCAACACAGGCTGTGGATAAATATGTGAATTATTAGTTGTAAATAAAACAACTTGTTTTATTGCCCACGTTCACAGAAAACATACCAACTTACGTTTAAACATAGATGAGCATGATTCTGTTGTAGATGAATCTGAATCTTCTCTTTTCTTCATGCTTTCATAAAAGTCTGTGAGCATATTTGTCTGGAAGATCACGATCTTAACTGTCTGTAAATGCTGTACTGATTTTTGTCTTGCAAATTCCACTACAGCATCCAACATTTCATCAGCTACTTTGGCTGAACTCTGTCCTGCTTGACCTAAACAAAAATAAAGGGCACATATCAGTGCACAGGTTTTGTGCAAGTCTGCTGATACCCATATAAAATTTTTCTGTTTCTGAACTACCCCATTACACATTCCCAAGAAAACACAAACCTGTTCCAATAGCTGGGAAGGCAACAGATTTGTACATCCTTCGTTCACACTCGTGAAGCACTTTGGAGACCTGACTCTTCACCTGATTATCAGTAATCAAATGGATGATTTTACTGCACAGCAGGTTCCCACCACATGTAGTAATAAAGCCATTTTGATACTGCCCGGCTGGAAGAGAGAAGATAAAGAAGGAGACATAATATTTACAAAGTGGCAATCTCTTTTGGTAATATTGATTGTTATATTGGTGCTACAAGAGAAGTGGAAAAAGTAGAAAGAAATCCACAGTGAACTATTTTATTGTGGGTTTACTTGATTCTGGTTTTCTTTGTAAATACTCTGGGCAATTTCTTTGAGAAAATAATTGAAGTAAATGTGTTTCTTCTAATTTCCTAAGATCTCTGCTACAAAGTATTTTCCTATTAAGTACAATATAAGAATGTATGATGACTTTGAATACATCTCTCTTCTATATAAAAGCATGCCAAATTAATTTATATGAGAGAACCTTTCTTATGCCACTTACTCCTTAAAAGCCTGAATTCTTACTCTGCAGAACCGTAGTTAAAATAATATCATTGTGACCAGCTGATCTGAGAACGGTATGGAATTTTTAAAAAGATGTTTGTGATATCTCAGAGCACTCACGATTGCTTACAAAATGGAGTCATATTGTGAGGATGAGCGGACTGATGTGCACAGAGTCCAGACCACCTCACAGATCACAAAGGTAACGACTGTAAGATGCTCTGCAAGCACTGAGATCAGGCTGATAAATTTACTTTCAGAAAAAGGTTTATTTGCCAGGTGATTTTCTTATGACTCTCAAGAGTTTCTAAAGGATATTTTGTACATTAAGTTAAAATGTAATTTGGAATATTGTAATGGGGTTTTAAGTTCCTGCAAACATCATCATTTCTTTACTTTGTCCATTCCAACAAAAAAGTAAAACTGCACTAAGAGTTTTATTTTAAGTTGAGGGTAAGAAGTATTTCATAGTAGTATGTTGATAAGGCCCTGCTCTGTGGTGGAGCTTCCGTGGGATATAAGCAGGGTGTAGCTCTGCATGGGAATGCAGACATGAGTATATTTACCAGACAAGTTGGAATCAAGCCTTTTATCTTGTCTCCTACAGAGTAGTTTAGAAATCAGAAAGACATAAAAACAGCTCTTTGAAATGAAAGAGAAAGAAAAGAAGAATCAGTGTAACAGCTCTAAGAACAGAGACATTTGCCTGATTTGAAGTTAATGATGTATGTGTGTTTGTACAAATGTTCCTACAGAGCCAAAGGCTGGGAAAAAAATCCAGAAAAATCCATTCTGAAAGTCAGTTTCCAGACTCTGAGCAGGCACATTTTGGTTATGCATCTAAAATGTCCCTTTCTGTGCTTGCAGAGGCCAAGCATAGTGAGCTGGAATTTTACTGCTCTACTGGTCTGGCAGAATGCAGACTATGGAGGAACTTATGATCAGGGTTGTCCTGAACTCAGCTGGTATAGAGTTAATTTTCCTCTTAGTAGCCAGTACAGGGCTGTGTTTTGGATTCAGTATGAGAATAAAGTGTGTAACACACTGATGTTTTAGTTGATGCTAAACAACTACGAAAAGAAAATTTCTCACGTATATATCAAAACAAGAAGGGGACTTCTCAAAGCTCTTAAAAGTGAAAGCTCTATTATTCAGATAAAATAATTATGTCAGTAGAGAATTATAAACAAACTTTAAGTTTTCAGAGAGAATGACAACAACAAAAAAAGAATTATCAAAGAAATTAGTATTTTTTAACATACCATATTGAGCACATTCGTGTGCTACCTGGGAACCAGCAGCATCCATAATTGCTTTGAAGACCCCTTAAATCACACAAGAAAAGCACACACAGTCATTAAGTCTCTTTAACTATCTCTACTCAAAACTCTACCCAACCCCTGTACTCTACATACATAAATTCCTGTATGGCAAGATACCACAAAGTTCAAAACCTTGACAGTTTCCCTAAGTACTGTCCATGACACACTGCACAGGCTGCAGAGAGAACGTTCCCTTCTCTGCTGATTAGAAGTCATTAAGAACAACTCCTGTTCCATTGTTTCACTCACCAAACCCAAATGCCCCTCACCAAACTCTCCAATGCCTTTGAACTACATCATTTGATATCTTTCATGATTATAATTCACTATGTTCAAACCCTCTGCTTCTTACAGGACAATTTACTTAACCAGGGCTTTGTCTTACAGTGAAACATTTTAGGAGCGTTTAGAAACAGAGAATTAAAAAGCATTAAGAGCATTTATTCAGAATTACACTTGATCTAAAAATTCCATTTAAACATTTTTGATTTTAAGCAAGAAAAATAGGTCAGATACCTTCTGTTTGGAAACTAAATCAAATATTCAGGACGTGTAAAAAACCTAGTTTAGATCTATTTCCTGACTAATCATAACCCTTTATCTCTCCTCTGAAAAATGCTTCATAGAAGTTTCCCTTGTGGATAATTCCTTCCTGTACCACCTTCTTAAAACTAGCCTAGATTTATTGCTAAGGAACTACATATTCAATATAATACCTGCTTTGGCATCAAATGATGGATTTGATATGTTTACAATAACCTCTGTATTTTCCTTGGTGATATCTCCACTAACTATTTGGAGTGTGATGGAACCAATCTTCATTTCATGCACTCCTAATTGTTCATCAGAAACAGGCCTAATGAAACCTGCAAGGGAAAGAAAAATACATTAAATCACTTCTCCTTTAGTTTGGAGTATTATTCTCTTCCACTGATTGAACCTTTTACTTATCCTTTTAAGGAATATGGTCTAGATTAAGTTTGATGGATGTAGAGTGTCTCTGTTTTACTCTTCATTTCTGAAAGCTGGGAGGCACAGTATTCTTCCTGTTTAAATGCTATGAAAGCGAAACCATTTCTATTCCTGTAAATTTATGCAATATGAATTCAGAAAATGGCTTCAGGGTTTATCTGATCTGACCAGCTCAGAGTTTCCTGAATTAATTCTTACAACAATGGAGCATCCAGCTTAAGTGTTGCCAGTAATGGAGATCAGATCACATCTCTTTTGTAAGTTATTTTCTATTTACCTTCATGGATATAAAACTGTTCCTTTCTTCTAGTCTAAACTTATCTAACTCACATTTCATCTGCCCACTCTTAACTTCATCTCTCTGATATTCAGCAGCTGAGGAGGAAGAGCTTTATATTTTTACGAATAAGCCTCTGCCCTTAACGCAGTGCACTCATGTTTTGGCTGTTGTGTCCCACTATTGTCAATTAATAAATGGAAATGAAATTATTCACTCTTTCTACATAAATGTATATACATGTAGGAGATTAAAGCTACAGAAATACATTTTATTTATGGCTCGTTTGGCCAAGAGATTGCAAGGTCTTATATCCTTTGAGCAGGACAAACTAGTGTGTCTCCTATCAGAACACCCTCTTTGTTTTGGTAAGACTGGCCTCACTGAGCGTTCAGCATGCCCTCAACAAAAGAAATTCCTCCCTAAGAATTTTACAAATTACATTTAAGAATGCAAGTCCATTAGGAGGAAAAAAATGCCCTCTGTCCTGATGATATTTTTTCTATTTCCTGACACACATAAAACCACTTAACAGTATTTACATTCTGTCCCACCCCTATACAACTTACTTGGCTGTGCTGCTGCGGCATTGCAACTTTCATCTGCCCTAAGTTCTAGTTCAGTCGTAAAAGCCTAAGAGGAAAAAAGTATGCAAGATAGTATTTCACAAAATATACACTGAATGTTTCTGTAATTAACAGTCATGCAGCTCTTGCTAAGGCACCTCACACATTTTATAGTCACATTTAACTGTTAATAGCAGCGGAAGACCCAGTGTGGACAGTGTGATAAGAGAGAGCTCTGCATTGCCAGAACTCCTCTGTAAAAAGATGAGGGAGCACCTACAGGCATTTACGGTGCCAATTTTGTCTGCAGCTTCAGCTTGCTGAGAGTTGGTATTTCAGAGACACTGGAAAGACATCTCATTGTCACTGGCCCATACCAGTAAGAAAGTGCCAAATTATTCCCTTAGAAAGCAGTGTAAGTAAAACAGATTATTAAAGTGCAACTAGAGCAGTATGTTACAAAGACACCTTTGTCCTAAGAAGAATTACCTGAATGTTCTCAATATCTGGTGGATTCAAGAGAAATATAACTTCCTGGAGATTCACCCGAGGGTGACTACTACTGAACCTAAATACCACATCAAACATTAACTTAGAAACAGTGGTTTTAGGAAATCCAAATCCTCCAGTTCCAATAGCTGGGAAAGTGATTGATTTCAGTCCAAGTTCTTCAGTTTTCTTCAAGCAGAAACTGATTACATTTTCTAGGACCTGTAAAACACAGCAAAGGTACTTTTTTTTCTAAAGGTATCATTTATTATTAGTTCCAAAGAAACTGGTATGACAAGCAGCTCTGAGTGCATCAAGGCATCTTTAAGGCCACTCCAACAGAAGAAAACTGAGTCAAATCATCTAAATTAACTGTTTAAACCTGACATTTCAGGACAGATCCCAAATAAATATGTAGCTGGGGTGGATGGGGGGGTTAATAATTAAAATATACCTTCTCTGTCTGTCCTCTAACCCAGTTGGGTAGTATGACATGAAAGATGTGTTTGCAGGTCATAGCACATCCACTGGTGCAGAGGACACTCCCAGGACCAGCAAACTGATTTTGTTTTTTGTTGTCAAACTCATCTTGGAGAGCTGGTCCAGCTCTTTCCAGCAAGGCTTTGCAAAGAGGCCCCACACCAAACTTCAGATCTGTGCCAACACTGTTGACGACAACATCTGTCTGCAACAAAATTACAACAAAAATAGCTACAGCCAGAATTTGAGCAAAAATATGCATGAAGATTAAAAGCCCTACCAATGCAACACACGGCAAAAGAAATAAGATACCAGTGAACACCCAAACCAGCAGCCCAGGCAGGTACCTATTTCCCCTAATATCCAACCAAGATAGCTACTTTTACAAAGTACTTTAGTAATTCCACTTTAGGAAAAAAAAAGACAAAAACAAACTCTTTTAAATGTTGGCCTTAGATCTGGAAAAGGAACAAGATCTAGCTGGGAATTGAAACATCCTGAAATTCACAGCTACTCTCTAGAACTGGCTGCAGTCACAGATCTCAACCTACACTCAAGTTTTGCAAGCTTCCATCCTTGTTTAGCTAGCACACAGCTGTTCTTTCCTTGTGTAGCAAGTGCTTGTAAAACCTACTGTCTTTTCTTTTTAATTAAAGATCTTACCATGAAGTCAGAAAGGAGTCAGAAAAGGACTTACCATAGCTTCCTGAATATTTTTCTTCTCCACTCGTATGCAAAGTCTTTCATTTGTTGTAACCATCTTCAAAACCCCTTTTCTATTCTCCTTCTGGCTCTTCTTCAGCATCAGGCATTTTGTAGAGAATGATTCAGCTGAAAATACTTTTCTTACTGTCTCACTCAGAACCTGAATGATTTCTTCTGAATTACTCACAAGATGGACCTCCTTCAAGCTGCTGTCCTCCTTTAATTCTTCCAAGGTCTCCTTGATGGAGGATACAACTGAATCTGCCCATATCTGTGCTGGAAAGCCAGCAATCCCTCCACTTATAGCAGGCAGAGCTATGGAACAATGATTGTATATTTCAGCCAGCTGTAGACATTTTTTCACTGTCTTTTTTAACACCCACATACACCTTTGTGATTCCTTCTGGTTCCACCTGGGCCCCACGGCGTGGATGACGTTCTTGCAGGGCAGTTTCCCAGCACGTGTGATCACCGCGCAGCCGGGCTGCAAATTCCCGTTCCTTCTCACCAGCTCATCACACTCCTCCTGCAGTGCTGGGCCAGCTGCTCTTGACAGGGCAGCAGCAAGGCCACCAATGTGTTTTAGGTCTTCATTAGATGCATTCACCACAACATCAACAGGGTAGTCACACAAGTTACCTTTATACACTCCTACCACAATTCCACCTGGCAGGTTTCTTTCATAGTAGACCTTTCTTTCCACTTCATCACCAGCTCTTCCACCCTTCTGTTCTTCTTCTTTTTCTTCCTTAATCCTAATGAAACAGCTAAATTTCTGCTTTGCTTCTAAAACACATAAATCTTTCCTCTCAGTGAAGAACTCCTTTGCCCCTGGTTTATCAATTGGCACATTTTTTGAGTAAAGAGATGAGATAAATTTTTCAAACATGATGAATGCTTTTGGCACTTCTGACCTTGGGCCCCTAAGGGAAATACATGGTATCTTGCTGTCAAAATGTACTGTCACACCTTTCTTCTTCAATTCTTCACAAACACCAGACTTCTTATTCTCTACAAACTGCACTACCAGCCCTGAATTAGCTGGGATCACTTTTTCAATGAGTGTGTTTCTATCTAAAAAATCATTAAGTCTCTGATAAACCTCTGTTACAGCCTTAGAAAAGCCAGCAATAATAATTTCATTTTCTTTTCCAACAGACTGCCAAGTAATGACAATTTCCTGGGAAGAATTATAGGTCTTGAGCAAGGAGAGAGGAAGGTTCTTCCACTGATCCTTTTTAATGACTTCACCATCCTCCACACTGATGCACTTGTATTCTAAAGCTGTTTTTATTTGCTTTTCTGCTTCTAGAAGATCTTTGGGAGTGTTTCCATATAGCAACACAGTATTATCCTGAAGTTCATAAAAAGTATTAATTTTTTCCCTAATGAATAACATATCTGAAGTTTTTTTATTATCTACACACCGTAGATAGTGGAAAATATGGGGATGAATGGTAACTGATGTACATGGCATACTCAATACCTTTTCCAGTAAGTCAGCTTTGATTTTATATACTTCTGCAGGTAATCCACACAATTGAACAGCCTTTTTTTTGTCATCATAGAAGAGCTTTAGGCATGGATATTCCTTCTGAATATTCTCTTCTAAGCCAGCATTGTGCAGCACAGCATACTTCCCTGGGATCACTGACACAGAAATTTCTATGCTCTGTTTTTTCCTTTCACTTTGCTTCATGCACTCCCTCACTTCTTTCTCTGCATTGTCCACTGCTGCTCTGTTGCCTGCAATCACCACCATCTTCTCAGAAATATCAGTTATGATCAGAGCAACATCTTTTGACAATCTGTTTTTCACATCTTCCCAACCTGATGAATTGACTTCACATTTTATAGCTGTGTAACGTGCCATGATACGCGAGAACTCAGTGGAAGCATCTTGCTGCCATGTCTTAAGAAACTTAATCATTGGCTTTTTCTGCTTGCAGAGAGATAGTGATGGGCACAGTGTAACTTCTGGGTTTGCACAGTCTGCTTGGGGCCATTGGAGCTCAGAATGGCAAACTGCCATTTCCTGGTTTATGTCTTGGGTCAGATTGGCATGCCTTTGTAAAAACTGCCATACATACGGGTCTAGTGGCATCCCAATGGGGTCTGGCATCTTGACAGCTGGTCTTTCTTCTCCATAGAGAGCTGTTCCCAGGGAGTGGTAATATGGATGCACAGAAATCAGCGTCTGATCCAGTAAATGTTGCTTTTCCAAGACCGTGGTTAGATCTAAAAGTTAGTGCACATATGTACAAACAAACACTTATCATTAACTTCAAATCAGGCAAATGTCTCTGTTCTTAGAGCTGTTACACTGATTTTTCTTTTCTTTCTCTTTCATTTCAAAGAGCTGTTTTTATGTCTTTCTGATTTCTAAACTACTCTGCAGGGGACAAGATAAAAGGCCTGATTCCAACTTGTCTGGTAAATATACTCATGTCTCATTCCCATGAATGAGCTACACCCTGCTCATTTCCCAAGAAAGCTCCACCACAGAGCAGGGTCTTATCAACATACTACTATGAAATACTTTTTACCCTCAACTTAAAATAAAACTCTTAGTGCCAGTGCATTTTTTTTTCTTTTCTTTTTTTTTTTCTTTTTTTTTTTTGCCATTTTTGTTGGAATGGACTAAGCAAAGAAATGTAAATGTTTGCAGGAACTTAACACCCCATTACAATGTTCCAAATTACATTTTAATTTAATGTACAAAATATCCTCCAGAAAATCCTGAGTCATAAGAAAATCACCTGGCAGATAAACCTTTTTCTGAAAGTAAGTTTATGAAGCCAAGAGTTGCCTAACAGATATTTACCAGAATTGCACTGGCCAAAAAAAGGGACAGTGCTTCGAGGAATGCCAGAAATAGTAACAAGATTTTTCTTTAGCTCTGTTCTTCCCTGATAATGAAGATATTGACTTAATTAGCGTGAAATGAGGATATTTGACCTTATTTTGTTTCTGAAAGCTAACTGTGCAAGCTCAAGTCGTTGACAGATTCTGCTCTGTCCCTCTACCTGTAAGTAAAACTGGTTTTATATTGCATAAAAAAACTTCTGCAAATGGAGTAAAAAACACCAGTGAGAAAACCCCATGCACAAGGCAGGTATTTAAATAAATCTCTGGTAACAAAAAACAAAACAAACAAAAAAACACCCAATATATACTGAAACTCTAGACATGCAGCAGTATTTCTACATCCAGAGCACTACCTAGGAACAGGGCAGTGTACATTGACTTCAGCAACAGAAAGCCAGGTTTCTCCTAATGCCCACACTTGCAGTAATTTTCTTTCAGATCATGTGCCTGTGAGTACCTTGGTCAGGCCAAGGGCAGTGTTACCTTTGTGGTCACAGAAAGTAATGAGGGCTGAGTCCTCCTCGGGCAAGAGCTGCACATCCGACACGGGGCCCCCTCCGTTGCGTGCGCTCTCAAAGTACACTGTGAGGTAGTCTGTGGAAATGTGCTTTGGCAGGTTTTCAGCCTTGATGGTCCGTGTCAATTCAAGAAGCCTGGCAGTCATTTTGAATTCTCTGACTCGCTTGTGTTGTGAACATTTTTCGACAAATTTTTTAGTATCTGGAAATGGAAGAGCAATATGAACTGTCTGTATTTTGCTGTGTCATTATCAGCCCTGGCTATCACTTCAGGCAGAGAAATGAGCACAGTCTACTCCCTGTACTTGGAACAAAA
Organism: Prinia subflava; assembly: GCF_021018805.1. Taxonomy (NCBI): domain Eukaryota; kingdom Metazoa; phylum Chordata; class Aves; order Passeriformes; family Cisticolidae; genus Prinia; species Prinia subflava. The sequence goes on from NC_086252.1 coordinate 30,124,441, forward strand.
CTGTCTCTGGTGCCAAATAACTCTGCGTTGCAATAAAAAAGGGGAAAAGCACATAACCATGTTACTCTCTGCTATTCACTACTATTATGTATCTGTTCCCATCTCATAAGTATACTGTCTTCTCTAAAGGAGACTTTATATAATCCCCACACTCAGTGCACTTTTAATTCTTCATCTAGTCCAAAATAATATAGAAAAAACAAAACATTCTTATCCAATTTCAATTAATAAACATGCCACAATTTTCTTTTTTCAGTGTAACATCTGGATCATAGGCACTTTTGTGGAGTTATATATAAGACATTTTTCTTGAGAGACTGCAATCCAGGTACTATTTTAACAGTCTGGATCTCTAGTGGGAGGAGAATCAAGCTCTGAAAGCTATTACTCAAGCTTATACATGGAAATCAATAATGGTGTCATCCTGTCTTACCAATACTTTTTATAAAGGTAGTTACAGCAGCATTTATTTCAGGTATCAGTTCAACACTAAAGTCAGCATCTACAGTCAGGCCACTGATGTTCTCCAACAGCATCTGTAAGCAGTTAGGACTGCATCTCTCTGTGTTCTCAAATACCACTGAAGGTGAGGCCTCTGCAGAGTCAACCTTCTCCTGGAGTTGACTGTTTGGAGCGAAACTCTCTGCTTTCTTCAAGGCTTTTGTATCATCTGCAGCAGAAAGATAAGCCACACAAAACACTGGTACACATTTCTTGGAATAAACAGATTCTTCTTACCCTTTCTTTCCTCTCCCAAGAAAAGAGATTGCTAACCAAACAAATACGACAAAAATGTTCAAATATGAACATTTTGAGATCCAAAACAGCCCAGATGCAATATTCCGCAGGGTTGCAGGCAGCTTCTTTGGTGGCACAAAACCATACCTGAGTAAACCTGTCCAAGGTCACTGGTACGTCTCTGAGTCAGAGATTAAACTGAAGTCCACCGGCGTAATAGGCCTCAGATGCTGGTAAGGGTTGAGAGACCTTGCAGCCTCTGCATCTGTTTCTTAGCCAACATGCAGGCAAAACAAACCTGAACATAGCTCAGGACATCCACAGGCACCATGGGCCACACGCAGCATTGTGTGACTTGATGTAAAGCCTCCTGATGACCACTGTGCCTGCCATCAGTGCAGCGTGACAGCACTGGAGGGACCAGCACAAAGGGCTGGCAGGGATGCATCAACATTTTGCAAACAGAAAATGTAACAGAGGTGCCCACTGAGTATGCCAGAAATCCAGTGTCTGCTCTTTCCAAACCAAGACACAGAGGCAAGCACGTCTCCAGCTTTGCAGACAGATGAGGGTGGAGGTGTGAGAGAACCTCCAAACTGGAATGACCAACAGGATGCCTCTGCCTGCTCACCGAGGTACAAAAACTACTGATACCAAACCCATAACATTTCCAGAAGACAGCTGCTTTTGAAGGCCTACCACCATAAACAAGAAAACTAAAGGAATAAGAAGCAACAGTTCTTCAGATGCTATTTACTAATTTCTAGACTGCTTGAAGGAGTCATCTCCTCCACTCTGTCCAATGAAGAAAATACCAAAAAGCCAAAACTGAAAGCCAGGCTGAGCCAATGAAGCAATTGAGAGCAGCATCTGAAGATTTCCAGGTTCTTCTCTAGTATAACTAAAAAATAGATGACAACTTGGAGAACTGGAACTCATGTGTGGAGAAAAACACCAACATTTTTGTTTTATGAATAATCAGCACACAGAGTGATGGATAACATTTTACCTTTTGTTTGAAGGCTGCTTATGGCATCCAAAGCCTAAAATAAAATGAAAGTGAAATATCAGTGACGGATTAGACACTCTCACCACTATTTCAAAGCTCTGGTTAGGATTACAACTTTTATTCACCTTTGTGGGAACTGATTTTTCTTCAAATGTCTCCTCTTTAGTAGCTAGTGCTGTTTCAGGCTCTGTGACAATCAACTTCAATTCTCCTTCTCCTTCCAAATGCAACTGATGAGACAATCTCTCAAGAACTCGTTGCTTGACTAAATGAAACAAAAAAAGCCCTGTGAATATCTGAATGGAAACACAGCTTTACATTGCATGGCATTTTCCCACCGTTACGACACTGCTGCGGTTTAGGAATGGCATTCTGCAATTTATTGTTTCCACTGAAACGCGCCAGACCTCGCTGCTCGCTCACTTCCCCTCCTTCCCCCCTCCCCACGCTGTGGCAGAATGGAGAGAACTGAAGGCACAAAAACGTCAAGGATTATAGGACGAGATGAGAACAACAGGCTACAAACAGCAATGAAGTAAGAAAAACGAGCAGGAAGAACACCAATACTGATAACAGAGTGTACAAGACAGGTGAACACCGTTGCTCACGTGCAGCCTACGGCTAAGGTGGGATTGAATATCCCCACGGAGCTGGCTGTGCCCCTCCTGGCTCCTAGAAAAGTTAACCTCGCCTTAGCTGGGACAAGGATATACACATATACTGTCCCACAAAATGGCTCATAACACTGACGCAGTATGCACAAGGCCTTCCTCCTTAGAAAACAACTCGGGAAGGACAGCAGAGGAAATTACTCTTGCGAAAAACTGTCAGAGATGCAAAACGCGGCTCTATCATGGGTTTCATGGTGGTACCTGGAGAGTCCTCCCATGCCTTAAACATCCTCTTCCAGACAGGGCTGAAATGGCTTGGGCTGTATGTCCTGAACTTACCAGCCAGGAGAGCCAGCAATTGGGAAGCATGTTAAAGCAAGAAAAGGAAAAATTGTATATAGGTATGTGTACAGGTATCTGTGTGTTTCTGCACATACGTGCTTGTGTATGTATACATTTAATTCAACTGCAGCTAAATCCTTTCCAGCTTGCTGCAAGTTTATAAAAACATGTGCATGTTACAGATGTCATATTTTAAATATATATGTGTAGCTAATCTAATAGTTAGATAAACATAAGATTTATTATTCTGAGTGCAGTTTAGAGACTACTACTGTGCATCAAGATGAGTATGTATGTATATATTCCTCCTAGGATATATTTATTTTCTTACAGCCTTTATGCCAAACACAATCCAGAGGCTAATACTAAGCACCATCTAAGCATATATAGAAGGAAATGTCATATTCTGAGTTAGAAGTGACTCACAAAGATCATCGAGTCCAACTTTTGGACCTGCACAGGACATCTGCAAGAATCACACCATGTTTACATACAGTCTATTCTGTATTACATAGTAGAGGGTGTATACGACATATTCTATACTACAGATACTGCACAGCACGTACCAGACGGGATATATTATCACATCGTATTACTAACTAAATTAGTACGTATCTTTTAACTTGCAGAGAGTTTAGACTTGTGAGTTACGACCCCAAAGACCTCCGCAGGGAGCCCACACACTAATCCATGTCCCGCCGGGTCCCTTCCCCGGATCCGCCCGGCCCGGCCGCTCACCCTCGGGGGAGGCAAAGCAGACGAGGATGTGCCCGGTCCCGGTCCCGGTCCCGGTCCCGGTCCCGGTCCCGGTCCCGGTCCGCAGCTCGCACTCGCCGCCGCCCGAGCGCTTCTGACTCTGGAAGTAGCAGAGCAGCTTTTTCCTGAGCGCGGGCGGCGGCTCGGCGGGGCCCCAGTCCCCTCGCACCAGCAGCGGGAAGGAGCACGGGCGCTGCCCGTCCATGGCCGCCCCACCGCTCCTCTCCCCGCTATCGCTTTCGGTTCCCGCAGCCGGGTGCGGCTTTTCCCGGCAGGCACCTTCCTGCTGTGCCTGCGCCGTTCCGCGATAGCCCCACCCGGGCCGCCTCCTCGTCCCCCCGGGCACAACCGCACACCTGCGCCCTTGCGCTCCTTTCCCCCTAGAACATCCAAAGCGCTCCCTCGCCTTATCTAATGCCCTGCTTGCCCCTCTCGCTGTTGTCCCAAGAGAAGTTCTTCCCCGCGCCGTGCAAGAAGCCAATCCACACACAGTCGAGGATTTGATTCATCTACAGTTCTGCATAGAGAAGGGGGCTGGGTGGCAAATCCACAAAGCCAGCACGGTGACTACCAAAACTTTTCAGTCTTTGTACTTTTTAGCAAAAAATGGCATTGATGTTTGTAAAACATGGAATGTTAATGCATGTTCTTATGGGTTATGGTATGTTAAAAATCATAAGTAACCACTGTAAATATATTATATGAAAATGTAACCTTAGTTCCAGCCCGCCTTGGAATTCACTGATCCTGAGGCAGACACCACCCAAGAATTACCATTTAGGAAAAGACAAAGAATTGTCGGGGAATCTGGTTGGCATCAGAAAGGAGGATGCGTTACGATAAGCAATCAGTCCTTCCTCCCGTGGACAGCAGAGCCGTCAGAGCACCATCATCGCCAGGATCTCTGGAGAAGAACATCCTTCCATTCACAAACCTCGGTTTCCATTCACCCACAGGAAGCCCGAAATTGGCACCTCCACTACCGAAGGAAAATCTTTTTAACAGACCAACGACCACTATGAATTCGAATAACCGGTCCCGGGAACAAAGAGACTGTGGGGAAATCTTGTGCCAGGGGCAGAATAAAGTGTATAAAACCTGAGCCCCTAACAAGGCAAATTTGTGAACTTTGGGGGGGCAGCAGTGTGCCAGATACTGTGTCCCAGTTCACCCGTTGGCGATCCCGGGTATATTGTCAATGTAACTCTGCTGGGGTTTTTACCGAAATTCTGTAATTTGATTTTTCAATAAACCAAATCATATTTTCAATTGGACTTTTGGATTGGCATTTATAAAAATGTTCATTGGCTACAAGTTACTTAGTTCTCTTATTAATTAGTATTCTATCTTCTGTTGGTTGATGATTGTCTTGCTTCTCATGCCAATTAGTTCATATGCTCAGTCTTTCTCTTCTTTTGGGTCAGTGGGCCATGAGTTGGTGGTCACGATCTCTCCTTGCTGGAATTACCTTAACCCAGATGATTCAGCACACTTGCTGTGTTGTCTTTGTTTCTTCCGTATCTTGGGGCTTCTGCCAAATGCCTTTGTGGTCTGTAAATTCTGCATTCTTTGTGCCCACTATCGGGTAAATCTTTCTTCCCAAGCTTTGTTAACCTCCTCCTAAGTCTCAAATCATTGAAATATGTTAAGCCCTAAATCTTAACAAGGCAATTCTACTAACAAGTAATTTGTTTTCCTAACACCAGGACATCAGTATGAGCTTACTTGCCAGCTACCTGTTTATTGGATGAAATCTCCTTTTTTGTTGATTAAACTTGAAAGTATACAAAGATCAAACAGCAAAGAACATGGTTCCTTAAGGAAGATTTTACATATTCCACATTTTGCATCACTGCTGCCAGAGGGACAAGATCAGGGTGGAACAAGTTGTGTCAGGGGAGATTTAAATTGGGTATCAGGAAAAAGTTCTTCACTCAGAGGGTGGTTGTACACTGGAACAGGCTCCCCAGGGAAGCGGTCATAGCACCAAGCCAGACAGCATTCAAAAAGCATTTGGACAATGCTGTCAGGTACATGGTGTGACTCTGGAGGATGTCCTGTGCAGGGCCAGGGGCTGGACTTGATGATCCTTGTGGGTCCCTTCCAATTCAGGCTATTCAATGATTCTTGGACCCTTTGTACATTCCTGCCTCTGGCCTTTGCCTGTTAGAATAAACCATTTGGAAAAGTAGCATGTGTCACTCTCATGGCCTGCAAAGGCCAGGGGCACAGGTTTCTGCTCCAGGCTTGATGCCCTAGGCCCCTGTAATACAAGCACTGGTGAAAAAACACCTTGGTGTCTTCCGCAGCTTCTTGTAGAGCTGGGGAAGCTGAGACCTGATGCAATAGAAGCTCCTGGAGAGAATGGTCAGACTAGTACCAGTGACCCATCAGCAGCAATGAAGCACCTGGAGCCATCTCCTCTGGCTCCTGGCACACTGGTGAATCACTGGCCACAGGTATTTCTTACAGGGATTTAATAGGTTTATTCACTGTGCAAGCAAAACTTTACTTTTGGCCCCCATATTTTTTTCCAGCTCTAGGTTAAATTGATTTCAACACACTTGATTTCAATAGTCAGCAATTTTCAGTGGTTAGAAAACTGACATAGTAAAAAGCAAAAAAGCCCAAAGGGAGCAGTTCCAGCGCTGTCACAGAAGGAGTGATGGGATGGGTACAGCCTGAGGTTTATGGCTCTACTGAGATACTTGACTCAGATTCATGTTATTTCACACCACCTGCCCTAGAAAAGGTGTTCCTTGGCCACAGTTACCCTACAGTACTTATTGCTCATATGCACACACCGACCCATGGTAAAACTTTAACACTAACCTAACTAACTATGCAAAGAAAGCATTGGAAGATTTGTTTCTCAATCATACAACAAAGTAAGTCAAACCCAGTACATTCAGAGGAGCCAAGGGCTTTTCAAAGTTGGTGGTGCTGCAAAGTAGCAGGGTTATTGTATTAAAGACAAGTCAATCCATACCTGTAATGTCAAGTTCACTGAAGTTCACGTGTTAGAAACCAATGCTAAATCTTCAAAGAGGTTTAGACAAACACAAGCCATTAAGTACAACTGGTTTATTTATTGAAAACTGAGCTAACATAATTCGTTACAAGATTGTCACAGAGTGTAAGAAGGCACAGAAATGTAACACTGAAAAGTCTATGGCTGCATTATCCCTTCCAATTCTTCACCAGCAGTTAGGAAGGCCCTAAGGCTGTGAGAAAGGCTGATACAGTACAAAGGCTCACTATGTAATCTAAAAGAGGATTGCAGTACAGTATTGTGCTTGAGTGTTAATACATTCAGCTGCTCCAAGTGTAAAAAAGCTTCAGGGGGATCAGAAATTGCCAGAGATTGCTTAAATCAAGACAGAATTTAATTTGACACAATTCTTTATTGTTTTTGTTGTCTGTTTTGTTGCAGGTGTTTCTATCCTACATAAAAGCTGAAAGACATGCAGTTGTGGCTGCAATCAAAATACTTACTTAGTAAAAGTGATAAGGTATTCTGGGTAAGCTTGAATGTCATTAAAAATTATGAACATGGATGGCTGGTTCATATTATCAGTTGAACTATCAAACAGATCTACAGAGTTGCTAGAATTTTTTTGTGCTGGAGTAACTGATCCTTTTTTCCCCAGAGAATATTCTCCAACAAGGACTCGGGCCAAGTACATGTACTTCTTCCCATTTGCATCTGGTTTAGAGTAGAGGTCGTTGGCAGAATATTTGGCATTAACAGCGAAGTACGTTCCGTTTCCAAAGTTTGCAGCTGTAGTGAGAAAAGCAAAGGTTTGAGAGTATTTCAGTAGCAGCAATTCCTTATCTGCCACCTTGAGAGCCTGGGAATCTCTGGACAACTCTGCTTTTTATTTGCAATAGGGAGATACAACAAAATAAATAAATATATAAAAATAAATAATTTTGCATACAAGGACTATAACAGCATGGGGAATCAGTCCTAGCCCTATACAGGAAAACAAGAGTTGTTTTGAAAGTTACCGTGCATTCCAGCATAGCTCCGGTTAAATCCATAGTTGTTGATAAAGGTTAATGACTCCTGACTCGTCCCATGAAACAGAAGCCGCTCATTATTTTTGTTGCCATTTTTTTTATCCATTTCACACTTTTTAATTTGGTAGTTTTTCCAGAAATATAGGTTCTGTACCCTTTCAATCTGTGAAGTTTGAAAGTAAGACAGAAAGAAAGTAGGTAGGTTGCTGTCATGAAAAAATTATCCTATCAATCATTCAATCTGTTTCCAAGATTCCCCTCCTAGCTCCAATGCACATACATTAAATGATGAAATAAATTAGTCAAATCCTTCCAAACTTTGCCGTGACATAGAGCAGAACCCAGCCCAAACCATGAGACAAACACTTCCTGGGAAACAATACAGGAGTTTTTCACAGGTTTCCAGGCTGTAGATGTCTGCAGGGCCTGTACAGCACACGTGGCTTATGTGGGCAAAAGATGTGCTCTGCTACAGCAAAAACCATTCCAAGGAAGAGCACTGTCCCCTTGAGCTGAAGAAGTGACTGCTTAAGAACTGCTCCAAATACCCCAAATGCAACATTAAACTGATTAAAGCTGAATAAAGTTAGTGACAGCCAGAAAGACTTGTCCAACTTTAGAAATCCCAGGGACATTTCTTTTTCTGTTATTATCAGTATCCTTCATCGCTTGCCATCAAGTTATTTATGCTCAGAAATGATGACTTGCTTTTACCTTTTCAATTTTGAAAAACTGACAGGACTGCAGAAACCTTTCTTGCACATCCATATACTCTCTGGAGTCTGGTTTTAGTTCCACTATTTTGAGTCGCTCATTTTCCATATGGTCCCACGTTGGAGGGAGCACTGTTGACTTTAGATCTGCAGAAGAAACACGATCAATCATACTCACCCAAATTCCCTGCTTAGAATTAAACACGACCTGCTACAAATCCTTCTAGAAATCCATACATCTTGCTTATGGATGACTCAGAAAGATGTATTCCCTTGTATTGTAAAGGACCATAGTAAATGGAAGAGGGTATGGCTCCAGAACAGAAGTGAGCCTAGATCACTTCTGTGATCACTTAGATCACTTCTAGATCTAGAAGAGATCTAGAACGACAATTGCTACAAAAAAAATTATTGTAACTAAGCTTGTTGAGAACGCATTACTCTCTTTTCAAAATATTTTAAATAGCTGCAAGGCTCTTTTATTTCCCAATTTGGTTTCTTTCTACATTCTCCAGAAAAGCACCTGCCCAAAGCTCCTAACATATATTTTAAATACTCTCATCATTCCCTCCTCCTTTCTCTTACTGGATGTAACCAGGTTTTCACATGGGAACATCTGTCTGTCAAGCTGCTTTTACTTACCTTCAGATTTGTCAACACGTATAATGGGTATCTGTCTTCCTTGGGCATCTACAGCAGTCTTACATTCCATATCCACTGTGTATATTTGCTCACTAATGGTGACTTCAATAGTTTTCTGCTTTCTTTTGTAAGCATTTTCCAACTCCACATTTGTGAGACTGTTGAAGGGCACATAAGAATCCTTTTCAAAATATTTCCATTCAATTGAATTTTGTAAAAGTTTTGCCTCGGTCTCTTTAGCAGCTTTTACCCTGAGGATCATTTTCTGAACAGTTGAAGAAGCCTTCCAGACATCTTTTGTAACCCCTGAAATTTCAATAGAGGTATTCTTCAAATCAAGCTTAATTTTTAACATCTTTTCAAGGTCATCTAGTTTTTCACACTCCTCTTCACCAAAATGAGAGATAGATTCATCTACAATTTCTGTGTCAGAGTGTTCTTTTGAAATTTCTCTTCTCAGCCACTTTTCAGCTTCTTCCACTTTGTTTTTATTTTCACCACAAATCTGCACAACAGCCAGGTCGATTTTCTTTTCCGAAACCACTTTGGTTTTTTCCTTTGGGGAATGTTTCTCAGAGCTCCAGAGTGCTACATTGAAATACATAAACATTGTCATTAATATTAATCTTTATTAGCTGGTGCTAAACAGATTGATCTATAACCTGTATTTAAGTGACATCTTTTTACCTCTACTCATGTGATATGCCTTAGAAACAAATGCTTTGATTCGTGTTGCAGTGGACTTTTCTCTTTTCTGCATGCTTGCTTGGAACACACTCATCAGATGTGGCTGAAAGATGACAACTTTAATAGTTTTCACAGACGTATCAGAATTCCTTTTTGCAAAATCTGTTACTGCATCTATCATGCTGTCAGCCACCTCAGCTGGATTGCGGCGTGCCTCTCCTGAAAAAAGTTGCAGATATTTTGCTCTAAGAAGGGTTAATAACTGTTACAGATGATTAAAGCATCTTTAAAAGAACAGCTATGAACATACCCACAACCACCTGGATCATAAACAGGTTGAGAATAACGTCAGGCTGGCAATTAAGAAAGGTTTCTGTTTATCAGGAAAAGAAAGTTGGGGACCACTTTTCCAGCAAGGAAAAAATGGGAGTTTCCTTTTACTGGCTTCTCAACCAATCAGGTTATGATGTGTGTGATATGGCTTGGGTAACTAACAGACCACAGGCCTGCTGCTCAGTGGCCCAGTAGTCCATTCCTTGCTCAAAATGCAAGCCTAGTTTTATTCTTGCAAGAGGTTCCCACGCACATGGGGTGCAGTTCTGGATTCTCCAACTCCAGGGATTTCTACCATAGCTAACTGAAAATAACAAGAGAAGAAAGAGGGACAATCTGGGCTTTTTGACAGGTTCATGTTCCATCTGTATGAACCCTACTTGTGCAGCTGCTGGACACAGTTCCATCATCTACTGATTTCAGCAATGGAGTGGGTCCCTGGCTATTCTCTCATGAGCTGCCCACACATACCAGGCTGCAGGTTCTTCAGCAAGCACACACATACCTTTGAATCCTGTTAGCAAGGAAGTGCTGGCTTTAGAAAACTCATGCTCTTTATGTACTAGATCACTGTAAGGAGTAAAGCTTTCTAGCTTTCATAAGCCTCTATTTAAAGATTGCATATTTCCAAACAAATTTTCACCAAATAATAACCTCTCCAGATAAATCAAACTCATCAGCTGAGCCCTGAGATCAGCAGAATCACATGCACTGAACCCTTTTCAGAAAAGGGAGACACAGACCTGTTCCAATTGCTGGGAAGGCGACAGAGGTGTACTGCTGCAGATGACACTCCTGGAGCACCTGGGAAACCAGGGACCTGATATCCTCGTGGTTAACCACATGAATTATTTTTTTGCATGGCAGGTTTCCTGCCTGGGTGATGATGTATTTGTTGACATTTTGCTGAGCTGAAACATAAGTAGGAGAAAATAATCAACAATTAGGCCCAATATAGATGGGTACTAGTCTAGTCCTCATTAGGAAATATTAAATGGTGACAAATATGCCCCAGGATAAGCTTTGTGTCTCCTGCCATAAAGTGAGCAGTCACTTCACTCAATTTTCATTTCCAAGGCACATGAACTTATTTTATTTTTGTAAAATGTTTGCCTCCTTTGGCAAATAAATTTAGTGTGTGCCTTTATTTGTCAGGTTTGCTCAGTAAACTTGGAGAACTTCATGTAGAATGGCAGTCTGCCTTCTCACACACACACACAAATATGCCACCTACCTGCAGGCCACCTAGCCCAAATTACCCTCTTGGCCTGTGCAAGAGAAGCTTATTTACCTTGGATCTCTTCCACATAATTCTTTTCCTTTGGTTGCTCTTCCAAGCTGACCTGCACACCTGCATATTTCTCACTTCCCTTATTTTCTGGCATTTTAAACCACATACTCATCCATCTATACTCCTCTTTCATTATACTTGCTGTCCAGCAGCTGTATTTGGCCTACAAATAAATGCCTCTTCTGAGGCAGGAACCCAGCTTCACACAAAAGCAGTCATCCAGAAGATGTGCTAGTGAGTTACTAATTAAGCCAACAGCAAACTTGTTTCCAGTGAGAGATGGTTTATCTATTAACATTTTTGCCAGCATCACTCCTTGCTTATAGCTCTGTTTGATGTAGACTCTGTTTTTATCATGGAAATCTTCACAGGAATAAGAAGATGCAATAACTAATAGGTTTGGATCTTTATGTATGCTTAGAAGCTGTCTCCTCTTGAAGATTATTCTTTTCCTTCCCTCGTTATATGTTTTATAAGTATCACATTAACTGATTAAAAACTAGTTGCTGTAACACAGTGCGTAATACAGATGGACCTACAGTAGTCAGTACTGAGAAAGTATTCCAAGAGATTCCCTGCCATGCATTAACACCTTTGGAAAAGTCAGAAATGTTGTACCATACCTAGCACAGCACACTCGAATTCAACTGCTTTTCCAGCACCATTCAGAATTGCTCTGGAAACACCTTAAATGAGAAGAGCAACATGAATCCACTGTTACTGCTGTTAAAGTCTTATCTGAGGCAAAACTGTATGCATCATCACATCTAAAACACCTCGATTCTGATATCATTACAGATTATAAATTAAAAACACCATAGCAAAAATTTTAGCCTTATATGCTTTCCAATTCAAACTGAAGTTTTGAGTACCTAACAAGTTTCACTAAGGTAAAAACGCCATTGAGGTTTGTCTCCTCCTTTAGTCTGTGATGTGTTCTATAAAAAGATTTTATATATATATATATATATATATATATATATTAGTTTCCCTTTCCCTTTCTGCAAGGGAGTCTTAAACATGCCATCCTGTAACATAGATTAACAAATGAATAAAGCTTCAGACACTTCCTAATTGAACTTTTGTACCCTAAGAAGCAAAACAGAAACTACACTGTGAAATAAATAAGAGTTTAAAGCATTGAAGAAAAATACTTGTTCCTCTTCTTTTCCAGCCCTTCCAAGCACACATACTTTTTTCACACATAATAGTAATTAAAATACCTATTTTGAGGTTGAAGGTTTGGTTTGTTATGTTTACAATGGCATCTACCTCCTCCTTGGTAATATCGCCTTCCTCCACCCGGAACACCACGGAGCCAATGGTCATTTCAGACACATTGTGTGCTGAGGTTGAGGAGCTAGCAGAAAAAGCTGCAGGGAAAGAAATACAGACCCTTAGCAGAAGGGAGTGTTGATGTAAAAGATAAGGGACTTTTTCTTGGGTACAATGCCTACAGAGACCACAGTTTGGCTACAGACTCAGCCTGTGAAAAGGATTGCCTGCCATGCTAACTGAAATTATTCCTTCTCACAGGAGTCTGTACTCAACCTGCACTCATTCCCGTCATTTCTGTCATGGCAGGATGGCAGGGAAAATGTTTTGCTGCACACCTGATATGCAGACACTACTTAGTGATGTTTTACCATTGCAAAACTCCAATGTAAAAGAGCAGCAAACTTGCCAAGTCTCACTCTCTTGCTCCTGTGTGTCACAGAATTTCCAGGCAGGTTCTCTACCTCTTGAAAAGATGGAACTTTTTACCCATGTCTTATTTGTAAAATCGTAATTAAGTTTTCAATATGTAACTCATTTTTCTACAGGCAGCAGTTCCATTAAGATGGATAATTGGTTCTGCTATTCATCTGAACATGTAAAAGATTTAAGAGTATTTCAAAGACTACTTTAACACACATAACCAGGACCTCACCTGCCTTCCCAGGACAGAGGAAGACACTGACTTGTTCACAGTTTAATCAACTGTAGCAATAAAAGAAAAAGCACTACTTATGCCCTTGACACCTTATGGCTTCTGCTGTTCCAATTTGCAGGGGCGCTATCCAGATAAGGAATCACAGGAACACTTTTTTTCTTAGCATCTCTAACACTATTTTGGACACTTGGCCTGAAAATACTGCCTTTACAGCAGCCACTCAGACTTTGGGAATGACATGCTCACCAAGAAAGTACTAAATATCCATAATGAATGCATTCCCTGGAATACTTGAAAAAAAAATCAGTAGGCAGCTTCTGTGAATAAATCTTACCTGTGCTTGGGCTGGCGTCATTTGGAGAAGGCTTCTGCACTTTGACAGCTATAGACCTGTTTTCAAGTTCACCTGAAAATTCCTAGAGAATGCAATTACAATCAATCCCTGCAGAAGTCTTTACACAGTAGAAATAAAGGTTTGAAAAGCAAAGCTAAAAAACATTTGGAAAGAGCTAAATGCAAATTACTTCATGTCATCTGCCACAATGCTGCTGGGAAAGTCCTGACAGATGTTGTTCTTGGAGAGCAAGGCTATTCAGTGCGAGCAAGACACAGAATCACAAATAACTGAGAGCCCTAGTCACCATTCCATAGGGATACAGCAGCAGAAGGCATCCTTGCAGAGAGTGAGTGGCTCACACAGCTCAGCTCTTACAGGTAATGCCACCCTTCTCTATGCACAATAGCTCAGGCTTTGATGCAGTAGCCTTCAAGTTTAGCCTTTCAAAATGTATTAGCTCTTGCACAAAGTACAGAAGGCAACAGATTAGAAACACTTATCTGGACATCAATTCACAGCGTGTCTGCTCTCTTTCAGTGTGAAATGAGGAACTTGAGTGTGAATATAGAAAATTTATGCTAATGGGACACTGAAGGAGGGGAATGGAAAATACTTCTGTATTTCTGCTGGACAAGTTTACCAGCACAGCAATCCTAGCAGAATGATTCCTCCTAAAAAGACACCAGCACTCCATTAAAATTTTTTTCCAAGGCTGCGGGCACTGAAGCAGGAGTTGCAGCAAACTTGTCTGGCCTACAGACTGAAGAATTAGGTGAGTTCATGAGATAAAGAGCAATTACACTTTTGTATGTATTATTCCCAGGAAACAGAAAAGGATGGGAAGGGAGCAAGACTGTACTCGATATGTGGGTAACCACAGGAGATAGAATCAAAAAGAGAACTTTCTGTATAGGTGAGAGAGACTGTCAGCAAACCTTTTTCTTTAGTATAAAAACAAGAACCTTGCGGATTCTTTCAAGATCAGACAGCCAAGTATCATGAGACAGACTCAGATATAATATACAATAGAGAGAGGAAACCACAGTAACTAACCTGAATATTAGCTGTGTCTTTTGTGTGCAACAGAAAGTGAACTTCTTCAAGAGAATTTACTCTGTTTTTACTACTGAATTCAAATACTTTGTCAAACAATAATTTAGCAACAACAGATCTTGGGAATTCTAAATTTCCTGTCCCAATTGCTGGAAAAGTAATTGATTTCAAAGCCAGTTCTTCAGCAATCTCCAGGCATTTTGTGATTATGTCACCCAAGACCTGTAAAACACAATTGTTTTTTCAATTACTGGAGGTAATTTTTTCCCAGATTGTGTAATGTAACACTTGCCCTTTCAGCTATCTCTTGGTATTAAAATACAACCAATTCCATACACAAGGATTCACAAGGAATTTCTTAGTCAACAAAGGATCGGCCTACAGTCAAAAAAGAATGAGTGAAACTCTCTCATCTTCTATGACACTGTCCCTCATTTCAAAGGAACAGTGGCATTAAACACACTATGAATAAACTCAAATAAAAGCCCTATTACCTTTGAAGGTGCGTTTTTCTGGGACCACGCAGGTACCACAGCATGAAGCACAACATTGCAAGGCAGATTGTAGCCTTTAGTTTTCAACACAGATCCATCCTCAGCTGTTCTTCCTCCACCTTCTTTTTTCAAGTCTGCCTGAAGCATTGGCCCTGCCTTGCTCAGCAAAGCTCTACCGAGTGGCCCCTTGTCAAGCTGGAGATCTCTGCCAACACTGACAACAACAATGGATGTCTGAAAAACACACAAGCAAAACCTCCAGCTTGTAAGTATCAAACTTAAATTTTGCATTGGACAATCAAATACAGCCTGCCTGGTGGTTTACAAAGTAAATTTTTGGGACAGCAACCAGAGTGAACAAAGTTTTGGAATAAACCAGAAATTATGCTCAATCCTAATAGCATGAGCCTGCTCAAAGAAACACAAAACTGAGTTAACAATTAAATTAATTTCTGCTTAATGGGAGAAACATAACAATTCTGCATTCCTCATTTATTCATTCTACTTCCATTTGAAAAACATTTGTGCAAGTTTGTTCTCAAAGAGAGGCTTGCAGACCAAAATCTGCAAGGCAAGGCCTTCCATGCATGGCTGGTTTAGGGGGACAAGCAGACACTGAAGAAAAAGAAGACTGGGGGTAATCTAAGGAGAAAGAAGTGAGAAAAACAGTAACTTATGAATGAGAGAAATACAAAGGGCACTGAACATTGTGTCACACCCTATGTTCAGCTCCTCAAGAAGGGCTCCTATACACATTTTAACATATATTCTGCCCTGGCCAACTGGACAAGCTGCATGCACAAGCTGTGGAAGGCAACCATTCCTCAGAGGTTTGTAGGCCATTGCAGGAAGGGTCCTGGATGGAGTTGCTTCCAGGATTGGCAATCCCAGTAAAGTATCTATCATCCAGCTAACAGAAATTCAGTGCAGGAGGCAATTAGAAATCAATTAATGACACTGGCTCTCCACAGGAAGTGCAATACCAACTGCATGTTTCATGCCAGTGTTCACTAATAACATTGGTTTCACATTTTTAAGTTTTAAAAAAAGACACTTGATATTTCAATAGGAGATAATTTAGAACACTTACTGTAGCATCTTCAATGCTCCCTGTTTGCACCACAATGTTAAGGCCTTCCTGAGTTGTTATGGATGGGAAGTTCTTCGTATGCTTACAAGTTTTCCTCTGCTGAGGAACTGGACTGACACGATACGGTGACCTGTAGGAAGGTGAATCTGAAAACACTTCTCTAAATGCCTTGCGGAAGGCCTGAATGTTATCCTGTGAAAAACCCACAAGACGAACCTCCTTCAAGCTGCTGTTCTCCTTGGATTCTTCCAAGGTCTCCTTGATGGAGGATACAATTGAATAAGTACACAGTTCCAGTGGGAAGCCAAAAATCCCTCCACTTATAGCAGGCAGAGCTATGGAACGATGCTTGTGTGTTTCAGCTAGCTGTAAACAATTTTTCACTGTCTTCCTCAACAAGTCCACACACATTTCTGATTTCTCCTTGCTCCACCTGGGCCCCACGGCATGGATGACGTTCTTGCAGGGCAGTTTCCCGGCGCACGTGATCACCGCGCAGCCGGGCTCCAAATTCCCGTTCCTTCTCACCAGCTCATCACACTCCTCCTGCAGTGCTGGGCCAGCTGCTCTTGACAGGGCAGCAGCAAGGCCACCAATGTGTTTTAGGTCTTCATTAGATGCATTCACCACAACATCAACAGGATGAGTGCACAAGTCAGCTTTATAAAGCGCTATTACGGTTTCACCCATGGTCACCTGCATATAGAGCTTGCCTCTGTTACCGTGTTCTTTCTGTTCTTGCAGCTGCTCTTCTGGCTGCTCTTCCAGTAGGACTAAACAGTTGAATATTTGTTTCATATGGGCGGCCAAAAGGGGTTCTTGTTCTTTTATATAAGCCTTGGCTCCTGGCAAGTCAATTACCACAAGCTTAAAATGGAGGCCAGACAGAATTTGCTCAACTAACTTCACTCCCTCCAGCACTTTTGTCTTCGGCCCAGTCAAGGATATAACTCCACAGTTTTTCTGTGTGCTAAAGTCAATTTTCACACCTTTTTTTTGTAAGGCAGCCCAGTCATCGACTTTCTCCTTCTCAAAAAACTTTACGAGTGCCATTGCCTTTTTTTCAATGACCTTTTGCATTTGTGTGTTTTCATCTACAAAGGTGTAAAGTTCCTCAAAGGCTTTTGCTACTGCTTCAGAAAGACCAGCAATCATGATCTGAGTCTCTGCCTGCGTGACTGCTACAGCTCCATTACAGCAGTTTTTCTTGGCTAGCATCTGCCATTCCTCCTTCTGGAGGATTGACTCATCCTCCAAAGCAATACTTTTGTAGTCCAGTTCTTTCTTTACTTCTTCCTCTGCTTTAAGCAGGTCTTCAGGAGTGTTCCCTTTCAGGATGATCTCTCCTGCAGCAAGCTCATAAAAGGCACTAATTTGTTTTGATATAAACAGGCTCTGTGACAGGGTTTCATTATCAATATGCTGCAAAAACTGAAAAATGTAAGGGTGGATATTAATTGTTTTCTTTGCCATTTTGTGTACATGATCAAGTATTTCTCCTTTTACTTTATAAACTTCCTCAGGCACTCCAGATAGGTTAATGCTCTTCTGCAAATAATCATAAGTTATTTGCAGGTCTGGGAACTCTGTATGAAATTTTTCAACAAGACCAGTATCCTGTAAAAGTCCATATTCCCCTGGACTCACTGTCTTGACTTCCAATTCAGTTCTTAGCTTCTCTCTTTCAATTTCTCTGGTGGCCTTTTTGATCAGAAGCCACAGTTCTTGTTCAACCTTCTTCACAACTTCTTTTTCACCTACTAGAATGTGTAAATCCTCGGAAATATGTGGGATCATCAGAACTTCATCATGGGGAAAGCTGTTCCTAATGGCTTCCCACACTTCTGTGCTTACTTGACATTGAATTGCTTCGTATTTTGATATGATGTTTGAAAATGCTGTGGAAACATTTTCTTTCCATGCCTTGACCAATCGAGATACTGATCTCTTCCGCTCAGAAAAAATAGCTGAAGGATGCAAAGTAACTTTTGGATCTGCACAGTGGGAGTCAGGCCACACTGGCACACAATTACACTTTGCCATTTCATGATCTATTGCCTCAATTAAGGTACTATTTCTTTGCAAATAATTCCAGATATAGGGATCCAGAGGCAATGTAACTGGATCTGGCTTCTTTATCTGTGGCCCTTCCTTTCCATATAGAGCTGTTTCCAGTGAGGTGTAGTAAGGATAGACAAAGATTGGTGTTTTGTTGAGTGAATGCTCCTTTGCCAGGATATTTGTTACATCTAAAACAAACAAACAACCCCCCCAAGTTATTAATGTCAGCACTTAGGAGCTTCTTTTTTTTTTTATTGTTTGGAGGTTTTTAAACTATATTTTCTGTATAATAATGTTTGTCATTTTTAAAAACATTTTTAGATTAATTTCCTCCCCTTCCCAGACAGAAATAATTCCAAATTGTTTAAGAATTAGTTATTTTAAATGCCAGAAACTAAGTTGAAGAGAGACAGTCAAGCACAACAGCATCCAGCTCTGGGAGGAGATGTGCATAATCTCTGCTCCCATTTCTCTTATATGCTGTACTTGAAGTGCCCAGCTCCACAGTTGTTTGGGCTATTACTCAGCTCCTCTGTTTTCCCCCAAAAGACAATCTCTTTCCTTCAACTCCTCTTCATCCCTTCTCTTCACTGCAATGCCTCCAGCTTCTCCCTTGTCCTACACTTTCTGCAGTCACTCATCTTTCTGCCACTGGCTGGACAACCCATAGCATCTGCTCTCCAGCCAAAGATCTGCCTAAGAAATTGTCCTGAGATGAGCCAGACAGGACATGTTGCTGTGGTCAAGATGGCACGTGGGGGGAAGTCCCCTGTGCCCACAGAGCTGTGAACTCTTCATGGAACCCAAACTGCAACCTGAACGCTGTAAGGATCAAGGCCTGGGTGAAATAAACTGTCTAGAAATGAAAAAATTCTATGCCTTATGCCCAGCTGGTCCAAAAGTGAAGCTTGCACTCCAGTTAGCATGAAACCTGCAGCTATAGCACCAGATCTGCCATTTTACAAGGGCAAAGGAGGCATTTCTCTAGAAAATCCACATTTTGGTCTTTAAATGAGAGGTTCTCAAAGAAACAAGGGCTCTGCATTTCTGCATTACCTTTTTGGTCACCAAATGTAATGATAGCTGCATCTTCATCAGGCAGCTGCTGAACATCCACTGTTTGAGCACCTCCGTACTTCTCATTTTCAAAGTAGACGGTGATGTAGTGACTGGGGGTGTTGGGTGGGATATTTTCAGCCCGAACACTTTTTGTTTGCTCCAGGCACCGTGCAGTAATGTTTTGTTTCCTTGCTCTGGGGTTTTCATTAAGCTTTTTAGCAAATTCCTCTGCATCTAGAAAGAGAAAGGAGAAGAAAAAATAAGAGATCAAACTCGGAATTTGTTTTTCTACCATGATGTTAGCAGACTATCACTGTGTGCACTGATCAAAGCACTGAATTACAAAACCAGCTCAGAGCTGCCCACAAAGCTACTTCTTTCCACATATTCAGTATCTGCCACTTACTATTCTCCTCATGGTTGATCGCTATTGTTGACTACAATGACTGCAGCCAGAATTTGCCACTAGTTTTCCTACTGACTCTCACTGGGTTTCTTTAAGCCCAGCAGAAAACAAGATCAGGTTCATTTCTGGGCTACAGCTTTGTACACAACTAAGAAGACACAAGTTAACAGTTGAAATTCTCTCAGTTTTATGATAAATACATTATCATTTTGGCTATTTCTTCCCTGTTATCCTCACAATAAAAGACAGTCAGATCACTTTTCCATCTGTCAAGGAAAAACAATTAAGTTTCTTAAAGATATACTTATTTCCTAAAGGCTACTCCAAAAATTTAGGACTGGAGCATAATTTGAGAGACAAATAATTTGTAAGGCAGAAAAACCTGCATCTTCTCTTAAGGACAGTTTTTGGCAAGGACAGCTTTTACCATCCATTTGTTCTCAGACCAAGTACATCCTTCATTGCTTGTTTTAAGTTATAGTTTGGTTTTAGTCCTACCTGTTGTGTTTTCTATCCAAACCAGAGCTAGCTCCCTTTCTCACTTGCACTGGCCTCTATACCTCACAGATAAAGGTTATGGCATTAACTTTAATAGAGTAAATCCTCCTTTAAAAGGACATAATATCACATCAAACCTTAAAAATATGAGAGAAAATACTTCCAGCTTAATCTCACTCACACACATGCATGCAAACATGTAGCTAACAAGAAAGAGCTTCAACTTTGACTCCTTTTTACCAGTATTTCCAGTAAAAGTGACCACAGCAGCACATAACTCGGGTATCATTTCCACACTGAAGTCACCATCATCCTCTGACAAGCCACTGATATTCTCTACCAGCATAATTAACATGCAATCTTTTGTTGTCTCTTTCACATTTTCCAGCACAACTGCTGTGGGCAGCAGGGATCCTTCAGAGTTCTCCACTTTGCAAGACTCCTGGGAAGTCTCCACTTGCCACGGCTTCACAACCAGATCGATTTTACTTAAGCGATGCTTTCTTTGCAAAACTTCTTGGGCATCTGGTCCCACAGAAAAACAGAGATGTCACAGCAGACTAGCATGTTAAAAAATAACAGTAATACACCATTTCTGCTTGGAGCAATGCCCAAGAGAGAGCCTCTCTTGGAGGATCTCTTGCATGAGCAAAGGTCTATTTTTAAAAGGGAGCTTAAGGAGTGTAATACCCATAACATACCTTGCTCATCCTGAAAGGTGATGATCACTTGCTGGTCCTTTTTGACACAGGACTCAATGGGCCCCCCACCAGATTTTTTTTTATTTTCAAAGTACATTTCCAAAATCTCATCTTCTATTTCCTCCCCAAAGGCAGTCGTTACTACTACAGCAGAATTCTTAGAGGTTGCTTTCTCTGCTTCCAATTTCTCACATGGTTCTGAAATAAATAATCACACTCTAATGCCTTAGGCAAAAGTTAAGAAAAAAAACAAGCTTCATAGCTTCTGAACTTTCACACCACTTTTTGTTCAGATCACACTGAAGGTCAGGCAAGAGAACAGGGTAAGAATCCCAAACAAGTTAAGCATATCACTAGCAGGAGTTGCTGTATCAACATGTAGGGAGGAAATGTTTCTGTTCATCACCAGACGACGACAGCAGAAATAAAAGACACAAAAGCTTCTTCACAAACACACAATGAGGGGAACCAGTGCTCCCCATCCACAGTTCCAGACATTGCTGTGGGTCACCTGGGGTCTATTCCTGCTGACTGCCACAGCTGCTCAGGTGTACCTGGGGTACACAGCTCCCAATGCTCCTGCACAAGGTTGCCCCAGCAAGGCTGGCAGCAGCTGGGAAGGTCTGGGTAGCCAGAACAAAGGCCAGCATCCACTGCTGTCCCCTAAAGAACTGACCTGTCTGAGGCAGCCAGTGAAGTGGGGGCTCCAAAGGGACTCACAGAAAGAAAGAAATACATTTATTTCTTTTGGTCTGGGATCACAATTCCTACACTGTATTAGACACAAGCCACAAGGGTGACCAGGGCACTGCTGCAGCAGAAAGGTCCAGAAAACCAAAGGAGCAAGAATACAATGGTGGTCACCACTGGGCATGTGACACACATGTGACACGTACCTGTCTTCTCCTGCTGAGAACACACAGGAGTTTCCTTATCCTGGCAGATCGGAAGAGACACCTGGAGTTCATTAACTAGAGATAAATGACAAATAGTTTCTCAGTTGCTGGGTACTTCAAGAATAAAACAAACACATTAATGTACACCCAGGAGCTAACACAGCTTGAATTAAGTTTCATTTGACACTGTCAGAATGACAGGCTTCCACAGATTCCTCTTTTTAAACCATATATTGACTTGGTTACAGGAATACTCTGAGCTCAAGAACCCTCGGGCATAATATTAGCACAGAGTCATGCTGCATGAAGCACCACGAGCAGGTCCTGCCACACACTACAGCACTTTCCTCGCACAAAAAGCTGCACTCAACATGAGAAGTGCTGAGGACATCCGCCCTTAGAAGTGCCCTTGAAACCTGAGACCTCTGGCAGAGCCTCTGTCCGGATGCGTTTGATTCAGCACGATTGTTCAACTTCCTAGTTTAGAACAAGAGGAAATGCAGCTACAGCAGAAAACGAAAAGCAATGGTAAGATTGACCAAACTGCTTTTCCAGCCTGCGCCCTCAGCCCTCACTTGCGCAATCACCCCGCTGTGCACAAGCAGGTACTTTGAAAGCAGCGCTCAGTGAGCTGTATTAGCTCTGTGTATATGGATTTGTGTGCGTATTGATCAGTGCTACGTGTGTGTATTAGCCAGATGTGTATCGAGTAGCTGTGCATGTACTGATTAGCTCTGTGTGTGTGTGTCTATTAGCCGTGATAGCGTGGTCGGTCTGTCGGGTATCTGGGATATAGCTCAGGGGCTGCACTTTAGGAATTACATCGTGTTTGGGATTCGGGAAGTGAAAGGGAGCGCTGGGGAGGAGAAGCAAAAGTGCTACAGAGCCGTTCGCCCGGCCCAGCCAAGCGGGCGGCTCCGCCCGCTTCCCCGTCCCCGCTCCTTCTCAGGGCTCCCGGGGCCCGTGCCTAGCCTGCCCCGGAGCCCCCTGCCGCTCCTGCCGCAGCTCCTACCTGGCGCCTCGGTGCCGCCGGCCGGTCCCGCGTCCTGCAAGGGAACGAGAGGAGAGCGATCACCCGCGGTCCGTCTCCCCCGCCCGCCCGGACCCCCGCCCGCCTCACCGCGCCCGCCTCACCTGCGCGGGGCCGCCGTCCGCGGGCAGCGCGGTGACCTGCAGCGACAGCCGCTCTCGGGACCCCCACACCAGCTCGTGGAGCGGCCGGCGCAGCACCCGCTCCCTCACTGCCAACACAACAGGCACCGGTCAGGGGGATGCGGCCGCCCCCCGCCCGTCTGAGCCGCGGGCATGGCCATCAGCACCCCCCGCCCCGGCCCGGCCGCTCACCCTCGGGGCAGGCAAAGCAAAGGAGGATGTGCCCGGTCCCGGTGTCGGTCCCGGTCCGCAGCTCGCACTCGCCGCCGCCCGAGCGCTTCTGGCTCTGGAAGTAGCAGAGCAGCTTCTTCCTGAGCGCGGGCGACGGCTCGGCGGGGCCCCAGTCCCCTCGCACCAGCAGCGGGAAGGAGCACGGGCGCTGCCCGTCCATGGCCGCCCCACCGCTCCTCTCCCCGCCGCTTTCAGTTTCACTTCTCGGCGGCGAAAGCCGAGGTGCCCGAGGCTCCGCCCAATGCCGGGAACAGACCTCCTCCTCCGGGCCCATCGGGGCGGCCGGAGCCCCGGGCCCCGCCGCGCCTCCTCCACAGGGCGCGGCTCCTCACCGCCCTCGGGGCGCGCCCGGGCTGCACAGCCCCCCCCGTGCCTCCACACGAACCAAATGTCACAGCGTTTTCAGCCTCTGAACTTATAATGATTAACCACCGGCTAACACTCGCTCTCCCTGCCTTAGCCTTTCAAATGAAGTCACGATGCAAAGTAAAATTACCATTTTCATCAATTCTTTGCCAGAGGTGCTTCCACAACAATGTAAGGTTGCAATGCGTGTTTACTTCAGACTAACTTGTCAGCTAGCTGTGAGGTTTTCAACTGAGTGCTCAGGACTTTCCCTTGCAAAAGTTAGTTTTTAGCTATTTTGTGCTGTATATTTTACCCTTGTGGCCAAATATGGGACACTAAAATAGCAGATAAATAAAGTTTCCCCCCCAAACTTCACTGAACATTCATTGAAGAAATGGATAAATAACTAAATGTCATTAAAAACTATAAGCATCCAGCTAGAGTGTTTGTATTTTACTGCATGGAAAAGGGAAGGGGGACATGGAATAATGTAAAATATTTTAAAAAATACAGTAACAAACAAAAACGGAGCTGGAAAGACATCCCAACCCACACTGAAACCTAATAGTGCACACTACTACTAAACCTGAAAGTCAAGGTGGCAAAGTTGTACTGCCTATTCACCATATGGGAATCTTTTTTTTTTTTTTTTTAATAATACATTCTTAAAAAGGGAGGTGGCATGAGTTCAAACTGCGCCAAAACATGGTGTTGTAGGAAAGCTCCTAAATTAAAAAAAATTACACAGCTATATGTATTGCAAAAAAGGAGGAAAAACCTGTACAGAAGAATGCAGAAACATGTGACATTTTTATATCTTCTTTAAGAATTGTGCTTTATTAGCCTTAGAGAAATGGTTCAACTCACTAAAAATTATGTCTGTGTGTGTGACACACCACCACACAGGTACTCAGAAGATTATTTAGGCACTGCAGAGTAGCTTTATGATACAATTTAAACCTATATTGGATGCAATTGAAAGAATACAATTTTATAGTTGAAAAACTGATTTAAAAGTTGTATTTAAGTTTAAGCACAATGGCAGGCACAGAACCAAGGAGCCCACTGTCAGATATGGCCACAGACACGGTTACTTCCCATTTGGTCCAACGCAGCTCTCAGCACTCAGCACTTCTACAGAGCTAAAAATGCAGTAGCATCCATGTACCACCCACTTGCACATGATCCATGGCTAATTTCACAAGCAAAACCCAAACCACTAAGGCCATTTGTACCAGGAAAAGAAGCAAAAGTCCATAGCCTTATCACAGCTAACACTGTCACAGCTGCGTAAGAATTTTCGATTTGATGGGTTACATGATGCTAGCCATGCTGGCAGACATCATAACACAAAGCTAAGAGAAGTGTTTCATCTAATAAAAGCCAGTAGTGGATCTAAGGGTTTTGGAAATCAGACTGGAGAGCTGTGAGGAAAAGTGCAGATGGGATTTGCTGGAAAAGCAAGATATACAAAGTGCAAACAGTATTGATACCACATGCACAAGAACCAAATTCTGTAAAGGCTACATCTACAGGGAAGTAAATAATTTGTGAAAAGAATATACATTTTATGAGAAAAGATTACTTTTCTTAGCTAACAAGTAATTTAAGTATGGCAGTTAAACAAAGTAACTTCCCTCAGAGCTTGAACAGTACATTAACTGCTGTATGTTCAGTCACTGCACTTAAGAGTTGAGAGTTCATAATTTCCTTATTCAATTCCTTTCTCTTTCAATTCTGATCGAACGCGCTGCAGATAAGAGGAATCCGGGTAACCAAACCTAGGAAAAGAGAAGAATTGTTTGGGCTGTTTATGCAATGAAGCACTTGACAATTCTACAGAACCATCTCATCAAAATCTTTTTAGAAATCTTTTTACAAATTTAATGCAGTTCTTGCCCTAGAGAGAAAACAGACCCATATTGCCAGTCACAGAGGTGATACAGATGGCATAAAGCTAAAAACTTAGGGAGCTGCTACATTTTGTTGTCCAAATTGACACTAAGAACTCGATTTTCAAAGCTGCCTGGGGTCTCACTTCAAAATGATACGGTGTTTGGGTATACATCTTTTTAAAAAGAAAATCAGACCTGAAGCATATCCAAGCAAGCTTTCAAATCAGAAACATAATGGCACCTCTGGACTTGAAGCAGTGCAACATCAGAACTGTCTACGAAGCAAGTGATAAACAAGAGAGAGAATTTGCACACACTGGATAAAGTAAAACTGATCCTTTTTGCTCTTTTAATGATACTAGCCCAGTCACGAGGATCTAGACTCAAGCCTTTAGAGCTTGCAGGACACCACCTGCCCCTTAGAGGCCGCAACAAGCTTGGAAGGACTGGTCCAAGATTCCCTCTTGTCTCTGCTGCAGGCAGCTCACACTCAGTACTGGCGACTGCTCCTTTCATTTAAGTGCAGCAAGTCCTCAAGGAATACTGGATAGGGCTGTCATCTACTCAGAAAATCCTCTGACAGCTTGAACAGCCCAAATAGGGTAACCTTTTTTATGGATGGGGCTAGCAATGTGTCCTGTGCTCTGACCCACTTAGTGCTGCACAACTCATGGTTCCTAGCATCTAAGAAGACATGACCACATCTGTACCACAATCTCACTTCCTGCTGTCAGCTCTGTTAAGCAGAATTTCCAGTCATGTTTTACAAAGTCCGAGTGCCATCTTTACCAGGATCATAATGGAGCAGCACCTCCTGGTGCAGAACAGCAGGTAACAGGACAGCCATAGATTAGGAGTCCAACCTTAGGTGTCATCAAGAGCTTGTTGCTCTGTAGGTTCTAATCAAAGCAGTTATTAACCAAGTGCCTTACAAACTCACTGGTGAATGAGTATCCTGAGGGGCAGCAGAACACTAAGCTCATCCTTGTTCCAACTGTCCAAAAAGGGAAGCTGATTAATGTCTGGATCCATAGGGAATTCTACAATCACTCTGTTAGTGACAAATCTGAAAGCTCTAAACGTGGAAAATATTCAAGGCAGCCTTCCTGACACATCCAAGTAACAACAGTACTGCATAAAGAGAAGACTACTTACTGGGTAGGTCCTCCTGTAATAGCAGTTTTGTGGTGAATATCATTCCATGTGATAACATTTTTTTCACCAGTAGTACGTGACTGCCCTACTGTGAAAATCAATTTTTGGTCAAAGGCCCTTCTCAGGAGCTTCAGAATTTCTCGCCCTTCCTCATTGTCAGGTAAATATGCTGTTCGGTGAGCTGGCCCGTAACGCTGCCCTGGGTTTGGATGGCTGCTCTGTTTTGTAGAAAAGCAAAACAAACACAAATTGTAGATCATAAATCCTTCAGAAGGACATAGCATGACTGATAACTGATTCTGAGGTTTTTTCTCGTTAGATACTTTCTTTCATACAAGTTTCATTCACACTTTCTTGTCATTGCTCATGCATCCATTGTTACTTTTAAATTTTTTTTCCCCTCTTTTCTCTCCCAAATGCATGGCGATGCACCTGTGATCTTTTCATTTACTCCATTCTCAGTCCTAGTCACAAACCCAAGCACATAATACAAGAAGACTTCTCACCTGGAAAGCTCTCACCAAGCCAGCCCAATATTTTCTTTTGTCCTTTGGTGTTCACAGCAAAAAGAATACCCCAGAAATGCTCATTATACTTGCAAAACCTTGCTTATATGAAATCACTGCATAGATTTCAGTTCTGTTATTCCCAATGTACAAATTAAAGACAGGTACCTCTGTCCTGGTGCATATAAAATGGAGGCTGACCATCTGACCATTTCATTCCTACTGCATTTACTTATTAACACCCAAAAAAATTGAATTAAACACTTGCAGATTTGTACAAAACAAAGAAATATCTTGCCTGAACATACATTAAAATAACGGCAAAGGAGTCAATTTTATATTCAACTTTGGTTTTGTTGTGGGAAAAATACCTTTAAGAAATATTTAAGTATACTTACAGTTTGAATACCACCATCCATAATATACTCAATTTGAATAGTGTCACAATTGGGATAACCAGGAAGAGGGAAACTCAATATTTTACTGGACATTGATCCCTCTGGTTGGTTTCCTGTCAGGACTCCACAGATGGTATTACAAACAGGACAAGCTTGCTTATAAGTCATGGCTTTGTCAATGCAAATTTTGCAAAATGCGTGTTTGCACTTTTCTAGTGTTTTTTTATTTTTAATTCTGTCCTTGCAAATTGGACATTCATCTTCTTCGTTTACTTCTGTCTTTGCCTGAGCCTGTCCCTCAGAAGAAACATTATTCTTTTGTCTAATACTGGACTTCTTAGATGCTCCTGTAGCTTTTTGAGGGCTGAGGTCAGAGAACAGTGGTGCCCTATTTTTAGTTTGTGTTGAGTCTTCAGTGTTAAGAGGGGCCTTAGTGTACTTTTCAGGAGCATAAAGATTGTCTGGCAAACCACTTATACTTAACTTATCTTCTTTCTTCTTAGGTTTTACATTAGGATCTTCAAATTTCTTAGCATTAAGGGGCATATTTAGAGTTTTCTTCTGATCTTCTGAAAGCTTTATGCTGACTGTTTTTTCTCTTAACATTGCGGAGGCATTCTGAAATGCATTGATGAAACTTTCAGTAGCATGTGATGACATATCAAATGTTTTGGGTTTAGGGCTGAATATTATGATCTTCTTGCCATATGACTTATCTTTTATTTCTACCAGTGTATCAAATTTGCCATTTATGTCTTCAATTTCTTTGCTTAATATGGTTTCCAGCAATTTAAACATAGAAGCATCAACTTCAATTCCATTTCTGTATTCATACCATTCAGACAATATTTTCATATTCTTTTCAGCTTGGCTGTTCTCACCTTCCTCTGCTAGAAACTTCTGAGCAGCTAAAATCTCACTCCCTGGACCACGGAGTAACAACTCATTCCCTTCCTCTTTAGCAAGAAGATTTCTAAACCTTTCATTTAATTTCATTATTGTCTCTTTTAGTGTGTAACTGTTTGTTATGGGAACTTTTTCCTGTGTCAGATCTTTTGTAGCTTCCTGAAAAGTTTTGATAAAAAAATCACTAGCTGCTTGTAAAAATGCAGGACTTTTATCAGAAGATAGGTATATTAATGTGTTTTCCTTGTCATGACCTTTAATTCTTATATGTGCTCCAAACCTTTTGTATAGTTCTTTGATTTCTTCTTTGCGAGTATGACTAAAATACTCATAGAGAGCTGTCACTACCGTGAACTCATCCATTTCTTCAGTATTCAGACCATTTTCATCTTTCAAACCATTCTTATATTCAGAATGTGAAAAATCATGGTTTGGGTCTTTGCCTGCAAGGA
Source organism: Prinia subflava (assembly GCF_021018805.1). Taxonomy (NCBI): domain Eukaryota; kingdom Metazoa; phylum Chordata; class Aves; order Passeriformes; family Cisticolidae; genus Prinia; species Prinia subflava. The sequence continues at coordinate 30,153,157 of NC_086252.1, forward strand.
TATCCTCAAAGTAGTGATAAGCTTTTTCGATATCTGTAAAATCGCCCGTCAATTTCTCAGAGCCATCCATGCCAGGGTTTCCTTCTCTCTTTAAGTTTGGACACATAATGGTAATTTTCTCCCTTTGGTCTTCGGTGAACATACTGGCATTCAAAGTAGCAGATACTGTAAGAAATATCTAAAGAAAAGACAAGAATACATCAACATTAGTTTTCTCTAAGGTTCTCTGCTTGCTACTTCTGTATTTTCAGCAAGGAGAAGCTCTGGCCATCCCAGTAGTGACAGATTACTACAAACAAGATTGCCCAGCGTATTTCTTTTATGTCATATATACTGACAGTACAAACAGGCAGGTAACACAATCTGCTTCTAAGACAGCAGCAAAATGAAATGTCTTAATGTCACCAGCATTGCAGGAGGAAAGACAGTAACTCTGCTACTTAGGCTGAGCCCGTAACCAGCACTTCCCAACCTCTGACAACAGGGATAGTTAGCATAACTAAAGGCAGGCAACCTCTGTGGCTGGGCTCACTGTGTGTTAGGCCCTTTTCCCATCATTACCAGGCCCTAAAAGTCCTGCGCACCAAGCAGACAAAGCAAACAGATTTTTTCTTTCCCTCCCTATGGTCCTCAAGGTTTCTGGGCCCCAGGCTGGGCGGTGCCCTCCTGACTGCCCTGAGGGTCCCAAGTACTCCTCCCATCAGGTGCTGCTGACCCCACCACAGAGCAGGCAGGTTTAATGGCACTGCCTGCAACATCAGTCAGTCACACGTCCTGACCGGGAATTCAGATCACAACTGTGGCTGGACAGTGAAACCCATGGGGCCCCTTGGTGGTCAGGGTGACCCCCACTGCCCTCTGCTTCATTTGGGGACTGGCTGGATGACCCATATGCTTTTATGTGTTTTCAAGCCTAGATTGTGACTGTTCTATCAATACAGCAACCCAAGTATTAAGATTTGATATGATTTGCAGAGGGTCCAGGTGACTAGAAACCATAAACTAAGCTGTGCTATCACACAGTGCTACACTACTTACACAACTGTCCTACACTGATTCTGCTAGTAGAAATCCTGTGGTATTCTGATCATTAACTCTATGATATGCTAATGATAAAACCCTTTTTAAAAAGCAAAAAGCTTTAATTGTAACTACATCTTAATGCCATCATTATTCTGCCAAGGATCCCCAAAAGAATCTATCTCCTCAGAGCCGGGTAACACAGACACAACGTGTTTTAACACCACCTCTAAGTTATATTTCATTGTTCTTATTAATATTACTTTCTAGTTTTCACTTATTATCTTTCTTTAAAACTTTCCCAGAAGTCATGCTTTAATAACTCCAAGAATTAGGGCAGAAAACAGGATTCTGAAAAATAATAACAAATATGTTGACTTCTCTACTTTACACAGACAGAAGGATAGGGAAATTTGCAGTATAGATGCCAGGTAAACACTATGTTAGCACATGCTATACCTCAAAAGCTACATCTATGTTACCATGCAAAACAGGGTAAAACCCTCAGAGCCAGACATCAGTGTCTTGGTAGAGCCACATCCACACCATGTAGCCCTATCCCATGTCCCTAAACACAGCTGATCTTTTCTGTGTAACTTTTAGTTCAAAGTGTCTCAAATCATGTTTGCAGTGCTACATCACATCAAAGCAGAAATTTTAATGCTGAAGTAAGGGACAGAGATAATTAGGGTTGCCTCAAGGTGCAAACCATGTTGAAAGAGCGTGAGACGTCTGTGTAGGTGGAAAGGATCCAAATCTCACACAATTCTTTTACCTTTTGGGAGCAGCCCTTGGTGCATACTACCCCTTGAAACCTGCCAGAGTGCTGCTTTGGGGAACAGCGGTTGGCACCTGCCAGTGAGACTGCAAAACACACTGCCTGGAAACGTGTGTAGACTGACCTCTGGTCCAGCACTCCAGTGTCACTCCTGGCCCTCATTTTATTGACTAAGATCACATAACTGACTCTTTTTTGGTATGAAATATTGAAGGGCAACATAAATGACTCATGGAACTACAAGCAGGGCAGGTTGTGACATTGCTCTTCCTGATGTACCTTTTTGGTAAGGTCTTCTTCCTTTGCTGTGGCCCCACAGCCACCGTTGTCCCTCTGCTCCTGCTGGGGCAGGGAAGGGCTGGCAGCGACGTTGTTGTAGCTGGCAGAAGCCTGCTCTGTCACCTGGCTCTTGCCCGGGTTCCCTTCTTCCGACAGGATGACTATGTCCAGGCACTTTGCATCCAGTTCCAAGGTGTGTTTCCTGCGGGATTCCACACTCTTCCTATCTGCGGTAATTTTAGAATGACAGAATCACAGAACGGTTATGGCTGGAAGGAACCTCTGGAGATCCTCCCTCCCAATCCCAGTGCCAAGGCAGGGTCACCTGGAGTGTCTCCAGAGACAGAGACTCCACGACCTTCCTGGGTAGCCTGTTCCACTGCTCTGCCACCCTCAATGTCAAGAAATTTTTCCGCATGTTAAGGTGAAACTTCTTGTGTTTTACTTAATGCCCTGTGCCTTTCCCAGACCGAAAAGTCTGGCACGCCTTTGAGATATTTATGTTCATTAATGAGATGCCCTCTAAATTGGGATAAGGCTGATAAAGTTACCCGGAAACGTGACAGCTACAGCGGCCCTAGAGCCGCCCTGCCCAGGGGACTCCAAGCGGTGCCTCGGCGGCCATTTCCAGCCCCCTCACAGCGGCGGCGCCCGTACCTTGCTCCTCAGAGAAGTCCACCCAGTAGGTGCCGGGCTCGGGGCCCAGGCGCACGTTGCACTCGCCGCCCCCCGACCGCTTTCCCGACTGGAAGTACGCATGGAGCTTGAGGATCGCCTTCTCGGCGCGGGCGGGCGCCGGGCTCAGCCGCACCAGCAGCGGCGGCACCGCCGCCATGATCCCGCGCCGCCTCCCGCTTTCGCTTTCGCTTCCTGCTCCGCCGCACGCTTTCGCTTTCGCTCCCCGCTCCGCCCGCAGCTCCCCGCCTCGGACTCCGCTGCAGCTCCGAGCGCTGAGGATCCGTCCTGAGCCGCCTCATGGGGATCGTCCAGGTAGCGGAGCGGGGCTGAGGGGTGGGGGACCCGGGGCGGCTGCCTCAGGGGCTGTGGGTGCGGCGGGAACTCCCGGCGGGGTGGGGGGAACAGAGCAGTCCCGTCCTCTGGCCTGGCGCTCGGGAGTGACCCTTGCCGGCCTCTCGCTCCTGCCTGTTACCGGAGCCAGAGGAGGCTGTGCATAACTTCACTCACAGAGCTCCCGCAGCTCCGGGCAGCATTTTAAAAACTAGAAAACTTGTACAAGTGTTTGAAAAGCTGGTGCTGCCGGTTTGATTTGCAGCCTGTAGGGTTCTTCTCCTGTAGGAAGGTAGCCCACGTACTTTGTTGCTTGTAACATTTACTTTCTCTTTTCCTTTTTTCTCTTTTTATTACAATAGAGTTACGTTTCAGGTTTCCTCAGAGGGAAGTTCGCTTTAGGTAAGCCTCTGATTTAGCTGTCTGCTTGTATGTAAGTTGAAAACTGCCAGCTAGAGCCAGCAAACGGGAAAATAAAATCGAAAGCAACCTGAAATTCATAATTAATGTGAAATAGACACAGTTATGAATCAACATTATTAATTACTTCAACAGGACTTGCTTGCATTTCTCTTTTAAAAACAACAGCTCAGGAATGTTTTGATGAGTGTCATGTATATTTTATAAGTGCAAAAATGTCAGACGTTTTACGAGCAGGGAGCATACCCCGGAGGAAAGTTCGATTAAACTCACACGAATTGATTTAAACTAATTAACATAACTACTGCCTTATAGTACTACTGACATCTGCCAGGAGAGGGCTGTATAGCCATAGTAATAATGTAAAAACTGTTCCTTAAAAAAAAGTTGTTTAAAAAGTCTTTCTGAGTTCATACAAAGTTCCACACAAAGAAAGAACTTGCTTGTGGGCTTTAAGTGCAGACCAAAGAGAGTTACAGAATTAAAACTCAGTATAACATCTCTGTGGCACAGTTAAATGAACCTTTTCAGGTTTTCTAAACCTCTGAAAAGGGGAGAGAAAATATTAGAATATGTAAAAAAAAATTTTAGCAATGACTGTAGGATAAAATTGAGAGCTATAAACCACACTTCTAGATAAAAATAAATTTTTTTATAGTAATACCTTCTATTTCACTTTATATTCTGTATCCTAGGGTCAAGCATGGTAATGGATGAGGTCAATTTGATGATGCCCATCAGTAAAGATGCCTATGAAGCTCTTAAGAGAAGAGAAAACTGTCTAAATAATCTCATTTCCAAAAAGTTTGCTTGTACCTTGGCCTTCAGAAAAGCAACAAAAAGCACTGCTGAAGTATACAGGAAAGAAGTAAAGTCGGGCATTGACGTTTGTGTTTATAAGGATGATCTCACAAGACACGAGGTCGATGCTATTGTGAATGCAGCCAATGAGAGCCTTGAGCATGGAGGAGGTCTTGCTTTTGCCCTTGTAAAAACTGGAGGGCCAGAAATAACAGAGCAAAGCAATCGTTATATTCAAATGTATGGAAAAGTCAAAGTTGGTGATATAGCAGTGACAGGTGGAGGGAAGCTTCCTTGTAAGGAAATTATTCATGCAGTTGGTCCAAGGTGGAATCCTCATGAAAAAGAAAGATGTTGTTACCTACTTGAGGCAGCTATTTCAAATGTTCTGCATTATGTCAGTGCTCCAGGAAATGCTTTAAAGTCTGTGGCTATCCCAGCAGTGAGTTCAGGTATCTATGGCTTCCCAGTTGATTTGTGTTCTCAAGTGATTGTAATGGCTGTAAAGCAATTTGTTGAGGCAAGCCCACCAACGTGTCTCAGGGAAATCCGCCTGGTGAACATTGATGAGTCTACAGTTTCAGAAATAAAGAAGGCTTGTGAAAAGTTTCTGGGTGATACCAGTTCTCTTGAAGACACTGTGCCAGCTTCCCCAAACCAGTCTCCAACTCACCTCAAATATGGAAGCATTCGCTTGCGCGTCATAAAACAACACCCTGAAAATCTGAAGGTAAGTCTGTCCTGTAATTTGTGGAACATGGTGTTGCCTCCAAGTCTTCACAGGATTTGGAGCTCAAGAGTTCAGAACACATTTTGTATCAGTCCACTAAATGGTTTTCTTCTCAGTTTGATGAGAATTTACACATGGTAAATCATAGTAGCAAGGAGTTGGTTTTTGTCTAAAAGGGTATTGAACTTTAGAATGTTTTTATTTAATTTTTGTATGCATGCTGTTATAATAGGAAACAGCTGAAGATTGAATGATTTAATAATACATCTCTCTGTTAAGGGTTATCTTCTTATTATGTATGAATTCACATTTTATCATGCACTCTGTAGAAGTATCCTCTTATTTTCTGCCTTGCTTTTTTTCCTATTACTTATGTTCTCATAACTCCATTACTGGAATTATTCAGCAAACACTGAAACAGCAGGAAATAACTTACACAGCTGTAAGTTAAACTTACCTTTAAATAGGGCATTACTTAAACTGATTAACGTTTTAGCTAGGACATCTGATGCAAAATGTATGACCTCAGTCATAGGAATTCGGCAGAGCTCTTAGACTGCAAGGTACATCACAGGAATGACATTTACTTTTAGCAAATACTATATCTTAAAAAAGAAACCAATTTGTTTTTAAAGAAGCATGATAATTGAAAAAGAAGTTTGATTTTTGGTGTAAGAACAAAGGATCGCAAAGTTGATCTTGTAGGGAATTTTATTAACAAATTCTACAGCACTGAAAGATCCACATACCCTCAAGACCATGAGGAAAACATGTTCTTATGTCTTTAGATAATATTCATCAATTAAGGTTAGAACAATTACTGTTGTTATCAGCATTCTGGCAATAAGTTTTTTGCATTTTCCATATTTGAAATACAGGGCACCTACAATGGGAATCTGCTTTTTCCACTGAGTATTGGAAACAATCATAGCTTTGCAGTTCCCTTGTGTGTGCTGACACTGCTGATTTGGTGATGTGTCCTTGCTACCCTAAGGCTGGGATAAGACATATCCATAGCTCTCCCCTGCTGATAATGGGCATGTGGGTCACTTAGTGAGAGTAATAATTCTGTTCAAGACACTCTTGATGACTGGAACAGCTTTGTGCACGCTGTTGGTTTCTGAACTGCCACTGCAAGGTGCGTGCTTTGATGTGTTCCAGTGCTGTAGTTGTAAGTAGTAAGAAAATTCAAGCAGCTGATCTGTGGCAGTCAGGCCTTTGTACAGGAATTGTGCTTAGAAAGAATGCTCTCTATAATAGCAAAGCTTACAAATGGTCAGTTTGAAATACAATGAAATTTGCACTCTTTCCTTGCAGAATACAGCTATTGTTAACCCCCTGAATGCAAAGGGTGAGCCTTACTCTCAATCTTCAGGAAAACTGCTGAAAAAAGAGGGTCCAACTTTTCAGAAGGAACTTCAGGATCGTCTTAGATATGCAACACGTTTTAGGGAGCTCATAGTAACCAAAAGGCAGCCCTCTACATTTGTACTGCACGTGGCACTGCAATGGAAGCATCCGGTGTTACTGTGTGAGGTGATGATCGCTTACTTTGGATTTTAATGGATTTTCGTGTTGAGTGATGTGAGGACTGAAAGATTTTGTTTTTCCTGCAGGAATTGAAGGATGTGGTGAAAAGATGCCTGGGTTACTTTCAAGACCGCTCACCTCCCTCAGTTTCTTTTCCAGTTAATTGGTCACCAGTGCTGCCTGTTGACATAGTGGCTGAGACCATGATTGAAGCAGTTTTAAATTTTGCCAGGGCACATCCTACAAAGAACAGAGAAGTGCAGTTTGTCATTTGCCCAGATGACCTTGATACCTATGAGGTAACTAATTTGTTGTTAACTACCCATAAGGGAAACACAAAACTGTAAAAATATTTCCATAGATGACTAAGAATAAAGACAGTCTGTTCTGTACTAACAACGATTGTGAGCAGCAGGTCCCTTTATGAAACTATTACTCTCATTAGCAGATACTCAATCTTTGCAAATACTTCCTTTCTCTTCAGTAAACTAGAGGTCTTCAGCCTGTAGTCTGAGAAAAAGGGGAGAGAGCTTTAAAATTCACATGTCTGTCAGTGAGTAAATGTATAAGAAAGAGTCTACTATTAACTCATTAAGGAACAAACATTCCTCCTCGGGAAATACTTTCAGTCAGTTTTGGTTTTTTGTATGGAGCTCCTAAGGCAAAACACTATCGACAGATTATATGAGCGAACATAATAGAAGGATTTCAAGTGGACAGGCCAGAGAATAGTCTGGATTTTTAAACTGAGTAGGGATGCATCAGCATTAAACTGCAAGCAATGAATTACGTGATTGCATGAGATATGCCACAACCACAAGGAGCTGGGAAAGGTGCCATTCAGTGTGTAAGGTGTGTTACCTTAGGAGATGCAGAAGAACAGGAATGCGTTTGATATTGTCAGGAATAACATTCTGGGGAAAGCTGACAAATGCCAGTGTTAACAATTTCAGAATTGGGGGTGGGGGTGTAAACTGCTTGTCTAACAGAGTTTTGAAGAGATTAATTGCATATTTGATAAGAGATTGCAAACTTCTCCTAAACTTTTATCTTTCAAGGTTTTCAAGAGAAAATTTTTTTCAGCAGAATGCAAACTGGAAAACAAAGGAGATCCTTTGAGTAAGTAATGAACAGAAGGGGCATTTCCAGTAAATAAGTACTCCCAATTTGAGAATCTGTGGTCACGTTCCTTTAAAATAGGGAACTTAGTGTTTACATATGTGTCTTGAGGAGAGGAGGAAGCAAAAACTCGTGGGCACTTTGTATTTTTACATTTATAGGAATGGAACTTCAGAATCCCTTTTAAGACTTAAAACCCATTGCCATTGTTGGCAGTCATTTCGTGAAAAGCAGATAAATTCTCCATATGTGTGTGTGTATTTGGAAACCTTACCTCCTTGTAGCTAATCTCTTTTTTGAGCATACAAGAAGAGTAGTGTGTTTCTTGCACTGTACAGCTGGGATTACAAGCAGGAACTTGTGTCAGCCCGTGAAAGCTCCTCACTCTTCCAATGCACTTGTATTAAAGAAAATCTATCTTCCAGGTACAGAGTCAGCCAGTCAGACTGCAAAAGAAACTGCAAGCAGTGAACCCATGATTGAACTTAGAGGGAGCACACCCACAGCTCTGGGAGCAGCAGAATCATGGCTCCAAAATGTAATGCAAATTCAGGAAAGTCACAGTGCTGTGATTGAAAACAACTACATTTTTTGCCTTGGTAAAGAGGAGTTTGCAGAACTCTCTCAGGAGCAGTCTTCTAGTGTATGTGTGTCAGAAGAAGTGAGAAATGGACGAGCAAGACTGAAATTTCAGGGCCCTCCTGATGTTTTGATTGATGCAGTGCTTGCAACTGAAGAATTACTGCTTCGTGTGCAAGAGAAGACGATAGCTGAACAAGAGAAACTGCTCTACTCAATGTGTATGTAAAGTAAATAGTACCTAAACACTAATTAAGTAAATAAGTGCCTAAACAAGGTCAAGTATGAAGCAACATATATCTCTGTATTGCTGAGAGTGGACAGACATCCAGTTCACACACACATACTGAGTATTGCTTTTATCACTGATATCCCTGTACTTTTATCATGTGAGCCCCTGGAAGACCCTTTATTAGCTGTGGTTACTCACCTGGCAGTATTCCCAGTAGGGCACAGTTTGTACAGAGGCTGGCCATGATGTATATCCAGCTGTAGTGAAGCTCCCTCCGAGATACCTTCACTTTAAAGCCTGGCCACTGGAGATTTACAAAATTTGCACTTAATGAACACACATCTTTGCTGAACTCTTGCTGGCTACAGCTGGACCAATGTTGTAGGGCTCAGCAGTGGACTTGTTCTGCAGAGTCCTTGGCTGTCATGAACAATTGATGCAACTAATTACAGAAAACTACAGAGTGATCAATTTTAATTCATGCTTAGATAGTCACGCAATATACCTTTATATGAAAGCTCAGCTGTGGAGAGGTGTAGTTGAGAACATAAATTGCTTTTCTTTGGTTTCTTCTCTCTCTTGTTTCTTTATAATAGAATACAGTTATATACATTTTTCTATATATATACTAGTCCCTCTCAATATTAGCCTCTGACATTACTTCAGAGAGTACTTAACATTCTTTGTTTTTAACTAATCCACCAGCTGAAGTAGTGGATCTGCCTCCCTTGCCTCTGCTTCAGACATTATATGAAAATTTTACTTCTTCATTCATATCCAGGCCAACTAGAAGCAGGACAGCTTTCAGAAGGAGACTTTCACAAGAAAAGTACCGCTGACTACATCCCGATTTCACCAGTAGAATGTCACCTCCAGGAGTTTAAAGACAGACAGAAAGAGTTTGAAAAAGCTGGACTTCGTGTTCTCAGGGTAAAAAGGATATTCATGGAAAAACTGAATCTCAGCTCACATATTTGAACTAACATATTTAACGTAAGCTTAAAAAATTCAGATGAACTATTTCAATGCATTGCATTTAAAAATTAAGATCAAATCAACCTCATCCTTAAAACAGATCCAGTCTTTAATTCTAATGAAAACTATTTTAAACATAATGGAAATAATGACTCAAACAGTTATTAAATTCTGAGAAGTCTTTTTAATTGTACTGTATGTTCTCATACTTCATGCTTCGAATGTCCCTTTATAAGACTCTAGAGAAATATGAGATTGGTAGGGTAGATTAAGTACAATAATCCAGGACACTAATTGAGTGTCTATTTTTTTTTTGTGAGCTTGACACCAAAAATTACTACCTGAATTTGCCAGAGTTCTGATCTGCTTATGTGTTAAAGCTAGAATCATACTTGGGTATCACTGCTTTACTGAACAGGACTCAATCTCTTCAGCACAACTCAAGTACTGGAATTCAGTACACTGGGAAGTATTCCCAGTGATTTCAAGGGGAGGCATGGGATAGTGGTATGGTTCTTTTCTTTGGATCATTGCACACTTCACATACTTTGTCCACTACGTGGTCAATGCATACAGGCTAAAGCAAAGGTTCTTGCATTGAAGAACATAGCCTGAATAAAAGCACTTACACATTTCATAATTGGTCTCCATCTGCTTATGCTATGCTCTTACTTTATGTTACAGATTGAAAAGATACACAATCCACTTCTATCTGTTGCATTCCAACAAATGAGGAAAAATGTAGATGGTACCTCCAAAACAACTCACAGGTTGTACCAGGATGTTCCTGCCAATTTCTGTTACTCAGTTTGCCAAACTGGATTTCACAGGATGTATTCTCCACCAAAAGGTAATAACTTCCTTTGGTGTCTTTAATCAAAATGAACAGTGACTGACTACTAAACTCAGGTTAAAATTAGAAAAAATGGCATTCCTAAACAAAACGTGTGTCTTGTATTTAGATTTGTATGAGCTTACTTTATTATATACAGTAAGATTTCCCTTCCTGATACTATAGAGCCAGCAAGGCTCCAGGAAGATAAGCCTGAATTCAAGCCTAGCCCAATCACTGGACAGAATTGTTACTATACACATAATTCCATGTCCAAATTTTATTTTATTGCATCACTGTAAAGAAAGTCAATGTCTTTATGTAGCTGCTGCAGACATGCATTCAGCAGCTTGGTGCTTTAAAGCATGTTCAAGGGCATCACAGAATGCTGAGGCTGGAAGGGGCTCTGAGGGTCACCTGGCCCAGGCCCCTGCTCAGGTCAGGTGTGGTCAGAGACAGCAGATAATCATTGCTTGGGCTGCCATTCAGAGCAGAGTACTCTTGGAGGAAAGTTTTGAATCCATGAAATATTGTAGTAGAGAGTGTAGTAGACAGATGCTTTTGGAAAGGTAAAGAATAATCATTTAGTGCTTCATCCTGCACTAGGTGAAGTGTGTGATATTTTGCATGTCAACTGCAGAATGGGATTTCAAGCAATAAACTGTTAAAAAGTGGAGATTTGCCTTTCTTTGTCTGTGCAATTTAAATGGCACATTTCCACACTTTAAAAGCAATAAGATGATGGTCTGATTTCATTGCACTCTTCCATTTGATACTGTAACAGCACTTCATGTGACATATTTCATATAAATTTCAAAGCCTTTTTTTGTAGTTTGCATTATTAAAATCTTGCTGCCTTTGTTGTTTATCAGAGTCCCTCATACATGATGACTGAAATGTGAGTCATATGTTTATTTTATATAAATTCTTTAGACCTTGATGATTCAATCACTGGATTAACAGATAAATCTGAACAGTTATCACTGGAGTAGGAGTTAATTGCCATGGCCATCAGCTGTCATTGCTTGTGGTTTCAGTGGGAGGTCAGTGCAAGCACCAGAGACACTCCATGCAAATTAATTTCTAAAAGGATGGCACGCATTGAGCATTCACATCATTTCCAACCCTGAATCAAGCAGCATCTCTTGGAACCACCACCCTTGAAAGAGCCAACTGCTAAATGCTTTGTCTTCTGAAAATTTTTCTTTCTCTTTCCAGAACAAAAATATGGAGCTGGCATCTACTTTACAAGGAACCTGAGGTACCTGACCAAGGGTAAAGCTACTTGGGGAAAAGATTCTAAACTGTACGTGTTTGAGGCTGAGGTAGTAACTGGCTCATACACTACAGGCCGGCCATCGTGCATTCTGCCACCGCCACTGGAGGGCAGTGCTCTGCCATTATATGACAGTTTAGTAGATAGTTTGCGCAGTCCTGAGATCTTTGTCATTTTCAATGGTTTTGCAGCCCTTCCTCAGTATTTGCTGACTTGTTCCCCAGTAACTGAGAGGTATGTAGCTCCTGGAGGAAAGAAGTAGGATCCTCAGTGGGAATCAAGCAGAACTGTAGCTAAGGTGAAGCTCTGAGAACAAAATCTAGAGGTTAGATTTAAGATAATGCTCTGCTTGGTAGTGTGCTGTGGTCAGAGTGCTTCCTGAAAAGTACTCTGAAATATTTGTGAACAAAAGAGTAAGTTAATACCTTAGGGAGATTAGGACAAAATTGCCTGTGAATGGAAGGAGAACAGAAAGCATCCCAAAATACATAACATTTAACATACCTGGTCATTTACTTTATTCCTTAAGGTCAACTCAGCTTGTGACTATACACTTGATGTTTGTATAGGCTGTCATTCTTCCACTGCATTTTCTTAATCTGAGATATTGCGTATGTCAGGGAAACACAAGAAATCTTGGTTGTGCCTTTTGATCCTTAAGTTTTCTTTTGACTTAAGAAAGGAGAATGTAGCAGACAAGAGCTGTTTTCTGCTTAGGGACATGCATATACAGTTACAACAAACACTAGGCAATACTTAATAATTTCTTACAGTGGTTGCTGTACAGTTTTTATTAGTTACTTCAAGCATTGTAGATACATATATTCAAAATAAAAAGTATGAATGTCACTATCTGTTAACTTGTATTATTCTGTAGTCTTAAGAATGTGATTTGTACTGTACACGGGCTTCAGATTTCTCATCAACATTCAATCTCTTTGAAAGGCTACAAAATAGTAGAGAACTGGTTCAAGCTACAGCTTGAAATTATTTTTCAATTAATCTAGCTTTACCAACATCTTTTAAAGATTACATTGTCAGCCTTGTAGCCAGGTATACCCACATTGCTTCTGCAGTGACCTGAAGCAAATACACAGAAAAGCCCAAGAGCTGTTACAGTAATTCCTGTGTAAAAGGGAATTCAGTCCAGCACTTGGGTACATGGAAACTTCCTCTAGTAAAGCCTGCTGATGGGGAGCAGTCTGATCTCTAAAACACAGATGAAATTAGCTTTTAATAAAACTTTTCAAAAGAATTTCTTAATGGATTCCCAGGATGCTTGCACTGCACCTGCAACTCCTGAGCTAATAGTTGTAGTGCTAGGAACCATTCACAAGTCCAAAAGAAATTGAGTTATAAAAGTTTAATTCTGAATTCTGAGGTTTCAAGTAGATTTTTTTTAACTACTACAAAAGAAACTTTTAGATCAATATATTCATATTTGGGGGTTTTTAGAAATTCTTTTTAAGATTAGCTATGCTTGCAGTTGCAAAGGGTAGTTCTGTAGTGTAAATCTCTAACACAAGAGTTTTGCTCTCAAGAAATCCAAAGGTTGCTCTTAGATATTATGCTGCAATTCTGAAAACAGAATTAGTCTATTCCTATTCTAACTATTCCATTAAAGTAACCAATTGTTTTCCATTTCTGTCCCCTTTTTCTCATATTTCTTGATTCACACATTACTGCCATGAAAACACATAATTGTAGATTTAAGATTTGTTAGCACTGAACAAAGGTAAGTTCTTGTGTCAGCATTCTTCACGAGAGATAATTTTTAAAGGGGTTTCATGGCAGGATTTTTTTTCTTCTATTTTCTTTTGTGAAAAAACTCAGTAAAGAGTTTCTGCACTACAGCATCAGAGAACACCTAAAGGAATGTTATTTTTGGCACAATGTAACATCTTGCTCCTAGTGGGAATAGAGAACTGCTTTCATAACTCAGTATTAATTTAATACTGTAACACAAGCATTGGGAACTATGTATTTCATTATTAACCTTTTTATTAACCATGTAACTCCCCATAACTGCATGTGAAAAGGTCTCTAGTCAGCTTAATAGAGAAAATAGCTGTAGAGAAAGCTTTTAACACTTTACTCCTGTGCCCAGTACAGGCTTTCTCTTCCCTCCACATACACCTGCAGTTAAGGATTCAGTGTTACTGAATATTTATCTTTCATTTTATTTTATAGCATGATTTTTTCCTGATGCATAATTTCTATTTCACCAGTGTTCTCCACATGTAGTGATATGCTATATATTCTAAATAGATATATATCTATATCTTTTTTAAAAACTGGTAATGTAAGAGGTTGTACATAATTGTTTTCATCTGGTCCTCAAAAAGAATAATTTCATTTACAGAAACTAGAAAATAAACCCAGCACAAACTAGATGTACCAAGTAGTACATATTAAAATAATTACCACAGTAATTGAAAAGTCCTGATCTTAGTCCCACCATAATCAGTTAAGCAGAGGCTATTCCACAGCCTCTGGAATTTCTCTGTTGTCCACAATAAGGGTATGAATAATTCCTTCCTTTCGTTTCCCACTACTGACAGCCTTAATGCAACAGCTGTGATCAGCAACAGTGAAGTGAGTCTCAGTCCCATCTTCCACAAATTCACCCTGGGAGAAAAGAGACAAGAATAAAAACAGACACGTGATATTTTAATCAATTAAAAGCTCAAGTGCATAAATGTCAAGATCACTTGCAGTTCCCACAGTTACAGCAGCTTTAGGTACCTGTGACAAACACTGCCTGAAAGCTGAACAGTGCAGCTGACTGCCAGGCAGGGCTCTGTCAAGGTGCCCAGTTAAAGATTTGTGGGTATCAGATGATGATGAAAATTGCACACAATCAGAAATGGCAAAGTTGGAGTTTGTGAATCCATAGTACTGATTCGTGTCAGTAAACAAAACCAGAAAAGGCAGCATCCTGCTGAGTTGTTCTGCACAGCCAGTAGGTGCCACACAAACCTATGCTCAAGTGGCAGTGAAAGGTGAAGTATTTAGGATGCCTTCCCCAGCACATCCCTGAATGGAGTACAACAGTTGTGTATCTTAGACACACATCTCCTGCTGCAGTTCTGTAATTTCCTGTTACAGATTGTGCCAGGCATGGCTGTGTTTTTGTCATGACGTTTGTAACAGCAGAACAATCTGTGCTGCTCTAATGAAAGCACAGTTTGGCACTAAACCTGCACACACAGCTTGCAAGAACACCTCTGAGTGCTTTCAGACATTATAGAAAAGGCTGAGCCATCAGGAGCAGAAGTCCTGATTTACTGAGAGAGGAGGTTTCTTCCACTGATCACTAAGCAAACATTTGGTGAATCTTTTCATTCTACTCTCAGGTATAGCAGAAATGTTGATTTTTGAATTTGTACTCATCCTTGTGGCAGCAGTAGCAACTTTGATACCCCCCTGGTGAGAAATCACATCCTTCAAGGATGGGGAAGCCTACCTAGTGTGCATATTGAGAGCTATCATAAGCAGAAAAACATCAAACAGATTAAACCACCTAGCTGTCAGCCTGCTCTGAAAATTAAAGCAGATCTGATCAAAAAATTTGACTTGTTCCAATGAGGCTCTTGAGCTCTATGTATTAGGAACATCTCTAGATGGAAAAAAGCATGAATCATAACAACTACATGTGTTCAGCTTGCAATGACAATTATTACAAGCAGGCTTGGATGCAGTGGCTCTACACTCTGCATCAAACTCAAATCCTTCCCAATCCCCAGAAAGTTTTCTCCCTTAAAAACCTGCACAACTGACTCAAATTCCTTTTGTTTGTCTAAAATGGGTAAAGAAAAGCATAATTTATCCTTAAACAAGCAGATATTTGGCATCTGAACTGCAATACTGCCCATTATAAAATCCTGTGAAGTTCATTTGGAACAGACCAGGAGCACCCTGGCTGCCTTGGCCTCTTTGGTAAAGGGAGATGTGCCCCTCTGGGCCTTATTCTGCCAAGCTTTGGTTACACATCCATAGCCTTGGAAGAGCCTTTGAAAGGATCACATACCGCTGTTTCCATTTTTTGACCATTGCACCACACATCCATAGTGTCCTTTTCTGTGAAAGAAGAAGAAAACAAGGTAGAAAGAACGAGGTATTTTGTTCTCCCAACAAACAAGGATCTAGGGATTTTAAAAGTCTACTGTTTAATTTTACTTTCAATTCCCAAAAGCAGTTCCTAAGTAGCCATAATACCAGAGGCTAAAGGGTTTGTTCTCACACTGGAGAGAGAGGAGGCTCTGTTATCAACTTTTGCTTTGAAGATCCATTTTCACCCCTCCCTAGACCTGGCTATTAATACTGACTGTGTTGTTCTGAATAGTGCCAGAGGTACTCTGACAGTCTTAAACTGAAAAAATTAAAAGACAGAAACGGGAAATAATTTCTGTTAATTATTTGAGTCCTGTTTATGCAATAAAGCTCTAACTCTTTTTCCAGCTCAGTTTAATTCAAAAGCAGCATTATTTAACATCCATCAAACTGTTTGTATTCTTAGCATTTCAAAAGCTCCAAGTACCACTTTAAATATCAATCTTAAACTTTTTTTTTTGCATTTGAAACAGAATATTCTTTTACTTATCCCAGCACATCTTCCTTAAATTACTTTGCTCTAGAATCCCTTTACTGACACTGTCAATCACACAACATCAGCAGAGAATTGCCTTTCCTGCTTGCCTTTCCAGTAAGCAGAGGGAGATTAAAATTCTGTGAAGAGTTTCTGGCACTAAAACTGTCTTCATTGCTCCCCTTCATCTCAGGGCAGTTCATTCTGTCCTGAGGTTTAAGAAGAAATCATAGTCTGAGATCTCTTGTCTCCAGCTCTAACCATACAGCAATGCCCAGGTGGAAGTTCTCTCACTAGATGCCATGGACAAATTCCTCAAGGAATCCCTTCCTCCCACCTGCCTATAATGTAACTGGGAAAGGGGGTCAGAAGAGAAGCAATGTATTGCCTTGCTATTAAGAAAGGGAAAGAACATCATTGGAAGGTTTTAGTTAAAGTTTGTAGATAAGAAGTGATGCAGAAAAAAGGATGCTCATCAATGAAAAATGTGGAATAACATTGTTGCACTTCAGATAAAGACTTCTTGACCATGGCTGATGATTTTTGGAAGGAAAGCCTGGTTACATGCTGAACAAACCTAGACACACATGAGGTTTGATCACAATGCAGGTAAAACTTCTGTAACAGGCTTCACCTGGAGAACTGCCTTGCTAGGGCAGCTCTATGGATGCAGCAGCAGCAATGCCTCCCTATTTTTTTTCCTCCCCAAATCTAGACCACCTTAGCTGCTGTAGGCTCACATGAGTATAACAAGACCATTATTTTTCAGACTGTCTTTGGCATCTCATTCCAAACTTCCCCCAGGATTTTATACTGCATCAGAGCTACCCACAGAACTGTGCTTTCTCTTAATTAACAGTTTTTAAACACACACAGGTTTATTCAAAGGCAGCAACATGTAGTCACTCAATGTTTACTTACCTAGAACAATTCTATAGTCTGTACCTCTCAAGTTCAATATCCAAGTATTGGTTGTTTTTAACCTGTTCTCTATATACTGCTTGAGACTCTTTCCATTGATCTCCAAAGTATATTCATATGCAAAGCCACTGACTGCATCAATGTTAATAGCAGCTTTAGTTTTAGTAGCTCCAACAGTGAATGTTTCTTTACCCACTAATTTAAACATCCATTCTCTTCTTATTTCTTCCTGTAGAAAATAACAAAGACAGTGGTATTAATTGAAAAACCCAAGTACATGTTTTAGTATTAAAAAATTGAACTGGAACTCAGGAGACAGCTCAGTACTGAACTATTGTTTGTGAATGAATTCATACACAGTGCTTTGTATGCACAGAGTGCCTCTGCCCAAGGACAGCAAAGCAGTTCATGAATACTCACACCTTAACTGGAACTGAAAAAAAGAATGATGCAGTTTATTAAAATAGGTAATTAAGTGAATGTACCTCACTTGCATTTATTAGTCTTTTGTTTGTTGTGATGTGTGTTGCATGGAAGTGCACTTATATAATCTGTATCACAGTGAATTTTGAGCACATAGCAATTTCACCTTTCCATCAACATAGACAACACGCTTTCCTGAAGTGGTCCCATGTTCAAATTCAATCTTATGAACACCATCACTTAAAGCTACTTCCCAAACAGCCACCAAATCTGTCATCTTCTCTAGGTGGCTGTACCGAGACCTAAGGAGAAACCAACAAAGTAAATTAATTGCCATTGAAAGTTCAAGTCCTGATGTCTGCAGTTCAAAGCTTTACTGCTTCTGGGCAAGTCAGTTTTTGCAAATAAAAAATGAGACTTGAAAGAATGAGCTTATAGAACTGCTTATATTTTCATGTTTTTCAGACATTCAAATATGACCCAACATCACAAAATACAAACAGTTAAACAGACTCACTTTGACCAACAGTACAAAGACACAGCTACCCATCTAACCTCTAAAACTCCCATTTCAGGTGACAATAGGTAACAAAATTACATTTAGTTTTAAGATACTCCTGAACAGTTCTGCTATTTCTTGGTAGGCATTAAAATATGTTATTTGGTTGGTCTCAAAGAAAGTGTTTCAGCTTTTTAGACTTGAAAAAATAGTATGACCAATGTAGCTATTCCTGTGCTAACAGATTTGTCTGTAATCTCATAAACACTACCTACATCATTCG
Organism: Prinia subflava; assembly: GCF_021018805.1. Classification (NCBI taxonomy): domain Eukaryota; kingdom Metazoa; phylum Chordata; class Aves; order Passeriformes; family Cisticolidae; genus Prinia; species Prinia subflava. The sequence goes on from NC_086252.1 coordinate 30,171,450, forward strand.
CATATGCAACTCTGCACACACAGACACAGGGGAAGGGATCTGGCAAGATATCCTTTTATTTAAGTAATTTTTCAAGTTTAGACACAGTCATAAGTGACCACTGGAACTGTGGATATGTTTCCAGATCTGTTCATATCACAGTTCTGATTTTTTACCTTATTTCATCGTCACAGACAGTAATCTCCTCACCGGATGCCATAGAAGCCAAAAGAGCTTTTAATCCAATTAGCAGCAAGAAAAAATAGAAAAGCGGAATAGTAGCAGAGAAGTGCTGAGGTCTAAAGTTTCGTCATTTTTCTCCAGCTAAGATAAAGGACATTTTTAAAAGCATCATTAACTAACATGCAGTACTGTTGCATATATGATGAAATAAAAACACTTAAAGTACAACCATCTTTCTCTAAGACAGAAAGGCAAGTATATTTTTAAAAATATTATATTTTACAAAACCAAGTAAGTGCAGATTGTCCTAACTTTACTAGCTCCTCATAACTTTATCAATTACTAGATGGAAAAAATGGGTTGCCTGATTTGTGAGACAAAGCTTAGAAATGAACATCTTGATCAAAGCAGGAACCCAATCCAGAGCTGCCCATCTCAGTCCCAGACCATAGTGAATTTGGGACTGGGAAATAGCACAGACAGTAATTTCACCTCCTCCCTTTTCTAAACCACTTTCAACCAAACACATTAGTAAGTCAGACCTGGCAATTCAGTTACAAAATCTATATGAGCCACAAAGAACTAATTTCTTACTTAAGAGGGTTTTAGACCACAACGGTGTTTTACAACCACTGGTTTTTAATGTATTATTTTCACTCATTAATTTCATCATCATATGCCTCGTCTGTGCCTCTCAATAAACAAACAGATAATAACACGTGCTGATAAATGCCGAGGAGATTGTTTTGGCCGTTCCTGAAGTTTGTGGTTCCCGCGAAGGCGGCATCCCCGGGCACACGGGGAGTCAGGCAGGGAGCATTTCCCTCCGCTGCTCCAGGGAGCAGGCTCGGCACAGACCCGCGTGTCCCGGGCAGGGATCAGCGCAGGGAGCGGCCCGGGGCACGCAGGGGATGCCAGAGATGTCCCGGCCAGCCCAGAGCCTCCATCAGCCCGGGCAGGCCGCGGTCCTGCGCCGTGCATTTTAGGAATCATTTAGGATCAATGCTGAAAGGGTTAGGGGGCATCGCAGAACACACAAATTCTTTTTTCCCCTCAAATCAGGGCAATGAAGCAACACACGTTTATTTTACACCAAACCCGACAGCAGACTCGAGGCCAGGGGTGCAGCTGATCCCACCGCGTCCCCAGGGAAAGCCGTGCGCTGCTCCAGGAGGGAGCGGGCGCGGCGCCTCCGGCCCCCGCTGCTCCGAACCGGGGACACACATCAGCGCTACGCCCACCGCCCCTTCTCACTGACCAACGCTGCAGGCCAAGGCTATATTTACTCCTTTACTCGTTCTCAAAACTAGGCTGGGATTACGGCTCCCAGACCATCCACCTAATCCCGGCAGCGCTCATCGCGGGGCAACGTACCGGGAAGCGCATGAACTCCGAGGACAGCAGATCTGCCCCCACCGTCACCGCCCGCAAGGAGCTTTTTTCCATTTTTTCCTGTCTTTATTTTTTACTAGCCCCGCACCCCGCCGCAGCTCCCACCGTGGCCCCGCTCCTACCTCCGCCCGGTCTCCTCCCCTCGCCTCCCGCGCCGCAAAATGGCGGCGCCCGCGCAGCGCCGCCCCCGCCCGCCCGCCCGCAGCCGCCGCTCCGCTCCCGCCCGAGCGGCTCCGCGGCCTGAGGAGCGGCCCTCTCCCGCCCGGCGGCCCTCGCCATGACTGAGGTATTCCGCTGGCCCCGGCTGTCGCTGCTGGGGGGTTGGAGCGGGACAAAACCGCGAGGGAACAGCCCATGGACCCCCAGAGCCGCCGCCGCCTCCCTGAGGGCTCCGCTCGCGGCGCGGCCGCTGCTGTGCCCCGGGAGCGTTGGAGGGACCCGAGGGCCGGTGGTTTGGGTTTCCTAAAGAGGCGAATTTAACTCATTGCGCGTATTTTGCTTTAAAATAGGGATCAGGAAAACTGATCACGCTGTGTGTTGTTAAGTTACGCTTTTCCCCAGCAATGTGCTTTGCCGATACTATTGGAGCTTCTCACAAGCCTTTCTGTAGCGGCCTCTTGGGGGTTTGGAGTTGGTTTGCTTTAATTTGTGAGCATTTGGTACCTTCTGCTGCACAGCTGATGTGAAAAACTCAGATTTCTGCCCCTTTTCCCTTTCTCCCAATGAAGCAGGAGAAGGCAGAGTGGGAAAGCCTAAATAAGGTATTAATGCGTCATGGATTGAAACCTGTGAGCCTTGCTGCCCCCCAAAGCTGCAGAGATACATCAGGTAAGGAAATATAATTTTGCCCCTTTTTGTATTTGGAAATAGTAACCCTAAGTTTGTAAGGCACCTCCAAAGGTGTCACTTCCAAGTGGCAATCTTCTTTGGCTGTTAAAACTCTTTCCCTGTGACTTTGCTTATGTTTTGTATCTCCAGATATGATTGTCCTAGACCGTCAGTCTTCTCTAGAAATAAGACTTGCTTTAAAAACGCTGGTGGAAGACACTGAGCGGCAGCAGAAGGTGATGCAGGGACTCATGGAGGCAAATCAATGTCTTAGGTAAGATGCAGTGGAAGGAATGTACCTGCAGAGTAAAAGTATTAACAGTTTGCATCTCCAGCCTCGTGGAGATCTTATCTCCCCAGAGGTCTAAGTCCTTTTTCCTGAGGTTATTATTCAATGTGCAGTGATGTTGTCTCAATTCCATTCAAGCTCTTCTGTTATTTCATCTGCTGCTTCTTCTCATATCAGTGTATTTCCCATACCTGCTGCCACAGGATGTTATCAAAGGTCATCACATAATGTCAGACGTGTGCTTCCTGCACTGTATATAGTGAAATTAATTAATTTAAAATCAAAGATTTACTTCTTTTTTCAGAAATGTGGTACGACTGGAACAAGGTCGGGCATCCCGACAAGAGCAACGGGCTAATGACTTGGAAAATGTGGTGAAAAACATTAAGGCCAAAATTTGTCAGCTGGAAGATGAAACAATAGCTAAAGCATGCCAGCAACAGAGCCAAGTCAAGGAACTTCAAAAAGAGCAACAGGCTTCACAGGTAATTTAGATAGTGCTGCCTGAGGATTCAAACTTTTGACTTATGAAAGGTCTCAAAATATTTACATTGATCTAAATAAACATGAGTCTTGGGTTGTAGGGTTAGTACTCTGTTTATGGCTAAGTTTTTTCAAACTATGCAGAATTTTCTAGAAAATATTTAGAAAAATATCTGTATCCCTCTACCACTGTCTCTTCAGCACAGCTAAAACCCAAGTGCTCCTTTTCCTTAGGACTGTACCTGGGCTTGTACAGTCAGCTTGTGGGTCAGAACAATTCAGTAACGCTCCCACTGCCTGTTCACAGGTAAAATACCAGCAGCAGCAGGAAAGGCTGCAAGAACAGGAAGAGATTATTGCCCACCTGCAGAAGGAGCTGAGCAGAGTTGGGAGGGAGGAGCAGCAGCGAGTTTCCACCCAAAACAAAATGTTTTGTCAGTTTTGCAAAAGAGCCCCCAAGTCTCTCCTGGATCAGGGGTAAGCGATTCTCTTCTGCTGCTGAACCACCTGTAACATTAAATGAAGAAACAGATTTTAAAGTAAAGCTTCTTGATATTTACATGGGGAAAAAAAAGTAATCTGGAGACTTTAGGAGTACAGGAAGAAATATGAATTCTTCTGAAGGTACCTCAGTGCAGTGATATTTTTCTTTTGTGAAATTGTAAGCCAGATAAATCCCTGGCAGAAATTTAAAAATTGCCATCCATTGCCCACACTAGATGTCAGCAAAGGGAAGCGAATGACTCACTCTGCTCTGTAGCTGCAATGTTGGCTAGGATGAGCTCATCCTGGGATTCTAACATTTAAAAATGTAAGTTAAACAAACACCAAACACCATCCTTAGCTCCCCCAAAAAGAGCCTTTCCAGTTTTGGGAAGTGATGTTTGCAACTGCTGACTGCAGGCTTGTTGTGAGCTTCCAAGTACTTTTCAGTAAGTTCCCAATAATCACAAGGCTGTGTCTCTTGCTAGCAGGATTTCCAGAGCTCTGCTACAATCAGACATTTGCCAATTCCTAGGCCTCAGGTAGCCATTGCTTTGTTGTGCTGATATCACCTGGCTTTCTAGGCCTGGCCAGCAATGTTTACCTGGAAAGCTTTTAAGAGGGATTGTGTATGCTCAGCTTTTTCCTTGAGCCCTCACTGTATGAGAGGAAGGATCACTGAATTTGATTCCCAGTCCTCTCTCATCTGTCTCTCCAAACCAGACAATCTCAGAGTGCTCAAGACACTTTATTTTGACTGTGATCAACCAGGTAACCTGGGTAACCACAGGCATAAGATGAGGAGGCTGGTGGGCAGATTTAACTTTTTTTCTCTTGAATATTTTGCTGCTTCTAAACTTGTACAGATTCAACGTGTCTACTTTTCCATTTTGGCAAAGTGTGACCATGTTTGTCTGGTATGAGAGGAGCTCCAGTGTTTGGAGCAGCCACTTCCAATGTGCAGCTGTGAAAGCTGACCTGTTCCTCTGGGTTGGTCACAGTATGGATTTTGTGAGAATATCAGAAATTCAAAATTACCATTTTTCCTTTCTTCAGGTACCTTTGTCTAATTGATTATTATGAATCTCAAATTAGTCAGATTAAAAAGGAGCTGAGGTAGGTCTCATTGATGCCTTGTAGTTCTACTGTTCAAAATTTTCTTAGCCCTTACTTTTCTTAAATTTTATAGTGGTAAATATTCTGTGCTCCAGGTATCACTAGCATGTAAGAAACAGCAAAGGGTTATAGTGATTGTGGAAATTTGGATATTTCCAGAGAATAACTGGCAGTCAGGCTAAGCAACTTCTCAGTCAGGAGACCTGGACAATTAGGAGGTTTGGGGTATTCAGATACTTAATCTGAAAGTCTTTCTTTCTTTCTTTCTTTTTTCTTTCCCTTTCCCTGTCTCTTTTGCCATGGTTCAGAGGCAGAATTACTGCATTAGCTGTGCTCAGTTGATTGAACTCCCAAAACTAAAAGTTTTCAGCTCCATCCCAGTGTCTGCATGGCACAAAGCAACAAACACATACCTGAGACATTCCTATAGCTTGAGATTACTATCAAGAAAACTGAAATGGGATTTGCTTGTACTGGAGTTTCTCTTGTGGATAAGTGCACTTCATTAGCATATGTAACAGCTTTCCCAGAAATGAGAGCATGGATCCTAGGGCACAATTTCTATCCTGTTTACTTTATATAGTTTATGGAAACATTATTATACATAACTGCTAACTAAACCAGCTTGAATTTTTGAGCTAATGGAACTGCAGTAAGCTGAGCCAATTTATTTTTCCCAATAGGCAATATAAAAAAGATGAAGAGGAGGTGCAGAGAGAAGTAAAAAACAAAGAAGAGTTCTTAAATCTAGATGCTACTCCTAATTACAAAGCACTGCTCACGGTATGGAACTGCCAAGAATAAATCAGTCCAGATCTCTCAATGGTAACCCTTCAAGAGCCACATAGAAACATAAACGTTTGATTTCTGTTCCTTGTTCTTGTCATGTCTTCTGAACTTATAATCTCTGTGGGCAGAGTTCCCTGTCCTTGTGCAAAGATTCAGCAAAATGTTTGGATTCTGCTGAGGATTGCATTGACCTCCTTGGTCCCAGTGCTCCACCTGGGGTCTGATGCACCAATCTCAATCCTCTGATTCCTCATCCATGCTGTTTTGCTGTCCAGACAATTGAGAATCCTTCTTAACATGTACATGTTTTAAAGTGTTGAAGCTTGTTCACTGTGAAATGAGTGCAATAAAATAAATAACCCAGTCTATGTCCCAGTCTTTCCAGAAACAACTTATTGAAACAAAAGCCAAGAGGGACCAGCTTTTGCTTGAAAATATAAATCTCAAGAAAGATTTGGAAATAAGGTGAGAAAGGATAAGTATCATCCTTTGTAAGGCCATTTCAGTAGACTTTACTTTACAAACCACCAGCAATTGGAAAAGTGAAGTGTGAAATCTGTGATCAAAGAAATGAGATGTGGCAGCAACAGCCACACTCTTCTCCCTACACTGTTAATAACAGCTGCTAATGGTTAGTTTGCTCTTTCTTGCTATTGTCATGTAGAAATGTGGCAGAATTTCATTTCCAGAATGATGTTTAGGCAATGGCAAAGTTTTGTTACTGTTTTGCTTGAACAAATTTTGTACTTCCAAATACCAATACCTTCCAATGCAAGACATGTAACATGGTACTTTTTCTTTCTAGCAGGCCAACTGCACAGGAATTAAAATTTTACAAACACCAAGTGAGGAAACTACAGAAAGCTTTAAAGAAAACTACCCAGTAAGTATATTCTTCCAGGGACTTTCATGAAACGTCTGGTCTTCTAAAGGCAAAGTTACTTTGCAACCTGTAATGTAGAGAGTAGCTTATAGAGCACGTGCCTTATCAGCATTTTTGGAGCCTGGTTATGGGCAGCAAGTGCTGCTGGACCTCTAAAGCCCTCTGTATTTCTGAAATGATGGCAGGGTCTCCAAATGGGGGCACAGCAGTGTGGGGCTTTGTTTCATTTTTTCTTTCTGGTTTTGATTTGAGTTCTTTTGCTGACAATATGTACAGGGCCATATATGGTGTTTGCTGCTTCCATAAGCTGTAAAGGAAGCTACTGGTTGCATTATGGGTTATGAATGTGGAAGTGTGAGTTGGCAAAATGTTGCAGCTACTGAAGTTATGTCCATATTATTCTTAGAAATTGATTGGTTTTCTTCTGAAATATTGCTAAGAAAATACATGGAAGATACAAAAGATCCAGTACTAACAAAGTGTTTTTATCTGTAATTTCACTTAGTTGTTAATCTATAGTGAATGCTAAATATTCTATAGCCTGAAAAAGACATCACTTAAACTTTAAAATAAATATACAGATTGTGTATATTTAAATGGTCTATTCTCTCATGCAGTAGGTATGATTTAGATGAAGAGAAGTAGTGAGCTCTGTATAATAAGCCAGGAAAGATGTTCCAGCAGAAGCAGATAACAACTGAGCTTGGAATTTGAACCTTTAGAGTAAAATTCTGGATTTTAAATCTTCAGCCATAGTAGAACTCTGGCAACAGAAACACTGGTGGTGTCCCTTCTAAATCAGCAAGCAGTCTGGCATAGCCTCAGCCTGGAGACTTGTGATAAATTAATGATATTCTCATTAGGTATTGTCAGTCTGTGCGGCCTGGGTCTGATGGAATTCTGTTGACCAGCATCATAACAAAGATATTTACTTTGTATGTTTAAGTGCTACACACCTGGTTGTTCCATCAAGTTAAAAGGTAGCATCTCCTGCTAGGGCTGCTTGTGTGACACCCTGTGTGTATTTTTGTGCAGATTTTCAGAGAGCAGGACTGCAGAAAAAAGAGAAGAAAAGAAAGACTCTGGGAGAGTTGGTGGAGTGGATCAGCTGCAGGCAGCTTGCCAGCAACACTTGCAGGTACCCAAATTGTATCTGCTCTGAGTGTTTTTAGCACTGTTACAATGAAACATTAGACCTGTTCTGTTTAGCTGTGTCAACTGGAGTGTGCTGGTTTGAGGCTAAGAGTGCCTGTCAAATCCTCTATGCAAGATGAGTCATGTTCTGGATTTGGCTCTCAGTGTAGGCTGGTTCTTGTTCTGTCTCAGTGTAAACTACCTGAAAACACAGCAAGGAAGCAGACACTAGGCTGCTAAATATGATTTAGCTGAAGTCTGTTCAGGACAGGGGATTTGTTCAAGATCTTTGGCAGTAGTGGATTGTATTTTTCTTGTAATTAAAAAGCCTAAATATAATATAACTCAGCAAACTGTAAACTATAGAAGTTATAGTGCCTCAAGTAGATAAAAGTTAACTATCTCTCAAAGGGAAATATATACTTGCATCTCTTTTACATATCTTTTAGCTAGTATGTGTTGTAATTTTTGAGTCTATTTCATGTTGAATGCATGTGCAAAATTTGTCAATAGAAATACTGGAGGTATTTATGACTTAATTTTAGGCAATCATGACTGCTAGAGAGGGATTTTATTACAAAACATCATACGTATTTGAGCAATAACATTTGTTATTTGTTGTTGAAGGTTTTGTCCCGTATTGATTCTATTTTGCGAAGCCCAAGAGCTCCTCCATTAATATTCCGGCCCAGCAAAGGGCCAATGCAAAATTCCATTAAAGAGAATGGACAGGGGTGTGGATTTGAGCACCTTCCCCTCACTATAGAGACGTGGGCAGATCAGCTCATAGCCCTAAAGGTAACAGCATGTTGTTGTACTCTGTTTCTTGGCCTTCCTTTCATCTGCTCTCCACTCCTCCATCCCTCCCTCTGTGTAGTTGTGGAGGCTTTTGTGTGTAGCTTTTGTTACTGCCTGATTTGCTGTTAAATTTTACAAATAATCTGCTGTCTGTGTGAAATACGTACCAGAGATAGTTCTCTTTGTAAATCTTTTATTTCATTTTATTAACTGTCTGAGTCCCTGAGAAGAAAATTAAGCTTTAGAGTCTGGACTTCGTTTGATCCAAATACAAGTGAAATAGTTTTGTTTAAAGCCAAACTCTTTGTCACCAATACTTCCTATTTCACTGAAACTGTAATACATAGCAAATATAATATTTTTTACTCTGTTCTTTTCAAATCAAAGAATTTCAGCAACACACTGTCCTTAAATTCATGAAAATGAAAACTTTAACCTATCCAGTGCTGGAGTGTTACTGCATATGAAAAACAGAAAAACGCCTGTTTCTATAATAAAAACCACTTTAATCAGTTTCTAAAATAAATTGTCTCCCCTCCCTTCTTTTAAAAGGATTTGCACAAATCCTTGAGAAAACTGTCTCTGGAATTACTGCCTTGGAACACCAAAGATCCACATGATAACAGAGACTCCATACGAGTTGAAGATCTCCAGCAGATAGTAGATGCAATTTTGGAAGAATTAGAGCATAAGGAAAAGGTAATTTTCACCAGAGGTTTATAATCACCAGTTACTGTGGAATTCTTAAATGCATTTTTCACACAGTGATTAGATTGGTGCATTTGAAAGCCTTTCAGCGTTTAATAAATACCTGTTTGAAGACATTCAATAGTCAAAGGTTGTTTTAATGTAATTGATAAATTCACCCTGGGGAAGACTGCCTTAATCAAAGGCACTTGACCAGCAGTGAATTTGCATTGCCCTGTAGTCTCAGGAATTATCCTGTTCTGTCTCTCAGGGCTGAGAATACATAAATGCTTCTCTCAGCAACAGAGAAGAAAGCTTTCAAAACAGTATTTTGAATTTGGTGTATGTTTGTGCCTGAAAGCTATTGAAACTCTGTCTTCAGATTTAAAAATACTTGAAATGCTGAGATTTCATAAGGGAAGTTACAGCTGTTCTTCAGACTGGTTTTGAGAATGTTTCACAGCTAAAAGCACCCTTGCCTTGTAAAGCAGTACCATTGATGGGTTCTTCCTGCTTGCTCCAGAACTGCCAGACACAGTCCTTGCAAACCCTCTCTGGCATCGTCTCCCACTTCCAGAAGTTGTTTGATGTGAATTCTCTGAGTGGTGTTTATCCACGGATGAATGAGGTTTACACAAAGCTGGGGGAAATGACCAATGCCATGAAGAATCTCCATGAGCTCCTGGAAGTAGGTAAAGATTTGCAACCTGCTGCTTGTTCACACCAGTCCAAAGAAATGAGATAGGTAAAAAGCTGACCTCCTTCGTAGAAAATAATGTTGAGCTATTGAGAAATGAATTAACTTGGCATTTTATTCACTGGGAAGATAAAAATACATTCCCATCAATTTACAGTTAAAATAGCAAGTTCCCATTATTTGTAAGCCTTTAGCAGCTGCTGAGGAATAACAGGGAGACAGAAGAAGGGAGTAACAGGGGAAATAGAATTTTTATTTTTTCAACAAAGCTTTTTCTTCAGTGAGCTGACTTCATAATTGTTGTTCATTCTCCACTTGAAAGATAACAAGTTTAAGGAAGAAAATAACTCAGCCTTGGCTGTAGATTTCTCCTCAGTAATTGTTTCAAGTGTAATTGGGTTCAGTCCTCTTATGCTGCTAAACTTAAAAACCAAAACAAGTTGTTGAATGTCAAAACCTGTCAGTACTCAGGGATGTAGTTGGTTATTTCCCCTCTGGTGGGAACTTCTGTAGAGCAGCAGCTGCTGCTGCTCCTGTGTTAAAAGGCTGGGCTGGGCTGGAGGATGTCCAGCCCCAGAGCAGGGCTCCTGGGCTGCTGAGCCTCATTCCAGGAGGGAAGCAGTGTTCCTGCTGAGGGCCAGCATGGGGGATGAGGAAACCTCACCTCCCACTAATAACTGCAGCTCAGAAGATGCCTTGTCCAAGCCTCATTCTTCTGAAATTGAGGGAGCAAAGGACAAGGAGGCTGCTACCTTCAGTGACAGCACTGCAGACAGGTTTATATTAGTACCAAAACAAGTTAAACAAGGTGTTAACAAAACGTTTGTTAAGCAGGTTCCTTATTGGCTTAGTCCCTATAGTGTGTCTGCTGTGTCACAAGGACCTAATGAATAACCCCTTCTCTATATATAATTACAGTTGGCTGATTTCCACTGACATTGTAAGGGTGCACTTTAGTACACACTCTGCTGGGAATACACAGCTCTGCCAAAAATTTTTTAGCCACTAAAGGATTAGTGAGAGAATCCCCATTCCTAGCTAACATTTGTTTCTTTCGGACCACGGACACTGTGTTTTCTGTGAATGATGGAATGTGTATGCCTGGATCTATGAAAACCAAATAAAATCTGTGCACCTGCAAGAAATCAACTGTGTCTAAAATACTCCCCTGTTATTACTGTTACAAGAATCATGAGGTGTTTGTTTTTCCACAGACAGTTCAGCTCCACCCACTGTGGTAGTGGATACTGTTGGGAAACTGTGTGACATCATTAATAAGAACGTGACTGAGCAGGTACAGCAGCTTCTGGGCACCCAAGACATCCACAGGTATGTGGGGCTGTTCCATTGCTGACCATTCTTCAAACATCAAATGGAGTTGTTGAGAACTGGCAAAAACTTTCATTGTTTGTTACAAAGTCAGTGAGCTGTGACAGCACAGGTGTTAGTTACTGCTGTCCTGCTTGAAACAAATCTTGAGTCTTGTCAAAAGGAGTAAGCTGACAGAGGGGAAAATTGAGGCCAGAAGGTTCCAAAACACCCTCTGGTTTGCATGGATAATGTGATCAAACAAGCCTTAATGGGATATGTGTTTCATCAGGAGACAAATCCTGCACCTGGGTGGGGAGGAGAAAGTGATGCAAGTCTCAGACGTAATATTGAAGTGTTCTGCTTGCAGGGTTTGCCTCAAGCTGCTTACAAATACTTTAGAAACTGGACAAATCCAGTTATATGTTCAACAGATGACAGCCACATCTAGGTGGTAGCAGACCCTAAGAGCTTGCGTTTGGCATGTGCTTTACAGACAGACTAAAAAGGGAGCAAGCAGCCAGTCTGACACATGCTGAGTTAACAATACTCACTCCCTCAGCCTTTCTGCACTCATTTCTCAGTTTTAACTGGAGAACATCTGCTTACAAAGCATTTCTTGCTCCACTTCCAAGGCAGTTATAGCAGCCACCCCCAGGCAGTATATTTAGCATACACAGACAAATGTTCCAGGCCCTAGACTACCTGGTGCCATTTGAGGGGGAAAGGAAGGATGTGTATATAACATTAGTAGTGAAATCAGACATCCTTGTGACAGCACCCTTGGTGGCTGCAGGGTTCAGAACTGGAGAACAGAACATTGGTGTCCATGGTTTTATATACTAAGTAGCAGTATTTCCACAAAGCCATGGCACAGAACAACAGAATGGCCAAAGGGATGAACTTGCCATGTGCTTGCACCTCTTACCTGATAGTCTCACTGTCCATTCCAGTATCATCAATAAGCTGGAAGAACACGAGTGCTTCTTTCCACCCTTTCAAGCTCTCATTCAAGATTTGCTGTGTCTTCTAGGTGAGTAGGATTTGCAACAGTAATTGTCTTCACGCCAACACTTTCTCACAGAACTCCAAACAGTTAACAAGTGTTTTGTTTACTCCTGCTGTGCTAAAACAGGAGGAGGATATAAGGAAAGGTGCTGGCTCTTGCCTCACTCTCCTGCTTTCCACCTTTCCTCAGGAAGTGACCAAAACACTTTATTTTCATTGAACATGAAGCTGTATTTACTTAAGCATATTACTTATAAACTCAATTTAATTTTTTTTTCTGAAAGCATTAAAATGTCTGAGGAGTTTATTTAATTCACCAGCTGTTTAAGTTAAAATTTTGCTTGAACTCAAAGGTATTCTGGGTTCATAAACCTTGCCCTTTTGCTTTCCATTCTGTTGCAGAGATCAGTAACGTGGATGATATTTTACCTGCAGTGCAAAACCTGAAATGGGAAGCTGGGTATGGGTGACTCTCCTCTTCCTGAGCAAGATTTCTCTTACCTGTGAATGTACCTGTTGGTGCACATGACATTGCAGCTACCTCCAAGGACTGTTATCCTAAGCAAGAATTCCAGATTTTTTAACATAAATAAAAGTTGCTGCATTTTTAAATTTTTTTTTTTTTAATTCTTGGTCAATTTAAGAAAAACTTTAACTGCTATCAACTGGTCTACTCAATCCCAGAGAGAGAACCAATATGGTCTGTATCAGTCCAGGAAACTGAACCCAGCACAACACCAGTCAAACTCCAACCACTGAGCATTTTTGGTGTTGCTGACACAGTAAGTATGAGGTAAAGATGCCCTTATTGCCATAGCCATCACACTTACACAAATGCTCAGTCTTGGTTTTCTGAGAACCTTTTTTAAAATGTTGTTCACATTTCCAGATCACTTTGAGATGGGAACACATTGTTACTCAGCAAGTATTCTCTCTGATTACAGACTGAAGCAGACTGGATTAATGTAATCTAGGCCAAAAATACTTGAAATTTGCTTCAGGTGATGGTTTGAAGTTACCATCATTGTGTTTCAGAAGTCTGTTTTAGAAAGGAATAGATCAAGTCTTCTATGCAAGACAATTAGAAGTTTATTGTACAGAAACAAGTACACCAAGCTTCCAAAAATATTTTGCCTCAATATTATTAAAGCTTAGTTTACAAAACTTTGCTGTTCCTCAGACAGAATCTGGGTTTACAAGATTTTGAAATGCACTGTAACAAAGGACAAAACCAGTTAAGGCGTCACAAACTAAAACCTTAATGACATCTTGGTCAAGTCATCTTCCTGCTTTTGGAAGCTCATTATTTACATACCTGCAGCCACAGTCTGCTAAGGTACTTCTGAACAGTGGACTGCTAACTTCTTTGTTTTTCAAAAAAAAAAAAAGCTATTAAAGATTTTCTCTTTTACCAGGTTCTGTAGCCCTACAGCTGAAAAATACTGTTTGAAAATATATTCTTTTAAAAGTACACCACTTCCATGTCAGAACAACAGGAACAAGCTCCTAGGGCCATCAGACTGCCAAGGAAAGTAATGACACTTGGCTGACAGTCTAAAATCTCCCCAGGTACAACCCTTCTTTAAGAGAGCTTTCACACTTAGAGGTCCTTTGAGAGGGGGTTTGCCAGAAATAGCAAAAATAAAGGACTTATTCTTTAAGGACAAATTATTCCCTGTGGGGGAAAATATGTTTAACTTCAGTGAGAACTAATCCCTGAACAGGATCATTACATTTGCATGTCCTGAGCTGGAGCCTGCTTCAAATTTGCAATGACTGTGCAAAACATGTTAATTACAAGAAATATGTACATTCACATAAAGGTGAAAAATTAGTAACTTCTGTACATGAGAAGAAATCAGATTTTCCTGCGTCTGCTCCTTGTCAGCTCATACCTGCAAGACAGACACAATATGTAATTACAGTAGTTGAAAACTTTCTTAAAAGTTTTAACTGGCACAGTAGAGAGAACTTGGGCTGCTCTATTGCTTGTGCTTCACAGGCAGCACAGCAAAAGAGGCTCCAGAGAGGGACTGAAACTTCAGCTCTTCACCAGGAACTTTGGGTGCATCCTTTTTTCCCCTTCCCATAATTGCCTGGAGACACACACACACAAGCTGGCCAGGGAAATGTGGTTTTCCTGTTGGAATATTGGCTCTCTGCCTGTGCAGATGGCAATCTCCTGGACTACCCTCACTACATTCCTTGGGCTCCCCTGAAGGAGAAAGAAGGAAGAGCTCCTGCCATTAACTAAAGACACAGAAGTAAAAAAAACACCCAAGCCTGGTTTTCTGTTCTGCCTCAGACCAGGAACATACAAACCTCAGAACCACAATGAACGTATAAGCAAAACTGTAAGTGGGTCATTATAATAGTTTCTATAAATGCTTTGTAATTAAAGTTTTATCGTACATCTATATTGCTGATCAGAATATTTAGTTAAGATCTTTATTCAAGTTAAAATTTGTTGCAAGGTCACTTTAATAAACAAAATTCTTTTACTTAGGTGCCCCTGTGGCTTTTATGGCAACTTAAAATATGCTGAAGACTGTAATTGACACAGGCATCTCATTAAAGCTGTCTCACAGGGCAGGCACTGCACAGCCAATGGATTAACACACAATTTAGATAGAGCTACCAGATTAGCTCAAGCTATCCTGCCTTTGCAGGTCAAATTCTCTCCTGGCTCACCCAAACACAGCACAGTTACCAGCACTCACTCCCACAGCAGTCATGCAAAGCAATGGGCAGGGTTTGCAAGTAGGGAGATGAGCACTTACCATTGTGCAAAACCTTTTATTAAATCCTCCTGGGACAAGTCAATGCGCACCTTTAAAAAGCAAATTTTATTTGTTTGTAGGTTATTCAGCATATAGATTGATTAGCTAAGCTACCACTCCTCCCAAGTCAGACCCACTTTCCAGCTGTGGGGCTGCAGCTCAGGCTTGAGGAAAAATGGAGCTTCCCACATTCTGGTGCAGGCATGAACCAGCTCAGTTTCCTATAGAACTACTTGGAAATTTATCTGTCACCAAAGAAGCAATTGCAGTTTACTTTTCACAGAATCAAAGTTGTTCACAGAAAGCTCAAAGCACTGTTGGCAAATTGTGGGGTTTAGTCCCACACCTTTCTCTGCTCCGTGTTTGCACTCTTGGAGCCGTTCCCCACATGGGCAGCACGAGGGCCCAGGAACCAGGGCTTACTTCAGCAGCTCCACATGGATACAGCCTCATTTCAGATGAAAATCTGGCACAAAAAGTTGTTTCCAGATTGCCAGTCCTATTACTGAGAATCAGTTACTCGAGCCACATTTCAGGATGTCAGGAATAGCCCAGTGTTTTCAGCTCTGTTATATCTGCAGTGGAGATTTTTTTAAACTTACTTTCCCCAGCTCCTTCCTCTCCTGTGAAATGAATGGCCTGCTGTTCTTCACTGCAATGTCCAGTGTCCTTTTCTTGACATTTTCCAAAGATTCGAAAAATTCAAACCTTGAATTAAAGTTTAAAAAGAAGAGACTTAAGGCAAAAAGCAAATCCTGTGAGCAGCAGGGGCAGAATATAGTGACAGAGTACAGCATCAATGGCCAGGACTTTAACAGGGAAGGAACATACAGAAAAGGTAATTTTGAAGTGAGGTTTTATTCATATTGCAGGAAACTCTTCCAGGCCTCATGACAGATGACAACACTCTGTTCAGACTATCCACCGTGCCAGTGGGAAGGAGGAAAACATGCATCCATGATGAAATGCCATTTAACATCATTTTCCCCCCTCCACGGAAGATCAGCTGTTTTCCATGCAATGTTCATTACTCAAGAGGAAACAGTCATGAGCCAACCCCCTAAGATCATCGAGCAGCCTTGCACCACACCAAGAATAGACAAAGGCCAAAACCTGTGGCAATTAAATTCTTAATGGCTCTGACTCAAGCCTCTGGCACACATGGCTAATGTCAAGTGAGTTTTGTCCATGCTAAATCACCCCAGTTCTGCTCACCTGAATAGCTTTTCCTCAAGTCAGAGCTGTGAAACAGGTAATGTGTTTTGGAACTAAGCATTATCCTGAATTGAGGATGTACAGGATATGTCAGTACTGAGGATGAGGAAAAGGATATGCTGTTCAGCTGCTGGGATGGCACTAAATCAGTGGAGTTACTTAAGAATAGACATAAGCAGAATCCTCAACTTTGTGTTTTGAGTGTTAAGAAGAATGTTTTAAAATCTTTTCTCCATTTCTGACTTACACAGAAAGGACACAACACAGGAAAAATATAAGCTACCCAGGATGGCACAATATTCACATATTTTTATATGTACCTTCCTCTAATGATGGGATTAAAACCACCTCTCAAAGCAGCTCTATTTCTTAGCATTACTGTGTTTGGGTTCATGCAAAACACATTTCATTTCAGTGGCAGAGCTGACACTGTCAGCAAAGAGGTGGGAGCATTTTACCCTGCTCCCACCAGGCCTCGATGACAACATTCAGCTGTGTGCCCAAAGAGTGCTCCAGTCCCAAAAGGCTCTGTACCTCTGCCTTGGATATTGCCTTGCATCTTGGAAAGATGTCAGAATAATCATCAGGCAAAGCAGTGTGAACAGAGCATAGGCTCTGGGAATATCTGAACGGGCAGAGGCAGGGAGTTAAACACCACAGGAGAATGTCAGTTTGCAAAGAAGGAAATGCAGCCTGGGGCAGGGAAGGGGCAGGGAAGAAGGTGCACCCTTCTTCTGGACGACTGACAACACCACAGGCAAGGCCAGCCCCGAATACTTGTAAATCACAGTCAAGTGCCATTTGTTTCAGAAAACCTGCAAATATTCGCAAGAGAGTCCTTAGGAGCTACAGCAGCACACCTTAGGGAGCCCTGTCATTACACAGAGATCATAACTATTCCAACCACAATCATAATTTACATTTTCTTACTTCTCATCGTATTGGGGGTTCAGAGTTTTTTTCTTAACAGAAGTCTTCTTCCTGCTTGTCCATCTTCGGTCTGGAAGCAGGTATATACGGACATATGGATCGACTCCACGATTGGAAGAGGGTACCAAGTTTCTGTTAAAAGAAATACAGACAAGCAAGGCAGGTTCTCCCATTGGGTGTTTTAATATCTTGGCTCTCTTGGAATCAGACCAACTCTTCACTGGCCAAAAACATTCATCTCACGAATTGGAACATAAGCAAATAAAACTTTAAGTTTGTTTAATTAAAATTTTTACTCCTGAGGGTGTGGCCACTTATTGTGGCTCCTAAATTAACAATTACATATTCAGTCATAGGCATCAATCCTTGTCACAAAGACTATCCCAACACCCCCAGACACACAGCAGTTGTCAGTGCTGCTCAGAGGAGATTTTGGGTGGATGACTGTTGAAGTATCTCTGCTTCACTGAGCACAACTCACTGGGCTCTCTCCCTGACCTGCTGCTGGCACTGAGCAGAGCTGGGCACAGAGAGGCTGCCCAGTTGGAAGCTAGCCAGTGCTAAGGCATCTCCTGCTGCTTGTGGCTCTGCTCCAGCTTTGCTGGGTGACTGACACAGCTCAGAGAGCTCTGTGAGCCATCACAAGCATTACCTGCAGCCATTGACCAGCACCACGAGGCTCTGCCGGATGGAAGCGTAACGCACCGTCAGCTGGATCTCCCCCAGAGGCATCTCAGTCCCGCTGCAAGACATTGCACAGTCACGGCTTTTAAACACAGCCACTGAACAAGCAGACTAAAACCAGCTTTCAGGGCACCATCCTTCCTCCTGGCATCCTAAGGTTTGCTGTCTAGGAAGCAGCTGGATCACAGAGGTTCCACAGAAGCCCTGTCCTTGCCTTCTCTACAGGTACCCGACTTCAGTCCCACAACACAAATTGCCAGAACAGCCCCTACGTGGCCCACTGTGGATGGAGCAGCAAAATACAGATTAGTGTGTTACACATTCCCCCAGGAATGTCTGTATATGCAAAATGGGACCCTTTTCGTATTTCATTCTGCATGTAATTAAAGTGACTTAAAACCCAAAACATTGCTTAAAAAATGTTTAAAAATAGTTTATAAATTAAGCCTTGTTCAGAGCTAGAGAATTCACCAGTCACCAATTCACCAAATTGCAGCTGGAGCTGAGTTTAATGTTCAGGTTTCCAACTACTCTGATGCTCTCTTAAGTGAGATGGGCCTTTGTAACTTCTGTTGATTAAGGATTCCAGAAGCTCCATTCTGTGCTCCAGGAGAGACAAATCCTTCTCTCCATCCTGCCTGACAGAGCAGTTTGGGAAGGACACACACAAGCACACATATCCACAAAAACTGTGTTCACAGCATTATCAGTCTTAAAATATGTTGAATAAACACGTTCAGAGCTTTAAGAAGCCAGAGGTGCCTATCAAGCGTTTAAGTTTTTACAGAATTGAGATGTTCAGACTTCCAATATCCTGTTGCTAAATGAGTGCTGAGAAGCTCTTCAACAATATAAAGCCAACACATGCAGCACTCTTAGGAGAGCCATAGAGTGAATGCTTTCCCTTTACACCTGCTCTGACAGTGCCCTGTAATTTACTTCACTGTTGACTGGAATATTTGGATCAATTCTTTGTAAGGTGACTTGAGACCCAAGACTGCAAATGACTTAGCAGCCTTGAGTTCACCTCTATGCAACAGTAACACTTAAACTTTCCCAAGAGAAGAACAATTCAGCTGGAAGAACACCTACTTATGAATGTCCAGGTTGCTGCTGCTTAATTCAAAGCAGGAAGAAGGCAGGGACCCCAGTGAAGTGACACTGGGTGCCACCCTCATTTCCTGCAGGACAGGCAGGGTGGCCATGGCCACTGCTCCGCTGGGCAATGCTGATGGTGGGCCATGCTCTGGATTTTGCTTGCCCTCTGCTTCATCAAGGCCAGACACAGTTTCACTTGGTACAGGGGCTCCTGAACTGTCTTTAGTGTCCAGGTCTTCTCCACTGTCCTTTTTTGGCAGGGATTCAAGTGCTGCAGAGTCTTTGCTCATGGGAGGTACTTTCGAGACTTGTGGTGGAGAGGAAAACTTCTGCTGGTTTCCAGCTTTCTCTGTGACACGAACAGGACCTGGCTTTGAGTTATTGACACCAGCCTTGACTCTCTGTGGATCAGGTTCTTCAACTTTCAATGCCTAAAAATCACAAGGGAAGACAGTGAGTGCTGCTCCTGTAGCACTGGGGTGAATGCCAGCATTACCACCCAGGAGGAAATTTCACCACAAAACTCTAACAGTGGGAATCTTCCATTAGAGATGAAAGGGGCCCCTGGGACTCACTGTGGTGTTCTCTCATCTCATCCTACTGTGTTTGTACTCAGCAGTGTCTAAGCACTGATCCAGAGCACGGTGAGGAAACAACTCCTAAGCATCAGTGCTGATTTCCCCAGCTTAGATTTTCTCAGTCCAATTCTTTATTGTTGTGAGAAAATTTTCAGCCATGGCACTGCATTAAGTTTTAGGAAGCCCCAGGGATACCTCTCAACTCCACCATACATTCCTAATTTCACTTAAATACCTTATCACACTTCTACTTTCTACTCAACTGTGAGGCAAAGCTGCCTTTCTCCACACCCACCTTTCATCTCTTTTGCCTGGTTACAACTGGATGCTTCTGCAGGGGAAACCGGGTGAATAAGGGAAAGAACAACTTACCCGCAATACAAGTTTCATCTTAATGAAGCTGTCTGAGCTGGAATGGTCCAGCTGGAATCTCTGATCCAGAGTCATGTTTGGGTCCTTAAGTAAGTGGGAGAGACATATCACTGAAGTTCCCAAGGCACTATCCCTCTCCTTGTCTTTTATCTGGGGGATGGAAGAAAACAGAAGTTTTTATTAGCTGGCAAAATGGGAAGCTACCACTGGGAGCAGCAAAGCAAGAAGGTATTCCAGACAGAAACTAAAATTAGCTTATTGCTTCAGTTAGGTTACATCCAAATGGGTGATGCCATTATTTCAGGAGTGTGACAAGTTAGTACATTTGGAGTAAAAATCCCATCTCTAACTATGCAGAGAAAGAACTGCTTTAGCAGAAGAAACATGCCCTCCTGAGATTTACTTGATTTTCCTTGCTTGCTTTGGAGACAATGTCCTAAGCAGCTGAGATAGCAATTGATCTAAATTTCTACATGTTTTAGGTAAACACCTTTCAAGTTCAATTCCTTTCTGTATCCAAGTGACCAGGCACAGAACTGGCTGTGGCTGCAATGCTGCTAATGAGAGACAGGGTGGCCTTAATGAGCCAGAACACAGAGGTGGAGAGGTAGGGCTCTGGTTGAGAATCATGAAGGCTGCAATTTCTGACAGCAAAATATTGATGCTTTTACTACACACAAACCTGTATGAAACGTCCTTTGGACTTTGCAGCTAGAAATATCCCACATTTTGAACTAAGATACTGCACATTACATGATGCTAGAACAAAGGTAAATAGCAAAAAAGGTAGATACCACCACCACCTAATACAGAATTGTCTGTGCAACAGGTGCTTCTTCCACCTTTTAGCAGGAGGAACCCAGTATGTGACAATTCCACAGAGAAGCAACCAGCACTGAGCTCCACAGAAGAGTTTTCTTCCTACAGATGTGCAATTGGTCTTCAAAGGAAAGGCTTTTCTCTCACCTCAATGTGGAGTGACTGGGAATGAGCACTGTGAACAAAGAAGGTGAAAGCCTGGCCCCACGTGGGATCTTTGCTGAAATTGCAGGTCTGCAACAAGAACATACATTAGCTTAGCCTCTGAGAAGCAAAAAATCCATGACACTGATCACCAGAGAGGGCCATGGTGACCCTGAGTGATGCTACACCCCAGCTGTATGGAGAGAGTGGAAATTCCAGGTCAGAAGCATATGGAAGCAAAGTCTCTGGCAAAACCAGAACAAGTTCTTTGGGGCGTGGAAATGCCAAAGAACAAGTCTGGTGAGCTGCAGTTGGCCCCACCAGCGCTGCCTGGACCAGCAGCCTGCCTCACCTGCAGCAAGGCACCGCTCCCTCCCTCCCACCTTCCCACCCAGGGAGAGCCCGAGCGCTGCCTCCAGCCTGCAGCACTCTGAGCCAGTTCCCAAAGCTGCAGGGAGCTGACAGGGAAGGGCAGGAAAGCTGGAGGGGCAGTTTCAGGGGTGTAGTACTCTCATGGGAAGAGTAGGAGGGCACAGCTTCAGCACCATCCACTTCAAAGATGAAAGAGCATGGAAAGCACCCATGGAGACTGTGGGTGCTGTGTAAACCAGCTGTCCCTGCCAGGCCATGAGTGCTGCAGCAAGTGGAAAGGAGCAGGGAACGCCTGGAAGCCTGACCCAGCTTAGGAGAGGCAGGTGATGAGGCAGGGAAAGAGAAAGCCAGAAAAGGTAAAAATGCAAGCAAAACCCAATTTCTGGGTGGAGCAGGTGGAAGAAACAAAGGAAAATAGGTGCTAGTACTGTATGCTCATATGTAGCCAGCAGGATTCATTCCTATTTGCTGGGAGTCCAAAAGAACAACGGGCTCATCCAGCTGCAGGACAGTGAACACTACTGGGAGGGCAGAGCTCGGCTGTTGCTCATACTCATGAGGCAAAAGTAATTTTTAAATAATGAAAAATGAACTGAAAGTTAAGTGAAGGAGATGCAGATCCATCTTGTCTGGGTTAAAAACAAAACAAAACAAAACAAACAAAAAAAAAAAAACCAAAAAACCCACACAAAACCAAAACAGTAAAACTGTGATACACAGGAGCCAGGAAAGACTCTGAGAAATGAATAAAGGCCAGCTTGATGTAAATGACACCCTGTTCTGAGAAACCATGAGCTGGATTGGAGATTTATAGAACTAGAGTGTCTGGGCCAACATGAACTCTTGGACACAGGCACGGAACTACACATGTGTACAGCAGCTGATCAGACACTCTCCGTCACCACAACTCAGTGACACAGTGGCTCCACTCCCAGGCTCTGCAGCTGTCACCCCAGCTACTGCTCCTCACATCAGCTTCACAAGAAATCCTTCCCTTCCTAGGAGGTACTTGGAAACAGTCACCCATAAGATGAAAAGTATCCAATGAAAGCAGAAGAATTAAACAGCCTCACCTTACTCTTCTGAGTCTTGTTCCCAACTGTGAGCAGGACAAAGGAGGAAGGTTCTCGTTCCATCTTCTGTCATTTAATACAAGGAAGAAAGAAGAAGGCAGAAAAAAATTACAAAATTTATAGTTTTCAGGAAGCAATATCAAACCACTTGAAGTAAGCTGCTGGAAAACTGACAGTATTTTCTGGATGTGGGACATCTGAGGAGTGTAGCACACAGGAAAGCCTCCAGCTGTAACACAGCACAGTCTTACTCTCCACCATCAAGAGTACACATTTAAGCCAAAGTTTTATGTATTTAGGTTTCAACAGGTGAGCAGCTAAAAATTTGTCAGAAGCTGGGAGGAAACAGAGAAGAGAGCTGAAGGCTCAGTGGGAAATCTTGATCTTTCCTGTCTGAACCAGGACTCTCAGAACTGATTTCCAAGGCTCAGGACTTGCTCCAAAGCAGCTGGAAGTGGAGATTGGCATCTCTTTGGCATCAAATAACAATTCCTGTCTGGAAGAAACAATACTGAACCTCTGGAACCTCTTTGCACAAATGTTATAGAAGTTAAGGCTGAAGATCTGGTTTTGGCACAACACTACATACAAAGAGCACACAGTGCGGTCCAGAATTAAGGATTATTGAATGTGATGTGTATCACAGTGCTGGTAACTCATCTAAATTGTAAAGATGGTATTTAGGAGAGGAGCTGCTTGGAGAGAATGGGAAGCTTACTCCATAGCTCACAGCTGTACTTGTGAGTAGCCTGTTCAAGAAAGAAGGGAGAAAGACATTCTTCCCTATATTTGCCATTTACATCTCAGTAGCAAAATGCAGTATTTGGGGGGGAAAAGTAAACAGAAGCTATGAGAGAGAAGGTATGAAAGACAGAGGGGCCTCTGAATCCCTCTAAAGCCAAGCAGGGAGGAATCTGGTGGCCAGGTCTCCAGTGGACAGGAAAGTTACCACAAATGAGCATATTCCTCCCTGCTCAATGTCAAGCTGGAACAGCTCAGCAAGGGAAGAAAGAGTAGCAGCAGCAGAAAGGATATTATGAGTAAGTCTGATGTCTGGAGGCTCTCTTTTGCGTAAGAAAGACAAACAACCACACACACAATTAAATGTTTCCATATTGCATTCCCACTTTCACTGGGGTGACTTTCAGTCACTGTTTTGAACCCCTGCTCACTTAGATTCTGACAGTGGAGAGATTATTTCTTTTTAACCACTGCCAGTTTCAGTTCCTATGATACCACACAATCCAGAACATTGTTTTGCAAGCATGGGAGAAGAATATAAGTTTTACCTTGAGGTACTTGTTGTTTTTGATCTTCTTTGCTCCACATTCACCATTCGAATACTCAAAGTGGTTTTTCTGAGTTAGTGAAAGAGTATTTAAAACAATTAATTTGTTGTATTTAAAAAGAGGAGGTTAGGAGTCAAGGCTGCTGCATGGGGTTTGTACTTACAGGAAGGTTGAAGGCGCTGTCTAAGTAGACAATCAGAATTGCTGTAGACAAACCCTTCTTATCCTTAAAGGCAGGGAAAGATAAAACAAATCAAACACAAAGTAGTCATGATCATCCACCAAGGACAATGGAAAACACAGCAAAATTCCAAGGGCAGCTTCTGAAGGCTAAGCAGCTCTCTGCCTTTCTCTTAAAACTTGCAATTTAGAGAAGCCAAAGTCAGTACAGCAGACCAGTAAGATAATGTGTAACTCTCTTCAATTCACTGCCTTTAATGTTTGTCAATCTCTCAGTGCAGAACTGGTTGGGTTCCCCACTGCAGCACGACACCTGAAAACATGTTCAACCACATACATCAACATGAATCCAGTGTCAGCAGAACAAAGCCTGGGAACAATTTTATTCACTTCAGTGGAACTCAAATGGTTTTGCTTGGTTATGATGAAACAGCCCCTTTGGGAGATGGGTTTTATCCAAGCAATTCTGCTGGACAAACAACACACTATTTGGAAACATGGCCCTACCAAGCACCAGTGCTGGGTATTTGCCTATGACTAGTACAGATTATTTCAGGGGTCCAGGGTCCAACACAAATCCTAGATGAAGAGGGAGGAGAAAAAATGTGAAAGAAAAAACCCCAGAGAAGCCACTTTGCAGTGAGTCAAACAAAGGTTTGCTAATCCAAGCAAAAAGAGCTGCCAGATTTGAGTTACTCCTGAATTACCAAGAGACCTGGGGCAAGCAAACGCCTTTCCTCTGCAGGAGTGGCAGGGAGGGAATCACATCAAAACTTTGCCAGACAAAAATAAACTCCCATGAATTTGCCTGGGGTTTCTAATTTTACACACTCCTTTGTTGATGACTGGACAGGGATCAGAGTACCTGAATCCTTTATGCAAATACACTCACCTCATGTAGCTTTTCTTGGTCGTTTACTAGTGAAAGCCACTCCAGTTTTAAATGCAAGTGTCCGCTTGTCGTCTTACTTAAGGGAAACCACTGCATGGAGATAACAAAGAGCAGCTTGAGAACTGAGAGGCAGAGTAGCTTTTATATTTGTGTTGCAGACTCTGAGACTTACACACACTAGACAACATGAACTTCAGTCTGAGCACCTTAGTTTGCATTTTTGACACTTAAATTGTAGCATGTCCATCTACTTAGGTACAAAGCATAAGAAAATAAAAATAAGATGCCCATATACAGGCAAAGCATGTGGATATTTCCAACCAACAGCAGCATAAGACACGCATTGTTTGTAGAGTGCTGGGTTGCAGGATGAACCACAGTAAGGTCAGATCATTTCTTCCCTCAGCAAACAGGCTGCTTCACCAAACTTTATCTGCAGCTTTGTACAAAACATTTCGTACACATGGGACACAAGGTATCAACAAGATACCCCACTGCTGGCTCAGCATAACCTCAGGGCTCTCTGGGGTTACCAGCCTGATCATAAAAATTAATGTAATGGCTACTTTGGTATTATATTTTTGTGAAAATACCACAGTGCCAGTGTGCAAGGAAGCTTTAAGTACAAAGAAACAGCCTAGTAGCAGAGGAGTAGCACAAATGAGTGCATATAGGCATACACCACCAGGCACATTTAGAAATGAGCTGTGATCTTTACCTCATCAACAGTTCTGTCATTCATTACATCCACTAGGCCTATCAGCAAGCTGAAAGGCAAAAAGCAACATTTCAATGTATATTGAGGCATACAGCATAAACCACCCTAAAAGCCCACTCTTAAGTCTGTTCCAAATAACAGCTTCTCCACATTACCTGTGTACACATGTGCAGGAACACACTTATACTCCTGAAATCTCCTCCTTCAAGTATTTCCAAAACTGAAATAAACTTGAAGTAAATCTCAGGTAACTATCACTTTTAATAACTTCCTAGGATTCCCTGCAGGAGTGTAACCTTGTTCAACATTAGTTGCACTAGGAACTAACTACGTGGTATCAATATCTGGGCAAAGGGAATTGCTTCCAACAGTATTAAATTTCCAGTCTGAGTAACTCAGGTGTCCCACAGCAGAGGCTACTGGACCCTGATCAAAGGTCTTGCTAATTTACCTGCCCATAAAGTCATCTTTATCTGGATCTTCATCGTACAAATCCACTTCTAAGTCCTGACCAGGCACTTCATGAACAACAAACTGGAGGAGAAAGAGGTATGGATTAAAATAAAAAGCATTCACATATACATATTCAGGCTTAGGCTGTTGACAAGAGCATGACACTTGACAGCTGTCTAACACATCAAGGACATTCCCTATTCTTTCTTATAGTTAAATGCATAACAAATACAATTGATTATAGGTGAAAATATTCCGTATTGTTTGCTTGTTTTTGAGCTCCAAGTTAAACCCCTCAAACTGGCATCCCTAATAAACAGAGAGGAACCAATGCTAGAGCAGCCTGCAGCTGATGCATTGATTGATATTTAAAGCAGTGCTTTTCACCTCCTCCAAAAACCCACACATGTAAATCAGATCAACCTGAATGACATTTCAAGTTTACAATGTAAATTTGAACTTGGCTAAGGGACACAAATGCCTCAACCAAGAAACAAGGAAGTCCCAGTGCAGTCAGCTAGGAGAAGGTCCTGCAAGCACAGAGATGTGAATGGCTGTGTATCCTACAGATGGAAAGATCAAAAGGTTCAGTACCTCAAATGTCTCATTCCAGATGGGATTAAGATCTCGGGACACTGTCTTGCTTCTATGCTGCATGGTGCCAACGCGGAGGAGAGCGTACGGATCAGACTTCCCCCTGATGGCACCAAGGAAATTGTCTTTCTGGACAAGGTTCTCAGCTTCTAACAGATGAACCCTTATTACTCCCTGGAAAAAATGAGATACAGAACTGGTCATGAAAATGCAATATTTGGGTAATTATAATATGCTGCCTCCTTAAACTGTTTATTTCAGGCAGCAAGGGTAGTCACCATGACAGTTCTGCTAAGACATGCAGTTTCATGCAGTACATTTCCAATGACAGCTGTAATAAAACACTCTTTCCGCCATTTAACTAGAGGGGGGGAAAAGCCCCCTTAAACAAATGCACAATTCAGTCTAGATAACTGTGTAGGAAATATTATTCAATTTATTTTTAAATCGAAATATACATATGCACATGGCATTACAGCCACAGTCAAATCAAGTGTAAAGATCAACTCCCACTGACTGAAGGAGGAACTAAGCACTCATTGGCAAGTTCTGATTTTATTGCACGGGTGCCATTCCACTTCAATTTAGTGATGCAAGTTTGCAACAGGGAGAATGTCTTTGTCACTGATTTATATTTATCCTCATTAGTAGGTGTATTAGGTATTTGATGGATGAAGGAGATTGAAGACCTGGATATGTTGAATATTTAGGAGATTTTTTTCTGTAAGAAATACATGTTATCCTCCAGGTTCCCTACTTACACCTCTTCACAGCATTAGCAAAAATATTAAATAGCCTGACACTCATTGCTTATGTATTTATCCTCTCATTTGCATATACCACAGATCTGCAGTTACAGATTAAAGCTTTAATTGGTAAACGAGCTCAGAGTACAAACAGACTCCTTATGACATGTAGAGAGGGTAGGAGCTCCCAGTGCACATGTCTCTCCCTCCCAAATTATGAACTATCCAACATTGCTTTTATGTTTCTGAAACACTACCAAAAGTCCACAATTCAGGTTGAAAGATCTGATGCAGCATCCAAAGACACTAAGCTTGGATGCATCCACATGGTGGCAGCTGCACACTCAGGTAGATAAACACTCTGTCACTGAAGAAACAACTCACCTGGGGGACAGGGAACCTCAAGTGGGCAATGTTCATGTTCTTTTTCAGAGGCACTGTGATCCTGTTCGGTAGAACCAGCCGGGCAGCAATGAAGTCTTGAATGAGTGAGTCTGACATTACACTGCAGGTGGGGGAAAAAGGCAACCTCAGTCTCCTCAATCAGTCAAATCAGAACGAGAAAATGAGGCATGGTGGAAGAAAGGGGCATTGCAAAGTGAGTGGTGCAGTCTAGGTCCCCCTAAAGTAGTGTCAAGTATTAGAACAGGATATCCAGGGAAAGGGATGAGTCATCATCCCTGGAAGCATTTAAAAGACTTGTAAAAAGGCTTAGACAAATAGTTTAGTGATGGGCTTGGCAGTATTAGGTTAATGGTTGGACTTGGTGATCTATAAAGATCTTTTCCAAAGTTTAAGACTCTATGAAAGAGCTGCAGAGCGGCCGTTCAACTTCAATTTAGTGGTGCTGGTTTGCAATATGGAGCAGCTGTGTTGCAGGGTGTGAATTTGGCTCATCATTGTAAAGATAACTGGGAGCTTAGGCTGTGAGAAATCTTCATGCACACACCCAAACACGTCAAACTCAAGTGCCTTCTGGGTTTCCTTAGGAGTGACACCAGAGATGGACATGGGGAGAAGGAAATCAGGAAGTTTCAGCATTTCACAGGGGGCTAAGGACCCCGAGGTAGTTTGTTTTTAGACTTAGAAATGGCCACAGCACACACTGATGCCTACTCTTGGCCACTTGCTGAGACCTTTTCACGAAACTGAAGAGGCCAGACACATGGAAAAAAAAGAAAGGCTCATTTCTTAGATAAAGTTCTGGATCTTGGCAGATTTTGCACTAAGAAGGAAAATTTCATTTGAAATAACTGGAGACCACACTTGAATTGAGGGCACTATCTTGAGGTTCAAGGAACTTTCCAGCCTAATTACAACTTGCACATTTTTAGCTTTTCAGTTCAAATCTTTTCTTTACTGTTGCTCTTTTTGTATGGCAGGTGTAAGAAGCATCCAGCTATCACAGATGTTCAAGTACTCTCCATATGATTAATGAGAGGATTAGAACACACCAGTACAACCTGGCATGAGCAAACCCAATATTAAGAGGAAAACTCAAGAGCACCAAGTATCTGAAAGACATCCTCTTGATAGATGTAGCGGTTATAAGGGTAAGACTGTAACAAAATTGTTCCAGTTCACAGAGAAGGCTGGATTCACACACAAAGAACATAAGGAAAGACTTCTACTCCAAATGGTAAACCAGGAACCTTGGTCAGGCTCTTGGCTTTCCTGTAAATAAAAAACCCCACAGGAATGTCACAGAATTGTCCCCTCTCTCAAGTCTCAGGGTACACCCAACTAAACACAGCTTATATGTGAGGACAGATGACTGCATCCAGTTTATTTGCTATCTTAAGTGAGCCAAATTCATTTGACAGGAAGGGCTCTTGTTCAACCTGTACTTCAGCCCATTCATGGTCAGGCATGTTTTGCTCCCAGCTTTCATTGCACTGCTGAGGAACAAGCAAAGGTTTCTGCTTGCAAATCCCTGTGGGAGAACTAGGCAGTAAAAATTTAGGACACCAAATTTGCACTTAATTATATGAGAGGCTGTAGGCTGGAACACCTACATGCCTTCTCCCTGCAAGGATTAGGGAAACCAAGTCAGAAAAGAACAGATTAATTCCTCTGATAAAAACTGGAGCTCTCAGGCTAAACTTCAGGGCAAAAGGCCTCTCAGGCCTCAAATTAAGAGAAAAAGGAAGGCTCCTCTCATTCAACATCAAAAGCCTTCAGAGGATCTTTAAGGCATAAACTGGCACCTAAAGTGGCCAGACACTTCCTATGAGTCTGCAAACCATGAGCTGCAGGGGAGCAGAGAGGAACAGAAGTGTCTGCATTTGCAGTGAAAGGGAGAAAGGCAATGGCTGTGTAACCCCATGTATTTTCTTCTTGTGCAACAGAATTTTCTCCTTACACCAAAGAGCAAGGACAAACTGAGTCCCCAGTCTGGTGAAACAGTTTGAAACTCACTAAGATTTTCATCGTTGCTGTGCAAATTGTATGTATGTAATACTAACCCAAGAGGCACTGGAGAAGAGCAACACCTAAAAGGTGAGCAGATTACACAGAAAGAAAAGAACTTTTCTCCTTATAAACCTGGTGCACTCCTCTTTATCATGGATTGTACTTGAGTTTGTCTGAGGCATTGCAACTCTGTGATACCTTGCATTTTTACACTTTACTGTAAATAAAAATAAGCAAACTGCCAGTCTAAACTACTTCATTTACCTTTGCAAATAACTGGCACATGGGAAACAGAAAGGGCTGGTTTTTTAATTTATAAGTCATTGTTGTTTGGGGGATTTACTATTTCCATCCTAAATGCAATGAAGTGATTAAAACAGTTTTGACAGAACATAAAAAGAACTCTCCTCGGGTTTTGCACAGCCAGATACAAAGGGATGAACATCAGCACAACACCTTGCACACAGTGCTCTCAACAACAGCTTTGATGGTTACTTAAGAACTGCATCCCAACTTCCAGAGGTTTTTCAAAGAATAAAGTAAAGCAAAGCAGACACTCACTTAATCCCTGGGACATCCAGAAGGTTGCTCATGCCTGCCCAGTTGATTTCCAAATGCTACGACAAGATCAGGGAGAAAATATTATACCAGTCTATTAAAATTTATTTCAAAATAAGTGTAGAATTTAAAAGTAAAATGCTTCTAGAACAAAGACAGATGTCTAAAGAAAGGAAAACCTGCACCACCAATTGCATCTGTACATTAGAATCAACAGCTGGTATCAATTCCCTTATCTATTTTATCTGCCATCCTGAATTGAGGATATCACTGGAACTTAACCTGTAAGCAGAAGGAAAGTCAGCATTCAGCCCTTAGCAATGTCCACTGACAGATGCCTTGGGGTCATGAAGGAAATTCAGCAACTCTGGTAAGACTTTCGAGTTGTTTTCTCATCCTTTCACTTAGGGTTTGGCCTATGCCCTGAGGCAGGGGGATTTACAAATACCACCAGTGTCAGGAGTCTATTCCTGTTCATACAATAAATAAAAAGAGGCTCTTTCATGTGCCAAAATAATGCTGCTACATCTAAACACAAAAACACCTCATTGAAGATCAAAAACACACGACTTTCATGAATTCAAGCAGAGCATGAACCACAAGCAAAGCTGTGTGCTGTAGGATAACTGATTCTTACAAGACTAGAAGGTTTCTCATATTTTATTAAACCACAATTGAGTACAAGGGACATGACCTTAAACAGGCAAGCTTTCAAAAGGCAGCCATGACTGAATGGTCTCCAAAATGAATGCATTTAAAATCTATGAATGGGAAGATCCACCAGGCAGAAACCTTGCAGAAACAGCTCCTGTGCTGCCACCATAGGACAGTCCTCTCATTCTTAGAGTAAAGCAAGTAACTGTTCAGGCACTTCTCCAAAAGTATGGAATGAATTAATTCACATCCTTAAGGAGTTCAAGAGGGACACTGAACAATCAGGAATTTGTCATTTAAGCACCTGAACTGTGAGGTATTCACAGTTATGCAGTTTAGATTATCAGTGATGGACAGCTTGTATCACTCAAAGACCAAGAAGCAAGAAGCCTGCAGAGAGCAGCTCACTCCTGACTCACCGGTTTCTGCATGAAAAACAAGGTCACTGCTCCAACAAAAGGTGCATCAGTTAGGAGAGGTTCCAGGATCACCCTCAATGTCCCGTACAACTGCAAACAGAACAGGAAAGCTCAGTGTTAAGGTACTGTCACAATGCAGCTTCAAAACTGTGCTTTTCAGTCATGGGGATAATTTCAGAAATTCTACCTGAGGTAACTTTATTCAGAATTTAACATTTTGGGGAAAAAACTTTTTCCCCTAAACCATTGCTGTTGGTATCAGGCAATGCTTTCTGTGTTTGTGGAGTCTCTCTGCAATCCTGCCATACAATGGAGCATTTGTCTACTAGCTTTCAACATTCCAGGAACAGCTTTAAACTACACCAGTTTATGAACATCTTGGTTCTTCTGAAGTTCTCTAACAACACTCTGAGCTCTTCTGAACTCCAATGGCAGCTGCTGGCCCACACATACTCAGTGCTCCAGCACCAACCCTGTTTAAGAGCCACACTATGACGTTTAGAAGTGGAATTTAAGTGCTTTCCATGGAAGGCCTCATTTCCCCAGCCAAGAGCACAGAGATAAAGCCCATCATTCCAAGCCTGACACTTTTTGGTTTCCCAGTTAAGTGTCATGACCTCCCCACTGGGAGGTGCTGCCTCCTGCCCCACACAGCCTTGAACAGACAATGCACGCACCTGTACACCTTTCACGCCAAGGTTAAATTTCGATATATCCATGTGAATCTCACAGTCCCCTATGTAACTGAAAGAAAAGTCTCACATTATTCCACAGTTTGCAATAGTCCCATGAGAAATTTGGGGCTGTGCAGAGCACAAATGTAATTGGTTTAAGGATTGACAACATGATCCCACAGGCAGAGATGGATTTTCAAGTGACTGAAAAAGGGAAGCTGAACAAAGGTCAGATCTTTCACAAGAAAAACCTTGCAGTCAGCTGGGATATTGATGTACCTGTAAAACACTGAAGCAGCATCTGTATTTCCAAGTTACTTTTCCATTTTTAAGACTGGTGGTTGGCTGAAACAAGCTTGCTCCAAGAATGGGACCAAGATGCTCATTTAAAATTCAAGGTCAGAGCAATTGCCCAATTGCCCTCTTGCTCCCTTCTCTGTCAAAAACCTGATCCCATCCCACATTCTGCCCACCCAGATCCCAAGCTGGTGCAGAGCCATCCTGCCATTACTTATGGGGTTCCCACCTTGCCCACACCCAAAAAGCCCACAGATCACCCTTAACCACAACCCAAAAGCCCACTTGAAGGACAAATTTATCACTACAAATAACTCGGTTTTCTTGAGGCTGAATTCAAAGACAAGGACTTAGATCAGGTTTTGGTCAGTTGCCATGGAGAACATCAGGCTTTAAATAAAGCAAATGCTGAATGCAGTACTTTGGCAATTTGGAAAGCATCTTAGACTTTTATTAAAGTACAAATATCACCTTATGCAGAAACCAATAGAGACTCCCCAGGGAGCAGAACCTGTAAGATCTGTTGATGCCTCTGGCAGAAAACAATTGATGGGAGCTACCAAGTTCCCTTTCAGCCCTCTGAGAAATAGCTTTGGATGCAGATACACAAACACCCTGCAGGTAAAGCAGGGTGTAAAGGTACTGCAGCAGTGAATGTGCTGTGCTTGCTGCCTGCATGCATAACTTCATAATCAAAGGAAAAAGGCAGGAGAGTTCTGCTCTGACCACATGTATATAGGCAAATAGTGCTGCAGTTGCCACATATTCAAACTGTAATTTGCAAATAAAGATTCCCTCCCCCCCAAAAAATGTGCCAAGACTGTGCAACCCCAGTGAATTTGCCTCCATTTTTGCAAGCAAAGTTCTTTGTATATTTGTATACAGACAGTCACCTAACAGAATTTTAGGAGCTCATAACACACAGAATAAAGTGCCTTTAAATGTTAGAACATTCTCATTTCTTATTTCCAACCTCACAAACCATGCCAAAATTAACACAATCTTTCTTAAAAGCTAGTGGCATAATTAAACTTATTTTATGTTTGTTAACTCCTACAATTTTGACATTATCTTACAGGTCATTATACTGGGTGCTAATAGAGCATTGTTACAATGAAATTCTAAATGAGAAGCTAAAATTAGTTCCTCAATTTGTAGTAATTAATCCAAGAGGATTTAATTCAGCTTTTGCAAATGTCTAACACAACAAGTAAGAGCTGTGGTGTTTCAATTTATAGCCTTTCTACCTTTCCACACAGTCAAAAACTCTTTCCACTCAGCCTCAGATGTCTCTTTTCTCCAGTAAAGATGTCAGAGGAGTCTTACCAGAGCCTGAGCCTTTAATTAGCCTTATGTCTGCCTCATACAGGTATCATCCCCCTGCCAGGGTGCTTGGTAGGAAGGATGAACTTTGTTCACTAGTTTATTCCTCATTTCCAGTCCCAGCTGCTCGTGCTTCCATCTGCTCCTCTGTGCAGCATAGCCCTGCTGTGCTCTCTGCTGTCCTGCCCCAGAGCACACCTGAGCCAAACTCCAGCCTTGACACTTAAAAGGCTGAGCCCCTCCACCCCACACAGGACTGTGCTTTACCCACTTGTGGAGGGTGGAAAAATAATAGCACTGATCATAGATTTGCAACACAATCTCCTGCAGACACTGCAGGATGTACAGCACAGCTTAGCTGCAGACACTGATGTTAACACATGAACAAGTGAAGCTGAGGCCTTGATGCAGCCCTAGAGAAGAAACCCCCACCAGAGAGGCAAAGCACACAGCACACTTCTGTGTGAATAGAGAAAATACTGGGGCTATCAGATGACATCAGCTTGGTTAGGTTATCAGCACCAGGAACAGAAGAGGTTGGCCAGTTTGGAGATGTTGATGGGTCTGCCAGAGGGATTGGAATGCAGAGGTGAGGGAATCCCTCTGCAGAGGATTGTCAAAAGACAGTGAAAATGAGCATGTGGGAGAAGCAGTTTAGCAGAGAACAGCAGCAACCTTCTGCGAGGCTTAAAAGGCATCAGATCTCTCAGACTCAACATGGAAAGCACAAATGATTTGCCAAAGGCCCTAACACTGACCTAGGTATTACAAAGAGCACTTTGCCAACAGCACTGAAACTCCTGACTGAAAACCAAGCATGTGAATTTACAGGGAGTAATGATGCTCTGCCAGGGCTGGGGATGCTGCCACACCACTGCCACAGTAAGCAGCAGGCACAGTTCTGAGGAGCTCTGTGCTGTTGCCAAGAGAGTCAGTAATTTCACAGCTTTTTCCTGGCACTACCACGAAAAGCCATTTATATTAGGCAGCTCAGTCACTCACTAAACTTACAGAGCTACAGCAGCATGCAAGTGGTAATTCCCCTAGCAATTCCACTCTTCAGGGCTAAACCAGGAGAGAGTTTAGCTCTGCAATGGCTCTGATGTAAACAAAACATACAAGCTCATTCAGAACAGCCTGGGAGGTATTAAATGTTTTATCTAATTTTGTTGTTGTTGTTATTAATAGAGCTAGAGGCAGTATTCTGCTCAGAGAACAGCTGTAATCAAAAAAACCCAAATGTGTTGGATGGCACACAGAAAAAATGTAGACTAAAACAGAGGATTAATCTAGAGGAAGGAATTAAAAATAAATAGTACAAGTAGTTCTGGAAGAACTGGAGAGGTTGGACTAATGAGAAACCACAGTGGGCAAGACAGACCGAGCACCTCCAGACTTGAGAGCTTTCCTGAGGACAGCAAAGACAGTTTGAAAACTTGGGTTCTCAAGGGAAACATTCTTATACCCATGGCAGCTGTGATAAGCCAGAGCAGGTAACACTCAGAGCTGTGCAGGTTATTTCTGGTCTAGAGACTGATGCACATTTCACTTTTGTCACTACTGAGCACATCCAGCTGGGAGACAGATTATCTCACGTCATTCTAGGCTCGTCTGAGTGCACCATGCCCAGTCCAGCATGACACACAGGCAGTAAATTAAGAACCACCAACATAATCAATGATGCAACATTACCAGATCTGCAGGTCCAGGGTAACTTGTCTTCTATCAATTTCTTTGGTGTAGGCTTTTATTCCATTAATTCTAGGGCACTGAAATAGTGACAAGCAAGATACAACATAGTCAACATGTATCAAGCTAAGCACAAGGGAAAAGTCCTACTCACTTTGATGAATTTGAGTATAGAAGCATTAATTAAATACTTTGCAAAACTGCATGTAAAATATGGGTATACCATACTAGGTTTTTTTTTAAAGACAGAACAGCCTTGGTAGTCCTCAAACACAGGGCTAGTTGCAAGCAACCCTAGACCATCCTGCAAGCCTTAGAGAACACTGAAAACTCCTGTTGGAAGGGTACAACAGAAATAAACATGGCTATGGTCCTTTTTTTTTCTATCTCCAGTCCCAGGATACTGACAGCAAGTGGGAAGAGATGTGTGTCTTTCCTGTATGATCCTTTCTTCATGGTGAAGATGCTAAAGATACTACAGAGCTGAACATTTCACTCCCCTTGCACTTGAACTTCTCAGAAAAGGGTGAACCACAAGCAGTATAAAAGATTCCCACTACCTTCTCGCCAAAGTGGATCTTGGTGAAGGTGCATGTTTTCAGATGTACACTCTTTGCTCTGATTTTTGGTTCAAGAACTTCTTTAAATGTTTTTTCCATGACTGTTCCAAAGTATGGCCAAGCCTGTACAAGGACCTAAAGAATGGCAAAAGCA
Source organism: Prinia subflava (assembly GCF_021018805.1). Lineage (NCBI taxonomy): Eukaryota > Metazoa > Chordata > Aves > Passeriformes > Cisticolidae > Prinia > Prinia subflava. The sequence goes on from NC_086252.1 coordinate 30,207,184, forward strand.
GGAACACACTGAAGATTCTTTGAATAAGAAACATTTTGTTGAGAAACAGACACACCCATTGCAGAACCTGGCTATTAATATCTGTCCCTTTAAAATACCAAGTTAACTTTGTGCACTTAGGTTATCCTTTTGGAAGAATCCATCTCTGTTCCTCAGAACTGGAATTTGTTATAGGAACTGAAGGGTGAGTTTTCATCACCATAGAGAGCCAATAAAGCCCAGGGTTAAATTTCTAAAGCACAATAGCCCCTAATTACTCTAAAGTGTCACAATGTTCCCTGAAGTTAGGTTTATTTAGAGAGGACTGAGATGAGTTTTTAAATAAAAAAGAAAAATTGCTAAAAAAAAATCAAAAAAGAGGATAGTCACTGGATGCTAATTTGCAAGTCCAGCTGTTTTGCTTTGAGAGGTTGATCGCACCTGCTGATGGGAGCATTTGCCTCAGTGCTCTCTGGGAACCCTCCTGGTAAGAGGAGATACCATCAAGTTTGCTAAAATAATAATAATAACATACACATGTATGTATCCATATATACAGACAAACACTTGCTTTTTCTTTTTAGTCTCAGAATGAAGTGTTGTTGATTCTATCAAACTTCTGTCAACCAGGCTCACACTGGGCTCTCAACCTCAGTGGCAACCTCACACTTAAGTGACTCCATACTTCAGTACAGGCACTGATACAATTGAGCTACACTGTAGTAATTTAATAACTTTCTCAGACTTGTCCCACAGAATTTGGATGGGAGGGATGCAGCTCAGAGCAGGCGGCCTCACCAGCTGGAGTTCAGAGCTTCTCACCTTGTTCAGCCACTCCACTCGTTCAACATCAGGGAAGTGAACCTGGATGCAAAGAAAAATAAAGTCAGTGCCACGTGTCATCTGTTTGAGCACACTGCAACACATGCAAAAGGTAGCATGGAGTGTGGAACAAGTGTTAGAGTAAGCTGAGATCCTTCTGCCTTCATACATACATCCTTTATAATTTACTACCTTCTTGAAAAATTGTAAAATGCAAATAAGCCAGTAAAGACTAGTAAAAGACAAAAGAACCCATGTGCACTGAGGTATCAGTATGCCTCTGGGCACATTTACATGATTAAAGCCAGTGTCACATCCTGTTCATGATGTAAGCAGCATTAGATTTCTCATCCTTCTCTTTGTCATGCCTGGGGAAGCCACAAGAACCTACTTCTCCTTAAGATCATGAGCTGTGCAGGACCTGTTTCCTGTACTCGCTCACCTCAACCAGGACGTCACACTTTGGAAAACAAGAACCTGCTTTGGAAACTCAGGTGATGGTTGTGGCAGCATTTCTCCACTAATATCAACATGGTGCCAATGGCTTCAGGGAAAATAAGCCCTGTAAGAGTTCAAGCCTATTAGCATACAATATCATGTGTAACAGTCCAGTGTTTTCACCTCACAGAGCTTTTTAAGACGGTAAGAACAAATTAAAATTAAATAGTCACTTATACACCATGTTTCCAAGTCCAAATGCCAACAAGAAGTGTATATGGCCATTACAAAATCCTGCCAGTTCCCTGAAGTGATGGCTTGCTTAGTCACCACAACTGGGTCTGGGACCACTCTCAAGTAACTGATTTCTCAGAGCCCAGCAAGAAGCTGCTGAGTGAAGAGTTACAATCACCTCACCACAATCACATATTAAAGCCTTATGGATGTCGTGTTTGCAGTGGTGTTACAAGCTGGTAACAGGTTACTGCAGAAGGGAGGGACACTGCAGCATCTTCTCAGAATAGATGTTAGAGTGCCTGAATATGAAGGAAACCTGACTGTCATCTAGCCTGATAATAGTAATTGGGTAGGACAATACCTCCTCTTAGAGAGCTGTGAATTACACTTTTCAGGCACAGGCTTACTGATCATCAGCTTTCAGAGAGGTGCTCAGAGATGTTTGGATGGAATGGACAGTAGTCTGTTTTTAGTACAGCTTCATATATGATTGAAGAGCCCATTTTCCTTGCTCAAATAATGCTTCAAATGATCTCATTAAAAAATCCCAAAGTAATATTACCATATTCTTTGTAAGAAGTTTCTTTTGATGCTCTAAATAGCAATTTTTCCATTAAGACAATAGAAGTTCACTGAAATGTCAGTCTGCACAGGTCTATTTGCACGATGAAGCGAGAACTCAACACCAGAAGGAACAATCAACACAGACAAACTGCTGCTGACATTTTACAGGGAGGAAGATTATGTGAATCAGGGGACCTCCACTTCACCTGCCAGCCTTTCATCTTCCACCTAAAGGTTCTTCACCAGGGCACATAAATCCCAGGTTCTCAGCTGCAATGTAATTGCCAAGTGCCAACATCTTGCAGCACTTGGGCCACAGCTTGGGACCAGATGTAGGAAGGATAGAGCAGGGATGGAAGTAGCATGGTGAGCTTGTTCTGCCAAACATCTTCCAGACAGGAGAGGGATGTGACCCAGAAGAAAGGACAGGACAACTCTTCGGCTACCTCTTCCCACTGAGAAAGTCACAGCCCATATGTACAGAGGAAAATGTGGGCCATTATAAACCATTAAAATTGTCTGGGATTATTCACTAGAGGCAAGGCTCCTAGAGACTTGAAACAGCACAAAGGTGCATCAGGAAAGAGGCAAAACCCACGAGAATGAGGCTGTAGGTAGACCCACCTGAAGAAAAAGTAAAACTGAATTTATTATTTGTGCCACAGACACCTGAACCACCGATGGCCCACAGCAAACTCCTGAAGCAACTGCAGTGAATCACACTGCACTGTGTCACACCTCAGATGCTGTGATAGCAGATATTTGTGGTACATTCCCACCCACCTGACACCCCCTCATTCAGGTGTCTGCAACCCAGCTCCTACCCAGGCACTTGGTGCCTCAGTTTCCTCTGACAGACAGAAGGAATGGCACTGCTGGAGCTCAAAGGCTCCAGCAAAGACCACCAAGGGGCTCCTGGGCTGACACAACTGGGCTTGCAGAGAACACCACAGAAACTGGCTGATTACATGACTCTGGTGAAAACCAGCTTTATGCCTTTTATAACAGGCCACCAAACTTCAGTGGGTTCTCCATACCAAAGTTCAGCTCCACTCAGTGGTATGAACTAAATGAGCAGTTCTGTGAGGAAGCACAGCTTGGTATCCAGGTGTTGCAACTGCATTATCCACTGTGTGGTAAGGCATAAGCTCTGAGCAAGTCCTTTCCTACCCACAGGGTATCCCCATAACATGCATGGTAGCTACCCTGTCACATGGCTGGTTCAGCCCAGTGACACCACCAAGCTCTCTTCTTGACCCAACCATTTATTCCAAGAATTTAACGTATCCTAACATGTTTTGAAAATAATACCATGTGCAGTTCCATACTTCTGAACCATGTGCTCTGGATTTCAGACTCAGTTCTGGCCCTTGCTGCTGGTGAGAGCCCCACCAGCAAGGTCTTGCCCCGAGTTTGTCATCAGTACAGCACAGGTATGAGGAGCCCAAAACACTCCTACTAAGGCCAGAACCAGACACCATGAGCTGCCAAAGTTAATACTGACACAGAGTAAGATTTAATCCTGTAGCCTTGGGCAAGTCTCACTATCAGAATCAGTTTTACCCATCTACAAAAGCAGGCATACTTCTTGCCAAAGTTTAAGGAATGCAGCAAAAATTACTTAGCATTTGAAAAGAGCTTTGAAGATCAAAAACACTAGGTAAGGGGCAATTACTAGCAAGTAAAGAAAATGTGTAAATTCTGCATGACTCCACCTTGCCCTGGAGCAAGCCACACCAAGGATCACAGCAACAACAAAACCCATGTCTTGTTAACACAACGGGCACCATTCTGTTCAAACACAGCAATCTATCCATTGGGGTTTGGTTTGGTTTTCTGCTTGTTTGGTTTTTTCAGATTTTGTTGGGGATTTTGGTGTTTTGTTTGTTTCTTTTTACAAAAAACCAAGATTTTTAGCTATTCATACAGGAGGAAAAAAAGAAATGTAAACAAGACTTATTGCATGAAGAAGGACTTAAAAGGCAAAAGGACAACTGTTTAAAAAGGACAGTTCTGTACCCAGTAGTATTTTGCCTGGTAATAGGAGTTTAAGGTAGGAAGAAATGCAGCATACTTGGATTCTGCCATGTGCAACCAGATAACCAGTGGCAAAAGCAACACAGAGCAGTCACTACAATCCCAGGAGATGGAATGAAGGTGGAAGCCTGGCTGCCTCTGCCCTGAGCACTGCCTGCTTGTAGAGAAGTCATGCTAAAGGCTGCAAAGGCTGAAGTCAGAAGGTTTCAACTCCCCAGGACATGGATCTGACTGTGCCTGTCATGAGCAGATTTCCAGCCTGGTTTCCTGAGGAAGCACAGCCTGCCCACATACACTGTCTAGCACAGGAATGTGTCTATTCCAAACTCATTGGCTGGTTTCAGCCAAGAAATTGGTACTGCAAAACAATCCTGCAAATTCCCCAAAACAGATGGTTGAGTAGATTAGGGAAACCCTTCCAGCATCCCCCCTAAAGGAAAGGCTGCACTCTGTCTATCTCCTAAGAACTGATACCAGGACTGAGCAGAACTCCAGCCAATTTAAAGAAGCCACTTCCTAGGGAGAACAATTTGTAACCAACAGCACAATCAATGATTGCCCTTAACTCTTCACTGGATGGATTCCCCTCATTTTATCACAGACCGCATGAAGAGACAAAGATTCATGAATCCCAAGACACTGCCATCATTTCACACCTTCAGAACCTTTCCTAAGATTACAGCACTGGAAATCCAAGCCATGTTCCCTTTGGACTGTATTCCTACTGCCACCTCTGTGTGACAGGAGAGAACTCAGTGGACAGTTTTAGAGCTCCCAACTGAAGGTCCATGAACACTGAAAGGCAAAAACAAAAGATAAAAAAGACAACACCACAGAGAATAAACTGAATAGGCATCAGGTGAGAATCAGGTGAGAATCAGCCTCCAAGATGGGCACATGGAAGAAGTAGATCAGAGGATGGGGATGGAAGGAAAATTAAAACTGAGAAGCTAAAAAGCGTCAAAGACAAGTGTGGTGTGGAAGCAAACACCCAACTGAAGAACAAAAGTTACCCACACACGAAAGGAAGTGTCAATAGAGATAAAACTAAAAACACACTGTGCAGCCCCTTAATCATTAGGTCCTACATCCTGCCTTCCAGGAGTAAGAATTCACAAGTCACGAATCAGACCTCTGGAAAGAATCTGACTCTACGTCTCTCTGAGCACATGCTGGGCAGTGGGAGATGGAAATGAGGCACCCCCTAAACCTTCCCTTCTCCTGAAGGAGGCTGAACAGCCCCAGTGCTGTCAGACACCAGGTGCCCCAGCCCCTGACCATCTCAGTGGCCTCTGCTGCAGTTTCCCCATTTGCCCAAACCTCTCCTGGGTTGAGGCACAGAGTGCTCTCCCTGCAGCCTTGTGAAGGCCAAGTACAGGGCAATCAGTAATGGACCACCTGCTCCCACACTACTGAAGCTCAAAACTTTCAACCATAAAACCTAATGGAACTTTTTGAATTTTTGTGCACTGTGGGGGCAAGCCTGATTTTTCAACAGTGACTAAGAGGCTCAATTTCTGGTTACAATGATTCAGGGCACTTGAGGATAAAACACAACACTGCTCTCACAGCATCAGGGCAAGAGCTGACACCACCACATTCATTAATGCCCTGAATAGGTTTTTTTTATGCTCAGTCAATACAAACAAGCAGAAACCTCATTCAGAGACAGACTTCTGTGCCTGGCAGGAGGGAATGTGTGCAGAGAGCTGCATCAGCCCTGGCAGGAGACCCTGGCCTCGCTCCTCAGAACTGCCAGCTGCCTTCATTTCCCACAGAATTAAGAAGAGCCAAGTGCTGTAGGCTATATAAAAGTTTGCTCACTATAAATGCCTCCATGCAACACTCTACAAGAAAAGCATTTCCTTACCAGTCGCTGAGAGATTTTTAAATGTTAAGTAAATAATGATAAAAGCAAAAAGACCTAAACACCTCATCATCCTTTCCATTAGCCAACCACGGCTGCCCAATAGATGACCCAAGACAGAATAAAATGTGCATGCAGAAATTCTAGTTTCTTCACTTTAAAACGTAGAGTGACTAGAAACAAATGTGAACAACAGACAGGGGTTTGCCTTCTATACCATCCACAGATGACTCCTTAAAATTAAATGTTTGGATTTTTAGCAGGAAGAGAATATTATATAGTTTGGTTTGTTTTCAAATGACACTAAAGGGAAGAAAATCTGCTGGATGAGAAAGCCTAAATTAAGTATCCTCAACAGCAAAATACCTGCAATGCAACAACATATATTTGAAGTCTGGCGATACATCAGTCTGTTTTACACACCCACTTACAGCACATCTCCTGGCTAAAACAACTTCTAGTTTAATCCTCGCTTTCCTAAGGAAGACTTCAAAATCCAAGACGCTATTGCTCGGCGAAAGGCATCACTGCCACCCCTTCGGCGGCTCGCTCCGGGACACCTCACTCCCTGTCCTGCTCCCGCCGCCCGGAGCCGCGGGGCCCCGCAGCATCCCCGGTGCCGCGGGATGCGGGGCGGAACGCGAGCTCCTCACTCACCCACGCCGGCAGGTGCCGGGCGGCCAGGCCCCGGCACACCGCCTCCCGCTCGTCCTCCAGCAGCGCCAAGGCGGCGGCCAGGCGGTCTCGCTTCCCCCGCCGGATGAGTCCCCAGCAGAGCCACAGCGCCAGCGCCAGCAGCACCCAGCTGCCGCTCAGCCCCAGGTACCCCGCCAGGTACACGGGGCCGAGCCAGAGCAGCGCCCGCGCCGCGGATGAGAGCAGCAGGCGCGGCAGCGCGGCGGGGCGCGGGGCGGCCGCGCAGTGCATGGCCACAGCCGAGCCGCGGTCGCCACGGTCGCCACAGCCGAGCCGCGGTGGCCCCTGCCGAGTGCGCTCGCCCCGCGCTGCCGCTGCCGCGGCTCCTCCGCCCGCCCGGCCCGGCCCCGCCGCCGCCCCGCCCCGCCGCGCCGCCCTCCCGGCCGGCCCGGTACCCCGGGGCGCTCGGCTCTCCCACACCCTGTGACCCATCGTCACGGCTGGATGTGGAATGACACGGGGCACACAACACCTGTTGGAGCTGGACACTTGCTGCTTTCCTTCTTCTTTGGCGCTTTCTTCTCGTCCTCTTTTGAATTTGATAGGGATGTTGTGGGAGTTTAGATTCTGAAATACTGATCATCACAGAATCACAGAATCATCAAGGTCGGAGGAGACCTTTAAGATCAAGTCCAGCCATCAATCCAGCACTCTCACCCCTAGACCACAGGGAAATTTTTTTCTGACGTGTAATCTGAATCTCACTTGCCTCAGTTTGAGGCCATTGTCCTCTAGGCTTCTCACTGCAGGCATAGGAGAAGAGAATGATCCCCACCTCACTACAACTCCTGTCAGGTAATTGTAGAGAGCAATTATGTCCCCCTTAAATGTCCTCTAAACTCAATAAGCCCAGCTCCCTCAGCCATTGTAAGACATGTTTTCCAAAAGACACTTTTTGAGATGATTTCCCCCCTAGTGATATTAATTCTATACCTTTATATACATGCCTTAACAGACAGGCTGTGATTGTACAGTTCTACACTGTGTTTTCCACTGCAGCTTTCCCTGCATCAGGCAAATGCCACTCTTTGTTCAGTGGATAAGTCTGGAACATCAGTGAATAATGCCAGCTTTTATTGTGGCCCCTTTTTGATATTGGCTGCGCAAGATAACAGATGATGAGCCAGATAAAAACCTTCAAGAAAAAGAAGCTGACCATGACTGGAGAATGAAGTTTGGTCTCTGCTTTGGAATTGGTATTTAATTATGGGTCAGTCAGTAAATCAAACAACACCACAAGTGATCCTCATCTGTTTGTTAATCATTGCACATGACTGCTCTCGACTAGAAATCAGTTCAGGCATCTGAAAACTCAAATGCCTCATGTTAGAGAAACTCATGCATGAGACATCTATTAACAGGTGCTTTTGGAAACAACCCTCCTAATCTTTCCCTACTGTCAAATGAGGATGACTATGCTCTTCTTCCTGGCGATGTTGCAAAGATAAATCGTTATAAAACACACTTAAGGAAGTACTTTAGTACACATTGGGCAGTAAATCTCTAGAACCTGCAAGACCCGAAAGGCAGATGGTGTCAACAGGTTCAAAAAGGGATTAGGTACATTGACAAGGAAAGGGCCAATAAATGTGTTCCCTAATATCATAGACACAACAGCTGCAGAGGCTGGGGAGAAAGGACTGCAGGAAATGCCTGGGCTCATGCCCTCCCCCTAATGAGTAACACCACAAGAGCAAGTGGACCAGTGGGCTGACCCCAGAGGGCATTTCTGTTTGTAAAGCTGTGAAGGAAAGTCCAGAAACTGCCAGAAGCTGAAGTAGTACCTGCTCTCCTGATACCATGTATTAAAAACCCACGGTGGTTAGTTTGCACAATAACCAGGAGATAAATCTATGTGCATAAAACCACTTGGTTTTGTCCTGTGGCAAAAGACTGAGGCTAACTCATTGCTTATTTTTTCCCACTGTCACATAAAGCTTTGTAAAATATACTCATTAATTCATTTCAGCCATCTGAAACTACAGAAGGATAGACTCAGCCTCACCTTTCTGAAAAACAGAAGCTTCTAAGAAAAAGGCTCTTTTAGTGATTTGAAGACTTGGAAGGTTGCTTTTGCTACTAGGAGAAGCTATAAAAGCTAGATTTAGTGTATTCCTCCTTCATATTATTACTTTTACTGAGTTTGAGATATTTATCTCAAACTCAGAGAGCCATGCAGTTGAGAAGCATCAACAAGTATCAGTTTATTGAGCAGAAAAACAGTGGGGCTGCAGTGAGATACATATTGGCTAATTCCATAAATTAAATTTCATAAATAAATAAAGCCACAGTTTTTGGGTTCTTATTCTTCACTCAGCTGATCACAACAACCTAGGCTGAGGTTTAAGGACAACAAAAGCACTACCCTTTGTACAAATGACCAGAGCATTTCCAGTCCTGCAGCACAGCCCACAGCTGCTCTTTAGAGAAGGAGATGCTTCTATGAAAGCAGAACTGCAAGTTCCTTTCTCCACTGTCCCCTAAGACCCTGAGATTGGAAATAGCTAGACTTTCTCAGGCACTGCTTGTTCCTTTACTGCCAACTCCTTTATCTTAAGAAGAGAAAGTGTATTTCTGTAATTAAAGGGGTTTTAGGAACTTTAAACAATTACACAAGTAATATAAAATGTCATTAAACTTTAGCTCACCCTACTTAAAAATTTAAAATATGAACAAACCAAAAGGAACAGAAGTAAAAAATTACTTTTATCATATCAGGTTACACAGAGAAGTGTTTTCAAACCAAATACTATGCTGATGAAACCAAGATAAATCAATAACCTTTGAGACCACTGTTAACTCTGTTTATCGTGGATAGTAGTTACTCTTTAAAAAATAACCTTTAAAATACTAATTTTATTATAAATCTCTGATTTTCTGAAGTGTCACAGGAAATACTGAATCACTAATCAATAAGACAACTTAAGACTTAACAATTTCCTTCTGGGGAAAGCATGACCTTGACTGCAGCAGGTTGGTTCCAAGCACCAGACATCTGAACCACATGAAGCCAACTTTATTTCCAGTTACAGGGGAACTCCACAAGCTGTTTCACCTAATATTCACAGGACAGTCACTAAGGTAATGACCCAAGGCTATTGTTCTGGCCTGTGACAATCTTCTCTCCTTTTTAAATTTGATCAGGCATCGCCACTATGCTTATTAACACTATGATAAAACTATATCTTGTAGCTGATTATGACACAGAGATTTTACAGAAACTGCAGAGATTTGAAAATGTATTAGTACTAAATCTGCTGTCTCTCAAGCTGGCCACGGTAACTAAGGCAACCCATTTTAAAGGTGGGGAGTTATGAGAAAATGCCAATGCTTTTTAACTGCAGAGAACATGCAAAGGAATTAACCTGAAGAATCAACTGAAACACATACCAAGAAGCTATCAAAGGGTTTACTGGAGATAACTTTCTAACTTAACTTTCTTGTGGCGTCAGGGTTTGCAACCATTGTGAAATTCCCTCTTTAATGTTAGCAAATGTTAGAGGTGCAGTATGTTTTTTTCTGTGCCTCCACAGCAAAATATAAATCACTTATGTAAGACTAAAATCTTACTCCCTGTGTTAACAGAATTACTTCTGTATCAAGACCTGATTAAAGCTATTGCCCTTTTTGATACTCCCCAGTCACTTGACAAAGCAGTTTTGTTTAGCTTCCTCTGGTTTCATACTCTTCATCTGTGCAGTGTTCACCCCACCAAGCAGAGCCAAATCCAGACCCTGCCTATCATAGGGCACAAGCCTTGTATCTACTCCTGCTGTCTGTGCTCAGGCAAATCTGGAGTGCATTCCTCCAGAGAAAACTGGCTTTTTCTGACCAGAAATTAGATATGAGCTAAGCTAGGCAACTCAAAAGAGTCTGGGTTATGTTGCTCAGCCAGAGACATTATTCTGGCTGGACGTTTGTAATTTGGTCATGAAAATAATTATGTATATATGTCTTGTTATGGGAATCATTGTCATAAAAAATACAAATCTAGGACTAACTGGCATTACCTGTAAATATGGTCTGGACTGGTAAAGTTAATGGATGTCTTCTCCTGAGAAAAATAATCAGAAGACTGCAAGCCCTGGGCTTTCATTGGGAATATGTGCAAAGTCTGTGAGTACATGACCCTGCTTTAAGGGCTCTGCTCCACTGTGCTCACTCCCCACACTGTGCCTCATGCCTGCCTGGCTGATGGCTCCTCACTGCTTTTGTACAGAGGGCAGTGAGAGGCACTGAAGAGCTGGGACTTTTGGCAAGATAACAAAGCCAGTAACAGCAATTTATTTCACATATCCATTTTTTTTTTACAGCAGAGTCATTAATGCAAGGGCTGTGCAGGAGGATGCAGAGTGTCCATCACAGGACATAAGAGTGTGGCCCCTGGCCCAGCCCTGCCCCTCCTGCCAGCAATGCCACACTGCCGTGGCACTGGGCAGCAGGGTTAGCAAAACACTGAGAAAAGCTCTGCCTTGTATACACACAAATTATGTAACTGCAGAGGTGGGGCACAAAAATGTGAAAGTATACAAGCACAAGATATAATGGCATCAGAGAGAGGAAAAAATAAACTTCCCTTACAGTGAGGAGGGCATTATCCTGTGCTGCTGGAGGTGATCTTCAAGCTGGAGCTGTCACTTCCCTGGCTCTGGGTACCACTCAGATTTTCACATACGGCACATGAGCACTCCTTGGTGTCATTCTGGAGCCAGCACTGGCCACAGGCAGCTGGTGCCACCTGCTGAACATTACAACATTTATAATCTGGATTGAGGAAAAACAAATTCCCACCAGAGAAGTAAAATCTTGCGGAAATTAGACTGTATTTTACACACAGAAGAATCAGCAGAGAGCTGCAATGAGATAATTCAGTGTATTTTTTAAAGTCTTTGCCAAGTACAACTTCTATTATTGTACCATATATTTCAATCTTAGGAGCAAAGCCTGTTAAATCTGTTTGGTTTAAATTTTGCCATTGTTATAACATTAATTCATCCAATTTTTCTGTTGGAACAATTGTTTCTGCAACAGGATTTGTGAGCACAATATACACTGTCTTTGGTCTAAAATTAGCACAACACATTTCTTGGAGGATAAAACATTTTATAGATTTTGTTGTCAGCTAGTGAAAGGCAAGCAAGAAAACCCTAGGAAAAAATTGGCTTCCTATCCTTTTAAATCCTTCTTGATTCTGCTGAGTGAAAGAGCTTGCTAGTACAGGCTACTTACAGATATTAGACTATAAAAATTGCTTTTCAAGTGCATGATGAATTTCCAGAACAATGTTATTAATAATCTACAGCTTAGTCTCTAATCTGCACAATTTAGATCCTGCTGTTTCAAATGCCTAAAGTACTTGACTGAGCTGACAGAAACATCTCCAAGGAATTTGAGTGCTCAGCCTTCATGAAACACATTGAAAGTGTATCTTGTTTAGCTGGGACCTTCCACTTGAAGTGCCACAAAACAAGGATGTTTCTAAATATAAGGTCCAGTTTATTGGCTCTTCACACCTACTTGAAAGGAGGTTGTAGCAAAGTGGTATTTGTCTCTTACAATAAGTGACGAGAGGAAAGGACAAGTTGTGCCAGGGGTGCTTTAAATCATATTTTAAGAAAATTTTCTTCACTGAAAGGGATCTCAAGCACAGCAACAGGCTGCCCAGGGAAGTGGCTGAGTCACCATCCCTGGAGGAGTTTAAAAGATGTGTAGATGTGGCATGGTTAGTGGTGGGCTCAGCAGCGTTGGGTTACTGATTAGACTTGATGATCCTAGAGGTCTTTTCCAATCAAAAATAATTTTATGATTCTATGCTTTACCTAATAACATCATCCCTCTTCCATTAGTGTTTTTTACACTTAGGCTTTGAAGAAGTAATGGATACATTATCTGCTACTTTTGCTCCCCAGATTGAAAGGAGAGAGGTAAAACCTGACACTTTCTGCTCCTCTCTGTGTTCTGCAGGATTCAGACATAACAGCACCATTGAAGTGCATGGAAAGTTCAGATTTGTCAGAGGACTCTCCATGTGTGTAGTCTGTGCTTGACTTGGCAAAGGACACAGGTCACATTCAGACCTGCAGAGTAACAACAGGAGCAGTGCATGTGAAACTGTGAGGAATGCTGCTCCCAGTTTTGCCTGCTCAACATCCCTTCATCGTAATGGATCCTGACACAGGAACATCCTGCCTGCCATCTCCCACTTGGAGTGTGGGCTGCCAAGGACAGCACAGGCACAGTTTGGAATAGCACACCAGGCTGGCACAGGGCTGGGAATCCACTCAAAAGCCTCCTTTCCTGAGCCAACTTACTGCAGAAGAGCAGTGACAGCATCTTGTCTCTCTGTGAGGCTGCACCTCCCAGCTCCTGCTGAGTTTCTGCTTCGTGAGTTTAGCCTTTTCAGCTGACTGTACCAAACTGCACGGTGCAGTTACAAAGTCCCCCACAGCACTGGGGACAAGTAAAAGAGTATCTTGAACCTCATTTTATAAAGAGTTTTTCCCTCTGCACCTGCTCCAGCTCATTGCTGGCAAGTACCAGCCCACATAGAGAACAGACCAGCAGCACAGGCAATATTCATCCAAAGGTTATTTTAAAAATCTTGGAAAGTTTGAAAAACCTCCCAAAATTTCCTTCTTTTTGGGAAAATCCTGATCCACATCCCAGATACTATCTCTCGAGCAGTGAACATGCTGAACTACAAGGCCTCCAGGGTCTTGTACAGCTGTTCCTACGATCTTCTAGTGGCCTCTGCTGGCCAGGACTGAGATCCCGGCATCTGCTAAAGTGTCAGCAGTCCCGAATCCAGCTAAGATTTACATAGATATTGTATTGGTGACAGCAATAGAGACAACATCACCAGGACTGTATTAATCATCAGCAGAAAGTTCTCACTGGAGACCACTGTTCCACTACAGCTGCTTGTTTTAGACAAGCAGTGAAATACTTATGGCTAAAAAAAGTCTTGATGGGCACAAATGAAAAAACTGAAGACAAACTTTGGATGTGACTGCTGCCTTTGGATTTGAAACCGAGTCATCTGCTAAACCTTCAGCTTATGTGGTGTTGAAGGAATAGCCCAAAAGGAGACAAACTGGGAGTGTGCATGGCTGAGAGTGATCTACTTTTCCAAGAATGGTATTTTTATGGTAAAAGTGTGAACAGAAGTGCTCTCAAAAGATATGGAAAATATAATTCTGGTTACTCAGCAAAAAAAAAAAAAAAAAAAAAAAAAAAAGGATATGTCTGCTGTTGTCTGAACATCAGAAAAATAGAGCTGCTTCCTGGTGTTCCTCCTTAGTGAAAAACCAGTTTTCCAGCCTCTATTTTACTTTTCTAGAGAGTATAAATTCACTGCACCTAGAGGAATATAAGGTTATCATTATAAACAGGCATTTTTCTCTTTGTTTCTCTGTGGGAGTTTGGTGGTCTTTCACTGAAGGATTTATCTTTCAGAGGTATCATAGCTCCAGGTTTTTTACTTACCTTCCAATCAGTTTGCATTCTTTTATGGGCCTAACTCCACTCTCCATAGTTGCTTATGGAAAAGCCTGTTGATACAGAAAAGAGAAAGGTTAATTATTTTGTTAAAAAATAATGATAATAAAAACCTCCTCTTCTGCTCAAGAGAATTCCTACATAATTTGGGTTTCATATGCTATAAATAAAACCCAATAAAGTCATTATTGATTCCAAACTGGAAATAGAACAGTATGACTAATCCTTCTCTCTGTTTTCTTACATTGTTTCTTCTTCTTGCAAATGAGCTTATAAATTAGCCTAGAAAGTCCTTTTTTCCCCCCAGTTCCTGTATTTATTTCTAATGTGTTTCTTACTACTAAATATTTTGTTGAGATGAGCAGGGAAAAGGCCTTAATTGTCTCCTTCAAAACTGTTCAGCTTTTCCCGTAGTTCTATGTGATTTGGATTGGCTTTTTTCAAGAATGTTTTTTCCTACAGGGAATTCAAGCCAGACCAAAGTGCAGACAATACATCCACTGGAGGGCAGGCCTGAATCTGGCAGAATGTGCTGAAAAGGCCTAGAAGGAAAGGTAACAAAGTTTCATTTTGCTGAATGAAAGCTGTCGTGAATCCATCAGGACTGGACAGTGAGGAACTAAGAGATGGCCTTTTTTTCTGAATGGATTAATGACTACAAATTTATAGCCTATAAAACAGGCTCCAGTAAGAGCTCATATCTAATAAGAAGGGCCCTGGATGAAGCTTCTGACATTGAGTACAATTAAAATAAATCTAAAATGACTACTATTAGTTGAAGTCAGCCAATCCCAACTGATCCACGTGGTGCTGATCAGACACCACCAGCTGCAATCAGTGGAGCTGAATTCCAGGCCTGACCTTGGCCCATAGGCTCCCTGTGTTCCATGGCAGCACCACCCTCCAGCAGGACTTGTGCTGGGAGCTCTCTGGGGTGAAAGGTGCCTCCTGGGAGTCCTTTCTGTGCTGTGCAGGCAATCCAGAGGCACACGGGATGCACAAGGCAGAAGTGGTGTCTGGCTGCACCTCGTGCTCACAGCCAGAGCAGCCCCTGGTCATGCCCAGGAAAGAGCTGCTCTGGGTGGGCACTGATGTTCACTCTGGACGTGCAATCTGTGCCCTCTTTGCTGCCAGGTCCCCTGCCTCCACGGAGGTGGCTGTGCCTCAGAGTTCATTACATGTGACTGGACCAAGCACTTCCTGCAGTACTTGCTTCTAGCAAGGACTCAGTTTGGCTCAGCAGTTTGAGATGTTAAATCTTTGACACTCCAGACATAATTCTTGACTTCGAGTGCTATCAAAATCATAACAAAAGGAAAGAGTTTATTTCAGCTGAAGATCCCATATTTAATGCTGCCTGACTTTATCAACCCTCAGTTTTCTTTCAGACAAACTGAAAACTCAGTTTTCTTTTTGCAGTTTTCATGGGAGCACATTAAATGAACTTCCTCCTTTCATCAGTGACTCACTCCTGGAAAGGCTATTTCACAAATAGTATCTCCATTCTGAAGGAAACAAACTGTTCCCTCTTACATTACTCAAGTAGCTGCAGACAAACTAAAATACATTAAGTTAAAAGATTTCAAAATGCATTAGAAACATAGCTCAGAGACAGTCAGCTTTATTTCAAGTAGTTTTCTGATGTAATTGCTGCCCTTTAATGAAATCAATCAAGCCAAATATTAAAACCAACTAGAAATTCTTGGGGCCTGGCTGGAGACACTTTACAACCCATGGAGTCTCTAAGTTCATAGACGTCTCATAGTATTTAATAGTGGTCACACAAAATATTTAGAGTCTATTTGAATCAGAATCAGGATATAAATCAGAACAACTCCAGTCTGAGATTGCTAAAAGCCAGTGAGACATCCGTTCAAGTCAACAGCTGCAGTTGTTACACATATCAGAATCTGTTTACTGTAATGTGAATTAAAGTCTTACCTGGAGATGTGAATAAAGTGATGATATAGGTGTTTTCATTAGTAATAACTATGGACGTGTTTAGAGTTGAGCCAATTTCATCAAAGAAAACACATCAAATAATTCCTCAAACAAAGAGTTAAATCCCCAAATAAACAGTTGAAAGTATGTTATCTTGAAGGCATGGGTCTGAGAAAGTCAGACTTTCCACACAGAAGAAAACCAGAAGTATAAAAATATTTTTAAACAAAGATAAAAGAGAGAGCTTTTATAAAAATACCAAATATCTCCCTGGCAGTGTGTAGTATAACACAAGAAAATGCAAAACCAGCATGTTACATGTCAGTCAGAAAAATAGTGTATTTGAAAAAGACTCTTCTGGAGAATATTTGTCAAAGGCAACACTCCTTAAAGCATTCAGAGGTGCAAGTGTTACAAGTGACCAGGAATCTTTCTAGCTGAAGGACAGTTCAAGAAGCTCTCTGAGATCTGACTACCAAATCAAAGGATCAGTAATTCCAATATTACATCAAGTAATTAAAAAACTATTATTAGGGTCTTCTCTATGAAACTCCAAGATTGCCCTAGTGTTGGTAGTGTGAGAATTTACCTCAGGTATATTACCTGCAAATAGGCCTTCCAAGAGTGTTCCATGCCAAGGAATATTTGTATTTATGACACTGTTTCTGCTAAATATTGCAAATGCAACAAATACTCAAAGGGAACAAGGTAAGAGATAGGCAAATGTTAAAATTACAAAAACAAACTAGAGTCTGGACATATGCAAGACTTTCCAGTGCTAAGCTATGTAGAAATGATCTTAGGTTGACCTGAGTTCTGCCTGCAGATTAAATAATAACAGTTCACGTAAATAGCTATTTTTGCCTCTGTGTCATTGTGTCTGGATTTCTTTAATTTCAGAGGCCTGAACTCAGATTGCAAACATCACCTCCTCACATTTGCATATTTTAACAGAGAGAGACTTGTATATATTCCCTTGTCTAAATGATAAGAGGCTGTCACAACCTCTTGCATGGTCAATGTGTTTAGTCTTATCCAGTAACTTCTGCATTGAGCCAAAAAATCCTGTGATCAAACACAGGCACTTTTTTCCATCACAGATGCTCCATTTTGGTTTTCTTTATGAACATTTTATCAGACTTGGATTGTTCTGATTTGATTAAGAGACCCTTTGGGAATATATTTTTCATGTGGGCCAATCCTGTGGTCTTTATTTTCACTTCATCCTTTTGGAAAGAACTTTCTTCCACTATCCATCCCCCTTACCTTGAACATTTGCTTTAATCTAATACATAAACTCCACCTCAGCAGTGACATTCAATTGTACATCAATCTCCAACTCATGCAACAGACATTCACTTAAATAATTATCATAAGCACAGCAGTAATTTATTACTTCTTTCCTCAGAGTACAAGCATAGTTTTACTTCTCCCATGTGAGATGTCAGCAGTACACAGAGTGAGGAATTTTGATGTCTTTTAGGGTACTTACAAAATTCTGTCACCATGTTTTGCTAAAAAGAAGATTTTCACTGTGATGTGCTGTATTTACAGAGGAGCAGATAGGATAGTTGTGCTTTTCCACTGTCTCCTCCCTGACATTTTTCCACAGCTTTTTGGTTATTTTTAGAGTGATTAGTATAAATTAGCAATGCTGCTCTGTCCCTTTGGGAGTCTAGAACACTCCAGAGCAATAAGAGCAAACAACCTGTGGGGTCTGAGAGACTGAAAGGAGGATTGTCCACAATCAGCAAGCTGCTGTAATGCCTGAGATTAAAGATTCCTTTGTTTTTATTTTGGCACAGCTCTCACATTCAGATCTATGAAGATATTTAGATACTTCATTGCCAGGAGCATCAGAGGGAGATAGGACTTGAGTTCTTTGCTATCTGCTCCCTCAGTGATTTGAAGCAGCATCCGATGCCATCATAAACACACAAGATTTAACAGAGGATATTTAGCAGCATTTAACAGCAGAACAAAGCGAAGGCTTTCCAAGGGAAGCAGGCTATTGTCAGGCCTCTTCTGTGTAATTCCAGCCTAGCAGGATGAAGTGATCTCTCAGGAACAAAGTTCCAAAGTATGCCTTAAACACAGGACTGTGTCCATGGCAAATGTTTAATGCAGTGAGAATCATCCAGATCTGAAAGGGCTAATGCTAATGGCATCGATACTAGTGCCACAATGCCTTTTGTTTTCAGCCAAGACATATCAGAACTGAAACTCAGAATTCTGAAGACACTTCAATATGTGGCTTTTGCAAAGCTAACTTTCCTTTTATCTGTCTGTTGGTATAAACAGTCTTCTAAATAATACATCAGGATAATGTATCCAATAATGACTAGAAATAGCCACAATTATCAAGACGTGACCAGGAACTTGTGACCAACACAGTGTTACAGTCTCCACAGGAAATGGCAGAAAATTAGTTTTAATGTTAATAGAGCTCATGCTGTTTACAGTTTATTTCTTACAGAGGTGTTCTGCTGAAGTTTCCTTGAGGGCTCCTACTCCCTTACTGCACCTTCTTTGGACCAGAAAACACTGAAGATGACAGCCAGTATTCTCAAACAATATTGACAGACAAAAAGAATCTATATATGTAAACATGATTGCTCTTCAGAGGCTCATTTATTCCCATAAAAATGGGATCTGATCCTAAACCAGTCCTTGGCTGAAGCTTCATCTTTACTGATACTAGAGAAACACCCATTTTAGGATATCAGCAGTAACAGTAACAGTGTCTGGTGCTGTTATAAATAACTGGTTTGCAGATGATTAACCAATGCATCTTTAATATAAATTAAATCAAGGTTCTAGCTTTCACAGTTTCAGAAAAGGCTTTAAAACATACTTGGAGCAGAACCTGCAGCTCAGAAACCAGAAGTAAAAGAGAAAGAAGTACAGATTGGTTAAGTATAATTCTGACTTTCTGGATATCTGTCCTGAGCTTTAAATGTCTGTGTTTGGCATTACTGAGCACATTTGGCTAAGATCTGGACAGCAGTTTTGCCTTTTGACACTCATTCCTAGCGCTGAAATCATGTGAACTTCTTCTTGCCTCACTTTCTAAATGTGAACTACACCAACACACTGAAAATCTATGTATTCTCCAGAGGGCTGGATCAGTTTGCATCAGCTGAACCTTCATGGTGATACCCAGGGGTGCTCTTTCAGATCTCCACTCTTTTTTTCCTGCTGGTTAATCAAGTAATCAGGATCACTCATCATGTATGTTGTTAGCCACTGTTAACTTTTAATTCTGAAGAGCCAGAGTTGCACTCCAAAATGCAGGAGTCTTCAAGTATGTCTCTTCTAAGGTGGGAGGTCTGATTGCAGCACAAAAAAGCTGTCCCTGCTAGTTTCAGCCAAAGTTGATTTAAATGTAAGCACCGAGAGACATTTTGGATGCTGGACACTGATGTTCATGGCCAGTCTGCACTGAAGCCTGTCTTTGTTACTGCCAGGATTGGAACTGTTCAGTTAGCTTGGATCATTCCTCTCAGCAAGTGTGTGAATATCACTACCATGAGTAGAAGCTCACAGCCTCTACATCACCTGCTTTTAGCAAGGCAAGAATATGACTATACTAATTTAAGTGATAGTAAAATGATGGCTGGTGCACTGGAGACAGCACTGAAATTGCCCTGGTTCCACAAACCACTATTTCCAGTGGCACAGATTAAAAGGGAAGCTGCAGAGAGGAAAACCCTGCTGGATTAGGACCTCAGCACTATGGGGCAAGTTTGAAAGACAATTCATCAGTAGGATCATCAGCATTTTCCAAGAGGCAGGATCCACAGAAGAAGAGTTCATCCAAGCAGCCAGACAGGTCCTTGCAGAAGGGATAAATGAATGACCAAGGTGGATTTTGCTGTCATGGCAGACACAGCTACTTTGTTCCCTTTCAGCTGTTCTACAGAGTTACTAAACAGCTACTGCAAATGATGCTGGTCCAGCAGGGAATGGGAATACTCCTCACATTGACATGGAGGGGTTATTAGCAGGAAGAACCAACCTTCAGAAATCTGAAATTCTTGGGTCTGTATCCTACATAAGGAATCAGAAGCTTTTCAGTCACTAGCTCTGGTGGTGAGCATAGTTCACCAGCATTTTGCAGCATCCTGAGCTTCCCTGTAACCAATGTGGAAAACAACTATCTGAGATTGCTGACAGCACCTGCACAGGGACATCTGTTCCTGCTGTGTCACCAGAAACAGGAAGGAGGTTGAAATGTGATGCTGCCTGCAGGGAAAGGTACTTCAGAGGCAGGGAAGCAAAAAGAGAATTGTTTGAAAGCAGTTCTCTCTTGATACTGGATGTCCATTTTCAGGATAACATACAGAGAACTAATCATGCAAATCCAAACTCAAGGGAAATAAGCCTTGGTTTCTTCATCTGGTGCTCTGAAATTCAGCCAGTAACACATAGAGCCAAAATCCCTGAGGTGACACAGGGCATTGTTGTTTTGAAGGCAATGCATATTGGATTACCAGAGACTCCACACTGTGAAATTATTATAAACCAGTAATTAGTTGGTGATAATTTGGTTCAGAATTCTGAAGCCAGATAAAATGAACTGATTAAAAATAATGCACTGTTAACTTGGTCTCCTGTGCAATTAAAAACTCAGAGAAACTGACTGAAGTATTTAGAAACATAAGGAAAAGCTGTAATCATTTAAAAATGTGCTCAGGTAACAATAGCTTTGGGTCCTGAACAGGAAATTTTATTTCTTTAAAGGCTGAAGGACATGGTATTGCTTTTCACCTTGGAGAGCTCTCACTCACTTAAACACAGTTTAACCTTTGGATGGTAAAACATGAACATGCTGCAACTAAACAGTGCCTGGCACAAGCGAGAAGCTCATCAGAAGATGTTTTCTGATGTACCAGTGCTTTGGAAAAATACTTCCTGCAGGTGTTCTGAAATCACCTGGAGTTCTTCAGGAGCTGCTTGATTTAATTTTCAAGTCCCTGCTGTGGTCATACAGACATAATCTGGTAGGTCCCTCACGACCAATTACCTTCTGCAGGTGTTAAGTGGTAAAGATAGCCCTGTCAGATGTGCCTGCCTTCTTTTTTGGCCAAATTCAGCTTTCTTGGAGGACACAGAGGAACACAGCCAATGAAAGGATGGCTCAGTACAGCAAGATTCATGGCAGACCTCTGACCAATTCCAGCTTTGGAGAAATGACACATTATTTGAGAGGTCCATAAAAGTGAAGAGTCAGAAGACAATTTTTACTGAGTCCTTCAGTCTGTGGGAGTATGAATGGAAGCGCATTCCTGGGAATGACAAGAAGTCCTTCTGACCAACTCAAGAGACCCTGCTACTGACAATATCCCAAACCACAAGTTCCAGAAAAGATTGTGTGACTGTAGTGCTGTACTCCTGATGGTTCTCCAGGCCCTACACAAAAGCAGCTACCTCTAACCACACTTTGGCAGCAGGCAGAGCTGCAGGAAGCCAAGGAAGCTTGCTCAGGCTGGAAGAGCTGGTGCCATACCAGACCAAACAGTTGCAGGCACTGGTAACTGCTTAGGATTCCTCTCTGAAGGCTTTTTATACTTCAGGAAAAAATCCCCAAACCAACAAAAATATTTTGAGAAGGCTGTCTTGTTGAGTTGCATTTGCTTAAAGAAAAGGACTTATTCCAAACAACCAGTGCTGGTACTCAGTGCACACACAGACTGACAGCAGGAGAAGCAGAAAACAGAGGAGAAAAACTTCATTTTTAAAACCAATTCTGCCTTAAAATAACTTCTATACAAAACCTAGGTACATCAGTGACAGCTGTGATTTTCAAAGATCATAGAAGCCCCCATATGGGCTGTTTAGTCTCTCTAAAGGAACCATAAGAATTACGCAGTCACAGATTTCAGAGAAGAAATTTACCCACACTTGTGCACAGAGATGTCCTTATTCTCTACCTTTATCCAGCCTCCTAAGGAAATGACACCATCTGCATATCACCCAATAAATTAGAAACCTGCCTGCTGTTTTCAACTAAACAGAAAGAGCAGGAGAGGGCTCAGCAAGAGCTAAAATTCTCCATGGTTAAACAGCTGGAGAGAAGCATTTGAGGTGTTTCCATAAGGCAAAGGATGCAGTGTGAGCATAGACCTGTGGGAAAAAAGACCTGATGACAAAAAAACCTTCCACTGGACCTTGGAATAACTGAACCTTGCATTACAAATTCAAAGGTAACAAGGTTTCTTTAGTTTATGAAATACTCTTCTGAGCTGAGAATATAATTTCACCCATTTCTTCACATCAGACACACTGCTGTTTTTCTCCTAGCCTTCTTATAAAATAGAGTTAATTTACATTTTAAAGACCTTGATGGGTATTCTCATCATGCAACAGTAAGTGAGATTAATAATCCTGTTACTGAGCACTTAAGGTCATGGATCATTTCCACAGTAACATTTTCTTAATTTTTAAAATGCACCTTTTATTTGATTTAGAGGTGAGTGCTAATTTATGTAATAAGAGGGACAGAAGCTGAAGAGTGAGTCAGTGCTTATTAACCTTGCAAATAGGACAGGCCTTTTCAGGCAAAATGGATATATCCTAATTAGTAAGACGGTTGCATTGTCATTTAGCCAATTAATCCTTTCCAAACAAGGGAAGCAGTAGCAATTTTACTTGCAGTGAATGGAAATAAACTTGTCTGCACATTCTGCACATCAATTTACACATTCTGACTTTCTCGCTTGCATCAGTAAAAATGCAGCCCTACGATTTCCCAAATAAGGCACATTTTCACATTATATCACTCCTTTTTCTTGCAATTAATTTTCTCTAACATCTCAGTCCTTTGAATCAAACACTGAACACACAACTGTGAAAAGCCACCAACTGCAGGTTATCATTCTTAAGGTTTATATCTCATTTCTGCAAGTGTTGAGTAGTCAACCAGGGGTTGACTTAAGTGGTCTCATGAAAACCTAAGACTTCAGATTACTTAGCCAAATTTCATGTTCTTAGACACAGCTGGACTGGCTCTGGTGGCTTATCACCATATCCTGGAGGGATATAAAGCACAGACATCTGCACACTACCATGAATCATTTGAATTTTAGGAAGATTTTAGTGCAAGGTAATAGTATTTTCTTACCTTCTCTGCACACTGAAACCTGGCCCCTAAAAACCTTAAAAACACAGAAAGGAGGATGACTTCTACAGAAAGAGGGTTCATTTCTTTGAAGGCTGGTGTCTACTGCTGGAGAATGGAGAAGCAGGATTAATTTCCATTGGGATGACCAGGAAACTGTTCTGGAGAAGGGAGGCAGGGTGATAGCTGTAAGAAAAAGAGATTAACTTTGTTTAATCACTATGGCTTCTGGACACTTATTCCATCTTTACTAGACTAGATATTTAGCTGATAGATAACAGTTCCAAGGAATTATCTATGCTTGATTTACCTAAAGAGTGAATTATGAACTGCGAATGCTTTTACTGTAAACTGTGATAATGTTCTTGTCATGGTCATGTTAAGAAACATTCTCAACTCTTAGCTCATCTCTTAAAAGATCAGCTGTTTCCCTCAGGACTTGTAGAAGAAAAAAAGCAATGTGTACAAGTTTAAGCAGTTGTTTGTAGTCAGAGAAATCTGCAGATATCCAGACCTGCATTCTGAACAATCCCTTGTCAATTAGACAGTTAGCAGAAACTTAACAGATTTTATTTCTTTGAAGCGAGCAGAGATGGTATGTAGCTAGGATAATACAGGCTATTCTGCAGCTTTTTCACCCCGCTTTCCCATTTTATATCTCTCTGGGCTTTTTACAGCTTGACTACACTGATCACTCTGAAATTAACTTCATTTCTTAGGGGCTTTAAGTATGCCTGGAGAAGAAGTGAGGCTCCTAGGAATGTAGTGTGTATTGCTACAATTTCCATGCCTTTTAGTACAGAAGATTTGTGCTTTTCAGCACAAACAGCCTGGACCACTCTGTAAAATGAACAATCAATTCACTATGGATAAAACCAATTTTGTCTGAAGTCCAGCTTGCTGAAAAGAAAGTAGGAGAC
Source organism: Prinia subflava (assembly GCF_021018805.1). NCBI lineage: Eukaryota > Metazoa > Chordata > Aves > Passeriformes > Cisticolidae > Prinia > Prinia subflava. The sequence goes on from NC_086252.1 coordinate 30,231,302, forward strand.
ATCTCAGCTGCAAAATTATATGCTGAGCAATCTCCTTTCCTAGAAAATACACCCAGAGCATTACAGGTTTCTCATGAGGCTCTGCAGTTCATTCACTCAGTTAATGCACGCTTTTGCCGAGACCTGTGCACTGAATTAAATCCCTGAACAGCTAATGAGACTTGTTTGGACATTGTCTTTGCAGACAGTAATGGTGTTCAAGGCTTCCTTTTCCTTTAAAATATCAAATGTATGGGTAAAGTCAAGTCTGATATTTAGCAACTTACCTGCAAAAATTCAAAGTCATAACTAAAAAAAAAAAAACAAAATCAGGAGATTTTTGTCATGAGGTCTTTTCACATTTTATTTGAAAACTGTGGGCTGTAAATTAATTATCAAACTATTTACATGGTAGTACTGAGTTTTCTCATCTTTTACACCACAACAAAATAAGCAGGTGCAAGGCTGAGTTTTCTCACTGGAGTATTTATTGCATTTGGGGTAGTGGGCACAGTGAGAGTCCTTGACAGAGGTGGCAATACTGGTGGTTCTCTTCTCTTTGCATAAAAAGTTGCTGACCTCACTTAACAAAAGTAAACGTAGCTGGGACAGGGAAGGCCTCACACATTAACAGGATAAGCAGAACAAGCCATGGACTTTGTAAAATTACTCATATCCCAGAATAAGGGTTTTATTAAGTGCTTTCTCCTTCAATGTCTCCATGTGTTTCCGAACTTTCTCTCTGAGCCCGTGTTTCTGGAGTTGAAAATGTCCATCTGGGCCATTGTGTGGGTATCTGCAAGAAGAGAGCATCATTTGTATTTATAACAATCAGGGAAACTACTTAGGAATGTGTTCAAAATCCAAAGAGGCCATAGCGATTTCTTTTTTCATCATGATCACAGAGGATATTCCATTACTTATGCAGAATTGGAAAAGTAGTGAAACTGTGGAAAGAACACTTAACTCTTGGCTTGGCCAGTTAGGAAGGTTAGCCATCTGACAGGCAAACACAAACTGAGTATTACATTTTATCCATGTAGGAAGACATGCTGTGATTGCCAGAAGGAGAGCAGCCACATGAAAACCTGATTTGCCTTAAAGACAAAAATGTTGAAACTGCTGTAGAGAAGCAATATGTTCTCTGTCATCTAGTGAAACACCATCTCCTCAATAACAACAAAGAACCTTTCAGTGACAACATAAAGGATTGGGACTTCATTGTTTGCTAAGAAATTTTTGCTTCCCTCTTCACAACACAAAATAATAGGGAAGATTTCAACAAGTGAAAATCAATACCCAGAGTTGTCGAATATTGAAAATTATTTTAATTTTTTTTCTGAAAACATCTAAGATTTAAGAAAGAAAGAAACTTGAGGTTATAAAGTGACTCATCCAGGAGAAGCACCATGCAGCTCTGAATCACTGTGGAGGAAAAAGCTCACTCTTTAGTTACACAAGCTGTCCCAAATCCCCATGTTCTGACAACCAGTATCATAAAATGTAAAAACCAGCACTGAGTGCAACACATCTGTATTTTTACAGCAAATTCTTTTCAATCTGTGCTGCAGTAATCACTAGACAGCAATCAGTGTTTTGTCAGAGACCTCACAATATCAAGCACTCTTTTAAAGTTTAATGGCTGACAGCTGAATGTGATTTCAATGACAATCAAATTATTCCCCTCTAAAAGTAAAGTAGACATTCAAATTTCTTGATAGCTCTGAAAGCTTCAGGTTATCTTGCACATCCTGGGATCTAAGCCATATCATGACCACTTTAAAGAGGGGACAACTGCTGGACAGAAATGAATTTATTTGCTCCAAGGTTAGAACTCAGCACTTTCACCTGCATTGCTCTGCAGTCGCTTGTCACCCACACTGCCTGCCGAGATGTGTGTTGGGGGAGTGTGGAGCTTGGGCAGAGCAAACATGAAACACTCCTAAGAAAAGCCAGAGAAAAAAGCACCATGCCAGGGGGAAATACAAGGGTCCTTTTCTCTGCCAGCATTAATAAATAGCCAACCAAAAGGGTCAACGAAAAGCAAAAGTCACTGGTCCAAGAATGTTGAACATCTCTGAGAAAGCAAACAAACTGCCTCAAGTGTTAGATCACACTGATATAACCATGGTCAGAGAGGTCCAGGCCAATGCATCATGTTCACAGCTGCTTTCTGAAGTAAAATCCAGAGACTGAATTTGCAGTGCAAATTTGCTCAAAGTACTGGACCTGCATCCCACTTGTGATGGAGCCCCTAGAGCATCTCAGTATTACTTTCTATGCAATTCTGAAAGGCATGCTTGACCTCAGATTCCATTTCTCTCTCCTAATTTCAAAATATACTTACCTTTCTCTTTTTATTAATTCTTCTACTGAGAGTGTCCCCTCAACCTGTGGAAATTCAGCTTTCACCATCTCTGGAGTAAGAATCATGTTGAACTCAGCTTCATCTCTCTCACTAAAAAGTAAAAGATGATGAACAATTTGCCTTTGTCCTTTTGAAAGTTTTTTTTTTTAGCCAACAAGAACAAAAGTATGTTTTATGCAAAAGAGACTTTGTGCCTTTGCCTTTGAGGATCTCTTGGGACAGGTTTTGACACATCCATACAAGAGGTTTAGACATAATCAATAACACCATATACAGAATAGAGGAGAAACTTACTGGTCAGTTATGTTCTCTTTGTCTCTCTCAGGTAAGTCATGCAGCACTGGTGGTACATCTCTTGGAAGCATATCTAAACTGTAAGGATCCCTGTGGTGGAAATGGTATTACTTTAGGTATTAATACTAATGGTATTTTCATATTTTGAAGCTTCACAGCAGTTGCAGTTACAACAAAGATGATGTATTTTTAAATCTTTGTGGAAAATCTGGCTGCACCAGAAACTGCTGTGATATGAGGGAATGTGAGCCTGAGAGATGTTGGCTACCACTGGGTGCAGGTGTTCCTAAAGGAAAGGTTTTACAGACACTTTGTACCTCCTGGGGTTTTCCAGGACTGAATCAACAAGCTTTCAGGAGAGATGTTATCCGAAGCCAAGACTGGAATTCTTCTTCCTGGGCTAGGCATTTCTTCTAATGATATTGTTCTTAACCCACCCTTCTAGGAATTCTATAAAAGATTTTTCTGTTGGTTTTGGATTTCTGAGCAGCAGTTAATTTCACCTGTAGGCCCACTTTCATTTGTGGGACTAGTGACTGATCAATAGTTACAGGCAGCAGAAACTAGTGCAGGATAGAGGCACTGTATACTCAAAATACTTTCTTACCTAAGAGCTGTATTTGTCAATGTGGGAATGTTAGAAAAAGTGGAATACTGCAGTGGTGAGAATTTTCTCCATTCCATTACTCCACAAATCACCTCCTGAAATGACAAGTGATACAACAATCAGCCTCTAATACATAATGCTGTGGGGAGAGAGACTTGCAGGACAGAATATCTTGGCTGAGAATTGAATTTGGGGAGCTGAATATTTCAAAGATCCTTCCATCACTGTAAGGATGTGAAAAAACAACAGTGAACACATGGGAAGAGCAAAGAAATACTTAGGCATAAATAAGATACATGGATAAAGCCTAACTAGAACTAGTTATTCTGACCCATGTACTGACTATTTAGGTGCATAAATAATTTATATTTGAAAATATCTTCTATCTAGAATGACTCCACCTTCCATTTTTATTCCTTGGAGCAAGTTCTCAGGAAGAACACACCCAAGATAGGCACTCATACAATCAACCCCAAAGGCCATACCTTGTGATCCAGAAATTTCTTTTGTGTGGCTGGAATACTGGATCCTTTGGAACATTCCTTGGTAACGGTATATTTTGGATGAGGACAAAGATGATATTCAGTATTTGATTCACAATAGGCCAAAGGACGTAAAAATGGAACTAATCCTGGAATGGGGTTCTAAAAACAATGAAGAGATTATTTAAATAAATTGTTCTGAGTACCATATCAAATCAAATTAATGAAAATTTAGATCTTACAACTAATGTAGTATGCCCAGATTCCCAGCTTTGTCCCACTGTGACTGTTCTGTTTGGTATGATCCTTCATTTTCTGTCTCTTCCCCTCATCCTACAATTTTGTCTGATTTATTCATGATCCCTACTGTCTAAAATACAGCAATTTAGCTGTTGTCTCCAAGAAGAAAAAACTATTGCCTAAGTACTCTGAAATCCATTGCTACTTCTCTGAATAGTTCAGAACCTAAGAAGGGAAAATGGACTTGCTGTGGTGGAAGCCAGTGAACATTTTGCCATCCATTTCCCTGCACTAGCATCTATTTCTGGATAAAGCCCAGTGCTGGGTAGGGTGGGATCAAGCTGTGCCTGGCTCTTACACTGATATGACAGAGGGATCAAAGAGATGCACAGAGGATCCCATCAGCACCTCCACTGGAGTCCTGGCTGCATGCAAGGGGGACAAGTCTACACCATAGATGTTATGCCAAGGTCACCAGACTAGCACAGTGGGCTCTGGCCCCTGGCAGCTAGGGAGGGCTGGGAGCCAGAGCCACCCAAGGCAGGCACAGTGCCATGCTGGCTGGGAGCCCTGCCTGTGCCCATGCACAGCCCTGCACTGAGCCCTACAGCTGTCTCTGCCTGCCCACAGGCACCTCGGGGACCTCCAGGCTGTGCTGCACTGTGGGAAATGCCTCCTGCAGCACAAGCAGCACAATCTACATGACAACGGTAACAGAAAACCCTCCCATATAAGTGGTAGTGATTTTTTTGAATTTCTGTGCCTAATAACTTGGAAATGTGGTTTGGGATGCTGTGAGAACTCTTAGAAACTGTAAGGCAGCAGAATGCAACGTGAGCAGAGCTTGACTTCATTTTTCTCAGTTTACCCAAGGATTATGCAGATCTGCAGTCACCCAGCTGAACTGCAGGGAAAGACTGCACCTGTCCTACCTATCTGGGCAAGAATGTGAGGTTACAGAAGGACTGAGATGCTAAAATCATGGCTTTTCCTCTAACATTCAAATGGCAAAAAAAATGGAGAAGAAGGAGGGGTTCCATGGTGTTCCCAGAAATCCCATGATCATTGATCATTTGTGGAGGGTCAGACTGGAAGAGCCTCCAGTTCTCTGCTTTCACTGCAGTTTTGTCTTATTGTCCCTCCCCACACCTGATCAAAACCCACCCTAAACTGAAATGGTGCTCCCCTCAGTGGGATGAACTCTGTGACTCATCTATCAGAGCTTGCACCATGAAGGATTACTCTCACTGTGGATAGTTTCATAACCAGTCTGAGTAAGAAAAACGCCCACAAATTCCACATCAGGCTTCTGATGAAACAAGCACATTTCTGCTCCTTTCCTAGGTTCTTATGGAAGCCAACTCCTACTTACAAAAATGCGAAGTGGGTTGCCCTCTGTTGGGTGGACTAAAGCCTGGGGAGGAACCAGGTTTAACAGGCTGATATCCCCTTCTGCTTTTTCTTTGTCAAAATCTGTCCTCTGAGAGAACCGCCTCTCAGGAGAAGGAACTATTTGAGTCAATTCATCCTTGAAAAACACAGACATCAAAAATTTTCAGAGTGTAGTAAATCTTTTGGTATAAAATATTGAGGCAAAATTAATCAAATAACGGTGGAAATGTAGCATTGGGAGTGACTTAGTTACCTGGGCTCCCTGCCTCAGTGGGCGGGAAAGTTTCACAGGTTTGTAATTTGTAGCTGCATAGTGTGTACAAAATGGCTGATACTTCATAATGTTGCAGTGCTGAGGAACCTGAGTGCAAAGAAAAAAGATGTGCTGCAGGAAATGACAATAATAACTTCCAGTTAACTCATAAATGGAGATGTGGACACATCACATCTCCATGGTAAAAGACACCTGGAACAGTCTCCCAGAACATGGTGTATAACCAAAACTTTGAGAAGTCATACTTCACCAGGATTTTGATTTTTGAGATACAATAAATTCAGCTGAGGTGATTCATCTCTGTCTGGAGAGAGGGGACTATCGCTGGCTATAAGCTGGTTACTTATGGAAACTGGTGAGATTTGGTTTTAATAAAAGCATGCTAATCATACAGCCTTATTAAGGCAACATTTTACTGGGCTGTGCAGAGGCCACTGAATCAGGCTGGAAACATTTAACTGGACAGGTAAGAGAAACATGAGGGAGCTGTACTGACTCACCTTCAAGTCATAAAAAGGAAGAATGTGTTCGACTTGCACGTCTACAGATTCAATAGGAACTAGGCCAAGAGCATCAGGTGCCTGAAATAGAACAGTATTTAAAACCAGTAATATGGTGGGCATTTTGTTTTGTATTGGCAGCAATCCATGAGAACAGCTAATTGAAAATACATGGAAATAATTATGCAAATATTTATTTTATATAGTTTGATATTTCTGCTCTTCTTCCCTGGACTCCAGCATCTCAGTTATTTTTTTTCTTTTCCTCTGAAAAATAGATGTTAACTAACTCTGAGCATTAATGTATTGCTCACAACTTTAGGATACAACTAAGAGAATGAAAAGATTTTTTTATTGTTTTCCGCAGAACCCTTAGTAAACCTGAAGTCCTGAATTAATTTGTCAGAACCCCAGAATACCAGTGACAGTGTGAAATATTAATAAAAGGACTATCAGCCCTGAGGCCAATGTCTTCAACAAAAATTTATCTAGAGTGCTGGCTAACCTTTGAGTTACTGTACCCACCAAACAACTGTGTAGTTCATGGGAACTGTAATAGGGGAATTCAAAAGGCAATATACGATCTTCAGATATGCTGGAAGAAAAGTCCTTATGTTCTTCACTCTTCTCTGCTTTGCTGAAACTCCTGCTTTCTGTCATGAGTGGAAACCAAATATTAAGATTTTGTAATACATCTTAATACACGGTTTCAGAAATAGAATCAAGTCACAAAATGTATTTAACATTTTCCTAAACCAGGATGTCTAGTATTTTTAATATAAAAAGTAAGTTAATACTTCCTAAAGACTTTAAATGTCACATCTACAAGATATGAGTACAATACCTTGAATAGCAGACAGATTTATTTTCCCCTTTTCTAAAAAGACATTACAGCCTACTCTTTCCAGCATGGTTCTCAGCCAGGCTGAGACAATTCAGAGGCCTCTCTTACATTAAATGTCATTACACCTTCTATTTGCAGCATTGCCACATCTCCTGCATCCTTGGAATTAAAAGTGCCTATCTGCAGAAGCAGGAAAAGGCCTGATATGGAACCATGTGTCTCAGGAGTTGTCAAACTGTGTGTGTCTACAAGGGAGTGGAAAATAAGAGACTCAAATTCTTCTCTGTCTCCCGTTTACCCAACTGTGACTCCCACCCAAAGCCAGTTTTCTTCTATGATGTTAAATAACCAGCCATTTTTTCCAGACCAGCACTTTCATTTCAGTTAAAAAAAACCCAACAAAACAACAACAACAGCAATTGATTAAAAACACTTCCATGAGAAAACAATGAGGACAAAAACTCAAGCCAGTACTGGCCATGTGTCTCATGGTTCCTGCTATCTCATTTCACTGAGTTCAGACATCTTGCCTAAGATCACCAAGTCCAACCCCTCTGCCAGGGCCAGGGACATCAATCACTACATGAGGTTGCCCAAAGCCCTACTCAGCCTGGCCTTGAACAGTTCCAGTGATGGAGTATCCACAGCTTCTGCCCTGTTATTAAGTAAATAAAGGTTCCTAAGAGTAGTTAATCACATCTCTTAAACATGGTAAATAATGTGTATGGAAAATAGATGTATCTTGAAGGAATTTCCACCTTTTAGCAGGGCCTGTTGCCATAGGACAAGTGGCAATGGTTTTGAACTAAAAGAAGATAGTTTTAGACTAGATGTAAGGAAGAGCTGTTTTTTCTTTTTTGCAACAAGGATGGCAAGACACCGGAACAAGTAGCCCAAAGAGGTGGTGAATGTTCCATCCCTGAAAACATTTAAAATCAGGCTGGACAGGGTTCTGAGCAACCTTATCTGGCTGAAGATGTCCCTGCTCGTTGCAGGGAGGTTAAACTTGATGGCCTTTAAAGGCCATCCAACCCAAATCACTCTATGCCTCTACCATCCCACACTTCTATTTTTTTCTGGAAGACTTCTTTTGAAGGACTCTGTCTTTATCTTTATATGTAATGCATCTGACACACTGCAGCACAACCTGAATTATCATAGCCCATGGCCAAAAGATCAACTCGTTCTTCTAATCCTTACCAGTCACAGACCCTTCCTCCAGACCTCCAGCCTCCCTGGTCAGTCCACGGAACAGAAGCAATAAACGATTTAGACGAATCTGAACCAAAATCTGAGAGAATGATTTTTAAATTTAAGTTAAACACCCTAAGATTTACAGCCATAGAAATACTGTATATGTTACACCTGTGTTTATTCTCCAGAGCTCACTCAGACATCTCTATTTGAGAATTTTTAATATAGTTTTCTGTTCAGGAGAAAATGGGAAGGAAAGATGTAGAATGGATCTCAATTCTATAATGACATTACACAATAAATACATTTAAAATTTTTAATTTAGTCTTATGAGTTAATCAGACTTTTTTTTTTTGGCTAGGTCCTAATCCTTCAGCTGTGTTTACTGGCATCTGCAGATTAAACAGAGGGTGAACAGTCAGCCAGGGCCATTTGAATATTTGTGGCTCTGAGACTGAGGAGAGTAAACAGCAACCTGCACCATGTTTTTGCTCATACCCTACACGGTAAAAATGAAGAGTCCTAGGTTTTAATACCAGATGGGACCATTTGGTCACCTCTTTATTTGTACAATACAGAAAAGAGCATTTAATTTCAATACCTCAGTATTATGAATAGATTGAAGAATATCCAAACTAGACACTAAAAGAGCAGGAGATTTCCATCTTGCTTGCTACATTAAAATTTACTGGGGAAAGAGCAGTGGTGATGCAAGATAATATTTAAACCAAATGAAATAAGGTGATTTTACTGATTGATCTTTAGTTTCTAGGTCTATACCTCCCTTATTTGAATTTCTACCTGTTGTTTCCCATGCTCCTCATGTACCATTGCAAAGATCCTCCATCATCCATGACCTCAGAGGAGCTGGAAGGTGCTGCTCTCTCCCTCTACTTTCCCTCTCCAGATTAAGTGTCTCCTTACAGAGTAAGTGCTCCAAGCCCTGAACATCTTGGTAGCTCTACACTGAACTCACTCCAGCTTATTAAAGTCTTTCTTGTAGTAGGGGCCCAAAACTGGATGCAGTACTCTATGTGCATTTTCAAATCCTCTTTTTTGTACAGGAATATTTTTTACTTTTAGAAAAATCTGAATTTATCTGCATTTGTTGAGTATGAATTGCAATATGAAAGATGAGTTGAATACAAAACTTACTCCAGATCCTTATTTCCTGGTGAGGTAGGGGCTTATTTACCAAAATTCCAAATCCTTAGCTAGCTGTGAACGCTCCTTACGTGCTGGTTGAGTGTTCTTTTGTGCTGTTCCCCAGGTGCCATGCCCTCACACTGTATTCTGGTTATTCACTTTACCTTGTATGCTGCTTGTTGGAATTTCCTGAACATCCTCTTTCTTCTGTCCCAAGGGTCATTTTGGAGCAAGTCAAATGTGGGATGGACACTTGGTTGCTGCATGGTGTATTTTTAAAAAAGGAAACAGAAAAGAAAAAGGACAACCCTTTTTACAACTAGATAAAGGAGAAATTTTCTCCATCCCAAGCCATTCTTTGGCCTGAATCTGTGTGTTATTTCTAAATACTGAAATTAGGTCTAGTGAAAATATTTGCAGCATTGGCATTTAACCAGAAGCCATCACTGCAGAGCTTAGTGGGAGGTAATCACCAAGTATTTGCAGATGTAGCATGGGGAATGCAGAGATAAAGTGGCATGGTCTGCATCCACACAAATGAGCAACACAGACTTCAGTGCACTCCAGTTGGACAGCAGAGAGAATGGACAGGGGCTCTACCAAACACACATTTTATTTTGCACAGATATGAAGCTGAAATACCCGTAAGGACTCAAAACAGGTGCCCAGCAAAACCAGTATCTTTTCTCCAATAATGGCACATACCCAAAGAAGAGTGAAAGACACCAAAGAGAAGGGCAAAAAAAACCAAAGTACCAGAAAGTTCCTGTCAATCTGACCTACAGGTAAAGGTTAGAAATCTTGTGATATGCTTAACCTTACAATGAGGCATGAGAAAGCTTCTCCTAAGAGATCTTTCAGAAACAAGAAATATAAATCTCAGGTCAGGCCTGCAGATTTGCACTTGACTCTCATATTAGATCAGAACATTAGAAGAAGAGTTGTGCATGTAGCATGGTGCTTGTCCTACCTAAAAGTAAAATGGGAAATAAGGCACTGACACAGAAATAGGAATATCAGGAGGAAAAGTATTCAGTGTCAAACACCTATGGCTATTTGTTAGCTAGGGAGGTAATTTAGCATGCATACAGCAGGCTATAAAAACATATGAACAAACCTGGTCAACATGCCGGGTAACACGTCTGAAGGAAACTTTTACTTCCTCCCTCTGAAACTCCTGTTCTATGACAGGATCTCCTCTTTGGAGCTAATTCAAAGAAAAATCACATTAGCACAAAGCGTCCAGTGAATTCTTTTCCCCATTATAATTACAGTGTAACACTCTAGAGGTATTTAACAAAGCACAGACTTTGTTCCCTTTTAGGGTGTGATTATTGCAAGCCTTAAGCAAGTCAAAAAAAGTAAAAAAAAGTCTTTTCAGGTCTGAATTTCAATCAAATCTCTGTCCTAATGAAACATGGTTTGCTTTGCATAGCCAAATCAGCAGGTTAGGAAAGATGTGCTTCTAGACAAAGTTAATCTACATCTAATTCTGTGATACATCAATCTCACAATTTTGATCCTTTTTTCACCCATTTCCTTCTTTTTAGTATTAAATATAATGTTTTATATTGCCTAATTCAATGTATAAATCAAGCCTTTACTCTATGTATAAATAATTTCACTTCCACAAATGGTTGGAAGTCAGTGGGATGACAGAAGCTACTTGAATACCCAGGAGGCAGAACTAGAGGGACAGGGTCCACCTGTCCCTGAGGGCTGTGTCACACTGGGAAAAACTTCCTACCACCAAATACTCCTTATTGCTGTTGTCACCTCTGTGGAAGAGGACCAGCAATCTGCAGTGACTGAAAGAAACCAAAGAGGGAGGGGGTGAAGATGCAGAAGTGCAATGTGATGAGTTATCACCCCATGGCTCTGTGTGGGAGTACTGACTACATATAGCTCTTTGAATGTGAGGACAGCAGCTCCTCGGAGGTACAATACAAACAGAATGTTGGATATAACCCTGATGCTGATAGGAATGTGGCACTCTGATGAGATTGGGTGGCTGGGTGAAAATCTGCTCATTTGGGCAAATATTGTCACATTTCTGGTAATACCTTACCCTTCTCTCTGTCTACCTTCAAGATGAAACTACCCCTGAAACAGTGATGCACAGGCACAATAAAGGTATGACTGCAGTAACAAGCACAACCAGCACAGGTTTGCACTGATTAATGAAGAAAAACTGATCAAGCTCTCAAATAGAGAGCTTGATACAATTCACTAGTGCACTGTAAACTCTGAAAGCATAAGTTTGATTTTAAATTCACAGAAAAAACATCAAAGACTAACCTTATATTGTTCTTCTTCCCTTTGCCGGCTTTCAATAATCTCTTTTTTAAACTCCACAGAGATTGGATCACTTCCCTTATGAACTTGCCTGCATTTACAGTGAAGACAAGAAAACTGCTTTACTTAATGCACAGTTTGTTTTATTCAAAGGCTAACAGATTTACTCTCAGCTTCCTGAGATGCCTAGGTGTCCATGACATTCAGTGTATGAGCTGATCTGTGGATTTGAAATGAAACCATGATGTGCTTACAGATCCAACTGTGTTCTGCTTTGCACCATTTAATTTACAATAGAATCATGAAATCATTTAGGTTAGAAAAATCTTCCAAAATCATTGAGTCCAGCCATTAACCTGACACTGCCTAACACTCCACTAATTATGTCCACATCTATCAGCACTACATCTATATGTTTTTTGAACACTTTCAAGTGTAATTCTGCTTTTACTCCATTAGCCATTTTAGCCTCTATTTATTGACAGCCATGATGAAATCTTCCTTTGCCCTTAAGGGTACAAGATGAGATGCCTGAGAACAAGGTTAGGCAAACCAGGTTTTCAGTAGGTTTCTTTTTGAGTGGAACAATAAGGCAATCAAAGTCCTCATTGGGTACTATTATGGATTACTACTGAGTCGGCTCTAAGCAGGAGAGAAAAAAATTAAATAAAGCAACAGTAATTTAGGCTTAAACCAAATGTATTGGGATGAAAAATGGCAGCATTCTGCACTAGTGGATATTACATACATCATTCATAGAGGCTTTGGTTAAACAAATCCCAGTCTTGTTAACTAATATGAATAAATAACACTTACCACTTTAGATTATTTGCTTTGTCTTCCTGAACATTCTGTTTGACTTTTAGTTGAAATATTGCATCCTTCATCTGTCTGGTTTTTTTTCCTTCTTTGCCTTGGGAAAGGGCTGCAGGAACATCAGAAAGCCATACCACACCTCAGTCTAGATTTGATTTTTAATTGTGAAAATCATCCATTAAGATAACTGTCCTCATTAATACATAAAGCTAAGGTGAGAGTTCTTACAGAAACAACAGTCACATCACCTCAGCAATTCTGAAGCCAAGCTCCTCATCAGAACTACAAATAATGCTACGACCAAGTTTATGCTGCTTAATTACTTTACCTTCTTTCATGGCCTTTAACTTCAATTTGCCTGGTTCCTGAATCAAAACAGTAGCTACAGCATACGGATTTGACAAGTCTGTGGGGAATCTGAGGTTCTGGTATTCAATTTCCTATAAAATATAAATGAATAGGAAGAAACAGAAACATGGAAGATTTCCAGCTCAGAAAGGTACTTGTAATGATTATCTTTTCACACCTTTAGTTTTTGAATAGGCTTCATCTGCAGTTGGCTGAACTGGTCTCTTCTCCACAACACGGGTTTTCCAGACACAGCTTTTTTCTCTGGATAACTTTGCTGTTCATCAAAATGTTCTTTTCTAGATGTCAGAAGTACACATATTCTTTTCATAAGTACTCTCTAAATGGCATATAAGTCCAAATTTTTTACAAAAAAATTAAGTACAACCCAAAAGCTCAAAACCCCCTGGAACTTGCAAGGCCTCAACAATAAGAGTAATGGTGGGAAAGATAGAAGCTGAGGATGCTCAACATTTCTTTAATGATATGTAATTTCTCATTATATTTATTTTGTTTAAAGATTAAAGATGTTCTAAACAAACAGAGTAAAATAGCAGGTACATGTATCAACAGTAGAAATACATCAGTGCACTGTAAATCTCCAAAGAAACCAATGCTTAAAATGATCATAGCAAAATGGTATGAAATCCTGTCACATGAATATCTTTTAGAACTGGGCAAAACCACTCAAAGATCAGTCAGCCACACATACATCAGGGCCAGATGTGGTATTGATGTTCCTGTGAATACACACACGTAGGGTTTTGAGTGGAACTCTGCAATCCGTAACTGCATTGCCATTTGTGCTGTTCCATATTCAAGTGGAGAATACTTCACAGTTACTTTGGTTTTCCCATTGCCTGGAATGATTCCTGTGGTTGGAGGAGAAAAACAGTAAGAGTCCATATAACATGAACCCACTTAAGTGTGTTGGAATTGATTCTGGGCTACTTTTCTTTAAACAACCTAATTGTTTGAGTGGATGGCAGAAGGCACGGAAAATCTTTCAGCTCTAAAAACACCTTTCAAAAACTATGTCTGCTGCCAGATAATAGAAGATACTTTGCAATAGGGGAGAGATTTGGCAGTAGGGCTATAATATTTCATACTACTGTGAAAATGACTGCCTGTTTATATGTAGAAATTCTTCTCTTGCATTGGCTAGTCTTAAGTCTTTGGCACTTTCTGCTTTCACGGGCAAAGCATTTATAAACATATTCCTCCGTGCTCTTCCAAGCTCTTCCAAGCTAGGGGACTCATATGGATTTGATGCATTACCCGTCTCTGCTTGATCTTATTTCCTTACTACCTATTCCATTATTTTCTCAGCCACTTTAACCACCATTCATATCCCTGAACATTCAGGGCCTTTCCCAACCTAAGTGATTCTATGACACTATGACTACTCTGACTACAAAGGCTTTGAGTAGGAGCTGTAACTTTTTTGTGCTTTTCAGAAGGCCTTCAGCCATAGTTCCAGGCTACCAAAATTTCTGACTTAAGTTCTACTGGGATGACCCTTTTTTCAGGGACGTTCTTCTGAGAAGATAAAGACTGTATGGACCATTTGGAACACCCTGTATTTTGTCAGAGCTGGCATTTTGTCATAGCTGGGGACTGTCTAAAGAAACTTACAGCCAAGATGGCTTTTGGCCATGAGGTTGCAAATGACTGGCAGCATTTACCTGCAAAAGCTTTGCCTGAGGCAAAGGTTTTTTCTGTACAGCACTGAATACACTGTCATAAGTAACAACACTTAATAAATACAGATTTAACATTTAGAATTTTAAAGAAGTCAGTCTACCAAATGTTGGCTGGACAGTGAAGGCTCTGTGAGGCTGAATAATATCAATGTGGAATTCAAAATCGATGGGACAGCTGCACTGCAATGGGATAACATACTCCTTACTGAAAAGAGACAAAGGAAAAATTAAATTAATCAAAGCACAGTTGTTCATCAATTACAAGCTGGGAAACTGTATTATACACACCATGCACTAAATTACCTGCATTCAGAGGGGTGAGTTACTTATTAATGTGAAAATCATAATTTGTCATTTTTCCAAAATAGCAAAATACTTCAGATCTTTCATCCCCCCAGGAAATAAGAGCTAAATCTTGATTTGAATGCTGGACATTACTTTTTTCTACCCATACAGAATTTGATTATGGAAAAATCTGAAAAAAACCTTTTTGGAAGTTATTTATGCGCATCCTCAAATTCTTACAGACTGTAATATGTAGGAAGTACAAACAATGCAAACTGGAGCAACAAGTACAGAACCAGAATTCAGCCTTTTCCCATGGCCCTGCTTGTGAAAGACTATAAGAAAAGAAAGTGTTGAAAACTCCAACACATCAGAATGACTGAACCACTGTAGAAATAATGATGCTGAGGTCTAATTTTCAGAATAGCCCTTTATGTCTCATGCAGGTTGTGTGAGGAGTGTTCCTCTGGTAAGTACATTTTAAAATGCTTAAAAAAATAAGCCATCATAGCCAAGTTCTTTTTTTCTCTGCCTTACTATGGCCTGTTCACAAAGAAGATGCAGACTGGGCAGGCAATTGGTTTTAGGGTATAGTGCAGCTTGAACAGCAACCAAAGTGCCTTAAAAGCAAGACAAATATGCCACCTGTTGCCTGATGGACCTTCTGTACCTAAGGAGAATGGTGGGTGGTAGAATATAGATTTTATCCTACATTTATGGAAGTAAAAATCAGTTTTTCCACTGACTTCATGGGCTATGGATTGAGCCCAAATTCTCTCAGATTCTGTAAAGTACCAGCTATCTCAGAAAGCTTTCACTTTTAGATACATTTTAATAGTTTAATGCTGAAAAATACTGGTAAAAATTAAGATTTGAAACCACAATTTTTGTCTTCAGGAATTCTTCCAAATTTCCTCAGGAGTATCTTTGAGCATCCCTGCTGCATTGAAAAAAAAATCCCATTATTTAAAATCATATTTTGTTCTCTTTCTAATATCTTCTCTGTATTCTGAGAATATGAAAATACTCCAGCACTAAAACAGAGCAAATAACAGGATCACTTCATACCTAAAGGCCCCCAGAATGTCAGGAGTTATGTTCAGTTCTGTGAAAAACTCACAGTGTTATGATTCACTAAAGTTTAACAGACTAAAGGGCATTAGAAAAACAAGCAAACAAACAAACAGACACAAAAGTTACTCTGCCAGGCTGGGCTCATTTGTACCCCAGATTTTTGTATGTTTCTTGTATGTGCCTAGCCTATTCATATTTCTGTGCATCAGTAAAATTAATGAGTTACTTTCAACTCATAGCCTAAGACAAAACCACCTGCTAAGACTTTCACTTCCTAGAATTCACTCAGATCTTTACACTAACACAAATGACCATAATGACCATAAATGACCAGCTCATTAAGTACTTTTAAATACAAGAAGAAAACAAAACCAGCTTCATCTTTATATATGTTTATCTTGCACAGCATTTACTTCACGGTGAATGTGCACCTGAAAGAGTTCTTAAGGCTTTCAAGACATTATGTTGTATAAATAGAGGAAAATGGGATTTTTCAGGATTTGGGCATGTCTCGCAAAATGTAGACTAATGTGTGTCTTTAACTCACCTCTGACCAATTGATACATCAGACAGATTTATAAATGATGGAAATTCTACAGCATTCACAGTAGGATAAGCATGCATGGGAACAACTAATGTATCATCTCCCTGCAAACAAACAAACAAGTGCAAATATTTATATCTCACAACTAGTAAATCATAGAATCATATAATGTTAAGGGTTGGAAGGAACCTTAAAGAATTTCTTCCTAATATCTAACCTAAATTTCCTGTCTTTCAATTTGCACCCATTACTCTTTGTTCTATCACTAGAGCTCCTAATGAAGAGTCCCTCTCCAGCTTCCTTGTAGCTCCTTTCAGATATTGGAAGGTTGCTATGAGGCCTCCATGCACCCTCCTCTTCCCCAGCCCCAACTCTCTCAGCCTGTTGTGGAAGTAGAAAGTTTCTCTAGTAGTTGGCCAGTAAGCAGGCCTAAAACATCTTCAAGATATCACTGTGTTGTACCTCAGAATATTAATAGTCTACCTGCTTTCAGTAGCCTTCTTTCCATACTTTATGGAACTCTCTAGAGCCCCTCAGAGCTGCTCAGCTAAGACACATAACCCCATCAGTGTGGCACAAAGACTGATCTACTGGCAAAGAATAGCAGAGTGTGTTCTACAACCTTACTTACAGCTCCGGGATCTTTGCAGAAAAAACAATAATGCTTTAAGTTAAATACTCCAAGACTCACTGGGAATAAATCTATGTGTCTCTAGAAGATTAACTATACCTTTATCATTATAATCATGCTCTAATACTTGTTTCATTCCATTACAACTCTAACTATGTTTTGCAATGAATCCTCACCTCACAGTGAATTCGAATGCAGTCATAGTAATACCGCCATTCATCGGGGCAAAAATCAACAGTAGCCACAAGGGACAGACCAGGGACAAGCCGGTGCTAGAAAATCACCCAAAACAAGATAGAAGCCATGTAAAAGCTGCTTATATGGCACAAAACCTGTGCTGCATGCAAAGAGCAGTGTGAAGACTTTCTGAGACTTACTGTTTTGTTGTATTTGATCTGAAAATACACTGTCTGGGGTGGTATTATGTGAAGGTTTACTGCATTGGTAGAAATATTTATCAGCTTCTGGAGAACAAAAGAACACAAAAACCACAAAACACTTTACAATATAAGACGTCACTTAAGAATACCAACTGTACTTTTTGTAAAATCTTCCATAGCAAAGAAGTAATAATTTTTACTTTCGCAGAAATAATTCTAAATATACTCTGAATTTAAAAGAAAATTATGCAAAACTTACATCCTGCATTTTTATTCTTTGGAAACAAGTTACAGTTTTTAACCAAGGAATAACAGTCTTGCTTGAAAGATGCTACTAATGAATGAAATGTTAATGCTGTTTTGCTTATGTGCAAAAGGAACAAATATTTTATTTGGAAGAAACAATTTATTGATCATTTTTAGTGACATCTGAAACAACAGGAATTACATAATACTTCATGGTTCTGTTTTGTTGTACAACCAACAAACTTTGGGATAGTGATAGTTCAGCCTGCAAAGCCTCCTGCATTTGTTTACTTTCATTATATTCAGGGAACCCAGCCCAACATAACTACCAACCTCTGTCTCAACACACTTAAAACACCAATAACAAAGGCAGGCAAAGAGAAAGCAGAGAGTAGAAAAGGAAACACCCAAACCATTCACAAGGAAAGGCAATCAAACCTATGCACAGAATTTCCTTTCTCAGAATAAATTGTTCTTGGCAAAAGACCAGAGGTGCTTTCAGAACTTTCCCACCAGTGAACATGTTTGCAGACACAGTGACAGTCCAAGGACATTTGAAAACAAGTGTCTTGTGGAGTTAAAGCCCAAATCCTTCATCCATGATGTGTAAGTCACATATCACAAGTACTGATGCAGACATGGGAATCAGGGAATATAAAGGAGGGTGATGCTCACAGCCTGGCACTCATCTCTTTTGCTACTGCAGGACCATTGAATTTAAGTGCTGCTTTTTAGAGAACTTTAGGGCAAAGGTCTCATGACCACAAGAAGTCAACTCAGATTCTGCTGTCCTTCTATGAGCCCCAAGGGAATCCCTGCTCCAAAACTTACCAGCATTTGTTTGTGATGTTTTCCAACTTCATACCCTCCATAGTGTAACACTGCAGGCTCAGCCTGTACAACCCTGCTCCTCTGACGTTCTGAATAAATCTCTATAGATCACAAAACAGGGAGAAAAGAGACCACAAACACACATGATGAGTGGTACTTACACTGATGCAGTCCACTTATGCTACACTGATTTATTGTTAAGGAAGAAAAAAAAATATATTATTTCTCCTTTTAAGTAGGCATGAATTTATACACAGCCACTCCAAAACTTCAGGGTCAGCCAGGATCAGCATAGCCACTATTTCTTTCCTGACTACCCCTCCCATTATTTGGGCTCTCAGGAAGCTGCAATTTAACCAACAGGATGGGAGTTGCAAAAAAAGAAATAACAGCCATGTGTGTCCTAGAATTGCCACAAGGCTGGGAACAGTCAGAGAGCAGGAACTTACTTGATTCCAGCAGGTGATTGGGGACATAAGCATGTCTTTTTTCAGGTTCCTCCACAAGGCTGCTCAGGACACTGGGCACTTTCTTGAAGGACCCCCGAGCGACCGTGATGTCTGGGGAGGCTGACTGAACCAGATCCATGTTAGGACAGACACAGGCTCCCAGTGGCACTAAAATTCCTCAGTGCCTGAGGTCAAACGAAAACAAAATAATGATCAAAGTATCTTCTCTCACACTGGTAATATCCATTGTCTAAAGCTGCTTAAAAGCATTTAGGAGAGAGAGCTACTTTTTTTCCCTGCTAAAGTAGATTATGTGTGCAAAGTATAAGGAGAGAACAATTCCAGACTGATCTTGCTCCCAGTGCAAGGTCTAGCACTTTGGGAATCTGTTCTAAGGCTTGCTGGAGACATTTGCCTTTCAGATCTACGTAAAAAATCTCTCTCTTCCTTCATAACATCTCTTCCAGCAGAGAGGAAGAGAGCAGATTCTGTTAATTTCACTATCTGATGTCTGCAGAGATGTTCTTTTAATCTCTCCTGTTTGAGTTGTTAACTTGCAGATTAATTTTTATTTTTTAAATATTAATATGAAGGATAAGAAAACTGGCATTTGAATCTTTCGTTTCGATAACAACATCTGGGTTATTTGTTCAGTGAAGATAACTGTAAACACAGAAAGCCACGGGCATTACAGATCCTCTGTTAAGTATGCACAGTTATCACAATACAAACTTCTCTAATGACAAGTGTAAATTTTGTATAATAAAGACACCAGACATGGTCCATCCACCAGAAATTATCTTCATAAATACAGCACGCAAAGCCCTTGGCTCTGGTATGAACTGGAGAACTGCATGCAGAAAAAGACACAATACTTTTGGAACAAGTACTGAATTCAAAAGCCATGCTGGGATTTTCAGCACTCAAGCAGGCAGCACTCAACAGTTTCAAAGCTGAATCATTACTCCACCTCCCCCATTACATTTTATGGTCTCATCTCTGGTATTTGTCTGATTTTCCACTCTGCTTTAGATCTTTCAGGCACAATTTGAGAGGTGCTTCAAGCTCATAAAGTGCTGTTTTGATTTATGGCTTTGTGCAGTATTAAATAATAAATAAGCAAGAAGCTTAAAATAATGTGCAACCAGGACCCTGGCCTTCATAATATTTTCCACTCAATAACTCCAAGGACAAATTTTCCACTCCCAACAGAAAACCTGTAAGAGGACCTGCTTTATTGTACAGCACAACAGTAAATTTCTTCTGAGGTAGTGAGACCAACCAAACTCAGGAAAAAAAAAAAAAAACCACTGCAAAAGATTTCTAAACATAAGCCTAAGGCTTACATTTTTTCCACTTGTGTTCTTCAACTTTAATTTATACCACTGCCCCCCTCCTTCTCCTGGTAAGCATTCCACAGTGGAAATGCAAGGGAGGAAAAGGTGTAGGCAGACATAAGCCTGCTCAAAGGATTCCTGGTGTAACCTTTTTGATAATTTACAGTGATGATGCCATCATGGCTCACCAACTTCAATAACACTGCGTGTTGCTCAAAGGGCTAACACAGGGCAAACCTTAAGGTCCTGGAATGTCTGAATACCTGAGGTTCTTAAATTTTCCAGGACAGCTGTGTCTATCGAGACTTTTTTTCAGTGTGGGTGAAGCCACCAACAGAGCTATGAAACCCTGGCAAAACTCACCCCAAACGTCCTTAGACCAGGTTATCGCCCCTCTCCTTGTCAGCTCCTGGCCTTTCTAATTAATCCCTTCGTGTGTCTCGGAGCTCACACCTCACCGCACCAAAGGATGCGGTGCAAAGCCATTACAGCTGCGCCAGGCTGGAGAGGGCATCGCTGTACACACAGCACGTACCTGCCGCTGCCACAGCCCCGCAGCCCGAGAGAGCCCCGGCACAGCCCGGTGCCTCTGTCAGCCCGAGGGAGCCCCGGCACAGCCCGGTGCCTCTGTCAGCCCGAGAGAGCCCCGGCACAGCCCGGTGCCTCTGTCAGCCCGAGAGAGCCCCGGCACAGCCCGGTGCCTCTGTCAGCCCTCCCGGAGCTCCGGAACAGCCCGGGTTCCCCTGTCAGCCCTCCCGGAGCCCCGGCACAGCCCGGTGCCTCTGTCAGCCCTCCCGGAGCCCCGGCACAGCCCGGTTCCCTCTCTCAGCCCTCCCAGAGCCCCGCCACAGTCCGGTTCCCTCTCTCAGCCCTCCCGGAGCCCCGCCACAGTCCGGTTCCCTCTCTCAGCCCCGCCGGAGTCCCGGCACAGCCCGGTTCCCCCCGTCAGCTCTTTCGGAGCCCCGCGGCCCAGCCCGCCGGCCCTGCCCTCACGGCGGCCCCGCGGCCCAGCCCGGCCCGGCCCGGCCCTCACGGCGGCCCCGCGGCCCAGCCCGGCCCGGCCCGGCCCTCACGGCGGCCCCGCGGCGGTCTCTCGGCAACGGGGCAGCCGCGCTGGGCCGCGCCGCTCGCGGCCGGGCTGGGCGGGATCCCCACAGCGGCACTCCAGCTCCTCTGATGGCGAAAGGCCAAAAAAAAAAAGAGAAAAAAAACTTTTTCTTTTATTTTTTTTTCCTTTCTTTTTGTTTTTTTTTCTTCCATCTTCAGTAAGTGTCGTTTTCAGTGTGGCCGCAGACAGAGCAGAGACACTTCTTTCCCTTTAAAAACTCTCATCTGTTGACACCTAAATTGTTCTTACTTGGTTTAAAACAGATTTTGAAAGTTTTATTACACTATTTAAAAATATATATTTTAAAAACCTAATCTTTTTGTCTTTCCCCTCCATCCTCCCCTTATATGTTCCATGGGAAGGCTGACATAAATAAAGAATGTTAACCAGTGTTTCAATTAGGTGATTCTTGCCTCAGTTCCATCTCTGTATTCCAAATGTCAAATGAAAAATGTGTGGCCTGATAGTCAAGCTGTAATAAAAGCATTGCAAACAATTTAATTATTTAGCAAAGGGAGGAGAAAATTTAGTTGTTTCAAGGACTAATGGAATTTTTAAGTATTGATAAATAAATATTTACAATTTAAGTTGGTTAGTGTTTGATAAGTAAACAATCCTACAATCAGAATAATACAAAGCAACGTAATTTCTTTTATTTACTTTCTAAAATTAAAGTGAAAAGTTTTTCAAAACTGTGTGAACAAATTCAGAGCTTTCTTTCCTGGTTTAGATATCAGGCTTAAAAAAAATTCCAGCTGTGACAAATTTACAGGGGGCGTACTGAGTAGATATAAAAGCAAATGCACATTTGTTTGCAGCTCTTGTTTAATTAAACAAACATCTCATTTGGGGTTCTGTGAATTCTTGGTAATAATTCTTTGTAGTCTGCTGCTGCTGTTAGGTTTCCCAGCTCTCCCTGTGTGTCCCACTGGGCTGACATCTGCTGTGAGTCAAGCAATGGTTTGCACAGGTGAGAATTTCCCAGGGCTTTTTTTGCATCCATCTTCTTTCAAACCCTCAGCCTGCACATAAATAAAATGGAAGGATCACAAAATATTAGTTCACACTGTTGGTGTTTAAATCCAACATTGACTCTCCAGGCTCCTGGGCCTATTTTGGAAAAAGCCCCACACTCCAAAGTACATTCAGAAACAAAGCTCTCTCAATTACATAAATGCAAGAAAGAGTGCTGGCTTTCAGGGGAAGATGCTGCAATACAAATAGAATAATAAAATATTCCTTCAGCCAAAGGAAGAGAAAGTCTTGGCACCCCACCGAGATGATGCAGCATTGTCAGTGTGGTTTCTTCAGACTACTACAGTGACATTGTCTGGCTGCCTCTCAGACCCCCTTTCAACAGTTTGTTTAACCCTTTGATATTTTCAACCAAACTCTGTGGGGAAGCAGATGTCATTAAGAAATGAAAACCACTATAAGTTTAGTGTGGACTGGGGCAAGGAAGACCGAAGCATTTGCTATTTTTGGGGGAAAGGATGCTGTGTGAGTGTGGAGGGTGATCAGCAAAGAGTTAGTGTGGGGTTAAGCAAATGCTGGCACTTGCCTGACTGCTGCTGTGGGATTGTGGGGAGGGATGAGGGCGGTGTGCAGGGAAAGAGGGAGCATTGCAACTCAGCCATCTTCATAAACACATACAGAGATGAGCTGAAGTCAGAATGGACATAGGAAAGGCAGCATTTGCTAGGAAATCCAAATTCCTTCATAGTGCTGCTCAGCGGATGACTTGTTTAATCCAGTGGCAGGATTTTCAGTGCATAGGCAATTAGCCATATATTTTTCCTAGTCATTGACTTTACTGGTAAACCTGGAGAACATCTGTCTTCTGGGCAGCCCTTCATTAAATTTGACCTGTCTGAGGATGGTAAATTGGAATAGGTGGTAAAAGATGTTGTGAGACAAGCTGAGGACTGACGTGCTTTGAGAAAGAGCACTGGTACACAGTGCAAACTTTGGCTCTTTTTTGAAGCCATATTCTGTATTGTGCTAGAAGTGAATGTGACAAGCAAGGGTTTGGAGTTTCTGCCTTGGCAGCTGGAAGCTCATGCCCAGCTAAGCACATAGCCCTTAACAACAGTTTTGCCACAGAACAAAACCAGGAACAACAAAGTGTGCTCTGCTGACAGGCGAGGGGACTGCCAAGGAACTGTTTTTAGGAAACCCAGGATGTCTGGAATCTACATCCCAACAACAAGGTACCAGCAGGATCCAAATGCAATGACATCTTGCAGCCTATAGCATTGGGATGAAATGCAGACTGGTTGTTTCTTCAGATGCTGGATAAGAGGATGAAGCCTAGGGAGTATTTGGAGTCCACTTTGGAAGGGAAGAACAGATTCCCTGTTAATCCCAGACTAGAAGTTGTCTTTGGCTCTGGCAGCTGTGCTCACCTGGGCTTGGTGGGACATGCAGGCAGCAGGCTCACCTGCAGCAGGATCTGCCAGCTTCCTGATTTCTGACTCTCGGGGGTGTGTGCTCCCTGTGGGAAGCATGTGCAGAGCTGTTGAGAGCAGAAGCAGTGCAGGCAGCCTGAATCACATTCCTCCAACTCGGCTTCTCAGCAGAGCACTTATTCCAGGGCTGTACTTCCCCGTGATTGATTGCCCCTGTCGTTGTGGGGCTGACATCTTACAGGGGAGTCCTGCTTGGTCCTTTATCGTGGGACCATGAGGAATGATCATTCCCCAGCGACACCCGTCGATAACAGTGAATAATAGCCAGGAAGGGAGGCAGACAACAGTAGGAACATGCTCAAGAGAGGTGCTGTAATTCTTGGGACAGGACGCTTCTGCAGAGGAGGAGGAGAGTTTGCAGGGTGGGTTGGGGAGGGGGGGGGTCCTGTCACTGTTGATGCTCTCTAGAGCTCAGCAGCTGGAGAGAAACATTGGCTAAGGATGGTCAAAGCTGGGAAGGGAAAAAAGCAAGGAGGGAAAAGGATGAAGTAAAAAGAGCTACGAGCCACGCTGGAGAGCATACAAACAGCCTGCTGACCTCTGATGCATGAGGGATGAAGAAAACAGACTGTGTTTGACTATGTGGACCATCTGGGTGATCTTCTGGATTTCAGCTGTCCCGGTAGGTGCTCAGATCTGTTTGTTCCCATTTGCATGGAATCACATGTTATCTGAGTAATTCTGAGCACCTCTATTCCATGAAGTTGTGGTGCCTCTGTTTAAAAATATCTGCATAGAACCTGGGATTTTTAAATTTTATTTTTGCTTCTGCTGCTTCCTTCACTAATTGACAGTGACTAGATGCTGGATGCCTCAGTTTCCCCCACCTTTATAAAGACAGCAGTGTTACTAACTCACTTTGACATACACAGCAGGTGCTGTGATGTAGGAGAAAAGATTTGACGCCATTCAGAGAAGCTTTACTGATTTACACCAGCAATCAATCCTTTGAGGGGTAATGCCCACGTCTAGCAGTGCCTGCCTGGACTCAGATTAAAGGAATGTAAAGTGATGTTTATACCACAAAGTTTGGTTTCCCTTTTTTTTAGCTTTATCACTTTACTGAGATTTATGTGGCAGATTGTCCCTGCTGAGCTCCAGGCACTTGGATCAGTCAGAAAGGAGAGTGGAACCTGGGTTGTGATCTCCAAGTGCTGCTCAGTTTATTCAGATTATGAATACATATAAAACAAGGGGTGAAATATGTCCAGCTTGGGTGTGAGAAGTTGGGAAAGAATCAAATCACTGTTTCATTGAAACAAATGGAAAAATCAATTTATTTGTCCCAGCAGGGGATTTGGTTCCAAATGTGAGAAAACCTGAGCTCTGCCTAGACATTTTAATTGCAGAGTGGATGCAATCTTCAAACCTTTTTCCTTTTGATCATCTTCTGCAACAAAAATTTGACTGTGATGGTTTTCTTGTAATTTTGGTTTCTTATTCTTAGTACTACTTAAAGGATTCTGCAAATAGATGCCATTGCTCAGGGTGTCCCCAAGGGCACCTCCTATTGGTTCTTCTAATCTTTCAAAATACCTATTTTGATGTTGCCAGGCAACTTTTGCTCCTTAAATCCTCTTATTATACTAAATCGACTTATTTTAAAATTAAATGGCTGTGAATTCTGAATAATGTTTAGATCCATTAATTTCACACTTTGAAAACTGTGTTGTCTGTTGCTATCAATACTGCAGCTTTTTGCCCATTCTGGAGATCTATTTATCACAGTTATCTCTGTTTGGAAGGGGTTTGGTATCTTGTCTTTAAATAAAATCTGAGGATGTCTTTCTCTCTGTCGTGGTTTCAGTTGGGATAGAGTTAATTATCCTTTTAACAGCTGGTGAAGTGTCAAGGAGACCCAAACTGTTTCAGGGAGCTGTTTAGGAGGAGACATAGAAACCGCACGTAGAGGAGCCCCTTTTCCTGCTGGTTCTCAAGCAGCGGGGGCAGGCTGTTTGCTCCCACTTGTGCATGGTAAACACAAGTGAGACTGAGCACAGCTGGTAGCAGAGTGGGGTTATCCGGCCACGGCGGATTTCGCATCGCTCCGCAAACATCCGAGCACTCACACCCAGCCTGCCCCCTCGGATGCCAGTGTTGGCAAAGATCGGCTCAGCGACAGTGTTGGTGGAAAGCAAGGTCTTAAACCTGCACCTGGAGGCTCTCCCTGGGCTTAAAATCCTGTTAGTTGCACATCTATTACCAGGAAGTGGTATCCAGTTGATTAGAAGAATAGGGTGGGTATCACTTTGGGGGGTAAAACAGTAATTGTAACGCACTATCTACACTGGATTCCTGCTTGAACAACACATTTAGTGTAAGAAAGTAATGCTGTGTCAGGTCATCAGGGTGATCTTCACAACTGGGTGTGCCAAAAGTGTGTGGCCTCACTCTAGCCATAAACAAATAACACAGAATTTAAATCTCTCTAAAACAAAAACTTTCTTAAGACCCACATTCCTTAAAGGAAAACAGTGCCCACACAATGTAGAGGATTTTTTAAGATGGAGTACTCCCCTGTTCCTGAGATCACTGTTAACATGATTCCTAACATTTATTTTTGCATGTGTTCAGTATCATCTTAACAACCCGCATGCAAACCAGACTGGTTATGTTGGCCACCTCAAATGCTCAGCATTCAAATCCTGGCATCAGAAGAAAGTTTCTTTCATATAAAGTCTTTGCATGTGTGATTTTAGAAAATTCATTACATTGTGCAAAACCTGGTGGTTTCTAGTTCCTTTATTTCATGACAGACAAAGACAAAGGAGAAAGATACTGAAGTTAAACACACCAGACTAATTAGATGAGGCATGATACACTGCTGAAAAGATCAAACTTTGTTCAGAAATACAATACTCAAAAAAATTCCAGCCACAATAGTGGGAATATAGCCTCTATTGTCTGGTATGCTAAAATTTAATTGTAGAAAAGTAATAGTCTTCATTACAAGCTTTTCAGGGATTGTTCTTTCTCCCAAATCTAATCTGAAAATGATCAGCAGTGCTACAAGATTTATTAGGTTGAGCAGTAATGTGATGCTGCGGGGTCAACTGTCTTGAACAAAGAACATAAACAAATTCTATCTGATACTTTTCAACTAATAGAGCCTGATGACTGGCTTTTAATCTCTTCAGTATGTGTATACATACATATACATTTATATATAGGTACATAGAAGTTCCATAGTGAGAATCTATAGAGATTTTGGGTTTATCCATTAGAGAGAAATCATATAATTCATTATAATGGGCATCCTCTTATATTCAGATTTCTTGTGTCAAAAAGAATAGACACTGGTAAAATAACAGAAAAGGTAAAAGTACTTTTTTCTGAATGACATAACTGTTAAGACCTTGTCCTGGAAATAATTTTGCAATGATTTTCTTGTCTTTTTAATGGTCTGAAGCTGTTTGGGTTTTTTACTCATTTTGGTCCAGCTGCATAATACATAAACACACATTTAAGTGCTACATCAGGATTGAGTGAACACTAACATTTCCACATGGTTTTATGAGAAAGGAGGATGGGAAGACGAGAAAATGACCTTAGGACAAATTACCATCTAGATTCTCTCAAAAATCTGGGTGAGATTCTGCTTTCAGGTGGGCTCCTGCAGCTACCAGATGGTAGCAGTGAAACAGGCTTGGGTGGTCTGCAACCAGTGGGCATATTTGGATCACTTGTGCCCAGGAAAATGACCTGCCAGGTGTATGGTTTAACACTGCCATGGGTGAGTGATTAATTCTCTGTTACTCTAGCAGACTCCAGCAGTGTCCTGGATGTTTCTGCAGTCTTTCAAAGAGCATCCTGTTCATGTATTTAATTTAGCAGAATAACACATTTTTCTGAATGTCAGTAATGTCAGCAAAAGGGAGAAGACATAAACTCAGTCTGTGTTTGCCTGCTGCTACCACAAAAATGCAGACTTAACTGAGAAAATTGTCTGTATTTCAAGGAAATATTGCCTACAATCAAGTGATAGATTTGCATGGGGAATATGAGCATAGAAAGGGTAAATTCTGTTGAGATTTTATGAGGTTTAAGAGGAAAAGTGATTCTACTGCTTTTAAAATTTGTAGACCAAAGCTGTTCCACCCATCTGTGATCTTCTGAGCGTCCTGAAAAGAGAGGAAGAAAAGTGTATGGAGATTCTTTCCCTGGAGGCAAGGAACAGAACGACAGAAAATGATCTACTCCTGAGCTCAGGTAAAGGCTGAACAAATGCACATGATAAAAGCTGCTCTCACATGAACTGAGTAACTCAAACTCAGAGACCCCAATATCCCTTCCCATAGGAGGTATGCACTTAGTATACATCTCTCCTTTAGAAGCAGAAAAACAGGTAAGATCTGTTACAAGGCTTTGAGAGGAAGATTTTGTGACAGGAAGAGTTGTGGGAACCTTCTAATCCAGTTGCTTGACTGCAATCCTCACAACTAGGGAGCACACCAGCAAAAAAAAATATTGCAAATTGCAATCATCTCTTCTTGGACAAGCATAATTTAAAAAGTCACCCCAGCAAGTGTAAATTTACTTAACTATATTTACCTTAAAAATCAATGAAGACCAGCAGCCAACGTTTAAATCACGTGACTTAAATGTCCTCATTGCTTCCTCCTTGTTCCAAGTTACTGTCACCCAAGAGAATTCTTGAATTTCAGAGAGGATTTATCATCATATGAAGGAGTTTTTTGGCCTGGGAAAGTTGTGGTACTGAGTCTTCATCATGTAGACAGCTTTGCTTTCACAGCTGAGCAACTGGGGTCATGTGCAAGACTCTGCCCTTATGATAACATTAGCTTGGGAAAGCGAGCAGTGTAATATTAACATAACCCAAGCTACAGTTACGCTCTTTTTGTGCATGAGTGAAGACAAGAAAATTCTCTTGGGAGCAAGGAGCAGGGCAGGGAAGCTACTGGAGACCTGGAACCCCTGATCATGGTGACACCGTGTATTGCTCCTGGGAGAATGCTGAGTGCTGCTTGAGGGAGATCTCAAAGACCACAGGGCTGTGTGAGGGAGATATTGCTGTGCTTTGTCTCCAACCAGAGGCTCTTTATCTAGCTGGGGGTGGGAGACACTGGCTTTCATCCATGAGGAGTGGCAAGAAGCCCACCTGCAGGAGGAATAGCTCAGCTGGTTTTTTGTTTTCTCTTCCTCAACATCATAATTTTGCTGGGTGTTTCTGTGCATTGGGTCTGATTTGGGGGTTTTATGCCTGTGGTGTTGGCATGAAGGTTCGATAAACCAAATAATGCAGCACATTAAGTCATAAATATTACCCAAGGTGAAGTTTTGCTTGCCTTTGAACCTTTGCTTTGAAGTAAATCCTTTCCAAGACTTATAAACATTGGCACAGGGAGGACGCCAGGGCTGAGTGCTGCCCTGGCTGTGAACAGCTCTGTATTTTCAGGCACTGGGACTGTTGCACAGGAGGAAATCAATACATTTCTAGGAATGTAAATATTTTTGTCAGGCTAATGGAGGTTGGCCTTATAAAGCATGAAATGTTTGAGGAGTGTGCTTGGTCAGCACTTCCTCCCCATGCGTCCTGATGCAGCAGGCACAGGGTAGTCCTGACACACCCCAGTGGCCTTTTTTTCCCCTGTTATGTTGCAGAAACCTCAAAGAAGGCTGTGCTAAAATCTTTGACAGGGAGTAGAGGCAAAAGAGAATGAGTCTGAATGATTTCAACATGCATCTGGAGAAGAGCAAAGGAAGAAATGGTAGGATTCCAGTTTCCCTTTGGTACAAAGAGCATCAAATGTAGGTCTTCTCCACTAACACTCTGCACCTCAGGCCAAAATTAATCTATGCCAGCATCCAGCACCTAAGCAAGATGTCTAAGTAGAGATCACCATCATACTCTGCTCCACTGGCCACCATGGGAGCTCCCTGATGCAGCTCTACCAGCCCTGCCAAAAGGCAATACAGTCAAGCTGAGGGTGCAGCTGGAAAAGTCTCCCTCCCTTCCTGACTGTGACAGGGTTCCATAAAACCCATCCCTAAAATAAGCAGCCCTTGCACCTAACTGAGGGAAACGGTGTGAGTGGTCTGTTGGCATTTTTCACTTCACCACAGCCTGAACACAGTGAAAGAGAGAAGTATTTATGGTGATAAAAGGAAGACATTGATACTATTCTTCTCTATCCTTTCCCCAGTATGATGAGATTAGCGTAGCTGGTTAGAGCATAGTGCTGATAATGTCCAGGTTGTGGGTGTGATCCCCAAATGGGCCATGCACTTAAGAGTTGTACTCTCCCTTGCAACTCAGAATAGTCTGTGATTTAAGTGATCTGTGGTTTAAGTACCACCCTGAAGCTGTTTAAACTCCTAGTCACAGAATCACAGAATGGGTGAGGCTGGAAGGGACCAATGGATCATCTGGTCCAACCTCCCTGCTCAAGAAGGGTTATCTAGTTGCATTTTCTCCTATTTACAAAAATATTATATAGGAAACATTAGGATGATTCAAAGTGAAAGCTTTAGAAAGACTGAAAATAAGTTTAAAAATTACTATCTGATTTCCTTCATCTTTCCAAGGCCGTTCAATAGTCACCAGCAAATGGTTAAATAGCAAAAGGGCTGATGTGAAGTTCAGAATGACCCTAATTGCTATTTGTGCGTCTAGTAGAGACCAGTGGGATCAATGACAAGAATGGGACAGGTCTGGGAGATTGCTGGGGCTGCTTTGAAGCAATCAGGACCTGCTCTGCCCTATCCAGGTCTTGGCAGGACTTGCTCTGTCTCATCCAGCTCGCTTTTCAGAGCACTGAGCATCTTTGTTCCTGTAGCTGCCTTGGTCTGTGGGAGATGTTGCATGGTGTTGTGCTGCTTGGAGATGTCTCCCAGTGTTTCATTGTTGGAGGAATTTTCATGGTGTTATGTCACTGGGAGATGCTGTATGGAATTTCCTTGTTGCCCTCCCAGGCAGATGTGCTGGAATGTGGGATAACATGAGCTGCTGGCCTTCATCCACTGTGGGACAGATTGTCAATGCTCACTGCCCTGAATTCTTCCAGATGCTGACTGGGAAAAAAGGTAATGTTAAAATGACGCTTTTCTTGCCCAGGTGTTTTTTATTAAGCACTTATTTATTAAAGACTTTATTTTTTATTTATTTACAAAGACGCCACACTCAGGTCTGAATTTGAAATGAAATTTTTTCCCTCCTTTTAAAGAATGATAGTTACCTAGCAGCTCTGCTTCCAACAGTAAGCTAAATATGAAAAAGTCTGGAATTAAGGTAGCAAGACCTTTTAAGTGTTTGTCTTTTCTAGCCAGATGGAAAAAAATGCAGGAACTAAATACTATCTTGAAAAGCAGGTTTCTAACGTGGTTTCTTAAGGAAAAGGGTTTTCTCTGCTCAGGTTTTGTGTTTATTTCTGTATTTCCCTTTCAATAACTCCTAGAGCCCATGGCTGGTCACAGAGGAGCTTGATGGGGACAAAACTTCACACAGCATTAGGTTCATGGGAGTTTTGGCAAAACATCCAGCTAGGCAGGCAGAAAATATCTCCTTTTTTATCTTAATTAAGAAGAAATCTGCACTGGGGATTTGTCTCTTGCCTGTGACAGGATCCATACAAGTGGCACAATCTCATGGAAATTCAGGTTTCATGGCTCACCAAACAATTCACTCAGAGGCAAGCTCAAGCAATTGAATTTTTTGCCCTTTTTCTGGAATATCTAAACTAGAAATGAAGTGCAATTTACTCCCAGTAGGCTGCAGTAATCATGAGCTATTAAGTAAGCCTGCTTTCTGTTCATTGCTGCTTTTCAGTAATGCCTAAGAAATGTGTTTACATTTCTCTTTAAGGAGTTAATGATTCAAATGAGAAGAGGGTTTTGCATTTTTCAGTTATAGGGCACAGATTAATGAGGTCCAGTACTTACAGAAAAGCAGACAGATTCATTTTATGAAGGGAGGAACAGGAGACAAAGTATTAGATCGTCTAATAAAGATTACACAACTCAGAGGAGAAGCACTTAGTGCTCTTTAAATGAAATCAGACATGAGCCACTCAGATTAAAATAGAAACCTTGCTACTTTCTGTACACACGAACATTATCTGCCCTTTGAGCCCTTTAATCTGGTTTAAAGCCAAAGGATAAACTACACAAAGGCATAGATCGCTGAAGAAACCATCTGTCTGGCACCCACATCTTTAGCATAGTGATCCCGGCCCTTAAATGCAGTCACTGAAATCCCTGCTGGTACAGCCACTAGAGGGAACTGCTCCCTGCCTCTGGCCTTCTCACCGGGGAAGAAAGCAGGAATTTGTACATCCGAAGGTCATAATTACATCTCAGATGTTCTCTGCCCTATCTTCGAGGTAGTCAGCTTAAACTTTGGTTGCCCTCCTTATCAAGAAACTGATAAACAGTAATCAGAGTGACAGTGTTCAAGACAGAACCCCAAGACCTGATCCATCATCGTTAGCATCTTATTTCAGTCTCTGCATGTGGCATTTTGGGTAAAGGTCAGCAATAGTTTAACCTCATTCTCATGGCCATGTTCTTTGATTTTATACTGTGGTTAGCTTGTGACTCCAGAGTTTATTTACTGCTACAGTCATTGCCCTGTTTGAAACAATTTTGAAAAAGAAAAACAAAGATTTGCTTTCTTCAAAGGAAAAGCAAAGGTTTACCCTCCTTACCACTTACAAAGCAACAAACACCACATGGGCAGCCACAAACACCAAAGGCCCATATGTTAAACCCTGTGGATGGCTCTGTGTTCTGCCCAAACACTGTCTCTGTGCTCACATCTAGACTTGCATTTGCAGCCCAGACTGTCTGGTCCCTTTCTACATAACAGACCAAAGAAACAAAATTATCTGGAACCAAGGAACAGAACTGAGCATGGTGTCTTAGGCAAGGAATGAAGGAACCTGTGACAATTGTGAGGATCCAGAGACAAAGGCCACATCAGCTGGCCCCAGTTCCACAGCCATCCCTTCAGCCAGAGTTCCTTTGTGCAAAGGCAGTTCCAGAGTACCAGTAAACACCAAGCCAAATCCTTAGACTAACTGCAGACCCCCAGTGTGCTCTGGTGGGGCATGCTGCAGTTTGTCCAGTGTGTGTGTCACCCATAACCAAGGAGCACTGTTAAAATTTCCCTTGTGTCCATCCATATGATGTGCCTGGCATAATCTCCTGTGCTTTGCATATAATGCAATAGCATGTGCACACCAATACAGGACTCCACCTCCTCTTGTCTGATCTGCTTTGACAGCCTCGAGCACAAAACAGTCACAGACATGTTTACAAGCACAGGGC
Source organism: Prinia subflava (assembly GCF_021018805.1). Lineage (NCBI taxonomy): Eukaryota > Metazoa > Chordata > Aves > Passeriformes > Cisticolidae > Prinia > Prinia subflava. The sequence goes on from NC_086252.1 coordinate 30,264,422, forward strand.
TTTGCTCCAAGTTAAGTAAGTGTGTCTTAATAGTTGATGCTGAAGTAGAGAATCTGCCACCACACCACCCCCTTGCTGGGTGCCAAGACAGGCTGAAGAGAACCTTTTGGGAGAGCTGTTTCTTTTCTGTTGGTGCTGCACTGCAGCAAAATATAGAAAACCTGGCTTATAAAGCAAGCCTGGCTCTTTCAAAGATACTAAGCTGGAACAAGATGTTCGAAAAAGCATCAGAATAATAGTCTGATAAGGACACACCCAGAGCTCTTCCTACTCAGGGTTCTACCCATGTTTGCTTGCCTTGCAGGTTTACAGAGGTGAGTTCAAATCAAGTGCAGGCATGCTGTCAGGTCACCAGCACTAGCCCAGAGGTAGCAGGAGTCCTGACTCTGTCCTGCCAATTCCAGCAGGGCTCCAAAGAGGATAAACCATTGCCAAACACTGCTGCATATGCATCTCCCTCAGTTCCCTCAGCACTGCAGGGATGTTTTGCAAGAGCCAGACATCCTAAAGTCCTCATGGCTAAACGTGTTGGGGGAAAACAGGCTTTTATGGTGCCCTCTGGCAAGGCTTGTACTAAGGACTGCTGCTTTCATGTCCCCTTTAAATACCTGCTAGCATTGCCATCACTGCAACAAAGCCAGGATTTCACTCCGTGTTTCTAAAGTATGATTCTTACCAGACAGATTAATGTGATTAGGACAGTGGACAGTGGTTTTAGTTCTTTGTAAAAGTTTCTCTTTAGCACATAACATATATGCCTGCTAGGGCTACTTTCTTCCAGTGACATTGTAAGTGGTGTTGGGCATGACTTCCCACTTCCACTTTAGGGCCAAACATTAATATGGACAAATTCAAAACTATCCTATTCAGCCATGTGCAACTTGCTGGGCATTCATCTCACTCAGCATTAGGAGTCTGAAAATCAGACATCCCAGCAGATGAGGGTCAGACAAACTGCCCTCTGCAGATACTAGTCTGAAAAATGAGTTGAATTCTGCAAATGTCTATTTTTCTCCAAAGACAGCCACAAGGGACAGAGTTGGACCCAAGTACTCAGCTTTCCAGAAGCTGAGCTTAAGTGAGGGGAATTTCTTCCTAACCTTTAATTTGCAAGTAAGCAAGAAAATCAACAGTGTAAAATAATGCCCAGTGTGGGGAAAAGACTTTTAGTATTCATTTAAATCTTACTGAAAATCTGTGACCATCTACAATTTTGCATTCTATTTAGAGCATGACAAACCACACTGAGGAGGTGGGAGCATTCAGCAGAGTATCAGGTTTGCATGGAGTTTGAATTTGTGATTGAACAAGTCATGTGTTTGCTGATCTTGGAACAGTGGCCAAGAAACACTAGATGTACTGAGCAGTATTATTTATGTTGCAATTAATAAAAACACATCCATCACAGTCATCCCTGAGTGGGTAAACAATATTATGACCCACACAAGTGCACTGGGCAAGTATCAACAGAATCAGCTCAGCTGCACTTCGCCTCCAGCTATGCAGAGTGCATTGCCTGGGGCAGCATGCTCTCCTGCCTCCTGGAGCAACCCTAAGTGGTGACTGAACCCCGAGGATGACAAAGATACAACTGGAAATGGTCATACCCCATTCTGTCCTTTTTTTATTGTTACCACACAGGTTTTGTGTACCGAAACTGTACAAGTGAGGGCTGGTCAGACCCGTACCCAAGACCTGACATCGCTTGTGGCTACAATGTCAACGACACAACCAACGAGGCCAGAGTGAGTCCGAGTGCCCATGACCACAGATAAGCTGCTCTGGGGCCATGGGGAGAAACACTTTCAGGAGAGACTGACTGATGTTGTGGTTTAATCCAGGTGGGGCTATTGCTATTGGTGGTTTCTGGCAAATGATTGGAAGTGGTTGCTCTGGGTGAAATTTCAGTAGCTGATTTTACATGAAATTTTATTAATTAAATAGGAAGAAGGATCTAGATCTTTCTTTTGGTGTGGGCTGATCTCTGCCAGGCAGGCAAGGTAAAAGTGTGATTATGTTCCCCTACAGCGTTCCTATTTCATGACCCTGAAGACCATGTACACCATTGGATACTGCACCTCCCTCGTGACTCTGATGATAGCATTAGTGGTCCTGGCCTCCTTCAGGTGAGGAGAAGCATCTCTGGTTTGTGTTTGGCCAGGACTTCTGGTCATCTCAGCTGACACAAACCCTTCTTTTGACTTTCTGGGTGAACTAAATATTGAAGTATATCTGAAAACCTTCACAGAAGTCAGTGACAAAATTTATCTCTGGATCTTGTCTCCCAGAAAATGTCAGGGCTGCTAATTATATTGTGCCCTCCTTTCCAAAACGTAGCTGATGCACGTTGCAAATGGCATTTGCACCAACTCTCTGCTGAGGTCTTCCTGTAATTTCAGTGTCCCTTGGGCAGAGTGTCTTTCCCCGTGCTGCTCTCTTCCCTACTTGAGACTGTGGCCAAAACTTTGTTCTAATTGCAACTGCACTGACTTCTGGCAGGGTGCTTCAGGTTTCTATTAGCAATCTGACACTCATCCTTATCTTCACTCATCCCTGTAACCTGGAATTTGTACTGTGCTGCTTATTCAGTGAAATTAATTTCCCTTACAGTAAATGTCAGGGCGGCACCACTGGGCAAAAGGAAATCCAACTACTTTGAAAATTTATATTCAGGCTGCATGGCCTCTGGACATAGACTATGTGGAGATTTAATACAGAAAACACTGCAGGCACAAGTGCACTGTGCTGGCAGAAAAAATAAATTCATCCAGTTGTGAATAAACACCTTGGGTTCATGTAACTCCAGAAAGGAGGGAGGGAGGGATGCTAGAACAAGCATATTGGCATGAAATCACAATTTTCCTGGCAATGTTCAGCTTGTTTTAGTACCTCAGTGGAGCAGATATGACTGTAGCTTTTTAAGGTCTTCTCTAGGATACCCCTCTTGGGAGATGCATTAGTCCTCCTTTCACAGACAGAACAACATTGTTCTTCCTTTGCCAGTTTATCACCTGTCAGTTTATCAGCAGTTAAACCTGTTTACAACCACAGGCTCCTTACATTGGTGGGGAAGGTCGCTTCACTGGATCTCTCTCCCTTTTTTTTTTTTGCAGAAGACTTCGCTGCACAAGGAACTACATCCACATGCATCTCTTCACATCGTTCATTTTGCGAGCCTCCTCCAACTTCATCAAGGATGCTGTCTTGTTTTCCTCTGAAGACACAAATTACTGTGGGGCATACACGGTAACCCTCTGCTCTCCAGCTTGCTCCAGCTCTCAGTTTCCCAGCAGGATCCTAGCAGGGTTTAGTGTTAGGGTTAACAGGGAAGGAAATCTCCATCCCAGCTTTATATTCATCATGAGGGGTTATGGGAGAAGAGAATTATTCTCTGAGAACACATTAAAAATTGCTAACTTACACTGCAGTGTGAGACCTGAAAGTAAGATAAGGGCTTGCACTCAGAGATTTTGAAATGTTTTTGCCTTTTTCTTTTTATTGGCAGCAAACTATTTTAAAAATTTGGGTGTGAGGAGGGGTGAGCAACACTGGAGATGATGGTCAATGCTTTAAATTAAAAGATAAGAATTAGAGAGAGGAACAAAAATAAGCTTGTTTTGTTTTGTTTTATCCAATTGATTTTGCTGGATTTTTGCTGCAGAAAAATAACATTTTGAGAGCATTTTAGTTTGTCTTTATCAACTGCTTTTGTTGGGGAAAAAAAGGATTGAAAATACGTTCATGTGCTTCTCTAAGGTGATATTAGTGTTATTGGTACGAAGAAGGTAGTAGCAGTGAAATTCCCCTGAGAGAGTAACCTGAATCCAAGTGTCCATGACACATTCAGTTCTTCTAGTGAGGCAGTTGATTAATGCATTTAGGAGTGCAGTTCTGCTTTCTTGTCATGTGAGCCCCTGTCTCGAGGACACCCATTTAGTCCCCTAATTGCTGTAAAATCTCTATTTGCCAAGATTAATTTACAGCTCTCTCTCTCTGTTAGAAGGTAGGCACAAACTCAGGCAGGAGCTAATTATCCTCTCTTTCCTCAGGCTGGCTGTAAGCTCACCATGGTCTTCTTTCAGTATTGCATCATGTCTAACTACAGCTGGCTCCTGGTGGAAGGGCTGTACCTCCACACTCTCCTGGTGATTTCTTTCTTCTCGGAAAGGAAGTTCCTCTGGTGGTTCATTGCCCTTGGATGGGGTACTGATTCTCCCTTCAGTAAGAATAACTGGGTTTTTTTCTACCTTTGGGATGCACTTAAGAAGCAGTAATTGGTTTTTCCAATTGCAGGTGCCCCAATGGTGTTTGTGGCTGCATGGGCAACTGCTAGGCAACTCCATGAAAATATTGGGTAAGTGGTATGGAGTGGGGGAAGCTGGCATGCCAGGGGGAGCATGCAGTCCCTGTGCAGGCTGTTCCACGGGGTCCTGCTCATTTCTAATTGCTGGAAGCAAGTAAATCAATCAACATCCTGCTGTGGTGTGAGTCTGGCTCCTAGTGTGGGTGTGAGTAGAGTTACAGCTGAGCAACACGAGAAAAAGCTTCCAAGTCCATTTGAGCATTTTCAAGGGAAGGAGGTAGACTTCAGGTATGAATTCAGACCACAACATTTTCAGTATCTGTATTTAACTTTCTGAACAATTAAACTTTTTTCTTTTTCTTCTCCCTTTCAAAATTTTGAACAGTGTTTGTACTTTAGGGAAGGACCTATTTCTGTCCAGTGCAGGTGGGCAGTTTTCTGTTGGACACATTGTACCACTCAGTGAGAACATGAAATTAGTTTTATAGAGAATAGGAGCCCATCTAAGATGCAAACCAGATTAAATCTGTTTTAAAACATACCAATGTTTTGATCACTGACTGCACCTTCTCTTCTATTTTTACAGGTGTTGGGACATTAACACTGATGCCAATACCTGGTGGATCATTCGAGGCCCCATAGTTTTGTCTATTTTTGTAAGTCTTTTCTGGGACAAGCAGATTCAAACTGTATTTTCAAATACTGTGATGTCAGAGCTCATCTACTCAAGATGCTTTAGAAGTGTATTAATGAACTGATCTTAGGCATGTGTCTGAACTGGTGTGACCCATGAGTTACTGCTGAAGCAACTTCTGCTCAGCAGGACTTAGTCAGTAACTAACGTCCCAAAGCTAAGTTCACAAGAAAAGCTAGAGTGTCCTCCCAAGAAGCAAGAGCCTGAAAAAGATCATGTTTCCACATCCTGTTGATTTCACATGAACTTGGCTGTTTTGTGGAAGCTTGTTTTGGACTGTTTCAAGGAAAGCTCCTGAGGAGAGACGAGTGGCTGTACATTTCAGTACAGTTACTTTTGTGTCTGCTGGTCAACGCCTCTCTCAGCAAAACCAAAACCAACTTGCCTTACATGACCACTGGCATTTTCTTTCAGTAATGAAAACAGCTCACAGGTTGCACGCACCCCATATTAGTGGACAGCACTGAGGCACTGCTCCGTGAATTAAGGCAGAGGCATTGAAACCCAGCGTGAGCCTGCCCAGTGCAAGGCAGTAGTGATGACAAGAGCAGTTTGGTGGGTATCATACTCAGCACCTGTGTTTTGAGCATTTGCTGGTACTCTTCTTCAGAGCCTTAGGTACCTGGAGCTGCTGCTTGGGGTGGTTGTTCTGCCCGATGAAGATGCTCTGGGTCAGACCATGCTGCAATGGTCTGAAATCCTAGCCCAGAAATGTGAGCTGCTGGTTACTCTCAAGTACCCTGCTGACACTCCAAGCCAGACCCCAAGGGCTGGTTGAGGTTTTCAGATTTCCAGTAAGAGCTGTTGTGTTTGCAAAGCACAAAGTGCAACACTTGCACACTGCTCGGAAACCCAGGCAGCAGAGATGGTGGGTTAAAGTTCTGCTCCTATTGACCAGTGAGCAATCCTGCCTCTTCACAAGACAAGTGTGAAGAGAGTGTGCTCTCACCAGAGCAAAAAAAAAGATTTGGGATCAACTTAACCAGGCCATGGCCTTTATTTTTCTTTATGAAACAACCCTCATGCTAGAAGCCCCTCAGCAATATAAAAAAGCCAACAAAACCCAGGCATTCTGCAAGACAAAAAGCACAACCTTAGTTTATCTTTTGGTGGCCCCCACCCGCTATCACCTTCCAAGTGTCCTCAGAATGCTGATCCTGCCTTGTTTAGCTCCTGAAGACAGAAGCCGCCTGCATGACTCTGGAGGTTTTCCCCAAAAGAGGTTTTACTCAAGCTCATAACCAAACAAACAGACAGATCTTAAGGACCCAGATCTAATCTCTGTATTCCTCGCAGCCTTCAGCAGTTCAAAGGGCAGAACATCAGCACTGATAAACACTTTCGTGCTCGCAGGCTCGCTCATTCCTGCGCTGCTCTGGGCAGGAATCCCACTGCTCTCCCTTCCCCTGTGGCTTTTATCAGTGAAAAGTCCTGCTCAGCCTACACGACTCCTCCCTGGCCTAATGGGTTAAAAATCCCAGAATACCCAGATCTGAGCCTCCTTTGCTCCCCATCACCCCTGAAGTATTTCTTTCCTTCATGCTCTCCACCTCTATCTTCTCCCAACTCTACTCCTTTCCTCCTCCCTCCCCAGCTTCCCCAAACTTCCAGACTCCCTCAGCAGCCGCAGCTGCTCCCTTTCCATCCAGTAACTTTAAAGAACTCAGGGACTCGCTGTGTCTGTCCCATCTCCAGGAGACCCGGTTCTTTTAGGGGCACCCATCACCCCAGAGCCCTGCCCCAGGGCAGGCACACACACCCGCCGTGAAGAGGATGCAGCTCTGCCGTGGTGTTTCCCGGCTCAGGGAAGGGTTAAGGGCCTGCCACGGTGCAGGGTGTTGCAAAAGGGGTACCACGCCTGCAGGCTGGGCAAGCCAAGGGCAGATCGGCCCGGGGTTGCTCCCCACGGGCCGCGGGACAGACAGACAGACAGACAGACAGACAGACAGACAGACAAGCTCAGGCGGCTCTACCTCCCCTGCAACTCCCTCTCTTTGCCTGAGGGTCAAACGAGCAGGAACAGCTATTGCTTCATCTGCACCCAAACTAAGCAGATCAGCATTTTAATCTGATATGCACCCATCGAGAGGGGGGAAATGCGAAAGGCAGGAGGACTCCAGTGCCAACTCTGACTCTCTCTTTTCCCCATTTTTAACTACTCAGCCTCGTGGTCCCAAACCACACGGAGTGTTTTCAGCAGGGAACAAGGAGCACTTGTAGTCTCAGTTAGCAATGACAGCTCCAGAGCTGCCCCTTTGCTGGCATCCAAAGTGGGGCCAGACTGTGCAGAGGCTGTCAGAACCCCACAGCCAGACGGGACCAAACCCATGCTCCTGGTTTCTCTGCTGGAGAAGCAGGAACAGGGACTGGGATGGGAACATGGACACAGGCAGGCCAGCCCCAACCCCTCTATTCTTTCTGCTTGGTCCAAACCCCCCAAAATAGCCCTGCTGACACTGGCCAGTTACATAAGTGGATACTGGGTTTGCTGTTTGATGGGTTGCTTTTGCATTCTTACTTTGTTTTGTTTGTTTTTTGTTTTTTGTTTTTTTTTTTCAGATTAATTTCATTCTCTTTGTCAACATTTTAAGAATCCTGGTGAGGAAGCTCAGATCCCCTGAAAAACGGAGCAGTGATTTCAACCAATACAAGTATGTGCCTCACATCCCTTATAAGACATTCAAGGCCACCCATTTCTTGCTCCTTCTACACTAGCTTTCCCCCCTCTTTTCATTCTCAGGAGACTTGCAAAGTCAACACTCCTCCTCATTCCTCTTTTTGGGGTCCACTATATCATCTTTGCTTTTTTCCCTGAGGATGCAAGCAGCGGCACAATGGAAATTCAGCTGTTTTTTGAATTAGCTCTTGGATCATTCCAGGTAATATTTGACAAGCTATTATTTCTTTAAAATAAGAAGAAGAGGTAGAACATATAACTCTGAAACAGGCTTGAGTTTCCAATGGCAGAGCCAAGATGTCTAATTTCCCTTGAGATGCCTCATCCCCATTCAAAAGCTGAAACTGCTGTCCTGTGACCACGGTTCTTTTATCTTTTAGGGCTTTGTTGTGGCTGTGCTTTATTGTTTTCTTAATGGTGAGGTGAGTTTTGTGTGTATAACATTCTTTTTTATTGCCGATGCATGCCTCATTAATCAGTGGGATACATCCCCCAATGAATTAGATGTTTTGTCTGAGGATTTTCCTCCCAGCTACCTAACATCACCGGTGAAATTCCTCCTAGACCTGGCAAGCCTAGGTAATTGTATGCCAGATGCAAACTTCACCTCTCAAGTACTGCAACCCTTTCATAAATCAGATAACATTATTACTGTCTGGGAAGTGAGGGTGAGCACGATCCCTCACACAGTCACACTGACAGCTGACTGGTTCTGACCTATGATACCATTATCTGCCATCCCATCCTTGGCCGTTTTATTTACTCAATCCTTAGGAGGGAATTTATCAAAAACTATACCCAGTCCAAGTTTATTAGGATTCTTATAAGGTAAAGCTTTTGGTAGAGAGACCATTTCCTTTGTAGTTGCACAACAACTTCCAGGCTTCTGAGCTAGAACTTGCACTCTGAAATGCTGCTGCTGGTAGAGGTGGGGGGAAACATAGAAACCTGAAAGATCTAGAACTAATTAGAAGGAAAAAAAAAAGCAAACAAGTGCCTACGAAAAAGTCACTTTGAAGAGAAGGAGGGTTTTGAAATACTCTGATCTTTCAACAGGGTTCAGAAAAAATGGTTTTGAAAAGAAAATCTGCATTTTTTTTAACCTTAGAGTTCCAAAATGTCCTGGTTTTATATATAAAATTAAAAATCTGGAAAATCTAAACCAAATATTTCCTAAAGCCAGCTAGATTCTGTGAACAGTTTCACCTGCAAATAAATAGAAAGTTGTGTGGCTGCAACAACAATATCACTAGAAGTGTCAAGAAACAGGCCCTACCTTAGCCGCTTAAAATGGGGTATAAATAAATAAATCCAAGCCTTGACAAAGGTAACCCGCTCTCATTTTCCTGTTACACTGCTCTCTGCAGTGCAGGGTTCCCACATAAACCAGCTGGACTAAGTGTTTTGTGACCTTTCTCCCTAGGTTCAGCTGGAAGTTCAGAGAAAATGGAGGCAGTGGCATTTAAGCAAACACTGGCGTCAGCATCTCAGCACCTCAGCGAGTAACGGAGGAAGCGGCTTGACTCAAGAGATGCAGGTGGTGAGGTCCAGCCCACCAGAGCACAGGAGAGGAACCCTCCAAAGGTCAAGTGTGCTTTAGCCCCGTGCACCTGAGGGTGCCTCCATGCTCAGATACACATGGCTGAGTCCATGGACTGAGCTGGAGCCCTGTGTCCGCATCCAAAGCGGGACTTGGCCGTAGATCAGCAGTTCTTGGAGCACATCTGTTCGTGTATATCCTGTGCAGCACCATGGTTATTTTGCAAAGCAAAAGGGGCTAAAGTATTATGCTCTTCCTTGAGTTTCTGGCCACGGTGATTTGTGTTTCTTTCCACACCTGCTGCTAGTTCTACCTTAAATGTGACCTTCCATTTTCCATGTGGCTCTCCAACATGTTCCAGACTAAGTCGGGCTGGTGATTGTTTGACGTTCTTTATTTCTTCTGCTGCAGAAACTGGGAGGACATTGAATTTTATATGATGAAGGTTACATGCCGTCCTCCGTGGGTTTGAAATGCCAAATTAATTAATCCCTAGAATTTATCAAGGTTCAAAGCCTTTTTGTTGTGGTGATGGATATGGACACTGGGAACACAAGGCACAGCTGAGCTCCAGTTCCTTCTCTGAGTGCATATCCATTGCTCCAGTGACAGTGACAGGTTCAGGCAGGTTTTTGCCTTTGCTTCTTTCAACAGTGGATACCTTGGAAACAACAGTGGTCCAATTTGCATATTTCTATCATTTTGAAATGGTAACAAAGCTATTACAACATATTCTAAGGGTGACCAAAATATCTTCAGTAAGATAGCTCATCCCTGTTGTGTCTGCACCTCTGAGACTTGACCAGCTTGTATTTGAAAGGAAGAAATGAAAGCTCTTGAGACATCAAAAGCTCAATTGAACTGGACAGTAGAAGGTATCTGGTGAAAAAACAATACCATAGCGGCTTCCAAAAATCTCTTTAGAGTCTACAGTTCCTCAGTGTACTGAAATCTGCAAGGCTGTGCACTGTAATAGTTTGTCAAAAAGTATCTGAGCTATCACAGCTTTATGCTCTTAAGGACATAGTTAAGCAAATTTCCCTGTTTTGAATGGGAAAGGGATAAAATAATTCATCTGACAAAGGAAATCAAATCTCCTACTTGGTTTTGTATCCACATTTCCCTAGTTGGGATGATTTTTGGCTGGATTTCTTCAAGGGCAAAGATGATTGAACCGAAAGCAAATGGTGTTTATCACTTCTCCCTCCTGCCGATCACTTACAAGACATTGGCAAAACATGCATGGCATGTCAAATGCTGCCTGAGCAGCATTCCCCAACCCCCTCTGCCAAAACAAGCTTTTAGTCACACCAAATGCCTATATGGTAGGCTTCTGCCATTTTATCAGGAGACAAACACGCAGAGAAGTTCAAAGGGTACATTCAAGCTTAAATTACCTGTACCAAAGCAGGTTTTTGAGTGCTGTTAGCTCTGTCTGAAACTCTGAGATTCAGGAAAAAGGTCTTTTTTTTTACTGGCAGTGCTGACAGCTATCCCACACCCTCCCTGGTGCAGCAGGTGCTGCAGGCAGCAGCACACAGAGAGCAGCCAGGAGGGGAGGAAGGGCACTCAGCAGCAGGGAGAGCTTCGTGGTTGCTCCAGCCTGCCCTGCTTGGCTTTCTTGGCTCATGCAGGTCACCCAGCAGTAGGAGAGTTGAACCTCTTTAGGACCAGGGGGAAAAACTGTGAGATGTAATGCTGTAAACTGGCAAGTGTTTCAAGGTATTACTTTAAACTTACATTTTTGGAAGAAGCAATATTTCAAGATGGTTTTGTCCTTTAAAAATCAGCCAAAACAAGTGGAAGGAGGAACAGAAGCAGGATCAGTCCCATGACCAAAGGAGAAGTGAAAGTCCCTCCATGAAGGCTGGAATGAAAGACCTCACTTCTTGCTGACTCACCCAGGCCAAGCAGAGCCTCTGAACTTCTCGAGGGTTCACTTTGTCCCAATGCATTTAGCAAGTCAGATACTTCTGAAAAAATGTAACCTTAATTTTCTCTCTGGCCTATGAATGAGACCAAGAAGGGTGAAACAACTTGTATGCTCCCTCTCTCGAGAATTAAACATTCATCCTTCAAGCCAAAGCAGATGTTTGTTTTAAATGCAAGTGCCTCCTTCCAGTATAAATGAAGAAATACAGATTCAGAGATACAATAACATGTAATTAATTAGATCTGATGCAATTATTGGCTCTTACACGAGCCAATGTAAGAGCTCACCCCTGCAGTGCATAGTTAGGACCAGTACAAGACTGGTAGGAGCCCAGGCTAAGCACGGTACCTGTTTGTACAGGAGCATGCCACAGGTCAGAGAAAAAAATGCTGCTGGTTTTTATATTTAAAACCCCCCAGATCTATCATAAATTATTGTTTTACAGGGCCATTTTTGTTTTATTTGTTTTGCCTGAAACAACCCAGAAAAAGGAATTACACCCAGATTCTGCATAACATGTTCACTTCAGGCGTCAAGCACAAGCCTTGCTTGTATGAAGAGCTGAGGCTCCATGAAAACTCCTGGCTATCCGCTGGAATTTGGACTCCTCAGCTCTTCGGGAAGAACACATCCACTTGGGAAGATACCAGAAGCAGGCAGCCCCTGGAGTTCCGATGCTGTGACCTCGTCCTGGTTTCTTGCTGGGCACCACAGGGGAATGGGTTCTTACCTCCCCCATCTCCTGGGCAGGCACTGCAAGGGCTCCCTGCACTGCTGGGGATCTTGCTTGTTTAGCTGTGCTGAAGGATACCAGAGAAAAGAGCTGCTTAGCTCTGGGGACATTGACATGTTTATAAGCAGATGAAGAGGAACAGGAAAGCACATCTCAGCGAGCAATGCAAAAGCAGGAGATGGAGGCCCAGAGGGTGAACACAAACTCCATATTCACAGAGCCCACCTATTTCCCTTTCAGTGCACTCGCTGCTGGGTATTCAATGTAAAGCAGGTGGTTTTACCAGTCAATAGGACCTGAGCACCACCTTTCACACAAGCAGTTTTCATTGTCCAGGGACACTGGTGACAGCCTGTGGCTATTCACTCCGGGTGCCCTGAGGAGCCACTTGTCCTTCTGCAAGCCTGCACAGCAGGCAGCAGCTCCAGCAGCTGAGCATCAGCAGCCTAAGAGCTAATGAATTTAAGAGGGAGTCATTAATGGATTTTGTCTCCAACACGGCAACGAGGAAGTTCCTAGCAAAACTGTCAGAAGTAAAAACCAATAGTTGTGCCGTGAATAATTACATTGTGCAATGGCTGAGTGCAGGGGAGCCGAAATGGGCTGTTTCAGAAGGGTTGGGGCCAGTGACGGTGAGAGGCTTCAGGAATTCAGGCAACACCCCTTCCAGGACACTGCCTGGGGCAGACCTTGTTTTCCTCCAGAAATGAAGCCCTTCTTGCAGGTGCCAGCTGACTTAGAATGTTGAGAAGGGCCATTATCAGCTTACCATAGGCCCCAGCAGAGGGAAAGAGAAAGCAGGTGAGGACACTCAAGTAATCTATCTCTGTAATCAGCTTTCTGTAGCTTACAAAAGCATGAAAGGCTAAACCCCATTCCTGGTGTCCCTACAAGCACAACTGATGAATGTACCGGAGACTTAAAATCAAAATAACATGCTCTAGGGGACCCTGCTGGAGCAGGGAGGTTGGACTAGATGACCTCCAGTGCACCCTTCCAACCTTAAGCATTCTGAGATTCTGGAAAAATACAGTCCAGGCAGGATATTTCCCTCGCTAGCATGCCCTGTATCAACATTTCCTTATTCTTATCCACAGGCAATGGCTTGTGTGCAAGTGTCCAATTAAAGTTAGTTACTAAGTCTAAACGGCTCATTAACAAGAAGCGATGCTCATTACCCTTCTTTTAAGAGACGCTAAACTGAGACAGGCCAATGACCTCTCCTGTTGGAAAGAGAACACCAGGTGCTAATTAACTTGAGATTACATAAACTAATTCAGTGATGTAGCTGGGCAGCTATTTTCCTGACATTTAACTAAACCTGCTAATACAGTGAGCTCTGAAAAAAATACATAATACCTTTGTATTGAGATACCACTTCTTGCAAGCCAAACAATGAGAGCTGAGTTAAAGAGCAAGGATGCTTCTGACACGGGGTGCAGTGTGGGAACAGGAAGGTGAAGGACACAGGAAAGAGCTCTTTAGCTGGTAAACAGAGCACATGCAGCAGCAGGAAATCATTAAAGCGCCTACAAGGTTATCTCAAATTCCCACGAAGCAACACAGCTGACTGCCCCTCTTGTTTTGCAAGACAAGAAAGCAGTGCTGGCTTCTTGGGCTGGTGCAGACACACTGGAGGGAAAAGGAGAAGGGAGCATGTAGTGGCCTCAGTTCCCTTGGTCAGAGCTTGGCAGAACACCAAGAAGTCATTTCTTCATCAGTTTAGCTGGGTAAACACACGGAATGGTGCCTGGGAGATTATGTAAAACCCCACTCATCCCCTTAAATCTAAAGATAAAAAGAGTGAATTACAGTTCTTATTTCAAATCAATTTATTTAACAAACTTCAGGAATATTGCTTAACACTTCCACAGGCTTCAGAAAATTAACAGTGACCCACTGCCACAAAGGTTGCTCTATATAAGGACGTCTCCAAGACAATCAACTCTGTTTTGTAATATTTAGCTGTCAAAATGCTTCTTTCCCCAGCGTAATTACGTTGAGCAGTACTACACAAAACCATTTGGAAAAAAAAGTTACTCTATTTTCCCCAGAGGATTCCCTACCCCCAACAAAAGGCCTCTTCTTCAGCTAGCAGAGGGCATCCTAAAATCATTCACAATTGCACCATGTCTAGGGTGAACTGAATGGCCAATTGTCCAGCCTCCCTCTGAGCCGAGCAGGAGGCACCAGCCTGGAACCCAGGCTGGCTATGGCTGCCTTCCAAGGAAAGGGATGGAGGCACAGCCTCCCATGAGCATGAGGGAGTGTACACACTGAAGTGATTTCAAAGTCTGGATGTCACCAAAGTGTCACTCTGAAGTTACATTCATGTTTCTAAACAAGCCACAGACACCCTTAGGGGAACTGTCCTGCCTGGCATAGGCATCCATGGGCACCACAACTTCATCATTGCTTAGTTACGATACTCCTGGTATGCCTGGTCACACCAAAATGCAACAGTTTGGGACCAGACCTTGCAGGGTCTCTTTGCCTAGTTGGCTCTGCTAAAGTCAACAGCTCACACAAGCATCTGCAAGTTCAGCCCAGCAGGATGTCTTCAACAGTGCTGTTCAGCAAATCAAAAGCACCTTCACAGACAGTCACAGTGCAGTTTTCCAGAGACAAGTTAAGGGCACAACTCCTTGTCATTGAGAATGAGCCAAGAAACCCCAACAAAGCCCCAAACATTACAAGAGCTTCAGGAGCTGTCTGGGTAGCACAGCTCAGCATCATCTTGACAGAAAGATGAGCAGATTCACATGCAGATGTACAACTGGCACTGTCCAGAACAAGCCAAGTCTGAACCTGCATTGCAAAACGGGCCTAGGAGTGTTGTCTTAAGAAGTTACAGAAGTCCAAGAAGGAATGGAGACCGTCCTGAAAGCAAGCCAGTCCACAGGAGCACATTCATCAAAGTGTGGCACATTCAGCTCAGGCACAGCTTAAGATCCTTACCTCTTAAAGACAAAACTGTTTATTTGTGACTCACCTACACAGGCTTTTTGGCCTCCGTGCTAGGATGCAATTGTTTCAGGTGAAAAACTGTTTCAAACTTGTTGCACAGGAAACTAAAACCTTGCTCAAAAGACAAGGTATAGGGATAAAACATGTAGAAACATTTGTTCTAGAACAAGGATATAAGTGGCTTTACCAGTGGATACAAAGCAAACAGTAAACCACAAACCCTGAAACACTCCAAAGACATTTTAAACTGTGAGCAATCGTGTGCTGTGTGTTGGACAGGGAGAACACATGTAGGGCAATCTACTCTACAAATGAGGTTTTCTCTCCTTTTACATAAGACACCATGGAGAACTTCGAAGCTGTAGCAATTTTAGAGATCCTGACTCTAAATAACTGACTTTAATAAGACATTAGCAGAAGGAAGACCTGCCTTAGTATAATAATTTTGGCCAGGTCTCTCAACATTTCTACTGGTGGTGACAGATTAGAGCTGCACCCATCAGCCCCTCCTTAGGCAATCATGGGCTGCTTCTCCTCCCAGGCTCGCTGTTAGTCAGAGGAAGAAAAGGAGCTCAGGAGGATCTAGGGCTTTCTCCTCCCATAAGAAATGCTACAGGAGACTCAACTACAGGATAAGCAGATTTTCCACTGACCCAGTGGAAGTCGTGATAACCAAAACACATCTCAGAAGCTATGGTGGTCTCTGCATGGTCTGCCCAGCCACAACACCCCACAAAGCCTTTGCAGAACTTGTCCCTCTTGCCCCAAATAAACAAAGAAAACAAAAACAAAAACAAACCCAAAAAAACCCCACCAAAAGCAATGCCCTGTTACTGTAAACTTTGCAAGGGTTGTGAGGGAGCCAGTTTGGTTGACCAGTTGGCACATGTCCTTCAGGGATGGCAGGAGAGTGGTGACACTGGGGAGAGGCCACAAACACAGGGATATGCACTGCTGCCTGAGGAAAGCATCACATCCCTTCCCTGTACACCTACATCACCCAACACCTACCCCTGGCCCCAGGTCAGCACCTCTGTCTGAAGTGTCCCCGAAAAAACTGACCCAGAAAAGAACAGATAAAGAGAATGTGTCAGAAGGAAACAAAACCTGTGACCAGATCAAGTTCTGTGTGCCTTCTCTTTTGAAAGAAAAATGAAGGAGTAAGATCCCGTGAAGATTTTCAATTCTCCACACCAGTCAGCATGGTCAGGCAGAAATCATCTGTCCCTGAGCCAGAACAAACCCATGAGACACACCGAAGTTGTATCACACTCTTCACAGTCTCCAGAATATGAGGAAAAGACAGCAACACCAAACCCACAGCAGTACAGGTGTTGTGCAAGCCTCAGATCAACATACGGGATAGATTGCAGTATTCCAAATCTCTGCACGTTCAACAGGACACCCTCTGCTTTAATCCACTCCTCCAGAAAACCACATTGCAGTAGCAGCCAGTCCGTCTCTGCTTGGCTGGTGTTGCACAGCCCTCCATGCTGACCAGTGGGTGTTTATGTCTTCTACAGGCATCAAGACTGACTCATGCTTCCCCTCCTTGCACACAAATTAAGACAGGGCATCCTTTTCAGACTTCATTAGACTCTCTTTTTTTCCAGTCTAATTGGCAAAGCTGATTACACAAAGGCAGAGGTACATCCTTGGTGCCTAGATTTTGCCTACCCTGCTCCTGAGGTGTGTGAGGCTGTTGATGTGAAGTCCACTGATTCCGTTAAGGAAGAAGAGAAAGGCAGCAACGAACTCACACCAGTATGTCAGAGTGAAGCCTGTGAAGGTGAGGTGATCCTTCACCAGGATGGAGAAGCTCAGAACACCAGTGGCTGACAGCAAAAAGGAGATGAGGATGAGAACGGAGCCCATTGCCCATTTCCTCCTCGCATTGGCATCGTCGCAGACTTGGGACACCATCAGCAGCTCCAACCCAAAGATGGCAACCACAACAGCAAAGGCCACCATGCTCCTGATGGGAATGACGCCCACTCTCAGTCCCTCCACCTGGGCTAGGCTGAGGTCTGTGACACACCTCAGGACACTGTCATTGCCAACGGTGCAGAAGTGCCACAGTCCAAAGAGCTGCCCCCTCGCAAAGAGCCAGCGCCCATCGCAGACAGAGATGGACGACAAGACCACGGCAATGGCCACGCACAGGATGATCAGGCTCCTGATGAGCGTCTCAAAGAAGGATTTCCGCGGTCTCCGGTGTGCCAGCAGCTGCTGCGCCTGAGAGGAGAGCGTGAGGAAAAGATGTAACAGAGTTAATGGTGCTACTTCAGGCTGAAATGAAGCCAGAGGGACAAAGCTGTGGGATTCTGTATTTGAAAATATTTACTTGTGCACATCAAACCCCTTCTCGCAGGGGAAGGCTGTACACAGGAGAAAGGAAGGGTGGGTGAAGCTCTCCCGGTTCCCTGGCTGCACAAACAATGCTCCCACGTCAGGGCCTGGGACCGGGATCACAAAAGCTCTCGGCTGAACCAAGTCCCTGCCCCAGGGTCTTGCAGCACAGCCTCCTGCTGTGGCAGGGTTGGAGGAAGCCGCCGGCCCCTGGGAGGATGGAGGCCGGTGGCTGGGCCGGGGGAGGCGGCAGCAGCGGGCTGGGGGTGCTCCTAGTTCCCAGCGCTGCCCTCCTGAGCTGCAGCCAGCCGGTCTCTGCTCCTCCGGCCGGCAGCAGCAGCGGCCCGCACCTCGGTCCTCACCCCGGGGTCGCACGGTGCAGCTATCCCGGAGACTGGGGAGGAATCTTCGGCTGCAGCCCCCGCGGACCCGCGTGGGCAACGCATTTCCCCCCTCAGTGAAACCCTCCGAGTGACTCGAGGTGTAATGGAAGGTCGAGCCGAGAGCCCCCAGCGCCCTCGGAGCGCCACGTGCGGCGGGCGGGGGGAGCCGCGGCCCCGGGGAGCTGCGGCCGGCCGGAGAAGGCGGGAAAGGGAATCCCCGGGGAGCTGCGCCCCGCCGCTCCGGGAAGGGTCGGGGCTGCTCCGGGAAGGGTGGGAGCGACCCCGGCCGTGCAGAGCCGGGCTGAGGCAGCGGCCCCGCGGCGGGAGGGAGGGCGGACGTACCTGCGCCCCGATGGCCGTCATGCTGCCGGCGGCGCCGAGAGACGCGGGCGGGCTGCGGCCGCCGCTCTTTATCTCCCCGGAGGGCGGAGGGCAGCCCCCCCCGCCCGCCACGCCCGCGGGGCCGGGGCGCCCTCCGGGCCCCCCCGCGGCTGAGTCAGCAGCTCGGCCCCGACGGGCGGAGCCGGGCTGGGCCGAACCGAACCGAGTCGAGCGGAGAGGAGGGGATTGGGCTGCTCCCCCACAGCCCGGCACCGCGAGGGGGGCAGCGCTGCTCTGGCCCGGGGCACGGACTCGCCCGAGCCGCTGTAGAGCGCGGCTGCCGGGCAGGAGGTGTCCCGGGCGGTGGCGATGCCTCTTGCCGCGCTGTAGCCTCGGCCCGTCCCGGGTCCTGCCGTGCCACCGGCTGCCGGAGGGCTCCAGGTGTGTTCCTGCCGCCGGGAACAGTTTGTGGTGGAGCGCCGGTGCCAAGCGCTGGAGGACGGGGAGGCTGCCCCAGCCCTGCCCGCTCGCCCGGGACGCCGCAGGAGCCCCTGGAGCGTCTCCGGGGCTGCAGTGATGGGCTGCGGTGACACCCAGCCCCGGAGACGCCTGTGGGTACAGGAACACCCCGTCCTGCCCTCCCCGCCGTGACTGCGCCGGTGTTTGTGCTCCCCAAGCCGTTCGGCTCCGGTGCAGCCGTGGCCTCGCACCTTGGGCTGTGTGCACGCTCTTATCTGTGACCAGCCTGCTCTACCTTACCTATTTCTACCTGTGTGTCAGCGAAAACCTCTCTGCTCATAAAGTTTTATGCCTTAGCTCTTTTTCTCACTCATGTTTTGCCATCCTCTAATGAATTACTGACTGTCCTACATTTTTTTTTGTCTGAAACAGCTTTTAAAAAGCTCAAGAAAGCTGAGTGTTGCTGTGTCATCAGAAATTGTTGTTTTACTGCCAGATTCTGATTTTGACTCCAGCAGAGAGTCTGAGGTCCAGTGGACAGCCCCACGGGTCGTTGTTCTGGGTCTCCCTCATATTCACAGGGGTCAGAATTTGGCCCTTCCCTTTCTAGCAAAGAGGAGTTGGAAGGATCTCCTTCTCCAATATAGGGTGGTAGAATTTATTGTTACTTCACCCTTCTTGCAGCTTCCATTTCTGTACTAATCATCTGTCTATACAGATTGTCTCATTATTTTAATCTCTATGCAATTTCATAAGGGTTTACTGTGCTTCCTTTAAAACACCATTTATGTCTGCTGTGATCTGTCTGGGGGTGTTTTCTGTAACACTATTTCTAGCAAGAGTGAGTGTTCTCAACAACATTTACTTCAGTTTTCATACTTTTAATGATAAATGCTGACCTTTTTATTTCTCTCCTCCTGCAGAATCTTTTGTTTAAATGTTTCTCTACAACGTTGTATACAATGTTAGATTATATTTCTATCAGACACAGAATTGAGATTTTCTTCTTTCGCAACCCATGGCAAATTTTTGCAAGGTCTGTTGTTAAAACTTATTTTGTGAGTTTGTAGTCAGCAACATATTTTGTTTTCTGAATGTGCTATCCAAGCTAGAAAACTTGATGCTTGCAACATCCCTTTCATCTTAGGGATTCACCAGTTGATAGAAGAACTTTATGAACATCCTGGGCTCTTTATTCCACAGGTTAAACAGCTTTTCTGCATTGCATTGCGCAGACTGATTGCATTCATTTGCTGTTATACCCTTGCACCTCAAAGTTCCAAATTCAACAATATATATATGTATTTTGGCTTGAAAAGCACAAACAGGTCTTGTCTCATTTGTAGCAAGAGCTGAATAAATGCTGCTTGCATGTAACCAGGCTGAGCAAATGCAGGCTTGGACCAGACAAAATTACCAACTCTTATCTGGCAAAAACCTCACCTAAGTTATGCTTTCTGTAACATTGGCTCAATCCTGCAAAGCATTAGGCAATTTGGCCCACAATTAGCAAAATCATTAAGCATAGATCTGCATTTAAAACATCTGAGGCATCCTAACGACTCCAGCAGTTAAAAAATCTTAACTTTTAACGATGAGGGGTATTCTGCTGAGCAAGATAATTTTTTTTCTGTAAAAGCCCATGGTAAGGTTCACATGAGTAAAAACATGCATAAAAAGCCTTGATGAATGAGGAAATTAAAGTGGTTACTTTTAAACCAAAGTCATTCCCCTGTCATACTTGGATTCTTTAGTAAATATATAGTTATGTGGCAAGACTGTTCTTTGAGGAAAAAGGGGGGGTAGGGGATGGTACTTTTTCTGCAAACAAGAATTTGTCTTAATGTTTTGTATTTAATTTAGTTTCTCCAAATATAAACGAGAATGAAAGTGGATTTGGAATTATAATCAGCATGGAATAGGCACTTTCAAAGTCACTTTCTTTGTCAACCCAGAGAGGATGGTTGTAACAGCGAGTGCTTAATTTCTGTGCTTGCCTGGCTACAGATACTTTCTGGTAGTGTCTGGGTTTAGAAAACCTGTGAGAACTCATTACCTTTTTCAAAGGTAATGAGTCATTATCTCATTACAAAACAAGCCAAATATATTATCTGACTTTAAAAGGAAAAAAAAAAAAAGGTGGGAAAATGCCTCTGTACTGTTTTTGAAAGGCATATGTGAAAATGGTATTTTACAATAAAGAAGAGCTCAGGGCCATAAAAGAAAAACCATTTTTTGTCTGAAAAATACATCACCTATATAATAACAACAGAATAAATGACCTTTAAAGCACCTTGGAAGTATTTTTGGTTGTGTTAATGTAGAGTTCTTGGTATACTGCCAGTTTCATTATTTTGTTTAGAAAGTCCCTTTTCTCTATTGTTTAAGTAGGCATTTCACATCCTTTCCCTGGAGAGAAAGTTTTCGGGGAAATGTGTTCACAAATAATGGAAATTACCAGAGACTTGTACAACACAGAAATAGGTTCATTGGGTTCATTTAAAACCATGAAAAGTTTAACACTGAAGAATCTGTTCCAGCTTTTCTCCTGCAGAAGCCTGGAGAAGGTTCAGGTCCAAAATCTGAGCAGCACCAGGGGCTTAGGGAACAGTTGCCCAGTGAAGTGAAATCACCTAGAGGTGAAGCAGAACACAAGTGACTGAGGCACCACCAATCCAGCTTAATCTGATCTTGAAGCTGGTTATTCCATAAATGCATTTTTCTGTTTAATAAAATTCTTACTGATCACATCTTTAATTCTTGGCATAGCCCCACACACCTGATGAGGCATTTAAACCCTCATTTTTGTCAGGTCCGTAGTTCAAGTTGTCTCTGCAGAGAGAATTGGATCCAATCCTTAGTACAAATAGATCTTGAGTATCTTGCAGACTGAGACTTTAGGAGGTGTTCAAGGTTTGTATGGGGGGAAAAATGTTACTAATTTTTTTTTGTATCCTTCTAAAGCAGTGGGCATGTAGAAAGTGTTAAGAGAAAGAAGGAAGAGGATAACTGGCTCCTGTCACCGTTCTCTTGCCTTCTCTTTTTCCTGGTAGTAGACTGAAAATCCAGGGCTCAGCCTAGCTGGGCTGAAACAGAGCTTCTGGAATGGGGCAAAAAGTCAGCAAGTTGCTGGCAAGCTGCTCAAGCCCAGCAGCTTCTGGGAACACAGGCAGTCATCCTAGGTGAATCGTGCCCCAGGCAGCAGCACCAAACAAAAGGGGGTTTGGGTTATGCCAAGGCCCTCACAGCTCAGACCAGCCCCTTATCACAACTACTTCACCTCAGGATTTTCCTCCCATCCTGCTGCAGCCAAGCGGACAAACTCATCCTGGCATGTAAAAGCACGTAAAGAGGAGAAAGCTCCTGGGCCAGATGGTTTCACTTTGCCTCCTGCCTAGACACCTCTGCTGTGCCACAGGAAGGCAGACTGGCCACCAGACAGGGGCTAGCACATGTCCCTGCAGCCCCAGGCTCTGCCACTCACTGCTGCTGTGCATGAGAGGCCTGGGCTGCTGCCCATGGCAATAGTACCCAGTAACACACAGCACCCACATCAAACAGCACCTGCTGAGGGACCCAGAGCTGGGTTAGAAACATGCTGATAATATGGGAGTCCATGACAATGATTTTATCCCCCACCTTAGTTACGTCTAAGAAGAGAGATTTTAAGCAGATATTTTACCCCAGAAAGAATTGGGGTTTTTGGACCTACCTCAGCATCACATTGTAGAGATCCAACACTGGGTGCTCACTTGTTCTGCTTCAGATTGAGTCTTTTTCAAGGATCTCTGGCAATAGTTACACTGGCTTAGGATATAGCTCAAAATATTTGTGTCTGACCATTCTGACAATTCTGCTTTGAAATATACATTCAAGAGGAAAACCCCAAACCATCCCAACTTTAAGTCTTTTAGCATTACTAAAAAAATTTTGGTCTATATTTCATTACTACATAAGTTGGGAGAAATAATTCAGTTTCTCATCTGTCACATACAAATTTTTCTCCCAGTAAAAAGTTAGATCAGTGGATTTAAAAATGACAAATATATTAAACTGGTGAGTCCATCTCTCAGATTCAGAACTTACTCAGAGGAGTAGTGTTTGTTAGGAGGAGATGACATACCATGATCTCAGCCTTCTAGGGAACACAATACAAGTTGGTCCCTTGCACATTTTGGTGGGGACAAACAAGGTGTCTCCTGGGTGTGTTGGCCAAGTAATATAATTGTTTTTCTTTCCAAGGTGTGGAAAGAAACCATGTGGTGATGCTTTTTTTGGTGCAGCTCATAAATGTATGTGTACTGGGAGCAACTGGGAATGAAAGTTAAAACATCACTGCAGTCAAACTCCAGGTGAATTCTCTGTTCTAAAGATAACACAACTAAGCTGTGTATAACTTTCACAGATACTCTGGTTCTAGAAGAAATACAAGTTCATTCTCTAAATGATGAGATCATGTAACAGATTGATGTTATTTGCACTTTAAGTGACCAGCTGAAGATTGGCTAATTCATAGATTGGAAGGTACTTCAAAGACTAGTGGGGAGGAGAAAAAAATGAGATTCTATTTTCATTCTATTAACTTCTACCCTTCTGAGTTTATTACTGTGAATGCACTCAAATATCTTATATCAATGTAGTATCAACTTCTCTTACTGCTATACAGCTTTGACAACTTGCAAGACTGTAACCTACCTCTGAGGCGACAGTTGTGGTATTTAGTAAACTGTCCAAACCAAAATATACTTTCTTTTTTGTCCTCCAAATTTATAATAAATCTCACAAGATGGCTTAGATGGCTAATTCACGCCAAAGTTGTATTGCCCAATACTGTTTGCTCTGAACCCTCATGGGGAGGAGCAAATATTTTGAGCAGCAGCAAATGCAATTGTCATTTATTTTTAGCAGTATCATCAGGGTCAAATAAGTTCAAAGGTTAAAATGCTTTCCTAGTGAAACAGGATCACTCCAAACGAGTACTAAAGAATTTTGAGTTGGTTGCACAGTGCAGTCAGCCTTGGTGGGCGTTTTAACCATACTGAAAAATTTACTTCACAAGGTTGAAAAGTCTGCTATGGGCCTTAAGCAACACACCAATACTGATTTGTCAAGTCTGTGCTAGGAGTGTTGCACCTTCACATGTTTGTTAAAAGCAAGCAAATCCCATCAGAGATTTCGAAGGAAAACATCACCCCCTTTCTTATCTCTAGCTGCAGTGGATGCCAATCAGCTGGGCTGCTCTGTGCAAGAGCTAATCACAGAAGTGCAATGGAAGGAACACTGTCTTATCACACACAGGAGTTAACATTTATTATTGCCATATCCAAAGTCCAGGTTCCGTCCTGCACACTGCAAGCTCAGCAGAGCAGAGCAGAGAGTGTGTGTGCCAGCTGGCCTCTGACCTCCTGCGTGCTGGGCTGGCTTCAGCGCACGTCTCTCCTCCTTCCCGAGCACTGCCAGGATCAGGATGTTGCTGGCCTTTCTTTGATCTAACAAAGAGGAAATAGCAGCAACTCCCTGAGTGGGTGTCAGAACAATCCTGTTTTGCAGCACTGCCCAGCCATCAAAAGCATCAGGACCTCCACCAGCAGTACCTTACTGCATGCAGAGCAATGGCTCTGGAGTACATTTTGGTTTGAGGCTTGTTGCTTCTCTTTCTGATCTCAAGGCTGTATACAACAATGGTTGCCTATTTTTACCACCTTATTAGTTTAATAAAAGCAATTACCTCTACCTACAGATCTACAGATGCCCTTAAACCACCACTGCCCTGCTGTCACTGCTGCTCAAGTGTTATTTATGCAGCCCAGGTGCCTCACACACCTTACCTGTGAGCACTAGGCGGTCACTAGGCCAGCAACACTTTCAGGCAGCCCAGCACCCTTACACATTTACAGACATTCATCCTGCTGCTAGACATCCACAACGCGCCCCTTAGCTCAGTCTATTTCAACTCTCAATCTATTTCAACTCAAGCTACTACTCGTCCAGCCAAATTTTGTGTTGCTGCTTCCTGTCACAAACACTGTGTGCAGTCACCACCAGTACCTTTGCTTTTGCCTTCGTGCCTTTTGTAGCCACTTACTGCAGAGCTATTTCCACATCTTGGATTTTTCAGCTTGCTCCTGAAAGACACAGTTGACTGCCAAAAGGCAAGCTAAATAGTAAGACCACTTATGTTACTTTCTGAAGGATGGTGAAGCTGCAAGCAGAAATGTGTTACTACAGTAAAATATTAAGTAACCAAATAAAGACATACAAGGTAGCATTCTCAGTTACTCCTATTACTTGACAAATAGCATTATTTGTAAGCCTGGCTAGGAGCTCTTTGGGATAAGCACTGTGTACAAAGTGATGTTTTCCTAATACTAGAAGTACAGCAAAGGAGAGCAGCACTGTAGCAATTAATTGTCACAGGGGAAACTAATGCAAATGAGGACTGGGACATAGAATTTGCTACTCGCAGCTCATCTTTTAGACTGAACTCCACTAGTTCAGCAGTCAAAAATTCTGACTACACCAGTTTTGACAGAAAGCATGCTGGCAAAGCACAGTATACTCACAGTGCATCAGCTTCCAGGCAAACAAGAGCAATATGGGAGCATTTGCTGGTTTGAGCTCTGTTCTGACGAAGATTGGCAGAATCCTGCAAGGATAACCAGCTTCACAAAATACAGCTGCCTAGATGGAGCTATGGAAGATGCAGAATTTAGGGCTAGAGAAGAGGTAAAAGCATTTCTTGTGGTGAACATCTGCTTTTAGCCCTCTTTGGCAAGGTGAATTTAATTAAGACAATCTCAAGTAACAGAGGATACAAGAGCAGGTAAAAAACTCCAAATGCTTATTTTACTTACCCAGAAGAACAAGCAAGAAAAAGAACAAATTGCCTTTTTTTTATCTCTTTATCCTAATACATTTTAAAGGACTAAAAGCAGCTGTAAGAGCATTTCCCATTAAAAGTAGTAAGGGGGAAGTTAAAATTTTTGAAAGTGTGTGAAATAATTTCTAAATCTACTACTCACCATGTATGACTAGCTACAAAACTGTATTTACCTAGACAGATGAGTTTTCATCACTATGTAGTTCTAAATCAATTGTTTATCTGAAGAGTGCTTGAAGTCCTCACCTATTCAGATGCTAGCCAGTTCAGCAGGAATTATATTCCTTATTCCTATATAAGATTGTGATTTCGTTCTCAAATGCTCTATGCTGGAATAGTTCAATGTCACATTTTAAAAGCAAGATCTTTCCTTTCCATCATCAGCAGCTCCAAGAGACTACACTAGGCAGATCAGAACAATTAGCCTACCAGAGACCATCACAACTGTGTGTTTTGTAATTGAACTTTTGCTGATGATCACTGTAAGTCTCTCTTTGAGCAGTCTTGCCAGTGTTCAGCCAGTCTATATGTGACTCACCCCTCACTGCAGCCAATTGCATGGCAACAAGTTGATTCTCCTGAATCAGCTCCACTGCCTTTTCCCAGGGAAGGCTTGGGGTTCAGTATTTGCCTTTTCTCTAGAAGCCCAACATTGTTGTTGGGAAATAACACGTCCCAGAAGAGTTTTATGAAAGATGATTTGGCAGTTGTTGACTAAGTCTCTGCAAGCTCCAGGCAGCAAGTATCGAGCACCTTGCTCTTAGCACACCCAGTATTAGATAACCCTTTCCAGATAAGCTCCGCGGTGCTCCAGCTTTTGCGGGTTGCCACTCACCTGCCTGGAAAGGAGTGCTCTGGAAGGAGCCGGCAGTGCCGAGCGCAGGTGACCGACCCCCTCTAGCGGCACAAGGCCGGGGCAGGCGGCTCTGCTCGGCCGCGGCAGGGAGGAGCTCACGGTGACCGCAAGGGATGACCAGCACAACAGCTAAAGTACCAAACGCACTTTAATGAGTTCCCGATTTTTGTTCCCAGGAGGAATTGATACCGTTATCAGTACATTAGGCAGGTACATGACTTCTCCTGAACTACAGGCATGAGGAGAACCGACTATGACATATTAGGTATCTAAAGTTACTCTTAGAAACCAGGTTTCCACATAATTAGAAATAAGGCAGGTTTCAGGCGTGCACGTAGCTGATTTATCCAGTCCTCAGATGCCGTATTTGCCCTTTAGTTCTTCCACTTTTGCTATGTAAGCTTTCATTGCATCTTCTTTGGACATTCCTGAAGGACAGAACACGGGAAGCAGTCAGATACCTTTCACAGATTAAGATGCCTTTTACAAGCCACAATTCCTCATTGTAGCCCATGCCACCAGAGAGCAAAGGAGCCAGGAAGGTCACTTGGCTGTGAATCCACTGCTAAAGTTTTAAACTAATGTGTTCCATCAGTCATGAAAAAGCAATGTTTCCAGGCAAAGTTGTTTTTGCACAGACAGCAACTAAGCAGTGTATTAGTTCTATTACTGTCATTGACAATTATTACAGGAAAGCTAGTCCTCACAGCACCAGAAAAAAGACCCATTGTCATCGATTAGAACACTTTTGTTTGGCTCCTCATTTAGAGCTGGGAACTCAGTTGTTTCTTCCAAAGCTTTCCTAACTGGAGGATACTCAACAGCTGGAGGGAGAGCTCAGTCTTTGGGGTACTAGACTGAGATCAGGAAAACAAAATTTAGATTTCTGCTGCTGTTATTGTTCTTCTTTAACATCTCAGGCCAGCTGGGAATTTTGCACCCTAAATTCTCTTTCACACTGGTCATATTTTTCAGGATTACCTCTGCTTGGAAGAGGTAATTAAAGTTTGTTACTCTAGAACTCTTGTATTAAAAGGCAACACTGTTCTGTTTCTTGCTGAACTACACATGTCTTTCTGACTAGTTTGCCAGTGGTGATTTTATTAATTTCTTTAATTGGACACTTACCTTTCAATGCACTCCAGGCATCCCACTTTGCTTTGCCTTTGAAGTCCAGCATACCAGGGCGCTCTGAGAGAGACAGGATAAACAGCAGGATTAGTTTGTGTGATCTGGCTACAGGTAATACCCACTTGAAGGCTTAGTTAGCTCTTAACTGTGACTAAATCCAATGGCTCATCCCTGCAGCTGTTACTGGCTAACCTGTAGCCAGCAGATCACCTCAGGGGAATTCTTACAACATGGTTGGTGACAACAGAAATACTCTTTCAAATTCCCTTGATACAGCAGTATTTGAGTAGAAGAGCACCAACTATTGTGCTTTGCTTTAGTCGTACTTTTTGAAGAGCCTGCTGTCACTTAAGAGCTATCTAATTAAGGAACTCTAAAGTAAAGCAGAAATACCCTGAGGACCATTACAGGCAGAGACATGAAAATAGACAGCTGTTTGTAGTAACATACAGCTTGGAACTCATTATCATCAAGCCAGTGGTGTGTTTGTAACGTATATTTCTACATCTGCATTTGGAAACATTGAAAATCTGACTCACTTCACTGCAGGCTGTAGTGTGGCCAAGTAGAAAGTGAACGACATGTGTAAAGTCCCCTTTGTGGTTTTACTTCCTCTCTCTTCTTAAAGACAATTCTTAGAACTCACAAATGGATCTGGGCAGTACCCACAGAAATAGCCTTGTGCAGCTCCCATGGCACAGTGACCTGCAGCTCCAGTTGGCAGCTCCACTTCTCTCCAGCCCAGCCCCAGCAGTCTCCCTCCCACAGGCTGCCTCTCCAGCCAACTCACGTGGGCAGCTGCCTCACAGGAGCGCAGGCACTTGCAGGAATGGTGGCAAATTCACAGCTCTGGAGCACCCTTTCACCCTGGCAAGCACTAATAATGCTGAGGTCCAGCCACAGCAAAAGGATCACATCTGAAACCCAAAGTAATTTCTTTTCTCCCTCACGCTGCCAACTTCAGAGAAAACGAGATTAAATTACTTACTATTTCCTGTACACTTCACTGCCAGCTTTTAAATCAATGGACACTCAATAAACTTTGCCAGCTACTGGGTTAGGAGGCCAGCACTCCTAAGAACTGACCTTTTCCCTTTCTAATTCTAGCTACTCCAGTGTTACACAAGGTCAAGAAAGACACACTTCACTTTGAATGCTATTCCAAAGGCTGAGCTGCCATGGACAGCACTGTAGCAAGAGAAGTACCCAGAAACACTTTGCACTGTGTACTTGCAGTCATATTTTTGGTACAGTCTTTCTGAAGTGTATTTAATTGCAGCTCCTATAAAAGTTTTCGCCTATTCCCCTGGTTTTGCTTTCCAGTACTATTTTTAGCAGCCAATCCAGTCTAAATAAACTGTTCGTGTCATTCTCTCTAGTGCTGCAATTCCCCCCTTGTATCGTTTGCCTGGCTGTTTAAGTCCGTATAACCGAGAAGTGCTTGCATTAAAGCAGCACCCCTCGGCCTGAGCAGCTGCTTACTGACAGAGGTCTCCAAAAATCCCAATCCCGATATCTGCACAAAACCAACACA
Source organism: Prinia subflava (assembly GCF_021018805.1). Classification (NCBI taxonomy): domain Eukaryota; kingdom Metazoa; phylum Chordata; class Aves; order Passeriformes; family Cisticolidae; genus Prinia; species Prinia subflava. The sequence goes on from NC_086252.1 coordinate 30,293,182, forward strand.
GAGCATCCTCAGGCCCTCACCGCCCGGCACAGACGGCGGCAGCCGGGTTAATCTAAAACCCACGAATTGCACAAAGCCCTATCGGGTCAGCCTGTGCCCTCCCGCACACAAATCCGTGCCAAGTCGGCACTGAGGCACTTTCGCTGAGCCGCGGGATTGAGGGAAGTGAGACAGGGGAAAGCTTTCGCCTCCCGAAGCGTCTCCGGGGCGGCACCTACCCGTGTTCACGTCGCCCACCGTGGCCTGCTTGTAGTGGCTGTAGATGTCCAGCATCTCCTGGTCCGTGGGCTGCGACTTCAGCTGCTTCACCTCCTCTGCAGCTTTCTGGAACGCGGCCTGCGGGGAAGGCGGCAGCGGGTGAGCGAGGGGAAGGCACCCGGAGCTCCCCCTGGAGGCCCCCAGCCCCCCCGGCTCCCCACAGACCCCGCACCTCAGTCATTGCGACGAGCTCAGCGCAGTCCCGACCCCGCCGCTTCTGCCTCGGCCGCTTCTGCCTCGCCCGCCCCCCGCGCGCCCGCCTCAGTCCTCGCCAGACCGGCTGCCGGCCAATCGCAGCGCCGAGGGCCCCGCGAGAACCAATCAGCGTGGGCCGGGGGCGGGCGCAGGGCGGGCAGGGAGCCAATGCGGAGGCGGTGCGGGTGCCTCCCATTCACCAGGGCATGAGGAGACACCAGCGGCGCGAGGGGCGCGGGACGGAGCCCTCGCAGCCAATCGCGCGTCTCGGGGGTGCCACCGAGAGGACGCGATTGGCGGAGCGGGTGGGCGGGGCGGGACCCGGAAGTGCCGGCGGAGAGCGGTAACGGGCCCGGTGGGGCGGGCGGCGGGCCGAGGCCGGGGCGCCGGGGCGGGCGGCGGTGCCGGTGCTGCTGCTGCTGCGGGTCCGGGGAGATCCCTCTCTCCCAGAGGAATGGGCCACCAGAGCCTCCCACCTGCCTTCTTGTCCCCGGGAGGCGCGGGGTACTACACGGTCCCAGCCCTACGTGTGATCGGTTTGAATAGTAAATGTGAAAATGGGCGATTTCTGATTGAGCTCCCGGTTCTGTGTTCCCACAGTGTTTTTCCATGCTGCTTAGCAGCGAGTTGAATGCTGTGCCCTTTACCGCAGCCCCCAAGTCACCAGCCCATGTGGAACAGCACCAAGAAAACATTCATATTTGCTGTTTAGTATAAATCGAGTTATTTTCAGGTGCAAAGCATGCTTTTTTTTTTTTTTTTTTTGATTGGCATGTGTTTGTTGTGTGGTGTGTGATATACACAGCTCATTTAAAATGGAATTTGAACTCTGGGGGTTATTAACCAAGGCGGTGTAAAAGCAAGTTGCCTTGTGGAAGATCTTTGTTCCCCTCCACTCTAAAGATAGCACTTGATGAAAATATTGGCAGTTTGCTTTGCCAGGCTACGGCTGGGATAAATACAGCCAAGGCTGCGGTGCACCTACATGATTGTGGGGCACTTAAATAACCCCACAGCAAAAAAAAAAAAAAAAAAAAAAAAAAAAAGAAAAAAAAAAAAAAAGAAGAAGACTATAAGAAAGAACATAAGGGGATGAGTAGGTGAAAGGTTCCCTCTCAGGACTGGAGGTGGTGACTGAGATGCCTGCTCAGGGATGGGAGGTGCAAAGGTCGTGCTGATGCTGGAGCACGTGGGCTGCAGCAGCTATGGCACTGCACCACGTGGCCAGGAAGCTGAGGGATGCCCAGTGCCAAAAATAGAGAAGTTTGTCAAGGTAGAAAAGAGCTTATTTTCCTGTGGAGAGAAAAAACCCAACGGAACAATGCGTGGACTTGTTTGAAGAGGGGTTTGGGTTGACAAGGCCGCTCTGTTTTAGGCTCTGCTCTCTAGTTTAAGCTCACAGAGCCATTCTAGAGACTGCCTATTGTAAATTAAATCCCTTAATAATGCATAAGTGTACCAGGAAAATTATTTGCCTGTGTATGTGGGGGCGGTTTTTCACTTTCCCTGGGGAGGTGAAAATGAGCATTGCGTAACAGCTTAGGCATTTTTCAGAGTATTACACTCTCTACAACATAAGTATGTTAAAAAAAACTTTGGGTTTGTTCATATTAGGACATTTTTCTAGAGCACAGCAGGTAAAGTCTTCAGTCACTTAAATCCCACACAACACGCTTGCATTTATCCATAGCACTTGTGCATATTCAGTAGGGAGTCTGGTGTGGCATTACAGCACAGATACTGGAGTGTGTGGTGTGCAGTATCAGTAATGCCCTGTTTGTTTTGAGACCCTGTTATTGCTCCAGTAGGAATCATAGAAGTGAAATCCTGAAAGGCACAATGCTGTTGGATTTCTCCCCGTGTTTTATTCTTTGCACAAGGCCCTTGCACCTTGTTTTCCAGCTGTGCTCATGAGCAGAGGGAAGGGCAATAATTCCTCCCATGGATGTTTCCCAGGTTATTCAGAATTAATTCTCATGTCAGCTGAAAGTTCGACCGTCACCGTTCGTCTTGTGCGCTCCTTTGAACACCGGAATTTCAGACCTGTGGTGTACCATGGAGTTCCCTTGGATCAGACAGTGAGGGAGTTCATTGCTTTTGTGAAGAAGGGTAAGGTGTGGTTGTCTCATTTGTGTTTGCTTCAGTCCCAAGTCTTGCTGTCCCTGCACAAGAAAGTGGGGGAGAGCAAATGAGTGGGAATTCTGTGGCTTTCATAGAGATGCCGTATTTGTGTTTACATCCCCTGTGTGCTTTCCTTCCTTAGATGAAAGGTCTGGAGTTAATAAGAGATTCCATGGTTGGTGTGTCATGCTTGAATTTGGATGGACTGCTCCTCCTGCCCACATCCCCACATTTAGGCTAAAGGAAACAAGGACATTACTGCATTTGGCTCAGTGCCTCAGGCTCCTTGAGTGGTGCTGTCAGGCAAATATTCATAAATTAATAGGAATAAATTAATAGAGTTTAGAAAGTCTTTGATCCTAACTACACAAATATGTGGAATGTGGGAACGCAAGTCTGTTTGCTATTTGTGAGAAGAGAGAATGTTGAAAATTTATTTTTGACACTGTGTGGTCTCACTGTGCATGTTTGTTTCTGAGTTTGTGTCTCCATCTTGAGCTTTGTGGTGCAGATTTATTCATCTGCAGGCTTTCTCTTCTAGAAGCCTGGTTGAAAGTGACAGTGAATGTAAAAGTTAAGTACTGCAGACCAGCCCACACAGTGACTTGGTAACTAGGGTGTTACCCTTAATCCTGCAGGTGTATTTCCACATACCTCAATGGAGACATTCAAAGGGTACAAAATAACATAATTTGTTTTTTTTGCATGAAGTCAGCTTAACAAGTCCTGAGCTGTTGTAAATGATGACATTTGAGCAACTCCTAGGACATTGCCCTGGGACTCATGGGTGTCTTGTGTTTGGCAATTTCCACATTTCTAGACAGTGATGGGCATGACAAGATCTTGGGATGTTTTAGAAAACTGCAAGCACTTTCAGAACATATTGCACAGCTGCTGCTATGAAGAAGAAAATAAACAATGCTAAGAAACTTGCTTTTGATGTGTGCAATATTGCAACTCGCTGTTGAGACAAAGCCAATGTCTTGAATGAGGCTTTTTAGAACCTCCTTCCACAGGGGTCCAAAAGCCCTGTTCCTTCCTTTACTGCAATCTGTTTTGAAGAGGCAGTTTGAGAGAAAATGTTAAATTACCAAAGAAATCATGGCTTCAGCCACTTTGCTGCTGGGCACCCCCCAGGTGGCTGGGCCTTCTGAGGTCCTGGTTAAGTCACAGGGAGCACTGGCACCAGGGAAGGTGACAATGTTCCTGCAGTTCCATGTGGGCTGTGTCCAGCAAGCAGCTGAAGAGTTCATCTTCTACAGTTTGGCTTCCTTTTCGTGGCTGGTTCTCATGTGTGTTCACCAAACGATTCAGTTCTGAATGACAGTTGTCAGCTGTTTGTATAAGGTAAAGAGAAATGCTGTGCAAACCACTAAAAGGATATTCCTGGCAGATTTCTGAAGGATCAGACTCCCATGATCATACCCTAATTGCACTGACTGTCCTCGTGGGGTGTTTTGTTCAGAGGGACTTCATGCTGGAATGAAGTTATTCACATATGGAGTCACTATAGAATCTGGGCCAAAGGTTGTCTTTTAGCATTTGATGCTCAAACAAGTCTCCTGTGTTGTAGATTTATTTTGATGTAAAGGCTGCCCAGGGGATGCATACGTTGCACCATAATGGAAAATGAAGTATTGGAAATAATTAAAAAAGAGAACTTTGTTTTAACTTTGTGCTTTTATGTTAATAGATGTGTCTTCAAGAACAGGACTTCCTCCTCCTTTTAAAAATTACAAGTATGGTAGGTGATTTTTATTTTTCTTGTTGTAGTTACCATCAAATGACCACATAATATTTTACACCAGCATTTATACAACTTAAAAGATAACTGCTGTGCAATACTAATGTTGGTGCCAGTGCCTGCCTACGTTTGCAGCTCTATCCAGTTATGCCACTGGGATCTTGTCTGCAGAACTTGACCATTATTTTGAAGATCTGTTTTAATCTTTGAATTAGGCTGCATGGTTTACGTTATTTGCTACTAGAAACTAATGGGTTTTGATATTAATTTTTTATTACTTTTATAAGTGCCTTTTAACTCTGTCTTTACCCTAATGAGCAGCTTGTGATCTTGAAAACACTTTGAAATGATAGTCCTCTGTGTGCTTATGTACTTCAATATCTATTTACTGATGGTGAAGCAGAAGCTGAAGGCAAGAAGTAGAAAATGCTTAAGACTTATATACTTAAATAGCTTACACAATATAAGAGAAACAGGGGAACTTTGCTCCAAGTAGATATGAAAGCTCTTAAATACAAGCTGATGGTATGAAATAGCATTATGTGAAATTTAAGCTGACTTTATCCTCTAATGTAAAGCTATATGTATATTCCCTTTTTGTGCAAATTGGCTTGAACAGATGTGTAATTCATCTGTTTGGGACAGAGAAAACTTTTTCAATAGACTAAATTACTTCCTTTCTTGGAGTTTGTAAACTCGGATGTCAGTCACATTTCTTTTCCTGAACTTGGCAATTCTCAAAGTTCCTTTGGAGTTTTCCTGCAAGTGATCCTCTGCCTCCCATGTTCTTGTAGTTGACAAACTCCTTTCTCTGTGGTGATTCAAAGAACTGAGTGAAGATCTATTTAATGCATGTGAAGGGTAATAAACTCTATTTGCCTATTAGAAAAAAAAGCAAAGGATTCAAAATGGTGCAGTTGCTGATGGTGAAACAGAGTGCAAACTGAAGCCAGAAAAAGAGTTAAGGATTAAGACTGATGTTACATCAGTGACAGAGATTTGAATGTTTTTATTATTTTTAATGTGTTACTTAAGGTCTTAACATCCGTAAGTGTAAGTTTGAATTTGGAGGTGCCCTTCACCCCATCTGTGGCTTTGGAGGTTTGAGGGGTTCCTGTCTACAACTGCTGCTCTCAGTTGTATCCCTGGTGCTGCCTATCCCAGTTCTTTCATCACTTGGAGATCAGTTTAGCTTTTCCCAGGACATATCTGAGGGCCTGATTGTGCCATGTAGGACTGAGTATAACTTTAAAACCTGTTGCACCAGTTACTGGTGGCCTATTCTTACTGTGCTGGTGCTAACTGCAGGAAAATTTTCACACAGGAAGATCAAGGCCAGGTTCCTCACCTTCCCCTCAGGCTGTGAATCATCCAGGCTCGTGTTTTTGGCATCTCTGCTGTCTCTACAGTGCTCTGCTGCCTTTCTTATGTTTTTGTGAGGAAAGGGCAGTGAGACTTCTGCATGAATAGTGCCACTAAGAGCCAGACTTTTCCTCCTGTTTTGTTTGGCAGTGCCAGAAATCTCAGAAGGGTTTTTTCTCACTTTGCCTGTTTCAGCTTCCTTCCCTGCAGAATTCAGCGCCACTTTGTTTTAACATCATATATAGTGCCATCACATTTCTACTCTTGGATTAGTGCTCCAATTCACATCACAAAGCTTCTGACTTCCAGTTTCTCTTCATTTCTTTTTTGGATTATTCTTGTTCTTGGTCTAGAACTCTTCTGAGTCAGTCTTATCTTAGTACCTTGTTAATACCATCATTTCACTGATGTTGGCAGTCTGGATGCAGTTCCATAAGCTGCTTCTCAGTTTAATTTCTTTCATCTATGAATGTGGAGCAGTATGGCAGGTAGTTCATAAAATCACTTAGAAAGTGGTATCTTATCAGTATGATAGGCCTCTTATCAGAAAAGGCAAGATAAAAAATTGGCATTATGATTGAGTGGGACCAAATGGGGATGAAATAGCAAAGGTTAGTCATAGGAGTTAGCTTATGAGGAGAGACTATAGTTTCATCTCTGTAACAGAGTTAAAGAAGCCATTTAATAGCTCAGATGTACCCATTGTAAACTGCTGGGTGCTAGTGGTGGAGTTCTGAGCAAGTAAAACAGACAATACTTCAGGGCACAACTGGACAAAGACTGGAGAAAAGAGAATACATCAAAATAGAAAGAGGAACTTAGAACTAACAGGCACAGGCTGGGTTTATTTGCTGTAGTAGAAAGGTTTCATGATTGCAATGTATTTTTTCTGTGATTGCTTGGTCTTTTTGTAATGTTTCTATTCAAGATGGATCCTGGTAATTGCAATTTAATGTCTGTCTTGCTTCTAATACCACAGTTATTGCAACATGCCAAGGCTGCCTTCTCAGTGACCTTTGCAGTGAGAATACAGAGTACATCTTATTTTATGTAGTGTTTTAAATAGTGTTCAAAATGGGCCAGAATGGTATGGAAGCAAACTTGTGAGTGGGAATGTAATCTCTCTTGTTCTGAACATCTGAATACTTGCTCCTATAATTTGAAAGTTGGTTTAGCCAATAGTTGACTTTGGTACATCCTTCTCTTACCAGACTATTTCAATATGTAATGTTCACTCAATGCACAAAGCTAAACTAGAACAGAAAATGAGCAGACAAGCAGAACTGGTTTTTCTTCTTTGCTGGGAAAGGATTATTGATGTGTTACTCCAAATTTGTTCAAACACAGAGGCATCAGAGTTCAATCTTCATTTTTTTTTTTTAGTGTTGCATGGCCTTACGCCATTCCCTCTGGATCTTTGCCCTGATCCAGTTGCTTTAGTGACTGTGGTATTTTCCCCTGTTTTCCCCTTCTGTTAGCAAAGCCCTGCCCATGTTGCCAGAAGAAAGAGGTACTTTTAAAAAAAAAAATTTCTAAAGCCACTACATTGCAAAAACGTAAGATAAAAATTATTGAAGAAGGTATAGCATTAAAGATAAGAGGCTGTAGGTGTTCATGTAAAGTGAATTTATGCCGTGGATGGTGGGTGTTGTATTCATGAGAAGAAAAATTTCAAGGGATGATCTGAAGTGATCAGGTTACTGTGTCTTAATCACTTGCTGCCTATCAACTTAGCTGCAGCAGTTGACAGTGCATAAATGCTGCTGGTCCTGCCCCAATTGCATGTGTAAAACCTATTAAAACATCCTAAGTGGCATTTAAATTGATGTGTTTTGACTGGCAATTGAGATGGTCATTAGCTGGTTATTGTAATTCAGCCAGCACACAGAAACCCAATAGGATGTGGTACCTTAATGTTGCATTGACTGCTGCAGGACTGTGAGATTAAGATGTTTTCTCCTCTTTCTGGTTGAATACACAAAATTGTTAATAACAAAAGATTTTGAAGCTTCCCCCTTTCTTTGTTTGCTTTTCCCCAAGTACAGTTTTCAGCGTTGTCTGTTTATTAATCCTTATTTTAGGAAAACACTGTGTTTTCTTTCAGATACAATGAAGATTATTCACCAAGCACACAAATCTAAGGTAAGATTATTAGCTGTGTTCTTCCCCTTTTGCATGCTTTGATTAAGGCAGATCCTCTGCACTGTCAAACAAGACTGGAGCAGAGGAAATCAGTAAATTCTTATCTTTGTATTCTGGTTCTCTGATTTGTAGACTGGTGAGCTGGTAGTGAGTTTGGAAGATGATGACAAACTGATTTTGAAGGAAGACAGCACGCTGAAAGCAGCTGGAGTAGGTAGGAGTACATTTGTATTGACTGAAGATGCTGTTCCTTGTGGTAGCATTAAACTGATAACAGCCTGATTATGTTTGGACAGGCTGCCGAAAAGTAAATGCTATTTCTGATGCTCTTTACACGACTTGATAATTATTCAGGGAAGGAATTATTCAAATCATTGGTCTGAGGGCAGCAGGTATCTGCACTCCAAATGTTCAGAATGCAAATTGTGATTTTTAGAGGGTATGCTTATAATTCTGCTGAGAGTAATTTTAAATGATTGACAGATAGGTTATTAGTACCGTGTCTGCTTAGTCTTATCAGTAACATTTAAACTGATGTTTTGGTTAGAAATGTAAGTAGTGGAACCAGCATGGAATAATGAAATAAGATTAGATTTGTTTAATGTGCAGCATACAGTGCCTGATAGGCAGATTGCTCAGGAAAGCTCGAGCAGTATCATTTAGAGAATGTGCTGAACATAGCAAAGAGTTGAAACTTGACCTGATTTCTCACATTTTGACAGGAGACTACATATAGGGCATGTCTTTTGGTAATAATGTAAAGAAATGTCTGTCATGATAAAATTGATGGTGCCTGGATGTCCTTTGGGCTTCTCATAAATGTGGCTGAATGACTTTGTGGCAGCAGTATACTTAAGGGATGTGGTTGCATTCCACCTTGATATGGCCAGTTTGCTCATTTGAATCTGATTTGCCTGCCTGGAGAGCTTTAGCTGCCTGTGCTCTAAGTGCAGGGGCTTCACAGAGGAGGCTCCCTCCTGCTCCTGGTGCTCACTGGTTGCCCCCCAGCTACTGAATGGGATTTCTTTCCTGTAGTTTACTTGGCTCTCCTGTTTCCTGCGATTTATTTTCTGGTTTTAAGTGACTTGGGATGTCTCTTCAATGTTTTTTTCTGGTGTGAACTGCAGCTGGTCCCAGTATACCTTTCCTAAAGGTCTTTGAGTGTTCTTGTAATATGAGTCATAGTTTTTACTACACCAGGTCTTTTTGTCTCCAGGGGTGAAAAAAAAAAGTGAGGATTACTGGTACCCAAGCCTTACAGATTTGTAATTTAGTTAGCAGGAGATTTGTTTAACCATGATCTTTATCTATGTAAGGCATAAGGGGCAGTGCAGTTCAGGAGAGGGACTGATGACAGTGCCAAATGTTGAATTAGAAACAACAAAACTGTCTTCTTTCAAAAAGGTATGGATAAGTATTTGTACATATTATCTGTCTTTGTAACTGGGTTTGTGGCTACAGCAGTGCAACAGTTGGATGTGATCTCAGAAAAAGTGTCAAAACATCAGACTAAATGTTACAGTGAAAGGAAACAGCAATGCAGCTGCCTGTTCTGTGTCTCTGTACAAAGGGATGGGTGGTTTATTTAGGGCAGAAAATAATTTAAAGCTGCTTTCCCCCCCCCCCCCCCGTTTTTTTCTGAATAACAGCAATTATTAGTCAGTAGTATATAGAGTATATTCGTGATAGTACAGGAAACCACATTCTTTGGAAAATGCAATGTGCCATTATGTCATTTTGAATTTGAATATGTTCTAGTGTATCTTCACATGAAAATTAGCCAAGTTAGAAGTGGGGTCTTTGTAGTAAAATCCTGAAGATTTTACTTTTCTCTTTCAACAAGCAGAAAAGAGTAAGCCAAGGAAGTGATATCATGTATCATGCACCACTGGTCCTCATTTTGTACAAAATTATAATTTTCTTTCTTTAAATCAGTAAGAAAATTTGAAATCTCCTATTAAGATATGAATTTTTTCCAGCATATCATCTGGATAAGATTTACTAGAATAAAACAATCAGGATCACGGTTAGAAAAGCTGAGAAATTTTGACACATGCAGAACATTTTTCCTAAGCTGCAGTTGATTGCCCTTGGCACTATATAGGGTTGGGCTAGAGAGTTATAAATTATGAGGACATTAGATAAGTATCCTCAGGAAAGCCTCTGTAGTAGTGATTATTATTATAGTTATTATCCAGTCAGCAAAGTTAATGCTTGCATATTTTTTTTAAAGCAGGGTGCATGTTAATAAAGTGTTCAGTATTCATTACAAATAGTCTTGTCTGTTTTCTAGTTGAGATTCTAAAATCCCTTCTACTCTTTTTTTTTCTTTTTTTTTTTACAAGACAGGCAGACTTCATTAACTTGAGGTTTAATTTAAAAAACGAATGTGGAATTTATTGGCTCAGCACCTTAAAGAATTCCATGTTTAATAATTGTGAAGGCATTCCATCAGATTTGTCTCTGTTCTGAATTAGTAATGTTGCTGACTTATTGTTTTAGAAGAAGAAGTCCTTGACCTACTGGGTTGAAAGAATTGTGACTGTTCTGAACCTTTGTGGGTCCTTTAGCTCTGCCATATCCCCTGTGAATAATTAGAGGTATTTGAAGGTATTGCTGGAGAAGCCAATTTGTGTCTTTCACTTTGCATATTGTCGAAGCCTCATGAATTAATCATCAGCAGGGCAAAAAATTAACTTCTTCAGACACATATTTTGATGGGTCATGAGGGAGAATGTAAAGTGATCTGTAAAATATTCTACTGATCCTCTAAGTATTAAATTATTATACCTACAGGCTAATTTAATGGAAGAAAGAAGTTTCTTTCTCCCTTTCCTAACAGAAAAATGCACCAAAAAAGAGTGTATCACACTTCATTACTTCCCTAGCATTCGAAGGTGTTAGAAATGCAATCACTTAATTTACTGAATGCTTATACAAACAATTCTGAAGACTCTGTTAAACAAATTTTGAGGGGTATTGTGTACATATTTATTTCTATACAATCATGTTCTTGGTGGTTTTGTATGTTTGGGGTGTTTTTTAATGGGGTTAAATGACATTTTAAATACCGGCAGCCTTTTTCAAAAATACGGCGAGGAAGAAAAAAAAGTGTGGGGTGATTTATAATTGTCTTTGACCACGAAGTTGCTAATTGTCTTTTAAGATTCTAAATAGCTGGCTGTTGGTGGTTCATTTACTGGTGTGCTAAATATTTAATTTTTTATCCGTTCCAGCAAATGAGACGGAATTAGCATTCTTCTGTGAGGAAGATTACAGAAACTACAGAGCTAATCCTGTTTCGGCCTGGTGAAGATCCCAAGAGATTGTTTTGTTTTCCCATACCTGTTGTAAATTTTCCTGATTCTGCTTAATGAGATTTTTCTTAAAGATCAATAAATCCTAGAGGATTTCTTTGCAAACGGTGCAATTCCCTTCCTATAGAAATTAATTTCTGTCGATATGCTAAGGCTGAGAGAAGAAAAACGGGGGGACATAAATGACTTTTTACTGTGCTTGGCTCTTGAGCCTCGGGCAGTGCCATCCCTGACCCGTGACACACATTCTTGGTGGGATCCCACAGCAGACAGTAACTGCATATGGAAATTAGAGAAGGCACAGGATGATCCCATCACTGTACTAACTTCTAATGAAAATTAAGTGAAAACTCCTTCAAATGAAATGAAGTGTTTTTTATGACCGAATCACTGGGTATTTTAAAGAACTTGAGAAGAGAATCTCTGTGTTTCAAGTCACAGCTTTAATTCTCTCATTTTCTGTTTGGTCTCTTTTGTTTAAATAGTGCAGACTGGCCAGTGTTTCATGCTTTTCAGTGGTGAATGCTTTCCATTATCCTCTCTTCAGCCCTCTTTAGCATGCTGAAAGGGACAAATGTCTCTTGGGAGGCTTTTGTGTCGCCTGTTTCTAGCTTTGCTTCCTGGAGACACCTTCACTTAGGGGTAGCAGCTCGAGTTCTGCCCAGACATCAGCGTGCCTAAGTAGGAGCTGGGCATTTTCCCAAGTGGAGTGAAAGCTCATGGTTTCAGTTTTAGGAATAAAACCTGAATGATTGCATTTTTTGCAAGGAGAGGCCCAGTCTGTGAGCCACATGTCTTCAAGAGTGGAATTGATTCCTTTATGCTTTCCATGAGCCAAGTACTCTGTTGCTGTGTGATTGTTCTTGGGAATGCCAGGCTTTCCTACTAACATGAACCAAATTAAGAATAATAGAAATAATTATGGACCAAATAAAGTGCCTTTAGGTAGACATCACTTATGAAATGCTTTTTAGGGGGTACCAGCATGGGACAGTGTGCCATTAAGCCTCCTTCACTGAAGTAGGAATGATGCTGGCTCTGTGCCTTAGCAGGCTTTTGGCACAAGCTCTGCTAAATTGAATGAGACCTCACGTGCAATTGCTTCAGACCTACACATCTACACTGAGCTCTGGGTGAGAGCTGACAATGCTCTATCCATGAGACTTTCTGGAGGAGTAACCCTACCATTTCCTAGAGCTTTGGTTATTGTTTTTATTGACATGTGCTGTCCAAAGTATCTAAGTAAAATTTCCCTTTAGTTTAGATGTAGGGTCAAAAAACCCTCTGTGTATTGTTCCCACCACATTTTCCTCATCCTTCCTGACAACTCTCTGGTTTAGGCTGTTTGACTCACCAACAGCTTTGCTTCAGAGTTTTATTCTCTAGTGAAAGAACTCTACCACTGTGATTAAATTACTGTAACTTGATCTTGTAAGGAGGAGTCCTGTGTCACTGAAGTCACCTATGTTCTCCTGGGATGCAGATGCTGTTATGCATGCCCTGATGAATTTAGGAAGAGAATTTACCTCCTGCCTTCTCTTTCTGTGCAGGCAGCCTCTCTGTTGCTGGTACCTGCTCCCCAAACATGGGCCCAGGTTCAGATTTATGTGGTTAATGCAAGTTTGTGCTCATCTTCTCAGACAGTTCAAGCTGATGCATTGCACTCCAGACTATCTCACCTCTGTTGAGCCAAATTTACAATAATGAAGGTAACTTTGTAAGAACAGATAGTGTACCAGAGGCATCAGTGTCTCAGGCTGGCCTGCCAAGGCATCTAAATGGTGCCTGTCAGCACATGCAGGCTCTCAGACTGAGATCCATTCTTTTCCTCCTGTTTTGGGGATTTGAATTTGGTTTCCAGCCCTTTCAGACAGATTTGGATTACTTTTGTGATCCCTTTTCTCTAAAGCATTTGTGTTTGAAAGAGTAACCACATTTTAACAATTGTCCTTTCTGAGCTTGTACGGTTCCAAACTTGCAGTGTCACATCAAGTGTGGTACAGTGGAAGAGCAATTCTACAGCATCAGTGAGAAAAACTGTGAATATTCTACTGCAAATATTCAAGAATGGTGTGACTGGCACTCCAGATTAACTTCTCTTTCTAAGGGAAGAGTTAAACTACTGCTTTGTGAGCTCACTTTGCTCTGGCAATGGCACTTCATTGGCTTCTTTCTCCAGCAGTACAGTGGAGCCTTTTGTAATGCTCTCAATGGCCATACTTGTAAACTGGTTTCTTCCTGAAGGGTTTTTCTACTGTGGGGTTTTTTTATTATTAATTTTTAAATTTTTTTTTTTAAGTGGGAATTCCAGTAATGCTTCTTTCAAGTAAACCCCACAAAACTACAGAAAATAACGGAAAACTTGTTTGGAAAGATGTTCCAACATTTTTCTGGTGGGATATGGTACAGCCTTGTACCAAAATAGGTTTGTTTCCAGGATTGTTGAGTACTGTATGAAATCTCTGAACACCGGCTAATAAATTAATAAAAACTGAGATGTCTTTGCCCATGTTGTTTTGAAATCCTCTTTCTGTTGAAGGAAATCACAGAGCTGGTACTGTGGTTTGTTATCCTGGCAGAAATCACAAACTACATTTGTTTGCAGCTGCTTTTAATTGAAGGTGTAGTGGGGTAAGTCATACTCCTTTGCCAGTGGTCTTAGGCATTGTGGGGTTAATAAGGATTCTTGTAACAGTGGGATGTTCTGGGAATCATTGACCATTTTCTTGTTAAACAAAAGAACAATATCCAGAGAGGACTCTGAAATAAGATAGAATTTATCCTGGGTTATAACACTGTAGCAGGGAAAGGCAGTCAAACTGGAACCCTGGGGTGGTGTGTCAGGCTTGGCTGTTTGTTGGAGAAAAAAAATCACTTCAGAGAGACTGGAGTTTTGATTAGGAGGTGTGAAAGCATTGCTGCTGAAGAAGAAGAGAGTAAATTTGGAAAGGAATTATCATAAATAGGAAGAAGAGGTAACTTTGTTGTGCAACACTCTTGATGCAGAGATAGCAGAGCAGTGCTGCTTTCCACACAACTAAATGTATAAAAATGGTGCTTTTTCATAATTTTGGAATTGAATTAATTAACTGCTCCAGCAGGCATCCTGGGTTTTTTTTGGCTTTGTCACATTATGCTTTCTGCATCCAACAGTTTTAATTCTTTTTCCGTCCAGAGGTAGCTGTGTTGCCTTTTGAAGAAGCAAGAGTTTAGAAAAATCTGCTGACATGGACAGCTGATTTGACCAGTGGCATAAAGGAAAACTCAAAGATCTGATAAGCACCACTTTTACAGTTAACTGCTTTATCTGATGTAAACATTGTGACTTTAATGTGATTCAGAAATACATTGTAAGCTGTGGTGTTCCTCTTTTACTCCCTGGCAGTATTTAACATCCCCTGACAGATCACTTATTTAAAAATGAGCCTGCAGGTAGCAGTCCAAGAGTTCCCACAGCCATGACAGGACATCCATGGGCCTTGTCCTTGGAAGCTAATAGCCACAGAAATCCTGAGTGCCCAAAGGTCAAGGAGCTAAAACCAGAACACAGGATACTCATTCTTGGTCTCCTGTGACTGATAGGATCCCAGATACAGAGCAGGGCAGATGACTGGAGGCACTACAAATGCTCAAGGCAAATGCACACTTTTGTTCATTGAACAGCTTGGACTGAGCTCAGGCTCCCTGGCTGGCACCTGATCCCCTTTCCACTGCTTCCTTTCCATGGCACTACTTGGCACAGATTTACAAGTGATTCATGAGTCAAGAAACGCCCAGCAGACAACTTTTGTTGCTTTTCATTTTATTAGGATATTGACTTTTCTCTACTCCCCATTTCCTATTGAGTCAGAGAAACAGACACAGCTTTAGACATTTCCCCAACCACTTCCCTTTGCTTCTTGCTGCACTTCTGCTGATTTGCAGTGCTTTAATGGAGAGGTTTGCACCTCATCTGATATGCAATAGCAGTGTTTCCTGTGACAGTGAATGTACATTTAAATTTTTTTTTTCATTAAAAATATGCTTTGAAATAGAGACTTTTTCAAGTGCACAACAAAGGCTCTTTTCTTGCTTTGCAGGAAGAGTTGCACAGGACAGCACTGTCCACCAGTCAGTGGAAACAAAAATGTTTTTATCATAATGCTTGGAATCTTGTAAGGAAATGAAGGAGTTACATCAGGAAAGCAAAAAAACAAAAGGCAGTGAAAAGCCAAGACCTCTTGCCATGAACTCTGCCTGCAGAAAAAGCCACCAGATGTCAGCACAGCCTGTTCTTTGCTTCTCCAGAACCTCTGTAAGCCAAGAGATGTGTCATGTTTATGAAAAGTGCTTAGCTGTGAACTGGTTTAGCCTGTGAAGTCTGTGCTAGGGTTCTGGTGATGAAAGCCGAGTCTTTCCTTGCAGAAAGTATTTCTTTTTATATTAAAATCAAAAAGCGGCAAATTGAACTGGTTTCAGTGCTTAAATTCCTCTTGTTAAAGAGCATCCTTTGTGGAGCCGGTTCCCAGCTTATCTAAATCTTTGCACGCTGTGAGGAGGCATTTGCAGAACATTCATTTGAAGAATTGTCTGGAAAAGATCAGTGTTAATTTGCTGAGGTTTTGTAAAGTAGATTTTAAGTATGCCTATTTCTTTTAAACACAAGGAAAGCCATCTGGAACAGACACACATGCAAAGCAGAGCAAAACATCTTCAGCAATACAGCTTAAACACACAACAAATGTATCCTCCATGCTTCTGACCCTAAGCTCCCACTAAATTTCCTCCTTGAAGGAAAACCTGGTACTGCATTCTCTGGGCCGTGCTTCCTGAGCTGGGATGAGCTGAGGTGGGATTTGAGTTTTGCAGCCCAAATCCAAGCACTGTGCACAGCTTTATGCTGTCAGTGATTACAGCATGCATAGAGGCTGCCTGGTTAAAAGGCTAAATTTGAATTTTTGCACAGGGACAAGGTGTGAGAGAGCTTTCTGCTCAGATTCCCATCACTTTTCTTGCAGCAGCTTGCAAGTGCCAGGGAGGTGTCAGAGAGAGAGATGTTAAAGTGGCAGGTAGAGCCTGGGTGATGTAAATATTCCTTCCTCCTGTTTTGGGCTGCTTGTTTAGTTCCTTTCTTCTAGCCTCATCACACTGGTGTCATATTAGGGCTGTGCCACAGCTTGCTGTGTATGGGAACTGCTTCTCAATTCCAGACTATCACTAGAACCCTCAAACACTGTTCACACTCTGGAGGTGATGCAAGAGAAATTGCAGCTGTGCAGTCTTGGGCTGTGTGCAGGGGAAGACTGTGGTGTGCATGGGTGCAGCCAGGGTGGTGTGCAGGTTGTTTGGGAGGTGTTATTCTTGCTTCTGTCCCTTCTGCACAGCACGAAGTTCTGCTTTGTTGGGGACCAGGACCTTGTCTGGAAGTTTTGCACACATTGCAGATAGATGAGATGAGAGGTGGGTGTTTAGGATGGTGATCCAGTGGAGGAGAGGATGGGGCACTGTGCTTTTATGTCCCTGTAGCTGTAGTATTTTTGATCAGATATGGATTGTAACTTCTCTTTGTTATCATCCTCTCCCTCTGATACCAATAGATTCAGTCCTTTGTATGGGACAGAAGCAGCTAGCCAGAGAGTGGGAGTTTGAGTTGGTAGTGAATACATTAAAGGGCTCAGTGTGACAGATTAATGTGAGAATTTACCTTTGTCTATTCCTGCTCTCTGGCAGGTGACTTGTGATGTTTTATCAGGAATGTCAGTGAGTACTGTAAGAACTGTAGCTGTCTGCTCTCACTGCACACCTGAGAAGGTTTAATTCTGCTTTCTAACATAAAACCCATGGAACATATGCTTTAAGAACAGTTTGGGAAGCCCCTTTTCTTCAGTGAACCAGGATTTTTAAAATGGAAGGCATAGTGTTGGTCTGATTTCTACACTACTTTGAAGTCCCATCTTTGCCTCTCTGCTCGTTTTTGGGTGTTGGTGTCTTTCTTCAAGTTACCAGTGACAGGACAAGAAGAATGTCCTCAAGTTGTGCCAGAGGAGGCTTTAGATTGGATATTTGGAAAGATTTATTCACCAAAAGAGTTGTGAAGCCTTGCAACAGGCTGCCCAGGGAAATGGAGTCACCAGCCCTGGGGGGATTCACAAGACGTGTAGGTGTAGCACTTGGGGACATGGTTGAGTGATGGGCTTGGCAGTGCTGGGATAACAATTGGACTCAGTGATCTTAAAGGTCTTTTTCTGTACTTCTGTGATTATGTCCACCCAATTGGAGGGCATCAGCTGGCTTGGGAGTCAAAGAGCAATCCAGCCATGATAGCTTTATATCCCAGCAGTTGCCATCATGGCCATTTCTTCACAGCTATTCCCCTGCCCCATCCCTCCCAAATCAAATACAACTGGTTTTGCAGAACACAGACTTGAATCTTGCACAGCAACGTTGTTTTTTGGACTGCTGAAGGAGACAGCTACTTGAAAGCAGACATCTGGCTGCAGACAGCTCCTTAAGGCAGCAGGCTGGCATGCAGCAGCTGAAGGCAGCTAATTGCAGATCAGATATGGGAAACAGGTAACAAGAGTAAGTAACCAGCTGAACAGCAGCTGTAGTGCATCCTCCAGTGTTGAGATTTCTAAATCTGAAGCAGATTATCTTTCTAGGAGGATGAGCTTGTGCCACTTTAAGTCTTTGAAAGGTTTCAGTAATACTGTGGCTTGTGATATGTGATCCCCCTGAGTGGCCCCAGACAATGCTTATTTTTAGTCTTTGATTATGAACGTCCTGTACATGCTCTGCTAACAAGAACTGTCTCTAATCATAGATGGTATCTGTGTATTCTGTGCTCAGCTTTAATATGTGTGTGGTTCTCACACACACAAAAAAACTTGTGCAGAAATTCTGCAAAACTGACACTGCTTATTAAGGCACAATAAATAGATGAAAGAAAACTGTCCTAGTGTAACAAATCTCGTTCCTCAAACCCAAGGCACAGACTGCAAATCCCACTAGCTCAGTGTGTGAAATTTAGAGCTCAAGAATAACACCAGGTTTTGTTGCTGATTGTAGCTGTGCTGGCCATCGTGGAGAGACTGGAGGAAATATATTGCACAGAGGTGCTGAAGCAAGTGCATCCCCCAAAAGATTAAACTATACTTTGATACTTTGTGAGTAAATCCCTCAAGAGCAAGAAACCAATTGCACTGTTTAAAGCCTTGTATTACAAAACTGAAGGAGTGAGAGAACTGTACCTGCAGAGGTTAATCTTCAGCTCAGGAATTTAAATGAACTCATTAAAATCAACTTACAAATTAGCTCATTAAAATGCAATGCCGCAGATACAGAAGTTGGTTGATCTGGCATGCCACTTGTATGAAAAAGTGACTTAAGAAGCAGAGAACAAATTTATAATATTAAAACTCCATCTTTCTTTGCAGTCCCCCATCTGGAACTCCTTCTTCCTTGAACTGCACTTTCTATTTAGTGAATTAAGCTTGTTTGATCCTGTGCTACAAGTGCTGTGTAATATCAGTAATGTAATATAATGTAATGAAATATATGTCTGTACACACTTGTGCCCTCTCACACACATAGGAACTCTGTAATTGAGCCCTGGCACCATGGGTCACTGCAATGATCATTTTATTACCTTGATAATGAGATTCTACAAGCTGCTGGCTGTAGTGGTTTTATTTCTTAGTGTTTAAATTCTAGATAATCACACTCCTCTACTGCTGCCATTAAAGTAATGGTTTTGTTTGGGGGGAGGTGGGAAAAAAGACACACATGAGTTCTGATATAATTATGTAGACCTGTTCAGAATATCTTTATATAACTACAGAGGCCAGTGATTAAAACTGGCCTTGCTCTTACAGCTTTTCATTTGGTTCTCATATATCCCAGAGGCACATAGGCAGTACAGAAAATAAAAATACAAAGATTTTTACATTCAAGGTATATATTCTGCAATAAGATACATATATTTATGTGTGTGTGTACATATATACAGAGAGAAAAAAAAACTTCAAGTACAAAACTAGTTAAATGGTAAATTTTAAGCCAATCTCACTGAATGTCCTATGCACATCAAAAATGCTTAGGGAAAAGATAATTGAAAAATTCCTTAGTCTCATTTTCAGCATTCCAAAATCAGAAGAAACGACTCAAACTGTTGTGTCACATGTAAGGACCAGATACATACAGAGGGCTTTGCACGAATTGGTTTAGGTTTCCAAGAGGGATGGTGGCTGGCTGGCCAGTCTGTTGGCACAGGCAATACCTGGAGACACTAGACCAGCTTTTTTTTTCAGATGCTGTAGAGCTGCAGTAGCTGTGGGGATTTTGAGCTGGCTTGTCTGTCCCTTTGGGCTTGAGTCCATCTGAAAAGCACCTTGCTGATTCACTGACTCCCCTTCTGCTCATGGGAATTGTCCCTTTGCCATGGGAAAGGGTTTGCAGGCATGGAAGACATGTAAACAAAGCAAGGGTGCAAACTTTCTGTTAGGCAGAAAGGTGAGTCTTTAACCTTGCTGTGACTCAAAAGAAACCATTATTTTTTCCCCTTGAAGACAAATCCTGCGAGCCTGTGTAATGCTCTTTCCGTGCTTCCTAATCTTTTTTGGCTGCCAGACAGTAGTCTTGCCTAAACTAAGGATGTGAAAAGAAACCTAGATGGGAAAAAAAGGCATTCAAATACACCATAAAGCGTGTAAACTGGTGCTTTTATGTTGTCTTTGCCTGATGATTAAATGGAAAAGACAACTGAAAAACTAGGCTTGATGAATCCAGTCTTCCCTCAAGGATGGGTTTAACTGGAGTGGGTGGAATTATATTCAGGTGAAACTGCCTCAAATCCTTGTAGAAACTTAACCTATCACCTAAACCAGAAATAAATAGTGTTGGGTCATCAGTCTGCTTGGAGAGTGATTTGGTCAGGTGCCAATCTGGGGCTAAATGCTGGAGGTGGATGGGTAAACCTAATAAACTCAGCTTGCTGAGGGGGACAGTGGTAAAGAATGGTACATCCACCATATTGTCCAAACCCCATCAAAACAACAACTAAAAAATCACCTGATTATGAAATCTAGGCTTTCCCCTCAAGCCAGTGTATTTTTATTCAGCAACAAGAAGCAGCACTTGGAGACTTTACTGTATGTGTTAGGCAAGAACTAATACTCAATATCACCACTGGCCACATGAGCAATATTTGGAGAATATTCCTCACTGTAGTTACTTGAGGCTAAACAGGCTAATTCTTATGAGTCTCTGTGTGTAGAACTCTTGCAGGTTATGGGAGCAACATTGGCTTGTAGAAGGACTTCTGTGCCCCAAAGCTGAAAATTCCTCCTGCCCCTTCTATGAACTGGTCTGGTAAGGAGTAATTCCTTGTCCCACAAGCTGTGCCTCATTTGGGGCTGCCAGCTCTTGTTTCTCAGAGCAATATTAAACACTGGGTGTCTTTTCCTTTACTGTAGGAGAATGAGGCTCTTCCAGGCATGTCCTTGTACCTGACCCTGATGAGGTAGTCTTCTCGTGTCATCCTGATTGCTTGCTTTTAAATGAGCTTTAGTGAATGGCTGTCCATTCTCTGGTGATTTGGATGTCCAAAACCTAAAGAGTTATTGTGATAAAGAGTAGGAACTTCATAGAAAGTGACAGGTGAAACATGAACTTGGGGCAGAAATCTTCTTTGCCCTGTGCCTTGTCCACAGTGGGTGTGAAGTCAGAAGAACATTTTATACCTGCTTTGTGATCTAGCAAGTGACTCTTTAAGGTGTAAGGCAATGAAGGACTGTGCCCAAAATGTACAACTGCCATGTTTTCATGTTGTGGTAAAGACTTGATGATCCCTTTGCAGGACTGTTCAAAGATCTCATTATTGCTATGAAACCAGTGGGTTTAGAGCTGCTGTTTTGTTTGCTTAAATGGGAATGTTCAGGTGACAGTGATTTCTAAAAGCTTCACCCTATTATTTGATGTAAGGCCAGCTGGAAGGCCTTGGTTTTCTCCATGTAATTTTGTGGAGCAGCAGGCCTTTCCAGTAATTATCCTCGCTCTATTTCAATCAAATACTGCTTGAAACTTTGGCTCAGTGTAACAGAGAACATGCAGCAGTAGCTGTCATCTCAGGGCCAGCAGTGCAGACCAGACGTCTGGTATTGGGGATGTCTCTCTCTCAAATGCTTTTATACTGCTGGAAAAAGTGCTTTATTTCCTCAGCTTATAAACATGCATCAGGCACTACTTCCAGGACCAGAGAAGATATATTGAGAGAACAGGGATACTGGGCTTGCTGTCAGATTTGATGATTTTAGTAAAATCTGCTGTCACAATAACATGAATATAGCTGTTCTGACTTGTCCACAGAGTTCACTGAGGAGAACAAAACCAGATGCAATTGATCTTTCTAAACCTCACTGCCTTGATTGATCCATACATTCAAGAGGCAGGGTATCTTTGCTGTCATAAACCCCAGAAAATCTGTGCAACCTCGTATTAAAAAAACAAAGGCATTGAAATTTATGAGAGCAGCTAGGAAAGCAACTGAGAAGTACTGGTTTGGGGAGCTGCCAGCCAGCACCTCAAGTGACTGATCTAACAGAGTCCATCAGTCTCCCACGTGCTGCTAGCTCGGCCCTCACAGTCATTTTTAAGGCAACAATTGTCCTAGCAAATCAGCAATATAATTTAACTACTACTGTCTAACCTAGTTTGAGGGTCATCCATTTTCTAGAGTCACCAAATTTTATTTTTTTATCCATAATACCATTATACCAAAACATACATACATTTAAGAAAAAGAAACACCTTTATAGAAATGTTGATAGTGCTTCGAAATCCTCCCAGCTGGGGCTGTTAGACATTACTGGAGGTCTCCCCACTTGAAAATTCCCCCGTTGCACTGGGCAGAACAAATTTGACGTATCTGCTCTTCTCCCAGCCCCTCCTGATTCGCAGAAGTCTGTGCTGGATGCAGGGCAAACTGAAGATGACTTTTGCAATGATGACAGTGCATGGGACCAGCAGTGTGAGGGTGTAGGTTGGGGGCAGGTAGAATTTGTACTGGTTCTCATCGAAGGCCCTCGACCAGCCGTAGGTGAGTGTGTGCAGAGTGCTGAGCACCAAGGCAATAAATCCCAGGGAGGACTGAAAGGAAAAGAAACACACACCAGTTAGCAGAGGACCTTGTGCCTGGCTGTCTTCCTGTATTTTTGACATTATTTTCTAAGTGTACATGACACAGAGAAACGGGTACTCCTGCATTTCCTGGGCAGAATAAAACATGGGTGGAAACCTTTCCTGGGTAGTGTGCCAGACTGCGTTTTTCTTTGTCTAATCAGAGGTTAAGTTTGACATTAGCAGGAATTTCCCAGAAAGTGCTGCCAGCTCAGCAGAGGGGAGGGTTCCTGCATCCTGTGAAGCAGCAGGAGCCCCCAGCCCCTGCTGAGCAGGTGGGCACAGGCAGCTCCCAAGGGCTCCTCCCAAGGTCTGCTCCTGCCAGGGCTGGCTGAGGCTTCTGACCAGCAGGATGAAGCATCAGTCCTGTGGCTCTGGACCACAGCTGGCACTGCTGGGAGTGGGTGAAGCCACAGCTCCACACAGAGCAAAGACATCTTCAGGTGACTGGTGTCATCTACAGGAAAAGGAGCTTGTGCAGGCAGAAGTGCTCTGTTCTGAAGTGAGCAACAGCGCTCAAGGGTTTCCTCCTCTGTCTGAGAGATTTGTATTGGTTCAAAGGCTGTGTGATAGGCTAAACCCTTGGAATGGGGAGTCAAGAGCCCTTTATCCACTCAGGGAGGCAGCAAGAACCCAGACCTTGTTCTATGGGCAAGAACTTCCCCCATTTTCAGCTGAGATCACGCTCTCAAGCACCCACCAAGACATCTCCTCCTGAGTATTTCCAGCTCCCTCTGAGGGTTGCTGTCAAAGATAGGTTTCAAACTGTTTTCCCTCACTGATGGCTTCCTGCCAGCACCAGAGGTGGTGGCTCCTGAGCTTGCCAGCTCCCACTGCCTGCTGCTCTCAGCAGCACTGGGCACTCGCTGTGTTTCCCTTTGTACAGCCTTTGCTGCTGTGTTTGCAGAGAAAAGCACACATGTAGCATCTTGCTCTGCTGCCCTACTTTGAATGCTTGGTCTAAGCCTGAAATAACCAAATTTCAAGATGCCTAGACAGGGAAAATTTTGGTGCTTATGTCCCTAACTTAGGGAAGAAAGCCTTTACAAGCCAAAATACCTGTCTTGGTGCAGAGATCAGCAAGAAACGCAGTCTTCCTGAAGATATGTCCAGGAAAGGGGACGTGGCAGGGAAATAAGGAACCAGGGCAAGATGGGAGGAAGGACTCATTGTCTTTTGAAAAAACAGTTTCAGCTGAAGAACTACTTAATTCATTGCTTCCCCTTCTATTTTTGATTGCTGAGAAACAATTAAAAAACCCAGACAACTTTTAAGAATGTACCATGTTGTTACCAAAACCAGACCAAGACTCCTCTAAACTTCTGAGCTAATCTTTTAAGCAGCTGAGGGGACTGGGCAAGGGAGGGAAGGGGAGCTCTAAAATGAGCTACCAGAACTAGGTACTTCACTTTTACAGTATCTATCAGGCAGTCATGTGGGTGTTGCTGAGTCCTGCCAAGGCAGGGAAGAACTCTTCTCTGTGTTACAGCTGAATATTACTCAAGGTCATGCCAGGAGCTGGGAACAGAACTGGGAACTGAAGCTCAGTCCTGTGTGCAACCCCACACTTTTCCTTTCTTTCAGGCATAGATGTCCTTCTTACCAGAAGCCGTGTCCATGCCCTAAACCAAGGTGGTAACAAGCAGCAAACCCACCAGGGTCAAGACTAGCTGCATTTGGAAAATTAGGGAGGAGTTTGCTGAAATATGCCGTGGTCACAGTTGAACCTTACAGCAGGACCTGACCGTAGATCATCCATCATTTATAGGTTAACATTCTCTCCAACAGGCAAAAAAAACCCAGGGTGGCAAAAGTTTTGAAGTACCAGATTAGGACTCGTCTGGCAAAGCAGGGAAGGGAAAAGGGGACAGGGTGAATCCAGGAGCAGATGCTGTCTGCCCTGGGCAGAGGGTGCATTCACAGCCTGAGCAGGGCTCTGCATGGCAGAGATGTCAGAACTGCAGATAATGACCTTGTTCCTCTACAGTTTATCTTTAAACAGCTGCTGATACTGGGGGAGAGCAGAAGAGGAAATTAATAGGACAAAAGGTGACAAACCAGCACAGACACTCTGTGACTGACCCACCTTTGTGTGTGGATGGCGGGGATGAAACAAAAAGCCCAATGGGCAACAAACACTGCAGCAAACACATGGCTGAGCTGCTGGTGGCTGGAGACAGGGCTGGCAGCTCCTCTGACAGCAGCAATGGGCTGATGCACTTCTAGCACTAACCAGGAGTGACTGGGGCCAGCAGAGAGGCTCCCAGTGCTGCTGCTGGCTGAAGGAGCCATGGCTGCACCCGCTGCACACAGGCAGGTCTGTAAATGCACAAACTCCAAAGTTTTGCTGATTGCAGCTTGGCTCAGTATTTACAGCTCAATATACACTCAGTGCAGTACAATGCAGAGCCTGCTGAGCACCCCAGGAGGCCAATTTGCCAACGTGCTTTTAGCCCTGATACCACTCCTTTGCTCTCATTGATCCTCTCTGTGCAGTTTCTGGCTAAGAAATATTTCTGGGTTTTCTTTTAAACAGAGGTTTTTTTTTTTTTTTGTACTGTCACAACATGGGGAGTGTGGGGCCAGCAGCCCTGTAGGGTGTTAAACCTCTCTGAAAGATGCTCTATGAAGACAGTATCTTCCTGATGTAGGCTTTGCATGTATTTTCTATTCTGCATTAACTCTTCTACCTCCCCCATTTCCTTGGTTCCCTGTAATGCATCAGCAAAGGTGATCCAGTCACATGTGGCTCATTTAGAAATGCTTAGGCAGCACTGAAAGCAAAGAGTCCCTTCCTGACCCAGATATTCTGACTTGTGCAGCCATCAGTACTATGAAATTATAAACTCAATGGAAGGAGCTCTGGCCCCTCACACTGCCTCAACAGGAGGGTTAGGAAAGGTCTGATTACAGATTCTTTACATCTTATGCTACACGAACTATGAAAGAAATCAGGTCAATTCAACCTTCAGATTCCAGGAGGGCTTCTCAGGATAGGAAGGGAAAGGCAATCATACACATTTTTACTTCTCAGGCAATTAGAGTTGATTTGTAAATCACTGGGGAACATTAAAAATGTCTCCTATAAGTTGAATTACATACAAATCATTCCTGTTAGCCAGTGTTTCGATCCTGTACATTTTCTGTTAAAAGTGGACACACAGGGGAACTGTGTATCCAGTCTAACTATATTTAATTGAAATTTGTGCATGTGCAGGAGCTACTGTGAAAATTAACCTTTTTTCCTATAACTCTGGCAACAATACAAATGGGATTTTCCACCTGTCAGGCAACAGATGTGTATTTTAATACTGTGGCAGTATATGGCACTAGTACAGGTGTACACACTGGCTGCTGGAAAATGTCACACTTGGGAAGTTCTGGGTAAGGAGGGGATTAAAATGACTCCTGGATTTGCCTCACATGTGGCTTTTGGTACAGCATCTCTCAAACACCATCCAGTTCAGCTGAGATGAGAACAATTTGCATTTTCTGGAAGGCATCTGGCTGGGGCGTCTGCACTCTGCATTTCACCTCTTTTATGCTGTGGAATGCTAGAAATCCCAAATATTTGAGAAAGCAGCCTCATGCTTCACCTCTCATATTTACACTGTGCCACTGTGCATTAATTCAGGGAGGCTCATGCTGACCTATGTGAGTGTAACCTCTGGAGCCTGGAAGCAGTAGCTGTAGCTGCTCTTTTAATTTCCTCAAGGAAGGCACCACTGACTTATTGAGGAGTAAATAATTTAAAAGATCCCTCGTTTGAAAAAAAAAATAACATGGGCTCTAACATGCCAGGAGATCTGTAACCTGCTCTTTTTACATGGTATTTCCACAGTAAGGCACAATACCAGCCGTGCCTCTCCTGCATGTGATCAGCTGGGAGCTCGTGTCACGCTGTCATGCTTCATTCCATGCAGACAGAAATAGGTGCAAGTATCTTTCCATGAACTAAGCCAGCCAGTTCCCATGTGGGGCAGCCAAGAGCTATTTTGGAACCGACCATCACGGAATTGTCTGGTCCCAGTGCTGATATACCCTTGGAAAGGCTCGGGAAGGGGTCCCAAAGGGCAGATGGGACAGTTGTGTTCCACGCACTGCCTGCCACAACAGTGTTTGTGTTACAGGACACAACAGCAGCACCCTCCAGGACAGCTGCCAGGCTGCCTGGGCAGCCAAAGGGAAGTGCAGGAGGTTTCAAAGCCTCCTTCCAGGCTGCAAGGAGATACTTCCCTTCGTTTGGGATTCCTGGTATGAGATGTGTAAGTCAGGACTGATTTATCCACTGTCCCAGCAGCTGCAGCCCTCCCCTGAGACATGGTGGTGAGAATTCCTATGCTCCTACTGTCCACTCCGAAAGAGAGGTTTAAAGCCAGCTCTCCCTTCTCCTCAAGGGATGATCTCTTGGGGTCAAGCTCTCCTGCTGCAGCTCCTCTACTCTGTAAATAATTACTGGCTAGCCCACAGCAAGAGGGGAAAGAAGACAAACTGGATTGCTCGTTTGGTGGTCGGAGCACTCGTGGGAGAAGCAGGGGAGCAGACTTCAAACTCCTGCTCTAATGAATATTGAATTATTTATATACCACTGAAGAGCTTCAGCAGAGCTTAAGAGAGGCTGGATGATAGATATTCACCTCTGCATCCCTGAACCCTGCCCTCCCCTTTGGAAGGGTTAGGTGTGTGCCAGGGTGGTGCAAAGGACAGGGGAGCTGCAGGGGAATGGGGTCTGGGGGGCTCACACATGCTGGGTGCCACAGGGGTTACTGCAGTGGGACACAAAGCCTGGTGCATGCTGAGCAGCCCTGGTGAGGGAAGCACAAGTAACCAGGGGTTTTTAGGGCTGTGGGATATGACATAGTGAGTGGGAGCTGGCCTCAAAATCAGCTCTACTGTGCAGGGGATACTTGAAAGGTTCATTCTCTGCTATCTCCATTAATTAGTACTGAGCCTGGCTCCAAATGCATCCCTGGAAAAGCTGCAGCCACTCAACATGGTGTCTGTGAACATCCCATGGGGCAGACTCAGGTCACCAAGGGAATTTGGCCCTTGGGAGCTTGGCCATCACTGCAAGTGAGGAAGGCTCCTAAACCACTGGGGAAAAACTACATTACTAATTCAGTTTTTAGAATCAGACATGGCCTTTTCACTGAAACCATACCCAGTTCTCTGTACTGTGTGGCCTCTGTCAGTTTACAGACTGCTGTAAGCCTTTTTAAACTTGTCTGTTGAACACATGGGTGCATGCCAGCTCTGCCAAACCTGCCTTTCCCCTGCACTGTCCTCCCTGGTGCTCTCCTTTTCAGCAGCTCACTGTCCCTGAAGTAAGGGCAGATCTGTGTCCTGCAGCCAGCTGTGTCCACAGCGAGTTCCCTGCCTGCCCTCCACAGCCTGGAGCTCCCTGCAGCAGCTCTGCTGCTGCTGATCCCCTTGTGGATGCCCATGACACCTTGCATTCTCCATTCTCCTGAAAAAGCACCTTCCTTAGCTAGGACAAGCCCTGTGTGAGAGCAGCACAACCCCAGGACACACCACAGCCCTCTGCCCCTCTCTGCCCCTGGGTCTCACCTCTGTGGCTCTGG
This sequence comes from Prinia subflava, assembly GCF_021018805.1. Taxonomy (NCBI): domain Eukaryota; kingdom Metazoa; phylum Chordata; class Aves; order Passeriformes; family Cisticolidae; genus Prinia; species Prinia subflava. Next base: position 30,321,057 of record NC_086252.1, read on the forward strand.
GGTGCAGGGGAGTTTTGTGCTGACACCAGGGCACAGCCTACAGCTGCCATGCCAGAGCAGGATGTGCTGGGAAAGCAGGTCAGCCCCTGCCCTGCTGTGTGAGGGCCTGACTCTGATCCTGCAGAACTCTCTGGCACCAGCAAATGTCAACTTTACCTGGATGAAACTGAATTCCCTCCAGTTGAGAGAGTTTGCGATGGATGGAAGTGAAGTGATGGCAAGTAACGACAGCAAGCCCAGGGCAATTATTCCAACAGAGATATAAATCTCCATCCTCCAGACTTCCTCCTCTACCCAGATTGTCATCTTCTTCTCCACAGCCTGGCATGACAATGAAGGTTTGTTAAAACGGGGCGCTTAGGGACAGAGGAACTGAATTTTATCTGTTTTGGTTTTGGAAGCAGGTTTCCTGGATGAGCACTGGGTCCTAGTCACACCTCCAGCATTATTTGCCTGTTTGGGAGATTTGGAAATGCTGTCTTATCCCAGAGCCATTTGGCCAAAGCTAGACCTGATCTGAAGCCTGCTGGGAAGAACTGCTGAATGCTCTCATGCCTGTAACCACAGCAGCAAGCCCCAAAGTCACATTTGGAAGGATAATTACAATGAGAACTCAGTTTAAAGCCATGAAAACAAATACAGATGCTTGAATATGCAGTAGTCTCCTAATAACCTTTGTTTTAAGTGCATTTAGGGGGGAAATTGTTCATGCTAATGGAAGGGAAGATGGGTTTTATACTGCATGGCAAAGAGGAACATTTAGAACTGTCCTCTTTAGCCCATTAAATGGGTTTAATTTACTAAACAAAGATGTTGCTAGAAAACAGGAGGTGGAGGGGAAATGAACACAGGATGCTTGCCTGGGATTAATGTGCAACTGTGGCAATTGAGAAGAACCTGCTCAAGGCTGGAGCTGAGAGGCTGGGAATGGTGTTTGATGGATGCTCTGAACAGCCACGGCTGCCAAAACCAGCCATCCTGCTCTGCTCTGCCCCCACAGAGCCCCTTCCCTCCTTTTTGGGGCAAATATTTGGAGTCACTCACACATATGCCCCAGCACAGAAAGCAGAGTGGTTGTGGGGTAATTCCTTGACCCCATTCCCCCCTCAGCTGCAGGAAGCCTCTGCCATCCCAGGAGGGAGCAGTGTGGAGCAGTGAGAAGTCAGGGGCAGGAAAGAGCAAATCCCATCTTCCCATGGTACTGCCGAGTTACAGAGCTGGCTGAACTGCCTGAAGGCAGCAATCTCACACTGGATAAACACTGCTGAGAGTGTCCATAAAGCAATAAAGTCTTTCTCCATTTCCTTGTTCCTATATAACCAGTTCTTCACCACCATTTTGTTAAACTCCTGCAGGCACACGGTCATGGGGACACGGAACACACTCTGGGTTATGATTTGGTTACTCCAGCAGGCATGATTATGAACATCAGTGTGAACAAACAGGGCTCTCCCACGATTTTGGAAGCTGGAGGGATCTCTGCTCTTCTTACCACTGGATTTCCCCTCTCCTAGCATTTTTCCTGCCTCCGACCTAGTCTCAGACACACCAGATTCAGGCAAGGCTGTTTTCCAAGGCTTGCCAGGGTTTCTGGGGAGCAGTGGCATGGGGGTTGACCCTATCCCTGGCTGTAAATGCAGAGGGAGCTGTGCATCCAGGGAGATGGCAGGTCCTCAGCACAGACAGGTCAGTGCTCAGTCCGTGGCGTGTGGCTGACCTGTGGGGGAAGTGCTCGTAGAGCTAACACCTTCTTCCCACTGCCCCACACCTGCTTTGGAAGACAGACGAAAAAACCAAGCTATTAAGCCCCCCACCCAACATCTGCATGAGCTGAGGAGATCCCTGGAGGTGCTGAGCAGCCCCGTTACCTGCTTGACGGCCGTCTCGATCAGCAGGTAGCGGTGGGAGCGGCGCATGGGCAGGCACAGGCTGTACACGGCGTGCAGGGCTGCGCACAGGAAGCTCAGGAGACCGATCTGCTTTCGGTGCTGCAGCCACTGGTCCAGCCAGTCCGGGAAGCGCCTGTACTTGGTGCCGTAGTAGAGCTGGGAGCAGGCTGCCAGCACCCCGGGCAGGTAGACCAGAGACAGCATGACGTAGGACACGCAGGGCAGCGTGGTGTTCATCACCTCGATGGGGATCTTGTACAGCTTGTTCTTCTGCTCCCTGATGTAAGGGTGGATGACCTGCCGGATCAGGTTGTAGGTGAAGAAGCAAAGAAAAAGCCCCAGAGCCAAAAAGACGGGGATTTTCCAGGCTGGCAAGAGGCGCAGGGGAATGTTCTCGATCTCACGGGCTGAGGACATGCAGCCCATGTCCACAGGGGTGAATCCCATGATTTGGGCAATTTCTGCTACGGTGCGCTTGGCTTCTTGGTTATTTGAGCAGATCAGAACCTGCAAAGAACAGAAATACACACACAGGGCAAAGAAATCAGGCGGCTGGGATCGAGTGCATTGGGAGGGATTCTGTGTCACAGGGAGCCTACGTTATTCCACTGAGCATCACAATTCCTGGCAGGCTTTTTGACAGGGATTTACCATGGCTGAAAAAAACCTCTCTCCTGGACAGGTTTCCTTTCATGCATGCACTGCCATATTGTTTTACTGGCTCTGTGTAGATAAACAGACACCTGAATAATACTTTTCACTTAGGCAAATGCTCCAAAGACTACAAAGTGTGAACTGAGTGAAGGTACTTCATTTCTGGACAAACAAATGCAGAAGCTAAGGGGTGATCTCTGGATGTCAGCACTCAAGACTCCTTCTGGAGCCCAAGGCCATTTGCTGATGCTGCCAGACCTCAGCTGCTGAAACAGTTGGGATTCAGCCCTTGCTGGAAGAAAACAATACCTGCTTATTTCCATCCCTGGCACCTGACTGCAGCGTCCACGCAGAAACCACATTGAAGCCCTTCACCACGGTGCAGGCTGGGAACAGGGAGGCCAAGTACTCCGCGTTGGACTCCTTGCGATGGTTGATCTCGGTGTTGTTACTGACATCCACCAGGATCTTGCCCACCAGCACATCAGCCAGGTCACACAGGGTGGAGTAATGTTCCCTGAAAACGGCCACGAAGATGACGTCCGCCTTCTTCACGGCCTCGGCCTGGAAGGTGACCTCTGCTGCAGCAGGGAAGAGGCTGGCTTTGCGCTTGGGGTTGCGGCTGCCGACCACCACCTTGAAGCCGGAGCACACCAGGCGCACGGCCAGGGAGCGCGCAAAGTCCCCGCTGCCCAGCACGCCCACGGTGCGGCCGGCCGGCGCCGGGGGGCTGCACTCACCCTCCGTGCTCCCATGGCCCAGCAGAGGCTTGGCCATGTCTCCTCTGGACATCCTGGCAGGGAAAACAAGGAGAAATGCAAATTCACCACAGAGGTCTCGCTGAGACCCAGACCACATGTGAGGTCACAGGGGAAAATGCCACTTAGGCCACTTAAACATATGTTTTTGGTCCCACTAGCCAAACCTATTTGCCAATGTGCAGTAATGTACAGGCACCACTGGAGGGGCACAAAACACCACGCTGGGTTGGAAGGTGAAGGGTTTTACAGAGGTTTCCCAGGGTTGTGTGATCCAACTCCTGCTGGATGTACTCATCCATCCTCTGCTGTCCTTCATGCTGGCATCTCACACTGCAAAGCCAGGCCAACACTAACAGCTATCAGGACCAGAAACTCTGAGATTCCCATGGAGCTACCAGATGTCTCCTAAAGAAGGGGTCCATGAAGATCCCTGAGACTACATTTGGAAAAGCTGGAGGGGTGCTTCTGATTTGCCAGAGCAGAATCAAGGTAGGAAGTCAACTGAAATGAAAGTGTCCTAAAAGTGGTAAACGAAGAGAGTTGCAGCCCTTGCCTGTTCCAATATTTGGGTCTGGCAAGCGCTGTTTGCTTCAGCTCTTTAATGAGTAATGAGACCTTACTCGTGACATTTAAAAAATATATTAAAACATGATGGGATTTGCTCATGAAAGATCTTGATGAGCTTTACAAACGTTAATGAATTTTGCCCTGTAACAGATTAGATATTGAGGGCATGGAGAGGGTTTAAGCAGATCAATAAATTCACAGGCAGCACAGCAGCTGAACCTGGAGGTCAGAAGAAACTCAGGCAGGGAACAGCCAGACTGCTCATGGGCTTTGTCAGTGGCTCAAATCTGCCTCCCAATTTAAGGAACAGCAAATTTACCCTAAAGGAATAGCAAATTCCCAAGGGTGAGATTTTTAAAGGGTTCAGAAGGCGGCACACGGAACTTACACACCAGGACATTTGGCTTCGTATTGGCACACTGCTAGAGATTAAAATAGAGACCATAATTAACAGACTTGTGGCATACTGGGGGTGGAGACAAATTGGCTTTGGTGGAGTGCAGTCTTGCCTTGTACCTGGTCAAGTTCTTTCAAAGTGAAGGTGACCATTTGGATGGGGTGGCCTGATCCCTGGTGCACGTGTGTTTTTCATAGGCTTTTGGAAACATCCTTCACCCCAGGCTCTTCTGGGATTGGCACAGTAGTGGTGCAAAGGGGAAGGGTGCTTCTGCATGAATAGTTACCAATGGGAAACAAAGGCTGGGAAGAAATAAATGATTTTCATAATGGGAATAGGTTGCCAAGGGATTTCCCTGAGGATTTATGCTGTTCAACATGCTCATAAGTGATCTGGGAAAGGGAGTGAATATTGAGGAGATGGAACTCATGCATAGTGATCACAGAATCATAAAATGGCTCAGGCTGGAAGGGACTTAAAGATCATCTACTTCCAACCCCTTGCCATGGGCAGGGACACCTTCTACTAGACCAGGCTGGTCAAAGCCCCATCCAACCTGGTCCTGAACACCTCCAGGGATGTGGCATCCACAGGATCTCTTTGCAACCTGTTCCTGTGCCTCACCACTCTTATACTCAAGAATTTCTTCCTAATATTGACTCAAAATCATTTAAGACAGTCAATCTTTCTTGTGAAGAATCTGCAAAAGGATCTCCTCATTCTAAGTGCCTGCACACCAAAGTTCACTACAGACACTGGAGAGACATGGCAAGAGCTGCCTGTGGGCATAAACTCCCCATACCATATATACACTTAATGAGCTGTAAATTTGTTAAAAGCACTCAGAAAAATGATCAAAGGGTCACATTAGTATGAAAACACCAGCCTGGTGCCCCCTAGCAGACAAACATCAAGCACAGCCAAGTTACTGGAGGAGATCTCTCACACAGCAACCATGATCTCAATCCTGCTCCTCACTGAATGCCTGCAAATCACCTTCAGCAGATGGACTTTGAAACTGTAATTCACTGTCCTCGTAGAAACCCACCATGGTTTCAGTGACAATACTGTTTTTATGGCAGAGGTCTGCCTGATCTCCTTGCCTCTCACCAAGCACCACCTTGTCCCAGAGACTAAAAGGTGTGCTCATGGAAGAAGTGCAAACAAGTGCAAAGAAGTGCATGGTGCCCCATAAAAACACATATCCGCTGTATAAATACAGAGATCAAACAGCACACTGCAGTTCTGCTTATTCCACTAAAAAAAAAAAAAAAAAAAAAAAAAAAAGGTGAAATAAACATAGAAAAGGGAAAAAGTGAGAAGGATGACACTCAGATCTCTGTCTGCAAAGATTTTTTTTTCCTTGTCTCTTCTTAACAGAAGCTTTATCACACACTCACTGCTTTACTTTGTAGAAACCTTGCTTCATCTAAATTTATTCATGTCCAGAACTATTTGTTCTAAGGCCAATGCTATTGTTCAGAATAATTAGCTTGTTCTCCCATACCCCCCTCCCCTTTTTCACCACCTGTGCACACAAAATATTAGCCCAAAATAAAGAAACATATCTCTGGCTCTCAGCCATGGGTGGAGAAATCAGCATTCAGGGTGACAAAGTGATTGTTACCCACAGACTCAATTCATAATCGATTTAAGGCACCTCAAAAGTTTTCTCTGTGGTCCCACTGGGATATAAATGTTGCTGCAAGCAGTTTTTTTTACAATGTGTTTCCCCTGTCCTGCAGCTGCCACTGAACATGTAGAGAGATGTTGGCAACGTTTGGAGATAAACATCTTTGCTGTCTCCAGTTATTTTGATTAAAAGGGATGACAGAATTAAACAGCCTTTGAAGTCAGCAAGATAGTTACAAAGTAGGAAGACTCAAAATCTTTTCTGTGAATTTTGGTGTGATTATTTCAGTCATGCTCTGACTGGTGGGGCTTTGGAGCAGGACTCATCCCTGCTGCAAGCCCTTGGTGGGATGGTCCCTGGTGCTGGCTGCTGCCTGTGGGTTGCATTGCTTCATTGCCATGCACTGAAATCCTCCTGAGAAAGGAGGGGAACGTCCCTCTTTCACCACAAACACATTTCACTGACACAAACACTGTGGTCTCTGCCTGACAGATGCCTGGCAATCGACTGTCTGATTAGGCAACAGCTTTTTTTTCACTTCTGTATCTCTGGGGAGCACACAGACCCCCTGCCACCACCCCTGACTTACTGTGTCTACGCTGCTTTTTCTGCACCTGTGGACAACATGTCACCTGCTTGAAACTTTCCTTCCCAAAGCTAATTCACCACAGCAAGGTCAACCCATCCAGAGCTGGTACAAAGTACCATGGCCAGGATGCTGCAGAGTCACTCAGAGGCAGAGGAGGCGATGAGTGAATATCATGGTGCTTGGACACATCTTTAGCATCTCCAGACTTAGATAAACCCCATTTATTGATCTTCCTTACCAAGCAAACTGCATCCCTGCTGAGTTACAGCACGTGTAATCCAATGAGATCGGTTTCTTACCAAGGAAGCTACAAGATGATTTAAAGCACAGCCCAGTGGGAACAAACAAGCTCCAATTCTAACTGGGCAGCAGTTCCCTAACTAAAATACTGAATGCAATGCACAGCTGCCCTTCAGCTGGTCCGTTCATTACATCAGTGCTGTGTCCAGCTGCAGCACACTTGTTCCCATGTGCAGCTCAGTGACTGCATTGCCATTACTGCTATTAATTGCAGGGCAATAGCAGGGATAGGCAGTGAGCAAGATGGGGAGCTCCCCTCAGCTGGGCATGCTACAGAAACTGTCCAGAAGGCAACTTCTGCCCCAAGAACTGGGATCAGACAGACAGCAGCTGCATGAAATGAAGCAGTCAAGTCTTTGTTGCCCAGGCAGAGGGAGGGAGGGGTTCTCACAGAAGAAAACCAGGGATAATTCTACGCATTTTGCACCTGAGGCTTGGCAGAGGCTGTTAGCTTAGGCTCGGTGCCAGGCAAACAAGGTTTTACTGCCTCTCTGCCCACACTGAGAGGCCTCACTCAGGTTCTGCAGCAGGACAACTGCTCTGGATGGAGCTGGGCTGCAGGAGCCCACTCAGGTGTCCCTGGGCTCACAGCAGAGTCAATCTGCAGAGCAGATCATCCCCTGCAGCTACAGGGGAATGGGCACATTTGTTATCCTCTTTCAACAGACGTGGGGGAAGGAGATACTAACAATGATGGGACTCCAGCAAGTTTGTCTGGGGTGACTCAGATATCTTTGACCACGTCTTTAACAATGAGACCATCTTTTGGGGCCCCTTTCACATCCTCTGGTGCAGGAGGATAGCTTAGCTAGTTCCTGTAATTCACAGTCCAGAGGTTTTGGAGCTGCACACCCTGAAGAAGGATGGACCTGTGGTGGCAAGGCGTGAGCTTTGGTTCAGTTCTGGACAAAAAAAATCAAGCTTCATTTCAATGCCCTGGTATTCAGATTTATCAGATAAAACACAACTTAGTTTCACCATAACTCTAATAAAAAGGCAGTGTTTTAAACTGCTGAAGAATATGGCAGCAATCTCATACAGAGCTCCAATGAATGCCCTGTCCAGTGAAACCAAACCGGTTCCTGTTTGCACAGAAACTCATCTTTGAGCTCAGCCTCACATACTCAGTCTGCACCACCTTGGCTAAAACAACTGCTTTTGTGTCTTCCCCCAAAGTCAGTGTTTGTTTGGACTGACCACAACTGAGTCTGCACAAGCTGTGGACTCAACCCGTGCAGGTCATCAAAGAGCGTCTCTGTGCTTCAGCTTCTGCTTGGGTGCTACTCGAGATAAAGCACATGATTATTAGACATTTTCCTTAACGAGCACAAGGGCTGAAAGACCAGCAAGGCACATGAGGAATCGGGTGATGCAGCAGAGCCTTTGGTCAGGGCTCTGCAGAGGAATGTTGTGATTTCTGCACTGGGAAGGGCCCTTTGGGCCCTGCCAGCCATGGTCCCACAAACACACACACTCCAGGGACAGGGCTGATCTCTGTCCCCAGGGGACTTCCAGGCTACATGGGGAGACCTTTGAACCATGAAGCCAAAGCCCTCCAGCCTCTGTTTGCAGAGCACCCCTTGCTGTGTTAACCCTCCAAAAGCCCCAGCTGGAGAGGAGCATTCAGCACCTGAAGTGTTCCACTCAGGTCTTGCTGTGGGCAGAAATACTTTTTTTTTGTTTTTTTTTTTTCCTCCTACCACCATTTTATTTCCAGGGAAAATCAAATGTTTAAGCCTCTTTCTCACACACAGAGCATCCCTCCCAGGAGCACAGCAAGTGCCATGAACCTGAACCTGTTGGAACTGGAACAGATTTAAGTAATAAAAGAGCTTATCCAAAGCTGCTTTAATCTCAGCTCTGGTGCACATTTCTGGAGCCCTTTCAGTCCTGCCCAGGCTGACTGGAAATGACTTCCCCGGCTCTACCCAGAAGAGAGTCAGGGAAACCACACTTGCTGCCCTTTTGCTTGCCCCTTTTCTTTCTCTTTTCAAAGCAGAGTTATCTCCCGAATGGCGCAAACCAGGAACTGGCAGAGGATGCAATTCACCCTTCCAGAAAAGCCATGTTGCAAACCCACCTGGGCTGCCAGCCAGGGCGTGAGAATGAGGAAATGCTGGGAGCTGGGCTGTCCCCGCTGCTGCCCTCCAGCCCGTTCACCCACAGGCACAGGGGACAGGGATCGGGGGGCTGTGCACCCCAGGGTGCTGGGGTGGGGAGGTGGGACAGGGACCTGCAGCAGCTGGTCCTGCCCTGACTGGCATCACGGGGTGCTGGCTGTGTGCACTGCCATGCAGCGGGGACAGAGCTGCTGTGGGCTCCGAGGACTGCTCTGACCCCACACCTGCCAGGGGACCTGCAGGGCTGCTGTGACCCCACGCCTGCCAGGGGACCTGCAGGGCTGCTGTGACCCCACACCTGCCAGGGGACCTGCACGGCTGCTCTGACCCCAGACCTGCTGGGGGTCTCCAGGAGTTGCCACACGGCCCCCCTGCAACTGTTCTCCACCCTGATGCACTCTGCATTCACAGGTCCTCATCCCTCCTCCTGCCCCAGGGCAGCTCTTTATCTGATTACCTCATTTATCAGGTATTTATCTGCTAAAACCACTTCCATAAGCTCCTGCAGAGCCTTGCTTTCTCTCCTCTTTATCTCTCAATCCAGTTAACTTTATCCCGTCCTCTTTTACCCCCAAAGGACATGGCAAATGATTTGCCTTCTCCTCTGCAGACACATTCTGTATTTGGAAGACAGGTTTCACATCTCCCTTCAATTTTTCCTGCACAAGTGAAACCCAACTCTTTCATCAGAGCTGTTATTTACCGAATGCCCAACAACCCAGCCTCTGTTCCTTGCTCTCATTTTTCTTGGAGGATGCCCAGAACTGCATTTTCCAACTGAGCCCCTAAAAGGCACCACCTGGAGCAGAGCGGCTGCTTCCCCACAGCACCACTTCTCTTTTTTCAGCCCAAGAAGATTGTTTGCTTTTGCACAACCGTGTGCCCCTGTTGACTCATGGGGCACAGTGTCCCTGTCCCCTGGCTGCCCGTGACCACTGTCTGCCTGGTCGCTCACCCGGTGTCCAGGCGGTCACTCAGTCCTACCACAGAGGACAGAACATGTGCCCTGCTTTTTTAAACCAGCTCTCCACAACCTTCAATTCTTTGTCTTATCTCTAAAGAGTTTCCAGTCCCCCCTAGCTCAGTGTCACCTACAAATTCAGTATGTGCCTCCCTGCTCCATCATACACTAATGAAAACACGGCCTGACAAGCACTGACCCTCCCAACTCCATACACCCTCTGGTTTATACACTGAAAAATATTGAGAATGTTGTTTTTGGAAGCCAGCAGTGAAGCCTAAGGCATGTCCATGTCCCTGACCACAAGATGGTCTTCACCAGGACCAAAATTCAAAAATATCTTTTAGAATGGGGGAAAGTAGAGGAGAAAGAGCTACCAGAATTTCCTACAGGGACAAAATAACCACTTTTTCCCACACAAGCTCAGACATTTTGGCTACAGTTCTCCTATAGAACAGCACCAGCCCGTGATCACTTTGCAGTTTATCCTATCCCCAAGGATTAACCCTCCATTTTAATGCTGTGCAGGAAAAGTACCTATCTATGATAAACAATTGAAAAACAAACCTTTGGCCTGTTTTCATCAATATGATGTACTTTAAAGCACAGTTACCAACAGGTTCTGCCACAGACATCCTCAAACTTTTGTCCCCAAGTTTGCCTCCATTTGCAGTACCACTTCTCTGCAGCAAATCCTTGTCTGAAGAACTTCCTCTGCTCTTCTGCAAAAACATCTTGCTGCCTGTGCCCACTGTGTTGGTAGAGTAATGAGAAGCCTGAGAAAGACCTACCCTGTAATAAAACATCATGAAACAGGAATGTGAAAGTCTGGGAAATCCTGAGGTTTCACTGTAAGACCGTGGAAGGCACAGACCTGAAGCAAGATGGAATTTGCTGGAGCAGTGCTGATGCTGACACAGCACACAGGAGCTGATCTGGCTGAAGTGACTCTGAATGAGAAGGTTATTTTCTCAGCTTAGCATCTCACAGTTGTTAAGTGACATAAAGGGGTGGTTTACAACAACTTGAGGCACTGTACTTAAGTCTTATATGGCCTCTCTTGCTTCCTTTTGGGGTCTTCATTTTCTTGCTGCTCTTACCAAGTTAACAACTCAGTGACTCACCCATTTCTGGGCCTTCTCTTTCTCAAGTGTGAGAAGAGCAGGAAAGCAACCCAAAGCCTGGATGGTGGAAGCTTCTCAGGTAGATCTAGTAATTCCCTGCAGGCAGACATGATGAGGTGTTCCTGCCTAAAATGAGCTGGGGCTTCCACCCTTCTCCAGGCCTACAGAGATGGCAGGACCTGACTTCAGCAGTCACCACAGGGAGCTGGCAGGCTGCAGCCTCTTTAAAACATCTTTGTTTCTTTCCAGGAAAGACATGGAGGAATTGTGCTTCGTGTGCATGGAAATATTTGTGTTGGCTCTTCCCGTGCCGCAGCGCCTGTCAGAAGGGTCTCCAAGATCAGCACTCTCTTGCCTCTCTGATTTTGCTTCACCCAGTCACTCAGAAGATGCACAGGACCACACGGGGAGAGGATGGCCTGGGAGGCAGTGTGGGGTGAAGCCACAGCCCATGGCAGAGGGCCAGCTCATCTCCTGCTGATCTGTTTTTCCCCCTTCACGGAGCACAGGCATGACACACAGTACAGAGGTAGCTCTGAGCCAGCCCTGAATAAGCACAGTGGTGAGAACAGGAAAGGCAAGGAATGTAGGGCCATGTACTGCCTCTTCTGATTTTCCCAGCAGCTCCTGGGAAGCTCCTGGGAGAGAGGCAAACACAACTGGCTGACCAGGTAGTTCATCTTTGGGGATCCAGATGGGTGGGAGAGAGATCAACTCGCTGCCCTGAGGTGCCAGGACCCCACAGCCTTCCCCTTCCTCTCACACAATTTCCCTTCAGTCCAGCATCCTGCACAGCAGATCCAGCTTGCTTCACCTTTTCCCCTGTGCTGGCAGGGGTCCTGCAGGTCAGCCCAGAGAGACAAATAGGTGCAGTGTGAACAAAATGCTTCCCTCAGGGCCCCCAGGACTTAGCGAGACCCCCGTGTACTGGACAAGTACAAACACCATGGATGTCACCACTGTGCCAAGCTGCACTGGCACAGGTTCTGTCCTGTATCTAACCCCAACATAAGAAGGATGTGGACCTGCTGGAGTGAATCCAGAGAAGGGTCACAGAGATGCTCTGAAGGCTGGAGCCCCTCTCCTATTAAGACAGGCTGAGAGAGTTGGAGTTGTTCAGCCTGGAGATGAGAAGGCACCAGTAAGACCTTAGAGCAACTTTCAGTACCTGAAGAGAGCTGGAGAGGGACTTTTTACAAGGGCTGTAGTGGCAGGATAACAGGGAACGTCCTTACAGTGAAGGAGGGCAGGTTTATATAAGATATAAGGAAGAAATTCTTCACTATGAGGGTGCTGAGGTGCTGGCACAGATTGCCCAGAGAAGCTTTGGATCACCCATCCCTGGAAGTGTTCAGGATCAGGCTGGACTGAGTTTAGGGCAACATGGTCTAGTGGAAGGTGCCCCTGACCATGGTGGGAGTTGGAATAAGATGATCTTCAAGGTCCCTTCCAACCCAAACCACTCTGCAGCTCTATGACCTGTTAGTGCTTGCACATGATCAGCAGTTGGTACCAGCCTCCTTCAGTGGTGGACATGTTATCTACAGACCCCAATTCTTGAACCCTACATCCCATGGGTAGCTCTTAGGACATTTTTTCCAAAGACTACAGAGGTGTATTCATACTAAATGGAAATCCATGTGTTGCCACAACCAAGGCTTTAAAGAGACTCACTGAAAATCTGAGAACCTGCAAAAAGGATAGGAGGAATTTCTGTCTCAGTACCTTAAACCCCAGGAAAATTTTCAAACTGTTTAGGCCCCAGAGTATGTAAAGGCTTTTGGAAATGTGTTGGGAGCTCCCACATCACTGACATACTTTCAGAAGCTTTTTACTTTCAGTTAAGTGACAGTTCACTTAAATGAAGATGGGAAGCTGCTTAATCCACTGTAGGTCTGCATAGAAAAATCTATGAAGAAGCATTAAATTCGAATGTCATTTTTTTCCATTATGATGTTGAAAAAAAGCTAACTCTAATCAGTGATGGTAAACTTATAGATAACAAATTGGTGTGTTTTAATTCCTGGTGTGTGATATTTCTTATCACAACTGCCACTGCCTTTCCCACCTCTCAAGAGAGCTGGCATGGCTGGCCTACTTCTTCCATCATCGGAAAAAATGTGTTTCCCCTGAATCTAAACCTACTTCTATTTATGGGTGTGATGTTACAAGATCACAGTCAAAGCATAGTTCTTAACAATAAAAAGCAAAACAATCCCCAAACAAAAATAAAAAGCAAAATAAACGAAAAAAAATTATTATGCTGTCAAAGAGCATGTTTTCCTGGGGTTTGATGTGGTTTTGTTAAACACAGACTTGTTGAGTCATCAACATTTTCTCCTTTACAATCACAGGGAAAATCAAATATGTGCAGTAACTGCACATGTATATAAGTGCATCTTATATTACTGTAAATTTGTTTCATAGCAAATGTGATTTTAGAAGAAGAAAAATCAAAAGCTTGATGCAGCATTTAAACCTTATTAGTCCTGTATTTCCTCAGCCCACAGGAGTATTGATGCTGTAGGCGACAGCCTTCCTCTCCTGCTGTCTCTCTGTTTGGTTTCTTGCCACAGGAGAATTCTCTGTGTGTTAGTTTTATTTCGACTGCTCTGATGGAAATGATCTGGGGTCCTCTACACCCCTCTGCCCAGCTCAGGCACTATGAACACAAACTCTCCCCCAAGCTCCCCGGTGTCCATCCATCATGGGCAGATGTCACACCCTGCACAGGGCCACAGGACAGGGACAGTCCCATCCCCGCTTCCATCACCTGTGGGATGTCCCTGCTACAAAGTCACCTCTACAATTCCTTCACAGCTTTCATCCCTCGTTACTCTTACACGGATCAAATGCTGAAGCCCCCTCCCCAAAAGCATTCAACCTTTGTAGCTTTTAAAAGTCCCTACATCGGTTCAGAAACCCCACAGCCGCTCCCTGCTCGCCTCTGAGGGATCCTGGGCCCTGGCCAAGATTTTCCCCAAGTTTTTTTTTTTTTTTTATATCTCGGTGCTGATTTCTCCCTGGCTGGAAGAAGCCACTCATCTCCTGAAAGCATTCAGCGAGCTGAGAATGAAAAGTGAAACCTAAGCGCCAAGTGCTGCTCCCTGAGGAGCACAGCCTGAACATCCGACTGTCCGTCCATCCATCCATCCATCCATCCATCCATCCATCCATCCATCCATCCATCCATCATCCGTCCCTGCTGTGCTCACGGGGACCGCATCATTCGGCACAGCGAGCCCGATCCGTTCCGGGGGTTTGTGCCCGGAGTCCCCGCACGGATGTGTCCAGCAGGCATGGGAAGGAAAGCGCTTCCCGCGGGCACCCCGCACCGCAGCCCAGCGGACCTGCCGGGGCCGAGCATCCCACCGACCTCCCCACAGTGACCACCCGGACCGAGACACACCGGCCCCGGCAGAAATCTCCGCCCGGGACCCGGCCCCAGCCCCAACATCAACCCTCGCACCGAGGCGGCCGCGTCCGAAAGCGCCCTGGGGGCCGGAGCCCCTGCCCGAGCCCCGGGGCTGAGCGGGCCAGCCGGGGACTGCGGGGACCCCGGGCCGGGGCTCGGCGGCGGGGAAGCCCCGCTGACCCGGGACGTTCCCCCGGGCAGGACAGCCCCGGCGGCGCCGAGCCGAACCGAGCCGAGCCGAACCGAGCCGAACCGAGCCGAGCCGAGCCTCCCCTCCCTGCACGTCCGGCGCGGGCGGTGCCAGCCCGGTGGCGCTGCCAGCCCGGTGGCGGTGCCAGCCCGGTGGCGGTCCCTCGGCGCTGCCCGTGCCCCGCCGTGCCCGTCCCCCGCTCCTCACCTCTGCGCGGCGGCGGGAGGGCGAGCGGCGCCGTCCGGGAGCGGCGAGCGGAGCCGTGATGTCAGGCCGCGGGCCCCGCCCTCCTGCCCATGTGCCCGCCGGGGCCGCAGGCAGCGCCGGGCTCGGCACAGCCCGGCACGGCACGGCCCGGCACGGCTCGGCACGGCTCGGCACGGCCCGGCTCAGCGCCCAGCCCGGCCCGGCCCGGCTCAGGGTGAGGGCGCGGGGGCGCTGGGACCCCCAGCCCCGTCCCCGCAGTGCTGCCCGGGCGTCACTGCCGTGCCCAGCTTAAACACGAGCGGGCAGGAGGGCATCGCTGCCAGGGCAGCCCCGCCGTGCCCATTACAGACAGGAGTCGAAGGCAGCCCTTAATTCTCTGTTTATAAACTCATTTCAAAGCCAGCCGGTGTCTCATTTGAATGGGCGGGTGCGCCTCTGCCCCTGCTATCAGGGGCCGTGCACTCGCTGTGAAAAGCTGTGCCGCCAGGCGTGGAGCAGATAATAGTTCTCCCCCCGCGCTGCCAAAGGCTGTCCTGCCGCAAACACCCAACCCTGCCGCACGGCCCCGCTGCCACAGACCGCAGGCAGCGCTCCCAAAGCTGCCGGAGCTGGCACCAAAGGGAGAATCCCCAGGCAAAAGCAGCGGGGCAAACCCACAGGGACTTGAAAACAAATCCCTCTGGAGCTTTGGTTTGCTCACTCAGCAGAGGAGAGGAGCACGGAGGGAAGACACCTGAAGGGATTGTCTCATCCACCAGAAGCGTGGGGACGCGGTTGCTGTGTGTGTTGAAGCCTGGGCAGGGGGATGTGCAGCCCCTCTGAACCCAGCCCTACGTGCTTCACCGCCCCTGCACTCAGGAGGATTTTCCTAATCTTTGCCAGCTGCCATCTCCTCTGTGTCCTCCTTGCACACAGGATATGTCTTCCGTGGATGAAACAAGCCCCGCTTTTTTTCCTCTCTCGGGCAGGCTGTGATTTTAACTATCTCAGCCCATTCTCACCACTCTCCTATGCAGATATCCCCCTTCTGCAGTTTCTGTGCTGCCTGCGAACAGGCCCAGATGCCAGCCAGGACTGTCGCAGCTTGCAAGGGTACTCGTCACCTCTCACATCCATGGGGTGGGAGATACAGAAACCTGCAGATGTGGGGAGGCTTCAGCAAAGATGTGGGGTTGCTAGGGAAAGTTCCTGTAGGGGACTCCCAGTGGCTGGACTCGGGATAAGAGAGCTCCAGAGGCTTGGGATGTTCAGGCTGCAAACTTCGAGATGCTGTGAGTTCCCTGGGTACTGGACAATATTGGAGAGGTGTGAAAATCTATTGACATGGTTAGGAGAAGGAGGATCATTGGGATAGCTGTACTTCATCACACCTCTGCACAGGCCATCTGTGACTAAATGCATGTGGAAGAATGAGATTACTCCTTAGCCCCTTCTTGCCTGTAGTGGCCCCAGCCTCCTCATGCCTATCTTGGTGATAATTTATATGCCACAATCAGCTCTTTGTGGAGACTGAAGGACAGAAATCGTTGAACTGTCCTGCACCTGCTGTATCTTGTTACCTGCACCCCCACATTATGTAAAGGACAAATTTTGCTTTTAAATTTGTTGACAAAATCCGTCGTCATTGCCTTGGCCACTGCAATTCATCTTACAGATTCCTCTTTGCTCTCTCAGCTCTCTGCACTGTGTGGGTCTCCCCCTGTGCCTGTTTTCCTGCATGGGGCAAGGCTGCTGCCATGGAGGTATGATCACTCCTGTGAGCAATGACCAACCCTCTGGAAGCACTGAAATCAACTTCTCCTTTTTTAGATTGCACTTCCTTTTTTGTAAATTAGCAAACTTTTCACTGAAACACCCTCTGTTTTTCCACATTTATGTCACAGAGAAGTGCCTCAGAATGAACACAAATTTTATGCCTGTTTTCCTCTTCTCAAACCTGTGCCTAGCCCTGTCCTGTTTGCTGGACAGTTTGAGCCCTGCAGCTCCATTTTTTCTTCAGCCATCTCAGTAGGCAGCTAAGGCTTCCCCAGCTCCCAGCCCGTGACTGGCTTTCTTGGTTGCTCAAAAGATTCTCTTGGGAACTGTGTTTCTGATGAGAGATCTGGTGTGGGCTTGCAAGTTGGGTTAATTTCTCTTCTACCCAGAGAGACCCAATGTGCCAGCATTGTGCTGAACTTGGCCATTGTTTCTGGGTGTATTTCTGGTTTTTTTTTTCTCCTTCCTTGCTGGTCCTGAGCAAGGGCTTTTCTCTGTGTCATCTGGACTGTTCTTCTCCCAGCAATCCTCTTTCCTGGCCCATCACTTGCTGGTCAGAGCTGCAGCTCTCTGGCAGCACCATCTGTGTCCCTGTGCACACCTGGCAGTGTCCTGCTGTCCCCTCAGCTGCATTGGCACCTGCACCCCCCTCCCTGTCCTTCCCCTCCATGGGGACAGGGAGTTGCCTTGGATCTGCTCAGGGCTGGGGCTGCCAGGCTCACCCAATGTGTGCTGGCACAGCGTGGCACTGGTGAGCAGGTGAACCCGGACAGCTCCTGGCTGCCATGGGGAGTCCCCACTGTTTTTTGGGGCTGGAGCCATCCAAGGTGACAGTATGGAGGGGTGCACCAGGCCAGCTCAGCTCCTGCCCCACACCCAATCAATAAGGGGGGTCCAGGGCATGGCCAGGCTTTGCTGTACTAAGACACATAGGTCCCTGAGCCCCCCTGTGCCCCTTCTCCCTTGCCAGCTCCCTTGGGCTCATCGTGTGATGATGAGCCCTCTCCAAGGGCTGCTGTGCACCCAGAGGCCACTGAGGATGCAGAAGTTCTGGGCAGCAGTGGCTGCCCCTGAGCAGATGCCTTGACAAGAGCAAAGTTTGGGGACACCTCCTTGCCCTGCCACTCGCAGTGTCACAGCAAGGGAATGGCTCAGCTCCCCCCCGAAATCCAGGGGTAGTAAATGGCAAACTTACCACTGGAACACCAAACCTATTTGGCAGGGCAGTCAGTAAATGCAGCTCCTCCTCTGGCTGTCCCAAAGCTGTGTTTTGGGCTGAAATCTGCTTTCTTGAGGCCCGGTGGCACCGTTTGGGTTGGGAAATTGGGTTATCAGCACAACAGGGTTCTCTCTGCTCCGGACTGGCACATGGCCCAGGGCTGCCGAAAATGCCACAAGCTCAGAGAGGAGCTGAGAGGCTGGAGCACGTACAATATACATGTACAACAGAGGTGGAGTGTGGAGATAATGTGTGGTTAATTATTGCCAGCGAGCAGAGGCCAGGAGTTGGTTTGGCACAGTTGTAAAACAGAGCGCGTGTAGGGGAATGAGCTGGGGACTGCAAAGGTGGGATGTGGGGAGATGTGATGGCTCTGTGAAGTGAGAGCTGGGCACACAGTGTCTTTGTTGGGTGAAAAAGTGGTAGCTCATGCTGTCACTCGACCTTGGTTTATCTGGAAGGACTGGGAGTGATGCTGACACCTGACAGCTCTGACTGAATCCTCATGGAACTGCCAGGAGGGAGCAGACAGGGGGAAGCAGCCTCGGGCAGTTTTCAGGCATGACAAAGCACTGTTCTGTCCCTCCCAGGGTATCCCAGGTGGGAAGGGATGCCCCAAAGCCCTTCTCCCACCTGAGAGCTGTGTGGGGGCAATGGTGGTTGTGTGGCACTAAGAGTCTGGTCTGTAGCCACACCAATCATGCCATGGGTTGCATGTCTCCTACTGGTGATCCAGAAATGCCAATTAAATGCCTGCTTTTTTGACTGGGCTTTTGAGGTGAGCTGTGAGTGTGGGTGACTGCACAGCCGTGCCAGACACTTCAGCCCCAGCATCCTCCTTGCCACGATCGTGCTTGCCAGGGTGCTCAGCAGGATGTCTGGGCTCAAAATGCACACCTGGGCTAGGCTGGGTACAGCTTCTGGATGGCTCCTCTTATCCCCCTCCCTCCCGGGGGTCTGGCAGCATCCCCCGGGAAGCACAGTTAACGTGGCGCTACCAGAAAACAGCTTCCTGCTGCTAATCAGCTCCCGGCAGGTTCTCTCTTTCTCAACTGCCTGCCTTTTCGGGGAAAAATGTCATTTATCGGCCCTTCACCGAGGAGACCTGGTGGAGATGCTCCCCGCCGGGGCTCGTCTCCGCCTGTCATGCAGGCGCCATCTAGTAGGGAAAGGAGAAAACAGCCCAAAAGTCAAGGGAGGTGGATGGGGAAATTCAGTTTGTCTCTGGGAAAGCTGTTTAATCCAACACAAAGCTGCTCTAGGGCAGGGCTCTAGGGCTGAGCCCGTGGTTTGGGTACGTGCAGCAGAATTCACTGCCGGGAAATGATGAAGTGTGGAGATGCCCCAAACTGGAGCACAGCTTGTGCAGGATGGGTCTGGATTTATTTGATCTAAAAATAGAATTTGACATAAAGAATCATTTCCAGGCAGCTCCTTGATAACATTGTCGGGGCTGGGATTGATTAATTAGCTGTATGGGTTAATTGCATTATGCTGCCTTCTGCCCTGGTGGGTGACAGATGCTCCTGTTTTGAGCACTGAGGTCATCCCATCAGCTGGAGGCTTTACTTACAGCTGGAGACCTCTCTCTGCCATCCCTGCATGTACAGTTCACATCATGGAGGCATTCACTTTGCTCATATTGCATGTTTTACCACAAATCCCATACTGCTGTTGTCACCTTCTAAGAGTCACATGGATTTTCAGTGTGATTTACCAGCCTTAGAAAACCTCCCCAAATCAACCCTTCCCAGGGTGGAACAAAAGGGGCCTGTAACAATAATTTCCTTTGAACAGAAAGAATAAACCCACGATTTCAGACCAATCTTGCGATTTTTGCGCAGCTTGGCTCACCCTTTCCCCTGTGGGGAGCTGATAAATGCTGGGTGTCTGTTATCTGCTGAATTCCTGCAGGCAGGCAGTGTGTCCCCTGCCATGGATACACGGCTGCACACCCCTGTGCAGCAGGCTTCTCATGATATGTGCATGCTGTGGTGAGTCCTGCTTGAGGCATGCCACCCTCTGGTCTTTCCCCTTCATCCCCCAAAATATGAAGAACTGGAGGCCAGGGATGCTGCAGTGTGAGGGATGTCACCCAGCTCCTGGAGGTCCAGTGGCTTCACCCTGCCAGGGACTGCACAAACATCATTGCCCTTTGCCTAGAGCAGAACCTTAATTCATCTCCACTTTCATAGATAAGAGCCTGGATTAATTAAAGAAGAGAATAGAAACCACTTTGATTTCCAGAACACCGGAAACTCCTAATTATCCCAGCTCCCAAAAGCACTGCTATAATTAAGGGGCTCTCACTGTTGCCACTGCAGACCCAATTTTTGCAGGGATTTACAAGTGGCACCTACATTTTTTGCTTTTGGTGAAGCACAGCAACTGAAGGCATGAATTCTGGCTCCAGGTGCTTCACTTAAATCAGCCAGAACACCACTGAAACTGCATCTAATTCCCTCATGGATTTCTTATTAGAAAACCAGAGTCCCCAATGGCAGTGTGCTACAGACAGCGTCTGCCCTCCAATTATAGTCTGATTATACAAAATAATAAAACTGGGGGCCTTTTTTTCTTTGCCTGCTGGTCTTTCCATCTTCAAAATACACTTGGGGGCTGTTTCTGGCTTTTTTACCATAACCAGCATTTATTAGTATTTAAAAAAGGCAAGGGAAACTGATTTTCTCACCTGATCTCTGGTCCTCTGGTTCCTGTAACCTTTCCAGAAACACTGGAAGCATCATGATGACACTGATGGTGAAACAGCCAGACTTTGCTATAGCATGAAAGCAGCAAAACACCCCTGATGCAATAACTGAGTAAATCCTACAGGAGCATTTTCCCTGCAAATGCCAGGTCTCGTGCTACTGGGCAGGACAGGGTGTCCCCAGCTGCCTTTTGCACTCTTGTGCCAGAGAACTGGCCAGGTAAAGATGTAGCTGATAATACACATCACCTCCACGTGCAGAGGTTTATCCTTGGGCTGCTGTGGCTTTCCTGTCTTTGCCCTGAAATGGGGTAGGTTTAGATCAGATATTAGGAAGAAATTCTTTACTGTGAGTGTGCTGAGGCACTGGAACAGATTTCCTGGAGGAGCTGTAGATGCTCCATCTCTGGAAGTGTTCAAGGCCAGGCTGGATGGGGCTCTGAGCCAACTGGTCTAGTGGAAGGTGTCGCTGCCCATGAGAGGGAGTTTGAAACAAGATGATCCTTAAAGGCCCATCCAACCCAAACCATTCTGTGATTTTCTCTTCCATGACCTCTTTACTAAGTGTTGTCTGAAGTCTGCCCAGTGCCAGCAGTTTTCTTGAAGTGTCAACTTCACCACCAATGTGGCTCTTCTGCTCCCTGGGTGCTTTACAGCTGTGAATGAAAGTGTCCTGAAAATTCTCCTTCCTTTTGTCAGCTGCTTTCCCTGTCTGTTGAATGGCCCTGGTTTTGCCCAGGTCTCCCCATCCTGTCCAGGAGGTACTGCCTGACTGCAGAGGCCTTGTGGGATTTCAGAGTTGGTCCGTGGCTTGCAGGAGGGCTGGGTTTGGGTCCAGCATCAGGCAGTGAGCTGTGCTCGTGTGTCTGCAGTGCTGAGCTGCAAGGCACTGAATGTCAGACACAAAATCAGCAGTCTGACTTGCTCTGAGCTCTCCAGGTGCTTGTAACCCATGTTTAGCATCATGCTTCCCAAGGAACACTTCCTTTTCTCCCTTTAGAAGGGGTAAATGCATAAAGGCTGTGTTTTGAAGGCATACTTAAAAAAGCAGAGGGATGTTCCTTGACCTCTAACCACAAGGTTTTCCACCTGCTGATGCAGGAGCCTGTCCCAGGCTTGCTGCCCTGTGACTGAGTTTCCTCCCTGACCATGGGGAGCATGAGCATCCTGACATCCAGCAGAGGCAGGTGGCCTGTAAAAAACAGGTTTTCCCTCCCAGCAGTGTTGTTTTAGTAGCCATCACTTGTGTATGGGCAATGGAAATATGATCAGACCAAACCATGGCTCTGCTCTGATCCCATTGCTGGAAATTGGTCTTGTTAAGCAAAATGTTACTAGCTTAAAAAAAAAAAAAAAGAAAAAAAAGAAAAAAAGGAAAGTAAAAGGAACAAATGCAAAATTTGGCTGTATTAGAGATGCAGGGAAGCACTGGAAGTTAGGGAGATCACAGACAATTGAATTTAATTGAAAAATATGATTAACTAGAATGAGACTTGAATATGAAGATCTAATTTGAATTAAAGAAACAAGCTGATTGCCTGAAGAAAGAAGTTGGAGGATTAAAATTATTTTGTATAATATGGGTTCCAGTATAATGGATTCCAGCTCTGCTTATATAGGATAGCTCATAAAAAATCCCCAACTCCACCCTCAAAGTGGTTTTACCACTGAAATTGCAATTTTTTTGAGATGGTCACAGGGAAATGGGGCTCTTACTTGATCTCATGGGCTTAGGGGAGATTTGAGCTATGGATGGTAAATGGGAGAACTTGATCCAAGACTTAGAGTTCCCCAGCATCACCTCAGGTCTGGTAGCAAGGCTTACAGCTCCCACCTTACAGGGAGGGGAACAAAACACAAACCCTGGGAGCAAACCAGGGGCCAGTCACAGGTGGACTCTTGCCTTGGGAAGGACAGTGGAAGGAACATTTCCAGGAGTGTCAAAGCCTGGGGCAAGTGGCTCTGAGCAGAAGCCCCAGGGGCAGGCAGGGCTGGCAGCTCATGTGCAGTGGTCATATCCAGGCTCTGCTCCCACACCAGCTCCTGAGGAAATAGTTTGAGGGAAAATGAATAGCCTGTATTCACAGCACAAACAAGAAGATTATATACCAGCAAGTAGCACAAATGGGAAAAATAAGAGCTTAATTTACAGTATTTTTGTAGAGTTATAAGCATCTTTATTCCAAGGGAGTTCTCCTCAAAGTGGCAAAATGGTTTAATGCATCCCCCTGCAGCTTTTTTAATTTCCACTTGGCTTCTGCACCCTCTGCCACAGCGTTTCCAGCCACCAGCATCCTCCTCCTCACTGAACAGTCCCCTTGGCCACGGTGACACCATCATGGCCATGTCCCCCTGCTCCTCACAGGCAGGCAGGGTCCATCCTCTGCGGTTTGGCTCCTCTGGGAACCCAGTGGAGGCACAGCCTGGCTCTGTGCTGGGAGCAGCTGGGCGTGCTGGGCACTGTGGAGGAGCCAGCAGAGGTCACTTCCATGTCCCCCTGTGGCACGGCTGGCCAGGAGAGAGCTGCAGGCACAACAGCAGGGCACAGAGCCCGGCCAAGGGGCTATCAGAGCCTCATCCTGGCAGTGGGGATGGGGATGGGGGAGAGGGAGGGGCTTCAGGAGGATGGAGAATTTGTTGGACTCTTTCCAGATGATAATTTTGACATTTTGTTGTCTCTTGAGGGGTTTGAAATAGGAATAAATGCAGCGTCAGTGCTCGTTTGTACTGACTGTCACTGCTAGACTGGGGGCTGACCTGAGCGTGCTTTTAATGCATATTTAATGGTACAGGGGTCACTCATCCCCATCTTTAGCAGCTCACACCTGCACTTTGACACCACACACCTGAGCTGATCACAGGGCATCCACTGCCTGCCCCTCCTCACCCATCCCTGCTGTGTGCTCCATTCCCAGCCCCTGCCCCACCAGCACCTGCTCCATCCCAAGAAAACACAGACAGCCATGTATTTCCTCCAAAGAAAACACAGACAGCCATGTATTTCCTCCAGTGCTCCATGGAAGAACACAATCAGGGTGGTGCACATCCTGCAAGCTGGTCTGGGAGCACATCCCAGAGCAGGTGATAACCTGCCCCACACCCCAGGGATTACCCCAGATATCCTCTGCCCCAATATTGCATGAGGATCTCATTTCTGAGCAAAATCCAGCTGTGGTTTCATTAAAGAGGCTCCTGCTCCTTGTGCTCAATATTTAATTTAGCACCAGTGTGTGTGCGTTGAGTTCAGGGTGTTGATTAAGCATGACTTGAGATAGAGGGAAATTAGTAATATGGGAAAGTGCAGTCAGTATTTCATGGCAAAGAGTAATTGAGCTAACAGTTGACATATGGAGTTGTGTGGGCAAACTAATTAAATTTTACATCTTCCCAAGCATTTGTGAGTTTTATAAGCGTTTGATTTATATATTAATTAAACCTCAGAGTGAAATAAAGAGGACACAACTATTTATACTGCAAATGTGTCCATCAAGAGGAAGGGCTTTAATGTATTTCTGAGCAGATGCTGAAGTACCTCTGTGAGTCCCCAGCTCAGCTCAGTGGTGACATCCCCTTTGGTGTCTTTTCCACCTCTTCATTTTCAGGAAAAAGCTCTGTGCTTTTTGGTATCCCCCTGAGGGGCTGCAGAGCCCAGGTTTCCCACTGATCTGGGTGCTTTGTGAGTAGCTACTGAAAAATCTGATACATGATTTAAATATTTTTCTGACCCATTAATAAGGCAGTAGTTATGGCATGTCCTGGCATGATCTTGCTGAGGTTTTCTGGAGTTGTCTCATTCACATTATTTAATAATTGAAGGGAACCTGTACTGTGTTTGTTTGCAGGTGGACAGAAGGACACATGGAGCATTCGCGGTGGTCAGCATCGTTTTCAGCCTGATTGATGCTCTGTGGAAAGGAGCTCCTGAAGTTACAGGATCAGTCCTGCTCCTCAGAGTTTGCACCCTGGGATCTCGGGCATGGGGCCATTGCTGCAGCCAGGAGGGGATGGTATTTGGGTTCAGTGACTGTGAGGAGTCCTAAAATGTGCAGCCCTGGCCTTGGCTTTTCTTTTAGGCTGGTGTGCACTCCCCACCACTGACACATCCCTCTGGAGGCCAGCACACATCTCACAGGTCTGTGTGGGTGAGCTGGGAGGCCAGTGCTGGGCTGATGTTGGGGCAGTCCTGGGAGGGGCAGGGCTGGCTGGGGGCCTCTGGCTGTGCTGGGATGAGCTGAGAGCCTTTGTGGAGCAGGAGCACTGTTTAGATCCAGGGCTGAGTTCCAGAGTTTGGGCTGCTCCTGCCCAGGGCAGTCTGACTTCAGTGAGTGTCCCTGCTCCTCTCCAGAGCTGCTCCTGCTAAGCCTCCAAACTGCCCTTACTCCATGGACATTTTATTCCCAAGGGTTATGATGCCTGTAAACCCCGCTGATTCCAAAATAAACAAAATAAGGAACTGTTTCTATTCTGCTCTGCAATGATGCTTCCCCAGCAGCACAGGTGATGGGGCCACACCATAGCACTTGCATCCTACATCCTGGATCCTAGAAATGCATCCTTGCATTTCTATATCCTGGCTCTGAAATTCTGGTGATGCTAAAAAATAAATCTGTCCTTTATATTCCCTATTATTGATGGGTTATTTTTTCCTCTTTTGAATGGAGAAACAGGAGCTGTTTATGTCAGCAGTGATATAGGATTCAGAAGACATTAGATTTTGATAGAAATGTGAAATTATAGCTAAAACATAGGTATTAAAACTCCCTTAAATTTAGTAAATTGTTCAGGTAGGTAGCATATTCAAATCTAGAAATGCTGTGAAGTAGATGGTAGCTATATTAAGAGTCGTTCTGCGTGCCACCTCGCTGTCCCACCTGGCCTCTAGGGACTTCATCCATCTTGTAATGGCCAGTGATTCCTGTTCACAGTGTCAGGGATTAATATATTGGCCCACTGGAGAGGAGGAATTACAAAAACTTTGTGTGCAGTTAGAAACTGTGGGGACAGGAGCAACCAGGACCAGACTGGAATGAAAATGGGAGGAAAGGAAAGGCTGGAGCTCAGCATCAACTACTTTTAAGAACTGGTGCTTTGTAGAGCATCTTCCCCAGAAATCTGGAGAGAAGGAAGATGCAAAAGGCTCCATGTCCATGGCACAGGGGATTATGGTGCCTCCTGCAATGTTGCACTGCAAGCAACATCTCAAACCCTGGAAAAATGCAGTGCACTGCCAAATATATCCTGTGGGCTCTGCCCTGGCTCTGAGGAAGGATTCACAGTGTGAGAAGCAAACACCTGCTGAAGCCTATGCCTGTCTGCCTGGATGTGACTGAAAATAATTCTTGGTGCAAGGACAACCTTATGAAAATCAAAGCTACCTGTGAGCTCACTGTCTGGGATGAAAATCAGATTCTGCTACAGGTATATGCTGGTGTTTGGAGAGGACAAGGGGCTAATTCATCACCAGTGATTAAACATCCGTAATTAAATAATTGACAGCAACTGTAGCAGAACTCAGGGTATTGATGATCCTTGAGAAACCTTGGGACAAGCATGCCCTTGCTAAGGATAACATCACCTGTGGGCAAACAGAGCAGCACCACTTCACAACATGGGATTTCAAAAACATTCAGCAGCAAACAGACCAACACCTTTTCCCCTCAGTTCAGCCTGACTAAAAATACACCTGGGAACAGCCCACATCTTCTACACAGCATTACATTTCACTGGCATTTTCACTCTAATGTTGGGGTATGATGTGCCACCAGTTTGTGCATTCCTCATCCCCAAATCAGTGTAGCTGATATAACACGTGGTACCTCAGTTTTGCTAACAGTGCAAATACATTAAACCTAAGAATACAACCAGCACAGAGTGAATTTTAATTTCATATGATAATGGGACCTGCAGATCTCTTCTCCGTATGGTATTAAACTGGAATATTAGAATAGGGTGTTTGGAAACAGCCGTGAGCTGTGTGATGGAGGGGCAGAGCTGGCAGATCACCTTGAAAAGGTCTAACTTGATGTGCTGGAGTACCAGAAATTGTCCTGAATGCTCATATAGTCCATGGGGGCTTTTGTGTAATGTCACCTGCAGAATCAATAACCAACCTGCAGGATTAAATGGGTGAAGCAATGTAAAATCTAAGCAGCCTCTCTCCTCTGCTGCCACTGATTTTGAACAGGCACATCCAAAGCTATTCTTGGATGTCCTGCATAGGTGCTGTTTGTGCTGCTAGAGCAGTACCCAGGCCAATGCTGCAGCCCTCCCCAGGACTGGGGCTCTGAAGGAGGTGGGGATGCCCATCCTGGGGCCTCTCTGCTCCTCAGCATCCCTCAGCCCCAGTGGCATTGCTTGACTTTCTCTGCATAGTCCCTATGTCCCTAGCTGCTTTCAGAGTAGAGGGGACTGGAAGAGTTGCTCTAAAATAACATATAAATAGGAAGTGAAGGGTCAAGGCTTCCTGCAGAGTAATTTTGCCGAGAGCCTCAGAAAACACAGGGGATGAAAAGGGATGAGGACTCATGTGGTGATCAGCCACTGATCAGCTCCAGGTAGGGCAGCCCTGGCCCTGGGCAGCCTTCTGGTTTCTGTTCCCTCTCTGGTTTTTGCAAACTGTCCTGTCAGACATCACTTACTGAGAAGACCCATGTGCAGTTTTTAAGATGCCTTTGGCTGCTCCCTGTTCCTCCTCCATCCTAATGTTAAATCTCTCACTGCACTCCATCAGAGTGCCTTTCTGCCTGCATCCTGTGTGAGCTCCAGATTGCTATTGATAGGTGGGAGAGCCACGACAATCTTGAGGAAATTTGTGCTCTGGTCCTGGCATATTTGACAGATAACACTCCAAATACAAATGTCAAAACGCATTTAGGTTTTGTCCCTTTCCTAACTTGCCCTGAAGAAAATGCAAACACTTTTTGACAGAATCAGTTCAGGAGCCTCCTCTAAGCCAGGCCCTGAGTGTTAGAAGAATCTGCCTCTTAAAGCCATATAGATCCACTGCTGCTGTATAAAAAATATTCTTTAACCTGAGGCAGAATTACTTAAGAAAATCCTGACGTGATTAGACACCACTGTCTTCTGAGAGAAGAGTAACCATACTATTAAAGGATAACTGAGATGCTGCATAAACTGACAATATTTAAATTACTCGCAGTTCTGAAACGTCATTTGGGGCACAGGGAAGGACTTGAATATTTTCTGGCTACCTCTGTGCAGCTATTCTATAGCCTGAATATGATCTGCTGGAAGCACTTGCAGGTGCTGTCACCACCCTCCACCTGCTGACATGAGGTATATTTAGGCTCTGAGTTTGTAAAATTCATAAATGCAGGCTTGAACAATTTATAAAAATTGATAAATAAATAGCTATCAATTTTTGCATATGCTTTAGCATGCAGGAATTCCTCTTGCCTTAAATCAGTGTGATGATGACAGTTAAACAATTATCTTACTTGTAGTGCTTAAGAGCCTGGCCTCACCACTCTGTCCGATGATACACAGTTTAAACACAAAGCCAGAGTCTATATTTATATGCAAATATCATCAAGTTCAAGCTTAAATCACAGAATTTTTGAAGATCGTGTGTTAAATAATAGTCCATGCATGTATGTAATTGTATATCAGTGGTGTAAAACCCTTCAGGCTTCAACCCTAAACCACAGCAGGCAGAAGGGCTGAGCCCAGAGCACGTGGATAACCACAACCCCCGGGCTTGTGTCGATTTTGGGGGGCAGTATGAGCATTTTGTGTTAGCTCAGAGCTTGGATCCAACCAGCTTTGATAACTCATGGGAATATGTGTGATTAACCAGCCCAGCCACAATATGTCACCAGCACTCCACACAAACAGCTCTGCTGCTGCTGGAGAGCAGGCAGAGAGGGAAATCATCACATCCTGCAGCCAGGGGAGAGAAAAACAGCATGAAAGGACAGGGAAGAAACTTGAGAGGAAGGTGATAAGGGACAAAATGGAGATTCCTGGAAAAATGATCATAGGGAAGTTGAGGTCAGCAGCAGGTTAGGTGGAGCTGCACGAGTATGAGAGGAGCTGTTCAGGTGCCTGGGATACACTGGCACCCCAGCACTGGGCTTTAAGGATGGAACTTAAAATCACTCATTCCTTCAACTTTGCTTTCCATTTTGAAGGATTGTTCTTCCTCCTGATCATATTAAGCCTTGCCTGTTGTGAACTGAAACCACCCGGTACACTGATTAATTCTCATTCCCAGTGCTCCTCTCCTCTCCTCTCCTCTCCTCTCCTCTCCTCTCCTCTCCTCTCCTCTCCTCTCCTCTCCTCTCCTCTCCTCTCCTCTCCTCTCCTCTCCTCTCCTCTCCTCTCCTCTCCTCTCCTCTCCTCTCCTCTCCTCTCCTCTCCTCTCCTCTCCTCTCCTCTCCTCTCCTCTCCTCTCCTCTCCTCTCCTCTCCTCTCCTCTCCTCTCCTCTCCTCTCCTCTCCTCTCCTCTCCTCTCCTCTCCTCTCCTCTCCTCTCCTCTCCTCTCCTCTCCTCTCCTCTCCTCTCCTCTCCTCTCCTCTCCTCTCCTCTCCTCTCCTCTCCTCTCCTCTCCTCTCCTCTCCTCTCCTCTCCTCTCCTCTCCTCTCCTCTCCTCTCCTCTCCTCTCCTCTCCTCTCCTCACTGCGTTTTACCAACCAAGACGCTGTGTCAGAAATAAAATGCATGAAAATATCAGAGCTCCAGCAGCCACATGCAAGTGCAAAGAAAACACATCCCGATGCAATGAGCGTCCTGATGGAGCATGACCTTTGTCAGGGCTAGTAATCATTCCTGGCAGTGTTTGCTCACGAGGATTAGGAGATGTGGGCAGCCCATTAACCTGTGCCACTCAGGCTGAGCATCACGAGCAGGGACTGCAGCAGCCCTCGCTGCCCCTGCTCTGGGTCTCAGTGCACTGAGGGGCACCACAGAACTCCCTCGAGGTCTCCTGGGCTTGGAGTGGAAAGGGAAGGATGCTGTGCAGCCCTATCCAGCCTGTAGTGCAGCTCTTCCCTTCCCTTCATGGCTGTGGCAAGCTCGCCAGGGCATGTTGCTGCTTGGCCAAGGGGCAGGGGGGTCGGTCAGTCCTTCTGCAGGCACCTGGAGATTTGGGAAGCCCAGCTCTGTGTGTTTGCATGAGCACTGTACATGCTGATACCACTGGATACAGAGCTTGGGGGATTACCAGGCACTGCCTGGAGTTTAAACAAGCATAATGTGTTCAGAAACAGAAAAGAGGATGCATCTCTTCATGGATTTGCTGTCTTTTCCCTCTTGGGTTAGAGTTTAAGAATCTTTAATTTCCAATTTATACGATATTATGCAGTTCACCTATAGATCTGCATTAGTATGTTTCAAATATACCACTTTGTGCCTTTATATGGGGAGCAAAGCTGCAGGGAGGGAGGAGGAAATCATTTCAGTTAGACACTTAAAAGCTTAAATCAGCTTGCCTGGCACTATATGGGGATGCTGAGGAAGCAGAGGTGTGATATCAAAGCAGGTGTGATACCAGGGGTGTCTCACTGGGGAGTGACAATCCCGTCAGCCCACCCCAGCTGGGATGCAGTCAAACCCCAGGAGACCCAGCAGCAAGGCTGGGGTCTGTAGCTGGAGGTGAAGGCTCAGCCAGCCAAATTTGTCATGTAGGATAGCCTGAGATGTGTAAAGATGTGTTCTGGCTCTATTTTGGTATAAAACTTTTTCTTTAAGATGAGCTACATAGTAGAATTACTGACTGGATAACAAAGTGGCAGACACAGGAAATAAAAACAGAATATTCATGCTGTGTGATACTAAGCACCTGATTTAAAGGCTTGGTGTCTGAGTCTCTCTACAAGTGACCGAGGCAGATGTTCCCCCAGAGCACAGCAGTGTTGTGGGTGCTCTGAATTATCCCCCTTTCCCCTCTCCTTCTGCAGAAACACTGGTTGCATGTGATCCCTGGAAGGAAGAAGGTCTCGGTATCCAGGTGGATGCCCTGCTTTCACGGTTTCTGGACTATTTTTAGTTGTGTGCACTCATCCTGACAGCCGGCCCTGCAGGCTGCCTGCTGTGCTGGCTGTGTTGGTGAGGGTGTGACGGGGTGTGTGACACGGGCTGGGGGCTGCACGCTGCCCTGTGGGGACATCAGCCTGGCAGCACAGCCAGCTTCTGCCTGACACTGCCACAGAGTAAAACCTGAGCTTTCTGCCACGGTGTGTGCAGCACCCCTGCGCCAATTAACTTGGAAAAGGATTACTGGGATGCCACTGGGATGCATCTGTGACAAGTTCAACCTCTGATGGGCAGCGCATTAGGCAGTGCTGATGCTAATATGCAAAGCATCCAAAATTGTCAATGAATTAATAAAACTAGGAGCAGGAACTCCCTAAGGGTGATTAAAACATTGAAGTCAGCATTGATTTGAGGTTGACAACTGTTACAGGCACTCAGGAGAAGGAGGGGAGGATGTGAGGCCAGGATCCCTGCAGTGGGGACACAGGGTGGGAATGGCCGTGGTGTGGGAGGCACAGCTTCCCAGGGAGCTGAGCAGAGACCCTGGAGGATGCTGCTGTGCTCGAGCAAAGTGCAAGGCAGAGATGAGGAAAAGGCGGTGACAAATTTGAAGTGCTTTGTCTCTGTTTGTGTGTGTGTTGAGGGCGGGTTGTGCAGCTCAGCCCTGAGCAGAGGGAGCCTGGAGCAGCTCGGTGTGCGGGTGTGACGTGTGGCCGGTGCTGCTGCCAGCCTGCGGACACGTCACGCTCTCCTGAGCAGCCATACAGGGGTTTTGCTTGCTTGAAACAGTGTTTGAGTCCAGGAGAGGTTCTCCAGTGCCAGCTCCACAGCAGGATTCTGTCCTTTTGTGGCATCTTGCAGCCACTGCTGGTGGATCGTGTTTACCTGTGCCCAGCTCCCTCCCACCTGAGGCAATGTTTTGTGTGCTCCTTGTCCCTCACTGACAGCCACTGTGCCAGGAGGCAAAAATACGGGGGGATTTAGACCATAAAACTTTTGGACCTTTCCTCCTGAGGGTCCTGCTGTCAGTTTTGTCCCAGCTCTGTCTTGTGTCTGCCTGACTGTGGGGCTGAGCAGGACCTTGTGGAACTAAAGCGGCCAGTGAAGTGTCACAATCCCTGCCTTAGCTGAGGCAGGTCCCTGCCTTGGCTTTGTCCTGTCAAACTCTGCCTAAGTCTCAAACTCTGTGTGATGAATAGCAAGGGTGTACTGAAACCAGCCAGGAGGTCTTCACACTCCACCAGGGTGTCAGCAAGTGAGCAAGGCATCAAATGGGACTGGGAGCAGAGCAGCAGGGACAAGATGGACTTGACGTGAGGAGCTGATCTCACACCCTTGTAACAGCTGAACTTCACTTTTACACTGTGTTGTACAAAACTACTCTGTCAGATCAACAAGAAAAGCCCACTATATCCTTTCAGTACCTTTGTTCTACATATTTTGCTGTTAATGGGCAGAGGAATTGAGGTGGGATTTCACAGTGGCTCTGCAGGCTCAGCAGTGCTGCATCTGCTGCAAAAAGCCCCTTCCATCCCCGTGTGGGGCTGTACCACCGTGCCAGCTGCAACCCATCAGCAATTAAAACTGCATACTAAGGCAGGCAAATCACTTATTACATCTTCCACCCTCTCCTTTTCCATTTTTATATTTGTTGAACAGGCAAACACAGCTTTTGCAGAAGTCCTGAAAGGGAATTTTAAAAGCCATCCTGCCCTCCCATTTATTTAAATATGTTTGTAGTGAGATTCTGTCAGTGCTGGCAGACTCAGAGGATGAGAATCCTTCAGGGATTTCCCCTAAATGACACTTTCAAAGTCAGATCTGCATGTGCACTGCATCAGACACCATTTAGAGAGTACCTGTAAGATCCTGGTTGAAAGAGTCACATTTGCTAATATTTTCCCTCTGTTTATTCTGGGTCAGTGTGCATAATACAAGAGGCAGAGATGACCATGTTGTGGAGTTTGATGGGATAATGGCAAAGGGAGAACAGACGAGTTCAGGGAGATGGGAGATGCAGATGCAGTTTTGTAGGACAAGGTAGGATTTGCAGGGCATCATTCAAAATAATTGTGAAAACTATAACTGAAATGGTGGAAGCAGAACAAATCTGAATGTGCTTTTTTTTTGTGGCAAAGCACTATTTTCAGCTAACATTGATGTGATTTGAAAGGGAGTTTCAGTGGAGTGAAGAATAAATGAAATATGAACATTGTTTTCAGATGTCTCTGTGATACAGAGTGATGTAGAAATTAACCTTACCCTGTTCTATGTAATGCAGACTGTGATGTCTAGTTAAGATGTCTGAACATTCTGAACATGATAAGATAAAAGTTTTCACTGGATTATAACTTTGCTAAACATGAGCTTTTTCAGTGGAAGTTTTCCAGTCTGTAGTTGGTACAAACATGGTAATTTTATATTTACTTATATGTATCAATGCAAAATTTCAGCTCAGAGAATATAGTTATTCTTGGGAACAAATTTAGAGAAATGCAGGTAATTAATCCACATTAGAGAAGTTGCTTCCCCTATTTCTGCCCATCCCACTGGGGAGTGTCTCCTGTGGCCCTTCATGTTCCCAGGGTGAGGTGTGGACCTTGCTGGGTTGCTGCTGTAGGGAGCTGTGTGGAGTGCAGTGTTTAAAGTGTTAAATGAAAGATGGGGGTTAGATTTGGTGTAGTTGACAGACCTCAGTGTGAGGCAGGACCACTGACAAAGCCTGGGTCCAGGCTTTCTCCAGGGCTGGTTCTCCAGCAGGATGCTCTGCATTTAGCTCATCATCATCCAGAGTGGCAAAACCTGGGCTCTAGAACTCCAATTTCCCCCTCTGTGATCTGCCCCCATCCTGAACTCTCCCTGACCCACGGAACTAGGACAGTTCCTCAGGAAGATTTAAAATTCCTTTGCTTTTAAAAATCAGAGCAAAAGACACAGTGCTTCACTTCAAACTCATTTCCAGGGGCAAGGTCTCCAAAGGCCAGAGACTCTCTGCCCAGTGCCATTTGATTTCCTCCTGCATTAGCATTACACGCTGGGATTTGGGCTGATGTACAAGTTTCTTTTCCAAGATGCCAGCCTTGCTTGATGCTGTTTTGCCTGGTTTTGGGACCTGGGCTGGGAAGCCAGAGGCAGTGGGGAGCCAGCCCCAGCTCTTTGCCACCCATGCAGAAGTGACTTTGGGGAGAAGCTGAAGCAGACTGAGGTGGTGTTGGAAACCACCAGAGCAAAGTTTGATGGAGCTCGTTTATTGTTACCTCCAGTTAGTAACCCCAGCTGACCTCAGGGGTGTTTTGAGGTTGCATTCATTAGTGTCTGTAAGAAATTAAGATGCTTCAGTGCTACAGCTATGGAAAAGTACAGGATGAAATTTGTGCAGGATTTAGATGCACCGAGTAAGATGTGTAGACAATGATGATGTGTAGATGAAGAAGACTGTTTTCCCATGGATTTGGGCATTTTTCTCCCTGCATCCACTTCCTCCCTCTGCACTGCCAACACCAGCCTATGTATGACACTCCTGGTGGCTGAAAGTAGCCTCCTTGGCTGGCCTGTCCTGCCAGAGATGGTGTAACCCTTGGGGACACTCTGCCTCCTCTCACCATATTTGTGCCTCTCTGATGTTTGTGACACTTGTAGAAATGTACATTTTTGAGAGGCATTGTC
This sequence comes from Prinia subflava, assembly GCF_021018805.1. NCBI lineage: Eukaryota > Metazoa > Chordata > Aves > Passeriformes > Cisticolidae > Prinia > Prinia subflava. Next base: position 30,355,207 of record NC_086252.1, read on the forward strand.
CCGGTTTGGTTGAAGCTGTGGTATGGGCCTTACCCACTGATGGAGAGACAGTGTGGTCACTCAAGTGTCATCTCTTTTTTAGTAACCTGGATAAATATCCTCCTCACCACCACCGAGTAAAACCCATCCTTGTCCTTGGGGACTCAGCGAGGCCTCAGGGAGCCCTGCATCTTCCTCCTTTCAGGCAGTCAAGGATGGAAGAGTGCTACTTTGATGTATATTTAATGTAACATATACAACAAGGGTAAGCAGGAAAATTGCAAATTTTTAATGTCTTTAATTACAGTTTTAGCTTCACATTCTCTTGCTCATTCTTAGTATCACTTTGGGGTCAGCTGATACCATCACGGTGCTGGTGCCCTTCAACAGAGTCATGCAGGTGATTTGGGATTGGGCCCAGTGGTTTAAAATAATTTTAATCCTGATGTAAAAAGAGCAGAATAAAGCTGTGAAAGTTTATAAATAACAAGAGCTGGGTTTTGACTAAATCTATAGTATTTTTTTCTAGCATTCACCTTGCATATATTAAGATATTTCCATAAATAAAAAGAAAGTTAATAAGCCTCAGAAAGGTTAGACTGTTTCTACTGGATTTTATGCCTGTTGCATAAATCCTACCCAATTAATTCCATACTTTGTGTGGACATAATTTTTTTACAGTACAAATTCCATTAACACATTCATGCCATATGTGCCATATATTAAAACAAGCAGCCTCCTGCCCTCCCAGTAAATCACTAGCACCCATGCCTGCTTCCCAGTTCCATCAGGATGGATCTGCTTGGGCAGTGTGGTGGTGAGAGATCCTGCATGGAGCCTCAGGGCTGCAAAACCTGCCTGTCTGGGCTACATCCCTGGCTGTAGTGAGGCTCTTCCATGATAAAAGATGATATCCTTGCTGTGATCCCATGATAAAGAGGATAATGCCCATTGTATTCTGTCTCTTCTCTTCTCTTCTCTTCTCTTCTCTTCTCTTCTCTTCTCTTCTCTTCTCTTCTCTTCTCTTCTCTTCTCTTCTCTTCTCTTCTTCTTCTCTTCTCTTCTCTTCTCTTCTCTTCTCTTCTCTTTCTCTTCTCTTCTCTTCTCTTCTCTTCTCTTCTCTTCTCTTCTCTTCTCTTCTCTTCTCTTCTCTTCTCTTCTCTTCTCTTCTCTTCTCTTTTGAAGTTGACACTAATAACCTGACATCCAAAGAATTGCTTTAATTTCCAGATGTTCTGAATATCCTGAGAATTTGTAAAAGAAAATTATCCTCTTTATCCTAATCAAAAGTAATTAAAAGTACACTTAAATAGAGCACAGATCTGTGGTTAATTCCAAATGTTTTGCACGTATAAACAACAGGAGTTGTTACTAAATCTTCAGCTCCAGAAGCAACAGCAGAGCCCACGTTTTGCTGTCACAGGTGCTTTGCAAACACACAGTCACAGACTTTCTGGCTGGAATACTTTACCCTGGTAATGGCCTGTGCACATCAAAACTCCCATAAAATAAGATGAAGTTTCATTGCTTGCCACAACAAGTGCCATGATTTAGCACTTCTAAAAATCGGTTTACTCTGCACAACAGGAGCCGTGCCAAATGCCACATTCTCAGTTACTTTGCCTTGCAGCCTTGGAGTGGATGCATTTTACTCATTCATTTCACATAACTATATCCTTGCCATTTTTCCTTCCTTTGGACAGAGCTCTTGGCTTTCAGACAGTTCCTGCAGACCCTGCAGCAGTTGTGTCACCGTAAGAAGTGTCACTCAGACTGGGAGCAGTCAGGTTTGAAAACCGAGAGCTGCCTGACTCACATCTGAGGTGGAGCAGGCAGAGAGTGAGCAGACAGCAAGCACATCTGAGGTGGAGCAGGCAGAGAGTGAGCAGACAGCAAGAGGGATGCAGACGGACAAAGTCTTTTAGACTTAAGCAAGGCTTAATGCAGTTAAAACCAAGCCTTACATGTGGCTCTTGGTAATGCTGGTGATAACTACGTTTTTGGGACTTCTAGAAAGAAGTGATCATCTCATTTTGATAAAAGAGGTGTGCAGAATGAATGGTCTCATTTTCCCAAATGCAAAGTGTGATAAGGAAGGAGTTGGCATATTCTTTTTGGGGTAAAAAAAATTAATTAGATTGTTAATTTCTTGGGACAGGATTCATCTTTCATTTCTGATTTCTGCACAAAAGGGTGCCAATGCATAACAAGCTTCCTGGCAGCTACCAAACCATGCAACACCCATGTGATATAGGGATAAGTGACAGCCAGCACATGCATCTGGGCCTGGTACTACTTAGATCAGTAGTAAAGGCACTGATGATGGGATAGGAAACACTTATTAAACTTACAAGCACATGGTGACAGGTGGCAGGCTGAACGAGGGGCTGAGAAGTCCAAATAACGGTGGCAAATCATGAATTGCATGAGTAGACCAGAATGCTATTCAGATCAGAAAAGTTGTGAACCATCAGAGAAAGTCCAGGGGGAGCAGTGGGAATGAACAGAACTCTAGGTTAAAAAAAAAAAAAAAAAAAAAAAAAAGATGAAGAGATGTGGAACAGACTGAGCGTCTGGAGCGTGGACTGACCAGGGGAGAAAAGTGGCAACAGTGTCAAGTGTGTGAAAGGCTGTCACAGAAAGGGAGGGAATCACCTGCTTTCTCTGTCCATGGTGGTAAGAAAAAGGAATAGAAGGCTTAAACTGCAGCAGAGAAATTAAGATCAGATCCTTATGAATTTATTTTTTTTGTATGTATGTATGGTAGAGATTATGAAGCATTGCAACAGATTTCTTGAGGAGGTTAAGATGTTTCTATCCCTGGAGAGATTTCCATGTGTTAAACATTGATCATACCCAAAGTCAGAGAAAGTGGTGGAGAACCCACCTTCCAGAGATGCCATTGACCCTCTGCTACTGGGAATTACAAGAAGCTGAACCTTGCAATCAAGGCAGCACGAAAAAAAAAATCAGGTTTAGGTCTCAGGTGTGGCAGATTTCTTTTTGTGAACCTACCCAGAGAGGCAGTAGTGTCTCAGAGGCCAATCCGAACCTAGGAGTCTGCTTTCAAGATGGTTTATTTCTGTATTCTAGGAATTCTTGGATTTTCAGAGAAATTAGCATCTGTTGTCACTGTTTGAGGTCACCATTGAGGACCCATTCTCAGAACAGTATTTTGGGTGTCATGTGGAATCAGATCCATAATAATAAACTTTGTATTGTTGACAATATGTGGCCACACATCTGTGATGTTACCTTTTCTGTCTAGCAGCAACTAAAACAGACAGATTTAATATTTACTCCATCTACAGCTTTGTTTACAGAGCACAGTTACAAGAGTCAGTGGGCCTCAGACCCACCACTGGTGCTAGGCTTCTGGCTTGCACAAGTCCATTAACTCACACCAGGCTTTTATTCTACACCGCACGAGGCGTGGAGAAGGGCTTGCCACCCTGCTGCCCTTGGAGGAAGGTGACCAGCAGCTCCTTCTGTCATTGCCTGTCCTTCTCCTGTGTCCCTGTGCTCTGCCATTGGCCCTGCTTGCTCGGGAGGAGATGGCTGGAGGTGAACACTTGGGAGGGCTCTCCTCCTCCTTCCACCTGTTTTTCATTCCTTGACTCACTGGCTGCAAGCCGTAAGCAGTGACGTGACAGCTGAGTCACGGACACACCACCTGGATGCTGTCAGCATCAATCTCTCCTGTAAGGATCATAGAAGAACAAACACAGAAGACTCTTAGGGCTTCTCATTCGTCTTCCTGCCAGCAGGGCACCGAGCCCTGCAGTGCAGTCTCTGGCTTTGGCCAGCCTTGCTCTTAAATCCCAAGCAATGGGATTCCACTGCCCTTCCCCAGGAGCTGCTCTGCCATTCAATAAACATCATTACCAAGGAGAGTGCTGCTTCCCCGTGATTATTATTCACCCTAAGCACTCCTAATGTGAGCAAATAACTTCTTACTGATATCCACACTAGAGGGGTTTTTTTTTTCTGAAGGAATTCAGTGAAGTTGCAAGATTGGAGATGAAATGTTTTATTTCTGTTCTGTTTAACAGTTTTAAGAATGTCACTGCTGCATGCATTGTTGTACACAGTGGATGAGAAAACCCAGAGATGCAGCCCTATGCCCTGAAGAGCTTGCACTTTTCATTTAAGCAAGATACAATGACTGAGAATGACAAGTAATGAGAAGGCAGGACAAGAGTCATACGAGAAAGGTCAGGATGTTTCTAAATAAAACCTATTGTCATGGTTTTAATTTGGGTTTAAACTGAAGACATCATACATGGCTACAAATTCTTGAGACAATTTCACCATGTTTTAATCAACCATTTTCAATCTCACAAAGTCATCTTGCCTACTTTGGTTTGGTGCTTATTTAAAGCTTCATTTTTATAGAAATCTATGTTTTTCTCTCACAGCTTCTCTTTCAGCTTGGTGGAGCTTTTGCAAAAACAGTTGTCACAGTTAGTCTGGTTATTAATTCCTGTGTGTCTCAGAGGTACAGGAGGTTTTCTGGCTCATCCATGCCACTGGACTGCTTCTTCTTGACCTTTGTCTCCAGCTCTGTGTCCTCTCTGCAGCACCCCAAATTGCTCTTACTCCAGAGGTGGCAGTCACACCTCTTCCTCTCTTTGCCTGAGAGTGGCAAAGCACCTTCTCTCTGCACAGACCTTAGAGCTGCCTCAGAGCACCACAGACTCCTCTCCTGGGCACCAATAAACCAGAGCATCAAACCAAACCATCTGCCCCACCTCCCCCATATGCCCTCTCCAGCGTTCACACCCCGCTCACTGTGAGGAGCTATAAAGCCAATTCCTGCCATCCTTAGCTTTGGGTTTCCAATGCACACATCTTCCTCTTCATGCTACTTGATTAGCAGAGAAGCACATTTAATTTTGGGGGATACAGGGTGAAAGTCTATCATGGTAACTCAATGTTATCCCAACAGATGTCCATTCAATGCCATCTGTCCCACCTGTGGCTTTGGCTATTTTTTCTTACTAATTTTAATCTTGTCTTCGCCTTAAGGGGACAAATTCTTTCTGGTACCTGACTGCAGGTTTAGCAAACTCCCCGAGGGAAGCCCAAGTGCATTTCAAAAGCATTTTTAATGTGTGTCTTTCATCCTGGTGAAACCAGCTGTCCATGCACATCAATTGCCTGCAGCAATTTTTCCTTTCATGGAATAGAAATATTCAGCCTCGTGGTTGGGTATGGAAATTTTGCTGAATTGAGACAAGGGGTCTGCATAAATGGACTGAATTTAGTACTCTGACTTGCCAGCCTCCCTCTTAACTCTTCTGAAGGAAGTCATGAAGGCTTGAGAGCTGAGTCCTGCTGGGAATTTCAGAGGGCTTGGAACAGAGGTGGCTGATTTTCAGCTGGAGAACCTGCCAGGGGTTTGGTTTTATGCACACAACTTTGCTGGACAGCTTGGCCAAATGCACACCTTGTACTCAGAAGGAAAGGGGAGGATCTCTTTCTTCTACTAGACCTCCCAATTCATGTTAAAAAATGTGCTTAAATATTTGTACTTTGTGTGGAAGGTCCTAGCTCAATTTAAAAAGCAGAGGCTTATTTGTATAGATAATACAGAGTTATTGCAGCCACACTGGAAAAAACATTGGTTATCTAAGGAGAAATTTGAACAAATCTAAGGCCAACCTGTTTCTCCTCAAGCAGTTTATAAACACATACCGAGAAGCAGAGAATTAGGAAAGAATTAAACTTGCTCTTGCTGTGACCCAAATTCAGCTGGTTAAAGGCAAGCTTCATTTTAATTTACTGTTTCTAAGCAAGACATCATTCAAAGGTGATGTCTGACAGGTGGTGATGCTCATATCCTGCCTTTTCTTCAGGTTTGTTTCTCTCTAAACCTACTTCACATCTGACTGAAGACCTGCTCTGGGAGCAGGGAGCTCCCAAACATCTTGGAGCTCCTTTGATGTTTCCTCCACCACCTTGGCTGCTGGGGCCAGGTATCAGCACAGTTCCTGACAGTTTCCTGGGCACAGGAGCAGCCACATATGCTGGGACCAGGCATCTTCAGCACCAGCTTTAGTCACTGTCTGAGGTTGCTCTGTTCTCACAGAATTTATCTAATCTTTGATGCTTTGACTTCAGGGTGTGACCCTGCTGTGAGAGAAGGCAAGAGCAAAAGTCTCACTGGGACAAAAGTAGGAAGCAAGGTTCAGTTGCTCTGATTGATTTTTTTTCCAGAAAATACAAGCTAATTTCTTCTGAGTTTGGTGAACAGTACCTATTTTGGGCATATGAAGGTATTTGGCTCTCACTGATCCTCTCCACACCTTTTGGTATTTCTCCAAGCAGTGCCCTGAAGGCAGCTCTGGGGTTTGTAAGCTGCTCTCTTGTAAACACTCAAAGGTATTTGTCCAACAGAGGGAGAGCCAGCTTCCCTGTACAGCACGTGGACATGGCAAAATGCAAATAGCAGCAGTTCACAGGGATCGATATGTCCAACAAAGCCCAAGCAGCTGCAGTGTCTGTCTGGATGTGCAAGCTTCTCCTTGAGCAGGATCTCTAATGGACACTGTGCTGCTACAGGGGGATGATTCTGGCTGTATGAACAGAAATTTATGCATTCCTACAGCAGCTCAGGTGCCTGTGGGCTATTGCAACTCTGCCTAACAGACAGATAAGAGCCAGCTCCCCCCCTTGTTCTATGTAATAAAATGCTTTTGCTGCTGTGCAGGACCTCATGTACCCACAGGGTCCATCAAATGGGAGTAAACTGAGCTTTGTGCTCTTAAGACAGCTCCTGTTGGAAATCCTGCCATAGGTCATAAAGAAGTGCACAGTATTGGTGGGGATGATGGCTGCTAATACAATAAACCTAAGCATTTCTAAACTTTTCCCTCCATTAAGCAAAAATAATCAGTCTCATTACATTTTATATTTTGTGAATGAAAATAGTATTATATGCATTCTGAACATTAACAGATTTGAATTTGCTTTTAGCAAAAAATGTGAAAATTTTAATGTAAGGACTATATGTATTATGTTTTATTAGCTGTTGAATAAACCAAGTTCCAGATAGTTAATTTTGGCAATGAGAAATATCTTGTGATGTGATAAAGGCAATGAATGAAGCACTTCAGAGGATTAGAGTGTACTATTATCCATAACTTCCATCAATTATGACAAAAGACAGCAAAACAAAGCTACACACTGGGATGGATGAGGGTACTGATCTAAGGGTACTGTGCCTTTACCCAAAGTAATCTCGATTTCTGCTTATTAAAAGTATTTTACCATGGCTGAGGAAGTCCAAATGCAAAAAGTTGCTAAAAGAAGGAATTAAAGCAGAATATAAACATCTAAATCCAGCATTGAAATAAAAAGGGTCTCTCAGCTCCAGTCCAATCCTAGAAACACCTAACTCGGGAGGTACCTACCTTCAGTCTCCAGGAACTCCAAATGTACAACAGTCACCTTGTGCCTGGAACCTCCATCTCCTCAGGGGTCTGAATTCTGCTGTGTCCTGCCAGCATTACAGATGGTTCAGCTCTTGTTGGATTTGGAACAAACCACATGCTTGAGTTCATGAGCTCAGTTTGTGCTAAGGATGTGCAGCTGAGAAGGTGAAAAAAAAAAAAAAAAAAAAAAAAAAAAAAAAAAAAAAAAAAGAAAAAGAAGAGTAAACCTGAGAGAAAAGAAAGCAAGTGCAGAAGAGTCTTTAGTTCAGCCATTGGGATTGGTCTTTCAGGAACAGAAATTGTGTTCTCCTGGCTGGAATTCACAAACAGGAAGACTGAAACTCCAGATCAGGTAGGTGCTCTCACCACTAAACTAAAAATTATACTCACCTTTGATCTTCCTCTTATAGCTCAATGAATCTTTAATTCTTTTTATGCAAAGAAGAACAGGTTCAGCATAAGGGCACACAGTGCTCTCCTCTGCTCTCCCCATCTTCCCTGGGTATCTTGCACTCTGGAAGATTGTTGCAGCTCCCCAGGGAACACAGGCTGGTATTTCTTTGGCAGAAAATCAAGCTGAACCCACATCTCCTCATCACCCTGCTGACAACCTCCCTGAGAAATACAGATGGCCAGCTGCAGCCTGCAGGAGTGTCCTGTGTGCCTCTGGATGGACAGACTGCCCATGTCCTGAAAGGCAGGTTTGTCACTGCCCCAGTGACAGGCATGGTTTGAAAGCTCATCCCTGAGCTCCTTCAGTCACCAGATTGTTTTCTTTCTGTCTCTTGGGAAAGGGCATTTTACAGCAGAACAGAACCTAGAGAACAAGCTGAAAAAAAATCCAACTCACAACACCCAACATCTGGAAGTGTGAGACTACTCTCCTGGAAGACTGGAAAGAGTTTAAAAAACATGTTCCAAATCCAGTAAATGGTGAAACACTGGAGGAAACATCCAACCTCCCAGGCTGGTGTCCTCAGCACCGCCTTGTGTGTATGTAAGTGCATGCAATAGTTGTGAGAGGCCCAATCCAGCAGACACTCTGGAATGACTGTGGAAAGTCTATCTGATGGAGTACAATTTCTCTTAAAGGTTGCAAGCAACCTGAGGTGGGTGGGTGACTGTGCTTTGAAGCAGAAATTAAGGAATGGAAATTCTTGTGCTCCTGGAATTTTGAAGCTTCAATGCAAAGTGTCTGGATTCTTTGCCTATCCAAATCTGGGAACTGTGTCTGAACTGTCAAATGTTTCCTTAATCAGACAGGTCCCCATGTCCTTACACCACATCTGAAAAAAAAGTTTCAAGTTAAATCCATAAAAGCTTTTAGGTGCTTAACCATTGCTTTGGCCAACAACAGCAATCACCAAAGCTCCTGCTCAGCCGACGTCTATGAGGTCCAGACAGCCTTTGTGTTTCACCAGGGATGCCCTGTGGGTGCCTTATCCCTCTTTGGGCACACCCAGAGGCACCAAAGTTTTGCCAGCCCTCAGCAGCCAGCAATGGAGCACCAGCCTGACTCACTTTTTGAAAGATGTGAAGTGCTTGACTCTAAGAGGATCTTTGGTACTTGTCACCCCAACTGAAGAAAGGCACCTCCCTGCAGGGCTGGCAGTACCTCATTAGCTGATTTGGTAATTCCCTGCTCCTGGCACTGCTGTGGTGCATCCCATTGCACACGGAAAGCAGGCTCCCACAGAGTCCTAGCAGCCTGCATCAAAACTGTAACCTCAGTGTTGTCATGTACCTTTTTGTGATTATATTCCAAATTACTAGTATAGGTTCAGTAAATGGCACCAGCTGCCTCGAGGATCACAAGTGCTGCGTCTTGGGGCACAAAATGCATTGCATCAGTCAGGCAGTACCTCCAGGTCTCCAGGAATATAGATCCTACTGGAATTATACATTAAAGTCACATTGTGTTTACCTTGAAGCAATCTGACGTGGGATTAACTAGGTGATCAGTCCATCTCACCACATCACAGAGGAGTAATTAAATTATTCCCAAACAAAATTGCTAGAATTGGACACCTAATCTAACTGCTGATATCTCTGTAATCTTTTCTTCCTACTTGTTCGAATGCTCAACCCTCCTTATTAACAAGAATGACGATTTTGTCCCGCAGAAACTTAGAATATATTTCTTCTTCTTCATCTGTCCTTGCTGATGTACGAGAATAACAGACACGGTCACATAAAATTATTCTGGCTTTGCAGAAGGGGTTGGTGAGCTTCTATTTGAAATATCGTTCCCAGGACTGGCTACCTCATTAGAGAAGTGAGTTGCTGCAAATTGGGACGTTGCAACAAAGTTCAAATGATGCAAGTACTTAATTATTTCGAAAAGGTTTAGAAAAGCTACGGTGTGGCTGCTGCCTTTGGAAAGTAGGAGATTAAAAAGCCACTTTAGGGGGCTTTGCAGAGCTCCGGGGGAATAGCAAGGATTCACATACACGGGAAGAACAGAGCGAGTGACAAATACCAGAACAAAAGGGAAATTAACAGAAGCTTAAGTAGGGATGAGCAGCAAAGCAGTGTAATTTATTTGTGAATTTATTTGTATTTAGCACAGTTAATATATGGAAAATTATACTAAAGCTGGGACAGAAACAACAATTAGAAATCATTTTACAAGGCTTTAGACACGTGTGGGGGCTTAAAATAACTCTGTGGGATGCAACTCATAATTCAGAGGATAGGAAAAGGATTTATGTCCTCCTCACAATCTCGTCTCTTAAAACATTTAGCTCCATTGTGCTAAGAAATAGACACAGTTACTTTAATGTGACTATCCATACGATTCTCAGGGAAACGTTTTCATTTACAAAATTAATTTCCCTTACAGCTTCAAGTATACAGATGTGGGTGAAAATAATCAGAGCCACTCGAAAGGACAGGGATGAAGCCTGATCTCAGCAACAGCAGAGCAAAGCCCGAACAGCTCCAAGAAAAATTCTGGATGCACGGAGGGATGTAACTGAGATGAGATCTGGTCCTGAAGTGCTGCACTCCAGACAGAAAAACCTTGATGTCCCCTCCTTGAATTTCAAGAAAAACTGTCAAAAGAGTCCCAAGTCCTTTGAGGGCATTTCCACAGTTCTTGGAAGAAGCCCTATTTGCATATGATGCCTCCAGGCCATCAGTTTCAGCAGGCGTCGGATCAGACTGGGCGGCTCGCTCCCTCGACCTGCGGCTCTGCCTGCTTTTAGAGCAAACAGAGAGCCTGCAGCCCCGGCGAGCAGCCGAGAATTCACCCCTCCTGCGCACCCAGGGCGCCGGGGACACCGCACCGCTGCCCTGAGGCGATCTCTGTAATCCCCGCACCTCTCGCTCCTTCCCTGCCAGGGCGGGTGCTTAACCCCGGAGACACGGGGTGAGATCCCAGCCCTCCCTCCAGGGGAGATCTCCGCACGCAGGTTACGATGCCAGAGCTCCCGCTGTGCTACCACCGTTTACTCGGAAAATCACAGGCAATTAATCACGGTTTTCTCGGGGGAAAACCTACTTGATTTGGACCCGTCTTTACGCAGGGAAACTACAGAACACCGTGCCGTAACCTAACCTGAACTCTGCTAAAGGCGTTTTTTTTCCTAGGGCTCCCCTTTCACTTGGCAAGCCCTGCCCGCCTTTGGAGAAGCGGGGCGGGTGTACCGGGCTGTGGTTCCACTCGGATGTGTTGAGGAGCGAGATGCACCCGCGGGGTTGTCCCGCTCGTCTTTGGGCCGCCGAGGCAGGACGCGGGGAGCCTGAGGAAGCCACGGGGGACGCTCTGAGGTGACCTGCTGCCCGGCCGGGCCTGTCCCGGCCCCCTCCCGCAGAAAGCCGTGCGTGTTGGCGGCGGCGAGGAGCTCACCCCGGCGGGACCCGCGCTCCGGCCGCCGTCCGGGCGTCCCGCAGGGGCCGCCCCGCTGCGGGCAGAGGGATGGAGGGACGCAGGGATGGGGATGCAGGGAGGAAGCAGTTCAGGCTGCGGGTGAACGGGACAACGCGACGCGTGCCCGGCCGTCCCGGTTTCAGAGGGCCGCGGTTTGGGCGGCACCCGCAGTGACTCCTCCGGTGACGGCGGGCGGGCGCGGTGCCCCCCCGTAGCCGGAGTGCCCGGGGCCGTGCGGGACGCCCCGCCGCCTCTCCCCTCCCCTCCGTCCGCCCCGCCCGGGGGCCGCGCCGCCACCGGCGCTCGGCGCGGAGAGCGGGCGGGCGGTGCCGGACGGGCGCCCCGCGGACCGCAACGACGGCGGCGCCCCGGAGCCCCCCAGGCGGCTCCGCCCCGGCCCCCCGCAGGTGGGTCCGCCCTGCCCGCGCCCCCCACGTCGGGGCGGCGACGGGGGCGGGCGAACCCGTCCCCCCAACGCGGGACCGAGGGTAGAGCCGGGCGCCCGCTCGCCGAGGCGACGCCCCCCGCTCCCGCCCAGCCCCGGCGGGCGGACGGGGCGCCGCGTCCCCTCGGAGCGGAGCGGGGCGGCTCTCGGTGTCTCTCGGCATGGCGGGGCTCCCGGCCGGCCGGCGGGCGGGCTGAGGCGGGGGCCGGGCGGGGAGGCGCCGGCGGCGGGGTCTCACCGCCTCTTCTTGCCGTCCCCCGCAGGGAGCGGCCGGCCCCCCGCGCCACCATTGCCTCGCACGGCAAGGAGGACCTGCTCGCCGCCGCCGCCCGGCTCTGGCAGCGGAGGAGGCGGCTGCTGGCCGCCGCCGGGCTCGCCCTGGCCATGGCCGTCGCGCTGCTGGTCGCCGTGCCCCTGCTGCTGCTGCAAGCGCCCGCCGACACCGGCGCCCACTACGAGATGATGGGCACCTGCCGCATGATCTGCGACCCGTACAGCGGCGGGCGGCCGCCCGGCCCCGGCAGCACCGCCGCCGTGGAGGCCCTGCAGGACCTGGGCGCCAACCCCCCGCCGCCCTTCGTCCAGGGACCCAAGGGGGAGCCGGGCCGGCCGGGCAAGCCGGGCCCCCGCGGGCCGCCCGGGGAGCCGGGCCCGCCGGGTCCGCGGGGCCCGCCGGGGGAGCGGGGCGACGCGGGGAAGCCGGGGCTGCCTGGGCTGGCGCTGGCGGGCGCGGGCGGCGGCGGGAGCGGCGGCGGGGCGGCGGCGGGCGGCGAGGCGGCGGGCGGGCTGAGCGCCGCCTTCAGCGGGCCGCGCATCGCCTTCTACGTGGGGCTCAAGAGCCCCCACGAGGGCTACGAGGTCCTCAAGTTCGACGACGTGGTGACCAACCTGGGCAACCACTACGACCCGGCCAGCGGCAAGTTCACCTGCCAGGTGCGCGGCATCTACTTCTTCACCTACCACATCCTCATGCGCGGCGGCGACGGCACCAGCATGTGGGCCGACCTCTGCAAGAACGGCCAGGTGGGTTCCGCCGCTCCCCGCATCCCTCCCGCGCATCCTCCCACCCAGGGGTCCGCAGGTCGTCCCAGTCCCCCCGTCCCTATTCCGCGGAAAAGCGCCAGCGGGAGCATCCCTCCTGCCGTCGGGGCGGGGGTGCACTTCAGAGCCGCGACAGATTCCGAACTCCCGGCTTGCAAACTTTGCTGCCGGACAGGGGAGAAGGAGGAGCGAGGAAAGGGACGGGAGGGACGACACGGGGTAGTGGAGGCTTTGGGACAGAGGGACTCGGGGCATTGATGGAGAGGCTGAGTAAGAGGGGCTGGGGAGACCGATGGAGGGGCCGGGAAAGGGGTACGTGGAGGACTGATAGGGGAGCGGTGCAGGAGTGACTCGGGGGGCTAACAGAGATGCTGGGCAAGAGGGCCAGGGGGGCTGATGTGCCCAGCGGCTGTGTTGGCAGGTGCGGGCCAGTGCCATCGCCCAGGACGCAGACCAGAACTACGACTATGCCAGCAACAGCGTGGTGCTGCACCTGGACTCCGGCGACGAAGTGTACGTCAAGCTGGACGGAGGCAAAGCACACGGAGGCAACAACAATAAGTACAGCACTTTCTCTGGCTTTCTTTTGTACCCTGATTAACACACAAGTGACACGACACATCTGGCCCCGCCACTGATGCACGTGGGGCTGTTTGGCAATTGCATACCCCATCGTGCTGCTGTTCCTGCTGGTGTCCGCTGTCTCAGCGGGTCACTTTAGCTTCATTATCAGTTTGTATGTTTTTATTTTCACCCTTGTGGAAACGAAATAGCAATGAAACAAAGTGAACCCCTTCCTTACTCTCTCCCATTTCTTCTGACCCCCACTCTCCCTTTGTCTGCCTGAATGTTTCGTGTGTCACGTGAGGAGCTTGGCAGCTTGAAATTCTCAAGTGGTTCCAGGAGGGTTTAAAAGAGCCCAGAGTTTGGACTGTGTCACACACGGAATTTGAACGGGTCACATGTTTTCATCAATAAGTATTAATGACAATGATGAATTTTCAGATCGATTATTCACGAAGTGGGACTGGATCATAACTGTTTTTTCCTCTGCTGCTTTGTATGGGGTCAAGTGTAAACTTTTCTTTCTGTGCAATGCAATGCTCGTGTGAATGATGGTGTCATTAACGTCAAACCTGTTTCTGTCTGCAAAAGAATTTGGTCATTGACCACGGTCACCCAAATACCACATTAAATTATGTTTTTAGACAACGCCTTCTTGCTTTCTGTCTCTTCCAGTGCTACAAAGGAGCACTGTGGTGGTGCCACAGGAGGGTGGGAAGTAAAGGAGGGGGTCACTTCAGTCCCTGAGGTTTATAGTAGTATTTAAAGTTAGGATGGGGTTCCTTGCCTAGGTCTTGAATATGGTTCAAGGGACCTGGGAAGAAGTAGAGAGAGAGAGAAGAAAAAGCTTCACCTTTACACTGCTGTGTGAAAAGAAGGCACACAGTTATCAAGGGGTGAAAGTGGGGTTGTGAAATCTCCTAAACAGATTTACTGGGTTAAAACCTGATCCAGAGGTTAGTGAAGTACAGGAAAAGGAGTTTAATCAGTGATTATGGAAAGCCGTGTTTCTGTAACATGCTTGACAAATGTTAAGAAGGCAGCAGGGGAGAGAGTTTGTCTAAACCCTTGCAGTGTGTGGGTTGGAAACCACACCTGACTGCAGGTGGGTCTGCACAGTGCCTGAGACAGGCTGGGTGAGAAAGCTCACTCAAGACTGATGGATTCAGACCATTTAGAAGGGTTTTCTCCTGATGGTCCTCTGTAAATCTCAGCCACCCTTGGTCTTTTTTCAAAATGCACAGGTGTGTCCATAGTGCATGTGGTTCTGAGCCTTTGGTGGAGGAGGTGCATTTTTCATCATCACCCCAGTAGGTAACCTCCTCAGTTTGGGTAAATTGGGACTGCTCTGCTGAAGCTAAAAGAACTAAATTGATTTACAAAAGCACTTACTTTCATTTTACTGTCTTGTCATTTCATTTTTCCCTCCTGAAGGTCTTACCTCCCTATCAGCTCTCTGCCCTTTGCAGCCTTAGTGCAGTTTCACAGATGAGAGAGACAGGAGCTGCTCTGAGACAGTTCTGCCAAGGCTGGAGCTTTGCCCCTGCCCTGATGTTGCAGGAGGAAAGGGAGCCACAGTCAGATGGACTTGTTCCAGCCCCACTTTGGGGCAGCCCCATGATGACCAAGTTCTTACAGTCACTCCTGTCTCCTACCTAGTGCTCAGTGGGTGTTGACTTCTCGTTGGCTGGAAGAGGGGGTCAAGGGGAGACAGCAATCTTCCATCCCATCCTCAAACATCCCCTGCTGAGGGAAGCAGAGTTCATAACCAGGTGCACGTGTTAGACACTTATCAATCTCTTATGTCTTGTCGATTTGTACTATTTAGAATATGATTAAAACCAGTGTCTGAGACCATCCAAATGAAGTATAATTGCTATGGATCCTCAATTCCCACCGGATCCGTAATCCTTTCTGACTATTCCTCCCCCCTCCTTCAATGAAATGGAGCTTAGACACAAAGCCCTTGGTTTAAATTTCAAAAAATTAAAATTGACATGCAGCAGCATTAGCAGGAGCCAGGAGGAATTCTAAGGAGGTGCCTGGGCTCTGCTTTATCCTTTGCATTAAGAAGCAATTTGTACTTCTAACAAAGACCCAACTGTTCCCCCTTGGCAAAAGGGCAATGAAGATGCCTTGCAAGGGAATTGCTGTTCACAATACTTAAACAAATTTGAATCTTAGATTTTTAAATCTGTATTCCCTGGTGGAGCCTGCTCTTCTCAATTCAAATGCAGGGCTGGTGGTGTGTGCCTGCCAAGGTGTCAGTAGCTAAGCGGATGATGGATTGATGAGGCAATGGGAAGACACAGGCTCGCAGTGGCAGTTTGCCCCGACAGTGATCTATGTATCTGCACATTATCAATGTCATGAGGAGGCTTGAACCACCCTCGCTAGATGTCTCATTTTCCACTTATCTCTTATGTACTAATTATCAGGCTGGATTATTCCCCAGGATAGAAAAAAAAAAAATTGCTCATCGCCACTCCACTGACAGTTTACACAATCGATAGAATGAACGTCTCCCTCAGCTGCTCACGGGCTTTTTTGTTTCCTCTCCTCATTGCAGGGTCTTTTGAGATTGCCTCTGTGGGGGGTTGATGGCTCTCACCCAGCATCTGTGGCAGTGATGCTTGGACAGGCTTCTCTGTCCCAGTCATCTTGGTGGTGGCTCAGTGTGTGGGTTGTTTCTGAAGTAACACAGGGAAAAACAATTGGGAGATAAAAAACTTCAGTGGTCCGTGCTGCAGTTATCCAGCAAAGCAGAGGCACTGCTGCGGGTGGGGACGGTGGTCCCTGTGCTGCTGGTGGCTGTGGGTGAGAGCAGGGTCACACACAGTGCAACAAACAGCCTGAGGTGGCCTTGTAACCCTCTGGGCTTCAACAGAGTCTGCCTGCCCTTGGGAATGGTCTGTGGGTTCTGCACATTTCATGTCACAAAGAGAAGGGGTTGTTGGTAAGGGGGGGGTACCCTGGTCCCCTGGTTTGGTTGGGCAGAGGAGAATTAAGGTGTGCTCAAAGGGCTGGCTTGAGCCTTCTCTGGGACTGGCTTTCCCAAATGGTACTGCATCCCAAACATTAGCCAGTGTCTGCTCTGGAGGTCTGACCCCTCAGAGGTGTTATTTACTTGATGAATTAAGCAAATACTTTTGAGAATTGGAACGTAATCAGGAGTGATGTGAATAGGGAAAGCCCCCAGAAAGGATTGGAAGGTTGGAGTTTTAGACAAAAGATGCTCTCTGTTTCTGTGCCCAGCCACGTGCTTAAGTTAAAATTATAATACAAAACCTAAGATTAAAACCAAAAAAGACAGGTGTTCATGCTCTCAAAGTAATTTAGATACTGCACCACCAAATCCCTGAGCTTTGTGCCACCAGTGTTCACCTCGACCCTTACCCTGTGCCTGGTCAGTACTGGCTATGGAAGGGATCCCTGGAGGAGAGGTGAGCAGGGAGATGCTGAAGCACACAAACATCTGGAAAGGGGAAATGGGGATGCTGCTGGAAGCCCTGAGGGTTGCCAGCCACCCCTGGTCTGTGGTTGTTCCGAGGAAGGTGTTCAGGTTACTGTGCGCTCCCACGAGAAAGTGGATTTGTGGCTGGCCACTTATTTTCTTCTCTCTTGACCTACATTGGTCTGGGAAACTCCTGGCAAGTCTCTAGGGAGATGGGTGAGGAAATCCTGCTTTGTCTAGGGTGAAGAGGATGAGCTGCTGGTGCTGAGTTTTCTCCAGCCAGGGTACAGAGCTGAGGAATCCGTGCTGTGATTGCAGCTGGTGTCGGGTGTCCTGTGCCAAGTCTGGTGCCTCTGTGTTTTCCAGGATCTCAGCTTGCAGATTTCCTCCTTGACATGCATTCCCTTGTGGAGCAGGGGTTGGGGCAGGGGCTCCCTGTCTTGCAGCAGCAAGAGCAGTCCCATGTCGGGTTCTCCTCTTTCCCTTTTGCTCTACAAAAAGCAACGTGTTGCTTTTTGTGCCTCGTGTCTTTACACACATGCATTGAACCACGTGTTGGTCTTCATCTTGCTGCTTTTGAAACTCACTCTGGGCATTTTTCTTGGTGATTTAATGCTTGTTTATCGCTTTGCTTGGCTCCTTCAGTGGCTCACAGTGCCTGGGCAGGTTTAATTTGTGAACTCGACAAGTATGGAGGATGGGTTTTGGTGGATGCTCATGTGTTTTTTTGCTGTTTATGCCACAGACTAATTATATTAAGGGGTTTGTGACAATAGAGGCAAAATGGCATATAAATCTATTTCAAATCTGTGTTAAATACACTTTTTTGTAACATGCTAATTTTTCTTCCTTTTTGTGGTTGGACTGAACTCTGAGAAAAAATCCTGGTAAAATCGTGTGTCTTAGTATTGTCTCTGGGATAAAGAAGCCTGTCAGAATAAAATAAAGACTAACTGAATCTTCACTGACTTTGAGACTGCAAAAAGTTTGGTTCTTTTTACTGTGAAAGCCTACATGATGCAGAGACTTGGAAGATTAATTACAGACAAGAGAGGTAAATTGTTACCGTGTGCACACCCTGTCAGTTTTGGGTGAGAGCCTGCTCTCAGCTGGTTTCACATTTAATGGCAGAAAGAGGTTCAGCTTGTTTATAAACTGCAGCTAACATCAAATGGGGACCCATTTCTCTAGACCAAGCCCATGCCAGTTCAGAGGTGAATCCCTTGTTCACAGAGCAGGTGCCACAGCAGCAGTGGAGGAGATACTTCACTATTTCTTGAGCCCACTTGCTCTTGAATGAGCTTCATTTTTGAAGGCTGTGGGGGCATTTAAGACTAAGGGGGATGAGCTCCTGATTCATCTCTGTTTAGGACCAGTTTGTTAATTGCCTCCATGGTGAGTTACAAAGAGGCCAGTGAAGGGCCAGGCTTGTTCCCTGGATCACCCAGGGGAATGGGCATTTCCTCCTGGGTAGGTGACAGGCTGAGGCTGGGGTAGCACTTGGTGTTTTGG
Organism: Prinia subflava; assembly: GCF_021018805.1. NCBI lineage: Eukaryota > Metazoa > Chordata > Aves > Passeriformes > Cisticolidae > Prinia > Prinia subflava. The sequence continues at coordinate 30,373,509 of NC_086252.1, forward strand.
GTTTGAACACACATTGGATTTCCCCTTCTTTCCCCCTGCATTTCAGGCTGAAGCCTTGAGAGTTAGTGGTTTCAGGTGAAAATTTGAAGGGTGCCAAGCCACTATTGTGTCCTGGCCCCTGCCACAGAGTGCTCAGCAGGATGTCTCAAGGTTTTGCAGGGCATAATTCAGAGGGAGCTATGAGTGATGATCCTGTTTCCTTGCCGAAAATGCGACAGATGCCCACAATTTGGGTCCTTCCAATTATAAATTAACCACTCAGCTGTGTGGCACAGCTCTCTCTATATCCTGGTAAGTGGGAGTAGATTTTCTTCACATGGGCTGATGGCATATCCCTCTCTCTGTGCATTTGCTCCCATTTTGGGGTTTTTTGGCACAAACTAAGGTAGAAACAGAAAAGGCCTGCTTGATCTCTATGATCTGCTGCCCTATTAATGCAGGATTATTTCCTCCAGTGCTCTGTGAGCACGGTGACACAGAGAGCATGGCTTGCCTGCAGCCTTTGACTGCGCTCCTCCCAGCGAGGGCACATTCACATGATCCTGGCTCTTCGTTTTGCTTGCAGCTGCCAGATCATGTCTAGAAAAACAAACAAAAAATGTATCCAGCCCCAGTCTTGAATGCAGCTGAAATGCTGTCTTGGTGGCATTTCTCTTTGTCAACAAATTGCTTATCACTTAAGTGTTGTGTTGTGATCCCCATCCCAAAGAGGAGAGATCTGCTGCTGAGAATGAGGGGGAGGAATGCCCAGGAGAATGACTTGTTTGAAGATCTGAGCACAGGCTTTATGAACAATGATTCTTTGTCGGATCTTAGCTCTAAGGTGCAATTTTGGTGGTATAATAATGCAGAAAATGTTTTAAGTCCTTGGGGAGGAAGCTGCTTTTCAGGTGGTGTCTTGCTCTTCCCTCATTATTGTCATGCTGTTCCTGGAGCTTTGTGTCAGTCATGCTGTGCTGCAGCATGTGAATGCTGGGGGTGATGGAGATCAGATCCAGGTGGATCTCTCTGTTTTGTTTTGGGATACAGTTGAATTCTTGACATTTGCTTCCTGTTCTTCTAGCACCTTATTTTTCACGGAGCTGTGCTGCTTGGGAGCTGGGAGCCCAAGGGCCAAAGTTTACTTCCAGGTACACTTATCTGATTCTTTTCACAATTAGTTTATTTTTTCCTACTGGAGTCAGAATCAATCCTTAAGTACATTATGTATCTTCCCTCGAATTGCCAGTGTGGCAACTGGTTAAGGAGTGTTTGGGGATGTAAGATGAATCTCAGTTTTTGTACCCTAGAGGTGGAAATGGTTCAGGTCCGTTTTTCTGTCCAGCCCAGTGAGTGTCACTGTGTAAATGCTTTTCAGAAAAAACACCCCGAGAGGGCAGGGCAGCTCCTTCTGCCGAAAGAGAGGTGTCAAATACCTTTGAAGCTCAGCTCCTCGAAGCCCCTGCTGAGTGCATCTCTGCAGCTGAGAGAGCTTGGATCGTAAACTTCAGCCTCCCCTCTCAAAAGGCAAAGCATCCTTGAGGAGTAACACTGCTGCTATTTATCAATTTGTGTGAGAATGAAGCCTGAATACTATTAGAGATGAAACACTAATTAAGCCAATAAATTCCTTTGTCTTTTTGGGTGTGTTTGCAATTAATATGCAAAATCCCATTGATTCCAGCAACTCCATAATTCACACTGCAGTGTTATTACATATTGACGGCGTACCCTGTGAAACATCCAAAAGACACTGCTGTGCATAGTAAGAATCCTGCTGTGATCCCAGTTAAACTGTTACAGGCAGGGTGAGTCACAGCATTTCCTCCACCAGGTTCTTCCAAAAGCTTGGCTGTCAGTGGAGGGGGTAGGAAGACCACACAGAAATGTGTCTCTGCTGAGCATCGCTGTGTCTCAAGGGCTATTTGCACTTTATATTGCTCTCAGAATTACAGTGGGAAAAAAAAAAGGAAACATGTTCCACCTGATCCTAAAAAGAAAAGGCTGAAACTGGTGCAAATAGAAGCAGATCTTAAAGGAAATATGTATTTGGATCAAAGCAAGGCAGTTCTTTAAAGCTTCCTTAGCTTTAATTTGCATCTGATGGGGCAATGTAAATGACCTTTCCTCAAGGTTTGTTCAAAGCTATGAGAGTGGAGACAGGACAGGAAGGCTTCTGAGAGATGGAACACTTTTCTGTCTTTCAGGGGAACATTGTTTTGGCATCCTAGGACAGAGCAAGAATCCTTGGCCACTGAACCCTGCAGTGACTCTCTGCCTAGAACTGCCTTTTGCAGCATCAGAATAAATTCTGCCCAAATATTTTTCAGCATCCTTCCCTAAAGCAGCAAAATCAGGAGGACATTATAAGGAATTATTGGCTCTTAGTCTCATAATATTTAATTGAGAGGGCTGCCTACATGAGGCTTTGTTGCTGTTTTTTCTTACATTGGATTCCTTTGGGTGCCCAGGTCTGCAGCAGCTCTGTTCTCGAGGTGGAAGGGCTCAAGAAAAGGGGTTGGTAGAGTAGATATTCTTCATGGGGTTGTTCTGATCCCCATCAAAGTGGTGGACAGGTGCTCAGTGGCATTGGTGAAGCAGGAGCCAGGTTAAGCTTAATCTTGGGCTGGGGTTTTGTGGTTGTGATCTTTTTTGTTGCTGTTTTCAGTTCTCAGGAAATTATTCAATTTGGTCTTGGCATAATCAATAAACCTCTGTATTGATATGTGCAGCCTCTGGAGCAGAGCATGGCATGAATGTGCTTTTAGTTCAGAACAGCACAAATCAAATACACAGTTGTTGAATTAATTTGCGGTTGGTGTTTTCTGATAACCGCAATTCTGATTTGCTCTTCCTGTTCCCACTGCCATCCTTCCAAAGGCAAAAAAAAAAAAAAAAAAAAGAAAAAGAGGCAATGAGGGTAAAACTGAAGCAATTGTAGATGCATTTGATCCCCATGTATGCAGAGGCTATATGACAGCTTTAGAGAATGGAAGATGAACAATATACAGGATGCTATCTCTGATTTCAAAGATAGAATGTTTGATTTCAGGCACAACGATAAAGCAGAATTCTTGATAGCTTGTCCAAGCTAATTTTCTTCTGAGTTAGTGCACTAACTACCCACCTAACCACAAGCTGTCCTTTTGCTTTTTCTTTTCTATTAGTGGACTAATAGGACTGCCAAGCTTTGCTTTCTAGATGGGTCTTAAATGGGAAGCAGTTTGTTTCGTGTAAGAAAGATGCTTGGGGAATCAATTTATGCCAGCTTGTAGCCACCGGAAACCTCTGTACTTCAGCAGACTTTAAATTGAAAAATGGAACTTGCTCTTCATACTGGATTTCTCAAACTACTTACTCCAAGCAATAGAAAAGCAAACTTGTCAGGTAGGAAGGGATTTTTTTTGAGGTATCTATATGTGTTTATCACTTGGTTCACTTCTGGAAATCTCCAAGTGAAATATGGGAGCCTGAATTGCTTAAGAAGGTCAAAGGAGGTGAATATAACAGTCCCCTCTGGCCTAAAGAAATCCATAAATTGTGCTGCCAAATGGAAGTATGGACAATGGCAGAGATGGCTTTTAAAATTTTTTCTTAGCTCTTACAAACTGGTGGTGGGAGGGAGTGAAGTGAGAAGAGTAAAATGATTTTGGTGTAGGATTGAGCAATCGCCTCTGTTTGCAAAATGAGGTCCATTTCTGTCCTCAGACCTTTCTATAAGGCACAAATACAAGGGCAAGTCTTCTGAGGGCAGAGTGGCCTGGTGATTTCCCATGTGTTTCCCTGTAGGCTTCACTGTGGGTAGCAATTCCTTAGGCAGGCATCAGAGTTGGCATCAGGTAATGCAAAGAAAACCGTGGATTTAACAGATGTGAATCCGTCTTCTTCCTTTCTCTCTTTTATTCCTCTTAAATAAGAAAGCAATCTGCAATTGTAGCAAATGGTATTCAAAACAACTGTGGAAATACTCTAAATGTTGATGATATGATTTGGTTGAATGCAGTGAATTCCCAGCCCGCTGGGTGCTGTACCAGGAGATCAGTTATGGGTTGCCAGGAGGAGCAGTGTTGTATGGCACAGTGCCAGAGTGTGTCCTGTGCTCTGCTCTGGGCAGTGCCATCATTACTGCTGGGACTCATTAAGCAGAAGACCTGTCTGTTAAATTTGCAGATTGCATAAAGGCAGAGAAAAGGATTCATCTCAAAGTGGCTTTGACAAAACAGAGGAACTAGACTGAAAAATATCAGGAGAGAATTAAAGAGATGCAAGTTACCTCTACCTGGAGGCAGTCCATAGGATGGACATGTGCTGGAAAATCAGAAGAGATGGTCCTTAAGGGCAAGAGAGGAAGGGCAACATGTTATTGAGATAATTTTGGATAGGAAAAAGTGAGGTCCTTGACAAGTAGACTGCAAGGTCAACCAGAAAGGGAAATTTTTGGATGGTGAGGCCTGGTGAGGTTGTGTGGGAAGGCTGTGGGTCTCTGGCACAGAAGAGAGGAGAGGATGTCTGCATCTAAGAGAGCTGCAGACATCCATCAGACCTGGCTGGAGCATAGCTGGGGTGGGGAGCCGAGCCAGACTCCTCGGACCACATGCACTATTGATTTTCCATCACCCTTCCTTTCTCTGTGGATGTGCCGAGATGTATACACCCATCTGCCTGCCTGTCATAGAGCCCTGGAAAGATGAAGTTTGGTGTGTTTCTGTGCCCCCAGCACTGCTCTCTCTGCACACCAGCGTGACTCCATCTCTGTTATGTCCATTTTGGAAGGGAGGTGGAGGTACGTGGGGTGATGGCAAGGTGATGCTGCTGGAAGGACTGTTGCAGGGAGTGAGTTCCTAGAGCTGAGCTCTGTTATCATAGCTCCAGACTGCCAGAGCTCATGAGGTCCAGGATCCCCCCAAGTCCCATTGAATGACTGTGCAAAGCAGTTCTCACCACATCAGGTGCTCTTCTGGCATAGCCTCTACAAATCTGAGTGCATTCTTTCTGTGTCTGAGCATGTTGTTTTTGCATCTATGGTAAGAAGATGGAAATATGGACCTGCTGATCAGCAAGCATCTAACAGTCAGGTACCTTTTAAGTTCCTAAATAAGAGAAACTTAAATACCTCTGAGCTCCAGGAGTGCTGTGTGTATGTACCTGATGCACCAGCACACAGCTCCATTCACCCCAAGCAGGACTGAACACTCGGTGTTTTCACTGTATTGTCCCACACCAGGTGAGAATGCCTCTGAATATTTTTACTGTTTTTTTTAAATCTCAGATTATATGTTAAAAAACAACCGGCATAACTTGAATTATTTTTGTATGTAACTCGCCACTGTTAACTGTGTGAGTGATGCAGAAGTTCATCTCAAAGCTCTGTATCCCTGCCACTTAATTTTCCTGTTCCTGTAGCCTCTTTGTCCAGCATCTCTGGCTTTGTGGGAGCTTTCTGAGTTTTCCTCTTCAAGTCCTAATGCACTTCCAAGTGTGTCAATCCTACATGTGGAAAAACTGTGTTCATTGAAGGAAAACTTCGAGATGTGAAAGGAAAGCGGGTGGCATAGTCTGGGTAACCTGCTTGTGGAATTTTTTGTTTTTCCCTCGTATCAGCTCAGATTAGCAAATGGAAAAAATCATAATATCTTTTCAAAAGAAAAGAAAGAAACCCCACTCTAAAAACATTCCTGCTTTTCAACTCCCAGCTTGAGTTTGCTTTGACTTCATTCACAAAGATGTGACTCCCTCATTTCCATCCCGGCTGGGAGCTGCTGTGTCTGAGCCTCTGCAGGACAGGGTTTGCAGTGGCGGTGCTGACTCACACTTCATCCACCGGGAGTCACCGCCCGTGACTCCTGTGATGCATCAGCTGCCCCAGCCCCGCGTCCCTGTGCCAGGAGAGCCTGGCAGGGCTGAGCCCATCAGGGGGATGTGCTGCCACCAGCCACTGCTGCCACCAGCCACTGCTGCCACCAGCCGCTGCTGCCACCAGCCGCTGCTGCCACCAGCCGCTGCTGCCACCAGCCGCTGCTGCCACCAGCTGCTGCTGCCCCGGCATTTGGCTGAGCACAGGGCAGCAGTGGGAGGTGTGAGTGACTGAGATGAGATCATTGGGAAATGAAATGGGATTCAATTGCATTAGAAATTCGTGCTGGATAAAGCCGGCGGAGGTGCTGCAGAACTATACATACATCTGCTTAATATATTTATTGCATATCCCTCCCAGATTGATTCTGGGCTTAACTTTAAAAAAAAAAAAAAAAAAGTTTATTTTTCCTCTTCTCTGTTACTCATCTGGTAGTTTTGCAATATTTAGCTCTTCCTCACTGTTTGATTGGATTTGTGAACTTCCCAGTTGTGTCAATAAAGTGACCAACAGAGAGATGGTGTTAGACTTGGCACAGGGAAACAGCGTGGCAGATTTTGCTGCTCCTGCACACCTCAGGTCTGGTGTCACTTGCAGTCACCAACAGCAGGCTGGACTGACCTGTGGGCAGCTCATCTGTGCAGCCCAGTGGTAACACTGATTAACATCTGGCATTAGCAGTGTAGTTTGGAGTATACTTCAAGGCAAATTGGCTTCTAATATGCCAGCAGGGTACAGGTGTAGAAGCAGTCTCCAGCCATGCCTGTTTTTTGTGCCCATCAGAGGGTTCCTCCTCCAGCCTCTCTCTGGGCTGTTGTCCTGCCTTGCTCCTGGCTCACAGGGACTGCATTTATTTTGGTGATAGCAGCATGCAGGGCTGTAGAGCTATTTGTGACTTATGGAGTTTTCTGGACTTTATTCCAAGGCTGCTAGAACACAATCCTGAGTAACATGTTTTAGGGGACCCTGCCTGAGCAGGGACGTTGGCCAAGATAACCTCCAGTGGTCCCTTCCAACCCTAACTGCTCTGTGATTCTGTGACTTTCTGTGACCTCTACAACTGAAATAGAACATGACCTGTGTGTGTCTAGGAATGCAAATCACCTTCTTTGGTGGGATTACTCTTCTCACCTCCTCAGCGCACACTTTGTCCTCTGCTCTGTGGAAATGTGGCTGGAGCAGGGGTGACCAGCTCACTGCCATCACACAGACCACAAGCTAAATGTTGTATTTCCAATGCTCCTTGGTCTCATCTTGCTGGGGCCTGGCTCGGACCTTCTGAGCCTGATGTGGTGACTTTGTATTGTTTCCTCCTTGAGTTCATCTGCTTCCCAAACCGTGTGCAAGGCTGGTGTCCACGACACCATCCTGCAGCGATGAAGGATCTGTGCTGTGCACAGCAGCTCCTCTTCCTCTCCATCTGAGCTGCCATCCTCACTGCATCCCTTCTTCAGTCTGGTAGGACATGGCTGCTGCCTCCGGGCTGTCCCACCTTTCTCATGCTCTCCCCTTTCAGCTCCCATGCACAAAAGGGAACCTCTGAGGATGGACCCAGGGAGCAATACAGGTCACTTTGCTCTGTGTTTGGGGCTCCTGTGGTGCAGGCAGCCAAACCCTGTCTTTGCCAGTACTTCAGTGCCTGTGAAAAGCACGTGTCTGGAATAGAGAAGTGAGAGTGCCTTCAGATTAAATAGCCACACCGCAAATTTGCATGTTTTGGTGCAGTCTGTGCCACCTTGGAGCAGCCACTGGCGTGGGATTTCCATGGGACAATTTTATTTTAGCCTGTGCAGGCAGTGGGAGTCCATGTAGCCAGAGGGTGAGGAAGTGAAGCTGTGCCTCACAGAGGATGAAACCTTGGCAAAACTCCCACCTTCTTCAAAAGGGGTCTGTGTGGTCTGCTGATTAAAATGATTTTAATGCAAATCAACATTAGCCTGTTCCACATTGCATGGAGCAAGGAGGGAGAAAAAAGAGAATAGTTTGACATGGTTCTTTTAGCCTTCTGATTCTCAAATTTTGGTGCAGAGTGAGGAAGCGTCTGCTAATAGCAACCCTCAGGGTAAATCCTTTTTAAAATATTCCTAATAGGTTTTTAGCCAACTAAACCAGAAAAACTCCACCCCTACATTCAGCAGTTACACTTCATGAAGAGTATCTCACAGGTGTAATTTCATCCTTGATATCACCCAGAAATTAGAGAGATAACAAACATATCAAAATTGAGGCAAACCAGTGTAATCTGGAGAGATTTGAGCTGTGAGGGTCTGTGACCTGCAAAAAATCAGAGTGCAAAGCAAATAATGCTCTGTGTGTAAGGAACACATGTGAAGGAAAGGAACATGTGAAGTAAGGAACAATGACAAACATGTATGGGGATGGGGAAGAAGAGTGCATCAAGCATTACCTGATGATGCAGACACCCACCAGGCTTGCTCATGTAGTGGTTTGTGCACACACTGGCTGTGCTCAATGGTTCTGCCCCCAGCTGCTGTCTCAGAGGAAATCTTCATGCTGCCTCCGCCAAAGCTTAGTGGACAAAAACTTGATGGTCAGTGTGAGAGCAAAGAGTTCTATTATCTTCTGCTTCTTGTTCTACCTACACCTGAATGTTAATCTGTGCTTTCTCTTCAAGTGAAACTACTAAATGCAAATTACCTCTCTACCACCAGAGAAGCTGATAAGGTGATGATAAAAAATACACAGAATAAATGATGCTAAGCACTGCATTATTCTAGAGAGAGCAGGGGAAGGCAGAGGGCACTGTAAATATCCTTTATGTACATTCCTATGTAATCCCAGTGGTGTAGTGCAGGAGAGGGCACAGAGCCTTGGGGTTCTCCCAGGCACTTATATAAAATAAGATGCAGCAGCAGCAGTGCGTGCTAGAGCTAAGCCATAATTAAACACCCCCAGGTAGTTTAAATGAGACGTGCACATTCAGAAGATAGTTTTTAGCGGATCATGTCATCATCTGACTGGCAGAGAAAACAAACAGCTGTGCCCTGTACTTTCCAGCACTGTTATTTGCACAGTGAGCATCGAGGGTGCGTTGGCTGTGGGTCCAGAAGTGTGTTGTGCTTGTGCAAGGATGTCAGAGGGTTTCAAGCTGGTGCCTTCCGCTCTGCTTCCCTGTCCTGGCAGGTGTAACTCACCCCTTGCCACCTCCATTAGGGCAGGGTGACAGGGGCTGTGGTCTGGAGCACCTTCACTCACCAGCCACGTTCCTCTCCTGATGGGGGTTGGCACTTGGCAAAGAGCAGCCAAAGCCTGAAGCCTGAAGCTGCTCTCACTGTCATGGCAAGGGTGATGGTTGAGGTGCAGCTGCCTGATGGAGTTCAGGGCTTGGTGATTGTGAGCAACTGAACCAGGGTGTTGTAGAAAGCTGCTGTTCACCCCTCATGGGTGGGGTTATTGAATTGAAAAGGCAAATATGTTAGCTTGAACCTCCAGGAAGGTTGTTTCCTCAAGGCCTGAGCTGCTGAAGGTAGTTGGAGCCAGACTTGGAATTGTTACAGCAATGACAGGATTTGCACATGGTTACCACCCATCAGGTGTAAAGAAGAAATTTCCAGCTGAAGGGGCGGCTTCCTTCCTGCCCAGCCTGCCAAATCTGTTAAATTGCTCCAGCTTAATTACAGGGAACTCCTTGAGCATTTCCGAGGAGAGTATCTGATGAGAATGTGCATAAGGCTCTGGAGTTCAATTTCAAGCCAAAAACAAGGAAAGAAAAGTTTACCTACAGCACCATAAGCTCCTGGTAAGACTCAAAATGGCTAAAGACCTTGTGGAAGTGCTGGCAGCCTGCTCCAAACACATTGAAGCCTGCCTTTTTGCTCCAGCAAGGGACAGGAGACCAGCCCTTGTGGTGCCCATCCCCTGTGCACTGCTGGGATGCTGCACTGGTACTGACCTGCTGGGACCTCACAGAGTTTGGGACAACAGGTTTCGGCAGGGTTATGCTCGTTATTTTTACAGCCTTGAAGAAATGAGCAGTTTCTCTGTAGGATCATTGTGTTTTCCTCATCCAGTCTTCTGCAGAGCCCCAGCAATAGAAACCTGCAGAACAAGAGGCACCCCCTGGTGTCACCTGGCCTCTCGTTCTGCGGGTTTCTGCCGCAGGGACTCCGCAGGAGGTGGGGTGGGGAAGAGCCGGGATCTGTCCAGCACTCAGCCGCCTGATGTGGCAGCAGTACCCTTGGTGCTGGGGGAGCGCCGTCCTTGCCTGCGGAGACAGCAGGGAAAAAAGCCTCTGCTCCCAGCGGCAGTGCTGGAGATGCCGGCCAGAGTTAGGAGTGGCTTGATGGCTCCTGACGGTAGCAGGACAGGAGCCTGGAGGTGGTTTAACTGTGCCTTTGCCATCGCCATGGAGGTTTCCCTGTGCTCTTGGGGGTGTTGTGAATGGACACTGTTAGGATGCCAGGTGGGGTGGTGTGGTGAGCTCATTGCATCACAGCCCTGTGACTGCAGGGGATGTGCCTCCCTGCCTTGGAGCTTTGCTTTAGTATTTACAGAACACATTGACACATGTTTAAAAAGCTTCAGCTGGAATGAGCAAGACCAAACACTGCTGTGGGAATGTCACTGTGTCCCTTTTCAGAGACACTGTAGGGGGCTGGCTGTGGGAGCTCTTTTGGGAGGACAGTGAAGGGATGCTGAAGTCTATGGCAGTAGAGTGAAACACGAAGACAAGACCCAGCTTTAAAGGCTTTGTAAGAGATGTCCCAAGCAAAGCAAAGACCAATCTGGGATAGAAAGTGAAGTGGCTTTGGGTCTACCAAGGAGCCTTTGGAGATACAGCAGTGCTCCCTGACTTGGAATAGCTCTGTCCTGCCCAAGGGCATTATCCAAGGGCACCCTCAGAGCCACCTTGCAGTAACTCCTTGGTACCAAAACACTTGGTCCCAGCATAATCATTGTCATGCTTATTCCGTGCTGGGAAAGCATGATTTTCTTCAGCATTAAACAGATGAGGAAAGGGTGATGTCAGCTAAACACTTCCAAAAGCTGTTGTGGAAATTTTAATGTTGCTGTGGACTTGTTTTCCAGCTTTCTTTAAAAACCAGTTTGGAGTGCATATAGATGCACAGTGTTGAGCTTTGTGTCTCTTTAGAGAGGGAAAGGAACTAGAGCATCACTTTGCTATTCATTTCCAAAGGCAAGATGTACAAACAATATCAATATTTATTAAACAGCTTTGTTTATCCCAGGTTTGTAACAAAGAAAGTGACTTAGATTGTGGTGTTTGTCCTCTTTTCTGTGTCCTATTCCTCACCTGGGTTTGCAGGTTTTTCTTAATGCATATATTATTTCCCTATTTTGAAGACAACTGTATCCTGAATATCTTAGAAAGGGAAAGTGGCACTTAGTTTTTGGTTGCCTTGGTGGTTATATCATTTCTGCTTTTAAGAGTCCTTGTCTGTGATAGACAGCAGCTCTCACTACCCAGGCTTACAACAGAAGCTTTATTGTCTGATCTTGCGCTTCCATTCTTCCTTCCTTCCCCTCAGCTGCTTGAAATAAACAGGGAAGTTTTAAGTTCAGTGAGATCAGTAAATTTACAAAATCTACTCCTATGAATGGCTTATTTTTTTTCATTTCAGCTTAAACCTGATTTCAAGTGACATCAAGAAGAAGAAAAATATTCAAAACCCCCAAAGCCCACTTACAGCATTGTGAGAATGCCCAGCCAGCAGTTTCCACAGCAGCAGCTTTGCTGGAGGCTGTTTGCTGTGCCCCTTGCTGATGGGCACATAGGGAGTGCAGAGAGGGATTTCTAGACACCTCCTGAACTACAGAGGTGAAAATTCAGTCATTTACTCTTTTTTAAAGATGCAAAAAGTCACTCCCATGCATGAGGACTCTGCCACTGCTTGTTGCATCCTTACACAAGACAGAAACACACTGTAAGGCACAGTGCTGCTGCCTCTGAAAGATCAGGACTGTTACCAGCTGCTCCCTTTACATTAATTTTCCCAAAGTCAGTCACAACATGAGCAGAGCGATGATCCCGATGACACTTCCCGAACAATTAGCACCGGGAGCGAGGGGCACCAGAGGACTCACGCCACGTTCTGTGCTGCATATCTTCAGTATAAATAGCCTGGCTGGAGGATCTTTTGCCCAAAATTATGATGAAAGGGTGATTTTATGTTAATTCAACCTGTCAGTTGTGTTTGAGACCAGGGACACCAGAGTTTTCTGCTCTGCTTCGGTCGGGAGCACTGGACTGATTAAACTAAACATGGAAAGGATGTAAAGCCCTTGGGATGGAAAATACTACTTAGAGTGCCAGGAGTTTGCTGAGTCCTTGGCAGAGGTATGGTCCTTACTACATAAAAATTGGCACCCAGCCAAAATGACTCAGACTAAAACTCCTTCAGAAAGTCCCTTAGTGGATGGTTTTCTTCTTGTTCCCTTTCTGTGTTTTGACCAGCTGTAGGCCAGTGGAAGGAGAGAGGAGAAACCAGTGGAAACATCACCATGCCCAAGGCAAACGTGCTGAACAAACTTCAGAGCAGGCACTCAGAAAGTGCCAGAAGTTGCATGGGCAGAGGTCCACAGTGATTTGTGTTAATTAGGTAATGAGCCATCTGTTGGAGACACCTAGATGTTCAGAACCCCCAGCCTTTACTTGTACAAAGATCAGTTGCAGTGTTGAGGTCAGGAGTCAAGGTCCACCCTAAGTGGTGGCAGCATGTGAAGTACTTAGAAAAGATCCAAAGACTGCAAAAGACTGATAGCAAAGGCTGGTGGAAAGGCAGCCCTCACCTGCTTGCAAGGCTCTGTGGAGTTTTCACTTGAGTTACTCTAGTGGGGAGAACATGTATGAATGTGGAAAGTGGCTGTGGTGTGTTGGAGCTCAGCTCTTCCCATCAATGGGGGCTCCTGGCTCATGCTTTTAAGGCATCTGGTCCCTTCAGCTCATCTTTTCAACTTTTCATAAGAGATGTGCATGTGCTTCCCTTCCCCCCAATGCGTTACATTTTCAGCTCAATTTTAAAAGTAACCTCTTTAATATTGAATTATTCCTGATCTCTATTGTCACTTCTAGCTGATTAGTTTAAGGACTGTGCTTGGTTTGTTTAATAACCTCTTGACACTAAACAAACAATCCTGAAAAGGGAACAATTTGCAAAACAGAAGGAAAACAAATAACCTACAAGGGCATCCTCTTCAAAATAGAAAGACTGATTACATTAAAATGGCAAAATAATTCCAGACATTAAAAGAATGTATATAGATATTGGCTTATCTATATTCAAGGAAGATTTGAAAACACTGCAAAGTTAAAGTTTTCATTAGCAGTACAGTGAAATCTCTCAATTAGAATTCCTGAAGCATATTAAATGGTATTTAGTTTCTAACTCAATGCATCATTTTCTGTTAAATAATTGATCGTGGTGCAGAGATTGTGTTTGTGTAGTTTAAGAAAGCGATTAGACCAAGGAACATTTAGTAGGAAAGTTGCATTGATAACTGCGACACCGCTCCAGCCGTGCTGTGGAGGTGCTCTCACAGCAGGGCTGGCCACTGAGCTGGGCAGGTGTTGGGTCTGAAGAGACTTGGGGCAATAAAAGCTGTATTGGACCACTAGGAACTCATCTTGGGCACAGTGAGGAGAGCCTGGTGCCCTCAGAGACCCAAACTGCCCAGGGATGAGACGTGGATGGGAGGAGGGAGAAGCCCTCACCCCAAAACCACACTGATAAAAGGAGCTGAGGGTAAAAGGCTGAAACTCCAGAGATGCTGAGAGAAGACCTAGAAAGGAGGAATAGGAGTCCTGGCAAAGGTCAGTTGTAAAGAGCTTAGCCTGGAGGACAAAACCATCACTAGGTTCTGGCACCTCTGTGACCAGTGCCTGAACCTCAGGGTTGTTATTTTTCTATGTGACATTAATTTACCCTCTACCCACTTGGTGCCTGCAGTAGAGGAATACTGTGAAGTTACACCTCTCTGTTGCCACAGCACAAAGGACTCTGGCTTCAGAGGTGTGCACTTAAATAATATTTGAAATGCTTATTTCAGCCTATCCCACAGCTGTGTTTGGACTAGGAAAAGTTTAATCTTCCTTTGTGGCTCTGCCATGACTGGCATGGTGCAATTGCAGCCTCATGGAAGGTTCTGGTGGAATTCCCACTTGTCTGAGGTTGAACCCAAGGTTTCTGTTGTGCCTTTTATGTGGACGGGTTTCCTTGGAAACTTGCTGCCTAGGTGAGCAAAGCCATCTTGTGGGCTGCCCAAACACCACCCAGTTCTTCAGGGCTTCACCCCATTTTACGAGGTATTTAAGCTGATTGAATGGCACAACACAAAGCCCATAATGTCTAGCCACCAAGACTTTGGGTAGCTTCTCCCCCTGCTCAAGTTTTTAATTTTGATTTGCTTATATTCTTTAATGAGATGCAATTACAGTTTCAGTGTAGTAGGTAGGAGGCTTTATATTTGTACTGCTTTGTAGTAAAGACATAATTACTGCTTTTATGAATCAAATCCCTTTATGTATCATAAATAGTTATTAAAACAGCCACTGGCAATTTTACCTCAACATGTTTCTTCATGAAGTAGGATTTATTGCCTATATAAAAATGCCAGTCTTCCCTGGATCTCCCTCCCCTACAATTGCTTGGCTTGCAGAATCCCCGTGCCTGGTTCAGAGCGGTTCAGAAGGTGAGACACTGCACAAAGCACCTCACTGGCTGTGTGCGTGCACACACAGCTCGCGTGCCCCGAGGACACCGCCCTGATTACTGTTTGTACTCCAGGGATATCTCCTGTCTGTCTTGCTCAGAGTGCTGGGAGCAGACAGTAGTAGATGTCATCTTCATCTCAGCCAAGTTTGGGGTGACTTGGCTGCAGCCTCTGCTGTACCACCTCAGCCATAGCAGAAGTGTTTGCCCAGTTTGCACTGAGCAGGGACAAGTGTATTGATGCTTCAGAGGAAATGTCTCCATAAGTCTTTAACTTCTTCAGTTTTGTGCAGAAAGGTGGGGTTTGTGCAGCTGAAGAAAATTTTCCTTCAAATACAATTTGTTTCAAAGTCAGGCGTTGTTTCACATTCTCTTCTTCTTAACCTCTGACTGGTTAAGTGGAGTGTCCACCCTGTCTTTAGGGAGAGATAAAAGGCTGGGGTGGGAGGTGGGATCACACAGAGTAGAAATCTGGGAAAGACTTGAACATGGTGAATTGTTTGACACTTCAGAGGCTGCTGTCAGAGGAAAGATTTGATTCATGGACTATTCAAACAGCAGGAAAGGCAGCTTTGATTTCTGTAGACAAAGGTTCAGAGTCCCAAACAGTTTAAAAAGAAGGCTGGCAAGGCAAAATCCTGCAAGGTGCTGCCAGGAAGTTCGTGCCAGATTAACATGGTTTGTGTCTCCTTGGCTAAGCTAACAAACACCCTCAGCACAAGGGCAGTAAATCTCCTCCCTGAAAACGTAATCTTGAGAAAGTACTTTACAAGAAGTCATTGGTGAAACGAGAAAAAGTGTTTCTCAACAGATGAACAAATAAAGCTGATAGGGGATTCATTTATAGGCAGACAGGAGCAAGCAAGAAACTTAATAAACATTTTTTTCAAAGGTAGGTCTTGGGACAGATTTTCTTTAAAGACATAAGGATATTTTGTTAATGGATCCAAAAGCCAAAATTTTATTTATTTCATTAGCCGTTGAAACACTTTCAGGAGATCTGGTCAGTGGAGAGCAGAATCACCTTTTTTAAATTTATTTTATTTTATTTTATTTTTTATTTTTAATTTTTTTTATTATTTCCCAAGAAGCAGCAGAAATGGAATGAAATGTTGTGAGAAGTGTGAAGTCCTAGATTTGGACTTTGGAGACCGTGTTGGGAGCTTGTGGTACACACTGGGGGCTGGGAGCTAGTGAGGACAGCCACCTTCTTTGACCCAGTTATCAAAAAGGCAGCAGTGACCTAAGGATGGCGTGGACTTTCCCCAGGTACAGTAAAATGAGATATCATTACCAGCACACAAGGTCTGTACGAGTCCTTGCCTGGAATACTGCATATGTGGGTCACACATCCTCAAGAAAGATGAATTTACCTTGGAATTTAGAGAAAGACTGATAGAAAGAGAGCAGAGGGGAGAGTTTATCCTGCAGAGGAGACTGGGAATGCTCAGTGAGCAGGGACAGGAGTTCTTGTCTTTGGGTGCTCTCTCTGACAAAGACCTGGGGGTGCAGAAGGAACTGTTTGAGTTAGAGGACAGTGCTGGGTAAGAAAAAAGATGGATATAACATCATGTAACTATAACCATGAAGAATGAGGGGGGTCAAGGTTTTCTACCTACCAGCAAAAGAGCTGGGTCAGCTCCTGGAAGGACGTGAGGAAGGGCACAAAGAGCTCCTGGCTTACCAACGGGGCGTGTAACTCCGACACATGTAATAGCAGGGGACAGTAATCCTGGGTATCCCTTTGGCCATCAAGTCACTCTTAATGAGCCCCTTTATGCTCAGTCCTTCACCAGCCAACACATGCAATTTAGGCTCACTGTGAAGGTCCTAACGAGCCCGCCCTAATTTATCCGATGGCTGTTATTCCTTTTTCATCAATAAGGAATAATGACACAATGAGGCCCTGTAGTTGGATCATTAATTAGAGGAGTTTTCACCTTTCAATTAACAAAAGCAAAACAAATGCCTCCTGGATCCTTTTGCTGCAGTCCCGGGGGAAGGGGCAGGCAATCACCCCACACAGGGAGGGCAGCAGAGGAGTTTCATTGAGCAACAAGAGGTGCTGTCTCCGGAGCTGATTGATCGGCCCAGGAAGCTCGTTTAACCTGATATCTATCTTCAAGACTGATCAGGCACCATGAATAAAAAAGAAGGCGTCAAGCTCCTTAGTAAGAGAAGGCTGGTGGCTGATAAA
Source organism: Prinia subflava (assembly GCF_021018805.1). Lineage (NCBI taxonomy): Eukaryota > Metazoa > Chordata > Aves > Passeriformes > Cisticolidae > Prinia > Prinia subflava. The sequence goes on from NC_086252.1 coordinate 30,390,229, forward strand.
CAGATAATTACACAAAGCAAAGCTGTCACAGCAATAAATGTGTTTTGGCAAGATGTGACCGCACGACGTGGGAAGCACAGAGGAGTTGAAACCTCACCATCATCCGGGAGTGAGGGGAATGAAGGCAGATTTACCACATGGTGTTTGTCACAGGAGATGTGCAGAATCTCTGGACACTGCCCCAGCAAGCTGGTAGGTGGTTGTTGCTCAGGCATTGGATTTGCAGTTTGTTTTTTCATAGAATCACTTGTTTGTGGGGGGAAGGGACCTTGAAGATCATCTCGTTCCAATCCCCCTGTCGTGGGCAGGGATACTACCTAGGTCATATTGCTCAGTGCCCCACCCAACTTGGCTTCGAACACTTCCAGGCATGGGGCTTCCAAAACTCCTCTGGGCAACCTGTGCCTCAGCACCCTCACACTGAAAATTTCCTCCTAGTATTTAATCTAAAACTTTCTCCCCTTGACCTAACGCTGTCAGCCAGTGTAAAAAGCTGTTTTTCCTTTTTATAACAGCCCCCTTTAGGGAAGGAAGGTGTTCTAAGGTCTCCCTTGAGCTGTCTCTGCTCCAAGCTGAACACCTCAGCTCTCTCAACAAGTCTCAGAAGCAGAGGTGGTCCAGCCCACTGGGCATCTCCACGGCCTCCTCTGGCTTCAGTCCAACAGATCACTGTCTTTCCTGGGCTCAGGACCCCAGACCTGGATGCAGTGCTCCGGGTGGATGGGCCATGGGACCTGGCAAACTCTGGAGCCATTGGATAGACCCGGCTGGGGCAGCTGCAAAGGGCAAAGATGCTCTGCACCTCTCCCGGGGAGCTGTCAGGGCTCTGTGCCTTCACCCCGTGCTCTTCCTCAGGAGTACAGGGGACCCTCAGGGGCCTCCTCGGTATCCCTGTGGGCATCCTTGGGGAAACGCAAACCAGGGGAGGCAGAGGCTGCTGGCGCTGCCGGGCGAGCGGGCTGCCTGCACCTCCCCGGAGCTGTGCGCTCCCGCAGGGGACAGACCCCGGCCCTCCCGGCGTGGGGGACCCCAGCCGAGGGGTGCCGAGGGGTGCCAGGCGGTGCCGGAGCCGAACCCAGCTGAGCTGTGGGCTCGCCTCCTCTCTCCACAGGGTGGCAATGCTGCCTTGGCTCCGCAGCCCGGCCTCGGCTCGCAGCCGCCCGCGGGGCCAGCCCGGCGGGCAGCGACACCAGAGGCGCTGCGGACCCGCCCCGGCACCGCCGGCTCGGGGCCTTTGCAGCCTCAAGGGCGTTCCTTGCCCCTGTCTGCACTTTGGGGTGGCTTTTGGTTCTGTCCCTGGCCATGCTGCCCTCTCTCAGCGCCCGTCTCCCCAGCATACACCGGGTGGAAGATGTCTGTATTTGGGATGTCTCTGGGGTGGTTCAAGAGCTGTGCAAAATCCCCATCACACACTTGGAGAGCAGGCAGCAAGATACTGGTGTTTAATTGGGCTTTTTAAGTGTGTGTGTAGCTCTAATTCCAGGTCCTCTCCTGCACAAGCTGCCAGGTGGCAACAGAAGGAGATGCTGAATAGCACACATTAAGTAGATAAACATTAAAGTCGTGATGCAAAGGCAAGCACTGGAAAAGCAGGTTCTAAGAAGAGGAGAAGCTCGGGGAAAGAATTGAAATTAATTCCTCTGAAGCAGCTGCAACCATTTGTTTATTACAAGCCACATCTCTCCACATGCATAAGAGGGTGATGTGACCAAGCACACGCTCACACCACTCCCGTGGCCAAAGGGGAGGCTGTAGGACAGGCAGAAGCCCTTTGTGAGCTGAGCAGAGCACTGTCCCCTGGTGAAAAAACAGCTGGAGCCCCTGCCAGCGAGTGGGGCTGGGACCCCCAGTGCTCCTGTCCCCGTGACTCAGGAGCAGCTGTGCCCTGGGAAGGCGTCCCCCAGGGTGCTCTTTTTTATAACTGGATATTTGCAACATGCCAGCCCAAACAGCAGAGGCAGGTGTTGTATTTTAAGGCATGCAGGAGGCTGAGTAGGTTGTGTACATAATTGTTCTCAAGACCGAAGTAAAAATTCAACCCCATCTCTATTTCTGCCACAACAGGAGAGCCCAGATATGTCCTCTAATGATGTCATGTGTCAGAATTTCTTAATGACACTTTCCCCTCTGATTTCTGTTTAATTTGCCCCTCTCCTTCTGAAGATCACTCTCTTTTTACATCCCTCCAAATAAAGAGCGTTTAGTTAGCGGGGAAGAAAAGATTGCCATTGAAGAACTAAGAAAAGCACTGGATTAATTCTCTGCCTGCAGCTAAACTGAGAGTTCATCTCCTAATAGGCCATTTCAAAGCAGTTAGATTTACTCTTTTAGACTAACCATACTGTCTGAACAATATTTTATGCCTGTGTTAAAATATAATAGGCTAGAGAGACAACTCAAATGTCAAGAGTAGATAGTGCTGTCAAAGTAATTTGTCTTGGGTAATAGATAGAGTGACATGACTTTGAAACATTCTGAGAAAGAAGTCATTCTATGTTTGAATGTATTGTTTCTTTCCCTTTAAAAAAGCCAAGACTATTATTTAAATCATGTCTATCAGGAAGTCTTTATTTTCTGTGAAAATAACATTGGTATTTTCAGTGATGGGGGCATGGCACAAAGGGACTTTGCAGTGTTTGACAGGGGAATTAGGCCATGCCAGCATGATGCTCCCAGAGCATCCTCAGACCACCCCTCACGGAACCTTGGATACCTGGGGGAGTTTGGGAATGGATTAAAAAATTAAACCCAGTGCTCAGGGAGGCAGCAACTGTGCACCTCAGTTCAGGGGAGATGCCATTCAGCCAAGGTGTTTTGAGGTCCCCTAAGGAGTGTGACACTGGCAGTTTTTCTTATCCAGCATCAATTATGTAGATAAAAAATGCTACTAAATTGCAAGGGTAATTGTTTGTCACAGGTCTCCCCATGGCAGAAATGCTATTCTTACTGTGCTTAAACTTTTAAAGTTTTCATCAACTTCCTCACAAGCAGTCAGTGAATACATTTATACTTAAGGGATATGGACGACCTGTTATCTAGTCTTGTCATTTGTCCAAATGTTCTGGAAGAAAGTAACTTAGTTCTTTGCTAAGAAAGTCTGTGTGAGGACTTAGAAAAAGTCAGAAAAGTCTTAAGAGAATTCATTGTCTTGTGTTAAAAAAGATTAAAAGGAAGTTGGTAGGGTCTTGTTTAGCAGAATACAGAATAAGAAAGATTTTCAGTGTTTATTTAGTCCCTTCACACCACTGTGCCAGGTAAAAGAATGGCTGAGAAAGGAGCCAAGAACGTTCATGTTCCCTTTAAAGTCTATTTCCATTGCAGGTATAAACATAACCAGCTAGCACAGCTGAAAATCACCTTGTTTGGCGTCTTCCCTAGTGCTTCATTGTGCTCTCCTGGGCTCATGCTGAGCTGTCTCAAGGCTGGGGGGTTTCTGCTGGGGCAGGGGTAGGGTCAGGATATTATCCATCCATGGGGATTGGTCCTGCCCTGGGATCAGAATCTGGAGCCATCTCAGCCATGCCCAGGACGGGAAACCTCTTTAAAGGCACATAAAAGCCTACAGGTCATAACAAAATAATCACATGACAAGTAAATACTTCCTTCACCAAAAAAAAGAGGCATCTCATTTGGGTCCAGACAAACTATAAGAAAACACTTGTCATTTGCACTCTGCCTGATGGCAGCACGGTGTTTGGATGGGGACCAGCTTCCCCAGGCAGGGAGGTGTCCACAAGGCTGAGCTCCCATCCACTGGTGCCTCCCCCTCGGCAAAGCATCCAACACTAACAGCACATTTTATTCCCCACCTCCCGCACACCCAGGTGTGAGTGACCACCAGAAACCATGGGGCTGTAGCAATAAATGGCTTCATCTCAGGGTTTTCCCCGTGAGGAACTTTCCATAGGAATGCAGACAGCCAGTTGACATCCTTGTTTTATGGAGGAGCAGACTGAAGCCTGGAGAGAAACTTGCCCTGCTGGATTTAGAGGCAGTCTGCAGGAACAGGGTGTAGGTGCAGCTAGGGAGTCTCATGTTTTAGTGACAGCACTGACACTTGTGGGCAAAACATCACTTTTCAATTGCTATTTTACTGTCACTTGCAGTCATTTCTATTCAAGGCATATTATTAGCAAATCTTTGCGAACCCCTTGAGATTTTTGGTTGATAACTAAAAGAAACTCCTTTATGTTCGTAATGATAAAACAAAGCATCAAGTCATTCGAGTTGATTTTACCCAAGACATTTCCTGAATTATTGCTCTCTCCCAGCTGTCATGGGCTTGAAGCTTTCAAAAGCCCATTTTGTTTCTGCTCGTAGCCCTTTCATCGTCAAAGGCTGGTGCTGAACCCCTGGGTTTTCTTGTGCAGCTCAAAGAGGAGAGAGCGATGCAGCTCCTCAAAGTTAAACAAAAATTCCTCACGGTTAATGAACTTGTCTAATTTTATGCAGAAAATGCTACCATCTTTCCTTTTAAAACTCACTCCAAATTCCAGGTTGATACCAATGGGGATAGTTTAAAAAGAATCTCAGACTTGGATGCAGCTCCCTTTGACTTTCAGCCAGACCTCTACACTCTTACACACTTTCAGGGGGAAGATTTTCAGCTGTCAAAGTCTCTTAGGCAGCATCACAAACCCACCTGGCTTCTCTTCAGCACTGTGGCCAGCCAGGAAAAATCAATGACTCTCTACTTAGCTGTATAAATCCAATTTACTGTAATTACCCATGTAAGAAAACGATATGGCTCTGCTTTAAGGTTCTCCAAAGTTGCTTTATGGTCTTCCTGTAGTATTTTATCAATGTTATGGTATTTTTTCCCCACACACCTTTAGCAGTGAGTAAATAAGAAACTAAAAACCCAACAAATAGCCCATATACAAAAAGACAAATAATGTCCCTAAAATGATTAAATTCCTCTTCAGGTGAGTGGGTAATAATGCTCTTGCCTAGTCTGAAATCAAGTTGACCTAAATTATACAGTATAGATTATTGCATTTAGAATAATAATGGTGTGCTAGATATAGTGCAGTGATTTTAAACCAAGGGCGTACAGCCTTTGCTGAGATGCAGACAGGTTTCTTAATCTGATTTATGATGCAAAATTTAGGTCAGGTGGATTGATTCGTAATAGAGATATAATGAATCAAAATTTCTAGAATGGCTTTATTTTGCACAGAGGTGTCAACAAGCTGTACTTCTCTATTTGTGCACTTGGCGTGTAATGATTCTCTTGCAAAAATCATAATCCATCAAGTCTTCCATTCAAGAATATCAATCAGTGCCAGGAACAACACTATTTTAGCCAGGAGTTCTCAGTCATTTTGTTTTCCTCTTCATGAACACATAAGGTGCTGTGATATTTAAATTGTGCTTTGACATGTAATCATTAAATGTTTGAAAATGTCTCATTCAGCTTTTGTTGCCTCATCCATTTGTTTACACTGGGTCCTTGTTTTGCTATTGTTCCCAGGGTTTTTAGCATACAATACCCATATTGTTGCCTTTAATAGCTGGAGGTGGAGCAAACTCTGTTTTCTGAAAAGAAATTTGCTTTTAGTATTAGAAGGCTAAAATTAAAATTAATTATATATCAGTTCCTGCTTTAACAGAGATTAAAACAAACCATTCCAAACCTTTCTCTTAACATACCTATCTTTGATATAACAGGCCAACATCAAGATGATCATCATAAAAGACATGATGTAAATCTGAATGTAGATCTGTGGGAGCTTCTTGCTAAGATTTATGTGTTGTGTCCTGTGTTTTTTTTTTTTTTTTGGACAGAGTGAAATCAAAGTTACATGATTGGGCCACTGTATTTTTTAACCTTCTGACAGTGTTCATCTGCTGGGCAGCTTTCTGGCTACATGTGAGGATCTGATACCAGGGTTTGGGTTGGAAATACAGCAAATCTCTTACCCTCAGTAGCAGTTCTGGGCAGGGCTGGGTGTGATGAGGTATATTTATATGCTATAAGTAGATATACAAGCATGGCATTATTTATTATGGTTGGAATTAATTTCTATTATATATATATATACACACAATACATATAAACAATAACAGATACTTCTCTCTATTTTTGCTGAAACAATGTGAAATGTTCAAGCCAAGAATACAGCCTGGTGCAGCAAGGAGCTATGGAGTCACTCATGGAGAAGAAAAGCCTTCCCTAAGGAGCAGGACTAAGCATTATTTTTTAATTTGGTCATTGAGTTATGAAAATCAATTTAAAAGCAGATTAAGGTGGAGACCTCTACAAGGCATGTTGAACTGGTGTCTAGAAATGGCATTAATACTTACTGTGCTCCTGAGAGTGTGCTGCTGTTAAAAAAACCCCACTAATGGTGTGACAAAGGTGGTTCACTTGCTAGTTGCAGCCAAAATTCAGCTCAGTGGCATGATCACTAATGTCCTGCTTCAGCCTCCACGGGCTACTGCCATCAGCCTCTTCCCTGAAGCATCCTCTGGCATTACACAGATGGTCAGGGACTAAGTGAGGGCTGGAGGTGATCTTCATACCTCTTTTCCCTGCATGAGAAAATTGCTGTTTGCAGAACAATTAGAGACCCTGGGGTAGAGCAGTGCCCCGTCCCCATTTCCCTGTGTGGAAGCACTGATGGAAGCACAGCTTTCCCCACTGTACCCTCCCATTTAAACAGGCTGGAAACAATGGGCTGCTGTACTGAGTGCTATTTGCCATGCTGGATGCAGGCAGCTATGGTGGCTTCTGAAATGTTTCTGTCTTTATTGCAACCCCCCACACAAATCCAAGGGCCCAGCCTTGGGAACACGCTCAGACCTATCCCCCTGCAGCACGTGGCGGGCTGAGACACTGCTCGCCTCCAGCCTCCCTGCAGATCATCATTTCTCCCCTTCCATCTCTTGTAATTCTGGTGTGTAACTGAGAAAATTATACCTCATTTCTTCCTTGGTGTAAATTGATGCAGCTGCCTTGGAGTCGGAGGGGCTGTGCCAGATTGTACCAGCCGCGGGCTTGGCTGGGAGCCAGCGCTTGGCACAAACTTGCTGAAAGCTGTGTACAAACAAGGCTTGTCACTATGTATGTTATTGCCCTTTTGTTTAGGATATAAATATGTCCCATATATGCCAGCAAGCCTCTCATTTGCTGTTTCAATGGAGAATCCTGTAAAACAGCTGTCATGCTGTCTCCTGTCAAATCAGTTACAGATGCATGTGTCCTTCCCCATAATAAACAGGTATGAAATTGTCTTTATGCACTGCGCCAGCCCTTGTCAGCAGGAATGCAAACGAGGGAAGCTTGGAAAAAAGAACAGCCCTGAAACCTGGTGCTCTGATGGAGCACCATGAAAGTTACTTAGACCTCTTCAAAGAGACTTACAAGCAGAAAATTTTGGGGCGTGAAGTAATGAACTAATGCTGATGGGTGTAGAAAAATGGGGTGAAGTCCTTGCTAGTCCAAAAGGTTGCCTTTCTACACTAGCTGTAGGTGCATAGTGACAAAGCAGCCCTTGTCCTGGCCCAGGCTGGAGTGGAACACTAGGGAATGCTCCTTCCTGCATCCAGCAAGATAGAGCATGCTTTGAGAATAATTGCCTGTGCAAGAATGTTCTACTCTATAGTGGAAAGAAAGGAGATGGGCAGGATTTCAGCAGTGTTGTGTCTTTTATTACTCCTGGACCCATAACATACATTGTTATTGTGAGGGCTGGCAGCTAAGTTTTGACTGTTTTTGTCACAGAGTGACTTCATGTGAGAACAGGCCACCAGACCTCCAGCTCTGAGGAACACCAAGTATGTTGGTATTCAAGGGACCCAAAATATTTTGAGGTCCTTGATGGAAAATTGTGCCCCACCCATCCTTGCCACAGGCCAGCATCAGTTTGGGAAGACCTGAGCAAGCACAGGTCATGTGTCTGAGAGCTCAGCTTTTCCCTCACCCAAGCTTGATAAAAAACCCCAACATGACATATGTCAAAAGCCAGCCAAGCACTGACTTGTTCTTACACTCAGTGCTACCCGTGGGAGGGTTGGTCTTCAATATGAATAGAAAATTAAGCTTAGTTTATAATTTCTGGACCCTTTTGCCTCCACACTTAAATCCTATCTTGTACACCAAGTGGCATACAAGGCAAACCTTGTACACCTTGTAAACCTTGTGACAAATCTTCTGTTTTTGATGAAGTGCTTCTTTCCCAGTGGCTGACATCAGTCCTTCACATGAATTAAGCGTCAAATATTGAAAATCTCCCATGCACAGAGATAATGAGGCAAATTTGAAGAGATGAGGATATGGCCCATACATTTTATTCACATTTTCTTTGGCCATGTCTCTGAGGTGGATAATCATGAAGCTGACAGCACCAAATAAATTGCCTATTAGCTATTAGTATCTTGTTTCATGCAATAACAGTCAAATCTGCTTACATCTGACAGCAGCGTGCAAAGGTTTGGGAAGTTTGGGGTATCCATCGGGGACAATTTTTTGCAAAGACTCAGGAGGTCAAAAACAAGTTGGGGTCACACACTGACAGCTGGGGTGAGCAGCCTCTCAAGACAAGGCTTGAATGCTGACTTTGTTCCTCACACTGAACATGAAGAAAGCAATGTCTTACAGCTTAGAGATTCTGCAGCTGATGAATTACCCATCTCCTCCCCACTTCAGCAATGTGCTGTTAAAATCAAAAGACTCTTATGAAATTGTGTTTGCACCTGAGCCAAGGGTGTTGAAACTGTGATGTACTACCAGGACCATTGGTCATACAGCAATTAGTGAAGTGCTCCTGGGCATGGCTCACCACACGCAAGTCAAACCTCTGAGACAGGATTTTAAACAGGGATACTGCAAACACAAATCCAAGGAGAAATCAGAGCAAGAATGTCTGTTCTAAGATTTTGAGAGACTATTTCTAAGATTTGTTACAGGAAAATATAGGTGTGAAGAGATTTCATTGAGGACTGAAATGTCACTGGGAATCTTAGAATCACAGAATGGTTTGGGTTGGAAGGGACCTTAAGGACCATCAATTCCAACCCCCCTGCCCTGGGCAGGGACACTTTCCACTAGAGCAGGTTGTTCAAAGCCCCATCCAACCTTGCCTTGAACATTTTCAGGGATGGGGCATCCCCAGCTTCTCTGGGCAATCTGATGCAGTGTCTCACCACCATAACAGCAAAGAATTTTCCCCTGATATCTAACCTAAACCTGCCTCCTTTCAGTTTAAAGCCATTCCCCACTGTCCTATTCACTACAAGGCCTTATAAGAAGCCCCTTCACCAGTTTTCCTGTAGCCTCTTTAGGTACTGAAAGTTGCTCTAAGTTCTCCCTTAAACCTCTTCTGCAGGCTGAACAACCCCAACTCTCTTGGCCTGTCTCCACAGCAGAGATGCTCCAGCCCTTTGAGCATCTTTGGGGTCATTTCTGGACTCACTCCAGCAGGTCCACATCCTTTCTGTGCTGAACAAGAGGTGTTTTGTTTTGGACTCCAGTGACTGATGATTTTAAGGGAGTTGTTGCAACTCTTTGATGAGGTGTGTGGTGGGTTAGATGTGAGGAACTGGCCTCACGAAATCAGCGGGTGCTGATTTATTGGTGTGACTGACCAGAAGGGTGCTGGTTGATGAACAGAACAGAAGCTGAAGCTGTACAGGGAGGAGAAACTACTGTTCCTGGCCACTCTCCTTCCTGCTGGCAGTGGGCAGAGGTGTGTCCCACTTTGTCCCCAGCAGCTCAGGTGACAGGTTGCCTTTCCTTAACAGCTTCATGTTGGCTGACACGCTCACAAAAGCCCAACCCTGCTGCTTGATTTTTGTTGCCCACTTCAGACAGACCTTTGGCAAAGGCACATGGTTGTTGCTGGTAATATCCTGCTCCACTGCAGTTAGCTCTGCCCTCTTAATTTTAGTTCTGTGAGGTCACTTTACCACTCCTTATTAGAGCCAACCGGGGCATCATGCCCAACAAACTCGTTTTTACTAGGCAGGCCAGACTTGATCTAATAGGCGTGGGTTGGAGGCGTTAGCCTGATATATTCATTTTGACACCCCACACTAATCCAGGAGACTCTTAGTGCAGGAGTTTGGGGAGAGCATTGTCAAAATGACACACTTCTTGCCAAGGAAGGCTGCAAGCTCTGAAATCCCCAAACTGTACCCAGGAAGTACGTGGGGATACCTACTGACATTTTGTACAACTGCAGACAAAAATATCTGTCCTGGTGGAGGATAATGGGGGAGTTGGTCAGGACTTACAGCTGAAAGACAAAGGGAGCAGAAGTAAAATGTCTTCAGACCAGGGAGCTTCCACCCTCCTTTGGGATGCTTTGCATGTTGGTGGTGGAAGAAACAGGGTGTCTCAGCATTTCTTTGTCTAGTTGGGTGAGGACAGACGTCTGTTAGGAACAACCAGTGCTTCCTGATGCCAGGAAAAACTCACATTATTGTGCCTTCTGCAAGGACCTGGCTGGGACAAGGGCTGTCTGGAGGGTCCATGCTGCACCTTCTCATCCCTTCTTGATCCTGCTGTCTCAGGGGATCCCTGGTCTCTGTGGCAGCTCTGTGCATGTCCTGGCACCCACCACTGAGCACCGTGCGCTGCTGCTGGGGCACCACAGTGCCACAGCTGCCAGCAATATTGAAACAAACCCAATGGAACAGATTGGATTGCTGCTCTCAGGGTGTTGTTTGCTGCCTTGCTTTTGCTTGGAGGTTGCTGAGGGTCAGAGGGCTTTGGAGGGGGAATGGTTTGGTTTCACCAGACTCATGTCCAAGCTGATGTGGGACTGGCTGCCTTTTCCTAAAGAGTGCAGTGAGCAAAGCCCCTGAGCACCCCTGTTGATGAAGCAACTGGGCTCAAAATGATGCTCTGGATGTGTAAAATCCCAGGAGGTGGTAGCACATCTCTGAAGGGATCATGATGGCCTCAGCTGTAGTAGTGTGTCTGAGTTTATTGGACTAACTCTGAGATTTAATCTTTTTACAACTTTCCCTGAGATTCTTTCCCTTCCTCTGAAATATTGCAGTGTGTGAGGTAAGGTCCAAACAGTTCAGCAGAGCTCTGCTGAGCCTTGTAGAGGGCTGAATGCCCAGTGTTCTAGAACCTGGCTCCTCTCCCTGCTGAACCCTGCTGGCAGGGCAGATCCACCTGCTCCTCACAACTCTTTGGGGAAGGACAGTGCTCCCAAGGACCAATGGGAAAGGGGTGGTGCCATCCCTTCTGGACCATCCTTGCTGTCACTCCATACTTATGTCAGAGCTCCACACAGCTTTACCCTTGTACCCCTTCTCTTCTCCCTCTACTTCTCTTCAGGTTTGCTCATCTGCAAACCTCAGTTCAGAGAGTGTCGTTGGCTGTGTTGTCCAGTGTTGCTCTCCCAAATCACAGTCACAGCCTGTCTTTTTGACATATCCTAGTGGATGTCTGGTTGCCAGCTCAAGCCCTTTGCATCCAGGCTATGCCTGTGCTCTACACGCTATTTCTGTACAGCAGCTACAAGCAACCACCTCTCCATCACTCTCCAGTGTTACATCTTTCCTCCAGCCTCCCCTGCACCCACCTCTCCTCCTTGCCAGACAAATGCAGCTTGATGAGCCACTATGGAGTTTCCTTTTCTTGTTGTCAGTGGCCATCTCTTCCCCTCTGTAAATCTCTCTGTTCCTTCATGTTCTTCACTAACTCCTTCTTCAGATGGTCCCACTCCTAAATAACCACTTGATGGTGACCCAAGGTCATGGAATCATCGAATCATTAACCTTGGAAAAGACCTCTAAATCACCAAATCCAACCATTAACCTCACACTGCCATCACTGAGCGATGGGTGCTTCAGCCCTTGCTCTCACCCTGGTTGTCTGTAGCTGTCTCTGGTCTTGGGCTGGAAATCTCTTTTTAGTCAGTGCTTGATGAGAAACATGAGAAACATGAGAATCTCCTCATTTCTGACATAAAATTAAACATCAAACTACAGCCTTGATTACAAATGTAAAAATACCCCTCCTCTGCCCCAAGAGCAAAGGGTTGGTCTGCGTGTTTCCCAGCAGGTGAAAGGGGGTTAAAATAGTCCTTATTTGCGCAATTTGGGGTGTGTGAGTGCAGGAGAGGAGCTGCTGAGCTCCAGGATGTCCCTCCTGACAGCTGCCAGGTTTGCTCTCAGGCTTGGGAAGCTCCACCAGGGCAGGTCCATACCTGCACCTTACCCCTCGGAGTGAACAGAGGGGTTCAATCCATCACTGGCTGGGCTGAGGACAAAAGAGGAATTCAGGGGAGGAATCAGAGGGCAAAACAGTTTCCAAAATATGTTTTGGAAATTTGCAGGAATTTGATGCTCCTTTAAGAGTATTTTCATTTTGTGCAGAGTGCTAGGACAGGATAATTAGCTAATTGGCTAAACATAGTGCTAAGTTTTTTTTCATCTTTATGCCAACTTTATTTTTAAACTCCCTCCCCTCTAGCCAAAAATCCAGCTGTTTCTCAAAATCACTTTGTGACTAATCTTGGTCCTCACTGTAATCAAGAACAAAAATCCCCTTCATTACACTGTGGCCAAGGTTTCTGCTAAGAGGATTTTGGTCAATGTTTTTTCAAATTGCACATTTAAATAAACATGAATTTTTATTTTAAAAAGCAATTTGGGAAAAAAGTAATCCTATTTAAAATATTGCTTCTATAGATGTACCATTTACAAAACCCTTTATGGAAGGATAATTCTTGATTTAAAAAGAAATAAAATCATTCTGACTTAAACAAAAGAGCCTGGAGAGAAACTGGAATTTTACTGCAAATGCTTTATATAAAAACAAAGACTTGCCCTCACCAAACGCTTCCAAACTTAAACAAAGCAAGCTCAAAATTCAGCACAAAAATAGGTTTTTGCTGCTGTTTGTTTTGACTCTCTTTCGGGTTGATTTATTACCCTCGGCACCCCGCAGCACCATCTGAGCAGTCTTTCATCACTCTGCTCTTTTCTTTCGGACATGATGAAACTTTCTGGCTCCTCGCTGTCCTCCCAGCAGTGATGAACACGGAGCAGGCGCCCAGCTCTGCTGCCAAACACCCACCTTCAACGCCTGTGTCTGCTCTCATCTCGCTTCTGCCAGCAATTTGGGTTGCACTGGTGTGTGCCTGCGAGGATGGGAGATGGCCAGGAGGAAAAAAAAATAATGAAAGGCAATTAATTAAGACAATTAATCAATTAAAAATTAGTCCATGCACCAAGCCTTTCCTTCTGCTTATGCACCAATTTATTAAAAAAAAAAAGGGGGGGGAGGGCTTCTAGGTGCAGTGTCCACTGAAGCACAGAGTTGTTTGGGTCCTGGGTGAGCCCAGCCTGCTTTTAATCATATGTGTATCTTGTATTCACCCCAGCTGGTGATTTCCACCTTCATTTTTCACCTCTCACCCAGGAGCTGCACACTCAGAGTCCAAGGTGTTTGCTAGTCCATTATGTCATTCCAAAATACCATGGTTTTGGTTTTTTTATCCAGCTTCATGGTGATTTTTCTTGTCCCATCGTGTGGGACATCCCAGCTGGAGCTGGCACCAAGGTGCCCTGCTGCAGGACTGGAGGTGTGCCCGTGCAGGGTAGGGGTGCCTCTGAGCCTTGGGGGTGAGCACTGGCAGGGGGACAGCTGGGGGTGGCATCATCCACTGCCAATTACCACACGTGGAAAATCAGGAATACACGCTCAGGCATATTTGAGTACACACACTCCTGATGTCTGGATGGGTCATTCATGAGACCTGCTATAGGTGTTCCAGCCTGGAAGTGCCACAGGTCATGAAATCTAAGGCCTTTCCCAGTTTTTCCTTTGTGGCAGCCTGGTTTTGCCAATGGCCCAGTCGATTCTCTCGTTAATGAGGCTATAACTTGGCAGGGCTAATTGGGAAATGTCTTTTCTAGTCCATCAGACATACTGAGATCTTAAACATTGCCCCATCCAGCCTGGCTTAAACAGAGGAGGTTACAAATTTGGTTTAATTTACATTTTTGGGGTGTTTTTTAAAAAAAATTATGGTGGCAACCCCACCTGAGACACCACAAAATGCCTACAGCCGTGATATCTGCCCATGTCTGCCAAAGGAGACCATGGGCAAGGCAGAGGCAGACTGGGGGAGTGGCTGCAGAGAGGACTCTGCAGTAAAACCCTCATCATAGGTTGAGTCACCACGAGGTGCTGAGACACTGGCAAAGAGAGCAGCTAATCCAAAAAGCCTGGAAACGTGAGCTCAGCAGACCGCACAGGTTCAGAAATCACAGATTAAAAATCTGTCTCCCAGGAGAACATTCCTCCTGTACGTGTTTTTTGGAGGCAGGATGGCATCTAACCTGATTTTGGAATGCTTTGTTTTGGCAATATGAGGTCTCATTTCCACCCATCAACAGCCAATATGAATATGTAAATTATAGGGTATAAATTAAACGAGTATTGTGAAGTTCAAGGGCATGTATTGGCTATTGCATCATCTAATACTGAGATCTTGCAAGCTACCGAGTGATCCAGATAACTGAGTCCATGCTAAGGCTGTGGTTTTCTAGCCTGTGGTGATCCAACCAGCACTCTTCTAATCCAGCTCAGTGTCACTGAAATTATGGGACTACATAAGACTTGAAAAAATTAAAGCCCACACGTGAAACCAACAAACTTTTAACTGCAATCCCATCTCCATGCCTCTACTGATCCCAGTGAAGCCAGCAGCTCCATTCATCCACCAGGAGAGACAGAGAGAAGGGTAAGGGATGACCAAGGGCATGCAAGAGTTTCCATATGATAAACACTAAACAGACTGGGACTTTTCCTCTTGGAAAATAAATGACTCTGAGGGAGATGAGCTAGAAGCTGTGATATCTTGAAGATGATGGATGGAGTGACCAGGGATTATTCATCGTGTTTTTGAACACAAGTATTCACTGGTGAGCAGCAGGTTCAAAGGAAATACAAAAAAAGGCTTCCTAGTGCTTCCTCACCTGATACCCAATTACACTGACCCCCCCTGTCTGCCTCCATGGAAACTTTTGTGTCTCAAGTGGTCAGTCAAGTGTTTTTCCTGTTGTTTTCAGACTGACTAGAAGGAACTGCTCTGTAACAGGAGAGGTCTTGGGTCGACAAGAACACGTTGCATAATGGTACTTGAAATATTTAAGCCACCAAGATCTTAATCTTCTGACTGTGCCCCTCACTAATCTGCTGGTCCAAAAGGAAGGTGGGCAGCTCTAGCACACCAGAAAGCAGCAACACCTGGTGCCTTTCACCGTGTCACTTGCCAGTCTGGAGCAATCTGTCAACTGCTTAATAAGCAAAGCACTGGAAACCTTTGGAGGTATTTTTCTTTGTTGTTATGAAAAGGTGACACACACAGCTAAGCAGCACTGACTGGCATTGTGCTGCTTTATAAGAATGCACGTAACCACCTGCGACCTGCCAGCCCCTCGTTTGTCAATGGGGAGCAATCATTCAGCCACTTAGGAATTGCCAGGAGAAATGCTCTGAAGCTTTCCAACCCAAAATTAAAGAACAGCACTTTGGTGAGTGATTGCAATTCCCTGACAAAGCATCCTGGAATCTTAAAAATAGCAGCGAATTTTTGTGTATATCTGTAAATAATTGTCAGATGATTTCTTCTGTTTCTCAGCAAGCAGGGTTAATTCTTTAATTAATGGTCATTAGGGATTTAGAAGACAAATGAGTCATTCATTAGCTCGGTGTCCAAACTAATGAGCAATAAATGCTTATGAAAGACATGATTTATTTAGTATTCAGAATCTGTGTCATTATGTGGCACTGATGAAGATGCTGAGAAGCAAAGCTGACCCTTGCCTCGCAGCCTGCTCTGCGGGACCACACAGATGCTGAGTTTGGGGAGCTCCCAGGAAGCCTGCAGCCTTCCTATTAATAACAAGGTTTGGCTTAGACAGCTGGGACTCAGTTTTGTCCTAATGTGAGGTGTTTTCCTAGAGGTTGAGTCCAGGAGGATGGCTCCTGCCTACGTCAGGTCACAAATCTGAGATCTTCAATACACATGTAGCACTACCATGGGCTGTATGTCCTTGTCCCAAACCATTTCTGGACTTCCCTTTGGTACTGTCTGGACAAGCAACCCAACATTTAAGAGCAGAACCTTGCTGTGTTGCTGCCACCATTACCATTCTGCTTTGTCTGTGATCTTGCAAGAAGACTTTCCACCCACCCAGCCTTCTTTCCCACAGCTGAGAGGAATTGAAATAGTGCAGAACAAAGCTAACACACCAAAGTGTTAAAAGCAGTGAGAAATGAAGAATCACAGAAGGTGCATAAGTTACACCTAGTACTCAGAAAAATTTACTCTGCAGCCTTTTTGATGCAAGGCAGGAGACACAAGCTGGGTGGCTGCTGCACATACCACAGGGTCGAGAGTTGTAACACTAGCAGGTTCTTCAGGTAGGTAAAACTGGATTGCAGATGGCCCTAGTCACCAGTCCAGGCTTATAAAACCTGCTGGTGCCATGTGGAAGGTGGCTCTCACCCCAGTAGGAGAGGATTTGTGGTCAGGGAGCAGTACATGTCATGGGTGCTTGTTTTGGAAAAGAAGCTCCTGACTTGGTGTGTGTTGGTGCTTACTAATGAACCTCATGGAGTTGCTCTCAGGTGGCTTCTCTGGTCCGAGCCAGACATTTTGTGGACCAGACCAACTCCTTTTCTTAAATCATCAACCCCCTTGGTATCTGGTGGGGTAAGAGTCTGTGCATCTGCCCCGTGACACTTCCACTGCTATCCTTCAAAGTTCTAAAGGCCTGGCTTTTAATTAAGACTTTTTGAAAAGATAGATGTCATTGAAGTGTGCTGAAGGAGACAATTAAAATGTCTGAAAATAATTCAAAATAAAAGGAACTCTTCAGATGTATGATTTTTGGCCCAGGGGTCCTCCGTGGCACAACTAATTACTGCAGACACCAGAGGTGAGACCAAGGGGAGTTCATTTTGCTCCTCAACAAGCTCCATTTTGTCCCCGATGAGAACAGGGAGTCCTCAGGCATGTGCTGCACATCACTGATGCTGCCCAGGGCTGGGAAGTGAGGTGGGAAACAACCTCACCTTGTCTTTGTAGCACTACCACACCTGTGAGGGGTTTGGAGTTGTTGCCAGCAGAAACAAGGTAGACAGGTGACATCTGTGTCACCTCTGTGAGGCTGCCTGCAGGCCCCAAGCGTGGTTTGGGGGATCTGGTGTGGGCAGGAACTCGTGGCTGCCCATTTGTCTTCGTTTGCTGGGGCACAGCAGGCACGCAGCAGCTCCTCCAACTCCAGTGTCTCGAGAAGGATCATTGAGGATGCCAAAGGTCCTTCTGGCTTGGTCATGTCAAATCTCAACTTCTGGAGACTCAGATCATTGGGACATGAGTGGCAAAGTACTGCATGTGTGGGATGGAGTGATTTATCCCTGCAGATGTGCTTTAACCAGCCTGATGAGCTGTGCTGGCCTCTCTGAGCTGGCCCTTCCCACCCCAGAGATGTGGAGTTAATCTTGTCTGTCATGGTGGAGCAGCTCAGATCTCATCCAGGAGCAAACAACCTGATATTTAAATAAGATAATCAATCTGTGCCTTTGTGAAACATCAGCACAGCTCAATTTATTCCATTTAAGAAAGGCATTTATTGTTTCCTTGCATAAGCAGCAGCAGCAGCAGAGGTAATGCGTTCTCCCTTGCTGTTTTTCGAAGGAGGCTGTAGCCCTTGTTAATGTGTGACCTTCAAGCTCCACAGAAAACTTACAAATGAAAAGCTCCTGTGAGTAATCCTGTTTGTAGTCAATATAGCTGCGTTCTGCAGAGGTTGGGTGTAAGTCTCTCACCTCAGAATCGCAGGTAATAAACTAAGGGTGGGTTTTTAAACTTTTAATTAATGGATTATTTGGCATTCAAAAATCCACCATTAAGCCTAGACTCTGAATTACCCTATTGCAAGAAATGTTTTTAATTTAATCAAAGAGTGGTTCTTAAAGACTTGGTTTTGGCCATGGTGGGTGCCTTTTGTCACAAAGCCAGACCTTGGGGATGCTGTTTACCTGTGAGGTTACGTGGGAGGGGGAAGCCCAGGGTGCAGCGTGGGCTGCAAGTCCTGTGTCCTTTGCAAATGCTTCTCATTAATTTACTGATGAATGAGAAAGTGGGGAGAGAATGGGCATTTTTCATGTCTTCCTGCTGCTTCAGTCAACTCTCCCTGTAAGAAAATCTCTTTCTTGGCAGCTTGTAGAAGTTCATAAAAAATAAGTGTCAGAAAAGTAAGTTTTTTGGCAGGGGCTGCAGCTGCTCAGTCTTGGCAGGTGACCTCCAAGGGCGTGTGGGACTGGGGTTCAGCAGGATGTTTGCATCCCACAGCCCTGGGTGAGCACTCAGACAAGGCCAGGCTGCTGGGGTGATCAGCACAGATAATGAAAGAGGTGTCCATGTCTCTTGGTGATTAAAGAGGATTTCTGTATTTGCCTGCCAGAGCATTGATTCCAAACCTTGACCTCTCTTTGGACAAGAGGACAGATCTATTCTTTTGGACAATAGCAGAGCTATTGTTTTTAATGTATTTTTTTTATCTGTGTGTTGGGGATTGTGAGATGACCTGACCTGCTCACTCTGCAACATGAGAGTATAAAAACTCTTTATTTCCTCCAGCAAACTGTTATTGCAACTTTATTTTTAGTGTCTGCACAGTCAAAGCAGCTTGGGGCAGGCAAATGAATCCTGGCAGGGGAATGGGTCTCCTTGATGAGTGTACCTGGGTGCTCCCATGAAAACTGGGGCTGATTTGGCTGAGTTATGGGCCTTGGAGAGCTACAATTTATTCAAATGTTGAGTATGACTGTACATCCACCCAGAGGAGAGGCTGGCTGTCCTGTGCCTGTGCTGGGGCTGAGGGAGACTCCTACAGGGACATGACTCATCACTCACAGAGTTCCCAAAATCTCTCTCAGTTAAGTAGTGGCTGCAGCCTGGTGCACTGATCTGCCTGTAAAGGGATGAAGCAAATTCAGCCTTCCCTTTGTTTTGGAGAGATCAGGCTTCAATTGCAAGGAAACAAACTTTTCCCATTAAGCCACAAATCTAAATAATTTTCATCCTTCTATTTACCTATATATATTAGGAATACTCTTCATCTCTCATCTGATCACTAGACCAGCTGTCCCTGCTGCACAGTCATAAAATGTGAGCAAACCGCAAGCCCTCAGCAGAAAATGGGAATGCTAAAACAGCCTGAGCCATGAAGCAGCTCTTGAAGGCTGAGGTTGCCCCTTTTGTGTTCAGCATTTAAGGTAAGCTGCAGAACATTTTGAAGAATGGTTTTCAGGATGCTTTCTTGGGAGCTGTGGAGCATAGAGAACAAAATGTGCTTCTACAATGTGGCCCAGAGCGAGATCTCTGTCTACTGCATCTTTCTTGGACCAGGACTGATTTCAGAGTCCTTTAATGCTTGTTCTAGTTCAGTGGTTAGGAGGTAGGAGGACAGGACACAGGCCAAGAACAGGCTGGGTTATTGATCTGTGATGGGCAAGATGTGTCATTTTGATCTATCCTTAAAACCAACCCAACAACCAAAGAAGCAAACAAAACCAAGCTTGCAAAGTGGTGCCCACCAGCAGTGGCTGCACCAGCAGTCTCAGTGGTGGGTTCGGGGTGTGCTGTACCAGTTTTGCATCAGAAAAAAAGTGATTGGTGTATTTTTGTTGTTTTCAGAATGTTTGGTTTGATTAAAATCCCACTGCAGTTGGGATTGTTCCACCTGTCCTATAACAGCCAGGCCAATCTTGAAGTGAACAGCAGAAAAGGAGTTGATCTGTCTGGTCCACAAAATGACACAAAGTAATCTCATTTTGAAAGGGGAGGTGAGAACAGAAAATTATCAGATTCATTCTTGAGTGCATTGGAATCTTTAAATAGCTTAAGTTTAAACAAACACTTGCTTTAATATTTCTATAGTTGAAGGTATAAACCCCTATGTACAAATTTTTTGAATTGCCAGGACAAAAAACTTAATCGCCCAAAAATTATTTTTTCCTGAAGTGCCATAAATATTAGCATTTTCCACCCTGCCAACAAGCAAAGGATTATTCTCCTCTCTAGGTAAGGACAGTAAGATGCCCCAAAAGTTTTTATTAAAACTTTTCAAAATTGCAGAGGGTTTTTATGGAAAATTCAAGTCAAGTGAAAACTCAAATTTTTGAGTTGAAGGATGAGCATGGCAATTTGGAAAAAGATCGTTCAAGTTTCTAAAGTGGTCTCTTTTTAATAAACACCAGTTAAAGAGCCAAAAAAAAGCCCAAACAAACAAAAAACCCAAAACAGTACAAAGCGCAAGGGCTGCATTTCAAGGCTTGCCATGGCAGATACAGCTTCAAGGCTTTATCTTTGCTTCCTGAAGGCTCTTCTGCTTTTTGCAAAAGCTTCAATAGGCTTTGGTCAGCCCAAAAGACAATTTGTAGAGGAAGATCAGGTTTAGGTGCTTGTATTCCCACCATGGCTCCAGAATCACCTCCCTCCTTTAAATGGGGTCTCCTGGAACCTGGGAGGTCCCACCTGTGGGTGAGTTTTGGGCCTCATGCTGCCTTTTCCAGGGAGAGAGTCATGGGAAAGCCAGTTTCCCCTCTTTCAGTGTCTGCTAACTGCAGGAATCCAGGCTTCCTCCTGCCTCAGATGGGTGAATAGCTGGCTTTAATTTTGTTTGTATCTCACATTGACAAATTAAATGTGCCGTGGATGGGTGAGAAGTGATAAACACAGCACTTTTAGAGGATGAATCGGGACCATATTCCTGTGCCAAGAGGACCACCCTGGCAATAAGGATATTTTAATCATGTCACAGTCATCCAAGGGCAATCACAAAGCATAGGGCAGGTCTCCTCGCTTATTTGGGGTGAAATTAGCCCAGCTTCTGTCTGTGGGATCAGCAGGGAACTTGGGGTGCTGAGATCATGTGAATACCCCACACTGCATTGCAATTGCTGCAATGGCATCTGGAGGATGCCACTGCTAAATAAATATGACACCTTCCAAAGAAACAGAGGATTTGTGCCTTTATGCTGGGTTTTTCTAACATGCCTGCAGTGAAATTGGTCATGGGTCCCAAGGCAAGGAGAGCATGTCATAAAGCCCCGGCCTTGCTGGCAGCAGGAATTGGCTCTAAGAGTTAGGAAGCAGTGACAAGGCTCATTAATGTCAGTGGTACTGGATCAGGGTGTCCTGGGGCACTCTCCCACTGAGGGCAGGAATACCTCCCAGAGCAGCAGTGCTTGCAGTCATCAGTGGAGGTGCAAGTCTTCTCTGTGTCAGGATGTCAGGACAGAAGGAAGCTCATGTTTGGTCAAAGTTCTGCCAAAATACTCTTGGTATGGGTAAAACTTAAGTAAAAATAAATTTAAGCATCACCTGCTTAAAACTTGCACAAGGCAAAAACCTGGTCAATATTAATCAATGGGTAGGTGTTAATTAACGTCTTGTTTCTCAAGCCAAACACCATCAAGCTGGTAAACCACTTTTAACCTCACTTCCAGGTAAATTATGTTTAGTTGCCCTTTTACCTGCTGTGCTTTGTATATAAATGAGCAGCAGCTCCCGGCAGACTCCAGCGAAAGGTTAGAGCCGCGCACAGCATCCGCGATGAACGCTTGGGATCTTCTCCGTGCAGACAAGCCTGGCAGCAAAGAACACTTGGGTTTGATTAATTGGGACAAATTCTACTTTGATGGGAGTCCAGAAGGTACAGGGGCAAAAGCAGTTGTTAATCACTGTGTCTGCAGCTCGGTGTTGTGTAGTCCGGCGTGGGAAATATTGTTATGACATCAATATGCATCTCTGGGATGGATGATGCGTAATCAGTGTGATGCTTAAAGACACGCAGGAGAAAGTGGGAGAGTAACAAGGGGCCAGGCCCTCATTTAAAATCTTTTCAGGCTGTGGATTGTCAAAATATCTCGGAAGGATTTTGGCAGCTTTGTCACTTCCCCACCCCTGGTGCTCAGCTGTTATTTAATTATTAACGTGTGTGGCTCGGGGTTGTCTAGGCAGGTGGAAGAAAAGTCTCTGTTGAAAGTGATGGGAGTAGACCTGAAAATCTCAGCCCCATGGTTGTCGTGTAGGACCTTTTGGAATAGTGCGAGAAGATAAAATGTCATGAAAAGCTGGATCCAAAGTCTGTCAAAGTCAGTGAAGTATTTCCACCCCTTTGGTTAGCTCCAGGCTGATCCCAAGAGTACTGATGGAAGAGGGGAGGGCAGAGACGTGGGAGCAATCCCAGCCAGCCTCCACTCCTGTGGATCACGTTCATTGCCCAACACTGCCCTACTAATTGCAGATTTGCCTTCATGCTTTTTGCCCCGCACTGGGGGACTCGCTGTCCCCTGTTCAGCAATGTTCCAGACCCCTTCCCAAGCCACAGCCTGCAGACAAAGGCTGCCCCTGCCCAGAAACTTCTCTTGCCACAGTAATGCCTCTCAGGCTGTGACTTTTAATGACGTTTTGATGCAGTATATGGACTCACACCAGCCAGAGAGCGTGTCTTCCTTCACCGAGAGAATGGGAAAGACTTTTTTCAGCAGAAGATGCCTTCACAAGTGCCAGCAAATTCTTATTAGCACAGACAAGATCTGGGGAGAGGTTCCCTCCCTGGATGACACTTTTGGCAGTTCTCTGAATATTTTCCCCTTCTGTGATGAACATGGCATTGGAGATGTCTCGACCATCAACATTTCAAACAGAAATCTCTCTCATTGTGATTGGCGCACTTTAAAATCTTCTCATCTGTAAAACATTTTCCCCTGTAATTTTGGAAGCAAAACTGCTGAGGCAATTAAGTCCCCCCATTTAGCTTTTCTAGGAGGTTTCTGTGCTCTTTCTGTTTTATCTTAGTCTCAGCAGAAGGTGCTGTATTCCAGCAAACAAGGCAGAAGGAGCTCGTTAGGTGTGTTTGTGCGCTGGGCAATGTATTTGTTAGAAAAAGCAGTTTGTACTTCTAAGGATAACAGAGATGCATCTGTGCATTCATTCAGCAGCAGCATAAACATGCAGCTCACGTGCAGTAATGGTGGCAACTGAGCAGTAAGGGAGGGGGAGTGGACCCCAGGGGAAGCTCCCCAAAATGGTACATTTATGCCCTATCATTAATCTTTTCACTTGGCAGCCTTTTTTTCACACTGATATGGCAAGGGTAACAAAAATCCCCAACAAACCAATTCAGGAAAACACTGCAAAATTTCCTGTTCTTTCTTTAATTTCAAAACAATATCCTCATTGTGTTTACATCTGTACTCAGTAAAATATGTTGCCAGTGTTCCAGTATTCCCTGCCTGTCTGGTACTAATCCCCCTTTTCGTGTTTTCCCAATGACAGATGGTCACCATTGACAAAGTTTCTAGAAATTACCTGGGATGCTCAGAAGTGCTTATTGGCAGGGTGAGTACAGGGACATTAGGATTAAATTGTTTTAGTGTGGCACCAACACAGAGCTATGTGGGTTAAACTCCTTTTTCTGGCCACTTCTGTATGGGATGGATAAGGCTGCTTTCCTCACTGTTGGGACCACCTCTAAAACATTGTGGATTGATCATATGCAAACTTGGTAAAATCTTTAACACTCACTTTCCCTAGAAATGGTAATATTTTTCTTTTAGTTTTGGTAAGAAAACAGAAAAAAAAAGCTTCTTGGCTCGATCTCAAGTTTTTGGTTTTTTTTAAGCTCACAAGAAGAGTTTCTTACTGTTCCAGCTCTCATATCTGCTGTGCCAAGATGTTTTAGACCTGATACTGTTGGAAAAGATACCAAGTTGAAAATTTTTTATATAACTTTATTCAAGGGTTTTGCTCTCCCTTGCCAGGGGGCAAAAGGAATTTTAAGTTTCTTTTCAAAGGACTGTTTCTTCACTCAAGGTGTGATGAGTTTAACATCTCAACAGATTGGGAGTAGCACAGAAGATACACAAAATGTAACGACCATCAACACCATCAGCTCCAAACATCACCCTGGCATGGTCAGAGACACCTGGTCTGGGAGAAGAGAGGTAAGAGAACCAAGAATGAGAACCTAATTGACATTGAAGGCGAAGAGATTGATAACCAGCTGGAAACCAAATACTGAGAACTGTGTAACTTGGGACCAATGAACATTGAACCAATGAATTTCTGTGGGTTTTGATTCTATAAGTAGCTGAAAAATCCAGTGAAATTCATGTGTCATGGAACGGTTTTCTCTGCACAACTCGAGCTATGTGTAGGTGAAATGATTTCTGTTGCACATCCTGGCCAGAATAAAGTAATGCCTTGATTCTCTAACACTAAAAATGTTGTTGGGGAGGTCTTGTTTTTCCCACAGTTTTGGTGACAAATATGAGCTTTCTTTTTTCCTCAAATGTGACTTGATTGTGGTTACAAATTCTTCTGAAGCCCAGACTCTGATTTCTAATCCCTAACTCCCTGAAAAATATTCCTTTGTTTTCATAATAATGTGGGATTTTGATGTTCTGTTGGAGGCTCCCTGCATTTCTGCTCTTTCCTATGGAGTCAGTTTAGACTTTCTTTTCCTCTGACCATTTTGAAAGCTGGATGTTCTCCTCATCTTTGAACTTTTCTCCTTTCCATCCAGGTACTAATCGTATCACCTGCCAGGTAGCTCTGTCAGCAACTCTCAAAATGCAGATGGGTTGGCTCAGACCCAGAATTTACATATTTGACTTATTCCAGTTTACCTGAAATGCTGCTGCCAGGACAAACACTCTCCTGCTGCATGAAGCACACAAAGGAAGAAAAGTGTTTGAGCTCCTTTCAGCTATATGCACTTAATTTGTGCTTTTAATGGAGAAGAACTTTGTATTCTTTAATTTGCAGCCATTTTTCCCTTGACAGTTACTGATAGCCTGCAATAACTTGTGTGGTCCTCTCTCAGACTGCTCATTCCTCCCAATTTTAGAGAGAATTGTAGAGTTCAAGCTTGCTGAAAATTACTCAGTAAGGGATTTTACACATCCACCTCATTCAGGAAAAATAACTGTGAGTATAAATGGTTTTGGCCTCAACAGAGCTGAGTTTATTTACAGCAGCTGAGCACCTGACTGAGCCTATCCAAACCTGACAGTGACCTCTTCCTTTCTCAGCTGTGATTAAAATATTTTCTGTCTTAACCAACCCTAATGGCCTCAGAGGCCTGCTCTCTGCTCCCTACCTCACTGTGTCAGCTGGGCTAACATTGCATTAGTTTGTCATGCAAGACAGACGAGTCTGGGTTTCTTTCAGTTCAGCAAGACTTCTGCTGATCAGCACTATCAGTGTTTTCAAATACTGCCAGCTACCACGATCTTGTTTGAAAAAGATTGAGTATTTGGAAACTAAATGGCAGAAATATGAACAGAGCAGGCAGTACATACAGGTCTGAAAACAGATTAAGAGTTAAAGCCTTTGAAACAGTACATGAGTTTTCCTCCTTAATGTGAAAATGATGGCTATCATCTGGTTTGTAAATTCATATCAGATGAACATCTTGGAACAGTTAGAGCTAAAGAACAGAAGATGTACAACTGAATAGAAGGGAAAAGCTAAAACTATCCTCTAAAGATAAGGGAAGGGACTCACAAATACTTCATTAGGTAGGGAAGGGATCCACAGATACTTCATTAGCTGTGGTACTTGATGTTAGCTGGGGAGCAAGCCCTTCTACACTGGAGGAGGAGTTTCCCCTCTCCAAACGTGGGCACCACAATATAAGAGAGATATTAAACTGTTGGAGAGTGTCCAAAGGAGGGCAACAAAGATGGTGAAGGGCCTTAAGGGGAAGACATATGAGGAGCAGCTGAGGTCACTTGGTCTGTTCAGCCTGG
This sequence comes from Prinia subflava, assembly GCF_021018805.1. NCBI lineage: Eukaryota > Metazoa > Chordata > Aves > Passeriformes > Cisticolidae > Prinia > Prinia subflava. The sequence goes on from NC_086252.1 coordinate 30,416,033, forward strand.
AGAGGAGGAGACTGAGGGGAGATCTCGTCATGGTGCACAAGAGAGCGCTGTGAGGGAAGGAGGAGGGGCAGACACTGCTCTGTGTTGGCCAGTGACAGGACCTGAGGGAATGACATGAAACTGTGTCAGAGGGGCTTAGGTTGGATATTAGGAAAAGGCTCTTCTCTCAGAGGGTGCTGGGTTCTGGAAGCACCAAGCCTGCCAGAGCTCAAGAAGCACATGGATAATGCTCTGAGGCACATGGTGTGATCCTTGGGGTGGTCCTGTGTAGGGCCAGCAGCTGGACTTCCATGAGCCCTGTGGGTCTCTTCTAACTCAGGATATTCCATGATTCTATGAAATACATCTCTTTAAAGTAATTTCAATGAAATCTCTACACAACTCACTTCTATGCTTACACTTCAACATAATTTTAGCTTTCCAACTTTGTGTCTCTGTTGCCAGAACCCATTTCATCACTTCACATTAAGTGCAGGAATCAGGATCCTTGAGAGCTTGATAGCACAGAGATGAGGGATAGCTTGGGACTACATCCATCATAATGGGGCAAGCAGCAATAATTAGGGTTAAACTGCAGAAGTGTCGAGGTGGGAGAAATTTGGAACCAGAGGTGTTGATGAAATGCTGTTGTCGGCAGTTTTATAACGCCTTTGTGGCATGTGATTGAAAATTACTGTGCTTTCTAATAATCAGTGCAGCTCAATTTAAAATGCCTTGTTTAAGTAACCATTTTGGAAAGAGTCCCTACTATTTTCTGCACTAGAAAACTTCACGATAACAAGCCTTAGGCATGTTTTTCCTGGTTGCCCAGGCATTTGAGGAAGGACTTACTATTCCTGCTGGGACTCTCACCTTCCTCCCAGGCTGCTGGGCAGCACACACAACCAACCATCAAGCCCAAGAGTAGACTCACCAGGAGCTGAGCAGTGTTTTAGAGAGCTGGGGAGAAAAAAAAATTATCAAAATAGAGCTGAATTTTCGGCAGAAACAAATCCATGTACTTCCCCAGTTATCAACAGAGCGATGTTGATTTATACCAGCTGCAGATGTGACCTAGGTCAGAACTCTCTGCCTCCTCTCCCTTGCTGGGTGATGCTTGGAGGCTTTTTGCTGAATCTCATGGCTCAGGACCCCTCGCTGAGCTGGGCCCCACATGTTCACCAAGGACTGTGCATTTTACCCTCACATCCTCAGTGTGCTGAGCCTGTCCCACGGGGTCACAGCTCGTCTCCCCCGAGCAGGTCACAGCTGACATGCTGGCCTGTAATGGGAAGTGGCACTGTGCATCCGGGGGCAACAAAGGGAAAATGTTGAAAAAGTGACTTTTTTTCACATTTCCCTGTTTATGATGTGTGAAGTCAGAGTGTGCCAGAACACTGTGACCAGAAAAGAGCTGCCTCTGCCCCTCTTCATGCCAGCTTGCACTGGGGGACTCAAAAAGGCTTCTAAAGCAAAAAACTGGAAGCAGGGGACTTCCTTAATCTTACAGTTTTAAAGTGAAAATACGGGAGAAGCAAAAGGGTGTTCTTCCTTCTCTCATCTACCCCTTAACCACAGCCAGATCCATTTACAGTCTTGTGCAGCTCTTTCAGTCTGGTTGAAATAAGTGGATTTTCAGAGACAGGGTATTTCCCTTCCCTGCAGCATTGCTGTAGGAGTCTGTCCCTGCTTGTTACTGGAGAAATTTTATAGCCTTGCAAGTTGAGTCAACAGTCTTTACCCATGTGTGGAAAAAAACACCCTTGTTCTTTTAGCCCTGGGATCCTCATCTCTCAGCCCTGGGTAATTGGGATTAGCTGTTACTCATGCAAACATTGCCACTTTAGTTTAGTCTGATCTCATTTCCACCCAGAAAAGAGTTTGAGGGCCTCAGAAGTATACTCCCAACGAGCTCCTTCTCTCACCACTCTGTAAAGTCAAACATCTCCTTTAAAATCAGAGAGACTGCAAAAGCAGAGTCCCAGTGTTCATGTGAGCCACAGCTATTATGGCAAAAACCTTCCAGAAATACCATTTCAGATGCTGAGCAGAAGTAAAACTATCTAGGTCACCTCTGGTTTGATCTTGGCATGTGCTGCACATTCCTCTGTTTCTCTAAACTTTGGCAAGGGCATTAGCATCCCTTCAGAGGTGTGCTGCTTGCTTGGAACAGTAAATAGCTCTTCCAAAACCCAGTTGTGGGCTTGTCCCTGCCAGGTGAAGTTAATTGTGTTAAGGAAAACTTATTTCATCTCTTAAGCCTTGTCTAAGCAGAGATCTCAGCTGGCTCCTGGTGTCCCAGCACAGGTCAGGAGTGGAGTCACTGAGAGAGCTGGAACATCAATTAATAAGGCAAGAATGTGGTGGTTTTTTTAAGGAATACAATGCTTTCTTTGCTTTCAGAAAACTTTCAGCCTAGGTAAGGCACCTTCCTAGAAAACAAGCTGTGTTTTCAAAATGATGTAGAAATCCCTGGGGGAGTTTTTGTGCCCTGCACCATGCAGAAGATCAGATGGGATTATTACAGTGATCCCGCTGGCCTCAACATCTGTGAAAGTTTGCTGCAGTTCCTTTGAATAGTTACTCTGCTTGGTAGGAGGTGACTTATTTTTTTACCTGTTGGCATGTTATCAGAGGAGATCAGACTAATTGTGTATTTATCTAGAACTACAGTTATGAATCTGCTCTAATAAGGCAGTAATTCATATCTTGAGTGATTTATGGCCTGAGCCTGAAAGCCCTCTGAATCCCTTGACTCCACTGGGATTTCCTAAGGCAAGGTCATTGCAGAATTGTGCTTCCTTTTGCTGCTGATACCCTGATGATGTGGAACCAGCATCTTCACAGTGCCACTTATTTATTAGCATTTATACAAAACATCACAAGCAGACCCGGAATAAATGCAATTTCTATACTATTTTCTTACTCACCTTATTTAACAGCTTCTAAAGTCCTTTCCTGCGGTACCTTGGTGGCTTAGGAGGAGTTTTAGGGGGCAAAATCTTCTTCACTCTGGAACTTTTGCGGTTAAAATTCATTGAGCTCCAGCAAAGGAGAGTAAGGAGCGTTTATAGTCCCTGTGAAGTAGTTTTAACCTAGGGCTCAAAAGACAAAGAGCGCCGTTGAATAACAATGTTTATTTAGCATTTTAGCATTTAAATCATTCTCTATTTGGATGTATCTCTTTCCTTTTGAGCTGGAAGCATTAGTTTCTTCGTTTGCCTGCAAAACTCCTTTTTTTTTTTCATCTCACACTGAATCTCCAGAAAATCCTCAAATATTCCTGTAAATCTCAAAGATACTAAGGAGTTAGCCCCCCCCTCGTCCCCATTTAGACCTTTGAAGGCTGCTGTGACTAGAATGATTTTGGAGTTATAGTTCAGAGTCGGAATAAAAAATGAAGGGAAGCATTTTGCAACACCGTAGCCTGTACAATAACTAATTACTTATAGATTTTAGGTCACATTTGAAAAAGACAAATACTGAAATAAATGGATAATCACTTGGAGCTACCATTAACAGTTAGTTTAAGCACTTTAGGTTAAAATCAGCTCGGTGTCACAGCAGAGCAGCTGCCTGCATCAGTACATGGTCCAGCTTTGTGCCAATGCCTGTGAGAGCCAAACTGGCCCCTTTGCAGGATCAGAAACTCTTTCAGCTTGGGGTTGTGAACTGCACTGGATGCTTGGTTGGGCTTTTGCTGGACCATGCTGGTGGGAAAAGTTAACCAAGCAAAACCTGACCAGTTCTGAGTCCAAGTGAGACAGAAAAAAAGTCTTAGAGTTTTGAGGCCAGATGCTGCCCTCCAGTGTGATGTTTAACAGAAAAAAACCGAGGAAATGTGCTGGCAGATTTGTGGTGATGTGATCTGAAACATCAGAAGAGAGGGATGAAAATACAATTACTGACCTATACATGATGTGATGAGTTTAAGCTTTAGATGCAGCCTGCAGGTGTGTTAAAATTGTTACCTGTCTGTCATATGAATGTAATGCAGAAAATTAATTCCTTTATTGCATATTTTAATACATCTTAAATGCATTAATTGCCTTTTTTACCTTTGCAGCTGGAATCATCAATAATTTTGCTAAGGAGGTGTGTTATGATTCATTCAGCATAAACTTCAGGCTTTGGAAACCTGGAGAACTGACTTTTAGCTGGTAAACATTTTACTCTTCAGCTGCTCTCCTTTCCTGAGAGATGGGAAACCTCACTTCAGTTACTTCTCTGTGAATTTTGGAAAATCCTTCCAGCCATACACATATCCTACAGTGTCATTCCTTCAGAGATGACAGAAGGCTCAGTTTTCTCCTCAAAAAAAGAAAACTCTCAGCTTGGGACAAGATAACCTCTATGAAATGTTCACCTTCTTGGAAAGGTGGTGTCAGATACATTGCAAATGCTGTTCTAGGGCTCCAGAAAAGATTTGTGTCCTCAGGGGTCTTTGCTAACTTCCCTTATAAATACACGTGAGCCAGCAAGATGGGACAAAACTCCCCAAAAGACCCAAATTCATCCCAAATCTCACATCACGAGGAATGGTAAAGAACAGGGATAGGAGCATCTGGAAATAACATCATTCCTAAGGGAAAGTGCTCCATTTTAATTAATTGTATCCCTTTTATCCATGACAGTGTAATTGCATTTTGCTTAACTAAGGCTTTTTAATTGGTGCTGGGCATGAATGATAAGCAAAGCTGTAGCACTCCTTGTTAGCTGTCACAGGCAGCTTTTTCAGGGCACTGCAGGATGGTTGGGAGACTTTGAAGCTGGGGAGGAATAGCTGGAGCTGGGTATTTGGGAGGGAGGGGGTGTGGCCCTGCAAACCAACCTACAGATATCAAGGCTACCCCTTTCTGTAGATGCAAAAGGATTTTTTGTTGCTCATTAACCATCCTATGGTGACTTGTGGCACTCTTCCTGCCCCAGTGGACCATTCTTAGACTGGAGAAGTGAATGTGTGGGGCATGAGTGCCCTCCAAACCCGCTGCACAGGGATCCCAGTGCTGAGCAAATCCCAAATGCCACTGCTGGGACTTGTGTCCTGCCCCCACAGTGGTGAGGCTGGGGATAAGCTGTGCAGCTGTCCCTCCTCTCTCCCTCCAAGGGGACACCTCTGGCATGCTGGCAACATCTGAGGGTTTGCCTTAAAAACTGTGTTTCTAGCTATTAAAGGGTAGGGAGTAAGACCTGTGCAAGTGTCACAGCACCCCAGCAGTCTCTCACAAATCAGGCACAAGAGGCTGCATCACAAAGACCTAAAACCATCCGCTCTTATTTTGCAAAATCCCTTTCTTGGATGACTGACTGACCCCTGCTGTAGTTACCGAGGACTGAAACCACCACAGCCTGCCTCATTCCCTCAAACCAAGCACCCCACTCTCAGGTTTTGGTCTCACTTTGTGTGCTGTCAGCTGTACAACAGGATAAAACACATTTTAACCTTTTCCTACGACACTTTAACCTTTTCCTACGACACAGGTGGGACATCACGGGCACCCTCTGGATGCATCACCAGGGCTTTGTGGCCACTACTGCCCCCCACTCCTGGGATCATAGAATCATGGAGTGATTTGAGTTGGAAAGAACCCTAAAGGTCATCTGGTTTCAAATCCCTCGCCAGGTATGTCTTTCACTAGACCAGGTTGTTCAAAGCCCCATCCAACGTGGCCTTTGAACGCTTGCAGGGATGGAGCATCCTGCAGCTCTGGGCAGCCTGTGCCAGTGCCTCACCACCCTCACAGTAAAGAATTTCTCCCTGATTTATTATCTACACCTACTTTCTTTTAGTTTAAGGCTATTCTCCGTTGTCCTATCACTGTGTGCCCTTGACAAAAATCCCTCTCCATCTCTCTTGCAGTGATTTGGAAGGTGCTCTAAGAGCTCTCTCTTCTCCAGACTGGACAGCCCCGGCTCTCTCAGCCTGTCTTCCTAGGAGAGGTGTTCCAGCCCTCCGAGCACCTTGGCAGCCCCCTGAGCCTTGGCTCCAGCAGGTCGGTGTCCCCCCTGCCCGGGCGGGCTCTCACAGAGCGGAGCACAGAGGGATGCTCCGGATCCCGGCTCTCCGCGGGAGAAGGCAGCGGGGGCGAGGGGCGGGGGCAGCCCCCGGGCCGGGCCGGTGCCGCGGCTCTCCCGCAGCGGCTTCGCGGAGCGGCGGCGGCCCTTGAGCTCCCCTTAGCGCCGGGAAGGAGCATCTGAGACCAGCGGGCCCCGCGGCAGGGATGCGGGAGGGATGCGGGCGGCGGCGGACGGGTCCCGGCGCTGGTCCTTGCAGGGACACCTTCACCCACTGAACGCCACTTGCACCGATCGCACGGCATCCAGGAAAACCCAGTTCAGTGTTTTCTCCCCAATATCTACTGGTGTGTGTGTGTGTATAATTTTATTTCTTTTTCTATTCGAGCATATTTATTTATTTATTTATTTATTTATTTATTTATTTATTTTATTTTTAACACAAATCATTAGCTTATTTATGCTTTACTATGTATTTTTTTAAATTATTATTTGTCATCATCTTGCTTTTCTGGAGCATCTAATTTCTAAAAGTAAGAATAGCTTAGCTTTATACACTGGATAAGTAAGGGGTGTTGCTCCTGGAGACAGCTTAGGAAACGCTGGCAGAGAAGGCAAGGCACTTAGCTAATGTCAAAAACAAGTGCTGTGCTAAACCAGGGCAGTGTGGCACCTAGGTCCCAGGCACTTATTTTTGTACTTTAACGTATGATCAGCATAGTTTCTGAAGGATATTTATACTGGCATGCCAGAAGGATCATCTGATGATTTCTGAGCACCTGCTCTCTTGGGTGTATGCACTTCTCTGGTGGTTTTAGGCTCAGGTTCACAACTGTGCCATGATGAAGATGGACCAGCCAGCTCGGCTGCAGTAGATGCAGGTTTTTGCACACTGATCCTGTTCTTTTGCTGCACTAAGCTAACATCGACCATCCCCTCCCCTGTGGACTTAGAGGTCACACACGTGTGAGCTCCTGCAGATGAGCTGATGCCAGGTAGCTGGAAAAGCTGTGACCTGGCTCACATGCCTGAGCTCCAGTTGTTTCATGACAGCTGGGATGTTTCAGGTTACCTGTGGGTCTTGCAACTGTTATTGATTTGTGAACAATTCAACTTTGTTTGTCAATATTTCTGTGACATGGTAAAGAGGCACAAAAGCACAGCCTGATGAAATTGGGTTGGCATCATGAAGAAAAGCTCCATGGAGAGCAGAGGCAGCAGCAGCTCCCAGGTCAGACTCGGTGTCCCATCAAGCACACTCCACGCCAGCATCCTCGTTGTGGTTGCAGTTGTGTGCACCCCAGTCACGCTTGCTACAGTCCGTAATCGTAATTTCACTCCCCTTGCAATTTACGTCGTCAAGCCAAATTTGACCGGTACCTTTGGAAGATTAAACAAACAAACAAACAACTGTTGGATGGGAGAAAGATGAATATGCTTTTTTCTTTTTTTCCTAAGGAGAGCCCTGTGGATAGTGGTTGTGTGTTGGTTGCGGGGTTGGAAGCGTTTGGGCAGAGCTCAAGCAGCACTTGAGATGCAGCTGCCTCACCCCAAGGGGAATGAGCTGCTCTGTTGAGGAGCTCACGGGCTGCTTGTGTAGGTGACCTTGCTGTGGCACTTTCTGGGTGTGTGTAACCACCTGTGCCCTGCCTGCAGGGGTGTGCAGCTGCTGTGGACTCACCTGGCGGGGCTGTGAAGGAGGAGACGGCGCGGTGGAATCCCAGCATTCGGCAGACCACGCCGGCCTCGCGCGTGGTCCAGCCATCGTCACAGATTGTCCCCCAGGACCCTTTGTGGAAGATTTCCACACGGCCCCTCCTGTCTCCTCCCACGAGCCGTACAAAGTTGCCGAGGCCGACTGAGAGTTCAGGGGAGAAGGAAATAACGCCATGGGTCATACAGGCATAAGGAAATAAACATTGGCAGACAGAAGCAGTGACCACCCAAACCAGAGGGATGTTCCCACCTCCAGGGTGGCACCAGAGGTTACTGGTAGCTCAAATCCAAACAATTCAAGAGCCCCCCCAGCATTTGGAGACACCAGGCTGCAGCTCAGAGCACAGACTCCTTGGCTCTATTAGCTGTGCTGTGAGTTAACCTGTGTGAGCAGAGGATATTTTGGTCCTGAGCTCAGGTAGCTCTGATACCACAAGACAAGTGAGAGAAGCAAAAAGTCCGGTACCTTCTCCTTTTTCACCTTTGCTCCCTTTCAATCCTGGGGAACCTGTTCCAAATTAGAAAAACAAACATTTGACAGTTGCTTGTAGAAAAATCTGGTTATTATTTAGTTCTGAATACTTGTGTGACAGATGTGCAGGCTCCTCCCCTTGTAGAAAATGAACACCCCGCAGTGACTAAGGCTATGTAAAAGTAATATGGCAGGAAAAGTAGGATAACATATAGCAAAATATTCCCAAAGCATCTGGAGCACTGTTGTAACAATTGAGGTTTTTTACTGCAGATCTTTGGTTTTTGGAAACACAGTGTGATTGGAAAGGAGGGGGGTTGGGAATGGAGAGTAGCTGTAGTGTTGGCTCTTTTGAGCAACTTTTGTGTCCTACAGTTAGCAAAGTGTAGTTAAATAGCCTCACTGTGAGGTGTTTCCAGTAGCTTCACTATTCCATGTTCCTGAGTGCCATGTTTATGTGGGATTTATCCCAGGGACAGGGTGTCTCTGAGGTCTCTGAAAAAAGCGAAGAGGAATGTGGGTTGTTCCAGTTTCTTGTGAAATCTGTGATTTGAGAAAACCTAATGTATCCATGTACTTGCATGTCTTTTAGTACACCTCGCAGGTGTACAATTGGCACCCTGCATATCCCCCTGCTGGGAAGGCTGATCTGTCTGTTGAGTTCCTGCAAATCAGCTCTGCAAACACACCCCAGAGCAGCTTAGGTTGGTCTGTGACCTACAGACCCAAATCCAAATGTGCCATCAGCTCCACAGACCCTGTGGCAAAGAGCCTTACCAGAGAATCCAGTCTCTCCCTTGGCTCCTTTTTGTCCTGGTTCTCCTTTCAGACCCTTAGTGCCATAATCCCCCTTGTCTCCTTTTTGACCTGGGTAGCCTGGGTGGAAAGCAAAAAAGTCATTGCCTTTGTCCCTTCCCAGGGAAAGGACATGACAAACATTTCACATTGATGCAGAACAGTGGAATGTGGCACCTAAAGTCCTTTACATCATCAGAATAAATCATGCTAAAAGAGTTTACCTGGTAGGCCGCGGTCTCCCTTTGCTCCCTTTTGCCCTGGAGGTCCTAAGAATATCAAAACAAATAAACAAACAAATATACATTTACAAGACTGATGTTTATACATTTATAAAAGCTTATGCAGATTAGTATTCATAATTGATTTTAACTCATCTAGGTTTGGTGTCTACACTATAAGCATCTATTTCTGAATCAGGTGTCTTATTTCACATCATACTCAGTGCAGACCATGTCAAAAAAAAAAAATACAGGCGGCAGGGAAACATCTTCTCCTGAAGTTCATCTTAAACTGCTTCTTTGTTTGTGCATTTTCAATTTATACAAAAATTCGGGCACCATCACCCCCTCACACACATTACAGATGGCAGAAACCACCCTCTGGTGAGTAGTCAGCCCACAGCAGCCTGGCAGAGCCCCAGGAGTGCCGTGGCATCCTGGGCTGCATTGGGGGTCCAAGAAGAAGACCCAGGAGATCTCTTGGTGGTGTAGTTCCTTTTCTAGTGTCTGCATGATGTGTGTTGTTGACCCAAAACCTGCTTTATTCTCCTTTACCTGCTATTCCTCGTTCTCCCTGATCACCTTTGAGTCCAGCAATGCCTTGTGCTCCTAAAATCAAAAATAAATCAGTCAGGGTGAGCCGCACAAAGTGAGGCCAGAGTCGAAGGTCAGTGAGTTATAGGTTTGAGCAGGGCTGTACCTGGGCTGCCTTTGGGGCCCTGGTCCCCTTTCTCCCCTTTCTGACCAGGTCTGCCATCAAGGCCAGGACTGCCAGCAGGCCCACGTTGTCCAGTTGCACCTTGAGGTTGAGTGAAAGCAGCACAAATGAAGTGTAACACAACACATGAAGGTAACAAAAAGACAGGCAGCTCTATCACCAGCCCTTTCACACTGAATTGAGCCTATGAAGGCAAAACTAACCCTGGGAGTCTCCAAATTTCAGTCCTGGCAGTGCTAATCTTGGCAATGCAATGAGGGATGATCTGGAGTGAAAGGCTCATGGAACCAGGTTCTGGCTGACTGCCAGCCTTGAAATGCACAAGTTCTTTCCTAAAAGAGCAGACAATTTCTGCCCTTGTGTGTGCACACACGTCAGGAAGGAAGGCATTCTTCTCTCCCCCTCAGGCTCCTGTACAATGAGTGGGGCCCAGATGAGACAGCCAAGGCTGCTGGATGAGTTTGGACAACACTGAAATGTTGACGTGGTTTCTCCATCTAATCATCATCTTCTCTTACCTGTGCTGGGATCTAGACTGGCTGCAGTTTTCCTTGTCATGAAACACCACATAAAAGAGATCCCTCTTATGCCTCTATGAGAAATTGCACCTTCTGTACTGCTTACCTGCCTCTCCTTTCGGGCCAGGAGGTCCAGGCCTCCCCGGGCTACCTGTAACAACATCCTGGATCAGTGCTGACAAGGCTTGGCCCAGCCCCTCACGGGGGCAGCCCTGCACCCTGTCACACTGTGTCCTCTGCACTTACCTTCGTAACCTGAAGGTCCTGGGAGTCCTTGCTGTCCCTGAGGACCCACAGGTCCCGGGGACCCGGGGTCTCCCTTCTTGCCCATGTCACCTTTCTGTCCTTGGGGACCTGTCAGACAGCACAGTGCACATGTATAAATTCAGAGAAGCAGATTTGTTGTCTCTGCAGCCTGTGGAGCACCTCTGTCTGGCCACACCAGCAGGAAGGTTTGGCCTCACACCTGCATTTACTGTTTAGTGACATTGTCACCACGAACTGTAGGAGGACAGAGCTGGTCTGTCTGATCCACCTCTGGCTCTGTCAGCCTCTCTGGCCAGATGTTGGTCTGGCCTGCTGTTGAAGGCTTGCAGTGGTGCCATGACACCTCCTTAAACTATCCCTGCTACTGGAATGTTTTCTCCCCTAGTTAAATATCCCTTACTGCAGTTTAAATGCTTCCCTTCTGCTAGACAGAGTGGAGATACAGGGCAGCACATTCCACTCTTGTGCTTCTAGAGAATTCTGTCATCTCCCCTTAACCTTCTCTTCTCTGAACAGGTGATCAGCATGCTCCAAATGAGCAGAATTACTTGAAAGTTCCTCATTTGAAGGCTTCATCTTTCTGCTCCAAATTATCCCAAAGTCCTTGCCTTTTGGTATTCCTCCTACAGTCACTCTTCTCTTCTGGAGCATCTTGTGCTAATGAGAGCATTGGGGCATTCAGGATCTGATGGAAGATCTGAGGAAACTCTTATCAACCTGTCCAACTGCCCTCCCTGCCCTGCACCATGCACATCACCTTCTTTCTTTTCCTCTCCTGCTTTCAGCCCATGTGAGACCACTGCAAACAGCCCATGTAAGCTGTTTGAGTAACAGCTATCCCCAATGCATATTACGTGGGAGGAACATTGCATAACTCTTCTCCTTCAGGTGTATAAAGCCAGGCTTATGTAAGATATAAAGCTCTCAGAAAGAGGTTCCACTAAAACAAGTACTAAAATCCACATGCCTGTGCATATAAATTATATTGTATTATTTTATACCATGGAAATCCTACTGCAAATATCACTGCTTTAATCTAGTGCAGGCTGATAATTGAATATCTGTGGCTTTCATTAGACAAAGGTCACTCTGCAAAGAGACTTCCATGGTGCAGAGTCAACATTTTGCATGGCCCCTTCCCCCAGCCCTCCTTTGGGAGATTAGCTGAAGCATGACATGAAATTAAACCCCATCAGATCAGGTCAAGTGTCCTGCTTATCCAGCTCCCTCTCTGACTGGCAAACCACATTCAAGGCTGCTTGGATTTTTATGTATACTGACCCATGAAGACTTCTGGTGTTTTATGTAGAATGATTCTAAAAAGAAATATGTGTGAGAACATTAAAAATGTTGAGATAGTGAAAAGGTCTTACCTGCAAGCCCCATGTCTCCTTTTTCTCCTTTCACTCCTGGAACACCACTTGGGCCAGCAGGACCAGGAGTTCCTCTGCTCCCCTTCTCACCCTGGGGTCCATGTTCGCCTGCAAGGACAACTCCATTTATCTGATGCTTCACAGAGTGGTGAATTCATGTCTGGTGAATGCCAGCAGCAGGATACCCACCACAGCTGTGAGCACCAGCCAGACTCCCCTCTGTGCACTGGAGAGTGGTGCTGGTGACAGTGGGAAATGGCCCCTCTGTGACTGTTGCACATTGACTTTTAAAATAAGATTTTTTTTTTCCAGCTAAGTTTTGCTTTTGCTCACATTAGCTTTACACAGGGTTATTCTCTTCAACTCCAATGACATTCTTACTCACACCTTGGCTGAGGACAAGATTGCTCATAAAATCATCCATAAAGCCACTTTATGTTCATCCACAGAAGTAATTCAGGTGTCAGAAAAGCCTTACCTTGGTCTCCCTTTGTCCCTGGTGGTCCCCGTGACCCTGGGATGTAAAATACATATATCAGCTGACACACATCATCTATTCACAGTAATGGCCAAGCAGAGGAGATAAGTTTTTTAATCATCCTTTGCTCACACAATTTCGGTCACCAGTAAGGCAAATCTTCAGCTGGCAGGGACCTGCACAACCACTTGAGCAAAGTCCTTGGAGCCCAGCTGAGTGCTCAGCTGGGCAGGGGCCAGCTTGTCTTCCTGCCAAGCCCAGCTCATGGGGACCATTGGGGAGATCTGTCATGAAAATGCACTGAACGATTGGGCTCTGATGTGTAATAACACTGCTTGGCAGGAGGTGCTGCTTCAATGCTGTAAGTGCAGCCAGGAAGATATGAAAACACAATTTTTAATTTTTTTTTTCCTTTAGAGAATCTCATCAGTGTAGCCAAGAAGTAGGGATGGATGAGTTACAGACCTGACTTAACATCTTAGATCATCATCACAGGATCATAGAAACTGTGGTCTGGTCCAACCTCTGCTCAAAGTGGAGCCAGCATTAGATCAGGACTTGCTGCATCCTCACAGTCTAGAGATATTTACCTCTTATATATTTATATATTCACCTTGGGTTCTACCCAAACCCCCAGGTACCCAGGGCAGCAGGGCAGTTCATTCAAGGCTGTGGAGGGCAGAACTTGCACCTAGCTCATTCCTGAGTCTGTGCCAATGTTTTCCTAGGGACAGGGTGGGCATTGACCTCTGTGGGAGCACTTGAGCTAGCCAAGGCTCCTGGAGGATCAGTGAAAAGGTGCAGCAGGTCTCCTCATGACCAGGGCATTGCGTGCACACTGGGTAGGGTCTGGGCCTGGAGACTGGAATCCCAAATCCTCACTTAAGGTCTCTTAGATGAAATAAAAAAGAAGAGGAAAAGAGAAGCTGTGGTTCATCACCAACATACCTGGTAGACCAGGATCTCCTTTGCGTCCAGGAGGCCCTGAAATAAATATTTCATGGGTATTTTTCAGTAGTCAGCAGTCAGTGAGTAAGACAGCAGCATGGGATTGACAGGCTTGAGATGTGGGCAGGACACATCACCCTTTTGGAGGGCACCTAGGGTCCAAATCTACAAGTCACAGGAGGGAAGAGGGGCCCAGATCCACATGTGCAGCTGTAAGGGGATCTGGGGGTGAGCACAGGGCAGCTGCAGCTCCTATAGGTGCTCCCTGGTCTGGAATTGACTCCAATCCTGGGTATGGGGGCATCAGTAAGTGACAGGAAGATTAAATCTTGCCCCAGTTATTGGATGATCTAAACTGGGTTTTCAGCCCTGCTAGTGATGCAGAGGAACCAGGTCTCCCCACTGCAGAGCCAGCATGGAGAGCCATACCTGCAACCAAGGTGATGTTGTTCATCCTCATCATCAAGTTTGCATTGTTGCTTCTAATTATGTTGATTTCCTCTTCTAAGCTTCTCCTCCAGTTTTCCTCATGTCTCATGAGAAAGTTATTCTCAGCAGAGCTTCTAGACAAGGCCAGATTGTTGGCAAAGGAGCTCTCCAGAATCCTTTCTGTATAGGAGGCATTTTGCTCTTGAAGTTTCAGTATCTCTCTCTGCATCTTAAACACTGAGGAAACAAAAAGCCCATGCAATGAATATTCGCTGCCCGCTCTGCCTGGGAAATGGTTGCTTGGCAGAGCAGTTCCTCAGCACCTGGGGAGGACAACGGGGCATAAAGACCTCCCTGTCTGACCCTGGGAGGTGGTTTTCATGTGCCAGTCCTCGCTGCAGCCAGGAGTGCAGCTGGGAGCGCTTTTGGGAATGCAGAGCGCACACACCGGGTGGGGGAGCCTCTGTGGAGGAGCCTCTGTGCCCCCTCAGAGGGTTCAGATCTGTGCTCATTCCTGCTTGCCCGTGCCCCCAGCAGCCCCCAGCAATGCTCTATTTTGATGCCAAGCCCGTGGTGAGGTTGTAGCTTTACCTTTGTACATCAGCAGCCCCTGGCCAGCTGTCAGCAGCAGCAGGTAGATGCTGAGGGCTGTCCGAACGCAGCATGCGGATGCCTTTTTCTGGCTCCGAGGCTCTAAAAACCAAGAAAAGAAGGGTAGGCACTCTCCCAGATCTCTCCCCTTCAGGCTCTGCTCACTTCCAGCCTTTCCAGGCTTGGCCACAGTGCTTTCCAGCAGGCTGCCTTCTTCTGCTCCAGGCTTTGCACTGCGATTTGCTTGGCCACCTTTTCCTTGGCTAATTTAACCACCTCAGCTCCATCAGGACCTAATCCAGCCTGTAACAGTGTGAATGTGGTGATTTTCCCCTTTCTGCATCAATAAACTCCCTGTTTCCATCGCTGCCAGTTGTCCCAGGCTGCCATTCTGAGGGTTGCTCAAAGCAATTCCCTCTCCATCCAGAGCACTGCACACATGTGATTCCAACAGTGATGCATGCATGCATCAAAATAAATGAAAAATCAATGAAAAACTGAACTGCAGGACAAACTGAAACAAGTCATAAGATGTAAAATCAATCAGTACCAGCAAGTGTAAAAGAAATAAATGGCTTTGTTGAATTTTGGCCTTCGGGGAGAAAAGAAGTATTTCAGAAGCATTGGTAACTGCGTCAGACATTCTATAAGTTACCCTCAATTGAGGCTTTTCTTTTTTTCAAATTAATGTAATCATGAGTTTAAAGTCTTAGTTTTAAAAGAATACAATATTTTAATTGGTTTTACAATAGAATGGCTTAGTCAGCAATGAAGCTTTTATATTCAGCTAAAAATTCATAAACTTACATTTTTTTATTGAGTCTGGTGATTTCAGTTTCTTAACTATTACACATGAAAGTCTTACTCAAGAAAATTAGACATTTTGTAAGACAGGAAAATTAATTTTTTTCTAGTGCTCAGCATCAGCTTTTGGCTAGAAAGGGTAGTTTGTCATATTTCTACTTTTAAATGGCAGTTAATTTACTAGCAAAATCACTGCAAAAAGCATTTAATATGCAATATTTCATTTTTATGTGTTGTTTTAGACAAGATAAAATCCATATAAATCTATTGAATGAAAAGAAATCTTACCACTTATGTGAAAGGTTGTGATAGCAGGTGAGGCAAACCCAATCTTTTCTGAAACACTGAAAGAGTTCATATCACTCGAATTTCCTTCTTCCTCGTATTTGTCTTTAATTTTCATGACAAATCTCTTGTGGCTAACCTTATCAGATTATGTACAATCAAGAACTGGAGGTACTTCCTCTCTGCCTCTTGATTTGGTGTGCTTTCTGATATGCATTTCCTATCTGCTCAGCTTTTATAGACAACTGAGAACTCTGATGTGGTAATTTGAACAGTTCCTCAAAAAATCCCACAGCTAAGATGAGCTGCTCTCATGTGCTCAATAGGAGTCCAGGGAGCCCTGGGCAGGATTCTGAAGGATCTGCAAACTGGAGTTATTCAGCATCTCTGCATTGTGGAGGAGTTAGGAATGAGATGAACATTTTGTTTCTAAGACAATAAACCTCCTCAGATAGCCAAGAAGATTCCATGTTCAATGTTAGCTTGGCAATCCCTCTCCTGGGAGGGGAGGCTGAGGACTTTGCCATAGTGAAACACACAGTAATGTGCACCAAGGTGGCACCTCAGTGACTGTGTGTGACCCAAGTGCAAGGAGGCAAAGAATCAGGAGGAGATGTAAAGATAAGTGAATGATGGTGGGATGGAGGATGCTCAAACCCAAATGGGTTTGGGATGACATGGAGAAGAGACGCTTGCATCCTCCTTGACAAGGTCTCAAGCTCCTGCTTCCTCCCTGACAAGTTTTTCACACCCATGGACACAATTCCTACCTCTCCACCATTTCTTTGCCCTCGTTCTGCCAAGCTCTCCCCTGGAATTTGGCATTTTGGCATCTCCATTTGCGTTGGGTTTGATTTTGCTTTTGCAAAGCGAAACGACTCACCCGAGCCCGCAGGCAGGAGCTGCCGGTAGGAGCTGGGCAAGGCCCTCCTCATCCACGCTGCCACCACCATGTCCTGCCCTCTCTGAGGTGCAAGGCAGTCACTGTCACATGGTTTGGTCCTGGGCTCTGGGTCTGTGCTCATCCCTGGGGCTGCAGGGTCCTCCTCACTTTGCTTGGCCATGGAATGAAGTGTGACAAATCTTCAGGTAGGGGTGAGCTGGAGATGCACACCCTGACACTGCAGAGTGAAGCCCTCTGTTCTGCACTTGATGTACAAATCTCTGAGAGCCTTAAACCACAAATACGTGGGGATTTTTGAATCCACTTCTGTGTTCTCCTTTCAAATGTGCCTGTGCAGCTGTGACCTGCATTGTCCCCAGCAGGGAGGAAGAGGAATCATCCATTTTTAAACATTCTGCTACACTCTGTGTAGGAATGGGGATAATTTGCTTCCTTGTGAAGGTCTCAGATATCCCCTTGAATTGGGGAGGCTTGAGAGGTTACCACTGATCAGCTGAGCCACAGTTAAAGGCCTGTGCATCCTCTCCCACCACAGCATCACCTCCTCACAGGAGTAAGGGCTCATATCCAGCCCCATTTCTGATGCTTCTGGTGGTTCAGCTGACCACTCTTCATAAGCCTGGAGCCATCTACTCTTGCTTGGTGATGAGCTGGGAATGACTGTGCTTGTTCTGCCAAGCGGATGTTTATAGGCATGGATGTGATTCAGGTGCATGCAGAGAGCAGGTTTATACCAGAGAGGTTTTTAATAATACTTCTAGTCAAATCCATTTTATTTCAAAGTATTAAAAATAAGATGGCAGACATAGTTCCCAGAAGTTTGCCTAAAGACAAAAGGTGCAATGAGATCTTTGTGCCCTCCTTCCCTAGAAAGAAGGTCAGGGATAAGTTTTCACATGGTTCATGGCCATGCTGTGCCCATGCCCCTCTCAGTTGGCATGGGTGTAAAAGCAGGGGTAGACTCCATCGTTTTGACAGCCCTGAACTGCAGTGCTTCAGGTTTTGAAGTCCAATTCTCCATTACTGGGGAGAAAGTCATGCTCCCTCTGACTGCAGTTGCCTACCCAGCCGGTCAAACCTTTATTTCCATTTGATTTGGTCCCGTGCAGCTCTGGCACTGCCACATTCTCACTGCTCAGGTGAGCCTCTGGCTGCCTGGGAGCCTGTGGAGCATTTCTATCTGGATGTCAGCCCTGCAAACAGGCAGCAGATTTCCCAGAGCACGTGGAGCCCAGGGTCTGGGCCACGCCCTGGTGCCAGAGATCATGTCCCAACATGCTGGCTCAGCCTTTGTGTGTGCTGCCGTCCTGCTGTCTGCTGTCTTTCATTTCTCGCTGTGCCATCACCGACTGCAGCAATAGGTCGACTCTGATTTTGCAATCAGGAAAGAAAAAAAGAAAAGAAACTGCTGATTCAGTGCAGTCTCGCTAGGTTGATGTTTCGCTGAAGCAATGGGGTTATTTATAGAATAACAGATTCCAGCTCATTATGGGACAGGTCTGCTAGGCCATCAGCCTTATCCTTCAGGCTGCCTGTGAGGAAGACCTGGTCCCTCTCCTCTTGCTGCTCGTCCTGCTTCCCTTACATGTTCTGCTGACAGTCAAGGAAGAGCTCCAGCTCATCCCTTTCCTTCCTACATTCACACAGAAGATGCTGCTCATGTTCTCGCTCTAAATGTGCACCCACATGTCAAGCAAGTTTTATAAACTGACCACAGCTGCCTCAAAGTCACGGGCCTGGGGGAACTGCTGGTGGAGGGAAAAGGAAGTGGCCTGGAAGTGGCTGGTGGATCAAAAAGTCCCTGGCCATACCCACCACCTTTCTCATCTTCCATCACTGTTGTCCTCTGCAGGCATTTGCCACCACCAAGAGCTCATGGCAAAGGGATGCAACACCAAACTCCAGCCTGGCAACAGCTAAACACATCAATAGCCTCCCAGCAGTGACTCTGCGAGGGAGCTTGGACACACATCAGCCTCCTCAGGATAACCATTTATCCTGGAAGAACTGAAGTCGCTGTTCTTTAAAGACTTTTTTTTGTTTGATTTTTTTCCAGGTGAGAAGATATCCTAGCTCAGAGGTGTTTCTCCATTTATCCACAAGACGGTAATTTTTCCACTCATCTCTTTGATTGCAGACTGCCTTAGGCATAAATGTGCAGCATTTGGGAGGCTGTCATTCCTCTCCATGGAAGTATGGTGTAAACAGGCCCAGTATTGGGTAGGTTGGTGCAGGAACCTTCACCATTTCTGCTGTTGCCTCTAGATTGAAGTGAGGGTTGCAGCCAGGAAAGGTGACAGTCTACCCTTTATCCTAATACCTGCCCCCATGTTTCTGCAGATGGGCTTCAAGACACCAAAACCTTATCCTGCCACAGACCACACTGCTGTCCCACAGAAAAAAGCAAGCAGCTGTGTTTTGACCTGTGACACATCCCATACATGTCCACCACGAAGCCAGCAATGACCACAGCTGTACAATTGACTCAGCATAGCCTTGCTGGTAGACTAGCTTGGGGTTTTTTTCCCCCTATTTTACCTGATTTTCAGTCTTTTGTTTTTTTGCAATGAATAAGTTTCGTGAATTTTGACATACCAGTTCTTGTGGCAGATTTACTCCAGCCAGCAGCCAAACAGCCTCACAAATGTTGTCTCAGTCCTCTTTTGCAAGTGATGGGGAGAAAATGGAAAATGAGAAGACTCTCATCTCATATATAAGTTGATGTAATGACAGTTTAATAAGGAAAGAAAAAGATCCACTTGCAAGCAAAGCAGAAAGAGGAACTCATCCTCTACTTCCCATCAGCAGGCAGATAGGCAACTGCTTTTGGGAATCAGGGCCTCAGCATGCGTGATGGCTTTTTGGGCTGACAAATACACAAACCACAAACATCTCCCCTTCCTCCTTCCTCCCCTGAACTTCTCATCTCTGAGTTTGACATCATAGGGTGGAAAACTTCCCTGGGGTCGGTTCGGGTCACAACCACAGCTGTGTCCCTTCCCAATCTCTTGCTTAACCCCAGCCTGCTCCCAGGCTCTATGCTGTACAAGCCCTGCTCACCAATAGCCAAAATATCTGTGTTAGCAACGCTGGCTTAGCCCCAAATCCAAGGCACACCACACCCTGTGCTGGGCTGCTGTGGAGAGTGGTACCTCCATCCCTGTCAGACCCACTGCAGGGCCCCAGTGTGACAGTGTTGATGCTAAAATACCTCGTTCTTCCCGAGGAAGGAGCAAGGGCTTTGATGCCCATGGACATCAGGAGGCACTGCTGAATCCAGGGGATGCCAAGGCAGGTTGTGGGTGATCTGCCCACCAGTAGATCATGGAGGTACCAGATCTGGGATGTCCCTTTTGAGTGTCCCATGAGCTGCCCAGCTCAGCCCTGGTCAGCATCCCCTGAAAAAAAATGTATCCAGCTCCAAGGGCAAGAAATGATACATTAAATTGAGATTTTTCATGTAGAAGAGAGACTGAGGCCAACACACAAGTTCTAATGCCAGGGCGTTAAAACAAACCTTGAGTCTGGACCCATATGGGAGCAGAGGCCTTGTGGTGAAGCCCCCACATCCCTGCATACCCAGACCTGTGCTCAGGGGGTCTGCCTGCTGCAGTAGCACCTGGGCACTTCTGGGACCGTGGAGAAGCACTTGTGCTAAAGCAATAAAACCCCTAGCACTGCCTGGCTGACATTTCTCCTTTCTAGCTTGATGTGTTGCTTGGCTTTGTTGTAGAGATTGAAAACAGATTTTCTTTCCCTTCTCTGAGTTATGTTAATTTCTGTTTCATCAGAACTTGCCTCTTCTCCTCCTTTCGGTTTTTTTTTTTTTTCCCTTTAGGGGCTGGATCCAGCTGCACCATGAATTCAAGGAACCACCTGCAAAATATTTTAATGACTTCAACCTGCTCTTTGAGGTGAATTAATACCAGGACACCCTCTGCAGCACAGTGAAATAGCCAGGCTTGGCTAAGCAGGCCACCCTCAAAGCTGAAAAATATGTTCTGCAAGGCCGATGTGCCTGACAGGCAAGTTTGTTTTCAAGGTCTTCATACAATATCCTCCTCCTCACCTCGAAGGCTGTTGTCCCTTATTCAGGTAAGAACTGATCCCAAGGACTGAACGAGACAGGCTAAGAAACAAGAGGGATAATGAGACATCAAAAATCAGCCACATGGAGGGTGGGTTAGATTTGTTAATGGTCTGCTACAAACAGCACAATTACAGCTGAAGGGAGGCATCTCTCAGGGCTTGCTCTGCATTTAGCAGCTCAGTTCTGCTAGGGAGGGAGACCAGCAGCTCCCTAAGGTTTGTCTTTTCTGGAATACTTTGGTTCATCACATGCTTTCCACAAGGCCAAAAAGATTTCTCTAAGCACAGCTCTCAGTGTAGCCACTTTCCCACTTTCCTCCATCTCCTGGGCTTTTAAAATTCAAGGGTAATTTTTAATTTGCTAAGCAGCTATTAACCATATCAAATGATGCTGCAGGTGCTGTTGTGGTCCTTTCTGCCCCACAACCAACCCAACCAGGCAAGAAGGTCCTTAACTTGCCATGATGTTTTTTCAGCAAAGTCTCTGGGATTATGTGAGGTTCAGGGTAATTTTATTTTTAGATATTAAACTAGTCAGGTAGTCAGCACATTGTTCAGAAGGACATTCTTAAAGAGGTTTATTATTGAGTATTGTCCTTGCACTGGGGCACATCCCAATTAATTGCCTGCACATCAGTGTGTTACTGTGTATTTATCTCAGGGTAAACATATTAAGGAGCTAATACTTGGGCTTCCTCTGAAGGACACCATGGGATGGTTTGTCTCTGATAAGCTTTGTGGCACAAATTCCCATGTCCTGAATGCTACTGGCAAACACTTCAGCTTGAAAATCCATTAACCTGTAACCACCCCATGCCCCTTATTCAGTGAATGTGGAGAGCAAACATGTGTGTGAGCAGCTTTATACACAGACTTGAAACCATCCCTGACAGCAGCCCATACAGAATTAACTCAAAGCAACTGTCCTGTAAAACATGTGTGCAGTGCTAGGCATTAAAGCTCAGACCCTGAAAATGCTCCAGACTTCCCTGCCTCTCAGTTTTCCGCTGTTCCTGCAGAGCAACAGCCAGCCCTGCTGTTCAGATCACCTCCCATAATTGCTGTGGTGACACTGGGTTCTTCAGAGTCCCCAAGTCATGACTTTTCCCCTTGAATTTCCTTCCTTCATCTCCTGCCCTCTGTTCTGACGTCCCTTTGCTGTCCTCTTGTACACCTTCTCTGGGTGCTGACACGACAGTGTAGCTCCTGTCTGCTCGGCGCAGCTCTGCAAAAAAAACCCCTTTCAGTGACTCTCCTGCTTGCTGTGACAGCCACGTGTGCCTGAGCTTGCTCCATCTCCTGCTGAGAAATGATAAGCTCGGGTGTGAAACTCCCAGCATCAGCACATGGTGGGGAAAGCGACAGAAAAGAGAAAGGTGCCTTTCTCGGGAGCTTCACTGCCATCCTCCAAAGCACAGAACCCACCAGAAACCACAGCCAGTTTGCAATCACTGCACTGCTCCCCACAGATCTCACCTTTAGACCAGTGTGGGCTGTTTCCCCTTAATTAGAGCCAATAACTGATTGCTGCTTCTCCATCATGATAACTAATCCTTAATTAATTCTTTTGATTCTCTACTGTTTCTCAGCATGACATTGTTAGTCTCAGGAGGTGCCTTGGGGAAAGGGAACAAGAGACTGTGAAGGATGGCAGAAGTGGATTGGAGCACCCCTCAGGCTGGAGCAGAGACCCTCATCAGAGCAGTGAGGGGCTGGGACAGGACAGTGCAGAGGGTGCTGCTGGCTGAGTGGGTCAGTCCCACAGCCATGGGAACAGGTCTGTGTCTCGGGGCAAAGGGTAGGGCTTGATCCTGGCCAGTCCTAATGCACCACCCACGTGTTAGGGCTGCAGTGTGACACCTTTGGACTCACCTTCTCACCTGCCAAGGGCAGGTGGGTGGTGCTCATAGCTCCTGTTTTCTACTGTGCTTGAAGAGCAAGTGTCACTGCTGCTTCTTTCCCGTGCAGAAATAAAGCAAAGCCCAGGTTCAGTGCTCTCCTGGGACACTCTCCCAAAGTGGGCTAGTGCTAGTAGCAGGAGTGACTTAAGATGGTATAAAAAGGGAAAAAAAATACTTCTTGTTTTCATGTTTTCAGATGTTTTATTTAAGAAAGTGCAAGTGTCCAAATACCTGGAGAACTACACGATGCTCAGATCTTGCCAGTGGCTAACTTACCTGAGGTGTGGGCATGTTTTTCCAGGGAAAAAAAGTAATTTTGTACTGACCTTTGGGCTCTCTGCCTCTTTCCATAATCAATACACACCTTGTTTTGGGAGCTAGCTGGGAATTCCCTTCCTCCTGCTACACTGGCAATGACAGATCAAGCACAGCTGAATTGCTTTGATCACTTTGATGAATAAAACTAGAATTTGCCCCACAGCCTTGACTCTTGCCTAATTCCAACCTCTCCCATTGAAAATGCTTTTATTTTCTTTTCTTTTTTCTCTTCACCAAAATAACTGGAAGCAGTGAGCCTCTAGGATTCTCACCTTGGAGTAAGGCTGGAGCCTTCAACGCCATTAATTCAGGAGTACTGCTATTCTCACATGCCTGTGAGTGTTTGAGAAGAGTTTTGACAGAAACCTGACAGAAACCAGGCTCTTCCCAGTGGTGCCAAGCAATGGGACAAGAGGCAATGGGCAGAAATTGATGCACAGGAAGTTTCACCTGAAGATGAGGAAGAACTTCTTAACTGTGCAGGTGACTGTACCCTGGAACAGGTTGTTTAGACCGAGTGTGGAATCTCCCCCACTGGAGATATTCCGGAACCATCTGGATGCAATCCTGTGCCATGTGCTCTGGGATGAATGACCCTGCTTGAGCCAAGAGGCTGGTGTGACCCTGTGGAAAGGGGTTTGCATCCCACAGCCCCTGCATGCCCCCTGCATGTAGCCTGGGAATACGGCTCCATGTGGCAGTGGTGGGAGGTGGCAGTGCTGGAGCAAGACATAACCAAGTGCCATTGAAGGCTGGTTGAGTACAGAGATGGTAATCACAAAAAATCCACCATGATTCTTAATAAATTCCCTCTGTTCTAACCACCAGGGAATCTGGCAGAAGGCACAATTTAAGCTAAACCAAACACTGAAACCATGCATGTATATGTACTTTAAAAGAAACAGGGGAGGAAAGGGAGAAATCAGTTAGAAATAGGCTTTCATTAATGGTCAAATACCCAACTCTAGCTCAATAAAATAGTAATATTGGCTTGCTGTTATTTGACTTTATTAATGAGTTGGATATCTTTAGTTCAATACAGCATTCTTGGTGGCACTGAGAAATTCTGCGTGGAAGCCACTGATTTACATTCACTGTTGTGTTCAAATGAGCTGAGCTGGTGATAATATCCACGTTGTAGGTTGATTAACCTTCCCAAGGTGCAGATTTAGGGCCTCACTCAGAAGGTGTTGGTTTCAACAAGGTGCTTCTGGGACGTCATCTGGCTTCAGGTCAGGCAGGACCAGGGAAAATCATGAGATGACCTTCAGTCATGGTGATGGAGCAGAGAATTTCTGTGTCTGCTGTTGCTCAGTGGGGCAGGGGGGCTGGAGAACATTGGCTAACCCTGGAGCTGTGATGGTCCCCAAAGCCTCCCTCAAAGCCACCTCCTCAGTAATGCTGGGGCCACAGAAGGACAGGACTGGTGCCTCAGAGACCCTTTCACTCCCAGGGAGGCTCCAGCAGAAGCTCTGCTGGCTGACTCCCCACCCACGTTCCAGGGGAGATGAGTGTGCCTGGGGCTTGCTGTGTTTGCCACACTGGACTGGGCAAAGCTGGAAAAGGAGGTCAGCCCAACCAGAGGGATGCTAAGCCAGGCTCCCTGGCTCCTGCTCCTCTCCCAGCCACATCGGAAAGGCTTTTGCAGAGACCTTGTGATCGAGGCTTCAACACTCTGTCCTTGCCAAAAATATTAGAAAGGCATGGTAAGAAATTAGAGCTATGGGTGTCGATAAACTATGTGACAATTGCAGTGGGTTTCTGGTTTTCCTAATTTCTTTAATCAAGATGCACCAAGCAAGCAAGCTGGTAAGCAGCTTTGCCTGCTGTGTAAGTGCATAGCTGAGTGAATTGGACCAAGGTGCCACATGTTAATCATTATGGGGTTTTGTCTGCACAACATCAGTCTTGCACAGATCTCCTTATGAAATCATACCTTTCCCATTAAGTGCAGTTTGAGTTTTAAAAGGGAATTCAGATTGACTTGGCATGAGCCTTTGTACATGGCTAAGGAAACCTGGGAGAGATGGCCCTGCTTTAGGTAATGAAAAAGAAAATAACCTGACTTCTCTTCTGTGGTGCACTGAAAAGTCTCTGCTTAAGGAGTGTGGATTGATGGAGAGGTCTGAGGTGGGAAGATTAAAAAATATGTCAACATGCCAATAAATGTGTGTGCCAGAATTAAATGCATTATATGTTAGTCCATCAGAACAAGGTAAAGAAAGGTGTTATTTTAGGGAGAGAGACAGTCTGGTAGCTCACATCATTAAAGAAAAAAATGATCAAAGCAAAAATGAGCTCAAATTTCCAACAGTTGTCTCACCTTCAGAGTTCATTCCCTCAAGCAGTCAGGGGCTGGATATTTGATGAATAAGATCCAGAGGGGATCTCAAAACTGCAGAGACTCTGGGGTGTACATTTTTCTTTAACTGTCCACTGCTTTCCCTCCATAGGTTTCCTGAAGCTCAGGATAAGAAGTGGCCTTTGAGGATTTGTCCCTAAACTTTTCCCCAGACCAAAAAGAAGACTAGCAAAGTCCTAAAGCAAAATGAAAAGAGAGTGGATCAAGGTCATAGATTTCGTTCTCCAGCTTGAGCACGTGGTAGATCCAGACTAATGACAAGCAGATGGAAACTTAGGCACTGGTCTAAGTTGGCTGCCTTTTGCAATAGCAAAGGCTTGGTCTATTGTGCAGCATGTTTCTCATGGAGGCAAGCTGGCTGGGGAGAGAAAATCATTGTATCTCCTCATGGAAAGCTGAGCCAAGAAAACTTTTGTTTTAGATAGTGTTTTGTCAGCCTAGCAACGCTGTTGGTAGAGATGATACAGTCTGCTGGCAGGAATACCATCAACTGGTGCATGCCAAGGCCTGGTGCCATGTCTGCAGCAGCATGGCCTTACCAGGAGGTGATTTATCAGGCTAACAAGCTCTTCCTTGGTGGTCTGCATGGGGACCCTCTAGCTGGGAGTCAGCCTGAGCAGCTGGAGGCAGGAGGAGGGAAAACCTCCTGTCTTTGTCTCTCAGCTCTGGTACCAGCACAGACAGTGGGGCAAGAGATGGGGTCTTTTGTCTGGTTTGTCATAGATAAAGCCCTCAGCAAGGACAAGTTCTAATGCTTTTTGGCACAAGAATAATATCCCTGGAAAGCTCTCTAGGAGTGACCCTCCATCAAGGGAAGGGGACAACAATCAGCAGCTCATGGTCAGTGTTGTGTTGTGTGGGCTCCACTCAAAGTTCAAGTCCTCAATACCAGTAAGGGCCTTTGAGATTAATTTGTCACACAGAAAAAAAAAAAAAATAGGAGGCCCATGTAGAGACATCTCCTGTCCTAAGAAATAAAAACATCCCTGGCCTGTGGCAGTTCCTCAGGCTGGCAGCAAGCTCACATTACCTAATTGTGATATGTTGCATATACCAAGTAGCAGGGGACAAGCCCCCTCCTTTATTCTCACAGTCTGGCATGGCTGTGTCTGCCTTGCAGCTGTTCAGAGCACATATATCAACATGTCTCAGCATCCCAGTGCAAGCAGAGGTGCTGGATATGCAACCCCGGAGAGAGAAGCTGCAATGGGGAAGACCTAATTTTACCCTTAACTGTGCAAAATTGTCTTCTTTCTCTCAGAGGCTGATTTCCTTCCTTCAAAATACAAGGTTTTTTATAGTTCTTTGTAAGGTGTTTCCCCTAAGAGCACCAGCTGCCTTTTTTTCTCCACTCTAGCTCCTCCCTGTAGCCACCCTGTAGCAGTGCAGGGAGGATCAGCTGCTGTATTACCAACAACAAGACTCTGTGGACAGTGAGGAGAAAAATGCTGGGAAACATCAACATCTCTGAGAAATCTGGTCTTGTGCATCCCAGGCACACAGTCCTGTTCTCCTGCATTTATTTTTCCCAGTGAAAGGCTCAATTATACCTCCCATCTCTATCCTGGGCTGAGGACAGAGCAGAAAATTTTAAAATGCAAAATAATATTTTAAAAAAACCCCACATTTATTTTTATAAAACACAGAGTATTTGGGGAGAAAAGGAAAGGTTTTGTACAGACTGCTGGATCACCCAGTGCTGCAGGGAAGAGCCCAGGAATGTGCCTCCCAAGGCTGTGGTACCCAGAGCCATGGCTGTGCCAGGAAGACCCAAGGAATATGCAGGTCTGGAACACCTGGATAAAAACCCAACTGGGGAGCCCAGAAATGAGAGTTTGCCAGTGTTACTCCTGGCTTTGATTAAGCTTATTGTCATTTTGGTCAAATCCCACTCCCCTTCCCTCCCTCTCTCTGTCTTTTTGCCCTGCAAGTCTGTTCAGCGGATTGTTCCCAGCTCTCAAAGATCAAATTTTAATTAAAGTCATTCAGTGGTTTTGAATGACTAATGACCTCTTATCAGGTATTGTGCTACAAATAACAGGCAAATGACCTTCCCTCCCACTCTTCATTAATACACTTATTTTTTCTACTGCCTGCACTGCCAGGATGCTTCTTGCCTCAAAATAACATGAGAATTGAAAACCTTGAAATACATTTTAGTTCAGTGCAAAGGGCACAGAGGCCCATGAATGAAAATGCACCTTTACAGGCCATCTTAAAAAAAATGGCTATGAAGGGACAGAGCTTGTAACCCAATTTACTGCAATGAAAATGCAAGTCTTATTGGATTTCTAACACAAATATCTGTCTCGTGGGAATTTCTGCCCATCATTGGATGCCAAGTGTCAGATGCTGACCAGGTGAGTGGGACTCAGGTTTGGGTATCCCTCTGTCCTCCATGGATAATCAATAAAGCAACAGGAGAAAAACATTTCTACTAGGGCTTCAGAAAGGACAAGGATTTAGGATGAAAACAAATCAGTAAAAAATTCCATTTTGTTTATATTCCTAGCTTTCTCCTTGTTTATCTGCTAAAGGTTTTGATAGAGGACAAAAGTCTCTGTGATCACTGTCCTGAGCCCCAAGTGAGGAAGAAAAAGGGCTGAGATGAGCAGAGGTCATTGGTGTGGCCTTTGCTAACATGTTGGGATCAGTCAGAAAAAAAATATTGAGAAGTAAGAAGAAGAAGAAAAATCCAGAAAACACAGTTTCTTTTCCCAGTGGCAGTTCTCTTTTTGAGGTGTGGGGTGGGTGTGGAACCTGGTTCTGCTACCCCCGGATAAGTGGCTCTGAGCTGCTTGGCAGCACTTTGCTGCTGGGAGCAAATAAACCTTGTGTTCCTTCTGTGCTCCTTTGCTCCTTCTCATCCATCCGTGCTGGAGATGAAAGTTTTATGAGGTTTTGGTGGGCATCTGAGGACTGAGCTGGGAGCACAGGACACCTCTGCCAGGCTCCCAGAGCAGCAGCTGCTCTGGAATGGTGTTTCCCTGGGGAAGTCCATCACAGGTTTCCAAATCTGTGGGCACATGAAGACCTCCTTACTAAAAATTTGTGGTGCTGTGATGATAAGAAATTAAAATAAAGTAGTAGGATTGTGGAACAATTATTTTTTGTCTTCTTGAAGCTGTCTCATAAACACAAACTAAAACCAGGTGAGTTCATTGCATAACTCCTCCCCTAAGAATTACTCTCTGTCCAAACACCGGAGACAGCTTTTGGCCATGGGTGACAACTTGGGCTTGTTTTCAAATATTGCCTTGATGCAAAGTCTTCAGACTTGCCATTTTGTGTCCTTTCAGTCAAACTCAGACACAGGCACCTGTTAAACCCAGGCATGTTTCAAAGCACTGGCCAGAGCAGTCTGTAACTATGGCTTAGCTCTGTCCTGCTCTGTCAGAGCTGAAGGAGAGCTGAACTTGCCATTGTTTTTCACGAGCTGTTTATGTCTTTGTGAAATGCTCAGCCTGCTCCTGTACACACAGCAGCCATGCTGCAATTTGCTCTGGGTTGATGGCTTGAAGCTGTGGCTTTTTCCTGATGCACCTCCAGCCCAGGGTGGGACAGCTGAACACAGCAGATGGAAACATCCAGGGGATTGAGTTTTCTCTGCTTTAAGCCATGAAGCCAAGATGGACCTGACCATGTTAGACACAGAGGTATGGTGGACATTTTAGGGAAAATGACAATTTTTTGAGCAGTGTTTTTGCTGCAGGGGTGGTGCTTACACTCACCCACCTGCTGGTGCTGCCTGGACACAACGAGGAAGCTCAGGAAACCCACCATGTGCCCTCTGGTTTTTTGGCCAGCCCAGCTAAAAGGAAGTTCCACCAATTCATACTCTGCTTTGTGCCAGTGGGCAGTGCTCATACATTTCCATTATTGATTTTCTGTGCATCTGACAGTAAAACATCCACATGCAGCTCTGAGCAAGGGAGCAATAACCAAGCTTCTACAATAATGACAAGATCCCTGCAGCAGCCACTACACAGGCAGGTTTGTTCTGCCCTCACCATCTGATCAAGCCAGAAGCAAAGTCCTACCTCTCCTATCAGGTTTCCCCAGAGATTTGCTTACAGTTGCATAGCCCCAGGGCTGGTGGGAAATGAGAAATGTTTGGGTCTGTACAAGCCCCAAGTCTCTGGGAGTCGTAAGCTGCAGCACTGTAGCCACTCATGGCAATACCTGACCTTGGGAAGGACAAGACTTCCCAGGATGGGGATCCTTTCAGGCATGTGGAGCTGGGTATGCCAGTGCTCCACAACCTGAGCAGGACTGGGGGTGTCCTTTCTTTGGATGAGCTCATGGGATCCCCTCCTGAGCAGAAATTTCAGCTGAGAAAGCACCTTTGTTTTTTCTGGTGTATATGAATTGCCTGGGATAGCTTTACAGCAGCATAGTAAAGAAATTCCAGCTCCTGCTAAGGACATTAATTCCATCCATGACTATAGTGTTTCACACCACACAAGTGAGAGAAAGAATATAAAAAACTGCTGCATATGATGCTTCATCTGGGGATGGACAGCCCCAAAGATAAAGGAGCCACAGATGAGCACCTTCATCTCCTCAGGTCTGTGGAGATAAAATTGCATGTAGAACTGAATTTCTTCCTTGCTGTTTGAATGTAACTTTTCTGTTATATTCCAAAAATAAAACCCCCCAAACTATGGACACTTTGTCCCTGGGAAACTATCAGTGACCTTTCCTCATTCATCCAATTCACTTGTTCTTGCTGTGGCCAAACTGTAACTCTACTTGCTTCCTCTAAGCAGAGCACTGCCTTCCTCTTCTGTCAAATATCAGCTGCCAGCTCTTCATTTGGGTTAAAAATGGCCAGGAACAGTAGTAAATTATTGCAGAAATCCTCCACTTTCTTTTCCTGCAGGCTTCAGCCTGTGAATCTCTGGACCATGTCCTAGAGTCCCTGACAAACAACTAAACAAAGATAGTGAGTGGTCAGAAGGTTGAAACACCTATCTGTCACCAGGAGCTGTGGGAACAAAATCTATTTGTTTAGAAGAACAAATCCTGTAATTCTCTAAGCCCTACTCAGTCTGATTAACCCCTCTTCGACTGCAATATGTGAGTGAACACTTTGGCTCAAATGGTCTAAAGCCCTACTTAACCCACTACCTTTCTTGAGGTTTGCCAGAAAAGTGAATGTCTAGGAAAAAGTAGGAAAAAGAGACAAAAGAACATATTAATGACATTTCCCAACCATTTTCTGCCCTCATTTCAGCTCAGGGATTCCTGGAAATGACTGGATGTTACTTCTAGGTATTTGCTGATGGTATATTTCTTTTTTTCAATGAACTCGTGATGGAATTTGCCATCTACTTCCTCTGACCAAGTAGTCCCAGGGTGCTGCTGTCCCATGAGTCTGGGGTGCCCAGCTGCTCCATGGAGCTTGATTTGAGGGGCTGTTTTCAGTGTTCCTGACCCTGCTTTAATACTGAAATGAAATCAGTTGGTTAAGCAGAGCTGTGGGTTCATGTTTACCCACACATATTTTCTGAGGTGTCCAAGGTTGCTGCTGAACTGAGGCTTTAGAAAAGGCTACATCACATGTTGTGCAAAGTCTCTGCTAGCCTCACTGAGAAACGAGCAAGACTTAAGGCTTTCCCCCACCCACTCCTAGCCCAGCAAGAAGCAGCTCTGTAGATAAGAGATAAAACACTTCAGACAAAACCTGAGACTGCTCCTGCAGGCAGAGGGACAAGGAGCTGGGATGCTCAGAGCAGAGGGGGCTCCTGGAAATCAAAATGGGAAAGGGTTAGGGCAATGTAGGAGCTAATAGAATTAAATGAAGAGGCTGAGACACCTCTAATGGTGTCAGAAAATCTCCAAGAACCACATCTAGGTGGGTGATGACTGGGGAAAACTCTCCCCAGACACAGAGAATCTCTCTGTCAAGCTTCATCCCTGGGGATGTGAAAGCAAGACCTGCAGGAGGGAAATGCTGAAAACACAAAGGCAAAAAGTATTGATCTGGGAGAATCTTAAGATTATTCCTGGTGGATGTTAATTGTGCTCTTAAAACTCAGAGACTCCAAGCCCTCCATGGATAAAGTGCCCTAATGTGTAATTACCTTTGTAGTCAGAAAGGATATATTTCCCTCCCAAATGCCTACTAAGAAGCTCTGTGGCTAAATGTCCGGCTCATTCCTTTTTGTCCTCCCCTTGGTAGCTATGGAGAGCAATTGACTGCTGCCCTCTTAATAACCTCTTGCATATTTGAAGATTATAATCAAGATCCCAGTTCTCTTTTCTAGTCAGTCAAATGCTTTGTTAACTCCAAGAAGTACCACAGCTATAGTTTGCCCATATTCATTATGCCAGATGCCCCATTCCCAGCTGGTGGGAAGGATCACTCTCACCCAGCCTGAAATGTTCGGGAGCCTGTGGGGTGCAGACAGAGCAGGATGGAAGATGCTGTCAGCAGAACTCACAGGCACAGCCCTGAGCCTGCCACACTTTTGCTGACTCCCCTGGCAGTGGGAGCTTTGGAGCAGGAAGAGGTGGTCAATGTGCAGGAGGGAAATGCCTCTGTGTTGGCCACTGCTCTGCAAGGCCAGGCTCTAAAACTTGTCTTTTAAAGTGTTTAAGGAGCCATCATCCACTGCCTCTGTGCAGGAATTGCTCTCACTGTGGCATCAGCCTCTGGAAAACAAGTAATTCTGTGTGGGAGCACAGAGCACTGAGTTTTCCAGCCCAGCTGAGTCTCCAGAGGAAGAGGCTCCCTTAATTACTTGAAATCCATCACCGTTCTTTGATGGTGGTGTCACCTTGCTTTAGCAGGAAAAAAAAGAGGCTCATCAGATTTCCCCTCTCTCCACAGCATTGCTGTGTCTTGCAGGCTCACCCCAGCCTCAGTGCTGGCTCTCCAGGCTATAGAAAAGACTCTGGGGACCCCACAACCAAACTGCACTTGCACCAGTGTGTTCTAAAACATCTAATGCAGGATTATGTAGGAGATACTGTGGGGTAACTTGCTGGGATGTGAAGCAAGCTCTGCAGGGCTAAGTATACCTTGCTCAGTATACCTTACCTTACCTAATATTGGCTTTTGGCTGTTAGAAGCTTCATGTTAGACAGAGATGGATGTGATTAGCCCGGCTCCGAGCCGCTGCCGTTCGGCATTGCAGCATCCCCACCTTGTGGTGCGCGCCGGAGCCTCTCCCCGGGCTGCGGGGACACCCGGCCGCAGCGTGAGCTCCCCCCGAGCCCTGGCTGAGCCTTCATTGCACGAGATACACAAGCCTGTGCTCTGCCTCTCCCTCTAGACAGGCACTAAAAGGTATGGTAAAAGCCCTGGTTTGGATACCTAAATATCTACCACGAAAATTCAGAGTATCACTGTAGAGTTCACAGAGGGGTTACACAGCTACCAACACCTTCTCCTTTGCTGCTTATGCAAGAAAGGGTCTCAGAGGTGATGTGGGCTTTATTGAGAGCATATTTTGCAAGCAAAAGAAACATAGCTGTTTGTGAATCCTCA
Organism: Prinia subflava; assembly: GCF_021018805.1. NCBI lineage: Eukaryota > Metazoa > Chordata > Aves > Passeriformes > Cisticolidae > Prinia > Prinia subflava. Next base: position 30,448,711 of record NC_086252.1, read on the forward strand.
GTTAGGGCTGTTAGTAGATACTGGTCTTCAGGGAAAACGCAGCTATTTCTAAATCACCAATTGGCTCTGTGAAATAATCTGTAGTGAGGTGAAAGTGTTCCTAGAGAGGTGGTGGATGTCCCATGCCTGGAAACATTCAAGGTCAAGTTGGATTGGGCTCTGAGCAACCTGATCTAGTTGAAGATGTCCCTGCTCATTGCAGGGAGGTTTGGACTAGATGTCTTTTAAAAGGTCCTTTCCAATTCAAACGGTTCTGTGATTCTATGATCTCCTTTTAGGGGTAACAACTCAGTAAACTCGATGTTTTTGTTACAGATCTGGATATTCTTCAGTCTCTGAGAGCATCTGTATGAGGATAACTTGAACCTGACCTCTCCATTCCCAGGTCCAATGCTGTGACCTCCATGGCATTTGCCCCATGACCAAGGGGACAGAAAATGCTCAGCACCTCCTGGCAGAAGGGGAAACTGGGCAAGTGGAAACATGGGTGGGAACACAGCATTTTCCTGCTCTGTGTTAAGATGAAGCAACTTCAACCCCTTTTTCTTTGAGGAAAGGTGACACAATATTGTATCTTATTAAAAAAATACATATTTCTGGACACACTGACTATAACAGATCCAGGCAGATGCTTGATACCCCCAGGGCTGCATTTTCTACAGTGCTCTCCAGCATTCTCCAAGCAAGAAGAACAATTTATAAAAGTATAAAGCCATGGGTAACTTTGACTAGCTCAGAGTCTCTTTTACTCCTGCACTTCTTCCTCGTGTGCCAAGGAGCGAAGACGATTCACATCTGCTGAACGGAGGAGCCGATGGCTGGAAGGAGCAGGAGGCCACCTCCTCCTCCCTTCCAGCTCCCTTCTGCGGCAAAGAGATGACGACCTGCAGGGTCTCTCTTAAAAAAGCTTTTCTCCAGGCTCGCTAACTTTGCAACCTGCTGATGAGTTAATGTGAAACAGAGCCCTGGAAAATGCAGGGAGCGAGAAGAGCAGAGCAGCCCGGGGGTGTGGGGCGGATAAATCACGGCCACGCCGGCCGGGAGGGCACTCGCCGGGCTGCGGAGTCATAAAGGCTGAGCCCGCTCCATCCGCTCGCCGGGCTGCTCCGGAGCTGCTTGACAGAGCTCTGCCTTACAAGCCCGGTCTTCAAAGCATTCCTGTCTTTACTGTCGAGTGCACCAAATGTCTCCCACAGCTGTTTAGTTGGTTTGTGAGCCTTGTTAAGTGCCGGGTTTATCATAGCTTTCCCAAGGAATGTGTGCTCCCAACAAGTAGCTGAAAGATATTATCTGGTTCAGCCAGCTGAGGAGCTCAGGCTCCTTGGAGACTGGCTGAGAGTGTACAGCTAATTTCTTTACTGGACAGTTGATATGTTTAATTGGACTTGAGTGTTTGTTGGTCTGTATTCTGCTGAGAAAAGAGGTTTGGGGAGAGGGTGTCAGCATCATCACCCTCATAATGGTGGAAAAGCAGCAAGTATTGCTTGGGAAGCTATTCAGTAGTCATAGCTTTTCAAACATGCAGCCTTTAATCAGCATGTTTATACTTACACTACCATAAAGAAATAGCCACCACCTAAGCCTTGTCCACCTGCAGCTGGCAGAGCCTCTGCCCAGGCTCACCTCATGTTACCTGCACCTTGCATCCTCTCGATAATAAAAGCCAGAAAAATATTCCTTCAGAGGCCAGGGCTGCATGCATACCAGGATTGGTTTTCCCATCAGAGCATGCCCACCCTTGCAGGCCAAGGCAAAGGGTCTGCAGCCCACTCTGGGATTTGTACTCTAAACCACTTCCCTGTAGATTAAACCTTGCCCAAGCTACTGGATATTAAAGTTCCCTCAGCAGCTTTCAGCAACTCTAAGCTTTCTTTGAAGTTCACTTTAAACATCTCTCAAAGCCTTTATGGGTAATGTGAAGGTGAGATATATAATGGTCACAATAACCTTATAAAGCACACAGAGAGACAGCCAAAGTACTCGAGCTCTGTGGAGCACCAAGCTGCTGAGTAAATGGGCTTAAGGGCCTGCCTCTCTCATTTGCTTGCTCAGCTGATTGATGTGACCATAAGCTCCCCATCTGCAAGCTCTCTGGGCTCTTCATGAGCTAGTTTTGTCCGTGACATACAGTTAATATTATTAATTATTGTCTCTCTCCTCTCTGTGGAGAGCAGTGTTCTCTGAGTCAGAGCAGAGGAGAGCCCCTTCCATCACTGGCTGCACACTGGGCAGGAGCAGAATAAAGCAGGGAAGAGAAATATTAGGGAAAAATATGCCAAAATGGGGTTCCCCATACTTTTTCAACTGGTAGGAGGAGGCTTGCAGAAAAGTGCTGTGTGCCCATGGATGGAGGATACAGGACAGAAACTAAGCAGTGATTTAAATCCTTCACTGGAGAATGATAAAATGACAGTATGTAATGAAGTTGTGAAAAAGTACCAACTGCAAACTTGGGAATGCTACAAAACAGACCATGAGACAATAAATAACTCTGCTTTGAAAGTGATGATGCAGTTCAGATTGTACAGCACACTGCCATTTGCAGTGTTGTCTTCATGTTTCTAATGTGAAATTCAGATTCAGAGACATAGCTTGCATAAACTACATAAACTGAAGCAAACTGCTAGAAGATTGCCTGAATGGCAATCCAAACTAAGACCATACTGAACTCCAGCTGAAAATGTGGGAGTTCAAGGGTCAGGGACACACATTTGATTTTCAGCAAAAATGAAAAGAAAAACAATATTTCAAACATGTAGATATTGCAAAATATATTCTCTGATCGTGCTTTTTCTCATTTTTCCTTGACATGAGAGTTGGTGGATGGCAAGCAGCCACCAGTTCAGGGAAGATGCTGTTCTGGTGGCAGAGTAGGGTTGGACATTGCCCCCTGCCAGACCCTGTGCCCAGCCCTGCCAACCCAGATGGACATCTCCCTGAAAGAGTGGTTGTGGAACTGGAGGCATTATGATCTTCCCTGGGATGACATCCTAGGAGCCAAAAGTTTCTTGTGGGGTTAAAATAATTCTTTCCCCCTAGTTAAGTCAGTTTTAAGTCGCAGCACAAATCACCTTAAATGGAAGAGGGTTGTGGCTAGGATTTTTTTAATGTATGGATCAAAATAAGAGGAACTGAACTGTTTTTGATCACTATTGCACTTTTCACGTAATCCTAAATTTTGCTAGAGTTACAGAAATATTTAGCCATCCTTTCAGTGGTCCTAGCAAGCAATTCTGTTGACAATAAAAGAGAACTGCATTCACTGAGTCCACTCTGCTGGTCATGTCCCACACAGATGCTGTCTCTGAAACCCATGGACCAAATTCTTCCTTGGCACAAGAATTACAGAAAGAATCACTTTGATTTGATGAGTCAAAAGTTTACCCAGCATCAGACTGGGCTGACAGTTTCATTTCAGCAAACCAAGATTATTTTGGATATCTGTTAAAATGGACTGACTGGTATTCCTGCTCCCATGTATGTACACACATAGCAGACAATAGTCTCCTTAACAACCCACAGATGAATTCCTTAGCTTATGAATCTGCCAGAAAACACATAATTTTCCCCATCAAGGAATGTTGCTTGGCACATCTTTAATATATCACTTACACAGCCCTCAATCAACCTAAATGATTCATCTAGCAACGTCTTAGGCGATGCTTTACGTGATTGAATGGTTTATCCTCACTGAAACAGCACACGCCATTCAGTCCCACGTATCAGCTATAAAAGTTATTAATAACCAGGAATTACATAGATAAGAGTCATGAGGCTGGCTTTAGCCTGGGTGACAGCAGCTGGCCCACTTTGAGCTCCATCTGTAAAAATCAGCCAGAATTTGCACCCGTGGGAAGAGATCAGAGGCTTGGACTCTCAACACCAACCCGTGCATCATATTTTATGTTGTGTTTTACAGTTTATCAGCCTTCAGATTAAGATTTATTAGTGTTGCCTTGCTGTTTAGCAGTTGTAACTCATGATGTGCTTGGTGCTTAGCAGTGTCTGTGATGGAGGGGCTGGTTCTTGCTGGGGACATTGCACCAAACTACAAACCCATGCAGGAAAACCACCTAAGGCAGCAAGGCAGAGACAGCAGCTCCCTCTCTGTGCCCTCTTCATGGGGTGCCTTACATCTCTAAGAGGCTGGGAGACATTGTCATATCTGGTGTGGACCTGCTCACAGCCATGGGTGAAGGGATCTGTGTCCTGACCTCTCGTGGGTGTGAGAGGCTGTCTTATGGGCTTGGCCACCTCTTGGATGGAGACACTGGTGATTAGCTCAAGGACAGAGCACAACAAGCTGTCTGAGTCAGCACAGCACATTGACACGCTGTCCTGGGTACTTGGGAAGTCATTTTTCATCTGTGGTATCGTCTCTCCTCCAGGGCTGAATGAGTTACACAAGGTTCCTTGGACCCAGACAGGCCAAGTGGGGTTAGAGCACCATGTGATCTCAGCTACAGTTCCCAGCCCAGCATCCTGATGTTGTGCACAGACGTGGTAACTTGGCTCCTTTTGTGCTTGAAAACATTTGTTTGGTTGTTCTGAGACTTTCTCAACTTTGTGGCCCCCCGCCATAGGGTGTTACATGGCTTTAGATAAGAAATCTCCATAAAACTGTAAGCAATGTGTCTTCTGCAGTAAATCTTTCTTCTTAGTCAAGAGTGAAGCAGTCACATTATGTTTCCTTATTTTGCAGTCCACCTGTTGCAAGGGAAGTGCCAAGAAAACTATACACCAGTGGGAAAGTATAGATTGCATAGATGGCTTGGACCCAGATAGAGTCAGTGTGACCAGGGGATACACATTTGAAATCACCCTCATCTCTGGAGCTTTCTTTGTGCAGTAGGAAGGGAATCCCTGGCTGGACAGAGACAAGCAATCTGCTGGCTCAGACACCATAGCTGTAGCTGCTGTCTCCCCACAGAAAGGGAGGAGGATTAGCTGGGTGTTGGACAGACAGATCCTGCATAGCGTGGCACCACAACAATCCCTGTGTGCCTGAGGCGTGAGGAACAGCCTTCACCTCCTTGCCTGAACCTGGCTGTTCCCTCCCGTGCTCTGTGGCCATGGGTGAGGAGTTGGCTGGCAGCACTGCATGTGCTCAGGGTGCAGGGCTGCCCATGCTTGCTGGAACAAGCCACCCTGGTAGACAAAGTGATGGGCTTGTTGTCTAAACAAGAGGTTTACAAGAAGCGATCTGCTGACTCTGGGTGGTTTAAATGACCTTTATCTTCTGAATAATTACTGCTAATTCATTACTCTTGAAAATATTTTAAAGCCCAGCAGTCCTTGTTCACTGCAGTCTGGGAGGACTGTGCTTTGACATCACTGTCTGTGCAGTCAGCACAGTCCCATGTGGATGGATGGGACCTACACAGTTGTGGGATACAACCCTCATATTTGCTTCCTAACGTCCCTTTTCTGAAAAAGATCATCTTTCACACCCCAGTGGGGTTCATCTCTCCTACTTCAGCTGAGAAACTGCTCCTGGAAAACTTTGCTGGAGAGGGCCCTCCTGCCTGCAGTACACGGGGATTCAAACCATCCCCCAGCTTCTGCCATGTGCCAACATCCTTCCCCTGCTTCTCACAAAAGTGCTTTTGCTTTATATTTCTCTTTGTAGCACTGTCATGAAATGAAATTGTGAAAAAAACCCAAAACAACAAAACCCATCAACCAAACAACCCTGGGAGTCATTAGCTGCTGAGGTACCAGTTCTGGGTGCTGCCCTGGGAGCAAACACTGATCTCCTGTGGCAACACCAGTCTGGGAGGGCTCTCACACCAGTGGTGCCTCTGCAAAGATCATCTCTCCTGCAACTCCGGTGCTTACACCTTTAACCTAACCTGAGCTCTATGTCAGAGGCAGTCACACAATGTTGAAAATACACATCAAGAGATAAAAAAACCCCCAAAAAACCAAAAAACCAAAAAAACCCCTCACCCAGGGTGCAAACAGCAAGCAGCCTGGGAAGCAGCTTTCAGCTGTCCAACCCTGCAGGAAGAGCAGCGTGCTGGGATTTGGAGCAGCTCAGCTGTGATAGCTGGTGAGAGCCACAAGATGTCTCTGGAAACCAGCATTTGGACAAAAAAAAGGCATTAATAACCCCAGGAAAGGGGCCAGGCTGTTTCCATCTGCAGTGAGCCCTGAGCCCTGGGAGATGCTCTGCCCTGAGCCTGTACTGGGAGCAGCGGGGCAGGGACAGCTGAAGGTCCCTCTCCAACAGTTTACTCCAGGTGAGAATTTGGCCCGTGAGGTTGCACAAATGGCACTTCCTTAAAGCATGGATGAGAACTGTGGATCTGTAAGTCACTGTTGGATCAAAACCTGTATTGACTTCTGAAGTCGTGGGACAAACAGCAAAGGGTGCACATTGGAAATCAGATTAAAGAATTATCACAGTGCAGCAGAAAACAGTAAAAATGGGGGCAGTCCTCTCTGGAAGCCCTTCTGCCATGAGTTTCTTGCACACCTCACACTGCTCTGTGTCTGCACAGTTTTGGATCCCTTGCAGCAGAGCCTGCAGCTGATGGGATCTCAGTACTGGCTGTCTCAGCCCAGAGCAGAGATGAATAATCCCTTTTTCCCTTAGGGTCCTGCTTCTGCTGCAGGTCACTCCCCAGAGAGCCAAAGGAGACACTTTCAGCTTCTGAGATGTTTCCTGTAGGCAGCATTGGCCTGGGTTTATAATCTCCAAATTTGCCAGCTCCTGTGGGGTTTCACTGCCTGCACCGTCATCCCCAGGGACTGATGAGCACAGGAAAATTCCCACTGCAGCACACCCACAGACAGACACTATGGGAATGAAGTCTCCGTCTCTGACACAGGGAAATATCCTGTTGGATGTGACTCAGAGCTCAGCAGAATGCCTGCAGGTTCTGATCCTGCAGCCATGTCAGTCACTCAGGGAACACCTCTCCCTTTCACCAGCTCCTCTTGGCTTCCTAGTAAATAACTATAGAATTGCAGGGTGGAAAAGACCCATGAAGGTGTAAAGTTGTTATTAAGAAATAGGCAAAGCACAGTAACTAGTGACTCACAAAGTTTAATGTGAGAAAACAAAGCTATCCTTCAATGGACCACATAGAGAGACAGCAATTATTGTAAACTAAAAAACCTCTTTAACATCCAACTAAAAATGTGTGGCAAATAAAATCCATTGCCCACCAGGCTCAGTGATTATAAGTATAATTTGTTTTAGGATTTGTTTTCCCTCTTACAAATCATAAGGCAGTCATTTAAACTAATAATAAGCGAGTTATGGGGATAATGGGATTTTTAATGAGCTGTTTCTGGTTGGGGGTTGCCTTTACAGAAACTCATCCACTGCATTGCAAATGCCAGTATTTAGCACTGAGAGATGTGGTGAAAAGTCCATTAGTCCAAATCTGCTTTAACTGGAAGACCAAACTTTGTTCTTGCAGTGTGTTTAGGAAAATTCCTCCAGAACTGTACTATCATTGTATCACTTTACTCAAGGCACAAACATTTGGACAGAGCAGAATGAAGAAAAAAAAAAAAAAAAAAAAAAAAAAAAAAAAAAAAAAAAAAAAAAAAAAAGATATAGCCAATATCTCTGACATGATTAGATGAAGAAGGAAAAAAAATAAAGATGATGCTTCCCCTTCACTGTACAGAGTGTGAACTTGGAGTTGTCTTTACTAATACACTTGTGTAGTATTTAGATGGTTTGAAGCTGTTATTGTGGAAGATCAGTAAGATTTAATGGGATATTTCTTGATGACATTTAGCTTGACTTCTACCTCCTGGTTTGTCTGAAATTACTGCTTTTTTTGGTCAGAAAGTACCAATTTCCCTCCAAAGCATGCTGTAACTCAGAAGCAGAAGACCTGCTCCTGAATTGCTACCCATGCAAAAAAAAAAAAGGCTTGCCCCAAAGGACCAAAATCCCACTGCACATTTAATTTCCTGAATTAAAAAAAAAAAGCTGTGGTCCTTCATTTGAGATCTGTGTCTCCCATGATGTCTGGGCTGAGGCCTCAGGCGACTGAAGGATGTTGTGTATCCAGCTAAAAGAACCCACCCCAACCCACAACCACCCTTCCCACAGCCACGGCTTTGTGCAAAATGACAGAGAGGGTAAAACGGCGAACGCAAAATCTCCTGAGTGAAAAGGAATTAGTAAAACCCCATATTCATGAAATATTGAGAGCTAATTATATGTGCATCGGAAACCTCTGGGGGAAGGGAGATGGAGGCCTTTCATTAGACGGTAACTGGAACTTTTTCATCATTTGTCTAGCTCAGGAATGTAAGGCTGCTGTCTGGAGAGGGATGTGGGATTTGGCTGCAGGGCTGGGTGTGCAGGTGAAGTGCCATGCTAGCGAGTATTTCTATTGTACTCTGGCACATCTTGGAAAAGGGTCTTAGCTGGAGCAGGTTGGTGTGGCTGGGTGCTCAACATTTCTGTGCTCCCACACGACCTCTTCACTTAGATGCACCGTGAGGAATCATTCCCAAATAATATTTTCATCTTCCTCTTACACAGCCCCCAAATAGATCCAAAGTCCCATTCCTCACTCGAAACCTCCCTGGTCATGGTTTCTCCTAGAGGGTGGAACCCCCAGTCTACACCAGACTGTCTCCAGAAAGTTCAATTTCCTTGCTTTTGACTTGCTCTCTGCTTTTCCAGCCGAAACGAATGGCTGACTACTGCCACTGCACCATAGACCAAATTCAAGACCGAGATCAGAACCGGTGAAGACGAGGGCAGGTTTTTGCGGTGGGGCCAGAGAGAGGCTTGCAAAGACAATCTGCCCACTGCATAGCTGGCAGTGCGGGCAGAGGACGTGAAATGTAAAAGTGGGGACATTTCTCTCTCGAAGTTTTGCGGCGACTTTAGCCACAAGGATGCTCGGGGAAACCCATCCCAGATCTCTGCCTTCTGCCCCCGTCTCTCTCCCTGCTGCCTGACCCACTGGCAGCACCCGCGGCCCTTCTCCTGCAGCTGAATTTATTTTTCCCTCGTGATCTCCTGGCGATCTCGTCCAGGAGGGAAGCGTGTCCCTCCCCACGCAGGGTAGGAGGCTCCCTCCCGAGAAGTGCCGGGACGAGCCTCCTCTGGCAGCGGCTCCTCCGCGATCCGCTGCTCCGGGCCGCGCCCGGGACCAGCCGAGCCCGGCCGACCCGCGGAGCCCCCGCACCCGCGGAGATGCTCGCGCTGCTCCCGGGGCGGCGGCGGCGGCGCGCCCCGGTCCTCGGCACATAAATCAGCATTAAACCCATTCCCCCCTCTGATCCCCGGTGCCACCATCTATTACTCCCCCAGTGCGTTTTCTATCACCTTTTGTTAAAATTACACAGCCGGAAACTTAATTTACCCCGAGCTTTAAAGACAAATAAACCCCGCAGGCCGGTGGCCCAGCGATATGCCTGTTTACTCGCGCGATCCGTAGATTATTATGAATTGTTGTGATTTTCAAACTGCTGGTGGTTTAAATACCTTCTCGGCCACTCTTCCCGGCTGGGGAAAAAAAAAAAAAAAAAAAAAAAAAATTCCACCCACTCTTCCCGAGCAAGGACTAAGGAGCAGGAGACCATCTCACTTGCGCTGGGCTCTATTTACTTTTGCTATTATTGTTATTATTATTATTATTGAAATTTGGAGCGAGCGAGATTTTCAATTGCTGAAATAATTGCTTGGGAGAAAGGTTGCTTAATCTGTTCATACATTATTGACTCGGGCTCCAATATTTGGCTTGCTGCTTTTTATCGCAAGAAGATCACGTACGAGAGTCTTTTGCATAACAATTTTTAAAGAGGACACATCCTTATATCAAAAGTGGACGTGACTTGAATTTTGCCGGCGTTTGTCCCTAAAATGACCCAATTCCGGTTACTGCCACTGGGCAGCAGTAACATTGCATCATTTCTCCAGGCAATAGACTTATTTCGCTTTACTCTCTGCCCCTTTCCTTGTCCCCCACCCCCAAGCCAACACGTACTTTAAAAGCTGATTATTTTGTCTTGCCGCATTTTAGCAGTACACACAATGTTTTCTCTCCCTGGGAACGGATGAGCAGAGAGGAGAAAGCCCAGCCCGTAGGAGCCACACGGACAACTCAACCCCAAAGTTCCCCCGCAAGGCAGAAATTGTGCCTTCAACGAAATTTTGCTGTGAGCCGCCGCAGAGAGAGCCCAGCGCCGGTGCCAGCGCCTCCAACCACCTCCTCGAACATCATTTCCCCAAAGAGGATCAAAAGAACCCCCCTCTCCCCTGCTTTTTCCAATCGAAATGGTGCTGCTTCCCAGCCACACTGGTCAAGTTAGTTCCGGAACAAAGGATGACAAAACCACAAAGGATTCTCTTCCCCCCCCCACCTCCCCTTCCTCCCCTTCTCAACTTCCCCGGTGCCTGCACACCAGCCAGGGGCAGGCCCGGACGCTCCCGCCCGGTGTCGCCTCCCGGTCCGGGGCCCGTCTCGCAGCCACGGCCCGGCCGTGGGGGTGTGAAGTGACAGAAGGGGGAGCGAAACATCGTGGAGAGGGGCACGGGGCTCTGTTCCTCTCCAAAGCACTGACAGGGAGAGAGCCCTGAGCTGCCTGCCGACCGGAAGGGGAGAGTTGGTGACATTCATGTCCCCCGATACCAGTGCTGTCGTTTGGACCTGGGGATAAAAAACCTAAAGAGCAGTAGATCTTTGCAGAGGAACTCCAGTCATCCCCGCAGGCAGGCTCTTGGGGAGGGGTGTGCACCTGAGAGCCGAGGAGAGGACCCTGCGAGGAATCATTCCTCCACGCCAAGACTTGAGCAAACTTTCCCCGGCTGCGGACCCTTTGCTCCCGGGCAAGGCACGGGCGCGGGGTTGGCAGAAGGAGCCCCTCGAGGCGGCTCTCGGGCAGAAGGGGAACCCGGGGAGCAGTGGTGGAGGGGGGTCATGCCCGTGTGCAGCCTCTGAGCTAACAGCCACAGCCATTTGCACACGCGTGTGTGCAAGGCAATGTTCCCCCCTACGCCCGCTGCACCCGCGTTCAGCTGCACGAACGCACCCGCAAACCCTCGCAGGCAAACACGCACAGAGAGTGCGGCAGGGCTGGGAGACACGGCGGGGCTGCGAGGAGCTGGACGCACACAGCCCCTGCCCCTGCAGCCGTGGCAGAGCAGCGGGTGGGCGCCAGTCCCGGGTGTGCCCCTTTGTCACCCAAATATCCCGAATTCGGTGAAGGGAAAAGCTTTAGTACCACGAAGAGGCAGCCCTGCACCCACTAGTGCTGGGAAAGTCTCGGGGGTGTCGTTCCCAACGCGGGGCTCCAGCACCCTGAGCGGGCGGGGAGCCCCCCTCACCCCCTCCGCCCGCCAGAGCCCCCGGAGCCGCCCCGGCCCCGCCGCCTCCCGCAGGGTCGGGCGGCCAAAGTTTCCCCGTGTCTTCCCTGGGCTCCACGGCTCCCGGAGCCGAGAGGGAAGCAGGGCGAGACATAGGTGGGAAGAGCTGGAGGAAATTGAAAACATATTTTTAAATGTAAACGGGTCCGAGCCAGCCCGACCGGGTGTGCCGGTGACGAAGAGCACGGCGGGACCGGGACGGGGACCGGCCCGGCAGAGCAGAGGCGGGTGAGGACCCCAAACCCTCCATGGAACTTTCAGAACTACTGGTAACGTCTTTAGCGAAGGGACAGGGGTGTCTGTCCCGAAGTGGAGTAAAGCAGCGCTCAGAAACATCCACTGTAACTTAAACCAGATTGTCAGGGAGCAGCCGGGGCCGGAGGCAGCCGCCGGAGCCGCTCGCCGGGCGGAGGATGCCGCTGCCCTCCGCGTCCTCCCCCGGCCAGGCAGCGAGGAACAGCTCCGGGAGCTGCGACGTTTTAAGACGGCCGATCCAGGTGACTTGTGCTGCTCGCAGCGAGGTAGGGTGGGCTGCAGATGTGGGTGGGAGGCGGGAGGGGGCTTGGGAAGCAAATGGGAAGGGGTTTGCAGCCAGGCCACTGGAAAGCAGCGAGCTTTTCTTTTCTTTTCTTTTCTTTTCTTTTCTTTTCTTTTCTTTTCTTTTCTTTTCTTTTCTTTTCTTTTCTTTTCTTTTCTTTTCTTTTCTTTTCTTTTCTTTTCTTTTCTTTTCTTTTCTTTTCTTTTCTTTTCTTTTCTTTTCTTTTCTTTTCTTTTCTTTTCTTTTCTTTTCTTTTCTTTTTTCTTTTTCTTTTTCCTTTTCTTTTTCCTTTTTTCTTTTCTTTTTCCTTTTTTCTTCTTTTTCTTTTTCTTTTTCTTTTTCTTTTTCTTTTTCTTTTTCTTTTTCTTTTTCTTTTTCTTTTTCTTTTTCTTTTTCTTTTTCTTTTTCTTTTTCTTTTTCTTTTTTCTTTTTCTTTTTCTTTTCATTTTATTTTCCTGTCCTTTCCTATTCTTTTCTCTTTCCTTTTCTTGTTTTTTCTCCTTTTCTCTTCTCTTATTTTCTCTTACTTTCTTTATTTTTCCTTTTGTTTTATTTTTCCTATTGTTACCTTTCTCTTTCCCCCCTCTTGCTTCTTTTCTTCATTTAGCTTCTATTTTTCTCATTTTTATGTGCTTCCCTATTTTTTCAACCCTTTCTCTCTCTCTCTCTTTCTTTCTTTCTTTCTCTCTCTCTCTCTCTCTCCCTCTTTCCCTCTTTCCCTCTTTCTTTCTCTCTTTCATTTTCTTTTTATTTCCTTTTTTTCCTATTTTGTATTTTTTGTTAGATTTTTTCCCTTTTCCTGATCGATTTTTCTTTATTTTTCTTTCTCTTTTCACTTCTCCTTTTTTCTTTCCTCTTTTGTCTTACCTTTTCATTTTTTTTTCTTTCTTCCCCCCCACCCCCTTTTTATTTTCCTTGTAGAAAAAGAAACCAACCAATAATACCGCTAAGAATGAGAAAGATTATCTATCTCTTCTCTCAGAAACTTCTGCAGGGTGTTTTCTTCTCCATCCCACTCGGGAAGGGAGGAAGACAATGAAGTAAATAAAACTAAATGTTTGCTGCAGTTCCCCGTGACTTGAGAGCCGGGCTGCATTGCTGGGGTGGGGGTGGTCCTGGACGGTAATTGATTCATAACTCTACACCAGGACACCAGGGCACAACATCCCCGGCTCCCCGGGAGCATCTCGGGGGAGCGGCGCGGCCGGAGCCGCCCGGGCCGGGGTGCGGGACCGCAGCTCCGGCCGCGCCGAGGGCTCCCCGCAGCCCGGCCCTCCTCTTCATCAAAACCAGCCCTTCCTCTCTCCCCGCTCCCCGCGCTGCTGCCAGCAGAGATTTTGACTCCCAGAGATAACCTGTGCCCCGAAAAAAGTTTCGAGCGGAGCTGCCTCCAATACCTATTTACCAACGAATTACACCGCTATTATTGCTTTCAATGAAGACTGAATCCCCAAGCGATAATTGAATTAGTCTATTGAAGAGACTGTCAGGTACAATGACGTGGTATATCCCGCGCCTTTCCCAGGGTCTATAGGCTTTGGGGACCCGGAATGTATAGTCTGACCTTACAGCTCATAATAATAATGCTGCACTTGTAGCAGAAATCTATTCGTATTCACTTTTAACAAAACCTCTGGTCAGCCAGTCCCTGTAGGAAGGATGAAATCTATTGTATTAGAACAACTCATTTATGTCCTTCAGCAAAGGCCCCAATGAGATCTGATCTAGACGTAGAAATAGGATTACCACAGCGTATATTAACCACGTTTCTATACTTCCTCCTTCCTATAAGGGCGCCGAGAAAACAAAAATGCAAAGGATTTTTGATCTAATTTTAACTTTATTTTATTATCAATTTTATAACTTCCTTCGACTGTCTTCCCCAAAAAGAAGAGAAAGAGAAAAAGAGAAGAAAAGAAAGAAAAAAATCAAACGCAAAATAAAAGCACATAGAACGAAATCATAGAAATTATTTTGCCCGGTTTCCGAAGAGGCTGCGGGCGCCGCGGGCTGGCGTGGTGCGGCGGGGGCAGCGCGGCCGCCCTGGCACAGCCCGACGGCGGGCACCGGGCACCCCAGCCCGGCCCCCGGCCCCCCGGCCCCGGGCTGCACTCCGCCTCCCGGAGTGGATGTTCTCCCGAGCTCAGCGCCGAGAGCCGCTGGGGACACCAACCTGCAAGAGACTCAGACGGCACCGCGGCACTTCCGAGGGGCAGGAGAGCGGCAGCACGGCCCCGGCCCCGCCGCACTTTCGGGGGAGCCCTCGGTGCCCCGGCCCCTCTGGATGAGCCGATGGCAAGGTGGGAGCGGCCCCCACCTCCGACAGCAGCGTGTGCGGGGCTCCGCGGGACCGGCCCCCCGACGGGCGCCCCGAAACCCAGCGGCACCCACAAGTTACAGAGGGAACTTTTCCTAAGAAGGGATTTTTTTTTTTAAGCTTCCGTCCTTAAGCCACCGTGTATAGACATATTACCCCGATTACTGTAACTACCTGCGAGCCGGGGAGTAATATTTATCTATTTAGATAGGAAGGGTCGCGATGGAAAAAATATCCAGCCTGGAAATATACATCGTCTTTTCCTTTAATCCCTCCTCATTCATCCATCCAGCCGATCCCCCACCCCCTCCGTTCACAAACCTACTCAATTTATAGAGAAGCCTTCACTATCCAGAACAGTTTCTAGAAGAAGGGAGGACTCCAGATGAAATAATCCCCCTCCCTACACACACACACACACACACGTACACACACACACCCATGCACATAGACACACTTCCCCCCCGGGCGTCCTCAGGAAGGCAAATTAAATAGTTAAAGGCTTCGATTTCTCTCTCTCTCCCTTTTGTTACCCAATTTTGGAACATTTAAGGATGGGTGTGTGTATTGTATTCAATAATAAAAGCTATAGGGCCGCCAGGACATTTATCATCCTATTACTGTAACAAATCCGGGCTCCCAATACATGAAAGGTAAAATGAATTACCGACGTTAAGCCGTCAATAAAGTCATTTCTGTAAATGGTGTCTCCGAAGGACTGCAGCATTATTCAACTAGCTTTATCAGCAGCTGGGAAATTACGTGAAGAAGCTCGCAGCGTGTAATATGGCCCTGCTTACTTTGATTAAGCGTCTTGCCAGGGAATAGTGACAGTGCTTTTGACCAGGTTTTATTCGCCGTCCTGTGATGAACGCCAAGCTGATCAGGCGGAATGAAGAGTAATTAAAACCTATAAATTATCTTTTGCAGCCCTTCTCAAGGCGTCTCTTGCAGGAGAGATAAGGCAGCGAGCCCCCATTTACAGCTCTGAAAGGGACCGCGGCTCACAAAGGCTACGTGGCTAAATGGGATATTGATAGTGTCCTAATTAGAATTTAATTAAGTACCCACGCTCGCTTTTGGGATAAAGATTTCAATTTTGCTAACTTAAATATAAATAAACCCAATTTCGGTGCGAGTAAATGATATGATATTGTGAATGCAGGGGGGGTTTAACATTCATTTAATTGCGGATGAAGCTCTTGATTCCAGGGCTGATTGTGTTCTGCCAGCTATTATTTTAGGGGATTATTGTGTGGCTGGAGGTAACAATTCGGTAATGTTTCTCCGGTACAGAAAATAACCGAACGTGCCTCGGAGGTGCACACACGCGCCTGACGGACACCCGGATATATCTCCTTCGATTCCCGCTCGCCTCCTGGAAGCGGAGCCACGGGCCGGGCCGCTCCGGGGCTGCTCCCGGGGAGGGCAGAGCGCCCAGCCGGTGCAGCACGGCGGGGCGAGGCGGGGGAGCCTCGCTGCTGCTGGCACCGCGGCTCAGCCCGCGGGAAGCGCCGAGATACCGGCGCACACACACACACAGACAGGGCTGTGGGTGCATTTCGGGCCGCGGCCGTGCACATTCAGGATCCATCAGCGGCGGCACGTGATGCTGCCCGGCCCGCGGAGAGGCGCGCAGCGCTGCGCGGGGCCCGCGGCCTCCCCGGACTCACCGCCACCGGCCGCCGCTTTGGGGAGGGGGTAAATGGGGGGGCTCGGTTACGTCAGAATGAGAAAACGCACGGAATTGCCCTTCCCGCGTCCCCGGGACTCGGCCGCGGGCAGGAGAGCGGCTCCAAGCGGAGCAGGTGCCTGCGGCCGGCCAGGGAGCGCCGCTGCTCCGGGCACCCAGCCCGCCCGGGCCTTCTCGGCTGTGTAAAATGTGGGGTGTGGCGGGCCCCCATCTGCAATGGTGTGAGGGCCAGCACTGCCCTTACCCGCGGCGACTCGGCTCCCGCGGCCGTGAGCGCCCGGGGCCGGGGCAGCAGGCACCGGCTGCGGCAGAGCCGCCCTCCCTGTGGCGCTTGGCTGCGGCCCCAGCAGTCCAGCAAAACCAGAACTGGGACCAGGGTATTTTTATTTATTTTCTGTAAATTCATTTTTAGACAGCTGCATCAATCCTGAAAAAGTGGCTTTTTCTTCCCATCCCTTAAAATCCTTAAATTTTCCGTCTGCCTCAATACACGTCCCGAAGTGCTCGTTCCCTGCCGGGCAGAAAAAAACCCCAAAACAAAACCAAACAAGAATACGAGGGAAAAGAAAAAAATAAAAAGGCAACAAACCGAAACCAACCAACCAAACAAGCAAACATCAAAAAAGCAGACTAGGAAACACGATACGAGTTCAGCTGTCAGCTGGAGCTGATCTGCTTCGTATTCTGAAAAAAAAAACCCCAAACCCAGTAAAGGAACAGACTAGAGAGAGATTTCGTCCGTAAGACCAGCTCGTCCCGGCAGAGCGTCCTGCCTTTATTGCCATGTAATGTTACTACTATTATTATAATTATCATTATCATTATTATTATTATCATTAATATTATTATTGCTATAGTTTTTATTCCTCAATACCAAAAAGGTTCGATTTCGGGGAGCCTCCACCCGGCTCGCCATCTCCCAGCGCTGCTCAACTCCGCCGCTGGAGAACAAAAAACAAAAAACAAAAAAAAGAAAAAAAAGAAACGGAAAAAGAGGGGGAAAATGCACAGATTTGGTGCAGGGGGTGTTTATTATCGCTGGGGCAACAGGAAAGCGGCCGCTGGCCAAATCGCCGCCACCCGTGGAGGACACGCCGTGGCTGGAAGTTGTTGTTTGCGGGGCTAGTCGGGGGTCGGGGGGGTGGTCCCGGTTGGCGCGCGTGGGCGCGGCGCGCTGCCCCCGCCCCGCCGATGCCGCCGCCGCCCGCCCCGTCCCGCCCGGTGCCGTCCGCCCCGTCCGGGCCCTCGCGGTATTTATGGCGGCGGCCCGGCGGGCGCCCATTGGGCGCGGCGCGGGGTGTCAGCGGCGGCGGCGCCGCGCCATTGGCCGCCCCCACGTGCGGGGCCACCTCACGTGCTTCCGGTGCGAGTGAAAAAAGTGTGGCTGAGGGATTTTTTAGGGAGAGTTTGGTGCACGGACCGGCGCTGTCAGAGATTTGGCCTTTTTTTTTTTTTTTTTTTTTCTTAAAAAAAAAAAAAAGAGGGAAAAAAAAAAGGAATTAAAAAAAGAACCCTAAGCGGGCGCGGGCGGCGCAGCACCGGGCTGGCGGGGACGGGCTCCGGCAGCCCGCGGCGTGGGCAGAGCGGAGCGTGACAGCGGGGCAGCGCGGAGCCGCCGCGGCGGCGGCGGCGGGGAGATGGGCAGATCGTGACGGGTTTTCGGGGGGCGGGTTTTTTAGGGGGGCCGTGGTGCCGCCGCACACCTTTTTGGGTGATTTTTTTTTTTTGGTATTTTTTTTTTCTTTTGGTGATGGAAATATAAGCTGATCGGGAGAAGGGGGAGAGAAGCCCTCGAGTATCTCCCAGGTTTTGGATCCATCCGTGAGAGGGAGAGAAAAAAATTCTCAGCTCCAGCCCAACAAGTGGATTTTAATATTTTTCTTTTTTTTTTTTTCTTTTTCCTTTTTTTTTTTTTTTTTAATTTTTCCTCCCCCTTTTCCACCCCGCCACCCACCGTCAAAGTGGGGTGGGCGTAAAGTGGGTGGGTGGGGGGGAAAGAGGCAGCGATCTCCGTGGCGGGGACTGAGCATGGAAGAGCCGCCGGAGGGGCACGGCCACCGAGACGCGGCGCCCGGCCCAGCGAGCAGCGGCAGCGGCAGCGATGGCGAGAGCGTGCCCGTGTCCCCCAGCCCCGCGCCCGCCTCCCCCGCCGCGCCCTGCCCCCTGCCCCTGCCCCGCCGCCGCCACCCGCCGCCCCCGCCGCCGCCCCCGCCGCCGCCGCCCCACCGCACCACCAACTTTTTCATCGACAACATCCTGAGGCCGGACTTCGGCTGCAAGAAGGAGCCGCCCGCGCCGGCCGGCGGCGGAGGAGGAGGCAGCCGGGAGCGGGACGGAGACCGGGGGCAGAGCTCAGGTAGAGAAAACGTCAACCCGCTGCTGGCCCGGCCGCCCAACCCGCCCGCCCTCCTCTGCCCGGACTCGAACTGCCGTCCCGACGGCTCCGCGCCGCCGCCGCCGCCCGTCGCCGCCGCCAAAGGCAGTCCCGCCGCGGCGGCAGCGGCGGCGGCGGCGTCGGGGGCGGCCAAGCCCCCGGCCGACGGGGGCGAGACTCACCCGGCGAAGTACGGGGAGCACGGCAGCCCCGCCATCCTCCTCATGGGCTCTAATAATGGAGGACCTGTTATAAAGCCCGACTCGCAACAGCCGCTGGTGTGGCCTGCCTGGGTCTACTGCACTAGGTATTCAGACAGACCGTCCTCGGGTAAGGAACCGCGGCGCATCTGGGAGCTGTTAAATCGTGACAAGGTCGGCCCCCCCCCCCCCCCCCCCCGCCTTTCTCCTTTCCCTCTTCCCCCCTTGGCTTTGGCTCCCGGCTTGTTGAGGACCTCGCGTGGGGGGGAGGGCGGCCTGGGTCACTCGGGGCGAGAGGAAACGCGTCCCCCCCCACCGCCACCACCCCTCCTTCCTCCTCCGAGTCTCCCAAATTTGAATGTGACGCCGGGCCCCGATTCGGCAGCGGTTCGATGCGGAGAGCCGGCGGGAGCGACCCCTTCCCGCGCCCCCCGCCCGCCCCGCCTGCCGCAGTCCCGGGTGTTCTGCAGCGCGGGGTGAGAGCGTTGCGAGAAAAAGGCAGCGGGGTCGGCCGCTCCCTTGTTCTGAGGCTTTTTCTCCCCTTATTTTATTTTTTTTTTCCTGGGTGCTGCTGGAGGAGCGAGGGGGCGAAGACCCGAGCCACATGTTGAGCGGCTGGTGGCGGTGCGGGGGGAGGAAGTAGTGTTTTCTTGCAGGCGAAGGAAAAAGGGCTTTTTAGAAGGCGGCGGAGGGGCTGTTTACCGGGGCCTGTGCAGCGAGCCGGGCAGGCCCTTAGGCCGCACATTGCCGCCGGAGCCGGTGCTCCCTGCTGCCGTTTGGGGCCCAGCTCCGGGCTGGGGATATGCCTCTGCCCGAGGTCGTCCCCGTGGGAGCCGCCGCCTCGGCCCTCCCGGCCCTGTTTTTGCAGACCCTTCTACGTCTTTACATCCCCCAGGTGCCCTCAGACACCCCTATATTTATCACCGTTACTTTTTGGCTTTAATTGCCGGGTCTTTTTGAAAGAAGCGGAGGACGGGGAGATGGGATTCCCCCACGACACCTCCGGGCAGCAGCCAGGGATCGGCCGGCGCGGCGCGGGGCCGGGCTGGGCTCCCGGTGCCTGCCCGGGGCCGCTTCGGTGCGCGGGGAAGGCGGCGCTGCCCGGCCCGGGCCCCGCGCCGCGCTGCCCGGCCTGGTGCTCCCCGCCGGCCGTCAGTGCGGCCGAGCCGTCTCCATCCCCCGATATTGACACGTACAGCGACTTCAAACTCAGAAAAGCCTCTTTGATTGACTGGGGTGATTGATGGGGTGATAGAGCTGTCAGACGGCACGGCCTCGCTCCCGGCCGGCCCGGCCGCGGGTGTCGTGCTGCCCGTTCCCAGGGCCGCCGAGCGCCTGGCGTTCTGCACTTGCGCCTTAATTTGCCTTTCCTTCCCTTTCTTCGGGCAAAGGGTCATTTCTGCATGTCCTCCTCCCCGACGCTCCCTGCTCGCTGCGACCCTGAGGGGAGAAGGGCGAGGGGAGGCTGGCTCGTCTCGGCCGCTCTCTTTGTTGTGCTCGTAGCTGCCCGCCGGCCTCAAATGCTTCTCTCGGCTCCGGGGACGAGCGGGCTGCTGCGGTCGGAGGCGCCGGCACCCCGCTGCAAGGTGCCGGGACTCAGTGATTCACTCCCCGCGCCCTCAGCCCCCGCAAGTCCAGCCCGGGAGTATTCCGCTCTCTCCCCGCCGGGCCCCGTCCCTCTCCCCGCCGGGCCCCGTCCCTCTCCCCGCCGGGCCCCGTCCCTCTCCCCGCCGGGCCCCGTCCCTCTCCCCGCCGGGCCTCGTCTCTCTCCCCGGTGACAGCCGCTACCGAGGCGGGGGGAATCCCCCGTTCCGGGGAAAAGCTTTCGGCCTGCTCGGCGGTAAGAAGGCCTCGCCGGCTTCGGCTCCGGCTGCTCCTGGCGGGGGTCTGCGGGCCTGGGACCGCCCGCCGAGCCCGGCAGCTGTCGGGGAATTTTCGTAGATCCCATTCTTCACGGTTCCCTTCCCGCTCCTCTTCCCCATGGCCGGGCCAGGCCGGCGGGCAGGGGACCGGGGGTACCCCCTCCTCGGCCAGGCGCTGCCCTCAGGATGCGCCCCGGGACCCGGTGGCTTTCCCGGCGAGCTGTGTCGCACTTCAGCCTGGCCCCTTTGCGGCCTGGATGCGGAGCGGCGGGGCTCTGCTTTGGCTGGGCTTCGCCGAGGGAGCTTCCAGCGGGCCCGCAGGGCCCCGGTAGGGCTCGGCCGCCGGAGAGCCCAGGCGACCCGGGCGGTGGCGGCGGGGCTCCGGGGAGGCGGCGGCGAAGGGACTCCCCGGACTGGGCTGGCTTTGCGGAGAGGGTCGTTGTCCCCCGAAAGGAGACCAGGGCAGCCTTGGGCCAGTCTGTTGCTTGCGGCAGCTCCCCGGTGCCTGGCGAGGGGACCTTTGGTCCCCGCGCTGCCCGGCGGAGCTGCCGCCCGGCCGGCGGGCCCCGGCCCCGGGCCATGCAGGAGGAGATGGGCTCGGCCCGGCAGGGCGGGGGGAGCGGCGCCCCGACGTGTGCCGGGCCCGGGGGCGAGCGGGGCTCCGCTCCCCTCGCCTCTGGGGCCGGCTCGGCGGGGCAGGGGCGGCGGGTGATGCGCGGGCGGGCTCAGCCCCGGCCTCCCCGTTCCTTTCTCATCCTTCCCTCCGCCGCGCCGGGGCGGCGGTGCCGGGGTTGGGGGGCTGGGGGGGCATACGGAACAAGCACAAATTCACCCGTCGGCCATTTTTCCTCGGCCGGCGGGGCGGGGGCGGCGGTCGGTCTGTCGGGCGGTCGGTCTGTCGGGCGGTCGGTCGGTCAGCGGCGCGGCCCTGCCCAGCGGCGTGTGTGTGCCCTGCCCGCAGGCCCCCGCACCAGGAAGCTGAAGAAGAAGAAGACGGAGAAGGAGGACAAGCGGCCGCGGACGGCGTTCACGGCCGAGCAGCTGCAGCGGCTGAAGGCGGAGTTCCAGGCGAACCGGTACATCACGGAGCAGCGGCGGCAGAGCCTGGCCCAGGAGCTCAGCCTCAACGAGTCCCAGATCAAGATCTGGTTCCAGAACAAACGGGCCAAAATCAAGAAGGCGACGGGCATCAAGAACGGGCTGGCGCTGCACCTCATGGCCCAGGGACTCTACAACCACTCCACCACCACGGTGCAGGACAAAGAGGAGAGCGAGTGAGGCGGGCGGCTCCAGCCCAGCCCTGCGCCGCGGCGCCGGCCCGCCGGCCGGGAGGCGGACAGGTGCGATTTAAAAGCAGATCTATTGTCTATCCATAGTATAAGGACTCCGATTAAGAAAAAAAAATAAATATGAACACTTAAGAAAAAATTATCTCTATATAGCCAAACAGCATATGACCTTGTATATATTTAATTTCAGGTAAGAAATATGTGTAGCGATCTCTATTTGCTGGACAGTTTCTCTCTTCCTGTCTCTCTGTTTCTCCGTTCTTTTGTTCGTTTGTTCGTTTTGTTTGCTTTCCCTTTTTTCTTTCCCTCCCCCCTCCCGATGTCCGTTGCTCCTGTTTTACAGTAAATGTCGGACTTTTCTCATCTGTCGTTTGATCTTATTTTATTTTTTTTTTTGTGTGTGTGAATTTCTGTCTCTCTCTTTTTTTTTCCCCGAGGAAAAAAAAAAATTCTGATCCACAGACTGCGAGACTGAACCCGCCGCTACAAGCCAAAGATTTTATTATGTTCAGAAATCTGTAGTCTGAAATAAAGTGTAGACTGTGTTCAGGATACAGGCTGGCTGTAATTCCTTATTTTAGTGTATGGATGTTTTCATGTATGTATATATATATATATGTATATATAAAATAAATAAATGTGTATATATATATATACATATATACACACCATACGCTGTGTACATAGTGCCATTTCGGCGGCATATTTAGATTTTGCTTTTGATAGATCCAACAAATTTTAAACTGCTCACCCCTTGTTAAAAACCCTTAGACCTTCGATTTTTTAAAAATTGTTTTTAATTTTTCTACCCTTTTAAAAGAATTAATTCTCTTTGGCAATTGCGGTTGTGCCTCGCCTCCCGCAATCTCCCTTTTTATTCAGAAAATAAAACCACTTCCTAATAATGGTGATAATACATCACGAGTTCCCGCTGAAAAATTGCCTGAAACTGTCTGGACGTTTAGGGCTCCGGGATGTGTTGGAAAGATATTTGTCTGACAGCTCCTTGCCTCTCTCCGAGAGGATCTGCTCGCACAGTTTCCAGCGAGGACCGCTCCCGAGGATCGGACGGGAACGATGGGCACTCGGAGCCGGTGGCTCCCGGGAGCGCTCCCGGCGCCGCTCCGTGCGCTCCGCTCGCTCCTGCAGGGCTCGGGCTGGCGTTTGCCGTGTGGTGGGACGCGCGGGGTGGCGGAGGGCCGGCGGCACGGCAGGGCTCCGGCTGTGGCCGCCTCTCCTCTTTTCCACTTTTCACCGGTTAAAAGCCGGCCATGTCCAGTGCCGGCTCGGCTTTCTTGGCCGCCGGCCCGGGGACACGGACTGGCCGGGACCGGGCCGTGCCCGTGGCCTTGTCCTCGAGCCGTCGAGGACCGCCGGGCCTGAGCCCTGAGACCGTGGGGCCCCGCCGAGCTGAGGGCAGGATTCCGCTCCCCACTGCCCCCGATGATCCCGGGCGCCGAGGCGGGTGGAGAGCCGCCCGTCGCCCTCGACGAGGATGTCTGTCGGCTTTCCTTCTGCTCTTTCTGCTCCTCTCTATCCCTGCCCTAGGCCCGCAGCCAGCGGGGCGAAGAGGACAAGCGAGCAGAGCCAGATCCCGGGGACCCTTTCTGCTGCATCCCCCGGAGGACGGGGCGATGCCGAGGCCGTGCCCAGGTCAGTGGGAGCGGGGGGCGGAAGGGGGCAAGCAGCAGCACTCCCGCTCGGCGCAGCCTGCAGCTCCCCCTCCTCGTCCCGTCGGAGGCATTAGGGGGTTTCCGCCTATTTGAGAAGGGGAACAGTGGGGAAGCGGGAGATGGCTTCTGCCATTTTCGTGCTTTTTAACTCTTCCTGCTTGGAGCTGCGGTTTGCTGTCACCGTCCGGGGATGGAGGCGCAGGCTGGGGAGAGAGCCCCCTGCCCTCCGTGCCCGCTGCCGGTGGGGCAGGACCTCTCCTACACCTCATCCCACTCCATCCTACCCCAGCGTATCCCACCCCATCCCCGCCCAGCCCAGCCCGCCTCTGCTCGCTGAGGGTTCTCTCTTTCTCTCTGCAGGCCGAGGAGCCGGGAATACTCGGAGGGCTTAAATAAATATTGTACAGCGCCATCTAAAGTTGTGCATTTCTTTCTCTCTCTCTCTTTTTTTTTTTTTTTTCCTTCCGATGGGATTGGAACATGAACTCAAATCTTCTGCGCTGAGGAAAATAAAGCCGTCCTTCAAAATGCGAGCTCCACCGCTCGCGGGGAGCGCGGTCGGCGAGAGCCCGGACCTGCGGGGGCAGCTGCAGAGTCCGGCGGCACCATTCAGATCCCCCCCGAGCCCCCCCTCCACTTGCCGCTGTCGGGGGACACACAGAGTTTCCTCCCCTACTCCCGCTCCACTCAGTTCAATCCTCTGCCTTTGCCATACACGCTGTCTGGCACTCCTCTGGAGCTGTGCACGCAAAAAATGGCATTGCTCCTTAAAAATCGAGTAACAATGCTCCCCAAGAGCATTCCCGGGCCGTATCTGGCCCGGACCTGCCAAGGATGGAGGGCACCGACCCACTTCACTTCCCCTGTCCGCAGGACACGGGTGATGCTCAGGCTGGCTCTCGGCGCGGCTCAAGCAGGGCTGTCGCCCCCCCGTTGCCCGCCGTCCCGCGGACAGACCCCGGGACCTGCTGCCTACCTGCAGCCGGGAGCCGGCTCCGAGGCTCTGGGGTTGCCTGAAGGCTTGGGGGCTCCAGAGGAGGAGGAAGATGAAGAAGGGTTTCCTCAGCCGCGGGTTGTCCAGCCAAACTCAGTTTAGTTGGACAAGTCAGGAATAAAGCCGACGAGGGAAATATAGGGCATATTAAAGGAAGCCTAGAGAGGGTTATTTAAACAAATCAGACTTTTTAATGTAATTATGCTTTTAAGATTTCTTATGGGGAGCAGCTGAGCGGGGCATATTGGTGAATCGGTGCAGGCCGGCGAGGTCCAAGTCTGCCCTCACTGGCTTCACGAGTGACCTTGGTCCCCTGTGGGTGCCGTGGGCAAACAAGCCAGGGGGAATCCTCTCCGGCAGTCGGGCGGGGGAGAAGACCTTCAGCACCTTCAGCCGGGGCTCAGCAGCAGCCCGAGTTGAGAAATAAGAGCGGAAGGTGCCACATCCTCCCCGTAGGAAAGGGACCAGGTGTGCGCGGAGCGGCGGGGGGAGGCGAGGGACACGCACCGGGCCCCCGGCCGGGGAGGAATGCTGGGGGCTGGACGGACGGATGCGACTGGGGAGTCCAAGTCGCAGGAGGAACACCCGCTAGCCCAGGCGGAAAAGGCCTGGAGGCAAAGCGCTACCCTGCCCCTCCTTCCTGCTTGCCTCTGGGGTCTGTTCCCCCACACCCCGACTCTCGGGGGGCAGCCGCGCGTTTATGGGATGTAAATATCCGTCAACACGCAGCAGCCAACCCCCAGCAACCCCTCCCTCCACTGATGGAAGGACGCACCGAGTCTTATTTCTCCGTCCAAGGCACCCCTTGAATCGGGCACAATCATCCCAGGCCCCCGGCCCTGGCCCGACGACCACCGCCCGGGAGGGCGCGGCTCGGCGGCCTGCTGATTTGCATACGCAAATGAGGCACGGGGGAGGAGGGGAAGGCCACGCGTGGTCCCCCCCGTCGGTCCCCTCCGGCCGGGACGCAGATCCCGCTGCCTCCTGTCACGGAGCTTGTTCCTTTGTGCTGCCTTTCGAGGAATCAAAGCAGACACGGTTGTGACACGTAGCCCGGAGGGTCAGAGGTCAGATTTCACAATCCCAATTACAATGATTTCTAATGATGTTTATCTTGCGGGTTCCGACGGCTGGGAGCTTTACAAGAGAGCTTGGCTCCCCTCCCCTCTGCTTGGAGAGCCGTGGGTGCGGGGGCTCTCGCCTCGGCTCCGGCCGGGGCAGATGCTCTTTCCCCGGGCACGGAGCGCCGCGTCCACCTCGCCGAAGGGCGCTGGGAGCCGGACGACGGTGCCGGGGGTCGGGCCTCAGGGGTCCAGCCCTGGCCCCAGTCTCCCTCTGTACTTCCCTGCGATGTTGGAGGCCACGCCGGAATTATGCGGGTGAATGCCGCAGTGGTTTATAGTGAATATTGCCAAGCACTCACCTCTCCCTCCCCGTCGGGTAAGGTCCGAGGCAGCGCTACCAAGTGACTGAGCGGAGGTAGGAGCTCTGCTCGTCCATCATTTGTCCGGAGCCGGTCGCGGCTGTGGGGGTTAGAGGGACCGGCCTTGCCCCGGTTCCCCTCCCGCCCCTGAGCCGCTCAGCCGCGTCCGAAGCCGCCGGCAGAGTCCCGGGGGGAGGCTGCGGGCGGTCCCTGCGGGGAGCTCCCTTCGCGCCCGGAGAGGGTCCTGGCAGCGGGGAGCACGGCCCAGAACACCTCCCAGCCCCAGGGCTCCGACTTCTTGTCGGCGAAATCAGCTCCATGTAACTTTTATTTTGTCTTACAACAAATAAACGCAGAGCGGCGGTCGGATCAAAACACAACTCAAACGGTTTCCGATTAAATATAAAACCGTTTTGAAAAAGCTTTGTCGAATGGCCAGGGGCTGAAACTTATAGAAAAGGTAATAAATTTTGAGTAAAAAAAAAAAAAAATCTTTACTTTTCTTCTGTCGGGGAGTTGGACACGTAGCATCCGAGCCCCAGCCTCGGGCTGGCTGTTGACAGAAGAGCGCAAGGTGCATCTTTATGCTCTACATCAAATGCCTTTGACACAGACTTTAAAAAGTCTATGTAAAACAGCTAATGGTGCTCGCTCTTCCGGCTGAGTAAGTCGGGGAACCAGATTTTGCTGGAAGTAGAAGTCCTGTACTCTGAGAACTGATCTTTACAACACCAGGTGAGCAACCCTTACATTAAAAAGATTTTTCTTGTTTACTCTTGGCCACTTGATCAGCTTGGAGATAACGAAAATGGAATAAAAACTTTGGTAGCTGCGGCAGCAGCAGAGCCGTCGGGGGGGGGTTAAGGAGGGAAGGGGCTGCGGAGCCCAAGGCGCTGCGGACCCTTGTCGGGCCGGTGCAGACGTGGGGGCTCCGCGGGGTCCGGGGCCAGGCACTGGGAGCAGCCCCCGGGCTCCGCCGCAGGGCTCGGCGCGGGCACAGGAAGGAGCCGCTGCTCCAGGGAGACGCGGGGATACAGGCGGGCCAGGACACTTGGTGGTGAGATTTTTGTTTTGTTTTTCTCATCCTCGGTTGTGCTGCTCCGCCGAGCTCAGGGACCAGCGGGGTCACGGCAGAGGTAAAGGCAGCCCCGACGCTGGGCGCTGCCGGGGTACGACGGGCGCTGCTCTTCCCCGGCGCGGGTGGAGAGTGGAAAGGGCTGTGCTGGCAGTGGGGCCGGGCAGTGCGGCCGGTCCGTGTCCGTCGTGCCTCCCGGTGCCGACGGAGAACCCCCCGCCCGCTCCCGGACGCCTCTACTTGCGAGGACATGCTGCCACTCGAGAAAACACCGCAGGGACCCCAGAAACGGGGCAGTAACGGGGCATTCTTATCTGCTCTCCCTTTCTTTGACTGCCGGGTGAAAAGGACACCCCACTTGTTACCCTGCCCCCGTCCATCACAGGCTCCCCCCGGCGGGGAGAGAGGCTCGGGGACCCTGTGGGGACATCGAGTCCCCTCACACCAAGAGACCTTTTAAGAAATAGGTGGTGGAGGAGCTGCACCTGCACGGCCTCGCTGGGCCCAGGAGAGGTTGGGGGAGAAGTTGAGTTTAAACCCCAACATTTGGAGTAAATGGATCCAATGAGCATTGTACTCTGGTGGGTACCTTCAGTTATGAAAAGATTGAAGAAGGCATGGGAAATAATATTAACTTTAGGATCAGCCCCATTTTTTTTTTCTTTTGAGAGAACAATGCGTGCCTTATCTCCCTCTGAATAAATAAATCATAACTGCCCGACAGTTACCCGTCACAATAAACTTGACCAGATCTTCCAACAATTAGTTACGCGTTCTCTCTGCTCTGGTAAAAGTCTTGTTAAATGTGATGAATGTTAAAGTAAGCTACCCTTGAACGTACTTTCCAAGATCTTTATTGGAAAAGTACAAGTATGTAAGCCTCTTAAGGAGACCATAATGAAAGAGGGTGACTGGTAAAAGATAAGACTAGAGATAGCACTAGATATTCAGATACATATGAAATACTGATTGAATTATGCCTTTTTAGTGGGGTTTGATGTATTCCTGGTGCCACTTAAAAAAAATAAAATTAAAGGTGTACCCTTTTCCTTCAGTGGCCAAGCAGCAGTTTTGCTGGAGAGCACTGTCAGCTTGGCCCTTTCCACAGACAGCTTCAGTTGCCTGGAATATTGCCTGGGAGTATCACACCTCAGTTATTGCAGTACTATTCTCCTGCAGGGTTGCTGCAGCAGTAGCTGGACCCCAGCTGAGAAGGTGCTTTCCATTAGGCCAGGCTGGCGCAAACCCATGCTGTCCCTCAACACTTAGGAGACAACAATAACTGGTTTGGATAGAAGAGAGAGGCTTGCGAGATGTGAGGCTTTCCCAGCTTTCAGAAAGAGAGTGGAAAGTGTTTTGAACACTTCTGACTCTGCCCCCCACCCATCAGATACCCACAAGAGCCCTGGGCCAACTTTGTAATCAGGGACATCCATGGAAACTGCCCCTAAGACATGGAATTGGAAGGCAGGAACAGAGCAGCAGACTTGAGCACCTGCACACACACAGCCCCAAGAGCTGGCCCCAGGTGTATCGTCCTGGCTAAGGAACCAGGGTAGACCTTTGCACATCTTTAATTTGATTAGAAAAAATGACCAATATATTTTTTCATTGTTCCCAAGAAAAGTCTGATTTTTTGCTTGAGATCACGCCATATTTGTGTTTCTAAGTTATTAACCTGGCTGTACCTGTTTGATGTGTCCTTGGCTGGAAATGCTGGTCCTCCCTTGAGCTAAACAAGGAGAAGCTGCACTGAGGCTCCTCTCCACAGGTGGTGTGGATCAGGACCAGGCTGTGGAGTGGTCAGAGTTGTTTTTTCTGTCCCTGTTGGTGGAGAGCAGGGCACCAAGAATTTCACCTGAGCCAGGCAAGGCTCCTGGGCCACCTACACACCAGGAGATCACACGGGGAAATTCCTTGTGCGTTTACACCCTTTGTGCAGTGATGGATGCCTTGGTGCAGCCGAGGTTTGGACATTTATAGCACTGTGTGATCTCCATGCTGCTGAAGGAGCTGGTGAAGGTCCATAACTTTAGAAAAGCAGGTAGGGAATTTCATGGTGGAGGTTCATAGCTATGAGCAAGAAGGGATGTTAGAGGGGCAACCTACTGGTTTCACTTGCAGCCTTTAACTTCTATAGGTCCTTTTACATGCAGGGTCATATATTTCAAGTGGATTTCTGGATTAATGTAAGGTTGTTTAAGGCTCCCTCCTTTAAGTAAAAACACACGAGACCCTTGCTTTCTTGTGGAAATGAGCATAAATACGGATCCATTTCTGTGGTGGTTTAACGTGCAGCTGAATTTACCCCAGAATGTCTGTTATAGGATGCACCATATAAATATATAATGAGTCACATTTTAGATCCTGATCATGTCCTCCATAGATAATAATATCAGTTGGAGGTTATTACAGGTTCTGTGATGTAGCTGTTTCATATTTGACTTTTTAAAATATGTTCCACTTACTTGTAGACCACACAAGCTCTGTGGAGGACACCTGGTATCTATTAGATTGTTTCAGCCAGTGGAACAAAGCTAATCTGATATGACTAGGGAAGTTGGGAGTTTTGCCATCGATTTCAATGGCAGCAGGATGGGACTCAGAAGGCTGAACTGTAAAAACACAATTCCATATGATTTTATTCACATCCAGCCTGTCAGGAATAAAACCCCAGCAGCCAGAGGTCAGGGGAGCTGCACTGTGCTAAGTTGCACGCGTGCAGGATTGCAAGCACAGACAAACCCTCTGCACGTGTGGATTTGCAGCTTTCACCTGAGGTTTAATTAAAAAATGAGCATCAGTTCAGCCTGAGCTACAACAATAAACTAGTGCCCTAAATATTGCTGTAGGTGGGCAAAAATCTTGGCAAAAATATCAGGCACCTAACAATGCCAGAAGAAAGTAGAGCATTCCTCTTTGCCTTGCATATTGTAGCTTTCTGAATATCCAGGAGATGGTACAATTACTGTTCATAGTGCCAAGCACCTGCTCCTCCCACCTGAGGACATTCCTGAGCACTGATTCCAAGCAGGATTGCTGAGCCCTTGTAAGCTGGTTGTGAGTGTGGTCAGTCTCAAGTCAGCAACAAGCTCTAACTTCCCAAGGAGTTCAGTAGCAAAGATGAAAGATTTTTCCCTAAAAGAGTGAAACCCAAGGTGCTGCAGAAAGCTTCAGGGTCCTGCAGATCCTCTTTAATCCACTAACTCTTGATCACTGCCCTGAAATTCCTGAGTGCTCCCCTTGCTGCTCCCCAAATCCATCACAGAACTGCTTTGGAGGCAGTGTCCTGAATGGAGAGCTGGTTTAAAGTGGTTTAGCCCTGCAGGTTCCACTGCTGTGTGACCAGGTGGGTGCAGACAGCAGGGCTCCCTTCCCTGGCACGCTGGCTTACACCAGCCTCAGATTAGTCCTTGCAGTGCTGATGCTGAGTGAAGAGCACCCAGCTCTGCCTTTGAGGAAGGCTTATACCTCTGCTGAGGGTTTGTACTTTGGATACACCCTGAGCCTGCAAAGCTTGAAAAGTTACTTGTAAGCTTTATTTAAAATTACAGCAGCTTGTCACACTTCAAGCTCCTCTTTATAGCCAATAAATTATTAAAAATGATTTATGAGAACACGTAAATGATTGAACATGAGTGACAACACTATTGTTACTAATGCATATCAGGGCCCCAGTTGTGGTTTTGTTTATTTTTTAAGGATTCCTTTATTTTGGATTCTTCCTAAATCCACACTTACAGCAGTAGTGACTGAGAATTGAACTTATGATTTTTTTGTCTGGCAAAGTCATCCTTGAAATCACCAGGAATTTAGTGTGTATGAAGCTAAAAGTAAATGAGGGCTTCAAAATCTGTTTCCAAGCAATTCAAAAAGGTCTTAGGGTTTTTATTTAATTTGGATGGAGAGAACTTGAAGGGAAAGCTCAAGCACTAAAAATAAATATGTCTCTTCCCTCTATATTGAATGAAAGGAGATGGACTTGGAGACAACTTCATGAAATATCTGACCCAGCCCTTTGCATCACACAGAGTAAAGGTTGTACTAATCCAGCCCTAAACTCTATTTTTATCTTATGCATCTCTACTGGTGCCTTAATTATCTCAATAGGCAGTTATTGTGTTTGCTAGGAAAGCTGTCATCAACTGTACCACTGCAATTATTTTTATGTTTCTGTTTTTGCAAAGATTATTTTTAATTTAGTATAAGTCACAGGAAAGTATTTGTGTGTTAAATGGCTTTTCTGGTCAGATAGATTAAAAGAAATGGTGGTCTAGGAATTCTAGTAGCTCTTTAATTTTTTGTTAAATAATGGAATTAACTTGATTCTAATTTTTGTCAGTGCTAAAGGATGCACTGAATGCTAAATGATTTAGAATGATTTCTGGGTAAACTAAGAAAAGTACTAGAATAGAGCTGCATATCAATTTATTAGAAATCCTTCTTTGGAACTGTATTTTGGGTAAGAGAATATAAAATTAATCCAATTCATGTAAGAGTAGCAAACTAATTACAAATTCACAAAATTAATTGCCAAGGAGTTACTGAAATTGTTACATGACTATTTTAAATAGTCCTGGAAGGAAGAAAACTCTCTAAAGCCAGAGATCAGAGCTGCACCAATTTTCAGCAAGGCACAGGTCCTGAGAGTACAAAGCCATCCCCAGAGCCAGCCCTAATTCAGAATAACTACAGCTCCTGCATTCCTGGCACACCACAACAAAAGACAATAAATGGAGTCAGGTTTTGTCCGGTCCAGTCAGCCCTCGCCACTGTGCTCAATGGTTTGCCTCAGCCGAATGCAGGATTGGACTCAATATGTGCCTGCTCTTTTTTTTTTTTTTTTTTTCTCTTTATCCTGCCCCTCTGTTCCCTTCTTTTCTTTCTAAATGCATGTAGAAAGAAAAAGTCCCTCCACAGTTTTCAGGATCAGCCCCTCCCAAATTGCATCTTACGGTGCCTCTTGGCTGTATTGCACATTCCCCACCATAAATACATCCCAAGCACGTCGGGAGCAGGGGGCTGCAATATTGGTGAAAGGGACATTACAGGAGAAAAGTTGAAAATCTCAGGGCCTGATCCTGACCCCTTTGAACTGAACAGGAGCTGTTGCATGGGCTTCAGTGGGAGGAAGCTCGTGTGCACTACGTGCAGAAGCATTAAACTTAAAAGCAAGCTGTTTAAAAGGCTGCATTGTTTCTTGCTTGTACTGATAGCTTCTCATGTAAAGTTCTATATATTCTTTCACAATAAATACATGAAACAGTTAATCCAATGTTATATTGTTTAGTAATATTTTACTTGCAAATGACCATCATTTCTTCTCTGCTCTGTTTGTTCTTCTGAATGTCTGTTTTATATTCTGGAAATAGAAGAGCTGTTCTTTTAATGCCCATTTCTTTCTGATGATAATCGTTCTTTCTGGCAAATGCTGTGACTTGCAGCTAGTCTATATTTTCAATCAGTAAATATTGAACCACAATGGCAAGGAAGGTCTGAGCTATGATACAGCTAAAACAAACAAATAGAAAGCAGCCCACTTTTTTTATTTTTTGGGGGCTATATTTCTATTATTTTCTGGATAGATGTACCCTCCTCTAAGGTGGTTTTAAAATATTGGCTACCTTGTCCCAGAAGGGATGTAAGGCAGAGAGTTTTTGGATAGTAGCTGCAGTGGGGAGGACAGGAGCCCTGTGGGTCAGTGGCTAATACCCTGCCTGCTCTCTGCCTGCCCCGTGGGGCAAATGGCAGGTCCTGGGGGTGGCTTCATGATGGCACCACGGTGGTGGCCCAAGGGGTGATGCTGGGCATCCCTCAGCACTGCAGCTGTAGCACGGGGCTGGCACTGAAAGCAGGGTTTTGCCACGAGCTTTTGGAGCTGAAGGGAAAGTAGTGCTCGAGGTCTGGGGCAAGGCAGACCCTGCTGCAGGCTCGGTGCTGGGGTAATCCCCTTCTCCTGGTGGTGCCCAATTGCAAAGACAACCAGCAGGCCAAATCCCAAAGCAAAATGCCATTGACTTTAATGAGCGTTTGCAGGCAGATTTTGGATAAGTCAATGTGGACTTTTGTCTGCGTGAGGACTGAAGGATTTGGCCTATGGTCTTTTACAGTATGAAGTTAATCAACATGCGGGAAATTCCCACACCCTGTAAAGGGCTCTATTGTACCTCTGCTCGACAGAAATCTCTGTTAAATCACTGGATTCTCTGCTAAAAAGCTGTGGGTATGATATGAACCAAAGTAACTCCAAGTCACTTAACAGGATCTTCCCAGGAATGTATCAAAAATAAGCTCCCACAAAAAAAGGAACCTGGATAATTCAATGGGAGCCAGTGGGGAAGTACCCACTCCTGCCCTCATTAACATCAATGGGAGTTTCCCCATTGATGGAGCCCATTCAGTGGGAGAGGAACTGGGCTTTACAGTAGCACTTTAAATTATATTCAAAGGTCACTTAAATTATATGGTCACTTTAAAACTTCTCTCCAGAAACCTGAGTAATATTCAGTTATGCTGGGCACTTGCCTGAAAGTGTCAATTAGGATCTCTTTGGATACATTCACTTTTGGAAAAGCCGGTTGGCATCAGCAGCTTGTTGTAGGAGCTGCTGCAGTCTAAGGTGTTAAAATGAGGCATTTGTTTTTGAAATGACCTATAAAGCCTGTCAGCATTTGCAATCCAGCCTGTGAGCGGTTGTGCAAGGCAGACTGTTTGATGTCCAGGCGGATAGTTTGCGACCTTGGGCAGGATCCAAGTTTTTTCAGGGAGCTGAAATTATCACCGGACAGTATAGAAATACAAGCATTTGGCAACATGAAGTATAGATAGAGACACCATCCTATAAATAATCTATTCCTCCTTCAGTTATATGGGATCCTGGAAATAATATTCTCTATTATGAATGAAAGCTGTCGAAGAATAGGCCAGAAAATGTGAACACAGACAAAAGGCTTACCTGCCAACACAGGCACAGCTTGCCCTCTAAGTTAGCTGTGCTTTCCTTGTCTGGCATAATATCTACAAGAAGCAATAAACAGTCTAAATAAAGCATTAATTCTCAGCCTTATCACTTACGGATCCATTATGCCTTCATATAATTTACGAATATTTATCTAGATGAACTAAATGTTACTGAAAATTTAAAGGTGGTAAACATGCTGTCTGCTGAATTATTCTGTGTGTGCTGGGGAAGTAGCTCATGGCAGAATTGAATTATTTAATATTATTTTCCAGTATCATGTAGACGAAGTATAAGCTTCATTTTTGGATTATGATTTGTATTATGAAATGCTTATCAAGTGTTTTCCAAAGATTAGTTTGGTTTTAATTAAATAAACCTTTCTCAGGAGAAAGCTCCCAACTACTCTTCGTACCCAGAGGCTACTGTACTTGTTGTTTTTAATTATTTTTCACTGTTACCCAAACTGCTTTGGGTACTCCTGCCCAATTAAATCACAGACATGGGCTTCTTATACACAATATGTTTAATATTTAATTTTAATTAAATTAATTAAATTGTTTATTTAATTTTATGTGCATTATTGTGCATGAAGCAATGCAAAATTTATGATAGGAAGAATTTGTGGGAGCTTTCAAACAAGCTAATTACTGAGGTAAAAAGAGACTTCTTCTCTCTTTCTAGGGAATAGGCATTCGACCATAAGGAGATAACAGAAGTTGTTTGGATAAAATAATAGGTGGTTGCACAGCATTAAGAATTATTTGTTTTACCTTACTTTATCTTGTAACCATTACTTGATCGTATTATAACAGATTTGACAACAGCTTTCTCCCGTAGTTGTTGCAGGCAGGTAATCAAGTATTTATCAGGGTAAATAAACCTAAAGCTACAATATAAATGTACTGGTAACATTAAAAATCAGCAACTCATGTGCCACAGATACACATTTTTGGTTACACCTCGAGTCTTTGTTCTTCCAATAGACCAATTTATCTTTTAGGTAATCTTTAGGTAATTATGAGAGCCCGCCGTTTATTAAAAAAGTAGGAAATAATAATAAAAAAAAAAATCTGTGTTTTACTAGTGCAGGTTATTTGTTGTGATAGATTTTTTTTTTCTGATGAAGATTTCTTTTCCATCTGAAAAGGAGAGTCACAATATTCCCAATGCTGTTTTTATCTGGTGGTGTATTGTTTTGAGAAGGTCACCGATGCTGGGCATGGACAGAAAGCTGTTTTGCATGACCCTGATGCACGCTATTTTGGCAGTACCTTAATAAGCAAGAAAAACACAAAAATGTCCTTTTGTAAAATTAGTTTTTATGATTTGTATGAAGGCAGCTCACAAGCCTCCTTTGTCCCCATGCTGTGGGGACCCCTCTGGATCCAGTGGGGGTGTTTCCAGCAGCTCTGGGGGTTGGGACAGTCCCTGTGGGGCTGATTTCTTAACTCTGGAAGAGGCAAACCTAGGGCTGTGCCACGGCTGCCTTCAGCAGGGCACAGCTCTGGGGAGGAGAGGCAGGATCAGGCCCCTGGGCTGCCATGGGCTGGGAAAGGGTCCTGGAAATGCAAACCAGGCTGGTGGTGAGAGCAGCCCTGCCTGCTCCTGCAGCTGCTGTGCTGAGTGCAGCTGCCAGCGCGATCGTCCCGGCCGAGGGAGATGCAGGTTCTTATGGAAAATATAAAGAAAGGGAAGTTCTTCTGCTTCCACCCCTCCCTCCTCCTACCCCAAGGAAATGCAGAATGTGTTTTGTGAACTGCAAACATCTGCAAAGTAATGATGGGCATTTTCCCTTTCCTTGTTTATGGGTTAAAAGGGAGTTCATAGAGAAATAGGACATGCAACTTCTCTGAGTGTTGTGACAATTAAAACAAATATAAATAAATGTATTCGCAGGAATTATTCATATAATAATTAACAACTCCTCAGCCCCAAGAGCAGAATAGCTAAAACCAATTTTTCTTGAATGTTAGAGATATTCATAGAGCAATAGTTTTATTTCAGCAGATTAAATAGTATCATAAAAGTAGCTGATGATGCAGTAAATTAAAAATCAGACTGGGGTCGACTTTACAGCAGCTTTTTTTCATCTAATACAATTACCCATTACTGGCTAAACATTAGTTTTAAATCAACAGCAGTTGTCACAAAGAATTTTCTCTTAAAATTATTACTAGAAGAATTTAAAATGAGAGCAATATTACCGGATACACAAGGCCTGAAGAGATCTTAATACTGAAGGAACACAGATCATAAAGACTCATCTAGATATAATTTTTTCCCTGCAGTCTCTATTCCTGCACAGAGTCAGGCAGAGCGATGCCCACGCCTCCCTAATATACAGGCACACACCGGGAGAGAAATCCACTTGAATTTGCAGATTCAGCCTCACCTCAGAGTGGTTAGACTGAAAGGAGAGCCGTGAATAAGGAGTGAGGCTGGGGCCAAGTCCTATGCAGCAGTTCTGTGGCACTCGGGGCTCGCTGCCTGCCCCTGGGTGCTCGATGCCACTTCGGATTTCCACACACTCAAGAGTGCACGGTGCTGTTAGGGAAGCCATAGCACCAAATTATTTCCAGCCCTTCTCAAGATATTCTGTGCAGAATCGGAAAGCTCTGAAGTTCAAAGCCTTTGCATGCTAATGGGAAGAGGGTTTAAGCCATGAATAAAATGGGAATGGGCCACAGGATGCTGCAGACTGTAGGTGGGGAGATTCGGGGTGCCATGTGCAGCTCCCCAGTACCAACTCAGCACTCAGACCGCCCTCATTCCCTCAGACCAAATGTCAGCTGCTGTGACAAGAATGGGTGCAAAACAGGCATTTTAGGTTGCCTGCTTTTCCTTCCCTTCTCAGGAGGACCTGGGTTCTGAGAGAAGACTGGAGAAACAACAAGTGTGTCAAGGCAGTGTGGCATATTTAGAGCAGGACATTTCACAAGTATAAATAAATGCTTTTTACCAGCCACAAATACTCACAGATGCTCTGCTCTGTGCTCCCGTGCTTGCAATAAGGCGGGGAGAAGCTCGGATATAAGGTTCATGATGTAAATCAGGGCAGGCAGCTGCAAGGAATAAGTAGCTATATGATTTACAGAGTAAATTACTGGCTTCACTAGATTTCATAATCTTCACCAAACTGTTCTTTATATTTCAATGTGTTTATATTTTATTCAGAGATCTTTTCAGGGCAGGAGGCTGAGCATGCACACCGTTGCCATTTCCTGAGATGCGTGCAGGGTTCCAGGAGTTATTTATAAGGGCAAACTTTGACTTTTATAGGCAGGGCGAGATTATTTTCCCTAGCTAAATATATGTTTTAGTAAGTGTGCTAAAGGTACTTTAATATATGTGCCTGTTATCTGATGAGCTTACTGCAACAGCTGCTGTTTATCCATGACGGCATACTGCCCTAAGATTGATGGGTGGAGGACTCATAGGAGCCAGCTCCTGGGAGACCCTGCCCTGGCACCCCAGGCCTGCCCAGCTGGTGCCCCATACATGGCCAGCACGGCACACACAGGCGTGTCAGCCCACGGGCACCATCAGACCACACAGCTCTGCTGTGGCTGTCCTCAACCAAAGTGGAGCCAAGGGAGCCGTGGGAACCCTTTCTGGCTGATCCCAACATTATTGCTTTTTGCATGGGGTCCTGAAGGGAGCTGGTGATGGAGGGAGGGAGGATTTGTACACAGCAATGGGAAGATATATGCTATGAGTTCTCCCCAGGGTCAGAATTTCAGTAGAGGCCACACAAAAAAGGAGGCGAGGCAAAGGGAACATGAGGGGCCAAAATCTGAACTGGTGACTGTTTACTGCTGGGGCAGCTCATCCCTTTGTGATGGTCACTCCTGTGAGCTCAACTACACCATGTTTGGTTTCTTTTTAATCCAGCACTGGTCATTTTCCCTTGCTTTGTCCATGGCATCTGCTGCAGTGTTAGCTAACTTCACCTGCACTTTCCACAGAGAGATCCTTTGTCCCTGGAAGTGCCCATTTCCTCAGACTCTCTTGCACCTACAGCTTCAGTCCCACAGCTGTGGTCACTGAGGGGTTCATCTCCTGGAGCAGGAGAACCCATCTAAGGTTCAGGGTGATTTTCCAGGTCTGTAACCTGTTGCATTATGCCTCCCCTTCCCTTCCTCGTGCTCTGGGACCAGAGCCTCCCTGGTGACATGAGGATGAGGATGAAGGCAGACATCCTGGTGGTGGGGTCCCATGAGTCACAGGAAGTTATTTCCTGCCATTCCTTATGAGGGTGGACACTTCCGTGTGACTTAGTATCTGAATCAGAAGTGCAGGTCTTAAGGAAGGGTAATCTTGACCTGACAGAGCAAAACATCTTCAATTGCTGTTCAAAGCCATCGCAGGAGCCCTATCAACTCCAGCATGGCCATCCCCAACTCTGTGGTCAAAGCTGTGTGTTGTACCACACTTGTGGTCTATATTATTATTTAACAGGAAATAAATAAGAAAAGAGAAAATATAAAGTGTAGTGTTTGTATAGAAAAATCTATTTGATCACCATATTTTTAATAAAACAAACTGTAAAACTAGTTTAGAACAGCATTTCTGGACTTTAAAACACCATGAATTTAGAGGGCTACAAGTCTCCCCTTTCTAGCTCTGTATCTCTCTGTCCAGCAGGTATTCTTCACCACAGGCACTTCAGTGCATTTTGTAGTGTATTTATCATTACAGGTGTTTGATGAAGTAGAGCAATTTAATTATTCCCACTTTTCAGCAGTGGAGCTGAGGAATAGGAGAGCTAAATGATTTGCTCAAAGTAATACAAGAAACCTGTGGCAGAGAAAGGCTCTGCCCTGGGGCTTTCCTGCAAGACATTATTAAGACTCAACTTCAAAGATGGGACACTTTGATACATAAAAAATCTGGCTACTGCTCTAGGATGGAGTTTTACCTTGGCTGCCTCAGCTTCAGGCCAGCAGGTTGTGTGGTGGTTGAGTGTAAATTTGTTATTCTGGAGGAAAGGAAAAAACCGCCCAAAAAAGAAGAAGAGGCTGAGATTTATGTAAAACTGAAGAAATTGATGGGAAGGAGCCAGAAGGTCCTGATGGTTTTATTTCTTCCCTGTGCAAGCAGAGCTTGTAAAATTTATCACGAGGTTACTTACACGTGCACGTTTGTCAGTGTGTGTGTGCTGCACACACGCATTGTATTTCTGTCCCTGTGTTTGATCTATTTAACCATTTTGGGCTCACTGTTTATATTCCCAGAAACAAATAAAATGTCGCCCCATAGGCAGAAATCTTGCACACTGGTTCGAGTCTAGAAGTAATTTTCTTTTGTTCACAGTGGAGTTATTAAGCTCTCGCAATACGGGTTTACAGCCGGGGCGCTGACAGACTTAATTTCAAGAGCAATGTGATTAGGGCAAGGCACAAGGTAGTGCTGTACCAGTGCTTACCTTTATTAGCTGTGACAGTGGTGCAAGTCCAGCCAGCTGAGGCAAAAAACAAAACTAAGGCAAACAAACAAACCTCCTCCAGCAGCAGACAACTTTGGCTTTTGGAGGCGTGCTTTAGGGGACGTGTGACGCCAAGCAAATTCCAAACTGGGGGAGACTCAGTGTGCTTTTGCTGATATTTATTTTATGACACATTATAACTGCTGTGTGTTACTGTTGCTATGAACCCTTGGGAAATAAAACTGGGAGCCGTGCTGTGGTGAAGCCAAGAGTCCACAACTTTATTAAACATGGAAGCCGATGTACGCGGCACGGGCAGGAGCCATCGGTCCCGGCCGAAGGCAGGCAGTGGTGTGGCCAGGAACTCTCCCCAGCACCTCCACATCCTCCTGGCAGGGCCAGGCTGTGCTGCTCCCACAGGTCCTGCTTTGCACCTGCTCGTGTCTGCCGAAAACAGCCGAAATGTCACCGTGCCAATATTAGCTGCACGCAGGGAGCTGCACCCCGATCAGCTGGAGAGCGGAGATTACTCACAGATATTGCTCTGAGGAAAGCTGCACAGGGAAAGGAAAATAAAAGAAAAACAACATTCTCTATAAAAATTCTCTGGCAGCATTAATCAGCTGCATGTTTGGTTCCCAGTTGTTTGCCTGGCTCTTGCTCCAGGTTGTGTTTCTGCTTTGGTACTGTGAGGCTGCCAGGGCTGCCGATGCTTGGTGGGCACCTCCTCGCAGACACCGATGGTGGGAAAGGGAATGCAAACATGAAACCTGCCTTCAAAACATCCTTCATTTTTTTTATGAGATGGCAAAGCCCAAACCTAATGAGTTTGTACAGTCTGAATACCAATCTCATTAAAATGCTCTTTTCCATTTCTTTTGGATCAAACCCTGCTATAGTCCTTCCCTAAATATTAATCATTTGTCTGTTGGGACCATGTTCATTTTCCATTTTCTTCTTCTACCAGCATTTTTAGGGACTGAATAATTGCTCTCTGGAAACAATTATAAACCCAGTTAACTCTTCCCTTTCTCATCTTCTCTTCCAAGTACACTACATTGTCCTGGTTTTAAGGGATGTATGGGTAGGGCTTCTTATTCTTTCTTTGTCTGGGGATTGAGGGCTTGTGTGCAAAAAGAGAAAAAAAGGGAGGAAGGCAAATTAATAACTTTTTCAACTTTTTTAAAATTCAGTGCTTTCTTTGTGAGTTTCCATGAGATGGTGGATTGAGAAATGTGAGGCAAAAGTGAACAGCATGCAAGGCTGGTTGGACCAGTGGGCTTGTGCTGATACTTGTTTCTAGGCAGGTACTTGAACAGTTATGTCACAAAATTTTGAATCAAATGCGTGGCCCAAGGAGAAGATGTAAATTCCACCCTCCTGCCTTTAATTTTCAGCTCTAATATAGACATGTTTTCCCACAGTTACAAGAGAACAGCAATGGAGGGATGATTTGGTGGAAGAGGTCTTTGCCTGAGTGATACTGAGGATATCTTGCTAAAAGATAACGAGTTCCTCTTTTCTCTTCACTGTGGCAAAGGCACGTGGTATTTGTAAAAGTGTGGAGTTAAATGCCCAGAGTGAGGAAGTGTGCAGCAAAAAGCAGTCTGAAGTTTCTGGCTCTTCAGGGGTCAGACCTTAGAAGCCAAAAGCTCAGATCCAATAAAGGGAATTAGGAATTTCAATACTAATGAACTATTGTGGGACACAACAGTCAACTCCGGGGGTCCTGCTATCCTAGGGCATCAAAGGATGTTATAAAGCTACTGCTTTAGTTTGTTGTCCCATTAGGAGAAGGATATCTTTGCACTGACAGAACCCTCTTTTGATATTTTGATTAAAATTTATGAAGTTCTGTAATCATCTCTTCTTGCCGCTCATTGCCATTATGATCCCTAAATGCCCTCGTCTGTGATTTTCCCCTTCTCAAAACTTTTTGTGGCATTCAGATCGTCTCTGTCTGACAAAGTGGGAGGACAGAACATTTGTGAAGGCACTCTAGCTCCTAATTGGAGTGATAGTAGCACAAAGGGCTCTGGAAACAACACGTTGTGCTTAGGAACGAGGCCAAGAAGGGCTGCCGTGCCCTTCAGCAGCGTGTCAGCCAAGTCGTGAGGAGCACAAGGGTTGTGAGCAGTAAACAACCTGGCTCATCAAGGCTCTTCACAAACTGTGACAGTTGAGCTTCTCTTACTGTGGGGATTTTTTCCAATTACTGTCCTGACAGGATCATTAGCATCACACTGGCTTTTACTTTATTTCTGGAAGTGGAATAAGTTATTGAAGATCAAATGCAATCTTTTCTGCCATTTTAGACAGTAGGTCCTGCAGGAGGTCAGGCAGTTCTTGGGACACTGAGACTCCTCTGAGCTCTGTGGGGGTATCATGCAGGACTCAACACTTGCCAGAAACTTAAGATTTTCTTTGAAACAAGCAGCTGTTAAAGTCTTTCTAACCAACTTTTTCTGCCTCCTTGAAAAGTCTCAGATTTAAGGTAGACTTTTGAGAAGATTGTAGCAAAATAATTGGATAGCTTTTGACTCTGCTTCGTTTCTCCCTGACACTGACAGGATAACCTGAACTGTAGTGGTGACACAGAGCTGCTCTTGCATGCTGAACTCCTCCTCAGTCTGTATGGCATTTTTGGCCAGCAAGGCAGAAATCAGTGCTAAGATCTAAACATGAGTGGACATGTCACCCCCAGCTATCACCACAGTGAACATGATCAGCTCATGGCAGCAAAATATGGTGCTGGATACACAGGCACAGGTAGAGGGGTGGTAAATGGATTTGTCAGTGTGGGTTAGCCCAAGAGAGGTTGGCTAATTTTGCAGCTCAACTGAAGACTTTTACCTGGTCTCTTTTCTTGCTTAGGGGAGACTATTTAGGGGAGACAGAAGAGCTTTTGGGCTTTTGAAGTATCCATCTGTTCTTGTTACTTGTGCATGATAAGCACACTGTTATTCATCACACCTTGCTTTGATTGCCTATATATTTTCCCCTTAAAAATAGAATTTCTATGAGGACCAATCTTTTTATCTGTTCAGGGCTTGTGAAGAACATGTGAGGTTCTGGCCTAGCTGATAGCATTTCATGCAGAAAGTACTGCACTGGCTCTTGGTGGTGCAATTTGAAAAGCTGAAGTTTGGTAGTGTGTGGTCCAGTCTTCAGCTGCTCAAGAGAGCTGGTCTTCTGTCTGGTAGCTGAGGAAACCTGAGAGATTTGGTCAAACTGCTTTGATGAGGTATAATTTGGTGACAGGACCTTCTTTGCCAGGAAGTGTTGGCAAAGGAGGGAGTTAATATTCCCCTAGATCTTGCAACATCTGCCTTCAGCTGTCTGAAGTTTCCCAAATCTACCAGTGTGACAAGGGTGACGCGGGCCCAGCCTAAGGACATGGGGGACAAGGGAGCAGATAATTCATCTTTGCAGAAGGCAGCACTGTGAAGCCCTTGAGGAGGAACAGGTAGAGGGCTACAGGTATCAGCAGATATAGTTCTGAGCCTTTTCCTGTTACAGGAAAAACATTTTTAAAATTAGCTGTCTCACTTCAGGCTTCAAACCTGTTAGCTGTAGTTATCTATCTAATAGATTTTGTAATGATTCTGTGTTTATGTGTTGGACTTAGAGAATGTTGTCACCATTGGTATGTGTCTCCAGAGCTGCTGAGATAGTGCTTGCTCCCTTTTACTTGCTCTGCATCATTTCATTGCATCACTTCCTGTTGATATTTTCTCTTCATCTCCATAAACAGTGACTTTCACTTTGCTCTCACATTTCCATCCTTTTCCATTTTTGCTGGATGAATCAACAGTCATCTCTTGAAACTCTCTAAATTCAGTGTATCTCATCTAATTCAGCCTGAAGGCTCCTGCATGTGGGAAACCAGGGCCAACATTACCAGTTCTGATATTCAGAAAGAGTTTCTTTTATATAACATCAACTTAATATTAAAGATAAATTAAAACTTGACATTCTTGTTTAC
Source organism: Prinia subflava (assembly GCF_021018805.1). Lineage (NCBI taxonomy): Eukaryota > Metazoa > Chordata > Aves > Passeriformes > Cisticolidae > Prinia > Prinia subflava. The sequence goes on from NC_086252.1 coordinate 30,491,870, forward strand.
AATTTTGTTTTTTTCAGACCCCTTTAGATTTCTTGTTTGCATAATGGAAAGATTTTGCCACGATTTCGTGGCTGTGAAAGAAAACAATGGGTGGTGTTGATGCCATATATTGTGAAGTAGGTCTTCATGAATCATATTTTGGGAGTCTGTATCCATTCAGACTTTAGCTTCTCTGCAAGACTTAGAGAATCCCAAATGTTGGTTGTACACACATAATAACTTATTCATAACTCCTTTATATGCCACTGTTCTTCCTCATAAATATACTAATAAAACTCATTACAGAAATCAAAGCTAGCTAATACAATATATCTGATGGACAGCTGTCTCTGGATGCAGGAATTATAATTACATGAAGCAAGATGGTCTTATTATGCCAGGATATCTCTGCTCTGAATAAATTTCTATTACTGGTGTGTAATCTTTTGACTCAGGCCAGATGATAGGAGTTTGCCCAAGTAAGTCCCTTACAGTATTACTATTGAGCTGTGCTTTCACTTGTAGAATTACAATTAGATAAGTGGTGCTGGAAGTTGTGTCTTTGAGTATCAGTGGCCTGAGAGAGGTGGAAGGTTGGGAGGGGAGCAAGAAGCCTTTATCATCTGAACTGGTCTTACCACTCCAGCCTGCTTTCAGGCTATAACTTAATGCCATACACTGATTTAGATGTAGCACTTGTCAGCCAAGAATAAGACTATAAGACACAGACATTCGAGGACTTGACCCATACTTTATTGTGAATACGTGATTGAACTCTGAGCTGACAGACAGACAGAGACAGCCACTAGTGTGAGAAAGAGAATTTGTTCTGCCATGTAAGATTTCAAAATATCTTAAACTCAGATCTGTATTTTAAGCTTAGACCACTCTTAGCGGATTTCTCAATAGTATTTGATGAGCTGAGTGGTTTTTCTAAACTTATTTTTTTACTGCCCTTTTCTCTGTACTTTGCTATTAAAAATGGCAGCATCTATTTTTGAGACACCACTTGGAACACTCTTAATTTCAAGGGGTTTCTCTCCTACATCTCCAGTGAATGAGAGATATGAATGAGAACAAACTGATACTGAATATTGAAGCCACAAACCTTTAAAGGATCCCTTTGCTCAAAATTTAAGATAAGTCAAGGCATTTACATGACAGCAGTGCAATGCTGGATTTCTGCTTAGGCTGAGCTGAAAAGGAAAAGACTGAAAAAGGGCAAACCATCCATATATACTGTCATTTCTCTCACACAAAAAATGTTCTAACCCTTCTCCAAGAAGCTGAGCTACCTCTGATCAGTGCTGACATGAGAGACCTGGAAAAAGAGTTTGTGTCCTCAAGAAATGTAAGGAACACCTACAAACAGGAAACTTTCTTTGAAGAGAGGGAGTTTCCTTATTGCTATGCCTGACCCATCAGGGAAGGTGTAGCACCTCATGCCAGTCAGTTCTGTCCTCCTCCTGATCTGCAGATGATAAAGCAATGGAGAACCACAGCTATTACAGGACAGAGCAGGAGTAAATGAGCATGCAACATCTCCCCCACTCCTACCCTGGGAGGTTGTCTCAGGTGTCAGGCAGAATCAAGACTATCCAAAGGACTCAAGAAATAGCCAGAAATTAAAGCAGCAGAAGAAAAATCTGTTTCTTGACTTTCAGGATGCATTAAAATAAAAACAAAATGACGGTTCTCCAATGCTTACTACTCAAAGATGAATAATCAGTTTTATAGTTAGAGATAATGAAGGCATCATATGCACAGTGAGAAACCACTCTCTATTTATTATATGTAAGTTTTGATTTAAGCTACTTCTGCTTCACAAAGGTACTTAATATCAACAAGAGTACTATTTACACTGATTTTTTAATTAAAGGAATGTAGTCATCTTTTATGCTTTCAGTTTGCCTGCAAGCAGATTTTTTCCCCCCTTCAAATTCATTCTGTCAAAATGGTTAGACAAATTGTTTCTGGAAATGTATTTGAATTATGGATGATTTGTGAGTCATCCATAGCAAGATATTTGCTGTAGCTAAAAGTTATGAATATACCTAAACTTGTCTTCTGAGCTCCTTGTTTTACCAAAGGATAGAAATCAGTGTTTCAAAAGGTACTTCATCCTCTGAGGATGAGGAAGATGTGAATTCCTTTGAATGTGCCTTTCTATTATATATGGAAAAAGTCCTGCAGACCTGTAGCTTAAAATTTTGATGATTAAAGATATCTGAGATGTTTTGTGACTTGTCACATTAATTCAGATACAGTGTTTTGGTCCCCAACAAACTGATGTAGTATTTATGAACTGTGCTGCTTCTGTCCCAGCCAAATTTCAACTCTTGACAAAATTGTTTTCAACTTTAGGTCAAAATTCACTGTTTGGGAGCATTTGTATGAAACATCCTAGGAAGCCTGGGTTGTGGAAAGGAGAGATAAAAGAACCTCTGGCTTGGTTTCTAGTTTGGTGCTAGGTTTGTGAATACTCTTGTGAACTTCAGCAATTCAGAGGAAATATGATGTTGACATTTAAGGACAGCAGTGTATACACTGTTGCAGTGGACAGTGTGGATCTTGTGACAAGAAATTACAAAAGGAAAAATAAAAATAAAAATAAATAAGAAATAAAAGGAAATCTCAGAAACCTGTTTGATGCTGGAAACAATTGATACTTAGCAAGCATGAGAGTTTTCTGGGGAAAAAGAAGAATCTAAGTTGTCATGATTAGTGAAATACCACTCAAAAAAAACTCAGGGAATGAAATGGGGACTGATCCTTAGCCTGGAGTGGCAGCCAGGTGTCCCCCATGTCCTCTGGAGCACCCCATCCCTGCAAGACTACTGCTCCCATGCCAGGGATTTCATCCACAGCACAAAGGGTGAGGAAACGGACTGATGGCTGTGATACCTCAGGACATCTTTAGCAGCATCCTTGTTTGTGTAGGAATGTGTCTGAGCCACAACGTAAAGCACAGAAAAAGAGAAAGTGTTTTACATGCTTTTAAACACAGGGACTACTGATACTGTCACTGCCTGGGTTTGCCTACAAACAACGCACCCAGCTGAGTAATTTATTCTCACTGTATAATCTTTGACGGCTGGAAAGCAGAAAAGCTGTTCAGTACATTTGGAAATGACTGCAGCTACAAGGTGAGAGAGCAGCATTTAATATCTGTTTTGAAAGCAATACTGGAGGCACCTGATAAGCTGCCAGAAGATGGGGTTTGTAACACACAGAAAGCTAAAATTTGAAGAACTAACAAACACTGAAGCCACTCACAGGGGGATATAAAATGCTGTGAAGTCTGGACTCAATTTATTTTGTCCTTATAAAATGCAGTTGTTTGAATCTCATGGGTCAACAAGCGAAGACTGAAAATTTCACAAGAGCGGGCATTTTTGAGTGGATCTTCCTTCAAGGGTATTGCAGGATATGGGACACCTGTGCTCTGATTCAGTGCACCACGAGAAGGAGTGTGAAACACCAAAGAAGCAATCATAAAAACAAACAAGAAATCAAACTTTTTTAAGCCTTAGAACTATCTGTGTCTGGTTATGGTTGAAGCCTTTGTTGGTGTTGCCAAGACTCCTCTTATTCACTATCTCCCTCTGAAAACAAGGAGAGAAAGGCTTAAAATTATAAAATTTAAAAAGGGCATTAATGCACAGCAGTATTTTGTTACTGATCCCTAAGCTTTTGTGTCTCATCAGTAAAATGCCTGCAGAAGAAGGACCCCTGTAGATTTTTGATCTCCCTTTATCCCAAGGCTGTGTGCTGTGGCCTGGAAGGTGCCACAAGGGCTGAGGGTGGCCCAGGATGACCTGGTGCAGCTGTGTCATCTCCACAGGTGTTCCCAGATCCATGCAGCCACACGTGGGCCAGAACTTGGTGGTTTTCACAGTGACAGCCTTGAGAAGCAGGAAGGAAAGGCAAGAGAGGAAGTTTGTGATCAGACTAGAGCTGGAGCTTGACCCTAATCTCTGGAGTAGAAAAGGGTCAGCCAGAAATGGGCAGAGTCTACAGAAAACTGAAAGGTGAGGGAAGGTATAAGATTATAATAGGTGTGTAAATAAATAGAACTTTTTCTCAGCTACCAGTTGTATTGCTTCAAGGAATAATGAAGGAAAGGGTTTGAGAGTGTTGTTTTGCAGTTGATGGGAAAGGCCTGGATGTACAGATAGGTATTTATAAGTGAAATCCAATAATTTTACTGTAGTGGAAACAAGAAGTGAGATTTTACTGCAGCACCACTGTCCAAGCTATAGTCAAATGCCTTGGGAAGGATCTTAATGGTGTTATTGTAATCTTGGCAACCCCTGTCTATGTGAAATCATTTGTACAGCAGCATGTTGCATCTCCAGCCTGGTTTTGCTGACATCCAAGAAAAGGGCCAGGCCTTCTCTGGATGAGGTATCCATCTAACCCCATAACCAGGGACTATCCCTGTCCAGAAACACTCAATTTAAACCAGCCCCACCAACCCCTTCACCCACATGTCAGTCCCTGCCATGCTGCCGTTGGTGTCTATAGGAGACTATTCAAGAAATTCACCGTGCATTCAAGCACTTGCAACACCCTTTATTAGTATGAACAGCTGCAAAATTCAGACAGAAGAAGCAAATGAGTGATGGGCAAGAGGAAAAAGGAAATTACGATAGCAAGCAGACAGCTGTGAAGACAAGCAGTGTGCCCAGCTGATGGTACCGCAACTAGAATTTTTAAAATGTGTAACAGGAGATAAATAAACTGATAAATAAAATCGATCTCAAAAGGCCACATGGGAAAGATGCACAGTCTTGATTACCTAATTACAGAAGGGATATTGCAGAAATGGAAATAGTACAACAAAGTCCCATAATGACTTCGAGACTGGGGACTCCAAAATGCTGAGTGAAACTAGGTCTGTGTCCCTCGCAAAGAGAAAAGATTAAGAGGGGACCTGGAGGAACTGCCAAGGGCTCTGGGGGGAACCGCAGGGAGCAGTGCTGCAGTTATTAGAGCTAATGTCAAATATGAGGACGAGGGACACAGCTCCAGCAAGGTCTTGCACTGTACAAATGTAATACATTTTTTTTTTCCAGAGGGTATATATTATAAGCTACCAGATGCTGCTCTAGAAGCAACCGATCTGACCAGATTTCAAATAGAGCAAGAAGCATATGGAGAGAGAGGGGGAGAAAAACAGTGTATTATGGAGAACAACTGTTAACCGAAGGAAAGGATAGGCCTAGCTGGGCTTCCTGGCCTCCTGCCATCTTAAGATTTTCTTATGTCCCTGTGTAATCTTCTGACTTTTGATTTAGATGTTTCCTAAAAATGTGGCCCAGTGGTTGGTACATACTAGGCATTAGCCCAAGAAAAGAATGAAAAAAAAATGCACTGTATCTCATTAAAGAATTTATAAAGGGAGACTTCGAGGCGCCATTTGCTTCTTGTTACTCATCTTTGCAAATGTCTCTTGTCTTCCCAGGCTCTGCCCTGATGTGTTAGCATTAGCAGCCTGTGGATTCCTGAGCCGCCGAAACGGGGATGCAGGGCGGCCAACCTCGGTCGGTGGAGCAGGGATGGCAGCGGGGAGCAGAGGAGGAAGACAAAAATAAGATCGAGTGAAGCAAATGATACAAGATTTTTGCGTGTGCATAAGCAGGATCAGGTGAAAAAATGCTGTCTGGTAATGGCTTTTCAGGCTGCTGTTGGGAACAGGGATCGCGCCTATATTTGAAATATTTATGGTTCAATTAACAGCATTTGTTTCCATAAAATATTTTAAAAGAGAACAATATTTATCTTTAATTATTTTTAATTTTCTTCAACGAAAGATTCCAATATAGATATTGCTGTAGGCACAGGGCGCACTGAACACCAAGAGGTGGATTCCGTAAACAAATTTTCTCAAAGCACTACAAAGTTTAAATATTAATTTGTCCATAATTGGCAGAGAAGCAATTAAAAATACTACAAAGCTGACTTTCTGCCTCCTTTACTTTCTCCTCCCTTTTCATTTAACCACAGTATAGAAAGTAGATGTAAAACAATAGGACCCTGAGCTGTACGGCATTCTAAGCCTAGCTTGCCTTAAAGCTACAATATGGATTTAATTTATATGCAAATGTAAGCAATAAAAAGCCAGACACTGTAGAAATTATAGTATTTTTCATAGATGCTTCAGCACCGGCACACAAGCCAGAAGTGATTTCAAACAAGGAGCTAATTATTACTGGTCACTAAGCTACCTTTTTCTTTTAATATCTCTCTTTCTTTCTTCAACTCCCCCCCTGTTTTTTTAACAATGAGTAAATTATTTTCTTGAGCGAGGAGATGAGGGGGGGAGAGAGAGAGAGAGAGAGAGAGAAAGAAAGAAACTTGAATATTGGGGGTGAGTGAATGAAAACAGCCAGAAATATCTCCTGTGAGATTCAACATCAGGATAATTTCACAGTCTCGCTTTTTGACTGCTGTGTCCTGAAGCTGACCAGCACCATGCAAGGCTGATCAAAGGCCATCGGAAACATCAAGTAAGCCTAAATGGGGCTAAAGTATGCTAATAGAGAAGCTAAATGTACTTTAATCCTGTTATAATACAAGGTAACTTAGAGGCAGTGAAGGGCCTTGTTGCTTTTCCCTACTGGGTCCAGGACCCCTGCAAATCTTGAATAGAAGTTGCTTCCTATTCTTCGCGGGCCGGGGTATGGCTTTCTCAGATGCACACACAGTCCCCTCCTCCTCCGTTTACTGAGTGTCAACAGTCGGCTGAGCAAGACTTCTCCGCTCCTTAGATCAGCACCCTGTGACCTTCCACATTTAAGCACAGACCATTAAGCTAAGCTTTCCAGCTGTTGCCTGAATTATGAGGGCTTTTTTTTTTTTTTTTTTTTTTTTTTTTTTTCAGAGGAGGGCAGAGCTTAGAGGAACACAAGGCAAGAGTTTTATGCGATGGACCCGCTGCCACCCAACTTGCTATGCAGAGCGATGCGCTTTCCGCTGGGCTGCGGCAGACGGGGGACGTTCGCTGAAAACGGGGGCTTGCTTTGAAGTGATTCAGGCCCTGGGTTGTTCAGCTTTGGCATCATTGTGCTGGCTGGGGGAAGTGTAATCTAATTTTAGGAAGAGGAGGAAGCAAAGTAAACGTGACTGAACTGCGCTGCACTGTGCTGGACGTCTGGGACGGCGTCCCCGGGAGTATCCCTGCTCCCCGGGCAACTTTCTTGTTCATTTTCCTTCTTTTTTAGACACCAATTTCAGTGCATCCTACCCAAGAGAGGAAAAAAAAAAGGGTGGCAGTTCTGCCTGTGAAATGATATGCTTTGGTGGATGCCCCAAACTAACTACTGCTTGCAAACCCGAGATTAAAAAAGAAGACTGATGTAATTTTAAAGCAAGCCAACTGCCTTAGTGACTGTATCAGAAGATTAAAAACAAAGGTTTCATTGAAGCACTACCTCCCACTGTGCAGCTGAAAGTCTCATGGCTGAGGCAAATGGTCCTAAATATCTTTCTGTTAAGTACAAATTACATACTGGATATATTAAGTTGTAATGGTGCATTTTTCAAGAGTCACTTTTCTTGTGTGAGAGCATCAGTAAAGACCCAAAAAATGCTGACTGTATGGCACATGGAAACAAAAAGGAATCTGCTTTTTACAAAAAATGTTTTGTTCGTATCAAATCCTTTTTTTCCTCCATCTCTTCCCATCCCCCAGCTAAGCCTGGAGTTTCAAATGCCAGAATCAGTATGTACAGTAAGTCCTTTTGAAATCCATGGCAGAGAAATAGTATCCTGGCCTAGCAAACTATTATCTGCACTTACATTCCTAAGCCTTACCCCTCTGTGTTAGTGCTGATAGGAGTCCTTCAGATCAGCTGAAACATAACTGAATAAAGATGCTCCAGAAAACATCTTTTTAATGTGGAATTATCTTTCATTTGCATAGGCAACATCCCTTAACTCGGCACATGTGCTATAATGCTTTGTGCAGTAGAAACATTCATATAAAACTTAATGATTGGCATTCATTCTGCTCCCAAATGATCAATAAAATGCTAAGTTAATACACAACGTGCAAAGGAGTCTGCCAGTGTGCACAAAGTTGCATTACTGCGTGGGATGTAGGTACATCACGACTGTGGGAGCAGAGGGAGGGAGCAGTGCTCTGCTTGGGGAAGGGGCAGCAGCACCAGGGCTGTCCCTGCCACTGGCTGTGCTCCCAACCAGCCTTGGAATGTCCTGTGTCACACACACAGTGCCACACCTGCAAACACCCGAGTGCACAGACACACAGGCACTGCTACAGCAGAGAAAATACGGGACAAAAGCAGGCAAATACAAATAAAAACCCACCTATAACATCCTCTCTTTGCGTTGTCAGTGAAGGCTCACTTGTCAGGGATTTCTCTACAGAAATCATTTGCAGCTACTAAATCAGACAGAAGTAGCATAGATGGGAACTGTGGATAAAAGTTAAACTAACAGACTAGTGCAGCTCTTCCCAGATACCTTTATGTTCATCTTGTACAAGTAGTTTATTGCAGCAAATAAACTGTGTAGGATTTGAGAGAATATAGGTGGGCAGCACAGAGTTAATATTAGCAAAATGTTTTTGGCAGGGACAGGCTTAGCTTCTGCTGAAATATTTGAATTCTATCTGCTCCTATTTACCACTGCTGGGAATAACATTCTCATTTTTAGGTGTTTATCTATCTATCTATTCACCATTCACTGCTTCTATAATTTGTCTGTCCTTCCCTTACAAGATTAACTGAATTGCAGTTGTGTTTTAATTATCAACAAATTTGAACTGAGAAGCATTTGTATTACTCTTTTCAGTTCAGCTGTAATTTTCTGGATTTGTTTTTAATTAATAGAGGTCCTTCCCAACACATACGAAGCTTGATGGAAATCTTTTTGTTCCTATAAACACACACTGTTTTTGCCACACATTATCTTTCCAAGTCTATTTCTGTCATTTTTATAAAAATAAAAACTTAAAAAAATTACATTATCAGCTGAAAGTGGGCAGTTTCAGTCCACAAGAGCTCCAGTGACAGACTTTGAAATTGTTAAAGGGTGCTAGTTCAGAAATACTGCATGAAAAGACTTAAGAGATTTCCCCCCTAAATTTCATTCTAAATGTAGGTGTTAATATTTTTTTTCAGTTCCTCATTATTTACAAGATAATGGTCATTTGAGATCATATGTGATTGCTCAAATATTTTTCTACTTGAGTTCAAATATTTTTATTTATTAAACTTCTAGAATATCAGAATCTTTATTGCTACCACAAGGAAACACCATAGCATGAATATAAAGGAGCTGCAAAAAACAGATCAGTATGAGCTATATGTTAACAGTAATGGTGAATTGACACATAGTTTGTTTTGCTCTTATGCATTTTTTGTAGCTCTCTGCATCATCTATGTTTATCATCAAAATGTCTATCATCTAATGTTATCATCAAGCATTTATAATTTTGTCAATATAGAATGTTTTGTGTAGTTTTATTTCCAGACCTAGCTAATGTCTCTTTTCCATATAGAGAATTATCAGAGGCTCTGGCAAGGGCAAAAGCCACTGGAAGTGCAACTCTGTGGCAGCAGGAGAGGTTATGAACATGACTGAGTGACTGGAATTGTTAGAACACGTAGCAAAGCTGGGAGCATGACTCAGTCATTAGTTACCTGTTAAATTATCTTCACTTTATTAACAGAGATGGGGCAGGTGCACGGCCCACACAGTCCAATCTAGAAGGAATGCAAACACCAAGCAGACTCTGTGTGGAAGATATAGTACTTACTGACTGCTGTGTTTTCCCCACACTAAATGTTTTCATCTTGAAAATTTATTAAAAATATAAAGAAGAATTGAGATGAGGTTGTGGCAAAAATTCCCCCTGTGTTGGGGATTACAGCACACAACACTGAGTTTTGATTCGAAATCTTTTGTCCCACCAAATTTCCCAGACTAGTTTTGAGCTTATTTGGCCTTCCTGTCTCTGAGAAAGTGGGACTGGAGGGTTGGCAATGCCTCCTCCTGTTCCAGTACCCAGATTTGAACAGAGTCAATGTTGCTGCAGAAATACAGTTCTGCATGCTGTGCTGCATGGGATTTTGGAAGCTGTCTCTGTTCTGAAATGAAAATAAATGGAGAAGAAAACCCCTTGGTAACACTAGGTGAGTTTTCTTACCTGTGCTCTGAACTGGGAGTTGAGCTGCAATGTTTACAGTTTAGACATGTGGCAAATTCTGGGAGGAAGCCACAGCTGACTGTTTTTCTGAATCATGCTTGGCCCCAAGTCTGAGATGAAGAAAGAGTCAATATATATTTGCCTGTGGAGTAGCTAATTAGAACAATTAATCTGAGAACCAGAACAAGCTGTGAGACCATGAGCTGATTCAGGCATGCCCTCTACTAACTTAAATTTTGATCAATGTTTAAGGCACCATGGGAAGGGCTGGGGTGAGGAGGCCCAGTGGCTGAGATTCAGGTTCACCCTCCGTGCCCCTGTTGCTGTGACAGGCGGTGAGACCTCGGGCAAGGCGTTTTCCTCTTGTCTCTGAAACAGGCCAGTGACATTCACTGCCTTGTCGAGCTTTGTGGATACAAGCAGCACGTTGTGAATGAAATGTTAAGTGCATCTCAAAGCCAGCCAAGACAAGAACTGCATTTTTCTTCCCAATTCTATTAGCTCAGAGCAATGGAGGAATCCCACTTGCCACCAGCTCCCTGTTCTTGTTTGAAGATGTGGAGCTGGCCAGATCATATCCATCAGATATTTGCTTTTGGGGTTGCATGAAAGTAGAGTGAAAGATCTTTTGTGGAGATGACATGCTTGGAAATATACTTGTCCAAAGCAAACAGCTCTTGCTCTTTCTCCAGCTAATTCACTGAAAAGATACTATTTTAGTCAGGAAAATGGTATCAATTCTCCTCTTTTTAGGCAGGATGGTGGCAGGTTTCCCATGTAGATTTGTGGAAGGTATAATTTTGACAGAAGCATCTGGCTCCTTTGTGAGCTTCACAAGGAATTGTGTGGCAGTGTCTTTAGGTTGGCCTCTGGTTGAGCCATGTGGGCAGGCCTTTGACATGTCTGTGCTGCTTTTCCTGCTGCACTCTGTTTTGTTTTGACTCCCTTTTGAGCTTCCTAAATACGCAGCCTTGCTCTGCAGATTCCCTGGGACAGTTTCATTCATAAGTCCTGACAAGGACTGAGGTTTTGCCAGGGCTCATGGATCCATTCTTACAGTGGTGCTGTGTGTTACATTACCCGACAGCTGCTTTTGGCAAGGTTCTTTTTTTTTTCAGAAATCCTCTTAGAGAAGGGAGAAGAGTGATCTCTGGGTAGCGGAGCTTTCGGTTCTCAAAATATGCCAGGTTGTTTAAGAATTTAAAAGCAATTGTGAGTGTTCCTAGTACAATAATATGTAGTGTGATCCTTCTGCCCTCTTTAAGCAGCTGATGCCTGGCTTTTATCTTCTAGGTGTATTTACAGTAAAAAAGACCCTGAATTTCTATTCTGTGTACAGTGTGACATGAAAATGTGTTTTTAGCCTTGTTTACATGAATGCAATCCGAGCAGATGTTTTGTCATCAAGAATGTGCCAGCTTGTTGCATTTGGCATAGAAAAGCAATACAAGGGTGCAGAATGCCTTGACTCCTCCTCCCCAGATCCTCTGGGCAGTTTGGAAACCGTGCTCCAGACATATGCTCTTGTGCCTGACACTGTGAGTGGCCAGGAAGTGACCACTGTGAGTGGCTGGACAGTGACCAGCAGCTGTGCTGCTCTTGGGTTTGTCCAGCTGTGGGTGGTGTGAGCAAGGAGATGGGCAGGTGGGGAAGCAGCAGCTGGGAGGTCACAAACTGCCAAGCTCTGTTCTTTCTTTGCACATCCTTAGGCTGTGTCAGGAAATTCACCTGTGCTGGGCACATGACAAAAGAGAGTCCCTGTCTCCTCCTGGTGATCCATTCCCTGAGGTCAGCAGGAAGGGATGCCTGCCTACCTCCATCCTTTGCCACACAGGGCTGGGTGGGGAGTGAGCCCGGGGGATGGCTGTGCTGTGAGCAGCTCATCATGGAGATGTGTGCTGTGCCCTACAGACTGAAATCACCAAAAAATGTGTTCAGGAGAGATCTCTTGGCTAAGAGAGTGAATAGTGAGCAGGGAGGATGGAGTAATTTGTAAATGCATGTTTGGACAAATTTGATGGCATTGAGAACAGTTCACAAATAAGGAAGCTGAGCTGTTTTGGAACAAAGTAGTTCATGTTTATTCAAATTAGGAAAAAAGCTTGGCTAAGTCAGGGTTTAAAGAGGAGCCCATGGCTGAAGCATATTTAAAGAGATCATCTGGAGTCCATGGCATTGCTGCAGAAAGTGTGCTGGCTTTCCTTGGCATGAAAAGCCATAGAGACAATACAAATGCAGAAAAAGAGGAGGTGTGTTTGTGTGATAAGATGAAGGGAGAAGCCTGTATGTCTAGCAATATTACAGCACTATCAGAAACATCAAAAAAAATTACAATGCTATTGAGAAATCCAAAATAATGCACTGGAGAAGGTGCCAGCCCAGGTACAGTATATCTGATCTTGCAATGCCTGTGGAAAGGAGGAACAAAGCAACTGGTTCATTTGCAGCAAACTAGTTGAAGGAAGAGATATTTCCATGTGCTCTCTACAGAGCAGAACCACTGCTGGTGCAGGACACATGCAGCAGAGTGTGCCAGCATGACCAGCAGTGGAAATATTATCAGGGAAATGGAGCTGCTCCCCCATCCTTGGTTCCCTCCCACCAGCAGAGAGTTTGATTTCACACTGCTTTTGCTTTCTAAATTGGTCTGACTAATGTCATCAGACAGAAACATCCTGTTCCAATGCCACTAATGCCTTCCAAACGAGATGGCCTAATTAAGGTCACTAATTTCATTGTCTAAGACAACTTCTTGAGAGATAGCTAAGTGCATATAGAATAGGTCATATCATTACATAAAATTAGCAGAGAAAAGTGTAAGAAAACACCCATGTCAACTGGAAAAAAAGGTTTTGGGTCTTCAAAATTTACAGACAACAAAAACATAATTACAAATGAATGAAGAGTGAAGTGAGAATAGAGAAAGCCTATTCCTAGAACTGAACCTTTTGCCAGACTCAGGACCTGTGGGCAATTCAAAGATTTGCACAAAGTCAGCACTGCAGGGCCAAGTGAATAAATGTGATGATGCTAATTTTTTTACTGTTTTGAAACCTACATCTGGTTGCTAGAAGATAAAGCAGATCAAAGAAATAGTCCTGCTCTGTGTTAACGGGCCACAATGGAGGCGGTGTGCAGGCACTCCCTAATCCTATTCACTTGCCCCAAGATGTGCTTTGCAAAAGGAAGATGAAACCTGTGGTGGGATCTCTGAGGTTGCTGTTAAACCACCATAAAGCTCAATGGCCAGAGGGAAAGTAAAAGTCTGATGAATGCTTCACATCTGCTGTGGAATTGTTTTGGTTAGAATCAGCTGGGAATATCATCTTCATCTTTGCAAAAGCAGGAGCCATCTCAAACATGAAGATACCAGGAAATCATGCTGGGATGAAAAATATTCAGACTAAGCAGGAGACTCAGCTGTAGAAAGACCTCACCCTACAAAACCCTCAGATATGTTACCTGGACTTTTATGACCTCTCATAGAGAGGTGATGGCTGAAGTGGCTGTGCTTTAGGAGTTGTGTGAGTGATGTCTGGCCAAGGGCTGCTCCTTGGGCTGCTGCTGTCTGTGGTTTGTGTCTGGCAGGGCATGGCAGGGCAGGAGAACCTGCTGAAGCATAAACTCCCTTCATCATGTCCAGTCTGCCTTGGTCCCTGGCAGAAGTGGGAGTTGTAGTTGCAGATCTCCAGGAATATTTGCTGACCTGGAAGGAAAGAGTGTGCTAGTCCTCAGGTTGTCCCATGGGAGTCCATCTGGTACTGGCCACCTGATTTGGAGAGGCAAAAGATGTGTGGGACTTGAATCCCACAAGCTGAAAACTTTCTTTGGGACACATGGGAATGAAGACAGACACAGGGCAAGATGTGGAAGAGAACACCAAGTACAGCTAATAATTTCTGTAAGGCAAATATTTTTTACTCTATCATGTCTGAGTTACTGAGGATAGCATGTATCTCTGTTTTCTACTATTTAGCAGCATTTATTTTGATAAGAACAGTACATATTAAGGTTTGGACAGCATCAGTTCAAGACAGGGAGACTGAAAAGATGCAAAAACTTCTAGACCATTTCACAAGCATAGCTTTATCTTTGTCCCACATGCAAGACCAGGTTTCAAACTAAACTAATCCTTAGTGCACAGCTATGACTCCTCTCATGCCTACGTTCACCATCATGGTGAGGTCTATGGATGCAAATAAACAGAAGAACAGCCAGTGAAATGCCTGCTAGTGAAAGTGGGTGTGGACATGACTCAAGCCACCGAAGACTTTTGGCCACCAGGAAGATTTCATGGTATCATTGGCCACAGTTGCCGTTTGCTTCCAGTTTACAGCTACCAAAATAGCTGTATTTCAATTCCTCAATTTGTCTGAGTTAGTCATGCAAAACCATAAATTGAATCTCTGGATGTTTGCACTGAAATCTGTCCTCTCTCTGAACTCAAAAAGCAATTTTCTGACATATTATATTACAGCCAGCTTTGAGATGGGTACCTGGTTAGTACAGAGTATTGAATATCCAGTACATTCTGAATATATGTTAATGGTGAACTGGCTAATTTAATTTCCTTCTGTAGGTGTGGAACTCTGGCCATCTTGATAAAGTTTTCACACTAGTGCAGAAGTTAGAAACTCAGCACAGACAACAGTGCTGAGGTCAGTATCAGTTAGATTTTCTCAAAATACATTTAACTAGGAGAGGTAGGAATGCCTTCCAGGGGTATTGAGCTACGTATTCCACGGTCCTAATTTTGCTAAGAAAGTTAATGCCAGAGTTGTGTTAATATTGAGGAGTTCTTGGAAGAACAGGGTATTGTGAATAACCCCATGATTTATATTTTAACTGAATGTGTAGATATTACTTGGAAGTAATGCTCATGATTGAGCCTTTGAGCAGTTATTTTATGAAATTTTGTATTTATTGCATGAAGCTCACTAATTCATCATTTTTTGCTCTAATAATCTCATGTCACCTCCACCAAAAGAGTATTACCAGAAACATCACTTCCATCTATACAACACAGGACAAAAGCTCTCTCTTTATTGCCAAAAAGATATACAAAGGGAAAAAATATAAGAAGTGTTATGAACAGATCCAAGAAAAGGCCAACAGTCCCTCCTAACCCAAATGTCTCAGATCTTGTGATTATATGAACCTTAAACATTTCAATATAACTTTTTAAAAAGTGACTGCAGTCTTAAGTATTTCTTTGGCTTTCACTAAATTCCAGCATATGCCAAATAACACAGCATTTTATTTCCACCACAAAGCACCCTAAAAGCTTATTTTATTTAAAGCTTATTTTTATCTTACAAAACTGCCAAAGATGTTTTGAAGCATTTGTCTCATGACCGTGACTGACCCTTTTTTTCAATTATGTCATAAGAAAAACTTCTGAGAGCACTTAAAAACATCTTCAGACTTTTTAGATGCTCTTTGCACCTACAAGACCCAGCCAGGAATAGCCTCACAGTCTCAGTGTGTGCCAGTTTCTTTATTTTACATTAAGATTTTTCACCAATCAGTCTGCTAAGTGAAAATGTGCTGGTTTGCATGCGTGAACGTAGACATGATTTTCAGCAAATCTGAGACCACTCTTACCAATAGCCCCGTTAAATTGTTTTTATCAGTCTGGTTGACTGGAATGTTTGAGTATTTGTGATAGACTCAAGAGTATTAGGCTGAAAGTCTGTCTAATGTACTACCAAATTAGACATGGCTAAGCAGTTGTGTAGCAGTTTTCAGCTGCATACTCCAGAATGAAAAATTATAGTGTCGTGAAAAAACTCTCAAAAAATATTTTAACTGAGAATCTTTAGGATTTTCCCCTTCCTTTTGCTTCCTGAGGGTGCTCTGACAAAACAGAGAATCAAGCTGTAAGTCATATGGAACACTGTGCTCATGTTGAATCTTCTTTCTTTGGAGGCTGAGCTGCTTTTGGAGACCTAGTACTTCCTGAGGAATGAAAGCACATAGCTGGGCTATTCCTGTGGCTTGCTGCTGTGCTGCAGTGGTGGCTTGTTCATGGCTCATCCATCCCCTTGGTGCTGAAGGCACACATC
This sequence comes from Prinia subflava, assembly GCF_021018805.1. NCBI lineage: Eukaryota > Metazoa > Chordata > Aves > Passeriformes > Cisticolidae > Prinia > Prinia subflava. Next base: position 30,508,091 of record NC_086252.1, read on the forward strand.
TGGTCCTGCACACTGTGTTTGTCATTTATCCTCCCATAATGGGAGGTTTCCCAGAAGCAACCGAGGAAAGAGTTAAGATGGAATGGGGGACACAGTTAAATATGTACATGAATTTGATAGGAAAAAAACCCCTTAAAAACATTTAAACAGGAAAATATATAGGGTGGTAAATTAGGACATAGCAAGTGATTGAAACTGGAGGAAGAAAGGAACAGCCAGGTGTACAGTTTGGTCCAATGAGTCAGTAATGGGGTTTGACCTCTGGAATTTGTTGGGTTTACAATCACAACTTGTTTACACAAGACAGTTGGAAATTAAGAAAATGTCTAACTAAAAAACCAAAGAGATTTTTCGGGATTCACTCCATATATATATATATATAAATATACACAGAGATATACAGGCACACACACACAGACACACAAATATATTTATGATTCACTTCTGGAATGAGAAATTTCTTTTCCCCTTCAGTCTAGGGTATAATCTAGGGGAAAAGACCCCTCATTTCAGCCCAGGACAAACACCTTGCTATTGTCCCAAAACATCTCCATTTGGACACTCAGATGCACAGAGGTAAATCTGTTCTGCATCTGGGGAAGTGCTGGTTACACTGGAGATGTCACAGCTACATGGGGTTTCCATTACCTCACCTAAGGTGCTGCTCCAATTAGTAGTGTAAATTAGCATAGCTTTTAATCTCATCTGTCTTTCTTTAGAGCTACATTCACTTTTCCTTCCATCCAAGTTTCACCTTTGAGCTCTGACTTGCACTCAGATAGGAAATGTCAGCTTTCAGCTCTGTTCACAGACTTGGATGAGGGTTTGGAAGAAAGGGAGTCCCCAGAAGACTACATGGCCTTGCTGTAATAATATTAAACCTCTTGGTCAAGTGACTACACTTAATTTATTGGTACACTTAATTTATTTGAGGAGCGAGAAGGAAGGATCAGGTCTACTTTTGATTAAGACCTGGCCGTGGGCCACTTGCCCAGAACTTGGCAGGAGCTTCTGACCAGTTTGACCCTTGCAGCCATTTCTCACAGGGATTGGACTGAGCCCAGTCTGGTGAGGAAACAGAGCTTTTAGGAGGGCCTGTACTTGTTCTGGGAGCAGGAGCTGTGCAGGAGCAAGCCCATGGCAGCTCTTCACACAGAGAAGCATCACAATGCTCAATTGCATCTTGCATCAGTTTGCAATTAGCTTGTGTCTAAAATTTCACTCATCAGTACTGCTTAGCTTGAGATCTGGCACGACTGGACTCTTTCTTTTCTTAGTTCTTGCAGAGAATGCTCGTGAAACACTGGAGTTGGAGCTCCTGCAGTGCCCGGATGGGAGCTTTTCCCTGTTTTCTATGGAGTCAGGACTTTTCTCTGCCTGGCAGCTGGGTGTTGGTGCTTGCTAAGAGCCAGAGCACTGTGTTGCCACTGAGCCTCCCCACTGATGTGGGGTGGGAGGTGTGTGGGAGGTGCCTGGTATTTTTGTGCTGCAGGTGGTGCTTTAGTCTGGGCACAGTTTGCTGCCTGTTAGTTTTCTGGTTTGTTCTTTTGTTTACATCAAGTCTTCATGAAAGGGTGAGGAGCTCTCATGTAGAGCAAGCAGAAGAAACATAAACATACACACATACAAGTTGGAAGAATTATGGGCATGTACTTAGGCCTGAAGCCATCAGGGGTTTGCTCAACTGGTTTGCTCTGTTGGGTTAAAAGATATTTAGAGAGACAGAAAATCTCCCCAGACCTCTTATCACTGTCCTCAGCCCCATGGTTTCCTCTCCTTCTGCACACTCCACCGTGCCACCAGGAGCTGGAGAACACACCAGGCTCTCCAAATCCATTAGATGCTGACCATGGAGTCTGAATCCCACAGATTTCATCTGAATCGAGCACTTCAGCTTTCCTCATTGTTTTTGCCATCATTTTAGCAAGACACAAAGCCAAGTGATCCTCTAGGTGATACCACCCCACATATGCTGTTCATTGAGGTGGTTGCTAGCCAGAATATGACAGAAATTGATTTAGAAATGCTTTGTATAAATACAAGTATTTTTTCTTCCAGTTCTGCTGTGTTACAGAGGTGGTGGGAGACTCTGTCCTGAAGGACGTGTGCATCTGTAGAAACTGAACTTTGGACTCAGCAGTTTGCAGAGTGAAATTTTTTCTCTCTGTCTATTTTTGCAAATACCTGCAACAGCCATGCTGAGCTCATCCAGTGTGGGGCTAGGAGCAGCCACATGAAACCCATCTCCCTGGTCATAACTGAGCTAATAGATTTTTGCTAACTTGTAGGAGATAAAAATGTAGAAGAAAAAGACAAGAATATCCCCAAATGACAAGTTATATACTACTAATAATGAATAACTTTAGGGAAATGGTGATCTGTTCATGGAAGAGCCATGAGAAGAAAAACAAGCTAAATTAGTCAGATGATTTATTCATTGTGAATGATTCACTCCATTACTGGCTGCTTCCTCCACAGGCCATAGGAGCTAATACATAAACTGATAGAGGAAGGGTGGGATCGATAGAGAGCAACCTCTCCCTCCTCTCCAGGGAAAATAGGTCACCTATCCCTGCTATGCTGCTCTCTGGGCACAGGGCACATCTCAATAGACTGAGCATTCGTTTTCAGCTAATGAAGTTTAGGTTTTTCAGGGCAAAATTTTCCTGAGGAGTGTTCCTTTTTTTCCCTCAGCTCTCAAGCCCGTGCTCGCAGTTTGGCTGGCTCCCTTCCCCCGTCCTGACAGCTCTCATTGTTCCCAGATGATGGCTGTTTGCTGGCCTGTGCAAAAAATAAAATAAAAAAGAAAAAAAAAGAAGAAAAAAAAAAAAAAGAAGAAAAAAAAAAAAAGAAAAAAAGGAAAGATATTTTGTGGTCTCAATGCAGTGACCTTCACAGAGTTGGTGGTGTGGAGGAAGGAAACCTCCCAGCACCCATGGGATTTACTCAGTGTGGGACTGCCTGCTCCTCAGGTGCTCCAGGCTGGAGTGAACCTCTGTGTCCAGGCTGTGACAGGCTGTGGGATGCTCAGCAGGCACACTGGGGCTCTTTGTGAGGCCATGGTGACTTACACCCCATGCCTGTGGAGTGTGGGTTTTCCTCCTTGCTCCATATCCCATGCCAGTCCCAGCACCACTGCAGGCACTGGGAAGCCCAGCACAGAGATGCACCATGCAGGAGGGTACTGATCTGCAGAAAGCTGCCACGCTGGGAAACATTCCTCAGGCCCCTTTTAGCTCCTAATAAGCAATAATATTCTCTGTGGTGACGCCTCTGCTGAATTTCTTGTACCCAGCACAACCCACTGTTTATCATGTGACTATTTATAAACTGCTGCTGGAGCTTCATAAATGTTTTTTGCTCCTCACACAAGCTGGAGCTGAGCAGCTGCAAACTGTGTGGCAAGCACAGTCTGAGCTGAGCCTGAAACACAGAAGTTGTGCACAAAACTCCCGTGGATGGTATTTATTAGAGAGCTGCTGAGGAAGAGTTGCCAGCTCTGGATATTGAATGCATTGAGAGCTTGGGAGTGCATGGTTTACTTGCCAGTTCATCTTTAATTAATTACAGAGGGCAAACAATTAGGGGAAGAGGCTGCTGCTGGACTACCTGACTCAGAGGGCAGCTCATGTGCTGATGGAGATGTTTGCCTGTGTGCTGCTGTGGGCTGAGCTGTTTCCCTGCCATGATCCTCCGTGGCCCACACGAGCTCAGGCCCCTGTGTCCAGCTTTGAGCACTCAAACCAAGCCCCCCAAAGCGAGGGGCACATCAGGGAGCAGCTCTGTCAAGCAGGGAGCTGAGGAGAGGATGGGGTTGGGAATGACAATGCCCCTGGCAGTGCTTCCTCCATGCGCCCTAAAGGGAGTTTTGCAATGTTGCACACAAATCCTGGTGGATTTGTTTGTAGGTTAATGTCAGTCTCTAGACTTCCTGATGGTTTCTGAGCACTAGACATAAAAAAACCCCCAAAACTAAAAGGGTACAAATCAGGTTAGTGTATATTTACTTTAGGTGGTTGTCAACCAACAGCTCTGTTTTTGAAGGTATAAGAGGTTTTTCATCTGAGGAAAAGAATTTTAAAGATTCTGTTTTTAAAAAAAGAAGAAGGAAAGAATAAAAGAATGGAAACACTGCAATTATTTTGTAGATGAGCACCACTTTCCAGGCAACTCTGGTGTGTATATAACAAAGAGTCTCACAAGCTCTGAGGAAAACAGAAGACCCCACTCTGCAGGAAGTTTGAAGGGAGCGTGTTGAACACTGGTCATGAGGACAGGTCTTCAGTGCCAAAGTTGTGAAAACACACAAGGGCATTTGATGGCCACATCTCAGCCACCAGAGAACACTTGTCACTCCTAAACCATGATTCAACCTCAGTTTGGATCTAGAGACCTAGAGTAGATGCTATAAAACCTGCTGCTGAAATTCAGGATAAAGGAGTCATTTACAAGGAGCTTGAATCATGCCCAATTTGAATGAGATCCAGACCCAAACCAACAACTTAACTGCAGTCTTTGGTGAAAATGCCTGAATTTAGTGGTCAACATCACATTCAAACTTAAAAGATTTCTGCAAATCCCTCAAAATATATCCAGAAATCTGTCTAATAAAACATAATCACTCCATGCTAATTTGGTTCAAAGAAACAAGCAAACCAAAGGCAGAGCCAACAATGCACATCAGGATTCGGTTTGCTTCAGTTTAACCAAATTTTGAGTACGTAGTTAAATAAAGCAGATGTCAGTCACAAGGTGCACTGAGCCCAAAAATGGACCAGCATAGCTCATAGCCAGCTCTTCAAGCCCCCAGAACCCTTCTTGCTACCTCACAGTGGCTTGGTCTGAGTGTTTACCATGGTACTGAGTCTCCTTGGGCTTGTGAGGAAGAAGCAAGAATATGGCTAATGTAGATGATTTTTTTCTTCCATCTTTTTTTTTTTTTTTTTTTTTTTTTTTTTTTTTTAACCAGACATAGAATAAACTGCATGGGAAGAATACGAATATGCAGTTATAATACACGCCAATGCAGCAAAATCCTGGGCTCTGTCAATTACTGTGGCACCATATATTTTTATTTTATTCCTTTGGGGAAATATATCATTCAAGTAAAAAAAAATCATTTACACAGTGCAACTGCACAGGGAATATCCAATGCATGAAGACACTCCTTCGCAGTGAGCTGCACACGGAGTGATATGGAAAATGTAGGGAAACTGAGGGAAAACTTCCTGGTCTAATTGGTGATACACTGCTGCCAAATGAGTGTCCCTCTAGAACACAATTGTCACCTTCAGAGAGTCCTTGAAGTTACAGGGGAAACAGCTGGCTCCTTTTGTAGTAACAATATTCTGAAGAAGTGGAAAAATCTCCATCACAGCAGCCAAAACTGACTTGGGCAGCAGAAAGATTAACACCTGGGAGGAGGAGCATCTTGGGGCAGGGCTGAAAATCACTTCCAAATTATTTTGTTCAAGACTAGAGGAGCTGCCTAGTAACATGCACTAGGCAGCCGTGGATTGTTCAGAGTGAACTGTTTTTGAAAGGAGGGCATGAGCCAAAAATTTGCATTTTACTCACCCTGGCAATGACTTCAAAATTAAGATTGAATTATTTTGAACTGTGTGGTCATAGATTTTTGAGCAAGTTGGAGAAAAAAAAAAGAAGGAGTGAATAATTAGGAGGTGGCTTGCTAAATTGGGCTTTTATGCTCATTATCCCAAACACAGAGCCAGGGAGACCTCAGTTCCCTCCTCTCCCTGAGGGGACATGGACCTCTGGGCTTTGCTCCTGGGGGAGGTTCTGAGCCCAAAGGCAAGTGGGAGCTGCACGGGGGCCTTCATCAGCCCCTTCACTGTGGACACATCAGTCTGCAATGGAGATGAGATCTTGTGGATGAAATTTGCTTTGAACAGAAGACTGAGCCAATTTTTTAACAGGGAGGGAAAACCTCCCAGTAGTGGGATATTAGGCTTGAGGATCTCAGTTGGGATAGATGAGACTTTTCTTCTTCAGCCAACACTGCCAAGGAAGGATCAGTCAATTCCCATAATTCCTTTGACCATATTGGCCTGCCATCTCCATTTACCTTCATATCTTTTTATTAAAAAATAGGCGTGGTAATAACTTTTGCACTGGGAGATATGCATGAGTTGTGAATTATTGACTGTAATATTGCATGATCATCTAAGTCTGTCCAAGTTTTCAGAACCCAGTATCCAGGTCTGTATGCAACATGTCAGTTATTTGCCCTTTAAGTATCTACTTTTTTTTCCTTTGGGCATGTACAATATATTATTAAAAACTTTGAAGGAAATTAATCTGTTTTTCAGGTAATAAATTGAGATCACTCTTGAGAAAAAGTAGTGCATTAATTTAACTGCAAAATAAATCACAATGAAGATGACATGTTTTCAGGCATGTAGACCAGTCAGCATATATAAAAATACACCAAATCTTTTAATTATATCTAGGCTTTGAGTAGTCATTTCTTTAATAGCAATCAAAATGTTTCCACACTCAGAAAAGCTTTCACCTTTTAAAGAATATTTTCCTTTGCAAATCTAGGTGACCAGCTAACATTCATCCTGGGATAATCAAGGGAAAATGAGTGCTGGTGGCAGGGACTGGCTGCAGGAGAAGCAGGCTGTGGGTGAGGGTCGGGCTGGGCAGCCCTTTGCAGGGGAGGTAAAGTTTCCCTTGCCTCCTTTGCATATTTATGTGGTGGACCTGGCTGTTAAATCACAGTTTTGCTTTGCTTTCTTAACAGATTTCACTGGGTTAATTATGTGGAAAAATTGGTAGCAGCGTATATGACATATATCCAACTCTCTCGTAATAAATTAAAATTCCTTTAAGAGTCACAATGTTTTGTCATTTTCAAAAAAACCTCAAAGGTAAATGTTGATTTTAATATGGTTGTAGCTATTCCCTCATAAGTTTAGTGGTTAGAATACCAGCATGTCTTTCAATGAATACTTATGAGCTATTGATTAAAAAGTAACTGCAGAGCTTGTGGTGCAGGATATGCCTCGCTTTTGGGAAACTGCATAGACATCTTTATATTAAATGTATGCACAGCACCTCAAAAGATCATGCTGGAACTGTAAATTGTAACCCTCCAGCAAAAGTTTAATGTTTGTTTAAAGGGGGCAGCTTTCTATTACATTGTTTGAACAGATCTCCTCAGACAATGATCATAACCTTGTTCCCTTCTCCTTCACACGCAGGTTATGATATCTATACTCTCCTTATCATACGTGACTTCACTTTTATGAGCTGTCTCTGGCTCTCACCTGATTTTATGCCTGAAGCCAGCGGGGATAACGTGGAGCCCTGAACAAAACGACAGCCTCAGATTTGTGAGAACCGCTTGCAACAGCCCAAATGTTTGACACCCAGGGCAGGGAGATGGGATTTTTTTATTTTTAAATATTAAAAAAAAATTTTTTTAATGTATCCTCGGCGGGCTGAAGGCCCTGCGCTGGTGCGGGTGCAGGGCTGCTGTCGGGGCTGTCCCCGGCCCCGCTGGCCCCGGTGTCCCCGGTGTCCCCGGTGTCCCCGCTCCGCTCCGCTCCCCAGCCCGGGCAGCAGCCGCGTCCTGCCGGGAGAGCCGCGCTCCGCGCACAGACCTCTCACACACAGGGACATCTGCTCATGCATCGTCCGCTGTGCTGCTTTTCCAGGCACAATTTAAAATTTTGAAAACATGACTTGTGTCTCGTGGTCTTTTTTTTCTTCTCTCTCTTTTTTTAGATCTGTTATTGCCTCTAACATCAGCATTTTGTGGCAAGGAGGCTGAAACCTGCTCCCAACCTATACATGTTATCTATCATAGACGAGCCTGCCAAAATAATTCATCAAAAAGTTCAGACATTAAGTTGGTCACTGAATAGCTGTTCCAGCCTGTGCGAAACAGCTGCTATCCACTATGTGACCAAGAATAAAAAAATGCCTCCATCATACCAAAAAACAAATTTTAATACCTAGGCTATTAAAAATCAGTAATGCTATCATTCAAAAAATGTTTAGAAATGTATGAGCAGTTTTTTTATTTTTTTAATTTTTTTAGAAAGCTTATTTGGACAAGAAGATATGGCTCAGCAAGGAGGTAAAAAAGATCTCAGTCTGTACATCTTTGTGTGTATGGGAAAGGCACGTAGGATCTGGTTCCCAAGCCCAGCAATTCCCTCTCACTCCCTGCGTTTGGTGAACCTGCAAGGGCAGCAATAACAGCCCTGTACTACAGAGATTTCAAATCCTCTTCTATCTAGGTTCTCGTGCTGTGCTCTCATCACTGGGGTTTTGCACCTAGGAAGGGCTAATAGGTACTAATTATGATTATAGCAGCAGCTATTTTTGCTATACTTAGTGTGGTCCCATATGCTTAGGATTCGAGAAGACAAAGGGGACAAATTGAATGATTTTGGATGTGAAATTCATTTGCAGTGCTTTAATTCCTTAATCTAAGACTAAAGAGTGCATTGGATATGCTGGCCTAAGAGTGAATATGCTCTGAGCCTCCTGGGATTTTGTCTTATGTGAACTGGCCCCAAAAACTTGAAAAAATAGTAGAAACAAGATTTTTATTTTGTCCCCACTCTCCCCTTTTTTGTTTTGTTTTGCAGAGAAATAAAATACAATTTCGCTGTATTTGTCAATGTATTCTATAAACATAGGAAACTGAAGATCACGCAAAACATTATTGGGGATTTGAAAAATGCACACAGTAATGAAGAACCAAATTCTCCCCTGAAATAATTCCACTGATTTCAGCAGAATTAGGCCAGTAGGGAATTTGATCATTAACAATCTTGTTCAAATTCTACAGAAGTTTCATGCTGCAATGTATTCACAAACATCTAGGATGACTCACAAATGAAAGATTTATTAATTTGATTAAAATGCTTGTATGCTGTGCTTTCAGTACAGATCTTTTTGTGGGTTCCATAAAGAATTTAATATAAATTCTTGAAAATTCTGTGGCAATTTTCTAAAGGCACACAAATAAGAAAATAATGTTGCTTCAAGCATAAAAAGAAATTAATTAAAAATTTAGAATTAATGTGATTAATTCCAAACTAAGGCATACTTATAAAAATATTTTGCCAGAATAAAACTAAGCTAAAGTTCCATACTTATGCACAGTTTCAGTTTTTTTCTTTATCTCTCCCTTTTTTCCTTTTTTAGGCTTGAGTGTAATCTTATAATACCAATAAATAAAAAATATGTTTTGATGGAATCAATATACTGATTGTATGACTTTTTTGAACAAGGTTCATCTTGTGATAGCAAATTAATTTATGTTTTACTTAACATAAAATTTTCTTTAGCCTTAATTCAGAAGTAAATTGCTCTTTTAAGACTTAAGATATTGTTTTAAAATAATTAACAGAGAAAAATGAACTTCAAAACTGTTCAATTAATTTAGTAACAATAGCTTTTGAGGTATAAATGCAACCATTTGCTCCATTCAAACAATAAAATTAGGTGTACAGAGTGAAATAGGTTTTCGTATATATGTCTCAACCGAGGGACATGCCATCCTCACTGCAGCAGGGAAGCGCTCACACTTCCAAAGGCTAACCAAATCCCAGGAATATTCAGGTTTCCTCAAAAGCCTCTGTTACTGAGCAATAATTTAAATTACAAGTAGCTATTAAAAAATAGCAAATTAAATGTGGAGAATCCTCCGCTAAGTATGAGGTGAAGAGGTTTTAAAGTTTCCTTTCCTAAACCGAATTTTGTTTTTTCTTTACCTCCCCCTTGTCCCTCCATGGAGTTCCTATGGAATATATGCATCACAGCTACTTAAAAGTTCGACAGTGAGAGCACGAATGTCAACTAAAGGACATTATTCAGCACGAAACATCTGCACCAAGTTGTGGAATCGTGGTAATACTATAAGGAATAAGCTGAGCAAAAATTCCTGTGTCTAATATTGTTACACAATTTTATGTGATAAATAGCCAGAACAAATGCTGGTCAGAATTATGTTTTTGTTCTATCTCATTCTGCAAAACTAATTTGTGAATGACCCCAAAGATAGATGATTTGTTAATTTGCAGATGTCTCCTCACTTTCCCCCCAGTCTCTGGCTGTTTCAGGAGATTACGCATTTACTGACTCTGTGTGCATGTATAAAATATCTCTCTCTTAGGCATTTCTCAATCACTCATCATACCATGTTTAAGTGCTAAATATATGTATTAGGCACACACATGCCCACCCACAAATGTGAGATACTTATACGTATCTGCTAGCTAGACATTCAATTAAATATGTATTGTAAAAGGCATAAGTGATTTCAAAGATTTGAAGACAACCGTGATGACAGTATATATTACTGTTAAATTCACCAAGGCACATCTGCAAAACAGACTGGGGACTTATCTGTAAACCTTCTCTAGGAAGCTGAAGGTAAACATTGTTTGTTTGCCAGAACAGTGTGGAAAAAAAATTATTTATGAATTTGAGAAATAGTTAGTGAAACCTTTGCTAAGGGAGTAGCAGTACATTTGCTTTTAAAATGAATTCATCTCAAGTAATCAGGATTCAGTTAAATGGACTAATGCCACTGAACATTTCAGTCTGTCATTTGGGGTGTGAGCACTGGCACTCAGAGGATACCTTTTAAGCACAATACATTTATGAACTCATTTCTTTTTCCCTGAGGATTAAAAAAATAATTTTTATGCACAGTATCAGTGGCCTTCTTTAATAATTTCCTCACTGCCGCAGCTCACCTTTAGAAAAGATGGAGAGTTTAACCACATATGGTAAAAGTTTTAGCCCTGGGGGGTTTATTATAGCAATATTCCTTTTCAGTGCACTGTCCACCATAACGGGTCTGAACATTTCCTCACCGGGCAGACAAGCAGAGAAGCACAAAAACGAAGCAAGCTATGTTTAGCAGAATTCTTACATACCATAATCTCTTTACCATGGTCAGGCAAGGCTGGAATTTTCAAGATGATCTCTTATGGCACAAATCCATTGCAGGACAGAGCTGATTTACAGCTTAGCACCATTCTCCACTCTTCACTGAGAGTAAGTTAAATGACCCAAGAATAACATTAATATGTACTATAACTAGATAGAATGGTGGTCTAAAGGGTGGTCTAAGGCATTATCTTTCACCCAAGGAAACTCAAGCTCATATATTGCCCAGAAATACTAATAAGGGTCAAGTATCATTACTATTTTAAGAGGTTGACAATGCAGTGAGTTATGGGGTATGATAGCAAAGCAGGGCTCTTCTCCTGCCCTCTATCAGCCCTCTTGTCTCCCCTCTGTAATGTTTTGAACAAATCTTGGCTAAATTCAGACTCATTATTTTCCGTGCTCTTTCATGGCTAACCTGGTTTAAAAATACCTGGCGGCAATTTTTTTTTTTTTTTTTGATTGGTTGGGCCAATATGTTTAACCTCAGCTGAAACCCACAATAAACTTTTTCTTCCTTTTTTCTCTTTCATTAGGGAAGTAATTTAGAATAAAAAAAAAAAGAAAAAACAAACCACAAAAACAAAGTGGAAGAAACTGAAGTGCAATTTTAAAATCAAGTTAGGAGGGGCACTAAAATATTTCCCCAGTAAAAAGAAAGGTCTGACAAAACAGTAAATAGAAAAGTAAGATGTTGAAATTATTTTAAGACAGATGCCTTTTTAAACTGCATTAAGAACACCTATCATGGAGCCTGATTCCAGCAGTTCCTCACACAGGAGGTATTTTATCTTCACAACATCTGGCACTGTCAAGGAGGTACAGTTGTAGACCTTACCAGATGCAGACACTCCATACATAAAAGTACACTAACAAATCATACCATTAATAGCAGCACAACACAAGTGTTTCTTATACATCCATGAAGAGAACTATTCCATGGTTATGGGAAAGCTTAAAGAAAAAAAAAAGCCACAAAAACCCCCCAACAAACCTTAACAGAAATTTCTTGTAATTCCTAAAACATAAAAATAACTCAGAGAGCTTTATTTTCAGCTTTTTTTATAGATGACTGACAAGAAGGCTTTTTTCTTCAGGGTGAAAAACTCCTTGTCCCATAAATCTGTGTGGTTGACATATCTAGGTAAATTTGTATCCTTGCTCAAAGGGATCACTGGTTTTATTCTCTATGGATTTTTCACTCACTCTGTTGTGGAAAGTCAGTTGAGACAGAGAAAAAAATTGCTTGATATTTGAAGGAAGGTTTACATTATTTTATATCATCCACACTGCTCTGTTGTCACTTGGTTTCTTTTATGAACTGTTTAAAACATGATGTTATACTGCATAAACCTTGCCCATTTTTGAATATGTAGTTTGTTCCGTACCCTGAAGGTCTTGAGCTCAATATTCCTCTCACGTCCTCGTCTGTTAGTTGGACATAACTATATTAATCCCCAAGTAAAACATGAGGCCATTTGGAAGTTATATATTATATTTATATAAAACACATGCTATGTTTCCTACTTTAATATTTCATTTATTTATTTATTTTTCCATCAAGGTGTCTCTGATAGTCTCTAATATAAATGAAAGGTACTCTGTGTTTCGAGTAAGATGCCCCTGAAAGCAAATCTGAACCAGTGGCATTAAGGTAATTGCCAAAACCCAAGGATTTAGTTTGCATAAAGTGTCACTTTATCCTTCCTCTTTATATTTCACCATCAGTAATCAATAACTCGTAGGACTCATCAGTACAATGAATAGGACTTACAAGAGAGACAGAATTTCTTCTTCTGATCCCTTTCTCCTCTGGCAAATAAAGTCTCCACTCTTTTATTAAATGGTTAAGTAAAATAAATAGGTCTCAGTGAAATAATCTTTTATGACCAAAGTGCTGCTCCATGCTTTGTACAATATTATCATAACAAAATGCACAGAGCAGCAGCGAGTCCCAATGAATTATTTTAGTATATATGATACCGCTCCTCTCAAAGCTGGAGCCATAACATGCTGTCAGGACCGTGTTTTCTATTCCTGCAACACGCTTTAAAATTTAATTTTCTCCAAAACGCGTGCTGCTCCTTGGAACCGAAGTGATTTCGAGTGCCTGTGCCGTGTTACGACAGCGGTGATGGTGGCGGTGCACGCCTGGCAGAGGGATTAGATATGGGTCAAATGTTTAACCATCTGGATTTGCCATGAGCTAAACCTTATTTTTGATACCTCCGTTTAGACTATGTGGAAAGCGATTCCTCCTTCGCCCTTTCCAAACTTTCCCTTCTCCTCTGCGGGCTGGCGTGGCCGTGGAGCCGCACTTCTCCTACCACCCTGTGGCAATCGCATGCCATGACACACGGGCTGCTGGCAGCGAGCTGCAGACATCGACAGAGTTATTTGTCTTCTGGTGATTAATTCTAGCAACAATTAACTTAGTTTCCTGGTTTTTTTTTCTTTTTTCTTTTCCCCTCAGTGCAAATAACACGCGCGTAGGTGCAGAGTGATAAGATGAGAGCAAATCTGTAAAAGAGATTACTGCTGCTGAACTCTTTCTGGATGTGTAACTCGAACTATATTAAAATAACTCTTAAATGCTGGAAGGGATAGACTGGTTCTGTGTCTGAGTTATTCGTGTATCATAGAGATAGAAGATCTTAAATAAAATATCTGGGCAGTATTTTAGACATGTCTATTTGCTTACTTAACATATCAGCAGGTGATGAATACAAGAAGTTATTTGATCAAAAAGAGAAAGGTTAATACAATTAAAATTTTCTCACTGCATGCACATTTCACAAATTCTCTGCATTTTATATGTAGCAGATGGTGTTCAAACAAATCAAGAAGCTGAAGTTAAAAAAACCACCCTGATGGAGAAACTCATATATTTCTTCAAACGATAAGATGAACTGCAGATGTTTGTTGGAGTACTGCTGACGCAGGCGACCTAAGAAGCAAAGGCTTAAAAAGAAGAGTCCAGTTGTGTTTAGCACTGGCCAACCATTCTAGCTGTCACTGCATGATTTATGAAGCTTGCTTGCTAGATTTTATGTCGACAGAGAAATTGCGATTAAAAAAAGCCTGACCAGTTATCTATGCTAACAGGGAACGTGGCAAAACTCTAGCTGTACAGCATACCTGACACCCCTCTTGCAAGTTTAGCTTTTCTGGGCAGACAAGGATATTTAGGCAGCATAACTCACTTCCATCAATCTTTCAGAGTTTTGACCAACGTGCTTTCATGCTCCTGAATTTTGTCCACATGGTTCTCAGTAGTGCTGCTAGAATACTGTGCTTATCTGACACCTCCAGTCAAATTAATCCCAAGTTAAGCCTGACAAAGTCACTAAAAGGAAAACAGTTGTCTGTTTAAGAACTTGAGAGTCAGACACAAAACCAGCTGCTTGATACGTGCTTAAAAATCATTAGCAAGCACTTAAAAATTAATTTCAAGATTAAGCTTGATAACATTTACAAAACCTACAATTAACTCAGTGTTTTACTGGGAGAAAGTCGCACCCTTATGTGTCAGTGTTTCCACAGAGAAAATCACAGGTTCTTAGGACTTGTTGCAACTTGGCTGTAAATATTTACTTTACACAGCAGTTTAGTAGTACACAAGGCTACAGCCCAAAAGCAAATATTTCATACCAAGTCTCAAATATATGGATTTTCCCATTTGTAAATGATTCAGGCAGCCTTTCCCCTCCTTTAGAACTGCTAACTCAATCTATAAACATAAATATAGCATTTCAGAGGAGAAAGGATACAAATCACACATCAGTACAGTAGTCCTCAGGGAGTTTATTATGGGGTAATTGGACCAAACAAGGGCCAACTTCTGGCCTGATTTACAGTCTCAACAAATCTATTGACATCAGCAGAAGTCTAAGGCAAGGAAAAATTTGGCTTTGAGGGATGGGAAAGGCTTTTAAATTATTCCAGCTTAGCCTCCCTAGGCTAACTTCTGCTCTGAAGGGGCACCATTGTAAATGTGACTTGCAAGCACTCAACTTGCTGGCTGTGCATGGGTGTAACTCAGAGCAAGGCTTTGCCTCCCCAGCAATGCTTACTCATCAATTCTGCATTTGGCTTCTCCAAACAATTATAACCCTCTGCAGATATTGCATAACATCACTGAGCATGTGTGGTTTTCTTATATAATTCTTTAGGCTGGTTGCAAAGCAGAGCTCCAGGCTAGAGGCCAAGTCACACAGGGTATGAGCAGCTTCAGAAATAACCACCATTCAGGCTTGTTTACTGCAAGGACCTCTCGGAGGAAACCGTCAAATTACAGAAAACAGAGTAAGTAGAGAGCTTGTGTTGGTGCAATTTTGTTACATCCTCCCTAGGATTGCTGATGTTCCTGTGGGGTTAGGAGGAGGGTGTGGGGCCAGGTTAGTGTGGCTACAGGGATGGAACCAGCAGCAGAGGAAGGGCACCACCATGATCCCAACAGTGGAGGAGCATTTTGTAAGGTTTGCACAGGAATTCTGTGCCATCAGTGAACATTCACTGAGCTACAGCTGAAGCTGGAAGCGACCCTGAGTAAGTGTTTCACAGGCCATGGCAAATTGCTCGGAGATTTCAGTGTGTGTGATCATGTAATTATACCATACATATCTTCTAGATCACTGGTTTTGTGGTTCCAGAATGGTTACCAGAGACAAAAGGGCAGCAGTGTCTTCACCTCAGGGTTGATATGAGGTAACAAGGGGTGTGAGGTCTTGATTTCAGATTAGCATGTGGGTCAATGTCTCTGAACGTGCAGCCAGAATTTTTCTCATTTATTTTCGTGCCTTAGTTTGCCATGGTATGTATTTTAGTAGCTGCTCTGCTTCTGTGATTTTCACTGAATTTGCTGTGGAAACAAGCACTGACAGTTGAGTCTGAGTCAGACTGTGGTTCTGCCAGCCACAGAGTTTATGAATGTACCTAATGACTCAGTTTTCTGCAGTTCTTGAGCAGTGTGCAATCAGAAATAAAAGAGATGTTTACAGTGTAGTTATGGTTATTGTCAAACACAGGAAATATTTGCAAACATCTCAAGGAAGGTGCCTGGATCTACCCTATGGGTGGGCTGTGTCTGTCTGTCTGTAACCACCGTGCAAGAAGGCAGGTCTGTACTTATCTTCTTTGGATGCTGTGGGAACCCTTGGGTGCTGGATTGGCTGCAGAGAATTAAATCTGATGTGCAATGGGATACTCCTACCTGCTTTATGATAGATTTTATATCCAGTTATATGCCAAAATTAATTCAAAAAGATGTTGCACAGGACAGGATTGGAATCTCTGCCATGTGCACTTATGCTGTTGCCTGCCTGGAGATTTTCCTTTGCTTTACTGTGTCCACTTGGGAATATCTTTATGCCTCATCCTCCACCTCCTCAGGACAAAACATTTCTTTTAGTTTTCTGTTTACACAGGACTTCAGAGAAAAGGACTCTGATCCGGTTAGAAGAGCCCTCAGTTTTCCCAAGGGCATGGGTGATGTTATTGCCAGGGGATACAGTAGTACCCGACAGGTATAAAACTCACCTCCAGGAAATGCAAAATATGCAAAAGTGACAGATACAGCTACAGCTTCCAGTACACTTTCCCCTTTCCTTCTTTCTTTGCTGGAGGATGTTATGCCAGGTTGCTTTCCTGCCTGAGACAGTGTGAACACTTGTCTTCCACTTACTTCTGTGGGATATGCATGAGGCAGAATCTGACTTTACAAGCTTTTACCATCCTTAGTAATGTCATTCCTTTGATAAGGCACAATATTATTTACCTTTCTGCATTTCACGTCATTAGATCTTTGATCATGAAAAGTCATAAATATAAATAAAGTATTATACTATCCCAGCAAGCTGCAAAAGCATCTGTTTAGTCCCTGAAAGTGCTTGCAGAACAAACAGTGCTGTGAAATCATTGTTGGCAATGCCTGTATTATTCTTGCTCCTGATAAATGCACTATTGAAATAAACCAGCTCTCCCAGCATTAATGATCATTTGATTAAAGAAAACTTTCTAGTTAACATTTTGTAACAATGTCATAAGTAACTTTCAATTAAATTTTTCTATATGTGGGGAAAATGTGTAATGAATAAATCAGTAAAGACCACATAATGGAAGCCTATTAGCAGGGTGAATATATTCTTGTAACTCAAATTTCTATACCACTTTAGTATTATCTTCTATCAGAAGAGAAGGTACAATTACCAATTTTATCTTATCTTAGACTTATTATTAAAGAGTAGTAAAGGAAACTTCATTCCAGAAGCTATAATGTGATTTTTGATTAATGGTGGGATTTTTATGTGACAAGAATATTTCTCCTAGGCAGAGTAGGCACTTGTATCTTTGCCTGAACTGACTTGTTTCTGGCAGGCTTTTCACCGACAGAAAGTTTTGCTTCTCTACAGATACATGTATTTTTCTGTATGTATAGCAGATTTAGGCATACAGGATCTAATGCAATCTGAACTTAGTCTATGCTGCACGAAAGGAGTTAAGCCTTTACTTCACATTTTAATCCATTTAACAAGCCTCACTAAGCAATAAACACCTTCCACTTTATCTTAGGAAATGTCAAAGCTGTAAAGTGAAAGGTTACAAATATGAGCAAAATTCATCATCACTCGAAGTGTTGCAAGTAGGTCTCACACTTGTAGGTAGGTGCAATGGTTATTGTTACTGGAAGCTGTGTGTAAATAATGATGGCAAATGGGGTGTCCAAGAAATGATTTGAAATACATGGAAATGGGTATCCATTCAAGGTTTGTGACTACTTTACTGCTTTCAACTAGATTTGCTTTTCTTAGACTCTCTTTAATTCCAAATAACATAAATGTTACTTTGATTTCCCTTTCAATATATGTTTTTTTTCCTGTGCTTCATTTTCTTTCATATAAATACACATAAATGAATTTGTATACATGCACAGATATATATACTTATATCAGCTGTCCCGGTTTCATCTGAGATAAAGTTAATTTTCTTCCCAGTAGCTAGAATAGGGTTATGTTTTGGATTTAGTATGAGAGCAATGTTGATAGCACACTGATATTTTATTGCTGAGTAGTGTTTATACCAAGTTATTCTCTCTTCCATTCTGTTGTGGAGGAGTGAGTGAGAGAGCAGCTGTGTGGTGCTTAGCTGCTGGCTGGGGTTAAACCACATTAATACATAAATATACACTCATATATATATTTAATTGTGCATATGGACAGGTATTTATGTAATAACTCCAGGCTGGCTCATGTCTAACAAGTCCACCACTAAACTGGCACTGACTGGCATATTCTTCTTTGCTTTGTTTCCAATTTTTAAATCTCTATTGCCAAGATAAATTTCATAGGTCATTGAAAATTCATAGTGTCCTGATGCATGGTGCTGCTGTACTGAATAGAAGGTTTGCTTCAAATTCTGTACAATTCAGTGGGTATTATTCCAGGGAAAATAACTGTTTGTGTCAGATGAGGCATACATGCAACTCTCAGAATCCTTTAAATTGTTCTAAATGGGTGTTTTTACTGATCCCTCCAAACACCAATGGGTTTGCTTTGGAGTGGGACATCTAAATGTTTTAACAAGCTGTTTTTTTCCCTCCCTTGAAAATAAAGAGGCAATCAGAGTCATGTTCACACTCTTCATTCAATAAAATTCTGGAATAGTCAAAAACATTAAGCCTGTGCAACCAAACGTCTGTTTCTGCCAAACTGTATGGAAGCAATATCTTTTGGGGTTGTACCCAAATTGGCTGAGTGAACATGGCCAGCAGCATTTCGACATCTGTGTTACTGCACATAAACCTCATGGTGATTCACTGGCTGCTCCTGCTGCGTTCTCCACAGTATCTGTAAATATGCACAACATATGAAACACCTCTGTAAAGGCTCTTCCAGCTTGGAGACCTTCCTCTGCCACAAAAAAAAACCCCTGCCATTGATTGAGGTACAAATGGGCCATTGGTATATTTTCCAGGGCAACCACAGGACTTAGGAACTCCATTCAAGTTTGTAGCAACACTGCAGACCCAGTGCAGATTTTATCCATCTCCCTAAAAACAAGAAGAAAAGAAATGGGCCTTTCAATTAACCTCATATTAGTACAAGAAGGATGATGGCATAATTTTAAATGCATGTTATCTTGCATGGAATATAATGCCTGTGCAGAATAATTTCCAGCTTCCCCTGCCGCTAATCTCTGAACAAATACAAACAAAAAACAGTAGCAGGTCAGAGCCCCCGTAATTTATTCATTTTCCCTTCCACTGAAACATTTTACAGTCCTCCATTTATTTGCAATTTTTTGTTCTAAAACAGAAACCCCCTTGAGATCTGGCATCTTGTTTGTGAGAGCGTCTGCAGGGAAAACAAGGCTGATGGCAGCTGCGAGAACAAAAAGGCTAAAATGGAATGGGATATGACATCTTCTGTTGTTGTATGGATTCTACAAACACTCATTTTTACTTTAGAACCTCACAATTGGGTTTTCACCAGCAGTGTTTGCCCCTGTATCCCTGCTGTTTTGGCCCCTGTTTTTCCCTTCGGTGCGTTCTGCCCTTTGGTTTGTGCCTCTGCCCCACCCCAGGCTGGTGTCTCTGCCCTGCTGGTGAAAAAAGCTGGGGAACTGTGGTTCTGAGCAATACCCAGGCAAGATAGGTATCCCCTCAGTCACAGGCATAAATTACACAGAGGGCAGGCCTTTTCTTGTCTTGGGGTTCCATGGGGGAAGGGGAGCAATGATTATGATCTTTTAATTAACACTGCATCTAACATAGCATGAAACAAAGGTGTTTGTTCTGGGGTTGACAAAACAGACTCAGAATCAAACCTGAGTTAATAGAATTTTACACTTGGAGCTTGAGAGGAAGGAACATCCTGTGGGGTCATATTGTCCAGAGTCCCTGCACATGGGATAGCAGCACAAAGGAAAGGGTTAGACACCAGTAACAAATCTACTGAGTTTCATTGCTCATCTGGCAGCTCAGAAACTAGACCCTCCCTTGCTACCTGCAATTTCACAGAAAGTCTTTGTCAAAGGAATCATCTTCAAAAAGATGAGGACTCATAACCCCTTATACCTTTTCAGTATCTTATGCTGATCTTACCCTCATTAATATTCAAATTTTCAACAAACTGTGGAATAGATATGAATCCTGAGGATTCTTATGCTCTGTTTATAAGTATGGTTAATGTGAATTGACAAATCTGGTAATGATGGGCACGGTCCAGCCAGGTTATTCAGTCATTTCACTGAATTAAACTTGAAACTGTTCCTGTTACATTGAGCAAAATGCAGATTCTGGGACATTCCTCACACAAGTGAGGGTGTTCATATGTATAACTGCTTTGGAAATTAAATTATGCCTATGCTTTTCTTCTCCTCCTTTCCACCCTTACCTCAACACATCCCTAATTCCAGGACTTCTGATGGGGCATGATATCATGTCAGGTGCTGTGTTCACAGACAGATTTCACAAGTGTGAAAATCTATGCAGGATTGAGGGACTTTCATCACTAGCTGGGCAAAAGTGTCAAGTTCAAAAAAAAAAAAAAAAAAAAAGGAAATGCCTTTAATGAAGTTAGAAAATAAAGGTTGAAGTGTTCTGCAGTCTGCTGGTTCAGACTGTACCTCTTCCCTGTGTGCACAGGACCTCCCACACCTATGGGGTGGCAGAAAAACCCTACAACAGCCAAAAGTAATAACACGAGATTTCAGAATAAACTGCAAAGGCAGAACAAACCGTGAGGCCTGTGAACTATTACGGGGTGTGATCCTCCTCTAACTTACAACTGGTGTAAATCAATTTACAATTGATATAAGATTGATATAGACCTCATGTGGCATAGATTAAACCCCTATTGAAATCAATGGAGTTAGGCAGGTACAAAACTTGAGTTAAAGGAGTGGAGAACTAATCTGATTATCTCAGAGTTATGAAAACATCATTTATTTTCAGAATTGACATACTTTGTGGTTTCTGCTGCTAGACTCTCCAAACATTCCCTTGTACTGAAAGCACATTTGAAAACTTTAAAGATTTATTGCACAGCCCTCAGTTTGGATAGGTAATTAATTGTGATGACTATTTATTTTGGAGCTGCTTTTGTGTATTTTTGGAGAAAGAAGAAAGTTTGCTGCCAGGCAAGAGGGAATCTTTGTTTTCCTTCTTATAATTTGTGGCTGTGTCAGTGGCTGACGCATGAAGTTATAGGAAAAGCTGCAATTGCTTTTTTCTTTGTGAAAATGAACCAAGCATTTCCTAGTCCTCAGTTTTTTTGTTATTTTTTTTTTCCACCTCCCAAGACTTTGGCATCTGTTGCTGTCAGATAATTTGTGGCACGGCCCACTTGACCCTTGGTTCATAGGTCGTCAGAATCTATATGAAGGGGGTTATTCTCTGCTATTGTTGAGCAAGGGATTTACATCCTAACTCGTATTAATGCTTGTAAATCTCTCATGCATCATTGACAAGAGGAGGCCTAAATTACAATCATATTTGCTTATGAATACTACCAGAGCACTGACACAATCCAAACAGGCATGGAAATGGAATATTTGAGGAAGATGAGGTTTCAAGTGAAGTCTAACAAGAGTCTGAGCCTGCAAACCTTGCAGGAGTGCAACTAGTTAGATACTTAGAAATACATTATTAATTGTTTTAAAAGAAGCAAAATGTTTAGGAAAGGTATTGCAGCCTTGTGCAACCAAATCACAGAGTGGAGACACATCTGCCTGAGCAGTGTGGGTGAAGAGAGGGAATTACACCAAGGACTGGACTTGCTGGAACCAGGCAGAGAGCTCTGAGGGGAACTCATCATCACGGGCAGTTGAGCTGTTCTGGATACAGCTTAAGAAAAAGGATGATGTGAAATCAAATACACTTATAAACACTTCAAACAGGCATGTTGCAGTCCACTCTCAAAGATCTATTTTGTTATTATAACCATCTCCATCTTGGTGTCAGGCATTTGAAGTAAACCAGATATTTATTTAGAAAATCCTAGGAAAAACTCCTTTCTTTTTGACTAACGCTTTTAAGAATGTCACTGGCAATCGATATTCCATTGAGGAGAAATCCTTGAGTAAGATGTGCATTTCCTCAAACAAGAACAAATCCTATGATGAATTCTGTATGCCCTGTCTTTATTCAGTTATCATTAAATCCAAACTCATCTTGAATCCTAAGAGTCTGTATTGGGGAAGGAGTTCAAAATTTGGATAACAAATTGATTGCGTGCGATTTAATCACCTTAAATGCAAAAGAGTTCTTGGTAACCGTAGGAAAAAATATCTCAACACATAACACTGCAGAATACAAGCTATAGTTTAAACAGTTTTGGTAATTCTGTGGATAATAGTATATACTTGTCTTCCAGTTGCCAAAAGTGAAAATCAAAGACAGTGCAGTCAGTTAATCTGCAACTAAAAACAGTGTATGCTTGCATATTCAATGATAAAATTAAGATATCTAATGACTGAACAAATCAGAAGAGAACTCCCAATTTTATCTCTGATTTTACCTCGTCAGGACTTTTTACTGCTTTTCTCACCCTGTAGGAGCACACCTGCATGTAGTTTACCCTTCCCTAGACACAATATAAAGGACATTTTCCTCAGGTTGCTAAACTGAGGGACTGAGGGCCTGAAGGAGAAGTGCCCACTCGTGCAAGGGGTCCCTGTGCCTCACAGGAGCTGGGGCTGCTGCATCAGCCCATTCTCTGTCACTGCATTCATTGCCACAAAGATTACAAGTTCAAAAATGGAACAAATTTGAATAAGCTCTTCCTCCTAGAAGCAGTAGTCTGTTATTTAAAAAAAAATTCACAACAGTTTTCTCATGTGCCTAAAAATATTTTTTTTATTATTATTGAAGGAGCTGACATATTATATAAAAATAATTATTTACAACTCTCAGTTATTTATGAACAATTTTTTTTCCTGTCTGAGATATTCAGGAATATTTGCTGAGAAATTTTTTGACAGCTTGGTGTCCTTTAACCTAGGACCTATTTGTTTCAGTTCAGATGTTCATAATCTGGATGTTTCAAAGAAAAAAACAGATGCATCTTTCCATGTGAGGAGAAAAGGCTGTTCACACACTGGTTATCTCATCTAATTCTGAATGAATGATGAACATTTGATAAATTTTATGTTGCCTATATTATATATGTGCCTATACATGATATATCCTGTATCATGGATACATTATTAAGCCAGCATAATCACAAGGAACAAAAAAGGGATATTAAAGAAACACTTATAAATTAAGTGCTGTCAAAGATGTGTGTGTGGGTTTAAGGCTGTCCATTTTATGGATATTATGTCTCATCATTTAAACTCTAGGTTAAATATCAGAACAAATCACTCTTTTGCAGGAAATAATAGAAAAACAAAGAAATGTAACTTAAGCACAATTCAATTAGATGCAAGGGAATTGAGCACCTCAATTCTTAATGAAATTAATGATCTTTTATAATCACAAATGGCCAGACCTTAATTTTACTTGCTATTTAAAAGATGACACCTAGAGTAAAGTCATGTCCCATAAACCATTAAGTGTCTCTGGGATTCAGGAAAGACTGGCCCTTCCTGGATTAGTAAGAGAGTGTCTTGACACACCTTTAATACTTCCAATACCAAGACAGCTCAATTATGACTGCAAGATTTTGATTAAAAGGTAAGTGGAGCATCCCAAAGCCAAATGAGATCAAGCAAAGGGCTCTCATTAGCTTCAGTGGAATATGGCATCTGCCTAAAAGTCTCATCAACAGCCATTGTCATAGGCAGTTATTTTGAATTTTTACAGACTTGGTTATATATAAGTCCAAAATAACAGAGGAATGATTTTAAAATTATGTTAAACTTAGTTAAATATTAAAAAAGTTTTTCCTTACGTCTAAGAAAAACCTACATCTCCCTGCAACCCCTTTACCTTTTGTTAACCATCTGTAGAATATCTTATTTTTCTCCTTTCCCCAGATATCTTTTATCAGTTTTATGCCTATTATCTCACCTATTTAAGGGCTTTTCAGAAAGAATTTGAAATAATACATTTTAAAAATCTATTTGAATTTTCTTCAAAACAGAAATCTTTCCACCAGCAACTGAGTTAGTATTGACTTCCAAAAAAATTATTCTCACAGAAAGAAAGATAAATTTCCACTGTCTGAGAAATAGCTGAGAAATAATAGTCTGAGGAGGTTAATAAGTTGGGAAAGTCACCCCAAATTTTAGTTACTGAAGCTGGGAGGACAGGGATTCTTGTGCAATATAGGATTGCACAAAAGGAAGAGGTCAAGTATCCTGGGATTTTGATTTCACCCAAATAAATACTGACTGACTCGTGGCATTGACTTCCAAGCTTGTACAAATAGATGTAAAATGAAAAAGTGAATGAAGCAATATTAGAAATGTCAGTGTATCAGTGCTAGAACAATAGCAGTATTTTGGCAAAACTTCTACCCTATTTTGCAAACCCTGTAAGCTTTCTGAGCTGAGCAATGATTATTTCTTCATATCCCCTCATTATAACTTTCCTACAAATAGTTCTTGACAGTAGAGTCATTATCCCAAACTTCTAGAATACAAAAAATAACATATATTGAGAGACTTTTATTCTTTCTGTGTGACCCTCACATTATAACCAAATGGTAGATGACTGCATTTTTCCTGCTAAAGGGCTGGGAAGATGTAGCCCATACTGACTTAATCTGAGCTTGATGAAGTGGTTTGTATTTGAGATAACAAGATTAGATTATCACAGTTTATTAGTTTAAAGTCTTTCTGACAGAGCCTTGTGTTACCTGGTATTAAACCATGAATCATCTCTGCGTGCATTCCACGGGCCGGGTTCTCCCCTGGCATAAAATGACACAACCCCACTGATGTCCTCAGAGCTGCCCTTGCCAACCCCAGCTGAGGATCTGGCCCTTATCACACAATGTGTTATTGAAACATCAGTCTTTAGGGCGTTCACCAGCTTGATCTACCTCACCAGTCCTGGTTACTCATGCCCTGGGGGTAGCAGTGGTAATCTCCATTCAATCTGTACTTCTGGAATGGAATTGTTTGGAAATAATCCTTTCAGCTGCACACCTTGTTTTGGGAGCTTTGCCAAGACGCTTCTTGCTCTGTTTTGAAATAAGGACTCACATCTCTACTGAGATTTTGGCTCTATTCCCTGTTGCAGAATTTTCAGAAAGTTATTAGGTGCATCATTACCCCATTTCATTTCCTGGCTGCTCTGACTACTACCCTCCTAATTTTACACGGAAGCCACCAAGATCTTTTTCCTCAGCCCTCTCCCTGAGTACCTGATCCAAATCCCACTGAACTCCATTCAATGTTTCCCAGCAAACTTTCTCAGATTCCTAAGAGAAAATAAAGAAAAACGTCTCAAGTTTTTGATCATGAAATCTCTCATGCCACGGGTTGAGATGCTGGAGTGGAGCACAGAAAGGCAACAGGGAGATGAGATTTTCATTACTGCAATGTCTTCTGCAGGTTTTCCTCTGCCTCTGTACCTGCAGGAAGAAAATCTCTTGGAAAGCACCTGGTTATGGACTTTTTGTTACCAATTGGATCATAGTGCTTCATGCTGAAAATGTGACACTGACATCACTGAAAACGTTCTTCAGGTTGCTCAGGTTCATGATTTTCAAGGAGAGAGAAGATTCTGAAGAAGTGAAAAAACTATTTGAGGAGATCTCTAAGTTTGCTGTGGGTCTCTGCAGCTCTTCCATAATACACGAGTGGGGTACCATGCTGATTCATATTTCTGCATTCTCTGTGTTCAGCCTCATAGAGTGCCTTGTTAGGACCAAGAGCAGGAGAAAAGATGAACACACAGACAGTTTTCCATGACTCATGCACATGGTTTATTCTTTGGATTGAAGCAGTTGGCTAAAAAAGGAGATTTTTCTAGACAGGGAAAAACTGAGTGTGCTGGGAGCATCTTCCATCCAAATTTGCATACTTTTGAATGCTGATTAAGTCTGATCTTCCTGAACACACACAAAAATCAAATAATAGGAGATGTCTCCTTTGACTCAGCCAATGTCTTGAACTCTGGTAAATAATCTCACTCTCTCTTTTCTGGACTTCTGCCCCATGTCTGTATGTCCTCTGCTTCCCTCTCCTCTCTCCCTGGCCAGGCACTTACCTGTGTGTTTGGGTGATGACATATTTCTTGGCTTTGATTTGGAGACTGCTGTAGCCTCATAAGTGACTGTAAGTGCTTCTCTTCAGAATGAAGGGCAGCTGTTACACCTCGGGCCTCGATAACACTTTGTCCAGCCAGCCCCAACTTCTTCATCACCTCATTGAGCCACCACTGGTTCTCAACACTCTGTTGGCTTGTCCTCTGGACCCCCACATCCTTCTGAGTCTGCTCCTTTCCTCTTCTCCCATTGCTCTGGTACTTCCTTCATCTCAAACAGACACAGAAGTACTCATGAACAATGCCACTGACATCCCTTTCAGGTCTTAGAACCTGACTGTATTTGGGATGGAGATTGCTGTTGTTTCAGCTGTTTGGTTCCATGTTACTACTTGCAATATTCGTTTCAAGTAGTGGACAGTTTTAACTCCCAGAAGCTGACCTGATTTTTTGCAGTTTCTTTGCTCATACAGACTAACAGCTTGGATGCCTGCTTGGTTCTGAGCAACAGAATCTGCCCCATGTGACACCAGGTGTTTTCTCTGAAGTTATTCTCCTCACTGTCAATGGTCTTCAATAGAGAACCTCCCAAAAGAAAAGCAGGCAAAAAAGCACCCATCAGAAACCGTGTGTGCTTGGTCCTGAAGCAGATCAGGAACAAAATTAGGTTGAACTTTTTGCCTCTGACTTGACAGACACTTATTAGAGGGCCTATCAGAGAAGGCAGAGATGAATGGGAGAAGGATTTCTAGAACAGTAGAAGAATTCCTACTCTAAAAACTCTTTTTAGGGGAACAGCACTAGTTCTTCGAAGAAAGGAATGGCTCTGCTGCCAGAGGTTTCAGAATATTAATTATCCAGTTTTTGCCAAGTGTTTGGAAACAGAACCATGGAATAGTTTGTGTTGGAGAGACCTTTAAAGGTCATTCAGTGTGAGTCCCCTGCTGTGAGCAGAGACATCTGTAATTCCAACAGGTTGTTCAGACTCCTGTCCAAGCTCACCTTTAATGTTTCCAGGGATGAGGCTTCTGCCACTGCCAGAGACTCAGCTCTGGGAAATCACTTGGGAATCCTCTCCCTGACCTCAGCTCCTATCTAAACCAGATTCCAACAGAGAATTTAAAAGATTTCTTCAGGAAAGTATCAGAAACAGTTTCAATTCAGTGCTGGGAAATGAGACACTCTGCACTAACAGATTTAATATTCGTCTTGTCACATACTAGGTTGCCCTACTGATCTTTGAGCTGCTCACACAAAAAACATCCTATTGAGTTTCTGCTGAAATCTCTTGAATGCTCAGCAGCACAACCATACAGAGGAATATACAGAACAGGAAATTATTTTTTCCCCTAAATTTTGATGCACTGCTTACAGATAAAATGGCCAAATGTAGTAAATTTATGCTTACGAGCACATTAGATTGTATACTTACAAAAATATTAATCTTAGAAACTTTTTATTTGAAATTTCTGAATATTAAAACATAAATGAAATTTTGTTATCTATGTTTACTCAGCTATGCTTGAAATGCTGTTAAAGCTTCAGACTATTTAAACAGTAATACTTTGGATGACTAGTAAGCCTTCCAGGCTTCATGAGGGCTTTTTTCAGGCTCTTCATAGACATTAATTAAACCCATGAGAAACTCTGTGTTCTTGGTACTATTTAAACCTATTTTATACTACCTCACATACTACATCTAAGGTCAGACAGCAAATTAGTAACAAAACCAGTGTCAGAATTGGGATATCAGAATTCCTGAGACCTGCCTGAGCTATTGGACATTGTCTTCCACCAGACCATACCATGAGTCATAGAAAATAACTTTCTGTTGCTCAGAGAACCATCTGAGTACATTACTATTAACACTTATCAAAAAAGGCTGCATGAATGAGACTAAAGGAAAACATCCCAAACTTGTAAATGTGCTATTGACAGGCAATTTCATTAAATCTGGTTTCACTTTATTTGGGTTATTTATTCCATTTCATAAAAACCTTATCATAAAGATCTAAATCAGTGAAGAAAGACATTAAGCAATTCTTTATTACCTCT
Organism: Prinia subflava; assembly: GCF_021018805.1. Taxonomy (NCBI): domain Eukaryota; kingdom Metazoa; phylum Chordata; class Aves; order Passeriformes; family Cisticolidae; genus Prinia; species Prinia subflava. The sequence continues at coordinate 30,536,238 of NC_086252.1, forward strand.
GCTGGTCCATTAAAATAAATCACATCTATCCCTTCCCCTATTATTCCAGGGAATGCAAGGGCTGATGTATTTGGCATAATTGTTTTGGCATCCCAAGTTTATTCTCTCACTGCTGTTGTGCAAGTGCAATATTAAAGGAGTAATCATCTTTTTCTGTATGACCCATCACCACAGTATATAAGCAACATTCTGTCTGCTGATTTTGTAATATATAAACTTTTTAAAAATTTTATTGGCAATTTTATTGATAAAGACATGTCAGGCTGCACCCAGTTTATTCAAACACTGTAAGGTGTTCTCTAGATTTCTAATTTACTAACAATGATCATTTGTTACACTGACAACTTAGAAAAACAGATTACTTAGAAGTTATGATGGGGTAATTCTGCCTATTGGAGCCTCTGTAATGAATCACCATTTTCCCTCCCTCCCTTGACCTAATTTCAAAATCATATACCTGTGTAAAATATTGTGATGAGAATTGTGTCTAATTATCTTCTAAATTTTTCTTTTAATTGCTAGAAGGTTGCCCATTCTTGAATAAGGGAAGTTTTCATGATGTAATAGTGTTAGAGAGTCCTTGAAATCTAGATTAATTATTAGTTGTGTGGACTTCTGAGAGTTTTTGATGTATTCATTTGCATTCACAAAGATGGCTTTTTAATTAAAGAGAGTTTTTGAACTTATACAAATGAGCCTTTTGCAAATGTCCCTAGAAACGTGAAAAGTGTTAAAAGTGAGAAGAATTGAAATTTTCCTGAAACATTACCTCCTGCTGCAAACACTGAATGACCAAAAGCATTTGAAACTCCAGACCTCATGTCAGCAGCTCTAGAGGATCTCCAAGATCAGGCAGAATTATAAAAGCTTGTGCTTGTTTCAAATACCACAGAAATGGTTCTGTACAAAAGAGCAATGTCAGAATATCTGATTTCCATTTCAGCTTCCACCACAGCATATGTTTCTACCTTTACCTGCATGCTTATTTTTTCCTCTTTAGAAATTAGATCCTCTTTCCCAAGGACCCCAATGTTAAATGTTTCCTCATTGTAACTCTTATGATCCCTTGTTGCCACCTCAGACTTCTGGTTTTTCTTTCTTTTTCTTTGTTCGAGATCAAGAGAACAAACGGAAAACTCTCAGTCTCCAGGTCTGTTTCACAGATTTATAAATGGTACCATATTTCCTGTATTACAGCCATTCATAGTTCTTAATGCAGCCTAACATCTAATTTACAATTTTGACTGCTGTTACATACTGAATTTGAGCAGATGTCTTTACTGAGCTGTCCATAGTGATGCCTAAATCATTTTCCTCAGAAGTTCCCAGTGAATTTGGATCCCAGAGGAGTGAATATGTAGTTAATTTGTACATTCTAAAGTAAATTATTTTGTAAAGAAGTGGAATCTCATCTGACAGAATACTGCCTGATTTCCTACTTTTTGTGAGATTTACCCTGAGCCACTCACACATCTCTGCCAGGGCTGGCTGCCTAATTTTAATTTTTGAGCATGAGCATAACACCACCCCCTACCACAACTGTGGTTCTATTCCAGGACTGTGCCATGATGAGACTGGGACATTTAAACCGCCTCCTGTGGTCCTGTCTCCTCCACAAAACTGTAATCCAGACTTACAGGTGTCTTTAGTTTGGTTTTATGATGACTTTGAAAGTTTGTGTCACAGATATCCAGTGATCTTCCCATGTTTCCTCTCATTTAAGTCTTTGTGAGGGTGAATAAAACACATTTATTTGCATCTATTTCCCCCTATGCTTCTCTTGAAGACAAAGTAGTTCAGGGTGCCCACTATTATCTTCATAACTTTTTTTGGTGTGTTTAACCTGGCCATTACACTATATCTAGTATATAGTATATATACCATAGTATATCTATAGTATATATATAATATATACTACTATATAGTATAATACCCAGAACTAGCTACCTGGCCAAATGTGCTATATCCACTTAAAGCACATCCATTTCATGTTTCATTTCCAGAAGATTTAATGTTTGATCTAAATTTCCCTAAAACAACATAAATATTTGACTGGATCTGGGTAATTTTTTTTATTTTTACTGTTGTTCATGCTCTCTATATTCATTTTTTTTCTCTGATGCTGTCTAAACTTGATGATGTGCAAGCTACAGGGTAATGTAGGTATAAATCTTCCAATTGGTTGGAAAATAACATTAAATGCCCTTCTAGTTCCCATTCCTCTTCTATGTTTATTCATGTTTTCATTTTTGAAAGTGTTCCTTTTCTGTTTTGAGGCACTCAAATAATTAATTTCAGCCTCTGGTTACTTGTTTTTCCAATTTCTTGCAGTTCCTAGACATGGAACCATATATTCTCACCTACTAGAAACTTTTCCTTCGTTGCTTCACTTGGGGAAAAGTTTAATTTTCAAATTATATTTTCTGTTGCTTAAACAGACGGTTGTAACTTGGATTTTGACTGTTTCCTCCCTGGTAGCTTTCCTGCATTTGGTAGTGAAATGTGAACACTATCCATGGTTCTGTCAGTATTTCTTTAAACACATTCCGTGTTGATTTCCTTCCCCGAATTTTCTCTTTAGTATATTTATATGGACATAAACAAGGGGTTTTTTTTCTTCCCTTTCACATGCATACATATCTAGGTGTAAATTGTTTAAAAACCAGGTTGTGCTTATTCACACCATGACCACAGTGGCATTTAAGGTCTCACACTGTGGACCAGCTCCTGTCCTGCAGCAGAGGGGTTGTTCTGAGCACAGCACCTCCTGTCACCAAGCCATCCCCTTCCCTGGCCTTCTTCTAAGGCAGTGCTCAAACAGCTAAGCCAGGACACACAGAGACATTTGTTCTTTACCAAATTTTTTGTTGTCCTGCTTCCAGTGTTTTCCAGTGACGTGCAGCATTGGAATTGTTTCTACTGCAGTTTCTGCTGCTCTCAGTCTTGCTGTGAAATGGGAATTTTACCTATGAGGTTTCTGCATCGAGGCCTGCATGAAGACCTTGAGACCCCCTGAAGTTCTCCTTGAAAAACAAGAGGAAGAAAAGCACACACCTGAATGAATATTTAATAGCTGGCGAGTCAGGGCCCAGGAGATGAGACCCGGAGGTTCAAGTTGTGATTGTGTCTGCTTGTGAGGGGACCTCAAATGTGAACTTCTGACAGCTGGGTGAAAGATGCAGTCAACAGACTTGTGGAGTCTGTCTTAAAGCCACTTCTCTTTTTTGGAATAAAAGTAAAGATTATTGTTACAAAATGTGAGAGAGTTAATGATCACTGGTGCCATCACTAATTCGTCTTTCTCACTTTCTTTGAAAGCTTTATTCAAATTGATATTTTTCTGTGAAAGATTTTGCGTTCTCCAAGACAGACTTAAGTGGGAATATTAGAGTCTAAAAATTCCCCCAGATATTCAATTCCATGGAGCCATCTTTTTCTAACTTTCACAGGTGCATATCTGCACTTAGCTTCAGAAAACATTTTGCTTATGTGTTGAGTTGCAGACCCACCCATCCCTGATTTGAAATATAGATTTTGCTCATATACTTAGACCCACAGTTGGTGCTGAACCAAATTCCCTGATCTAGCACTTTTATTGTGTGTAGAATTCATCTGGTTTTAACATTTCCTCAAATCTTTGGTTTAAATAAATCTTCCCCAAATATTCTTGGTCTTCCTTGATGGCAGTCTGTTTTTATGTTGCTCAAAATGTAAACCATCCGTGCAATGTAAATGCAAACCTCCAGGCAATTGATTTTCTAATTTGTTTTCTCCCACACTGGAAACACAAGAACATGTACTTCATTTACATCTATTATTACTATATTATAGATATTGTTATTATTATTAACATTATTATTATTTACTCTGGGGGTGCTATGTACCCTCAGGCAGATACATTGTAAATTGAAACCAGATGTCCAGCGAGTTGATGGCACAGAGATTTCCAAGGACTGAAACCTTTTCCTAAATTTCACAATGCTGCAGACAAACCAACGTGAGCCCGTGTGACAAACAGGGAACAGACCACGGCAAGCCTGAAATAATGTCACATGTCACCTTGTGTTTACACAACACTCCCACTTTTCAGTTTTAAGTTTGCTCTTCAAACACAAAGTGAAAAAATAACAAAACAATTAGTGAAGGTAAGAGGCTACAGTAAGATTAGAAAATAGGGAAGGTACATTCGGAAGCCATTAACAGCCCAAAGCTACTAACTAAGGCTAGCTTTAAGACAGTCCCTCCTGGGAGGATACTTCAAAGATCCTCGAATAAAAAAGGCAATTTATTGGCCAAGTGATCTTCTTAGAGGCCCCAAATTTCCTACCCTGCCCATTTGTTTTCCATTCCTCTAAAATTTTAAAGTCACCTTTGCGATTGCTCAAGATCTGTGAGGATTTTTTTTTTAGAAATTACACTAACTGGCCTATTTTTACTCCCTTCTCTTTGCCCTCAAAGACTACGGAGCTCGGTGCCTAAAAATAATCGGGAGCGAGCGGCAGCCGGTGCTGTCCGGGTGGAATCGGGGGAGCTCCGTGCGCAGCCCGCGCCGAGCGCTCCCTGCGCTCCCCGGCCTCAGCACCGCCAGCAGCAGCAGCGGAATGTAGGGCACCAAGCAGCCCTGTGCGGCTATTTCCTACCCACACCGGGGCTCTCCTCTCCCCTCGGGCCCCCCGAGGCTGCCACGGCCTCAAATGTTGCAGCAGACTGAGGAGGAGCTGAACCAATCTCCCCGCAAAGCTCTCGCTGCGAGCCCGGGACTGATGGCAGCGTTTAGCACCTAAAGGCTGGCGTTGTTTTATGTTTGTGTTAGAAACAAAGTCACTGAAAGTGCAGGATCTGCAAAGACAAACACATAACTAGGAAGAGATGTGTGATCCCAGAGCGCTTCTTCGAATGAAGAAAGCTAATGTCTTAGTTTTCTGCAGCACTCTCAAAAATATTGCCGCCAGTACTTTGCCATCGAAAGAATGTGGCAAATTAAATGATGTAAAGGCAAGGGACTGTCCCCATGGTGCTTGGACATTGAGAGGAGCCCAAAGCAGCCGATGTGCTGGGTTACTGCAGTGCTCTGCCCCCCTGCAAGAGTCCCAGCCTGTGCTGTGTTGACTTTCTGCCTTCCCTATGTGGCCTTGAACATGTAGGAGAGAAAAAAGCATTATCTCCAAGACCTCCAGCTGGCAAGGAGGTGAAAAGCTATACTCAGTAAAAAAAAAATATGTATGTGCTTAATATTAACTCTGTGAATCTCACTAAATTTGCATGTGTTAAATGGTGACATTTTTATAGGACCATAGAGCACACTTAGAAGCTGAACGCTCTCAGCATAAACACAGACTCCTGTTATTCATGGGATTCATTTGCCCATATTTGTCAGAGCAGAAAATTAAGAAAAGTGTTAATTGAACTGTTTGAAATTGTTGTTTAACACTACAAGCTGCCAGGACATACAAATAGGCTAGACTTGAATCACGTTCCAAGTTGAAAATAATACAAATATCTGAGAGATGTACATGTGAATCAGGATATTAAGCCAATATTTTACTTCTGGAATTTTGGGTAGAAGGTGATGTTGGCAGGGAATAAAGAGTTCACAACCTGCCTTTCACCTGTATAACACAGTTTTTATTCTCATCATATCCTCCTCATGAGCAGGGAGGAACGGGTTATTAAAATATCCAGCCAGTATTTTCAATAGATATCTGTCAAAAATGGGATTTACACATAAGACAGTTGTAGAGAGATGGCAGATACAAGAGGTCACAAAGTGTTGAATCTTTTATGGATTAAGCCAAATTTATTTCCCAGACATCAAAAGATAGTTTCTGACTTTTCCATGCAATGTCTGTAATCTCTTATTTGTACATTCATGAGCTGCTGGAGCCCTCTGTGGCTGCTGATTCCTGCAGCTCAGGGGCCACAGCCCCACACAGGTTAGGAATGCCCCAGAGCCAGAAAATTCAGTCCCACTCGATATCTTTCAGCCTAAGTTCCACAAGCTATCTCCTCTTACAGGTGACTGAGGAGGAGGGGAACAAAGCAGGATCAGAAACAATGTGATGTCTCCTAATACCTGTCTTGGAAGCAGAATTTAAATGACATTTCAAATGAAGAAGAGAAAGATCCCCCTTGTCTAGTTTGTGCTGAATACTTTTCCCCATGCTCTTTCTCATGTTTAATTTTTAGTCATTTGCACTCTGATAGAGATCAAAGACTTCTGTCAAAATACAGCTTGCACTGAAGTAGGTATTTTGCAAACATACAGGGAGATATTTTCCTCCCCTGGTGTATCAAAATTTAAAACTGGTCTGAAATGACTTGTGAAAGGAGTGATTCCTACAGACTTCTGCTTCTTGATTGCTTGTACTTTTAAAAGAATTAAAGTAAAATAGTCTATTTTCACTTTGTGTGTCTATAAAATGCACCTTATAACCCTTGACTTGCAGAGACACTTAGCAGCAACAAGCAAACATAGGAATGATAATTCATAAATTGTTACAAAAATAAACAGTGAGCAGGTTCAAAAGATCTGAGCTGACATTGCATGACAAGATGCTTTTTTCCTGCTAGAAGGCATTTTATGTCAGAGAAACATTCAGTAGCTTTTATAGTTTTATCTGAATGAAATGAGAAAATAAGTTAAAGGTTTTTTTAGGAAACCAGGTGACAACTCCAAAACAAATACATGTAAAAATGAAGGGATTTCTTAAAGCATTCAGGAGTGGAGTCCTCCTATATCTCTATATCATTTTATCTGCATGAAGGGAAGATCATTTGCAGGTTGGCAGCAAGGAATTGTAACCTCAGGAGAAGGGAATCTCTCCTCCCCCAACCAAAGAGAAATATCATCTGATCTGTTAGCACTTCAAGTCTCCCTGTTTTCTAAACAAGTTCAGGTGTGTATCTTTAACAACAAAAAGATAAATCCAATAGGTACATTTTAAGACCAAATCAACCTTGGCTTCTCAAGGTGAAAGGAGGACATATTTCTGCTAGGACAGCCGTCTGTAACACCAATAAAACATTTTAGAGATGTTGTGTGTCCATTTACCAAAACCAAACAAGTGCATGACCAGAGGGACTCTGCTCTAGCTGAAAGATTTTTCTGTCCAAATTATTCTTCTGTTTGCATCTATAATCACCCTTGAGCCCACTTTTCCTCAGCTTCTGAGAGATGCTGCCTCAAACCCCCACCACTGGAGAGGCCCATGAGTCAGAGGAGGATTCTGTCTCCCCTCTCACATCCTTGAACTTTATCCCCATGGCATGGACAGCAACCAGGATGGTCCCACGGCTGCCACCAGCAGCAGCTGGACATTGTCCTGGCACAGCCACGAGCAGCACACGTGCTCCTGCAGGCAGCACACTGGGAATCCCCAGCAGCCCTTATCCCTCAGAAACCAGCACATCCTACCCTCCTTGTTGTGGCCATTCCTCCTCAAAAGCTGACACTTCTCCCTCAAAAGCACATTTGCCACTTCAAATCTGTTTCCCCACAGGACTTTTTGCTTTATCATAACAATCTATTAACATTTTGCTGGACTGCCATGTATTGTCCAGGCTCTTTTACGCAGGCCGGGGAAAAAAAAATCCTCCACCTTTCCATTTCAGACCCTTATTTCTCTGTCTGCAAAAATTCCCCAAGAGAATGTTGCTTTTATATGTTGCTGTATATTTTTATCTTGCCCTTTTACACTCAACAAATTGCTGCCCCCTCCCTATGCCACCTGTTCTCACCTCTGGCCAGCACTTCCTTCAGTTTTTAATTACCATTTCACTTACCTGTTATGACTCTATGCAGAATCACTGACACTGGAAAACACGCTGCACGTTGCTCTCTTGTCATTGAGATGCTGGCTAGACTGGTGGTTGTCTTGGCCATGGGGACAGGATTCCACTCAGAGACCCTAAGCAATTATCTTTCTTCTTCCCCTTTGAGGTTGAAGCATAGTATTGGTAATTAAATTCATACTTCTGTTTGTTGTGGTTTTTTTCCTATATGTTCCCATTTCCCAGAAACCTTCGGCAAAGGATTTTCTGCCGGGATGAGGAAGAAGGATCTGAGGCTGGTTTGGCTTAACTGTGGAATACAATCTGGATTTAACAGTTACATTGTGAATCCTTATGTATTTTTATTTTTTATTAAAAAAAAAGGCACTAGATGTTTTGCTGAGCAGTTGAGAATTTATTAGGTCACATGCACAGTTTGCTACCCAGAACCTGCCTGGAATTATTTTTTTCCAGGGCAAGATATTCAAAGATTAAAAATGAATTCCTGGCTGAAGCCATCAAGAAGTGGACAGGGAGAAGGGAAATCCCCTGGGATGGGTCCCCTTGGCTGGAATCACAAGCTCTGTTTCCCACTTGGCCAGCCAGGCACTCTTCTCTCTTTTGCATTTCTGGGCCTTGTTTCCTGCCACACACTACAAACCTCAAGTAAACAAATCTCACTCCCAGCATTTCAGGTCATTGCCAAGCTCTTGTGCTGTGAGCTGCCAGCCCCTATCTGAGTTCTCAACTGCACAGGCCCTCTTCTCCCTGCCAGACCGCATTTTTCTGTACAGACGTGCCATCTCCCTCCACCACTTCCCATTTGTTTGTCTCTGAAGCCATTCATTATTTCCCCATTTTGTTTCACTGCAGAGGTCCAATCCAAGGCCCATTGAAATGATTCCATCAGCTTCAATGGGATTTGAATCAGACCCAACGTCTTTGTGTCTTTCAGGCATCCTTAGCTGCCTCTGGGTCAATATTTTTTCTCTTTTTCCCTCCCCTTTTCATTCAGCAATGTGGAATATGCCATGGAATCTCTTCTATCCTGCATGGCCCACCCATGCTGGCAAAGATATCTGGGGATATTTGGGGGCCAGCAAGACAGAGGAGCTGGAAGAAGATGTAGAAATTGTAGTGCACAAACCTTGGCTGGAGGTAGAACCACCTTTCAAAAGGTTTGATATTTTTCAATTTACTTTTAAGATGGCTCTCATATTTGGCAATATTTCTTGGGTTTTGCCACAGTTTTGTGTAAATTAAACAATCGTCAGCTGCACAGAAGATGCAAACTAGATGAATGGTGCCTTAGATTGCTGCTGAAGGGTGAAAGTTTCACAGATATGCTGTGGAAGAGGGCAGACTTGGATGGTGTACTGTAATCAAAAAGACTTTGGAGATTTACAGAAGGTAGATATTTGTCCCCGAAAATATAAATCCAAATAAATAAATAAATAAATTAAAATATGATTCAGACCTTTGAAAAAAGAAACTTTATTTGCAGTCATAGGTGCAGCTCACAGTGGTTTTTTGGTTTTTTTTTCTGAATTTCACAAAAGATTTTTACATCTCTTTTAGCAAAGTAACACTCCAGATGCAGGAACTGGTTTTGGCCTGCCTCCATAAAACATAGTTAAGAATTTTCACCTCTGCTAAATGCCTTTTTCCTACCACAGACATTTTCCCCTCACACTGAAGACTTATCTACGTTTCAAGCACCCTCCTCTGCCACAGCTGTTTGTTTGTTTATGGCAAGATCATCTTTAATTGGTAGCCTAAAGCCTTTGTGTTTATCTTTGGCACTATCATTTCCCCCTACCTGCTGTGCTGACAGCCCTTGTGCATTGTTCAGGTCCAAGCCCTTGTCCCACCCCTCCAAGGGCAGGGATGAGCTGCTGGGACAGGCTGGGTGTACTTGTACCATGAGCAGCCAGGAGAGCACATCCAGGAGCAAAATTCACCCTTTTTGCAATGATTTTTCTATCCAGGAGCAAACTTCACCCCTTTTGCAATGCTTTTCCTCTGGTCTAAGAGGTGGAGCAGGTATTTTCCCATGACAGAGGCGCTCATAATTTGAAGTTTTAATTTCATCATTCCTGCAAATACTGGGGCTGTCTGGGATGCAGTAAACACCCTCCAGTGTGTGACTGCTCCAAGCCCCACTGAAGTCAGCAGGGGTCTTTCTGAACTATTGAATTGCAGACTTTCCTCAGGGTTGTGTACAATGCCACAGACTTAATTACCATGTTCCTGGCTGGATAAATATGCAAATGGACTTTTCAGCTGGAGGGCCTTAAAATACAGGTTGGCCACATGGCAACTAATGACTTGATTTGGGCTATATGCAAACATTTGCCAGCCAAAGGCCTCCTCCTATTCCCATGGAAGCAAAAGGCACAATTATTACCATCTCCAGGGAAAGCACGACTCAGATGCCTTCTTTAAATAGTGGTCCGTGTTTCCAAGCAGCTCAAATCTGTCAGCAGCCTTTCCTCAGCCTTCCCTTCCCCTTCTCTCCCTGATCTGCTGTGATAAGAAAATGTTCACGACACAGATTTTATCACAAAGGGTAGAGATTTATGCATCTGCAGGTTTCACAGCTGCAGGGCAGGCATCTTGATACAAAAGCAGCTCCAGCTATATTCAACACATGGGTTGTTTTCACAAAGAAGTGGGAGCCTTTCCCCAGAAGGAGGAAATCAGCATCTTAAATTTACCAACACAACCTCAGCAGCACCATACCACCCTGCACTTTCTCTTAAGGTGCTGAGCACGAATTCAGGCTCTCTCAAATCATTAAAGCTAATTTGTATGGCCGATGGTGAAGGGCAAGAGAAGATTCAGCCTCACAAAGCTTGGCTTGCTGACTCAGCTCCATGGGGCTCCAAGGCCAGCTGTAAGCAGACTTGGAAAATCAGCTTCTGTTATGGGATAAAAACATCTGCTGGAAACCTGATGTCCCTAATAACTCACAATTCCCATGCTGTATATATTGGCATTCATAGTCTATTTTTGACTTTTTTTTTCCTATCAAAGAGCTGCAGTCAATAAGGCACCAATTTCAGTCACAAGCTTTTGAGAAGGCTCGTATTCAGAGACACAAACTGTGACTGGTGCATGGCTGCAGGAGCTCAGTGCAGTATTTTTCAACAGTGCAAGAAAGCCTGGAGTGTGCCAGTAATGGCTTCACACCTTCTCCTGAGGGGCACCACAGCACGGGCAGGAACAGTGAAACAGCAGCAGGAATGAGGAGAAAAGGCCATTTCTTCACTGCTGCCGTGGGGGCTTTGCTGTGGTGTGATGGAGGAGTGGCACAGCTGAGGGAGTGGCAGTGAGAGGTGGGTGACAGGAACTTCTGGGCATCACACTTATCTGGAGGAAAACACTGATGGGACAGGATCTGCCAGCTTGTCACCAAGAGCTCTGCAATGCTCTGTGCCAAGATACAAGGCAGAATATTAGAATTCACCAAGGTACAGACCCGTGGTTCTAAATGTCTAATTTTGTGCTGGTACTTTCTCTCTTATTTTTGTGAGTGCCTGCAATCAAACACTTCTGATTTTGATCAAAGCTTTCCTTTGGCAGAAAAATATTTGGAAATTATCCAAATATGAAAGCAAATGATACCACTTTTTAATACAAAGTGGAATACTGTGAGTCCCTTCTGACTAGAAGGTTGAAAAGGGCAGAAGTTTGATAGTGCTGCTCCATTCATATCTGTGAATCAGCAATTAAGGGATCATAATAAAATACAGAAAAATAAGTTATTTGTAGTTTGCCTCTTAAATTACTCCAATTTGTGTCAGCAACGACATCTAAAATAGAGGTTTGAAAACATGAGAGCAACTGTATTACAGCAACCATGCAGTGTGCATTCCAAAGAAATGACAAAACCTGGCTGCAGCATTTGACGCCACAAAAATACCCTGGGAAAGGAGAAAGGTTCAGTGGACAGAGCAACAGACAATATGAAATGATCCAGAAATGCAACCAATTGATCTCTATTAATTCCACTTTCCCCCCCTCTGTGTACTTACTCCATAGCAGTTCACAACACTAATCAGGCAGAGGGGCATTGATAAGCAGAGGTGGATGACAAACAAAAGAATATAATATATTAGACACACAGAGATTAAAAGGAGTCAACAGTCTAAGAGTAAAGTAATAGTGTGTGTTCATGTGTGTGCCAGCATGGATGCATGTGTAAGGGTGCATTAAAAAAGAAATCTATTCTTTCATCTTTAATATTACATTGGTAAAAAAAATAAATTCAATCGTGGTTTTACCAAAGTACTTGGATTGTTAATTCAGAATCTAAAAAACACTATGTGCATAAAAGTATACTTCTTTCCTTGACAATACTGTTGAGAATAATTGATATTTATGGAAGAAAAGAGTTTTAGATGATCATAGGAGGATAATGTAATTTATATCCAGTCAATGAGAAGACAAGGAGAGGAAAGCTGAAGGAAGCTAGTGCTGGTGAAAGTTTGTTTTATTTTTGTGAAGTTGTTGAGAACCATACAGGGTGTCTGCCATGCATTAACCTGTTTGGATGAAGATTCACAGCAGGTTGCTTCAGTATATTGGTGTCCTCTGCAAATCATCTGGACAGCTGGGACCATGAAATTTACCCAGATTCAAAAAAAGTTGACCCTCACCAAACCTCGGTGCCCTCTAAGGCCATATGTGCAGACCACTTCACATTTTGCACTTGTTTTGTCACTGTGGAATGACAAAAATGCTCTTGTCAAGTGGACATGAGATTTTCAGGTCCTTCCACACAGAAAACATGTCAGCAAAACTTGTCAGATGTTTTTTAACTACAGCATTATAGACACATTTTCCCTTTGTTTTCAGTGTAATCTTCTGTACCATGAAATAAATAAATAAAGACAAGACAAAAGCCTGTTTGACTCAATTTTGTGCTTCTGAACCAAGTATAATCCCACCAGTTTGGTTCCATCATTTGTAGTAAACTATTCACTAATCTAAGACAGGTGCCCCTGGGTGTTAACATTTAGTCTCCTAGTAGAAAAGTGGGTGCAAAGTTAAACCACATGTTCTACTTATAAATAAGTGAGGTGTGATTAGGCAAAGTCTTTAAAACACGGGCTCAGACACACACACACATGCACATGGACACAGAGTTTGCAAGGAAAAGATGCTGACACTTGCAGGCTGTGTAGTGCAGTTATGGTCTGGACTTAACCCTTTGCCAGGTGGATCACTCTGCAGAAATCTGAGGGGCAGGAGGTTATGTTGAGCTCATTACTGTGGACAGCTTTTAAAACAAAAGCCATAATATGGACATTCCTGGGATGATATGTTTCGTTCATATTTGCCCACTGCTAGGCTGTGTGAAGAGCTTTGTTTACAGGAAATTTTGCAGCTTCTTAGAGTGTTATCTGTACAAAAAATAAATAAACATGTAAATTAAAAAAATATGTGTAAAACTGCTTTAATTTTCATGAGCCTCCTCTAATCAGCTGAACTTTTACTGATAGGAGGAAAAAGTCTAGAAAAAGTCCACCAACTCTCTAAAAATTGCTTTTAATGCCATTTCAGGTGGAAATGAATGGCTAAAACCTGGAGCAAAAGCTGCAGCAACCCAGCAATTCAAGAACTGTGCTCACCGTATACTCCTTTTTGTGCAAAATTATTGTCAAAGGCTTCCAGTTCTGATTTCTGCTTTATTTTCTCAGGGGATTAAGGCTGTTACCGTGTGGGTGAGTTACAGAGCAGTTGGGACTCCTGGCCAAGATGTCACCGCGCAACATCCAGGAACCTGCTTCCAAAATACAGGGGGGACAGAAAACTCTTCTTGGCTTTGAATTAATTATTGAATACAATCTGACATTATTTGAAGAAGCAAAGCACAGGAAATATAATCAATTATTTCTGCAAGAATACATTTGAGGCTCAAGTTGCAAATGTTAGGAAAGAAGATTTTTTTTTAAAAAAAATTGAAAACAGTTATTGCAGTACTGCTGGTAGCTTTAAAGTCTGAACCATCATAGATCTGGGTGTCTTCAAACGTTGGCAAAAGAGCAATGGAAAATTAATGATGCAGTATTTCAACAGAGATGTTCACATCATCCGTTATTCGAGGATCACAGCATTCCAGAGAAATGAACAGCTTATCCTCGTTTTACAGACAACCAGACAGGGAATTTCCGTGGCTCACCTACGACTACTCAGCCTCATGGTGACACTGCTGTGGGTAGAGCAGCTTAATATCTGCTTTCATGTCCACCTGTACCAATTGTAGGCACACAAGGAGCTACTGCAGCATATCCTAGGCTTTCCAGTGCTGAATTGTTTGCATCTGTGCTTGAAGCCTTGTTTCACAATAAAGCTATTAAAATTTAAATATTCCCTCACCCTTCAAAATTGAGTACTAAAACAATACTTTTTAGGTGTAAAGAGAAACTTCACTTATTTTTGAACTCAATACACATTTTTATAAAGTCTTATTACAAAACAAGAGAGAGTTTGATCTACGAAGGGAGATGAAATTTTTTATCAGTAGTGAATATGAATATCCTTTAGGAATAACTATGATATAAAAAAAGAAGATTTTAATGATACTATACCAGATGTAGCGTGCCTGTAATATGCTTCAGAAAGCCTTACAGATGATGTAGGAAGCAAAATAAAATTGTTACATCAAAATTGTGAAATGGAAATTCACTAAAACTGATCTTTTCCAATTAATTTTCATTGGAAATTGAAAACATACTTTCTTTTGCTTCAAATCTGAGAAACACCTACTAGAAAGCTGAGTCATCTCATGAAATTCAAATGTAGTCATCACTACTTATCCATCCTCACTAAGTACACCTAAGACCTTGGAGCACAAGCACACCTCTGCTTGCCAAAAGAAATATTTCTCCCTCCCTGAATGAGGAGACTGCAGTGCTCTGCAGTTCAGATTATTGCCACCTCCCTCCACTGTGCTGAAAAGGAGCTGGAGTGGACCACGGAGCTCTGTAAGAGAGAGAAATTAATTCCAAGAGCGCAAATGAAGCCTAAACAAGATCTATGAAATATGGATCTATTACAGATGGGTGGGGTTTTCTTCAAGCACAGTTTCGGATTTTCACCCCTCTCCTCCTCCTATCACATGTTGCTTGTTTTAGTGGTTGGCAGGAGGGAGGGGGAGAGGAACTAGCAACATGTGTGCCTATCATCACCCTGACCACTGTGCTTGTACATCTAACTCGCTCCCCTGTGCTTTGTCTGCTTTCTGTCTTTATCCTGCTCCATCCTGTGAGCACTCCCGAGCCTGTGAGCTCTGCCTGGGCCGCCCTCAGCTGCAGAGCAAAGCTGCAGGCACCATGCTCACAACATGGAACCCTCTCTTTATTCCCCTCAGAGAGCTTTGTCCTGCCTCTAGTCTGGTGCAAGAAGAACAGGGACTAAAGCAATCTCCTCTCTCCTTCATCAAAGCCAACAAACCAACAGCTCTTCCTTCTGGCACATCAGTACAAGAGATATCTGCCTTAGAACACAGGGTTTTGGGGCAGAGTAGAAGGAAAGAAGGAGAAAACACAGGAAATAGCAGGGTTGGAAGATAGATTCTGCCTCTTGTAACTTTTCTATTGACGAAAAGTGGGGTGGGGGAAGTGTTAAAGTGACTGGAGGGGGATCAGGCTGCAGCTCTGCAGGAGACACCCACATCAAATCTTCTCTCTCCTGCCTTGGCCCCAAGAGTGAAACGAGCTCCAGGAATTTTTGTTGCAAAAAAAATTACATCTTACTATAACTGTGCAACACCACACAACAAGATGGATCCATGAAACAACACAAGAAATGTTAAAATGGAAGTAATTATCTGTTTCACTGAGGCTAAACTGACAGAGCCCTCCCTTGCATTCTAATTTAGTAAAATTCATCTGCTCGTACAGCCTGTACCAAGGTGCCCATACTAAACGGGCCAAGGATCAGTAATGGGCAGGTCCTCTAAAAGTCACTTTAAATGCACAATTAAAATGTTCTGAGGATGTTTCCACTGAGCATGAAGAGGCCTTTTCTTAAGCAATGCTATTAATTGTTGTGATTACTAAAAACTTTCCAATTTATCTCATTAACAATTTAAAAAAATGTGTGTTTATCTAAGTATTTAATCAAAATAAGTGAAAAGAAATGTGAGAAAAATGACTGCTGGAAAAACAAGAACTAAGTCAGAAGTTTTCAGTTTTAAATTTTTATAATAATAAATTTTAAAAAAAGAAAAGAAAAAAAAAGTTACTAGTTTAGATAAGCATTACCAAAGTCCTGGTTCCCTGCCCTGATTTTCCTTTCTTCTAATGATCTAATACAAATATTATTAAGGTGCACACCAGCACCTTCCATGTGATGAACTGGGAGATCTTTCCTTGTAAGTTCATTAAGAATGGAGCCATTTGCCAGATGTCTGGTTCACAACAGAGAATATAAGAATATTTGTGCTACTTGGGGCTGGTTACTTAAATGACACACATTTCAACAAATCCTACACAAGCTGTATGCACAGGAACAAGAGGCCTGGATCACCAACAGAAAAACTCAAGAATGCAGGTTCACTGGAAAAGTCTTTCAAGAAGTGGAAAATAATTCATTTTCCAGAAAATAAGCTGTAAGTGCAGAAACACGGCTAAGATGTCAACATGGTTAATGGATAGAGAGGGCGAAAAGAGGTGGAGTTGGAAATTACTCCATAGGGCAATCATCTGAGGACCTACCTCCACAGGAATCAATGAGGCAATTGTGGATGTCTACCTTCATGAGCTCCCTGAGTTCTGTCACTGAAACCCTCAGGAGCTGAATTAAGTGCAGAGTAAGCACACAGGAACCATGGAGAGTTTAGAAGAGAAGCAGAGGACTCATCATCCCAGCCGTTCTTGAAATTAGACCACAAATATTTTATTACCTGAGAGACTGAAAGCAGAACATATGCAGCCATCCTGGCTGTGTACAAGCTTAGACAGAGAAACAAAGCTGCCTGAAGGGTTCAACCAGTGAGGGCTAACATTTATGCCTGGTCAGCAAACTGCTGGCAGATGTCAAGAAGAAACATGAGTGTATCTTTAAATGAAAAACAAATAGGCTGATGGGGACTGCCATCATGTTTGTGAGGATCCCTCCTTACTGAGCTCAGGCTGCACTAGCCCAGCATTTTGACTTCCACAGCTGAAAGGGTTCTGATGCCATAGCTGTTACACAAAGACCTTATTCCTATAGCACTATAAATGCAAATGATTGTGGAAGGATACTCAGAGAGGTTCAGTAATAATTCAAATCACAAATCCTTTTGCCATGCAACTCATATAATATGATATTTTTTATGGAAGCCCTTCTGCCCCTCCAGAAGGCATTAAATTGTTATTCATATTTCAGATTAAAAAATTCAGGAAGAGTATTAAAAGACAGGCAGTGATAGCAAGATAGATTCAAGGCATGTGTGTATGCTTCATGACTTCTATAGCAAGTGCTCCTGCTCTAGAAATATGAAAAGGAAGTCAACTGAACAGCATGAAAATGGATGTAAACATGGAATTAAAGAGATCAATCTCCAGAAGTACAATAGCATTTTTAAGGGAAGGGTGTGTAATTTGAACAAACACAGCTGAAGGCAAGAATTAGCACCATATGCATAATCACATAAATCAAGATAAATAAGATTGGTAGAATTACACATGATGCTTGTTTGCTGTGAAGAACAGTGAAATAGATAAACAAGGATGTCTCAGGCTTAGCAGGAATTGCTATGCTGAGTGGCAGCCTTGGTAGGCTGCTAGTGCATTTTAAATGCATTACTAAAGAAAATAATCATGGTACAAGAACCAGAGCTACTGAAACTTGGGCTACAGCGTTCCACTGATAGCCAGCAACATATGCAGGTGCAGGGGGAGACATGTTACTCTTAAACAGCTCATTCATTTTAAGTCTCAGTTCATTTGCCACTGAAAATATGAAAGCAGTACACTGGAGAGAAAAAAAATCTGTTAATGTGTGCATACCAGCTCTCCAACAAGCAGTCATATTTTAAAAGCTTGTTCATGTAGTTGTAAAGGTGGTAAAGTTTTGTTTTGGATCCTTCACTGGCATAAAGTAATGTGGTTTGATTTTTTTTAATGTGCTTGTTAATTGATTCCTAAAAGAAGTGTATTTTTATGCAGCTCTTGATCCTGAATTTGACCTAATGAACCCATAAGCATTAGAAAAACCCAGAGTGAGATCAGTCATTAATATTAAAACGCAGAGTCCAGCAAATTCAGAAAGAAGCTGATATATTCAGAAATGATGCTGTGCCACTGAGGAGGAACTGAGCCTCTCAGATAAAGTGTGCTGGGGCTCTGGGCCAGCGATGTGAGCACTGTGGTGCAACAGGAGCAGGTCTGCAGGGAGCAACACTCGGTTGCCAGTGAACACCAGGTGACTGAGGTTTGTTTTTTACCCTTTCTGTGAGCTGAATGTACACCCCCTGTGTACCCTACTCACGGGCTGTGACTGCCATTAATGGATGGAGTCCTCCAGCTTAGCTCCTCCCAGCAGAATTCCAGTTTATGTCCTCAGGGCTGCTCCACGCTGACCTGAAGCACAGGAGGTGAGGACAACCAGATTTACTTCCAGCACATGCTCTGGGAATACTGAAGAGAGAATCAGTCCTGTGAGTATGCAGAACCACTAAACAGAAAACAAGGTCTGCAAGCTTTTCTTTGAAGGTCCAGGTTCACTTCTTTCACTCAGAAGTTACGGATAATGGACAATGGGAAAGATGAGACCATCTAGGTAGGAATGTTATAATAATGTCTCTTCCATGTGGCTAATGAGAAAAGACATATGAAAAGATGTGTAAAGCATGAGTTAAGGGCAAAACACTGTTGACACAGCTAAATCTGGACTGATTTGGCTTTGGTTAGGTCTCCTCCAGCTGTCACAGAACAGCTGCTCTTCAGCATGACTGTATTTTCTACCTTTTTTTCAAGTGTAATACCATTAGCTCAGAAATTTTTCTGTTATTCTAGAAAAACAGAGGTCACACACTCATTAAGGAAATTTCTGGGGCTTTTTAAGGCTTCAGTTGACTCTTCAAAAGGAACTGCCTTCAGCATTATTAAATGCTTTCTTACACCCTGGTGTCTTTGATAGGAACCAAGATACTGTTCCTGTGAAGTTAAACCAAGAAACTTTGCTTTTGTCACCTTTAGCAGTTTTCAGAGGTCAAGTGCTTCAGGTTACAGTGCAAGAGCCTCCTTGCAGCTCTGGGCTGGGGTTGGAGGAGGCTGGGGATGGTACAGCAGAGCTCCCTCCATGTCTCACTTCCCCTGCAATTGTCAGAAAGAAAAAGAAAAAAGGAAAGAAAAGACGCAGGAGTGCAGAGATAAGAGGCAGAGCTCAGCTTTTCTTTGATCTCCTCCTCTGTTGCAGGCAGAGGAGATCAAAGAAAAGAGGCATAACAGAAAGCACGTGAGACGGGCATGCCTGCAAGAGGTTGTCACTTGGAGAGCCTTGGCTCTGACTTTGGGAGAATGTCTGCTTGGGAACACCACGTTTCATTCAGTGGGAGCTGCAGCAGCTGGGACAGAGGGCAGGGGACTTATTTTCACTCAGGGAGCACAGGGAGTGCAGCAGCCTTTCCTCCAGGCAGCCTCGCTGCTCACCGGTGGGCACCAGCAGTGAGCGCGACCTTTGCTGCATGGCCGTGATGGAATTAGGCTCAATCTGCACCAGCCTAATTCAGGCCAGACCCACTCTTGGAAGGTCTTTCTGGAATGGAAATATCCTTCCATTCTACTGCACAAGCAACTTGTGGCAACAAAACTCCACTGTCGATGTTATAACTTTTGTCTGGCTTCCAAACAAAGTCGGGTGGAAATGGCAATAGGGTGTTTTTACCAATTTACCTGCTTCAACACTGAAAGCTTTTTCTTGTGCCAGCCATGGATCACACCTCATTCTACCCTTGAACGAAACAATTATGCCAGAAAAGTCTGCTGTGAAGGCTTAAGAGGGAAAATGTGGTTCCATTTTATCACATTGGAGTTTTCTCATTAAACTTATTTGGACTGGGATTAGGCTATTAGAGAAAATTTAACCCCAAATGATTGGAATGAAGAGAAAACCAAATTAAAATATTCTCATATGCTACAAAGGAAACAGCCCCCAAAGAAATTATAGAACATATAAAAATGTATAGATTTATAGGGGAAAAGAGGTAAAATGGTAGAAGAATTCAGTAAGATATTCTAGTTGAAACAACAAAACCTGAAGCAAAAAAAAAAAAAAAAAAAAGCAAAAAAAAAAAAAAAAGAAAAAAATAGATTAAAATATTTGAAGTACTTTCTGTACTCAAATAATGCTTTTTTATTGTGAGGACCTGCACATGTATAATAATCCATAAATTAGAATTAATAGGCTTGTTGTAGAACTTAGATTTTAACAAGAGACTGTTGCTACATATAAATAAGCTTCAGGAGGAAAATTATGTCACTGTACTTGGGTTAGATATATATGTTTACTTATACTGAATATAGAAGTAATCAGTATGGGCTTTCTTTGCATGCTTGGCTCTTAAGTATTTTTATGACTCCAGAATCCTAGCTTATTTAGTAATTTTTGCTATTAATTGAATTTGCTCTTTTAAACTCCTTTTGTTTTTCCTCAAACTTTGTTTTGCCTTGAATTTTCTGGCTTTTTGAAGATGCTGAGTGTTCTTTAGGTTAATAGAAAGGGGATGAAAAGCTAAGACAGTTCTGTAGACACAGACTGCCTGCAGTTGGGGTGGCAGAGCAGTCTGGGAGCAGCCAGGAGACCCCAGGGGATGGCTCCAGGCATTTACAGCTTTACTTGTACCTCCTCCTTCCCCACCATCTAGAGTTATCACTCTCCTCCTTTCCATGTCTCTCTGTTTCCTTTTGATAACTTCTCTTTTCCTTCCTTCACTTTCTTTGCTCCTTCACAACTCTTCATTGTTTCTTGTTTCTAACCCGTTTTTATCTCACACCTTCTTGTGGTTTCTCCACAACCCCTCCCGGCTTCTCACACTACAGCAACTTCACTCAGCTTGACTCTTTCTTCCAGCCTCCAGAATTTGGGATTTGGTCTGTTTATAATTCAACAATCCTGTCTTAGCAATGTGTGGAATTATTCATTACACTCTCCCATCAATTCCCGAATTATTTTCATTAGCATTCTTCAGTTACTCAGGCTAGGCTGGACCAGAATGATAGATTTACCCTCCAGGGTGGGAGAGGAAGGACCTCCCTGCACATTCACATTTTTACCCTCCTGTGCTCCTGCCTTTTCTCTTTATCTCACCCTTTGCCTTTACTCCTGTTATCCTCATGTTAAGGCAACACAGACCCAACCCTTCTCCTCTCCCATCCAGCTTCTGCCACGACCTTTCTCTGTGTTGACAATGCTGGTTTCCTGTGTTTGGCACACCTATGCTGGACTCTCAGGTATCATGTGCTGCTCTTGGACTTCACAGTGCTTAATATTTTTGATAAATCAGTCCCATAATGGAATGAATTGGACATGCAGCTGAAGCATCCTTTGGCTGGACAAGTTAATCCTTAATACTATAGAAATGAAATATACCGTGAACTCAGATAACATATTGGTCAAAAAGAATAAAAAACACCCAGAGCTGGAAAGAAATAAATCCAAGCAGTTGAAGCCTTGTGTATTATGGAACTGTTTAGACACTGTGTTGATTTTTCAAAGAGTATAAACTAGCAGCCCTTTTGGCATTGAAACGTTTTAAGTAGCTTTTTATATGACAGTACCATGAGATATTCATTTGTCTGCGGCAGGCTGAAGGAAGGAATGACTGGATCTCCCAGACAGGAAGATATAAACAGACCTTGAAGAGGTCAGATGAATTAATGTTTCATAACAGCCTGAAGGGAGCTGTTGCAGAGAGGTTAAAGCTGGTTAAGCATTTTTCCCTATGGATCCAGAAGCAGAAGCCTAAACCTTACTCCAGACTCGTGTCAAAGGTTTTGCTAATTAATCCAGATGTAAATGGCTATTTAGTACTTTAGGCCAAGTAGGCACAGGCAGGTGGACAGAGCTAGCTGTATCACTGCTTGCATGCTGCCTCTGACTTAACTAGACTGACAGATTTGTGTTGGGTTACTGAAAAGAGAAAACCAGCTCTGGAGCATCCATGTCATCATCCAGCCCTCCATGGGATTGCTGTGCTTGGGGTCTCAGCAAAGCAAAGGACATGCAATGCTTTGGAGTCTAATCAATATTTCTCCTGGCTGGGAGCATTTCCCTAGTGCATATTTTAATCATTCCAGTTTGGAGAGTGATGAAATAATAGATTTTTTTCTAGAATTTATTGTAGGTTGGAAGAGAAAGGATGGTCAACAGTCAGACTGCCAATACTTGTAGCAAATTAAATCCACATTTTGGCTTAACATTTTAAAATATTTAGGAATACTAGTTTTCTGCCTCTTAACTCTATAAGAGGTTTCTAAAGAGCAAAAGAAAACTAAATTATCTTTTGATGCCAGCAAGCAATTGTAACAAATCTCGTCTTGCATAAATACACTTTCTGTTTTGCTTCCCAGGACTGCTTCAGCATTTTTCCAACATAGGGGTTTTATCTGTGAAGCAGAAAATACAGACTATTTTGTGGTGGGAAACATGCTAAAGTCAAGCAGCTGTGGCAATTTGAGACTATTTTCAAACACAGTCATCTTGCTTCTGCGTGTGCAGAACACGCAGTGCAACACATTTGACAATTTAAAGTTCCCTGCTCAACTGATTCTGCAATTTGTTTCCTTCTCAGCAGCAGCACGATGGGCTGGAAACCACCTATTGCAAAGTCTACAACACAAAGTCATACTAAGGGCTCAGGCTGCAAGAAGAAATGAATTCCTTCTCATGCAAATGCCTCCTGAAAGTCATAGGTCATCTAAACAAGCCTACTAATAATTACCACCACTTGATTTTTCACTTTGATATTGCACATGCAGCTCAAACTACTGGCGAGTTCAGTAGCTGTACAGTGGCTGATAAACTTGTAAATGTGTGCACCAAATTTGGGGGAAAAAAAATAGGTAGTTTCATTGATACTTTCTGTGCATCTGCGGTCCTTATGTTTGTGTTAAAACTGGACTCCAGGCTAAAAGATGAGCATGAAAGGAAATAATTATAAATTATCTGCATAAAATCTGCAACAAATTACCTATAAAACTATAACTATCTAAACAGGATGACATTTACTTTATAGGTTCATGACTTCCTTTCTTTAAAGTTAGCTAAGAAGAGAGCAAAGTAATTACAACTCTCTTTTGATTGATTAAACATGACATATATGCTAATATGAAAGTAACTTCTGTCCTTTGTTACCCAAGCTTCTGGTTTAAAGCAATTCTGAAGATAACAGATATAATCTCACCAGTGCTGCCATTTCTAACGTATATGCCAAGGAAGTAATTCCTCTGCCTTTTTTCTCCAACAGAGAAAGCATATTTTATCCTTCATGTTTCAAATTTCAGGTACAGAAGTCAGTTGATATTA
The DNA here is from genome assembly GCF_021018805.1 of Prinia subflava. Lineage (NCBI taxonomy): Eukaryota > Metazoa > Chordata > Aves > Passeriformes > Cisticolidae > Prinia > Prinia subflava. Next base: position 30,559,530 of record NC_086252.1, read on the forward strand.
CAGCCATAAATCCTCTGTTTCTTTGCCATTATATATCAGGAAAGCTCTGTGCCATCAGTAGAATAAATAATTCTGCCTTTTCACAAAGGTTGTCCCACTGATTTGAGGGAGATTATTTGACTGAATATGGTTTATGATATATAGTCCAGCAGGAAAAAAAGAAACACCTGCTAAATTTCACATGAAAGTACTACACACAGGAACAGTGTCCATCAGACTCACCTTCACGTAATTCTGTGTGGAGTACCAAGAGACTCTCATTGAAATTGGGGTTCATGGAATACAGGTTCCGTAAAGTTTTTTTGCTTCATAGTTTTTGCCTAAAATTAGATTTTATCTATCCTCCAATTCCTTGCCTTGATGCCTTTATGCTGCTGTTTCACTTTAATGTCAGCATAACACTCATATTCATGGTGTGGATGTATGCTCTCTTTGCCACCTCTCCTGTAAAAGGCACAGATTCAATTCCCTGAATTCTCTGAGGCTCTCCTTACAGGATGGATCCTCAGCTCTCTCATCATCTGCTTGTGTCCCTTCTTTTCATTCTCTGGTTCCATTCTGCTTTTTCTGTTGAAACCAAAACACAGCATGACACTCTAGCTGTGGTCACACTACTGTGAACAAAAATGAGCTTCAAACTCTCTGAACTTAGCAGAGACATCCCAAAAATACATTCACCAAATAGATGTGTTTTTCTTTTCCCAACACTGCATCATATTACATACTTAAATTAAACCCAGTGGACCAAATTCCTCTCTGGATTAAGTTTAGTAATGTCTGTGGAGTCCGGTGAGAGAGAATTTGGACCAATAGCTATTAAAATTTCCAGTTCCCTCCCTGAAGCAATGCTCTTTTACTGATATTAATATTCCCCTCCAGCTTATTAACTGCATGAAGAAACTTGGGAGGAAAGTGATCCCAGTATTCAGTTTCCTTCAGTTTTCAAGCACACACACTGCTCTGGCAGAGGTCTGTCCCTGTTCTATCCCACCCTCCCATTCCCCCAGGCCAGGAGGGTTCCTGACATTCAGGTTAATGCTGGGGCTGCAGCAGGTGGCTACCATGGAGGGAAAAGGGATTCTCTAGGAATATTGGTTTTGGAGATGATGATCCTCAAGGAATAGTACAGCAGGATGTCTGAGATTATTTCATGGCTTGGATCATGTACAAGATGGACAGGGACAAAATTTGCAGTGGGAGAGCAGCACAGCCTGGAGATGGAATGAGAGTGTGGGAGAAAGATGAGGGGATGTGGTAAAAAAGAAGGGTATTTCACAGGACAGGAACTCAGCTTTGCTTCCAAAGAAATCATAACATGCAACTCCAGAGGTACAAATCCAAAGTTCTTATGAAGTAGATGAAAATTTTGAAGAATAATCACAGAACTACAGAATATTCTGAGTTGGGAGGGGCCCACAAGTATCATTCCAGCTCTTAAATTAATGACCCATACAAGGATCAAATCCACAACTCTGGTGCTATTAACAGCATGCTCTAACCAGCTGGGGTACCCAGCAATTAAATATCTTTGCTTTTTAAAATGATATTTATAAATTTAAATAAACAGAGACTAGGCTTGAGCACAGCTCTTCACAAGATATTTCATACACACTGTCTTGGAGGTATCAGAGCAGCTTGCAGTATTTTTTGCCTAAAGGCAAGGTTAGGATACATGAGGGTTTTCTATTTGGTTCCTTCCTGCTGTATTTCTGTTTTTCTTGGCTGGCTCTCTACTGACACTGCCATGGTTCTGTGCTTGGTGTGTTACACCCGAGGGGTACAGCAAAGATGCAGCCTAAATTCATTGCCTGGAGAGCTGCAAACTGCTGAAAAAGGCTTCCAAGGAATACAAGCCTGTGGCTTGAAGTAGTCTTCTACTGGAAAAGTAGAAAGGAGGTTGGTAATAAAATTTTAGAAAAAACAAAGAATGTACTAGCAAAAAACAACAACAAAAACTTATTTCAGTTTCCACATTTTTCCTATTATTTCTTAAAATATAAGCAAAAATCACATAAAATAAATTAGTATTACCCAAACTACACTATTCACAGGGCTCTGTCTTAGATTAATAGATTTGACAGCAAAGGGGGAAGCTTTCACAAATAAGAAAAAATTTTTGTATTTATTTTTGCAGATGATCTACCTTGTATACTTGTTACAATCTGTAGCACTTAGAAATGGCACTGTAGTAACAGTGCCACAGAACTGCAGTGCTGATCCTTGCCTTCTGTACAGTATTGTATCTCTCAGGCCTCTCTTGGCACAGTGCTAATTTACACTAGTTAAAGATCCAGACCAGAGCAGTTTTCAGGAGGAGATGACGGATTCATGAAGTCTAAGTGACTGAATACAGAAGTAATTCATTAGCTCCATGCTATGTTTGAAAGCTTGACCAGAGTTGACTGCAAAGTACAGCATATGTAGGCTAAAAAAAAAAAAAAAAAAAAAAAAAAAGAAATGAAATGACTGAATAAAGTTTAGGAAAACTCATAGCTAATTTGGCTTGAATTTAATAATAGATCTGCAACTTTATTTTGGTGTGACTTGAAGTAATGCAAGAGGAAGAACAACATTCCTGCACTGACCATGCATTATGGTTTTCTGGAAGAAATGTATTGCATACCAATTTTGCTTTTCTTATATATTCACCAGATGAACTGCCTCTCTCAAGTGAGCTGGTTTTCAGCTAAGCTCATCTCTGCTGCAGAAGCAAGCACAGCTGTTTTCTAAGTTTCTATTTTGAGTTTAGCTATAGGTCCTTTTGACCATTAATAGCATGGAGCAAATCCTGCTGGAAAGTAGAAGCCATAAGAGCCTTAGAGAACCAGTGTGTGTGTGAGTTTATTTTGATTCCAGTCTGGGGTATCTGAATGCTACAATTCTCTGCTTTTCCAGTCTGCATTTAAATTTATATTGGTGATTTAAATACAAGGTCTTAATTATTACATAACTACCTAAACAAATAGTACATTAAATGATATTTCCTTGTTATAACACCTCCAGGTTTCTGGAAATCATTAATTAATTTACTGAACAATTTGCTTGCTTAGCTTCCACCTTCTCCATCCACATCTGCACTGGTGAGGCATCACTTAACTCATTTTCAACTTGTTTATTAGGAGCACCCACAAAAGGATTTCAGAAGTGACCCACTGTGAAGTGCTCACAGTCTTTGCGTAGATGAGCTGCCAGGCTTTGATCCTGGAAATTATTTGATCTCTTTTTATTTGGCCACTTCTCAATAATCTCTTCAGAACACTGCCAAAGGTGTTTTAAATTATTTTTTCCTTCTTTGTGAACAATGTGCCTGAAAAGCTCTAATACAGTAAGGAGGTATGTTTTTCTTTGCCAAGTAGACACTGTCTTTATTCTACTATGATTCCCATTTATTTATTTTTGTTTCACAATACCCCTGGCATTAAGAAAAGAAATTGGTGTTCAATTCCCAGGATCATCTGTAGCTCTCTTATTAAAGATAGTCACTGGTGATCAGCCACAGTAGTTGATTTTAATGAGCCTGAATTTTAGGGCTTTTAGCAGTTCAACCATTTCATTCTTAAGGTCCTCTGGAAGTCCTGGAAATATACTCTCCCATTTCAATAGCCAGTGGTTCTCTAATTCTTTCCTTCTGTTCAAGTATGTCCTCTGTTGCTATTTCAGCCTCTGACAATGCCTAATCTTTATTTCCAGAAAAGAGAAATTGTGTCACAAACATCATCTGTGGTGAAGACAAAGACGAATAAATAATTTAATCTTTCTGCATTGTCTGTGTAATCCTTAATTGCTCTCCTTAATCCCTGGTAGTCCAACAGACATCAAATCTTTTCAATGACTTTCTGGGCAACCCATCAAATCACTTTCACTGAGTGAAAAATCAAAATTTTGATTTTTTTCTATCAAATCGAATGTCACTTTAGTTAAGACACACATTGTGATTTGACATATGTCTTCACATTTTTCATAAGGAACTCACCATCATCTAGGTAAATCATTTTGTATGGACAGTCCCTATGTGATATTTAACTTGGACTGAAGACAGAGCAGGCCAAATTTTCTCTTATCACAAATTCTTCTAGATTTTTCTGCAATTAGCAATCCCATATGTTTTTCAGGTGGTGATTTCAAGGCCTTTTGTGGACATGGACAGACTTCATTACTTCTCATTTTTCAGGAAGGAGAAGGAGGGATGTGAAGAGGACCCTGGTGACACTTTGTCCTGCCCTGCTGGCACCACTGCTGGATCTCACCAGGGCTGCACCTGATCTCCTCTGCCTGAGGTCCCAGCATCACAGAACCTGACAAAGTGGCCATGTGCTTCTCCAAGATAACTCTTTTGGCAAAATGAGATGAAAACAAGTTACATTGCTTCTCAATAAGTGATAACATATTTTTTTCCCCTAGACAATTGTTAAGTATTTGTAGGCAGCACAGGAAAAAATGGAACAGAAAGACTACGCTCGAACTGCGTAGTCATAAATTACATGAAGTACGTTTCATTATAAAGCACTACATTTTTTCTAAACCTTTATGAATTCTCTCCATTTACCCTGGGGGGTTGTGATGTAAACTGACATCTTATTCTCTTCTCAAAAAAATTACCAGTATTCTCTTAGAATGTTTTGCCTGTAAATGTGAACGAGGAAATAACAGCAACAGAACACGCAACAGAAAAAAAGTTTTTTTTTTTTTCTTTAAGGGAAAGTGTAACATCTATATGGAAAAACTGAAAATGTTCAAGCATCCTGTGTACAGAGATAATGACAACCATGCACCTATCTCTTTAGTTCTGTGAAAAGGATAGTTGTTATTCTTGATATAAAACTCCCTTAAGGAATCAGGATTATGCTAGAAGCATTAACTAATTGCTATTTAATATTTGATCTGTATTATTGTTATGATTTATATTGCCCGACAAAGAAATAACACTCCCACTTTCTTTAGCTTGAATAATTTTGAAGATTTTTCCTATTTTCTTCACATATCTACCAGTTTTAAACAGCTCAAAGCAAGTTTTCTTCACTCCCAGTTTTGAATAGCATGGAATACTGGCTTTGTACCCTTAGGCTACTTGGATTTAATATCAAATTCCTACCTTGCACAAGGTCAGAGAAAAAAATAAAGTTTATTAAATTGGACTCATATGAAGAATGAGTTTCTATCTTTTAATACCACCAAACAATCTGCAAATTATTTAAATTAAGACAACCAGCACTCCAACATCTGCAAGCAAAATGCTTAAATGTCGAATGCAACTTTACTGGCATAAGAAAATAATAAGTGGAGTTCAATTTGTGTCAGCATAGCTCAGGAAAATAAGATATCATGTCTTGCTGTCTGCTTGATGTCAACTTCTCAGATTCAAACCCTAATGCCTCATCTTAGGCTGTCCTTACTGGAGGCTGCCAAATAGCAAGGTTCAGCCAGAGTTCATGCAGCTACTACAAAATAGGATTTTTTTTTTCCTTCTCCTTTTTCAATCATTATGAACCTTCTGCTTTATATTGTACACACTTGATTATATCTATCCTTGAAATGTATACAACTCTATTAGCCTCTTCTCCTATTCTTTTAACATACTGTAAATTCCTTTCTGTGCTTAGTTTGTTTTATGACTTACAGAATTAGGCTTTTAAACTTTCACTGCACAGAGAAGATTGAGTTGTGCGATTGGCTACAAGGAGAAAACAAAGGAATGGGAATTTATATTAATACAAAAAAGGAACAAAAATACAAATACTTTTGCCATTCTTTTCTACTATAATATTAGTTACCATCATAACCAGTTTTCAAAATAGCTGAAAGTGGATTCTTCTTAGAAAGGGAAGATTAGCAGCTCTCTAAAATGCCCATTATTGTTAATTCTAAGAAGCTTAAATCTCCTTCTGCCTAAAATCTCTTCTCTCATTGATATTGATATTTCAAATGAGACCTCGTGCAAGCTTAAAATGAGCAATTTAGGTGGATTCATTTTCTCAAATTATTTTAAATTGGCTGCGTATAAAATTACTTTAAATGGAAGTTGTGGGACAGATAAGCCAATAATTTTATGATAATATATATAGTTTAGTACTGTCAAAGTTTGCAATAGCATTTCAGAGAGCTCAGCAAAGCCTGTTGGAATCTGCTTCAGGTGGAAAAAACCCAAACAAAACATAACACATTTGGGTTGAGGCATTAAAGTCATGATACACCAACACATATATTTTGAAGATAACACGATCCTTCTGCAAAACAGTGATTGAAATTTTCTGAATACTTCAATCATAATAAATGTGCAGAAACACAGATGAATCTATAAACATGTGAAACACAGAGTGTACAAAATTTCAGTTTGTCACAGGACAGCTTCAATAATTTTAAATTAGCTGATGAGGAATTAAAATCAGCTGCCTTCATATTTTCTGAAATATGAGGAAAGTTTGGCTCAGTTATATTCTCTTCCATTTCTGAGTTGCTCTCCTACTTTAAGGGGAACAAGTTTCTTCACTTAGGCCCGGTCACTGCAAAATTATCTGGTATGAATTACTGAAATAGATTCGCAGTATTCAATGTCTGAACAGATGAAACACTTTAATACCTTAGATGGTTCGTTTCTGGAATCAGCTGGAGTGGCATATTCCCCAAACTTAAAAAATATTTTTTACAAAATTCAAAGGCAGTCAAGATTAAAATTCCCAAATGTGTATTCTGGATGGCCTCCAAAAACATTCAGTCATTATTGGATATTGTCTTGATTAAAATTCCTGTTGGTTTGTTCTATGGTTAAAGAGTAATCTTGTATCTTAGCTTTTGGAATGTATTCCTGTCATGTGACATCTATGAAGTCCGAATTAATATAGAGAGATCTTTCTCACTGCCCAGCATGGGAAAAGGTTTAAAACGTTCAGATTTCAGCATAAAAGCAGTTCACAGAATGTGTTTTCCACTAAAATTACCACCTATATACTTCAAAATTTCCTTCAGGAATAGTGAAAAGTTAATTTCTAAGTTTTTGCTGGAAATCTTGACAAAGCAGTATCAGTGATAATAATGTGTGTACTAGCCAGAATTTACACCAAGAATTATTTATTTTCTCCTTTGTAGCTAACCTTTACACAGATCCCTCATTTTTTGTGAAGAAGCTAGAGCCCTTCCTGACTTAGCTCAACTGAATCACTTTTCTTAGTCTTTTAAAACTTAAATCTAGAAATGCTCCCATTCTCAGACTTTAATTCCACAGAATCTGGGACTCCAAAGCTGAAATACTTGCTTCTGGGCAACCTGTGGTTTTCCCACTCTATAAAGCCATGTGAATTTCTCTTTCCAGTTTTTTATCTACCTTGGGACAAAAAGCAGGAGAGTTTCCCCCATGACCTCGGATCACATGCCCAAGCCCAGGACACCGCTCTGCACAGGGCACTCAGAGGAGGAAAAGGCAAATCAGAGATTTTGCTCTGTCATTCTCACATCTCAAACTACGCCTTTAAGTAGTATTTATCTCTTGAGGTGCTGTTTAAGGATTTTAAGGTGTTCCTTATTCATCCCTGATAGATCCCCCTCTATTAATTAATTGAGAAGGAATCTTCAGCCTGAATCTCTGATATTTCATGATATGCTGCAGGGAGATGTGGTTTTCAGATCTCCTAGATATAGCAGAAGAAGAAATTCCATTTTGGATTCTATGAAGCTGTCCATCAGGAAGTTTCATCAATACTCACTATGACAAGCTAGCAGTCAGCTTTTAAAACAATCAGTGTTTTTCTCCCCAAAGTCTTTAACTTATAATTCCCCAACCAGATCTCCAGGTCAAAATGACATCTACTTTAGAATTGCTTCCACACAGAAATTTGAAAAAAAATTGTTGTAGGACAGGAAAGGGAAAAAAGAAACATTTCCCAGCATCCCCAAGGAAAGTTTTAAATACATAGTCAGACTGAACTAATTGACTTGTATGACAAGTTACCTAAAAACTACAATAATCGTACCAGAGGGAATCAGAATTAGAATTAATCTCTGTATATATCTACAGAAAATTTGACTTGATCCACAACATGAATAGCACTCTGGTGAGGAGAAATTCTTATATTGTGTAGTGTTTTTTCCACAGAAGGACATAAACCAATGAAAGTGCATTCTTTCATTGCTTACATTGCTTACAGTTGCCCAAATTTTTGGGAAACCACCTTGTGCCCCCAGTACTGTTTCTACAGGTTAGTACCATGAGTGCTGGGTGCTTTCTTGAAATGAGTACAATATAAGAAGATCGTTTTGAAATTTGGGTTCCATGCAATCATTTTCTTTTTTTTTTTCCCAGAGACATCAACAGACGAAAATGCAGAACATGTGGAAATCACAAGCTGAGTAAATTGCTCTTGCCTTGCTTCAGCTGTCCTTAAATTTAATGTGCATCCATTTGTCACTCTAAAATGTGATTTGTATATGCCAGAAAAAACTGAGAGACAGCAAGTATGTCAAATTCTATGCTTTATAATCTTCTCCTCCTCCCCCTTTATGTTTTGAGGTTGTCTCTTGTCTAGTCTGTCTGCCTATTTATCTAATTACAGTGCTGTTTTTGACCAGAATGTCATGGAAGGCATAATGCCCTGGAGGAGTTTTCCCATTTCTAAAATGTCATGTTCTCAAGGTGAAAGCTCTCAGAGTTTGAGCAGGTAGGACTTATTTGTGAGGGACAAGGGCTGAGTGGAGGAGACAGAATTCCCTGCTCAGTTTTGAAATAGTCTTAGAGAAAAGACACTGGGCTATGACAGACCAGCTGTAGACATTTATTACCATGTTCTCAATTTATGGGGATTTTAGGCATCTTTCATAATTTTCTGACTTACCCAGATCATAATATGGTAAGAATATCATTCCTGATGCCTTCTGCATTTTAGATTAATACTAACCACTTCTCCTTCAGTCTGTGGAGAGATAACACACAGCAGCAGTGCCCTGTTTGGGGTTTAATAGAGTTTACACCTGGCCAGAAGCAGCTACATCAGGACAAAAGTACTTGTGGGGTAGGAAGAGACCTGTTTTTCAGTAAAAATTTGAACTGGAACAGTGAAACTGGGACAGTATTTGGCAGTGTATAAGTTATCCTAATAATTTAGGAGTCTAATTTTCAGCACCTCTGTTTCAACTGTAGATTCAGATTACTCGTTTAAACCACAGTTACTCATGAAAGTTAATTTTATTGACTTCAGTAATAATATTTCTATAAGTAAGATTTTCAACGGGCTTTTTTTTTAAAGTATTTTTCTTTATAATTTGGAGGTATCTTTAACACGTTTTGGATCTGCCTTTTCATGTATGACTGATGATTGCTTGTTTTACTGCTTAATATTTCATGGTTCCTTAGTGACATAGTTTTGACGGGATAAAAGATTTTTAGTGTGGCAGTGAACACATAGCAATGGCTGAGAGTTCTCTTTAGCTTTGTTTGTGTCCTGGCTTTCTTTCCTTAACAATTCACGGGTCTGTGATAGCATTGTTTCTATCTGGTTGCTATCCTGTTGTGAGCATTCACACAGAATCTGCAATTAGTAAAGCAGTTAAGCCTTTGTTTTAAATATTGCTCCCTCCAGGCTTCATTGAGATGAAATGTATGTTCCAACTCTAGAAGCAGCAGCTGGTGCACTAGTGCAGGGAAAGTGGAGGCACTCCAAAAGAAAACTAGGAGTGTAAAATGGTGGTGGCTGATAAGAACATGAGGATGACGACACTGGATCAAAATGTGTAACCAAACTTTGAGCATCTGGTTTTAACTGAGGCGAGGAGATTCCACAGCTTCCTTGTGCACTTTATGAAGAACCACTTCCTTCTATTTCTTTTTGAAGCTGCTACTTGCTGGCTTCCTAAGGTGCCTTGGGAAAGCCAGTGTGCAGCTCTAGCCAGCTTATCCAGCCCAGGTCTCCATGAGTTTATGGACCTCCTCAGTCATAGTTTTTCTCAGATTAAAAATCCTTTCTCTAGGCATTCTATAATTCTGATGGTTGTTAATGTCCTCTGAACCTTCTCCAGTTCTAGGATAAGCTTTCTTTAAATGAAAGGATTGGAGATTAGGGGCCAGGGCTACTTAAAATATTGACCATGTGCGAGCATGGTGGATACACAGAGGCATCATGATGACACAGGTCTCATGGTCTTTTCCTTTCCAAACAATTCCTAGCATTTGGTTTGCTTTTTGGCCTCTCATTTTCAATGATAAGTGAAAGTCCACCAGTGATTTTACACGGCCAAGAGTGTGTTTTCCCAAACATACATCAGTTCACACTTATTTACAGTGAATGTAACCCAGAGTTACATCGTTCAAAGTCACTCAATACTGAAGTTCCTTGTGAATAAATCACCCTTCTGCTAGTGACACACTACACAAGAATATTCTCTTTTACACCTTCACTGTGCACCTCAAAAGGAACTTTATTCTCAGTGTTTCATGCAGGTGCTCTCCTCCTATGTACAAAGGATTTTCTTCGCTGCATAATTCATTTTAGTGGAAAGACATCTTAACGCAGTAAAAGTACCTACTTTAAATTTTGAGTTTCTGTTCTGAATGTTCTTCTTTTCTCTTGTCTACACAGAATATTTTGGTTCAATTTTTTTTAAACAGCCCAAATATAGTGGAGACTGTTAGTTGGGTTCTCCAGACACTGCTGTAATGAATAAAATAAACAACAAAATATATTACTGTGACAAAGCAGTCACTTCTTTTAAGTACTTTGCCACTAATATTTGGAACGTATTTTTGTAATTTTAGCTGTTGCTAAGAAAAAAAGAGTTCTGATTTTTTTTTTTTTTTAGAAAAGATTAAGCACTCTGTCTACATTTGATTCTCATTTCATCTTCTCCATATATTCCATTCCTTTCTTTGGAAGCCAGCCAGCAACACAGCTCCATATAACAACCCTCTTCCTTCCAGCCCTCTAAAAGTATTTGGTTTGACAAAAAATGTTTATGGTGCCTGTTATCCTGGTCATTCTGTGCCCCTCTTCCCTCTGCATTGTCTGCTCAGGGTGTGTGTTTGGGTTACTGTTATGTGTTTGTACACAGCTTGGCACGACACCATCCTACTCTTGTGCAGATGTTTAAGTACTGCACTGAAAAATATCAGTCACTGCAATAACTATTAATCCATTTTGCTATAAATTATTTAATTCAAATAACGCAGCATTAAAATTACATGTATGCCAAATATAGGTGGTTTAATTAAACCTTCATATTGTAAAGGTTTTATGATTTTAAGTAAAAACGCCAAACTTCAAAAAATTTCCAGGTTTGGAGGGGATCAGTTTAAGTTTCTCTTGCAGAACAGGATCAAAATTTAGAGATAGAATTTGATATTATCCAACTAGAATTCTGGGGGACGTTTTCAATCATTTGTTCAGAATGGTTCAACACAAGGAGCTGCGCATGCAAGCCTACAAACTTCTTATTGTTTTTAAGAAACACAGGCTTGACAGATTTCTTGCAGCATTCTGCTGTGTCCCACATGGAATGACAGATCCATAGATCCCACTCAAATGGCAGATTACTGCTGTAAATGTTCCCCTTCCTGGACCCACTCTCCCTGTGGGCAGTTTCACATCAGCATTTAGACAATAACCCTTGAAAGGCCTGATATTGTAAGTGAAATAATTGCTTTGAAATTTTGATCAGCCCACGATGGTCCACATGGAAAGAAAACACAAACTGGCCCAGAAAGATGGTCTCCCCTATTGGCTCTGAAATTTATAGTATGACACAGTAAAAATCATTTTACTTGCTCTCAACTGTTCTCCATATGCTCCATACTCCACTTGGTAAGACAAAAGAGAACCAGGTCACTTTCTTTACTTGTACGACTTGTAGGCAGTATTGGTGATGATCCCATATTTATAAATCTTTGACTAGGTTGAATCTATTCTGCAGACTTGGTCTCTGTACATCTCTGTCGATTTAGTTTTTTTACTGTTATGTTTTTAAAGCATGCCTCATTTATAAATGCTGCATTTGTTACCCTCTGTTCAGCTAAGCCGGGCTACATTTCCACTTCAAATCCTGTGTGATCACTTAAAAAATGAATTAAAAAGAAAATAATTACTTTTTAAACCATGTGTGTTTGGAATTTCCTTTGACTTTAAACAGTTTTTGAAGTAATTTCTCACCAAAGACATAAAAAATTATGCACTTCTTTTCAGAAGTACACTCAGTGAATATTATATATGCATTTTCATTGAATAGTCAGTTAGCCATATGAGTTTTGTGGACAAGAAAGATAAAAACCCAGATTCAGACCTCCTGCAAGCCTTAAAATTATGCTTGAAGTATATAAATAGATGTCTCAATACTAGATGGTAGTACACCTAGAAAAAATCTTAAAGATCAAAGCCTAGGGAAAAATTTAAATAAAATATGCCAATTTCTTAAATATACTTACAATTCCACATCTATAATAGCTGCAAAATACATAAGCAGGAAGAACTTAAAAAAACCCTGAAGCTGTAGATAAAATTTTGACTTTCTGAGTTACTATTTGAATTTGTGTGGTTCTTAACCCTTATTCTCTTAAACAGAAGTATCAGTAGGTTTAAAATATTTATTAAATATGTTTTCTTCTGCAAAATTTTTCACTCTTGAACCATTGAAATGAATAGAAAATAAAGAAAACTATCCTGCTATAGTAAGAAGGCCAGGAAGACTATTCTAAAATATACAGGGTAGTATTATCATTATATCCAATTTGCCCAGACTGCAGGTAGTAAGAAGTGCAAGGAATCCCCATGCAAGGTCTGAGAAGTTTCTAATTCACTGCTCCATCATCACTGCATCCTGCAGTTCCTCTTCAGTTTGCTGCTGATGGCAGGCAGCTCTGGAAGCCCTGGACCCTTCTCGTGCTTTCTCTGCTGGGGAAATGTCCATGAGAGAAATCTGCTCCAGTGCAGAAAGCCCATAAAACCCCCACTGCACTGACCTCCTGAAGGCTACCCTCCCAAAGCCCTGCTGGGAAAATCTCTGCAGCTCACAAGAGATTCTGTCCAGCTGTAGGGAGAATCTGGGTTCAGCTTTCCCTGAAGCACTCCAATAAATGCACCATCACATTGGTTTTCATCCTCTGGATGGAACCTGTTTATCAGAGCAGCTCAGCAGCTCCTTTCCAGCCCTATTCCTCCTCTGCTTCTGCATCTCTCAAGTAGATGGACACTTAGGGACTCCTAAATACTGACAACAAACTGCAAAAGTGGGTTTGTGAGGAAGAACTTTGCCAACAGACCTACAGGTGGTGTTAGGAGGACAAAAAATGATGGAGGTAATTTTCTTTATGGACGTAAAATAAACAAAAATTTCACTCAGTCCTGAAAACTCATCTTCAACTGCTCTTCTCTCTGCAAAAACTCCACTACTTCAATCCCAGATGGTTATTTGGAGAAGACAGAGCACTTTGAATTCAAAACTCTGCTGTGTTGCAAAACTCGGACCAAGAATTTTTGAAATTCTCAAAGTTTCCTAATAGTTTTTTTTCCAAGGAGGTCTTAGACAACATTAAAGTTCAAAACCACCAAAACCAAACCCACAACCTTTTGTGTGTGCACACTAACATGACACAGATGCAACTGCTGGAAAAATCAGCATTTTCCAAAGACACTCCACAATGACCATAGCTCATTATTGTGCTAAGTGTACTGGGATAAAGACTGGAACATCACATTTCTCTGGCTGAACTTAGCAGACACTGTTTTGCAGGAATTAATGAACTAGAAATAAGTTTCTTATTGTACAATCATACTGCAATATTCACACAAGTTGGAACATTTCCTAATTCCTGCCTAATATCAAACAGCAACAATACAGATCAAAGATAATGCATACAAATTTGATATTTACAGTGCCTCCCTGCCTAGAAAGAAGAGGAAAAATGATATGACTGTGTATAAACAAGAGTTATGGCATTTTCAAGGATCAACTACCCATATAGTCAACATGTGCACAGATATAAGTTTAATAGCCGCTGATTAAAAGATGCAATAAAATTTGAGAGTGTACTGGCAGTAAATAGATTAAAGATCCATTAATCTATCTTCAGGAAAAAAAAATTCATATGCAGGCATGATTAGATAGCTGGGTGTAGCACACATCTCCATGTATCATTTTCTAAGAACTGCAGTTAGGTTTTAATCATGCACCAAATCTACTTCCATTAAAATATCTGTTTTGTGTAATGAACAGCAGGAAGCAATAAACACCCAGTCCAAACAGTGTTTTGATATCAAAATGTGGGTGACTGATAGCTGAAAAACACATTTGCCAGACTCTGCAAATAAACACCAAAATATGAACTGACAATTGGGAAGCAGAGACACTTGATAGCTTTAATGTCTGTCAGCAGGATGCCTGATGCTAGAAACCCAAATGAAGTGTTTGCTGGTGCTAAAGAAAAATACTGCCTCATCATCAGATTATTCAGGTAGAGAAATGCTCAGAAAGAAGATCAAAAGAAAACAGTGGATTTGGGCTATAATCACAGCACTAAAATCAATGTTGACGAGAATTGGAGTTGGCTACAGTTCGAGTTCATGTGAGGCAGATGTTTATCATTTTGCCTTTCTCTCATTGGTGCTAAACAACAAAGCAACAAGGAAAAGCAGAAGAATTAATCAGAGAAAAATCTCAAGAGGAATCTTCTCTGGAAGATCAGATAAAAGAAAAACTTTTCACATTGGGGTGAAAGTTCCAGTCCTGTGGAAAGAGAGCTTGCAAAAGAAAAAAACACCAGGCCAGTCTTCCATGCAGTGTGGAAGACTGACAACAGCACTTTTCCCTTTACTAAAGCAGAGAAAAAGACACCTCAAAAACTGCTTTGCTACCTACTAGTGTGGGGATCTACTACCCAGACAGTGCAGAAATGCAAAATTATTTTTAACTCATCCCAAATCACTTTCCATTCTGGGCTGTGACACAATCTTCAGGTTTGTTGCAAGGAGAACAATTCACATTAAGTAAACCAGTTCCTTTATGCTGTTGAGGGACTGTTATCTTTAAGGGCATCATGGTGGGAATACAATGCTCATATGGAATGAGGATTTTTTGGTTCAGTTTCAGCAATACCTTGCTAAGAAGTGTTCCCTGAAGATCCCTTAGTAGAACTTGCCTTGAACACACTTATTGTGAGCAACCTTATGCTCTGAGACTACTTTATATTTTTAATATTCAGTTGATTGACTACATAAAGGATTGGTTTCCAGGTGCTAAAATTTCCCTCAGCATTCTGAATTCCTTCGAGAACATATTTGTTTTTATTGACTTTCCATTCTGGTAACTTTCTAGCCTAGAAATTAATCTTTGTCATGTCAGCATGTGTGCCTTTGGCTACAGGTAAAGCCTACTGTGTTTGGGAGGGATACCAGAGACTATAGATTTATATGGTGCCATCACAAAAATATGTGGCTAAACTCTCTGTAGAGACTGGCAAGTTTCAAAAGACCCTTGTGCATGAAAAATAAATATACATAATTAGTACCCTAGATTTGCTAGACCAATCATTATGTATTCCTGCCTGCTTGAAGCTCTGATGTGCAAAGGAACTTCCAAAGCCTTCTCCTGGCAGCTCTCTGTCCTGCAAAGGGCTGGTCCTCTGACACAAAGAGGGCCCCCCATTCTCACTGGTCTCAGGCTGCCACTCAGCCCTGGCAGGATTTGGCCCTAGATCTGCCCAATCCTCTGCTCTCTGCCATTTTACAGGGAAATGAAACTTCATACAGTGCTGTGCTAATACTGGTTTGACCCCTTCACACTCCATATACAGTTAATTTAAAGTTTGAAACAGCTCTGACAGGTATTTTATTGAACGCATATAATTATGTTTTAAATTCTTCCATTGCAGTACATGTTCTCACCGGGGTCCCACAAATCATCTGATCAGTTCTGGGGTCATGATTAGGATCTTTCAAAGGAGTGGACTAAAACACAGGGAGGAAAGAAAATGGCACACTTTCTTTTTGCCAGCATATTAAAAACTACTTTCTTTCTCCTTTTCCCATTTTTTATTTCTAAAAGTACATTTAAAGCCTGTGATTCTCACTGGAGAAAAACAAATATGAAAACCCTATCTTCAGATTTAGTGCATATGAAACTAAAAGTTTACTATATTTGAACTAAAACCAGGAAATCCATTAGTATTAGTGGTACCAGCTGTTCTTTGTATTAGGCCAAGCTCTGCAAGGGGACACTGAAAGTCCTGCACTTCAAGGTCAACACAGAATGGATAACTTTTATTTTAAGTGAGAGAAGCAAAGAATAAAGAGACCTCTCAGAGAAATAAAGCGCTGGACTTATAACTCTTTCTGTAAGAGCAGCAATTTTTAATGGATTTGAAGAACACATGAAGCAAGACTGCAGAACTGCTTTTGGGAATTATGCTGGCTCTGTGTCTCAATTGACTTCCTTCTACACTGTGTGGAAATCTGAGAAAAGTAGGAAAAACTTGCAATTTTCTAAATGTTATCACTCTTTCATACACAGTGATCTCTTTGTCTTACATGTTGTTTTTACCAATTTTTTTTCCTGCTGAAAAAAGAATAAAAACCCTGATAGAAGGTAATCACCCAACATGAAGAAACCAACTGAAGCCAGCAATCCCACCTTGCATTAGGAAGGCAACACACAGAAAAAGCTGGCAGTTAAAAACCTGTGCCTGTTCCAGGGACAATTTCAGTGACTTGCAAATTCAGTCTGAGAAGCAAAACTCATCTTTTCAGAGTTTTTATTCAACGTCCTACTTCAACAGCTACAAGTAAGTAGTGGCTGCAGATTCTGAGCCCTGTAGTACTGGGAATTGGATTTAATGTACTAATTCAACCTTGGCTCTTCTAATTTGTTTTCTTCTCCATTGATATGTTGAAAAAAATCAACTGATATGTTGCAAGAAAAATTAAAGTCACTTCACTTCCCATTTGCTTTAAATGTCTGCTACTAAATAGTGCTGATAAGTAGAGATACAGCCTCAAGCAGCATTCAGATGGCTAAAATGTTGTGTTACCTCCAGAAGCTCACACTGTGGTGTCTTAATTTACATTTTGCAGCAACAGTTTCCGATTCTACACAGTAATAAATGTGCAGGAGTAAAAGTTACAGAAGGGAAGGAAAATCTTGGCATCCAACTTTACAACTTGGACAGCACAGTAATAAATAACATCTTCTATTTTCTGCAACTTGAATATTACGCTGATTCTCCTGAAGTCCCTCCTCATAAATAAACAAATAGTTGAAATAAAAACTCTTGGTGTTATTTTGTACCAAAAATTCATGAAGATTCAGGGCATGTCTCCATGTGTTTGACACATTTCACGTGTGTAATTTATGCAGCTCCCACAGCACTGGGGCAGAACATGTGCATGTGTTTCACACATGGACTGTGAGGTCCGTATTAGCCATGGTCCACCTGGGCATACCATGTGGGCAGGCTGCAATGAATGGTTGTTTGCTGCACCCTTAAGCATGGTAAGAGTGAAAAATCCTCCAGGAGACCTTATTCCTAGAGGCTGTGGACAAAACCTCTAAGCAGAGTACCTGGAGGCAGCTCTGCCTTGCATCTGTGCCTCTGTGTGTGTATGTCTGAGTTTTTCAGAGGCTCTGTTGGCGTCACTTCCCCAGGAGTCCTTTTCTGGCAATATGCTCACTCTTCAGACTATAATTGATTAATGGGTGGGCAAATGTCAGAGGTCATCTGAACAGAAGGAGGGGGGAGAGCCTGCCCTGTGAGTCCCAGTGTGCAAACAGGTTTTGCTCTGAGGAGGAGCAAAGTGTTTTATCATCGGACAGAAAGGACGCTGAGAGCATTTCCGAACCTTTCCCCACCCTTAGGCAAGATCAGTGACCCTTTTGCAATTCTTAATGATGTTTGTCTGGCCTGCTTTTAGAGATCTCCCACAAGGGAAAACCCAGCCTTCATGTGCCTTGTTATCGTTATTGTTCCAAAGGTTTTGCTGACACCTATCTATATGACTAAAATATAAATCCATTTGTGCTTGTCTTGAGCATGATGGACATGGAAAACACATTAGCTGCAACTGAAACTTGAAGACTGTACTCCTGTCACTTGGTCAGTCCTCCTTTCAGATTAAACCACCTCAGACCTTTCCAGACTGGGCTTTTCTGCTTCTCACTTGAAGTTATGTGAATAACTCATTTCTTTTGATTTCTTATGAGAATATCACAGAAGCCATGTAAAAACTGTTCATAGAATTAAAGTATGTGATAATAAAAATCTCTATACACAGAGGATGTTGTCCTGTCACAGAAAGCAATTGCCTTGTGATATATCATACAATATATTCTATGTGCTATATAGGATCATACTCATTTTGCTATATTCGAAGTTCTTCCCTGAAATATATGTTTGAAGTGGGATTTTGTTTGAACCTTATTCCAGGAATTCATGTTAATTTGGCTGGACTATAATGCCCCAGACTCTTCTTTTTGGGGAAGAGGTTATAAGCAGGTCACAGGCTGTTTTGTTATATATTTTGCTTGCAGTAAAACATTTACACTGTGCTTCCATGATGTTCTCCCAGGGAAGCTAAGGAACAAAATAAACAAATTTGCAGGTTTTTAGAAATTTAAATTTATAGGAATGCTCCTCTTGTACTTTGTGTGCGTGCATAAAGACTACTCCTGATTTAAGATTTTCTAAGTTGTTCCTGTCACTTCTGTAGGGCAAATACATTCTGTACTTGGGGTGCCACTAATGAAGTATTGCTTAGGAAGTCTCAAAAAATCAATTCTAACTCCTTTTCAGCATCTGGAGCCATGGTTATGAATGCCCTCTAAGTTTTTTTTATAAGAGAAATTTCCATAAGGTGAAGGGAGAAAACATCACCACAACACATCTCCCCACAGAGGAGATAAGAAACATGAAACTATCAGAAGAGCAAAATTCTTGTCAATTAACAGGTTCTAAATGAGGAACAAATTCTGAAGAAGTCAAATAAAATGTATTTCTTTGGTAATATTCATTGTTTCAACATCTATTTGTATCTTTTCTGTTACAAAGCACTTGGAAAATATTTCCAGCCTGTGTTCCACGATAAGCTCTTTGTAAGGACTTACCATGATAATCCACCTAAGGATGTAAATTACTGGGGAGAACAGGAGAGAATTCTAGCAGATTTCAGACTCAGTATGTTTGGCAGACTCATAAATAAGGCCTCTAATTTCTATGCACTTCTCCAACTTTCTTCTAAGCTTACTTAATAATAATGTAATCTGTGATTTGAGTGTCATGACATCATTCTCCAAAGCTAGAATGTCCTTTAGTAAGAAGGGTAAGCTGATTAAATCCTACAACTGAAGGAAAATAAAGATACAAACTTGTGAACAGATTCAAGGACTATAAGCTCTGTAATGAAAATATTAAACACTACACAACACTATCTAACAGCTTTGGCACAGTATTGTCTATGCCAATAGGAATGTTTCTTCAGGTGAATTTTTTATCTTTCCACGGTAGGTAACCTTGGTTAGTCCTGGACTATTTTTAGTACTGGTGATTTTTCCTTAGGAATTGCAACAGTTGCTCTGGCAAATTGACCTGTGTGATTTACTTGAAGCAACTGGCCTGCAATATAATAGCAGTTTGATAAACTTCACAAACATCTGTGGAGATCTTTGATTTCTTCTCTTGAATTTGGAAGATGAATATGATTCCTGTGAGTGAAGACAGAACAAGTTATAAATATAGGGCTTTGCTTTAAAGACTTATGAGCCACACTAAAAAGCCCTTAATATTACCAATCATTCAAGAACAAATATGGGGAGAAATTATCTTCAGATGATTTATATCACAGTTGCCATTACACTGAGGTTAGGTATATTCAGTAACAAGAGTCCAGGTACTACTTGCCTGTATTTTTTTTAAGTTAAAAAGAATTAAAAAATTATACCAAGAAATCACCTATGTGATCAGTAAAACACATTTTCTATACAAGTTGATTCACTTAGGCCATTCAGAAAATCCTATTTTGCAGGTGTTGCACCATTCCATAAAACAAAAAAGCTCCTTATCTTGGCCCAGAAACTGTAAGGCTGGAAGGGACTTTACTAATCATTTCTTCTGGTTTTGAGAGAAACACTATATAAGGTCTCCTATTCCCCTCTTGAGGCTTCATAACTTCTTTGTACCGATTGTATATTTGTTTTGAAAGATGCTCAGGGACAAAGAGGGATAAATTGGGAAGTGCTTTTAATTCTAGATGGCATTTCTAGAGTTTCTGGATTTCACAAACCAGACCTCGCAGTTTGGGTTTTTCTTTTTTGCAATGCAGTTGCACAACACAGAATAACTGTCCACAATAAAAAACCCAATCTTTTGAAGTTCTCTTAACCTATTTAATATTTTTGCAAGCATCCCCACCTTCACAGTAAATTACATAAAGACCTTCTGAGTACAGAGCACATTGTAAACAGATTTTCCCAGCCTCAGTATTTGTCACCATAAGAATAGACCTATCTGAAGGTGAAAGATGGGGTACAGATAGTGGGGATAATCAGTGAAGAAAAGCTCTTTTAGACTTTGTAGGTTATGGAAGAGTCTATCATCAATGCTGTAGCATGAGTTTGGAACATTAGGTGTCACCTCCCAAAACATTGCTTAAAAAGTTTATCCTGACAAACTCCTGGACAAAAGGGATAAGTTGCACTAAGTTTTATAGAAAATTTCATCTAATTCCTCTGGAAAAAGACCTTAAATGTTCGTGTATTAAGAGTGCTATACTGAAAGATATTTATAGCTGTTATCAAATGGATCTTTATCTATAAACAATTACAGGTTTACTGAAAAATCATGAGAAACACTCCTTCAAATCCAGCTGAAGAAACAGCTACATGCTGTCTTATATACTGATAGTTCAAACCAAACTTTTGGTGTTGGGTTGCATGATAAAGACACATAGCTAATCCCCTGAAAAAAATGCTAAAAGACTGACGAGGAAGCTAGTGAATTCATTCTTTTTAACTCCAATTACCTGAGCATGTGGGGGAAAGAGAGTGAGAAATAGTCAGCAAGAGAAGTAGGTTCAAGGATTGCCAGGGGAAGGAGCAGGGAGACAGGGCTCTTTGGACAGTGAATTAATCAGAAATGCAGACTACAGGTTTACAAGCTGATTGCCTTCTGCTGATGGTCCTTTTGCAATTTACACTATCCCTGTAAATAAAGGAAACTGCATGAAAGATGTGTGGGTTTTCTTTGTTGTTTGCATGGGAAGAATCCTGCTTCCTCATTTTAGTAGTGATTTGCTGGAAGGAAGATGAAGTTAAAGAGAGCTTCCTACCCACTTTCTCTCAGCCCATCATTTTGTGACTGAGACCACAAGAAGCAAGGAATCCTGTTATCTTGCAGCATTAATGCTGGGTCATGGAAAGCTAATTTGAGAAATGCAGAGACAGCATGCGCTTTTCCAAGACAGCTTGATATTATGGTGGGTACAATACACCAGATAAAATGTTGGTATAATGCTTTAGGTGCCAAGCCATCCTGCTGCCTCTGCCCTTCAAAGAGACATTGACTGTGCCTGCCTGTGTTGAATTTCACTGGGAGCCTTTCAGCAACCTCACTTCTAATATGATTCAAAAGATACTGAGAGTTATCTCAAGATAACTCAAGATCTGGGGTTTTTGCCTGGTTGACATTGAGAACTTCCAATACAGACTTTGCAATAGATGGTTCAGATAAACTGAGGTGTCAGCAACTTACTAAGGGGTCTTTGCTCTGCATTTTATACAAATTTAGGGGCTTCATTTCTGCACCTGGCTTGCTGCTGTCAACCTTTCTCTCTTCTCTTTCTGCTCAGTAATGTCTCTTACTGGTCTGTGTAACCGTGGGCAAGCAACAGATGCCTTACTACCTGTTAACAAGAGCTAGCAAATGACATATTTTCCAAGTGAAGTCGGTGGAAATCCCCTGTCAGCTGTGAATTGTACTATTTAAATTATACTGCTGTGCTGACAGATTCAGATTTGCTACTAACCATGATTGCAAGAAAAATCCAGGTATGGCAGAAAATTATTTCTTACAAGGAGAGCTTTACCTTGGAACAGCTATAGAAGAAGGCTTTTGGCTCTGTGAGTTACAGATTTCAGTGGCATTTCACTTATCTTTATGATTACCCATTTGCAGAAACTGTGAGTGGGTTCAAACTTTCCACACTGCCCAGGAACTAACCAGAGGAAGTTCTCCTGGCTTGTGTTTTGGCCTCTGGTTTTCCTTTATGGGTTTTTGTGTCATGATGAGGCATCAGGTCCTTCTCACGTGTCTGGGTACTTCTCCCCAGGTCAAGGGGCAGCCCAGTACAGGGTGGTTGCTGCTCATGGAGGGTGGCAGGGCCTGGGAAAGCAGACTCTGGGAAACAAATTTGGCATCCACAGCCTGTCTGGGGTGTTGAAACAGAAGCCATCAGCCAGGGTAGTTAACAGGCAACTGCTCCAACCCACTGGCTTTGGGGCAGGAGAAAAGATATTCCTCTACAGCAAACCCTGCTAGGGAGGTGTCTATCCACCCCTTCACCCTCAGCTCATGGGTACGTAATATCTTTAGGCCCTCTCTCCCCATATCAGGGGAAGTAAAGGCTGCCTAGCAGAGCCAAAAGATGGGGATGAAGGAGGGACTTAGGAGGAGATTGTTGGTGCTGTTATGTTAAGTTTGGTCCTGTAAGACCTGAGTGTAAAATCCAGTATAAAATTAGAAGCCTTTTCCATCTATATTATCCTGACTCTCACACCAACAGGCTCAGTCCCAGTTTGCCCACTGACTTTAGGTTCTTTGGAGCCTCCAGGCTGCACTGGCTGTCGTGGCTGCCTGGGAAGAAAGGCAGCACTACGCCAACCCCAGTGCCTGGCATGCCAGCTACCAAATTTTATTTCTCAATACAGAGAGCGTGGAGTGGGGAGAAATAATCTTTGTGCTTAGCCTGTGCAGGCACAGTTGGGGTGTCCTGAGTGCTGCTCAGTGATGGCAGTGAGAGCAGGCTCTGGCAGCTGCAGACTCTTGGTGGTCTGAATCTCTCGTTACCCTCCTGAACTCCGCTGCAATAGCAGCCTCTTAATCTTGGGCGCTGCAGTTGGCAGTCGGAATAGGGCCCTTATATCCTGCAGCTTAAGCAAAGACTGTAAGAATGAAAAGTGGTATAAGGTAATCCACAAAGAGGGAATAGGAACAAATATTTGGGAATCAATCTTCTTTATTTGGTAAGCAGTATCCAGTAACCAAGAAGAGCTCAGTAGAAACTGACCGTGGAAGCACCGGAGAAATGCTTAGTACTTGATCATAATTTAATTAGCTCTCAATAGCTTCCAGGAAAAATATCTCTAAACCTGCATATATTTAAGATAAGCCTTTTGTTTCATTTGTAACCCACAAACTGACAAGGAATTTGGGTCCCTTCCCCCTTCTCAGACTCCATCCTCTTTTTATTTTGTTCTCCATGTTACAGAACTTGAATTTTTTTCCCTGCAGTACTTTTCTTTGACCTCATTCCCCCCCTCCAAGTAACTCTATCCTGTGCTGCTATGTTCATGCCCAGCCAGAGCTTTATGGATGGCTTAATTATTTTCTTTTCTCAAAGAAAATTCAATCTGATCCCCAATACGCATAGGATAAAATAAAATGAATCAGCTGGGAAGCTGCATTATAAAGGGGGAGGGGTAGAAGAAGTTATGTAAAATTTCATGTCGCTGTCAGACTGTTTTCATAGAATTTGTGTTTGAGATTAAATTAAATCTCTAAAACTGCTTTGATAGCTTCATACTCAGGGTGAAATGAAGCAGATGCATTTTACCCCAATACCATGCTTCTCATCTCCCCTTGCAGAGAGAGAATGAGCTGCTTTGTGGAACAGTTCTATATACTTACAGTATTAAGCAATTCTTCTTTTCCCCTGGCATTGGTATTCTTTTATTCAATTTATCTGTACTATAGCTTGGATAATATTTACCAGATGTTAAATAAATAATTTAAGATAACAGAGTCCTGCATGACAGTTGTAGCATTTTGGGTCACCTTTTTATTCAATTTTTTTTTAAAAAAAATCACTTCAGTTCAAGATTTCAATATAGTTCAACTCAGTGGTGACACTTAATACTTTTTCCTCTCCTTTAATTTGAAAGCAGTGTTCCTCAAATAGTTCATTTGCCATATTGTTTTTATCTTTAACAAGATAAAATAGACGTAGCCGGTTTACAATTTCAGCCTGATGTCGACAAATATGAAACCAAAGAATATGAAGAGCCAATGTTTTGTAAAAGCCAGTGTTATATAATGAAACCAAATGCACGGGTTGGAATTTAGAAAGAAATCCTAGTGTGAAGATAAAAGGACATGAAAGATAGTAAATGCTGAAATGATACACCACATAATGGTATACTGTCAAGAAAGAAAGATAACATGATAACTTACAGAGCCATCTCAAAGCCTACATTGGTACTTGACCTATAGTTTGCAAGGAAACAATCTTTTTGTTTCATCTGGCTCATATTAAAAATAGGAAAAACAAAACCCTTATTTTTTTTCCACTCTCACACATATGGTTCAAAATCCATGCAATTTTTAACTGTCTAAAATTCTTTTAAGCAATTTAAGACAGAAAGAATTATTAAATCACTTTTCCATTTCATTTGATGAAAAACTGCACCGCCGCCGTTGGTCTCTGCACTATCAATTTTAAAGCTGGTAGGGCTCCAATTGGTCCTGTGTGCAATCCATCATGAGTGGCATCAGATTTGTATTGCCCAAGTTGGGTGCTGCTGAAGATAGAACTGAATAAAACCCAACTCAATGTGCAAGTTAACTTTGAGCAACACTTAAAAACCTTTCCTGCTCCACGTCTTTCTGGGTTTTGAGGTGTGTGTGTTTCCCAGTTCTTTCTCAAAGAGTTTTCAAAGCCTAACAAGTTCTGCTGTCCTCAGTCCACCTGCACTCTGGAGGCTGCTCTCCTCACCTCTCCTCTGCAGGACTGAGGAGCTAAAAAACTATCTGAGAAATTCACTTTTTTATAAGAAGAGAAACAGAAATCTATCAACCCAAATAATCTGGTTTCCAGAAACAACAGGTTAAAATACCATTAGATTGAAGTCAACCTTTCATCTATCCTGTGTACACAGTTTTGAACAGCTGTGGTCTGCATATAAATGCTCACAGGTCTGCATTGCAGCTGAGAGTGCTGGAAAATCTTTGGTAATAGCTTTTTTTTCATAGAAAATTTGTGTTTAGATTGATTTGAGTTCTTCTGGATGTTCTTCTCTTCAGTATTTTGGGAAGTATCCACAAAGCCCAAGAAAGGTTTGATGTAATTCTTTCTACCAGCTATGATGAATTTATCTAATTTATCTTTATCTGGCACGTAGCTTTTTGTTTTCAGCTGGAAAAAAAGAATTTTCATTTTTTGAAAGCCAGAAAATCTTTGTCTGAGGTTATCAATTAATGATTGTTGATCATGACTACAAGTTTTTAAGAAAACAAAGCCTTATCTGTCCTGCAATTCAAGTCTATTGAACACTCTTGGAAGATGAACTTGTCCCAGTGTTCTTGGCTATGATGTTCTTTTTCATTGTAACAATTCAGAAGGATTTTTCTCAGGAGCACTGTGTTTTTTTACCCTGTTATGGAACCTAGACCTGCCAAATTTTACAGTCTTATCTCCCACTCTTCACAGCAACAAAAACAACGATATAACTTTGTAGACAACACTCTTGAACAAGTAGCTAGGAAAAAAGGAAAGCCATGATTTCTGGAAACAGCTTTTCTACAGTGGCAGCTGAAGATGCTCAAAGCCTTTTCAAGTCTTAGTAGTTTACTTGTGAATCTTATTTCCAAATGCCATTAGTGACCCTACTACCAGAGAATATAAATCTGTATCCTAAAGAGATGACTTGCTTTTTCACTGGGATCATTGCCAGGGAATAGATTCAGTACAGTGCTGAATTTCAAGGGCTAAACAATAACAGGTAATTGCTCATTTAATTGAGAATTATGTGTTTAGCTGGCAAACACAATATCTGAAGGCCCACTCATAGCTGTTCACAGGTGTGCTTTGGTATTTATGTGCAGACATTTCTTGCTGTGGGGGATGGCTGAGAGCTTCTATCTGCTGCCTTGCCATGCAGCTCAGGGTTCTTGGGAGGGAGGGAGGGAGTGCAGGAAGATGTGCTCAGTGCTCATCGTTAAAGCAATTCAGGAAATAAAAGTGAGTGTCTCTCAGCACAATATATTCCTGGGAGCCTAATCTGAATGAGCAATTCAGCGGCATGTTTCTATTTCCAGCAGGGGCTGTGCCAATTAAGAGGGCTGTATATAAACCCTTTCAGTGATGTACACTGGGAGGTAAAAATAATGATAAAATATGGATTTACTTTTTAGCTATTCCTTTAGTGATAATGGGAATGGAGCCAAGTGACCCTACTGCCTTCTCCTTTCACAGGCTGTTTCCATAAGTATCTGGCCAGCTAAGAGATAAATTCTCCTCTGGAAGTGCTAAGAAACTTGTCTCTTACTTCTTGTGCATCCAGATGGGAAAATAAATTTTCTACTGCAGCCAAGGTTTGTTATTGCACTTGGAGAATTAAAGGAAACCCTTGCATCTTTATAGTCAGAGTGTCTTTTTAGCTAAGCACCTATTGCTGCCTGTGAGAATTAATGTTATCTATATTGTTTGGTGCTTTTATTCTTTTAATATGAATAAGGGGTGGGGGAGGAAGCACACCTGAGAGAGTCAAGCCAGATTGTCAAGAGATTCTGCTCCGTTGAATCATACAAGAAATAAAGAAAAGAGCTGAAATGACCCCAGAGACTTTCAGAGATGAGGAACTTTGGGATCCTCTCTGCATCACTTCAGTCAGAGCTATGAACCTCTGTTTTGTACATCCAGTTGTGGTTTTATGCTTTTTCCTTTACTACCCCATGGCTGCAGTGATGCCTCCACAGTAGCTCGGCTGTGAATCCATGAGCTTTCAAAGGAGGATTTCAACCACAAAGTGAGGAGAAGCTCCTTCTGCTCTGGTGGGAGCAGGAATTTATCCCCCACTGAACCAGAGATAAGAGTTTAAAAGCCAACAACATTCCCACAGAAGGGAACAGGGTACTTGGAGCTTTCCAATGAGATCCTCCTGGGAGGTAACAACTGCTCCCACATCCCAGCACCCTACTGTACCATTGCCAGGGTTGGATTGCTGGGTGGTGGGCACAGTGCAGACCCAGTATGATCATTCCTCAGGTCCAAGGCTCCCAGGAAAAAAAATGAATGTATTTTGCTGAAATATGAACGGTTCCGGCTTTTGTTTTCACTGTGGTGCAAAATGAACTCGAGACTTTCAGAAACTTTCAGTATAAGAAAAACCAAACAGATGATTTTCACACTACTTTGGTACAGTAAGTGACCCTCATTCAAAACCTTGCTCTAAGGACTTAATTTGAAGTTTCTTCTGCATAAAGTTGGGTGCCAAACCACAAAAATGTTTGGTGTGTCTGGTAACAGGAGGGCAGTGGAATGGTGCAGAAAACATCTCCCGTTCTCTGCTCTCCTATCTGGAGTTGTGTTAAAAACCAACACAGGCCTGGCCAGCTGGGATGTCACAAAACCTTCTTTGGATGCAAACCTGAAAACTAGGAGAGATCTTTGATGCTGGTGTGCATCACAGATTAACTGGCAAGTGTGTTCCTTATAGCACTGAACAGGCCTGCCTTAAAAGTATTTAAAGAAACATTTTTTAAAAGTACCAAGAGAGCAAACAAAGTAGTCTTTGGATGACCTCTTGTTTCTCTTGACTAGCAGTAGCATTCATTAATCTCCTGCATATGATAAAGTCAGCTGTTCAGCTGGCTCCCAGTAAACTAGACTCCTTTAATTGACAAAGCCCCTGCCATCTAAGAATTTAGTTCATTTTTTCATATCATGCTAAAGGACTAAATAAAATCCAATCTTCTGGAGCAATATTGAGATATTACATCCAGATGAAGGGTGGGTGTCATAAGAGAACAGGCTGCTAGCAATATTCTCTAGGCTTCTTGCCATCAGCTTGGGTTAAAGTAGTGGAGCTGAGGTAAAAAGTAAAGCAGATTTTATTCCTGCTGACATATTAAAAAAAAGGTATAGAGGGCACTTCATCAAGTCCTTTTGTTATATGATTATTGACCTGGGAGTTAAAGGTTTATCGTATTCCTTGCTTCCTAATACAACACTTGTTTCATCTTAGAAAATACTGTGCTTTATATAGTAAATATACATGCTGTAAGATGAGAGCAGAGAAAAAAATTGTTCAGATTCCTACTCGGATTCCAAATGTCCATGAATGTGTGTAATGGAAGGTGGAGATTTCATATTTCTCCCCTGCTAATTTCATCAGGATGCGACTGCACTATCTGTTCTGCTTTTCAGAGTGTGTCAGCCCTGCCTGGAAAAGCTTTTACTGTGTAATGGCAGAATGTTGTCCCTACTGTGCTGGGTTATTGAAATAAGAAGCAGAGTGACTACGGTCAAATATACACGAACCCTTATACCAAACTGACAAGAGCATTTACAGCTCTCTTCAGCTGATGCAAAAACATTTATGCCATATGAAATCTATAAGGCATTAAATGAGGAGCACATTGAAATGATGAGCTGCACAGAGCCCACTGAGCAGTGACCTGAGGAGCTGGCACGGCAGCAGCTGCAGGGGCTGGGCAAAGGTGGGACAGCTTACACTGCCCAGCAAAACCCACTGTGAGATGGAATTTTCCAGGTCAGTCCTGCAGCTGCATGAAGCTGTGGTGTGGATGAGTGCTGGGCATCCTCTGGCCATGGGGTTGTAAGACCAGGAGAGCTCACACACCATAGGGTGCAGCATGGCTCAGAGAACTGTTTTCCCTATTTATGACCACAGTTTCATGAATAACTGTCTAGTTTCTGTTCCTCTCCTCCCATTGTTATTCTGTTTTCTATTCTGCTCTTCCCCTCCCCACAGCAGAGAGGGGACTTTCATAACACAAGAGATACCCAGGGAATACTGAAGCAATGGTAACTAAGGCACACCAGGGAATTTGAGGGCAAACTCTGTACTGACGGCTATGTGCAGTAGAAATATTCTGTATATTGTTAGTTCCATCTCGTCCTGACCTTAATATTCCCTCCAGGGCTTTCTTCCCTGGCATACAGTGCAGCAAATGCCTAGGGAATATTGCAAAAAAAAAAAAAAAAAAAAAAAGAGAGAGAGAAAATTATCTAGTTACCTAAGGCAATTGAAAAGTTTTAAAACTGCCCAGTGTAGTTGTGTTTCACAACTCCCATTTAACAGACAATGCCTGTCTCTCAAAAAATCTGCTTGGAAATGTGGAGCCAACAGGGAAGTTGGAGTGCTCTAACTGTGTGTCCTGCCTGTATCCAATTAACAGCCAAACTATTTGAAAGGAAAGTGATCAAATGGAATGAATTCATTTTAAAAATATAAATGGACATAATGTTTTTACAGTAGAGATTTATGGGTTTGCTGAAATGGGGTGGTTTCTAAGCTTTTGAGAGTAAAGCCCATTCTCTTGGAAAATAGAGTCTTTTATTTATTGTTGGTATTAGATTTGGGGTTTCTAGGCACAGTGAGGGACGTTTTGCCATGTGTTGTACAAGTGCTTCTCAGAAAGAACTTGGAGTCCAAATAGAAGCCTAAAGCAGGGAGTTATGGCAGGCTAAAAAGAAATAATGAGCTGCTCAGCATCTCCAACTTAATATCTCCATCTTCACCTTCTGCCTTGAGTTCTAGTCTTCCTGCACTGCCCTCCAGCAGATGCCCCATCCAGCCTTTGAAAATGATGAGACCTTCAAAATATGACTGCGTTTCTTAATGCTGTAATAAATGACAAATTAGCTAGCAATGTCTCTGTTTGAAACAGCGTGATCCTCGTTGGCTTCAGGATACACTTGGTAGAGAAATTCATGTGTCATGGATGTGGTTTCAGGCTCTCTGCAAACTCAAACCAACGTTGCTGAGCTGGTTACATTTGGGCCATGTCTCCAAGGGTGGTTTTTATTTTTTTTCCCCTGGAACTGGAACAGCTGTATTTTAAATGAAAGGCTAAGCCTCAGGAAAATTAATTAAGAAGTTGAGTCTTTACAGCCAACTGTATTGTATGTGTGTTCCTCATGCCAGTTACAGATACTGTATCTGGCAATAATTTGCACTCTCAACAATTCTATTTAATTTTAATTTAACAAAATTATTCTGTTTCGCTACTAAAGTCATAAAACCAAGATTAAAACATCAATCCAATGAAATATATTTAAGTGTGTATTTAATCTTATGCATACAGTTGTTTCTGGTGACTTCCATTTCTATTTTTCAAACTAAGGACATGCTTAAGCATTCTAACACTGATTTGACTTTAACACTGATTTACGATTTTGGTACTGCCAACAGAGCCAGTGGAATTTCATCAGCAGAATTTGACCTACTGCATAGAAAAAAGGTGAGAAAAGGTTTTAAGAATTCAAATAGACTCAAGACTTTCCAGTTCAATCAAAAGATTGCCCAACATATGCCCCTCAGCAAACTTCTCTCAACTACTACTGTTCTTTTGCTCTGCCCTGTTTTTGTCTTTCATCCTGGCTGAAAGGATGACCCAGACATCTTTCTGCTTGCGACAGAAATAAATTATAATGGAAACCATGAGGGAATAAGGGATATTTAAATATTTACAGTCATGGGCATGTCAGAATGGGGAAAAGTAACACTTTGCTATGGAGAAATGGCAACTCAGATGGAACTATTCAGACAAAAAAAAAAAAAAGAAAGAAAAAAGCCCTCAGAGTCTTCCATATTTTCAGAACCTATTTTTCTTGAGGTAGTCTGCAAAACTCTAGCTTCTGTGATGTTTCTTTCCATATCCTATATAGCTATTGGAGAATATGTCATAATTAAACATGTATAATAGGAAAACATCATGATACATACATATTCAGGAGCAAATGTTAATTGATGGGCATAAGGGAATTTCTAGTGCAGAATCTGACCCTCAGAGATGCTGTCTTTGAGAACTAGCTATCTAGATACTTATATTACTCCCAGCACTATGATATCTGGGGGCCTTGCAAACGTTAATGAACTTATCCTCACAACCACCTTGTGAGGCTGGGAAGTTTTAGCATCGACTTTAAGGGAGTACAACCAGGCCCTAGGCATGCAGTAGCAGCCACAGAGGAGCTCAGAAGGAATCATGCTTGCTTCAAACAACATTAACTACTTGTTGGATAATAGCTGGGGATAATGGCACATACAGCGTCGAGTGGGTTGCCCCTCTCCCATAAATAATTTGGAGAAGAGAGCCTATGAAACTCCAGTGAGAGAGGTTTTGCAAGGAAGTGGGGGAAATAATACTGCTGAGCTATGGATTCCCTTCTCTCCTCCCCTTCCCATCATGAAAGCCTGATGGCTTTCAGTCATTTGCAGAGGTAGAAATGTGCGTGCGTGTGCGCATGCGTGTATGCGTGCGCATGTGCTTGGCAATGAGGAACGGCCTCCAGAAGGGGAAAAGGAGTTTCAGGCACTTTTCCTATAGGTGCAGACAGATAGGCAGTGAAAATACAAAATTAGTATTTTTGACTTACTTTGTGTCCAGTTTCAGTCATGTTGCCCACTGCAATGACCATCAGAATGAAACTTTCTGTCTGCTCTGGCCTGTGAAAGGGCACGGCAGTGGAAGTGCAGTGAGGAGCCATCCTAAATTCCTGAGTGCAGCAACCCAGGTGGGAGTTGCACAGTCAGTTCTGGTCATTTTTCTCTATCAGGAGGTCACATATCCCATACAGGTGTGGCATACTGTTTGAAGGCAAAATGACTTTTGCACATATCCCGTTCACCTTTTGGGACGTAATTTAAGAAGGGACCTTTTGTAAGGCACAGCGCGTATTTGGGCACAAAGGAGGAAGCAGCCTGACAAACTGAACAAAGCAAGAGATTTTCTCTCTCTCCTGAATGTAAAAACAGGGAAAGTGCAAAGCACAGGCATGCTTCATAAATTCCAGCTGCTGTCACTCAGCAGTGGAGAGGAATACAGGGGAATATCTGTTACTTACAGGCACCACAACGGTGGGGTTTTGTCCCCCCCTTCCTGCAACCCAAGGCAGATTTATGTTTAACCCCACTCGCTGTGAAAAGCCAGTGGCCAAACTAATTTTGACTGCTCTGGGAACAAAATGTGAATCTGCAGTAAACAGCCTCATTGATGGGAGGAAATTCTCCCATGCTCTGCTTCTGAAAATGGAAGCCTGGAGAATTCCCAAAAATCTAGGTACATGAAGCCAGCTATTCCTCTGGTATCCAAAGGATCTACGGAAATCTCCAAAGACATCTGATATTGTCCTCACACAGAGAGGACTTCTCACTGCCCATTCTGCTAAAGTGAAATTTTTTGTCCCCAGAAATTTGGTTGCAGGTTTGGGGCACTGAGTGTCATAATCACAGTCTAATCAACAATGTAATTTCTACTCTGCAAAACTGACATCCAAATGAATAATTTCTCTATTCTTGTTCCTTTTCCCTTATCTTTCTAGAATGGGAGATTTCAAGCCATTTTAGGTGTGCTACTAAGATGCACAAAATATATCGTATAAATGGCACAAAAATGTAGAAATGGGACAAAAGGAAGCTACTACTCCCCCTGAGCAGTTAGAAAATACACAAGGCTCAGCAGAAAGCAAGACATAACATTTCAGTTTTTCTTGTCAGTGAGGAGAAAGCTGCAGCTA
This sequence comes from Prinia subflava, assembly GCF_021018805.1. Taxonomy (NCBI): domain Eukaryota; kingdom Metazoa; phylum Chordata; class Aves; order Passeriformes; family Cisticolidae; genus Prinia; species Prinia subflava. The sequence continues at coordinate 30,592,241 of NC_086252.1, forward strand.
ACACATGGGGCAGATGTAATTTTTCTGTGAGCTGTGTTGTACAATCCCTTAAGGCTCTTTATTGTTGTTTTTTGGTTAATATGAACCCCTCCACTGACTGCAGTTGGAGTTGCATGTGTGGAAAATGACAGCATAGGCTAACAGCAGAAAATTTGACAAGCTGGCTTGATTAGCTTTCGTTGAGCTTTGCAGCACATGCCTTCCTATGTCTCTTGTGAAGCTGCTCCTTAAGAGGGAAGGAATTATTGCTTGCTCTTCCTTATGTTCTTTCCTAGGCATGAAGAAAGGGGTGAGGACAATGGCCTCTGTACTGGGATCTGGCAAAAGAGCTAGTTAGAAAATATGTTACTTATATGATTTTTGGAATAAAAGAATAAACTCTGTTTTTGTGAGAATGTTTCCATAGTTCTGAGACTGCTGGTTAGAGAATATTACTTCAGTTTTTAATCTTTCTGGGACAGGAACTCCTCTTGCTTTTAATGATTGCACAACAGCTAACACAAAAGAGTGCCTGGTTTCAGGTGAAGAAAACAAAATCTATTACTAAGGAATAGGAAAAAATAAAACAACATTCATAGCTCTAAAGTCAGAGGAAAAAAATACACAAAATGAGATTCTATATGCTCAAAGAAAAATAATTTGGAACCTAACTTAAAAATTATTGTTAAAAAAAGACTCAATAATTATAAAGCATTTTAGGGTTCTAAAGGGAGGTGATATGCAACCAAAAGTTCCACTGACAGATTCTATGTATGTTTAAAGATAAATGGGATTTTTTTTAACTCTTTGATGAAACCAAAATTGTGTCCATTGTTACCACATTTCCCTGAATCAAACATTTTTGCCACAGTTTAGCACATCCCAAATAGCAGCCCCTGTTAGATTGGAATTCTATGTCTGGAAGTTTATTTATCAGAGACACATTGCTAAAACAAAACCTGAGTGAAGGTCTGATGATTTCAACATTGGATTAAATCAACCATTAGCTCCTACAGAAGTGGAAAGACAAACTCAGTCTCAGTTAAATACATGAAAGCATATTGCCATATTGTTCCGCAATGGATTTGTGATTTATTGTAGTCTTTCTTTTTGCAGTTGAGAGAAGGAAGGATTTAGTTCACACTGACTTAAAGCCCTGGAGTCGAAAATGTTAATGAACATGCACACAGGTTTTGCTTACAAGGTTGTGTTGTGTTAGGTGGTTTGAAATTAAACTAAATCTCCACCCAGATTAATATGGTAAAAGTGAGCTTGCTCAAAACATAACACAGATTCATTTAATTCATAACAAAGGGTTCACATTAGCTCTAGCTGGTTTTTGTTTTCTTTGAGAAAAATGCAGTTTTAGCAATAATGAAGTGCTTTCTAAATTCATTGTAGCTTTGCCAAATTGTCTGGAACAAAACCATGATGTTGAAAATGTTGTAATGTTTTATTTCATAATTTTAAAACCAGAATGCTTGAAATCTAAATGATTTTTTTGTTTTGAAATTTCCTTTAATACACTTAAAAAGTAAAGACCCTTTAAAAACTTCCTGAATTTGGAAGGATTTGTTCAAACCAAAACACTTTTTGATTCTACAAACCTGTGGGTTTTTTTCAGAGACATTTAATTCTTCTGGCCTTAATAATAATTGAATTCTCCATTTAGAGCAGAAAAAGTGTGTTTCTTGCTAACATTATTATAAAAAGCCCTAATAAAGATAAGCAGTTTCCTAGGAACAACTGTCAGCAAGTCCAAATAAAGACAACATAAGACCCTAGGATTCATCTTGACCTGCAAACCTACACAGAAACTCTCCTCAATGGGATTTGAACTTACATCTTTTATAGCTGTCTTTTCCTTCACAAGGACTAGGCTACAGGAAATGAACATTTTGTTTTATTTTGTTTTGTTTTAAAGGACTGGACTAAATAGAAAAATTCATCTTTAAATCCAGATTTTGGATCTTTGTAGTCTGAAGCCAGAGATAGATATTATTCCCATTAACTAAAACCTTCCCTGCTTGTTCAAGCCCCATTTCTCTCCCCCCGCCCTCTGTCAGTATAAGATTACCAGCAGTTTTATAAGCCCCGGGTTCCTCCTCTGCTATATCATGCTGTGCTTTTCCTCTTCGTTTACTGCATGGCAGCATTTCTTTTACCATGTAGGGCATGTCTTCATCTCCCTCTCCATCTTTGTTCTCCATTTGGGATGCTGTTGAACCAAATAATGCCACTGTATAAGCATGGGGAGATGCATGCTTAGAAGAGCACTCTTACTTTCAGGTAATGGAATCTTTTAATTATTCTTTTATCTTTTCCCAGAAATGAAAATGTATTGATGAGGCATTTTAGTTTGTGCCCATTTTTGCATATACCACCAAGATGTCAGTTCAGCCATAGAGGGATTGACAACTATAAATCTGTTATCTGTTCTGTAAAGAGAGGGAATGAGACTAAAAGCTTGGAAAAAGAGATCAAGGCTGGGAAAGGTTTTGAAGATTACAGTTGTGAAAATATCTGACAAATATAGACCAGGGCTGTATTTACAATCTCAGCAAAAATAAGAGGCATGCAGCCAGATCCTTGGCTGATGTAAATCTGCACAATGTACAAAAATCATTAACACAGGGAGGGAGCTGGCCAAGTGCCTTCTGCTTGAGGCATAACATTCATGATTTAGCAATCTGTGCTCTGAGTGATGGATCTGGGCTGATATTCACCAGGTGAGAATCCAAGCCCTCAACTTAAAATTGAGATGGCTATTGCATACCTTAAGTAAATTCTGTGCAGTTGTTGCTCGGGAAAAAATCCCCAGCCAGTTATTGTTTGTTATTATTTCACTTTTGCCTCAAATTGAAGTATATAAATCTGCCTGCTTACCCTGGCCTCTGCTTTCAGAAAACTCACTCTAGTAGTTATCTATTGCCTTCTTGAATGGCTGTTTGATATTTTATTGGCCACCCAGAAGGGTAATAGAGCAAACAACATGCTGATGTTAAAGCACAGCTCTGGAAGAACATTTTGGTGTGTGTATATGTCTGGGGGTGCACATGTGTGCTTGTTTACAGGAAAACCTTTGCAAGCAGAATATTAAGCACAACTGGACCTGAAAGGTTTCATTATTTTCTTCCACAGTATGTATTCATCCTGAATTAGACCACAGCAAAAATCCCCAGCTTGGAAAAAGACTGCTAAAATTTTGCTCAAATCTTCATATTTTCAAAGAACCCAGTCTCCCTGCATCCTTCAGATGTTCAGCAAAAAATGACACTAATATCACCTGGACCAAGCAGCATCAGATTCCAGCCTAGGTCCTACCTGTGACCAGTTCTGAATCCTGTTTCGCAGCAAAGCTGGAAGAAAAACTGACTTCAAGTGAAGTTCTTAGCATTTCTTGGGTCCTGGAGCTGCTAAAAAAAAAAAAAAAAAAAAAAAAAAAAAAAAAGACATTTTGAAAAAATTCTGCTGGTGACCAGGGCATAGACTCTGAGAAAAATTCTACTTTGGTTTGGGCAATATTTCTTTGGACCTAATAGGCACTGTGGACTTCACGATTTCAATTAGATGTCACCATTTCTGCTGTATCTGGGTGTCATCAAATGGTTTCTGACCAGCTTTTCTTACAGCCACCCCACTCTGACAAGCTTTGGCTGTTTTTCACAGCCAAATTTTAAGTATCTTTGCTGCTACAAAGAGATACGGCATCATCCTCAAATATGCTTTACTCAGAAATATTTCCAACAAAATATCATGGTCTACCAACAGTTTAATTCTCACTCAAATTTGTATAAAACTTCACCTATCAAAAACCTCTACAAATTTCAGCATATGTAGTTAAGTGTTAACTGTGCAGAGGAGGCATATGAAAGCATTCTGGTTTAATTTGAAATTTGCTCTGTTCAGGATCATCCGGACTTTAAAATCTGGGATCACTTTGGGTGTTCCTCAACTAAACCAGAGCCATGGGGAGCACAAAATAGTAGAGCCTGCTAATATAGAGCTTGTGAATATGCAGTGCACTTTAGCCTATGTCACTGGATTTAAAGACAGTTTGTAAATCAACTTCCCATTCTGTGACTTCCATTGCTGAGTCCAGAAGTTTAGACTGGGCAAAACTTTCAAAAACAACAGATACCAGTGGCTTATTCTTGATATTTCAATGCTAAATAAGAGATGATAATTAAATCTAAACGGTTTAAAAAAATTTTGCTGTGTATCTCAATGTATAGACTGTGAACAAATGGGAGCAAGGGAGGCAAAATCAGACATTCAACGTATCAAATGTAATAAATCCTCTGAGGCTAATCAGCCTGCCTTCCCCCACTAACCTCAGCCCCACGCTATGCCAAATAGTGAAAGCAGATGTCTCATGAACAGGTAAAAAACAATCTGAATTCCCATTCCCCACAACTGAAACAAATGTTGGGTTTGGGGTTTTGATTTGGGAAGCTTCCAAACTGAACTGCATGAGACATTTCATCCAAAGCCCTTCAAAGAAACAGCCCAAAAAGAGGAATTCAATTTAGCTGGCACAAGGAGAGAAGATCTATTGTAATATGGAAGAAATTCAAAAGCTACAGGAGAGCCAAATGACATTTCAGATTGCTGTGATTTATCTTACCTTGCTTACCTGTATTTCTTCAAAATAGCAAGTTAACAAACTCAGTTATAATGCTTAATACATAGAAATCCTCCTATTTCCTTGTCTCTTTTACCCTCTAATTTTCTTTAAGGAATTGCAACCAAAAATGCTCCATCTTTGGTCTTAGAAAACAAAATCTTTCCTCTACAGTATGCTATGATCTTCACAGTATTACTCTTGGCATCAATCTGTGCACGAAGAACGTATTTCTAAGGTGCTTCACTCGAGATAATGCAAATGAAATAAGAAAGATATTATTTTTGAGTAGCTGAGGCAAGAATTCCTCGGGTCAATACGTGTGTACTGCAGGCTTATTTTCTTGACGAAATACTTCAGGAGCCTGCAAGTACGACTTACATCCGTCACAGAGAGTGACTGGGGTAACACAGCACCACTCCTTGTGCTCTGACCTGCAGGCTGGTGGGAGGCTTTGAGACAAGGCAAGCTCTGCAGGCAGGAGCTGACACTGCCCATAGCCTTGTGCCTGCTTGCAGTGAAGCAGGAGTTGTGATTTCTCTGCAGCCCTTAGCAGCCTCTGCTCCAAACCAGAGCTTGGTGCTGTTCTTGGTTCCGTTCCTGGTGCTACACAAGTGTGGGCAGCACCTTTTTCCTGTGCAGACCAAGGGCAAGATGTGTATGTTTAAATTGGTTCTTGTGTCTCTCTTCTGGGAGTATCTGGAAGACCAAACCATCAGGTGAGGCCCCTTTTCTCTGTCAGAATTTTACATCTCTTAAAGGCACTTTTGGATCATAATAATGCTTCCAGGTCAATAATGTATTAAACGTGAGAGCATTGTGGCTGGACAAGGCCCAAGGTGGAGATTGTACCATTCCAGCCCTTCACAGGACTGTGGAGTCTCGACACAACATTAATAGAGTTTTGCAATGACATGTTGGAGGTTTTTCAGAAAATGGCTGAGGAGATGCCGTTTTCTCCTTCCCTTTTCTTCTAATTCTTGTACCACTGAACCAGCCCTCGTTGCTCGAGCTGGTCTCATACCTGCATCTGTACAATTGTCTCTACAATGCCTTCTGTTGTTTGGGGATCTGCAGGGGAGATAACTAGCAGGAAAGGAATCTGATCTCAGTGGGTCTTAGTGAGAGTTTTGATGCAACCTTTAGCTAATTAGTTTCATTTAATATAAATTCTCAAGGCTGAAGTTCTCAAGAGACAGAAGGACTGTTCTGTGGAAGGAAGAACTCTTATCCTTAGCAATACTTTCATATGCACTAGCTTCTTGGGGGAAAAGGGGTAAGAGGTTGGCTTAGAAAAGCCACTATTGCCAGAACAGAATTGGAGGGTAAGCTTTTGTGCAGTCACTCCTGTGTGATATAAGAAAGTAGCTTCTAAAACATGTACCCATAAATTTCCCACTGCTTTGCAGCACAAAATTAAATTATTCAAAAAGCTGTGGAGACACCGCCTAGTTTAACTGATGGTGCATTGTAGCAGACTTTCAAAGTCTTAATGAGCATAACATCGCTATGAAATGTTTCCCTGTTTTTCATGGCTTCCCTTAACCACAGGCCTTGCAGTCAAGAGATGGGTCCTGAAATGGGGGCGAGACTTGATCTGAGCCCCTGAGTGGTCTGCAATAGTCCCAGGGAGCTCAGCAGTGTTTCTGTAGGTGTCTGTGTCTCCCAGCCTGGGATCCTCTGTGTCAGGATTCAGGCGAGCCCTGCAAGGACAGGTTTATGTAGTATAGGTAAAGGGAAAACAGAGAACCACATTCCTGTCTGATGCTCAGAATATAAATCTGTCAGAGGAGCCTTCGGAAGAGATTTTGGCCGGGGAGTAATGAAGTGAAGGAACTGTAGGTGAGTACAGATGACTTAGTAAACTAACGTAATGGCTGATTGGGGAATTAGCAGCACCGGGGAAATTTGGAGTGAAACATGCCCTGAACTTTCTCTGTGACTGTGCCACTCAAGTTCACTGAACATGAGAATTTCCTCAAAATAAATGGAGATACTGTAGAGAAAATCAAGTCTTGCTTTTTGACATTTTTTCCATCACTTGCAAAGCTCCTTCCCTCCTGCTTTCTGCTGGCTTTGGGTGAGCTGAGTTGTGCTGGTTGGGAGTTTGCACAGCGCCCCAAATCCACTTTGATGGGGTGGGAAAGGGCTGAAAAACAGCCAGGTTCTTTCTATTAAAATTCAGTCTTGAAAGGCAAACAGTGATCAACAAGACCTGTGTCAGTTTGGAAAGCCGGAGCTTAAAGGACAGGAACAGGTTCTTTCTCTACTGCAAGTTCTTCACTCCAGAGGAGATCTGTGATTTAATTGATTTAAAGTAAATCTGGATTTATTTATTTAAAAAGGAACTCGATTTGTTTCTGGTTGAGATGATAACCTTTATGACCTTAAAATAAATGGAAAAAAGATGGCAAAAGTGTCATTCTACTTCATAAAGCCTGAGCATCCTAGGCTGATACACAGAAAAACACAGTCGAAAATATTCTGCCTTTTACATTTTCAAGTAATCAAGCACAATCAAAAAATGAACAATGTCATTATGAGAAATAACTGTGCTATAATATTATTTTTGAATGTCTGTTTATTTCTCTTCTTTCCCACCACTTTTTTTTCATCTCATCTCCATATATATTCATTCCTCTTTCCCTTTATTTTCACTCATTTGCTTAATCCTTTGCCAACTGAGCCCCTCTGTTAATTTTCCTGCTCCTTTACTCATATTAATTCTCCCCACCCAACTGTTGCCTGGGTTAACTATTCTGGTAAGGCAATAGGATTGGAAAAGCCAGCACTTATTTTGAGAAGACCTTATGGGGAAAGAGGATTCATACTGCAGTCTCAGGTGAGGGTCTAAACATTTCCCAAATTCTCTGACCCCTAAATATGAATATCATTTGACTTTGAATAATGAGCTATTCCTTCATCTCTATATAAAACTTCATGTATCCTGACAGTTCCCTATTGCCTTCCTGTCTGAAGTGGCTCAGGAGTATAAATTATTCTAGCGAAGGTTGGCAGTAATTTATGCTCAATAAATTGACTATAGATCTGCTTGTTTCAGTAGGTAGCATGGGAAGGACTTATACATTTTGCTAAATTCCCTCATTTGTTCTTGGACAGACTACTCGCCGTCCTGGGGCTGATCATGAGTCCCAAACCTCTGTGATAGGCAGGAACTCTTTTGCTTCAGTAAAACTACTGCTGTGGCAAGTTACTGCTGTGAGGAAGAGGGAATGGACTCTGGAAAGTCACTGGCACAACAAAGTGGAAATTTGAGGTCATACCTTGCAGTATATGTAAAGGGCAACTAATGAAACAGCAAAGGCTGTTGTTAAAAAAATCCCCCTCACTTTAACTGGCAGAAATTTATTGTTTCTTTTTAGACTGAGTTTTCCCACAAAAGTATGAAACAGCTCATGTAATCTTTTGTTTTCTTTTTTCACTTTTTTCTTTTTGTTTGGTTTGTTTTGGTTTGTTTTTGTTTTTGTTTTAATGTAAATTGGGCTAGTTCCTAGTTCCTTTTTTGGGCTTTGCAAAAAAGGGTGATACAATCCTTTTGTCCAAGATGCAAAAAGCAGAAAGTAATTCATCACCTTTCAAGTACAATTTATTATGGGTCAGGGAGAAAGGTTTCACTCATGATCTTTAGGTTTCAGCAGTGCAGATGCTGGACATGATGAACCAATGAGGCTTATCAGGTGTGATAATCAAAACAGATTTTCTTTTGTATCTTCTGTCTCTCTCCCTTAGAAATATCTAGGTTTTTGGACACTAACTATGATTTCATAGATACAGACATAGTCCTTTATTGTTCTGTGTGGAAATTATCACATGATATTTTAAATTAGAGTGATGGGAATGAATACCATGCCTGAAGTTTGATGCAAGTTTTGAACCTGCCCTCCTGGGCCCCGTGGGAGCAGCAAGGGCAGATCCTCCTACCTGGCACAGGCACAGGCACTGCTCACTTCTGCCCAGGAGTGCCAAGAGCTGCAGCAAAGCAGTGAGAGGGGCAGGCACACAAATTCCATGGCCCACGTGTGCTCAGGCTGCTGACCTGGCATTAAATGAATGCACAGAAACTTAGGGCCAGATCCTGCTGGGAACACTGCCCAGGCAGATCCCTGTGCAGGGGATTTGTCACTGTAGGCAAAAGTCCTTGTGTTGCTGCAGGGATCTGTCTGCAAGTACAGATTTGGCTTAGGGTAATCAGCATAATTAAAGGGCCAACCTTGCACTGTGGTGTTATTCTGGCTCATGGATTCACTGCTGCCTGTGGTTATAATAACTGAGGATTCCTGAGTCATGTTCTGAATGTTGGCACAATCCTGATCTTACTGGAGATCAAATAATTTGGGACTGCAAAGCCTGATAGGACAACAAAAAAAGTTGCCAAGTGCTTTTATACTTTTTCCTTTTAAAAAGTATTATCAAAATTCCTTCAATGAATGGACAGTTAGACTGAGGAAACATTTGTCAGGAAAAGGGGGAAGGGAAAAAGAAAGATAAGTTGCTGTCCTTCAAACTCTATATCAGATAAGGATGTTTCCTAAGGAAAAAAAAAAGCCTAAATTGTAGCAGGAGTAGAAGTATTATATATTTAATTGCAGCAGCTACGGGTCTTTCATGATGAGAACCTCTAATCAAGGGCTTTGATTATAAGGGACACAGTTGAGATAAATATCTTATTCAGCATTTTGAAAAGAAAAATTCCTCAACCTGGTCTTTTAAGAACACATCAGGTATTACAAACTACAACTGTGTTGTGAATCCAGCCTACCCTTTAATGAAGATATCTTTTGCTTTGTTTACCTAAAATGTGATGCCGTGTCCAGTCTTTTCTCCCTAGTTTTACCTCTTTTAAAACTGAAGATTTTATGCTGTAACTTCACACAACATGTAAATTGTGCGATTCTAGCTGTATATGGGTCTGTTCATATGAACAGGCTCGTTGAAGTTGTTAAAAATTGATGGTATTCTCACAGAGATTTGCAAAGTCAGTAAGACTGTAGGAAATCTGTGACGCTTCTCAGAGAAGGGTTCTCCACCCCTGGCTGCTGTCCATAGGTGGTGTTGTAAAATGTTGCAACATAGGGTTCTCTTTCAATGGTTTCATGGCTTTTTGGTTGTTTGGTTTTTTGGGTTTTTTTGATGAATTTTTTTTGGAATTTTTAGAAAGAGGCCCAGTGACAAAATACGTATTTGAGAACAAATCAAAACACAGTTGGAGTCCGTAATTACTGTACGTGGTCTCTTTAAAAAGTAAATATGAAAAAACCTCTAAACTGTGATCAGTCTAAAACCATCTAAACTTTATATTAAAGAAAGATTATCCATCTGCCATCTATTTTGTGGTCCTTATCCATGCCTAGATGTGAAGCCCTGGATCACATCCACTTTCTCTGCCAACCAGCTGCAAATTGAAGAGTTTGGCCTTTTGTCAGAACTTTTTTCATCAGCTTCATTTCCTTTAATCCAAATCCACATGGGCAGTTCTGGGATGCCCAGTCCAGGCACTGAGTAGCTAATTCTGCCTCCTGAGGACCAGGCTTCTACTGCTGTGTGTTCCATGCCCAGGTGCTGAAAGGGGCTTGTGCCTAAGTGATGAAAGAAATGTGCTGGAGCCTGAATGAAGCCCAGCCCCTTGCTGCCAGCTCAGCACAAGGTAAACACGGGAAATTCCAAACAGCACAGCACAAGTGAAGCATTGCTCAGCTGCAAAGCTGACCTGCAGTCAGAAGATGAATTGCTTCCACTCGGGATCTGATCCAGACTGAGTGAGTTCAATGAGAGCCTTTACAGTGGAAATTAATTCTGGGCTTCCCTGATTTCAGGTGGTGACTGAATCTTACCACACACCTTTTCCTCATGAATGAGGATGCAGGATGGTTCCTTCTGCTTTTACTGACTTTTCCTGTCCATCTCTTAGAGCTTAGAAGGGATTTGTTTCCTAGAACCCTTAAGTTCACAGAGTTAAACCCAGAGCTGCCATTACGCTTTGGCTGTGCATGAATGTGCAGCTGCAGTTAGTAACACACTGACTCAAAAGATCCATTCAGTATGAGCACTCATTTAAATTGGGCCATATCTACTGAATTTCCTGATAAAAATACCTTTTTACTACTGTACTTAGCATAGCACAGCAAAGCTAATGGAGAGGGAGCAAGACTTTCTTCCATCATCAACAAAAGCCTGCTCCAGCTGCCCAGTCCCTGCTACAGGTGATGAAGTGTGAATCAGGCAGGGTGCAGCTCAGCTTTCACATGCAGGATTAGCTGGCAGCATTGCTGGATAGAAAAATAATATTTTCACCATTAAAATACACAAATTTGATCTGGAGTCAAAGGTGCACCCTACAATGCCATTCTTCACAGAGTGGCCTTTTAGCTGAGAAGCACGCTTGAGCCCATTTCCTACCTCTTAATGGAAGAGCAATTACCCTACTGCTCTGTTAATGCTTTTTCCCCTTCGTTTGTTGATAATTCTAGGACAGTGACACCAACTTCTTTCTTGCCCTCTACTTATCCCCTGCAAAAACCCCTGAAACCCAGTTTCTTAGAACATATCACCATTTGTTGATTTACCTGCACTAAAAATTCAATGCAAACCTAAACTATAAAAATATCACTCCTATTTAACTTCAAGGCTGACTCCTCATTCAGTTGTAAAAAAGAGGAGAAAGTGAAAGAATCTGTTTGAAAGAAACATCTCAATACAGTGGGCCAAATTCTGCTCTCAGTTCTGCAAAACATCAAATCTGGGTCTAGCAAAAAATAAATCAAGAACATGTTTAATTATTAGCACATGAACAATTCTTTTTGTCCTCACTGGAAGAGCTATATGATATCAAATATGCTCATGGGAACACCAGTATTTCCATGCTCCAATTTAGCTGCAAGCCTCTGTGTCTGGATGCAAAGCAGTCAGCACTTGAAAGACTAAAATTCAGAAAAGATGTTAAACACCTAAGTCTTCCTAAAGAAAATGTCTTCCTGAAGAAAACATCTCCCTGGCGTCCTCCTGGAGAAACACCAGTTTCAGGTGTGGTTGGGTGGTGGTGTTTTTTTATTTTTTTATTTTTTATTTATTTTTTTATTTATTTTTTATTTTTTTAATTTTTTTTTTTAATCCAGGGGCTTTTATCCAACAGTTTTAAATACTCTTTGGAATCAGATATAAACTTTCAAATCTGGGCAAAATTATGGGCCTTGACACAATTTTGTTTCTCCCTAGTCTAAGTAACTAAAGCTAGAAAATCAGCCTCAGACTCTTTTACGTTGCTCACATAGCAAAAGAAGAATTGTCTTCATGGGAACAAAAACCAACCAGAACTGTCTGAGTTCTGACTCAGACATTTTACTATTTTCTGAGGAAAAATTTCAGGCCTAAATCTGATTTTGAATATGAATCTGCACATCACAGCACAGCTGTGGATAGTAGCTGATTTTTACCAGAGAAACGTCACATCTCTGAAAACTGTGAGTGTTAAACCAGAAAAATGTTAGCAAGCTAGGCACAACTATTTTATAATCTTAAAGTTCAAACAAAAAAATTCTTAAAGCCCTGTTCATAGCATTTTATGTGGTTAAACATCATGCAGGGAAGACAGGGCTTCTCTTATGATAGTTAATGAACTCTCTCTCCATTTTCAGCTCATTTGCCTAAGCTTCTCATTTCCTTAGCATTTTGGGGGGTTTTTTGGTTGTTATTAATAATCTCAAGCTACTCAAAACCTCCCATTTAAATTTTTTTTCCCCAGCCTGGGTTGAACCCCTTTCCAGAAGGAAAGTCTCTATGTAAATATTATTTGTTGCTACCCACTTATATTTTATTTCTGTGGCTCACCACACTTTATGTGTTTATCTGTCACAAGAGCTCCATGTGCCACTGTTCTGTGGCCAGCTGAAATACAGCTGTTTTGATAAAATAGTTGAGAATATTTTTGAGAAAACAACCAACACCCCACATCCTTTAACTCAAGCGGTAATGAGTCTTTCTTGCCACAGCTACATTACTTGAGATAAAACATTTCACTGAGGTCCTTTTCCATCAGTCTGATCTCATGTTTGAAGGCAGCCTCACCATTCCAGCAGACTGGATTTCTCTAGGCCACAATTCAAGACTTCTGTTTCTTCCTCCACCTCACTGCCCACAAAAGACTTGAAGGAAAAGAGCCAGTAAATACCCCCAAAGCAGGAAATTTCCCCAACCAGCATGGTAATGGTAATCAAAATAAAATAAAGTTTTAGAATTAGTAGAGTTCTAAATTAATGAGAATTCTTGAAGATTGCCCAGAGATTTGCTGTTTTGGGTTTTAAACAGGAGTTGGGCAGACATTGCACTGACAGGAGGTACTATAAATCTCTTGTGATAAGTAATTGACCTCCTCTGTAGGATTAACATTAAAGGTAGGTCAAACCTCTGGGCTTTTCCTATCCCAGAATTTGTGGGATATACACCAGGATATATTCAAGAAAGCTCATTACAAGAAGTCTTGATTTTTTAAAAAACAAAAATTCCTTCTACAGCTCTAAAATTTGCTCTTCCTCTGAACACCAGAGCTTAAAGTGCTCATTCAGTCTAGAAGAAATGACTCACACAAGGAGATACCTTCTGGCACAGAGCACAATCATTGCAGTGAACCCACTGAAACGAGGGATGACTGAGCTGGCCTGAAATCACACAACAAACACTTAATAGGCAACAAGAGTGTGCTGTGAGCTCTTATTCTAGGTTGTCTTGAATCACTGATATGGACATCTCAGGAATATCAGCTGGAGTTACTGGAGGCTGAGCATGGTAGAACATGAGTTTGCTCTGACATAATAAGGTGACTACTCAAAGCTTAATAAAAAACAATACTTAGCACCACTGCACAAGAATATTTTATAGCTTTTTCTCAGGAATAATTTCTGCCAATAAGTATGTATCATTTCCATCAAGTTTGTGAGGATAAATAAAACAAAAATATTTTTGGTGAAGTGAATAGATTATGCAGAGGTTGGTGGAATGGTTAACACAATAAGGAGAAGATGGTCACTTAGAGGAATCAACATTAGGGAAAACCAAGTAAAGCTTACGTCAACAGATCCAAAGGCAAGAATAGACATTCAGGGACCACAACTGAAGGCTGTGGTTTTGGAAATAAGGACTGGTGTCCTGCAAAGCAGGGATTCTGAGAAATTTCTTGGATAAAATAACACATTAGCAACTGCACCTGGGCTGCCAGTAAAATCCTTTGTCAGAGAGGGCTGCTGCAATCTTGGGGTGTGTAAGCTAAGAACAGCCAGGAGAAGGCTGTGCTTCTTTGCAGTGATTAAATCTTTCAAATGCAGCTGTAAAATATTTTAACTAGAAAGACATTGCTATAGGATCTACAAAATATTGCCTCGTGCCTCGCCTTTGGAGCCTATAGCTCTGTATTTTTCAAAGGATGTTGAAAAACTAACTGGTTACAGAAGAAAGAGTTTAAAAATCCATTCAAGGCCTAGAGAAAATGCTGAGAGTCAACAGCTTGGGGCATGCTTTTAGGTGTTATAATCACATGGTCATAATAACAAATACCTTTGGGGAAACTCAGGATTTACCACAAAAAGAAGAATGAAAGACTGATGATTTAAAAAGCATACCAGACAATAGTAAAACCCCCAAACAGACAAAACTTCTTGGCAGTGAGAGCCATGAGAACTGAGGGATTCTTCATTTCTTGATGTCTACAAAATAAAACTACATTCCATCTTCAAAATTATGCTCTGCCAAAAAAACAACAACAAAAAGCTTTCATCAGGCCCAAGTGATTGGTCTCAATGGAAGAGTAACTGGATGAAATTCAGTTGAATGTGGTACTCAGGAGAATAAACCAGGTCATTTGAAAGCACTTTTGCCCATAGCTCAATGAATATTCATAAAAATTAGGATCTTGGAAGTGCAGTCAAACTCTGCTTTTGCTTTGAGCTATGTGCACATATTTCTTGTGCACTAATTTAGAAAGTCTGAGCACAAATGAATTACCAAGTTTCCTCTGGTTTCCTAATACCATCCAAAACCTGTAGAGTCAGATCTGAACCAGCTCAGTTTAATTTAAAATATATTTTTATTCCAGTCAATTTCAACAAGCTGTATGTAAGTTTGCAAACAAACTTGGTCCTGTCAAATTGTAGCATGTGCAATTTTCAAAGTGTTGTTTTTAATTGTATCTGCTGTCATCATGTCTTAGGGTTGGGAGCTGGACTTCTGGATACTATAATGACGCACACTATTATAAAAATAAAGAGCAAAATAGGAAGTTTTGGGTCACAGCTGCAGTGCTGTTGCCAAATCACTAACCTCCTCCTCCCCCCAAACAGCAATAAAAAATCATCTCCAGAGATTCCAGCACTGAAGGCAACAAAGTACAGTAGTTACATTTTGAGATGGAATCCAGAAACTGCCAAAATGAAGATATGCAGCCTCCACTTGGGAAGAGGCGCTGAAAGCCCAAGTACATAGCCTGACAAGTGAATCATGTCAACAAAAAGAAAGCAGCAAAAATCAACTTGTAAAAAGCATCTCTGTGTGTCAAATTGTTCAAAGCAGTGGACACATTGCTGAAATGAGTTCAGGAGAGATGAACATCTCATCGTAGCTTTCAGGAGCTGAAGCCGCATACCAGAAATGGAATGAAATTCCATATCCCTGTGCAGCTGGTAACATAGCAGGGATAAAACTGTGCAAACACTGCCTGCATTGGATCCCCATCCTCTGCACTCAGAAGAGAACCCATGTTCGATGGCTGAGGCAATTGTAATAAGTATAAATATGTTTATTCTTAGAGGTTCACTTGAAGAGTCTGTATGGTTCCCCAGGATGTGGGAGGGATGCAGACTGGGAAGGATACAGACTGATTCCTCTTGAGAATGGGCAGGGGGAAAGGCAGTTTCCCTAAAATCTCTTTGCAGCCTAGGATGACTTCTGCAAACTAATTTAGTTTGGTGACTTAATTACAAGGCGCTATCACTAATTCCTGCAAATTCCACATCCAGCCTGCTGCAAAAATCCTGCCTGTCTACAGACATGCAAGTTATTGGAACTTTAGCCAGCAGGACCTTTTACTGGAAAATAAAATTGCCCATACGATTTTTGGGATCTATTTAACTTTGGGGATACTGGGTGTTGAAAAACTCTTTTAGACAGCTACTATTATGGTTTAAATTACAGTTTCAGCTAACCAAGAAGCAGAGGAATCAGCTCTTAGTAATCTTGCACATTATCTTGTGGATGGCAAATGTATAATAAATTTTCAACAACTTTTAAGAAATTTGCTATAAATAAATTAGTGTTATTTGCTTTGAAAGGATGCAGCATGAAGATTAAATTCATCCATCAGGTGACTTTCCTTTATTGGAATAACATAGAATTGTGTTTGTTTTCTTGCTTCACAAAATAACTAGTTGAAAGGTCTGTATACGTGAAATACATCTGAAAAACAAAACTAAACCAAGATGTAGTAGTTACACAGATAAGAACCAAGATGAGGCTAAACAGTGATTTAGAGCAGTATTATTACTTATTGCTCACATGAATATTTTCACGTTTCAAATGTAACTTGAGCATCCAGCAGTGCTTGGATTACTGACCTAAGTGCTGCTAGTGATAATATGCCTGTTCCAGTGATATTTTCTCTTGCATGATTTACTCTGATTCTGAATATCTCTGAGCTTTTATATCAAAATATGAGAATGCAGATTATTAGAAGTTATGTAAAAGGGGCTGATCAAATTACAGATAATGTGGAAAAACATACTGAACCTTAAATTAATGGTATGAAAGTCAAAGATGAAATAATCTCACACAAAAATCCAAACCAAACTACCAGCAAAGGGAAAAACATTTTCACTTGATATGTATTACAAAAAATAATGCATGTAATTAAGCCCTCTTCTTAGCAATATTTTTGCAAGTAAAAGGATAATTTTCTATAGTTTCTATATTCTGGAGTAATTTAATTTTCTGTGGTGCATTCAAAGAGCAGCCCTATAAACCATGAGAAGAGCACTTGTGGGAGAGGTGTCAGGGCTGGTCCTGCCAAGGCACACGAGACACATCCCAGTGGCACCGAGCCCAGCAGGGGCTTTTCTGTGCCCCGAGCAACAGGAACACCACGGGAGCACAGCCAGTCCAAACACACTCTGATTCTGCTGAAGGAATAGAAGCAAACGAGAATTTCGTACTCCCTTTATTCCCTCTCATTGCTCCACATGATGCAGTGAACCAAATATTCTGTTTTATTGTTGTTGCATTTTAAGTGATGTAAATAGTCCTGACTGAATCAACAGGATTATTTATCCTTTTAGAAGCAGGCACAGATTTAGTGTCTTTAGCAAAATGAGATACTGATTCCCATTATTTGTGGTTCAGTTATTTCCTTTTTCATTCTTTTCTCTCACTTCTTTTTATTCAAATAAACTACATCTATGTAAAAAGGCGAATTACACTAATAAAAACTTTGTGTCCCAAAATGTTCAACTTTGTCACTCAGGATTTGCCTTAATTCACATGAATGGTCCCATTTGACTCCAGCATTTTTAATGCAAGCATGTGGGAACACTAAATGTAAGGCAGGGAAGCACACTCAGACCCTGTTATTTGGGCACTGACACTGATAACTGACAGGCTTGTGGAATAAGGAAACAAAACTTGTAAACAAAAAAAATAAATGCAGCTCCATTTCCATAATTGGCTAAGAAGCTGGGTGCAAAAGGTCAAAATCTAGACAGAAAGATTAATATTTTCTCTGTGTCCTTCTGTTGTCTGTATCACCTGGAGCAGGCAGACCTGGACTTTGTTACAGGTAAATAATTACAGTTGTATCTGCCATAAATATCCACTTGAAGGGGCTACTGCAAAAAAATTGAGATTGTATCTCCAAGCAACTGTCAAATGGCTAGAATAAATTTAGAGAGCTTGAAATACTGATGTACACTTTCTATCATAGATATCTCTTGGTCTAGACTTTCAGGCTGCATTTTGACAGAACACATCAGATGACTGAGAAATTAGGGACTCAGGACCAAAAAAATTACATAGTGTTGGCACTTGTGGTTTGTGTCTTCCTTACCTGTGGTACTAGCAAACAGGAAGTCATTGCTTCACAGCAAACCCAGAAATATTAACAGGACATATCCTTTTGCATTTTAAACACAGAAGGCAATAAATCTTGGGCCATGATGGCAAGCCTAAAGAGGTCACTGAGTAATGGTAAGCATAATATCTGTACTTTTCAGTGCTACAATAAATCTGACAGTGCTCTTTTTTAAAGTTGGGATGCTTCTGTACAGACTGAAGATCAAAAGTTTCCTTGCCCCTCCAAAAGGAAGAAAAAAGAAAAAAAAGCACACACATGCATTGCAATCACCTGTTTTTCATTTTACATATTTGGTGGAATAGAGAGTGAAAATAATATGCCTGTCTCTTTTAGTGTGGGTGATATTCTCATAAGCCCTGACTGAATGAGAAAAATCTGTCCCTTATTTAGAAGAATAGATAGGAAAGTCGTTCTGACTTTGAACTTCCTTGTGTATTTACCCCCCTTTCCTACTTTCCCAAGCAGGCATTAAAATATCATTATGGGGGTTCCTTCTCAGGCTGACCCAGAGGTTTTGATTTCAGTTCAGATAATGACTCTGGTGCAGGTAGCACTGACCTCCCTGCAGCCATATCTGACCATACCTGTTTTCAGGGGTCATGCTATTCCTGCTCCAGAAAACTAACCCTCAATATTTCTTAGGTTAGATGAGATGTTCTTTGGGTTACAATCTAAGACATTAATACTTCAGAGCCTCCAGCTTAGAAACCTTTCCCTTAATGGGTAACATATGTAGAAATCTACTATTCCTTGGTATAAACATCTTGCAGACACAGAACAGTTCTACTACACAGATCTATTTGCACCTGCACTTGCAATGTTGTTGCTGTCCCCACCAAGGCTGAACTTTTAACAGCCAGGGAAAAAGGAAGTAGGAAATAGCATGCATTGAATTTTTTCTTTATTTATGTATATAATCATGGATCTAACCAAACTCCAGAGACTCCTTCTTCATGGTAACTTCAAATATGAAGTATGCAACTAAAATAAAGGAGAAGTGAATGGACGGGAACTCTTAAAAAAGACAGACATATAACATCTTTAATATTACCTTTTCTCTTCACATTTGCCACTTGCCATGGCTCCTCCCTGAACCTAGCTTGCAAGCCAAGCCACGTGTTATTGCTTAGCAGACTGAGATAATCAAAGCAAGAATAATAGACCAGGATTATTTGGCCAGGCAAGCTGAGAAATGAAGCATCACTGAGCAACCAACTGCAGCAGGCCAGGAGTAAGAGGACAAGAAACCCAGCAGCTGAATCCCATCCTGGGATCCCCCCAGCCCTGTGCCCTGGTGCTGGGTGTTTGGCAGCATGTCTGAAGCAGAGCTGCAGCCTGTTACCTGTCAAGCCTCTGTCTCACCACCTGTGAGACTCAGGATGCATAAAGGTGTGACAGGGAGTTCTGTCTGCAGCCCTTATGTAGATTTCAGGAGCTATTTATTCTGCTTGTTTCTATTATTCTTTTCCCACTTTCTCTGTTATGGCAAACAGAAATCACTTGTAGGGAGCCATCAGGGTAAAAGGATCTCACCAGAGGAAGATCCAGCATTTTGCTGTGGCTCATTTTTCACACTGATGTCAAAGCAAACCTCTGAAGATTGCTGAGCAAAGTGCCCTCCTCACTGTCCATGTTCCCCACAGACCAGTCATCACCTCGCCTCCTCTGTAACATCTGCTTCTCCCACCTCTGTGCTAGCGATACAAATGATAATTTTTCAATCTTCCAGCAATTATCTTAACCCTTTTTCTCATGTTACCATTTCAGTGCAGCAGGAGCTCCCTGGGAACAGCTACTGTGCCACTAAATCTGTCCTCATGACACTTTGCTGTCTGCAGATGGTGTGAGATTGACTTTGCTTTCCAAAGTGAGAATTTAATCTTTGGTAAATTCTTTTGATTGCATCTGTGAAGTACATCCATTATACTATAACTAAGGATAGAGTGTAGATTTATATATTGCCTGACTTTATGGCCTAAACTGAACATTAACAAAATATTTTGTAATACTACTGGCTTTGACACTGGTCAAATAACTCCTTCAAAGTGCACTGGTATCAAGGGAAAATTTCCCATGAGCATTACATGAGATGAGCAGATTCTTGATCAGAGTCGGGATCTAAATTAGTATGAATGTTTATGCATATAAATTTAGGTTGACTGAGTTTGTACATTACATTTTTGGTCCTGTAAAACAAAGGGACTGCTCTTTTTTTTTACATAAAGGAGGGATTGTGTCTCCAAAACCTTGTGGAGTGCAAGACTGTGGAGCCTGCAATCAGATGTTGAGAGTTTCCTAAGTCAGGTAGAAAGTTTTGCAGCTTCTGTTTGCATTGCATTTTGAAAAGGGCATGATTAATTCAGTCCAGGACCACAATGAAGGTTAGTAACATCGTAGCTGAAATACATGAATTATTCCAAACTTCCTGAACTCTATTATTCAGGAATATCTCCAACTAGTAGATGTAAACAAGCTAACAGGCTTGCTTTCTCCTCTCTCTTAGCATGAGTGATATGCCGGTATAATGCATGAATTGGTAGCACAAGATAAAAACAGGCCCAGCTGCAGCTTTATTTAGATTTGCCAGGCAGCAAGGTGGCAGATTTAATTCTATCACCGACAGTGAGGCTTATAGAACGAGTGGAGGGAATATCAACCGAAATATACATAAAACCAAGCCACTGTTTAAATGCTGCTTCTGTGCTGTTTTCCAATTCGGAAAGTCAGGAGTGCTTTAAAGGGATTTAGGTCTTTTTGCAAGAAATGGGGAGAGCAGAGGAAGCCTCGTTCAAAACATGCAGCTGATGTAGGTCATTAGCACCTATGGACATGTAAATGTCAACAGGTTATCGAGTTACAGATCTAAATTCTGCCTGAGGGTAGTATGTTAGCAACAGAATTATACTAGTCCAAAGTAAATCTATGTATATATAAGTATTTTTTTGACCCTGAGAGTGTTTTTTAAAACCAACTCTGCACAAAGCTAATTTTGCTTTTCTTCCATTGTAGGACAAAGACAGAACACAGCCTGAGAGCCCCCTTTGAACACTGCTGTCCTTACCTGGGGTTTGCAGAGCTGTCTATAACAACAATTTACAAACAAGTCCTTGTGCCAAAAGTTTTAGAATTCACACAGGGATGTTCACTCAGAACTCCAAAACACTTTGTTGTCATGAGTTGTACTATTTGACAAGGCAGAAACTAATGGAAATAAAATTCAAGATCTATACCTATAGTTACACAATAAGTCGATAACTGAATCTGGAAAAAGCCCCATTTCCCAATTTGAGGCTGTTTCACAAGGTCCCTGTGAAGGGAGGAAAAGGAACTTTTTGTGTTCCTGCACTGAGTGATTTTTTTGTCTTCGAATAGCTACAAAGTACACTTAGGGGAAGGCTGGCAAAAATACAAGCACTGAAGTGGTCACTATCTAGTGCACTCAAATAAATACTATTCCTGTTCAGTAAATTAGCACATTTGTGAGTTATGTACTTTGTCAGCACTTTTTCTTAGCGTGCGTAGACCAGATTTCCACTACATCATTCAGAGGTTAGCAGGGAACAAAATTAAACCCTCAGTGTTTTCACCACTGTACAACCTGCAAAGTCATTTTTCAACGCACTTAACAGGTTATCTTGGAAAACTCTAATAAATGGTGAGCGTTGCCTTTGACTTTCCCTTCGCAGAACTCATTGCTCATCTAATTTTTGCAACAGATTTCCTACCTCGTTTAAAACTTCAGCTAGAAGTGCTTTCCTGTTACATATTGCAAACAGACATACACAGTGACTCAGAAGCTTGGATCGGGTTGTGTAGTCAATATAGTTTTTGGCAAAAGACTGGGAAGCCTTTTTCTGGCTGAAAGCTAAGAATGATAAAAATAGATCCTGATTTTACAGTCACAGTGACAAACCAGCTTCCAAAAGCTTCACAACAGCACAAAGGGAACAAACTGGCAAAAGGGAAGTGAGCTGGAAAGATATATATTTTTCCCCAACAAGACTTAAATTCAACCATCTTTTGTGGTTTACAATGATCTTATATCATCGCACATGGCATGTGCTGCACAATGACAACCCAGAAGTCAGCTTAGCTTGCAAGCAGTCATTCTCTTCCAAAGCTTTTCTGTGAGCTCAACACATTTAATTCACAATCACTTCCAGAGCTTATATAACCCTATAAAATAACCAAGTCTCCTGAATCATCTCTTACCTGCAAGATATAATTTTATTCTATTTCATATGATTTCATTATCTTATTTTTGTCACTTGATCTCATTTTTCTTGGGGTTCTAAAGGATTTAACAACGAATGATAAGAATGAGATTATCAGCACAAAAATATACAATAATTAAATGTCAGTCATGTCTGTGACAGAACAAATGCAATTCTGTATCTCACTACTTTTGGTGCTGGCTAGTGCAATACTCATTAAATATTTTTACCGTTAATGCTGATAGTTTTGCAGTTATTTCAAACAGATGAAATACATTTCGCTTACCTACCCTTCATTCTTCCTCCTCTGGAAATAAGTTTTTTCCAGTGAAAGATTAGCATAGTTGGTACCAGGAATTTCAAATGGGATTGTTTATGCATCAAAGAGTAAGTATTAATAACAAAAATGCACTCACAGTATGATTGCTTTGTGATGATTAGAATATAAATTGTTGGTTCTATAAATACAGACACACACACTGAATTATGTGCTTCCCCATGGTATGTCTCTTGCATTCCTCTAACATCTGATAGTCAGATGCCACATCACACACAAACTTGTCAACTACTTTTATCACTAAAAACTTTGTCTGTGGTGTTGCAGGAGCTGACAACCTAGCACACTCAGAATCCATCAGAAAACACATCACCCAGAGAAATATTTTGCACTCATAGGGGTGAGGGGGAAGGAGGCAGCCTCTGCCCCAGGATCAAGCAAGCAAAGGCATTAACTTCATGCAGAAAGTGGTTTTCTTGTTGTTGATGATGAAAGGTACATGCTAAGCAATAAATTAAGCGAGCACAGTCAGTGGTGGACAGAAATTCCTTTCTGCAGGCTCCGCTCCACCACGTGTGAGTTATGGGATCATCTCTAACTTGTGAAAATAACTCACATATCACACTCTCCCCATTGCTACGCTTCTTGCTACTCCTGCCTGTGGAGCTGGTGCAAAAGCATTGGAGCTGGACAAGGATGGAGGAGGCTGGGGCTCTATTCAGCAAAAGAGGCCCTGGCAACTCTGTCAGGCTTGGGAAGTGTCAGATGGTGAAGGGCCAGACTCTGCCCCTCCAGCTGTGCTCTGTCATTGCTGCCCCTCAGCTAAGGGCAAGATGCTCTTGAGCACAGCAGCACATGGTTTCACAGGACTGGGGAGGGGCTGAAACCACACCTGTGCTGCGGCCCTTGTCCAAACCCCCACCCACCTTTGGAGGAAAAGAGATTTTCCCAGGAATACAGTGAGCAAAACAGTCAGACAAACAAGCAGCTGACCGTGAAAGCTGTGGGAATAAATAACACAGTGTTAAGCACAGGCTAGGCTAAGCATGTGAACCTCCAGTCAAAGTTCTGACCTCAGCTTTTGCAGACATACCCAGGCTCACTTTAATTGCTTGGTCTGCAGGCTGGAAGGAAAGCAGCTGCTGCAGCACAGAGCCCAGGGCAGGTTGCAAATACCCCATGACTGGGCAGCATGGAGCTCTCTGCTGCTGTGCCTGGGTCAGACCTGATCTCCAGGCAAAATAAATCTACCTGTCCCATTCTGAACTAAACAGCTGAAATGGAGCAGTAAGGACCTGCACTGAAAGGAAAACTGTCCCTCTGGACTTGGTAATGTGGGCAAGTGCCCCGTGTGTCCCCACGATGGCTGGGCTGGCTTTGATCACTTACGCTGCTATTCAGCAGCTCCAGCAGCCAGTGCATAATGTTCTCCTTTAATAGGAAAGGGCCGCCTTTATCCACAAGGCAGAATCATGCTTATTATCATGTTAATTAATACATTTCTAATGAGAAGCCTTTTCTTCAGTTTATACAGAGCCCAAGTGAAAATTGAAATGATTTTGCTAATTTAAAAAGAAATTATTTAAAAAATAAGCAAGGAAAAAACTTCAAAGAGACAAACAAAAGGAAAAATGCTGGCGCTAATGAAATGTTAGTTAATTATCCTTTTGTTCACCCTTTTATATCTTTCCCCCATTCTTAATTGTCACATCTAATTAGATTATAACTATTAACAACAGGAATGATATTCTACTCTGTATTGCATATGGGGTCTTCATAATATAATGCAAACATAATCTACTACTAATAATTAAGAACTTTCTTTTGCAGTGTTTTTTTGCAAACCAAGGAGCCAAGCATGGGTATAGCATTCAAGTGTCACTGATTAAAAGGCTTGGCTTTATCAGTGACAAAGGAAAAGAACTCAAAGTTTTAAACTCAAGATTTTGAAGACTTGGTTATTTTTCCTTGTCCTGTGCCTGGCCAGATTCCTAATGCTCTGGATCACTGTTCTCAGAGCTAAGATCCTCACCTGAAAGCAATTACTCTCTGTAGGTTGGTGCTCCTTGGCATTTGCTGAAGGGAACATGTGGCATTAGGCAGAAACAGCTGTCACCTTTGAGGACTGTTCCTCTCCTGTCTGAGGCTGTCCAAGAAAAGGTTGGTCTGCCTTGGTCTTGACATCACCAACACATTTTTAGGGTCCAAGAGAAGAACAGTAAAGGTTCTCCATTTGTGGAGGTGCTGAAGTGCAATGCATGGGGTCCTCTGCACTTACAGCTTCTTCTAGGAAAGTCAGCAGTCCTTCCACAGTCCTCAGAGTCCTTCCTCTGTGCATCTCTGTGTCACATAATATCCTTGTTAAGTAACTGCATAAATTATTCTTTTTCATTATAGTATGACAGGGATGCTTCAGGAGAGGCTGAGGGCTCACTGAGATTGTGGCTCTGCACACTCAAGAGTCAGAGGCTTTCAAGAGCAAACAGAAGACAGATAACAACATTTCCCTTCTGCCACCTGTTAATTCTTTTTAACAGATGGAGAACTGAAGAATGGAGAGATTAAAAGCCCTGGTACAGGAAACCATATTTTTTCGAGGTAGTGCTTAAACACATGCTTCTGCAAGCACAGGCTTCTGTCCCTGAAGCTGAGCCAGTGCTTAAACAGTTTTCTGACCTAGGATCTAAGTTACTCTTTCAGAGTCATAAAAGCAGTGGAACAAGCTGGTCCCAAAATCCCCAGTTCACACAGCAGCCTTGGTCATATCTTCACAGAGTCTGTTTCCAAACCTGCAGCTCTGAAGAGCACTGATAACCCCTTTGGCTCCCCAGCTGGAGGCTGCAGCCAGATCTTTGTGTCAGTTTAGACAGAAAGGTTGCTTCAGGTTTGAGTACAGGTTCCAGTTGCAAAATCAAGTAAAGGTAAAAAAATTAGAAAGAGGAACTAAAGGCTTTACACTTCCCACAGTTTCACCTGCTTTAAATAAGAAAACAGCAGCATTTATTTGTGTTTAGAATTTAAGTCAGAAGAGAATCAGATCCATCAACAGCTACAACACAGTGCAAACTTTTGTGGTACTTCTACACAGTTTAGCATTTCATACCTTATTTATTTACAATGAAAATGATAAAACTTTCAGGGTTGGATGCTAAATCTATGTGATTTCTCAATATATCATTGGCTTAGGAGGCAAAATATTGCTCGTGAGGCTGGGGAAAGCAGTCTTGAAATAAACTAAAATTAGGGAGATATTTGCCAAAAACTTGTTTAATCTTGGCCAACACCCTTAATTGGCTGTGCCTCAGTATTCCTGAGTATTCCTTGTCCCATTCATGTGTTTAGGAAAATTATCCTCTCTTCTTCCTTGGCACTGATTGCCTTGCCTACTTCCACCTGCTTTTAGAAACACAAAGATAATGCCTTACAATCCCCTTCTTACCTGTCTCAAACTAACCCCTTGTAGAATGGCCCCTACTCCAGCTCTCCCAGAGATCTGGAAACTTATAACAGCTGCACGTCAAATCAGACAGTAAATTCTGGATAGTTTCCATAAAAGCTTGTCCTACAGGCTTTTGTAGTAAGATAAACAACCAATGAACACATTTCAGGTACTATAAAAATAATCCACAAACCCTCCTATGCAGCTACAAAGAGATTTTAAACTAAGATAGGGAATACTACAGCGTGTACCTGGGCCCTTCCAGATGTGCTGTCTTGTTCTCTGCTGCTCACTTGTGCAGAGATGAGACCTCCCCACCTCCTTGATGGTTTATTTCTCTTTCTCTGGTGCAGATGATGCCTGGAGTAAAGGGTGTTTGCCACGCTGCCCCCCACAAAAGCAATGTCGCATTTGCAGGGGAATTCCATTTACCACTGCTGTAAGTTTAGCAGAAAATGACTTTCACCTTTATTTCCATAAAATCTCTATATACCATGGTATGTGCACTTGAAAAATTAAAAACGGAAAAGAAATTTTTAAATGAACCTTCACCTAAGTACTGGAAAAATGAAACAGATTATGTGAAAGGTAAAGTGTCAAACAGCACAGTAGGGGAAAAACCCTTCAGCTACTGAACAAATGCTCTTTAGGTCCTTATTCCATTAAAACCTGTATCTGCTTTCATAAAGGATGCTTTGCTATCACATGCAAATTCTTCATTTTTAAGGGAAAGTTTTATATAACCTGCCTATTTGGCCTTTGTTAGTCATGCTACAAAGACTTAAAAGCTTTGAAGATTGTCTTAACTAAATAGAGCCACAAGAACAACAATGCACTTTCTTCCAGTCACTGATCAGGCTTCTAAAGAGTAACTAATAATGTGGATTTTAAAGTGCAAAAGGCAACATGAAAATATTTAATAGTAAAACTAACAGCACAGCATACCTTCTGCAGAAACCTGTCTGCTTTACTTTCCTTTTATCAATATTGCCAAGAAAGTAAATTTGTCACTGCACAGTTGAGAATCTCTCAAAGATCTACTTTAATGTTTCACGCTACGTTTGCAAAACAAGAGTAATAAAAATAATGACACCATTATTACTCTTCCCTCTTTGTTTTCAGTTCATCACTTGCATATTTGAATAATGAATTATATTCACATTATCTCTACACTTTTGCTCTTGACTTCCTCTGCTGGCTGAAAGTAAAGCTATTATCCAGTTGTCAGCTCTGAAGAGCCATTCAACAAAGCAGCCAATGGTCCTGACATGTACATATACTACTATGCAAAATTATCTAGAGTACAATTTCAAGCTATATGTGAGAAAATTACCAGCCAGCATAAAAATGAATCTTCAGCTAGGGTGAAATATTAAAAATTTCATCAGGGCCACTTTAGAACATAAATAAGTAGACAACAGAATTAGTTGTGAATTAGGCACAAAAGGCTAATTAACACTATTGTATCATCCTGATTGTCTTAAAGTCTATTAAGTCACTATTTTATTGTCTGAATCTCTGAACCTTACAGGAAAAATAGAACCTTCTTCTATTAAGAGGCCCCTCTTCATTCTCAGATCTGCAGCTTTTGACTGAATTTCATTAAGATTCATTCCAGTAGCCAATACTTTGCACAAGTAATTTCCTGATAAAGGAATGATTGTTTGTATCATTTGATTTATACAGCTATTTTATTTAGTGCCATGTTAAATTATAAACAGATCGCATAAAATGAAACCCACATAATTTTCCTTTAGTGTCACATGCCTTCCTGTAATTATAAATATAACTGGAGCTCCAGATGAAGTCAGATTTTCATGCTGCAGTGGAGGGGCAAACACAGCTTAGCAGCAAACATTCTCAAGGGCAAGAACTTTCTTATCTTCATGCTCAAGTGTTTTTGTCAGGAAAGAATAAGTGAGGTTGGGAAGGTCAGGAGCTGCCCTCTACCAGACAGAAAGTGATGTCCCAGGGATGACATTAAACAAACAGGTACAAGAACAGACAGGAAGTCAGAGCAAGGTGTTGTGTTTGCTTTGAAGAATTGTCTAAGAGAAGAGCAGCTGCTGCCTCTGTGGTCAACTTTTATTCTTCTGAATCAGCCGCCTCAATCCCGTTTCTACCCATTAGACCTGCAACACTGCATCAGAAATTGTCTTCAGACTTTTGAAAGGGAAGAGACAAAGCCCCAACTCATCTTCATTGCCATACAAGATGAAAATAACTGGTTCTCCATAAAGAGTACAAAATATATCCCATGGATCTCCTTTGGGGGTGTCTTGAAGCGCATCAACTTACATTGAAATTTAGAGAGGGCTGCAATGATTTGAAATGTGTTTTCATGGATTACAGCTTCTGAAAATTTACATCTAGAAGAATTTTAGCTCTTTACTAACACTGTTTCATCTCACAGTATCACTTAGTGTAACTTAAAACTGTAATTGCCTCCCTTTAGCACTGATGTGTAAGCAAGCAGAAGAAATGATTTATCTAAGAAGATGGAAGGAGGATAATCACTCATCCAAAAATCTCGAACACATCCTCATTGTCTTCCTGGAAGTCTTATGGGGTTAGAGGACAGTAGTCATTCCTGGATATCCAGCAGCCTGGCAGTAGTAACAGTACCTCTTTCTGGTCTGTGGACATCACCAAGTCCTGGACAGAGGAACATCTTCTACATATCAATTGCATGGTGCAGGCAAAAGGAGCTGGACGTGTTCATGAATGTGCCAAGAAATGTCAACACATGCACAATAACCCCGACATGCCTGGCTTCCTGCACACTGGGAATCCATCTCATAATGCATGCATGCATATTTCTGCCTGGGAAATCATGGGCAGCAGCATGGCAACCCTACACAGAAAGTCCTCTTTGAAAGCCATGCTCTCCAGCCAATGTTTAATTCATTAGGCGGCCTTCCTTAATCAGTGGTCAGAACTGTTTAGCTCATGATGCATTAGGCAAAAGTCTAAGACACTCCTTGCTAAAAAACCAAAAGCGTTAATTCACACGTTACACAGAAGGAAACAAGATGGAGAGTAATGCTCAAAGTTTATCTCAATTATTATTTCTTTTAAAAATGAAAATCACTCTGGTGACCCAATTTTCATATTGTGGGCTTTGTTTTTTAGCTATGATATGGGACCAAGTGAAGAACAGAGGTTGAATAAAAATTAGATTATCCTGATTCCTACTCTGCTGATCTGGTATGAACCATAGCACAGTCCACTGGTAGAAACTCCAGCTCTGTTGTTGGCTAAAGCCTGCTCCCTCTCCCTCAATGATGTACTCAGAATGCTCTTCTATCTACTTGTCCTGTCCTGAAATCTCTGCTGTGCAAATTGCTGGACTACAAACCCCCTGCCCCATGCTACATGATCCCTCTGGCATGGCTTGCTTGTCCCTCCAGCAGCAACTTTGTCCTTTAAAGAGTCTGAATGTACTGATGTGGGGACACAGATGGGTAAGAAACATCAGAGCAAGCACTTCTGCTGACTTGGAAACAGTAATCAAAGTTGGTTGGGATTGTCCCTGTCTAACTTCTGCACTGAACTGACACATCCAGATAGCTCATACAGGGTGAAACCTTGCATACCTCAAGCAAAAAGCACCCTGGAAACATCTTTTTTTGGAGAGAAGAGACAGTGAGACAGTTAACTCAGCTGTAGTCACAGCACAGACTTGTTGAGTTAGATGAGAAAATCCCACACCTAGCACCTACTTGTTACTACTCACACTTAGATATATGCTCAGATGTCCTTGGCACTGAGACAGAAGAGCTCTTGTATTGATTCCCTGCCTTCAAGGTTGTGAGAAAAGAGAGCTAAGAGCAGCCAGGGGATGTAGTTCTATAAGAAGAGGCTACCTGAGATTTGGGGCTTGTCTGGGAGCCACAAGGCTGATTCCAGGTCTGCCTCACCATGGTCTTTCTGCAAGTGTCCTTGGCCATGTCACTTAATTCCTTCATCTTGGTTCCCAACCTGCAAAGAGAAAGCATTGAAGTATTTCACATGGATGTCACCAGAAAAAAATGCAGGGAAAAGAGCCCTGATGATATAATAATGAGAATCAGACAAAAGCCACTGATGTGGGAAAGAGGTTCAAAGGACACCAGAGCTATGCAGTCACATCAGAAATTAGAATATGAACATTTTCTATTTCAAAGGGATCCCTTTGGGTCATTGTCTATATACCATCCTACTTTGTAAACATTTTTCCTTATATGAATAATAAAATGTATTCCCATTGTAATATAGCGTTTCGTATATTGAAGAGTATTACTTTGTTCTCCTCATGGCTAAGAGGTTTTGCTGTAATATTTAATTAAATAAAACAGAATATTTCATGATTAAAAAAGAAACATGACACAATTAATAAAAAAATCTCAGACATGTAGTCTGAGGGCAAAGTAGGAACATGAAATATGAACTTTTTTCCCACTGTTCTCCCTTTCCAGTTAATTTCATTGCTGATGAGACCATTGAGCCAGTTATTCTTCATGCAGATCCCAGTTTGATCCAGAACATATGCAGCCAGAAAGACGTATTTTAGTACAAAAATGACAATAAAGATAGCAGAGTTCTGGTAGCTCAAACCTTTCAAAAGAATTTCTTCACCCGAATCAACAGTACAAAGTCATTAGTCTGAATTTTTCTCTAGATATTGCCAGGTGGCAAAGTTCTTTATTAACCTTCTGTATCAACAAGTGAGTACTTCTCTGAAGATATATTGTTTTTAATTTAATGCTACAAGAAAAATCATGGGTTTCATATTGAGCAAGCAAATATTTTCATATTATTTTTCTTGTTTGACTGTTTTTTCAGTCAGTAAATCCAACCCCAAAGCAAACAAACAAAACCTCTAGGTTTTCCAGAAAATGCAAACAGTGATACTCAGACTACCGAGGATAAATCTGGTAGTTATTGACACTTGCATTTTCCTAAATAATTCCCTTTCTTGCCTTTTGTGACAAACTAAAATGGAGAAGCACAGGAAGTGGTAAATGATGGAATTTGCACAAAACAGCCCAAACCCCAGGTTTTTTATTTCAACATCTATTTCTTTCTTCAGTGTAGTATGTGGTGATTTCAAGCAAAGTCCAGGGCCCTGTTGAGTTAAATACTTTATGTTCAAGAGACTGCCCAAGGAAGCTTCTGGCAGGGCTCGGAACTGACTTCTATTCCCATCACCTTCCCTAGTTACTCTCTTTTCTCTTCATCTTAAATACTTTATACAGGGGTCACTCAGAACAGACCTCAGGTTCTATTAAAAAATAGAATTATATTTGCTAGCTGTAGTTTCTCATTCATTCTCAACTTTCATCTAGAATCTGTCCTTCTCTGTTTCTTTGCTTATTTCTCTACCTAAACCTAGGATGTAATTAGTCCTGGGGACAATTTCAAGCCTGCTTGTTTTTGAGGACTATTTACATGAGAACTGAGGTTGGCCAGAAACACTCCTCTGGTGGGGTGTGCACCCAGAGAGTTTCTTCTGCCAGGTCTGACTAAGAATTGCTTTCTCAGAGCTTGCTCTTCTCCCTGGAGACTCTTTTCAAGGTCTTGTCTCTCACAGATATTTTGCTCAGTTCTGCAAAACTAAAAAGTTGTACAGTCTTGTCCTGGGCCCTGAAAGTGGATCTTGGTCTTCATTTATTTATATAATCATTGTGTTTCTCTCCTGCTGGTTTCTCCAATGACCAGACATTTGAAAATGTAAATGGGTATCAATATGCTGGAGTGGTGCATCAGCAGCAATCACATGCACTACTGGCTGAATTATACCACATATTCCCAGAATATTAATATATTCTGGGAATATATGAATATCTCACTCCACATCCACCACAAGGTCTACTTATCTAACACTCTATTTACAAAAAAAAAAAAACAAACAAAAAACCAAAAAAAATTTCCCAGCACTTAAAAGCAAGGACTTTTATAGTTAAGGACTTCATAAATCTTGTCTATAAAACAGTGCATACACACATGGGCACTCATTTTACCAAGTCTAAGTTCAGGTCCCTTGTTTCCAGACCCAGAGGGTTTTACCTCTTTTTAACAATCCCCTACAGAAATATCTTCATCAGCTTTCTAAGCTGAAAGGCACATGGTACATACTCATGATCATGGTTAGTGACAAAAATTCCCATTTGTATGCACAGAAATTATGACCTGTACCTGGCATGAGTAAAAGCAGACCCAAGTACTGAACTTCAACATAGAAAATTTGTAAATAACCTTGCTTTACTCTGATTCAGGTTCT
The DNA here is from genome assembly GCF_021018805.1 of Prinia subflava. Lineage (NCBI taxonomy): Eukaryota > Metazoa > Chordata > Aves > Passeriformes > Cisticolidae > Prinia > Prinia subflava. Next base: position 30,624,159 of record NC_086252.1, read on the forward strand.
TCCAGTGTAGCTGGCATTTAGAGTTTCAGGAATATTTAATTATATAGAAAGCCTTAAGGGGCAATAGTAAGCTGGTTTCTGAGCTAATGGGAGAGAAAAGAATATGAGATTACAATCTAAAAATTAAATAGAGGGTCATTCTTTTTAATGACTAATAACTCTCAAAGAATTTAAGTTTCAATTAAATTCTGACTCCAAAGGTATTTATGTAGTCATGAAACTATTTTTAAATATTTCACATTCAGAGTGCTCCAGATTCCTCAGTGGTTCTGGATAATATCAGATATCATTATGATTTCTGAACAACCCTGCAGAAGGTCTGCTTTTGCTTTTAACTGCTTGTTCAAAATAGGTTTTTTGGTTTTTTCCTATTGATGACTTTGGAGTTTTTAATGATTTCTTAGAAAATTATGACTGTAGAACAAGTAGTGCAAAATTTTGGCCAAACTGGTTACTTACAATTTTAACTACTGAATGAAAAGTGGAAGTTTGATGACTAGGGTATTCAGTTGGGAAAGTATTGTAAGACAGGCAGCTAACAGGGCATCAGGGAATTATTGTCTGTCTTGGAACAAGAATAAAAAAAGGGGCTCTTTGCCCTTGCATATCTAAAACTTTTTTTTCATATGATTGTGGAAAAAGGAAATAGGAAACGCATCCCTTTTCATAAAATGAAGCACAACACAGCACAATTTATGCACTGGGATGGGTCTAGGAATGCATAAATGTAATACAAGTCTAGGAAAATATTTGACAACATGCAGCCACATGATGCTCAGATGTCAACCCCAAAACCTTTCTCACACATCAAGCACAGAGCTTTAACAGCTAATGTCTTAAACTAATTGATATAAACAGCTCAGGGGTTCCCAGGTTACACAGCATTGTGATTTTCTTGGGAAGAAAACTAAACAACTTCAATTAGGACCCAGCTGGAAGAGAGGGTCATGTCTCACCTCATCTGCTCCTGGAGCGCTGGGGTTCTCCATGTAAGCAGAGGTCTCAGCTCACCAGTCTGAGAAAAGTGACTTGCTCAGCTCAAGGCACGAGATTCTCTTTCAGCAACCACCCCAAATGGACTGAACTTCCCACTCTACTGGTGCAGCTCACCTCCAGATTACCTTGGATTTCTTCTATTCTTGTTGGAACATTAAGTGACATTAAGTTGGAACATTAAGGTTACCTCATATTATGTTTTCCTCTTAAAGACTAAACCACAGGATATTTACAAGAAGGTCTTCCATTCCAGTCCAGACTGTGCTCAAACAGTGGAGCCATTTTTGTCTGCTGGTCAAAGATCACTTTTAAAGTTATCTTACAACCTGGGTTGGCATCCCTGGTCTGGCTGATTTCTCACAGCCCAACGCTGATGTGCTGCTCTGTCCTTTCAGGACAACCTTGTGATGAAGGTATTGCTGCTGCAGCCATTAGAGCTTTGACTTAGAAATATGGGGTCTTGATAACAGGTCAGAAAACAACTCCTTCTCCTCATTTTGGTTTGCTGCTTTGTTTTCAGGATGAATTGTTGTAGTTTCTGGCCGTAAGAAACTGAATTTTAATGTCACTTTTTTTTGGGGGGTGGATGGAAACCAAATAATTAATGCATGTTTCTATTTTCTATTTTTATGAAAGTATAATTTCTTATCCAATCTCAGGAAAATTAGAATAAGAATAAACCCCACAATTATAGACAAATGAGTTTCAGTCAATACTTGTTTTAGTCCTACTAGAACTAGTCCCAAGCACCATGACAGGTTTTTGTTTGACTTTTTGTAAAAATCTGGACTAGAGATCTTTGCTGTGTAGTCAGTATTTCAGCTCTTACCCAGCATGTTAAAGACAGAAGGCAGCATATATTCACTGCTAGAAAAATTCATAAAGGAATCTCTGTACTTATTTTAAGAATCTGTAGTTCAGAATTTGTGTCTCTGTAACAAAATTATAAAAGGAAAAGATACACAGGAAATGAAAAATAAATTACTCCTGTTTCATTGAGGTATATTGGGCTAGATACCATACATTTTTATAGCAAAGGGTTCCCAGATCCAGTGAGCAAGAAAGAAGAAATGACATTTTTAATAATTGCAATTTATGTGTATATATTTATAAAATTTTATGTAATTTGTCCATTTTACCAAATGGGAATTGAAGATCAGTCTGAGGTCCTACTTAATAAAGGATGAAGCTAGGTGTTAAAATTTCAACTAGAGGAAGAAAGCAGTTTCATGCCCCTTGGAAAATTTGGAGAAAAATGTGACTCTCAGGTAAGCACCCTTGGGAGTTGAGTGCTTGGTCCTTTGGAAAGTCAAGGGACACACAGCACAGTCAGTGGTTGTCTTATGTGTAAAATATTCACTCCAGTCTGATGCAAAGAGCTTTGTCCCCTTGGCCTCAAGCTGGGATTTCTCCTGAACACAGACATGAGTGCCCACTGTGCCAGAAACTGAGGAGGGACTAAAACCCCCAGGTGGATGAATCCTTTTACCTCACCAGCCTTTAGGGTGTTGTCTTGACTCCTTCCTCAAGAAAAGAGAGTCTCAGGTTTGGGTTTTTTGCTGTATTGAAATGGGGCACTGCCCTGGGCCCACTCTCCACACGTCGGGGCTGCAGGCACCCAGCTTGGGATAAAGTGCTGAGAGCAGCTGGGTGCTGACAGAGTGAGGCAGTGCTCAGAAAAGGGTTCTCAGGTTTACAACTGTGTTTATCCTCCAGATTACTAAGTGCCACAGAGGGGATCTAGACCTGTCAACCCCCACAAAGAAACCCAAGGCAGTCCTCAGTGATAATCCCACAGGCACTCAGAGAGTCCATAGGAAAATTTGCAACTAAATTGGAGGGCCTCAGCTCTGCTCCCACGGTCCCCTACTGCCTCCTCTTACCAGGGACATGCTGCTAATGGAACATCACAATCCAGCTTTGGGTCTTGAAATTCAAGATAGGACATCCAGAATCCATGGACTTAAAAATATTTATAAGGGTACAAGGTGAGCAGAAAGACTACAGCTCTCTGTTCAATAGATTAAGCAACACCATCCTCAGCTGGCGTACACTGGCATAACCCTTTACACCAGAGAAGGGCTAGCAGGATTTGTTTTTTTCTAAGAAAGAAACTGCAGTTGAAGTCAAAATCTAGTTAGTTTTAAAAAAGCAAACTTGATAGTGTTTCTGCTTTTAAAGTGGCTTGTGATTTTGGTTGTGAATTTGGTGCAACACAGCAGGAGGAATAACAATTGTGTCTAACACACAGATGCACAGGTTACGTACACACAATATACACATATATTATCATAGCTCCATTTTCTTCATTCCCCGCAAATTAATGTGACAAGCTAGATGTTAGTCCTTTCTGAATTAATCCTGTCTGAATAGCATTAGTGTCATCCTCACTATACACCAGTAACTGCTAGGCTATAAAATTTATGATATAACATTCACAATTAATCTGCAAATATATACTAATTCACACTGACCTTTTTTCAAGCTGAGGCCTTTTTAGCACTCACAGTAGGTTTAACATTGCCCTACTGAGTGTTATTACGAAGCAGTCAATGGTTCTCCATAATTACATCATGCAAATGACATTTGCTTTTTTGTTTGAGCTTATTCCCTCCGATGTTTCCTTCTTTTATCACACTCTTCACACATCTGTGTCCCTGAAATGGCACTGCAAACTCCTCCTCTTTTGGTCCCCAAGTTCCTTTTTCTGTCTTCCCTGGCTGTCACGCAGACACCGCCAGCAGTTAGGGCTGGAGCGGCGGTGACACATCCTTGTGACATAGGTTATGTCGCCAGCTGGCTGGAACAGGTGTACACTGATTTTACCATCAAATGGCAACACGCACTTGGCTTCCGACCAGCGCACAGGCATGAAAAACCTGTTCCCTTAAAATTTCTCCCAAGATTGATGGGCTGTTCTTTGACACAGCATCCAGCAACAATTTCAATTCCCAGATTGTTTCTCACTGGGCTCGCTCGACAATAGCAGCGATGGAAAGTCGTGGAGAACTTCTTGTTAGTGGAGACAAATTACTCAGTCTTTTCCTCTCTTTCTTCAGCAAAAAAAAAAAAGTACAACTTTGGCTGAAGCAGCATGAGCACCCAATTGCTTGTGAAATAACACCTGATCGTGCCTTTTACAAAATAATTGATGCAAAATACAAAGTAATATTTTGTAAAATTCCCATCAAAAAGGCAAGGGAGGTAACAATAGTTCTGAATGTCTAACTGCTTAATCCAACTAAGCTAAAGGAAGCCCAGGATGTGCATTGATGGCTGGATCTGGTCCCAGCTGAGTCCTGAGAGCCATGTTAGTGAAACCACAGCTCAGCTGAGGCAGAGACCAAATCCAGCAGCTGATGATCTTCATCTCTCCAGTATCACCTACTGTGACGGTGCACTTAGGATACTGCAGGACTCAACCCAGCTCTAAAGTACATTTTTGAGGCTGAGATCATCTTATTCGGCTCCCAGAGTAATAAGTGACGCTCTGATTAATTCTGCGATAGAAAATAATCTAATACTAAAAATATCTCAACTTCCATTAAGCCAGGTCTGCAGTCTTTAAAAATCCAAGGCAATTATACTGGGTTATACCTGACAGTACGTCTTGATTTGTGGATACTTTGGGAAACCCTTGTTCTTCACAGCTGAGGAATTGCACTTTCCATTAAAAGCCATTGCTTATATTATCTTGTTAGGGCATCCCACAGTAAACACTGGATGGCAAGGCAGACTTTTTAATGACAGCTAATCAGAAGGTCAATGGCTGCAAGTCACAACTAAAGTAATCGAGTTAATAAGACAATGTTATTTTAGCCTAAAACCAGCTGAAAAGCAGAGGTGCAGGAGGGATATATTCAGCTATACCTGCTCTTAGTATTTATTTTCCTATCAGCATGATTTTCAAATCCCTTTTCCACAGCGCCTTTATTAAGTTAAAATTTTCCAAAGGAAATTCCACAAATCACATTCCTAGAAAACTGCTTATCAAATAAAATTACTTGACAATGTATTCTTTAGAACTTTAAAGAGACTTCCTTAAAAGGCTTTTCTATTAAAAAAAAAAAAAGAAAGGTGTTTGTTTGTCTTAAGTATTTAAGCCTCTGTTCTGATACACAGCATAATAGGGCCGGTGCCATGGTAACTACTGTGTGGCTTTTTAATTGAACAGCTGACTTCCAGGAGTGAGAATCACTACCTGCTTCCCTGCTTTCTGCAATTTCCAAGGCTCCATCCCAAAGAAAAACAATGAATTAGGGGCTGTTAGCTCGTGTGGACTTGACAGCTATGTTTCCTCCATGCAGTAGGTGTAGTTCATGCAGAACACCTCTGCAAAACTGCCCTAGTGCACATACACCCAATGACAATAATTTTTTTTGAAATCAGCTTACAATTGCCTTTTTTTTTAATGCTTGGTCTGATATTAAGGACAGGAGGGGTCTGAAAGGACTCATTAAGTCCATATACAGCCCAGTATAGGAAAAGGTCTATGTATTATTACCTGTTATGTATAATTGTACTATAAAGAAGACCTTTTCCTCCACGTAGCTAATTGGGATGCAGTACTGGTTATTTTAAGCTTTACAAAAGAGTTCTTTGCATAATAGAGTGGCTGTTTCGTGCAGCTCCTATGATAAAATTCTCACCAGTCTTAAAATGACAGATGTAATATTACCTTTAATAAGTGTCTACCGATGCATGCAAATTGAATTAAATAGTGGGAGTACAAATTTGTCCGATAATTAAGATAAAAATTCATGTCAGCTTAAGCCCTGATGTATATTAGTAACCCTGTATACTTCTTTTTCTGCATTCTCTACCAATTACTTTTAGTGTCGAACTCTTGATTACTGCAATATACAGTCCTTTAAAAATTTATAAATGATCTGTAGAAAATATTAAACAAACAGAAAACTTCTTTTAAAAGCACCTTCAGTAAAAAAATATTATAACTTTGGAACCAGAGAGCTTTACAAACGGCTCAAAGTTCAATATACCTCACATTGAAATATTTCCTCTCAGAGTGTAATGGGAAATAATAGGCATAGATACAATAATAAATAGCATGAGCAGCAAGCAGTGTCTCCAACCTGTGATAATGGTCACTGTTTTGGAAAAGGTCTCTGTTGCATGTCAGGGCAAAATTCTACTGCAAGCCAAATTTTCCAAAGCCAGTTATGAAATTTAGCCATTTGGCTTTCGTGTCAGTCTCTCTTTGAAGATGTATCTGGAACTGGAAATTCAGCATTTTTATAGTTAAGAAATTCACCTGGGACACGAAACAGACAGCTCAGGTGCTTAAACCTGGGTTTAAACAATTCTTGTAAATGTCCCAAGTCATGAGCTCCTCTTGGATAATACTTTATGTGCTTTAATTTTTGACCTTAGATGCTGTCTTTGACGCAATTCACCTTATAAAAATGTTATTTAAATGGCTACAACCCCTCATAAGTTGTAATTACAATAAAATGTTTTTCAACCAAACCCTATAAAATCTGTAGTAAAAAAATTCCATATCAGTTGTTGGCATAAATGAATGTACTAAAATTGCCTGGAACATGACTTTACATTTTCGACATCTTGAATCAGTAGCTTCTCAACTGAAACATTTCTGTTACAGAAATGACACATCCTTAAAGAAAACCAGAGTCTGGGGTCATTTGAGGCTAATCATTGCACTGTAGAAGGAAATTCGTGCTTGACATGAACAGAGATCTTCAAGATAAAGAATTAAAATTCAGAACACTAAAACCCTGATACATATTTTGGAAATTAGAAAGAATTGGAACTTTGTCCTGAAACATCTCAATTTCATTTTTGGTGAGGACCTAGAGCCAAGCTTCCCATATCTCAATGTTGCTGATGTTCAGGGCTAAACTCTGGAGGAAAATGTCCATAATTGCCTTGCTGACATGGTGAGGTTTCCCATGAGGAGAACCCACCCACCAGTTCCAGACTGATTTCAATTCTCTTGAAATTAGCTGGTCTTACAAGTGTTGCAACATTTGAAGTAAGTTATAAGGACAAGACTGGATCTGGATCTTGGATTCAAAATGTGTCCACTAACTTATGTTAGTACTCCTTGAGCACCAAGTAACAGAAAATGTGGCTTTGGATACACTTGTCATGGGTCTACTCCCTTTTTGTGTAAGACTCAACATGTATATATTCTCCAGTGATGGTTAAACACCTCTAATGAACTTTGCAGATGTGTAGTGAAGTTAAATATCTGTCAGAAAGAAATAGCCAGCCTGAAAACCCAGTCTCTTTTGTTTAACTGCTTTCTTATCACTGAAAAAACCAGCCAGTCGTCATATAGGCTTACACGCTACATAAGTAGAACAAGTAGAACTTTTTAAAGTGAAAAACCAAACCAGACCAGAAACCCTGGAGACACAGTTCAGAATTACTTAGACCCACCTTCCAAGAGGGAGTTGAAGCCCACCTTTTTGCTCCAGGCTTACAGCAGAGCTCAAAATAATTTTGGGCAGGTGTGCATAGCATTGCTGCACAGAGCAGCAACCACCTCTGGCCACGATGTTGCACTGAAGACATTTTATTTTCTTACAGGAGCCTGACCTGCTGAAATCTCTGACTGTGCTCCTAGACACATCCTTGTTATTTCTCTGCCCATCTGTAAAATGGAAATAATAGCACTGGGGATGTAATGAGGATAAATACATTAAAGATAATGAGGTGCTCAGATACAATGGTAATACGAGCCATGTGAGTAAGCTTTGCTTAGGTTTGTGTATGTTAATAACAGTGTTCATTCTGTCTAGGTTATAACACTGTACTTGGCAACAATTTAAGTGCTATAAAGAGTCATACTGTATAATGAGTGAGATTACAGAGCTGAATGGATTTGGAAGCCAAGACTGGCCTAGGAGAGCAAATAACACAGACCCTGTCATTAACCCTCACCCACCTTTCCTGCCGCACCCAGAGGGGTGAGCCCTGCATCCCAGCTGGACAGCACGATCCCAGCCAGCCCCTGCTCCCTCTTCACAAACCTCCAAGCACAACAACTGCAAGGAGAGAGGCAGGCTCCATGCCCAGCAGAAGTGGGTGAGAGTGCAGTTAAAATATTGGTCTGACCTTATTTAAACCAATATGAAATGTTGTCCAAGATATTTCAATATATTGATGGAGTGGTGGGGGTCAGGGGAGCTAGAATCACATCCCATGCTAACAGGAAAGAAAAGGCTGAAAGAAAGGTCCCTGGAAGGGGACCTCAAAACCATTCCTGAAAATGTTCAAATACTGTATTTTTTTTCTCTTTTGACATTAAAGAATATTTTCCATATTCTCACAGTCAGTAGGCAGATAAAATGAGAGAAATAAGATAGGGTTTATGAGTGTTTGAAGCTTCAGGAATGAGCTTGAGTTTTACTTCACTCTGCAACCCTGTGAGGAGTTCCAGACTAGAGTCCATCCAAGGTTAATATGACTTTGCAGTATGACAATCAGTGTTTAAGGAAGTGTTGCAGTAAGGAGACACAGAATCACTTCCTCTGTAATTGTGCCAATAGTAGTGCAGTGATTGCCTAATTTAATCCAATGTCCTGATGCCTCTTGATATGTGTGTTTATTCAGTCAGACATTTGGTGAATTTGTCTGGCTTATTCATTGACCGTTGATCCAATGGTCTCCATAAAATGATGTGGAGGAGAGACAAAACAACAATGGCACAAGAGCAGTGCAAGAAGCCAGTGCAACAAATGACCCCAGCAGGTGTTGTAAATATGTTCCTCATCCAGAAGGAGCTCAGCCATCATCTTGTCTAAGGGTGTGCAGCAACAAACTTTTGGGAATAAGTCATTCTCACTACCCTATCCTGAAAAAGGACAGAAAAATACCTCCTCTGGGTCCAGAGGAGGACCTTCTGTCCAGCATTTTTGTGAGGGGCTAAATAGGACAATATACAAAAGAAGTGCTGCCTTCTCTACAAGGCACCAGCACATGAGAGGAGAGATGCTTTTAAATGACTTGAATACTGAGAGATTGAATTTCCCCCTCCCTATGTGAGGAATAAAGTCACTGGAAGGAGCAGCCCAGGGTTGTTCCTGGTGTTATGCTCCCTATTGCCTTTCATCGACTGCAGCAGAAGCTCTACGTAATTACACCTGTGATGAATTTGTCCTATCTGCTGTACACATAAAAGAGGAGGGTTTGTTACAGATTGGTGTGCAATGGTCTCTTCTCTGAAATCCTCACAACTGGGGCCCATCAAATGGTGGGCAAGGATCAACCTAAGATTTAACATCCTGGTCTCAGCTGGATGTCTTTGCCCTTTTTTTTAATGTAAAAAAAAAAGTGTGGTTGGTGAGTTAATATACACAGCTATTCAGAACTACAAATGGCTATTTATCCTGCAGCCAGCTAAAAAGGTTCAAACTATATCACAAATGAGGGCACACCAGGAAAATGGCTAACTGTGGTCTTTAATTTGTAAATAATGATTTTAGACCATGACCCTTAATAGGACACTGTCACTTGTGCTGTGATTTATGTCTAGTGTGATGACATCAGTACCAATACTGCTGATAAAAGAACACTTATATTGAAGCAAACAGGATGATGAATGGAGTACAAGTCTACTTACTCATTTCATTACTGACTCTTCTGTTCACCACAGAGCTAATGTAGCGAGTCATTGTCTGCCTTGGGAGTATTTTGCAGGTTGAATTTAATGGCACAAGTGTGTGATATGTACTTCAGTCCTAGTGCTTGAAATGGCACCATCATAGATTTAAAAAAAAAAAAGTGTGTGTTCAATAGTTCATGTATGAAACAGAAAAAAACTTGATGTCAACTTCTTAATCAGAAAACAGCTAGAAAGTACATTGTTTATTTTTCTCGCAGTTTCCAAGGTTTATGAGAGCACTTAATTCCCCAAGTTGCATTTCTGCATATATTTATATTATAGAGTGGTCAAAATTAGCAAGTAACATAACCAGTGCAGTTATGTATGACACACACGCTTTGTAAAGGTGTACAGTATTCTTTTTTTTTTTAATTGCCACTGCAAATACAGAAGCATTAACAAATAGCCACGTTTAAAATGCTTTCATTAGCAAACACTTGATACTGAAGCCTTTGCTGAAGTAAACGATGTAAATGTTAACATTAACCTTAATCAGACCTATTTCCTAAGATATAAATACTATACTAATGAAAGAGTCTGCCAGCATAATCAGGAGGGCAAAGAATTCCCCTAGGACTCTTCAAGCATGTGTATGTCACCAATAATTCTGCTAACCCTTGAGTGCTAGTGACTTTGAATGTAGAGAAAGGGAGGTAAATGCAGTTTTATTAGTGCAGTTTTATTGCTATGGCCAGCTGCACTCTTTTCTCTATAAAAGGTAATTACTTCCAATAGTAACAAGCTAATTGATTGCTAATTAAATCAATTGGCACACTAACCGCTGTCAGAAAGTGACAGATTAGCTGGTCACATGACAGTGTGTTAGTAATGAAAAGTGGACATGGTCTGAGTGTGATTGACACGGCAGATGAAAAGTGATTTGGGATCTCCTAGGTGGTCATGAAGAGGGCATGGAAAACATGATTGATTCAATGGTGACTGTCAGGGAGGAAATGAGAATTGAATGGGATTCAGTGTTGCCCTGGAACCTCACCACATGATACTCCAAGTTTTTTCACATGTAAATAAGCCAGACAGAGCTTTCTGGCAAATGAAAAGCGGGATGGGGGAGGAAAAATGGGAGGAACAGAAAGTGAAAGTCAAATCAACAGAACTTAGAAAGTTCAGTTTGCTTTGTAAAGGGGAAATAAACCTACAAATTTTCCAGCGACTAAGGATATGCCCCCATCTCTTATTTTCATTGACTGTGAAGATTTATGAGTTAATTTAGGAAAGCCTTCATAAAAAATAGAACTAAATTTTGAGCATATTGCTTTAGTTTGCAAGAACTCTATATACTTTATGTAACAAAGGAGAGGAAAATGGAAAGAGCTTTATGCTATTAATATTGCCCGGACACAGACAAGTACATATACAATTATCTCTCTCTGTGTCTCTCTCCTTTAGATATTTAGATATTTATATAAATATATATCAAGTTCAGTGTCACAAAATTAAATAGATTTCCTAAAGATTAAAAGCTTATATCTAATATTTAACATGCTTTTCTCTCAGACTTAGTATTATAAGGTAGTCAGTCTCTTGAAGTCCAACCTTTTAAAATAAAATGGAAAAATGTTAACTTTTTTTTTTCTGGAAGACATTCCATACTTGCTATATTGTTATTACCATCAAACTTGAATAAGTGTTTCTGAAACACCAAAATTTTATATAGTCTTTGAATAAGTAATAGTCATTTAATTCCGAGCATAATAATATGCTAATAAATGAGTTAATACTCAGCAGCTCCTAGCAAATGCTGGCATTTAACTGTAACAGTGAAGGTATTATGCAGATATTTCTGCAAAGGAGACAATTATTACTGTTTTATTAACATCTAAGATGGTATGAGCCAGGGCTTGTGTGCTTTATTCATCCTTTCTGAAGAAAACTGGCACTGCTAAGGACAAGTTCTGTTTGGCAATGCACCCAGAGCAACTCTCCCTGAGGGTGCCTCCTTCTAGCAGAACCCAGACCCAGTGGCGTTGCACAAAATATGTGGACACAGTCATTAAAACCCACCACTTTTTAACAAGGAAATGGGAGTCTGGCCTCATCTCCTTTCTCATACTGCCCTACTTAATTTCTTTCAGGGTGGTGTGGGAAAGAGGTGTCGCTAGTTATGAATGATTTTACTTTCTGTAATAAAGAAAAGAATTCAAAATAAAGATGCACCTCTTTCTTTTGAATGGCATAGCAGCTTGTGAAGTCATTGAATGAGGCCATGACTGGGTGGGAAGAGACATTTACACCATCTAGAGACTTCTGCTTTGGAAAACTGATGCCAAGTGGGATTAGAGGGATGCAGGTGATTTTTTGTGCCTTAGTTTTTGGACAGACCATTCACCAACATCATCTCACTACAGTGAGTGGTGGAATCCAGATCAAGAGAGTAAAAGCCAAAGTGCATGTTCATGTTCTACCTCACTTAATTCCTGCTGAGCCCCCCGTGGCTGCCACATTATCATTTGGTGTCTTTAATTTTGCTTCCTTGCTTCCTTCTTTTTCTGTTTTTGAATGGATTAGTCCTGGCATCTCTTCTGCCATGCAACTACTGTCCATGAGGAGGAGAAGACTTTCATTCACAAGAATTACAATTCATTTAATCTAAATAAGCCAAGACCTCTAGTTAATTTTTTTCTCAGACATGAAAATTAAAGCAATGGGAAAAATAGTTGGAAGAATCCTATCCATAAAAATTATCCTATCACATTAATGTTATGCCTGAATCCATTAGTTGTTACATAAAATTATGCTCCAGATTGTGCTGTAGCCTTATAGCACCATTTTTGGTTAGATAAAGCACACGTATGAATGTAGCAATATGTGGCAGAAACATATTATGGGATCATTACTTCCTCTTAGTATTTCTCTTTTAATTCCAGTTTATAGATTATGAAAGATCTTTTCTATCAAAGAACTTTCTACTAGGGTGAGTATAAATGGCGAAATTATTTCTTGATATTAACGTTTTCAAGGATGTCAGTTCTTGCTCTTACAAATTATATTTGCACTTTCATGTGTCTATTCTTTAACCACTTACACAAATGAAGGCAAAGTTCATGCACACAAGCTATTAGAGACTAATTTTTCAAATACTCTTATTCATGAAGCATTTGTTCATCAAGTTTCAGCCAAGTCTCTCAGATCTATAAGCAAGAATGGGCATTTCATATAGTTATATGTTTTGTCATTTATCTCGCCTTGTGAATCAAAGCCCAGAAGTTCTGAAACATTTCCAGCAAAAAAATCATGCAAAAATTTTGGCACTGAATTTCAAGCCAGGATAACTTCGAAGCATAGTAGAAATCAGTAATGAGTTGTAAAAAACTTCTCTTCAACTGCAAGGTATTACAAAACACTCTGGAAGTTCAAAAGAGAGCATTGGAATATATTTCTCAACTTCATAACATCTATTTTTGCTTTTAAGGTGAACACTTAAAGCTTCTTTTCTTATACTGATGTCTTTTCCCCACCTAATCACAACGCAGTCAATGTGGATGAAATTACCAGTCACACTCTGGATTTGACCTTCATTTGAGCACGGCTAAAATCCAAAGTAAAAAACTTCCTATGTTCCTACCTCAAAAACCACAGATTTATGGGTAAAGTCACGCAGAGCTGAGAGTGGCACTGATAGAGGGAAAAGTTTTGTGTCTTCTGCTCAATCAGCTCCTTCCTCTGGAATATGCGTATCAAACCCTACATGTGAGTGTGGCTCACAAGGCTCACACAGCGTGCTCAGGCAAGCTCATGTCCAGGGTGGCAGTGGGGGTCTGGAACCACATTCCCAAGGGAAATCTCCTCCACTGCAGGTAGACCCTGGCTGGGTACAAACTTCGTGCAAGATGTGCAGAGGTTCCTCTCTGTTCCCATTTTCCCACAGGTTCCAAGTGGGGCTATCCAGCAACGCCTGTGGCCCCACTGCTAATCAGGCAATGTGTGTGTCCAGCTTGAAAAACACATCCCAGCCTGTTGTTTTGTTCCTGCAATCAAGTTGTACATTTGGCATGCTGGCCAGTGTCCTACACGTTATTCTACCAGCTCTCTTGGAAAAATCAGGACACTGATTTACCACCCCAAACACGAAATCAAGCTCCTCAGGTTAGTACATGAGCACAAGAAACTTGACCCTACCTATTTACCCAAAATCCCAGATGAATGTTTGTCTTGTGCCTTGAGTGAGAAGTCATGTTTCTTAAAATTTGTTCCAATATTTAGGGTCATCTTTCCTCATGGTTAATTCGATTGCTGCACAGGAAGAAGCTGGGACAAGGATCATGACTTTCAGTCTTGCAAATATATCCTTTCAATGAACTAACAAGGAGTGGGAGGGAAAAATATTATCCCAGCTTGACGTGCTACCTCACTGATAGAAATAAAATTGAGTTAAAATTGTGTAGATTCCACTAAGCTGCCATTTACAAGATAAAACTAACCCCACTTGTGGCTGGGTTATTTAGGTTGCAGGGCTCATTCTTTATAACAACAACAAAAAAGCAAACAACAACAACAACAACAAACCCACTGAAAAAATGCAAATGTAAAAGATATTTAAATAAACATAGTAGTATCTGAAAATTTAAGGGATTTTTATCAACAAGGTATCTGCTTGCCTGCTTCCACACATCTAACTATCCTCTTCTGTCATTTATAAGCAATGGCTTGTCTAGCTGAGTACTTGGGAAAGATAAAACAAATCCATTAATGGTGAGAAGTCAATACAACATAAATTAAAGCATGTCAAAACCCCATGTACTCTCTGTTAAAGGGGCTGTAGATCAAGTGAAGCCTTCATACCCAGATTAAGCACCTTAACCTATGCACATTGACATCATAAGTTTTCTTTACTTGATGGGATTTTTTTTGAGCATCCACAAACAGACAAGTTGTCTTCAGCTCACATGCAATAGGGAAAGCAAGACTTTACTGAAGCTCCACACTGATACCCTTGGTACTTTTAGTGACAAAATTCCCAGTGATTTCACTGGAGTCAACTTATTTGAATTTATTTTAGCAGTGGTCTGGGGCACTGCCAGATTTTATTTACTAAGTATTGTTCAGCATGAAAGGAAGGAAATAATCTGAGCCTGTTTATCTGAGTGCCAGGGCTGTCTTACATCAACAGTACAGATATATATTCTGAAAGGATTCCCAGTCATAATTTTGGGTCTAGTATGAATTTTTTTAGTATGAGTTCATAACTATACAAGAGTTAGTGCTGCCTGGGCATCATTTAACATACCAAAATTATATAAAATGCCCGTGTCTGCTGGGTGAATCCCAAAGGATAACATTATATACAGGTGGAGCTTCAATGTCTCTCTTACCTACTCCCAACGTGCTTTGAATTCTGCCATTTGCTCCCTGTTGTGAAATACAGTTTTTTTCTTCTTTGGACCTGGTCCAAAAGTCATTAAAGCCAGTGTGAATTTAAATGAGTGGACTTTGCATCATGATTTTAATTAAAGCCTTTTACAAGCCCAGCCCTCTGAATGTTTCACCCTTGCTGAAACACTCTTATCTTTCCTTCTACTTCTATTATGACAGCAATCCTACCCATCCCAGCACAGCCTGTTCAAAGATGACTTTATCAGTTACCATCAACAGCCATCTCTATGCTAACAATTCACTCATCTGCATCTCTCCAGACGTGTTTCTGTGTGCAAATTAAGGTCTTGGTCTGCCTCTTTAGCATCCTCTGGTATTTAGCAATCACCTAAAACTGAGCAGGGTAAAAACATAAATCTAACTTTTCCTTCCAAGCTTTCTCTTTCTCTTAGAAATATCAGCGTCCTATCTGCTTCAAACTTGGTGCTAACTTTGACTCATGTCAATCCCCAGATCTCTGGATGCCTGTTTTCTAGACCTGGCTGGTCTAGCATCTCTGAAATACAGAATCACTCCAAGTGACTTGAGTTCTCATCATCTTGCCTCTCAATTAATGCCACGTTATTTTCTCAGGCCCAAAAAGAGACAAACTTATTCCACTTATATCCAGTAAGAATGTTACCAAAAAGATCATTTTTTCCTAGCTTGTTGCTTTGACTATGCCTTTTCCTTCTCTTTTCCCACTTCACTTTCCAAGCCCTTCACATACTCCTGTCAGCACATCTACATGAGCTCACATCTCAATTCCCTTATAAACTCTTCATCAAGGCTTTTTTGTTGTTTTGCTTTTGCATAATTGGAAAGTGCTCACGACAGACATGCACAGAGGTATCTCATTGTTCCAATAAGACTTATTTTTCCTGGGGAAAAACAAAAGCAATAGAGAGCAGTCAGACTGCTTATCATTCCTATAAAAAGTGTTTTATTGCTTCTTCACACTCTCTGTTTGACAGTATCCACTTGCTGTCTCTTCTTGCACAACTGTTTCATAGATCTTTGGACAGTTTCTGCTTTTTACTTTTTCACTTATGCAACCTCCAAGCAAAAAGGTCGTTAGGCACTGTGATAATATTGATCTGTAGGAATATTTGCTAAGATTTTGAAAAGGTCAGAAAAACCATATTTTTTATGTTTTAAATCATTGGCCCTAAGAGTGAATGTGACTAATATTTAAAAGTAAAACAACTAAAGGAGTGTTTCTATAGCGTGCAGATGATGAGTCCCTGGTCTTTCAGGTACTCAGGTACAGTTAAAAACCAGAACCATCTCACCAACAAAAAGCACAAGTATTTAATGCCAATCTTTTTATGGTGAAGGACATGAGAATGAATGAAATGTTTGCTTTTATGGGAAAATTATTTATAAAAATTACCTCAGTAGTCTACATTTATGTTAAGACTTGGTTTTGTGCCTCAAAGACCAGGCTGAGGATGGAGGTGATAGAGCAGCCTTGATGAGCAAATGGTATCCAGCCAGGATCAGACCACCACAATCAGCCTCTGTCTGCATGGGACTTCATATCAAAGAGATAAATTCCTCTTGCACAGAGAGGGATTGGCCTTAAACAATTGAGTCTGTAAAAGGAGAGAGCACAGATTTTTGGAAAGCATCCAGGGAGAATGCTGAGCCTTTGTCCAAGAAGTGAGATATGAAAGAGGAAATTCTCTCCTCTGCTTGAGAGGATTCAAACCCATATTGCTGCCCAGCCTCTAACTTTTAACTTAACCCACCAGAAAAAAACTTTTCAATAATAAACTTGGGATCAATTTGACAAGGGACAGAGCATGCAGTACTGAATAGATAGGTAATTTTTCCCAGTCTCTCATGAGAAAATCAACCCTTTTATTAGGAGTGAGCCATCAAGAAGTTTGTTCAGTAATAGAACATATTCTCTTTTGTAATCTTACACCAAATTTTCTTATACCCGATTTCATTTTGCCACTCCTTATTCTTGCTGTTTCTTTAATTTCCACTCAATTTTGTCTTTAAAGAAATTTGTCTTCTCTAAGTAGCTTTAGTACAGTGCCTTTAATACGTAAGATTTTCACAGTCAGCCTGTATTAAGGTAGATCAACCAAGGTGGAGTGTTTTTTTGATGACAGTGAAGTTGTAATGATCAGGAAGAGACTACAGCTAGAATTAGCAAGGGGGTCAAAGATTAGAAACTCATTAGCAGATGGTTATGAAGCTTCTCCTGAATGTGACATTCAAGCCCCAAATAGTGATATTTATTATCCTTATTTGATGCTGGAGAACAATCAATAACATTTGCTTATTGGTTAATCCACCAAGATTGAGAAGTTTCCATTCATAAGGGGTAATGAATCACACACTGAAGAAGTCCCTCTCCCCCATGAGTATAATTAAATATTGCACTAGCTGATCAATAACAACTAGATTTAGAGGGGGTATGGGACGTTATGCCATTTGCCTGATGACAGGAGCAGTTCAGTTTTTAAAAATTTGTCTTTGAGAAAAGACAGAAAGATGGTCAAGATTTTCCAAAACATAAATCTGCATACTTTTCTTAAAGACCTTTTTAAAACACAGAATTGAGTCATTCGTCAGCATCCAACTGGCTGAAATAATTGCTTTTTAACAAGAACTAAATGTCAACTCTTATTTTGAAATCCTTGCTCTATTTCAGCATAAGTTAGGAAAAGAAAGAAAAATCTGACATTATCAGTAAAAAAAAAATAAATTTCACTTTGTGATCCCAGGAGAGTCTTCTTCAGCACAGAGGGGACTTGCACCTGCTCTGAGCACTGCCAGCAGCACCACTGCTCTGTGCACCCCAGAAAGGACTCCTCAGTCTGGGACATCTTTGTGCCCCAGGGATGGAAATGGGGGCTTACTTTGCCTGGTGGAAATTGTCCACACGGACCCCCTACATTCCTTGGCCTCCTGAATTATTAATAGCTTTGCTTTCCAGTGTGGGCTGGGTAATTTTCTTTTTTGATGACCAAACCAATTAGAAGTCACCACCATTCAGGAAAACACCAGCCGCTGCTGAAGAGGTTTTAAAAGTAAGTTTGAGTGTTTATTGATTTAACTTCCCATGTTAAGGTATTTTCTCTTTTTTGAATCTCTGCTGTCCATTTTCACCCTCTTTGTGCCCACAGCACAGTGCTTTGTAACTTCCTTTCCCAGACACACCCAAAAATCTCTTTCTGTAAGTTTTTTCAGGCTATTGCTGAAGATATAGCGGAGTAAGATGACCCAAAAATTTTCTTAACTGAGTACTGTATGTTGCTCAATGAAGTAAACAGAAGATTAATTTGGCTAGCAGGGAATAGTAAGATCCTGGAGGCAGTTATAAATCTTAATTTTTTTTTGAACTTCATATTTGATTTAGAGCCTTATAAAAGTCTTTTGCTTTTAGAAATACAAGTATGCTCCTATACTGAAAACAGAAAAGCCATTTAGTCTTTTGTAGCACTGCCTTGCTTAGCTACAAATATTCATCAAAAGTATCATCCTCCTCTCTTCTTGCTTCTCATATTCTACTGATAGACAAATGGTTTGTCCCTCCCCTCAAGTCTTATCTGCCGCCTCTGTGCATTACAGCCAAAAGATAAGATTTAGTATCGCAGTTGCATAGTAATTTAATAAGCAGACCTTGGAGAACAAGTGAAAAAAAAAAAAAAAAGAAGAAGAAAGAGAAATGCTAAAATATTGCTCAGAAAGAGAAACTGATGGAGCTGTTCACAAAAATAAAAAAAAAATCAGGCTGGGAGCCCTGAGGAGTGATACAGACTGAAGAAATGAGGCTTCTGAATGCTGAGACAGCAGACTCCCCAAACAGTTTAGGGGTCCTTAAATTTTCGCAGTTAAGGAAAGTATTTTTGTAACCTGTGGACTCCTCAGCCTATACCACTCTCCTTAAAGTGGGCATTACTACTGACAATTTACCCAGTGGTATAAATTAAAGACAATCCTTGGAGGATGAATCCCTAGAATGGTTTGATGCCACACCAAAGGAAGTCAGCATTGCAGCTGGAACTCACCTGGATTGGAAATTACATATATGGAAAGGAAACTGTCCTCATCTCAACTGTGCACGTGTTTTTGATCAAGAACATGTCCACTAAGATGCTGGTCTTCTAAGATATTTAAACCAGTGTTTCCTCTCCAATCCCACAAGCAGGTCTGAGTGTTGGTGACTTGTCGTCACAGTGGAGCATTTGCAATGTATTTTTTACCTCTATAGTACTCTAAAAAAGTGAAAAAGTTGGTCTTGGTGAGGATTATTAGTGTAATTTACAGCAGGCAGAATTTATCAGACTGTCACATCTCCAAATACTGACCAAAGGAAAAAAAGACTTTCCAAGCACCAGACCCTCTCCTGATCCTGATCTCCTTTTTGCCTGAAATACGCTCCTCCTTGGCTTCCTTTGTTCATACAGCCTCCCTTCTTCCTCGAAGACATCCTTGGGACTGCACTGTAGCCAATTAAAAAGGAATCACATGAAAACAAGCCATAAAACATTGAACACCTCACCCTCGACCTACCAATGCACCACCAGAGCTGTTTGCTGTTTTCTTTTCCCAGGATCTGAGCTGGCTGCTGGAGGACAGGACAGCCCTGCTCAACTTTTTTGCCTCTGTTTCACTTCAGCCACGACCTCAAGCACTGCTGCCCTTTCCTGCTGTTTGGTGGCTTCTTCTTGATTAAGGAGTAGAAACCCAAAACCTCATGTTCAACCCCTGAAGTTTCACTTGTGCTTTATACCTCACACTCTCAGGGCACAGTCTGACTTTCTCTACCTCTGGTCCCCAAGTACTGCAGAAGAAAAAAAATGTGTTTTCAAACAGAGTTTTCCTTAATACGATATTGCCAGCATGAGCAGTACTCTGTGAAACACACCATAATTAATCACCAGTATTAGCCAAAGGTAATGCTAAACTGCAGACTATAAGACTGAAATAAGATGAGGTCCAAGGGCTTTTAGGTGTCTGATTAAAATTCAGCTTTTTTTAGAAAACTTAAAAGAACTAATGAAAATATAATTTTGGGCATCTAAAGCACAGGGTATGCCCGCTCACAGCTCCAGGATTTCACAGATGACACTTGTGCAGATGATGTCTTCTATATAATATGATAAAATTAATGTTTTTTTCACCCACAGGTAGAAAAAAAATCAATTAAAAAGAAACATAATTTCTTGTTATTTAAAAGTAATATATACTTAAATACTCATCATAAAATGAGGTCTATAAGCAGGTGAAAACTTTAAGAATATCCTTCTCACACATAAATGGGTGGATTTAAGTAATTCAAATCTACATATACAATAATTTTCAGGCAATTTTTTTTCTTTCATTCAGAACACAGTTCATTTTGACATGCTGATTCATTCCTTACAAGAGGCAAGTGGCATCTTATTTAGAAAATTTTAAAGCCAGAATTTGTTAGTAACAAATCCAACAAAAATGGAATTAAAATTAATTGTGTATAAATTTAATGTAATACATTGACTCCCCTTTGCATATAGTATTTTTTGTTTTACTGGGATTGGAGGAACAGATCATAAATTTTATATTTTCATTATATTTTTCTTTCAAGATTATTATGGTTCCTTTTGCCAGTTCCTTGCTTTCAGGGCATCTTCAGTACAACTGGGTGGGGAAAACAAAGGAATAAACCTTATCAGTTATTTAAGCTGATATCTTGCACTACCACTGCAGAGATATTTTGATGATACTGTTCTCATTACTAAAATGCTATAGCATAATAAATTAATTCTATGTTGTGCACTTATCTATTAGACACATTACTACAGAAAAATAAAAATGTTAATTATTCATTATCACCTCTCTGATTATTTGTTGTGGCTGATAATTACATTGAATGTATTTTATATCAGTAATAACCTTCTGTCTACATTTACAACATATCATATCTGGGGGGCTTGTCAAGCTTTTTCCCAAAGCCTTTTCTTTATTAAGACACAGACCTCATGAGTACATAACCTTTATGTTGAAGGCTGATTTTCCTCTTTCATATAAAGAACAAATATTATAGATTAATTAATCCAATGTGATTATAATTTAATCACCCTTCCTCTGCAGTCACAAGGGACTTGGTTATTATTCAGCAGCTCATTCATATTGTTATGGAGAATAAATGCAGTCATAAAAATATTTGTGTGTCACTTAATTCATACAAATAAGCAGGACTCAAAATCAATAAACAAACCCCACCATTTTTCTTTCTTCTAAAACACAGAAGCTTTGTGGTCTCACAGGCTCTTACTTCCCACCTCAGCCATTTGCATCTGTTCAGTGTCTGGCTGTGGAGACTCCATTTCCAGGCAGAGCAACACACACTGTTCCCTTTCCAAACAATAATTAACTTCATTTTTAAGAGGCTGACTCAAAATTGAAGTGTGGATCCTGTGCACACCTGACCAAATGCTGCTTGCCCCAGCCCATTTTAAAGCAATGACTTATACATTCCACTCATGTCTGGCCTATTCCACTTGATTTTATTGTCAGAGAAATGATTACTTATTAATCTAACTTTTCTAACATTTGCTTTTATGCCATTTCCTTAAAGTGTAGCCTGGATCATATTCCTATCACCATGGAAATCCTCTTGGATTATTTCTATATCAAATTCTATGAGCTCTTTGAAAGCTGAATCCTCTCAACATTTATTTTAGAAGGACAGGGAAAAAAAAGAAGAAATTTCTTTTCATGAGACCTTTGAACAAAGTGCAATTTGAAAGTGTGAATGAAATTACTGTTTAACAAAAAATGAATATTTGAGCTACTTGACCTCGGCACAATATTGTTTCATTAAATTAATCAATTTTAAGTTTTTACTGGACTTCAAGAAACTAAGGTAATAATTCACAAATGCATTAGATGGAAGCAAATTAGCAAAACCTTTCTCTTCTGTTGCATCTAAGAAGTCTAGAAAGAATTAAGTGCTAAATAAATATTACCAGTCAAAATTAACTGATCAACAAAAATGCAGTTATATCAGAATGGAGCTTAAATGCACAAGAAGCACACAAACAACTAAATTCATTGTATGAATATGACATGGAGAAAAGCTTGGATCTGTGCAACAAATGGGCAGTGGCTGGTTAATGATCAGAATCAGGTATTTTTAAAGGAAACAGTAAATTTCCCTTAGGCCGAGTGAATTTGTATGCTGTACATATCAAACCAGGAGACTCTTCAAATGTGAGAAACATGTATTTTAAAATATGCTTATATTAATTTCTCCACGAAAAGCATTTGTAGAAAAACCTAGGTATGGTTGGGGTTGTTGAGTTCAGCAACCCAACAGGGGTGAGGCTGTTGCAGCTCCGTGCTCAGGCTTGTTCTTCCCTGAAATATCTTGATCCTGGATGCTGCCTCATAAACAAAATTTTATTTTTCCTTTTTCTAATGGACTGAAATTTTTAAGACTATGAAAAGAACTTACAGACATAGAAACAACAGACAAAAATTCCACATGGTAGAGTTCCCTTGGTACAAATTGATTTTTCCTTGGTTTTCTTCTGTGCCAGTGGGATACAAGTGTGAGCTCTCAGGGAGCTGGGACATGATCTAATCATGTGACATGTAAAGAATATTGAAATTGGAGAATCTTTGGCGTGGGACTTTCCAAACCCTTCATTGCCTCAATATAAAGTTACATGGGTGGTCCTCTCTCTTCTGTTCTATCCCAAGCCCTGGGAAGCATTTCCCAGCCAAGAAGCATTCCTCCTGTTGCATCTGAGGTTTCAGACACGCTAACAGATTAGATGAGCAGTTTTTGCACAACCAGTTACACAGGTATCCTAAATACCAAACAATAGCTTCAGATAAACTCAGCTGATCTCAGATCATGTACGATATGCAAAAAGTTGTGTTTACAAGATCTTTCCAGACATGATCAGAAGTGAGTTATAAACCTAAGCTTAGATGGGCAAGAAGCCAAGTTGGAAAGATCAGAAGACAGAATCAGTGGAGAAGTAAGATTACTGTGTTTGACTGTTGTATGGACAAGACTCTCTTTATCTGGATATGCTGCTGAAGACAGTGGCTCACATCTACTGTGAAATTTAGATAGTACCTTTCTTTATGGTGTTTTGCAAGAGATTTTGGAACACTGTTTTTGAACACAGAATGCAGCAGCATGTCCTTGAACTCTTACTTCTGTTGGTGCACAGAGAATTTCAGGAAGCGCCATCTCTCTCCTGTCCTTTTATGCATCTTTTAGCACTTGTTTTTAACACGTCTTTTTAACATGATCAGTAATCTCCATTTGTGACCTACAGATCCCAAACCTGCTCCAATTTCTCATTGTGTTCATCAGCTACTTTTAAACAGATTGTAAAGGACTGGCCTGGGATTGGGTATCAACTCCAAAACAAACCTGAAATCTCGACAGGTTTGGGAATTCAGCAGCTCAACATAACCTGTACTCTTTGTTCTGTTATTATTCTTTGCACATTGGATACCTGGCACACTGGGCAGAAAACATGATTATTTATGTAACATGAACACTACAGCAACAATAATTTCATATTGCACCTGTAATTGTCCTACACAGTCCTGCAAACCAAATAAGACTTCTCCACCTCAGAGACTTCATGTACTAGACATGACAGTCCGGTTGTAAACGAGTCAATTACCTCTCATTCTCTTTTCTTGATGTCTAATCTGTAATATGAGTACACAATTTCTATACCAAAAATCAGACAAATCCAGAGTCTCAAACTCCAGTGCATAATTATAAGTGCCTGTGCAAGTTATTTTCATTAAATATTCCCTCTCAAATAGGAATGCATAAGATGATTGCAAAACACTCTGCTCCAGGTTCCAGGAGAGAAGGATCTATCTGTGAAACTGAGAGCTGTGAACATGCAAGCCAAGCAAAGTCGCTTATGTATGGGAAAATGAAAACCACATCTGACACAAACACAACAAAATTTTATCATCATTCATACCTCTCTCTTTCCTCCTGTTGCTCAGCCACATCCAGTGACACACCCTGCTCAGGATGCAGACTCTACAGTCTTTGGGGAAGATTTGTTTGCCTTCAGTAAAGCTACATCAGGTGCTGTGGTGACACACTCTAGATCAGTAACTGTGCAAAGAGTGAAGATACTGTTTACAGACAGTGAGAACGGTTTTTTGCTCAAATTCATGCCATAGCAGTACATGAGAACAGTCCATGGGTTCCCAGTGCTCTGAGAGGGCACCACAGTGGAGGGATTTAGATTCAGATGTTTTATTTTTCTCGATCATTAGAATCATAGCCTGCTGGCCCAGCCTAGTCTCATTTTATGCCTGCAGCCTGACAAGATCACAGCTTGGGATGACATGGCTGCAAAGAAAGATGTGCTGCTTGTCAAGTGTAGTTTCTTTTAAACCAGCAGCCTGAGAAATGTTTGCTGGTGAACATGTTTACACAGCTCTTTCCCTTTCAACATAAAAGCTATTGCAATGGTACAAAAAACAGTGGTAACATGAGGTCCCCATGAAGACAAGTGGTGGCCACTGTAATAAGAGCGTTTTGCAGCTACAGAGACTTTCATCTAAGGATTTCAAATTCCTTGCAAAGATTGATTAATTAAGGCTCACGGTGAGAGTTCTGTGAATCATCAAACCACAAGCATTTCACACCTCACTGACTTGCAACTCAGAGAAGCTCTTGATGAACATGAGCTAAGTTCCATGAGACTTGAGGGAACCTAGATCAGCTCCAGTGGGTTGGCGCTGAAGTCATATTTCAGATGTGTAAATTTAAGGGGAAGCCAGGTGAGCAATCCAGAGCACTTCGTTAAGAAGCAGTGAGTGATCCTTGGGAAAAGCCTCCTCCTAGATACTGAAACTGCTGCACTCCGGGAGCTGGGAAGGTGCTAGAAAATCAGTAGTGATCTCCCATGGAGAATGGAGAAGAAACCCTTAATTCTATTTAAAAAGCTCATTTCACTAGTACTTATTTACCTCAATGCAAAGTTGAATGTTACTTCCCCATCTTTTTGCCTCACTTGTAGCCATTGCCCTTGACCAAAGCAATGTCACGTCAAGGAGGACACTTAATGGGCCAGTCTCTCTCCTGGATGTCAGATGACTTGCACAGCACCTGAGGCCTCCTAGTAGCTCTCCCATCAGCCCGTTCCTTCCCACTGGCACCATTGCATCACCTCTCTGGCTATGCACCTCTCTGGAAGCTATTAATTTCATTCTCAAGAACATTTACAGGACTATAACTACAGACATTTAAAATCCTGATTAGTATTTTCTCTATCTTAAGTGCTGTTATAAAATATTCCCTGGTCATACACAGCTTATAAAGAATGTTTTATACACAAGAATGTAGGCGCCTATTTTTTTTTAGTTAAAAGTAATGATTTGGTTAGTCATATTTTACAGTTGCTAATTACTCTACAAATGCCATAACCTGTCTGAATTGTAACTGCTCAGTAAAAGGTTTTGTTTTGTTTAAGAGATGATAAGTAATGCAGTGTAATACTACATGTGTCAGGCCAATATATTATAAAATTTAAATGTTATATATATATATACATATTTTATATATATATGTATATATATATACACTTCTTTCTTTCTGTTATTCTTGGCTAAGGAGATCAATTCCATTTGAAAGCAAACCATTTCTTGATTTTCTCCAAAATCTGAGCTTTCTGTATTGTTTATTTGCATGTAAATTGAGCATAACTGTGGAAATTGTGGTGTGAGAACACCACTGGGCCCATTGTTGATTTTAATGACAATACAGTGACCTGTTGGAATACAAAAAGAATGGTAACTACATCTGTGTGGCTCCTTTGATTAAGATCTTTCCTGGCATATATCTGGCACAGTCACGTTGGCCACAGTCACATATGGAAATACGTTTAGCTCCACATTATTCTGCTGCAGAGTTGCAGAGAAATGCAAACCCTTATCTCTTCAGCCATTGCTTCATCTTCCTTTCATTTACAAATGGTTGATGTTGGTAGCACAGAGCAGATCACAGCTGGGGCACTCTGACTTCTGTAGAAGCAGCTCTGTCCCAGCCTGACTCAGCCTGCCTGGCCTCAGGTTAACTTTGTGCTATCCCCCCCAAGCCCAGGAGCAAGGCCCTGTCCCTCCATCCTCAGTCCCTTCCCCATGAGCATCATCAAGCTCAGGGGATGGCCACAGCTGGTGGCTGAATCATCCTCTGTGATTCTTCCCCATTCTTTCCTGGTTTCTTTAGTCTTACTTTCAGTGTCCTCTTTGGAGAATCCTTCAGATCTTGTTCCCCAGACCCTTTCTTGGTTGTCTTCTCCTGCAGGCAAACCCAGCAACAAAGCAAGAATTGTAGATGCTTTAGCAGCAGTTCAGGAGCTGATCAGAGGAATTAGGTTTAATTACCATGAGTGAATTGAAGCAATGTTTCTTCATGGACAGAGAACTGCACTATGGGGTCAGTGTTTCACCCCTACCCACCACTGCTCTCACTGGCCAACCTCAGGCAAATCACCTCATCCTCCAGTGGTCCAGCTTCCCCCCACTAAAGCAGGAATTGAATCAGCTCCTTGTATAATTTACTAAAAATGCGGATGAAAAGCTCTAGATATTATTAATTACAGCAGGAGCCCAAGAGGTACAGAACTTTTACTTTCATAAAAAGCTTTAGCAAATAATTCATTACAGATACAGCTGTGAGCTCACCTATGTTATTCCATAATCCAGAAAAAAACCCTTGTTTTTAAGTAATTTTCATTCAGAAGAGATGAGCAAGCAGAGATTATAATGAAACATACCAAAGTCATAAATTACTTTGTGAGTCTCATGTAAGCTGTTTCCAAGACATTAAAAAGTACAAATGAAATAATATAAGAAAAGAAAGACAGCACAAAGAAGAAAAAAACCACCAAATATCTCACCAGTTCAACACTTTAAATACATTTCCTTTTTTTTAAAAATGTATTTCCTTCACTTGAAGGCACTCCAGAATATATGGCAGTAGCCCTAGTCACACAAAGCTCGTGGATATCCTAAATGAAGACTTTTTGAAATCACATGAAGGGCTCAGAAAGGAGGTCTCAGCTGTCTCTAGAAGAGTAGAGAAAATTCAGCGTTTTTTTTCATATGGGACCAGAAACCCAAATTAACATTCATACCGAAACCTATCATTAATTATTACAGAGTGATGTGAAGTTTCTCTTTTCCTGGTAGAATGCAGACCACAGCTAAGTTACACGTTCTCAGACAATTTTAAGAAAAGGCATGAGGTGATTTTAGGGGAGGAAGAAAGAGTTCAGACTTTCGACAAAGCTGCAGTGGCTTTCCTTCTGGTTAGGTGGCTCTTGTCAGGATTTCCAAGGCTCTTCTCCTGGGAGGGAATTTGGATTTAAAAACAAAATGAAAGATA
Source organism: Prinia subflava (assembly GCF_021018805.1). Lineage (NCBI taxonomy): Eukaryota > Metazoa > Chordata > Aves > Passeriformes > Cisticolidae > Prinia > Prinia subflava. The sequence goes on from NC_086252.1 coordinate 30,651,566, forward strand.
CCTTCATTGCTCATCCAGAAGAGCCAGTCAAATATCAAAGTGGAAAATATCCTATTTTCACCACCATGCCCACAGACAGTGACCACCACCATAACCAGTGGTGACTCAGCCAAGCAGGGTCTGGCAGAATTGTCTTTATGTGTAGAACAAAGGTCCCAGTAACACCCAGCCAGTGCTGCAGAGTCAGCTCAGCCTAGACATGTGCACAGTGACATGCCATGCCACTCTTCTGTCCTGTGCACCTGATTTGCCAGCCCTCAGAAGCTGAGATTGTCATTGACTCTAGGAGAGCCTTTTTCAGCCCCTCTTGCTCGGTCCCATCTGATCTCTGCATGCAGGATCCTTCACTGAAGGCTGCTGGTGAGGAAAGGTGGATGAGCACTTACAGAGCAAATGCCTCTGCCCTGTGGAAAGACAACCCCCTGCTTTTACCAGACGCACCAGATTCTTTGCTGGTTCAGCACCTTGTGGACCTCATGGAGATGAGAGCCAAGGGCTGGTTTGCTCTTGCTCAGTTTCATCAGATTCTACTTTGTGGGGAGGAATGTTGTCGACGCTGCTGTGAACTACTTGGGTCTTCAGCATCTGTGGGAGATTATTTCAAAGGGTGGGACATTGCTAGTGTCTGTAGCTGATGGAAAACCTGTAAAACAAAAGCATTTTCTCTTGCCCACCTTCTTTCCCAAATTTCAATGAAAAGCAGAAATCAAATTTCCTTTATTTATAATTTTCTCCTTTGTCCTGTTTCTTGTTTACATACAATGACACAGCTCCTATCGCCTTTAACAGGAGTTTTATCTCCAAACAAACTGGAGGAAAAGGTCCAGTATTAAGTCTCTTAACACAGCAGGCCATTCTAGGAACCACAAACTCCCAAAGCCACTCTGCCCAGTAAACTCAGTAATTTTCCAAGGAGGTTGCAAATAATCTTTGCTCCTGAATTCAGACAGTTTTTGAACTCCAGCTATTATCCACTTATCCCCAGCAGACACAAGGAAAGTTGGCATTTAGTTGGAATTACATCTTGACATTATTCAGAGGCTTTAAAACATCAGAATTTGTTTTGACAAAAGCGCCTCTCCAGTTTAGGTAACAGGTCCCTCAAAACTGTCAAGGAGCATTTGCACTTGAATCCTTTGCAGCACTGTCAGCAATATTAGCAAAAATGGAGGAAACTGGATATTTTGCATTATTAAGGCAGAAGACAAAGGGATTGTTGATCATAGTAAGAAAATCATGCATGTATAAATTATTACTTTGTCTATATTTCCTCTCAGGCAATAGTTGATGCAGAAACAATCAGATATTTGCAAGATACAAGGCAGATATTCAATTTAATTAAACTAAATATTCCCCAAAATATATCAAAAGCCAGGCAAGGTCCCCATACAGACTGTCTAGATAACTGTATTCCTTTGTTACTAAGGCCCTTTGATTTAGGGTCTCAGGGAAGAGGGAATTAACTTCTCATCATAGGATAATTTTTCTTTACTTACTGCTATCAAGTGTGAATCATAAAAACAGAAACTCTCTAAGGTGACAGAAGTCAGAATTTTTGAAACGAGGTATTTTTTATGTTTGCTGGAAACAAACCTTATTTAAAATATTTGATGGACAGTGGTTGTAATGATTGAAAGAAGGCTTTTCCAACATTTTTCTGAATACCATTATCCCCAGGTTTCAGCCCTTGGAGCTGTCATGCAGACAGGCTCCCAGCTGGTCCCACCACATCCCAGGCTCAGAGCACTGCATTGAAGTTATTTATACAGGTAAGAAGTTATTTATATAAATAAATGATAAGGAGACACCCTTTGCAGCTGTGACATGGACAGAAGTATTGTGGCAGAGAGTAGTGAAAACTTTGTACCATTAAATACAACCATGAATGAATATTTCATCAGCCTAGATGCACTTTCCTAGAGAGAAAAACACTGAAAAACCCAATTCTGTGGGGTCAAATCCATGGCTGGTGTAAGTCAAGATATTCCCTGGACTGCAAATGGAGTTTACACACAATTTACACCAGATGGGAGCCTGACTTTACAAAGCCGTGGCTGGAGGCTAAATGATATTCTTGAAAGTTGCAAAGCCTTGGATTATGAAATCTCTCTCAATATATTTCCATTGCAACTCCTTCCAGTATAGTTTGCTCACAGCTATCTGAATGCAGAAGAAACATCTATTTCATTATCTCAAATAGTTTAAAAATGCTTTTTAAAAATTCCATTATTTGCACAGTGTAAGGACTCCAATGCACCCTAACAACTGTTTGACCTGAATATATTTAAAATATTGTAATGTTTTGCTACATATCCCAAGGTAAAAAAAAAAAAAAATCAAAAAAAAATCAAGAGTACGGCTTATTAGTTTTCTCTTTGCTGCTTCTTATAAAGGTTTATTTGACAGAGCATAAGATAGTGGTAAAATCCTAAGGTAAAGGTTAAACTCTGTTTTATTATGTTTACAGGATTTAAAGGGTAAATCAGGAAGTGCTTATTTAACATCAAGTGAAAGTGGTGGATTAGTAACCAGACCGAGACTTAAAAGCATCCTTAATCCTTAAGATCTCTGAGGGTGAAAGGTCACTCTTTAACACCAGGTTGTGTAAAGAATGAAGCAGACAGAAGCTTCTGTTTCATCATTGCCCAGTTAATCCACTGAGGAAATGAGCAGCATTGGTTTTTTGCTAGGTAAACTCCTCCTAAAACCAAGGAAACAGAGGAAAGCCTGAACAGGAAATAATTAAAGTAGGTTTATTTCATGAATACAGTAGACCAGCGCAGAAGATATTTTAAACTGCTTTAAAAATTACACTTCTGTGACTATTAATTGTCTGCCTTGATTACATTTTCATCACTCCTTATTTTCATTATTCTTTTAATGATTAAATTCATGCTCAGTATTTTATGTGGAGAGAGAAGCAGAACAAGACAAACATTTTCAGAGGCACAATGGGTCACTTCCAACGGCCAGCAGTTTATGTTTTGTATATTTTGGTATCTTACAGATTAAAGAGCACAAATAGGGCTTATAAATACCCTATCTCTTCTAAACTTGTGGGCTCTGAAAAAATAATTCAATGCAGCTCTTTTATTGTGTTACCACAGTGATGTGTGTCAAAGAAATAGGTGCAGGGAAATATAGTTTTTAACATTTCTCCTCTTTAATCTCTACTAAGAGGTAGGAGGCAAGTGTTCACTAGTTATTTCAGCTGAGATTAAAATGGGGTTTGAAGTTCCCAGTAGCTGGAAAGAAACATAACTCAAAGCTTTCCTCTACAAATGCAATATAAAATATAGTATGTTAGAGAAACTGTTTAGAGGCCTCTAGTTAGTAAATATACCCACTTCTTGTATAGACAAGTCTTAACTTCTTTTTTCTTTTTGAACAATCAATATGAAAAGACAAAGCTCTCACATATTTCAGCTACTGGGGGAAGAGTATTTTCGATACTAGCAGCCTTTCAATATTTATATTGAGCTTGCCTTTATTAAATCACTGGTGAAAAATAAGAGGATTCACCCAAGCTGTAGTTTCATCATATAAAACAGCACAGGCATTTATCTTATAAAATTGCAGAAGTGTAGCTCCATGTAGACTGATGGAACTGAGCTGCATTTGGCATTAGGATCTCATTTTCTTGCCTAAGGTGTTTATGACGCACACAGTTGCTAATAGCTTATGCAGTTCATTTTTTACAGAATCTGTGGTTTAAGCATAATGCCTGCTACTCCTGAAACATTACTTTTCTTTTTTAAAAATTATAGAGTGTTTAATATGAATTATGAAGAGTGCTTGGTTGCACATATTTGAGACCTGCCTCAAATTTTTCACAGTATTCATCCCTACCTTTCCAATTTCATTTTATCGAAACATTTCTATAATTAAGCAAAAAAAAAATTAAATAAATTTCCTAAAAATCACTTTTTGTAAACTAAAATGAATGTTTGGGCTCTTTGGGGCTACTTTCCAACAGACATGCATGCTCAGAGCAGCAGCACAGAGCTGAAACAGCCCTTCTGTAATCAGAGGGATCAAATATAGAAAAAAACATTCTTTAATGCAAATAAAAGGGTTGGAAAGCTCACATATAATTTCTTCTATCTCCTTGAATATTTTTAGTTTGATTTCCTACAGAAGGGATGCTTATGTGATTGAATCACCTACCTGTCTTTACTGCTTCTTGTAGTTTTCTACCCAATGACCACTTCTAAATTTATTTGACAAATTCAGAGTAATCCCAAACTTCCTAATCAAGTTCCTAGAATTTTGTTAGAGAACATTACTTCATAGAGGGCAGAGATACTTAAGCTGCTCAACTCATGGAAAAACTGAACCAAATGCTTTTGAGAGTTCATAGAGAGGAGAAACCTCTGAAATGTCTGAGTTGTGAGGAAAAATTCAAAACAGAGCTGGCAGCCATAAATTCATAGCAAAGTTATTTCTGGATTTCATAAAAGAGTTTGTTGTGTTCACTGAGATGCCAAGACTTCCCAACACACAAACACATTCAGCAGCAGTAGTGCACAGCACAGAGCTGCAAACCCAGCTGAGACCCTGACCACAGACAGCGAGAAATGGAAGCTCTTTCTGGGGGAATTTCAGTTTTCCAGGGCAGGGACGACTGATGGTTTCAAAGATTCTGTTTCAAACTGGTATTAGAAGGAAACTATTTATATACTGTGAAGTATTTAATTAAAAAAAGGAAAAAAAAAGCAATTTTGGAAATCAGAAGAATAGTGATAATTTTTCTGAATAAAACGGATTGTGGAGAGAACCAAAAAAAATTTAGGGTAGGTTGTTTGGGTTTTGTTTTTGGTTTTGTTTTTTTTCAGAATTAGCAACATTTAGCATGTATGTGCTGTCCGACTTCCTGAAAAGAACTTGCAAATGCTTATAATAAATTCTAGTACTCCTGAGGACTGAAGCCTCCAAACAACTGCTATTGTAAGAGTTACAAAAGGAGGAGCAAACTAACAAAAAGGGCTTAAATCCCCAACTTCCATAGCCTGAATTCTTACACAGATCACAGGGCAATAATGCCTCTCCATTACAGAGTTTAAATCACAAAACCAGCTTCTTGCCTAATCCTCCCTACTTCAGCATATTTACAATATGAATGGGAAATGAAGCATATTTTCAGAAATATTTAGCTTGTAGTCAGTACGTTTTGAGGCAAAAAGCTTGAATTCTTTTGACTCGATTCATCTTTGTTAAATAAAAAATAAATTCAAGCTGCACAATGAATTACATCAAAACCCAGCAGACAAGGAAGTGAATAATTCTGTGCTTTAACTAGCTGAAAATCAAGAAACTCCCAGCACTACCTCCATACTCGAACCAGGCATGTAAAATATTACTTGTCTTACGTTTATAAATATTCCAAAATCAATTTGTGCAAAAAAACTTTACAAACATTCATCAAAGGAACTTGGCTTTGGCTGTGTCTTCCTTGTTTTTCTTTAATTTACCTTAATACTAATCCAAGAACATCATGGCATTTGTTGGTAGTGTAATATAGCGAAGGAGACAACACCATAATGTCTGACTTCCAGATATGTTTAATAACAAAGTGAATTTCAGTGTCATTTCATACTCTACTACTGTTCATGGTTTATATGTTTCAGAAGAAAATCTGTTTAAGTTTGTAATAAAAATAATTTTATATGATTTTCTACTAACAAATAGGATGCCATTCATAAGTAATAGTTCAGAACACAATATAATGTTCAAAGCATATACTGGGAAATTATTCCATTATTTTTATGTGATTTGTTGCACTCTTTATGCAATTCAAACAATAGGTCACCAATGTGTTTTTTATAAGTTAATAATCAACATGAATCAAGAAACCAATATACCGTTTTAGTTTATTTCAATTAATAATGGAGAAAACTCCCAAAGATCACACCTAAAGACATTTCTGCATAGAAATCCAAAACTGTCACTGTCCAAAACCAAAAGTTCAGAAACAAAATAAGTAGAACTTTGGGATCCTGAAAGACAGCAAATATCTAAGAAAAATTAGAGTTGAGATAAGAGTTATTCACTTTAACAATCCTTATATCAATATATTGTCTGAGTTCTATGCTACCATTTACACAAGCAGGAGCTAATTCAGGGAATCAAGAATTGAAGGGATGAGAACATATTTTTCATACCAAATAAATTGTTAAAAGACTTAAATATAGTCGCCAGAAAAGATGTTCTTGTCACACTTCAAAGAAACCCAAACAAAATTAAAAATAATTGGAAGCCAAATACAAACGACCAGCATCTGGGTTATCTGTAATAACTAACCAAGAAAAATGTGCTGCCTCTCATCCTGTGTTTTTGAAGATGCAAAGTGAGCAACAAAACCACAGTGTTACAACAGAATTAATTTATCCCCAAGTACTTTTTCCAAATGTGATGACACTGATCAAAGCAAGGCGCCCTGGAACCACAGATGCAGACATGCACCTACTGCACCCAGTGGTACATTTGCAAGAGCCCAAATTCCAGTCAGTGAGGGTCACCCTACAGTCATCCATGCCAATCCCCCACTTCTGCCTCCAAACCCACATGGAGCCCTATTAAAATTTATGGAGCTCCGTATGGGTGTACATGTTTGCCCAGGTAAATCACTGGCGAGCTTAGGACTGTAATTATCATTATTAGGAGTGTCTAGTACATTTTATACGCTAGCAAAATCCACCGAGTCTGCTGACAGCAAAGGGAGGGCTTTGCAGTGCCATATGTGGTTTGTCTGAAGGGCTCTTCAGGCTGCTCCTTCATTTGTGCTGCAGTCAACACTCCCCCTGAACCTGCCAGTGTCTCTGGAGCTCAGGTATCGCTGATACAAAACTAGATGCAAATAATGAAAACTGATCTCTTCTTCACTATTGCTTCCAGTCAAATAGGAGTGGAAGGATAAAAAATAATAATTTGCTAATATAGGAAAATAGAGGAAAAACCCAGCCTGTTATTAATTTGAATAGAGTTGCTGGAAAAAACAAATCTTTATGTCCTTTATCGAACAACAACAATCTCCCTTGTTATTCGAAGTCTGTAATTTTGGTTGTCTTAATGTATTTCTCCTGTAAGTCACAGAGTATGATTTTTATGTTTATTATGGTTTACACACAAAATTATATCCAAAAAGCTTTATAGGTACTAAAGTATGACATCCTTTACTCCACCACACCCTAATAGTGAGAACAATAATTCACTCATAAAGATTGATAGCTGGCATTTCTCTTCAAATTGTCCAATGACTGCATGAGAATTAAAATAAAATTATCTTCTCACCAAAGGAGTTAGTTATCCCTGCGGGCCAGGGCTGAGGTGGAGTTATGATGAATCACACATTGGGAGGATCTCTAGCTTTCAATGAAATTAGTAACTTCCTTGCAAATTAATTTAATTACACCTAACAAAAATCTCTGCTCACAAAGCACGCATCTTTGGAGGTCTAAAAATAGAAGACTCAGCATTCCTGTCAATAAAAATTTCTGTATTTTCCTCTCTTTACTGTATTTTCCTCTCTTTACTGTATTTTCCTCTCTTTACATCCACTGTCTTGGATGGAGGGAGAAGGAAACAATGTTTCTAAAAGAGCCAAAATAGAATTTTTTCCATGGCTGCTAAATGGCAAGCTGGTTTCTCAGCATGTATGAATTCATAGAGTGCCTTCAGCTTGAATAGAGCTACACTGAGTCATCCTGATGTGGGGCCTGACCAAAAGTCTAGGCTTCTCCTAATAAAAAGAGCGAATTAGAAATTTTGAAACAATTTGGCTCCAAGCAATGTTTCTTCCAGGTACAATTTATGAGAACAGTAACAAGTACTGGAAATTTTAATTCAAAAATTCATTAGCAGTAATCATAGTCCTTTTCTTCTTTTTCCACAGACACCATAAAAGCCAAGTCTGTTTGAACAAAAAAAAAAAAAAAAAAAAAAAAAAAAAAAAAAAAAAAAAAAAAAAACACCAAAAAAACAACCAAAAAAACCCTTCCCCATTACTGAACTCTGCATCAGCAGCAAGTCTTGGCATCACCTGCAGAAGAGGTCTTCGAGATAAAAAATACTTGAATGGCTGTTTCTGGTTTAATGTGAATATTGGACACTTCCAATATTTCCCTTTGTTCAAATTGACGGAGCTCCAAGACCCCAGATTTTGCCCTGTTTCACTGCATCCAGGTCACAGCTGCTATGGCAGTGCCAGCAGGTCCCTCCCTGTCTGACACCTCTCACTTGGGGGTAGGGAGGATGTTGCCTTGCTTCTAACACTTATGTTGCAACCTTCATTAGCCATGGAAATGTCTCAATGGGGACATTCTCTGAGGCTTGTTTGTCACGGGCAGGTTTGCTCTGAACTTTAGCCGTCTCACCTGGCCAGCACCTTTCATTATATCAGACACAGTATTAAGGCAAAGGACTCAGTTCAGTGCCAAATAAAGAGTAATGAAATACTCAATATGAAGAGATAGTTCATTTATGTCCCCATGTCTGATTCAGGTTAAAAGGCTTGATGAATGCTGGTCAGTATTCTTGTCTGGACAGACAAACTTACAGATGGATAAACAACAGATATATAAGCAAGAAAGCACACATTTTTGAGAATATTGTGCTTATAAAAATACATATTTTCTGAAAAATGGCACTGTTCCTGTGCTGTAATGCACCTATGATGCAAAGAATTCAGAAGTACCTGCTTTAAAAAGTGTGGCTTATCTATAATTTAAACTGAAGGAGACTTTCCTTTAGGCAACACAGACTTTGTGACACATGAATGAGCAGCTCCGGCTGTGTCTAATAGTTTACCATCAGTACCCGAGCCTTTGCAGCATTTCCACCTCCCTTAAATTAGAGAAGGTTTTCATTTACAGTACTCAGAGGAAAACAATATTATTTTTGCAAAGATAGCCCAGCAGTTTTGTGCCAGTCACTGGCAGCTAAGCTTTGCTCCCCTCTTCCCTAGATGGGATGCCACTGCCTGCAGAGACAAGGAAGGAGAAGTGCTTAGCATGGAGTCACTCTGCAAGCACAGGGCTGAATCACAATATCCAGCTGCAAAACCTCAGGAAATCCTTGTCTTGTTCCAGGGCCAACCTCACCTGAGAGGTAAAACATACCCCTCACTTCTTTACAAAGCTTCCAAGACATGAAGCACTGGCAGTACTCAGAGGTGGCACCGAGGTAATTTAACAACATCATCAAACCAAGAGAGTTAGCATTTGATTTATAATGATGACTAACCCAATAAAATGGTAAAGCAAGTCAATACGCAGGCTCAGAGACTTCTGCAATTTTTTTACCCCCTAGTACTTTGATGATGCAGTCATCATAAAGCATTCCAGACATGTCATGCTTGGTGGAAACTATGGAACAACAAAGCTTCACATGTATCCTTGCAGAGATCAGGTCATTCTTCATTAGAGCTGCATAAACCTATTCACAAGATCAGCTTTTTTGTGGTAACAATGAAAGGAGCAGGGAAAATATCGCAACCTCTTGATCACAGCATGTATGAAAACAATTCCTAGTAAGGAGGATATTTTTACTTGGAAGTGGTAAATTTTCAGGTAGAAAAAAAAAATTCTAAAACCTAAGAGTTCAAATCCCTGTAAATTGACATTGCTAGGCTGATTTATGTCCATTGAGAGTTGTCCCTTCATAATTTGTTCCAGGTTGGAATTTTTCTATGGAGAAATATGCACGTTCTTGTAAAGTCAAGGGAAAATATGCCCAACTAAAAGGGTAGTTTCCATGTAGTTCTATTTTTGATCACTTTAGATATTTTAGGCTATGTCTTGCAATCATCCTATTTATGGGATCAAAAAGAAGTAACCCAGATAGGGGAATAAAGTTAGTAAAGTCATTGGTCCAGACAGGACTCGGGCTGCTAAGTACATGATGATTGATATTGGACACATTTCTTTCTTGGCAGGGAGTTTTGGCTTTCAGCTACACTATGCTGACATCAAGCACATTAAAAGTGAACCCAAATATCTGCTGAAATTCATGGAGATGTTGAAACACTTTCAATTCTGAAGCCAAGGATATGTCAGCTGAGAAAGCTGAAGTCTACCTTCGATTTTTTCATTCTAATTTGGGGAAGAAACGCTCAGCAAACTTGTCAAGTCTAAGCAAGCTCTTTTACAACCCACTTCTCTATTTTCTTGTGGCAGTAGTCCACCAGCAACAATCTTCATAAAAGCAGTAGAAAGGTCAACTGTTGCATGTGTTTGACAGCCCTGGATACAGTCCCAATACACAAAAGTGGGTTCAGAACCCTAATCTATATTTCACTATCAGGCAAAGAAGACAAGTTTTAGGCTCATCTTTTGCTGAGGCAAGTGATTTCCAGAGAGAGTCCTCGCTGAAGAAATGTATTACAGAACAGAAGCATACTTATTATCTTTGGACAATCACTCCTCTCTTTCAGGGCTCTGTAACTTCCTATTCCCACTCCTTTTAATGTATTTTCTGCTTTCCCATCCCCTCCTAGTGCTGCTGGATCCAAATGCTGATCAGGCCCCCTCAATGTGCAGTGCCCCACAAGCTGTATGAGAAGCCTCCACAGAGAAAACCTGGGGAATACCTGGAAGATTTCAGATCAAAAAAAAATACAAGTCATGATGTGTTTGTGCTGCTTAACCAAAAACTGCATTCAGGTTGTAACTGGTTACTCAGTTTGTCATCTGTGGTAACACAGATTGCTCAGTTTAATTATTTTTCTCTTTGGTGTGCAGGTTGCATGCGGGAGTTCTGCTGTCTTCCATTACTTCAAAGGCTGTCAGGATTTCAATAACTTGTTAAAATGTACCCACACAGATTTCTGAGGAACTGTCTTTCAAAGACCCAACAACGTAATTCCACCTTAGTGAACAGTTTCATATGCGCTGGAACTGTGATAAAGCCAAGTGCTTTTCCCAGAAAATGTCTCTCTGGAGTGGCCTAGCATTAGTATGGTTTTTGTGTAGACACTTTGTGTTTTTATTATTGATTTTTCTTAACTTAATTACTCAGTTATACATTGGCTTCACCTGAGTGTCCTGCATTTTAATGTTACAATGAATAGTTTGTTCAATAATTGGTTGTTTTTCTTTTTGACCACACCATGGTTGATATTTTAAATACTTATTAAAACAGGTTGAAAAAACAGTTACAGAAGAAGTTTGAAATGATGAGCATGCTGATTCGATTACATTTTCAGATTTTAAACAATATTTTAGAAGAGAACCACATTAACAATTTTTTTCCCCTCTGTATGGATGGGATTTCAGACATTCTTTCAAAGCTGACAGTCAGACACAGACACTAACACGGCATTGCAGCCAGGTCTGTGGTAAATCCTGCTGGATATCCATTGAGCTACCTCAGGGATGAGAGCCAGGGCAGCAGCAAAAGCTCACCAATGTGCTCTCACCACTTGTTTCCTGGGGTGCTGGAGGTTGCACTGAGCCCCCAGTTCCAAGCTGACAGGTCCACACAGGAGTATCCCCTCTGGAAACACAATTCCAGATACCATTTCTATTTTAAAAATAATACTTGCTTTCTACTATTTAAACATGTCACTATTTATATTTATATTTCCATTAGGATTTGAAAAGAAGCAGTAGTAGTTTGGGGGGATTTTTTTAACCAGATCTATCAGAGAGGAAATGAAATGAATTGCCTATATGAAGTAAATTAACAAATGAATTTTGAGAATAGAGTATGACATAAAGGCATTTTGTGTTAACCTTTCACACAAAATATTTTATGCTGTAAAAAGAGCAGAAATAGCCTGAGCACCCAAAGGAGGGGTGCTAGCTCTCATTTAGAAGCTATTGAAATAGCAAAATAAAATTATTTGAAAAAGCAATTTAAAGAATCTCATCCATCTCACACTGGCAGAGGACAATATCCATGTTGTATATCTACAAGATAAGAAACACATTTGCTTGTGCTGTGAGACAGGAGAAACCTGAAAATGAGGAGTATTTTGTGTAGTAAAACTTCAGAATAACGTTATTGTTCATACACTTTTTTCTTTTTCTTTTTATTTAAAATCAGCAAAAAGTCTTTACTGCTTTTCTAAGGACCAGCCAATTTACACCAGGAAAGAAACACATATTAACCTTATTGTCAGAAAATGGGCAGAATCAAGCATGTTTCAGTTGACTAACTAATGGAAATGTTTCCAGGCACATAAAGAATACGGCACGTGTGAATTAAGACGTGTACTAAGAACAATGGAAATAGGCACTGAAAGATAAGACATTATTTAATGGGTTGTGTAATCTGATATCTGACATCACGTGATCCAGAGGCTGGATTTTGCAAGGTTAAGATATCAGTATAAGAAAGCAGAATGAAATTAATATTATAAATAGTCTCAAATGATGATGCCTACAATGAGCAGCTGAAGGTAACTTTCAAGGAAGGAGCTCTCAGAATTTCATTGCTGGATCTGAGATGAACTCCCCAAGGAAATTTTTCCAGCATTTTTTGAGTTATACATCTGCAGTCTGTGCAGATAAAGACAGAAAGAACAGAGTGCTGGAAACTCAGAAGTCCATTTTGCTGAAGTAAAGAGGTTTCCCAAAGCCAACCAGAATCTCTGAAGGCTTATCTGGTAGGATAAGCAGGCACATTTAGGTCTTACTTGAACCAATTGGCTACCAATTATTTTGTGGTGGGAACGAGGAGGCTATAAGTACCTTCTGAACTAAATATTCCTTTTGTGACCTTAGAAATTCTCTGCAGAATAGTTTATTTTCAAATTATCAGTATTTCCCAGCAAAAGACACCTGACCCCCAGCACAATCATCTGGCATAAAAGTATTACCAACAGAAGACCCCTGTCTCAGTCTCAGGTCTTGATCAAGTTGGACTCGGATAGGAGAGGATGATTTCCTAGATATTGGAACATTTCTGAAGCTATGTGATTCATCCACACATCTGGAAGACCCAAACACAGAATTAACTAACACAAGGAGGCTTTTGGAGCTGATTTCATCCTGTTATTATTTTTCGTTGTTACATCTCACTCTTTACCCCTTCTTTGCATGACCATTGTTTAGGTTATAGCCTTCCAGAACAGAAAATGGAGGTCTTTTATATAAGAACAGAAGTATGCTTTATATTTGCTGTCCTTCTGTAGAAAAAAAAAAAAAAAAAAAAAAAAAAAGCTGTAATATTGATCCAAGTTAGACTTGACCATTATCTACTTAAATGTTACATGGCTATTAGTTCTGATGTAGAACTAGGTTGTCCCTTAAAATGAAACAAGACTAACAGACAACAAAAACCATAATTAGCTGAAGTCAAACAAACTCCAAGATACAAGGCCAACAACTGAGCCTCATCAGCCCTTCTCATCATCAGTCCTTATTGTCTCTAAGAGTTAAGAGGTTTTCTGTGGAGAACTAATTTTTTTAGCAATATCTAAAGACACCTGCTCCATGAGCCACCAGGAGCATTTGGTAGTCACCAGGTAGAAAACAGCTCAGCCTTGCTCATCTCACACACCCTCAATGCCCACAAGTGGCCAGGACACAGGCCACACACATTTATTCTGCTCTGACATTTTGTGGGGAATTAACAATGACCCAAAAACAGCGACCCCTTCTATGGTCTACAGTGCTCCTGTGACCTCTGTGTTGCCTTCACTGATCCACATCAGGGAACTCCATCCACAGTGAGAATATCTCAGCATCACCTTTGATTTGACAATGGTCTTGACTGGAAATATGAAATTTCATATCACAAGAGAGACAAGGCATGTGAGGGCTGTCTACAATAAAAACAGGATATGGAGCAAACCTACATTTTGACAAAATAGATTAATAATAATAAAACACCCAACAACTAGAACAAGTTGAATTTATCAGTAAACCTTCATACACTATATACGTGCATATGCTGAGACTAATTTTCTGTTCCTTTAACCTCATCTCCTCCTTTCAATACAGATATTGCTGGTTTTTGACTCCGTCTGAATCACAAGTTTCAGCTTGAGAATGACTCAGTACAAAGAACTGAAGAAATTAATGCACCTCCAACTACAAGTTGTTATTTAGTTTTGCAGACCATATCTAGTGGTAAGAAACATCAACTGTCCATGCTGGCTACACAGCATGGCACAACAAAGGGACATGGTGAGATCACAGCGAGGTCATGGCACAGACAGCTGGTCCTGCCTGCACCAGGTAAAAAAAGGGGTTTTAAAGAGCAGAATATGGCTTGGCTGGGGCATGAAGGGAAAGAGAATCAGCCACGAGCTCCTGACAGTCCTCAGAGTCAGAGCTCCAGGAGAGCAGGGGAAGGATCCTGCAGCCGTTCTTGCTGCAGCCCTCCCTCCTCCCCAGCTCTCTCCCTCCTGGCAATGCCTGGGCTCCCAAGAGATGCGTAAGGAAGAAAATCCATCTCATTGCTTTCTCTTTCCTCAGCTCCTCCAGCTGTCTGCCCCCCCAAACATCTGTCTGTTTGTAGATATCCAGAACTGGTCTTCAGAAGAGCTGATCCAGTCAAATTAAAAAGCAGGCTAAAAAAAAGACAGTATTTATATTTAAGTAAACAAAAATGACACACTCTTTCAGGTAGTCTGTGTGTCTGTATCAGGTCACAGTTGGTTCTTACACTATTTTCATACCTACTAATTGACCAAGGATTAATTTAATTGGTTGAAGATTAGATTGCTATGTGGGTTTAAAAAAAAATTAGGATTGATTGAAAATACATACATGAGTAGAAAATTTCTGTATGTGAAATTAACAGTGTACCAGCATAATTAGGCATTATTCCAACAACAACAAAGATTTTCATGTCTGCAACTTGCCATCCAACTTTTTTTTTTTATATTTCTTCCTAAGGAGTTTCTTTTGTCTAACAGTTTTCATGGGAAAGAGAAGCAGCAGAAGAATCAGAATAGCAAAACACAGCAAAGAAAAAAGAAATTAAATTTAAAAACCCAACAACTTTATATCTTCCCAGCCACTTATCTCCCTGAGATCCTGCAAATCTGAGTACTGTAGTGATGACTTCATAGCAGAAGAGCATAATCATGGCACAGAACAGTATAAACTGAAACATAAAGTCACTTGCATTATACATATAACTTTTATTTTCTTTTCGTCACTATGGTCTTGTAGCCCCTATTGCCATAAACTTTCACTTATCCAAATTAGGATTTACAGGGGTAGGAAATATCTTATCTTTGTTCTCTGGTTTCTACTGAACCATTTCACATTTCCCTCCTGTTCTCTTTCCTGCTGTTCCCAGAGGACAACCCTGGACCAGATGTGAATGAAGCAAGTCACAAACATGACCATAAATACTTCACCATGCAAATGCAATTTCTTCTGTCACATATAACAAAATGCTGTACATGTCAGGCTGCTTATTCACACTCCAGCTTGCAACTAATCAGCACTAATCAGAGCGATCAGATTCACACTTCACTGAGCTTTCCCAGATTTATGCAGCAGAGGACTTGGGTTTCATTACTCAGGATGGGAGCACATGGAGGCTGGTGCACAGGGAGCAGCCGGCCCTCTGCTGCTCTTAGGAGAGAGTCTAAGGCAAACTTCAAAACAAGATAATTGATTCCTGATGCCATCTTTTACTCTCAAGCCAGTGAAGGATCCAGAAAATAAAGAAGCACCACTCTTCATCACTTTCACGTGATAAGTGGAGCAACAACATAACATTACCTGAAGTTACTATATACTCTATGTAAAAGTTATTTGGTTTTGACAAATCTCTTATAAGACTTTGATCTTCAGGTCTCATGAGTCATATTACAGAGGAATTTACTGTACTTAATTTAGAAATCATTTGAAAAGGTCTATGACATTCATTTCTCTCTGAACCCCTATGAAGGGAGGGTCCTTTCTCTAGATGAAAGAAACTAAACCCAGCAAATGCTGTATGATCTAAATGCATAAGATTATTTGTTTAGTAAGGAAGAAAAGTGTTAAAGGATAAAAAAGCTATTTAAATTTCCTTGCTTTAAGCAGCCATCAGATAGAAAAGATACATAATTAGAGTTTTTAAAGGTTTTGAGTGGTGCATTGATGAAGAATATTGTTGGAAATGATGAATGGCCCAGAGGCTTGGAGACTTCAGTAACCTTCACATATGGTTTACTCTGCTTTAGAAACCAACTGGCAGACTCAGTATGAGATCAACCACTTTAACCTCTATTATAATTAATTATTCATCTCATCTACCTGTAAGAACTGAAAATTTGGGCATTTCATCCAAATACCCTTTGTAGGTAACAAAGAAAAAATTGTTCAAGTACAACTGATAACCACTTCTGGGGGAGCTGAGTTAAAAAACCTGACTCAGACAAGGTGTTAAAAATACTCTCTTTGTTTATTTCCTTCTAAGTAATGAACAGAAATGCTAAAAGAACATTTGCTTTCAATTTCAGTTTCCCTTTAGGAAAATTTTTTAAACAGAATTTCATCATTTTTTTGGCATTTTACTCAATAAAGTCACCTATTTTTTGCCAGGGAAAGGAGACCACACTGGAAATCATTAATCTTTCTCTGAAATAGAGGCAAAAAATCCACACACTCTAGAAATCAGAATCATTCCTGTGCCTAACTAAAAACATCCCAGACCTGTATATGCATTAATATCTTGTAACTAGAATTTATTTAGATATGTTAACTTACACCATCTTGCCCATATTCCTTGGGTGATTCTTACATCTTTATTGAGCCATGATAATTATAAAATTGCCAATCTCCCTTTAAAAAGTTCAGGATATATTACTGAATGTGCAGACTTGTTACTGCATTTGTGCAAATCTTCATGAGGAGTATTTACAGGGATCTTAGCTGTACTTAAGTAGAAGCAAATCTATCAAACATTTACCATCAGGTGCACAAGTTCTGACATCAGAATTGTTTAACACCACCACTGACCATTTACATTCTTCTGCAAGTTGCTACAGAGGACTGTGATATAGTAAGCTTTTCATTTTGAGGATGTGAATTTGATATTTCTGCTTCAAGGTGAGAGGAAAAATCCTAAACAAAGAGAACCAGAATAAATGTCAAGTTTCAAAAGTAAATGACATCACATGCACATAGGCCTTTTCAGTTAAGCAGAGTTTTCTATTACACCATTCACTCTTATTAGGGATCAAATACCAAAGTGAAAACAGCCATTGTAATACAGAAAAATGGAACATTTCTGTAGCAAAAGATTTGTCTGTAGCAAAATGCTCACTTTCAGCATTCCTTTTTTTAAGCTGACATCCTGAGGCCACAGACAAATTTAACCTTCGGCAAATTAGCAACTTCCAATGGGAAAACACTCCTGTCTGGAACACAGATGCTTTTCAGAGCTGACCAAACTGATCATCATTGCCATGGACACAAGCTACTGATTTCCTAAGGAAAGCTGTCAGTGGCTTAATGCTGAGGATTTAGAGCAGGACAGGAGTGGGGCACCATGAGACATGATAAGAACAGGACTCATCTCGCCCATACACTCTCCAGCCCCATGGGGAGCTGGGAGCAGACAGTCCCAGGTGAAAGCAAAAGAAATCAGGTGAATAACTTCAAGGTTGCCAGGAGACTACACAGATACACAGGGCAGTTGGTAGTTCATTAACAAATGGAGGTTAATTAGGAAAAGCAGGTGTGGATTCCACTTTGAAGCCCCCCGTGCCAACCCAAACCCAAGGGACTATTTGCTCTTCAATAGAGATATAATCCAGATCATCCTAAAAGCATTTCCTCTACTCCAGAGCCCCTGCAAGGGTCCTGTCAGCTTGATGAGCTACCTCCCCAAAACACAGAGGATCAGCATCATCTCAGCAGCATCTCCGGCATCATCTGCTCTCCAGTCAGGGCCATTGAATCCCTTTGAGGCTCATTGAGGCAAGGGGCCACAGCAGTGGTAGCAGCCATGGACCATGGGAGAGGAAAGAAGTGTTACCACCTCCCAAAGAAATGTACAAGTTAATATGGTGCTGGTCCCATCCATCCATTGGTCAGATTGATGGGTGCCTTACTATTCTCAAACTGGTCACATAATCATGTTCTAAAGTTATGTGAGTGAAGTGTGAGGAGGCCTCTTTCATTTACCCAGGTCTTTTATCATCAGAGATACCTGGACTCCCTCCTGGATCATCACAACTTGGCTCTGACAGCCTCTGGCAGAGACTCAGCCTCCCTGGAATTAACCACTAATAAAGCATCATCTGCTCTCACACCTCCCACAGGGCAGAAGTGGCTCTGGCTCCCCTTATATCGACTAACCCTGCTAATGACCCCCTGCTAATGATCTTTGCCAATGACCCTTGGAGAGATAAGCTAATGATATCTCCCAAAGAGCTGTAATTGAATTGCACCTTCTGCTCATTAAGGGCCAAAGTCCACTAACTTTACTGCCCTTAGGTAGAGCCTCTGTCTCTCTTCCCTCCCTGGTATTATCAGTACAACTTGTGAAAAAAGCACTTTACATAAGGAGGTGGCAGAAGTGGCAGCTATAGGGTAAACAGAGGGTTTCCTTTTTCCACCTGTGATGCTTTCAAGAGGTTTATTCCCTCATGAGGAAGTGATGATCTGAGTAACCAGGGCAGGACAGGCCCAAGCTGGGCACGTGCTCTATCACAAATGTCTTGTGGGGCACTCTTGGACGCCCTTCTTTTCATCAACTTAGATTCTCCAGCTGAGGATAACATCTTGTGAAAAAGTGTGTTACTTTCTGAACAAGGGATGCAATCAGTACTGAACTTCTGAGCCAAAATACATAAGGAAGTAAACTAGATACATAAGATAGCAGAGAATGGTTTTGGTGGAGCAGATATTTGTTGGTATCTCATATGCTTAAAAAAATCTCACAAGCTACAACAACTGAGCTTTTTAATAATTAAGTAGAGATTGATAGTGAAAGGAAAATTGGAAAAGATCCAATATATTACAATCAAATAGAAAAACTATCCAAAGGCTCATTGAGAGTGCCACAATAAAGAGTGTTTCTTCCCAATCCAGGTGATTTTCAGCATACCTCTCGATAAATATCCTGTTTTTTGGCTCTCTGGTGGATTTAGCCTGTGCCTGTGGGTGCTCTTGGAGCAGGGCAAGGTGCCTGGGAGCCTGTGACCTCTGGAGCCATCACAGTTAAATTCAGCAGAGTCCATCAGCAGAGCCCTGAGCTGCTGCTGTCTGTGCTGTGAACACCACAGTGCCCTAAAGGCAGCAGTGATCTGTTAAGGCCTGGGGAGATGTTGGCCACCACCACTCCCTGTGCCTGCTTTTAGCAGCAGCATCCATTCACACAAACGAGGGGACACTTCTGAATTGGAACAGGAGTTGCTTAAAATGACTTAAACTTGAAGTAACAAGAGAGTAAATTTGATCCCTCTGCACAAGGAAACCCTACTCGTGCTCTACTAATGAGCAGGTGTGTGAGGAAGAGTCTTATTCCCACCTGCAATTTAATGGAATGAAATACACAGCATCTAAAACATTGGGATACAGAGGGTATTTCTGCACACATCCTCTTTAGTCCAAGCTCTGATATTTTCACTGAATTTTCTGTGCTTTTTTCTGATACTGATAACTCAGGTGACTGGGACTTTTCCATAGCTTAGCTTTATAAATGAGAAAATGAGAACACAGGAGGTTCTACTCTCCAAAGACAGACATGGCTGGCCAACCACATACATAGGATATTAATATAGAGAAAGCAGCAATGTTTATTTCAAAATGTGTAAGGAGGCTGGAGCAGAGTGGGGGGAAAGAAACCCAGAAAGCACAGAAAACAGATATTTATTGTGCTTCCCCGCCATAAACATTCCAGCAGCTCTGCCCTGGGATCCTAGCACCATTATACCGCTAATATTGCTTGATTACCCATGCACCACCACAGCTTCAGCCTCCCAAGGACTGAAATCGAGTTTTCTATTCTTAGCTCGTGGTAATTTAAGCTCATTATGGAGGTGCTTGTATTCCATGAGCACAAGAGATAAAGGAAGCAATATAACTTTAATGAACAGCTGAAATAGCAACCACAGCAGGCTCAGTAGGCAAAAAAAAATCTTTTCTCTGATGTTGTCTTGATTTCTGTCCCACAGGTCTTAGCAGTTAGTGCTCTATGTATGTTTTATGAAGATATTCACACACACACATGCTTAATGGAAACAAATATGACATCCTATTTAATAACACCAGGTACATACCAGCCTGAAAGGTAGCACCACTCAAATGATGGAAAAGGGAGAAAGGAAAAGTGTTAGCCTAGACTCAGTACAAATAATAATAATAACAATAATAATAATAATAATGCCATTAAAATAACACTCAGTTCAAGTTAGATAACCATAGATGATTCCTTCATACATAAGTAAATGTCTTACATGTATAATGATTCTCAGACTGGAAATGGATGCAAATGTAATTGTCAGCAGCAGTGACTGGAGGAACAAATGTAAATAATTCTGGATTCTCTCTGGTAAATGTCTGTGCACCCCAGATTCTTGATTGGGTGCTGCTTTTCTTTCAGTATTCTTTGTTAAGGCTCTCATCAAATCCTATAGTCAAATCCTGAGGCTCCCTTGCAAGCAGCAGTTTTGTCTGTGGCGTGAAGGGTTCAGAAAGAACCCTTTGGAGTTAGGATCTGTGGAAAGCATCACCTTTCAGCAAGGATAGCAGCTAAAGGACCACTTCACAAAAATAGCCCATGGCTGAGTATCTACCTCAGTATCTGTCAAGGGCTCCTCCTGTGTCTGCTGTGTGGTAGTATATAAGTATATAAAAATAAGACATCTACCTCCAGAAGTTAAAGACAAGACCAGAGGCAGCTGTGGAAGAGATCTGCCTTCCCCTTTGTGTTAAAATTTGTCCTTCTAACTATTTTGAGTTCCTATCTCATAAAATAATCACAAAAGAATGTTCAGAAGCTAGTGTAACTGGTATGACAGAATCTGGTATACTTTTAAATCAGTTTGGAAATTAACTTTGGTCCAGTAGTTTCAAAACAGAGCCATTCTTCATTAACTTATTTTTCCCTAACAAAATAATTTTTCTGTGTTTTTCACATGGTTTTCAATTTTCTTTTGGCACACACCCATCATTCCTCCAATGAGGAAAGCACAGAGGAAAGAAGAGTGAGGAGAGAAAACATCTGCTTAGAATAAAGAAGAGAAAAAACGCCCAACACTTTGACTATTAAGACTTCATGTTTTCAAAGTAAAGAGAATAAAAACTATGTGTGAAAAGCTTCTGACATTGGTACATTCATAAAATGTTTAATCATAATTTTTGCCAGAACCTTCTCACAATAACTACCTGTACAACAGTTCTGAAAATCCCTGTGTAGACTCAAGGTGGAATTTATCTCATGGGCTAGTTTCCCTCTTGTATTTGGAAGGAGGACTTCTACATGATATATGGACATTTGACTTCTTTAGTACCTGGTAATTATCACAGCAGTAATTTGGAGTGTATTTATTATCAACCTTATACAACATTTAAGTTTACATCTTCAAAGTAAGCTGGAGTTAGATTTATAAAGAAACCCCACAAAATCAAATCTAATGCCAGTATATTTCTGGATGAAAATATGCTAAAGGCATAAAGTTTCAGCATTTCTCTAAAAAAATTTTGTTCTTCCATTTAAAAGAGAAAAGAAGGAACATTTGAGGCAAGTATTCTTCACAATAACAGCAACAAAGTTGGTTTTGAAATATCCTGCTCTGTGTTGGAAAAGTTATGATGGAAGGTTTACTGCCAGCTTTTCTGTTCACCCATATTCCTCATCTGTGCAGGGAATTTCATTGATGTCAATAGAAATGAAGGCCTGAGCCCAGAAATACCCAGCTTAACACCTGAAGATGACACCTGGAGCCTTTTCTAAGAGGAGTAATTTTTTTTTTTCTAGAAATGTCTAGAAATTAGGGGTTTTTTCTGCCTAAATTGACACTGAAGATTTATTTGGGGTGGGGAAGGCAAAAAATTGGAAGCAGCTGTAAAATGATAACAGTAAAGATCCACTTTAGCTCTTAGGATCCACTGTACTGAGCACATTTTAAATGTTTTATTTCTGCCACTCTGTGAATGGAGACAATGAGATGAATACATAAAAGCAAATGTGTGGACAAATCTTTTCTTTACTTGTCTTCCACTTGGTGATCTGACATCTAAGAGACATAGGAAATTATTTCCATATAATAGAGGAGATGTCACAGAGTTCCCTGGCACATGACCTGGAGGTTTCTCTGTCACTGGGTAGAGTTTTCCAGGGGCCAGCTGTTACACAACAGAACTGGATCATAAAATATTCCTCCTGCCAATATTTCTCCAATTATCTTCTCTCTGGAGAAAAGTCAGAGGATGCCACCAAGAACCAGAGTGACCATCCAATTACAGGACTTGGGGTTTTTAACATCCCAGGAGGACTTTTGTCATACCTACAGTGGAATTATCATCTCAAACAATCTTTAGAAACACAGCAGCTGCAGGCAGCAGTGGTTACAGGCCAGGAATCCAGGGATCAGAGACAGCTCTACAAACCTACAAATTCCTGAGTGTGTGTACAAAAGAGAATTGAGCTTCTGACTCCTTCTCTTTTGGAGGTTTTCTGACAAAAGCGATTTACAGAAATCTCAGGTACAGTATAAGACCTACTCAAGATGACTGTATCCCTGTTTTTAGTCTGCAGAGACAATGACTTCAATGACAATGACTCACATTCCTGAGCAACAGTCAGCCCCTGACCCAACAGTCAGTTCAGTTAAACCTCATAATTTTCTTCTCTGAACAGGAATGAAAGATTAAGCAGTTGGTTGATTTCTTTCTCTGTGACTTGGAGACATGCTGAGATGAGGTCTCAGGTAAGAGCTTGCATTCAGATCACTCAAACCCACACCCAAGTCACTGTTTTCCTTTGAGCTCCCAAACTACCTCACACGGGTAATCCACAGTTGGTGGATTGGTTCCCCAACCTGGCCCCTTTCTTATCTCATTCCAAGTTTGCTCCTTTGAATGAAATCCAGACGCAGGTGAGAGCTGAATCCAAGCTCCTTGTCATGACCCAACTCACACTCATGTTCCCAAGCAAGTTCATTGCTTTATTTTACTCCAAATTTCAAGCCTTCCCCATAAAGTACCTTCACTTAGGTTAATCAGACTGCATTTGCAAGCCATTAGAAATGTCATTGACACATATTAAAAGGCTATTTTTGAAAGTCTGGCTCCACACCTTATCTCTTGAAATTCCCTTCATGGCTTTCTATGACTTGAATCAAACTTCCATTGATTTCCTCAAGAATTGGATCAGGCCTTCTGCCGTGCTTGCCAAAACAAAAAAAGCAGAATGCAGTAAATGTATGCATCAGGAGGGCTCAAATAAAACTTGGCTAGATGAAAATATGGTTCTACTCTGAGGACTGTCTCTGTCAGTGTGGTTGTGCCTTTCCTTGGTTGACTCTTAATCATTTCCTTATCATCAGGGCCAAGTTTAATATTTTAAAATTTGGACTTTTGTCATGTGCTATAACCCTGTAAAATCAGCCTGGGATTAGGAGAGGAAGCAGGGTCTTGTGGTTAAGACAATGGACTATCATTCATTCTCGTTTCTGCCACAAACACCCACCACTGACCTTCAACAATTTGCTAAGGGAGTGATTTTCAAAAGCACTCATCTTTGGCCTGACTCTGCTTCCTAAGAGCTAAGTGGAAACAGAAATTTACATTAATGGGAAGAGAGATAGTTTAGACCTAAGTGTCACAGAATAAACCCTTTTCCTTCCTCATTTCCTTCCATTTTAGTAGTATTAATCCTTCTTGCACATTAAATAGTTTAAAAGGGGAAACTTCAGCATGAAAATACTTCTACACAAGGACTGTGCCACGTCTGGTCTAATAAAGGCTCAATCCTTTTCCTTCTGGTTCTCTCCGGACAACGAAGTTCAGACACAAACATAATAATGCAGGGTGTTAAGAGAGGTCCTTCCCCAACCCTTTAATCAATATGTTAGTTAAGAAATTATTATAATTATCATAATGGAAGTCAACAAATAATTTAGCCCAATGCCAAAAGTGTCATCTAGGTTACACGTTTCTGTCTATATTAGGAGAAAAATCAGGAGTTTTTATTATGTGCTTAATAAGTTATTATTTATTATGTGCTAAATAAATTATTATTTTCCAGCCATACATGAACTTTAGTAAAATACTGAGGAGTTAATATACTCCAACTATATCCTGAGCAATCCCACTAGTTTATCGATGGGCAAATGACTTCTTTTTTTCAGCAAAAACATTTTCTTCTTTCCCTTTTTCCCAATTTCATCTAGATAGCTGTAAGGGCTTTGGGGTGGTGACTGGCTTTCTGTCTTTGTTCCTGCAAGGCTTCCCAGTGTGGTCCCTGATCCTGAAAGGCATTTCCAGATGCAATTGCAGTGCAAACAAAGGGATGGTTACTCTGAATTTATTCCATGTAAAGCAATTATAGGAAAACCTTCTATCTAGGAGTGAGCACCATGGGCACTAGAAAAAGTGGATAAGCTTCTGTTAAACCAGCTTGGAGGAAATCCATCAAAAAAAAATTAGATGTCTTTTTCTGTTTTAAGTTTACCAAGAATTGGAACTAAACACATGCCATCTGAAGAAATCCCTTTCTCCCTGCAGCCATCACACTGAACTGAAATAAAACAGATGTGCTCAAATAAAAAAATCTGTGCTTACTTGTTAGTTTTTTCCTTGCCCTTATTACCAACACATATGACTTGCACCAACACAGGTAAAAGCAAGAAATATTCTTCAGAAGTTTCCCATTGCTGTATTCTGCCAATACCTGCTGTGATTCCATTCCTACAAATAATGAGTTTCTTCTGTTATATTGTCAGATCCCAGCTGCACAAAAGACAAACTCAAAACTCAGACATTCTTACAGATTTGAAAAAAACAGCCCTAAAAACAAGCCCCTAAATCTGAAACAAACACATATAAATTCAACCAGAGATGAATATTTTCAAGATTTATGGTCAGTTAATGATTATTGTATGAAGACAAAAACACAGTCCTTTAAAAATTATCAGTTTTGATATAGGCAAATAAAGCATTGTTTAAAACTTCAATTCAAACATCCTTTCAGAAATAAGTTCTCAGGATGGGGTTTCATAGTTTCACCATTACATTAAGAAAAATAAGTTGTTTGTAGAACACTGTGCAGTTCATAAGTTACCAGTTATAAACTAATCCTCGATATCCAGTCCAAATCCTAAGGGAAGCTTCAAGGCAGCCACTTCTTTTTGGCAATACAGTGATGAAAGATATATTGTTGAAAACCATAAAGCCTTGGGAAAAAATTTAGCAAACTATCTACATAGGAATGAAATGTTGAGAGGTTGGCTCATCAGCTGGGGCTTTCTGGAGAAGGAGGGGCTGCAAATATTTTAGTACAGGTTAGCTAAACATTCTTGAAAACAAAGGGAAATGCTGACTAAGTTATTAGAAAAGTTTTCTTGTATATCACAGAGGTTTGTTTCCCAGGGATCTGAGGGGGAAGATTAGGTGTTAAATGACTATAAACTGTCCTTTTGTAAGTCTTTCAGAGACATTATCAACCCAAATGAAGATTGCATTCAGAAAACATACCTATGGATATGCATTTACAAATTCCCGAGAGCTCCTGTTCAGGGAGGCCCTTCACTTTCACACTTGGTTGTACACAAACAGCGTGTGTGTGACACTGCACAAGCACACACTGTCCCTTCCTGTGCCAGTCTGGGTGAGCACAGAGGAATACCACTTTTCCAGAACACAGAGAATTAACAGAGGATTGCACCAGAACCAGCTGCCTCTACTCTCATTTCTAACCCAAGCAGAGCTCTGGCCAGAATAAAGCCTGCAGGATTTAGTGGAGCAAGGTAGATACGTCCTTCTGCATCAGCTGGAGGAGAAGCCAAGACATTTTAATGAGAGCATTTCAGTGGACACACAGGGCATTTACAAACCAGTAAAAGTTTTCCCAAAGGTAAAGAAGGACAGTAAAATAAAACTTTTGTACTAGACAAAAGAGTCTTAATTGGCCTCTCTGATGTTAGGAAATAACTGTGAATATCCAATGATGCCCTTCAGGAAGCCAAGGCCGTGGAGACATCAGGCCCTGAGTCAGCCTGAGCCTCTCCTTTCTGCACCATGCACAGGCCCGGGGGTGGCTGCCTGAGCTCTGGGGTCTTTTATTTTCCAGCAGAGCAGACCAAGCCAACGTGCCCTTGGTGAGGATGTTCTCACTGTGGCTGGAGGCTTCTGGGTGCTGCTATAATGCAAATGCTCAGATCAACTGAGATGGATTTTGCATAGGAATAATGGAAGTGACATGAAAATTTTGTCGTGTTAACACCTCAGCTAAGCATCAGAGGGAAAGAAATCAAAATCCTGGAGCTGAGCAGTCGCAGAAGCTGGACAGCCTGGAGTCAGATCTGAAGTTTATGGCAGTGTGGGTTCTGTGCACAATTTACTCACACAAGATGATTTATTTTTAATTGCAGACTAATTAATGGAAAGACTTTAGAAAGCTTTTGATATTTTTGGCAAAATCCTGGTTCCATTGAAGCCATTGACAAATTGCCCATGGGACTTCAATGGGACCATGCTTTAAGGCTTTGTTCCTCCCATCTCAAAAAGTAGCCCTGTAGCCAGCTTTGAGTTATTATTGAAAATAGACACTATTAACTATTCTGTTCATCAAATGATTGCACTGAGTAAAGTCTGATACAGTTCAATGGCCACATCCTTCTGAACATGTACTCAGTGGCAGTTTGAAACATATGTTTTTTATAAATTTCTCATTCAGAAACAAAGACTGACAGTAAACCCCAAAAGCTTTGATATTTATATAAATTGCTAAATGGTTGCTCTGGAAAGTACATTTCAATTAACGTGTCACAGAGCATCACAGTTGTTTTAAAGTTTGCCAACCCAACAGCTTCTATAGCTCTGTGCAAGTAGCTTGGGTTTTCTCTAAATCTGTGATATGGAAAACAGTTTCCTTCCACGAGTGCTCTCCAACAAGTGATTTTTTTTTTTTAGGTCAGCTTATTTCCCTCAGATCCAGAACATGCAATAACATTAGTATTATTTTCACCCTATTACCTGTTTCAAAGATATGCCTATATTCCCTCTTGGGTTATATGTGAGCTCTTTATTCCAGTAAAACCCTTTAGTGAGACTTTGTAGAGATTAACTACTAACCAAACACAACTTTGCCCATTTGTGTGTTAGCTTTTTTGTTTCTTATGTACTCTGCTGCCGCCTCTAGGACAATACTGTAAAACTAGGTTTTGTTCTACATCAAGCAGAGATTAAAGTTACTCCTATGTGTCAAATAATGCTACAGGAAACAAATTATACTCTTCTAGCTGGATTTTTTTAAATTTGGGAAATTAAAATGAAACAGTGATAAAAAGTATCAAGTTCAGTTGAAAAACATGTCTTCCCAGCAAGGACAAAATTGTCCTGTTTTAGTTCACTGCCTTTCCTGGATTTAGTGAATTTATTCAGCTCTTGGTTCTGTGGGCAAATAAGAAAAATCTCTTTAAAACTGACCTACCTTTCAATTTTTCCACAGATTCAAGGGACAAGTAGATTAGCAGGTATAAAATGCCCCTCAAATGTCAGAAACTGTCTGTGAGCTGGGAGCCAGACAATGAGCTTTGGTTCCAAACCTTTTGCTCTTCAAGGAATACATCAAAGTGCATTGACCAGCTCATGTCCCAAAGGGTGCTTAGTTCATGGAGAGATTACAGCGTATTTCCTGATATTGATTGGGCTGGGGGCTGGTAATCTCAGAGAGGAAGAATGGTTGTCCTTGAGCAGGAGCAAAAGAGTTTGTGTCACTCAGTGCCCCTGCCTCCAGCCTGCACAGGTGACCTGGAGCAGATCTGGATGGGCAGGAATCAGAGGTTAATATGTGCCTCTGCCAGGGTATCTTTGCTGGCACATGTCAGTCATGCTGCTACACAGGAGATCCAAGACAAAGAGAATTGGATAAACAATAAGGCAAAGCTATAGAAAGGTCAATCTGGACTTGGAATCAGACAGCAGAGAGCTCATGCTATAAAGGCAATTCTCATTTCTCTGAAGTATTTAAGTAAAATAACTACCACTCCTTAGAAAAGCCACTATCTGCTTGAGATTGTCATCTCCTTGGCCCTGCTTGGCTGCTCTTGGTTAGAGGGACACATCCAAGACAATGTGACTTTTTTTCCCTGACTTCAGAAACAAGATGGATTTCACCTTCATATTATAACACATAATTGCTAAACAATATGCAAATTTGACGAAGAGGGGAAAAAACCCCACGGCTTACTGGTTTTTGGAGGCTTCTTATTCAAAGATGTAAATCTGCTAAATTCACACTCATGATGGAATTGACATTTCTGTCTCCCATCCCCCAAAGTCACAGCCAGCTACAGCTCCTGCAGAACACCATTACCATATTAATACACCCTATATTGACTCCTTGGCAAAAAACAGCCACTAATTAGTAAAATTGACTGAAATGGAAACACAGTTTCTTTCACCTTCTCACGCTTCACTCACCAGTCCCTTTGCCCTTCAGACACTGACATTTTCCTGATTCAAGCTCACCTTGTCTCCATCAGTGCTCCTTGCAGCCCCTCTGCATGAACTTCCAAATCTGCCTAAAGCTCTCTCTTCTCATCCCATGTACCTGCCTGCCACTGCCACCTCTGCTCATGTATTTTTTTTATTTTAACTGTTGATCCTGCATGTTAGCTGATCTCAAATTAGGCTGTGGTCAAAACCTGCTGAAGGAATAGCATGGACTGATCCAAACCTTCATGATCTGCAGGGTTTTGGATCACTCTCTTACAGATTCACGAGGGCAGCCTGCCTTGCTCATGTTGGAAGCAAAATATTGACCATCCCAAGTAAAATGAAGGTCCCAGGGAAGACAGTGGGTGTTTTGCTGTTGAATTTGCTTAGGTAAAAATCCCTTTCTCCTCAGCTTCCCACAGGCAAGCTGTGCATTTATTGTACAGAAAGCAGGATTACTGAGTCGCTGCTGTAACTAGGATTTCCCTGTGGAAAAAAAATCATCTATTGAATCCAACTTCCTTCAGCATTAAAACCAGAAACATGTATAAATCATCATATCTAAAAATGTGTGGAACACCTTCAGGGTTTTTTTTATTCTTATCCAACAAATATTTCCTATGTACTTTGGTCTTATTTGATAAATGTTAAAACCCTTTACTTAAAAATGAATAAATGAATTGAAACCATCAGAAAATGGTTATGGAAAGTTATGCCAGAACTTGGTGTCCTGCAGTCACCTCACAATAAAACCATTACATATGGTGCTATGTTTTGTTTCCTTTTTCATTATTATTTTAAAGGAGGCAATTATTTCTGAAGTGATATGGAAAAAGTTTGATTAAATGTTTGATTAAATGTTTGATACTTACACAAATGAGTATATTCCCAAATACTGATCTCCTCTGAATAGGGGCAGGTTTATTTTGGCTTGGATGCTTTATTTATTTATTTTATTTTAAATCTAAGGATTGTTCCTTCAGAGTTTTCCCATTACACTAAATCTTGATATATGAGTAGTATGAAAAATGAAATCTGGCAGAAGCAGTTTAAGAAAAAGAAATCTCCATAGGAATCTGGATTCAGATCTACAACTACTGTAAGTGATGAATGCAAACCAGCACTCTTCAGCTGCTAGCCCTTGAAAAACACACTGGAGAAGGCTTACCTCTAAAAGTGTTTCATGCATGAAAAATACATTTTCTCTTGTTTAAAAAGGATTTAAAAATTTAGGTTTTAGGCATCTTTTTATACTTTTACCTACTTGTAATAATAATTATTATTACTCCATTTTTATACATAGGCATTAAAGAAACTTAATATTATAAAGAAACATAATATATATAGCAATAGAAATGCACAGTGAGAAAAAAAGTCACCTCCAGCACTATTCCCAAAACTATCACAGGAAAGAGAAACCCAATGGTCTCTTTCAACATGTGAAGAGGGAAAGATGTAGAGCAAGCAGAGGAAGCAAAAGGGAGCCAGGATTCTTTGGTCAGATTTTGTTCATTCATTTTTGAAATGGGAATAGAAACAACTTGCATCCCCTGGGTATTGCTAAAGACTTAATTATGGGTTTTTTTTAAATGATGTTTCAATTATACTTGCATGGAATGATAACTGCATATTGCCACACACACACACACAATTATTCATTTGTAGTCCAGTAACATATTTCCAGTTTAGTCTTATCCTCTGAGAAATTATAGATCCCACTCTACAGAGATTACAAAAATAATAATAATTCATTATTGTTTAAAACTAAGGCAATCATATCTACCAGATGGGCAATTGTAGGAAGCTATTTGTTGCTTTTGGTGCAGGAACACTTGGATTTGTACGTACACATATCCAGTTTGTGCCAAGTGCCAGTAGATGGAGCTAAAGAATACAGGCACCTTTGCAGGTTTGGAGGGTCAATGGAAGACAGAAAGTTCCCTTCTGCTTTGCAGCCTGTACAGGGTAAGAGCACAGTTCAGATAACACTGAATCTGGACTTGAAATCTTGCCCTGATTCCACTGCCATGTTTGGGAGCACCAGCACTGCCAGGAAGTCTTTGGTCACTGCACACCCTGCAAGGCTCTGTGAATCTTCATCTTGCTCTTGACTGACACAGTAAAAAAAATCCAGTGAAGAAAATTTTGGGATTTTACATACTGCTTCAAAACTTCATTTGAAAATTTAGTTGTTTCAAGTGAATTTTGTCAAGAGATTCTTGAATTCCAATTTGGTTGCCACTGAGCAATAACATGCACACCTAATGTTGCCTCTTTCCTTAGTGATGACCAGAAATTCATCTTTTCTCATACATAAACATTCTATGAAGCTTTTAGATCAGTGGACCTCAATAAATCAAGAAAACTGATTTCAAATAGATGAGTTCTAGAGCTGCTCAGGGCAGTGATCTCCCTCCCTTCCTGCTTACCCTCCATCAGGTGCTGATATCTTTCTGTTCCTTTAGCATCCACATTGGACAAAAAGCTATGGGACCTTTTCAAAAGAGAAACCTGAACCAAAGACCCTATCATTCAAACACGAACTTTCATGTATAGTTGAGGTTTCTCATTTTCTTTTGATTTTCTGCAAATAATATTCATAAATAGAGAATACTTCTAGAAGAGAGCAGGATGCTGAATTAAATTATTGTTTATTTAACAAATCCTTACTTTACAAACAAAAGTGCATTCAAAATTACTTCAGAAGTAATTTGCTGAAACTCTGTCTTTCACAGCTCTCAAGATCTGGCTCAACAAACATCTTTAACAGGTTTAAGTGTATCAGCAGCTTTCCCCACCATGATCAGCAACACTCTTCAGGTTTTACAAGGACAGCAATTTTTTTCTCTAAGTCATCTTGTTCATCTTGGGTTCCCCTTGACTCAACAAGGGAAATTGAGCAGAGCAAGGAAGACAAAACTTCTTCACAACTCAGAGCACTGCTAGTGCTGGGGATGGAATCAGAGGCTGCACTGGAGTCACAGTGGCACTGCAGAGCGTGGGGGCCTGGAGAGCTGCCTCGGTGCAGCTGGGAGCAGGCTG
The DNA here is from genome assembly GCF_021018805.1 of Prinia subflava. Taxonomy (NCBI): domain Eukaryota; kingdom Metazoa; phylum Chordata; class Aves; order Passeriformes; family Cisticolidae; genus Prinia; species Prinia subflava. The sequence goes on from NC_086252.1 coordinate 30,683,167, forward strand.
GAGCCACGTCTCACTTGCCTGAGGTTGTTAAAACAAAACCAATGCTAATTTTCATTTTTGCTTGGGGTGATTTTCTTTGCCTTTACTCATCCTCTCAGAGATAAATAAATGCATGCAAACTGCTTGGCCTTGTCCCCACGGTGAAGGTTTCTGCCCCTGGAGTGAGACTGCGGCCATGCACAAATTAATGTGACATCCAGCACAAGTGAAAGGAAGGAAGTTGGCATCTGCAGAGGGGGAAATCTGAGGACGTGGTGGTTGGAGAGGAGCATCCATCAGGCCCACAAATGGTTCTGATAGCTGTGAAAAGAGCTTCCCACCCATGGGCAGCTCTCCCCTTCTCATCATCCTTTTTGCCTACCCTCAGTGTCTGCCTGCTCAGCGACACAAATTGGTTTTGTCTCACCTGGCAGCTGAATAAGGGCATGCAGCTTAAGCAGAGCAATTTTTAACAGGCATTTTTAGACAGATTGCTGCAGGACTTTGGGGGCAAACTCCCCTGGCATTAGAGGCACGAAAATTTCTGCTGCTGCTCCACATGCTGCTATGTGCTGACCCAGCTGATTACTCTTCACAGACTGCATAAACTAAGAGTTTATTTATAGCTACATAAATACATATAAACTTCAGTGGATTTTGCCAGGCCATCAGTAACTGCTAAAGGAGGAAATGGTAACTTTTTTCCAGAGGCAGATCCTGGGCCATGTAGGTCTTTAAGGCCCAAACTCCAGTGTGAGAACTCAGCAGGACAGAGCTTTTGGAGCAACAGGTGCTAAAAGATGAAGGGACAGTACAGTAAGGGCAGTACCTGGCTTGTAAGTGGTGTAACTTGTTTGCCTAATTAGGATTGAAAGCCAGGACTCCTACATTTTACTTTGGCTACCAAAAATCAAAAGGAAAAGAATGAAAAAAAAGAAGGGTGGGTCAACAATATCGTTTCTTCCAAGGAGATGTTCCTTTCATCCCACTCTCTGGGAATGTATATTAAGAAATACTTTCCTTCTTGCCATAGTAATACCTCAAAGAGATAATTAAGTGACATCCTGGTAAGTGCTTATGACTCGAGAGGAATATTTTGAATGCTGGCACATGGTGCACACTTTACTGTGGCAATTGTGCAAGCTCAGATTTATTGGGACAGTTCCTCGTATCAGTCCAAAGACTGTCACATCCCGTTTTCAGGAGTGTCATGTAATTAATCTTCCCTTGACTTAGAGTCAGACCTCATCATTCTAAATACCATAATAGATTTTTAAATGAGAACATTAATAACAAGGTCTCTCTATTATTTACCTTGGCTGGAGTAATGAAAGCCAAAAAGGAGATGGCTACTCCCAAGGGCAGGCAAGGAGAGGCGTAAGAAGGAAATGAGGGTTGTTGACCTTCCTGCAGAAGAGCCCAGGGAAAGGGTATGATTTGCAGAGCCTCAGTTCATCACTGAAAAGAGGTTGTTGTTGTAATTTCTAATAAGTACTTTGGAAGCACTTCCATACGATGGTGATGAGGGCCATAGGCATACTTAGATAGCTCTATTAAACAATAAAAGCATAAAGGCATAATATGCCAGTATTTTTTTAAAATAAAGAGAGCTATGTTGTACTGGAATTTCTGCTACCAGTAATTGGACTTATTAGTTCATTTAAATTTGACAATATAAGAATGCTGAGCAGGATTTTTGCAAAATCCTCAATTTCAGCTCCAGTTTTTGTGTTGTATTACAAGAGTTTAAGTAAAAAGCCAGAGGCAACAAATCCATCTGAACAGACTTTGGTAGGCTGGGAGAGTATAAGATACTTTACATTCTACGCCTGTATCCTTACTCTTTCTGAGATGTATGTAAAATGCAGATATTTCTATAGATATTTGAACACAGTACACAAGGCAATGAAATTGTGACACCTCATTCACATACCAAATAAGAACAGAAGCAGCACGATATCAATCCAGCTTCATGACAAGAACTGTGAACAGAGTAAAATGGTAGAAAAAACCACAACCTTTTATAAAGAACAGGGTTGAAACTAGACTCTCATGCTACCTTTCTGCCTCTACATTCCATTAAAATGAAAGGGCTAATAAGAAATGCATCTCAGAGTTCAGTCACAATTATCCAAACCCTACTGAGGACGTGGAATGAATGCAGATCATCACAATTTCAAGAAATCAATGGATTTTTCAGGCAAATGCAGGAATGGTGCCACAACTAGAGGCTAGATGCTGAGACTGATAAAGTTGTTCTCCAGCTGTTCTCTGAAAGGCTTCAAAGCCATTCCAGAGCATGGAATGACAAGTGGAGGGGATCAGGCATCTTCTGCCAAAATTTACACTCTTTGGTACTTCACTGCCCTTTGCTAGCAAAGGTGATGTTATCCAGCTGCAAACACAGGACCTGAGTCAGGATTGTTTGAACACTACCAGGGGTTGGAATACCCTCCCTGTGAGCAGTGACCAAACACCAGGGTGAAATCCTAGTGGAAAAGAGCATGATAGAAAAAGTGGAATCACACCTGGTGAATATCTACAACTGCAGGCTGAAATTGTCAGAAACAGCAGAAGTACTGCTCAAGGGTCAAGATCCATTGAGGGAAGGTGCCTGAAACACTTTGGAAAACATTCTTTTCTCCTGCTTAAGAGCTCAGAGAAAAAGGTCCTTGAAAGCTTATAGAGGTATACAATAGAAACTAGCCTCAAGGAGCTTACAGTGCAAATGCTGAAGTGGAAAAAGGATTTTGATAAACAGAGTTAAGCCCAAATCACAAGGAAGTGTTCTGACTAGAGTTATCAGCAAGGAAATCCTGGGAATACAGGCATTGAGGTCATATTCTGAGGTACCTGGAGTCTCCAAGTAGTATGAGAGATTTAGAAAATGTTTTTAGGAGAATGCGCTGCTCTTGATTACTGTTTACATGTGAATTCTCCGGACAAGGTAAAAAATACCCTAGTGTTTTAGTGCTGTACACATTTTCCAACCTCTCTATTTTTGTTTTGTGTCATCTCTTTTAACAACAATGACAGCAGTACCACAGCTGGGAGAATCAGAAAAGGCGACATGAAATATGGTCAGTCAGAGTGACACACTTTACTTTTATTATTTCAAATGACAAATTTGATTTGAGAGCTTTTGGGGGATACTATTCTTAATTTATAGCAAAAGATGTTGAAATTGATGAATGCCATAGATCACTGTATTCCAGAATGGCACCTTGAAATGTTAAAAGCATTAATCTAAAATGATATACTATATCCAGAAACTAAAATGGGTTAGTATGACTTTTCTTCCTTCCAAAAATTCACTGAAGGAAATCCACCACAGGACAATACAGCTTTCTAAAAGTTTCTTGTCTCAAATTTCATGTAATTTCAAAGTTATTTCCCAAATGTTTTATGACTTGCAAACAGCAATTAAGAGAATTAGATCTTTATAATCATATCATCATCATTATAATATCCTTTTCTATGGCATATTTTCTCAGATGATTCCTAGAGCACTTTGTAAATCACAAAGTGGTAAAGTCAAGCATGCTGCCAGTTCATGACAGCAACAAAAGGAAAGGGACTTGCTGGAAACAGCTATTTGGTTTTGTGTCTGCTGACCTGAAAGAACAATCCATGAAACAGAGTAAAGGAAATGAACACAGAACAATCAGGACACGATGGTCTAGAATCACTTGATTACCCCAGGCTATGTAGGGGCGGGAGATATTGATAGGAAGAGAGATATTTACTATCATATTCTTTAACAGCACCCAGACACCTCTGTTACGCTCATGGATAAATGTATGAGACACCCACAACTCAAGGGTCACTAAGACGTCCTAAGGAATTTCCAGTTTAAATAGTTACATGACAGCCAGAGAGTAGGAAAGGAGGAATATTATCCTATCCAGTCATACATAAGGTTTTGAGGCACCTACAGGTTATGGGCAGTCAGGCTCATCCCTATCACTGGAGGGACATTAGGGGTATTTTATCTCCCTTGTGTGTCACATGCCCCTGTGTCACACGTGGTGACGCTACTGTGGCAACACCCACCTCTGTCCAGTATGCAGAGGGAGTCTGTGGCAAACCTGAGAAAATAATCCATCTTCAATGCCCAGAACACTGACTGGAGTCAGACATAGAAAAAAAACCTCCCCTGTTTCTGTGATCCAGCTCCTCCTGTAGCAAATATCCATTATGCCTTTGGCTGCTACAGGAGAACCGACACACAGCTCAGAGACCAGCTCTGGAGAAAAATATACCACCTGTGAGGGCAGTAACTTTACTGTCCCTGTTACAGCTCCCCCTGAACTCTCAAAGAGTTGTGGGTCTCCCTCTGCAGCTTTTTTTCCTGCTCAAAGTCCCAATGAAGTCAATAGGAAATGCTGTCAGGATGCAGAACTAGGCCCATGTGCTTTGGAATGGTTCCTGAACAGAACTGTTCTCAGTAAGACTAGCTACTAATTTCCTTTCACTATAAAAAATGGGGTTTAGAGCATCCTGAAAGCTTTCTGTACATATATGTATAATGCCCAAGGCTCTGTCCTTCAAGACTTAAATGCCCATAAAGTATACATTGAATAGCTACAACCTTGAAGACAATCCAATGTACAATGTTTTGTTCTTGGTGGCTCTTTCCTGCTACTCTTCACGAAAGTTTTGCATGCTGATCTTTGGGCTTCTTTAACACAAAAAGTAAGTGACAAAGCTTAGAACAAGAAGCAAAAGGAGTGGGCCTGTAATAGTGATTTACTGAATGCCAAAAGTGACCCCTTGCCTATGTGAGCTAATTTATCATACCAACCATAAGACCAGGAGTGGCTATAGCAGTGGTACAGTCTGAGGCTGCAAAACCAATCTTTTTGCCAAATTCCCCAAAGGAAAAAGAGAAAAGAGCAGCTCTGTTTAACGGATCATGATAAGTCACAATTGTCATTACTGCATTTCAGGGCAACATGCTTTATTTAGCTCTTTAACCTTGGACTATTTGTTATCAGCACAGTTGAGAATAGTTTGTATTCATTAGGAGATTTGTTTATTTTGTAACATAATCCTTTTCTTTGTTAACATGAAAGCACAGCAGATGAAGCACAGTTCATCCAGGTCTGCAATGTTGTTCCATAAAAAATGTCTCTTGATAAATGATTGCCAGGATTAGATTTTATGGCGTAGATTCATAAGAAATTTCAGTCTTGTTCCCATATGATTCTTACATAATGGGAAACATGCAAAACATACTTCAAAGTGCAGTTCCTGGTCATTCAGTAAATGCTCCTTTCTCTCATATTTCTGGGCCGTATAAGAGATGTTTGCATATTTTGTGGATTTATTAAGATTGGAAGAATTTGTTTTAAACATGTCAACTTTTTCCTGTAATTAGAACACAAAATTTTACCTGCACTCCCTAAGGATCATTAAACAAAAAAAAAAAAAAAAGCCAAAATCAAAAAGTAAACTTGTTTTTTCTCCTTTCTCATCTTGCTCACACCCAGCTTCAGGAAAGACTTTAGCACACAGATGAGAGAGAAGATTACCCTAGAACAGGTGGCTGCTCTTTTATGGCACCACTCTTGCATTTTCATAAGCAGCTTACAATTCCTGCTTCCATCCTCAGGCTTTCAGGTTTCACAGAGAAAAACAAAATTCTCACAAATTTTATTCTCCCCTCCCAAAATTCCAGCTTCTCTGAGCTTCAAGGTAGGCTGGAAGAAGTGGAAGTACAAGGGAAATAAGGTTTCTAGTCTTGTTCTTGAAAATGTATACTTAGATGGTTTCTTCAGTGTACCCCTGAGCAGACACATTTATCAAGTGGAAGATGTCTCCTCAGATAAACTAGGTGTAATAGCAATAGGAAACAACAGAATGTCTGTCAAGAGCATTGCACTGGCCATTGCTTGGGGCCATGTTAGTAAAGGAATGTTAACTCTTGGAATATGGGATCATGGGGATTTTATGCAGCTTCAAACACAGAGAACCTAATTTCATTGTTAAGCACTCACATTTGTTCTAAAACTGGTATTGCTCTCTATTTGCAATTGAGAAATTGATGAGTTTTCCTGTCTCTTGCTGTGGCTCTTTACAGTCAGCAGAGCAGATCAGAAGTGGCCACTCTGCAGCTTGGGAAGGGTTTTTCTGTGGGGCCGGAGTTTTTGCCCTCCTTCCTTTCTGTTTACCTGTGCAGAGGAGGTGATACATTTGTATTTCAACATCTTTCTCAAGTATGGAGATTAGCAGACATTTGTCCTCAGAGTAGAAGTAAGGACAGACCCAAAAACCTCTTGCACAGGCTGCTAAGCATATTTTATATTAAATAAGAAAGAGGTATCTCTTTGAGTGTGAAAAAAAATCTGCAATGTTCATAATAAAGGTGAACTTCTTAACCTGAAGCGCTCATGGTAGGAATATCTTGTTCACCTATTCCTCTCCAGGAATGTTTTCCATAAAGCATTATGATGGAACACATAGTAAACAGAAACAATCTCCATCATTCACAATCATTTAATCATGCTCACAGCACACACTTCATCCCAGCTGCACTCTGGATTTGGGAGTTCTCTCCCTCCCATCCACTGGGCAGAGATAAATTTAGGTAGGCTTTGATGTGTTTGGACTTCAGCTTCTAAAAGCGGGAAGGGAAAAGTACCTGAAACAAAGTAATTTCTGTTTCAGCAACAAAAATGCCACATGTGTGGTCAGGCTACTGAGTTTTTTTCAAGAGAGGAGAAGTAGGATTCCACTTACAGGTTTAAGATGGTTTATTATATAGATCAAGCAATAACGTAGCTCCTGGTGCTACAAGATCACCAGGTGAATTCCATAAAAGCTGGCTGGAGTAACCTGAGCTTGGAGCCAGCAGCTCACTGCACAACTGACTGTTTTCAAGACAGCGAGGGTCTGAGTGTGACCAAAAGCTCAGTTCAACCATTCTTCTACATTAAAAGGTCTTGATTCCAGCAGGATTTGGAGGAGCCTTCTGGGGCTATAACCACACTTAAGGATCTCTGGAAATGCCTCTTGGGTATCCTTTGTGTTGCTGGAAACCCAATGCCATTGAGAGATGTGCCGAAGTTTTGTTCTTTAAAGGAGAGCATAGCTGTGGTTGGTGGAGGCTGGCAGGCCCAAGGGTGGGTGAAGCACAGTAGCTTCTCTGGCCTGTGGCACACAAGGGTGTTTGTGTCTCCCCTGTGTGTTTGCCCGCTGCTGTCCCTGACACTGGACAGATCCCTGACACGGAGAGCTGGCCCCAGCTGTCTGGAGGCTGGAGAACATCTCTGGGACACCACGAGAGCCTTTAACCACTCTGCCTCAGGAGCCAGAGATGTGTTTTCCACAGAGCATCCCACACCCACCTCTGGGACAAAAGGATGCATGGTCCTCAAGAGGATTATGAGGATTTATGTGCTGCACATGAAGAGCTATAGTAAAAACCTGGCTTCCTGCTGGGATGGCACCCACTTCGGAATTTATCCAAGACCAGCATTGTTTCCATCACACAAACCTCTAGCTTTGGTCTCATTTAACAAAGAACAACTTCAGAATGAAAATTAACTTTGTGTTGGAAATCGGCGGCACGGGTATGCCTAGGAGACAGCCTCCCCTTTCTCCACATGTATTCTAATAAGTTCATCTGTTTTCAAGCAACAGACATCTAAATGGGTCACTGTTTATTTGTAAATTTGAGATCTGCCCTTCTGCCTTATATTGTTAAAACTATGTTTGTTACAGGGTTACAGCTTTTTTCTGAGTACCCACAAATAAGCAACTATCCTTAATTCCACCACTTCCTAACAACTCAAGCTTTTGTTGTCTTTCTGTTTGGTTGGGTTTTTTCTTGTTTTGTTTGGGTTTTTTTGAGGGTTGTTTTTTTTGTTTGGTTGGTTTTTTGTTTAGTTTTTTGAGCTACAATGCACCTGAATATCACAGTGGCATCTATAAAATTAAAAAAAAAAAAAAGACTGTGTTACACGTTTGGAAGAAGAAGGTACTGTGAATGTTTTGATATTATGTTGATTTCTGTATAGAAGAGAAAAAAGAATTTAGAAGTCTCCTTTAAAAAGTTACTTTTTGCGCCATGAAGCATGCCTGGCAATCATTAAACACAGAATGAGTTACTTTAGCCAGTGAGCTTGGCAAAACATATAGAACCTTCTTTCTGTTATCATTCTGCCTATATTTAGCATTACATACCACAGCATTTTTTAAAAACTCCTTCTTTTTCTCCATATTTGTCAGTATGTCCAATACCTCCTCATGCCAGAGAAGAGCTATGAACTCTCCAGCACCCCAGTTTTGTACATCTGGTAGCACAACAGTGGCTAGGCAATTAAAATCAGTATTCTGGGAAAGGATCAGGCCAGCTGACTATACACAAAGCAAACAGGCAGCACCAGCAAAGCCCAGGGTTTCCACAAGGTTTCAGTTTCACTGTGGATAGGTACAGAAATATGGAAGGGAAATCTGGTCTTCCTGGCAACCACTGGCCTGTACCACTAAGCCACTGCTCACAGCACCACAAACCTTGGCTCCAATTCCATAGCAGAGAGAGGTTTGTGGGAAAAAACAACCTTCCAAACACCAAACAAACCTTCCAAACAAAAAACCCTGCCCAGGTCACTGTCACTAGATAACATAAGCACAGGGCTGCCTAGCTTCTCATAAGGACACTAAGAAACCCCAGACAAATACGTAAAGTTATTACTGGAATTGAATTACTGACTCATTTAAGGGCATTCGTCCCTTCAAGACAGTTCCAGCAACATGCAAGTTCAAGGAAGGAGGTAATGAGATCAGGGAATGATAATGCACATCAGATTAAGTGTGTGGTTAAGGGAAAAAGCAGCAACCAAAAAGAAAATCAAACAGAATTCTGGGCTGCATGACAAAGACAACAGCTCCTTTTCTTATATGTACACAAAGCTGCTTCTAGGATATTGTGTATGACTTGAGGCCTGGATGATATGGAGAGAATGATCAGAAACTTCTTTCTGTTAAACCTCAAGAATTAGTTCCCTGAAGGTCTTGACAGGATGAGAAAAATAACTCCAAGTGTTTGAAATTTAAGACAGTTTGGTCAAATATTACCTCTTTTGTTACTGTTCCTGTGTCCTTCTCTTGGGACTCAACAACATCTTGCAATAGATGCTTCTGCAGTAGTAATCACAGAGATCACATACAGTGAGACAGTTTAAGATGTAGGGTTTAGATATCCCCTATATTTCTAGTCCCAAAGCCCTCAAAAATGAAAAGAGGAATTAACAACCTATAGCATTGAAATGTAGACTGAATTCAACTGGAACTTTCACCACCATCTCTAGATTCAGCAACTGTTATGGAGGCAGGAAACCTGCCTCCAGCACAAAAAAAAAAAAAAAAAAAAAAAAAAAAAAAAAAAAAAAAAAAAAAAAGAAAAGGAAAAGAGAGTGAGAATTTTAGCTCTGAAAGATCTGGGATATTTAATTCTTGGAGCAGGAAGAAGAAAGAAAAAGAAATTAGTTTGGGGCTGATTTTGTAAGCCATTATGAGCCAACCAGGAGCTGCCCATCACTTCCCAAGTATCCCAGCTTGGTGTCCCTCCTACCCCTCCCTCTCAGCAAGCCATTTCCCAAAAGACACAGTGCCTAATATGTGGTAGGTCAAAATAAAAAATATGGACAGTAATGGACCATAAAGAGCACAGGGACATGAAGCATCCAAACCACATCTGCCTCAAAATGCTGCTATGGCTTGACCAGATACTTGATTGCATCAAACTACTTCCAATGCAATATTTTGACTCAATGCGTTTAGAGTTTTAGATGTGGGTCAGCTGGGTTAGGAATTACACATTTTATAAAAGCTCCCCCCACTGAAAACAAAAGACTAGCAACACCAAGAGTTTTCCCCCAGCTAAAATTATCAGTTTTGCGAAAGTTGAGGGTTGCCAGAAGGTTTTTGAGAGCTTGTCAGTCATAAAACAGAAAACAAAGGATCATATAACCATACCAACAAAGAGGTCCAAGATGCAATTATTAGGGCTGCTGACCTCTTCTTCACCCTTTGCCTGCGTAAGGGGTAGATGAATGCCACTTACTGCCCTAAAGGGAGAGGTCAGGCTATACTTGGCCTGAGAATAGAGCAATCAGGACATCATCTCCATTGAAAGTTGGGAAAAGAAACCAAACTCAATAAAGCTGAAGTAACATGACAGCTTGAAAGTCATAATGAGACTGACAATGAACAATCAAAGGAAAGCATCTGGTTTTTTTCCTCTGCTACAAGGCTCATTTCTATTTTGCTGGCTAACCTAGGCTGTCTTTTTTCCCAGCTCGTTGCTTTGATTCCTTCTGCTGCTTCCCACTAATTTGGCCCATGCAAAGCCCTATCAGCAAGTTAGCAAAGGCTGCCTTAACTTGAGGTGAAACTACATCTCACTCTTTGCAAAACTGTTAGCAAACTTGACTTTGACAGGTTTATCTGCTTTGCAAGACTGCACCATAAGAAAGGAAATGCAGGGCAAGACAGGAATATTATAGGAGTGGTGTGTAGCCCCTGAATCCACCTATCCTTGGTAGTTTCTATAATGAACATCCTTGTGGTGTGATGTGCGTCCAGAGCTAGATACTGAGAGGAGCTCCCGGCCCAGCAGTGAGACTCCAGGGCTGTGCTAGCCTGTTGGAACTCTGATAAGCCAACAGAGAACACGAATCCACGTGGAGAGAATCCTGCTGACCTGATCCCAGCTCCTCCCGCTCACAAACTGCTCTGGGGACATTTTTAAGCTGACAGGGTCTGCACTTGTTTTCATTTGCCTGCCATAATCTCCTCCCCAGTGGATAAGCTGTGGCACGAGGGAAATGAATGACACTAAGACACAGATGTTTGAGTAGTTTGGGTTCCCTCCACTTTTCCTCTTCCTGCTCTCATCTCCCTCGTCTGCATTAATTTGGCTGGAATTAGAGAGTTCATTTTGGTTAATCGCTCAGAGCACTGGTGACAGGTGAGTGCAGCTGTCATTTCAGAATATGACAATTCACTCCCATAATACAATATAAAGACAAAAACAATTAAAAATGAAAAACCTCAAGAAACCAAAACACCTCACCCCCAAATGACCCAGAATCACTCAAAGAGTGGTCCTAAACACAAAGTCTAGATAATACCCAGAGGGTATCTGCAGTCCAGCACCCCTCCATTCTTCCAACCATCAGGACAGAAGAACCTGGTGTGTCACCTAACAGAATCATCTCATAAATCTCTTCTACCATTTTTATTGGTAATGGTGGTGATGACTTCACTGGGGAGAGGAAAATAGTTCTGCTTATTTTATTTTTCAGTGTTTATGGAGCTTTTTTCTCTTTTTGCATCTGTGATAAACAGAGCTTTTGACTTCTGCAGCTATTTTGCAATAAATGAAATGCAAAATCTCTTTTGGCAGGCAGTCACTTCGGATTTTCCGATATCTGTTAGCACTGCAGAATATCTGAATGGTCTAACCCCAGTTCGTTTAGCATATGCTAAGCAAAATTTTTCTGCATGGTGTTTTTTGCCTATCATTTGTCATCTGCAAATAGAATAAGAAAGAATCAACTTCCTAAAAACACCAGTGTGCTCTGTATAGAGACCGGTGTTGCTAAAAATAGATGGCAATAAGCAAATGAAGTATAGTCTGATAATCTGGGCTGGGGATCTCTTCAGTTTTAATGATGCTTTCACCAGCCCTTTTCTGCAACCCTTGGTTATCGGAGAAACCCAGTGAAAGCCGTGAGGAGCCTCACCTGGACACAGAATGAACCCTGCCTGTACCCCAGCAGGCTGTGCATTTGAACTGGTACTGCTGGGAGTGGGCTCATGGAGAGCCCAACACAATCAGCTCCTGAGGAGGAGAACAATGTGCTTTTCCATTTCCCAATTCCCACTTCCTTTAGCTACAAACATGCTAAGTTGCAATGATGAAGAGAAAGTGAGGTCACCACCAAGTCCTTCAGGAGATCCCGCCAAGGACAGCACTCCTCAGCTGCTCTGCAGAGGGCTAAATCTGTTTGTCACAGGCCAGAAGTTTGTCTCCGTTCCCAACATGTGTAGTAAGGATAATACCGTTTATCCCATGGGGAAGTTCTGGGGGCTTAGGTAATGTGTATACATGGCTTTGGAAATATAATCCCTTGCAAGGTCAGCGTTTGTCTCCCAGCGCTGTTTGCATGTGCGCACACCTGCCTCGGAGCGAGCGCCCAGGTCACCGCGGAGGTGACCGCCCCTGCCAAGAGCCACCCCGCTATCAGCTGATAACGGGAAGGGGAAGAGGCCGTCGGGGGGTCACACCGGGGCGATAACACCGCCGTGTCCTGAGCAGCGGCATCCCCGGCAGCCTATCGGAGCGGAGGGGACTCGTGGATCGGGTTCGTGCTGGAGATGAATGGTTGGTGCGGGCACCGATAAGGTGAGACGCGCATGGCCGTGATTAGCTGGGTCGGTCCTGAAGAACATTAGGAATTCACTTCTGCCGCTCTGATTGGTAATTAAGTGACTCGTCTAGTGGCCGACAGTCCTGTATGCTTCCCCAGGCAGTTGTTAGTTCTTGGAAAACCACTCCTGACAAAATGAGGTTTGCCCTTGGTACACAGATAATGAGACTCAGCTTGACAGGTGTGGCGCGATTAGAGCGCGGCTCGGCGCGGCTCTGCCGCTACAGCCACTCGTGGTAAACACACTCATTACAACCCGCCGCTCCCCGGAGGCAAAGCATGTTTGACATTATTAATTGGCTTTTCTGTATAAGGAGTCAAATAGATGAAAAGGTTTATCAAGCTGAAATAATTAATTTTGCTGGAATTCGCTGACAGTTCAGTTCTCCCGCAAAAGACCATTTTAAGGGTTTGGTGTCTTTTTTTTTTTCTTCTTTTTTTCTTTTTTCTTTTTTTTTTTTTTTTTCGAATTTCGAAGTTCAAAAGACATAATAGTGGCGAAAGTGGAGCTTTTTAGTAAATTATAATTAAAGGGAATTTAATTAATTTAGACCTGAAAAAAGGGTGTGTGCGGGGGGGAGCTCCTATCTTTGTCTATACAGAGGTGTAGATGGTAGAACATATCATGGCTTAATAATGCATTAATTTTAATCTAATCAAAATATAATAAAAGAGGTAATTATGTTTAAAAATTATCATGCTCCAATATTGGTATATTTAAACACTTAATACTTACGCTGCTTCCAGTTAGTAAAAGTTGTAATTGTTGCGCTCAAATTTAGCTTATTTAATGATAGGGCTTATATTCATGAGGTTAATTGAATAAATCATTGTAATAACTCATGGTGAAACTGTGATTATCTATTGGGTTCTAATTTTTCTTTCAAAAGGAGAAAAAAAACCCTCAGAAATTATTTTTCTTGGTTTTTCTTCCCAAAGGCAGCAGATATTCTTCTCAAAAAACTTGAAGCTAGCATTTAATTTAAAAAACCCAAAACATAATTCTCATATACTTTTCAAATTACACACTCTGCAGTTTATTTAGCCTTTTCAAAGCATGCCAAGGTCACTTAGCAAATGTTTTAAGCCTTCCACAATAAACCATCCACATATTTTGTAATTATGTGCATCAGTCTGTGTGCAAGCCCTTCTGTATTAGTGAAAATTCTTCCCTTTTAAATACAAAGCCATAAGATGTGAAAGTACAGGAAAATGCTTGTAATATGGAAGTAAAAAGAAATAAACAACCTTGGAAGAGCAAGTGGGTCAACAGTTCCTTTTTAATATATCTCCTGATGCACTTATTTGAAGACTTTAAAAGGACAGTTTCACACCCATCTTTTAAAAATCCTTTTGACCTTTTCTGACAGATATGTGTACATACCACTGAGCAAAGCAATGTAAAAACTTCTCCAGTAAACCAGTTGGTTTTGTTGGAGTCTCAGTGGCCTGTGACCATCAGACACTTCATAGAGAGTGTGGACTGTTCCAGAACAAAATGTTTGCAAACAGCAACAAGTGAGTTTTTCTGTATTTAAAGCTGACTTCCTACTATCGAACACTCCAGAGTTTGTTCAAGAGTGCTATAATCCATCAACATCTATTTGTCCCTGTTACACAGAGAAATTTAGGAAGCCTTGATTATTCATCTACCAGAGCCTAAGGGTCCATGAGTAACACATAAGTGCCAGCATGTCAATGCTTTTGTTATTGGTCAAAAATATTCGTAAATTTTATAGTCTCTCATGTCCAAATAAATGTATTTGTAAGAGACTGATGGGAATATAGAAAACCATTATTACATTTGTAACAGTAAGAGGAAAGCCACCAGTCATTTTCCATGGAGGAGAATACAACTTCCCCTGGAGAGCGCAGCAGATGGGTTCCTGGGGGTACCTTGCAGTCCCTGGTGTGACCCACTCATCCTTGTGGACCCATGGGGGCAGTAGGAAACACAGGGAAAGAGGGAAAAGCAGAGGCATCTACTTAAAAAGTCACCCCCAGAATAAGGAACTTAGAAGCTCTGTACAGTAGCAAATTGTAATATTTACTAACAACTTAACATTTGTTTCCAGAAATGTCATCCTCCAAAATCTCAAACATCTGTGCACTCACAGTGGAATAGTTAGCAATTGCATCAAAGGGCTGAGAAAAAAGACCATTTGTTAACAGCATCACTTCTTCCCTTTGCCATGTATAATGATACTTATCATATTTTATACTGGCTTGTATGATATTAAACTTACTAATTGGCTACATAATAAAGCTCAAAGGACATTATGTTTAAGTAATGGTGGACTGAGAATCAGGAGAGAGGAACAGAAATGATGGGTATGAGCTGATCTCTGCTTATTGACCAAGATTCTGAAGATTTTAGTTGGCATCTTCCATAAGTAGCTTTAATTCTTGTGTCTTGTAGAAATGAATTCATATGCTAATTCTAAAAGTAATTTATTTGGGATTTGTAATGACTTATCTCACACTAATAAATCCTGTCTTAAAAAACCTGGCAAAAACCCCCCACACAACTAAAGACTCCAAAGCCACAAAACACATTGTTCTGCTGACAGATTTAATGGTTCTACATCTTATAATTCTTGGTTTCAACAAATTTGTTTGATAAAATTCTCACACCTAGAAGGATTCTGTGTCAATGTGGTCAGTAGAAGAATATCCTGGGGGAAAGCACATCTGCCCAGCACCTCCCTTTCATTCATTAACCCACCAGGGGCTAACACTAATTAGATCAGGCTGCTCATTTTAAGCTGATAATTGATTTAAATAGGTTGCTCATTTAAAATAGAATAAAAACCTGCTAAACATTTGGTGCTTGGGTTTTTTTCATCTGCAACTTTCAATTGCTTGTGCAATGTAGCATAAAATGTAGAGGTCTCCCTTTGCTAAAAAGGCCATAAAATTAATTACAATGAGTATGAATTGTGTAGGGTGAGGGGGTGGAGGAAAACGAGTGCTGGAGTTAACTGCTGATGACTAAGAATCACAAGCAATACAGCTTGTTTCTTTTCAGCAGAATTTTTAAAGTAACTTGGATAGCTGAACCACTCAGTTTTACAGAGTTTTATCCCAGAAGAGAAGACTTTAGCACATCCAGAGATGCTTCTCACATATTATAAACTGCGATTGCTGGGTGCAAAAACATCATCACATAGTGCTAGTGGTTTCTATTGTCTCAATTAATTAATTTCTCAAATTAATTAATGTCTCAGCCTCTGTCCAAAATATAAAGTCTTTTTTTTTTATTGTTAGGATAGAATCAATCCTCAGCCAATGTAAAAATATTCACTTGGTGAAGTTGTCCATCAAAAAACTTTACTTACACGTGTCCCTAATTTACACCTTGTTTCTTGCAAATCTAAATAAATCATGACCTTTTCAGCCAACTATAACTGTGTTTGTTTGTACAAGGCTCAGACTTCAGCCCAGGATAATACCCAGAATTTGCTGTTTATTTACCTGCTGAATAGTCTGTATCTGCAAGCTGGTGCACACACACACACGAACAAGACAAAACAAGTAACAGCAGGTACAACTAGGCTGAAATAGGAACTCCTGACAAAGCTGCACGGTTACCAGAGACAGAAATAAAAGCAACTGTGAGGTGCAGATTGTCAGCACCACTGTTTTATTTTTAATCCTGTTTAATAAAGCCAAGTCCCTGCCACTCCGTCTGCTGCTACAGCCCTGCATCTTGCCCTGTTTGGGGAAGTCACCCTCCACACCGCTGGCATCACATTTTCCCCCTTATAAAATCCTTTTTCCAACAAATTCAGCCAGAGATCCAGACTTTGCAGTTCGGTGGGGTTCAAGGACTCTTTGCCTTGAAAAACTATTCAAGAGCACTCACTAGTGGCTGCAGATGAAAACAGCGCAGGGCATCACCCAGCCCGCTGCCTTCGTGCCTCTTCAAGCCCTAGCACAGGCAGAAAGACAATAAACACCCCTTCAATAATTCTCCATTCAGGCACCAGATCATTTTCTCAGTTAATGGTAAATATTATATACCAATAAGCAGTTTTTCAAGGCAACCAGTTGTGAAATACATCGAAAACAATACCAGTTGCTCAATCACTATCAAGGAATATTGAAGATAATTCAATTGCTTACATGCTTCTCTGTTCTGTTTTGAACAAAACCCATTTTAGCAAAGTATGCTTTTTTTAAAAAGAAAGATGCTAATTTATTCCCTTGCATTTCAATTTGTCACTGAGCACATGCTTCTTGCATCCTCCTGTTAGGTGCACTAATATCTAAGCATGCAGCACAAGAAAATGCATGTCAGCAGTCAGTTGAATTGACAGTCAGATGTAACAGGAGCACACAAATTGGGCAAACTTAGTGTCCATGCCATGGCAGAGCAGCTAATCTGGCTACACTGAAACTTCCAGACGCAGAAGGACTCTGGAGGCAGACAAGCAGGGTAACCAGGTAAAGCTGAGGTGGCCAGAGATGGTGATTTTATAAAGTTTTGCCACCGCAGCTCTCTAAATGTCAGTACCCTGTGTTGGTCACCCGTGGATGTGGGTGAGGACTGGCATCCTGGAGCACTGGGGCTGTGACAGCACGGGGCAAAGGGCACAGCGTGGGGCTCATGCTCAGGGACCACCCTGCCAAGGGCCTCGGGCTCCCCTCTGAACCACAGGGCTGTGGAGGTACAGATTGCCAGCTAATATGGGAAGCTGCCTGCTTCCTAGATTAACGATGAGGTAATTTACAATTTACATATGTGTGGAGAGGGACTGTTCTGATCCCAAGGTAGTATATCTGCGATACAATACTGCAGGCAATAGAGAAAAGGTGAAGCAAGAAGGCCAGATAAGAGGGAAGAGAAGTGTCTCTGGTGCCAGCACCAAGGAGAGACCTAACAAAGCCCCAGGCCCAGCTCGGCGCTGAGTAGCAGCTTGGCTGGAACAAAAGAGATGTGTCTGAGCGGGGAAAAAGCGAGTGCACAGCGAGGAACATTGCAAAGGTCAGTGAAGCGGTTTGCACAGCTGTGCTTCCAAGTGGGCTCCTCTCACCCCAAGCCCTGGCCCCTGACATTTCAGTAGCTGAAAACCAGGCTCTGCTGCTGCCTTCTCACTGGCCTCAGCACTGTCCACTGCCACTGGGAGCTCAGAGCTTTTAGCTGGGGAAGGCTAAATGCACTTGACTCCCCTTAGCCCTGTATTTGAGGAGCTTTGACATGTTTGCTCTCATGGCAGCCAGTTGGATGTGGCTCCTCAGGTCTGAGTCCTGGAGAGGCAAAGGGATTTGCCTGTGATTGCATGGGCAGCTGGCAGCAGAGCAGGGAATTGCTGCTGACCCAGGCAAATGTTCTGAGCAACTCAGTGTCCTCCCCTAGTACAGGACTGGGGCTGGAAAGAGAGCCAACAGGCTCACATTCATCCACTAAACCCTCAGTGATGAGACAAGATCCAATGGCAGAGAAGCCACCAGATGCACAGGAAAACACAGCATTATTCCTGAATCCCAGTATACAAAAAATTACATGATTTTAATACTGATTTTTGGGGGAAAGAAGTTTGAAACACCAACATTTCTCTGTTACATTTGGATTAAAATTTCTATTATCTGTCCTATTTGAGTAGCAAAGACAATTGCACTACAGAAATAGATTAAAAAAAACCCCAAGTTCTTCTGCATTACATATGACCTAAGCAGAAAGATAAGTGGGAATAGCTTAAACTCTAAGACATCACTTCTTCCACATTCAGAAAATCCTGGCAAGTTGAACTTGCTAGTGGCAAGCAACTTCTGCCACTCTGTGTCTAAAGATGTATGGATAAGTGAAGGCCAGTGTACTACTACTACTACTACTACTACTACTACTACTAAATTTGGCAAAGTTGTCTACCCTATTTTTGCTGTCTTCCTTTTCTATTTGGTACATTTCAATGTCTGGGTTTTTTTTTTTAGAATACTTTTCCATAATGTATCTTTTAAGTTTGTTGCCATTTCTCTCCTCTCTCTACACAAGCCTTAATCTTGAGATGCAAGTTCTTAGAGCTTTCAATTCTCCCTAAAAATAATTTTCTCTACAAGTTCTGTTTCTACCTCCTCTGATCATTTTTCTTAGTCTTATTTCTATTTTTGTTGTGACTCAAAGTACAATAATAATAATTACAACACTAATAATAAATTTCTTAGCTCCTTCAATTTCTGCTGCTAACTAGAACTGTGGTTATGTCCCTTTGTTGTTTCCTGAAGACCATTTCTAAATAAGACTCACTTATCTCCAGTGGTGCTGGACTTTCCTTCCTTGTTTTCTTTCTAGAGTGCTAGGACAGACGGGGACACACCAGCTGGTGGGGAACTGATAAATCTTTCTGTGCTTCCATGGGGAAACAATCCAGATTTCTGGGAAACTGAATCAGGTAGAAAATCCTGAGTATCATCTCAAGTTTAGGATATCCAGTAGCAGTCCTAGAAAAAGGCTTCTGCCTGGATCACTGCTGTAGTTACTGAGGTTCAGGAAAGAATACTGCAGGTGAGGTTTACCACCAAATCCTCAAAGTATTTCAGGCACAGATTTTGAAGAAGGTTGCCTAGCTTAGAAGCAGTAATCTCCCTTGCACAAAAGTCCAGTGTCTGCCTGAGAGGAGGTACGAAGATGACCATTAGGCAGAATTTTACTAACACTGCTTTGGATAGACATGAAGCACTGAGGATTTTTAAGCACTTCTCAGTCACAGTTCTTAGACTCAAGAGCATTTTAAGTGTGTATCTAAAAGATTTTTCCTTTCTGTTTCCTCTTCTTCAAAAAGGGAGTGATTATGAGGAGTTCAACTTTCTGATTGCTTGTTTGTTTTTTGCTTTTCTTCCTGGGGGATTTAAATTACCTGTATTTCCGGGGCCAGATCAGCAGAAACACACAACAGGAGCAGTGTGCTTGCAAGCAGATTGTGCAAATGTTTCTTTTGTGGTGTGTTTTCTTTTGTACCGCTGTAGTCAGCGACTGCTCTGGATCCCATCCTAGGACACAAGCCAAGAATGGGAAATAAGGCTGCAAGCGAGACAACAATTCACAACCACAGTATTGTTTGACTTGGAATACTCACCGGGGTAAAACCTACAACAGGAATACAAGGTGCTTTAAGTAGCAGAGGTTGATTTTAATCTTCCTGGTAGTTAGGGAGTCCACCTCGCCCAGCCCATGGGGACCTGGCAGAAGGATTTCTTCCTGGCTGTGTCAGCTAGGAAATGACAGCAGGAGCGAGAGTCGTGAAGCACCCAAGGTGATCAGCAGTGTAAGTAGGAGCCATATGAATATAGGCTTTGTTAGAGAAAAGGACTGGGCTATCAGCAGAAGTAAGCAGCAGCAGATGAAGATGAATGGTCAAAACAGGGAAAAGATACCTGTGTTTAGTCTCTCGGAGTCTCTAGGCAAAACCACCACAGCCCTTGAGCATACACTTTGCATGAGAAGTCAAAGATAAAACTGTTTTGCTACAATATAGAAACAAACAAAAAACACAGGCAAGGGAAAACAGACACTGGGGGTTTTATTCTGCTTGAAGAGGGTGTAAAACATTAAAAACTGCTGCAAAATTCCAGCATCAGAGTAGGATAAGAGAGCAACAGATAGTAACAGCCTGCTATGAAGTAGTATAATAGTTTTAGAAACATGTAGCCTAGATTGTAGAGTAAATTAGTAATGCAAAGCAAACACTCAAAGAACACTCAATTTTACAATGCAGCTTTAAAATTATTTAGGAGACATTATGGTGCAAAAAAATGCATTTGGGCATATACCACAAATTACTGTACAGGATGATATAAACTTCCTAATTTCCAGAGGTATTGTTGTTTGAGCTGTTTAGGAAATGTTGACAAAAATAAATTTTGATGAAAGAGAAAACCTCTCTCAGAACAGTTTGCAATTTCCTAATCCAGCCCACACTCCCAATTCCTGTCCATCTTTGAGAATGCTCTGGGTTGGATCCAAAGCCTGTGAAAGCAATGGACAGGATCCCACTGGCATTCAGCAGGTGGGACATGAATGCCAAGCCAGTGTCGGGATGCCTCCTGAAAGCCCTATCTCTCACGACAGATCCCAAACATTATATCTAGGCCTGAAATAATCCTCTGCAAAGCCAGCTACAAAGGCTTTGGGTGTTTTATGTTCACCACTTGCTAGTGAAAATGAAATGGCAAATAGTAAATTTGTAAGGATGGCAATTACAAAATGAAAATAGCCCAGGCATATTCATTGGAAAAGTTATGTATTGCACTTTCCAAGAAGGGAATGCAAATTATCCTATTCAGAGCTATCAGCTCGAGCAGTGCCTGTAACCTGGCCCTGCATCAACTGCAGTTTTACTGTCAGAGGAGGCTGAAGCTCTCCTAACTCAGATCCTCAGGCTGTGCAGAGGCTCCCACATCCCACGGTGCATCCACAGCTGTGGGCACAGGCAGGCACCGTTCAGCCCCATGCCTGCAGTCTGCTTCAGTGAGAGCTGCAGGGCTCCACACCCACTGCTTACCCTGCACGGGTGGCCTCTCTCCCGTTTTCCCCCTGAAATTCTGCAGGAAGAGCAATGGGCAAGTCCTAGATGAAAATGTAACAATTGCAAACCTGTGTTTACCACCCACCAGAGCTAGAAGGGAAAGATGCAAGAGTCTCCTCATTAACCTGTGCAGGCAGTCCAGCCAGTTCTCCAGCACCTCTGTGGCCACGCTGTTTTCCAGACAGAGCTGGTCTTTTGTCTCTGATGAAATTTATTTGTGTGAAAAGACAAAATAACCACTAAGGGCAATGGAATGTTAAAAGCAAGATTTACAAAAAAGCCCAAAAAACCAAACTGTTCTGGAAAAAGGTTACAATTAGCTATTTTTCTGCAAATTAAAGGCTTACAAGCAGCAGAGGCTGAGGACATGAAGGACTCCTTGACTGGTTTTCGACTGAACACCATTCCAGGTACAGAACAGACATACACAAAGAAAAGTGAAATGCCAAGGAAGTAAAAAAAATGGAGAAAACACGAATTAACATCACCTGCCATAAGCAGATTTTTAACCAACCTCTTTTTAAGCAGTGATCCAAAGCAAGAAGTTGCACAATGCAAATGGCACAGGTTTTCTGTCTCCTGGTTTGTCAGGAGCTCTGACAGAACCTGGATGAGATTTTTTCAGGTTTCTGCCCTGGGTTCTCAGGTGAGTTGCTGTCACCCTGAAGCCATTCTCCTTGCCAGTGCCTACCTTGAGGCACTTTTTCCCTACCAAGGTACATGTTCTCATGGATTTTCATGGAATATTTGGAATATTTTTCCTGCTCAGATTTATTAAAATGGATCAGATTCAGCAACGGTTGCTGAAGACATGATATAAATTCACATAAGTAAGTACAGACATGAATATTTGTCTGAAGGGTTTTTTGCTGTTGTTATGTTTTACTGTGGAGTTTTTTGTTGTTGTGAGGGAATGAGTTTAAAGTGCTATCTGGCAGAATGAGATTTCCCTCCATCAGTCACAGTGAACATGTTCTCCTATTTCATTCATAGTTCCAGGAAATAACAATAATTTTAGTAGGAAAGTTAATCTGTCAGGATTATGGTATTCAAAATGAACTGCAAAGAGAAGTAGAGAACCATAAATGATAAATACATGTAAACTAATTGCTGGTTTTATTTTACCTAGCCACAGAAATATAAAATACTCAGCTCCAGGGATTCTAAATGGATTAAACAATATTTTTTAAAGAAATCTTTCATTTGTTTTATTCCAAGATAATGAATAAGTGCCCCCAGGACAGTTTTGAAAGGAGATAATGCACCTCAAAATCTGATTTCCTTTTCCTGGCAACATATTCTAACTGGAAAAGTGTTTGGATTAAGTAACTACACTGACTGGCTGTCAATTCTGCAAAGCAACTTTACAAAGCCACTTTAGTTGCACTGCTTATCCACAGTTATCTTTCAGCACTCAAAACTGTCAGGTATATTTTCATCTCATGTGAAAACACTATTTCCTCTTCAAACTTCAGGTACAACCTAGAGAGCAACCAGCCGAGC
The DNA here is from genome assembly GCF_021018805.1 of Prinia subflava. Taxonomy (NCBI): domain Eukaryota; kingdom Metazoa; phylum Chordata; class Aves; order Passeriformes; family Cisticolidae; genus Prinia; species Prinia subflava. The sequence goes on from NC_086252.1 coordinate 30,705,614, forward strand.
AGCTGAGGAATCCTGAGATTTGTCCCCTTAAAGCCTTGGTAGCTCCTCGTGCCTTCCAGCACTCTCTGTGGGGATATGGGGAATCCAGACCATCACAAAAATGTCAGTGATCTGGCCCTTTCTGCTGGAGGGTAAGAGCAGATCTAAATGTTCATGGTAGACAGTAAGCAAGCTGAGGAGTAATTTTTTTTTCTTTCAGTTTGAGGTGTATAATAGAGTTAGGGGCTCAAAGCTTGCTGAGTATGAATGGGAGGGGGGCTCCCAGGGAACTCAGGGAACTTAGGAAATTACCTGAACAGACAATTTTTACATTGCCAAAAAACATCCCTGAGAAAGTAGGTTTATAATAAAGGAGGATAGAACAGGCTCAGGGTGACAGAATGCTGCTCCTGGTAGGGCACTGTTTTTTGGGGTTTAAAGACAAAAACTAAGCTCAGGTGTTAGTTAGGTGTCTAAATAAAAAACAGAAAAGACAAATAAAGAGATTCAAAAGCCAAAGGCTTATTGTAAGGCCTAAAATTTACACACAGCAGTGTGAAACCCAATCTTATAATTGGTGAAAACCAATCTTATAAGTCCATTTTACTTACGAAATATTTTCCTAAAACTTCTTTGTGTAGCACACAGACGACCATGACTGGCTGGTGTCTCTACACCTGTTAACATTTCTGTACAATGAAGGGAACAAAAATGCCCAGCCAAAGGGAGGAGGCAATATGAGCAAGTGGATTAAACAAAGGACTGGTGATAGATATGGGTTTGCACATGTCTGTGCCTTGCTGAGTGATGGCAAACCAAACTCCTGCTGCTTTAGATCCCCAGCTAAGCTGGATAGTGAGCCTTGAGGGCTTCAGACTGGAATTTCTGACCTGCTGTGAAACCAGACACTGCTGCAGCTACTGCAAACCAGGAGCTTCAGCACTGATCTTCAGCAAAGAGCTCTGTGCAATAACTGCACAGACAGAGGTTGCAGTCTCCCCTTTATGCCAGCCTGAGGATGGGATAAAGATTCACCAAACTTTGAATCCTAAAGAGGCCCACCTGGCAACAGGCTGGGCCATAATTGAAAATATTGCTGTAAAGAGAGAGGTGAAAAGGGTACACTTAGGATGGCTGCAAACCTTTGGGTGCCTCAGGTAGAGCAGTTACAGAGCTGTGCTTCACATTGCCCCAGGAAAACCATGGAGCCGTCTAATTCTCCTGGCAGCCCAGTTAAAAAGACAGGGAAAATTTTGGGGGATACACCTAGTTATGTGTTTGCAGTACTCCCAAAGAGAGAACAGACCATTGATTTGGTCCAGTAAAACCTTTTGAAACCTTGGTTAGAAATACCAAGTCCTGCACAGTCAATATTGCTGTTTGTGGAATCCTCACAGATATTTGTTTCCTTTCAGTGTAAAGTCAGAGAAAACTCTCCATGATGGCCAGTTCAGAACAGAAAAACAAAGCTGTTCTCTAAGGTTTGGGTGTGTTTGTGCCTCTGTAAAAGCAGAACTGTCAGTGAGATTGCCAAAAAATAGGAGATCAAAATACTTTGGTGCTTTTACAGGCATCATCAGCCCTTTGTTATATAATGAAATTCAAAACCTAATTATGGTTACCTAGTATATAGTACAAAAATATTATCTCTTTATACAAATACAAATAGCCCTACAAAAAGCCTTTTGCTAGTATGCCTCAGTGTGTTGATGTTTATAGCTTACTTTTCAAATCACCTTCAGGAGAGAGAAAACACACAAGTGCCTTAAGAAATGTTGATTTATGAACTATACTGGTCTTTATTCTTCTTGTAAACCTGGGTGGAAAATTGATCAGTTATAAGCCTGCTATAGATCTCACAGGTTTGCAAGATATATTATTGTATTTCAAGATTATCTGATATTGCAAAGGATTTTTTTCCCCTTCTTTTTTTCTTTACTATGGTCATACATTTTCCTGTCTCAATTTTTTTCTACTCTTGTTAGAGTTAGGGAAGCTTCAGAAAATAAAAAATAAAGAAGAAGAAATCATCCTAGAGAAAGTAGATTTGGGCCACCCCAGATTTTCCCAATCCATCATAATGTGGGTTTTATTTCATACCCCACTGAGGTGGAATTCACAGAATGTTTCTTGAATTACCATGAGGCAGTCTTATAAGACAATTGCTGTCTTTTTTCTCCCCTTTTGCTTCACTCTGCTTTTGACAGCTGTTGGCATTTATTATAGAACCAATGGACCCAGCATTAATTTCCAGTAGGTTACAGATCAGTTAAACTTTAAAGTAATATGTACAGAATACGACTGCTCAAATGTAGGATATTCATCTTGTAAAAAACAAAAAATATTTCCAAAATTTTTTAAATAAAATTTTGGCAGACAGATGAAATATGAAAATTTTATCAACATTTTCCAGAAATAATGTTTTTACAATGTTAGAATAATAAGAAAATGCTGACATTTTTATGAGAACAAAAATGTGATTTTACAGGAATAACAGTTTTGATAGTTCAAACTCCAACACTGTTTCTCTAGCTCTTTGTTGGGGGGTGATATCAGGGAGCTAGGGAGTTCTTTGTAGTATTCCTCAAATGCCACCTGCCTTGAGAATCTCCCAAATACTGAAATTTGTTGGTAAAACACTATCATTAAACAATACCACATATTCCAAAGTAAATTATATGCTGGGTCACTTTTATTTGTATTATTTACTGTAAAAACCTGTACAGATCCCGACCATGTAAAAAATTTTATTGCAGATGTGTAATCCTGGTTTCTTTCACTGGAGTCTCCATTGAAAGATGCCAACAAGGCTTCTGGAAAACAAAGAATTTCCTCATTTTTAACACAGATTTTACAATGTGAACTGGAAAGTGGAGTGTGGACTGAGACAGAAGGTTAGGAGAAAAGCTTCAATTAATCCTCACCTTAATCACACCTAAAGATATTCATCAGTGGTCCTGACATACATTTGAACCAACTTTTAAGATATAGATGGAATGACTGTTCTGCATATGTCAGTCTTATCAGTCTTATGGAGCTTTTTTTTTTTTTTTTTTTTTTTTGCATAGACGGTGATTTTCTTCTCAAATTCATACCTCTCCTGGAGAAGTCACTGAACATGTACAGTTGGAAGAAAATATACAAGAAGGAATCTCCTGTTCTGGGGTCTGGGGTTTTATATTCCCATGTAAAGTCTAGTACAGTCATTTACTGCATGAGATAAGAATGGCCAAATGGACCATAGATCCAACCCAGCTGGTTCTAGAATTCTTGTTTCCACCTTTCTATCAACAACGTGATAATTATTCACTCTAAATAAAAAATACCTCTGAAGAATTCCTTAATCAAGAACTTTACTGTTATAGCCTCCTGCTGGAAACATTCTTCTCCTTGACATGAGCAAGTTTAAGTGAACAGCACCATGATTTGTTAGGTGGGAGAAGCTGTATGACAAAACACTTCAGAGATGCAATGCTTTTTGCCAAGCAGCTGAAACTGTTTTGTTGATAAATGTTCATGTCTCACACTATTAACACTGTCACACAGGTAAAGTTTGATCTCCTGACAAAACCTCTTGTAGCTGTCTCTTAATCTATTTAGCAATCAATATTAACACTCTCAAATGTCTCAAAATGTTTCTTTTAGCTTGTTTGTTTCAGTATATGCTATGTGCATACACACATATCTCACTCCATACATTCATCCTGTATGTGAACATATATGTCATTCCAAGTGATAATATACATTTTCTTTAGTAACTGCAAAAACCTAGGATGTAACAGAAAGATGAACACCCGGATAACCTGGCAAAGAGCACAATATTAAAGATTTGGAAAACAGGAGAGGCAGCTGCTTACACAAACCTGCAGTTTGTACTGTCCTTCAGGCTCCAACAGGGCCTCAGGATAGTCTGGCACCTTTGTTTGCTGTCTTAGGAGGGAGTTTGGCTTTTTAACCTCAACTCTGCCCAACCCCAGCAGGAATGGACAGCGCTCAGCTGGCGATAGAGGATGAGTGCGTCTATCACACCTCAGGTTTTCAGGCAGACAAGTAGTAAAAGATGCAGTTCCATGGTAAAAAATAGAGGGTTTGCCTATTCCAGCTGTCTCATAATATTTAAAATAAGCTGTGATGATGCATAATCCCAAATTCTAGATGAGCTCTCACACCTCATCACTCCACTCTGAACACTAGTGAAGAAGTACTTTCCACATTAACCACACCAGACATGTTGACTCCTTCACGGGGAAGCAGATTCCATTTTTTCTTTTAAACACAGATTTCCTTAAGACCATCAGAACTTCAAAGTTGAAAGAAAATTAGCATGTGTCTTGGCTTAACCAGATCTGGAAGGATAGAATGGTTATTTCTTGGAGACCAAATGAGCATAACTTTGCAAAGCTGGAATTTTCACAAGCAGACACTGGGTTTTAATAATTTATCTTCTCAGTGGAGCATATTGTACCTTGAAATAAAGCCTGAAAGGTTTTTTGCCCTGTAGGGAATGCAGCTACAACAAAAGAACTGAAAGCCATTTGGCTGCTTGTGACCAACTCAGAGTTAGAATTGGCCAAATTCCACACACGAGCAGGGACACAAACACACAGCGGCTGCAACCAGCTCCAGTGCCAAATTGAAACCATATTTATAATCTTTTCAAAACACTTGGGTCCATTTTTGTGGGAACAACAAACATATAAATAATGAAAACCCAGTATTTCCTTTCGGAAGTGAAGTGTCTTCTCCCCCTCGCCCCCAGTAAAAGCAGTCATGTTGCATTTCCTCCTACTGAGATTCAGAACACCAGCTGTTAACATTTGCAGTTTCTTGTGAAGATTTTTTAGACTAAACATGATAAAAATAACACTGAAAGTTGTGATATATATTATATCTCCTGACTAAATTTAAGAAAAAGACATGGACAAATGTTTTTCATAATTTAAAATATACCTGTTCCTGTGAAGCTACTGTTTCAACATCTGAAAACTGGTTTACTTTTTAATATGCATTCAAATTGCATTTGATGGAGGCACAGAATGAGATTTTGTAGCCATGCTATGGGGCTATTAGACTTGTAAGGACAACAAAGAATGTCTCTTGACACTCAGACACTCAGACGCTATTGTAAGGACAAATTAATTTCTGTTGATACTAACCTCTCAAAATGCCAGCAGCATATTCATCTATGTTCATTCATATATTCAATGTATAAAGATATTTCACGTTTATACATAACCAGGTTTGAGGACAGACCATTAGTTAGTGGCATTAGTCATCAAAATTTAAAATTTATACCACTTTACACTCTCTTCTTTACTGTTGTGTGGTGCTGAAATTTAAAATGTTTTATTTGAAACTCTGTTTGAGGAGATTTCCATCATTCTAAAGTTCCAAGAGACCAGCTCCCTCCATTGTCTGCAATAACCAATTCATCCTCAGAGGATAAGTCCCTCACAATCCAATAATATTTTTACAACACCAGCATCCCAGATTGAAAGTTGCTTTCATGTCTGATGTAGTAATTATTTGTTGAAGACACTGATGTAGCAAATAAAAGAAGGAGCCAATATTTTAACACAGAAATAGAGGGGAAAAGGAAGGGAGAAGGGTTATTCCCCGCAACTGGGCAAATGTGGGCTGCATGATGCCACTTTCAATTCTGAAACGTGAAGCAGAGCTGCAGTAAAACGACATTAGTAGCTTTCATATGATAATTGGTATAGAAGAGAAGGTTGTTTCTGGGTGGAGCAGTAGCCAAGTTCACTGAACCTAGCACACCATTCAATCAACCATGGAAAAAACAATGGGAGACAGAGATGGGGGAGACTTTTATTTTGCCTGGGTAGCAGACATGAAGGCAGGGGGTGAGTGCAGGGAGGGGAAAGTATGCAAAAGTGAGAATTTGAGATGGCTAAATATTTGAAATGTCTCTGAATGCACATTCATTATTTATAACTATAAAATAACAATCATTCCTGCATCGACATACAGGGTGGTGAACCAAGCAAATGCAGATTTAGATGGGATGTGTAACATATGAAATAATGAAAGAGGATGGTGGCAGTCTGCCAAGTCTCCCCCTCCCCACTGCTCCTCTCCCCAGTCATTGACTTTCAAAGAGGAAAAGATTTCATACAACAAAATCTACCCTGACTTCCAGGAGATGCAATGAAAACAGATTTACTGATAATCGTATTTTGTAAATAGTCCCAAATAAATTCAAATTTCAAAGAGTTTCTTGCAAGAAATGTCTCTAGCTTGCTGGGACGTACATATAAGTTGGGTTTTTCCTGCCTATGTCTTTTAGGTAGGATTTTTCACCCCTTTTATGTGCTGTCTTTTGGCATAATTTTATTCTTATTTTAAAATAAAAGCTACAAAAGGTAATTCTATTTTCATGGAAATTGCTAGTAGTATGAATTTCAACTCATTTCCAGAAGAATAATCTTTGTGTTGGTCAATTCAGCCAAAATAGTTTGCTAGCTTTCACACAACAATTTACTAATTAGTGAAAAATTAAATATTGTTCTATATGAAGATGACTTCACAAGTGGTGCATAAAGTTTGGTATTCCTGGAAAATCTTCAGACTGGCTACAGTCCATTTGCATGAAAATCCAGCTTTTAAAATCATGTTGCGTTTTGTGCTACCCAGCACAAAATAAACCCTCCTGATGCACATGCATGTTTGCTTTACTCATATAGACATTTGATTCAACTCCCTTGGTGCACCTGAAGACATGTTTTTAATGCAAACCCACAGAGATATCACATTAACACTTTGCTGTACTCTTTGGAAAAAATCATTCAGGCTGCTCTGAGAGTTGCAAGCCATGCTATCGAGATGCATTGCTTTACAACATGGCTTCGTTTGCAAGGAGTGTGGGCAGGGTTCACAGAGTTGGCCCTCTCAGGGTTTCTCACCAGAGGCATTGTTTCAGGATTAGACATTTCCAAGCACTCAGGAGGGGTTTCATTTTCATCTCACTGAAATGATGAGGTAACATTTGCTTGATTTTCTCCTTGCTGTGGTACTGTGCTTGTGAAATATTCCTGGAATTCCCGCTGTGAGCTGCCCCACAGACCCACAAGGTCATTCCAGGATGCCCTGGCCTTTTCTCCAGCAGCACCAACCTCCCTTGAGCCCTGCCACACCAGCAGAGTTCCAGCCTTTCTGGTAGGGTGGGGGCACAAAGCACCTCAGGGAGCTGCAAACCTTCTGCACTGTGTCCTACACCAAAAAATTCAGGCACCACCTGGTGCATGTCAGATGCTTGCCTCATGCAGGGGTAGTAGCTTTGACTTTGTATCCTGATGCACACTGCATTCCCACACTGGATTTACTAGAATATCTGTCAGAAGGTCAGGAAATACTGTATTTTGACATACACACCAGAAAGGACTGTGAGACTGTAGGGTGGCAGAAAGGACACTGAGTGGAACATTGTTTAGGGGAAAGAGGCATGGCTGAGGACTTTGTACATGAACCAAAGGCTGACTACTTGGTCTAAAGCAATTTTGGTTTCATCCCAGCAGCTTTGTACCACTACAGATTTCCTACCTAGCATCCATTAGGTGTTAAACAACCAACCCCAGCAGCCTGTTTTCTCTAGTGGTAGATGGTGAGGCATGCTGGGCTAACCTCCCCAGACTTGAGGAAATGTGCAATAAGGCAGGAAAGATTTAGTTTTCAAAATAAATTGAATGTTTGATCACAAGTTAGCATTCTGCAAAGCTGCGTGCTGTTACTATGACAAGTTCTTAAAACTAGAGCTAGCTAATAAAAGAATTTTATTGATTGTCATGCCACATCAGGTCAGAAATTCATTTAATGTTTTATTGCATTCTAGCACCAGATGTTTCAGAGGAAGGTGTGAAACTCCCATAACAGAGAATTATGCAATAACTTGCTTATGAGAGAATCTTCTTTCCAAAGCCCAATGCTTAATGGTGAGCATTATTGTCTTCCTGTTTCAAGGGGCTGTAGTTTTTCTTTCCACATACAACTAGTGAGTCTTATTGTTATTTTACTCTAATGTTATCCACATGCAATGAATTCCAGAACTTAACATATGTAAAAATGATATTTCAATCATTTTTTGCTTTCAAAAAAAAGACATCTCTTTATATTATTCATAAACAAAAAACCCTATCTATCCTGCACTAATCCTTATTGAGGATTTTTTCTTATACTTCCCTCATAGTTTCCTTCTTTAAATGCAATATTCAAGAGCAATAAAGATAATAAATAAAAAATGAGCCATGTACATACAACACTTGGCCTCTCTATACTTTTCTGTGCTAGGTAAGAAAAGATCAAAATGTATCTGAATTTATTTTGGTGAAAGTTTTATGCTCAGTTTTGTTTAGAAGCTTTTAATCTGGCTAAGCAATACAAGTAACTCAAGATTTTTGAGTATGTAAAGAGGACTGTAAAGAATATGTGTGTGCATATGTAAAGAAAAAAGTTCATAAAAAAGAAGCCAGTTTACAAAATCAAAATAAAAATTCTGCAACTATTCTGAATGTCTACTAAAACAGAGTTTTTATAAACTTTCCTGACAGAAGCTCCCTTCCAAGAAAGTTAATGAAACTGAACCTAAAGCAGATGGGAATACAATCAAGAAAAATTCATTTTCCAATTCCATTCAGTTGTTGTTAGATTTCTCTTCTCCAAGCATCTACTTTCAGATTCCTCATCTGTTTTATGAGTTGCTACTACTTACTTTTCCTATAGTGAAAGATCAATACATTCATATTTTTAAAGTACTTTCAAATCTCTGAGTGAAACAGGTAACTACATCAAAATCATTTTGTGTTTATAAAAAAAAGAAACTTGAAAGTTACTTTAGTGAAGGCTTCAGACTCCAGATCAATACAGAACTAAGAACTGAATAGAGTGAATTCGAATACAGTGTTATGTTCATATTGCTCAGCTTGGCTCTAAGCCAATAAAGCACAGGCACAGGTGTGTGCTTTTTTACACACTGTGAGCACACTTTTTTACACACTGTGAGCAGTGCCCGTGACACCCAAGACACTGCTGAGCCTTCAGTGCTTCACAGGATTGTGGCCTTGCTCTCATGTGGCACAAAGGGAAGTGCCACAACCATTAGGATACACAGGAATCTAATGGCTCTCCCTGCAAAGTCTCTTTTTATCATCCCAACTATTTTTTCTTTAGTTGATAAGCAAAGATGTTTAATTTGCCAGCTTTCATAAAGACAGAAGTTACGCAGCCATTCCTTTCAGCAGCATTGACATCCTCAAAATAAACCACTCAATTTTTAAATGTAGGCCAAGAGAAACTATTTCAGAAAGAAAAACCCAAATCTATCTCTCTCTAAACTAAAGGAAAGGCAATGGTGTTTGGCTCATATTGAACAATTTTATTCAGTTTAGGTAGGCACAAGAGGAGAGACATAGCACAGCAAAGCTTTCAAGTGCTACCGAAATGCTGCCTTTGGCTCTTTCACACAGGATACAAGGATACAGTACTCAGGGTTCATTAAGGATTTCAGAAATGCATCTCTGTCCATTTGGAAAATGAGTACAAACTAAATAAGGAGCTGACCTTACTGACAAATACTTTTTATCAGTTTCAAGCTCTTTTGGGTTCACGTTCTGATTGTCTTAACTCATAGAAATTTGAGGGTTTGTGCTCCTCTGCCTGAATGTATCAGGTACCATATTACAATACAGGAAATTAGATTTCCATAAGGGCAGTAGCTTGCATTTCATAGAATCATGGAATACCCTGAGCTGGAAGGACCCACAAGGATCACTGAAATTCAGCTCCTTTATTATGTTGCTTCCCACAGGCTGTGGGCGGGGTAAGTCAATTGAGTTGGATGTCGGAACTTTAAAAGGAAGTTTTCTAATCATAGTGACTTACCACACCTTAGTTCACAACACAGAGTAAACTCTGAGGGCACAAAGAGGTTCCTTTTTAGATGAGGCTTCTGTGGTAAAGCACTACAGAGGTCAGCTCACACCATCCAGGCACCAATAGGCTCCAAGTGGATTTAGTCCAGAGGTAAAAGCTCAAAAATTCTTACCTTAATAAAAGGATTTGTTCTTCTTTCATGCAGGTCTGAGAGGAGAATGTAGACATTCAACCCATTATCATTTTGTTCTCTCCAGCTCTTGCACCTTGCAGTAGGGAAATTCCATTTCACACACGTGGATGGGATTCATGGGCAAACCCCTGTGACTGTATTTTCCTGGGCTTTGTGATACAGCACGGCAATGAAGTCCACTGAGGTGATCCTGGCACACACACACCATGCTGTACTTTGTGGAGTGATGAACCCTCAGTTTGCTTCATCCTTAGTTCCACAACAGCCTTAGAAATTCTGGAAAACAAATCAGAATTATATTTGCATAAAGCATTGTTCTTTATTCAGTATTATATTCATTTCTATTTACATGAAAGTTTAAGTGCTCCAGCTCTTAAAAATAACATACTTCCACTAAGAGCTTTTTCCTACTAAGCATTTCTTTCAATTACCTCATTAGAGTATGAACACAACTAAGCCAAAGCAAAGATGTTTTCCCCTGCACACAACCATGAAAGTATTTACTTTATACTGTGGGAGCAGGGTTCTGTTCAAATAAAAAAATTAACCCGGGGGTATTTGCAGTAAAAATGTGTCTTTTATAATTATTCCCTTGTGTTAGAACAATCCTGGTCAGTCAAGAATCAGTCTGGTTGCAGATTCCTCCCTCTCTCATGTGAGGTTGAATGGAAAAGCAAAGATGAAAGCAAGGAAGAGGTTTTATAATTCCTCTTGCAGCCACTTCTTTCTCTGACTGGAATATGATTAAAGATATCTCATGTAAACTGGGAATAGGCAACACTTCCTAGCAGCTATTTCAAATTCTGCCCTAGAGGATTATATAATAATAAAAAAATCCTTATTCTTACACAGCATTTTTCATCCACAGATTTCAAAGGCATGTCTTGTCTCACTGCTAGGGCACCCCACACCCATGTGGAAAAGTTTTTCTCCTCTTGCTTGCTGGCACCCCTGAATGGCTGGAGGAGCATTGAGGGGGGTGTTGCACGGCTGGATAGGATCAGAGAAGGTGCCAGCAGAGACTTTTCACTGTCATTTGCCAGGGCACCTGGCTCTGTGCTGGCTGGACTGTGGTAAATCCATGGGAGGCTGCCCTGAGCAGGGAACATGCTGGAGCACCACAGAACCACAGGGCTCTTTTCATCTCAGAGCTGCTCCCTGGACCACTGTTCCAACTTTATTACAGTTACAGCAGTGACTACTGCAGCTTTCAAGACAGAAATATTTTCTTCATCATATTATAGTGCAATTCCTTTTTCATCTGTCTTCTTCACTTCTAAATCAATTCTCACTCAACGTATTCTTTTCTTTGTTTCATTAACTGATGGTTTTAAGGACTCTCAGTGTTGCATAGTTAATAACTTTTCTGTAGCTTGACTTTTTCCATCAGTTCACATTTCCAAACCAATTAATTCCTTGTTGTTTTCCAATGGTTATTAAAAGGTAGAAAAATCCAGTTTAACCCAGTCTACCGTCTGAGGGATGCATCTATATGCTAATTACTTTTCCAGTTTGCTAGCAAGAAACCCTGCATGATAGAAAGGACCATTTTCTAAAATTATCAAGGGCCAGACTTTTAGAGGTAGCTAGGTGCTTAAAGATGAAGAAGTGCCTAGTGGGGTTTTTAGAAGTGCCTGGAGATTTAACTCCTATTGAAATCAATGTGATTGAATTAGGGGGCTGAATACTTTAAAAGCCAGGCTTCACAAGACACAAAAAAGAGGGTTTAAAAAAAATAGTATTTAAAAAAATATTTAGTCCTATAATAAGGAAGTTAAATATTTGAAAGAGCAAAAAGATTTTTTTTCTTTAGTTAATTAAATTTTAGGTTAATCAGCAGGATTATTCAATTCATGGTGCATTCAGCCAAGTGACTTCAGCTAACCAAAAAAAAGCCTTCAAAAGATCTCATTATAGCCATTTTCAGAAGATAAACCTTTTCCTGTTTTGTTTGTTTCATAAGCAGTGCTTGCATTAATTCTTAGAAAGGATAATAATCTGCAAGCTAAATAAATTGGTATTGTTTTCCTCTTTCACCAGAACAACTATGTAATATATTTTCAGCTGAACCTCACCCAGTTATATATTTATGAATATACTCAATTTGCTCCAATGACTCATTTCAGTGTCAAAGGCTGCAGGGCTGAGCTCACAGCCAAAGTTCTTGCCCTTTCTCATCCCTTAATTGAAAAAGTATTCTCAGCACTTGCTCTGGCAGCTTTTATCCACCCATTCTGCTTCTGCAGCAGCAACATCAGACAGCTAAAAAGCAGCTTGAGATCCTTTTTCAGAAGGACCCTGATAGCACAGAGGAGGAAGGGTTTGCAGGCAGCCTGAATTCCACTGGGCTCGGGTGAATTCAGGATTTGTACACAAACCACTGGATCTCAGCAGAAGACTGAAATACTGGTTACTCCCAACACCAACAAATTAATAAATAACATGACTTTGAAGGTTAATTCTCCTAGGTGCACAGAGGGATTGTCTTTTATCACTTTTATTGCCCTTAAAAACTGGGTTACGGGTGAAGTTTGAAGGACAGTCTCCATAAGGATTTTCAAGTCATGTATAGCCAAGAGTTCTGAACCCTGAAACGTGTAGGGCTTAAATTAAGCAATAGATACCAAGATACTTTCCAGATCTTGTTGGAAAATATAATATGGCTAATTTTGGAAATGGTGAGTAAAGTGCAGTCTTGTAAAAGGTGATATCATCTCTCAAAGAAATTTGGCTGTAGTCACCTGAACAAATTCTACTCTTCTTTACAGTACAAAAAATTTTAAAAGAATATTAACAAGTTAAGGAAGACATCATTGCCAACATAGCAAAAATAGGGTTTATGGCCTCAATCAATGCCTTGATTTCACTCAGGACACACTGACCATGCATCTCTTAAGACTATAATTTCATTGCATCAGGAGTACAGCTAAGCAAAAACACAAGAAAAATTTTATTTCAGAAGAATGGTTCACTGCTGGTTTATCTGATTTGTCCCTTAATCCACAAGCTGTACTTATTCCTTCCTTAGAAATATTGCAAAATTGCTTAAGGACAGGATGGCTCAAGGTCTGGTAATGGGATTTTTAGCCTTTCACATTCAGCTCATTTATCTGAGCATGGGTAGGTCTTTAGGTCAGTGAGTTGTTACCTGCTGACTCTTGTCCAGTGGCCTCTGAAAGAAATGAATGAGCAACTTTCACACAGTGAACAATTGTCTACCCAAAAGTTATGCCAAAAGGGGACAATAACAGAAGAAATAACACAGCTACACAAGAGTAGAGCCAAAATTTCTTTATGAGAACAAAGAAGGGTTTTTTCCCCCTGACACTTTGGAATTATGCTGGTAAGGAGATCTGAGTAATCCAGCACCTTCTCTTCTGTTTAGAGATATATTTTAGTGACCCTCACACTGAATCATATTTCTGTTGGACTGGCTCAGTACTTTCTGTGGGTAATAGATTTGGAAAAAATAGAAATTCCTGTCCTTTGAAAAAACCCCCAACCTTATGAAATAAAACTTAAAAAAATCAGTGAAGTTCAATATTGTGCCTGAGATACACTTAGCACTGTAATAAAACAAGAAAATAATAGGATACGTATAAACACACTCAAAAAATAGCTGAATATGATCTTAAATTAAGGATGGAAAAAAAGAAAGCAATAAAGCCAGAATGATACGAAAGAAAAATACTCAGGCAAGATATTTCATTTTGGTTAGAACTCCTTGGTTTATTTTTCCCATTAAGAGCATTCTGAATGGCTCTTCCAGCTACAGACCTTGAAAGAAAAGTGTGGGCAGGGTCAAAACTGAGGTGGGACTGCAGGAGCTCCCAGGCTGAAATTTCTAGCTGCAAGTTCTACCTTTTGCTTTTTATTCGGTTTCATGCTTCCACCTCACAAAAATACCTATACAGTTTGGTCTGATCTAGAGCTTTCCAAAAGAAATCATGTTTTATTCTTTATGCTATTTCATCAGGTCAAGGCTTAATCTAATACTCTAACAAATAAATGCATCTGTTACATTTAAGCTGCTGTTGAAAGCAGTCTTTCCATTAAGAGGATAGTTTTAGCCTCTAAAGGCTACTACAGACCACAGAGATCACTTTTATGGTATATTACTCTTTCTCTCCCTTCTCAATTCTCACTATGCCCTCATTGTTCCACAGGTGTGAATTAGACAGTCTCTAATGATCTAATTGGTTAATATATTTAAATTAAAGTTATCTGATCTTTAGTTGAAGTTTGATGGTTCTGTTGCAGGCCTCAAAAAGGCCTCAAATGTGTCTGGATTTCCCCATAAATATATTAGTAAGTCTATAAAAAATATACATCTAGATCATCACACCTGTATCAATGCCAGTAAAAATAAAAAGTTGCACAGGTACTTGTTTGATAATCCTTCAACTGTAATTAGAATTAATCATATGCAAACTTGATTGACAATATTATGTATAAATTTGGTATGACTTGGTCTACACGTGCATTTGTTTATACAAAAACACCTAAAATTCACGCCTCCTATGAATACAATAGAATAATAAAAACATTTACTGCATATCACACCACTTTGTGTCCCGGATATTGCAGTGTGCTAATTATTCAGTGTATTCAGACAGTGCTCTAGGAGAGTCAATGTTAAACCTTTGGTATCATCCATGATACAAGGCTATATTTAAATAGATATCTTAGTATTTGGTTTGATTCACCAGAAGAAGTGGAAGCACAGAATAGCTCTGCTGGAAGCTCAACCAGTCCAACACCCTCCCATTTTCTGGAAAAGTATAATGGATGTAACTGTGAGCTGTCTGCATGAAGATGCTGTAGATGTATCATGATGCAAAGAAAACAAAACACAGAAAGTGATAATCCAGTCCTGTGTCATTTACAGTGTTAGGATAAAGACAATCTGTAGCAGTTTTTGTCACAGACTCCTGTAGTCTACTTCCCTAAAAATCCCTGTGCCCTTGGAAATTCTGTTCATTTGTTTATGTTATGCCAACTCAAGTCAGCACATTCAGCTAAACTGAAGCAATCCCAATTTAAATTTGAATAATAGCATTCATGTTGAGATGTAGTTCAGTAGTTCCATAGTTTTAAAATGACATTTCAAGCTAACCCACTGAAGTTCTATTGTGTAGTGGTAAGAAAAATTACCTAGCTGTTATCTTGCTTTTACACAGAGCTTTGCATCTCAGAAGGTAAAGGCCTCAGACCAAAGTTGTGCGGGAGTTGAGGCAGTTCCCTGGTAAATTAGGCAATTATTCCTACTAACAAGCCCAGAGTAAAGCCCAGTAAATCATTGCTGACACGAGCTCAGGATTTGGCACAGGGATTGCAAGGCGGTGTGCAGGTGGAAGGCAGCGCCCCTGCCAGCAGTTTCTGGGCTCTCCTCTGGCATCTGCTTGTGCTCCCCATTCTGAGAACAGCTCAAAGCCCATCAGACCAGCAGGATCTGTGGCACTGCACCTCTGTTTGGCCACAACACGGCTTCCAGATCTGCTGTGCCTAGGGGTTAACTTCATCCTGTAAGCCACAACAATTCCCAACAACCATGAACAGCTACAAAGAGAAACTGCTAAAGTCTGCAGAGCTGTCGGGCTCTTTTAAGTGGAAACCCCCTTTGCTGTGAGCACACAGAGATGGCTTTAGGCTCAGAGTGGATGTTTTCATTTGCATTGAACAACCACTGCAGAAGCACTGGTGACACCGAGGTCAGCCGTGTGTATCCCTGGCGGAAGTGCTGTGGTAGATCCAACGCCTGCCCCAAGCAGATCACACTCGTGTGGGCCTCAGGTGAGAGAAAAGCCAATTTAACAGTATTTCAGCAATGCAACATCAGAGCAAAGCCCTGTGCTGCTGGACGGCTGTCCCAACAGCAAGTCAGGCTCCGGGTGGGGTAAGCGTGTGGGTGGGGATGAGAGAGAATAGGTCTTTGTCAGGGAGCACACCAGGGCTCCAGATCAAAACATTCTTCAGCCTCGGAGGGGATTCATCATCCAAACTTCGATGCAAACCTGAATCTCATTGCTACTCCTCTCAGCACACTGAGCTAAATCAAATTCCCATGTGCGAGACTGAAACACGAATCCCAGTTGCAGAGCTTGGCCCCGTCTCTAATTGTAATATTATCAGTAATAAGGTTTCCAAGGAAAAGTGAGGGGGCATCTAACACCCTGCACATAAAATATGTTGGACCAAATTCTTGCATTTACATTTTGCTATCGAAGCCTCCAGAAAAATGTTGATTTAAGCAGTAGGAGCTCTGTGCCTATGTCTCCCTGTAGATATGCATGCTGTCCCTGTGCCAAAGCCAGAAATGAAGTCTTAGGGTTATCAAGGCAGAGGAAACTATTGAACTCAAGGGAGATTGGGAGAGACTCAAATCCTAGTGTTTTGACTAGGATTTCTTTCATAGCAATGGAGGCATTAATGATTTTTTACACAAAGGGATGTCTAGGCAGAATATGCCAACGTGCGTGTGCGTGTGTGTGAGGGAGGAGAGGGGTAGAGGTAAATGTGAGTAGCTTTACACTAAAATTAAATCAGGCTTTTCCATAAAACAGATGTTATGATTCCCTTTAAAAATAATTAAATTAACAGCAAACAGAAATGTTCAGGAGAAGGAATTTGGGGTTGGGATTTTGGCATTAGTAATTCCCTATACTTAATCCATAAAAGTTTTCTTTTATGTTTACAGAAGGGGGTTAAAAAAAGAAGCAAGTCTGTTACTAAAGAATTTTAAGATACAGTGGAGATGTGAAAGGCACAGAAGATTTTCATTTCCTGTGTTATAGGGTGCAAATAATATCAGTATGAAAAACCTGGCAGGAAGATTTAAGATAGCAGTTTTTACATTGATAAGTATTTGTTCATTTCCTGACAACAAAAAATATAAATCTCTTCAGAAATTAAATACCCTGGCTTGTTGAAGCACTTTTGTGACGTTCTGTGGTAGACTGGCTTCCTTTCATTGGAAATCCACAGCTAGAATAATAATCACAGCATCAGTTATTATACTTGTATCAGTTCTGTGCTGCAAGAGGCTAATACAGTGTATGGCCGAATTCTCCTACTTTTGTGTCACTTATTTTCTCTGTGGGCCAGATTTGCATTTTAATGGAAGTAGTTTATAGACTTCTTTGCTGCCTTCATAGTGCCACAAGTGGCATCATTAAGTGAGTTAAGCCGGATTAATGCTGATAGTAAAGTCAGATAATACAATAACAGAGGCCTTCATTTCCATTTGGATTAGGTGAAGAGAGCAGGCCTGTCTGGTGCAGGGTGATAATTTGTAAGCGCGATATGTTGTACTTGAGAGGATAAGATTAAATTTAGTGGGTTTAACTGTCATCCCAGTAAGTCAATTACTTCATCTTTTCAGGCTTTGAATTTATTTTATAAATAAAATAAATGGAATATTGAGCTGCTCCACAGCCATTTCGAGCTTCCATGAAGAAGAATTACACATGCTGGGCCAAAAAAAAAAAAAAAAAAAAAAAAAAAAGAGAGAGAGAGAGGGGAGGGAGAAAGGGTTTCTGATTCAGCTTCACAAACAAAGTACAAACTGCGTTCAAGTGCCATCATGGCAACAGCTTGGGAATATTGTCCGCTTCTCATATCACAAGCATGACAGATTCCATTGTGACCTTAGTTTATTCACAATAGGAAATATTTGTGTTGTGCCTGGCCTTTTCTATTTGTATCTATTGGATTGTAGAGGGACTACACTAAAATACTGATCACTGCTATCGTTTAACTCTTTTACTTTTTTCCTCTGCTTGCCATCTCCTCTGTATTTAATGCTTACACCTTGCTGCTCAGGGAGTCTCAAACAGAAGTAAATAAATGAGAATTTGTTTGATTTTGATTTATGTCAGATAAACCCTTTTTTAATTCATCTGTCTTCTCTCCCCTTCTCCACCCTTATTTGGACACCAAATCCCTGCAATCTATTTCCTGGGCATGGAAAGTTTGAAAGCTTTCTGTAAATTAGATACAGATAGAAAAGCACCAATATCTTCATTTCCATCCACAGACCCAGAACACAAGTGATGTCAAGGGATGCTAAGCATATCAGCAAGAAAGTGCCTATGCAGAGCTAGAGATGATTTCAGAAGCCCCTCAAACTCCAGATTCTTTCACAACATCCTTTCTAAATAGTCTTCTCCTGTGATTCCTGCTGTGGGGTATTATCACCTGCAAGAGGAAAGAAGCCTCAACTAGTTCCTTCTAAGATTTTGATAAAGCTCAGCATTGCAATTAACTGAAGTTTTCAAGTCTTATACAGCAAAGTACCAGGCACCCTCATCTCCCACTGATGCTGAGAAAGAGCTGGCAACAATCTCCTGGAAGGGAAGAAGATGGAGCTAAGACAAGTTCTCTTCATTCCCATGTGAATGCTTGGCACATGGACCACTGGCTAATTCAGTCTGATGGGCATCCTAGGAGCCTGGCACTAAAGGGCACTTTACAGAAGATGCCCAGGACCCGAAATAGGAACCCAGGCACCAAAAAAATTTGAAGCACCCAGAGAAAGACAAGAGTGACGGACAAATTCAGACAAGCTTGCCTAGGACATGCCTTTTTGTTTTCCTGCATCTCTCCCACATGGCACCTGTCCAGTTTCACTGGGAACTTCAGCTGTGGTACTGCAAGGTGAAAGGCACCTTGCTGGGCTGCTGGGGTAGGAGCAGAACATACTCTGACACTTTGTGCCAAGGAGCTCTTTGTCATCCACACAATCAGGCTGACCCAAACCATAAGTAAATAACCAATTTGTAATGGGTGCTTATGGCATGTTTGCCTCTCTTTTATGCTAATATGTATTACATATAGCCTCCCAAAAGTCAGAGCAATCACTCAACAATCAAACCTCTGAGGCAAAGAGCTGTGTCTTTTCATGACACAAAGCTGTATGAAATAAAATAGGATGCATCAAATGACAAGATCTGTATCTTAAGTGGAGGACACCATCTAACAGTGTTTCCTCTGTAGGCTGGAGATATTCAGCAAAAAATGCTGTTCTTTGAAAAGCATTAATACAATTTCATAATTTCATGACACAACTTGATGGTCAGTTTGAGTTTCAGTTATCTTAAAATCTGACAAACCTCTTTAAGTTTTCCTTAGAGGGTGACATTTACATCTTCCCATCTTTTGTTGTTGAACCATTTCTGTAATTACTAATATAGAGGTACTAAATGACTTTAATATTCACAGGGTTGATTTGCTGATATATATGGAGTTTATAATCAAAATCCCAGCCCTGAGTGTTCTTAGAGATATCAGTGTCCCATTTTCTCTCAAATTAGCAATGTCACACAAGTTTTGAGAGGCTGTAATTACAGCCTCAACAGAGCAGAAAAGCCCCAGCCTCATTCTACTCAAAAATGAGTCTTCCCTTGGCTTTAATGCTGGAGATTTTTTTCCTTCTTGCATCTGAGTGTTGTGACTGTGATCCAAGTTATGCCTTTTTTTGGACACAGGGATGCCATGGAGTTTTTATGTGCAGATGTCAATATGGCAGAATTTGACCAGCTTGACTTTAATCTGCCCTGATTTGTCACACAGTTCTGCCAATTGAGTTCCTTAGATGGTATGGAAAATTGGTGCTGTTTTTCTCCTGTTTTCTCCAGAATGCCTGTTCACACACTAGCACGGTACACAGACAGTCAAGGGTGCAGTAAACATAAAGCACAATAGCTCAGTGGCTTTGCCACAACCAGCAGGACCATTGCCCCTAGTTACTAGGTCAGCTGAGCTGTTTCAGGGAAATTAGTCTGTATGGCAAAATTAGGTACCTCTACATCTTCCTCTGCTGTGCTACCTGAGCATCTCACAGTGCTTAGTGTTAGAAACAAATGTGTGAAATAGGCAATATTAGCTTCCATTTTCTAGGAAGTGTCACAAAAAGACACAAGGGCAGGTTTAAAGGTGCTCAAGATGTTAAAAAATACAGAGAAATAGGTACTAACTATGAATTTATAAGCCTTGTTTCCTGACCTTTCCTCTTTCCTCTTTTCAGGACTCAACCGACCTGATTAGACTGGGATTAGCTGGTGTCCCTCGGGGGACACCTGCTTTATATATTTTTCTATTTAAATCTCTTTTCAATCGGTTTCTAAGTGATATTAGCAAGCAGTGGTCCTTATACCGAAAGAAGACCCTCAGTCACTGTATGATATTACTGTTGGGAGAGCTGAGCAGAAGCTCTGTGACAGGCTCTGTGAAGAAAGAGGCATTTCTATAGAGACCAGCAAGGCTAAAATCCATTCAATATTCTGTTTGATGAGCAACTCAGTCCAAAACCTTGGCAAGCTTCCACTTATTTGAAAAGAAAGGAGAAATGTGTGGAAAGCCTTTGCCATGCAGGAATCCAAATGGGCTGGCATTGTCATGAGCACTGAGGTACAAAGTCAAAGGGGCCGTTTCAGTGCACATAAGATCCTTAGGGGTGGCTGTCACCCCAACCTATGCAGGATTTATGGTGACATAAAGTCTCTGAGGCTGATGAATTTGTTTCAGGCTGGTTACTTAAGGCACTTGAAAATTCTGTCTGCGCATGTCATGCAGGGTGGGTTGAATTAATACTTATCCAGAACATATAGAAGAATTAAGCCCTCTAAGTGCCAAACATTGCTTTATTTGAAACTGTTTTTATCTGACAAAGGACACCGTTTTTCTTATTGGTATCAGAAGCAGAAGTCTGTATATTTGTTATCCATCAGTTGCCTTAGAATGTGTTTGTGTTTTAAAGGGGGACAGAAGCGAAGACAGAGATTGATCCAAAAGAACTGAGCAGGATCCTGACTTAAGTTCATATAACTCTGTGTATAATTCTGTAGCAAATATCAAATGGTATGATAGGGAAGCCTTCAAAAAACCTGCTCTCTTTTTATTGCTTTGTTCTGCCAAGTGCAGGAGGTTTACTAAGCTTGTATTAGACAGCTTTGACAAAGAGTTCAAAACTATTTTATACCTCCTGGTTTAAAAAAAATCTATTAAAAATGCCATAAAAAGTATGGCAAAGCTGAAAGTAAAGACCTGTGCCAGCCAGTCTCAAAAGGAGTATTTCTACCCATGAGATCATGTTATCCCATTCAGAGTGCAGAACAGAGGGAAAGTTTAGGAATTCAAATCCTTTTGAACATGATACTGTAGCTGCAACAGCAGGGGTGGATTTGTGGATTTGTAGAGTGGTTAACACACTTTTGCATTTACCACTGTTATGTCTTGTACATTAGGTTAAGATGCCCAGAATAGAAGAGTCTGGTTTTATCAGGCAGTTATTAAAACACAGCATAAATCCATTTCAGCCATTGCAGGGAAGATCCTTTGTCACTAACAGCAGTTCCTGACAACTGTTGAGTTAAAGTCAGGTGCTTCCAGACTGAAAATCTCTCTTCCCCAAGGATGAAGAACAGGTATGGCAGAAAGAGGAATAATCACAGGCTGGGTGAGAGCATGGGCCCAGCTGGGATATGCTGTCCTTCAAGGCTGGTATCAATTCAGGAAGCCACTGAACAGCTCTGGAAACACAGGCGGGGCCAGCCTTCAGAAAGCAGTTGCAGGGGTTAAAGAGGGCAGAAATGAGCTTTTAAGCAGCTGCAGCCAGCTACCACAGGATCTTCTAAACACTGCATACATGTGAGGTATTGGCAGTAACATTTGAGTCTACAGTGGGCTAAGACCACTAGAGATGTGATTTACATGATTTACATCATCTTTTCACTCTTCTTCAATATCTCTTGTAACATATATTCTCATCTCAATATGCAGAATATACCAGTTTAAGAGGAGAAATGAGATGAATTCTTCCAAAGAAAGAGGAATAAATGGGTGTAAAGTGGCTAACGTGGTGTGATTTTCATGTCAGAGAGGGTCAGTGATGGGATGAGCAGGAGGAGTGTATGGCAGCTGCATTAATTCTGCAGCCAACTAACTCAATCCCCATCTTGCATCTAAGAAAAACCTACTTGCCAGAAGGAAAATAGTTCAGTACATTGAACAGCCTACTGAAGAAGCTAATGGAGCATTTTATGGATGAAAAAAGAGTGCAGCAAGCTCAGCTCAATAAAGATGGGTTGAACTCTAGAAGGGAAATTAGTGAAAATACACAATAATAGGACTGAATATTATATAACAGTCCATTTGTCCAGATTTGAGTGGAGAAAATAATATTATGATGTTTCTTCAGCATGTGACCCCCCCACCTAGTGACTATACTACAATACACATGTCAAGGTTAGTTTTACAGTTGAATATTCTGCCTTTTCCTTTGCAAAGGGTAGAGCCATGGTTTTTATATCTCCGTGTGGGGAATTTTTAAGCCTAATATTATTTTTCCATGGGAATGGAAGAATGCCCATATGTACCTCACGACATCTTCACATGCTTCACTGCAGATAAAAGAAACTATTTCAGAAGATGCTGTTACTTTAAGGATTGACTTGTCACCTGTTAAAATTATATCTGTCAGAGGGTTGAGATTTAGAGAGACTTTGGACTGCAAGTACATGGATTGCGACTTATATGTTGGTCTGGAAGATTTTATCGTGTTCTACATGTCTGGCATCAATTTAACCAGTTCTCAGATTCTGTATCACACTTTTTTATAAGATTTTATTTTTTCATAAAGAAGGTTAAGGTAATTTACTCACCATGTTTATTATATATAAAGTTGTTGAAATAATGAGGGCAATAAAATTGAATTTAGCATTGTTTTATTGGTTTGAAGGTTACATTCATAAGCTTTGTTTGTTTTAATAAGTTTATTGTACAGTCTTAGGCATATGTTATTATGCAGGGATGGATATGCTTTGAATATTTTTGTAATTGTGGGTAGTATAAAAGTCATTTTCTGTTAGATTGCACAAATCCATTACATTAGTAGAAAGATACATTATTGTAATAGGATTAATGTGCAACACATAAACATGATCAGTAATATTCTTTTTGATAAATTATCTCATTTTAATGACTTGGAATGTAGAGAGATTTCAGGATAGTTCCATCTTTGATTTGCATAATTGTATTACAGACAGACAAATTGCATTATATTCTTCATTAACAATAGATGGCTTGTATAACTATTGTATTTCTGAAGGCACTGCTTTTATGTTCATCCTGTAATTTGTCATTTTATGACACCACTGTTTAGCTTAGTTTGGAGAGAATACAAACTAAAAGATTATTTGATTTTAGCTGAGTGCAGTAATATCTTTGCGTGCAACAGTAATGCAGTGAGCTATTGTTTGTTTTAACAAATTATCGTCCACAGCTAAAGTTAGTCAAAAAATATTCCTCTCATTTGTGGCAGATCCCACATTCATGGCATTTCACAGCAAAGTGTCAGCACTTGTAAATGAACTTCAGTGTAAAACACAACATAAAATTAAATTAGATCCATCAGGATGTTTTCTCCTTCTCTGCTTGGGCTCACTCTCCCTCTTTTTCTCCTTTGCACATGCACACACAAACACATGGTCTGTCTTGCTCTCACTGAGTTCTTCAGGGTTTCATAATTCCATAGGCTAAATATGTCTGCTGAATTGCAAATGATACGTGAAATGTATAATTCATTTTTTCCAATGGCAAATCCTTCTCTTTTAAGATTGTGTGTTTTCTCCATGGAAAGCTAACTACTCCCAATGATGTTTTAGGACAACGCAAATTATTTTTTAATTTTTCTCTAACCAAACCTTCTTCAATCATTTTTGACTGCTAAGAACACCAGTAAATTAAAAGTTAGTAGCTTGAGACAGGTTTGCACTCCTACCATATCAAAACCAATTTCTTGTTTTAGAAAATCTAAGAGTTGCACCCAATTAGGGCATCTCGAGCACTGTGATTCTTGAAAAAGAAATTTACTCTAGAAAGAAATTATTATGGCCAAATGACAAATAGATGCTTCTGACTGATAATGAAACACAAAACTTTGGTTCCTTACCTAAATGCAAGCCAGAATTCGGGCCTAGCTCACCAAAGTTTACTATGTTATTCAACATTTTAAAAATCTGAGCCAATATTCTTGTAATTTGATCCTAAATTTATGCTGTTAATTTGCATTCCAATCCTATAAGAGCATATTTATTATTGCATGAAATGGGTAATTCTATCAATGCTGTTGCAACAAGTCTCAAATGAAGGCCTGATCCTATAAAACAAGTGGGGGTGCACTTTTAAGTCCTAATAGTCCAGGATTTCACCTTTGTAATCCACCTACTGGCACCCACCTCAGCTCTGGCCTCCCTAATAATATTGAGGGTTTTTAATACATTAACTATTGAAAATAAACTTTATAGCTGGGAAAAAGAGAAGGTGTCTGGACCAAAAGCACATATTCCTTCAGTAGCTTGAGTACATGATTGCAACAGTTTTGAGGCTTGTAACTTCTTATATTTTATAATTATTTTCATCAAAATGAGTCAAAAATGAAAAATCCTTATCTTAGATTTTTTCGTTGTTCTGGAGAAGAAATGTATAATAAGTTACTGAAATATGAATTCACACACTTTTTTAGAACACTGTATATCTTCTAGAGAATAAAAAGGATAAAACTGGTGCAACAAGGTAGAAATATACAGCTGGGTTTATTCATGGTGAAATGAAGAAAACTCTGGACTTCTTCTGACCTATCTGGACTATAGTTCTTAAGCTTATTCCTTTTAGTGTTCTCAAAATATCATTCATAGAAGTTGTATCTATGCCCACTCCTATGCTGAAAGTGTTATTGGATATTTTTCCAAAAGGCAGAAGACTAATATTTCACTATCTGTCTTCTTGAAATCTCTTTGAATATCTCCACTTTGGCTTGGCAAAACCTTAGTGCTCCAGTAAGGGAGGATAAACATGATCTGCACCATTACATGGCTTCCATGATACTGAGAATTAAGAGTTAATGAACTCTGCATATGCAAGGACAGTTTCTGGAATATTTTAAATTCAGAGACTTCGTGCAGAAAATTCCCAAACACAAAATAGAACTACATTTACAAGCAATTTATGACCAACCAATGACCAAGCAGTGTGAACATTTACATGGGTTCTGTCAAAAGTAATTTCCAAGTATGTTTCAGCACTGATATCTACAGCTGATACCTCCCCAGCCCACCCAGCACTGTGCATTGCTGAAGTGTCAGTCTGAGAGGGCTTTATCCCTCCTGACACCTTGGATCAAACACAGAAACACAACGTTTTTTCCCAGTTCCCCTTTTTTATGTGTTTTGTAAACGTTCACATTGCATGGCAATTGAGATTGAGGATCATACATATTTAACACCCTAAAGGACTCCAGTATTGAATTTCTTAAAGAGCTTTCCTACACTCCAGGAAATATCTTTTTGCTGCTTATACTAAATAGTCAGAAGTCTCACAAAAGAAATAATGTGAAAAATGAGCTTATGCTTTCATTTATCATCACAATAACTCCTCTAATCAAATACACACAGGCCACACTTTCTCAAAAGCACAAGTCTATAGGTTATTTAAGTAGGGTACAACAGTCACATCCTCATCAGTTGCATTTACCATGGCCCACTGTCACATATGCTCTTCCAAATGCTCTACCTTTGTGTTCTCCAGGTGGAAAGCCAGAGCACTCTGAATGAAGTTTCACCTACCCAACAGACCATGTCACGTGGGACAAATTGTGAGGTTTGACTCCAGGCCACCACTGACTCATCCTCTGATGCAAGGCAAGCACATTCTGCTTTTATGCCTGCTTGTGCTGTTCATTGTCTCCATTAAGATGCCCTAAAGCAGGTTTTCCTTCCTGTATGATTTAGCCATGGATATTAGAAAGATAAATAGGGAGAAATATTTTAGGGTGTGTATTTGCTCTTCTATTAACTGCCTTCCATTGTCTAATTCTTATTAATGCACATGGAGGAAGTTCCCTCAAAGGATACATATTACATCAGTGGTTTTAAGTCTTGAAAGTTTTCCTTGTCCACCAGGAGAATAATTATAAGTATCAACAGAAATAAAAGCTGTCGTATGTAAAAATATATCAAACTAGAAGAAAAAAAACTTAAACAAACAAGTATCACCTTTTTTTAAACATGTTTCCCCTAAAATCCTTCTTCTCTTTTTTCTCGCTTTAAGAGATTCTTTTGAACAGAAAAACAGGATGCATATGCTGTATTGTCCGTATGGAAACCAAACATAACCCCCTTCAGGAATTAATAAGATTAAGTTACACTTCAGTGGGAAATCAGTGTACATAAATTAATGAAAATTTCCTGTGGATGGTGGCAAAGAAAGCTACTCACTGTGCCAGTGAACTGATGCAAACTGACATTTTATGATGAGAATTACTGAAGAAGAATTAATAGTACCTATCTGTTGCCTATGACAGGATATAGGCAACCTCAAGTGTGCCCTATGAGTCAGTGTTTTCCATCGTGTCCATAAATGAACCAGTGGGTGCGTTCTGATGCTTTCTGTCTCAGACATAAGGTAAGGGTTTTTTCATAGGTAAAAACATCTCATTCAGGCAATTACATCAATGTTTGCTTAAAGGTAAGTGTGTGCTTAAATCCTTCTCTGATACTTGGCATCAAAGACTGACCAACATCTGCTCTTGTCTTACATGCACTTCACTGCAGGACAGCACCAGCTCCTGTCAAGACACCCATCATTAGAAATTCTCTTCTCCTTGGAAATCTTATTAATGGTTCTATCTCTCATAGAGATAGCTCATAGCTCTTTTAGAGCTGTGAAGGTCGTAACAGACTAATGGTGGTGTCTTCTAGGCCCTACATATTCTCTCATTTCAGGCTCACCATCAACCAGAAGATAATGGAAATTCATCTATTCCTATTACTGTGAATTCTTTCCTTCTCAGGATCAACCTTTGATTTTGATATTGATAGCAAGGATCCTTTTGAGAAACATTTTTAAGGTTGGTTCTTGGAGAACAGGTTTGGCTTTGAAAAATCTTTCTTCCCCCCAAAGAGAGATGTCCCAAGGCAGTATTGGACATCTCTTCTGTCGGTCATCACTCACAGGTCTAGGGAAATCATGTTTCTTTCTCTTTCATCTTCTACCTGTTATTTTTATTTGCCATTGAACAGTGATTTTAAGAGCAGTTCTTTGAAAATAAGCTATATCTGTATTTTGGCATCTTAAATTAAATATTCATCTAATTAGATTTATTCTTTCAGGAATCCAGGAAGGAAAGGGTATTTGTGTTTTCTGCCAGGTGTCAAATTTATTGTGTTGTTTTGTTGCATTTTACAGTATTAAAGAAGATATCTTCCAATATTACCATAGGGATCCTACTTATTTATTAAAGCTTTCTTTCTCTTACAAAGCAGTTTCCATCATTTTCATGTGCCTATTTTTATTCTTATATTCCTGGTTATGTTGTAGCAAGGATCACTAACTAGTAATTTATTTTGATTTTTAAGCTAATCCAATAAGATTTGATCAAGTAGTCATAGTGCTTTTAAGATTCCCAAGTCTAAAAATATGTTTGGTGCTTCAACATTCATTGTAGTTCTTGAAATTCTCAATACTGTTAAAAATCTCCTTGTGATATGCAACTGTTATGTGAAATTTAAATATCTCACCATCAGGTGACGTGTTTTGTACACTGGAGAAGGACCTTAAAGACACAAAAATGTATCACTTTACCCTACGGTGCCTTATGAAGTGTCCAGTCACTTTAGGCAACTGGAATGATGACTGCTAAAGGACTTAAGTGCATTTAAAATTCAGTGCTGAAAAAATAATTGTTTATAACTGTGGGAAACAGAAAGAACTTCTGCTGGCCCCTTCAAAAGTTGCGTTACATGCAGAGATCAAAATAAAAGAAAACCTCTGAAATGCTTAGGTAGTGGCATCCTACAGGGAATAAACGTAACCACAGGAACAATAGGTATTTTTTCAGAGCTCCCATTGGAACTAATACTTAGCTCTAGATCAAACACAGACACTATTCTGGGATCTCAAGATGGGCTTCCCAAAAAGCCCAGATGCTCACAGTATTTATGATTCCCTTTAACCACCAAAACAAACACTCCATGGACTTATAAGCGATGGGTTTATTTCATATAACAGTAAATGGCCTTCTAGGGTCAATATATTAGTTTTTCTCTAGATATACAGTTTCAATAGCAAGCGATGCATGAAGTCTGTTAAGCCTTTTGAATTGTCTATCAGTTCTGGGAATTATAGATTTTAACCCATATAGATACTTGGCTCAACCACAAAATGAAAAATAATTAAGAAAAAAGCACTGTATATTATTACTCCAATATGTACTTGTGATTTAGAATTGGCATTTTAATACACAAACAAAATTCCTAGAATCATCTGGCTAAATGCAAATGGGTTCTATAAATACTCTAAATAATAGAACAAAAGATAGCTCATCAGAATTTACTACTCATCCAAGTGTGTACAGCTTTTTCTATTACACATACATAAACACCCTTTGTACTTCTACAGTTGATTGAATCAAAACATGAGAAGATCTGAAAACACTTACGTAGCCTTCTGAAAGTTCTACTACTACTGTAATATGTTCCCTGGTATTACACAGGCCATACTCTGTAAATAAATGTGTGTTTCATTTTCAAATGGAATCTCATTAATCAAACCACAGTAATGGTAGAGTATTTAAAACACATTTCTCTAAAAAAGGGGTAGAACATGCCAGCAAACTACTGATACAGTTGTGTTGCACAATGATTTAAACCATCTGAGGAGATGGCCTTCTGCCGTCGGATTTCATGACAGTCTGGGCTTCAACTTCTTCCCTCTTTAGAGGCTCCCAAAACAACCCCAACACTGTAATGAACTTTGAATCTCCCCTTTGTAGTCAAAGGTCTAATTCCTCTCTTCATTTCATTCACAGGGAAATTCAAGAGAGAAGGAGGTTATTACAGAAGTGCCAGATCTGTGAATCAAACCAAAGGCATACAGGTGACAGTGGGCTACTTTTAATAAAAATATCTTCATATGTATATAAGCCTGCTATATATATCTGCATATATATATATGTATATGTATATGGCAACTGTGACTATATACAGCTTTTCACCTGGAATTGGAATAATACTTTATGAATAAAGAAATAGAAATACTGGTAAGAGAGTGAGATTGAAATGTCATTCAATTGCTGAGCTGAGAACAAAGAGAAAATATCCAGTGTCCAAAACCTCTGCCCCTACCTTCAGCGAGTAACAATGGGTAGCCAGTGGCCTGGTCCCCAGATGTTTTCTCACTTGAATGTACTACAACAGCAGCACTAAGTATTTCCTGGATAAAGGTGGGTTGTAAGCTGTTTTCAGATAAAGCGTGGGTAGCCAGAGCTCAGCTCCACAATTCCTGCTTCCCAGAAATACCTACGGATTCATTGTTTAGAACCACAGAATAGAATCAAAGAGTCTTTTAGGTTGGAAAAGACCTTTGAGATCAAAGAGTCCAACCATTTACTCAGCACTGACAAGTCCACCACTATGGACAGAAATCCACACTATCCATGAACACCAACTAGCACTTGCTATGAGATTCATACTTTGGTCCTTAATGTGCAAGGCTGAAGGTAGAGAGAGGAAAGGCTCAACAGGGAGAACTACTTCCCTAAGAATCTCTGAGGATTTCAGGCAGAACAATAAAACTAAATTAACTTATTCATTTTTATCACCTGATGAGCATAATTAGCAAACAGCGCATAATGACAGCAAATAATGGCTCTCTTTTCCCCCTATTAAGATAGCTTAATGACTGTATTTTCCCACAGTCTTAAAGCTGTGCTGCATTTACCAGCTGTACTCACCTGAAAAATGTTTTGTCTGTCAATATTGAAGTTAACAAAATGCTTAGCTACAACATGTAATGATGTGACACAAAACAGTTTTGAACTGAAACATGGAGGCTTCTGCAGCTCTCACTGTGCTGAGTCCTCTGCAACAGAAACTCAGAAAAGAAACACGACGTAGCAAAACTTAATCATTCACTTCCTCTTCCCCAGATGATGACTAATAAGCAACCTTCACTTGTGATGTGCTTCTTTCCTTTATGAGTTTCACTATCCATGTATGAATCCCAGAACAACCATCTGGAGAAACATGATGGTAGAACTGCATTTTAATGTCAGTACTTTAATATACAGCTGCAGGATGCAGGTAGCCTTTGTTGGGTTTCAAGGCTGGGATTAAGGTTATTGAGCTGGCTCGCTCTATACTCACACCGAGAGACCTTGCAATTAAGCCTTGGGAAATGGCTTTGCTGAATTTTCTAGTGTTGAAATCAGATTTTTGCAACACGAACAAGATGCAAAATGTCTTGTCCAATGACAGAGTTTTCATGCTGTATCTTCAGCAGCAAGTGACACTGATTGCATTGGCAGCTATTGCTATCTACTGCCAGACAGAACAAATTCAAACTAATTTGGATGGACTATAAAATATACCTCTCCTCAGGGCACAGTCTTGCAAGACCCCCAGAGACTGAACTCCCATTGATTTCCCTTGACTTAAAAGGCTCAAACGATTCGCATGACCAGATCCAGAATGGATAAAGATGGAGAGCAGCAGTGATACTGATATCATCCTAAAAGCCTCTCTGACCCTCAATGTACAAGCCATCCTTTGAGTCATCTGTCACAGCTGTATCTAACAGAAATATTTACTTTCAAGGATCTTCCCAGCTTATCACATTTTACCTACTGATTCCAAGTCACAGCCAAAATGTCAACTTCTGTCTCTTCTGGATGTCTGTATTCCTCCAAGATCTTGTTGTCATGAAATGATCAGAAGGATCTCTTAGTTCCCCTTTTCTCTATGAACATTGCCCAACGTGACAATCATCTCTAAGCAATACTCTGTGGCCAGTTAAAGTGAAATATATACAGGAGAAAAACCTAAAGAAAAAGTATTATTCTTCCTTCTCAAATCAAAGTTTTATCTATCTGGGAAATAAAAATAATATTACATTTGAGAGTCCTACCCTAACTGATTATCTTGTGAGATTTAACACTGACTTTAACAATATATCAATGCTCTATTTTTTCCCATTTTATTTCATTTTCTGATAACAGACATTAAGAACAACCCTGCAGCTTTACATAAAGACAACATGTGGCATTTTATCACCTAGATGCTGACTATGTTGATAGTCTTTCTGAGACTTCTAAATTCTGTTTTACTCCACGCAGTTGTATTTACCTGGGTGTATCATGAATATATTACTATACTGGTGGATGAGTGGCTTTGCTGATGGAAGGTGTTTTTCTCACACCTGGGGCAATATAGGAAAAAAGATGTGTGCTAGATGCCAGTCTTGAAAAAAGTGAAAAAGTTTGAAAAAAAAGAAATTTACTCTTACTGTCTGTGATATTCCTTCTTTCATGGTTTTGTTTTACGTCATTCATCAGATATCTGTGAGGTATGAAATGGGGATTAGAAAAAAGTTTCCAGCTACTCATGCTCCTGTTGCAAATCAGGGCTCTGTATGATAGACCCAAACATTAAAAGAGTAGACTTTGCCATACATGGCTCTTCTGCATAGCTACAAAAGACAGATTGGGCTTTATTGGATCTGTTTCGTTCAGTCCTCTCATTGCAAGGAACATTGATGTTCTCACTCTTTCTAACAAGATCCAGGTAAAGAAGCTTATTTAGCAGCAGAGGATAATTCAGGGAAAAGGCTTGGAAGAGCTCAGTCCTTCAGCAACTGGATATTAATGCCAACAAACAGTCTGACGAGAAATCTTGTCAAAACTAAGCTCGTGCAGCTTGAGGGATCTATCTCCAGTCATCCTTTTTCTCATCTTAGTCATGGCTATTTATAAATAGACTTTAGAGCTAGGGAAAATACTCATGGCTTCTGGAGTAAGTTTTTCTGGGCTTACTGAAGACCAGGAGCATGAGTATCTATTGCAAAATTTGAAACGTACCTCGGGTACAAAGGAGAGACTGGAAGAATGGAGGAGAACCCTGCATATGAAAATACACACTTGCAAACACACGCACAAGTGCCTACTAATACTATAAATGTTATATAATATGCTGGCACTTGTTCAAAACTTGGAGGCATTGGCATTATTTTAATCATTTTTTCCATTGAAGTAAATAAACTGCATGTATAATTAAACAGTTGTATTGTATTGTAGAAATAACCATGTAATGACATAGTTAGAAATTCTTGGTTTTTCATGGTAATACCAAATATAATTACCATGTAATCTGCAGAAAGCAAACAAGGCTGTAATTATTCTATAATCCAATTAATTACAGGGTAGCAGATTGGTTATTTCTTCCCAATAAAGCATACATGCAAAGGAAATTAACTGATAGAGAAAAAATATTTTTCTCTTGAAGAAGCTTATTTAATTATTGAAAAAAAAGCTTTACTTCACCTAGTTGAGTACATGTTTCTGACCAAACCTTGCAGCGTATATATAATCTGGCATTATTCCATCAGCAGAAATACCTTCTTTACTGTTTTCTTTCCTTTTTGGCTGCTAGAACTGTAACCTTTCCATTGCAATAACACAATATATTTATATGATTCTATAGGAAGATACTGAGTTAAAAGCACAGAAAAAGGAAGTCTTATAAGCATTCCCAAAATAGGTATTATGTGCATTTGGAAGCCTAAGCTTCCTCATGCCACCTCCTGCAGTCATAAGGATGAGCTGACTGTGTTTGTTCCATCCTCTGCCCTGAAGGCAGCCAAATCATGTCCCTGACTTGGGCTGAGACTGGTTCCTTTCATTTTAGTAAAGTACCCACTAAAACAGCTAAAGAGTCCTTTTGGTTTTCCCACAAATGAAACAATTATTTATACCCCAAAACACAGTTTGAGGTCACATCATCCCCTAGGACAGCAATGAAATATTTCTACAAACTGTATTTAGAGTATTTTGTGACCTCATCCACATTCCCAGTTCTATAATTCCAGTTAGTTTAATCTTCTGATTTTTTAAATAGTCCTGTGAAGCATGCCATAGAAATCTGGCAGTAAATCAATGAAAGGCTGTGCTGCATGCACAAAGGGGGAGCTGAATGCAGCAGCTCCCATCCACTCCTGCTCTAAGTCTGAATGACTGTACAGTCAAAACATTCATGTCCAGCTTGAAGCTGCCTAAAGAGCTTGTGTTCCTCTATATATTATTTAAGGACACTTTTGAAAAGGCTTTTGATCCTGTGAGCCGATTCTACAACCTGCTGCTGCTCCAGGTATTTATTGTAGCCCACCAGCACTTCTACTACTTAAAACCCCAGGCCTGTGATGACAAGGTCAGGTCCTCACTCAGCAATGCTCCACTTCTCTGGGCTGTGTAAGGGTGTACATAAAGAAAAGACAAACTCACCAAAACTCAAGATATTGTCCACAAGTTATTTCCTGCTCTATTCCTTCACTTTGTCAGAGACATAGTACTTTATCCCAACAGGGCCTCAAACCTGGGGACAGCCCCTGGTCCCAAACAGCCCTTGGTCCATAGGGGAGGGCAAACATCCTTGGGTGCATGGTGCAGTTTGTGCAGTGTCACACTCTGCCTCCTAAACAAGAAGCTGCAGTTCTTTGTTAGCACCTTTAGACTGGCAGGGCACTAAAGAAGGATCCAGAATAGTTTAATTCACCATGCAAGCAAAACCAGCCACAGAATTCAGTAGCCATTTGCCTTATAAATTACTGTAAAATTACTTACTAACAAGTTACAAATAAACATTTTTCCCTACTCCTGCCTGTCCAGCCTGCTCTGATCTCCTTTTTTTTAACCTTGTGCCACTCTAATCCTCAGTGTTTAGTTATTAATCCTTTTGAGAACAAGGTGAAAAGTAGTGCAGTAAAGCAACGTTTGAAGGCAGGCAAACAATTATACTTCTGCCCTTAGCAGGTGCTGTTTCTATTTCTGGAAATTGTTTAAAGGTCTTCAAAATATGAATAGATGGAGAGTACTCTTTCTGCTCTCTTTCCTCACACACAACACCTTCTTAATGAACAATACATTCCACACTAAAGGAGTCCTGGGGATCAAGTTGTCACTTGGAAAATTTAAGCTCTTCTCATTAGATATTTTAAAAAAAGCTCAAGACAACTCTTCTATTTTGATGCAAATATAATTTTGAATGTGTGGAATGTTTTATGCACATTCATTTTAGAGCATGAAACATACACACCACTTGAATGAATTAGGACAATAGAGTTCTGTCTCCTACAATATGAGTGTGAATTTCTGGGGAGGGGGATAGGAGGAAGCAAATTTCAAGGGTCACACATTGCTGTAATACTTTTTTCCTATTTGCCTCCTGAGAAAAGTTTAGAAGATTGAAGTGAGGGAAGGCTGTTGCACAGCAGTAGTTCTGAAAGGTAAATGCTTACACCAGTGCATTAGACAGTCTGCCAGACTTACACTCATTTTGCCTCAAGTTTTGAATTTATGGATATCCAGTTTTGGGTGAAGTACATGGGCCTGGATGTGTGGAATGATTTTTTTTGTCCCTTGGTCACGGTCTTGTAAAAGTTGCAATCAGGGAATCACATCCTTGCAGGATTAGTGGGTAAGATCCATTCCTGCTTTAAGACCACAAGTTCTCTGATGAATGGCTTGTCAGAGTGAAGCAGGAATCTCTGCCTTTTAAATGCTTCTATTTGCCTTTTCTCCTCAGGGAATTAAGCTTATGCAATCATGTCACATCTGAATGTTTCCTCACCCTTTCATTTCACAAATGATTTTTTAGCCTACAAGGCAATGCCAGCCAAATTTGAGAGAAGGTTGAGTCCCAACAAAATTCCTACAATTTCTGTTCTATTAATTTCTAAATTCTAAATTTAAATTCTAAATTCTAACAGCTGGGAAGGGTGAGAGATTGTACTGGTGCCTCAGTTTGAACTTATTTTCTATCAGTCATTGGAGAAGCCATATGGGCAAGACACATTGTGAGTACCAGGTCTGGAAAGCCATTGAATAAGTCTCACATCAGTGAGCAGAACTGCAGTGCACAGCCCCACAGGGAAGCAGGTTTCATTGATTCCACTTGCACCACAACTTCCTGATCCTTGCTGTAGCACAGGGTTTAGTCTGACTCAACAATATGTGAAAAAATCCTCTTGGTATGATTGGAGCAAGGATGCACATGGACTGATGCATTGAAAACACTGTTAAATAACATTAAAATGACATCATAGTGACAAAATCAAGCTCTAAAGATATTGGAAATGACGTGCACATACATACAACAATATCAGTATGCAGGGAAGGGCTTCAGTTTGATTCAATAAATCATTTTACTTCCTTGTTTGATACAGCCCTACACTAGTATTTGGATCCATATGCCCATCCATCCATCCATCCATCCATCCATCCCTGGCTCATCTTCTTTTAGCTCTGTGTCTGTGTTGCACTCTCTGGAGTATCCAGCAGTTTCACAAACATAGAGCCCACAGCATTCCATAGCACCTTGCAGAACAGATGTTACTATCCTCATTTCACAGCTGCAGGACCAAGGCACAGAGCAGCCAGCACCAATCCCAGGCATCTGGAATCAGTTTGTTTGGGGTCTTTTCTTCTTGGGTCTTCTCATTGAGTATCCAGCATTGTCTCAGCACTTTCTACGTTCAAATCACAGCTCAAGTTGACTCCTGCTAGAGCTGTAAGAACTCTGTACCCCTCTAAATTTGGCCACAGATTAACTGCACTGGGCACCCCGAACATGAGAAACTCATCCAAGAGGTCCAGCTGTACCAAGTCTGAGGATCTGCCCAATTTTATAAGGCAACAGAGATGGAATCCAGCTGACTTCACCACAGGATTTTTCTACTTTTGCCTCATTGCCTTTGTCATTTTCCTTCCAACATTGGAAATAAAATGGGGTGAGGTTCTGCACAGAGAAGAACTTCACAGATTGCACTGAACTAACTCACTCCCAGGGTTTAGAACAGTGAGTAAACCAGGCTTTTTGTGAAAGATGGTGAAAACTTCCTCATCTGAAATATTTTAAGGACACATCATTATTCAGATACATGAAGCTGCATATCACTGCAATAATGTTACTGCACATATGTATTTCTTAAGGATGTTAAATCTGATTTGCTTTGCCACTGAAAATGAATATTCATGTTTAGCATGAAATAATGATTTTTAAACACTGTGCAACAAACCCCCAAAATCTCGATGACAGGAGCACTTATTACTCTGCTAATTGAAAAATGTGAATTAGTGAGAATGGTATTCCACTGTCTGCTCATGTGATTAAAGACTTTGGAGTGCAGACAACCCTATTAATACTGTATAAGCAGAACAAACCCTGACTTTTTATTATTAAAATTCCTTTTTTTCAATATAATTTCTGGGCGGAACTCAGAATAAAAAAGAAATTGTTTCCTCCTCTTTCTTTCTCCACACTTCCATCATATAAAATCATATTGACCCCACTCAAGGTCAGCAGAAAGGTTCGGACAATAGATATTTTAGTTTTTTCCTCCAGGTGTTGACAGCTGGGGACTTTAAAAGCCTCCTAAAGCCATTGCACGGATATTGGTCAAGGCAAGCCCTGAACTCGGCAGAAAAAGTGTGGAGGATTGGGTGCTCCTTCCTTTGCTCATTTGGAATGAAACATTGCCGAGGATACAGTTCAGGGAAGACTGGTTAGCATATTGTTAGGACTCACTGAACTCAGTGCTTAGCATGTGCTAATGTCCTTTGATAAATGAACTTCTGAGTAGCAGTACTGGGCTTAAACTACAGCACGAAATATCCCTCAGCCCGACTAAAAGTCACAATCCTCTGAACCTCTTTTTCCCTAAATATCATGTTTTTGAATCTTAGAGGGATGAAAAAAATGTTCTCACCAGATCTGACTTCATAATAAAATATCAACCATGTCACTTTTGTTCTTATAATTGTGGCTTGGATATTTGTTCTCTATTGTCGTTCAGGACTTCTGTAGAGAAGCCAAGTTAAAGATGTGTTTTGGATTCAGTGAAGTCAATTCAAATGGCATAACTTTCAGTTTTTTGAACAGCATTTGTTTTTGTCATGTGGGAGCACATGTGCACGCCGATGTGAGGACAAAGTAAGAGAAAAATTGATTCAATACTGTTGAATTATTCAGAATCTAAATGTAACATTAAAATACGTTCCTATGTCATGCACCTATAGCACTTGCCCAGACTTTCAGGAAAGTAATAAGGAAAGGGAACATAAAAAATATGAACAGAAGGGTGTAATAATAACCCTAAGCAACAAAAAGTAAACAACTGTCTGCAAATGGCTCCTTCAGAGCCATTCTAACCCTTTTTGCCAATGCCTCCTATCAGAGATCATTAATTGATGGTTTATTGACAGCACAAGCAGTAATGGCTCCTTTGGAGCTGTTACACTCAGTGCTTTTAGTGTCTGTTTAAGGAACTTTAATCTGCCAATTACTGACATGACAGCAAGTAATGACTCCTTGGAAACCATTATGTTGTATTGTGTCGGGGTAAGTTTTTCAGCCTACTCAAAGCAGTACTCTGTGCAACTCTGTGCTTTAATAAGGAGTAAGTAAGTTTCTTAGTATTATGCTGTAGATAATACTTAGAAATACTGCAACACTGTAGCACCAGAACTTTCAAATCAATACTATAGGCAGAAAAATATCCACCAATGGATTGTAATAATTCATATTCTGTCCATTTTCATCTGCCTGTATAATAAAAACAAAACAATAGCTCCAAAGGAAAGATCAGTGTGTATTAGGTTCATATCAAGCGTGGCATCCATAAAAAAAATCTCAGTCTAATATTTTTTTGTTTGAGATGTAAGCCCTTCATCCTTAAAGCTCCTGAGCAAGCACAGTGACACTTAAAGTGCCCATCACTTCTCAGAATGAGATATGGAATAGCTGGGTACCAGCACCACAGCATGAGCAAGTGCCTGGGGTTGAGACTTAGATGCAGAAGAGCATTTTCAACACCACTTCTGTGATGCCAGTGCCAGCATTCAGGTAGAAGGCCAAGCACACACTTAGGGAGCTCTTTCACCATAGCAATTCTGGTACCTCCTACTGCACTATTGTTTGGCCAGCACAGCTGTGCCTGTGTCAGGAGATTGTGCCAGCACATTTATAGTGGCCACAAACTGCACTTTGCAAGCCCTTCAGTGAAGATCTGAGCACCTGCAGTGTGGTCCCACCTTCCTTCCCCAAGCCTTGCATTCCCATCTTCTCCCTTGTGACAGCTTCAATGACCATGCATTTGGCTGTGAGCAAACATTTATCATTTTGGGGGCAGGGTGTGTGCATGTGTGTGTGGGAGTGAGATTTCTTTAGTGCTGGATCAGCTCCTGGTGCAGCCAACTGCACAGCTGTGCCCTGTTAAAGCTAACACTGAGAAGGAGAGGGAACACACAGCAGGACCCCAGGCTTGCTTTGGCTTAAACTGCTTCACAAACCACACTCTTCAAGTGGTACATCCAGTGATATCTCATAAAGATCACTGGTAAAAAGTCATCAGAAGTGACAGCTTCGTTTTAACAGAGAAAGTCTGTCCAGGCTTTGGTGTTTCGCATCATTCAGTCACAAAATGATTGATCCACTACTGGAAAGCAAATCTATTACATCATTAAAATGTGGCCTCGGCCTGTACCCCAAACTAGTTCCAGTTTGAAGAGGCAACTAAAAAAAGTCTGGAAGAAAGGGAGCATTATCTACCCACTTTCAGTGGAAGATGTAAGGTCAAGTGACCTGACCAAAACTGCACATCAACTCTATGGCTGAGTGGGGAATTTAATCTGGATTTTTCAAATCTCTCTTTGATGTCTAAACCATAAAACCCTTCCTCACTTTTATGCATATTCTTTCCAGTCCAGAGACAGCCAACTATTAGGCAGGATTTTTCAAAAACAAGCCCCATCCTTTTGAAATGCCACAAAACATGTTTGAAAATCTGACCTATAAATGCTGAAGTGGAAAGTGAAAAATCTGTCTCAATTTACAAATGCAATGCATTTGGAAAATCAACAGAGAACAGTTGCTTTAATGATTTGCTGCTTAGGTAAAACTTTGAACCAAAACTTTTGACCAAATTTTGAAAGTCATAGAGCAAATACAGGTAAAATACTGAGTATTCTGCTGTCTTCCACTTCTTGTCAAATATAGTTAAATCAAACATCCAATACCTAATACCCGAGTATTAAAAAAGTGGCAGAGTTTTCTGGGTTTCAAAGTATTGGCATTTCTTATATTGAGGAAAATCAAGCGCAATTGTGATGTAAAATTTTCTTTTCTGATACAATTATCTATTGGCAAAACTACCACTTTGTACAAAATAAGGTTATTCTAATGAATCTATTCAATCTAATCTTCATAATCATGGTATCTCCAAGGAAGAAAATTAATTGGACGAAGTTAAATATCCCCTTTTCATGTCAACAAAATTGGTTTTTCTGGGGATTAAAGGATTAACGTAGTGTTAAATCCCTAAAGAGGTTAAAATACTTTATTATTCATCAAAAACACAAAGATTGGACTGTTGTTTTGTTCTTATGTCACTGTTTGTCATTTCATTGGAAGAATAAAAAAAAGGACAGGAAAACACTAAAAATTTAAAGACCCAACTCATGTATAATTTTTAAAAGAGTGTTAAAATCAGTAAACTTTATTTTAAATCACAAATTATCAATCTATTTAAGCAATAAATATCTGTAGGTTTTGGGTTATGTTTAGTGTATCTGCAGATGAGGAATAGAAGATGATACAGAATGAAGTTGAAATTCTTCATTGATATGTTAGAATTTCAGGTATCTCCACAAATATTCCCAAATTAATCTTTTCTTTAAGTTATCTTTCTTAAACCTCTAGAATGAAGAAAATGGTCCATTAACTCTGTATTCAGCAGGAATCCTTACTGAGGGGAAAGTTCTTTAGGCAGAAGAATTAATCCTAACAAAACATTTCCTTCATCATTGTGGGACTCATTAAAGGCTGTGAGAGTCTTTCCAGTATCTTCAGTGAGCAATGGAACAAGTCCTAAGAACTGTGCTTGGTCAACATCAGTAAAACCTACATTTTTCTAATCTGTTACAGAAGCCAAACTTTACACTAAGATGTTGTGCTTTTTGACATCCTTTATTAAATTTAAATAGATAAAATACTGCTTATGTTAACAGCTACTTTTACTCTCCTTTTGCCACTCCTACTTAGGCCAAGTGAATAGTTCAGAGTTTAACAGTGCCAAAAGTGAGATCAATGTATGGATTTCCTGGTGGAATTCAAAGATGAAATCCTCAGGACTGTGAAATGGAAATGTGGCTTTAAAACACCAAGATTCATGGTCTCCTGTCACAGCCAGCAGTATTAGTCAGTAGGCCAGGCATATCTGTAGAAAGGTTTGTATTTTCTAAGTGCTCCTAGGGCATGAATAGATTCCCCAGACACAAACCACCTGCCTCTGCCACTAACCTCACCCCAGAAAACAAAGTTCAAAATATCTGTTTCCAACAGCTCAACACATGTCATGAAAGAAGTTTGCAGTTTGGAAGCTGCTTCACAAAAATTTCACTGACGCAGGTGAAGTGTCACTTGTGACACTAACTAGCAGCAACTGGAAGAATTCTCCTCAATCCAATCTGCCAATTATCAGTGATCCACACTGTAGGGAGCAGGGAGAGGAGGTGCATGTTTGTAGGCATGCCTGATGAAACACAGCACAGAGCCAGCTCTGTCTTCTGATTCCTTCTTAGCTGGGGAAGGTCTGGAGAAGGTTCTTGGATACTGAGGAACGGGAAAAGTAGAGAGAGCCTAAACAGGCTGATACTTGTTATCTGTTGCACTGGAGCTTTGGCTGAACATTACTGCACTAACAAGACACACGGCTTGAATCCTTGGCACCAATACACCACTCTTGAAAAAAAAAGTGGTTTACAGCAGTACTTGAGCTTCTGTGGATTTGCCCCAGCATCTAATCTGAATTGCATGATAAAGACTGTGAACCCCCCAATGTTTTACTGCTCACACAGGCCCAGCCAAGGTGTAAGTGCAAGCCAAAACAAACCAAAACCCAGTTGCATAATGGGCACTTTAGACAACAATTAATGTTAACTATAGGGAGAGCAGCAGAAAACTCTATGGGTATGGGATGGGGGGAAGAGAGTGTTTCCAGAGATTCAGATGAAATGGAGAATCAGAGACACATGGGAAGGTTGTTCCAGATGGCAGGAGCTGCAGAGTAGCTTGCTCAGAGGTGCTCAGTCTCTAATGGAATGCCCTGTGGTTACATCTCCATCAGTATTTTGGATACAAAACCAAAATCTTACACTTTGGTTTCCTCATGGACCTTGCTGTTGGTGTGAAACTCCAAATCCCATTTCCTCAGCTGATGTCTCTCTGATAAAGCAGTAAATTCTTATATCTCACACTGCTCCAGCTTTTCTCTAGCCTCAGTGTTCAACTCAGGCAGCTTCATGCTCCTCTACAGAGGTTTTAGTTCAGGCTTCAGCTAGTGAAAAGGAATGTCAAAATACAGATAACTAAGAAATGAAAAGTAGTGCCAAAATATCACAAGAAAGCTGATCTTGGAGCATTTCCACGCTGAACCAGAACATGAGATTCTAAAAGCATCATAATAGATATTTTCTTGGTATCTCCTGCCAAATTTTGGCAGTCCAGTAAATAGGAATAAATTGACAAACTGAGAGCTTATCCACTGAATGCAAGCTTTGACCCATATTAGTTGTACCCATCTTTAGTCAAAACTCAACTCCACAGAACCCCTGGGGCATCTTCCTGTCCTGCTGCTTTGATGTCTGTATAAGGAAGATTTATACTTGGAGCTTCTGGAGCATCTCACATGGTTCAATTTTCAGCACTGAAAACCAACATCTTTTCCTAATTCACACCTCATCTATTATAATAATATCTATATGATATATTATATGTATATGTACTTATTATTATAAAATATACTATATTAATGAGGAAATCTCATTCCACTGCAGAGGAAAGTCTTTTCCACATCTTTCCCAGCAACAAACACAGACTTTACAGCTTTGTTTCAGGAGACTGATAGCTAAAGGAAAGTGATGAGGCTCCTTGGAAATTTCTCTTGTGCTGGCCATTGTCTTCAAGAGGGTAAGATTTGGATCCCTGGCACTCAGGATCTACAGCTGCAATGATACCACAGTGTGCTGCATCACCTGGCACGATCTTGAAACAGATGCTGACTAGCACTCCCCCACAACATACATTTTGAACAAGGTAATTTCAATATTTACCCCTTTTAAAGAAGCAGGATAATTTTAGAGTGAAGTAGAGAGTAAAACCACTGATGTGTATTGAAGGTAATGCACATTCTTTGGCTCTTTGTTGTGCTCAGCAGGTGGTAATCAATGACCTGATAAGATTAGTGAGACCTTTAACATTTCAGAAAGGAGTTTAGGAGCCATGAAAAAGTCTTAAAATTGACGAGTATTGCAGCAAGCTTACCCAGGCCAAGAGCATATTGCACTCATCTTTTGTTTATCTCATCCCTGACAGTAGATATCAAACTTGAAATGCGTTTTGTAAAAATAATAACGCATGAAGACAATACTCCCACAAGTCTTTTCTTATTGGCTAACGATGGATACCCTTTTTAAATCAAAAACTATCTGGACTTGCAATGTAGAAAAATAGAAATTCAGAAAGTTGTCACTGTTAAAGTTGTGCTGGGTTCACCTAGAAGTGCTGATGTCATAGCAAAGAAT
This sequence comes from Prinia subflava, assembly GCF_021018805.1. Lineage (NCBI taxonomy): Eukaryota > Metazoa > Chordata > Aves > Passeriformes > Cisticolidae > Prinia > Prinia subflava. Next base: position 30,748,351 of record NC_086252.1, read on the forward strand.
AAACACTTATGAAAGAGAGAAGAAATTTTGAGGGCAAATATATTTGCTGCTATTAATGACAGCAATATTCTACAATGATGATGGCTGCTGTGGTTTTCCCAAATTAACCCATGGATCAGCTGGACAATCATGCTGCTTTTTCCCAAGGGTAATGAGCCCTGGACACAGTGACCCCTTTCACTTTGCTCAGTTGCTGTATCCCAGAAAAAGGCACATTGGAAATAATTCAGTACTACTTTTCCTGGCAAACAAGTCTCTTCAGTGCTACAAGAATAATATATGAGTATGAATAGAAAGAAGTTTTTCTGTCTGGAAACTGAAAAGAATTCTATGGGGTCACCTGTTTTTTACAGCTGTTTTTTGTGAGCTTGGAATGCACCAATTTCAGACCAAAACTCTGACAGTGAAGCTGGTTTGAGAGTTCATCAGAATTCAGAGCTGCAAAGGTCTAACTAATGACTCTTAGAAGTTTCAGTATTAGAATGGAGGAATTCTCACAAGACCAACAATTGCCGTTATTGATGAGATTTGATCTCGCTGCATTCATTTCTGTGTAGAGACAAGAACAGTTGCAAGCACAAAATGTATGTCAGCTCCTGTCAGCTGAATCTAGGAAACGTTCCTGCTTCTGTCCTTATATAAGAGGTAAGGACTTTAGAGAAACATTAGAGCCCAAATTTCTGTAAGTTTGGGGTTGTTTCTAACCATACATTTTGCATGAAATAACTGGAAATGCACAAGTGAAGGGACAGAATTTAAAAATTCCACTGAAATTAATCAAATAATTTATAGAATTATAAGCCAAAGGCTTCAGCAGGCTGTCATGTCAGTAGTCTCCATCCTCACCAACCTAGGAGTATCCAGCTTCTGGAGCAGGTGCTTCTGCTGCAATAGTTCCAGTCATCTTCAGGTATTCGTTAACAAATGTTGTATTTAAGGAGAATCACTTTCTCTATGTGTTTGTGCTACGTGGCACAAAGTTAGGTTTGGTGTGATAATGGGAGTCTGACCTGTTCTTAGATTCTATTTCTATTTGAAATCCTATTCTATTTGAAATCCACTGCATTGCATTTTTAATCAGGTTGTTCATGAGTGTGGGGTTGTTTAGTTCTCTTGCATCTAATAAGTTATACCAAAATCTGGGCTTTGAAAATTACAGTGGCAGGTAAAGGAATGATGCTAATGATGATTGAAAACCATTTTTGTTTTTGTGAATATTAAATATGGGGAACGGTTAAAGAGGAGGCAGATGCATGCTTTATTCTGGCAAGGTTTATGGTCTATAAGTTTAATTTGGGGCACTTTTCTCAGAAAGAAGAGGAGAATGTAGTTTTTCTCTCTAATTTGTGCGGAATAGGCTTCCAGCCACCTGGAGTTAAGATGGTGGATATGGTTACACCTCTGGTATGTGACAGGATGTTTGAGGAAAAGGGAGTGTATTTGAAACCTCAAAATGGGACAGAAAATAAAGACAGACTGGAGGATCAGGACTGAATTATTAAGTGACATGAATGCAAAAAACAACACTTTTGGGAGATTTAGATAAAAATAAGATTTGGACTCCATGCAGTTTTAAATTGCATTATTGGCCTTTTCCCCAGCAAATAACCCAGAAAAACCTCACTTACGTTGCCAGAACTCTGGGATGATTCTCTTCATGAAAGCAAAGGCTTCTCAAAAGAGAGAGAAGACTTCTCACAAGAGGATAGTCTGCTTCCTTCAGAATTAGGCCCTTTGATTTATTTTTCCTCTCTCACATAGCCACAATGAAACCACTTCAGCTCCTGGCCAAATCTGAGTAAACCCATATTGAAGACTAGAAACGCTGGACAGACAAAAGCAGGTCCCAGATCAACATTTCCACTACCAAATGAGGTAAATCTGATCCTCAAGCCTAGCTTCCGATCTGAATTACCTTAAAACTAAGCTGTTAAACGACAAGGCAGCCTGCTCAGACAGGGATTTTGCAGCTCTGCAGGCTGTTTGCTGCACTGCAGCCACACTGCCTGCATAGACCTTTGCATTAGCTACAAACACAAGCTTCACATGAGCTCTGTGCCAGAGACAAGTGGTGAAGACACACCGTCTTTTGAAGCAGTTGTATAGGGTATTATGCATATATATATATACATCTAATTTTATCAGCATTATTCCTGGAGCAGCAAGATTCAAACTCTTACTCCTGCCCTTTAACAGATTCTCACATTTGCCCCAAGTCCTGTGCTGCTCCAGTGAGACTGAAACCCTCAGAGAGGCCCCACAGTTTAATGCTGGTGTTGATGTATCTCTGCTGCACACCAGTGCCAGTTCTCCATCCCCACCTTTTTCCCATGATTTCCGTGGGAAGGAGGCAATGGGCAGAGCCCTGCAGGTGTCATGACCTGCAAGACACCTAAGATGATGCACCCTGTATCATTCCATGTCACCACAAACAAGGCAGAGAAAAGCAGGGTTCACCAGACACGTGGCACACACAAAATATCCTCTCTCTGCCCTGAAGAGCTTCACAAATTCTTGCAGATCAAGCTTCAGCCAGGAAGGGCTGAGCCACAGGCTCTCTGGAAACACCTGAAAGGGTGACAAGTGTCAGGGTGTATTCAAGGATCATCTGCTTGGGGGATGAATGGCACCATGCCCCCTCTGCCTCTCCCTGGCATTCTCTCAGACAAGGCTCTGCAATGCACAGCTCAAATGTTTTTCAGCAACTGAGACATAAATGGAAAAAAATTAATTTACTTTGAAAGTCCTTGAATCTGGGTCATAATATGCAACTGAACTTTGGACAGTAAAATCCTTAGGGGAGGAACATCAAATTTTATTAATCTGACAGTCACTTAAACCTCCACCCACTTAGAGCATTATAGAAATGATCAGTGTGAAGATCTGCCTTTGAACATCCCTCTCTCTGGCCTTGGCTCACCTGAATTAAAGGTTCAACAGAGACAAAACTTGATCATATTAACAGATCCCAGGCATCACAACTCTGCCTGACCATAAAAACACCCCAAGCCATTACAGAAGGGAAAAAATCTTGCAGGATTACACAGAGGACAATAGAACTTGTCAGATCTTCCACACTCCTGTCTTTGCCCTGCTAAGAAGTGGAGGTGCAGGGGAGCATCTCTGTAGTGCTAAGGGAAGATGCACCTGGAAGGCAATGGAACAGAACCTCCCTTTGTGCCAGCTCAGGGCAATCAAGGACAGCACAATTTTCTTTTACTTACAGAGGTGTGCCTTTTATTAGAGGTTGAATTGTGAGCCTCCAAACTATCAGAGAATTCTATCAAACCCACCCTCTGTCAGCTTGCCTGGAGAACTGAACAGAACACTGACAGCAGCCGTCCTGACACCATCCCAGCAGAAAAAATGAGAATTGTCTTGCTGAGCCTACCTTGCAAATTTATCATGCACAATATAAGCTGCTTAAATTTTAATTTAAATAATTATATTTTAAGTGTAAAATAATTGTTAATTTACCTATTTTAATATTTAAATTTAGGGAATTACATCTAAATCTAGAAGAGGCCTCTATGATAACAGCTTTGATACTGATCCATAGATTTTAAGCTATGAAGTGTTTTGTTGGCCAAGGAGAAATCATTATTCCAGCCAAGCCTCAATAAATTTCTATGTTGTAGTTCCTAAAATATTTTCCTGGAATTTATGGCATCATTGGAACTTATTCCTTACACTTTTTAAACACATAACTGTATTATTTTGCCAGTAATTTTATGTTTTGCAGTAAATCACTGGGTTATGAATGTCCCCATTCTTTTTAGACTTTGCCTTTTGTAAATCAAATTAATCACAATTTAGAAGTACATAAACTTGATAGGACATTTTTATAACTTTGTTGAGCATTTCAAACTGAGTGTACACAAACCCCATTAAAATAAGAAAATATCTTGAATCAATATTATTTGAGTTCATTTATCAGTGCTACAGAATAAATTACAGTTTCTGGAATCTGATTTAGGCCACTCTGTAGCTTCGGTGACAGCCACAAATCACGTACACACATAGAGATTTCCTTACATCTCCCCAGTCTCCTCTGTGAAGAAATCTGTTTCCTTTCTGTCCACTCAGCCTTCCCAATTCTCACTCTTTCTGCACTCTGAGCCTTTGTTTTGTAATAAAACCACTCACTCTCCTACTCGTACGAGAGCATCAGGAATTAAGAAGTCTGTGTGCTCCTTTGGTGTTGTCCTAGAATTATCTTTCCATACAAGATGCAACTTTCTCCATCTTCTGCAGCTGTAAAATGCCAAACATCTGCAGACAGAGAGGCAGAGATTTATTAACCCAAGCCAGACTTTGAGAACTGCAGAGGAAATTTCTGCTGAGCAGATGCCCTACAGAAGGCATTTGCAACACCTAAAATCAACTTAACTTTCCTTTTCAAGGGACTGAGCAGTCTGTGGGACCTAGTACAGCTCTGATGTTATTTCAGTTATAGCTCTTGCTTATCCTCTATGGCAGAGTTTTAATACACTCACCACAGTCAACAATTGCAGCAATGAGGAGGAACAGCAGGTAACAGCTTAGAGAGGGACTTGTTTTACACACAGAGTGCAAGTCCCATCTGGTAAAACCACTGCCAGAGAGGTGCTGCCCACAAAAATGGACTCATGAACTACAGCAGTCCCCTCTGATCTCCTCTGATTTCCAGCAATAGCCCATTTTTGATCCTTGTAAACCTCACACACGCTCTGATGAAGTTCACAAGTGCCCTGAAATTCCTATAGTCTTTTTTGTCTTTTTGATGAGCAGCTGATTTGTCAGCATGTGTTCCACAGAGCTGCTGCTGCTGCTGTCCCAAGAAACATTATCATCCAAAGTTAATTTGATGACTAGACTATAAAACCTGAAAAGAAGGATTTGTGTAGGATACACTGAGATACTTGTGACAAGGACAATACAGCAGCAGCTGGTGTGATAAAACTTATACTGCAAGATTGTTTGAAGGAATAGAATAATTCAAGTAATTTACCTGACAAGAAAAAATATGGTTTACAGCTGTACATCTCAGTGATCTGCTTTCAAATCAAAAAACAGGTAAAATAATGATAAAAAAGTATATAATCAATGTATAATTTATATAAAACATATAAATGTACAAATATATAAATATATAATTTCTATTGAGATATTTATATATGAATAATTATGTGACACTTTATGCAGACCATTCAAGAAAAAAAATCAGAATGGTAGTTCCAGAGCGAGACTCTTACACTGAGTCTATCACACATGATCATGGGAAATCTGTCAGGCTTGGTATTTATTATCCAAGGGCTTGCACTGGAAACATCCACACCAATGCCATGTCTGGGCCATGCCCCCCCAGGTGAGGTCCCTGGGGCAGGTGTGTTTCCTTGGGGGGCAGGTCCCAGAAGGGAGCAGGACACCTGGTACCAATAGCACAAGCACAATCAGGACCAGCAAGAGCTGTGAGCTTTTGTTAAACCTGACAGTTTAACCTACTGCTGAAAAAGGAATTTATGGACTTCTAGTCTTGATTTAAATCTCTGATTTATTGCTTTCGTTCTATCCCAAACTTTTCCCAGTGAAAGTCTTTGCATTAACTGCTCCACATTTCTTAGTTCAATTTCTTGTTGGAGATTCCCTACATAAAGCATTAACCTGGCTCTTTATCCAAACCCCACTTTTTACCAGTGCTTTACAGTCACAAGGCATTTCCAACACAACAGGGTAACATTTTTCGGAAAAAATAATATACAAATCAGGAAATCTAATATGACCATACATAGAAATATTTGAAAAATCAGGTCGAATTCAGCAAATAATTTGAGAACAACAAGATGAAATAGACAAATAATGGCTAAATATTTTACTTAAATATTTGATGCATGAAACTTTTGATCTGTTGAGTCATATTATTGCCTTATCTCATATTATTTGCTCCTTATCTTAATTACTTTATTAAAGAAATATTTTAATGACATTTTAAGAGTAAAACCAAAATAATGAAGTTGTTTATATTAAAGCTGTTGAGTTCAAAAAATCATTTTAAGCAATTCCACAAAAGAAATAATTCTAAAAAGACTGCTGGAAGTAATTGTGAACAATGATCCTCTCAATCAACTATTTTGATTTGGTGATTTAATAGGAGGTGGGGATAGGAAGAGGCCTTTTACTCATCTCATTATTACCCCAGACCTCCCCTTGGTACTGAATTATGAAACCAAAGATGAGCAACCATCACAATTGACACTGGCACAGCAATTATGGCCATGATCTATCTGAACCTGGAAAAGTGTGTGAAGATCTCGTCTAAGGTGCACATTGAATCTGATTTTAAAAACCCCAACAACACAGCATTAAGATTTAAACTAAAGTTTTGTCCTCATGCAAGTAGTACCACATATTTCAGCTACCCACAATATGTTAGAAAAATTACTGCATTGTGAGATTGCATATAAATGATGTGCAATATCTGGAATGAGGTGCAGGAAATGTCAGGGACATTCATTTTGTCACTGCTTCATAGGATGCCTCAAGAAGAGACATGAGTGAAAACCTGAGAGCAGATAGGTGCATGAAAAATGGGCCTCTTTCCCTTCCTGTTCAGAAATCCTGATTCCTCACTGCACCACAACTGCTCCTCACTAACAGCAGTAAGCAAAAGAGAGACTGAATGAGAGGAACCATTTTTAGTGGCTGTTTATTATCAGAGTTACAGTTGTTTAGACCAGTGTGTTTAGACTAAAACTCAATACTAACAAATTTCTTTTTCTCACACTCCTAAAAGAGAGACTTCTCATGCCACAAAGGAACTGCACTACCTGCAACACGGCTATTAGCACATATTTGGATACCCTGTCTGTATTCTTAGAATATTATACAGCCAATTTATTCACTGTTTTTTAGAAATTTATGAAAGCACAAACGAAAAAGGGGAAAAAACCAAAACAAATATTAGGAAAAAATCTAATGTCAAACACTGTGCAAAGCCAGAAGGACTTTATATCATCTGAAAAAATCAAGGCACCAGTAAAAGTGTCCATATATAATCCTGCAGTCCATGCTGTGTGTGGTTTTCCAAACTATCAGCAACACATAAACATGAGGGGAATGTTATGTTCTTCACAACATCTCACACTAGCTCCTTACATTCTTAAAATAAACCACAGAAGTGGTTTTGCACTCTTTCTCTGCATTAGGAGCATTTCACCCAGCATAGGTGGTATTTGGAATATAATGCAAAGAATCCTTCCCCTTTGCAATCCTTCAGTTTACCCGTTACTGAAACTCATTCCACCACCAAAACTCCCATAAATCTAATTACCAATGTGCAGACTCTGCTCAGCCAAGGCAGGTATGTCTGGCAGAAGAATGATAACTGTGAAGAGAGAGAAATAAACTTTATCCAAGTGACTGACAATGATTTGTCAAGCTTACCCGAGCCTTGCACTCACTCAGTGGTAGGAAGCAGCTAGACAGCTCTTAGACTGAATCCAGCCCTTATTCTGCTCCTAGGTTATCCAATATGTTATACCTTGAAAACAACGCTTATGTAAGTGAAGTTACAGAGGACTCATATTTCATATGTAGAGAAACAGCTGGTTTTTTAATTTAAAAAAACTAAATTAAATCATAACTTAAAAGCTATGTCCCGTCATCTGTAGAACATGCCAAATCATATGCCTGAAATATAAAACTGATGCTGAAATTCTGGTAATATTTAACATGTTCTTTATGAAGAAAACATTCTTCTTGGGCTTGGAAACTGACTGAACAATAGCAGCTTTAGGACCTCCAAAGCCGAAGGCGCACAGAGGTTATGAGAATGTGTCTGCCCAAAACTACAAATCAAAAGAGTAACAACAATACCATATGTTACAGAACATAAAGTATCCTTCACAAACACTATAAAACCCCCACATATCTCTGCCTCGAGAGTCCCACTGGCCAGTGGAAGGTTGTGTTTCATTATGCCATCACTATATAAGAACATTTTTTCTCCATTCCTAATGGCACGCCGAAAACCTAGTGGTACCACTGAATGACCTTTGGAGGGGTAAGATTAAGTAGTAGTGACAGAAAATTGTCTTTGGCCTAGTAGTTTTTTAAAATGCAGAAGCTGATTTCATAGAGAGTGGGTCCAGCTGTCTTTAAACTGCAGCCAAAAATGGTCTTTATTCAAGTTGGTTCACTTTTGTTTGGTTGGTTTGTTTTTGGTTTTTTGTTTTGTTTTGTTTTGTTTGTGGGGTTTTTTGGGGTTTTTTTAATGTTGTTTGTTTGTTTGTTTGTTTTTGGTTTTGGGGTTTTTTTTGTGTGTGTGTGTGGTTTGGGTTTCAGTTTTTTGTTTTGTTTTGTTTTAGTTTAAGGAAGGTGTGTGGATTTGTCTACCTCCATAACATTCTTTTCTTACTGGAATACTTCACACAAAAGTACTGCAGGTCCCTCGCTCTAAGGTGTTACAAAATGTAAAGAAATGGACACACCTAGATGGGCACAGAGGCCCTGCACCCAAACAGGGAGGGGAGAAGATTAGTGACCCTCCTTGCTCCTGCTGCACAGAGCTCCCAGGCTCTGGGATTTATAAACCCTGTAACTGGGTGAAGAGCAGTATGGGGGAAAGGCAGCTCCTCCTACATCCCGTTTCAGAAGCAGGAAGTTTGCCCTGGAGTGCCACCATTTCATCTGGCAATAAATTATTTCTTCTCTTGCTTGCAAGAGAGAGCAATGCCTTTGAGCATCTACAGGTCATGGATGTGCTGGAGCTGGCCTGGTTCTGCTCCAGCAAAGGCACAGAGAACTTGGTCGGTGTTTCAGCACAGACTCCTGCAGCAATGGGACATTTATGAAACCCTGAACTAAAAGCAGTGAAGATATTCCTACAGTCCATTTAGGATCATCTAAAATCAATGAATTAAGGTTTACATTGATCCCTTGAGAAAGCACAAAGACACACAGAGGAGGTCAAGCTTTGAGTTGTAAAGCATCTGCCCCTGGGGCCTGGATTAAAGTGTGCACACATGCAGCTGAAGGTCACCTCTCTTCTGAGAAATATTAGCATAAAACTATCCTTAGGTTCACTAAACATAAACATGAAGCATACACTTTATCAATAGCTCCTCTAAATTTTAGAAAGTATCTGGAATATTCTTAAACAGTGTTTTAACTAGAAGATAATGAATAACAAAACTATCAGCCTCTCTTTCGTGTATTGATTTCAGAGAGATTTTCCTTACTCCATTAAAATTGCCTTCTCAGATTCTCAGCAGGAACATTCAGTCTTGCTCAGCAGAACTTAATCACAGGCTGTGTATGGTGAACACAGAAGCTTGGGTAGACCCTTTCAACATGGTTATGAAAAAAGAAATTCCCAGATTGCCTATGCAAACACTCCAGTCACACACTGACTTGTGGATTCCTCTGTATACATTGTCCAATCAAAAGAAAAATTACACAAAGACAAAATGGAAAACGTTTATAACTACATAAAAAAAACAGAGAACCCTTCTCAGATCTTCCAGGAAGAATAAGACTAGAAAAGCATTTACAGATATTCTCTGTTCTCAACTCTTACATCTGTTCTTGAACATATCAATACAGAATATTTCAACTTTGAGCAATTATCATTAATAAAGGGTGTTATAAATGTTGTGGGTGCTAGACAGGAAAGCTTTGGTGTACCCATTTGGAGATGGTTTAGATCTGGGAGGTGGGCTGTAGATGGGAAACTCTGTTCAAGTTTCCCTGCAGCACCAAAGATCTGAAAGGAAATTTCTGTAAAGTTCAGCTGAGCCCAGCACTCCTCATACCCAGAGCAAAATCACTGAAGAACATCCTTTTTTTTTTTTTGCCTCATGCCACATGAACAGACTTATCCATAGACAGGGCTGAGGAGAGACAGCAACAAGAAATCCTTCCAGGCTAGGACTTAAATCCTTGAATTTCTGATTGAACTGCAGATTACTGTGGCCATATGCTGCCTTTCCACACCAGGTGGAATACACTTTATCAGATCTGCCATTGCCAAGACAGCTATCATTTTACACTTTTAAAAGATTTATGCCCCAATTGTCTTCTTTCTCTCAGACAGAGGTCTTGCCTATGTGGGAAATTTGCTGTGCAGTAAGCCAAGCCACATGCTTTTCCACAGTAATGCTCTGAATGTACACTTTTAGGGAAGAGTATTGTTACATGGGTGGTGGTTTTTTTGAGGCACTCTGACAGAATATATAGTTGGAAATTGGTGCAGAGAAGTTACGTAACATTCACAGGCTCCCATGCCACAGACTGACTTTCTCTGGTGAAACTTGGTGCAAACAAGCTCCCATAAAACCAGCTGAGGGAAAAAATGGTGTTAAAATCCAGCCTCCCTCTTCATTGCCCTTCCCCTCTCCCTGTCAAGGTTCTAGGGCTTTCCTAAGTGCAACTCCTTCAAAACTCTGGCAGACCTGAGGCTTATTGCTGTGGCAAAAAAAAAAAAAAAAAAAAAAAGATATTTCAGCATTAATGGAGCTGAAACCCTTTGGGCCTGCAAGAAAAAGAGAATAGAGAGTGAGTCCAGAAACTCTGGCAGGGCTTTTCCACTGGAAGAAAGCAGTTTCACCAGAATAATATGCTCACTCATTTCTGCCACATGGGTATAATAGAAACATAAATGATATAAATAATGTCATACTTTGGAGGCTCAGCCAGTCTGGATGCTGTGGGGGCTCAGGGCTGTGAGGGGCTCAGGCCGCGCTGCCCTCACTGCTGTGGGGGACAGGCCCAGCTCCCCACAAGCCACGCTGGACAACTGCTGATTTTAATTCCTTCTGCTTTCTCTAATTTTTGAGTACCCTTTTCCTTGCATGCTGACAGCTGAGCAGTATTCATCCCTCTCACAGAGTGATTCCCTCATCGCAGAGCTTCCCCCTGGAGTTGCCTCTGTAATTGTACCCAAGCTTGTTTGTTTTCTTGTTCAAACCTCGCAGAGGAGGAGCCATGCCAGGGCAGACAGTGCAGCTTTCGTGAGGGGAGCATGGTGGGGTCTCTGCTCCACCAGGGCTGACACGAGGGGCCACAGCCAGGCCAAGGCAGCCCCAGGAGATCCATCACCAGAGCAGCAGCACAGCTCCGCCATGCCATGGCCGGACAAGCCCTTGGGAAGGATCTCCTTGTGCTTGCAGCTGAAAAACTGGGAGTTAGTCAGAAAAAAAATCCCATCCCTCACTCCAGCTAACTGCGTAAAGGAGAGCAAGCACCAGGGTGGGCAGATTTATCATCGAGAGCACCCACATCCATTTAGTTGCAGTAAGAGGTAATTCTGAGTGTTCACTGGAAGTATTGCACCATCACATTTATGGCAGTGCCACATATGGAGAGCACGAGGTGTTGCTGTGCCAGGTACTGTACATTATTATTATTTGTACTAGCACCGTGCCAGGAGCCAGGTGCTGTACAACATAAACCAAAAAGTAATTCTCTTCTGCAGACAGGTTACAGAATAATAGCAAAGGTGACCATCCCTGACCTGGACAGCTTAGTCTAGATCAGGACAAAAGAGGACACACATCAGATAGCAAGGTTAGATAAAATATTTGTTTTCTTCACGGATAGGGTCTTTGTCTAACTGGAGTCAGGATTGCAACTCTTGGATAAAGCCAGAAGGAGGGAAGGGACACCTTTATCACATGGTGTTTGTTCAGGGTCCTTTTTGAAACATTTTATCAGAGACAGCAAACTGCTGTAGAGAAAACTGCTTGGAAGCCATGTGTGAAATTTTAATCCTGCAAGTGGTAGAAATGACCACAAGACACAGAAGAACTAGACACACAGATTTTACTCTGAGTCAATGCTTCACTTGCAAACACATATGCAAAGCACTGCCTTGCTCACATGCTGAAAGAGCAAACATCATAAATATCTCTTCAAGCCCAGTAGCTTTTTCTTTTGCAGATGGAGACTGAAGAACACATCCCTGAGCAGACAAGTTCTCACTGCACTCGTGTGTGGGGTCAGGCCTCAACACTGCCTGGTAGCTTCTCCATGGAAATGGACCTCAATCCTTTAAAGAAAAGTGATTTGTCAAGTTAAACTCTTAGCTCTATCTGTGGCCTGAAATTTAGGGGGAGAAAAGAATTCCAAACCAACATATTAAATTTAGAACTCTGTTTTTATGTCACAACTGTAATTTTTCAAGAGTCCTTACACCAATCCTTACATTCCTCACCACCTGCAGCAGCCAAGTAAGATCTGAATTTTAAAAAAGAGCAAAATAAGAGAAAAAAGCTAAATATTAGCAATTTTTATAAGGAGAAATTTGCTGTGACACAACATAGTGCTTCAGTCATGGGTGGGAAACTAATGTGAGATAAATGGCATCAGGGAACCAAACTTGCTTCTTCAGGGAACCATCAAGCTGGTAGACCTGGCTGAATGAAAGAGACAACACAGGAGAAAAAATTAAAGACTTGGCTTGATCTTTTTCCTTTTTCTTTGGCATGCAAATTTCAGATTTTAAAGTTTACTGGATTTTCAAGAAAACAAGCAACAAAGTGTGGGATGGATTGTAACATGGTTTATACATTCTTTGTGATAAACACTTTCTGCCTCCTTCACAACTGGAAAGCAACATTCAAAGTATCTAAGACACTTTCATCAAAACTCTGGATGGTAAATAATATTCTTTGCATTTTGTTAGGAAGATTCTTTAAGGCTTCATTCATTAGAATTAGAGTCTTCATGACACAGGTTTTCAAAGGAAAGCTGTAGTAAAGAAAAAAATTCTCTCTCTTTTTTTTTTTAATTATAGAAAGCATGCCAAAAGTTTCATCAAACCCCCCTAAAATCCATAATAAAATATGCATAAAAAATCAACATTTGTTTCAAATTTTCAGACCATGTTACACTGTGTTCACCAGGAAATCTGAGTAAAAAACAACAGAAACACTTGTGAAGGCCTTTATAAATATCTGTTTAGCATGTCTTCCTTTTGATTTGGCTGAATGCAAAAGGGAAATTTGAGAAATCTGAGGTTAGGGCAAACATGCCCAAGGAAAATCCATTCAAAGCCCATTCCAGATGCCCCTGGGTTTTGCTACGTGTCCCTCCCCCAACTCCCTTCATCTTGGTGCTCATTGTCATGTATCTCAACCCCACATGCGGGGTCCAAACCAATGAACTGCAGTTTCACCATTGTCCCTATAAGGTGACAGATCACAGTCCTAGTCTTTTACCTGTCTAATCCTTTCTCACAGAGGGATGCCCCTAATTCTAATTAACTGAGTGCCTTTGGGTCCCTAATCTATGCCAAATCCTTTTCAAAATTTGTACTGATAAAAGTGCCAGGGGAGTATGTATGTGCCAAGATCCTATACAGAAAACAGAAGAATTTTCTTACCCAGACATAGTCTTTGTGAGTGTTTCTTGACGTATGTGAATCTTGCACTTTTAGTATAGAAACTGCAGGATATCTGACAATGGAAGGTCCCCCAGGGTTAGGGCTGGTTTTAAGAAGATGAAGGCGTTCTATGGCTAATATTATCTAAGGCAGGGTGGAGAAGACAAAGACTGAAAATTCTCCTTGCTGAAAGAAAGATTCAGAGGTGGTCCCAGGCTGGTTGTAGAGGCTGACATTGATTAACATCTAAGCAGAAAAAAAAAAGGGCACAAGGAGAATACTCAAAAAACAGGCTCCAGGACAAGGCTTCAGGTGTCATCCCTTGGCACAGTGTTATCAAAGTTGAGATCCCAAAGCACATCCCCCCAGGGCTGGGCATCCTGGCTGGGCAGCATCAGGGATCCTCAACACACAACAGTAACCTGGTTGGAGTTAGTTCTGTGTGCCTTGGGAGGAGACAGCAGAACGAATGCTGCTCCTGTGACAGTCCCACCTGCGATATGGCAGTGCCACACTCTCTGAAGGAGATCATTAAGATGTACTTTCGGAAAATTAACTAGCTACCCAAATTTATTTCCCTTTAAAAATGTATTTTACAGTTCCTGGAGCTAGATCTTGACATGTTTACTCCTGGGATCTTGCCCTACAAGAAGTTCCACATAAAGCGCTGTTCCTAGTAAACAATAGATATAAGAATGTGGCTGGGAATGAAATGTACGAAGCAACGTCTGTTTCCTGGTGGATTTCATAATTGGTGAAAATAACATTAACAAAATACAGCTCCTCCCTTCCCCAGTGGTTCTTCGTCTGCTTGCTGAGTATTGTGGGTTTACCAAACCCTCTGCAAGCTGAATGAGAGCCCTGGCCTCTCGAGGATTTCCCAGATCAACAATCTCCCAAATGCCTCCTCCTAATTCTTTCTCTGTTAGAATTTGTTTTGCATGGAATTTATTTGCCCGTTTTGCATGAGCTGTTTGGGTGTAATCTCAGCAGCATGCAGCCTTGCCAGATTTCAGAAAGATGAGTAAACTTCTGAATCTGATAGCGACTTCAACAGAATACCAAAAAGGGGCTTCTTTGTTCTCCATAAACAGACTATTTACTTTGATCTGGCAAAATGAATTAATGAAAGGAAATGACACCTTCCAATTTTGTGTGTTCAGGAGAAAGAGAAGTGGGCTTAATTTGGTTTGTCTTTTTTTTTTTTTTTTCACTTCCTTTATCTAAGGATGGAGTAGGCTAAGGGGCATCCTTTCGAAAGTACAGCGCTCTTAGAAGCAGACAGATCTTTTCTCTGGTAAAAAGTCTCCTCAAAACACTGTAAGGTCCATGTATATGCAAGCAGTTCAGAGTTATTACAAATCTAAAATAGGAAGCTATTCACTTGATCTTTTGGTTCAATCCTATTAGGACCCCCCTGGAGCTCTAAATGGATACCAGCCTGTCACAGGCCTGTTGCTGTGACGACCCAGCCTTTACAGAACAAGAAAAAGAAATGATAGTGATTGGCAGACCTTCCTTGCCCTAGTATGTAACACAAAGGGAGACAAAATGAAGAGGAAGTCAGACTGTTATTATAGGTTTGATGCTTCTTAACCTTACAGCACCTTACACCTGGTAAGTGTCACCCTGCAAACTTAAACCCTCGGCAGAGCCCTGCTACATTTCAGTATCAGATGGGAAGAGCTAAGCCAGGCGTTCATTTATCCATCCTCTTGTTTCAGTTGATTGAAATGCGAACAGCATTTGAGAAAAACTGAGTTAGCAGAGAAGAAATAAACGTGGAGGGCCAAGCCCTGCTTGCCTGGCCCTCAGAAGTGAGTTTAGGGGTGTAAAATCTGTAGGTCAAGCAGGATTCAGCCCAGAGCATAAATGAATGAGTGGCCACAAAGCAAGGACTCAAGAGGGAACTATCTGCAGCCCCTATTCGCCCTGCATGAGAGAGGAAAGAATTTGATAAATTCTACCATATGGTGCCATACTGTATCTTGCTAGCTATAAATAATAGTCTTTCTGTTTCTGGTTTTCTTTAGCTTTCCTTGGTAGCTGTGACAGATTTTCAGCAATGGGTATAAAAAAAAGTGCAAAATGCAGTTTCTCCCCCTTTTTATTTTTTTTAACCAGATTTTAAAAAAAGACAAAAAATTCCAAAGAAAAAGAACAAAATAGGAAACTTTCCATTAGCTTACCAACATGAAAATGCAGATAATAATGCATCGTGATGTTAGAATATTGTACATTTAATTGTTGCTATTAAGAGCTGCCAATGCAAATGATTCCTTAAGAGTGACAGATATACTCCTGCATCCACACTGCTGCAGTTATATCTCTATCCTATGCATTTTTTCCTGAACTTAATTATAAATTTTTTACTATCATAAGAATTTTGAAAAAAATCCCAGGAGCCAAATACTTTTTTCATAGCACCACAGAGAAATTCATGTAAAACTTTTACATTTTCATTCCTTTTAAAATCAACAAAGGTTCTCTTAAAAGTAACAAAGTTTTTACTCATAAACTTGCAAACAGCATTTCTGACATTTGTGGTACAGTCTTGTCTTTAAGAGTGTCACTAAACAAATATTTGCTTCAGTAGTCAGATGAAATCAAATAAACCATGATCCTTAATGATGGTATAAAAGTTTGCTGCATTAGTGTGCTCAAAAAATGACACTCTGTAAAGATAATAAGGGAAAGTTAAATTAGCAAGAAAAGAAAACCTGGCTATATTTTGAAAAGGCTTTTTAATACTCTAAGTCAGAGTTCAAAACATTCATTTTCTTGAATAAGCAAAGCTGAACTTTTAAAGGTTTGTAGAAAAGCACTTACTCTTAAAATCAGATTCAAAACAATATTCTTGGCTGATATTGGCCGATGTAGCTCCACTGACTGCAGTGAAGCAGTGATATAAAGCAACAGAGATCCTGATACAACCTTCTAAAAGCTTTTTTAACCTAAAGTTTAAAGTAATATTGAGTCTTTTGGATGATGCTTTGGGTGTTTACATTTGCAGCTGCCCACTATTCTTCCTCCCTCACTTCCAAAATGACACAGACCTGCAAAGCAAAAATGCAAAATAAATAGGTATATGTATTATTATGAAGATAGGGATTTAAAAAATCTGCCCAATATTTTTCAGAATTTTAAAAAACAAGGACTTCAGCTCAAATTTAATCTTATAATTTCTTTAATCTTTATACAACTTAATTTCCCCCACACCTGAAAAAGATTGTTTAATACCGTGTTGAATGGAAATATGCTTCTAACAACATATATACATACTGCCTGAAGAACCCTGCATTCATAAAAACAACAGAAGCTTCTGTACCTGGAACACACGTAACATTTACCTAAAAAAAGATTTGTTAGCTAGGACAGGAAAAAGGTTAAAAGTGTCAAAAAAAATTATAAACAGACTATATTTCATTTTGCCCTGGAGAAAATATGGAACATACTGCTTTTCGTATACAGCAACATAAACTATCCCACAACAGACTTTGCAATCGCTGCCAATTGAGAAGCTTAAATGAATATTTCTTCTACAGATCTTCATTCTTAAAAAAAAAAAGAAAAAAAAAGAAAAAAAAAAAAGAAAAAGACACATTCAGAACTTTTAGGAACAATAAACTGAGTCTATTTTTTATTTTCTGATAAGCTGAATTCATGTCTATTTTTTTTTTTTTTCACAATGCAGTTTTCATATGACAGCTTTGTAATCACACACTGAGGTTTTTAAAATGAAATAAACACTCCAGTTTGCTGAAACTAATATGTTTCTTTTTCTAATGTTTCAGGAATTCAGCAATTAAGCCATGTTTTGTCACAAAGAAAAATTATCAGTTTTGTTATATTAATTCCAAAAGACATATTATATATTTCAAATTCCATATTACTAATATACAATATTACATTAGGGGAAATGTTTGGCAGTTCCCATTTTAAATAAGAGATAACAGATAACACAGTTTCATGACATATCTATTTTTTTTTTTTTAATTTGTACACATGGATTTTATGGTTTATGAAAACTTATTTATTTTTACCCTTATTAATTTATTTTTAGTATAATTTAATGGAAAATTTAAAAAATAAAGAAGGATTTGAGCAAGAGGGAAAAAGCAGGCACAAGGAATCTAAAATCGGATCACATTTTTTGCCTGCATTCTGCACAGCAAGAATCGCTTGTCCTGTAAATATAACAACGACTTTAGAAGTCACTTGGTAATACCTTTATTTTATTACCACGATGGCAGCGTGACCACAGCAGTTCTCAGTGTAAAGTTCTCACACAGTTACCATTGCCAGCCCCGAACACCGCCCCGCAGAGCAGAGTTGGGGACGGGGGTGAGCAGGGTGAAGCCCGCGGGGCTCTCCGGAGCGCGGTCCCGGCAGAGGAGCGGGGTTTGTCCGTGCCGGGGATGCGCAGGGGCTGGGCACCATCTCCTGGTGCGCCGCGGAACAGCCACAGCGCCGCTCCCGCTCTCCCATCCCCTCCCCAGCCCGCTTCTCCCTCCTTTCACCGCTTTCACCCCCATTTCTTTTTCCGTCCTTTCTTTAAAACTTAGCGGCCAATAGCGCTAAAATCCCTTATGCTGCCCTGCTGTCCCCGGACCCCTAAAACACAGGGATGAGGCAGAGCGGTTTTACATCCCCTCTCGCTGCCCAAGAACACCTCTGTGAGTAAAGCCAGCACTGTGCAGGTCACTGACTTTATTCGGATCTCAGTCTGGGAAGCTTGGAGACCCTGGAGGGATGGAACCCCCCAAGCCTGCAAGGAGAGGCACATTCTGGACTGACAGTGCTGGTGGCATTGCCACTGGCTGGCAGTTCCAGGCAGGGTCATCTGCACGGGGCCTTTGTCACAGCTCTGTCCCCTCAGCCACCACTGCTCTCAAGTTTTCATCATCCTGACCAGAAGGTTCCAGAGAAACCCTCAAGGATATGGTCCAGGGGCTTTCAAAAATGAAAAGGAATATTCCTGGAGGTTCCAGCAGGCTCTGAGTCAGGCCCAGAGCTCCCAGAGTAAGACCACTACTGGAAGAGTCTAGTTGAACCACTCATTGAACAGCATCCCAGATAAGTCTGTGGGGTTTCTGACACAGCAAAGGGATTAAACACAGCAAAAGGCAAAAAATGTGAAATCCCAGAGCTCCTGAACTGGATCCTTGTCTCCTGTATTGGCAGAGCCACTGTGTGATGGGGATTTGGCCCCATAAGTGTAGTAAACAGTCTAGAGGAAAACAAAAGAGCTAATAAAAGGGTTTCATCATCTGCTTGGCTTTGCAATCCCAGCTTTAAACAAAACAAGACACTACCACTATAATACCAGAAAAATAAATGCTCTTCTTTCTTAGGTTCATAAAACACTCATTACTGATAATTAATCATAATGACAGGCTGAATTCAGGCCTCTAGCTAGGTTCTGGCTGGAAGCATAAAGAATTGGCTTCTCACAGCTTCCAGTGCTTTAGCCAGTGTGTTCTTCAGGATGCAAAATTGATTATCCAAAATAGAAATCTCTTCGTTTCCTTTGTTTTTGTTGTGTTGAAAAACCTATTACTTAGTTGTTAAGTCTCTGCATTTTCTACTTCCCTGAACAACGGGCTATTTAACTCCACTGAAGTTAATGGGTTTGCACTGCAGTGAAGGTAACTTAACACCTACAAAGTCATTAAAAGCTTAACCAAAGCTTGACCAAAACTTGGCCTGATTCTCACTTAGGACTTTGGGCCCCTACTGAAATTGTTAATAAATTATGTATGTCTTAATACGATCTGCTGACAACAGACCCCAGGATACAATATATAATATTGATTGTAATGCAATCTCTCCTTGTCAAAACAGCAGTTGATACTATTTCTAAATATGATTCTAAGATTTAAGGCAAAATAACCCACAACACCATAAACAGTTTAGTAATAAAATTTCAAGGTGTATGATAAAAATGCAAAAAAATCTTGGCTTCTAAAAGTAAGAGGGCAAAGAGTAAGCAAATGTTGGTGTATATCCATCATGCCAGTCAACTGTAACACTTAAACTAAGAGTACAATTCTGCTGGAGAGATTTTCTTCACTCTCACATCACTTACAGGGAACTTTGATAATAGGAGGTCGGTGCTTGATCCAAGGTTTATTTAGCCAGCAGTTTTCTGCTCATTTTAACATACAGGTCTACCCAGAACAACCCCCAGAAGACACCATACCTGTAGGCTTCCCCCATGCCTTGTAGGATATCAGCTGAGTAATAGAAAAACCCCCACTGGCTTTTGGAGTAATTCCTACTTCTTTCACCTCCTTTCTTCCTCACTAAGCATAGGTACCTGTACCAGCTTGCTCATGCCAGCAGCTCCTTTCCCCTCATGTGCCTAGCCAGTCTGGCCAAGACAAGTTCTGAGTGTCCTGCATGTGAACCAGGTTATTTTCTTAAGCCCAGGGAACTGAACAGACAATAGATGCTCACATCCTAAAGCAGTTTACTTCTTTTTTTGACAAATGTGACCACAAAGAGTGTTCAGTGTTGCAGAAGTAACCACTCCTGCCTGCTCCTCAACAGGGCATTTGCACAACACAAAGAGGGGACCCCCTTCTGACATGCTTCAGAAAATGGGTTTGCTTAGGCAAAGGCAGCAAACCTACACCAACACTTCTCAGTCTGGGAGGACACCATCCTGTGATTTCCTCATAGAGATGGTCCTCAGAGTTTAATTCCTATAGTTTTTGATGAGTGTGCAAAGGCTGTGTGAAGAATTATGGTTTGGTTTGGAAATCTAAAACAGATTAAAAAGGAAAATTCTGAAGGAAAACTCAATAAAATGCTGTGGGCCAGAGTGCTCCCTTGCTGCTGGGCTTGGTGCAGTGGTAAGGCTGTCACTTTTGGCTCCCTAACACGTCCCCATGGTCTGCTCCAGCTTTCACCAGATGGCAGTGGTGCCTCAGGGACTATCCATCAGATGAGGTTAACAGCAGGATCTCCACCCTCCTCCTGGCACGCCTACCAAATGTGGAGCTTTGGGGAGCAAACCTTCTCTATCCTGTTCAAGACTCTCCCACTTATGGCATCTGTGGAAGAGTTTTATGGAAAATCTCTAAATTTATAGGAGTACCTGAACAATGAGAATAACACTTAAAAACAGGTGGTCCTGGCAGTTCCTGTAGCTACGTTTACAGACTTCTGTGAAACTCCATAGATCCCTTCTGTTGCTAAACTTAAAAGAATATTTTTCATAAACACAAGAACAAAGTCAGATGGAATCAGAACTCATAGATTTGGTTGTGCTACAAGCCTTGTATTTGAGCTAAGTCAACTAACCTTTCCATTTTTCAGTCTAAATGAATGAGCACAGTAATCCTCTTTCAAATAATATATGAAGGGTTTTAATTCAGTTGTCATCTGCAAAGTGCTCATGGTCATGAATACCATGGAAATATCTATCTGAATGTTTGCTTAGGTGTACAGTTCTGAAGCATAGGCAATATTTATATTCATGACTGTGGAAACACACCGAAGTTTCCAGCAGAAGATTTCCATCCACTTCTCCTCCCAGCCTTTCCATAGCTCCTGTCACACTCTACACTTATTCATAAACTCTTATTTATTTTGGTTACAATGATTGGCCTGTCATTTCTCCTACATAGAAAAGATATTTTCCTGGTTTGTTTCTCACTTTTCTCCATTGGTTAGAGTTTGGGACAGATTTTTTTAGAGCTATGGACAGATTTTTCAGGACATTTGGGGAAAACCTAGAGAAAACTAGCACTAGGTGCATGGATTCTGCCAGAAGTGAAAGAGTCCAGCTGGGACGTGCAGACCAGCTCAGTTGTCACAGAGAAGGATGTCTTGGGAAATGGTACCTCAAAAAAGCACAAAGGGACACACATTTTCCTAAGGAAATTGCCTCTCACCATCTAGTGGACCAAGAGATCAGGCAAGTGTCATACAAACCTGATCTGGTTAGAGAGTAATGATCTGTACACGAACATCTGTTGAGATACATGTGTGTATAACAATACACACAGAGGCTTTATGTGCACCCAGCAAAAGCACACATGATCCTCCACAAGAACCTTCTTTGAACTGCAGCCCTGGTAAATGCTGAGGCATTTCCATGCTTGCACAAAACAATTGTACTGTTAAGAGAAATGATGGCTCCGATGGCATTTCCAGCTCCTCTAAGTGGCAGAAGGTGGGCAGAGAATTGCCTGTGGTATGTGGGCTGAAACCTGGTACCACCTGAACCCTCCTGAGATGTGAGAAACAATGTATTCTCCTCTGTGATTGAAATATGTTTTGAGGCGCAGAAGTCTTGTCTATTACAGGGAGGCACAAAGAAAAAGGAAAAGCCTGGCCTGTAGTGGCCATGTTTTTATGATGAATTTATATTCTTTCAAGGCTGAGTTTTGAGCTGCAGCTCCATCCCCACCTCCCCACGACCCTGCAGCTGTGCAGATGTACAAGCTGTACTGCATGAGCAAGGAAGAGACACATTTTTAATAAGTTGTTCTGACATTTCTACGCTATGGCATTTGTATTTATTACAGCAGACCATCACTGTGCACATTGCAAATCAATACAGTGAATGTGAAGGCGTTCGTAGCACTCAGAGCCTTGTCCATTACTGTACTACCCAGTTGTTTACAGTGCAGTAATGAGGCACTTGTAGGCCTCACTCAAACATGGCTTTCATTCCCCAGCATGATCAAATGCCAACATGCTGTACAATGCTTCCTTTGTGGGTCAGGTACAGACTGATCGAGGCTCGGATAACACCACGGCAGTCAGCAGGGCTGTAGTTCACTCACATCATCAGGTAAAGATAAAACAAGTCAAAATCTCAGAACCACACAGTTTCCAGAGTAGGGGAACTTTTGGCTCTGATCCCTTTCTATCAGCAAGAAGAATTTTAAAGAGGAGAAAGGGAACACAAGGAGAAGGGGGCGTGGAGACAGGAAAAATATGCCATTTCAGCCATGCATTGGCAGCTTCCATACAAGTCACAAGCACAGCTCAAAACCTCATTTTACAGCTTCTTTGGCTGAAACAAAGCCTGAGCAACTGTCTGTATTTCATTTTCTAGTATTACAGACTGAGTCCGCACCAGACAAACTGTAGAGACACTCACTGGTTCTCTTTGCCATGTCCCTTGTCCCTTCACATGTCCTAGGTGTGGGCTGTTGAGTGTTCATTTAGCAAATATTCTGGAAATCTGTACCTCATCTCTATAGAAACAGGTAAATATTAAATTGAGACTGGATTATTATTATTATTATTATTATTAATAGTAATAATAATTACAATTTTTGTTGGTTTTACATCAGAAACATTAACCCTGTGAAAGGATTTGTTGACTACAAGCAGAATAATTTCATTCCATGTTTCCAGGAAGAAGAAGACACATTCTCAATACGACTTTTTGTTCTTTTCTCACCAGCAAGGCAAAGGGTCTGTAGCAGGTAAGAAGTTTGAGCAGCAACAATCTGGTGTTACAGTGGGGAACTCAAAGCCCAAAGGGCTGGTTTGCATGTAGACCAGAGAGATTTCCATGACATGCCATGAGCAGCACTGACTTACTTAAAACGGGGCTTTGTCCTTCTCTCAAGTGTCTTCAATGATCTTATTAAAAGTAAAAAATGAAATTCCTGGTAGGGAAAAAGAATAGATGAAATACAGGTATTTTGATTTCTCTCGTTTTGTCCCCAAAAGCTCATTTCCTTCTGGCAGTTACCAATTTCTTCAAAATCTCCCACCTATACTTTCTGTCTTCAAATCTCACATTTGTTCCTCTTTATCCTTTTCTAATTTTTTCCAGTTTTTCTTCTCTTTTTTCAGTTCTTTGCAGCCAAGGATTTCCCTTTCCACATCTCCCTTAGCTCAATTCTGTCACATCCAGCTGCTCCAGTGGCCCTTCCCTATTGGACACCTCTCTTCTCCCAGCCCTTGGTTATCCCCCTGCAGCAGCAGCAGGTTCATTATCCTGCTGTTCCTAACGCAGACCCACACTACCTGTTTGACAGCACCCAGCTCTGGCAGGGCCAGCTCAGATGGAGCAGCCCAGGCAGGCTGCACCAGTACTGCTCACAGATGTGGCTCAGGAAGCCACACTGATCTACCCAAGTGCAGAACAGGAATGGCTACACCTGGATCAGGGCTGTTCGAGGAGGGGCAGCAGCTGGAGCTGTGGAGTACTGGAAATATTGCTGTCTTGCAGAGGCTGCAGCTTCAGTGACAGCTTCCCCCAATGAATGACATGACTGTCCCCATGTCAGCTCTTTGTCCAAAACCAAAGTATTCCTCAGAAGTCAATAACTAGACAGCGTGCCCTGCCAAATTGTTATAGGATATTTACAAGGAATTGTTGCTTTGTCTGAAATTGCCCTGTTTACTTGTCTTAATGCTTTTCTGGATTTATTTGCTAATCTGAAAATTGTAGTAAATAATTTAATTTAGCTAGTTAAACAAGATGTGGGTTTGGAATCCCTTACACTTTTTAGACATGAACAATCCATAAAATTTACATTTTATTCAGCAGCTTCTAATGAGCTGATTGTAATTGGTGTCACAAGTGAAACTTATTTCCACTACTGCAAAAGCTGATTTCTGAGTGTGACGAGTTGGTGCATCAGATGGGATGCAGAAAATCTTCCAGCTGATGGGTTCCCCTGCCACATCTACCCTGACCTGGCAGAGCCACATCAGGAGAAGCATTACTGCTGTAGAGCTGTGCTACTCTGTTTCAGAAATCCACACTTCTCTAGTGTGTACAAATAACAAACTCCCTCGCTACTGCTCCAAAAATGTTTAACAGTAGTGGCTCCAGGGATGATTCACATTATTGAAATGTAATTAGTCCTACAAGAAGTGTAGGAACATTTACTAGTCTATTATATTAGCATAAAGAATAATTACAGTGCAGGGACTTATTTTTAACACAGTTTTAGAAGTACATATTTCACACTGTCAGCACAGGGAAAGGCAGGGAGAGGTGGTAAGCCCACAGACAAGTGTTTATTTGAGTCACGAGAAGAAGAAAATATCTAAGGTCTATGAGTAACCTGAAAAGGGGACAAATGTACTGAAGCGACTCAACAACGTGCTTATTCTAATCCTTATAAATATGCACCACATGTATCTTTTATAACTGTTATGTTTTGCAGTATTTAGGCAATAGTCAGTATTGGAGGCTTTGTCAGCTACGCTTCAGTGCATTCATAAAGGCACCTTCCGTTTAAAGAAAGAGGATTTCATAGTAATGGGCAAAATTGTAAGTGCTGTCAATGGATACATTTCATCTCATTGATTTACACTGTGCAGGATGATTGCCTGATCTGAATCACACGTGCTGGAGATGTGCTGCATTCGGTGCAAAACAACTGGAGCTCACAGAGGAGATGAACAGGCAAAATCTGCTGATTCTTGGTGTGGTGACTGTCTGTGGAACACTCACAGGGTTACACTGAGGTGATCTCAACACTGCAACAGTGAGGGGAAACTAGCAACTGGTGAATCTCCAGATGCTGTCTGAAATCTGTCTGGGGCCAAAATACACCTACTTAATTAGAGGGTGTTCAGTTTTGGTGCACAACATTGTTGAAAAGACGCCTTGGGCTGGGACAACCACTAACTACCGCTAAGCAGAGGGCATTTCAAGATGGAACATGCAGATTGGGATGGTTGGCACTGTTAGCTAAACAATACTAAAACCTGTGTTTGCTGGGGCTTGTTCTTGCTCAGGTTGGATGGTCTGTAAGGTGGGGGGACCCTGGGGTGGGTTATAGCCTGAACTACGTGAGCGAAGTTGTTGGTGCAGCTAGGGGGATGTTTTGCACAGAGAGATGAGTTTGGTGTGTCACACACCTTACCTGGACTCTGTTATGGCCTTAATGACAAGAGACAACACCCTGGCATACTCCACCTAAACCGTGTCAGCAGCAGGAAAACAAAGCACAGAGGTTTGGTTTGCTTTGCACTTCACAGCAGAGATCAGAGGCAAACACCACATCTGCTCTTCCAGCCAATAGGAAGAGTCCCCAAATTAGTCCCCAAAAAGTTACATATCTGTTCCTCTAATAGATGAAATAAAGGCATAATCTAGATATTATAAGTTTTTTTTTTTTCTTTCTCAAAGAGAGATTCGGTCTGTGAACTCAGGTGGAGTAAATGCACATCTCTTGTCCCAGACTACAAGGTAGGGTAAGCACAGAGTGACAATTTTTACCATTTGTAATAGCTTAAAATTTCAGTTTAGAGATGGGCAAATTATTTGATTTATGCACTTCACAACTTTCCTCAGATCAAAAGCATCATAACAATGGAACTCAAAATACTTTATACACAACTAAACCCTTTAGTGTGGAAAAGACTTGAAAAAGTTTCCTGGATTTAAAATATAGGCTATAAGCCCAGGCAGACAAAAGGTTAACTCAGAGCACAGCAGAACAGGACAAAGGAGCCTGAGCAAGGTCAGAGGAAGGTAAAACCTCTATGCAGCACAGCAGAGAACCATGCTGAGTTTGAGTCCCAGAGGCAATACAGATGCACCAGTGCACATGTTAATAAGCTTCATCTCAGCAAAAACTATTAACATGGGCACAGCCTCCTGCTGCACCAATTATTCAGCTTTGAGTGTTCGTTTAGTTTCTTCAAGGTGCTCCCCTGCAAACAACAGCCATGCCCTCTGCTCCCCTGCCCTACACAGCTCCTTTGCAAGCAAATAAATCTGTGTTATGTAAAATAAAATTTAAAAAAAGGATGTGGCTTAGTTGTGGCTGGGTCTAGCATCCAGTGTTTTCTTTGAGTTTTGACTGTTTGAGAAGGTCCCCTTGACACACTGAGGAGGATTTGGTGTGGATTGGGAATGTCTGCAGGAGCCTTGAAGCACAGAGCCCAGGCTGGCTGGAGCAGGGGCTGGCAGCAAGCAGAGACTGCTCACCCTGACTCCCACCCAGCCATACGAGGTCTGCCCTGGCTGGCATTGGGTTTCCTGTGTGTGCTGAGTGTCTTAGAACCAGGACCTGCCAGGAGAGGACACCTCTGGCATATCTGGCTGTGGCTGTCACTGGTCACTGCCTCAGGAATGAGTCTGCCCCAAAAACAGTTTGGCTGAACCGGCTATTTCAATGTGCCTCCCACGTTTCTGCCCTCTCTGTCACATCTTTGATGATGCCAGCCCAGGGATTTATTTTGAGATTCTGGAAGTCCCCACAGAGAGGGACGAATTCCAATGGAGAGGGTGCCCCATGGCCAAGCATGTTGTCTTGGGGTGTGACTGACCCTCTCCAAACCCAGACCGCTCCCCTGCTCCATGGAAGTCAAGAGAAGCCAAGAGACACAGCCAGGGAAGAAGATAAGTTCTGAAGCCAAAGAAAATAAAGCTTTAATCATAATTATAAGGTTATTTTATGATATCAAAAGAAATCATCGGGAACTTTTCAGTGCCTTTCTCTTCAAACCTATTTTAACTGAGTTAACTTCAGCTGAGTTTTCTGTGAAATATAAGGCTTGCTTGGGGGACAATTTTCTCCCCTTGATGTGTTTTTATGCTGGTGTGATTGATATATATACCAGCCTTAACTTCTTAACAGGGGTTTTGGCACAGTTCAGGGAGCAATTCTCCTGGTCCCACTCAACTTACATTTAAATGTAATAGCCACTACTAAGGGTTTTTTTCTTGCACAAAGGGCCAGATGCAGAAGCAGGTCTTAGATGTCTGAAATTAAATTTTGGTGCTGAAACTTAGATCCTCTTGAAGGTTTTGCAAAGCCTCTGAAGTTTTTGTATTGAGAGGTGTGGGAGCAGCAGGAACAGCAAATTGTTGCTGCTTTGGAAAGACAGGGGGGCTTAGGCAGCAGGTAAGTCCAGTAGTGACATTTCATCAAAAGATACTGTGAGCTAATCCTGTCTCTGCCACCATCCATTTCCTCCTGCCATAAACAGAAAAGCCTCTGTGCTTCAGAAGGGAAAACAAGCTGTTCAGCCCAGCTAGCCTCAGAAGGGCACACTGTGGCACTATGATCTGCATACAGACTGAACATGAAAAAAGAGGTGCAACTCTTCCTGTTGTGAGGCACTGTGACTGACATCCAGCTCACATCCTTGCCTAGATCTGCATGAGTGACCAGGACTCATAGGCCTGGACCATTTCCAGACTACTTGGTCTCAGTTGTGCTGCTCCTCTTGCCTTCCTTGGTCATTCTGGGTCCATCTATGTCCTCCAACCAGAATACAACAATTTCTTGTATATGTTGTTGGGACTCCTATTTTTTAATCCAACTGACTTCCTACCAGCACCTGCCCTTCTCTCCTGCAGGCTAAACATCATCACACATTTTTCCATACCTAATAAACTTGACCACAGCACTTCAGAGTCTTAAAAATTGTTGAATCCAATCCTTTCTCACTTCCTCCACAGTGTGGTGACTCACCATGGCTGGCAGCAGAGTCAGGCTGGAGACCTGTGTGTGCCATGAGTGAGTCCCACGTCTGTGCCACTCTGGCTTGGTAAACGAGTGGAGAAGCCTCCCTTCCTCTGGCTGGGCTGGGGATGGTGGAGTAAAAACCAGCTCCTGGAGGAATCTTTGGTCTGCCAGAACAACATGGAAACTGCTAGATAGTCAAAGGAGCAGTGAGGAGACAAGAAAAAAAATAGGAGAAAAGAAAGCTAGTCTAATAACTAGAGTACTAATAACCAGGGTACAGCATTCAGAGACCAGGTGCCAATTTCTACTCTCAGCTACCCAGTTTATCATGTCCTCAGGGAAGGCACTTTGGATCCCACCACCTGAAGGCCTTGGGCATTTCATGAGCCTTCACACCTCGTTTTCCCTTCTCTAGTGAATAATACCACTTTCTTACCCCTCAAGCAACTTGCAGGAATAAATACTTCACAGTTTGTCCAGACCACGGGTATGGGTTGATGCACACCAGCAAATATGCCCGGGCTCTTCATGTTTGAAAAGCCCACGTGCTGTGAATGTTGTATGGGCACTGGGTTTGTGGAGCCCAACTGGGCCTGGGGGGCTGTGCAGACACAGACAGTGTCTTTGGGGGAGCTGGTGCCATGGCAGGGGAGATTTACACCTTGGCTGCCTCCACACTAACGTCCTTGTACACACAAGTCCTCACTGTACCTGCAATGTTCGCTGCAGGGATGTGCTATTAATTCACCTCCCAGACTTCTGTGCAGTAATTTTTCCATGGAGACAAGCCCTGTGACAGACATGAGAATGGAAATGTAAGGCAGGGCAAAAATTAAGGCCAGCTGGAGCAACAGCATGGTGGGAAAGGAGAGTTGTGTACCACTTTTCCACTACCACTGCAGGATTAGCAAAGGTTCCTGTAGCCCCTTCAGTAGTCTCTGCTCCCTGTGCGTGAATATGCTGAGGAATCAAATCTTTTGAGAGGAACTTTCATGAGTCAGCGTAGACAGTGTGGTAAAAGATAGAAGGATTTGGTTTGTCCTGGCTTTTTAAGGCAGACCAAGATGAAATTCGCCACAGGATTGAGCAGATTGTGCTACTGGACTCTCACAGCAGCACAAGGCTGAAGGGAGAGAAATGAGGGCCTGTGAGGAGGAGATGCAGAGCCAAAGCAGGCCAGGAGAAATGAGTATTAGGCAAAAAGAGAAAGTAGGCATGCCTGTTGTGAGTGAGTGTGCAGCTGTGGAGAGGGGCATGTGCGAGACAGAAAGTAGATGAGGGACCTGCCAGTGGCAAGTGTGAAGATGAACACCCAGTAGTGACAATGATGTTTGGGGCAATCAATGATGCTTGATGCATGGAGGACGGGATGGATGTCATTATTCTACAAAACCGTACACAAGCAAAAACAAAGCCATCTTTTTTAAATGAAAATGAAAGAGAAATGACAGGCAAAAAGCAAAATATTTGTGAGATGATTTAAACAAAGAGAAGTAAATCCAAAGAATGTATTTTTTCCCAACCAATATGATGTACAGTATAGTTTACAAGAGAAGAAAGAAAAAAATCAATCTGTGGCAATATCTGATGTGCCTCTGTGTAATAAACTGTTCTGCAATTATATGAACAAGGTGGTGGTGGTGACGAGAGGTAAGGGATTTTTGTGTCTCGAAATGTGCTGGGTTTGTATCATCCTGTCACCAGTTGTTCAATATTGTGATACCGGACAATCTCCAGTGTTTTTCCCAGTAGGTCAGTGAACTTATTTTCTTATCAAGCCTTAAGGCAGGTGCAGACATGAGGAAGGCATTTGCCTTTGTTTTTCTCCTTCAGCCCAACCCAGCAGCTCCTTAGTATGCGTGGCCAGTGGTTCAACCACACAAGTTTCCTCCTCCCAGTATTTTCTTTATAAGGATTGTGGTGAAAAGCACAACAGGGAGAAGTTTCATCTCTCCCTGTAAATACGAATGAGAGGAGTGTCTAATACCTGTTATAAAAGATGGCATTTTAATTACCACCTGTGCTGCAGCAGGCACACACACATCTGCACCCATACACAGAAACACACTCATACACACCCCTCACTGCCCCTCTCCCCCCTCCCCAGGATGAGGAAGGTCTCCCTCTTCCTCCCCCAGTCCCTTCTTCACCTTTATGCAGCCCGGGGAACACGGGCTGATTGGAAAGGTCTCTTTCCTTGATAACAACAATTCAATGCACCTTGACATTTTAATAGCCTGCCGTCCTAGTGAACACAATCGAGCTGAGCAGTGAAGCAAAAATCATTAGGTAAGCAAGATAATCTAAACGAAAAATCAGCCTCAACTGGTTCCCACATCTGGGGCACATCTGGGCAGAGTCTACCCTTTCCTGCCTGCTTCTGAACAGAAATCCTCTCATGGGAAGGCTTGTCAGGGGAAAGAGGGGTGTCCACGGATTTATTGCCAGGGGAAATCCACCCCCTCCTGCCCCCTACCCCTCCCACCTGCAAACCCCTTCCCTCTGCTCAGCCCCTGCCTTTCCATAGGAGTGAGATGCTGACTTTGCAAGCCACTCGCTTTATGAATACGACCCTCAAAGGGAAGAAACCCTCTCACAAGCCCAGAACTATGTTATCATCGTTATTAAGGAGCTTAAAAAGGAGCTGGGAAGAGGAGACACCAGTGGAATTGCAGCCTGATTGTGATTGATGTGTTCCTATTAGCTCCTCACTGTTATCTCTCTGGATGGCAAGAACAGCCAGTGGCTTGTAACACAACAGATTACCTGAGTTTTCAGCCCCAGACGGATGTTTAAATAAAATATAGTCCCTTTTAGCGAGAAGCTCATTTTCTCTCCGAGGCTCCCAGACTATTTCATGTCAGCTGTGATTCGCTGTGACTCTCCTCAGTAAACATGTCTTATCATTAATAATTCTTTACAAGCACAATTTCATGGAGCCTTTTTGTATGCGCGCGCGGGGGGAGGAGGGGGCGTGCATGCGCAAATGTTGGTCTCAGCCTCATCTCGATACAGTTTGGGAACCCAAGGTGCTTCTCTTCAGAATTTCACCTGCCTTGCCAAAAATGATTGATTACCCCTAGCAGACTGGGTGTCCAGCTATACCCAACAAATGACTTTGGCCCCTAACAACAGGCCTTGGCCAGATAGAAATCAATATTTCACCATTAAAATCTATCAAAGAAGAGTTAAGGCACCATCTGTCCCTGCCGCCTTTCCATGGTGTGTGAACATTAAATCCGACACTTGTAGTACATGAGTAATCAATATATAGTAGTTCACAGATCATTTGTGGTCCCCTTTTAGCAGTGATGGATGCTTGGAATAGTTGTGATTCATTTTGTCACACCATTAAACAAGATTCTGTCCAGTTCCTTCCTGATTTCATTTAGAGGATCATTCTTCACAGTTCATAAGAGAGAAACGGTTTTACCAATCTGCTTCTATTTCAATAAGTCACTTTATAGAGATTTTGTGTCCTGCAGACTGTAAAAATTCTGGAGAGATAGTACAAACATACCTCTAAAACTATTCACTGCATGACATATGCATAAAGTGTGAAAAACTGAATGTAAATATGTTTACCTCTTTATCTACAAATATTGGTTTTAACCCTTCTCTTGACAGAGGGGACTTCAGGCAGAAGTGCTTGGAGACACATCCTTGCCTAGGGCAGATACAGCCAAGTTTGGGAATGGGCTGTAATTAAAAGCATGAATAAAACAACTGCAAACTCAGTGATAGAGCTACTGAAATTGAAATGGTGAGTTCTCAGTAAAATAAACACCTTTCTAATTGCCTCTGCAGATACGCACCCAGCTTTTTCTGAATTGTTCATTTTATATTGACAATAAATGTATAATTGCAAAGCATGTTTAAGTGGTTCCAAATAAATTGCCTTCTCTTTTTTTTTTTTTAACTTTTCTTATAATTGCCATTATTATGCAGACTTCTTCCTTTTTGGAGGAGGGGAGAGAATTACATATTAATGTTCCGTAGATTATTAATCTCGTAAAAGACCTGCTCTTTCAGTCTCCAAATCGTTCAATCAGATCCTCAGACGATGCTATAATTGGGCATCATGATGGGGCTTCTCACATTTAAACACTTTAGGAATTGGCCCTGTCTGGACTTCCCCTGGCTGCAGTAAGAGATCCAAATAATATAAGCAGCAGGCTTAGATGCAGAGATAAAATCAGAGGGAGCCCTGAGGATCTGTCAGAAGACATCTTCTAAAACCTGCATTGTGCTGCAGTTTTCCTAATTAAAGGACATAAATAGCAGTGATTCATGCAAGTATCAGTGCTAGCTTGTCCTCCGTGGAGTGCTTGATGCAGTAATTTTTAATCAGGTTGGTCATTTACAACCCATTCATTTTTAGGAATCCCTTTTGGTTGCTGGAGTGTGCTGAGTCACTAAACACAGGGCAGAGGAGGAGGAAGGTAAAAGCCTGTCCTCAGCCGGACCAGGTCCCACCAAAGCTTTCCTGGCCGTAGACCAGACCCCAGAGATGTTTAATGCAAGTGTTCCTGAGGAAGAACGTATTTGTTAGAGTGCAAACCACCTCAAAGTGTGTGGCTGTGTCCCAACAGTGTCGAGTGGCTCTGGGCAGATGGGAAGGGGCAGGAGGAGAAGGGAAGAGCCCTGTTCTCTTCATTGAGATGACCAGGAGAAGGAGACAGGGTAACCTGACGAGTTCATGCTCATATGAGTAAAGGAACCATTGTATTAGTGATAAAATGGTGCAGATGATTTGTGTTAGTAAGGCTGAGTCATTGGAGCAGAAATCCACAGTGAAGATGGAGGGTGCAGGAGGGGCCAGGCCTGGCTCTGTCACAGCTCCTGGGTGGCTGGCCAGCCTGCCTGAGGCACATAAAATGACTCCAGGCAGAAAATATTGCCCTGGCTACACGTGGGCTGGTGTCCCAGGAAAACTGCCCACGGTTCCTCACACATCAGAGCAAGGGCAGGAGCTGTGCCCAGGAGCCCGGCTCAAACACAGGCCTTGGCTGCAGCTGCACCTTGAACTTCTTCCTTCATCAGCTGCTAATTCCACAAACAGAGCTGTGCTCCTGGGAGGTTAAAATGCAGAGCATCATTGTTAAAAACAAGCTAGCTAAAAAACTAGGGCCAGAACTTCAGCACCAATCAAATATCTGCCTAGGTTTCAGTGAAGATGTTCTGAGCTGCACACATGGAAGGCCCTGTCCCTTATGCTTAGGATTACTGTATTTCAGAGAAAAGAAATGCCATAATAATTACTGACTGTTTTCCAGAAAAAAAACACATGGAATCCGTGTATGGAAGCAGTTCCTAAATTTAGCCATCTGCCTGGCATCCTGGAGCTGGAACTTGCTGAAGGTACTGAGGTCCTCCTGTTAGCACCGAGAAATTCCTCAGATTCAGTGCAGAAGGCATAGAAAGAAAAGAGATTTTAAAAAAGAAATGGAGTAAGAAACCTGAGTTATTACCAGTAAAGAGATTGCTCGGGGAAAAGAATCAAAAATGAAAACATGCATCACCTTTACTCTTCAAATGCTGTGCAGAGCACCCCTCTTTGGCTGAATCCCTAATAGTGTAAACAGATGCAGGTATTGATTTTTTTGCTAATAAACTGCATCGCTGTGATTCCCTTATTATAAATCTTTCCCTAAGCACAAAAGTGAGCAAAGGGAGGGGGGAAGGGGTTGTAGGGTAACAAGACTAATCAGGACTTCACCATCAAAGTAAATACATCCAATTAACAGCTATTAAAGAAGAATTTTATGGCACCGTGCACAGTGAAGGCCATTATATCCAGTGGAATTAATCTTAATTATTTGTACCTGTGTACATACATGCAAAGGAAAGCAACTCACATTAATCTACATTAAACTTAATACACAGTTGGTGTATTATCTCCTGAGTCAAAATTGACTGCTGGTTCTTGCATATGTATCTTTGGTGTTATTTTCAGTACATATGGGATGTCTAAGGGAACAATTTGCTCCATATAGAACAACCCAGCAGTTAATTTTTTTTTTTTTTGTGATTTCTAAAAACAAACAAACCCCCAAACCAAAACAAACCAAAAAAAAAGGTAAAAAACAAACAAACCCCAAAACCAAAACAAACCAAAAAAAAAGGTAAAAAACAACCAAACTCCAAAACCTAAACCTGATATAGGCAGATATTATAATCTCAGAAAGCTTTCTTGGAAATAAAAAATGAAAAAGAGACACACAAAAAAAGTCCAGAAGAGGCTGTATAGATTTATTATCCAGCTTAAGGGGAAACTGAACAAATATAAATCTGTGGCTTTCTGAGGTTTAAATAACGGCAATTACTACCCCCAAAATATTGCATTTCATGCACTGTGGACAACGTTGTTAAAACCACCCACGATATTTTGGGCTGCGGAGATTTTTTTCCAGGTTTTTACAGAAGCTGACAGTAAATTATGTTGGTTGTTTGTTCACTGGGTTTGCATTATTTGATAGGGCTGGCTGTGGAGGTCTGTGCTGCGGTAACAATAATGAATGGTGTACTTTTTGCTTTAAATCCCTGTCTAATGAATATAGACATAGGCAAACAGCTACTTAGGATTCCAAAATATAACTAACCACAAAGCAGAGCTCCAGCTGGTCTTCCCTCCTACAGCATTGTTCAAGGGCATTTTCCTTATCAAGAAATGTCTTTTGAGTCCCAAGAAGGAAAAAGAGAAGCTGGTATCCATTGTGCCCAGCAAAAGCACTTGGGATGTGGTGGTGATCTAGCACTGAACTGCTTAATAATCTTATAAAGGTTTACACTTAACGTGGGTTTTATCCAGTTCATAATAGGAAAAATCCTGACTGTGCAGAAGGCTGTAGGTGCCAGTTTGATGCTGTGTCTCTGGTCAGGATCCCCAGAGCAGATGTTGCCTACTTTAGCTAACACAGATCAGTGCCTTGTCCTATAAGCACTGCATTTTGATTATGTTTTTATATATGTTATTAACTTTCAGTAGCTATCAGGAGGTTAAAATCTCACAGAGCCACTCTACAAAATACTTCTCTTAGGGCTAATCATAACCAGCAGTAAGTAAAAGTCTTTCCATGCCAGCATTTGCAGCTGTGTCAAAATACGGATCAAAGTCCTATTATGCACTTCAGTTGTTATTAGCAAGAATTTTGGGTTAACAATTGTAACTTTGAACCTCTGGTAGTAAAACTGGTAGATTCATGAAGATTTAAAGAAAAGGCTTGATAATGTCTCATGTTATTTTCACACCTTCAGCAATGTTTAGTCTGCTCTTGAATGTTTTAGGAGCTGTTACATTTCACTCTATGCTACTTAAAAATTGATGCGTGTTTCTCAGCTATTTAACCATTATGGCTGAAGTGATTTCTGCTGCCCAGGCTGCTCCTGGGGCTTGCTGCAAGTTACACCTACACAGGATACCCAGTGCTCTTGAACTGCTGTGCAGTCTGGCATTTTAGCACAAAATCAAATTCTTATGTCGATCTTCATTTTTGCACTGTCAGGGAATATCAAAAGGGGTGGTGTCACTGCATTTGCTTTAATTCAGATGCTTACTGAGGTCTGAAGTGACCACCCTCTCCTCTGCTTGTACAGCAAACCTGAGGCTTTTCTCCCAAGCCCACATCACTGTCCTGTCTTTGCACATTAACCATAAATCCAGAGATTATGTTGCCTTTGGGTTCCTCCATCAGGATGACAATATAAGCACCACAAAGCAGAAAGTCTCCCAGCCCAGGGGCATCCAAGCAGCAAGGAAGCTAAATGGAGAAACTCCTGCAAAGGTGGGGAGTCCAGAAGATTAATGGGGACGGAAGGAAACTAACTTTAGAAGAAAAAATAGGAGAGTCACCTGCCAAAGACTGATGTTTTCAAAATGACCTCAGTGACACTTTTTGAGAGAATATTTGAAAATACACCATTTCCTACTGTAAAATGATAAGATCAGAGCCCT
Source organism: Prinia subflava (assembly GCF_021018805.1). Taxonomy (NCBI): domain Eukaryota; kingdom Metazoa; phylum Chordata; class Aves; order Passeriformes; family Cisticolidae; genus Prinia; species Prinia subflava. The sequence goes on from NC_086252.1 coordinate 30,784,076, forward strand.
GATGCTCTTCAGAGAAATTCTTCACTGGAACAACTTTGCAAGTTAAGACAATGCTGGTGGTAGTGAACTTTTAAAAAACCCAATAAGCTCCATGATGAAATGAAGGCTGAAGCAGAAGTACAAATACCATCATTAGCTACATTCCTGAGGTCTGTGAAGTACAACAGCAATGTCCTTTCATGCAAAAAGTTATTTGCAAGCCAAAAACCACCAAATAAGTGGGTGTGGATGCAGAAAAGGTTTGTATACAAAGCTGTGTCTTTGTGAGTAAAAAAAAAAAAATAAAACCCACAAATGGATGTTTCTGAAAATATCTCAATTCTGAAAGATTAGCCTCAGCAGAAGTGTCACTGCAGAAACCATCTGCATATTGAAGAGGTTGCCTAGCAAGGGTTTTTTTCCCTCATTATTATTTTCTACTTAGATTGCTAAGAAAAGATCTCTCAGGAGAAATAACAGCGGGATCTTAAAAATAGTTCTGAATCTGCCATTAAAAATTCAACACAGATATTGTCTAAGCCAATCCAGGCTGTTTTGAAGTCATCACATTAAATATGCTGAGATTCTCTGCTGAGCTTGGTTTTAAATCTAGCACCCACTAAAGTATTTCCCTGAATTAGATGGCCAAAGAGCAACCCTTGCTTGGGGAGCAGCTTGTGGGTTTGAGGGTACCTGGACATCAGGGCACAGAGAGCAGGCTGCTTCCTCCTAATGGAATAAAACAGGGTGAGGAATTTCTCTGAAACTAGGTGAGGAGATCCATAGGAGTTACCATCAGGACAAGGAATTGCACTCTAACACAGAAGGTACCATGAGAAACCCAGCAATAAAAATGAAAAGGGAGTGAACCAAAACCTTATGTCTTCTATGCTTCTCCCTTGTGCTGTTAAATTATTTCTATTCCTGCAGTGCCAAGTACAACCCACACTTGTTTGATCCTAGATCATCACACATGAAGAGTGGGATGTAGCACTCTTCTATGGTGCAGATGTTTATATTTATATTATTTACCAAAGCAAATATTATTTGGATATGTTTAGTGAGGATGAATGTAGCAAGCAGAAATCTGTGTTAAATTATGAATGTCTACATTTGGAGGAAAGGGAGTAAAATAATGACATTGCTTAAGAATTTTCATAATTCATCTTCATGTGGAGAATATAAGTGGGTAAAACCTCAGCCCAAGTGAATCTAGTGGAAAACTACTGGACTCTTTAAAATACCCAGCAGAAGCCATAATTTTAGGTGGATGGGAAACACTGTGAGGATTTATTGTGTCCTAAATTCTCCACCACTGCAGCCTCCGAGCACATCTCAAGGAATATGAGTCATTGTTTCTCTTGACCTTCCACTGAGGACAGCAGAGAATGCACCACAAAATGGTTTCTTTTGCCACCAGCTGTATTTTGAGGTGCAGGGGCTGCAGGTCCTGTCTGCTCCTCGAGAGGAAGGCAAGGTGGAGGTGTGCACACCCGGGAGGGCAGGGGATCACGCCTGTGATGTCTGTCTGCTCCCAGAGCAGCTGGCACTGTGAACACCCGTCCCTGCAAGGAGAGGGCCAGGAGGATGCCTGGAAATGAATTCCAGCATGCTGGAGGCGTGAGGTGGGCAGGCAGTGCCTCTGCCCCCAGCCCTGTGTGCACCCTGGTCTGGAGCCACCGCACGCTTCAAAGCCTCGGACCTGTTCAAGAACGTCAACGAGTGCGTACAGCCCTTTGTGGTCCCACACAAAAATTCAGCTTCCATCAGTGCTGGTGATCTTGCCAGTGCAACAATACCAACCACCACATGCCAAAACAATAAAATTGCTGTTTCCATGAGCAGCCCGATGTAATTTGAACTCTTCAGTTCTTTCCAGTTATTTACAAGCATTGTATGTCACAAACAGACCACCTCTTTTGCAATGTTCTTTAGGAAAGCTGTGTATTATATTGGCATAATAGTCTTCTTCAGGGAGAGCATTTTGTTTTAATAAAATGTGTGCCACCATATTTAATCAATCAGATTGATTGACACAAGCACTAGCTGTGTCTCCCAGCAGATGCTGCTGCTACCTCATTCTTATTCCAGTTTCATTTCTCAATCAAATCCATGTGTAAAAAACATAATGTGCTGCCAACATAATGTAATAAAACTTCAACTGAAATGCACACCACCACGACTGAAACTGATAAGTCAAAGTATGGGGAAAGTTAACTTTAGCAAAATCATTTTTGACATGAAAATATTAAAGTTTTACAGTTCAGATATGCCTTGGCTAACCCTAACATAAATGCAAAAGTTTCTTGGGTGTTTAAAAAAAAAAAAACAACTATAGAAAGAAATTCTTCTAGAAGTTACTGAGCTTTAAGCTGGCTCCCAGCATTTCCTAATCTTCACAGTTGGCTGGTGTCATTCCAGTTCGATTTAGGCTGGCCAGGTGAGATGAATTGTAACTTTTACCTGGACAGCTCAGGTGCCTGTGTTAGGTGAACACTGGGTAATGGTGACGCAGGGCTCTGTGCCAGAGGCTGAACCAGCAGGTTTGGAAGGCAAAGATTCCTACAAGTACAGTGGAAACCGTGATTGGTGGATGTCACACTCAGCATGAAACTACTCTGAACTCTTTCAAAGTTCACCTTAAATAATCTCCACACCCCACACTACCCACAGGATATGTGTGGGACACAGAGCACATTTCCTGGGAATTTGCCTTTCCTGTACTTATTGGAGACCCCTCTTGATACAGGGTGTCCCTCATACACCTGAGGAGGTGACACCCCAAATCCCAAGGTCAAGCTTCATAGCAGTCCCCAAAGCCAGATGGGAACTAAAGCTAAGCATCTGATTGCTTGACAGATTTTATACTATGTGCATGATGTTTTCATGTGTAATTACTGAAGGAGGTATGAAAAGAGCTCCAGAACTGTTTTCTAAGGCCCCACAATAAATGACTTCCCCTTCACTTATTTTATATTTCTCCCAGGGATTATCTGATGGGAAAAACATGCCATGAATTCACATGGCACCAATTTCCATCCCTCTGTTAAAAGGGAGAACAAAGGTTTTAATCTGAAAAGATACCTGATGTTTCAGAACACCTTTTTTCCTTCACCACTAATTTTCAAATTAAAAAGTTTCATTAGCTGCAGTCCTGCTGGACAGTGCTTTGGGCTCACACAGAGAAGGAGAGAGTGGGAAATTTTAGTCTGCAAGGAACCTGCCACAGCTGAAAGTTTTTCAGCCTCTTCTTTCAGCAAAATGCCCAAATGGTAACTATGTAAATAAAAAATACACTTGAAAAAATGGCAAGGCTGACATATTATCAGCCTGTCCATTTTTATCTCCAGTGAAATCCAGCAGTGCTGAAGTTGCTGTCCCACCACTGCCATCCCCCTCCTCCTGTGCCTTCCCAGCGAGGAGCCAGGGAAGGCACAAAACCAAACCTGCCAAAACCAGCAAAGACACTTGGGCAGCCTGAAACTGATTCCAAAAAAGAGCCAAGGAAATGATTCAGCCTTTGGAAAAACCTGCTTCACAGTGCAAAATCAGCCTATGTAATTCAGTAAAAGGAAAATTCAGCAATAGTTTTGTTATCATCTACACATAATATCAGGAGAGGTAATTCTGACAGCAGAGGGCTCTTTAAGCCAACAGGCTGAGGAACAGAGGGATCTGGTAGCTGCAAGCTCAAGCTAAACACATTTGGACTGAAAATAAGCTGAATTTCATTACTGATAGAAAAAACTCATCCCTAGGACTTCCTTGCTTGAGAAATGAGTTGGATTCCACAGCAGCCGGAACTGTAGTTCCAGTTGGATTGTAAATATAATTTTAATTTAAATTAGATGTATTTTTTTAGAGAAATAAACTAGTCTAAAATTGCATTTGTTATTATGACAAGCTATAGTAAAACCTAGTCTTATTGTTATCTTGGAGTAATTCAGATACATAAAATAACACACTGCATCAATGAGATAAAAGTGGCTTAAATTACATAGCCGTTGCTTTTTAGCATGTAGTCTGAGGAAGAAAACTGAACTCCTTGGAAGAGCCCAGACTGCAAAAATACTGCCTGCATTTTTGTTTTTAAGTTTAAAAGTCCTCAAAAGTTCCCAGGCCATTTCAGGATTGAGACCCCATTGGAAGGTATCAGAAATGTCACTTTGTTCCCTCAAGAAATACATGCCCTCTCCTTTTGATGGAGCATCCTGTGCTGAAGGGATTTTCCCCATGGACAGGTCACAACTTGCTGCCTCTGAGAGCTCAGGCACTGGCTCTGCAGCCTTGAAGTGTCCAATGTTCAAAATCTCATCCCTGTTCACCAAATCCAGGTAGATATTTCCACCAGAAAAACAAAGAAAACTGCCCATTTTGTGAACAAAACACAGTGGAGCAGGTGACATATTGCATATTTGAGGAAACGCAGAGCCAGACAAAGCCAGAGCTGAGCTTTCTTGGAGATGGTACAGTGAAAACACCCCATGTGGAAAAAAAGGAGAAACCTCTCCAGGAAGTTTTCCTCAGCACTGCTGAAAGGAGTGTTGTGCCTCCGTATCACAAAGTGCAGTGGCTGTGGCAGGGTTTTTCATGGCATCCCGCTTGTGCCTCAAGCAGAATCTGGCTCAGTGTGGCTTCAGGAGACAGAACTGATGGCCAGGATCCAGGGAAATATGGCTCTGTTAAAATATGGATGAGAAGGAAAACAGCAGCATGATTTTTAACCCTAAAATATTTTGCCTAATTTTCATCCACATCTGTACTAGGATTCCTTCTGGCAGAGCCCTAGCAATATCCTTCCAGGTTATAACATTCCATGTTATTCCACATATTACCCATGGAGCTCAACTAGATCCAGACCCATTTACTGCCATTTTCTGATTAGCAAAACAGCCACACAGAATCTGGGCATGTTGTTTCTCCTAAAAGTGGCAATTTGCACTGGAGATCACAAAGCCATGCCCCTCTGTTCCCGAATTACCCCTCCCAGAAGCTCTTGGAATGAGGCTCAGTTTGCCAACTATGTGTATGTGGAGGAATTAAACCCAGAGGTGAAGATCAGCAGCTGAACCATCGGTCTCTGGTGCCAGTGGGATTCTCTGGGCAGCTGAGGCACGGCTGTGGGGCTGGCAGGGGGGATGGCTGGTGTGAGATCTGCAGAGGAGGGCAGGGCTGGCCATGCAGTGTGACACACGGGAGTCAATCAGCTGAATCCCCTCCAAGGGGACTGAAACCCTCCTGAGCTCCTCTCCAGCACAATTCACAGAGCGTGAGGCTGCTCTGCTGCAGCCTTCAGGAGCTGGGCATGGGCCCTGCTCACAGCTCAGAGCCCTCATTTGCCCCAAAGTGTCTTCGGTGCTGACAGACCCTCAAAAGAGGGAGAGGCTCCCTTTGAGGAGGGACAGACAGTGCTTGTCTGAGCTGACACCCTGCAGGCTCTGCCACCTCCACACAAGCACGTCTGTTTGACTAATACCTTTTCATGAAGGTCTCTGTGACCTTTTCTGGGTTTTGTTTAACACACAGTTCAAGCTTGTCAAAGGCCTGATCACTGAAGTGTATTTTTGTGTGTACCTTTGGCTCTGAACACTCGAGCCCATGCATTTCAGTCTTCCACCATTCATACTTGTTGCTTCCTGATCTTTCTATGTGCATATTTTTAATTAAGTTTCCCTTTTCCCTTACCTCACAACATAAATTCTTGGTATAAGTAGGTGGAACAGAGCTCCTTCCTTCCACAACATTTCAGCCCCAATGCAGAGTGTGCTGCCACTGGGTCACGTTTTCTAGTGGAAGTGAGGAGATGTGCACAGGGAGAGAGGATCTGTGCTCCGGCCGCCTGCGGTCAAGGTGGGGAGGACACATTCTCCTGCCTCCTGCTCCCTCTGGCTGCCTTTCCCTGCCATTCCCATTTCCTGCACAAGGCCAGGAGTGTCAATTCCTTCTCCCCAAGAGCCCGTGAGCTGTGATCCCATGATTTGACTCTGGATGAGAGAGAGAACACAAATGAGGCCCAGCAGCAGGTGATGAGGGCCGAGGAAATGGTGCCACTGCTGCTCCTGTCCCCGTGGGCAGCCAGCACCGCGATCCCCTGGCAGCTGCCTCAGCTACAAGGTTCCTGCCTTCCATTGGGTTTGGCTGCCCTCCAGGATTCCCCCCAGGAATGCAGCTGGAAGGAGGGGAACTGCAGTTTTTAACACTTCATATTTCAGCCCCAATGGAGCGAAGCTTCAGCGGAGCAGAAGCGTGGAGGGAGGCTGAGCACCGCTGTAAGCCAAGGGCTCCTCCTCACCCAACACCGCCGCACGCCACGAGCCCAACGCCAGCGTTGAGAAGGGAAAAGAAACAGCACAGCTGTGTGAGGGGACCTGTTGCAAAGCCTGGAAAAAATATTTCATCACACACTCTCCTCTGGTATGTGCCAGAGGAGACCAAAAAAATCTGGACATTAATGTTTTGGAAAGTTTCGAAAGTTTAAATTAATACAAATACCCTCACATTTTGGAAAATTTTCAATTCCTATTCAGCCTGATTCCATCTCTAATCCATTTGTTACTGCATAGACATTAAATGTCCTGTCCTGCTCAATGCTGGGCTCCCTCTTTGGCACACTGGGTTCGCAGCAGGATTGCAGTGCTTTCCACCCACGCTGTTCACCTGGAATTTGGCTAGGAGGTTATTTACAGCCCTTCCCCTCAAACGAGGCAGGGGGACAGTTGCCAGCTGTGCTGGTGGCTTTTGTGATGAGCAAACTGAATACTCTGAATTTGGCTGGAAATGTATAATTCATTGCACTTAAAAAAATGAACGTATCAGATGTGAGGCTCCTGTTAAGTGCCCTGCTGCTTGGCTCGGGTTTCTCCTCATCTGTGTGAAGAAGCTGCTGCACAGCCCAGAATTATGGAGGAGCTGGGACAACAGCTGTGCTGCAGTCATCCTGTTGGAAAATTACTGGATTTGAGGCTAGTTTTACAAAGACTTTGGCAAGGTACAGAGAGGAAGAAACTTCAGGATATGTGGCCAACCCTGGGAATGTCCCACCGAGGAGAAGCTCTCCAGATTTGGGTGCCGATGTTGAAATAAGATGATGTCATGCCAATTTACTCTTTCCCAAATAACTCAAAGAACAGTTGAGTAATACCAGGAGAGGTCAGGGAAGAGGACACAAGACTGGAGTATCCTCATCCCTGCCCATGCGTGGATGCGCAGCCATCTTATACTGAAGATTTTTTGCACAAAATACTGTTTTCTCTCATTCAAGGCATCCTTCCTGATGCTTTTCTTGCTTCATCAGTCGGTATGGCTCATCATTCATACTGGCAGCCTGTTTAGGATTTACGTATCCAGAAGAATGGAAGTGCAACAGGGCCATGATTTGGGTAAAATTATCTGTGCTAAGATGGCATCAACCAAGAGTTTTCCCATCTAGGATGGGAGAATATTTTGGCCTCTGTAACAAGTATGAGAACTTCCTTGCCACAACATTACAATCTCTACAATAACCCAAGTGATTTGATTTCTTTGCTCCACAAAAGAAACCATATGGACTGGGACTTGATGAGAGCCATTCAAAGGACTGCTGTTATCCCAAAATTTGAATAACATCTCCTGGAGAAAGTGAGGCAGAAGGATCAATGCTTAATCAAATCCAGGCTTTCATTTGCTTGGACTAACAGCTAAGGAAACCGGTTTAATTTCTTCTGTGAGAAAAGTGAGATAAATGATGTGTGTATGTGTCTCGGGTAAAATATTTGATCACTTACCTTCTTAGTCATCACTGGTCTTTAATCGCACATTATGTAACATTACACCCAACACAGATTACATCGGGGGGAAAAAATCACAACCATGCAGCCTGCAGAAACTGGAAAGTAATTTGTCTCCAGGAGGAAGGATGCTCTTTTCTGCACACTCCGTGTACAGCCCCATTTATCATCCGGGAGCGGAACCGCGCTCAGCTGAAGTCACATCAGACCAACCCTCCTCTCCGAGGCGCCTGTCCCACGAGCAGCCAGACCCTACAACTTATCCAGGGCAAAGGCCTCTGAAGCAATGCCGAATCAGTCAGCACAAACAGGTTTATAAGACCTTTTAAACTCTTGGGCTCTGCTGTAGTGAAGTACAGCCTTTTCCAGGCTACCTCTGACAATGCTAGAGACCCGCTGCACTTGCAGATTGAAGACAGATCTATTTGGTAATAAAAAAAGAAAAAAAAAAGCCTCCCAGAGCCAAACCCTCCAAACAACTTACTTCCTATTGAAGAAACTTCTCTGAGCCTATGAAACCTAACTACCCTTTGGCATGTCTTCCCAAACACAGCGTGCAAAAGTAGTAATATTTTATGTTTTGATTGCAGGACATTGTGGGCTGCTGCCATCTGCTATGAAAGGGACATTCTGCTCCCTGAACATCCTGGTTGTAATTTGCACAATATTTGAGTTTCTGAGAGATACCAGGAGCTCCAATACACTGTGGATACCCATCAGCACTAACAGCACTTAAAAAATGGGAGAGGCGACTTGAGGGTGACAGCACATTTTGGCACCTTGGAATTTTTCCCCAGGCAGTGGAAAATATTCCAGCATGCACTAAACATGCAAGGAACTTTCCCCAAAGCACATGCAGCCCCCACGGCAGAGTGAAAACATGAAGGAGTGCCTCATGCTATAACATCATCTCCCTTTTCCGGAGTTACAGTTGGGTTCAATTTTCTATTATTGCAGATCTTTGGGGTGGGACTTTTTTGAAGGGCTCAGCCTTGGCCCAAACCCTCTCCCGTTGGAAAACAATGAGCCCCCCAACCCCCTTGCTGCTTTAATGGCAGAGGAGCGCAGCCAGCACAGAGTGCTTGGGGAAATTCCTCTCCTCCACCCGCTCCCGCACAATGGGTCAAATGTTTCATCCCTGCGTGAGGCCTGAATAAACAGGCATTGAACAAGGAATCGCCCTGGGGAGGCGCGGCCGCAGCCCCTCTGCATTAACCATTGCAGCTCACGGGTTCAGGGAGGGATCCTTGCCTGGAATGCTCCTGGGAGCCTGATCCTTCCCTGGAATGCTCCTGGGAGCCTGATCCTTCCCTGGAATGCTCCTGGGAGCCTGTGCCCCCCGAGCTGCGTGTTTGACTGATGCCTCTGAAGCCCTGCGAGGGGTGGCTGACAGGGCCAGGCTGGCTGTGATGTGGTTTGTACTTCCATATCCTCCCGCAGGTAACAAAGATGGTAATTTCTGACCTTGAGGGCTATTTGCCACAGTTCCCTGGTGGCAAATTTTGATGCAAATTCATATTTTTGAAAATTGACCCAGTTCATTTATTAATGAAAGAATAGCGTGCCCATAAACCATTATGTAGGACCCGCAAAAGGAGAAGAGTAATTTATTTTTGAAGTGTTTGACCAAACCGTGCCCACCACTCAAAGACAAACCACACCTGGGGACATTGCCATGCCACACCCTGGCACATTTCTTGACAAACCCTGACTGGCAGCTCAGCGTCACCCAGGCAGCAAAAACAACCTGTGCTGAAAGACCTGCAAAGTTCACCCACATTCTTCCCCTTGGGACTATGGATTACGGTACAGGAAGGAATTATGGATGGAAATGTACAGTCCCACAGTGGATGGGAGCTTCTTCACCCATGGACTACCTTGCAGGAGGAGGTGGCATGAGGACTAAATGTGGGCTCAACAATCTTGAGCCTGTGCCTTACCTGGGCTATTTCTGGTATGGTTCATCAGTGCTTTTGCCCTAAATCTGAGGGTATGTTTCTATAGGCCAAAAGGAATAAATAGTTTTTTGTTCTGCATTAGGTAAAATGGCACCGTAAACGAGCTCTCAGTTTATATTATTTGAGGATCTGTCCCAACATCTTTAATGGCCAGAGAGCTGAGCATTTCCTATGACCCTTCTGCTGATGGCTACAGCAAAGGCATAAAGCACTTTCTCAGGCAGCCCTGTGCATAGTGTGCTCATTTGAGGGGTAAATAAAGAAGACATCATGGCTGGATGTGCGTTCTCTGCAGGCAATCAGTGCACAGCATACACTTTTGATGAGGTTAGATAACAAGCCTCACATGGAGAGAGGAGCACCATGCACACACAACCTTCTGAATGTATGTCAGCAATAAAATGATGACTACAAAGGCAAGCAGTAGCTGCCCACTGTAGGATGTCTCATCGAGTTCAAGTTCAGCTGTGCAATACAAGCCCAACTCTGTGTAGTTTGATAAAAAGCTACCCTAAAACAACAACAAACCCCCTATACACTGCTCTGAAGGATTAGCACAAGGATATATCTTTGTTCACTGAGCCCTTTTTAATCTCGAAAAAGGAATTTCTTACATCAAAAATAGAGAATTCTTTCATGTCACTGTCAGCTCCGTAGCCCACCTAACATTGCATTATTACCACTGACAGAAAGACAGGTGTTAACAGCTGGAGAGAAAACAAATGTAGAGCTCTGTGGCAAAATTTGAGGAGAAACAGATGTGTGAGCAACGCTGCCTTTGATATTTATTTTAATGGTGCTTCTCAAACGTGTTCAATATTTATGCAGCCATAGGCTCAGCTTTCACTGGCACACGAGAGCCCTCGTGGTGCATTATTCACCTCTGCCACCACCTCTTCTTTTCTCTTCCTCCCTTCCAGCCGTCATAAAAAACCAGCATTCACAAATCTCCCAGGAAAAGCTGGCTTATTCCTCCTCCCCTCCCCCAGTATGAAATGGATAGAGTTTTTTAGCAGTGGGAGTTCAGTGTGATTAGTATGCTAATACGGCAGAGAGAAAAGGAAATGGAGATGAGAGATACGGTCCTTTAGCGAAGAAAAGCAGGAACAACTGAAAGGAGGATCTCTGCTAATCAATTAACCTACAATGGACCTAATGCCACAAGAAGCTATTGTGCATAAAGGGACAGAATTCTCGGTGACAGATGGCACTTGGGCTCATGATATTACAGGGCTGCTGCTCGAGAGCTTGTTTACCTCCCATACAGGGGTAAGCAATAAAGCAATAAAATTGCTTATTTATTTTAAAGAGAGAAATTGAAATGCTTATTTACCAAATCAATCAAGGTTTACTAAGGCAGAACAGCCACAATCCTCATGGCCCTAAAATGCTGGATACTTCACTGATTTCAAATAGCAATTATCTATTGCAGTTTCTTGAACCCGCTCTGACTGCAAAGAGACGTTTAATTTGCAAATTTTGATGAAAATTGTCATTTTTTTAATTGCCTATTGCACCGATTTGAATTTTAAAACAAACTATTAACTAGAAACTCATTTTTAGTTGCCTTGGGCAAGCCCAGAAAAATATTTGTCAAGACCCAAGCCTGTCTGCTTAGCATTTGAGTTGAGAAATGCACAACTGCCTTCAAGTCAACATTAGCTGTGACAGAAGCAAGACTATTATTTAACAGTAGCTGAAAATGTCAAAAACAAGCGGCATTTGGCATTTTGACAAGACGGCGCTGAAAAGAAACTATTTTTTTTCCTGAACACTCAGATAACTGTAAATCAAAACTGTACAATTACCACTTGGCTCAGAGTATTGCTTTTGTGGGTTTCTTTGAACCAGTGGGGAGAAGAAGAGCAGACAGGTCTCCAGCTTCTGCTTGCAGCCACCTCCAAGGGCCCACCACGGCCCAGACCCTCCATACTTCAAAAAAACCCACGTTCTGCTCCCAGGAATGGAGGAGGCATCATCCAACAACTCATGTCAGACCTCAGGCACATCAAGATGATGAAGATATCCCAAAAGCTAAGGATATACGTAAGTGCTCCAAGGTATATGTTTTAGGTGTTAACTGTCTGCCAGAATAAATTCAGACTTCTTCTTTTTCAGGTTTTTTTTTTTTTTTTTAAGTAGGTGGTTTGCCTGGGCATGAATCAGGTTTTTTTTACATTACAAATCACAACAAAGGGTCAGCTGAATTAATTAAAAATAAATGTATTGAAGAGAAGCTTGATACTGAAGAAGTGCGGGAAAATTATTATCTAGACCACTTTGTTCTCACAGCAAGATTAAGTTGGAAGTTACTGTTTTAATCAATGACAAGATGCCACAGTGCTTATGGTAAACAATATTGTGAACCATCTCAGGGAAACAATGACATGGTGATAAGATACTGCCTTCAAGAGCATTAGATATGAGAATGAACAGTCCTTAATAATTTAAGAGATGCCAAAGTGATGAACATATGTTCATCTTCATTGCACACACCAGATACTGCCCACCATTTATCTGGACTCAGGTAGAACAATTTTTCTAGCAAGGTTTCCCACCCATGAAGTCCCTTTAACATCAGTCAGCATTAGGTAGGGTATCAAATCCCATGAAGATTTGTCTTTGAAATTTTGATTTGAAATCCCATCCTGCACCTCAGAGCAGCTGTGCAAGGGAGACACCAGCAGTGTGTTCCACAGACCCTTCCAAGGTCCCATCCCTTCATCTGCCCTGCAGCAGCTCCATGACCAAACTCACCACATCCCTCTGGGCTTCATTAGTTACTGTGACCTTGGAAATCACAAACTATCAGGGTCTGACAGTTCACAAAAGTGAAAGTATTCCACGAAAAGCTGATTCAGGTGGTGCCAGAAACACACTGTCCCCACAGCTTTGAAACTTCCCTGAAAGTTTGGGGGGTTCTGCTAGCAACTGGGTCCCTTTCCCTTGCAGAGCACCTCTGGTGTCCTGCTTGGAGGGCAGGAGGAGGAAACACCACAGACAAGAAGAGGCCAACCCTGTGCACTGACCTTGCACTGATGGGGGAACAACTCCAGCTTCAGGAATTTAATTTTATTGCCCAGGAACAGAGTCAGGGACCACATTTGCCAAGCCACAGGCTGTGAGAGCAACACAGCAATCCTCATTTACCTGTTAGCTGATCCAGAGTGGTGAAACCCAGTGGGTTTCATATTCCACAACACACTACGAATCCAGGGACTTGGTGGGCAAAAATGCATCCTGAATGGGTGGGTCTGAAACATCACCTCTCTCTCTCACCTTCAGGTTTACTCTCACCGAGGCTAAGGGTTGAATGCAAAAGTAACCTGTCATATCTCTCTTTGTCTTTTGGTACTTAAAGGTGATTCTCCCCTGTAAATTTACATTAAAAAAAAAAACCAAACAAAAAGCCCGTGTGTGTACTGTACAAATACTGCTGGTATTTGTCTGAGCTGGGCATTTTGACCTGACATCTAAACTGAATTCCCTTTTGTATCCAGCCAGCTTATCAAGTGACCCCCCATCCTGCTGCTCTTCCCTGTCCCAAAGTTCATCCCCTGGACCAGCGCAATGATCAAAGTCTGCAAAACCAACCTGGAAAAACTCACATTTCCAGGAACAAGTACATAATTTCCTTTCTACCAGCTTCACTACTTCTTAACACTGCATCTCTACACTTATTACCTACATACATGTCTAATGCTTCTTACACCACCTATCCCCACAGTGGACACATCATCTCATCGATTCACATTCTTAAACCATCAGTCCTCAGATCTTTCAATTCATCTTCAAGCCACTCCTCCAGCACCATTTTTGCTTTATAGACTGATTTGTGGAATCTGGTTGGTAAGAGGACTCTGAAACCACACAAAGCAGTATTATTTCTCTCTCCCCAGTTTAATCAGAGCAGGCACAGGTCCAACACAAAGCTTCAGTTGAATTTTCTACAAGCAAAATACTGGACCAAAACAAAAAAAAAAAAAAAAAAACCAAACCATGATTGTGGCAAGCATCTATGACAACAAGCTCATCAGCAGCCAACATTTTGTATGTGCATCATTATTAATCTGCTCTGCCAGATCTGATTCTCCTGAAGAGCTGATATCCCATATAAAAAGCACACACTGCAAATCACAGAGGATGATGACAGTTTTCATCAGTGCTGAAAGAGAGGAGGGAAAGGCAGAATCTGCAGTGTGCTGCTCTTATATGTTGCACAATGTAGGAATATTTTTGACCTGTACCAGATGAGAAAAGAAGTAAGGTCTAAACAATTTTATCCCTTTCAAACACAGTGGGCCAAATTCCCAACTAGCATGAAATACTGCATATCCACTGAAATCCATGGAGTCATGCCAGTCTGGCTGAGAACTTGGCCTTGCATGTCAGTTCATTCAGCAGCGATTGCACTTGACGTGCAGCTCAGAACAAGCATTTGTTTTTAAAAAGAAACAGTGGAGTCTTTCAGTGCTATCCCAGCCTATACATAGTCCTGGCTCCAAGTGCAGGATTAGCTGTCCTTAGCTCCTATGCATTTGTGCAAAGGAAGAGTAAGGAGGAGGAAGAAAGCACATTCTTCTCTCTCTGGCACACTGATGGCATGTCTCACCACTCGAGACAAGAAATGACATTCTGCAGAGCAGGGCAACTTTGCTCATTGTTGGAACCTGTAACTAACACATGCCCTTGATGTCCTTACAGGCACTGGGCATCCTTTCACCCACCTGAACACCGTGGAGTCACATCCCTCACTTTACCTCAACATCACCAACGAGTGCCCTGGGCCAGACCAGCAGTTTCTCACAGAGCTCAAGTGGAACATGTCAATCTAGGCAAGAAGCTGCTAAAGCTGTATTCCCATGAAAATTCTCTGGTGGCAGAGCTAGGCTTACCCCAGGCATCCCTAGTCACTGAGGGAACAACAACTGGCACAGCTGGGAGAGAGAAAAACAGACGAGCCAAAACATGTTCTGGTGATCACTGCCAATGAGGTGATGTCTTTGGAGAGCAGCTGAGACCAGAACAAGTCGATACAGATGTATTTGTATTGACTTGTTTTGGTCTCCCCTTACCCTTGTTTTGAAACCCAGGGTACAATCAGAACGATCACTTACTCTCCTTGTCCTGCTTGCAACAGTATGGAAAATGCTGGAGGCTCTCCTTGTGTAATCTCTATATGGTAAATTAAGGTGCAACCCTGTTCCCCACAGTTTTCCTTCTACTGCATTTTCCCCCAATAATTGCATGAGAGAAATCTTGCTTTGAAGTTTGATTACCAAAACTATTAAACAGCTAAATGTTGGTTACAAGACATACACTAAACTAATCAGAGAACAAAAACAGTAGAACTACATCATGAATTCAGACAGCAACATATTTATAAGTAGAGATTTTTCCTTCAATGAATATTTTGCCATACTTGCTTCAAAGGCGCAATTTCAGAATTTCTCTCAACAAAGTCATAAAAAGCAGATTTCATGGCTACACTTGTGGACCTTGCCACTGAAAATGCTCTGCAATGTGTGCACATATCCCTGCAGAACTACAGTGCAACAGGTCAGCTCCTGCAGGGATGTTTGACAAAGACAAGGCAGAATTGCTGCCTGTTCAGCAAGTGAATCCTATGAACCTCAGTCTGGAAATGCCGTGGGTTGTGCATCTGACACAGATATACGGGGCACACTGGACACAGAGCACTCAACCAGCTTGGCCTGAGGAAAATTACTAGCTGCCCATCCACTTTACATTCCTTTTTGTTTCCTATCTGCTACAGTGCTGGACAGGCTAACAAAATGTGGATGTGCAACAGGAACTACTGAACTTCTGTGCCTCAGAACCAAAGAACTAGAAAGGAAAAACTCAACAAAATGCCAAACTACATTTCAACATGGATTTCAGCCCTGAGCAGATCAGGAAACAACCCCTACTTCTGCCCCAGCACAGGTTTTAAACATGCAAAGCGCAAACTCTCAGTTGTGCTGAAATGTCCAGGGATGAAGTTTATCCTTTAATTTGAGGCTTTGTCATTTGACCAGGGAGGAGGTAATCAGGACAAGGCTCTGGACCACGCTGCTCAAAACATGACAACAGACACACCAAAAAATCCAATCTGGCTGCCTGAAGCAATTAGAGGAGTGTTTACTATTTCATGACAGTTAACATGTTGGACTGACCTTTCATTTACTGTTTAGTGCTGAACATTAAGCAGCAAAATTACTCATGCTTTGCATTTAGTAGTGCCATCAGAACTAACAGCATTAGATAGCTATTCCCACGGCGAGGCACGCATTCCCTCTGCCCAGCTGTGCACCTACTTTCACAAGCACTGAGCTGATATCTAACATCACTTCCACAGGTTCTGTTCACCCACTGCCATCAGGAATTACTGGTAACACTGCTCCAATATGCAAAATGTCCAGGGTGATGCTGGTGGAGCTGTGTTCCTTCCTTTTGTACCAGAAAAGGAAAAAAGAAAGGACTGGTGTATGCCCCCAGGTCCCCATGGCAGCTCCCAGCCAGATGGCAGCAGGGAAGTACAGAGGCTATGGAGGAAAAGTTTCTTTGCTTACTCTCCTCCTAGCTGCTTACAGCAGCCGTGTTGTAATGAGAGGCACAGGATGCGTTTTCCAAGAGCCTGAGAGCTCAGCAGTTGGATTATTCCCTCAAAACCCAAACTTTCCATTTGACACCCTCAGGGTGGCTGGAAGGACATGAAATTTCCATTCTCCCAGACTACAGATGGAAGAGAGAGGTTAAGTTTCCAGCAAAACACCTTTACTCATATGCTTTTGGCTAATCTTGGTGCTTACTATCCAAAGTTATGGTTATTTCTGCCCCTGGCTGTAATCTGCCTGGTCAGACACATGGCATGCTCAGGATGCTGCATTCTGACAGCAGTTA
Source organism: Prinia subflava (assembly GCF_021018805.1). NCBI lineage: Eukaryota > Metazoa > Chordata > Aves > Passeriformes > Cisticolidae > Prinia > Prinia subflava. The sequence goes on from NC_086252.1 coordinate 30,800,682, forward strand.
GGAATTTTGGGCCACAGGTTGCCAAAACAAACAGAAGATTTTTCCACTGCCCCCTGCACTCCTTCCAGCTTTCAGGAGTGGTGCTGTTCTGCTGTAGGACTGTATCCCAAACCCTCATGCACCTCTCTTCCCACCCTTTCCTCACCTCTACCTGGATGCTTTTCCATTACATTTCCAAACCTCTCTTTCTCACATCTTTTTTGAAACAGTGATGGGCACGATGAATGCAGTCTGTGAATACCAGAGTAACATTCAGTTCATATCCAGACCAGAACATTAATAAATACAAATATATTATGAATTTCCCTACCATTTGTGGTTTGGGTTTTTTTCATATCGATAGCAGCTATTTAAATCTCTATTTTCTGTATTGTGAGTGAAGTTATCTTATTCTCACTGCAGATTCAAAAGAGTAGATTTTCCAAGGCTGCTCAGCATGGTAATTAAGATAGAATCACAGCTGATTTGATCTTCCCTGCTTCTTTTTCACTATTTTTATACAGATGGGCAACCAATATGCCAGCTAAATGGTCAGAATTATTATGAGATTGCTGATAGAAGGCAACTCAGTATATTTTAAATACCAATACAATTTCTTAAAGAAAGAAGAAACCTATCAATCAAGCTTGTAATTGTGTTTAATGCACATTTTGCTTTTAACAGCAATTTGCCAGTTTAAACAGCATAGACCTTACAAGGGTTAATTGGTGAAGACGTTAGAGTGCTTTTAAAGTTGTATCTAAATTATACCGTATTCATTCTTTATTGAACAACATTTTTAAGACAGTCTAATGTTGTAACTACATGTTATACAGTAGCAGCATGTCCACACCACTAAAGTTAAGGCCATGTCAGCATTCTCATCATGAACCTTCCTCAGGGATTGAACACATCAGCCATAAAATCACAGAGGTTTGAAACAACAGGACACCCACAATGTCATCCTGTATTGATGTTAGTCAGGTAAGAATAAAAACAGTAAGACACATATAATAAAGGACTCCACCCAAATTTATTTTGGATGATTGCTGCCTTTGCACAACATGCTCAAAATTTCCAAAATGAAATTTAGAAGTCAGCGGACAGCACAGTCGAACCAGGTTTAGCTGAATCTGAGTGCAAAGTGCTGCAAAGTGGGTGCCACAGATGCACAACAACCACTTCTCACATACTGCACATTTCCACACACGAGGCTGCTTCTGTGTAAGTATGGAGACTGGTAACAGGAGTTCTACCACCAAGGGAATAACAAAAACAACGCCTCTTCAGTTGTACACACGTTGGTCATGATGAAACTACATTGTTTACCAAGTCAGCACACTGGTACTGAGGTACTGTGTTACTCCCTACAGTTAGGATAAGAAACATCTGAAAATTATGCCACACATGTCCTGATAACTCAGTAGGGACTTCTCACCCTGTCCACCAAGCTGAAGCCATTTATTGAAGTAAAGAAGGTGGTGGAGGTGAAATACTGTAAGAGAGAGACCCAACACCTTCTTCAGCAAATTGCCAGAACCTGCCTAAAGAAACTCACCCTTCATTCCTGCCCAGCTTCTTGGTTTTATTTATAAAATGCTTCTTATTGCCGTATGGTTTGATTAAGAGAAAATCTCTGGTCAGGGATCTACTTAGACATGTTCTGTCTCTGCCTGAAGCAAAGTGCCTCTGTAGGTGCTTCCCTGAAACATCATCCCAGGACAGTGGGCTGCAGGTGATGACACTTTGTGGAGCTGCAGAACCAAGCTCTTCATACATCACTTGCTTATTTATTATTTTTACAATTTCCCATTCAAGAAATTTTTCTTTTGTGACTATGTCTTTTGTTACAATGCTTTGGAAGTGCTCATTCCACACTTTTCAGACTTGGAGGTAAGCAGGTAAGACTGAAAAAGTTGCCTAGTTCAAGCTTTGTGTACAACACATTCACACATTTATTCATAAAAACTTGTCTAAACATCTACTTGTTCTTTGGACCAACTCCAGCCTCCCTAGGTGACTGTAACATGTCTTTTAAACCTTTCATGGAAGACTTAAAAAATAGTACTTAAAGACAAAAAGGAAAACAAACACATTTAAACATCATGAACAAAGACAGAAGGGGAAAACAAAGTGGAGACATCCCATGCCAAACTCACTGCAGGCACAGGTTAGCAGTGTCCTCTTGAAATCTGCTTTCTGCCTTCTTGCACTTCTTCCAGCTCATGGTCTTAAAAGGGAGCTGCAAAGCCAAGAGAAAATCCCATGTATGGCCACAAATATGGGTCACACACTAAAATCCTTCTTAAGAAGGGAACTGCTCAGCACACAGCCTATTTCAGCTCGCTGTCCTACCAGGCTGTCTGTGCACAGGCACCTGTCAAACAACATTCCTCCACCTCAGAAAACGGCTACAAGAACAAATGCATTTATGGTTGCCTGAACACAGTAACAGCCACCAGGGCTCCATCAGTACCTAAAATACAGCCCTGCTGATCCCTGCCAACAGAGCAGGGGGTGGGCAAGGACCACCAAGAGTAACATTGGTAATGGAGGGGTTTATGACACTATATGGTAGTGGCTGATTTACTTCAGCAGAATTAAATTTTGCAATAAAAACTCCCTAAAGTGTTTTTCCTATCAACACAAATCAGCTTAAAGGATTGTACAAGAATGACCTGGACTGTATCCTGTTTTGCACACAAGTCGTTTCAGAATCTGTCCATGGTTCACATAAATTCAAAAACAAACAGAGATGCTGGATATACCAGGGGAAAAATAGCAAATAGTTTCCAGACTCGGTTTCCATTTCTGTGCTACTGGGCACACACCACATACAAATGAAAAGCTATGGCAATAACCCATGAAACCTGCATTGAGTTTCCTCACCTGTATTGTGAGTCAGAAGAATTATATACTGTGTTAATAGGCATAAATCAGTTACTTATTGCATCAAAGTTCACCTGTAATCCATAAATTTCATACAGCTATTACGGGCTATCATCATGGAAAGAGATCTTCACTGCTAAACACGAACCCCCTCTGTCTTTCACTAGCTGTTAAGAACAAATTCCTCAAAACTTTCAAGATAAAGTGAATCAAGAAGTTTCAGCTACAGAAATGTAGTGCAAAGGTTCAGTTTGGCACTGCAACATTACAGACAAACAGGAATTTATGGTAAACTGTTTAGATTTGGAAAAAAGAATCCTATAATTGAACCAATATTGTCAAATGTATTGCATACTATCGTAACTTCACAGTAATCAAAATCAGACATCAAGGTTTCTATAGAAGCAGCAATCACAGATTGCAGTAAAGTATACCACTCAAGGGGAAAAAAAATTGCATTTTGGCAATTTCATAGTCAAGTGTTCCTTATGCTCCTCCAACAGTCATTTGTCAGACATTTTCCTGTTTAAAAGGTGCATATTGTTTCCTCTCAGTCCTCATGAGACTTCTCTGCAATGACTTTGCATTCATACTGAAAAACAGAAGCAGACAAAATAATATTAATTTACATAACTAGTGAACAGGATTTAAGTGATTTTTCTACAAAATGGGTGATAAAATAGTTCTCGTTAAACTCCACCCAGATAAGTTTGATCTCCTTAAGTTCTGTGCACATCCTGGTGGCTGCAATTTCTGTCCCCTGAGCAGGTCTGACTTTGGGGACAGCCTGATTTCTTCCCAAACCCAGGAGCTCTTAGCCCATGGTCCTGAAAGCATGTAACAGAGTGTACAGAGCCAAGCAGGGGTGTGCTCTGACTTACAGAATGATCAGCTCACTATATCAACAAGAAATGATTGCTGATCTCTACCTCACTGCACACCCTTGAGCCAAAGAGCTGCCTGGTATACGTGGAGGAAGAAATGGCATGTACATTTAAACTTTTACTGGAGGGCAAACATGTACATTTAAACTTTTACTGGAAGACAATCAATCCCCCTCCTCCAGACTCACCATGGCCAGCTGCCTGCCAATATTGCCCATTGTTATTCCACCAGCAAAAAATATACATGGCAACCAGGAGCGGACATAGAGGAAGTCTGGGGATGTGTATCTGCAAAAGAAGGCACATTTGTGAGCTCAACAAAAATTTCTCACATTTGTATTGTGCAAAACAAGGAGTCCTCCAATCACAAGGCAAATTCATAATTATCAGGATATTTTAACTCAAAAAGATATCCATTATAGAAATTTATTTTCTTGCAGCAAATAACAAAGGAGGCTTCTTATTGATTATAGCTGCACCAAACAAAGCGTGTTACATTGTTGGCAAGGTAGCAATTTTATTTCAATTAGCATTTCCAACTAGATTTCTCACTTTCACACACATAAGAGCTTTCATAACCAGTCCAATTTATGCTGTGCTCAAAATTAGGTGCTGACAGCTTTGAAAATCATGTCAAACTGTACCCCTTCAGTTATTCTGATTTAATGTTACAGCTTGAAAACATTATTATTTCACCTTAGGGAAGAAAACACTTACTGATAAACTCCATTGTACACCAGAAGCTGTGACACCAGCGTGGCCAGGAAAGCAATTCCCACTCCAAGACCAAAGCCACTCCGTGACCTGTCAAAGGTCCACCACAGCCCAATGGACAGGGCTGCCAACGTGAGAGACAGCTGGATATTGTTGGCAAAATCCACCTTCTGTGTTGGCTGTTAAGGAAAAGCTTGGAAATACCACGTACAAGTATACAGCAATTTTTGTCACTATGTCTATTTTGGCACAACAGAAGAAAAACCAAAACATTAAGAGAAGTACCTGTATCATCTCTCACACAGCTAGCAGATGTGAGGAATTAAGGTTTGTAGTTGTGGATATTTCAGGAAACTAAGAACTTATGATACTTCTTCAAATTTTAGGGTCTTTGCACTGTAAGAGACTGAAGAGCCTCTTCACCTACCAAGCATTTTATACAGACACACAATGCACATGTTGCTTCTCACCCTCACCTGGCCCTTTACTACACTCAATATGAAATCTTAAATCTAGCATTAAATTCCTTCACTGACAGGGATTTACCAAAAAAAGGTATTTGTCACTCTTAACTGCAATTTTGATTAAATTACACGATGCTTTACATTCGGCCCAACATTAAAATCTTAATGTGTTCTATAAATCAAAATGAAAATATTATTGTAAAGTGTTCATGTAAATCAACACTGAAAGTCAGTTTTGTCAGCTTGTGAAAGAATTGTGAAGTCACTTCAGATATTTCTGTGTGTTTCACATCCTTCAAAATGTTTTGGGAACACTAACTCATCCTCATTACTCCTGTCCAAAACAGATAATTAAAAAGGGGCTTGTCATGTTTCATAGGCCTGAAAGCAAATTTATGGGATGACAGTACAAAAACCACTGTCCTATTTCCTCACAAAAATCTGGAGGGAGACATAATGGAAATGAGAAACAAGCTTGACTAACTGAAATAAATAATTACAGGATAAAAATCAATAGTTTCAGAAAGAGTCAAAGAAGGTAGAACCCTCACCAAATCTGGCAATGTGCAGAACTGGCACCAGCTGAAGAGAAAGCAGCCTGGAGAGCTGTCAAGCAGGAAATACAGACAGTTCATTACTGATGTCCTGGGATATGGGCAACAGCTGTTAAGAGAACTGCAGAAAATTCGCTGTAAATAATCAGACTTGTGTAAAAAGTTGACTTGTGTCAACTCTTATTTCTTAAAAGCAGCCAAGTTGCCACGGGCTCACCCAGCAGGTACAGGCCAGGTCAGTGAGGAGCACAGCACCAGACCAGTGCATCTCTGGCAAGGAGAGGGAGGTTTGTGAGGACAGTGGGGGTGACTCAGAGCCCTGCAGTTCCAGCTCATCCAGCCATAGCAGGGAGTGGGGAAAACACACAACAACAAAACCCATCAGTGCCCAGCAACCTCAGTGAGAACTCAGCCAGCTCTGCCACCTTCCACTTAACGTGCCCTCTCTCCCTGGGAATGAGGAGATTCAGTAGCACAAGAACAGAACTTTCAGCACCGTTTTTGTGAACTGTATTGGAGCTGACACAGATGGAGATGAGCTTTGCAGAGATGATCAACCTTCTCTACAAGACTTTTCACCAGCAAACCCTGGTTTTAGCCGACAGAGGAGGCACTAGGCATAACTGCAGAAAGCCTCTCACACCCACAGCACTGCCAGTAAGGTGCACCAGTCCATGAGAAAAGCAGCCTGTCACCCAGGGTACTCTCTTGGCATCAAGGAAGGCATCCTTTGCAGAAGGGGTTGCAACATTTCCTGGCATTGTGTATTCCTGGGTACTCCTGGTCCTGAGTTCTCCCCATTCTTTGCAAAGTGCATGTGCTTCACTCATGACATCAAGTTCTTACTATGGTATTAAAATGACATCATCTTGCAACATTCTAAAGCACTTTTCTGTAATACCTACTTCATGAATATCTTCCCACACTAACTTTAATTATTAAAAAAAAATAATAGACTCTAAGTAATACAAAGCCCCATACTGAGACACTCCTAATGAAAATATTTTTCAGAACAAAAAGATGTGAGACTCATCAATACTGCTCCAAGTTTGACACTAACACATACTCTGCACTTCCCTTGCAAAATTGCTGCATGTTACACCTTTAACACCAACTCACTATGACTGACCGTGTGAGCTTTTTTTAAGAGGAAACACGTTTGTTACCACCAATGTCACTGGATTACAGGATACAGCACTGGCATGATTTATGCCCACAAAGACTGCCACACATCGCATTACACTGGACCATTCTCTCTTGAACTTATGTGGCTCTCCCAGATGTCTGTCCATGCAGGGGTACAATAACCCAATCACAGCTGTGGGGACAGGAAAGAGAAAAGGCCCTGAAGTTACAGCACTGGCAATATTTAACTAGAATAAAGGCTATCTGGACTTTGACAATGAAAGTCACTACTAAAACACATCTTTTAAGGATAAACAGCACAAAACCACATGTTGTAAAGGAAGAGGAACATCAAAGAGTTTCATTATTTTAAAAAGCCCCGTAAAGTTAAGAAACATCTTCAGCCACTGCAGAAGAAGTAGCAATACAGAGACAATTTGAACCAGGGACACAGGATCACAGAGCTCTCCCCCACACCAAAATCTGCACTATAGTTCAGAAAGAGCATTAATAGCTTACAGGTCAGCACTTCAAAAAATCCCACACATCCAACACGTTTAAAATAACTGCAAAACCAACACATCGCAGTACTGGTGTGGTTTATAACATCAATATTTTGTGTTTTCTTTTGTTCTTGTTACAAGCAGGCTTTGTTTGGAGAATGTTTTTCTTTCTTCAATGCCACTCAAGCTCACCCAGAAGAGAGAAAGCCAAGAGCCTACGGTAGCTGTTGAATATAGAAAGCAAACAAATTCCAGCCCCAGGGAACTGAGATGCTCTTTCAATATTTCTTCATAAATGTGCTCTCCACTGCAACTGCAGCTAAAAAGACTTTTACCAGCCCCACTAAGGAACAATAATGGTGCCTTAGACTGTAGTGGTGTGAGTACAGCAGAGCCTGAGCCATCGGTACAGACTCCAGTGCCTTCAGTCCAGCGCACTGCTGGGGGTAACTGCAAATGCTCTTTATTCTGCCACAGAGGAAACTGATCTCCAGGATTCAGGAAAATAAATCATCAGTAAAGCTGGAGCGGAAAAAAACCTCCCTGAGCAATTTTCTTGCCAAAGGCCTTGGGCCAAACTCATGACTAATAACGGTGATGGATGAAAGGACTTCTCTGAATGCAGCCTCGATCACCACTGATTATAAATATGCAAAATACCTTTATTCTGTTCATAATAATAAACCATACTGCAGAGAAATGTTCACGTCAATTCCAGGAAGGCTGTGCAAGTACAAATGGTAAGAAAATGGGTGAATTATCAGCATTTACCACAGAGGTTCCCTGCATGTATGCTAGCAGAGAAGATAAGGAAAGAAAATGCAGGAGAGTGGTAATGAAAGAAAAACCCCTGAGCACCTCAACAGGGGTGACTCCTACTGGGAAAAGACAATTAAGGCTGTAGTATCTTTAAATCAGGTGGCTTAAAATCAAGTACTAAAATCAAACAGTATACTTTGCAAGCCATATCCAGTCTTTCTATCAAAACCACCAACCTCTCTGACCCAGAGGGTCCCACAAGTTCCTTGTGAGATGATGGCAAGATGCAGCTTTCCCAAGTTCCCACTGGCAGCTGCAGCCTTCTCAGGTGGCCCAAGAGAGCACAAAGTGCAGCCTGATGCAAACAGCAGACAGTGCAAATGTTGCAGTGAAGACTGCAAACCTCGTGCACTGCTGCTGCAGCAAGCTGGGGTTCATTTCAATCCCCACTAATCCATATATAAGAGGCTTATTTGTCAAGACAATCAGTTTAATCAGTTTAAAGCATAAAAGAAAAATGTAGGAAATGCAAGATATGAACCAAAAGCTAATCAACAATCTTGGCAAGACAAGAAGAGGACTTAGACAACTACAGATAAGGCAGGTATGTAACTGCCACCATAACATGCCAAATGCATTTCCACTGGAGAACACAACATTCAGGGAGCTGTTTGGAGGGTTTCCTTTCCTTTCTCTATGACATCTGAAGTGTATTATTTCAAGAAGGTATCAAAAAACCTCCCCAAACAGTCTATTAGGAAAAAGCAGGCTTAAATATTACCATTAGCAAAACAGCGATGCCATCTCAAAAGAAGTTTATTGACTCACATTAATACTCAGAGTTGTGAGCTTCTCAATCTGATTAAAACTTCTCTCTAGAAGATAACCCCTGCAAGAACAGACTCACCAAAGCAGAATCCTCCAGTACTGGCTGCTAAGAATATTCCCTTAGTAAAGCATGAAACTAATCCTAAGGATCAGTGATCTTCAGAGCCAGGTAGAAAGTCAAATTCCATCACGCCTGTAACATGGAATATGCCCTGATACTTGAGAGGAGAAAGGGGCATCAGTCAGCTCACTTTGACTGGCTAAACACAGCTCCCTGCGTGGCCATGGAGAAATGGAGCACGTTCACATCACCTGAGACACACAACTGCACAGAGGTGCTCTGTTCTGCACTGTGCCCCTGCAGCTGCCAACTGCACCCCTGGCCTCAGCTCCCAGGACACAGGCAGGGCTCCCAGCTCCACAGGGCTCTACCTTGAACTGGAGGGAGGAACAAATGGAAAGCTGGACCACAAAAGGGAGCACTTCTCAGGGTGGATTGCTGTGCTCAAACAAGGCCCTGTGTGCTGCAGTCTGACACCACCAGGCTGTTTTCAAAAGCTGTCTGGGAGCACACTCCTATAACCCAACTCCAGGTCAGCAGCAGCATCATCTCCTCACATCTGTTAACCTCTAACCCAGCAGAAAAGAACAAAGGCTATAGCTGGTTAACAATATTATAGTAAGACAAGTTAGCAAAAAGCACATTCCTGGACACACGCATATTTGTGTATACATGGGGAGATCAGAAGGATACAAACAGCTCAACAAGGACAGTGACGCTGAAAGGGAATTTTTTATCTTCCCCACATCTCACACAGTCTTTTGCAACTGCCTAACTACCTCAGCAGGCATACACACAGAACTGAACTTACCTGATGCTGTGCCACAGCAGGGTGGCACCCACCAAGCTGAGGAAAAGATGCTTGTGATCACGTCAGGAGGGAAGAGAGTAACATTCCTCTGGATCTGAAGCAAGTTTAATACTAATGCAAGAAACACACCAATAAAAAACAGCACTACACCACGAATTACCAAATTCATGCCACGACTGGTTACAGATGAAATGTATGGGCCACACTTTTTTGGTAAGGTTGGCATTGCATCATTTTCTGCCATGACTTCTTAAGTTATCAGAGGCATCCAAGAAGCTGACTGAGGATTCACTTGTAATCAGTATTTCAACCCTCTTCAATTAGGAGACACCCAAACCCTGAAAAATAATAAAAAGAGTGAAAATTCAGATATAAAAAACATTACATGTATTTTTCTTATTTGGAGATTGGGTTAAAAAATGCTTATTATATTTTTTCTGAATTTTCTGAAGAGGCAATTAGTCCTTTGATAGCAGAATCAACCACAGCTGCAAAAATGCTTTACAAAGGGAACGGGTTTCACAAACAGCTTTTCCTGCTAGGAGACAGAGGAGGAAACACGTGGGATGGGGCAACTAGGAATGTGAAAGTACATTCCAGGAGGTGAAGAAATGACACAGGTATCAGATGGAAGAAAGGCTTGCTTTTCAGTAAGCATAAATTGTTTTTTTCCCCTCCTTTAAGCAACAACTGGAGGTTATATAATTCAGCAGCACAGAGCCCTCAATTCCAAGTCAGCCACAGAAGTCCAGAATTCTCTTTTCTTGAAGAGACAGCAAAAAGCTTTTCTCAACTGGAAAGTGAAATCTGAGAAGTAAATTTCAGGCTGGAGTCGGAATTTCAGCAATCCTGCAGTACATATGTTTTGTAACCTCCAGTGAGAGCAAACAGCTCAGTAAACCACAGCAGTAACTTCAACACACAGAAATATTTACCAAAGTAACACACACATCTGGTGAAAACCGTCCAGTTTTACATTACTATAAACCCTAACTGTAATCAGGCACAGAAGCACCTGAGGGCAAAGGAAAAGGAGCTCCACCTGCCTTCGCAATAGGAAGCCTCTGACATGAGTAACTGCTGGTATTACAGGAATGGCAGAGTTCCCATCCCAATCCCTTTCTTAAAAAAAGCAAAACCTGTCCATCATGAGTCTTGTTATACACGGATTCAGTGCCACATTCGTGTATAACAAAGACTGTGATCGACAGCTTAGCCACCTGGAACTTCGGGAAAAAGGCCCTGACATTGTTTTTAAATTTGAAGCTGCCAGCTGGTAGCAGCTTCTGTTAACTCTTATTTATGGCACATGGGGAGCCAAACCAGAACATCCATCCCCTTTCCCCTTTGCTCCAGACAATCCCGAGGAACCTCTCAGAGACACGGCAGCAGAGCAGGACTCAGCATTCCTTCACTTCTGCTGACTGAAAGCCAAAAGGGAAGCTAAATACATCCAGGTTAGTTAAGATACTCCAGTCAAGTGCACAAATGTGATGCCACACCATGGCATACTCCATCACATGAAGAAAGTTCCAACAGACAGAAAAAAAAGGAGAGAAAAAAGAAAAAAGTTCTCTTCGTACAAAACTTCCCACTGGCAGTTTGTGCAGTCAACAGTGTCTTCCTAAGAACTCAGGCTCTCTTCTACACAGCCAACTCCCCACGTTCCTTGTAATCATGAACACATAATCATAAATCTTGAGGGGAAAGAGAACCACCAAGGTGTCAGGCCTCTTAGCCTGCTTCCTGAGTCAGACTGCCAGCCTCAGTGTCTGTATTAAGGCTGGCACTGCAACGCTTCCTTCAAGCAAACTTCCTTCAAGCAAAAGGGAGGTGCTCCAGATTTTTTCCTTTCTCTGGATGGGACGGAACTGGAGCTCGGATCATACGTTTAGCCTCCAGCAAAGAAACCACGGAGTCACAAAAACATCATTTCAGCTGAGAGTCTCCCTCATCTCCCTTGGGGCTTTGTCCACCAGGTGATCACCAGAACTCTCAGAATTTACAAGAGTGTTTTCAAGAATTCTCAGAATTTACAGGAGTGTTTTCAATACATGGGATTGAAGGCTGTAGCTCACAATTACAAACTTTGCAGGACTACTGTGCCTAACATGGGTTTTCAAACTGTTATGTCCCTTCCTAGCTTTAGCTTGCCCAGGGAAATAAGCTCAGCTCTTAACTCTCCACTTACTGCATCATCCCAACAGCTTCTGGCACTTCCTGAAGCCTGCATATCCCCTTTTTTGAATGCATGACCCAAGCTGATATATAAGAAAGTTCACACTTTTAGGTCTTTCTTTAATGAGCAGCACACAGGATAAGAGTTTCTTTTTTCAGTCATAAAGTGGTTTGCTCATGTCCCGTGATCCTTTACTACATTCAAGTTTCTCTTCTTTCTTGCACACTGCATTTCAGCCCGTAGGTGTTATTTAATTCTGACACTCAACTGCAATCCATTTTTCCTGCAGGATCTCTCAGCCCTCCTTGGCCATGTAAATGTTACCAGCTTTGGGTCATCAGCAAGAATCTTACTGCATCCTATTTTGTGCACCAAGCTTATCAACTAAAATAGAAACACAGGATGTTTTGGGTTAGAAGAGACCTTAGAGATCATCTAGTTTCACCCCCCAAATACTGCGAAAGATCAGCCCAAGTCCCTGTCTTTGATGACATCTATTAATAATTTCCCTGCATTGATTATTTCCCCACTGTACACTCTCTCAGTATCTCCCTCTAACAAAACTCTGCTTCTTCAACTACAGGAATCTTCAGCCTAATTAAGAATCATCAACTGTCCCACATGGCAATACTGATGTAAACACTCATTAGCTCTTACTGGTTTTTCTCCTAGAAATGCTGATAATCAAATAAAAGTTCGATTTTATTCTGCTATAAATCATTTTCAAATCATAAAACCTGCATTTGTATAATTTCCACTTTTTAAATATGCCATTCAGCAAATACATATTTACTTGTAAAGGCTTATCTAAATGCAACAGGAAGGAAATCACTTAGTGCTGCTACACAACCACTGCAGGTGCAAGTTACTCAAGACACGAGAAACACATTTTTATTAACAGGTAAACAGCCTGACCACAGCGAGGGCACCTGGGTAGGTACACATTGACAGGTGTTTATAAAAGTAACTCAAGGTCTGAAACTGGCATGATGCAGTCGTTTGCACCTGGTGGTTTTTCACCCTCCACATATCATTCCTAGTTGTTTTATCAGTTTCCAGATTTTCCACTGACCCTGAGACCTTCTGGCATGCCACAGAGCAACTGGGGAAGGGATCAGTGCTCAGGAAAGATTCTTCAGCGCCCCAGACAGCTTAGGCTCACAATGCCCTGGCACAGCAGAGATATAAACTCTCATCACCTTTCATGGAAATTAAATCACGATCCCTAAAGACCCCAGTTCCTTCTGACTAGGAGGCCACTGTTCCTGCAGACAGTGGAGACTGTCACCTTTTAAGCCTTATGTTTTACCGCAGGTTTCCTCTCCAATAAGAACAGATCACAACATATTGAACCAACAAGACTTCTGAGCCTTCATTTCTTGGGAACGCGCATTCCGAGCTGTAACACGGCACCGAAAGCTGCAGGCTTGGCACTGCCCGAGCCTCAGCTGCACTTCCCTCCTCGCTGGCACACATGGACCCGAGCCCGAGCTTTTCAACACACACCGTGCACCATGCACGACTTGCAAGGCAGCCACACGGTGTCTGGCATTGCGCAAAAAGTTAACAAGTAAATTATCACCCTAGACATTTTCAAGACACTTAGTCACTTAACTGTCTTCTAAGGAAAAGATCCGTCCTGCTCCCCAGTGCTCTCCCTGAGCGCCGGGAGCGATCCACAACTTCTGACACCACACAGACACACCGGGCACGGCGCGGCGAGGCCGAGAACGACAAGATTTATTTGGGCAACGCCACGCAGGAGATGGCAAGAAACCATCTGTGTGCAGCGAGGCAACGCCAAAAGCAAACCAAACCATCGCCTCTCCGGCATCGGGCGCGGCGGCTCTGCCCCGGACCCCGGATCCTGGGGGAGCCCAGCCCGCCTGGGCAGCGCCGGCACCTCCGGCCCGGCCCCGGGCAGCCCCGCCGGGCACAGGGAACGGCCCCGCCGGCCTCTCCCTCCGTCGCCCCCGGCCCAGCCCCGAAGCACCGCCCCATCCCGCGGGCAGCACGGGCCCGAGGGGCGCCGCTGCCCGCCCAGCCCGGCTCGTCCTGGCTCATCCCGGCCCCCCGGCTCCACAGCCCCGGCCCAGCCCGGCCCGGCCCCTCCGCAGCGCCGGGACTCACTCGGCCTCCGCCATCTTCCGCAGTCCCCGCCCCGCGCAGCCTCCGCAGCGCCCGCCGGGCCTCGGCCGGGCCGGGCACGGGCAGCGCGGGCGGAGCGCGGGGATCTCCGCCGGACCCGCCCCGCACGGCCCCCGGGTACCGCGGGGATCTCCGCCGGACCCGCCCCGCACGGGTCCCGGGTACCGCGGGGATCTCCGCCGGACCCGCCCCGCACGGGTCCCGGGTACCGCGGGGATCTCCGCCGGACCCGCCCCGCACAAACCCCGGGTACCGCGGGGATCTCCGCCGGACCCGCCCCGCACGGGTCCCGGGTACCGCGGGGATCTCCGCCGGACCCGCCCCGCACGGGTCCCGGGTACCGCGGGGATCTCCGCCGAACCCGCCCCGCACGGCCCCCGGGTACCGCGGGGATCTCCGCCGGACCCGCCCCGCACGGCCCCCGGGTACCGCGGGGATCTCCGCCGGACCCGCCCCGCACGGGCCCCGGGTACCGCGGGGATCTCCGCCGGACCCGCCCCGGACGGGCCCCGGGTACCGCGGCTGCGGCTCTGGAGCAGGTCCAGAGGAGTGCCACGAAGTTTGTAAGAGGAGCACTTCACTTTGAGTCCCGTGTGCAGGAGCAGTAGGTGCAAATTGAGACAGGAAATTTGGGTTAGGCGTTAGGAAGAAATTCTTTACCGTGAGGGTGATGAGACACTGGAACGGTTGCCCAGGAGGATTGTAGATGCCCCAGTCCTGGCAGTGTTCAAGGCCAGGTTGGGTGAGGCCGTGGCCAGCCCGGTCCATTGGGAGGTGTCCCTGCCCATGGCAGGGGTGTTGGGCTGGATGATCTTTAAGGTCCTTTCCAACCCTTTACATTCTGTGATCCAATGCTTAAAAGAAGAGCTGGATGTGTTGGGCTGTGTGCCCCATGACCACGCTCCCAGCTGGGCTGGGGGCAGTACCACAGCCTTTACACCTCCAGGCACAGGCTGGTGGGAATGGAGTCCTTGTCTCCAGCCGAAGCTGCCAGCCCAGCTCCGGCCCTCCGGAGCACCTGGTCCTACAAGGACTTCCCCGTGCACTTCACTTCATTGATTGAGGACAAAATTGCACATCTCTGTATTCCAGAAGCCACATTTTTACCTCCACTTTGGGCCTT
Organism: Prinia subflava; assembly: GCF_021018805.1. Lineage (NCBI taxonomy): Eukaryota > Metazoa > Chordata > Aves > Passeriformes > Cisticolidae > Prinia > Prinia subflava. Next base: position 30,815,703 of record NC_086252.1, read on the forward strand.
TTGGGAAAAATGGACAACATGAAGCAGAAAACAATTTACCCTGTCTTACGGATGGTAAAGGCATCACAATAAAAACACCATTTATATACGTGAGATGGGACATGTGAGAGAAATGCTGTTACATTCATTTGTACATCATATATATTCATTTTAACATTGTATTCATTATCATATTAATGAACTCTTCCCTTTCTCACATTGATATTGAATACTATTTATTAAAAAGATCTGCACGTTCCATTAAGCTTGGTATTTCACTGCAAAGACTTTGCCATAGCTTTACATACTATGAGGTCTGCAGAGATTCAGTGCCTATCCCCTTGTAGTTCCCAGAATAATGACTAGGTAGGATTGAATTTGTAGCTGTTTACTGTAGTGGCATCTTTAGTGATAACTGTGGTTTCTTTGTGCTGGTGTGTTGTGACCAGCAGTGTCACCAAACATGTACAAACTCAGAGGGGAGGATATGGGTCTCTAATAGACGTACTAAGAATGGAAAAGAGAAACATTTGCAGCAGCAGAAGCCCATTGTGGTTTAGATGAGCAATAAATGAGTTTTCAAATTGTTCAACTTTGGCTTTTGTCGCACAGAAACAAAGTCTTTTTATCCTCAGTAATTCTGCTGAGCTGCCTGCCCTGTCAGTGGTTTAGACGAGTATTTTGCTGTACTTGAATGCCAAATTCTGGATTGAGAAAGACAAAAGGTTTTTTTAATCAAATAAAATATCTTTCCTTAGCGTCAGATAAATTCCTTTGGCCAGCCACATGCCTGAAGCAGAACAAAGTGCCTTATCTGTTTGTTCCTTAAAGACCAGGACCATCAGAAACCCTGAAATCAGAAACTTTGGGAACATGAAGGGTGTGCTGTAGGGAGGAATGTATGGCATAAGTAGATGGAGACTGCCAGTGATTGCTGGATCTTTCCTTCTCCAGACATGTGTAAATATAGTCAGGTAGTGACTTGTATTTCAATAAATTTGGATTAGTTTCAGTCAAGTCTGCTGCTGTGTTTGGTACTATAAAATAACAAGATCTTAATTCCTACCAAAAAAAAGTGATCATATGACAATTATTAACCATATTAACAGAGGCATATTGAAAATAATATGTGAGAAGAAAAATAACCAGTGTTGGTGTAAATCACTGCAACTCCAAGGACTTTATGGCATTGCCAACTCACAGGAGCTGAAGTCTCAGTCCTTACACCCATCTGATTATCTTAGAGGGCACAATATCTTGTGGCACAAAAATGGGAGAAGCATGAAGGAAAAGCATGCAAAAATGTATCTTAATTGGAAATTGCCAAATAAATGCATTGTCAAATAGTTTTACAGAGAAAGGAGGCAGAGATGTGACCTGCAGAGAAATGGCACTTGCTCTGAATTGACTGGAATTGCTATGAAATATCATGGGAGAATCATCTCTTGGAAAGCAGCACGGAATCGTTTCATTGCGCTGGCTGCAGAACAAGATAATACAGAATGTTCTGAATTTAGTTTTGGGACCTCGGTATTTCTCTGGATATAATAAATCTGACAGAGAAAAACTCAGGGAAGTTCATACAAAGCAGAGGAGCCTAAAGCAGCCACATACCTATAGAGAAAGTGGAATTGCTCTCCTGTCCCTTACAGAGGCTTTTTAAAAGTTGTACTGTGTAAAGGCCTTCAGAGCTGCCTGAGACATGGGTTGAGTGAGCCAAGGTCAGTTGACTTGCCTGGAGGTGTGTCCACAGCAGAACTATAAAGGAATAGTAAGTAAACAATGGATACACTGATGGATGGGTGAGAAAGTGAAAAAGAAGAAAACAGAGGAGGTAGAAAAACCTAACCCAAGTTTTTGTGTGGCGATCCATGATTAAATATCAGGTGTTTCTGAACCTGTATCATGTGTAACTTGGGAAAAGCCTATGTGTATGGGAAGAAAAAGCCTGTAGAAGTCTGGAGCTGATTCCTAGTAGGGCTGCCAGAATTTATATAAATAAAGAACAACATCAGGTCTGAGTTTTTTATTCTTTCCCAAGGCCTTCACTGTGTCCAGTAGTGGGGCAACCACAGAGTGCACTCAGTGTAAGAGAACCATCTGTGTGGTAACCTTGTTCCTAGGGATTAGGCCGGGTTTCCTTTCTGTCAGGTGAATGAATGAATGTCCATAGAGCTCTTCAGGCACAGTCTGCAGATCCTAAATATCTATGACAGCCCTTCTGCAGCAGCCTGTTTGTGAGCTGTGCTGAAGCATGGCCAATGACCAGCAGCAGTTTTGCAACAAAGAATGTCTGTCCCTCCCTCATTCCACATTGCAGACAACTATATCAAGTACTGCTGTTATCTGGGGCCTTTAGCTGGGATTGTAAAAAAAAAATCCTGTAAATTCTAAATATTCTTCATGAATATAAATCTCTTCCAAAGCCTTTTTGGAAGTTCTCCATACATACAGAAGCTTTCTGGAAGGCCTTCATAACTAAAGAATAATAGAACTGGGCACGTTTTCCAGAAAAGCCTTTTATCTCACTAGCTGAGGATGCTGTTTTGTGTTTTATTCTCTGCAAGAGGAGGTGCAGTATCCACCTAGGTTAGCACACAGGCAGAGAGCAGCACAGCTGACAAGTGCTGCAGCACAGGACCTTGTTAGGCACAAAGAACAATGTGCTGTGAACTGCTCTGGGGTCTTGGCAACAGTGCAGCGAGCAGTGGACAAGTTCTATAAAATTGATTTTCCAATAGTGTTGGCATTTTAGAGAGCAAAGGGAAAAGAGGCAGCAGCAGTGTGAAGCCATCGGCTCACATGGGTTCTCACATATGAAAAGGGCTTGTGCTCATCTCAGGTTAACAATAGGACACGCAGTTTTAGGGCTGCTATCAAAGGCGTTTTTGTTTATTTATTTAGCCACTTGCAAAAGATGCTGGGTTGTCAGCTCCAGGAGATAAAGTCCTTTACGTATGTGCTGAAAGGTGCTGCATGGATGAATGCAGCCTGGGTTTCCCTGTGTCACTCTGGCAGGCTCAGCCCTGATCTGGTTTCCACACTCACTCAGTACTTGCTGAAATAGTCACCTGGGGAGTAAACACTGCCAGCCACGGCCGTGGTTTCAGAGATATGGAGTCCAGCCCAGTCAGAAGTTTGCCAAGATAACCTCATTGCATCAAGAGCCAAAGAACCACAAACAGCTGGAGCATTGAAGGACTGTGACATTTAAACAAGATACTGAAAACGTAATCATCTTCGTGTTAGAATGCACCCAAATTTAGAATTTAGAAATTAAAGACTTCCTACCATATTTTTATATATGCACCAGGCAACATCTAGGTTCAAGGGACAGATTAAATAGCTGGGACACTGATCTTCAGTGGGGTGTGTTTTTTTCAGTGGTAATTTTTTTTTCAGTGGTGGTTCCTGGTGAGAAGCAAGGACAGTGTGGAGCCTGAAGGTACCCAGGGAATGTACATGAATGAATTCTAGTCCTGTGAGTGCGTGCATATGTCATAAGTGTGTCACTTGCTAGGAGTCAAAGTAAGGTCAGTGCAGATGAGTAAGTATATGTAGAAAAGGGCAGGGAGGAAATTCATGTCAAATCAAGCTAAAAGTAGATGGCTGAGTGGATGAGGAAAATGGCATAAGAAACGTAAACAGGAAAACTCCAGTCTTAGAATGAAAGCAACCTTGCACAAGAAGTTAATTTTTTTTTTCTGGGCTTGATTGAAAATATTTTAAATATATGTCTCATTGAAGTTAGAACAAAAATTAACATATTAAGTTTGGAGGTTCACAGTTTCTCTCCCCATGAAACTCAGATTCTTCCCCTTCCTGCCTCCCTCCCTCCTTTTCCCTCTCCTTCTCCTTCATTCCCTTTGTGGCATCTCAGATCCACAAGGAAGGAGAAGATTCTAGGAACTGCACCGGAAGCTTCTGCCCAGGATCCCAAGATTTTCTGTGTAGTCATTAGCAGGCAATCACAGTGACAATTGCATTTGGCAATACTGTTGACTGAATTTATTTCAATTGGCGCTACATTTGTAGAGATACAGACTTTATACTGAGGCCTACAAAAAATATCAACAACTCATTTTAAATTATTGTGTGAAAGGGCAACAACTCACTCTGTTTTGCCCTTCAGTGTACAAAGACAGAGTGTGAACCTCTCACGCACACATCTTGGGATGGTGCTGTGCAGGCCCTGGAGTTGGACTCAGTGATCCTTGTGGGTCCCTTCCAACTCAGGATATCCTATGAATCTATGAACAAGGCTACTCCTGCAGAGTTTACAGTCCAGGGAGAACAGCAAATTCCTCTGCAGGTGGTAGAAAGAAATAGCACACACAGAGTGTGATGCTTGTATTCATTTGATGCATCTATTTTAACTTAAAAATTGTGTTCTGGAGCGGCCTGTTTCTTTCCTTCACCTGTTGCAGATGGAAAAGGTACCAAACTTCCTAGACATCTAACTTTTAGGCCTCAGAATAAGGAGATAATGATGTTATCCTGTGTAATTTGTTCAATAGCACAGGTTATCTGGGTCAGTGTTGAGGAATGTTTGTGTTGCAGCAGTCTCAGGCACTTCTGTCAGACAGCAATCACTGCTGGCATTGACAGTGCTGGGAAGGACACATTACAGAGCAGTTTGAAAAATGTCTATTTCTGTTAGCCAACAGGAATCTGCAAATTCACATTGACAATTCAAATATCACAAGTTCTCATTTCCAACAAATATTTCCATTTAGCAGCATTCAGCTTCCTCACAAATTTGACCTCTCCCTCAGAAACTACAAGGTGCAAATGCAAAAATAAAGGAGCCAAGAGCTCACTTAGAAACACAATTTTCCATTAAAAGCAGTTTTAATGAAATATATTCCATCAGCTGGAGTTGCTTTTGGCAGTAAGCGATTCAGGTGCCTAAACACAGGATTCATGGTCTGTCTTAGAAATACTTTAAGGCATCCAGGACAGCCGCATGGAGCTGGGGATGTGACAGCCACCTGCAAGACCCCACCTTGCCGAGGCTGGGCTGGGGAGGGAACTCTGGGGCATCTGGAACAGCACTGCACACACTGTGGCTGCACAATTAGTCTCAGAATCCTGCAATTTCAGACAATAAAACATCCCATCTGATGCCATTACTAACAGGCTGTCAGAGCCTGATAAATGAGACGGGGAAGCAGCACAGTGCCCTTGAGTCTCACCCTAATTCATGACATGCTTTTGGCCCCTCCTGGTTATTTTGCACCAGAGCAGCAGAAATTCCTGCTCTGGCATCTCCATGCTGCGACCTCCAGCCCGTGCTGAGCGCCAGGGGCTGCTCACCCACTGCCTCATGGCAAGGAGCAGGAGGCAGGGTGCCCTGCGAGCCAGAGCACACCATTTCAATAAAATGCAATTCCACAATGCAGGCACTCCCAGCAGGAGCCCGTGCTGCCCTGGGAACACTCCGAGCACATGGCACGCAGCCACAGCGAGCTCGGCGAGAAAAAAGTGACGGCTGGCGTTGGGCAACTGGGTTGTGCAAGGAACACCAGGATGATCAACTCTGGTAATCAACTCTGTGCAAGTCTCCCTGAAGCTATAAAAAGACAAGGAGGATTAATAAGTGTCAGAGCCAGCGTTATTATATGTATATTTTAAATCTCAGGGTCACAGAGTGTGTGTGTGCGAGAGAAGGAAGATAAGAGTGTAACTGGTCCAGGTTGACTGTGGCTCCGAGCAACCTGGTCCAGTGGAAGGTGTTCCTGCCCATGCCAGGGGGTTGGAATGGGTGATCTTTAAGGTCCTTTCCAACCCAAACTGTTCTATGATTCTGTGGGAATGTAATAAAATGGCAAACTCTGCAACTGGTATTGCAGAGTTCTCAGGCCTGTTTCATAATTGTATCACCATTTCGGCTATAATCGCTGTGAAAAGATAAAGAATTGTCTCTTTATTCTATAGTGACCTGCTTGTTGGTGTCAGCAAAGAATTGTTAGGCTGCCCTGGATTTCTGAGCTACTGCTTAAACTTGACCTTTTCTGATGAAGGCAGGGGCTTAGCCTTGTTGTGTAAGATTTGATGTTACTACCAGAACATGGGGTATGAATCTTCTGAACTTGTATTTTAATGTGATGGCAAATGGACCCGTTAACAGAATCAGCTATATTCTCCTCTACATATTTTTAAGGTTTAATGAGGAAGGCTTAAGAAGGTTTAATGAGAAAGACTTTTTTTTTTTTTTAATTCTTACCTCTTTTAGTAGAATTATCACACACAAGTTGAACTAAAGTACACAGGACTTCAGAGGTAGTGAAAAATATGTGCCCAACTGTGTTGCTGATGTGGAACACTGAACTGTGACCAGCTTAAACTGGCTCCTAGATTTTGTTTTAGTCCCTTACTCCTATGCTACACATTTTGAATGTGAATTTCTGCTGGCATTGTAAATTTACCCCAGTAAAGAATTTGGCCTTCATGTTGCAGAGACAAAATCTCAGTACAGTGTTTGTGTTTGGATTGTTCTTAGTGGGTTCTTTTGGTAAGTTGTTTTCTTCTTTTTGCTTGAGTGATTCATTTATGAAACAAGATGATGAGATTCAGGTTTCTGATGGTCTTTCCATTACCCAGGAATTGAAGTACTCTGAGCAGGCCAGGACTCACATAAAGATAAACACACATACTCAAACTGAGCACAAACTCTTTAAATACGACTTGTGCCCTGTGCTATTTACCCTGCTGATCTTCTGCTGTGGATTTATGGCTGTTGTCACAGTACTTTCTTTTCCGGCCTTTCTCAGAAATAAGCTTTTTCAAGAACTAAATTAATTAAATTCACAGAGTGTTAAACTAAAGATACTGTCCATGCAGGTATGCACGTATATACATGCATATACCTACAATTAGAAACCAGTTCTTCTGGAGATTTGATATCAATCTGGCAGATTAGATCATCTGATAATTAGTTTGTTTTGAGTTTGGATCTACAGGGCAGATGCTGGACTCCAGATAACATAATTACTTTGGGAAAGGGCACCAGCTTCTCATGTGTGCATCCTCAGAGTCTTATAAAGATCCATTGCAAATAATTCAAAACCATGTGTCAGTTGCCAAATATATTGCTTTAAAAAAGGGAATTTCATACACCAGTCTTTTTGAGAGTAATCTGCTTATACATTTTCTGGACTCTTAGATCATTTTCCAGCATTTGTGGTGCAGCAGAACAAAGATCATGTTTTATTCTGATTCTGAGATTTTAGCTATATATTATTAGAGACTTTAAAAGTAGTTTTACATGCTTGTAACCAGAACATGGGCCAAAATGAATAATGTTTTGCCATTTCTTCTGCTTCAGAGAAAGTGATCTTAACTTCAGAACCAGCAGTGATGTTACACCTAATATCTTCAGATGAAACTTGGTCTCTTGTGGCTGTGCTAGAAATGGATACATTTTCTGTTTGCTCTGTAGGCAGAATTTCAGTCATCCTTGTTTTCTCTTTTTCTGCATAATAAATAAGGAGTGTCATTCAGGGTTTTTTTTTTCTCTTATTCATAAATAAGAAATCTCATCCTCGTTTGGTGTAGAGCCACTTCAGATGCTTTACTAACATTTTATTATCTGCCTCACTAACAAATACTCTGTCTACCCAGAAACACTGTGGCTTCCCTTAGATTGTTCCATCCATTTGATTCAAGTGGACAATAAAACATGCTGAATGACAGTGTCACTGATGACTGGAGAGCTTTAAAGGAAAACCATTCTGCCTCCTGCCCTTGCATCACTTTTCATATATCTGAATGTGCCCTGCACACACACACTGTATTTTAATGGCCTTGTTGATATATTTCTGTTAAATTTTAGTGGTTAAAAAAATAGTGGTTAGAAAATAGGTACCCAGATGTTGAAAATGAATAAACAACCTGCTACTGAGAAATGTTGGTTACATGTATTTTTTGTAAGTTATTCTGCAGTACTTGGAAAACATATGAAAACTGAGGGAGATCTTTTAAAAGGAGATATATATATATATATATATATATATATATATATTTCCAACTGCTCTGGGCATAGATGAAAGAAATGATTGAGAAATTCCAGTCTGTGACTTGTGTCAGGTTTTGTGAGTTGAGTGAATACCTGGGTTGGTAACAAAAGACATTTCTTCCTCTCAGGTTGGAGTTTGCCATGTTGCAGAGCCTCGTACAAAGCCAGCACCTCTTGTGTTCCCTTTTGGCACAGATCTTGTGAGCTGCACAGGGATAAGGTGTTATTTACATTTGTTTTTCTTTTTTCACTCTTCCTAGTCAAGCAGAGGTGTAAGTGACTGTAATTCCTCTCTCCATTAACTAGATGTGACACTTCAGCAACTTTTGCCTGACATACATCTGGTTTCTGGAGCCCCTTATCCTGAGGGATCTACTGGACCTTCACATGCCCTTCAGGTACCAGATACCCACTGTGTGATTTTCCAGGTAACTCAGGAGATATTTCTTTCTTTCTGAGATGCAGGTAGGGTTTTTTTTTTTCTGTTTATCACATATTCAGGCACTACTAGATGGATATGATGTAAAATAGAGATGCATTGGGAAGCAGCAACGATGGCAGCACAGGCGAGGTAATTAAATGAACTATCTCGGAGAGGGGTGATAATGGATGCTCAAAATGTTACAGCTCCCCACCTCTTAAAATTACCTGCACTATTTACAACACCTTTTGGTTGAGTAAGAATTTATTTGTGTTGCTGCATGTGCAGCTGAATGTTAACTGTGACATCAGGCAGTACTGCTCTGTCTGGGATGAAGGTGTGAGTGGAAAGATGTCCAGAACTTCCTTCTGTGACATTCCCATCTGCAGACACACATGAACTGATAGAAATAACCTTCCATAATACCCACAATTTTCTGTAGTTCTAATTTTTATTGTGCCTGCTGCCTGAAAGATGATAAGGCTTATTCATAAATTCACACTCCAGTGGTTTGATAAATATATAACAGTCTGAAAAGGAGTTTCTTGGTGCAGTGCATGTTATTTATCAGGTCTCAGTTTTCTTGGGTTTGGTCCTAAGGTTTGCTGTTGGTTTTTTGTGGGGTTGTTTTTTTATTTTGACATTTTTGGCTGACTTCTCTAATCCTCTTCCTACTAAGATCCAGAAGGAAAAATAGCACTTGGGACAACTAAGACTAAATTCGTCGTGACAAAAAATATGTTTATATACCTTTATTATATTATCTCTTCCTCTCTATCTGATAAATGAGGAGGTGAGAATATTGTAAAGTGATATTCTATAGCAGGCACAACTCTTATCAGTTACTTTCCTTTGACCTTCTGCCTTAGAAAATTAATTCACTTGAGCTGTTCGTACACTAGAACATTAGGAAAAAAATAATGTTAGCACTGGTGAATATAATCTCTGCAGGAAAGCTGGGCAATTATTCAATGGTCTAATCTTATCTCTTGTTTCATTTTTATATGGCAAGTCTGCATTTAAAGTATTAGATATACTGTGCTTCTGCTCAGTACCATCAAAGCCCAGTAAATAAACGCTGCTAAGTGCCACCATGAGTGAAGGAGCTTATAATGAGAAGTGTGAGCAGCCCTGTGCACCATTCATCATTCTGTTCAGGCCCATATTGGGGCTCTTTTTATCAGCACTACTCGGAGTGGTGTCATCACCTCTGGTATAAATCTTCTGTCAGTGTCTGTCGTCCCCGTGCCCTATTAAACTCATGCTCTCACATAATCACCAAATGACCTTTGGATGTCTTTCATTAACCTCTGACCTGAACCCCGCTGCCTTCTTGTTGGTAGGTAAATCTATAACATGACATTTGCTTATGACTCAACCTTTATCCTTGCTTAATAGTTGTGCCTTTCATTTTTCCTTTTTTTTTTTGTTCTGGAGCAAAAAGATAGTTACAATCTTAAGACACAGCTTGGATTTTAAAGGTTGGAACACAATATTCCCCTAAATGTCTGCTAATAGCCTTTCTAATATTTTTCCACAACTGCATATTGAATCTTATCAGTTGTAAATTGATGCAGGATGTTAGCCTCTCAAGTAATAATTTCATTTCTGATAGAAGTTTTCTTTCCCTCAGATATTTTCTTCTTGCTGTGTTTACCTAATCAGGGATTAAAGCTTGATTAATTCAAATTCAATTGTGCAGCTGTGCCACAGCTTAGCCTAAAATTTCTGATCCTGCAGATGAGGGTAGCTACTTCACAGGAATAATGATCATAAGAATAAGGCAAGAAGATTTTGTTCCCATGAGGACCAAGTGGGCTGGAAAGTAGTTCCTGCAGTGCTCTCTCTGTGTTGCCGATGTCTTACTGCAAAGCCTTGGTCAAGCTACTTGCTTTTTCTATGACTCATTTACCTCACTTGTAAAACGGGCCATGGTAAAACTGTGCCTGCAGAATAAAACATGAAAAATGGCTTCTATTTACCTCTTGTGTGCTCAGGAGCCAGGCTGATGCTCTTATTAACCCTGCTCAGCTAAGTATGTGTACAGAGCTGAAAGCATGCTGAATTTTATTTCTCCTCCTCCAGCCCTCCCTTCCCCCTGTGAATGAGCCTCTAGTTACTCTTAACTATAATTAGTACCAATTAACTAAAATTCTTAGTACCTGTAGTGCTGCAAACCCATTGATGAAAGGGATTCTTGGCAGTGAGCAGGAAAGGAAGCAATTGGGGTTTGTGCAGGCACTGGAGTGGGGGGTTTGTGGAAAAGGCAGGAGTGGCTGCTGTTCCCTTGGCCAGGGTTGGAGGAATGGGCTCAGCCTCTGATGGGAAACAGGGAATGGATGTGGCACCAGAGCAGCTCAGGGAACACAAAATGTGCGTGTTAAGGGTGAGTGAGACTGGGGAGAAAGCAGGGTGGACAGGTGTGATGGTGCTGATTCGGTCATTGGAACAACCACAGAAAAGAGCACGGGGCTTCCTGTAGAAAAATTAGGGTCAAAATACGAGTGAATGTACATGGACAGCTTTTCTAATTCTCTGCTAAAGAGCTGTAAATCATTCTGAAGCAATGGTAAAGTAAGAAGAGATTAGATGGTTTTATCTTCTCCTGAATTTTACACATACCTCTAATGAGAATATTTTAGCAGAATTGTGTACATATAAAAATTTCAACTAATTTATGTAATGGTGACAGTGTTTCCTGCTCCATAGAATGCACATACCCTCATTAAATCTGTCTCGATTTTGCTATGCAGGAAGCTAAAGCAAAATGCCAGCAGTTTGATCCTGACATTTTCTTTTACTGTATTCAGGAATAGCAAGTAGGTTATGATTCTCTTTCCTGTTTTGGTATGAGGCTGTCTCCTCACAGCTGGAGGACCCATCTCTTCTCAGCTTGTGATCGAGCTCCATCAAAAATGGAGACAATTTCAGGGAATTGGGAATGAACAGATAAGCAATTTGTCTCTTTTTTTAACTCACGATGTTTTGATCTAGCATTTCTCCCTGGTTTTATCAGTGTTGTCCTCATTTCTCCTTTTTCTCTCTCATTTTCTTCTATGCTTGGATTTGTGTTTTTTTGATATCAAGGGCAAAAACCCCAATGTTAATATTTTTCACTCATAAAATGCCTGGAACAGGTTACGGGGGTAGCAAAGGACACGGTAACAAAGCCCAGCTGTCAGCAGATCCCCATCCCTGGTGTTGGCTGACAGCTGCAGCTCCTCTGCCTCTCTGGAAAGAGAGGCTGCTCTTGGCATCAGCCATCGCCACTGGAAGGTGACAACCCCACACTCTCTGAGTGACTTGGGCACTGTCTGAAACAGCACCAGCTCCTCGTGGTGGACACGGGACATCCCAGGGGGTGGCTGCAGAGGTGACAGTGCCAGTGCTTGCACAGAGCTCATGTCACCTCTGCTCAGGTGAACACTGAGGAGTGCACTGGAGTCGGTGGTAAATTAAACCACGAGCTGGTGAGAGGGCAGTTCCAAAGCAGGGTGCACACGAGTGTCCTGGTGAGAGGCTGCTGCTAGGTCAATCTGCTCTCAGTGGCAGAAGGGGTAAACACAGAGGAGAACACTGTGTGATACCAGTCCCTGAGCCATTAGAGCCTATTAGTGACCTCAGGACACTGACCCAAAGCCCTGCAGGGACAGAGAGCTACAGAAAATGTAATGGAAAGGTCATTTCCCTCATATGTGCCTAGTGCCAGTCTTCCCTTGGGCGCAGCATCCCTGGTGATGCCCATGATGTGACCTGGGCACAGGTTTACTGGACAGGGGTTTGTAATGTCAGGTTTCCTTGGGACTGTTGTAATTCCAAGTAATGGTAACCCTAGGGACAATAGAAACAAGGTACAACAATACTCCAGAGCTCTAGCTCTGGATCAGAATTATACTGTGCTAGGCACAGCAAAGCCCTTTCCATCACCACTGGAGAGTGGGATGAATAAAATCACAAAAGCATGGTAATAGAATTAGAAAATAAAGGACTGCCTCTCTCTACTTTTTATTTGGATTCACAAATACATTTGGAAATGGTTGTCAGAGTCAAATTTGGCAAAATACAGTTGAGAACGTCAGTAAAAAATGTATTTTGAGGAGAAATGTATAAGTAAGTCTCTTAGATGGCTCAGTCCCATGAACCTGAGTGTGCTTTTGATCTGGCCACAGCAAAGCAGAAGATTTTCAACGGATGACAACAACTGAGAGGATTTTGGATGACAGCAGCAAAGAAACACAAAGGGGTGGTTAATTGTGTGACCCACAGGGAGCACTGGATGACATTAATGGGTATAAAGAGGCCGTATTTCCATAAGTGACCATTAGTCTTCTGCAAATGTTCCTCGAAGTATAAAGGAATGATTTTCTCTCTCCAATTAATCATCCTAGAAATCCTCCTTCGTGTAATCTTGGAAACACGGAAGAGGACTTAGTATCAGTAAATGTTGCCAGATGTACAAAATGGCAGAGTAATGTGTTGTATAAAATGATTTTGGGTGGCAGAAACTGGATAGCAAGCCAAGAATACTGCACCAACATTTGAGCTTTTCTGCGAGAGGCGTTGCCAGCCTCGGGAGGGAGCACTGGATAATTTATAGGTTAACATTTTCTTTTTATGTGAATAGCATTTTTTCTCATTTATAGTTAATTAGGTTAAGCATGCATGGGGAGTGAGGGAGGAAAGACTTTCAGAGAGAATCTAAACGATTAGTAATTTGAATGAAGTAAAAGAATCTGCTAAAGGATGTAGCTCTGGAATTAAATATGTTGCTATAACAAGTGTAAGTATCAGATAGGAATTTTAAAGGTTCTTACAGTAATTATAGCAGCAGCATAAAAAGAGATAGAGCATATTTACAGATTTGGCACATAGATTCTTTTCCCAAGTAACTGGTGTTTCATTTTACTAGAGGAGGAAAAACTATTTGTCCCAGCATTTCATAAGTTTATATCTTTTGCACACATTTCTTGTCTCAGGAGTTTTGGTTCACATACAAGATCAGTTAAGGTGAATTACAAAGTAAAATGAACATTCCCTTAACCACTGAGTTTCTTCAAATCTTTTTTCCTGTATAAAATCTCCTTGACACTTTCTGGTTGGATGAATATTTTTTGGGCAGATTCTGTGTGTCCATCTCTACTCAGGGACTGGAACAGTTTCGTATAGGTCCCTCTAAAAATTTTGCACCATACCTAGTCTGGGCCAGAATTTTACGCAGACACTCAAATGGCTCAGGGTATTGAAATCAGCTGGGCTGCAGTTTCCTTACTGGTGCACAGACCTGTCAAATCCAGCGTGTTGATGGTGAGGGTTACACCGTGGGCTGGCATCTCCCACCACCAGGGTGGTGCAGTTCTCCTTTGCAGCGCTGCTTCACAGGCTCTGTCCCATCCTGATGTCCCATTTCCCTGGAACAACTGGCTGGTTTCAACCCCAAGCCTGGCTTTTTCACTCTCTGCCTCTGTTGAGTGATCCAGAGCATAGATGCTATGGCCAGAGACAGGATTTTGTGTTCCAGGATATCTGTGATGAGCATTTTCACCTGGAACACCTTCCACTGTGTAATTTTTGAAAATGCTCAAAACAGCTTTTAACTAATTTTCAGTACTGTTAAATGTTGGGTGGAGTTTTTAAATGTAAGCATATAAGTTCAAATTTTAGCATTTTTGTCCACAGGATCTGATGTACAAATTCTCCCAGCTGAAGAGTGTGTAGTTCTTCTGATGACCAGGCAGGACTTTGAGTTAGATACTAAATATAGATTTAACAGTTTGTCCCTTGACACCCAAATAATTCAAAAGGTGAATGATTTATGATTTCAAGAAATGAGTAATTATTTATACTGGAAAACACTGCCATTTTTATTGCACATGAGCAATTCCACATGGAGAGTTATTCAAAGTAGTTTAATATTTGTGCTGTGCCCATAAATGCCAGTTTCTTTTTCTAGACAAGGATCTTTAAAAAATCCTATAGGAATTGAATGCTGAGCCCCAGTGAAAGTCAGGGAGAGACAAGTGCTGAATTCCCTGATTTTAAAAGATCCCAGTGTTTATTGGTTATTGTCTCAGCTGAGACAACAACATTTTAGGATAAATTTGGGTTCTTCTAACATGACAAGTGTGGTGCAATGAGTTTAAATGCCCTGTCTTGGGTGACCCAGGGAAGCAGAAGCAGACACAGAGGAGCAGAGGCACCTGACTCAGAGGCCATTCACATCCTGAACTACAGGCCTTCTCTCACAAGCCAAGGGGATTCTTTCACGTGAACAAGGAGAAATGTCAGACAAAACAACAGTTCAGCCAAGCTCATAGTGGGTTTGGATAAATAGGTTTTGACCAAGCAGCCCATGCTGAGGAGCAGAGTCCAGACCTTTGAGTTTGCTCCTGGCTAACTGCACCTGTGCCTCTGGTGGCTCCTGGCAAGTCCTTCAGCCTAAAAATTTGGGCTGAAATGACTTCCTGAGTTGTGAGAATTAGCTAACACTGTGCCAGGGCTCTGCCAGGAGCTGCTCTGCCCTCAGTGGGAGAGCCTGAGGCATGTGCTGTCTCCAGGCTCTTGCAGGGTAGGACTGAATTGCACCAGGGCTCATCTGCTGCTGCTGGGGTCATTGGGAGGGATTTTCATGCACCCTTTAGCCCCGGGACTTGCCCAGGCAGCCCCATGGACTGGAGCTGACTGAGTCTGGTGCAGTTCAGGCGTTTTGAGCATCAACCAGTTCCCACAGGGCAGCTCAAAGAAAGAGTTGCCGTGACCACGGCTGCCTGTGGAGCAGCACCAGATGGGAAGGGCAGCATGAGCTCTGCCCCACCTGATTGCTGCACCTCTAAAGCATGTCCATAACTCTCCATGAAGAGATTCCAGCACAGTTAGAGTGTTAACAGGACTTGGCCCTCTGCCCACGTATTGCTTCCCATATGTGGCAGGAATGGTCACAGCAGAAGGATCCAGGTGAGGAACTACAAGACTTTATTTCCTGACATCCCTTCTGCTGAGAGTCAGGCCAGTTTCCAGAGGGACAGCTTTGGGATTAGCCAGGTGGACTCTGCTGCTGCTGCTTTATTTGTCCCAGCAGCTTTAAATATCTCCTCTCTTCATCTGAGAGATGAAGGAAGAGAGGTAGGCATAATTTATCAATGGTAAAAATGGAAATATCCAAGGAGAGAGATCAAGGGAAATAAGCAGGACTGGTGTGGCTCTTCAAGACCTGGATCACACCCCTGGCAGGTGAAATGCTTCTCCTTGGACCAGTTGGTTTTCCCATCTTTGTGAATGGCTCCTTCCCTTGCACCTGGGCTTTGTCTTCACTTCTGTACTTGATCATCAGGGCAGTGGGAGGTGCTGGGTGCACTGACAGTGCCTGGAGAACTGCATAGCTCTGAATGGCTTTTGCTGTTTCCTTGTGGGATCCATCCTGGAGCCCGTGCCAGTGCATGTTCCAAGGCTTGGCTCATAGTAACATTCCTTTGAGAAAGAATGGTTTCACTGGGGGAATTGCCAGTACATTAAAAATGTAAGAAGGACAGCATTTTTCACACAAATGCTTGCTGTCAATATGGATAATGAGCTACGTGCTGCTGGTTGCCTTCTTGGGGTGGGAGACAAAGGAGAACTGGACTTTGTGCTGAGTGGATGAGAAGCTGGTACTATTCAGTGATTCATGAGCAGCTTGCAGACATCAGGAGTAAAGGTTCGTTACATCTCTAATTTTTTTCTTCCTTTGGGCAGGTGGCCTAACAGCCCAACAGCTGATCCTACATTTTAAATTTAATTTTAATTGAATGCACTGTTAGAGATGCCTTAAATTGACTCTTTTTGTTTGAATTTCCTAAGGGAGTTTGCCCCAAGACCTCTATCCTAGTGATAACTTATTCTGGCCAATGGAGCTAGTGTGTATTTATTGCACAGCTCTCCGTCCCCTCTCTAGCTTCTGCTCCCATGAACACTGCAGTTGCTGATGACTAGAAAATTACTCAAGTGTGAACTGTTTCACTGTCTGTCACTTTGCTCATTAGGCTAGTGAGAAAATGTATCTATGGCTCTGTCACACAGAGCCCTCATTAGGTTAGCAGCACATTGAGATCATTGCCTTTTTTGAAGATGGCTGCAGGAAAATGGCTGGGTAGTTTGATGCTCCTCAGTAATAAGTGGAAGTAGCAAAACCAGGGCTCGCTGCATTCCCTCCTGAGATAATTGCATTGTTTGCAGAGCGTGATCAATGGAATGAAGTGATACTGCTGGGCAAGGCAGCATAATCCCACATCTTACTCTGAGGGGAGGGGGCAGAAGGTGCTCAAGGTAATTCAGTGCACTGAGGACATGGACACTCCTTTTTTTGCAGTGGCTTCTCTTTGTGCCTGTTGAACTGGAGGAGCCCCACTGGGGGTGGTTGCTATTATTTGTATCAGCATGAGCAGAGTTTAGGTCTACCAGATATAGCTCTAACTGGCAATGAGGACTACCAGGGGTTTCTAGTTCCCACCTCCAGCAACTAGGCAAGGTAGCACCAATCAATATAGAACCATTTTAGCCATTGCTAGAAGGCTGTGCTTAGACACTCACTGGCAAAGGTCTGTGCTGTGCTTCTGCTAGAAAAGATGTGCTAAATGACCACATGCCTTCTCTCTAATTAGTGCTTTCTTTCTAGTTTATTTCTTTTCCTAAGCAAAGAGTGCCACTAACTTCCACACTGGCATTTCCCCTGAAGCTGATCCATTAACTGGTAAATGCTCTGGAAAGCCAGGTTTGCTCCAAGCACCAGAGCAGCAGTAGGACCACAGTGTAGGATGGGACCATTGCATTTATGGGAACTGCTTCTTGCTTTGCTGCAAAGGGTGATTGTGGGAGCTGCAGTACAGCCTTTTCTGCCATGGCTTTGGTGTGGACAAAGTCTAGCTCGCCATCTTACTGGACACTGTTAGCACTGGCAGGTGATGATGTCACTACAATTGCTCAGAAAAGTAATTTTACATGAGGAATTTCTTCTCTGCTTTCATTGTAAACTATTTCTAGTGGTGATTTGCTTCTGTGTGGTGATCCCAAAGACCTGAAAAGAAATTTACACACAAACTTTTGCATCTACTGAATCTTCGTAGGAGTGTGCGGGGCAGTGTCTGGTCACCCCACTGGACCTGCAGTGCTGATGATCCATCTCTATTCCACCACAGGAATGTTCATTAGAGGATCCATGGTGTTCTGTAGCTAATTAGGTTCACAGCAGATATGTAACCCCTAGGGATAAGATGATGAAAAAACCTAGGGCCTTTTTGCTTATTTAAAGTTGATATCCAACTCCAAGTTAAATTGGACATCAAGTACTTGACTTGCTCTGCATATATTCTCTTCAATTCCATATACATAGGATTCTTCTCATTATCTGCATTTACAAATTCAAAGGCAATTAGCCCTGAAATAGCTAGAAATGTAGAGAAAGAAATATTTGAATTTTTATTTCCCATAAAGTTCACATTTTCTTTTTCATTTAAGTGGAACTTTAATTTCTTTTGAAGCATGTAAGACAAGCATAAAAAAAAAAAAAAAAAGTCCCTCATGGAATAGGAGGCCGAAAAGGACCATTATCATGAAATAGAATGTTTTCTTCCTAGGCTGGTGACTCAAACACTCTTTGAGAGGCTGAGTATACCCAGATGTTGAGAGTTCTGGTGCTGGGATGGCTGGGCTCTGGTGTTTTGGTTCTCCTGGCAGCTGAAGCTGGGCTGGGAGCAATGCTGGGTGTTTCTGGAGGCCAGCCTGGTTTGTGTGCTCAGTACCAGCCTACAAGGTCACCACAAGGCACAGCCAAACCTGCAGCACCACACCATGTGCTGTGTCCAGCCCGTCCCTGCCGTGGGCTGGCGTTCAGCTGGCTCCACTGTCCCCAGCAGGAGCTCAGATTGTTATCCAAGCCAAGCGCTGGAGCTACCTGTGCAGGAATAGCTGTGTTCAGTCAGAAGCTGAGGGGGTGTTAAGGAACGTGGGAGCAGAAGAAAGGGCTCAAACGCTCGTTTAAGACATATCCTGGTGTAGCCTTTGTGAAATAGGCCACTCCAGTTCCAAAGGAATTGGTGTCCCCATTCTAAGAATGAGCAGACAGAGACAGCTTGGCTCTCATGAACCGATAGGACAGGAGCCAATTTCTTGGCTTTTCCTTTGTGTCAGAATGGAACCAGCCTGGTGAACAGCAAAGCCTGAGCTGTGGCTGCAGTGCCTGGGTAGGGGGCAGCTCTGGGACATGTCCCCAGCTCTCTGCCATCACTGCATTCCCTGCAGACTGGGCTGTCCATCCCTGCAGGGTTTCACAGGGCTTGTCCCACCTGGCCATTGGGAATAAAGGGTTCATCTTCTGTGCCAATTTTGCAATTGTCTTCAGTTTTATGTAAGTATTTAAGTTTCCTTCTCATACATAACTTGTCTTCAGACACACCAGCGTTTCATGAAAGTAATGAATTTACAACAATATTACTTAGTTCATCCAGCTGGCTGGTTGTGCCTTATTAGTGCTTAGGAACAAGACTGTGTTTTTTTCTTCTTTCTGACAGGGATTCTTGGAGCCTCAATGAGCAATTAGTTTTAAAAAGCTGTCCTGGGGAGACAGAATTAGTACTAAGAAGGCCCAAGACCTAACTTGAAAGTCTTCAAAATGTCTGCAATTTTGTTATTCTTTTTATTCATCAAAGGATACATTATTAACTAACAGTCTTGCCCAAATACATATCACCTATTCAAAAACAATAACTTTTTAAGGTTTACAAGTTAATTTTAATAATTTTAATTTTAAGTACAAATACAAATACATCGTATTCCAAGGGATGAATGGGTGTCCTGCTGAAGAGATGATGCTTCAAGTGTTGTTTTTTGTTGAATGACATTTTTATAAAGAAACTTCCCAAAGCAGAATTACTGCAGGAATTGACTTTCAAAGGACAGTTGGTGGTATCAGCTTTTTTGTTTTTTGCAGCTGGTGGGACCCAAGAGTAGACTGTAGACTTTTTAACTTCTGTAAATTCTGCAATATCTGCTGCAGTAGGAAAATAAATAACCAACAGCAATACATAAAGACATTATAGGTAACATGGCCTGAACTAGTACCTCACTAATGTGTACATAACCTGCTTTATAAAACCATATCTTATCCAGGCTAAGGACTTAATTATTATTGATTAGTTCTGCCCACTCTCCAATATCAGTCATTATTGAAATAATCTCCGTATCCCTCATTAAACATGCATCTGTTTCCATGGGAATGCATTTTAAAATAAGAAGTGCTATTTGAATATTATTGGTTTCACTGGCTGTTCAGGCACTTGGTACTGTGGTTGCCCAATCTGTCATAGTTAATCAACTCTCATCTCTTAACACTGGCTGCAGTTATCAATGAGTTGAGGATTAATATTCTGGGCGAAGCAGATGATAAATCATTTGTATATAATTAGTGTACAGCAAGGTTACAGCTGACATGAATTTTTATCTTAATTATGAGAGAAATTTGTTCCATTAATTTAATTTAGTTTGCATGAGTGGCTAGACACCTAACAAAGTTAATCTTACACCTGTCATTACAACAGTAAGGAGAGGCTCATTTTCAAGCTGTAGACACAGAAACTCTGGTATATGAGGATAATGTTGCTCATTCTGATGTGAAAATAGATGATCGTAGACAGAAGACAAAGAACCTACTCTCCTTAAAGGCTTCCCAAAGGATTTATGTGTGAATATTACAGGGGTTCAAATCTGGTTGCTTCTGTACTGAGCAGACTAATTTTCCTTCACTCTCCTTCTGTATTTCTTCATGAGAGAAGCATGCAGTGCCTACAAACAAAGGGAAAAAGATTTTCCCTTTATTTTCATTTTAATTACTTTAACTATATACATATAGTTAACATGTGACAATACCACAGCCCTGGTATGACATAATATCTGCATTAATAGCTGTGGGTGAGGAAATTGTGCTGCCTGCAATCCAGCCTTCATATTTATGTGAAAAAGAATTATTCATAACTTCATCTGCTACACAAATGGCAATTATGCAGGCATTTCTGAGGTTTCAGCAGACTGAATAAACCTAAATTCTGTGTTAATTATCCAAGCAATTATCAAGTCTGATAAATCATACATGATTGATAGATAAGGTGGGGCTGTTTGGGTAACAGGATATGGTGTTAGTTATTTTGCTGATAATTAACCAAGCACCGAAATGAAAGAAGACTATTTGTGGCATCTCTTATAAAAATGTTTATCTTTATAGATTTGTTGATTACAGTTATTTTATTCTGGTAGGATGACATGGAAAAAGAAAAGCCAATACCTGAGTCTTTTTACAGCTAATGAGATGAGACTGAATACAGTGGAGAGAGAAATATAAGTGAAAATTGCATTCTGCACTAGCTCAACTCCAAATACATATTTGTAATACAAGCCACAGTCTCCTTCACATTTGCAGCATAAAAATAACCCTCAAACAGAAACATTAATTGAACAGTAACTCAGATTAATGTTTTGTAATATTAGTTCACAATTATTACTCTCAGCTAAGGTCAAGAAATATATAGTTGGATATTCACAAAGAAATGACTGATTTAAAAACAAAGAGCTCTAATGGAATTCAATAGTGCTTTTCAGTCATTCCAGTTGGCATCTCTATTACCTGAAATGATTCACAGTCCATTATGGGAGCTTCCATGCTAATAGAATGTCTATCTTCTGTAATACAGACACATCAGGGCACTAACTGAGAATCTGTCACAATGAATTTCATCTAGATTTCACTTCATCTCTTCATGGACTGTAAAATTTGCTCTTGTACAATGCCTAAATTTACTGTGGGTAATTGAGAGAGATCTATAGATGCAGCACACAGTAAAAAGCAGTTTTCCAAAGATCTATTGTAAATTGTGCAGATTTGGTTCGGTTGGGAAAAGATTATGAAATGCTGGACACCACTGGCTGCTAATTAAATGTTTTTGGTGAACTCTGAAAATATTTTGAATGGATCACGATGAATAGAAAAGTGAAAACAGCAGCCTGGGTAAAATATCTCTCTTGCAGCTAGAAAGGCAATGAAAAAGCTTTTGAAATCTAAGAAACCTAAAAAAAGAGGTAGGCAAATGAGTAAAAGTAAGCTCCATTACCCCTTGTAAGACTTATGGATCAAATCAAGTAGACCTATGATATTTTTTATCTCTCTTGTGTTTACATAGTGCAAAGTGGGATATTATCCACTTAATCTGACTTCTTCTAGCTCTTTAGAAAATCCTTCTTAAATAGGGCAGGCAACTCCATTTTATTTTTGCAACTGAGAATATCCATCCTATCTGAAAATGTTGCTGTTAAGTTCTATGCATGGATTCTTGATAAAGAATTAAAATAACGTTTAATGCGTGGCTCATTTTTTCCCCAGATGAATACTTGCTGCTCTGCTCATGCAATAGATATCCTGAGCATTTTCAACCATTTCTATTTTTTTTTTTAATTTAACTTGTTTCCATTAATAACTAAACAAAGTCATTGGTATCCTTACTGATCACAGACACTAATATTTTTTAGCCAATTGCAATTGTGATATATTCTATAGCTTTTTTTCCTAAGCCACAAACAGAATAATAGCATCACGCTTCACTGCAAGTGAAGTGATCTCAGCCTTTACATTAGGAGAAAATCAGAATGGTATGACTGCAGTTCATTACTGAAATAGGTAACTGATGAACTGAAAAGACAAAGGGCATTGTTAAATGAAATGTCATTATTAGAGCTGCTCATGTTTAACAAATGTACTGTAAGTTAATTCAGTGGTGTTTTCTCCAAAGTTCTCTCTAGGACGTTCACCACTCATGCTTATGTCTCCACATGTTCAAAATATTGTTATTTTCTTTGTGGGAATAAACATTAACTAAATATTAAATAAACACCAGTTAAACTGTTGTAAGAAATTTTTGTCCAAGGTTTACTTCCAGAGCTATGGCTCACCCACTGAGCTCTGGAAGACAAGAATTTTTGAATGTTTTTGAATGTTTCTGTATATTATGTTTGAACAAATGCCTTGTTTTCATTGAAGGGAAACAGAAGGTAAATCCAGAATTTCATGGGAAAAAAGTTTAGTCTTTAGGCTCCAATTCAGCAATTTGGGACTATGCAACAAAGCACTTTGGCACGTGTTTAATGTCAGGACCTGAAGCATCTGTTTTAATATGTTGCTGAATTGGGGCCTTAAAGCACAAGCAGAATCTTGGACCTTGTATTTTAAAAGCCGTGTAAAAGTGGTGTTCTGATATCAAATAAAATACATATCATACTTTCAGCATCTGTGAGAAACTGTTTGCATTGCCCCAGAGGTGATAAAAATAATTTATGGACTCAGTATTTTTCACAACAAGGAAATGACCTCAGCTTTGGCAATCTGAGGTAGTTAGTGAAGCTTTTCTGCTACATTTATGGATTTACTTGAGCTACATATTCTTTGACCTGTATTTGAGATTTATTGGCAGATACATAAGTCACAGTGAATAACCTAAAAAGAAATTGATGCTCCGTGCATTTTGTGCATGGATTGACTGACAGCTAATGAAGGGTTGCTCCTTCACAAGTGATTGAGACCTGTGCCCTGGCTTGTTATAAATATGTCTGCTGGGGTGTCATGTGAATTTTTTAACTAAAAGTTTTAATACAACAGGAAGATAAAGAGTATATTGAGACTCTAGGATGTGTATGAATATGAGGTTGAGAAGAGAATATATGTTATGGATGCCACATTAAGGCATCAAACCATCAAACTCCTGGGAGCAACCCTCTCTTCTCTGAGCAGTGCCACTGGCCTGGCTCCTCTCCTAAGAGCAGGACTGCAGAGCCCAAGTCTGTGTTGCAGAGCATCAGCGATCCAAAAGATCCAAGCAAGGTTCCTCTGGTTCCTTTCCTCCTGCTGTCCAAGTAGTGACACTCAGGTGAGCCCTGAGAACAGCTGAGGCTTCACCCAGAGCTTACTTTGTCTTGACAGGATTTGAAATGAAGTTCTGGGCCCTCAAGGTACATATTCAAGGCACTCCTGGGTGCTTTGCATAATCCTACAGGACTGAGTGCTTACCTTGGTATGTGAGGGAAGGGGAGTCCCACCTGGACCCACCTGGGTTTCCTCAGGTGGATCGAGCAGTAAATACGGGAAATAGATGTTTTTTTTGATGGTCTAGCATCTGACTGGAAACCACAGACCACACAAGCACGATTTTTTCACGACACTGCCATGGAACTAAACCATTAATGACATTACATAGATATTCCTAACATCTTGTCATCCCCTTTTCACTTTAGGCAAGGAACTTAGAAGTTGCAATCAAATATCTGTACTGACAGCTCCATCATTTGCCTTATGGAAACTGGAAAACAAATAGCCCCCTCTCCCATCCTGCCACCAGCAGTGAGATTAATTTAAAGTGTAAGGCAAGACTAAAAGTTTACTCTCAATCTCTGTTCTTGTGGCCTTTCAAACATGTTTTTGGCAGCAAAAAATAATTGGCAATCTTAAAGTTTTAAAGCAACCCATGGTGCTGTACCTTCACTCTCTCAGAGGAAGCATAAGACAAAAAATAAAGAGTTAAAGTTTACTCACTTGAAACTGAGCTTCATCCTCATCTGTTCAGCTACGCATAGATTTTAATTGCATGAGAGAGGGATGTAAGAAAGAAATAATAACAGAGTCTATCTCTTCTACTGTTTCTGTCACCAAAGACATCAAAAACAAAATAAACGTGACTTGGACTACAAACAACTATGGATGAATTAATATTTTGTGCCTCCTGAATGTGCTACAGGAGATCTCTGCATTGGAAATGAACCTTGCACTCTCTGAATATGCCCGGAGCTCTCTGAGCTATCTGCAGCAACACCAGCAACCAAGCAAAGCATATTTTCTCGATTTATTTCCACTCATTTGTTTAACTTCACTGCCATCTGCTGTTAAGGAAGGGAACCTTGGCCTGCAGGCCTGGGAAACAGCTGTGATGTGCCCAGGTATGTCTTGCCAAAGCACTTCCAACCCTTACACAATTTTACTGTGTTGTAAATAACAGGAAGGAAATAACTGTTCAGAAGATGTGTCCCGTGCATCCTTACCTTATCCAAGGAAGGGTTTTATCTCTGTCACACCTTGTGAAGACTCCAGCAACACTAACCAAAGTAATGCCACCATTGTCTCTGTTTGTTTTTAATTACTAAAAGGGCTGATAATCAGTAAAGCTATAGATCAGGCAAGATATAGTCTACGTCCTCTAAAGTCCAAACAATAAAATTGCATTTTGGTCTGATCTCAATATACGTGTCACTATCAAAGCTAAGTTATAAACAATATGGCTGAAAAAATATAGCTCAGTTTTCAGATACTTAAGTAAAATGTAGACCTGGCAGTTAGAAAAATTTTATTCTGCTTTATAGATGGGGTGAATTTGATATGGAGTTCAGTGAAGAAGCATCAGAATGGAACAGCATCATGCCAGTTCCTTAGCAGAACAGCATCCCTCAGGGCAGCAAGATGTGTGTGAAATATTCTTGTCCAGCATTTGGTAACCTGTTAGCACAGGAGTGTGTTCTGGTGGGCAGAATGTAGTGACCATCAAACTCATGTCCAGATCTCCTGAAAAAAAAAAACTCAGTATGAGACAAGGAATAAAAGACTCTGAAAATGAAAGAGTTGCATAAAACACTTTGCAAAATAGTTGGGCTAGGATTCATCGTGGTCTAAGGCCAGAAATGTTGCTCTTTTTTTTTTGCTTTATGCTGTATTTCTCCATAAAATATTTTAAATACTTGTTCTGACTCTAACCCTTTCCCATGCATTTCTTTGTTTCCTCAGTTTCTCCTATGAAACAAATGGATGCCCTCCTGAGAACATCCACTTTTCTGCACAACCACCCAACATATGTGGAGGCAGATTGCATGAACTAAAATCTCCTCAGAACTGGCTCAACATTTGAAATTCTGTGTGTTGGCAAGTTCATGGAAAATTAGTGGTACTTGGTAGTTCTGACTTACTGCATGGCACAAGAGCCACTGCTGTCCTTCTCACTTTGGAACTCCCAGTTTCCTTTGTCTTCCTGAAAGCAGGCTTGGCTGTTCTGTCTCTCACAAACCAGCACAGATCTGTTTGCTCTGAGCCACTGTGAAACATGCTGCTTCACTTCATACACACTTCCAGAAATAAAGGCAGGCAAATCCTGATGTGATGTTCTGATAGAGCATATGCACTCAATTCATTCCACTTTCTATATCAAAAAATGGCAGGATTCTTTTTGGCTTTACAAAGGGAAGAGTATAGTCAATGGATTGACTAGACGACAGCCAGTTCGGGCAGCAAAGACTGACAAAAAAGAAAATGCACTGTCAGATTTTTCTTTAAATCTGCAGTAGAAAGGGAACTGGGAGACAGTTTCAGCAGAAGAGATGAAGACAGAGAAATGGCTTTAAGCTCAGTAGAACAGTAGGCAAGGTAAGAGGTTAATTATTCCTTTGGTGAAAGTTATAGTCCCTGAATTAATGGGAGCAACTTCACCTCCCCCCTAGAAGCAGTTCCTGGATTCAGTCATTTCTGCTCCCCGTGGCTCCAGTTAAGGCACTGCTCCATGCTCACTGCTCAGCTTCCCACCAGCCCCAGGCTTCCCAAAGTGGAAGGAAGTCATTTCTGCTGAGTCCATCTGTAGGAAATGAAGAGTTTGGCATGGCTTTTTAGTTTACAAAAAGTCTGAAACAGAGAAGCAACAAATCTGTACAACCGCAGAACATCACAGCCTGGAGTATGGTGAGTTGTCAGAGCAAGGCCAAGAGATGGGAAGCTGGAAGAGGTTACATTTCCTCATAGAGACAGATTTAGGAAACAGGATGTAGCTGCATGTCTGTTTCTTACAATGAATAAAACTAACACGGATTCCAAGAAGGAAGGGAGCATCAATGGGCAGCAGAACTTGCTGGAGTTTTTCACCCTTGCTTTGTGAACGAGCTGTGGCTTTAACAGCCTTTCCAAACAAACCACGCTGGACAGCGTGTGGCATACCCCAGGTGTTTGTGTACCTGTAGGAACTCTCCTAATAATTTCAAAAGTCATGGAAGTTACAAGGCATCCTTTTCCACCTTGTTTCTAGAAGGCATAGTTCCTGATAAGAGGGCACACTTTGGGGATAAGCAGTGTAACTCCAAACATTACTTCCAGCCTTTCAAAATCACAAGGATAGGAACTACTGGAGACGGTGGAGAAATTGCTAGGAGAATTCTGCAACAAAAGACTTCATTAGCCTTGTACTGTAAAAAAAATTCAACACACAGGAGTCAGCCATGCTGCTGCTTTTGAGGTGACTGATAAGAAAAATGCTGACAATCTTAAAGGTAAATCTTTCTCCTGAGTGGCCCTGCATAAAGGATGTGAAGTTGCATAATAAGGCATTGACAATTCCTACTTTTATTATGAGCCTTGCAGTATTTGATGTTTGTTTAGAGCCCAGCTCCCAGAATCAAGGGATTAGGTGAAAGTCTCTGTTTCAATTAAGAAACAATGGGTTTTCTTCATAAGATTTTTCACCCCACTGTTGTGAGATGCTGGGAGGAAGCACAACATATCACTCTCATGGTAATCATGAGATGCTCTGTGCTGACTTATTCAGACATGCTACTCAGTTTTATGATAGGTGATGTCCTGTTGATTATCTTTACACTTTGGAGATGTAATGCTATATTATTTTACTAAATAAAAGGTTAAAATAGTATTATGCGGACCAGATTCATATAATAAATTTTAAAAATATTTGGTAATTACATGAGCATTTTTTCATGAATTCCATACTTGAGTTAATTACAGTTAAGAACTTCCATGGTTTCAACATTTTTGACCTTTACTTAGTTTTTAGTAAGGATCCCTGGTGTTAAGGGGCTTTGCACAGGTTTTGAAGTGTGAGACAATCAGTCTGCACAAACCCCAGCATTAGAAAACTAGTTCTTTGCAGATTAAAATTCCAGAAAGTATTTTCTGAACTTATTATATTATTACTATTATATAATAAACTATAATAATTATATTATTATATTATTATAAACACTAACTGCTTTTATTAACTCCTACCAAAGCTGACATGAAATGGGTGCCATCAGCATTCAGAAGAAGACGCCATTCAGAAAACTCATGTATTTTATTTGTTAGCATGGTTCTATTTGTGCTGAAATGACATATGGTTTTCAAGTAATAGTTAAGATCCATCCTTTTTGCTTACCTCTGAATAGCTAGAACAGCAAAAGGTAATTCATTTTCCTTGAGAATTGCTTCTGTGGAAAAAAGAAAATCTTTGAAAAGACAGCTCAGCCAAGTTTCCTGAACACAGTAAAAAAAATACTTGGATCACACTCTGAAAAGCCTTGAACTGTCCAGTGCAATAAAACTTGGGACTGCATTTCATGGTGCCCATAAAACCTGCTGCAAAGCCTCCTAAAAAATGTCTCAGAACAATTCAGAAAATGTTTGATTCAAATTACAAGAACTCAGTGATTTAAGGGACAGAAATAAGGTCACTGTCATCTCTAATTTGTTTCCAGGACACTCACTCTTTTACTCCTTACGTATAGCTGAATAATGAATTAAAACATACTAACCCACGTCGGGGTGGCTTTGGAGAGCACAGGCTGTACTCAGGGAGTGCATTTCCTACAGGCAGCAGAACACAGCGGAGAGCCTGGAGTCACCAGAGGGTGCTCTTCTGCCATTTCTCTGTGTCTGCCTGAGTGCAAGCAAGATTTGATTGTTAAAAAGACTCCTACAGGCAGTTTTGGACTCCGCCAGGATCCCCTGCTTAGAAGCAGCCTGAAGATGGAGAGGGTAGTAATGAATGGCAGCAAAGTTTGCTTTTCAGTTAGGGTTAAGTTGCAGTCAGGCTAAAATTCCTAAAAAACATTGCTTGGTGGGATTGTTTCATTTCAAAATGCACACATGTATAAATTACTGAAGTTCAACTGGATGTCTGTCTAGATGGAACACAGCCATTTTTTTCCTGCAGGCTATTTTCCTTTTTGTTTAGCTCTATCCAAGGTTACACTTCCAATGCTCACCTTGAATCTCTACAGGTCTGTCTTTTTTTACCTCTACATCACTGATATTTTGTCTTGCTTCTCATACCATTTGTCTGTCTTTTCAATTCTCTTTCAAAAATCAACATGGAAAAAGAAAAGCAAAAAAAAAAAACCTCCTCCATCTTAGATCATCATTCTCTTGGGAGTGAGGTGTACCTGTGAGAAGTCTGCTACTGTTTCAGACTCTCTCACTCCACTGGGAAATTAACTGTTCATTTTTACAACTATTTAAAGCGAAGGATGTGTCATAGTATTATGGCATGTAAAAGGTAAAGTCTAAATGCATATCTTTTGCCTAAGAATGCCACAGTAAAAATATCTGCACCTCTCTGCCCCTTTGTAAGGATTTGTAAATCAGTAATCCAATGACCTGTAGTCTCTTATTCTTTGAACATCAAGTAAATCTTACTAGTGATTCTGTTTGGAGAGGTTTTACCTTTCTCAAATATTATAAGTTCCTGGGCATTTTGTTTTCCAACAATTCCATATCAGATTTGCTCAGTCTAAGTAAAAAAAAATGATGGAAATTATTTCTTCACTGTGTGAGAATCACAGAGCTGTATTCTGAAATTTAATATCCTGGCCCAAAACAAGGAGTCTGCAATGCACTTACAGTCCAGAGGTTCTCATTTTGTTTGTTCCTTCTCAGGTCAAGGCCCAGTGAATCAGATTTAATTAGTTGTTCCATGGATGATAAGTGAGTTCGAAAGATTCACTTCATTCTCCTGTAGATTAATTTCTTTTGAGCATAACAGCTACAGATGACCTGAGACTTTCAGAAGAGAAGATGTGCAAAGGCACAGTCCCAAACAAACCTCTCTGTGAGTGACTCTGTGTCAAGGTGTGCTGTGCCTGTCCTTGCCTGGACCTTGCAATTTGTACCCACGAAGAAACTGAGAAACTCCTCATCAGCCTGATTGTCAAAGAGGGCGCAGTATCACTCTCTGAAAATCCAGCCTCTCAAAAATTGAAATACCCAAAAAGTTTGGCTACTTGCATATCGTGACTACAGTCTTTGAGTCATGTGATCAAAATCATGACTTTGCAGAAAGAGAAGTCTGGCAAAAACTTCATATTCATCACATACTTAGTTATAATATTCCCATTACTCTCCAGGCAGACTTCTAGACCTGGAACAGATAAATTGTAGAGAGGGCCAGCTACCAATTCTGTCAATTTCTGTCATGTAGACCATGAGGGAGTTGTGATTTTTTTTCTTACTAGAATCTCAATATTTCCACTATCAGATTACCTTTTCCTCTACAAATTCGCCAGGCCATAAAGTCTTTCCTCTTCTAAGCAAGTGAGCTAAAGATGTTCATGTTCATATTAACAATCTTACAAAACAATATTAAAAATGACACGGACATAATTCTCAAGAAAAAATGTCTTCTTGTCTACCTGTATGTTTTAAACGATTAAGTGCTGAAAATAGGAAGTGTTCAGAGGAGAGACTGAACAGGACCTTGGCTGGACTGGACCTTCTAAATGTCACTCATTGGTACAACAGTGAGCATGTTTAAAGCTCCACTATTTCATGTTATATGTGAATGCTGAAAGGGCACAATACCTTGCAGAGAATATTGGCTGGTTTGATGGGATGCAATGGTCTGCTGCAGCCCCTAACACAGTGGCTACTGTAACAGGTCTGTGGCTTTTTCATTTCACAGTGCACAGTCTCACTTCCACTGACAATAACTGGGAATTTGCAATTGCCCACTGAATGGTTCTCTATGCCTACTACACCTCAGGAAAAAGATGAAGGGGAACTGAGTAACTGTAAGGAGATGGGATACAACAAAGACAACAAATTAAAAGAGTAAATGCATGCTGAGGAAGACACTTGTGCTTTAGCAAACAGTACAGCTGATTCCAGAATCCTGGATGGAAACCTTCATCACAGGAATCATTTCATTCGGGATCAGGATGGAAGTGATCTCTATGCTGGGACTGCCAGGCAACAAAATGGGTTGAAAAAAGAGCCCCCCCAAGATATGAGCAACAGAAAACAATGCAAAATCTGATACTGAGTTTGGAAGGCTTGGGCTTAGTTCCCTGTAAATGGCTTCAGCTTCTCCTGTAAGTAGGAATCCAGCTGGGAAGGTGCAGTCATGGCAGTACCGAGGTCCATGGCTTGATGCAACCTTGATCCTTTCCATTTACTCCAAGATCTGTGCACGACATTTTGTTTTATGGCATCCTTAAAAGAATGTTGCAACCTAACAAGAAGACGCTGTACAAAGGACCATTGCACAGGAAGTTATACGTACTTTATTTTATCTATCACGCAAAATGGAAATAAATCTCTTTCAGGCCTTCTCAGAATAGAGTGCGTTAGAAAATTACTTAAGTTACTTTATTTATCTAACTGCATCTGCTCTACAAACAATGGAGCCCTTGCTGTTGCTGTTACAACACCTATTTTATTCTTATTACAAGAAGAAAGAAATATGTGCTAAAAGATACAATGAGACCTTCTGCTACATTTTCAGTGGTGACTGAGTTTAATGTTGTCACAAGTCCAGGCTGGGCAGCAAAATGAATCATATGGCTATATACAAAATGAGGAAGCTTTTTAGCTCAGCTTTGTGGGTACAAGATGAATGAAATTGAAAAATTAACAGGATTGTTAAAAGCAGCCAGACCAAGAACCAGAGCTCACTTACCTTCACAGATCAAAATAAAGTAGGGAATGGGAAAAGTAAGCCTAAGGTGGATCTGTGAGAGATTTGCAACCACAAAATCTAAAGGAGGAAAGGAGGTTTTTCTTTTTTAGATGGTACCCCTCTTGGGACCCTTTTAAAAACTAATTGGTATTTAGAACATTGATTATCCAAATGTCATAGGGGACAATAGCTCTGTCCAGGTAGCTGAGTGAATTTGCATCACAATTAGGTGTTGGGAAGCAATGCTTTTGCAAAGT
Organism: Prinia subflava; assembly: GCF_021018805.1. Classification (NCBI taxonomy): domain Eukaryota; kingdom Metazoa; phylum Chordata; class Aves; order Passeriformes; family Cisticolidae; genus Prinia; species Prinia subflava. The sequence goes on from NC_086252.1 coordinate 30,847,128, forward strand.
ATTTTATTGAAGTTGAAGTGATCCAAACTGAGTTGTAATGAGCATGGATTTTTGTGTTTTCATGCCTTTTCCTTTTCTTTCGTAACTACATACCAGATGAAGGAAAATTCCAGCCTGTAAAGGAGAAAAGTGTTTCCAGTCCTTGTGGTGTCATAGACATAGAGAAAATTAAAAGAATCTGCTACATTTCTGTAAGTTCATGATTTCAAACCAGCTTTATGTTTTTGGGGCCCGGTGCATGAGTTTTAAAGTTCATAGGAGTTAATTAGCCCTTTCTCCCTCATTTGCCTTACCGTGCTTTAAAAAGCCAGAGAAAAAGTTCCATTTCCCAGGGCAGGTTAGTTCCCTCCATTATCTGATACTCAGTTATTACTTAAGCCCCTAGTTCATACTACCTTTGGCTTTTTATTTATCATGTTTCTTTATTGTGTTTCTTTGAAAAGGAATTTTATGACCATATCATGGCTCAGAAAGATTTTTTTTTAAGTTGATGTTTCCTCTCAGCAGTTACCTTACAACCTGCACTTGCTGCTGCATCTGAAGGTCACCTACATCCTTTCCTAACACTCTTCTGTTTCAACCCTTCTCTGTCCCTGTTTTTTGTGGGCTTCAGTCTTCCTCTGCATGGCAATGAAATTAGAGCCATACAGTTCTCTGTGAGGAAAAGGCTGACAAAACACAGAATGCCCGTATTGCTGTGGTGACTGCATTAGCCTCTGGGGCTGTGAAACAGTGTTCTGCAGCTCTAATTAAGATGTGGCCTGTGGTTGCACCAGTACATGGCCTGGGCTGGTTTGGCCTATTTTTGCTATTATTATTATTAGTACTATTATTATTGCTTTGATTGCTCTGTCAGGGCAGCAGTCAGAATGGACTGGCTCCTGTATGCTCTGCTGCCCTTCAAAGGATGGGAACTCTGTCCTCCTTCACCTCATTGAGATGTTTCCAGTCACAGCTGAGTGCAAGATTATTTTTTTTAATATTCTGTGTGTGGCAGAGTCTGGAAACAGAACACCTGTGATAGAGTTGAAAACACATCCCTGTCAGGTATTTCTGAGGCCATCACCAACAAGAATGCTACCCATGAAATGCTGCCATGGTTTGCCAGCCGGCTGTTCTACCCATCAAATCCCTGTGCATTGGTGTGATTTTATTCATGAATCCAACGTGTGTTGGCAACCGGCCTGGGCACAGCACCCACACCCAGCACAGCATCACTCTGCGGGGTCTGCCCGTGCTGCCAAACCCGGCATGGGGGCCAGGCTCCAGCACATCACCTTTGTTATAAATGCCAGTACAATATTCCAATGAAAGTAATAATTTGGTTTATTAACAAAAGATCGAATTACAGAATTTCAGTAAACCCACCAACAGCAGAGATACTTGACAATTTTTACCTGGGAAAATGCCAAGGGTGAACCTTGAGACACAGAACCTGGCCATCTGCTGTCTCCCCCTAGATTCACAAATTTGCCCGGTTCGGGGCTTGGTTTTTATACATTTTATTCTGCCCTTGGCAATATTTCCCCATATTTCCCTCTGTGTCCCAGCTAGCTATTCAAATCCAAGGGTGTCTCCGGCTAGGCTGAAAAGAGTTCTCTCTCTCAGTTCAGATGTTAATGTCCAGTTTCTATAGGTCTTCATGGCTGATGAATGGTCGAGATATTGTCGATGGTTCTTGCTACCGTTGCTGATGCTCGCGGAGGGAGGTGGCCCGCTGTGTTGATGGCCCTGCTGATTTCTTATCTCGATAGAGTTTCCTCCCAGCGCTGCCCATTCATCCTTTTTCTATTTCTGAACAAGAGGACCTAGGGTGGTGCTTGCCTTTTTGTTTCAACCTTATGTTACAAGACATGCTGAAACACACGTTCACATCTATCACATATACATATACAGTAATTTATAGTTTTCAATATATTTCACTAACTATAAGAACATGAATTAACATTCTACATTTTTCACAACCTTCCCACCAGGGGATGCTCAGACATGGCCCGTGACGTGCCTTGAGCCAGAGCCAGCACAGATCGTGGGGGTTTCTTGCCGTGGGACTGGAGCACAAATCCGATAAGCGGCAGCTGAGAGAATGTTTAGCCTGGAGGAGGCTCAGGGTGACATTTGCACTCTACAGCTCCCTGACAGGAGGGTGCAGCCGGGTGGGGGTCTCCTCTCCCAGGCAACCAGCGACAGGATGGGAGGACACAGTCTTAAGCGGTGCCAGGGGTGGTTTAGGTTGGGTATTAGCAAAAATTTCTTCACAGAAAGCGTGATTAGATATTGGAACGGACTGCTCGGGAAAGTGGTGGAGCTACCCTGGAAGTGTGTAAGAAGAGCCTGGAAATGGCCCTTGGGGCCATGGTCCAGTGGACATGGTGGTGTTCGATGTTGGATCTGATCTCAGAGGTCTTTTCCAACCTAATTGATTCAATGATTCTGTGACCTGTGTGCAGGAGAGAAAAAACAGAATTAAACTCCACTTAAGCTGTTAGGTCACCAAAGGAAACGGCTGGCAATGAGAAGTGTCAGCGCCCAGCCGGGCATGAGCGGCTGTGAGGCGCCTCGCAGTGACAACGCTCAGTGACTTGTCCTCCATGCTGGCGGGAGGCCTCAGGACCCCTTGCAAAAGGAAAAAAAAGAGAAAACAGCGGCGGCCGAAGGGCAGCGCCGCGAAGGGGAAGCGCCCGGGGCCCGCGGGGAGGAGCCGCGCTCTGAGGGGCCGCGGGCACGGGGGCACCCGGGGGCGCCCCCAAGGGCGCAGCCCGCGGGCGGGGCCGCGGCCGTAGCGCTCCGCGCAGCCCGTCAGTCACATGAGCCGCCGCCCTCCTTCGCCGGCACCCCTCGGCCGCGAATGGCACGGCCCGGATGCGCTTGTACGCAAGGAGGGTGCGGGCGAACCATTGAGCGGGGGCGGGGGAACCCGGCAGCCGCCGGCCGGGAACACCCCTTCGCCGGGGCGCTGCGGCGGCGGGGAGCGGACGTGACAGCGGCGCGGCCGGCGGCGGAGGGCGATGGGGGTCCCGCGGGGACAGGAGCGCCAGGCCCCGCAGGAGGTACCGGAGCCGCGTCTCTCCCTGCCCCCCGTTCCCCGGGCGCTGCCCAGGCGCGGCCGCTGTTCCTCCGGCCCCGCTGCACCGGCGTCCCCGGGATCCCCGCCTGCTCCTTCCCCTGGTTCCCGGCCCTCGCCGGGAGCGCGGGGCTCGGTGCCGCGCAGCGGACCGGGCGCGGGGGGCGCGGGGAGGCCTGCGGGGCTGCCGGCAGCGCTGTGCGGGTCACCTTCGGTGCTCCATCCCCTTCCCGTGTCCCCTCTGCCAGCCCGGCTCGGCGGGTTCCCGTGGGAGGGAGCGGAGAGGAGCAGGGTGCCCAAAGGATCGGAGGTGGGAAGGGTGTGCAGGTGGGTCCCTGCGGCCCCTCGGGGCAGACCTGCAGCCCTGTTCTCTCCGGCCTAGGGCCGAGGTGTTTGGAGCTCTGTGGCTCTAGGAAATCACGTGTATGCCTGGAGCTGTGGGGTTTCATCCTGTACGGTGGGGACAAAAGCCCTGGGACGGGCTGGCTGTGCTGTGAGGCTTCGGAGCACTGAGGCTGTCCGAACTGCCCGTCACAGCTTACTTTGGTTACTGTTGTGCTTCGAAATTGCGCTGCCCAAAAAGTGGAATTCCGTGTGTCTCCTCCCGTTTTTGTAGAAGAATTAGAGAAGCGTGTCCTGGTTTCAGCTGGGATAGAGGTTAAATTGAGGTGTGTGATTTTATGAACCCTGAAATTGAAAGAAATGTGTGAAATGGAGAATAAATTAACTGACCTATGGCAATAGGACCATCTCAGTAGTTGGAGGCAAAACGGTGGACCAGGAGTTTGAACAGCAAAAGCAGATTAAAGTATTTCAGTGAATGAAAGCATGTGGTGTTAAATCTATGTAGAAATGTATTACCTGTTTCTTTAATGTCTTTCAAATTAACAATCAAGTTGCTAATGGAAGGCAGGTTTTCTCTAATACGTGGTCTGTGTGTTAGGCTCGGAAAATGCTCATTCTTCAAATGAATGAGAAAAGCTGAATTAATATTTTGTTGTTTGTTTATCAGGTTGAAACAAGAGAAGATGAGGAACAAAACATCAAGCTGACTGAAATCTTGGAGCTGTTGGTGGCTGCTGGGTATTTTCGAGCAAGAATCAAGGGGTTATCACCCTTTGACAAGGTGAGGCCAGTACAGTATTTTTAAACTCCTCTTTTAAGTGTAAGAGGCTTATATATTTTGCCAGTTTGCCAGCAATTCTAGGTGACTTTATAAAAGACAGTGGCAACCTATGAGGCTTCCCTGTGTGAATAATTCTTCAAGTGACCTAGTTTCAGACAGACAGGACCTCCTCAGTCTTGAAAGATATTTTTGTGCAGTGAGGCTGTTTTAGACCAGACAATTGGATACAAACTAGCTGCTGTCTGCTTTTTTGTGCCTGCTATGGCCTCTGCTAGAGTTGCATACAGGGAATTTTCCTCCCTCTCCCAATAGCAGTTAGAATAGTGAGTCTTTGGGTAGTTGGAGATAGCATGGTAATTTTAAAAACAACATTGATGAGAAATGAGGAAGTAATGTCTGTGTAACAATGGAACAGTTAGCCTGATGAGATTATTTGGGGCTGTTTTTACATATCTTTAGAATGTCATATTTGTTAATCTTTCATTGTCCGAGACAGGAAGTGAGCAAAGTTCAGGTTGAAGAGAGATTTCTGAATTGCTTTAATGCTGACTCTGTGAGAAAATCCTGAACCAAAGTTTGAAAACACAGAACTACAGCGGCCTTGAAATGGATTCTTCTGTTTCCTGCTCTGTCTTTGATCATAGCACAGCCACACTTTGCAATGCAATTTTATTTTATTCTAACTCCTTGGTGTTGCTAACAGTCACTGCTCAGGAGTCTGTGCTCACAGAATAGTTTCAAGGAGACTGCCTTAGGATGGAACATTGTTGCATTTATGGGTAGGAATCACTTATGGTTACTTAAATTTTAAAGTTACCAATTCATGACAGTGCCCAACCTCACCCAAGTGAGCCGTGCTGCTGGAGGTGATCACGCTGCTAATGCAAAAGGGATATGCAGGTTATCAGTGCCAGAGGGGAGTGTGAGAGGAAAAATGTGTCAGAAGCCAAGGTTCCTAATCTGCTGTATGATGTTAGCAAGTTACTCCACATTTTAATCCCCTTTTCTCTTCTTTATCTTTGCATGCATTTAGATTATCTTGCATATGTGTATGCGAGATTGTCTTTAAATATTTATGTAAAGTTGATGAAATGGCTCAGGAGTGTAAATATGCCTGTGTCAGAATAGGGCCTGAAATAGAGATTTCTGCAGAGCTGGGGATTTCGAGTGCTGTGCTGATACTGTGTCTAACATTTTGTGTTGCATATGTCAGCAAGCAAGAAATAATAGTAGCAAAGTCGTATATAAAAAGGTAAATGTAAGACTGCAGTAATTATAATCCTTGATGAAATTTTAATATTGTGACTTTTTAGAGGTCATTTAAGATACAGTTGTATTTTATCCATTTTTTTGGTTTGGTTTTCTTTTTTCAGTCTGAGAGCTGTTTCAAAACTAATATGTAGAGCTCAGAGAGGAATTTAGATTGTCAATAACTGCTGGGTTGGTTTCTGTCTTCTTGTACATGTGTATTGTGTGCAGTATTGTATGAAGTTGGTATGGTTATGTTATCTGAGTCTGTCTTAGAGCAGAGAGGATACTGAGGATAGTGAGATTACCAAGATGTAGTTTCTAAAATAAATAAAGCCTTGAAGATGTATTTGGGTTTAGCTCTTCAGTTTAAAATGGCCCTGACCATGCTGTTTGTCCTTGGCCAGGTGGTGGGAGGCATGACCTGGTGTATCACTACCTGCAGCTTTGATATCGACGTGGATTTATTATTTCAGGAAAACTCTACTATTGGTCAAAAAATGTAAGTTGATTAAATGGCAAATGGGGGATTTTTCTTCTTAGAAAATAAAAAGTGGATGGGGAGGGGGAAGTTACCTGCTATGTTTCTAAGAAAGAGTTCTAGTTTGACTTTTCTGCTTTTGAGGACTGCCTCTTTACAAAACAGTGCACAGGTCTATAGGTTTCTCAGAACGTAGTTCCACAAATTCTAAATGCAGAAAGAAGCTTATTTTTAAAAGGCAGGGCTACTGCCTTTGGGCTGCCATGTTCTTATATTCCTACCAGGCACTGAAAGCATTTATGTGGCTCCACACTGAACTGAATCGGGAACGGATCCAAATTAAAACCTACCAAACCCAAAAAAACCCAAAAGAAAAAAAAAGAAAATGGTTTTAACATGAATGAATTCCTGGATCCATTTCTCTGTGCAGCTGCACAGATGCTTGTGCTGGCACAAGGGGATGATGCAGGGGCCAAAGCAAAGGGCAGAAGGAGACCACGCTGCTGGAAGCTGGAGTGCAACATTAGAAGGCATTCCCTGATTCCCTGTGTCTGCAGTTCTGCTGTGTAAATAACCTCTGACTCCCTTTTATGGCTCTGGGTTGGAGTTGTAGGCATCAGCAAACAGAATTTAAAGCATGTTATTGTTGCCAAAATAGTTACCCATACTGAGGAGGATGATTTCCTTCCTCAGGGTGACCCAATGAGAACATTTTGTTTGGATTCATTTCTTATGCGTGGAATTTGCTCATAAGACAGCTAATTCCTGTACCAGGGAGGTTATAGATGTTGTTTATGCTGGGAAAGGGAATACATTCTAAACTCCATCATTTTTTTTATGTGTATCTATGATGAAAGAACCATAATTAAAATTTGCAGGAAATAAGATTAGCCTGGCAAGTTACAGTGGTATGAAGAGACTTATTTACTCAGTGCAGTTAAAAAGAACATATTTCTGTGTTTTCTTGGAAGTCATAGAGCATTGGCAAGGCTTTTCAAAATAAATATTCATGGGTATTGCAATCCCATTTGGAGACACTCAAATCATCATAGATAACTAACTACATAAAGCATTGCTGAGTGCAAAGAATTAAGTAGAGACCAGGAATGAAAATGGTGTGGGTACTTTTTATCTTTGTTATCCTTAAGAACAACAGTGTAGGAAATAGTTAAGTTGTTCTCAAAACATTCTTTTTCCAGCTGACTGGATACAAAACTGGCAAAACAAAAACCAGGCTCCTCTCCCAAAACAGCAACAATGATTTATTTGTAAATCTAAAGTGTTCAGAATCATAGGAGCATAGGCTGTTTTGATGTCCATGTAATGTTTGTGTTGGTAGAGGCTCAGGGCTTCTGTGGTGGTTTCAAGATAAAGAAAAGTTAAACTGTGTTTTCTCAGTATTATTCCAAAGTGATGGTGTTACACCATTGTGATGGAGTCCTGTTATTGAATTGCTGGGCTGAAATAAAAATGGAAACATACATTACCAGAGGATCTTGCATCTATTGGATAAATAGCTTTCATTTTAAATGCATTTGCTTTGACTGTGCTTCACTTCCCTTTAGGAAGTAAAACATTTCAGGCTCTGTTCCCAGATTTGGTCACTGTCTCATATCTCTTGATGCCCTTTTGTTCTTCCAGGATCTTAATTGTCCATTTGGACAGTACTAAATATCATTGAGCTCAGTACTGCACCAGTTTTGTTTTTTTCATGGGGAAATAGCTTTGATTTTCCAAGTGAAGTTTTCATCCTCAGTAGTTACACCTGCTTTAAAAATGTACATGCCAACATTGACAGCAAAAATCCCCTTGTGCCTTAAAATTAGGTATTCAGTAGAAACAGGCTGAATTTCTTGCAGATGGATCCCTTGTGGCAGGGTAATCCTTTCACTTAACCACTTCTTACTGAGTTCTGCCATCAGATTGCTGCCAGCAAATTCAGTTTTAGTCACTTGAAAAGTATGTGAAGTGTACTGTGTATTTAGCTTTTGAGTGTAGTATGTATTTAAATTCATTACATTTCAGGAGTAACATCAAGATATATTTTGAGAGTTCTGCTAAATACAGTTTTAAGTCTTTGCATTTGATTCTGGACTTTCTTGGAGTGCACATCTCTTACTTAATGTAACTGTTCTTAAAGCTACTGTCTCTTAATGTTGGATATTCACTATAACGTGCAAAGGTGTTTGTATATCTTATATGGGTATTTTATCTGTCCAGGCATGCAGATCTTGACATTTTCTGTAACAGTTAAATGAATTTCCAATGTAGGAGCTTAATCATTGGACTAATCACCTCTTCACACGCTGATGATATAAATAGTGCCTGTAAAAGCTGTTTTGTAAATGAGTTTGATTGCTTTTCATTATATAAAGTGGAAGTGACTTGAGGGAATCTTTGAACTACTGTGTTTGCAAAAATAATCTGTGCTTTACAAAAGAAAAATTTACCATATATACATCTGTCTTTTTGTTGTTTCTCTGATAGTGCCTTGACTGAAAAAATCGTGTCAGTATTGCCAAAAATGAAGTGTCCACATCGTTTGGAACCACATCAGATCCAAGGACTGGATTTCATTCACATATTTCCTGTTGTACAGGTAATAATTTCATAGTGTATTGATACTTCGCTGAAAAAGGCCTTATGGCCTTTTTGCTTTCATAAACTTGCATAAAAAATGGAACAAAGCTTTGAATTATTGTTCAACTCTTTATTTAACTTCAGAATAAGTAAGCACAGAGAAGTAGTTTGAATTTATGTTTTCAAAGAGTTAAGTTACATTATGGATTATAGAGTTTTTAAGTACTGTTTGATCCACATTTAGAAAGTAAACAAACCAAACTCTGGATTCTTTGCAATGGAGTCGGATTGTGCCTGTTGTGAAATGCCTGCTTAAAGAACCCAAAGTTTAATCTCCTTGTGGAATGTGATAGTCTGCTTTGGCAGACTAGGAACTAGAACCAAAACCTTACAGAACAAATACCTTACAGTCTGTGTTTAAGCTTATGGAGTAAGGTACACAGATAGACCTTGAATCAGAAGGATGTGAATAGGGAAAAGCCACTGGGGTCATTTCTTTCAGCATCATTCATCCTTATTTCCTATCACTTAAAAACTGTGCTCTGACAAGTGATCCTCTTACTGTGTATTTGTTGAGCACCACTAACTCATGTGCCTCATTCTCAAGTTTATTAAGATTTCAGCTAACACTTGATGTGTTCCAGTTACATGTGGTATTTTGAGAATCCTTGGCATGCTGTTATCATTTTTTGATTTTCCTTTCATCTCCACACAGAAAGATATCTTTGACAGATAGGTCAAAGTTAAGTAAGCTTCTTTTTCATTAAATATCTCCTTACCTCATGCCTGTGAAGGAATTTAGCAAGCAAGAATTGAATCTAAATTTCAGTCTGTAAGAAGTGGGAAAAACTTCCTGGTGTTCTTTCCTGTCACCTTCTAGTTGGAGGCTCCTGAGGAAAACCACACTTAACTGCACTCCCAACAAAACATTCTGTGGTGTGTGCTACTCTTCCACAGCTTTCAGGCTGTGATGGTGCTGCTTAAGGTGGAAAGTTTGTATCTTGCTAATGGGAGTTTTTGCTTCTGAACCCTTATTTGCTACATAGAAAAAAAAAATGGCCCAGGTGAGTTTCTTGCCCTGGGCACTTGATGGCAATGAATAAATTTATTTATCAAACACTAGGCTTCTTTCATGGGAAATACTCCCATGTAAATCGTCCTTCTGTAAAAACAATAGCACTAGGCATTCTTTTCTCTCACCTGCCTTATCCCAAACCAGGATTTGGGATATTACTTCTGGAAAGCACGAATATTAACTCTAAACAGGGAGGAAATCTACTTTTGAGTTTCTCTGAGAGCAGTGACTCTCAGTATTTGTAGCTGGCCAGTACATGACAGAGCTGACCCATACTTGGTGATGAAGTCTTTTTTGATGGGCTTAGTTTTTGGTATGTAGAGGATTTTTGTTTAAAAACTGTGGCTTTCTGTCAGATCCCTGTAAAGTTTTGCCTGCTCCAGGTATGTCAGGTTCCTCATTTTATCCCAGCCAAGACAGACTTTCAAGAAAATTTGTTGGTGTCACCAGAATACTGTGTTCTGAAAAAGACCATGCAAAATATAAAATGCTGGCTACACTGTGTAGGAATTATGTATTTCAATAATGGCACTTCATTAAAAGCCCTGTTAAAATCAAGATTTCACTTGCTATCTGTAAATCTCAAATCAGTTTCCAAATAATACAAAAAGCTTGCTCTTAAGCCTGGCATTGTGTCCCATTAGCTCTTGCACTGTGCAAGAATTTAGATGGATCCTTCCCTACAGGAAGAAATTAGGCTGCGTTGGCTCACTGCCATAGACTGTAGCAGAACTTTAAAAAAAAAAATCTAACAAATATTCCATTGGGCAGAAATGTCATTGTTCTTTCTAATAAATTCTGCATATGATCAGAAGCAAAAGTATGTACACAATCTTAAGTTGAGATGTGCTTGGTAATTAATAGTCTTCATCTCATGTTGTCATCGTGTTTGCCTCACTTTCCAGGGGTTCCTGGTTATAGCACAGGAAACAGTTGCTGGTTCAAACTTGGATCCCACAATTGATCTCATCTCTTCTGTGACCTCGTGCACAGGCTGTCAACAGCCTGCAAGATTTATCTTCTCCAGCATTGTTTAAAATGTACTTCAATATTTTGTGGCTTTTTGTGTGGTCTTATAAATGTCAGAAGAAGTCTTTTTTCTTGCACAGGCATGTGGTTCTTCATGAACACTTCATAGGCTTGAAGATACATCTTTTTATGGTGGAGCTGTAGTCTTTTAAAACAGTGAGTGATCTGTAGTAAGAGAATTTCATAGAAGAAACATATGCACAGAAGAAGAAGAAATGTTTATAAAGTAGCAGATGTTTTATAAAGTAGCAAATACTGACAGATTTTGTTAGGATTAGGCCAAAGAGTTGCCATGTTTACAAATAAGTCACATGTTCTTGTTTCTGTGCTTAAAAAGGTAATTTTAGCTTTTATCATTTATTTAAAAATTAGGCAGTAGTTTGGTGCTTGCTCTATTATTCTTTTGTTTTCAGCTGATACTTTTTTTTTTTCAGTGGCTGGTGAAACGTGCAATAGAAACAAGGGAAGAAACGGGAGATTATGTCCGTTCTTACTCTATATCACAGTTTCAAAAAACTCACAGACTGCCAGAGGTAAGGTCAAGGCAGATCTTGTTTCTGTTATAATAAGTCAGATGTTCCGGTGCAGTACCAGCCTCACAGCTCTGAAATCCACACACTTTACCAGAGCTGCTTTTGCTATCACTTTATGAATGACTCCTAAAGGAATCCCCTACAAATTTGTCTGGGAAAAAATTTAAGCATTATTGTGACAAAAAATTTGTAGATTCTGGTTAACTTTTGCCTAATGATTGTCTTAGTTATTCTGCAGTATTTGGTATTTTTGTGTCATTCTAGCTGTTTAGAAACACCTAGCATGCTGTGGAGAAGCTAACATAGCTAATTGAGAATTAATGTGCTGTTAATACTCTATAATTTGGGCTTTCTTTCAGAGTGCTGAAAGGCAGCTCTTGTCTTCCTGTATCCACACCCCAAAATTTGTTCCTGAAAACTAGGTTTATAAAAAAACTTCATTCAAAAACTGAACTGTTCTTCAGCAATGATATGAAGTTTCCTTGGTAGAGGAGGGGGAATTGAATGAGCTTGGATAAGTGCCTGTAGTTCTGTTCATACATATCACAAGGCAATTCCATTTTTAACATCTGGAAGTTTTGTCCCTTAGTAACAGGATTAAAGGTAGATGTCCCTAGTATTGGGATAGACAGATTTAATTAACTTGGTGGTTTTGATTTTGATTTTTTTAAATTATTATCTTTAATGCTTAGAAACTAAAATAACAGTAGAGGAAACTTCTTTTTTCCATATCAAGTCTATCCCAGCTTCATTTCTTAATAGTATAGTAAAGACTGGAGATCCCAGTAGTGGGCTGGGATTGCTTTTGTGTCAGGTACTGCCTAGGCAGGCAGCAGCCAAAACTGTACACAGTTCTGATCACCTGTCTTCCATCTGAAGGCAGAAGCAAATACTTTCCTGTGTTACAGCAGGTCACTTGCATCTCACCAAATCATTGGGCAACTCAGAAACTGTTTGACTGCTTTGTTTCACAGAATCATTAGAATGTTTGAGATTTAGTCTCCATTCCTGGTATTTTTAATTACCTTCGCTAATGTCTTTCAGGATGATGAGTTCATGCAAAGAAAAGAGAAGGCACTGAAAACAGTTACTGATATCTTTGTAAGTATGTTAGATTTCTCTTTTTTTTATGACCAAGTGAGTGGTTTTAGTAATGAAATGGTGGTGGTTAATTCTGCTGAGCCTAATATACATGGTTAAATTACAGCATGTGTTTGTAGAATAACATTGCAATGAAAGTCTCCAGGTGATGACCAGTGTAACTCCTTTGTTAATCTGTTTGAATAATTGACCTTACTTTGGAAATTTCAATTAGCCTCTAAAGTCTTGTTCCCCATGATTTAATTGGGCTTTTTAATTATTAGCAGACTTACAATGAGTCTTTTGCTCCAGCTAGAAACACTTGCCTTTCCAGTGAGACATGTATTCTGTTTTACAAGTTAGCTCACCCACTACATAGGTATCATTGCATAATTTATGCACCAGTGTAGCCCTTTGCACTGAGAGACAATGCAAACCTGTGTGAGAAAGCAAATTCCAAATGTATGTTCTATCAAGTAGCACTTGAAACTCATTGGGCTTCTGCTTATGTTCAATTTTCAACATAATTGTCCTGATTTTTCAAGTGTGCCCTTTACCTGCACTGTCTTTAAATAGCACTAAAGATTCTGTATCCAAGTGGCTGATCTTGACCTTGTCACTGAAGTGGCAGAAACAAAATTATCATAATAGTGTTATGGGACACCAGTACCTAAAGTTTTCAGTGTAATTTTAAAAAATAAAGAGGATATTTGATTAGCAGTGATGAAGGGTTGCCTTTGGTTACTGAGAACCAGAAGTATTTACAGGGCTTAGTGTTTATATTCTATTCATTTGTACTCTGTCTTCTATTGTGCCTCACAGATCTCTAGTTTGTAGCTGCATCTTTATGGTACATAAAGTTTTCACACTTGTTCATCATTGCTTAGAGTGTCATTAGCCAAACACCTTTTCTTTAAACAGAGGAGCTCTGTCAGGATCATGTCTGCTACAGCTGGCACCTGATCTTCTTAACCAAAGATTACTTCATGAGATCTGTTAAGGCATTTAGGCATGAGTCTAGAACACACAGAATGAATTTTCAAGGCAGAATGTGCAAAGCTTTCCTATCTATCTGTAGGAACTGTAAGGAGGAGAAGGCGCCCATTAGATGAAGGTTCTTTTGCAGGTCACCTTTAAATCATTGTGCATAAGATTAGTCTGTGGTGTGAATTCATTATTGTAACTGATCTGAGGACCTCCCCTTTTTCCTCAAGGGGACAGTACCCTGAGATTCATGGTCATAGTTTAAAGGTTGGGAAAGGGAATGTTAAATATCAGTGATGGTCATTGGAATAAGGACTACTGCTACTGAAAGGAGACTGAGGTTATCTTGCAGTGGTTTTGTTCAACTACTCATCAATTACCTGATTCCAAGACTGGTATGATGCCTAAACTTCCTGTAGCACAAGTATAAAATACAATATCATCATAAAAGCTGTAATTATTTTTATGATTTATATTGCCTTCTTGTAGATGTGAAGATACATTTAGTGGTCGTAAAAAGCTTTTTCATGTGACAGTCAAAAATGCAGCAAGATTGAATAGCTGCAAGCAAATATGACAGAAATTAAGATTAAAAATGAAGTAAAAATTGTAAAGGGCGACAGACAAATTCAGGAGAAGCTTGCCAAGGAATATTGTCAATTTTCACTTGTTTGAAGTCTCCACTTTGGGATTACATCTTTGAAAAAGATGGAAAGCCATTCCAGCAGTGTTATGGTGCAGGAATTGTTTGTTGAAAATAATAGTTTGTGTGGTACAGAAAGCCAGATCAAAAAAGAAATGTTCTCCCTTTTGTTTTTAAATTGGAAGCAGCTATCAGTACAAAATACTTTTGAATCCTTGTTTCATTTCATAGATTGTTGTCCAGGTATTGGATTATACTGAGATAGCAGGAGATTAAAGTAATTTTGCAACCGAACTTCTTGAGACACTTTTGTTCCTTAAATTGTAATAAAATCTGCTTTAATTCCATTTTAAGCTGTGATCATTGAATAAATAATAATTGAATTTAATTATCTAATCAGAGATTAAAAATAGAATTAATTCACAAAGGAGGCAACATTTCTAGACATGGCATTAGCCAAATCATTTTAATAGATGTTGAGTGTGTTACTTTTTACTCTTCTTTCAAATATGACAGAGGAGATGGTTGAGACATTGTTTCATGTTAAATACTAATTTATATTTTTTTAATTAACTATTATAATTTATAATTTTATACTTAGACAAATTCTATAGCAAACAACTTAGAAATTAATTTAGTAAGGTTTTATAATGTAACTCCAAAAAGAAAAAGTGAAGGATGTTTATTTGGGTAAGTATATTGAGTTGGACAGCAAACAGTGTGTATATCACTTTAGATAATATTTCCTCATTTATTTTAGAAACCCCTTTACAAGCTCTGAACTCCTTCACTGTCTTGCAGGAGGTTTACAAGCCCCAGAGAAAATACAAACGTCAGACAGGAGCTGAGGAACTGCTGGATGAGGAATCAAAGGTTCATGCTACACTTCTGGAATATGGCAGGTGAAAGGCTTCATTTAGCTCTCTCTGGATTTTGTAGTGTGTATTACAAGCAGTACAGATAAAACTTGGGCTGTGGTAGGGTTTTTCCTATTGCTTCAGAATTGAACTGTTTCAGATTTACTCCTGTTTGGTTTCAGATTTTGTTTCCTTACCCTATAAATTCTCTGGGGACTGGCCACTCCTCATATTTGTGAACCATATTTTGTACAGTGGGAGAGCAGGTTTTGTGCTCCTTCCAGGATGGGTTTTTTTAACATACTTGTTTGTTATAAAAATGGCTTAAATACATCATCCTTCTAGGTAGTGTGTGTCAATCAATATTGATTTTTTGCAAGCAATCCACTGAAAATTTGATGAAAAAGGACCTGCAGTTGCTGTTGCTTCTTTTTCTAGTTCTCATGTGGTTCCTGCATCGGGAGGCTGAATCATGGTCAAATGTTTTGTCTTCTCACTTTCCTGCAAAATTTCATTCAGAGACAAAGTTATCCAGGCTTTCACGTTTTCATTATCTCTGAAAGTCCCTCTGGTTTACTGAGAGCTCTCCAAACACATAAAAATGAAGTTACAGAGCTTCTATTTCTAGTTTCTGTTTCCAGTTTTCTTTTCACACTTTAGTGGTAAGGACACTGTGTCTCCTGCCTGAGATCTTAATAATTAACGCGTGCAGATGACATCTGAATTCTGTTTTATGTCTTCTGGGGCTTCTTTTCCCCCAAAGCCATTGATTTTTTGATTTCTCAAAACTCATTGTTTTGAGTAGTTTCCTTTTAACAATAATATGGACTGTGGTGCAATAGCTCAGGATTAACTTTCAAATGGGAAGAGGGAATTGCTTTTTCCTTTAATGAGCTTTACCTGACAGTATTTTTTAGAAAGTCAAGATTTGCAGATCTTGAAAGGAATAGATAGATCTGACACCATTCTGTAAATATGCTCCAGTACCTGCTTATTTAGTTTACTTGAAAAATTTCAAAACTAATTTGATCCTGGCTCTTGGTGCATATCTTATGTTGAAAATTGATAAAAACTTGAGGTATTTGTGAAAGTCATAAACAACAGGATTTTTCCTTCATGTTACTATTGTTCTTTTAGGAGATACGGATTTAGCAGACAAGCAGGAAAAACAGAACAGGTAAAAAATGAACTGATTTAAAATACTCAAATTGTGGGAAGAATTGCATTGTTGAATTGTTGGTTACTGTTAAATGTTAAAAGAATACAGCAGAATAAACAGCCATAACTTCTATTGGTAACAGATCTTTAAATGGCTAACTGGAACTAAAAATCTGCATGCCATGAAAGGTGGAATTGTTTACCCTTTTTAAAGAATTTTCTTTACTCCGCTCACACATCACATTTTGTAAATATTTTTTTGTTTAGAAGTAAGAGGGTTTGGGCATTGTGTTTGTTTTGGTTTGACTTTTACCGTTAGGCAATGACATATCTTGTCTGTTTTGTGTCTTTTAACTGAGTGTTCCATAATGTGATCATTAAAGGGTTTTTCTTATTAAAATTCGACTTGGTAAGAAATATTGTAGACATTTATTGCAAAACACTTTGTTTAATGTGATAGAGTATGCCATAAATATACCATGCCATAAATAAATCATTGTCTTTCTTGAAAATTAGCATCCTTGCTGTGCTTTTGATGATTCTGGAATCTTAAAATGTCCATAAAATACAGGGTACCAGCAGTTTTGTTATTTCAGTGCAGATATTAGTTTAGCTACAAGTTTTTATTACAGACAGAGATAATGAAGATAAAGCATTAAACACGTCATGGAGCCAACAATACATTGAGTAGATTAAAGTTGCTCTTCTTCATTATCTCAGTATTCCGCATACAAATGTCACATTTAATTTTTTATAAATGGAGATCTTTCCCAGTCTAGGCATGCCTGTTTTTCCCTCAGAGTAACCACTACTCATGTTTATAGAGTTCATTTTGTTTCTTCAAAAATTCTGTTGCCTTTGGGAGATTGTATATTAGATGTTCATCCTGATTGTTGCGGGAGCTGAGTCCCAGCAAGGCAGAAGTGGACAGAGAAATGGGTCAGTGGTGCAGTAGAGTGACCTAGAAATTGAGTCTGGCTGTCCCCAGTTCTCTTTCCTTCAGTGGTACAAATTCTCCTAACTGAACCAGGCATGTCTGCACTTTTTATGTTGCATGTTTGTTACGCCAATATGAAGTTGCAAAAACAATATATGTTAAAAAAAATAAATCAGTCTTGTCCTGTGTAGTAGGCATTGTATTCTGGGTTGTGTCCTGAGGTTGGCAGCTCTCAGAAGGCTGTGGAATAAGGAATCTTTGGAACAGATAAATCCATAGGAAGCCAGAGACACAGTTGGAACACTTGTGAGAAATCAGGAAGGCTTACATTGCAGTTGGCATGATTTGGTGGGTGAGGATGTTCCAGTAGCTGAAATATGTTCATAGAAACAGAACAGCTGCATGCCAGTTTTCTCCTTGATGTCTTTCTTAACACTTTAGAATATTGGAACAAGATATAATGAAGTCTCAATTTTTCTTTCAAAGGCTGAAGATAAAAAAGCAGTGCTACCTCCAGGGCTTGCAGCAGCAGGGAAGGCTGAGCCTTGTGATGAAGATGACCTTCAGGCTGCTGAGGAGGTGAGCCCAGACACAGTAGGCATGGGAGGGACTAACCTGGGGGGAGAGCAGCCATTTTTGCTGCCCAGTTGTTCTCCAAAAAAAAAAAAGGAAAATTTCCATGGTTAGTTGAAGTGAGAGTAGCTTCCCACAGGAGAATACAGAGCTTGAAACTGATGCACAAAATTAATGCTTGTTGAAGTTTAATACCCAGAAACACTGGGGTTTTTTTTCTGGAATCTGAACATTTTCTTAAAAGGTTGATTTTTGGTTGACAGTGGGAGCTGAATAATCTGAGTGAATGTTTAGTGTTACAGGAATTTTTCCTTAAATTTGGTAACTTTAGCCACCTCTTCTTTTCACAGACTTAGTACCCCATTACATGCTTTAAAATGCACATTATATGATACTAATTATATGTATGTATTCCTGGCAGAAAAAAGCTAAACAACAGAAGTTAAATTGTTATGTATAATTCTTCATATTTTGCTCTAGCTTCGCATTAAAACTCTGATGACTGGAATGGCTGCGATGGCAAAAGAAGAGGTCAGTAGCATTAAAACCTGATACAGCTTTGTTTAAATTATGGTTGATTGTGGTAATTATTCTTAAAATCAGACTGCTGATTCAGGTCTGAAGTCTTGGAATGACTGTGTTTAAATTTGCATAAGGAGAGTGCATAAAAAAAGGTTGAATTAGGAAGAGAGTAAATTTTACAAGGCTAATTACTTCATCATTTTCCCTGAAATGATGACGACAATATAAATAAATGGTTTTGAATGGTTTCTACAAGAATTTCAGAGGAAAGACATCACTCTGCTGCTACTCAGGATGCACTATCTAACTTTATTCATCTTGTGAAGTTATTCAGATGATTACTGGGGAGAGTGCTGGAAAACTCTGTGCCTTTCAAGCTTCTTTTCAAAGCAGTTATAAATAAACAACAACATTAATCCAAGACACAGAAAATACTGGATATGTATCTTTTTAATTTGTTGTATTTAATGATATAATGGAACTTATAGTCAGTTCTTTGATTTCTGGGTGAAAGGACTGGGAATAAATTCAGTTGTTAAACATTGTTTCTGTTTATGCTGGAGTCAGAAAGAAAGGGTAATAATGATTAGTCTGAGTTGATTGACATGCTTTCTACTGAAATCCATTGTAGAATTCAGTTCTGTTTGAAAACTGGTTTTATACATGCATGCAGTTCAAAGGTGATATCTTGCACACACCTGCATGTGAATTTCAGCAAATGCAAAATTCAGTATAAAGAATAAAAAATAAGTTTCTAAAAGATGAATAAAAATTTACTAAAAGGATTTAAGTGAGAAATTTCTATCAGCAGAATTAGGTTTGGGGGATGGAATGTTTCCTGGACTTTTCTTATGATTTGAGATTTTTACTCATTGTACAAATTTCTGTTTTAAATTAGAACTTATTGGAAATTGTTGTGTAAAAGTACAGGCAGTTCCAAAACTCCAAGTGTTTTCATGATACAATTGCAGGGCAAACTGACAGCAAGCACAGTTGGCCAGATTGTTGGACTCCAGTCAGATGAGATCAAGCAAATTGTGTCTGAATATGCTGAGAAGGTGAGTGTGTTACCTGAGTGGTGTTTGATAGCTCGTTAATTTAGGCTTTAACCTGCCAACTTCATTGCCATGATTCTCTAGAAGCACACTTCTTAATATCTGCTGTGGGCAGCAGCAGAGCCAGAGTTCAGCAAAGGACTTTATAGAGACTTAAACATACCCAGGCTTTTGGTGTGATAGTGCATATCCCTTTATGAATTGCACTCAAGATTAATTTGGGGTTTAAGCACCTGTCTAAATGCCTTCATGAATGAAGAGGGGCCTGAGTTGTATCTGTTCCAACTAGAGGCCTAAATTCTTGATATGCTTTAAAATGTTCAGTGTTAAGCAGTTCTGAAATAGAAATACAGTTCTGTGAGCCTGCTCAGAGAAAAGTCTAGGCCTCCTCCACTCAGATTTCCAGGTATTTGCACTGGACTCCAGTTCTCAGTTATGCCCTGGATTTGAAGTTTGGAATCTCATCTCATCAAACCTAAACCTTTGCTGCTTTGAGAAGTCAAAGCAATTAAATGTGTGTGTTTGCTCCAGTTACTGTGTTCAGCTGTGATCATTTTTTGCAGTAATGTAAAAAGAAAATCCGGCTCTTCAAGCAATTAATGCATACAATACATCACTGTCAGATATGAGTTATAGGTCGCTCTTACTTGTCCAATAGTCTTCTCATATTTCTTCCTTTTTGTTGACACATTTGAGGTATGGAGCTTTCCCATTTTGGAGATAAACCCTATAGCTCAACAGCAGATTCTTGGCCTTTCTTTATTATGAAAGATTGGAAGAACAGAAGCCCAAGGGTCATATTTCAATGTTACATTTCTTCTGTTCTGAGAGAAGGGAGCAGGACCTTGACTATTATAGTAGAACAATGATTAATACTCTGAAAAGTAAGAACTGATTCAAGTCAAGCCAAAAATAGATCACTTTTCAAATCTATGGGATGTGATTTAAAAAAATAGAATTTCTGTGCACGTATGAATGCACCAGGAAAAGAATTAAGGATGTTATCAAAGAGTCTATCAAAGCATCAGCAATGTTTGGGTGTAATTCTTATAGTCTTAGCCCCTGGTAACTGTACATAGCCTGGGAAATACAGCAGTGCTTATTTGTTTACCAGTGTCTTAATAGAATCCACAAGCCTAGCAAAGATAGCTGAGAAGCCAAATTCTAGGTGTGATGTTGCCATGGGCCAGGATCTTTCTTACAAGAGGCATTTTTGCAGATCAATGCTTATGATTTTCTGCATTTGCCCTTCCATTCTGCTGCCGTGTTAACCTGCTGAGTGAACTGCAGGAAGGATTGTGTCGTTCCTCACCTTCTAAAAACACTGGCAGAAAATTATTAATGAGGAAATTGATTATCTTTAAACAGTCGGAGACATTAGGGATGGTTCTTTCCCATTTTCAAAAAAGCAAGCTGTAAAGTTCATTTCTTGAAATATGATCCACTTTTTTTTAATGCCAAAGCTGTACTACATGGATTTTTTACTATTTCTGCAAACATCAGTCTCAGACTGGTTTAGCCCATGTTTCTTTTGCATTTCCATTTTTCTCCATTTATATCTTATGCAAGTAACAGGCTAAATGTGCGGTGAGAAAGTTTTGGAATGCATAACATGATGAAGGAATGTGATCTGACTAAATAATGAGAGGAATAAGTAAGACTGAGTGTGTATTTGTTGAGTAGTTCAGGGTCACAGGTGTTGCTTTAGAGGCTTTTCTTCCTTTCCTAACAACAAAAGCAAAGAAAGCCTGTGAATTGTTGGGTTAAGCCATCAGAATTGGTCTTTTTTTGCTGTGGATGTAAAAGCACAACAGATCATTAAGCTGTTCTTCAATATGAATAACAGAGAAAATGGAGAGGAGGAAGACTCTTATTTTCATTTAAAATTAAGCTGCTAACCCATCTGTCTAGAGTGGAACCAGGAGCAAATATGAGTGAAGAGTATATCACACTTCTTGTAGCATTTTAGCTGAATATGCATTGTAGCAGTTGTCAACATTTGTTAATTATTCAAAAAGCACTTAGTATTGAAGTCTTTGACAGGCTATAAATTAGCACTTGAGGTACTTGAAAATTAACTGGTTTTCTAATGAAATATTGGAAAATGGATTAGGTAGGAAAAAGAATTCTGAGTGCCTGAAGCAAATTGCCAAAACAGATGGATTTAAGTATTAAAGTGAAGACTTTCAAAAGGTACTATTAATTTTTAGGCAAATAATTCCTTAGAGATCAAGCTGTCACTGGTTTTAAATGATTCTTTTGTCTACTACAAATATACAAATTCTATTATAAATGTTATTTTAGATAAAGAATGTTTCTGTCAGCTTTGCTTTCACAATTCAGAGAGAGGAGGAGACTGGATCCATGTTGCTGTCCCTGTTATGCATTTATGAGACCCTCTTGGCAATGCATACTGGATTGAATAGTTCTCAAAGGCTGCTGTCAGCAATACACGTGCACACACAAAAACCCAGAGTGGTAAATGCATCTACCACACTGAGTATGGCATTGTCATTCAGCATGAAGATGCAGCCAAGCCCCTGTTTCAGAATGCTCTATTCAAGGCTTCTGAAAATTCTGGAGCTACTTATTGGGGTGTGGAACATCTCTGATTCAACAAGTTCAGTGAATACCATGGCTTAAGGTGTTTTTTAGTATGCTTGTATTTTTTCCATTGAAGAACTCTACCAGGTTTAACCATAATGCTGATGCAAAAAGATTTGGCTGTCTTCTTGTACACAGTGGTATTTTCCAGCTGTCCCAGGGCACCTGACTTTTTTAGCTTATTTTGCTTGTAAATTTTGGAATATAATTCAGTTGTTCAGCTGCTTCCTTATGCTGGTGTGAGGTAAATCAGTAAGTCATTCTTTTGGAGAGCGAGACACAGTTCTTGATAAGGAATATCATAGCTGTGTCTCACTTTGGTATTTCCTGAGCTTCTGAAGAAGCAGAAAGCAATGTTGTGAGCTCCAAAAGACTGTTACTATTTTTTCAGCAATCTGAGCTTTCTGCTGAGGAGCGACCAGAAAGGCTTGGAGCTGCCCAGCAACACAGAAGGAAGGTGGCATCTCTCAACAAGCAGATTTTGCAAAAAACCAAACTCCTTGAAGAGGTAAGTATTGTGTGTGTAGTAAAGAAGAAAACATTGATAAAAGTGGTTGATCACAAAGTTTTTGCCATCCAGGAAATACCTGCAAGCTATCTTCTGCACCAGCAATTTGTCATGCTGAACACTGATTTCTCTCAAAGTCTTGCTTGCCTTGCCCTTGGATTGTGAGAACAGGTTGTGTTTTTGGGGGCAATTAGCTCAGCCTTAATTTTGGGGAGGACCATGCTTTTGCCATTTTAAAAGTTGAAGGCCCTTTAATTCTGTGTAGCTTGTTTTCAGTACATGGCAATCTCAGTGCTGTTTTTATATGGGGAAAAAATGTACTGACAGCTGTAAGCCAAATATAATCCCTTTATCACTTTACTGAAGTAAAAATTTCCTGGCTGAATTTTATTTACTACTTGCCAAAGGCAGCGTTTGAAATCAGTGACAGTCAAGAACCCCGCCTTTTAAAAAGTGTTTATGGAGTTCTGGCTTCAATACTGCAGTAAATTTTGGCAAGATTTCTTAAAACTAACAATTCAGGTCGGTTTTCATGAGATTCAGACTGAAGACTTAAATCTTTTCAGTTAGTTAGAATAGAGTTTATTGGTGAATTATTGCTGAAAAATTATGAAAAAAAAAGAAAAATATTTCTTTTTATAAATTTGGCTGTGGAAAGGGAAGAGTGGGACATTAAGTCACAGCTCTGTGTTGTGGACAGCAAACTAAAGCAGCATGAAAGGAAGTGGAACTGAGCTACGTGTGCAATTTTGTTTGATCACTTGTGCTCCACTTTTGCAAACCACATCCTATTTTTGTTACTATTTGCAATGTTATCTTAAATCATAAGGAGTTTAAAGAAGGACATTCTTCTAAAATTAGCCTCTGTAAATGAATTGACTAGTGAAATACCTAATATTTTATTATAATACATATGTTGCTAACTGCCTTATTAGACTTTCCATAGTTACATAGAAGAAAACCATAAAGCATCTTGGTTATTTGGTGTGGGAATGTCTGTGGTTTGGTGCCATGGTGCTTCTGTGCAAGTCTTGAATTGCCCTGACTTATTTGGAGAAGTATAAAATGGGACTCATTCTTAGCCTGATGTGAAACTAGGCCAGTACACCCAGGCTGGAAAAGTTTGAGCAATTTAATAGAGATTCTGTCCTATAAGTCACCATTCTGTTGGCCTCTGTTTTGTAAAAGCTGGTTTTTATTCTGGGACTTTACACACCTAAAAGATCAGGTGGTAAATGTTTGCTGTTAGTAATTAAATATTCAATCGGAATTCTTGCAATCAGATGCACGAGTAGTTGACAAGACAAGACAGTGTTTGTTATGCTTGGCCTGCTGTTTGACAGACAACCATTATGAACAGCTCAAATATTCTCTGTTCTCCATTACAGGTGTAATTAGTGAATATAGAATCCGACTCTTTTTTTTTCTCTTTCATAACAGTTGCAAGCTAAATGTGCTGATCTGCAGGCAAAATGTACTGAAGCAAAAAAGACATTAACAGAGGTAATCTTGGGGTTTTTTCTGTGCTGTTTGTAGCTGAAACTTTTTTGAAAAATTCTCTGTGTGAAGGGATGTGTTAAACAGTGAAGGTGTTTGCCAGCTTAACTCACTGATGTCATGGTGTGGCAAAGTCAATTCATTATTAATCAATTTATTATTAATTGTAACCCTTAGGTTAAGAGTTACAGTGAAAAGCTGGACAAGGAATTGGCAGCCTTAGAAACAATAGAATCCCAAGCAGATTCTAGGTAAGTTTCTTCCTTTGTTACCTTTGAAATTCTAAAAAAATATGGTTTTAATATTATTCATTCAATGTTTCTTGCTTTGTCAACTTAAACAAATAACTAAAATTTTAGAATTAAATAATTGTCTAGCTTGCTTTCCTCACACAGGGAAATATTACAATAGGATTCAGTCAAAATGAAAAGTATCAGTCTATAGTTCAAAATAATTGTAAGTGTTTAAAGCAGAAGAATCCTAGACATGTCTGACAAGTACATGAGACCTTCTTGATTTATTTTGTTTATATTTGAAGCCTTCATCTCACATAAATTGAAAAGAAGTCTCTCAAAACTTTCACAGTAATGAGGTTAAAGCATAGCAAAGCCATCAGAATACTCAGTGTAACACTCCATTTTTATTTTGACCTTGGTATATCAGAGCTGATATTTGGGGTTTTAATTTACCCAGGTTTTATTGCAAATTTATTTAGAACTAAGCTTGTTTTAATATATGTTAATTCTCCATCTATTTAAATTAGAAACTAAAAATCTAACCTAGTTTACTGGATTTTCAAATTTAGCATATTACAGAGTCTGCGAGCACTGGTGGCCATGAATGAAAACCTAAAGAGCCAGGAGCAAGAGTTCAAAGCACATTGTAGGGTAAGTTCCAGTGTCTCCTAGAAGGATTCATTTAAAACTTGGTAAATAAGCACTTTACTGGTGGATTGTTGTGCTGTGTGTCCCTGCCTGTCATCTGTCCCGCACCCTCAGCCTCCAGGTCCCGCTGACTCCAGGTTTATATTTGAATACCAGCACCCCTGGAGCAGGGAGGAGTGAGGAAGGATCTGAGTTGGTGTTCTAAGGGCTAGACTGAGTACAGAACCCTTTTTTCTGCATGTACTCCTTTGGAAAGCTCTAAAGGATGGTTCTGGAAACTTCTGTGCAAGGAATTTTAGGTTCATTCATTTCTCCAAATGCCATACATCGCTTTTCCATGTCACACTGCTGTAATGCTGCTTTGCTTCTTCAGTTTCATTTTCCATGTCACTCATTAGCTGTCTTAGCTGGATCTGTATATTTGCAAGTAAGAAATAAATCTGTTCCCATGTTTGATAAAAGCAGACAGTTTAATGTAATGAATATTAATGGATGCCTTACCCTTAAGCAAGGAATGCTGTTTAGTCTTCCAAATTTAAATATTAGGTGTGTATTCACCTCTGAAATTTTGTTAGAAGTGTGTGTTGTCAAGATCCTACTCTCCCCTCTTCAAGGGAAGAGGTCTCAGCTAAAAAAAATCAACTTTTGTTTGTTTTAAAGGAAGAAATGGAGAGACTACAACAAGATATTGAGAATTTGAAAGCTGAAGCAGTGGAAAATGGGGAGGAACAGGTAATAGAAAAGTCTAAGTTCTTATTTTCAATTTGCATTTTGAAATGTTTGTTCAAGTCTTTCTGACTTTGGGACATTCTTGTAAGCATTAAAGTATCTGCTGGAATATCTAGAAAGCTCTGTAGAGCCACAATTCAGGCTAATAATCCTGGAAATACAGGACTCTGAAAACAACAACAGCATTATCTGTTATTTTTGCAGAATCCACTGGGCTCTGCTCAGAGATGCTTTTGTGCCTTTTACTTCTTTCTTTGTACTACCAGAGAAGAATCTCTGGGTGTTGTGCTAAGAGCTGTGCATATCTCTGCCAGAAACAGGTCTTCCTGAGAAAGAATGTCTATTTGGTTGTTTTTTTCTTGGAAGTGGGGTTATGTGAAGGATGGAAGCACGAGCTTTCAGTGGCTCGGTGCACTGCATGCAGTGAGCAGCTGTCAGAAGTTAGGTTTTAACACAAGTGCATCCAGACTGATGGCAATGAATAATGAATGAACAGGAAAGGAAAAGCTTCAATGACTTTATTTTCAGTGGGTAAACACTTGATGCCTTCGTGTCTCTGGAACAAGGCAGATTACAACTTCCATGATGCTGCTGCCCTCCTCAACACAGCATGAAAAAATTAAAGTGCAAACCAAAATCTTAAATTTTTTAGTAAGGAAAAGTTACCTTGAAGTCCACACTGCAGGAAGTCTAGAACACATTTGTCAGAGGGTTTATGTTCTGTTCAGGTGCCTTGTTTATTCTTAACCCCACCACTGAATCAAAGTATAAACACTCAGTCAACGGGTACTGACAATCTTTGGATTTGTATCTACTTAAAAGTGTGACTCTTGTAAAGCGGTGAAAGAACTATTGATAACTCTTAAAAACTAAAATATCAAAAGTTAAAAGCTATCTAATTGCCCTTGTTTAGAGTAAATGATGTCAGGCTTTTAATATAGATAGTGAATTATTATTTAAAAAAAACCCCAGACAACAAATGGTGGCGTTGTTGTGGGAGTCAAAGATAGGCAAAACCAGAGGACAAACCCAATCTGCCGTTTTTGCACTGCAGCTCTCATATGCTACTGTCATACACAATTGTTTTGGGTTCTCAACTTCCAGGAGCCAAATAAGATTATAGAACAGCAGTACGAAGCTGAGAAAGAGAAACTTCAAAAGCTCCGCCTGCTACTGGTGAGTTACTCTTTGTGTTCTTAGTTGTACAAAATTGATGATGTTTGTCTTGTCTTGTAACTTCTAATACTTCGTTTTGTTGTTCTAATTTTAACAAGTGTTTCTGTCACAAATCAATTGCAAAAAAATATTGATCCTCCGCCAGTGCTTTTTGTTTTTAAAATCAATTATTTAATAACAAAGTATTGCTGGGGGGGCTTCATCCATTTTAAGAAGAGAACAAGAAGAGGTTTTGTTTTCTCCCCTCCTAACTTTCTATTCAGGCACGAAGAAACAGAGAAATAGCCATTTTACAACGCAAGATTGATGAAGTACCCAGCCGAGCTGAGCTCACACAGTATCAGAAGAGATTTATTGAACTTTACAGTCAGGGTATGTATATCAAACAGGACCATCATGCTGAAGGCTAAAGCCCTGAAAGGAGGGCAGTTGCATTTTAAGCATATGGCATGTAACAACAGCACCTACTAGTTTGGTGGTACGTTAAAGGTTTTTGGTATTCATGTTACACATCATATTTTTGAGGTTTTATAAGCTGGGCTTTAAGAGTTTTCCTGAGGGTGAATCTCAGTTGACAAGATCTCTGGAATAAATTTTGTCTGCAGCAGGTTCTGTCATTTAGGTTAATGACCAGTATGTTCTGAAAGTCCTTAATTCACCATTTACAAATGAGGTTGCTGTAATTTTGAATCGTGTTTAATTAATTTGCCTTACCATTAGATTGCTTTTGTTGTTTCCACTGATGTGACATAACTGGTTCTGAACCCAACTATGTCAAGAACTACAAAGTAAAAATAGTCTCTTGAGGGGATTGGTTTCTTTCATTTTTTTATAAACACAATCCTGCAATATTTTGGTGGAAACAGAATACAAATTGTCTTTAGCTTTTAGTGTCAGAAATTACAAAATTGGAAAGGTGCAAATGGAATAAAATTTCAAAGCTGTTGTTAAACTGATAACAGACCAGTATGCTTACTGGTGTATATTTAACTAGCTTGTGTGTTAGCATAAAAAAAAAAAACCTAGCTAATGATTCAGAGGTATTCTGCATTTATTAAATATATGTGTGAACCAAGCTCTGGAAGGGTGAGCAGTTCCAGCCTGGTTATCTGAGGGAGATCCAAATCCCTTGCCCTGGTGAGGCATTTCCAGTGGCACAGCCCTGTGCTGTCTTCCATGTGTGTTATCTAACTCAATACATGGAATAAATGTGAGTACAAGTCCAGTACTTCTTACCCCTCTTTGCTGTGCCACGCAGTTTATTTAATCAAGTCCAGCTATAAAGAACTCTGTTGTTTGTCCTGAAATTTTCTGCACATTCTCTGTCATGTCTAATTCAAAGTCTCTGGTCAGAGCTACCTGCTGAAAAGATGGAGCTTCCTTTTTATCTGAAGTACAGAGAGACCAGGATCAAAGAGACTTGTGCAGCTTTGGGTGTAGATTTAAGATGCTTTGAATTTTATGGGACTTTGTTTTCTAAAGTACAAAGTGTGAGTAGTATCTCAGGATAACACACTGCTCAGTCATGGTTGGGAACCTGTGTGGTACAGGCTAAGCTTCTAGAAAAATGAGCTGGAAATCTCTAGCCAGTTTTTCTGTGAATTGTGATATTTTTAGAAGTACTTAGAGGTTTTTCATTTAGCCAGATTCAGGTGAACCTTTCGTTGCTGAAACGTAGTTTTTTTGAACTTGGATTCAGAGGGTGTTAGACAAGACAATCTTCAGCACTAACTTCAAACCTTTGTGGTTTTGTGATTTTTTTTTTTTTTTTTTTTTTTGCACCAGAATCCTTTTTGGTTACAATATTCAGTGCTTTGGTTTTGACCTAACTCAACCTCCTCCACTGAAAATGTTTCAGAGTATTCTATTTTACCCTGCATGAGTTCTGGTGTGTGGCCATAAGGCTCTATAAGTTGGCACAACTTTCCAACACAGTTGAAATCTTAAAAGGTTTTCTGAGTTGTTATGTGGAATCCACTCAAGAAAGACTTGTGACTACCAAAGCTGCTGGAAGAACAGGAGTGGCATGAAGGAAATGGTTTGGGAAAGGCCTCTTTTGTTTGGCAGCAGTTCTGCAAATCCCAGGCTAATGTGCCTGATTTCACTGAGGTTTACTGTTTTTAACCCATACATCTTTTCCAGGTTCTGGTTTCTAGCCAGAATGACTTTTGCTGCCTGTTGAACCCTTTCCTTGGGAGTCACAAATATATTGGATTTCCTTAGGCATTGAAGAACTAAAGACTAGAGGAACACTCAGCAGATTTGAGTATCATCTTGCAGGCCCAAGGGAAGGCATGTCTGAGCCTTGCCTTCCCAGCTGAGCTCTGACCAACATCTGCTGAAACCACCTAAACCAGAAAGTATTACTTAATTCTATCACCACACATAGGTTATAAGAAGATAAAAAGACTTTTAAGCAGCAAAAGCTTTGTTGGGCATCTTGCACATGTGTAGCTTGTACTCTTTAGTCTAATGCATTTTTTTTCCACACAGATTATCTGCTTTTTCCTGTCCCTGCTGAGCCTGTGCCCCTCCAACACCACAGGCAGAGCCCCTGTGAGCAGCACAGCTGCCTGGGTGTGTCAGGGGAAGGAAGCATGAACAGGCAGCTGAAGGTGCCAACATGTGTTGGCAGAAAGGGCTGTCAGCAGTTGGGGCTTAATTTAGACACTGAGCTGTGTTGTTCTTGTAAGAGATGATAGCTGGAAACCCTGCTGAGAGAAACTCTGGAAGGATGTTCCCTCTGCGTGTACATTAGCGAGTGTGTTCCATTATTGATAGTGGAAAATATGTTATATAAAGCCTAGGGAGTATTTTTACAGATTCCATTTTACCTCACATGCTTTTATTATTCTACCCCTTTTTTTTTTTGTTTGCAGTCTCAGCAACTCATAAAGAAACGAAACAGTTTTTTACTCTTTATAATACACTGGATGATAAGAAAGTATATTTGGAAAAGGAGGTAAGAAAATGTTACTTCTATTTTCTAAGTATTCAGTCTTTGGGAAAGGAAATAAAAAGTTTTTGCTTGGCTCTCACCATATTCACTCCTGTCAGAGCAGAGTTACTGGTCTTTGTAAACAAAAATGGAACAACTGATTCCTAAGAATATTTGTAATTTTGGAGGGGAAATGGTCTGTGTTGTAAAAGAATTGCTGTTAGTACAGCACGTTTAAACCACTCACTGTGCTCTCAAAACATGAGTAGCATTTGATCAGCAAACATCACTGTCTTGCTATCATAGCACAAATTACCCTTTTTTCTCTTTTTAGTCAATGCCTTTTATTATGAACCCAGGCCACGCTCAGCAGCTTTGGAGAGCAAATATAAGCTGCTGTGAGCAACATCAGATTTATTTTTCAGGGTCTGAGCTGCCTACACTTAATTTGCTGGTGATTTTACTGAGTCAGAAGAGTAGTTTTCATGAAAGAATGCTTTTTTTCCCCTCCTCTTTCCAATCTATGCAGAGTTCACTTCTTTCTTGGGCATAACTGAGTGATTTCAGTCTTCTTTTTTTGCAATGACAAGTGTCTGATTTCAGTAAAGATGGAGAAATAGGAGGAAACAAGAAGAGATAAAAATTACGACTTTTAAAATACACAATGTTTTGATACCTCAGGTTTCTCTGTTTATTCTAATAAAATAAGAACAGATTAGTGTGTTTTGGATTATTTAGATGTATTTCTTTAGTTTGTAAGACAAAGAATGGTCAAATTTCTGACTATGTAAAGACACTTTTCAGTGTCCTTTCACATCCTGTTTTGGAGATAATGAGCAACCATTTCCCTCCCTTAAGCAGCTGATTCTAATCCACATGAGGTAGTTTTCATTTTTTTCCATTCAGAAAAGTTTAAAAATGCATGAAGTAGAAGCTATACTACTTAACATTACTTTAACTCCTCCCCTCCATTAGCATTTAATACAGATTTTTTGTTTGTTTGTTTGTTTGTTTAGGGGTTTTGTTTTATTTTTGGTTTGGTTTGTTTGAAGGCAAACCTGAAAATTTAAAAATTAGGGAGAGACAGGTTTTGAAATGGGGACATAAAAAGCAGATTATAGAGAATACAGAAACAGGGATTCTTAAGCACCTTGGCTGCTTGGGAGCCTGTTCAGAATTTGTTGGAATTTTCCAAGGGAAGGTCAGGAATGCCTGCAGATTCTGCCATGCCTGCTTATTGCTGTCTCATTCAGGTGGAAGATTTTAGATTTAGGAGAGATGAGTTCAGCTTTCTGTGGCAGTGGGGCAGGTGATTCTGTTTGCAGCCCTTGGGTTTGATTAGTGCAGGGCTCTTCAAATACTCATCAAAAGGAGAAACTGCTTGGAAGGCTTAACCACAGGAGACTTGCAAGATGTATTCAAAGCTGAGAGAAAGGATC
Source organism: Prinia subflava (assembly GCF_021018805.1). Taxonomy (NCBI): domain Eukaryota; kingdom Metazoa; phylum Chordata; class Aves; order Passeriformes; family Cisticolidae; genus Prinia; species Prinia subflava. The sequence continues at coordinate 30,877,848 of NC_086252.1, forward strand.
ACATTAATTGCCAGTTGTTGAATTTTAATGCTCTCAGCAATATGTAAAAAAAATGGGAAAAAACCCAAAGGCAGTCACATAGGATGTGTTCCATATAGTTTTATTGGTTGGGGGAATTTATACAAGCAGCAAAATATTCCTGGGATGCTGTTACAAATGTCTATTTTTGTCTTCATGCAGTGCAATGTTACTGTCTTGTAAGGGCAGCCACACCTCTGAAATGCCATTCTGTACTTTTTATGAGTTCACCTTTAACACATAAGCAAAGTGAGCAATGATGCTTGGCTTGGCCTGTAAACCTCATCTGCACAATGAAAGCAGTGCAGGGATTCACCTGCTGCTCCTGCACTGCTGGGAGAGTCTTCAGAGCCTTGTGTGGAAGTAATTCTTCAGAATCTGTTGAGTGGTTCCCATCTCAAAGGCACAAGTGTTTTTTTCCTGTTCATTTGTGATGTGCTTGTGTACAGTCACTGTCAAACACTGGCCCAGCATCTGCAGGGTGCTTTTATGTCAAATTTCAGCACATGATGAACACATGTACAGACCATTTTACTTATTGCTTTAGTTTGGGAAGGCATTGTGCTGGAAAACTTTCAGTGGAATAATTGAGTGCCAGTACAATTAAAAATCTCAGTTGTGGTCCAACACTTATGTTTCTGTCATTCCACCAGTGGGAGAGATTTTACTAAAAGGATTGTGATTTATCTTCTGAAAGAAAACTCATGATTTTTGCACATCTGTCTGCTTTTGAGGGCATTATCTATATAGTAACTTTTTTAAAACTAAAATTCATCTTACTGTCTGTGAAAACTCATACTAGAAAAGATAAATGTGTATTTTCTTCATTTTTTTCCCAACTCACAGGTCAACTTACTGAATTCTATCCATGACAACTTCCACCAGTAAGTTATGGTTCTTTATCTCTTAAGAGTTGCAAAGAGTGGTAGAGTTGGTTGGACAAATGGGAATGGGTATCAGTTATAGAGACTAAAAATTTCTTACAAGATTTTATAGTCATAAACTGATTTATAGAATAGTTTACTAACTCTGTTTATGCCAGTTTGGGAAATCACAGACTTGGAATTATGTAACTTTTATAGCCAACATATGTTTTTAATATGCGACTCTTCAGATGTGGAAATTCAGTCATAATTTTCCTAGAATTAATTTAAATCTTTTCCTCATTTTTGTGGAGTTGTGGTTATTACATTATGTACAAAACATTAGACTGGGACAGATTTCAGACATGTTTATTATAAACTACCTCTGTATTTGAAGATTTTGATATAGTGTGGAGTCTAGGTAAAATTGTGGTTGCCTTAGAAGTTCACGGTCAAATACCAGTCTGTGAATCAGCCAGTGTTTATTTTTCTCTAATGATTTTAAGGTCTGAAATGACTTCTAGGCTTTCCCTGTTACAATGTGAAATTATTTTGTACATTTGCTGTTCTCCTAGACCTCTATTCACCTTCTTACTATTCACAACAGAGGCTTTTCTTAAATTTTGTTTTTATGTAGTTATTGGCAGTTGATTTCTGTACAGCACATGAGAGTAAGGAACAGACCTGAGCTGACAGGGAGAACACGTGTGCTGGCTCTGAGCTCTGTGCGCATCTCTCTGGTAGCTCACAGCAGCCGAAGAGCTGCACTCTCAGTGGTAGCAGTGACTGAAAGGATGAATTTTACACAGAGCACTAAGCAATGAGAACTCTGGACACAGGCAGATGTGCAAGGCAGCTGGGACACGGTGTCCCACATCCCTGTCAGGTGTTCCCTGTTCTTTCCAGAGCCATGGCATCGTCCGGATCTCGGGAGCAGTTTCTGCGGCAGATGGAGCAGATTGTAGAAGGCATCAAACAGAATCGAATGAAGGTCTGACTGCTCTCACCTTCTTTGCTAGAACCTGGGAATTAGCTCAGCAAAACCTCTTGGATAATAATTGTGCATAGAAAGATCCATTACATGAGGTGCAAATTAGGCAAGCAACTAACAAGTATTATTTTTTTTCACATCCGTCAGAAACTTCTCACCATTAAATGTCAATGAACAGAGTATGACAGAGGTGTTAAAACACCTCTGTCCTGACAGGAATCTTAAACCCCTCAACTTCATTACTGGCAGTGTAGTGATTTAAATGCCTGGGACAGCTGAATGCCACTGAAATCAGTGAGAACTCTTCCATGTGGATTGTGTGGGTGCAGTCAGACCTGCAGCTCGGGCACAGTTTCTCAGACTGTGGGAGCTGACTGAAGCTGATTTCTGCTGCTGAAGAGGGTCAGCAGCACCTCAGAGTCCCAACTATCATGTGCCCTTGTCCCAGATGTACCTGCAGTGCCACTGGTACTGAGACTTCAGCATTAGGCTTTTAATTTTAATAGAGCTGACCCTAAATGTTCATTGCACTTCAAGCATGAGCTGGGGGTATCATTTATGAAGTTTCTGTCTCCCCTTGTGTGTTCCTTATGCAGTATGTCCATGTGTATCCATACATATGATCTCTTACCCTTCCTGCATGCCAACAGATGGAAAAGAAGAAGCAAGAAAACAAAATGAGAAGAGACCAGTTGAACGATGAGTACTTAGAGCTTCTAGAGAAACAGAGGCTTTACTTCAAAACAGTGAAAGAATTTAAAGAGGTAAGAACATTTTTGCTATGTTCAACTGTCACATGTGTTCAGTGACCCATTTTGATGTGGCTTGTGCATTAATATATGCACAAGATTTCCTGACATGAGGCTCATCAGACCATGTTCATGGTGTATCTTGGTCACTTTCTCCATGTGAACCTTGGACTCTGAATTTGATTCTGGGAGTTCTTTCACTGCTAGACTGGCACCTCTCCATGTTACAGGGAGAGGTTATCAAGCAAGCAGTGTTTAGGTTTTCAGGTGGAATCTCTTGAAGATCTGTGAGCAGTTAGGCATTGGAGCAAAGAGGGGTGTGGAAATGTGTGTGAATGAGGAAATGCAGGGTCTTGGTCGTTAATCTTCAGGAACCAGCCTTGTTGCCTAATGACTGTGAAAGCACTGTATAACACTTCATTGATTTAGCCTTTCCCAAGCTTTTAATCATCACAGGCTTTTGTTACTTGCTGTCTCCAAGAGAATGAATGAATGAAAAGGAATGCTGCAGGCAAAATTGTCATTTGGCTTCCTATGTTCGAGGAAAAACATCTTTGTGCAATTATTCCTGCTTTGTTCTGAGACAGTTCCTTCCTGTTTCAGACAGTGTACTCTGGCAGAATGCCAGGGGCTCTCAGCTGCTTGTCTGACATACAGAATTTTACATCCTACTTGCAGAATTTAGGTAAAACTTATTATTAGGGGTTTTTTACGTATTTTTCCTCCATTGCCATGTGAGGGAATTTCTGCTCAACTCTGCTACCCTTAAAAATAAAAGAAGTCGTGGTTGTGGTACTGAACACAGGAGTAAATATATTTCCTGACCAAGAATTGTTCCCTGAGCACTGACTCTTTTGCAAACTGTCCTGCAAAGTTCTAGGTCACCTACAAGTAATCTCTATTTCAGATTTATTCTATTTATAAGTAAAAAGCTGAAATTGCTTTAGCTACATCTAACAACTTCAGATGGGTGGTCAAGCAGCATTCCTTCTGGCTTGCATGTCATAAAGTTTTTTGGAATAACATTATGGATGAATCAGAATTATCTTCAACTCCTCACTCACTCCAGGCTGCTTTGGATTTTGGAGATATTTCAAAATGAAAGAAAGGGTTTGGTTCTGTTGGTGTGGTGATGCAGGTAGCAGAGTTAAGAGCAATTCCTCCTCACGCGTTTGCTCTGTTAACAGGAATGCCGTAAGAATGAGATGCTGCTGTCCAAGCTGAAAGCCAGTTCTTCCTGAGGAACTCCAGCTGGGGAAATTTCTACAAGATTGTTCAGTCCATTGAATCTCTTTTGTAAGGTGACACTTATAACTGCAATGTAGATGTACATATATAGATATATATAAAAAATATATATACACACAGCTGTAAAAGTCTGGTTTTTCCAGTATGTGTTCAGTTTACATTCCCTCATCACACGGCTGTATTATTCATTATTGCCTTCACTACACAGTAAAGAGTTAACACAGTACAGCAAAATAGAAATACTGTCTAATTTTATTTATTTGGGTTGTTGTTTTTTGGGGTTTTTTTTCCTACAGTAAGGACAGTGGGAATGTTTTTCATTTGGTTTTTACACTGAATTAGGTGAAAATTCTGGAATAAGCTTACATGTACTGTGTAGTATGTCCACCACCACAGAGGATGAGCACTGCAGAATGCAGTAGTTTGTTAATTTTGGCCCAAAAAAACCCCACAAAATAAGATTCTTCAAACTCGCTTTACCAGCTAGTAACTTTACATTATTTTAGTTTACACACTAGCCATAGATAGGATTCCAAAGGATAACAATTAATTTCTAATGGCTAAAGAAATGAAAACTTACCTTGGATAATTCCTGATGTAAAATTATAGATCTATATTTTTATAAAGTCTAGCTGTTGTATAAATTTCTTTGAAATTTCATTTTTATATAGAGAGAGTGTGCTTGTTAAATTAATAGCTCCAGGAAAAAACACCTTAATACTAGGATCACCACATTATCCCTGCCTGGGATGAAAATCAGAGTCTGTCACCTGTAATATAGGAAGATAAAGATTGAAACATTCTGCTCTAATGAACTGATGCTCACCTTTGAAGACAACAACCTACTTACCCTGCTGAAGATTTGCTCTTGAAAGTTCAGAAGCTTTGTGGGACACTTTCTGAGACATTTTTGTATCTGTATATACAGTATTTTATAATTCAAACAGTTGCTTTTTGTACTTAAAACCAGGATTTTGGACTGACTTCTTAATGTACATGACATCTTCAGGAGAAGAAAACCCATGTTCCTTTTTCCCACTGACACTGATGACAGTGCTGTTCAATTACTTTCTATGGCAGCCAATATAAAATAAAGAATGTTTGGAACCAGTGACATTCTGCTATCGTGTTTTTGAGGTGCAGCTTGTCTTAGAAGCTCTCCCAGGCTCTTGAATTACAAATGCATTAAAAGGTGAGTGGTGTCCATAGTCAAATGGGTCACTATTTCTTGTTTTTGTGATAACCTGTTCCTTTAGCATAAACAGAAAGAAAACCTTCCCACTGAGCCCGCTGGAACCTTGCTCCCCCACACTGGCTAGTGAGGGAATAGATCTGGGCTGCTCCTCTTGCATCTGTTCAAAAAGTCAGTCTGCCCAGGACTAGCAAAATAACAAAGGCACAATCAGATTCCAAGTCCCTTCGAAGAAGGAAAAATTTAAATTCAGCATTCCTTTCAAGAAGGAAACCTGCATCGAGTGCCACTTGCAGACCTTCTGTAGTCAGCTTTGATATGAGGAGGCATTATTTGTCTACAAACTTTGCCCTCTGTAGAAACTGTAAGGCTCTTCCTAGTGTGTAAATTGGGTAACTCAACTTTGGCACCAAGGAGAATTCAGATTGTGCTGTTTGTGTACCATGCAACTCTAAAAAAATAACTTGAATGGGCATTTCAATTTGGGATTTATCATTTTAATCACAATTGCTGTTTAGCATCAAGCAAAAGTTCCTAGGTAAGGTAAATACTGAACTTGCATGTAGAATAAATGATGTGATTATTTGTTCAGTGTTAATGTTAAAATTTATGGTTACCTGCTACAAACACAGTAACCTGGAAACTTCCACAAGGAATATGAAATTGTGAGATCTTTGCTCTTCTAGGAGCTTGTGATTTTGACTAGGATAAAAACCTGAGGCTTGTGAAGATGCAGTTGTTGCTCAGGAAGGATAAATCAGAGTCCAGATCATAACTGACTGTCTGCTGTAGATGGAGCCCAGGGCAGATGGCTGCTGCCTCTGCTGTGAGGCCTGTGTGAAAAGGAGAAGGAGGGAGGCTGCTGAGGGGTGTCAGAGCAGTTCCATCAGCTGTTCCTTGTTTCTGCCACAGGCTTTGTGTGTTGGGTGCCATTTCTCCTCATACCTAGGGAGGAACCAACAGCAAGGAGAATCTGCCTTAATTCTCCATCTCAGTTGGGTGTAGGAATTGAGACTTTCTCAGAATTTTTCTTCAATATTGCTGGGTTTTCTTGTTGAAAGAGTCTTGCCCTGAATTCATTTGGTGTTACCAGGCTTGTAAAGTAACATTTACAGGACTTGCAGCAAAACTTAATTTCCTTATTAGGGTTATTAGCATTCTCTGCTCACAGTCATCTTCCAAAGCCCTTCCATTTCTGCCCATTCTGGGCTCCCACAGCAGAGCTGCTGCAGGATTCTCAGAGCCTTGCTGCAGGATGCAACAATTCCCTTCTGGTGAGCAATAGGCTCCACTAAGTTTTTCTAGGAGCAAATTCAGTATCAGGAAATAAAGTTTAAAACTAGCAGTCCACTGCGTACAAGCAGAGATGATTGGTGTACTCCAAATTGGCAGCTTCTATTGGGGAAATAAATGACCATAACATCTACGCTGTGCCAGATGATGTCCCTTTAGAATACCTGATTTTTATTTTTTTTCTTTTTGGATAGTCAGGATCCTGTGTCATTTATCTCAGTTCATATGGGAGCATCCAGCACATTAGGCAACAACCACCGATAACATATTTTGTTTGCTCCCCAGTAAGCTGTGATTAAAACTCAGAATTTTAAATCCCAAATATGTGCTGCTGCTCTTCTAAATGCAGTCTGCATTTAGAGGCAGTGTGGGAAGTCGATTTAGTTAAGAGCTTTCTAAAGCCATGGTAATGAAATGAAAGCTCTGCTTGCCTCTGGGTGCGGAGGGAGGCCGGCTGTGCTGGCTGTGTGTGTCACTGCTGCTGGCACAGACGCTTGGGTGGGCAGAGCACTGGCTGCTCATCTTCAGAACTTCTCACTGCAGAATTCCAGAGGCCCAGCCTTGCCTCCTAAGGGAGCTAAATTCATCCTTGAGGAGGAGGAGGGCTGTGTCAGTGCCCTGCTGCAGCTCTCCCGCTTGCTGAAGGCACTCCCTGCAGGTCAGTGTCTGCAGCCATGCCCTGCACGAGTGCAGGAACTGCACAGGGGCCTGGCAGCTCTGTGGTGTTCTCACAAGTTCCAGAGGCCAAGCCATGGCAGAAGGTGCCTTCACAGCCTGTGCTGCCTCAGGGAAGGGTTCTGGAACTGGAACTGGAGCTGGGTTGCTGCTCCAGTCAGTTGGAATGTGCAGCTGGAATCACTGCAGCTCCTGCAGCCAGGCTGGGATGGGCTGAGGCACCAGGGCTGGCACTGGATTTGTGTGATAGCAATCACTTGGCTTACCAGGCTGAGCGAGTGCAGGCACTACATTTGTCCAAAACGTGATTATCAGAAATGTCACGAGTGCCACATGCAGAAGATTTATATGCTTTTCAACACCAGCTCAAGATGACCTCTGCATTTCCTCCTTCCATGTCGTCTATTGGGATTTGGTGACACTCATACATGAAAAAATTCAATTGACTTGAAAAATTTGTCAGTGGTTCTGAATGAGGCTGCAGGTTTTAGTAACATTCAGTCTCTTAATATGTGCCTTCCTTCTGGTTTGATCAAGCCTCCAAACACTGGTTTGAATGGTAGCTATTCCATATGCAGGCAAGTCGAGAGTCACAAGGGAAAGTTATTTAAATTGGCATTTAAGTCTGAGTCACAATCTAACAACTCTTTACAATTCTAGGTTATTAAAACTTCTGAATTGCCACTGAAATTGAGAGAAGCATCCTCTGCAGGAATGCAAGGCTCACAGGTGGCTGCAGGCACAGCAGGTCACACTGGAGTGTCACAGCACTGCAGGTGTGAGGAACAGCACTGCCTGAGCTCACCATACACTGTGCTCCTGAGAGGCAGCCAAGCTCCCTTAAGCCTCCTGGGACTCTGTGCCAGTAAAAAGCTGCAAAAATGCTAGAAATACTCAGAGATGCTGTCAGCTCTCCCACTCAGCAGGGGAGGAAGTGAAACCCACCAGAGAAACAAATATGGAGCAAATTGGACTTGGCAGTACCCAAGGAAATAGATTGTTTATGTATATATTATAAAAATATATATATTTTCAGGTTAGGAGTGTTTGTCAGATCTTGAGAAAACACTTTAAGGCTTGGGTTTGAATCCCTTTTGGTTTTGGGGAGTCATTTAGACCTGTTGATGGCATCAATACCTTTGTTACAGCTGACAAATTGTGGACTTCACCCAGACACGGTGCAGGCACTCACCTACCAGTGCCAAGCAGCCACATGTTGCAGCCAGCACACCTGGTGTGACTGAACATCCTGTCTGGTGTTTGTAACACAGATGCCTGCTCAGTTTTATGGTAGCATGAAATAACCATTCACGTGGAGGTGTTGGTGTCTATCTTGAGCTCACCTGGGTTTCAGGAAACAGGGAGAGCCTGAGCCTGGCAGAGTGAGAGAGGACAACACAGGTGAAAAATCCTCACTAGACCCTCCTGTGGAAGCAGTGAGAACACGTTCTCAGGGGCTCTGAATAAATTTGTACTTGCCTCTTAAGCTTCACTTCATCCCAGGGACACAGCTGATCCCTGTTTGGCCAAGCCTGCCCACCAAGCCCTGCTGCTTGCAGAGCACACAACCCCTCAATCCTGGCAAGGTCTATTTCTGAGCTGCTTGGTCATCCACTTGAATTTCACATCTCCTCAAGGACTGATGGACTGCAGCATGTTTATTCCCTTCCAGATCAATCTCAAAGCCCTTCAGCAGCATCCTGCCCGTGTCACAAACGTGTCAGCATTGCTCAGTTCGCAGCTCCCACCGTGCCTTTGCTGAGGAGAGCTGCAGCAGGGCCCGGGGCTGGCTCAGCCCGCTGGGTGTGACACACACACAGCTCCCAGCCTGGGATCTGAAGAGCAGACGGGAGGCATTCCCTGCTTCCACCTTCTTTGCCAAATCCTGGAGTAGCACATGTGTTTCTAAGGGGGAACTGTAAACTCTCAGCAGGTTTATATCCAGACATCTTCCATCTTCTTTTTCACTGCTCCTAAATCCCCTTAAGTAGCTCTTCTGCGTGAAAACTGTACATCTCACAGGCACGTTTCCCTCAAGACAACTCTCTATTATGAAATAATAATTTTCTCCTCTGTGTCCCCTTTTATCTTTGCTTTACAAAAAGGTTCTTGAAGGCATTGTTGTAATTTTTGTTAAATGCTGTATAAATGAGAGGATTAAAGAAAGAATTTGAGTAGCCAAGCCAAAGAAAGATGCTTTTCCAGACGGGCGGGATGTTGCAGGAACAGAGGGGACTTATTAATTCTGTGATGAAGAAAGGGATCCAGCACAGTACAAAAACTCCAATTAAGATGCCAACCATCAGAGCTGCCTTTTTCTCTTTCTGTTCTCTCCATGTTTCTCCATCTGTCTGGAAAGTGATAGCTGCACGACGAGCTGTAAACACCATCTGTGGTTCCTGCGAAGCTTCCTTCACCTCAAACAAAAGCAAACACAGTTTCTTACCAAGACAGTTTCCTTGAGTGAAGTATTACTTTTAAATGACAGCACAACATCTGTTCACCTACCACAAAAGGCCTCAACTCCATTCCTTCCATGCTAAAAGAAAGCAAATGCCCCAGAGTGCCAAAGTTGCCAGGCTTCTCATTACACTGGAAAAGCTGCCAAGTGGAACTGACAAACAGAGCTAAATAAAGAGTACCTGGTGCCATGTGTATTGTGGGATTCTTTTCCAGTTTATTTTGTTGTAAGTCTTCATTCCTAGGGGGAAATCAGGTTGTTAAGGCAGGCTAAGAAAGGCCTGTGTCTGCTGCCTGTCCCTGCACCAGACTCATGCTGTTACATGGCCTTTAAACCCGCCCTTGGACTAGATGATCTCCAGAGGTGCCTTCCAAGTCCAGCCATTCTGTGATTCTGCACTTTCTCAAAAAGTACTCCATTGCCAGAAAAACATCATTTCAATTGGCCTTCACTTCAAACTCTGGCTTCAGCAGGAGTTACACAAGAGAGGAAAAAATTTCAGCTGCTCCAGGCTATGGACAGTGCTTCTGGTCTCCTCTCACTAAGGGCCAGACATTGATCTCTGCAGTGAGTACAGCACAGTGCTCTGGGGCAAACAGCTTCTGGGCAGAGTTATTTGTGTGCTTTGAGTCTGACCAGGTGAAGACACTTCCTAGTGATTTTAATCTGAAGACTGAAGTGATATTAAAGTTCTTCTAGGTGCTACAGTATGAAGAGAGTGCAATAAAAGCAACAGTTTAAGGCTGTAAAATTTGCCTGAGTGATGATTCACAGGCACTGCAAGACTTGGACAGCACTCCAAATACGGGTCATTGTTAAACTAGCTACATATTCCACATGCATGTGCTACCTTTGTAATAGATGGAGGGCCTCTACTCAGGATGAGCACAGCAATTCAGACAAGGAAGCTGTGGCAGTGGCTGAACAATCACTCTTGAGGATGGATATCCCTGTCTGCACCCTCAGACACCAGACAGGGCTGCAGAACGCAAGAGCAGCAGATTATGGGTGCAGGCAAATAATGGAGGAAAATGAAAATCACATCTGTTCTGACAATTAAAATGGGACACCCCTCATGTAGCAAGGATCACACCATTTGTCAGCAGAAGGACTTGCTCTGCACGTCCTTAATCACACTCTGCAAAAAGGGATGAATGCATGACACGAGGACAAATCTGTGACAAGCAACCATGAAAGATTATGTCTTAGCCCTGAGGAATAGTTACGTAAGTGCCTCCTGGGAACAGCCATACAAAGGACATTGTCATAAGCATCAGGCACAGTTTGGTACTGTATTTAACCTTCAGCTCTTGCTCAAAAGATGGAGCTTGCTGTGTGCCATCATCAAATCACAGCTTTCTCGCTACTTCTGACTGCAGAATTTACTAGCAGTGACCCTTTCATCACTTAGTTACATATTGTAAGAAAAAGTTATTTCATTTCCTTTTCTAGAAGATACCTCAGTCCTCAGGTTTTTTCCACAATGAAGCCTGCACTTACAGCCTGGTCAAGCTCCTGCTGAAGTCTGAGGAGTCTTTACAAATTTCACTGCTTGTTAGGTCAGGCCTCTGAATACAAAACAGCAAGTGAAAATAGATCGTGGTACATTTTGCAAATTACTAAAAGCAGCTCTAACTGTACCAAATCTGCAATCCCCGAGGCTTTGCATGACTCCAGTTTCCAATGTAAGTCACAAGAGCTGACCTTATCCCTGTACCACACAGAACAAAGGACAAGCATGGAACCTTTATCCCCATTTGGGGCTTGCTGATGAGCACCAGCAGGCAGGCTGTGCCAGCAGCAGAGGTGGTCACAGACTGTAAACTAGAGCAGTCCGTGCAGATGCCTTGGGTGATGCTGGAGCCATCTCTGCAGTGCTCTCACTCTGTGCCTAGCAGCACACGCTGCCTCAGGCACAGATATCCTTCCATCTGCCCAGGCACTGCTCCAGGAGCTGCGAGTCAGGAGCGCTGGGGAAATAGCTGCTATGAAAGGACTGCTGCTCTGAGGCCAGGATTTGGTTCTGAACTCATGAAATCAGCTATTTCCAGGACAATGGGCTGTGAGAAGTGCACTGATGACTGCTGTTCTGTGACAATAATAAAGAGAGTAAATGAAGGAAATGAGCTCAAGTACAAATCCTTCTACAGTCACAAAGGAGTTTGGTTTCAGTTCCAGAATTTATTCTTCTGTACATTGATCAGCAATTACAGTTCAATGCCCCTTCTCTTGTTTGTCTGTCCCCAGTAAATTACTGCTTTTAAATGGCTACATGTTCCCAGAGCTGTATGTTCCCAATTCCTGTGTTCCTAAAATGTCATAGAAAACACGCTACCAAGCTTCTGACAAAACCTTTTGATTTAAAATGTTCCTTATAGCTTTAACAATTGTTATTACTGGTCCCTCGTGGCAGGTGCTCTATGTGTGTTTGTCCTGCACCTGCAGGGTCTGCAATCACAAAACAACAGTAAAGATGATAAACATCAGTCAAATCTGGCTTAGTACAACAAATTCAGAGCTTTGCCTACCAGAGTGTGGTTTGCAAAGGTCATTACTGCCTCAGTACAGCCCTGGCACACTTCAAACAACAACACAAGAAACTAAATGCACAACAAAGGATCAAAACACAGAAATGTCTACACTCTCTTGGATGCTCCACCAACACGACAAGCAGTTCATTTGACAGGGACAAGAACACCCACTTTCTCTCACAGATTTTCTTCTGCTGAAAGCAGGACTAACTCTGTATTTCTCCCAAGAAATCACTACCCACTCCATTTCCTTCCTGCCTCACTCTTTTACAGACATTTCTGGCAACTCTTCTGGGCAGTTGAATTTTGTTTCCTGACAGAGGCAGAAATAAGAAATACAAGCCCCATGACCCCTTCAGAAAAGAAGAAGCTGTTTTTTCTCCCACGTTGTCCTGACTGGTTAAGTGAGTTGGAGAAGCTCAATGGGCCAAGATGCAGAAAAACACAGCACCTCTGGAGCTCTGGGGCCTGATGTCATCCAAAGTGGGAAGGACTCTCACAAAACTCTAAGGTTTGGATCATGCCTAATGTTTTTATATACTAAGTACTTTACGATGGGGGAAGGAAAAAAAACCAAAACAACAAAAAACCCCCAACAGAACCTCCACTAATCATCAACAGAAATGGATTTTTAACTCCTCATATGAAAACTTAAACCTGATTTTGCAATTGCTACATGTAAGTAATGCAGACATTCAGATCCCATCATCCTTGGTTTTGCTGGGCCATCCTATGCTACAAGGGATTTCATTGATTTAAAAGGGCACTATCCAGCAGTATCTGCTGATTTTCAAGCAGTCTCATTTATTTCAATTGGACTGTTTAGAAAGAGAATTATTGCCTGCTGTCAACAAGGTGTGACAGAGCATAGCTCTCTGTCAGTGATGGTATGTCACTAGATTTTTAATGAGGGTCACCCACGTCAGTTGTTGCCTGCAGCATTTTTAGGGAGTTTCATAACTGGCAAACAATTATAAAAGCACCAGCTTAATTTAGGATCCTAATTCGGCAATTATTTCATTTCAAAGGAAAGCAAAAAACCAAGCTGTCATTAAAACCTGAAGCATCTCAGATGTTTCATGTCCATCTCCCTCACCCAATTTTTTTCTAGGGTTTTGAAAAGTATTTCTCAAAAACACAAGCAAAATTTTAACCAAAGAATGACTCAAAATAATTATTCTGTAACTATTCTGTTCTGCAGCTCTGTAAGGGTGTAGGAACATAAGGTATATATGCCAATGCCCAGTTTCAAAGAAATGTCCGTTCTCTGTGATAGAAACCCAAACCATTATATACATATATATATATATATATATATATATATATATATATATACACACACATACTTATAAACACAGGGGCAACCTGCAAAGCACTTTGGTGCCTGACTCTGTTGGCTGACAAACATGAAGGTACCACCCTCACTGCTCCCCTTTGTGCATTGTTTTTTCCGAGACAACCCTACTGGCACCTGAGTTCCATGAACTCAGAGCTTTTCTGTCCTTGGACGTGCCAGAATTCACCAGCTGGTTGTTCCTCAGGCCGTGAGCTGCAGCCCTGCCGTGCAGTTCCAATCCAGCACGGCCTGACAGCTCGTTCCTGAGTGCAACACTGACGGCTCTCCCAGCAGGGATCACTGCTGTTACTGCTCACCTCCAGACTGGGATGCACTGATAGCCTTTGGCTTCATCTGCCAAAAAAGCCCTGCTAATATTCCTCAGATCCACTGGTGCAGGGCACCTGGAGTGAGAACTGACATAGATGAAGAGGGGAATTCATAGCCAGAGTCACAGTGACAGAAGGAAAATGTTGCCAGGGTAAGCATGACAGGTGAGCATTCTCTGTGAAGGAAGAGATGGAACAAAGTAGAGAGAGGAGAGACATTAAGGGAGAAAGAAAGGGAAAATTAGAATGAGCTGATGGGCAAACCATGAGAAGCAGAATAGAATTTGCCCCATCAGAGAGGACAGAGCTGATGCTGACAGCCCTGCATGTGGAGAAGCAAAGCTTGGCAATGTTACCTTTGTGTTTGCATGTTACAAAAACCAAGCTGGTTTTGCCAAAGAACAGTAGTGATGTGTGTGAAGATTCCCCTCCAGAATTCACAGGGGAACTGCTACTCTTCCTGTGGATATGATGGATCCTACTATTGCAAGCTTAAAAAGGATCAGGATAACACTCGGTGAGTAAATCTGAGCATCTTAATTTAGAAAGAAAACACGAAATGCATCCTGAACGCCAGCTCGCTTGATGCATGAGTTCATTTAATGTACACATGTGCAGCATCACCTCTTACTTCAGGCAGAGAGTAAAGTTTGCATCTGAATCACAGAAGTCTTTTAATTTAAGTCAGCAAAAGGAGCTGCTGGGACAATGGAGGAAGTTGTCACTACACACCAATTGCAGATTCCAGAATCCCCATTAAGGAGAAGTTAATATGTCAATCACACCAATGTAAGAAAGACCTACTAAGGCAGACCTACGAATATAAGAAAGAAGACCTACTCAAGATGCTCAAAGGCTTGAGCATCTGCTGGTATTGCAATAGCCCCTCCAGAATGGGTGTTTAGCTCACTCTGGCAGAGCAGCCTAAAGCAGCCCCCACAGGCTGCATCAGCAAAAAGCACTTACCTGGCAGCCATGCTGGGCCCACACAGGGCCGCTTGCAGACAAAACTATGATAATTTGCAGCCAGACTCTGTCTTGCTAAAACTGTCAAGTGATGTGTGTCTCCACTGGCTTGAGCAGCAATGCCTCAGCTCGTTTTGCTTTCAGGAATTTTAGATTCCAAACAACTAGTCCTGTATGTGTGTATTTAAAAGACAGAGCATGCAAAACCACTACAAATAATCAGCTGGCTTTTGTGCTTGAAGAGATCATACATTAATTCCAAGCAATTACACTTAAAACAATTTGAAAGAAATTTAGTGCAAACTAGGGGCTGAAGATCATAGGAAAAAAATGCCACTAGAGGACACATCTCAACTTTTCTAACTGCTTCTTTCTTTCTGCTTTTTCAGAGAAGATACCTTCATAAATCAATATATGTTCAAGACATTATGATCCAAATCTACGAGTCTAATCACACATAATTGCCAGTGCTGTTATCTCTTGCAAGAATCTGGGGACAAACCTACAGACTCTTACCTGTCACCATAATAATGAGCTTCCTTGACCCCAAATCACAGACAGGATTTTGCAGGGGAATGAGGCTCTGCAGGATTAGCCCCAGTGGAACAGAAATGTTCTCTGTAGGTATCTCTAACATCCATACAGCTCATCTTTGGCTATCAGGAGGGGACTGGGCTTAGGAAGTGCAACATGCAGTAACAAAAACATAAAGACTGGTAGGAATGAGAGCAAGAGTATGTGACAGAAAGCAGGGAAAGTTTACAGAGGGCACAGCCAAGCACGGTGGAATGGGTGACAGCAGCATCATGCAGAGAGCCTGAATTATGGAGCACAAGGAGCCAACCCCAACCTTTCTGAAGGGACACAGCTTCTCTGTCAGCAAGGTGTATCCCCAAAATGAATGAGACCCCCAAATGGCTAGGGCACTGCAAGATTACTATCTTTGGGATAAGGAGAACATGGTTTTGAAACCAGCAGGTATTTTTAAACCAGAAACGATTGGTCATTGCTTCAACACTATGCAGTGAGCAGTATTCAAGGTAAAATAGCCCAAGCACATCAATACATACATATATATATACATACATACATACATATATGTATATATATATATAGTGCATGGTGCGTAATTTGCTTACCAGAATCTATTCAGACACACAAAGTCTGTGCTAGTAGGTAAATGTGCATTTATCTTGGTACAGGACCTGGGGATCTTTTTTATGTCTTTTTTTACCCCACCAACGCTATAAAAAACAAAGAGGAAGAAACCCCCAAGGAACGGCAAATTCAGACCTAAGAGACAATTTTCAAAAGTCTCTCCCGATTGGCAGCGAACACACCTGTCCCTTAACTCTTATATAACACACTAAGAAAAAAAATGAGAATAAAGCTCTTCTCCAGGACCTGCGTTTTTTGGCTGGCTAGTTGCTGCTCAGGTCCAGCCTGTGCCAAAGTTAGACTCACACGGGAGCCCCAGGGCACCTTCGCACCATGGCAGGGGCGAGGAGCCGGCGAGCAGCAGGACCGCAGTGCCTGGGGGAGCACCAGGGGCTCCCTCCCCTGGCCCAGCCTTACCTGGGCAGCCTCGGGCAGGGGCACCACGGCGTTCCTCCTGCGGCCCCCCATGTGGAACTTGGACGCCTTGTAGATCTTCCAGTAGACGAAGAGCACCACGCAGAGGGGCAGGTAGAACGCCCCGCCCGTGGACACGATGGTGTAGGACGGGTCCTGGCTGAGCTGGCAGCGCTCCTGCTCGGGGCTGTAGGTCTCGCCCCAGCCCAGCAGCGGGGCCAGGGAGATGGCGGCGGAGAGCAGCCAGGTGAGAGCGATCATGACATTGGAGATGCGGCGGCGGGCCAGCAGCGTGTACTGCAGCTGCCGGGTGACGGACCAGTAGCGGTCCAGGGCGATGGCAGTCACGTTCCAGATGCTGGCCGTGCAGCACAGCACGTCGAAGCACACCCACACGAGGCACAGCTCCCGGCCCAGCCGCCAGCGCCGCCCGGCCGACAGCTCCTTCACCAGGCTCAGCGGCATCACCAGGGCCGCCACCAGCACGTCCGACACCGCCGTGGAGGCCACCAGGTTGTGCGGCACCCGGTGGAAGGCCTTCACTCGCAGGATGGTGGCCAGCACCAGCAGGTTCCAGAGGAAGGTGGCCACGGTCAGGAGCACCAGCAGGGTGAGGATGAGGACGGTGAAGACGGAGAAGGGCTCCCGGCTCCTCCACGCGCTGCCACCCGCCAAGGAGGAGGAGGCGTTGGTGTCCATGTTGGCGGACGAGGTGTTGGCGCCCATGCTGGGCTGGCACTGGCCCCGTGGGGAGCAGGGGCTCAGGGTCTCTGCCATGCCCGGGACCAGGGCTCGACCCCTCACCGCTGCCCCTTCCCGGGCCGCCGGCACCGTCCCCAGCCCCGCTGCCGGCGAGCGGGAGCCGCACACCGCTCAGCGGCCGCCCGCCATGTGCCGCCGCCGCGGCGCTGCCCGCGGCTCCCGCCCGCCGCTCCGCACGCCCATCCCGCCCGGCTGGGGAAGGGACGGAGGTGGAGAAGGGAGGGAGACGCGGCGAGGCTCCGGCACGGGCAGCGAGGGCGGGCGGGCGGCACCGCCGCTGCCGCCCCGCCCCAGCGGCCGCCTCGGGGGCGGCGGCGCGGCCGGTCCGTGTGGGGCGGCGGGAGGCGGCGCCTCCCCGGCTGCCGCCGCGGCCCCATGAGGGGAGATACCCGCTGCTCACGGGATTCTGAACTGCCGGCGCTGGAAGGGACCTCTGGGGATCGTCCCGTCCCACCGCCCTGCCCAGGCAGGGTCACCTCGGGCAGGTGTCACAGGAACGCGTCCAGGAGGGTTTGCAATGTCTCCGGAGAGGGAGGCTGCACGCCCTCCCTGGGCAGCTTTTAGTGCGCTGCCACCCTCCGTGTAAAGTTCTTCCTCATGCTGAGATTAAACTTCTTGTGTTTTAGTTTATGACCATTACTCCTTGCCCTGTCCCTGGGCAGGAGTCTGAAAGGAGTCTGGCACCATCCTCTTAACAAATGCCTTTGAGATCTTAATGTGCATTAATGAGATCCCCTCTCAGTCTCCTTCACACCAAACAGGCCCAGCTCCCGCAGTCTCTCCTCATAAGAGATGCTCCAGACCCCTCATCACCTTTGTGGCCTCTGCTGGACCCTCCCCAGTAGCTCCTTGCCTTTCTTGTACAGAGGAGCCAGATTTGGACACAGTGCCCTGATGTGGCCTCAGCAGGGCCGAGGGGACAGCAATAGTCTGTGTCCCACAGACCCAGGTGGTGACGAGGCTCTGCCTTCTCCCTGTGGAGCCCATGAGGCTACGGGACACCCTCTTCATCCACAGCCCCTTCCTGCCATGTTCCCTCAGTGCTCCCACCAACCATTCCATTGTTCTTAAAATAAGCAAATATGTGACCGAGGGCTTGGAGACGGACAGCAGAATGAACAGTGGGAATGCCATCTTTCCATCTGGATGTTTGGTGCTTTGTGGTGCTTTTGAGAAATCTGAGGGATACAAAACACAAAAGGCTGGAAAACAGCAATCTCTTGTAAGTCTAAATAGTTTACTTTGCATCTGTTCTCACTTTTCCCTGTTGACCTGAGAATTGATGAGTAAAGGATTTGTGACAGAGGTGAGGAATTGCAAAACGTATTTCCTAATCCTCATTACTTTACCAAACATCACTTCAGGACTCTCTTGAACTGAATCTTTTTGGACTCAGTCTTGTTATAATACTTCTGTCATTCCCAAAGTTCTTAACTTGGCTTAACCCTCCCTGCATCCTTGTAATCCCTGTCCAAGCTCTCCTTTTCTCAGCTGTGCTGAGGAGGTGCCTGTTCTCCCCAGGGAGCAGCTGCCCAGGCCAGCTTTGTTACAGCCCCATTTCCAAGCACTTCCAAGGACACCACACAGCTTAGGAACAGCTCTGGAGGGTGATGATTCATCCAGATATAACAGAACTCAAACCCATTTTGTGGAGCGATGCTGTATTTTTATACCGAATATATAAAATTTAATGTTACATTTTCCAGAAGTTTGTTTTTATCCGTTAGAGGCAGATTATTTTTAGAGCATTATAAAGGGACTACACTGAACTTGACTCATTACTTATTTTCCATTTTTTGTTTTAGATTCAAAAGTGCTACAAAAAGTTCTAGCAGATGCAGTTTTATTCCATCTGCTTTAATAGAAAATCATTCACTTTTCTAAAGCACAGAAAAGTCAGTTATATAAACCTGCAATTAATTTGAGAAATATATAGAAAATTTCAACTCAAGACAAAAAACAAATCTTCCAAAGTCCTTTGACAGCTGGTTCCATACTTTTACGATTGAAAATGTGATGGAGAATCTAGATGTCACATAGATGGCAGCTAGTATTGATTTCATTAATAATAAAAACATTCTTAGGAGATTGCAATCACTCACAGAGGAGCTCAGAAAGCCCTGGGTGTCTCAACAGGTTTAGATGACAGTAAGAATAGAGAGAAGTTTGGAAGTTTTGTAGCTGTTATACAAGATTTTGCAGAGCCTACAGTTTTCCTTTTTTTTTTTTTCTTCCTTTAAATTCTGACCAACTGGGTATAAAATAGTAGATGGTTATGTTTTTCAGTGTTGCAGCTTACAAAAGCATCTGGGAAGATGGACTGCTCTTGAAGGGTATGCTAAGGGTTTTGGGGTTTTTTTTTGAAAAGTGAATGCAGTTCTTAAGCTGGATGACACCGATATAGCAAAGTGAATGTGTTTCCAGACAGGACCCTGATTTTCCATTTGTCTTCCCTTCTTCTTATGGCATCTTTCCTCTACCTCTCCTCCCAGCTCCATATCAAAAGTTTATTGTGGTGGCTAAGAGGAGAAAAAGAATGTAATCTCTTCCCCACGTGGCTGTGCAATAAAGAGATTTGACAGAAGCAACATCATGATATTTATGACTTTGATGGAAGCCAGCAGATTTTTTAGCAGCTGAGAGCATTCCAGTTCAAGAGGCTGGATTCTTATTGTCAGGGCTCAACATCTATAAATCTAAAAGCATCAGACAAACAAAAGCCTCACTAAGTGTTGCATGAATTTTCCTGTCAGCCAAAATCCAGAGAAAATCAAGCTAATAGAGCAAAAGCCAGGGGCAGTGATAGACTTTATTCTGTATGCTTAGCCCCTTGATTATAGACTTCTTTCAGCATTACTTTAATTTGAAAAAAAACCAAACCCGACCACCAACCCACCTTCCAGGGCTTATAACTGGCTCTTTTCTGCTGTTTTCAGGGATCTGTAAAATCCCTTCTAAGTCTTGGGCACTTGAAGTGACTGCACAACGATCTCCTAAGCAGGGCAGTGGAAAAACTAAAACAAAAAGTCACAGACCTGTGCAGTATCCTGTCAGCACCATGTCTTCCTTCATAGTGGGACCTCTACTAAAATGTCATTTTTTAAAATCATATAGCCCTTTTCACCCTTCCTGTGAGCTGGCTTTCTCTGAGCCTCAAGTCACTGGCTTGAAAGCAAATCATCAGAGCTTTGGTAGCTTACTTAAATTGAGTCATCAAGTCATACATCAAACAAAAAGGCTGATTACTGCCAAAATATAAACATACTTCTTATTTACAGCAGGCCTCAGTAGATAATATCTTACCCAGTTCTCAACTATTCTTGCTCTACAGTGTCAATAAAGGTGCCTTCTCCCTGTGACATTCACCCTGAAAAATTTGATGGTAACACTTTCTGACCAGCGTTGTGCTTGTCTCTAACCCGGCAGTTTATGACACAGAAAACTCAGCTCATGACAAGATTTTTCATGATTATGAGCAGTAACTCGGTGGCAGAGTGCTCCTTTATGGGCCTGTTCCAAGAACTGTCAAAAACATCTTCCAGTTCAAGCAGGACAGTTTTGATCACCCCCTTAAGCGGTTTAAAGAGTCCAATTTCTTTGTCAAGGTTCTCAGAGGAAGAAGGCAATTTCTCAAGGCACACGATATTAGTGCCCAAGCGATTGGTCACTGTTATGAGACAAGCCTTGAGGGCCTGATGGCTGAGGTCTATTAACTGCTCACAAGATTGATAACAGGGGAAGCTGCAAAGGAACCCTCAGATCTCCAGTTTGACAATCTTTTGCATTTCTTGCAATACCACGGTGGAATAGATGCTGCCCAATGCACAGATATTTCATCAGAAACTATTTGTCATTTACGATGTCATAAACAAAGCAAAAGGTAATTGCATCTGCACAAGGCAGGAAGCTTTTAATTCACACTTAGCTCATGAATTTCTCTTCTTCTTAATCAGGAAATTAGAGCTGACTTTGTAGCTACTACTGGCAGGGTGGAGCCATTCCACATCTATGTTTAAGTAACAGTGTAAACTTTTTTTTTCTTGAGTGTAAGCTACTATTACTCTTAGAACAATACCATCCAGTCATTCCATCTCCTACAGAAGTTTGTTTCAAAGATTTCTTTTTATTAGAAAATTAGGAAAATACAACTCAGGTATCCCAGGAAGGAGCTGTGCAGGCTCTTTGTCAGTTTTCCATCAGAGTTTAGAAGTGGCAGAATTTTGATGCACTTTTAAGCCCAACCACTTCTGGCCATGAGCACGTGGTCAGACAGGGGGTCACAGACTCCATATCCCAACCCTTTTCCTGTTCCAAACCAACACTCCACACTACTGCAGCCACTGCTCGTGCCCACATAACCACACTCTGATCTTCACAGTGGTTTACTGCAGCTTTGCTTCCACCTCTTTCCCAGTAATTAATTTTGCAGTTCATTTAATGAGTCCCTCAGCGTTCCTTTTGCTTTAATAGAAGTTAATTCCCATGCAGTAACTGCACAGCTGGCAGGTATAAACAGAAGCCTTAAACTGTATGATGATGTAGATCTCAGAGAGAACTCCTTAGATGTGCTATTAATAGACATGAAAATTACTTTGACATCTATAAGTTTATAAGAAAACCCAGAATGAAAGATCAGAACTCAATGAGACAGGCATCATATTTAGCACTGCTGATGCTGAGGAGATTTTGCTACTTCATTGCAAGATTAGAAGCACAAGACATTCCAATTCTAGTAACAAAATTATTTTCACATTAAAAATCTTCAAAGCCCATAGAGTCTAAAGTTAGCCATTTCATAAGAGGGAAAACCAACAATGCTCAGTTCTGAATGCTGGGAGCTCTAGAAACAGAATGGTCCTATTATTTATCCCCATCTGCTTTCCCCAAGGATGAAAAGAAAGTCCACTGATCTTTTTTTTTTAAATACTTCAATACATGCATGAGTTTTAAATCTGACATGCTACCTCAGAAGACCTAAGAAATAACAGTCCAATTTATGCTGAATAATTACTTATGCTTTTGTATTTGTAGCTGCTCCTGGGTTACATTTTAAATGTAAATTAAAAGCTGTTTTACTGTAATTGTACATGGCCCACATATCTGGATTTTGTGACATCTTAGTCTCTCCTTGACATATGACCACTTTTTAAACACTTCCCACCACCACGGTGGCCTCATAAAAACAGTTACCTACTGCTACAATGGCAGAGAGATGGAAATAATATATGTAATACAATTACTCTTTTACCCAGCTTGTGTATTATTCTTGTACTGACATTTTTTTCCTGTCTGCAATGTGTATTCCACCCTCTTCCATTTCAGTTTTTTTTATATTCCTCCTTCAAAATACCCTTCTAGTATATTTATACCCCATTTCACTTTTTCATTATTGACTGTCTCCACCCCCCCAGTCCTGTGGCTATCTTTGACTTTGCTCATGGCTGATCTGATGTACAAAGATGTGAAAGCAATTCACTTTTGTAATTTACACAATACAACTGCAGAACTTCTCACTGCATCAGGGTTATGAACCATCTTAAAAAACACTGCCTGGGCTGAGTGCTTTAATTTATGTAATCTGCTTTCATTAATTCTGTACAGAGTACACTAGATGTCACCAGATTAATAAATTCAGATTTAAACTGAACATGAAGGAAAACCAAACATTTCACTATAGTGTTACCATTATATCACATTAAACCAGTATTAATCATGTCTCAGAATTGATGTAAGAGATTTGTTTTATTTTGGACACTACTTGTTATACAGATACCATGTCTGAAATTTTTCACAAGCTCATACAGCCTTAATTATTCATCCATGGTTCAGTTCTAAAGAAATCTTCCTATATTCTTCAGCATATTTGATGGCCAAAGCAGAGTTCTGTAGCATTAAAATCCCTTGCAGTGATTCCTTTTTATCTCACAATGTCCTTATGTTGTCCACTCTCACAATTTTCAGAGGTATGCACAGAAAGAAAGGTAAATGTAAAGCAAATTCTTCTATAAAACCTAGAAGTATACTTACTTTCTTTAATAAAAATCTCTGTAGTATTAAGGTAATTTAAATGATCTTCTTCCTTAAAACTAATATGGTAAAATTTGCTGGCCATATTCTCTTTTAGCCTCAGTTCTGAAGAGTCTCCCTGAAGTGAAAAATAAAAGTATTCCCAGAAAAGAAAAAATCCTTAGAGACCTAAAAATGGGGAAGGAGCTGTTTAAATTGGAATAACTGCCAGATGGTTTTGATCAAGGTAGGCTCCTCCAAGGCCCCGAGGCATTTTAATGACCACAATTAACGAGAAAACTGCCGATTGTCAGATTTCCTGCTGATGTGTTTGAAGATTTTCGCTTTGTGGACGCTCTTTGCTTTCTGGTAGCCAAATCCCCCACCTCCACCTCTTTTCTGTAGTCTTCTGCCATGGTTGCTGTTCACATCTGAAATTTTATTGGTTAAAGAACTTTGAAAAGGAATCATTTGAAATACTGCGTTTTGGGTTTACTAAGGGTTATTGATGTGAGAAAAAATAGTTACACAAAAGGCTGAGCTCCCTAATTACAGAGAAAGCCAGAACTTTGTGCCTCTAAATGCTCCTCCAGCTGTCCAATTAAACTGTCCTATGTACTACTGCTTCAAATTCCACCCACTGTCAGGTTTGACAGTAATTTAGATACATAATTCTTCTAGTTCCTGCTCTTGCCCCCTCTGTGCCAATGTTCCATGACTATGCAACTTAAGCAAGTACATTCCAATGAAAATAATTTTGCATGGAGGGGAACAATACTTTGGAACATGGGTGCATTCCAGAATCTGCCTGATAGCAACTGAAACCTGTACAGAATGAACATGTGCTAAAAGAGATGTTTATAGGCATTTTTGCAGTTGTATTATTTGCAATATTTACATTTTCTTTGATAAAGTACTGTTGGAGCATGAGGCATTTTTATGATTATTAGCAGAAAAACTCCGACCCCAACAACAAAACCGCAGAACTTGAGGTACCAGAGGAACTCTGCAAGTTGGATTGAACATTTATAATGCAGAAATTCGGCTTTGAAACACTGCAGTAAAAGGATACTCAGGTCAACAAATGGAGGAACTTTAAAACCAAAGGAAAGGCAGACTTTGGGAAGATCCAAATTATTGACATCATAGATCTGCTTCAGAGAATGGGAGTCGTAAGCTCTGATGTAAGCTTTGTAAGCCTCCTGGGCTGACTTGTGAAGGAAGTAGTTCTTCTCTATCAGTTTTTCCAGCTGGTGAGGGAAAAAGAAAACCATAAGAGACATAAACAATTATAGCTGTTCAAAGTCTATACATTATATTCTGACATTTTTTACTGTGTGAGTTGCAGTGACATTCGCTCCTCACTTCATCAAAACTGCCCTGTGACATCAAAGTGCCCATACAGGTGTAAAATGCTTTTATAAACAGAGGGACAAAAAAGCCTGAAGCTGAGTTACAGTACAAACAAAGCCTCAGCAATATGAAAATTCACAGAAATATTAAACTGGGTTGTCCCAAATAAGTTAATCAAGGACAATAGAGCTGCAGCCACACCATGAAACCATATGTATGAGAATTCCCAGCCTGCCATCTGAACTGTGTGATTCCTTGCAATTCCGGGCACACTCTGATCTATTCTGGTGCCAATGCATTGTGCAATCAGCAGCATTAAATCTAAACCAAAAATGCTGGTACACCAGGGTAGACTAAGACCTTGTATTTGATGTGGGCTAATTTCCCAATACTCATGAGATCCCAGTGTCTCATTTGATGTTTAATGTACATTAATTCAGCATTCTAAAAATAAGCCACGTTAGGTATCACTTCTTCCTGATTATGCTTAATTAGGAACATCTCTCTGTAAGGACTGTCTTCACTGCTTCCTGTACTTGCAATTTTAAATTCAAGTTACTGCAAAGAAGCTTTACAGAACTCTTATGAAAAGAACAGTTCACATAAATAATCAACAATTAGCATTCACATCCTCACAATTCCACTCAGCTCAGTGTTCCTTGGGTATTTTTGTAGCACAGGAGCACAAAAGAAGTTTAGCTGATGCAGGGCTTTATTAACACCAGCTAATTAAAAATGGACATGGGCTTATATACTAACATTCCTAAACAAGCACACATATTTTTGAGTTGCAGTCATTATAGACAGCAACATCCTCCATGCAAATTACAATAAAGATATTCAAAGTAGTTGAAGTATAAAAGCATGTCATACCTGAGACTGGATGTCTGAGATTTTTGACCAAGAAAATTCAAATTCACTTAGTGGCACCTTAAAAACAAAAGAAATGAAGTATCAAAATTATTTACACTGTGTAAATGTAGTGATTGTGTTTAAGGCCAAGGACAAATAGAAAACGACCTGCTGGATAACAGATTTTTTAATGCCACAGCTGTATCTCTAAAGTGCCTTTACATCAATATGATAGTATTATCACTTTCTTTAAACCAGAGTAATAGAGACACTCAGTATGACACCATTTTTTACCACTTCTGCTTTAGAAGTTAAATCACTTCAGTTAAAAGTCACAAAACAAGTCCATAAGAAGAGCAACCAAGAAACTCTGTGCAGCTCTATTAATGTGATTACCTTTAAAAGAAGACTGTGCTTCCTTTGGAATTAAACAAAATGAAACTGATCTTTGAAAAAACAAAACAAAACAAACTAAACCAATAGGTTTTGCCTTTAAAAACTGGATGTACAGTGAAAAAACCAAATGTAGACAGAAGTTTACCCTGGCTTGTTTCAGATAACGAAGGAAGCCCAGTTCTTCTGGTCGTAAAATGAGCAGAGCATGTCCTCTACCATTTATTCCTCTGGCAGTCCTACCAACACGATGGATATATTCCTTTTGGAAGGAATAACAAGCAACAAGGTCAGGCAGTCTTAATAATCAACAAAAAATACACCAAAGTTAACTTCAATGTAATGTAATGCATCATTCACCATTTGGTAAGACTTTTTCTTGGCACTGACACATGGATAAGGGAAAACAAATACTGAAGGTGCAAAGAAACATCAGGCTGAGACAGAGCCCTTGACTAAAGCATTTTATCTTTTACTGAAGAAAATAATCTTAGTCTGCACTAACAGAATATTGAACCTTGATTTTGGAGGTTTTTGAATTTCCCTTATTTACAGTAGACTTTTGAAGAATGTTATCTTTAAACCAAAAACAAACTTCAACTGGAAAAGCTCAGAGATGCATATGTAAACTCACACTCCTCTTGAGAAATGTTTGGTTGTTTAGCTGATCAGAATTTAATTCCACAGCAAAAAACGTATTTTAAAATGCAATTCTTGAGAAGGCAACAAAGGTCTTGACTAGGAGTAGCATTTCCTAGGAGCTGCTGAAAGGCAGTGAAAGAAACCAGCAGCTGGATATGACCATGGCTGAATCCTGCCCTCTGTCAAGCAGCAGTTTCAGCTCTTCTCTGCAACCAAGTCTGTAGTCAGAATTTGATTTCTTGCTGTTGTCTATTTCTTTAACTTACCTTTGGATCATCTGGAGGGTCATACTGGACAATCCAGTCAACCTCAGGAATGTCCAATCCTCTGGCAGCCACATCAGTGCACAGCAGTATTCCAGACTCTGCATTACAGAACTGGAAAAATGTTGTAGTACGTTTGGTCTGTTTCTGCTTGCCCTGAAAGGAAACAAACACACTGGGGATGAAATATCCACTAAAAAAATAATTTGAGACATCTTTCCAAATCGTGGTCTTGTACAGACCAGGCAGGACCATTTTGCAGTGAAGAAACAAAAAAAATAAACGGCACAGGGTTACAAGAAGTAGCATCCCTCAGAGGTTACAATGTATCTCCCAAAACATTAAAAATTGCATAAACATGCTTCTCATGAGCACAATCTACATGTTTCAAGTTCAGAAAAAGAACATTTGCAAGTCTAGCTTTATTTTAGACAGATTAAGATTAAAAAAGCAAACAACCAAACAAAACCCATACTTGTCACAGTTCTATCGAAGAATAGCAAGAAATTTCCCCGAAAACAAAATAGAAAAGAACAGTTGTGGCTAGTTAGCTGTGGTTAGTTAACCTGTGTTAATTAACAGGTAACTGTTTCACAGACTTTCAGTGAATTCTTTGTTCTAAACCATGCATTTTGTGGTTTTGACCAAAAATTTACAATACTCATCCAAATGGTAAGAATTGGCACAGTAAATCTAAACATCATCCTGGCCTTAGGAAAAGCATGGAACACTTCAGGCATCAGACTTTGGATCTCTATGACAAAAAATTCGCTCCACATATTGAATTTTAGTCCTTGTGAAAGGTAAATTCTTGGAAGAAAACAGAAATGTTGCTACATAAAGAGCATAAATTAATATCAGTGTTCAGCGCTGGTTCAAAAAACAGCAAGTCTGATTACTGAAGTGTTATTGCATAATCTCTGCTTTATCAGCTTCCTCTATAGACTAATAATCAAGACCATCATCCGTTTTGTGAGAAGGCTGTTGATTAGAAACTGGACTGAAACAAACCAGGCAAATGTAAAGCCAGTGTAACTTACAGGTGTTATCAGAATAATTCAAAATAAATCAATGAATAAGACACTTACGTGAATGGCCAAAACAGGCAGGTCAATGTAGTTGAGTAATTCATAGTGGTACTTCACTGACATACATGAAGAAAAAAATACCATCAGTTTCTTCTTCCGGTTCTTCTTGAGGAATGTGAAGAGCAAAAGGAATCTTTTTTCAGATGGACACACCACATAACCCTGAAAAAATTTTAAACATTGTTAAATAAAAGTAGTAAGGAGCAAACTTGTGTTTTAGTAACGCAATTACATCAGGGAAGGGTTACTTTGTGAAAAAAACCTCACCAAATAGTTCAACAGTGAAATACACCTGAAGCATCCCAAGTAAAATAATCACAAGGCTTGGTGTGTTCAGAGATCTCAACCCTCCCACAAATGTTTGTCTTACCTGTTCCAAACCATCTACTGTTGCTGTCTCCTTGTTATCATCAACCCCAACATACAGGGGCTCTTTCTTCAGAGAGATCTTTGCCAGATCTTCGACCTTTCTGGTTTGCGTGGCAGAGAAAAGCATCGTCTGTCTGCGCTCTGGAAAATATTTGAAAGACAGCCTCACTTTTAAAAGAAGAATTCAAATGGTGAGTCCATAAAATCTCTAACTGCAAACTTCCCTGGGCAAATCTCCCAATTAAATTCCAATCCAAACATACTGCTATTGACAAACAAAGACGTGTAGCTGTATTATTCAGTGTACACCATTTTTATTTCAGCTGTCCCCACCCCCCAAATCCTAACCACTACCAAAACACAGTGTTTTCTGTAAAAATGTAATAATCATTTGCCATCCAATTTAGACACAAAACAACTTAAACAGATATTATCCTTCTAAGTTAATTGCCATGAATAGTACAGTATTTTTGTTTAAAAAACCAATTCAAAATGTGTTTAATGCATCAATTACAAGGAATAGCTAAATGACAAAACAGAAAAGAAAAACTTAAGGCAAATACTAAAACCTGTTCAAGATACTGGTCTTGGTGGTATCAAAAAAGATTGAACTGCCAGTCAAGAGACCTTTTTCTTTGTATTTAAACCTTCTTAGGAAATAATGAATGGCAGGAAATAAACAGGCAGAGGAAGATGAATGAGAAAATGGAGACATTAAACTAAAAGGATTTTATATGAACAGAATTATATCTCAGAAAAGCATTTGAAAACTCTGTTCTTCAGATAAATGATGCTGAACAAGTAAAATATACTGGCTAGCAGAAAAAAAGGACAGAGTAAGAAAACCACCATGAAGTTCATTTACAGAACTATAAAAATTAATGACTTCTCTTATAATAATTGAGAGAAAAAGAAGACATAATGTTAGTCAAGTGATTTCCACAAAAAAGAGATTTTTTTTTCTTACTTGGTAAAAGTTTTATGATCTGTTTCATTTCTTCTTCAAATCCAACCTCCAAGATTCGATCTGCCTCATCAATTACCAAACACTGCAAGTTCTTGTACATGAAACCTGGAGTGTTCTAGAAGATTAACAAGCCAACAGTCAGTCAGGGAAAGGAGTTTTATAATGTTTTAATAACCAGATTAGACATCAATATTTTATCCACCTGCATGTGATCCAGCAGTCTTCCTGGTGTTGCTACAATGATGTTGATTCCATTTCCAAGCTTCTGTGCCTCTGCTGATCTGTTACTGCCCCCCATTATCAGACCATAGGTGTGAACATGATGATTCATAAGTTCTTTAAGAACTCCGTAGGTTTGCATAGCCAGCTCTCGAGTAGGAGAAAGAATAATAACACCCGTTCCTAAAAAATACATCAGTCAGACAGACATCAGTTCCACCTCATCCAAGCCCCTAAATGACTGCTTTACAGTAAAATTCTTCCTCTCAGCTGTGAGAGGAAGAGCCTTACCATTCCTAGGCATGAATTTCAGCTTGTAGATGAGCTCTACAGCAGGAATGAGAAACGCAAGTGTTTTTCCACTGCCTGTTTTTGCAGCTGCTAAAATATCCCTGTAAGCAGCAATGTTAGAAAAAGAAATTAGAAGACCAGAGGAGTTGGTACTAGGAGCTTGCTGGCAGAGGCAGCAATCAGCCAGTGCAAGGCTGGACTCAATGATCACGGAGGTCTTTTCCAACCTTAACAATTCCATTACTTGATTTTATGATTCCCATTTGTTGCTTGCCAGCAAAATTTACAAAAGGCCTGGGGTCATTAGAGTGACTAAAAAGCCCTATTTCTTACCTGCCTTCCAGAAGAGGCTTAATACTTTTATGTTGAATTTCAGTCATGTGTGTAAACCCCATGTCGTTTATGCCTTTCAGTGTGTTCTCACTGACAGAACCAGCCAGGGAAGCAAACGAATTGTCTTCAAAAGCGCCTGAAGGGAGGGATAAAATGAAAAGTATTTAAACTTACTTCTTCTATTTCCTCTGCCATCTGAGATTAACCAGTTCAAATTGACCTATACGAAAAAAATCAAAGGACTTCTTATTGCATTCTATCACAAAATCCAAAGACACTGGCAAAATACTCTGTATTAATGAGCTCATGAGAAAACTATGCAGTTTTCTTCATAAGAAATGCATTCTTCATAAGAGTGGAGATGAATGCACTGCTTCTTCTGTCAGATTTACTAGTTCTACATCTCCAGCTTGCTCTTCATCGACTTCTTCCTTCACAGATGAGCATGTGTGTATATATGTTTAAAAAACACTTTCACTAGTAATTGTAGGACCAGCAGGTGTTTATAGAATGCACAATTCCAGGAACAGAAGGTGGGTGAGAGCTGTACAGCTGCCAGTGTCACATCGTGTATTCAAACACCCGACTCACAAAGCTCATTGGAAACTGCAACTTGCTCTGGAAGGAAAGTGTTAGACCTCGGGATTTTGCCCCTTCATGAAAAAGAGAACACAAGATACCTGTTACACCTAGTGGCAAATTGGGCACTTCATCCTCCTCCTCCTCCTCCTCCACTTCTTTCTCTCCAGAGTCCTGCTTATCTCCATCTTCTACCTCTGCAGATTCATCTTCTTCAGTTTTTGCTTTCTTGGTTTCTGTACCTGGAGTGTTATTTTACAGAAGACAAGTCAGAAATACAAAGGACATGGTTATCATGAAAAGTTGTTCCACAGACTGGATTTCCTTCAGTCAGTTAACCATGTACAAAGATTTTCCGTGGGGTGGAAGGGGGCTGGAGGAGACACAAGGTTTCTATGGAATTTTCTGAGGCACAGAGGAAAAAATCCCTGAGTTTCTTCCACAGAGCCCACTTTGCATAGTGAAACAATGTAGCTTGATTTTATCATATGACATCTTGTGTTGAAGCAAAATAAATTGTCCTTAAACCAGTTACAAAATTCTTTGCCATCTGCAGTGCAGACATCAAATTTCCCATACAGTTTGTGCTCAGGATATGTGAAAGTTGCATGTTAGGTACCTGAATGTTCAGAGATGAAAGCACCTCTTCACTGGCATAAACATGATGTGTGTCCCAAAAATCAAATACATTTTGGAAGCTTCTATTCCTCATGTATGTCTATATATGTATCTATAAATCTATACAAATAAAAACATATGCAAACCTAGCATTATTTGTGTGGTGCTTTTTTGTATTTTTTGTAGTTTTCCAGTATACTTTAGTTTCATAATATATAAATGTTGCCAAAGGCTGGACATATTGCTAAAATAATTTTGGCTGCACAGCCAAGTGCAGAGAGCACTCGTCTACCAGAGTCCTGAAATACAGCAAGTAAAACATCCAATCAACGTTACAAAGCAGAATCCTGCGGAACAAATAAATTGGCTACTTTTATGAATTAAGAATTCAAATGTCGCAGCTGGAATGAAATGTGTAAAGCTTTAGACCTCAGGGACTTTAAAACGCAACCCTGACCGGCACATGGCATTTCAAACTTTCCCTGACGCGGCGGGAACCCTAAGGAGGCGCTTGTGGGCTCTCCCAGACTAACTCAGCCCTGAGAGACACTCTGTCTATGCTAAGAACACGCACCATCTCCTCCATTGGCCGCCGCTTTTCTCTTTTTCTTCTTCTTTTTCTTCTTTTCCCCGCTGCGGGGTCCGGCTGCATCCGCAGGCTCCGCGCCCTCCTCGGCCGCTGCACTCACCTCTGGCACCGCCGCCTCCTCCACCTCGTCTTCCTCCGGAGGTCCCTGGGAAGCCGCCTCGCTCGGCGAGGGTACTGCACGGCGGAGACAGAGGCAGAGATAGGAGAAGAGAGAGGGGAGAGAACACAAAGTTAGTCACGGTTCCGCCGGCGCTCAGCGGGGAGAGGCTCCGCGGCGCCGCCCGCCCGTACCTGCCCCCTGGGCCTCTCGCAGCTTCAAGTTGCGCTGCCGCAGCTTCAGGTTGCGCTTGTGGATCTTCCTGCGGAGCAGCCGCATGGGCAGGTTGCTGGCAGCAGCCGGGACCGACATCGCGGCGGCGGAGCGGAAACACCGCGCTCCCGGCACACGTGGGGAGGCCGCGGCCGGACCCGCCGGAACCGCCCGCGGGGCCTCACGGGCACCGGGCAGCGCCCTCTGGGGGCCCGGCGGAGGCAGCGCCGCGCGGGGCCCGGCCGCGATCCCTGCCCCGAGCCCTATTCCAGTCCCGATCCCAGTCCCGATCCCTGCCCCGGTCCCGGTCCCGGTCCCGATCCCGGCCCCGATCCCCGCTCCGCTCCCGGCCCCGCGCCTCAGCCGCCGCGGCGGAACACGCCCCGCGTTTCCCC
Organism: Prinia subflava; assembly: GCF_021018805.1. Lineage (NCBI taxonomy): Eukaryota > Metazoa > Chordata > Aves > Passeriformes > Cisticolidae > Prinia > Prinia subflava. Next base: position 30,910,101 of record NC_086252.1, read on the forward strand.
GTGGAGCGGCCTCGCCGTGTCCCACACAGCCCTCGCAGCCTCACAACACCCGGCTGCCCGGTGGTGCTGCCTCCACCCATGGTACATGTATGTGTTCAACGGGAGAGAGAGACAGAGTTAAAGGATCAGGTTGGAAAAGGACTCTGAGATCATCGAGTCAACCTACAACCAAAACCACCATGTCGATTACACCGTGGCACTGAGTGCCATGCCCAGGCTTTTCTTAAACACCTCCAGGGACAGTGACACCATCACCTGCCGGGCAGTTCATTCCAATGTTTAATCACAATTTGTGAAGAAACTCCTCCTAATACCCAACCCAAGCCTCCCCTGGCTCAGCTTTGAGGCTATGTGCTCTTGTCCTGTGGCTGTAGCCTGGGAGCAGAGCCCGACATGCCCCTCCTGTCAGGGAGCTGTGGAGGGGCAGGAGGGCCCCCTGAACCTCCTCCTTTCCAGGCTCCACAGCCACAGCTCCCTCAGCGCTGCCCATCAGCCTCGGGCTCCAGCCCCTTCCCCAGCCTCACTGCCTTCCTCTGCGCTCACTCCGGCCGCAGGACTGCACACAGCCCTCGAGGTGTGCCATCAAACAGAGGGCAGAGTCTCTTCCCTGCTCCTTCCTAAGAGTGATTCCCAAAGATGACCCACGGCTGCCTCCTGACAGCGCAGGGCACGGACAGCACCGGGATGTGCCACGGCTCTGGCACCTGGAACCAGAAACCAGCGCCTGCTGAGGGACCCGAGACTACAGAGTAAGGTTCAGCCCTTGGATGCCTTGCTGTAACACAGGATAAACTGCGGAACTAATTCTAGATTAAGTAACGAAAGTAATTTTTCACCATCTGTAGTTATTGTCTTGCATAGGTCTTTCGTATCACCAGAATGAAAATTAAATTTGTCTTGCCAAAGCTTCGGACTGTGAACCATGCCATCCTGTCTGGATTGTCACAGACTGGATAATATGTCTGGCCACTGCTTTAATAAATTGAATGGATTATTGCTATTTCCATCAACTGCATTTGAAACTAAACTGATCCATCCTCAGCCAGAAAGGCTTTTGGTACAGACTCCAAAGGAACTCAGTTTTACCTGCTTAATTTTAAGCACGTGAAAGTTCCTTACTATAGCTCAGTGTAATTTAGGTGCTATGAGTATTTTCTCCCTGGCTACCTTATATTGCATTTGCAGAATGTATTTTTAAGTAGACATGGATTTGCTCTTCCTAGTCTCTACTGATTTATATGGATGTGACGAGGTTTACTATTTGGATCCAGATTTAACCCAGGCAGTGCTTCTTTCTGGAATATGGTCTGTGTGCAGATAAAATGTGTAAAGATCTGGACAGCAGGGGCTGACGCTGATACACTGAGGGAGGACGAAGTTATGTCCTTTGGGCATGGCATGGACTTCATGTTCCCATCTTAACCAGTAGTGCCAGGATCATCAATATTTTTACTTTCCCCTATGTCATCACACCCCCAGCTCTGCCAAGAATTGGAAACTCTAAGAAACTCCTGGTCAGGTAAAAGCCTTTATAAAGAACTCACTTCAATGTCCGTGCTGGGTTCTGCCTGACTTGGCAAGCCTTTGTGAAATTGCATTAGTGTGGCACAAGGCCCACATTGATAAACTGTCCTGAAAAGTTATGTCAGATCCCACTGACCTGCTGTGTCTGTTGGCTATAATCACCATGGCACACCAGGGAAACTTTCTAGAAAAATGATGGCCTTGCATCTGTGTACACAGATGTCAGGGTGTCCTGTATAAGAATTCAGAAATTACAAAATATGGCAAATTATCATAAGCTACAAAATTGCTTTCTCTCAGTGTCTTGTAAAACATGTTACTTATAGCTAACAAACAAATATGCTCCTCAGGGAATTTCAAAATGTGTTTTTGAGCTTCTTTCTTTTAGCATTTATTTGTTTTTCTTCAAGCTGTTATTGTGGAAAGTCACAAAAAAAAAAAAGCCTCAGAAGATAATAATGATAATATTATTGTGACAGGTCTAGACAGTAATTTAAACCACTAACTCATGTTAATAGTTTTTCTCTGAATTTTGGCATTTCTTAGATAGCGTATGAATCCTCTTCAGTACAAGTGTCATTTTTATCCAATACATTAATTCCTAATTGCTTGAGTCATCAGGCAATCATTACTTACAATAGGATTTTTTCAAATTGTTATTGAGTTGTTGTCAAAATGTCTCAAATTTTATGCACATGATCTTGCAGGAAGGTTTGTAGGGAAACGTTTTGTGTGAGTAAAACCTTTATAGAACTGAGAAAGTCCATATGAGATGTTCTGACTTTGTTTCTGAAGATGAATGTTTTTAATGGGCTGCCAATGTCAGTGTTTTATCTCCCAGAGTTAGCTCATCCTTAAAGCTGAATTCAGAATATTTGTGCCTACTTACCATAACCTAACTTGTGTTGATTAAAATGTAACACAGAGGTAGTCATTGATTTCAGTTGTATAATTTCAAATAAAAGGTGGTAATTTATACAAAAGGTGCCAGAATCCCATCTAGAAAAGACTGTGAAACAAAAGTGTGTAGTCATTTTTTTTTAATACAGGATTTTGGGTACAGAGCTGAATTAAAGAAGACAAGTTTTATTGTCTTATTTTCAGAAATCAGAATTTCTGAAAAAATGCTTTTTCAGTGTCTTAGGTTGGACATGAAGAATATCAACACTGGTGTAATTTATAAACATCTGCACCTTTCAGTTAAAAGTTCTGAACCAGAAAACTAAAGCTTTATTTACTTGCAGCCACAAGCTGGAAAACTGTACAGAGCTGTCTTTTAATTTTTAGTAGATTATTATTTTCCATGTTAGAGCAGATTTATCTGTCAGACAGTAATACAAATGGACTTGGTTTAAAATCAGATTTTTTTTTCAAATGTGTCTACCTTACCAATCTGTGTACATATGCAAATAATAGATACAAAGGTATCTGCCGAAATAATCAATTTTCTAATTTAGTGGAGTTATATAATTCTGAAATGTGGACTTTGACAGAGAAAAGTTACCCAAACCTGAAGTGATATAAATGGCATAGATACAGATATATTCAGATAGATTTGTAGAGCATGTCAATGTTGAGTTAGAAATTGCTGGTACAGATCATGTCTTTGTAGGGTATCACTGAGCATCACTGAACCTGTGAGGGAATTCAAAGTATGGCTTACAAGGAGAATAAGGTATCCACGTTTGGAAAAAGCAAGGTAGGCTATCACAATCATTTCTTTTTAGGGATTTTGTTTAGCTCTGCTTTCAGATAATGTCTCCCTTGTGCCATATGGAAGTCTGGTCTCAGTTTTAAGTGACAACAGCAGCACTTTGTGGACATGGCAATAGAGCTGGATTCAAATCACATCTGTGACTTTTTTAGTAAATTTGTCACCCAGCCCATATTTTACAGCTGGAACTGAAACCATTGCAGGTGTTCTAATGCATGATCTCCTCTTCGACACACAGAGGGCCAAAGTCCAGGAAATGCCACCTTGTATGAAATGCTAGAGTTCTTTCTTGCAGTAAGAGATTATTTTATATTTACCACCTACACACTGCAAACAAAAAATCTGCAGGAAAACAAAGTGCTATACACATTTTTATCCTCACAGAGGCAATGAGAGAACAAAACCCTACATAATACCAGAGCAGTGCACAGTTTGTAATATACCACTGGCAGGCAGGAGAGTACCATGCGGATGACTGGAGTGCAAAATTGTGCGTGGCACACAGCTGAGGAGTTTAGATACTGTTTTATTTTATGTATTTTATTTTTATTTAAAGTTTATTTTTGACATTTGCAATATAAGCTTACAATTTTTTGGGGGGCCCTCAGAAGCTGCTTTTCTAAATCAGATGAAATAATAATCAAACATTTTCTGTTCTGTTTTAGGAGGCTGTTTACAGTTGTTTGCTCCCCCTGTTCCACAGACATTAGCAGGTGTTGATAAATAAAATAAATAAATAAAACAAAAGCCTGTTTTGCACATGACAGTAATCTACAGCCGCTTTTATTAAGTATGTAAATCCGCAATATTTTTTTACCTACAAAGATCAAAATTTTTAACTTTTTTCTGGTTTTAAAAAACTCAGTGAAGGTTTCTCAAAATGCTACAAAGGCTACAAGAAGATCAAGTGATTTATTAGCAGATTAATCAAACTGCGGGTGTAGCAATGAGTTTATAACTTACAGACTGACAGGTTCATAACCCTTAAAATAATAATTTTCTCAGGTATAAAAGGCATTCCTTTTACAGAGCCCTCATTAATTTAAAGAATCCTAGTAAATATATTACTGTCTCCTATTCAGAAAGAGTGTGTCTTTCATATTGCTTTATCATTTACAGATCTTCATATAAAATAGCTCTGTTCGAACAATATGAAGTCATGATTAAACTCAGAGTATGAAATCTGATACAGTAATGGAAATATATAGGGTCAGCTAAAATTCTCTGCAGCTCTTCTGAAGATAAAATGGGAAGGGGAGGGATATTCTGGGTGCATAACAGATGGATGGAGACTGATTAGTGGCAGTTTGTGGCTGAAATGAACACAAGATGTCACCCTCGCTGTGAGAGAGCTCCAGCACACAAATACCTTTAGTTGAAGAGGAAAGAGAATGAAGGATTAAGGTTACTTTTATTTTTTAATAAGTTGTTCATCACGTGTGTTCCTTCCTTTACCTATCCTGGAACACTCTGTCACTGCAAAATTTTCTCCACCTTGCTGAGTATTTATAAGAAAATTATCTCATGCCATTTATCAAATTTTTATTTGCTTTTTTTAAAGTAAGTTCTGAAATTTGAAATCAGATTTTACTTCCTTGAGTTGTAACCCTATGTTTCTTATATGGCCAGTGAAAAAGTTGATGGAGAACAAAGTGCCATATATATTTCTGAGTTTTCTTCGGTAACATTAATTTTCATACATTTACCCAGAAGCCTTAAGGCTTATAGAAGGATGGAATGGTAACTGTTGTGAAAAACTTTCAGATAACATCATCAGCTGAATTGTCACATTTATTCCTAAAATGTGTAAACCTTTTTGCTGAAGAGTAATATTTTCTGTATGTAACTGTCTGAAATTACCTTTGCCTTTATTCTAAACAATACAAAATTCTTTCTTTGAGGAAAAAGGGATTTAAAATCTTGAATTAAACAAAACATTGATTAAACAATGGTATTAGCATTCTTCTGATTATCATTTAACTCCTTGAACTCAGGCTCTGAATTCAGTAATGAAGACAGCATGCCTATGTTCAAAGTGAAATTTATGCTTTACATGTTTGTTTCCTTGAAGACATCCCAAGTGTGGGACTTGTGAGGACAGACCTCGATGTCTTGTTAAGTTGTTGATGCTCCTGTCACCTTAAGTGGTCGTTCTCATTTTGTTTATGTCATCCACACAGTGGGAATGTCTTCATCAGTAAGGCGAGGATAGCCATACTTCTTCACTCCCACTGCCTGTTTGTGTTTAGATTGAAGAAAGAACTATTTTTAAAAAGTTTTTTGCATGGGACCTAAAGAGACAGAGTCTGTATTGGACAGGGAAGGCCCATGTGTATCAGGGAGCTCTGGGCACTGTTGTAATATTGATTAAACAAAAGTGTGGTATTCTTAAACACCAAAATTTAAATATAGAAGTGATTTTACTATTTTATTGCAAAGTATACATCCAGTGAGAACAAATTCTTATCAACCTAGACAGAGGATAAAACTAAACAGGGAACATAGACCATGTCAAATAATCTGTGATAGCTCCAGCTGGCTGTCATTTTAGCCCATTCTTGAACACCTTCAGGAAAATATCAAAAGAGTTCACTCTCACATTTTCCTTGGAGTGGCTCACCTCTCCCTTGCCCAGTATCATTATTATGCTTGTACATCCATAGTTTTACAGTAAGTAGTCTTCTGCTCTGCATAATTCTACATGTCCTTAAACATTGTGTAAGTCACTTTTACTCCTAAGACCCTTTCAGACTGCCATTTAAAGGAGATCTAATATCCCTGAGAATGAGAATGGTTGGTTCTTATCAACTGTTATGTACTATTGCTTTCTCTGATTGAAAGTCAGCAGAAGATTGTAGAGTCAGCACTCCAGAAGAGAATGTTTAAGTAGCTTGTATTACTGGGCTGCGAGCTTTTACGGCTCAGGCCTTTATAAACTGTGTCAAGCTGTGATAGTTATAATTATTGCACACGTTGGCTTAACCTATATCGTGCAGTCATCGTGCATTAGCCTTTCCAGCTTTCACTTGCCTGTCCTTTATTAACTGTGACATTTTCCCTTAAAGGTTCAGAGCAAGCGTGACTTTATGATCAACCATAAGCTTTAACTAAACCGACTCTTTTTTTCCCAAGGAAGACTGTTGTGGAAGAAACCAGGAGATGGCAGTCTTTCTTAATGGATCACAGTTTATTCTGTTGGTGACTACAATTTCTGTTCTTGAGCCCTAGGACAGGCAAAAAAATTAAAATGAGGTGAAGGAAGAGCCACATTTCTTGGCCTGTTGGCACAAGAAACCACTGCATGCTCTGGTATCTTCCAGAAGCTGTTCTTTCAGTTATCAGATCTTGAACTGTCATATAAATCCAGAGGGAATTGTGGTTCACATTGGCCTTAGTGCAGTTTTCTTACCTGGCTGTTTCAACATGCCTGAATTACAGTTCTCTGTTCCCTGGTAACACAGAGAAGAGGCCAGTGAGTATCCAACCTTCCTGAGACCGTGCCCTTGATCTGAAGGCAGGCCATTTCACAGAAAACCAGCTTAGAAACACAGCTCAATTCATTCATGTATGTTTAATCAGCAAAAGCATAGTAATCCAGAGACTGTGTGACCTACTCTGTCTCGCTGTTGGCTTGTCCTTCAATTTATTGTCAACATTCTTGGACAACTCTGTTCCTCCTCAGGGGATCAAGATAGTTTTAAGTGGCTGTGGTGTTTTTGATCTCTGTTATGTAACGTGACAAAAGGCAGTGTCACATCTGTTTATAACCCAGTGGGATAACACTGTCCTGGTGTGTTCTTACTGGAGAAATAATTGCTTCATGGCAGTATTAGACACCAGGTTATTCTGAGCTGTTGGCTACAAGCATGAACAGAAACGTCTTACCTTTCTATTTTTTTTTTTCTGTAGAGTAAGCACCAGAAAGAGGCACAGAAGAGCACAAACATGGTTTAAATTAAGTCTTTGTCTTTATTGACACAGTGCAACTCAAACAGAGCTTAGGAAAACCATGATCTGCCTTCAATTATTTACCAGAACTTGTGATAGATTTAATTCTAACAAACTAATAATCTTGTATCTCCCCAGTCATCATGGCCTTTGGACTCCCAAAGCTGCCTCTCAGCAGTACCAGTGCTTCCCTTAAACTGCAGTAAGATGCATGGGAATGGCAAGTGTGGAAAGACCAAGAGCAGTTATTATTCATTACCACATCAGGCTCATACATTGTTTGGTCAACACTCTGTCTTTCAGTGGGGCAAATTCTTGCTTTGCACTTTAAAAATGTTCAAATTCTCTTAAACAACACCTAACTGACTGATAGAAATATTAACAATAATATAATGAATAGATTCTTTTAGACAGTGTGAAATAAGGAGAGTACATACAGAATTTAGCTAAAGTTTATTAAGTATTCTAATAGCTACCTGAACTTGTTGCAGAGCCAAGTAGAGGGAAAACAATACATTGCTCCAAATGTCCAGCTATATTCTTACTCATCATGTTTGTCAGTATTGTAAGGTAAAGGTTTTTTTTTTTCAAGTTAGTGGTAACAGACCTTCAGGTCATGTTTTTGTGTAGAGGTCCTTAACCTTTCTTCTGCAGCTCACCATGTTCAGTTTGATGCATGTTATTCAATGTCTTGGCAGTGTTTCCCTGAGCATCCATGCCTGTAGACATTCTGCAGATGACTGGTTCTCCCAGCAGAGCCCTATTTTTTATTTGACATGCAGGAAGATGATCTGTTCACGTCTAGAAAGCAAATATCTGGAGTTGCCAGGATTCTGCAGGTAAGAATTGTGTACATGGTAAAGAGTATCTGGGTACAGGTTTGCAATACTGACAGTTTGGATACACTGAAAGTGTAAAACTCTTTGGTGTGGCAAAACTCCTTGACATATGAATGACACTGAGTGTATTTACCAAAGTTTATTATTTTATCTGCGGCACAAAATATCAGAAGGAGTATATGACATTTCAGTTGCTAGGCAGCATCATGCTACAGGCCTCTAAAAGCCATGCCAAACATTTAGCCTAATCATTTGCCAGAAATGTTTAAAAGCATAATGTCTGATTAATAATGATTAAATCATTGAGTCATTCAAAGAGAGATGTTCCCTCTTTACTTTCATAGTGGTAAAACACAGGTCATTTGCCTGGTATGCAAGAGCACACCAGATACTAGAATTACAGAGCCTTGTTGGAGGATATGCATGAATCAAAGGAGAAAGTCATGGTATACAGCCTGGTTTCTACACTCCCCCATTCTCTGACAGCTCGAAACATTTTCATGTAAATTGATAGGTGTAAAGAACAACATTAGTAATATAACCAAATTATTTCTGTCTTTGCTGTAGGACTGGAACTCAGAAAACACATGTGGACCTTCTACCTTTGCCACAGCCATCCTACATGATTGGAATAAATCATCCATGGTCTCATTCCTGCCATCTGACCATGGGCAGTACCAGAGACCCTGTGTTAAAGCCTCGCTTCAGGCAGTTCCAGTGTCCCATGAGCTCCACAGCGGTGCCTGTCTCCCTTCATCAGCTGTTGGGAGTGCTGTGTGAGCAGGCTCTGAGCAGTCCTTCTGTGCACTTTGGGAAATCATGCTGGATGTTTATCTGGGATTGTAGGCTGGGAGTTTTACCTGGTTGAGATGAAATGCTGTACTGCCCTAGAGGGTTGCTCATACTATTTGGATGTTCAGTAACTATTATGCTTGCTTATCCATGAAACTCTCAATCCTTGACCGGGGTCCAGGGCATGTAGGGAATCCTGGACACTGTTAGAGACATGGTCTGGAGAGCTTTCCTGTGTCCTTCTGCTAAGCCCTTGGCCTCTCGGGGAAATGTTTTGGCAGTTCAGACTTAGGACCCACACAGATCTTGGCCCCCTCAGAATAGATATCCTCTTTGAAAACACCATTTTCAGTATTCTGCCTACATGATCTTGCAGTACTCTGACTCTGGCTGATGTACAGCTGTTTGTTGGTCACTATGAGCTTCCTCCAGAGTCTGATTACTTGGGGTAAGAATTTATCTGCAAAAGTAAAGACGTTTGTGTTGTGTCACACAACGAGTGTTACTCACTTTTTTCTTCTGACAGAGGATAAAGCATTGAATAAGTCTGGCATGGGAGGTGATGCTGAGAGACACTGGCAGCTATATCAAATTAAATTCCCTGGCCAGCCTGATTTTACTGTGGAATATTTACTTGCTCCAGGGAAGTTAAACCTCACCTTCACCATGCATTTCTACAAATTTACACCTTCTGCAACTTTACACCTTCTAGATAGTTAACTTTATTCTTAAGAAGAATAAACAAACTATTTGTAAATAATTTTAATTGCATAATTTCCAGCATCATATTATCTTTCCTTTAAACAGCACAGCTTTAGCAGAAATACAGACCTGTGAGACAGGAGCTATGGATCTGTTTATCTTTCCTTCATTATTATTGTGTGTTTTCATTGATTTTAAATTTCATACTCAAAATCCTCTAGTAGATTTTCACACATGATTTTAAGTGTGAACGATTCAAAAGCTCACAGCTACCTGACTTCTCTGATTTTGCTGTTTTATGTAGCAGTGAAGGTGCAGAATGAAAAACTGATCCTGCTTCAAAATTCTGCCTCACTCTTGTTATATTGCACTTAATGGGAAAATGTTTATAATTTCAGCATGTAATTTTCTGCTATTCTCAGACAGCTTCACTGGTATAAGCAGTACTCACAGTGTGTTTGAGAGATACATTTTGATTAATAAAGAACAATCTAGTGAGCTAGTGTGAAGAACTGTAGAAAGATTAAGATTTTCCTATGCTATTGGAATGGAAATAGACCCTTGAGTAAAATATTTCAGGAAACAAATCCATTAGGGTCCAATTTAAAGAGAAAGTCCACTTACACGGATAAGTAGAGGTTTCTGACATTTCCTCTCTTTCAGAATTTGCCCCTAAGTTATAAAATAAGAATAATTCCTTCAAGCAAATTTTTCTGATCATTTATTTTACTAGGATTTTCTGGAGTACATTTTCAGATCACAGATTATAGGTGCATTTCTCATTATCACTAATGAGAATTTCAATGCAAGGTATGATTTTACAGTGCTATTTTTCTGACTTGTATTACACCTGTCAGTCTCCTTTCTCCTGCTATTTCATTAATATTTACATATTAATATTTAAAGGTCAAACTTAGCCTTCAGTGATATTAAAATATATTATTCAGTTTCATCTGACTTTAGGAGAACATCTCTGGGACAGTTCTCAGTAGACAGGGAAAAAGGCAAATCATCATACACTTTGCTGCCTTTTTAATCCAGGTTTTTTCTTCTCTTTCCAAAAGAAATTGAACAGTTTCTGTCTCAGAGGGGGAGGAGAGAGGTTTGTGGAGGAATGAAGTGTAATTTTCACTGCAGTCAATGGGATGAGGTGCCACTCTTCTTTGTGCCTGGAGAGCCTTGCAATAAAGCAGTTGCAGAACTGAAAGGCTTCACGGGATAATGTTTGTCCAGTAGAATTTCTCAGAGCACATCTCAACAATATGGCATCCTGGAATAAAAGGAAATGTTATGTTTTTAGTGCATTGGTGTGATAAAGACAGTGCTCCAAATTGAGCATCACTTTTCACAGAGATGTATAGATAGCTGAACGATGTTTCGAGTGTGAGATTCTGCATTTTGAGCAAAACCTGGTTATCCCAGAAACTAATAATCTGTGTAAATATTTGTGGCAACAGAATTGAAGGTTATAAGGCCACGTGTGCAAAGAGTTATGAATACAGGGTATAGATTCCATATAAATGTTCTTTGGCTCAAGACCATGCTAATGCTAATATTTTCATGTGACTGAATCCCCCTGAGAATACAAGATATAACATGGCCATTATTTACCTGCTCTGTTCCAGAACTTAGTCTGGTGCTGCTGAGAAGGTGGAAGAGGTCCTGCAAAGCATGGGATGGATATGCACAGATAATCTTCACAGCATTAAAGCTGCTTCTTGTGTGAATTTCAGGGATTCTGCCATGAGAGAAAGGTAAAATTTGGGCTGTGCAAATGGTGTTTGTGTGGATTGTTGCCTATATTCTGCATTTGCAGGAATCCTTGCAATATTTGTTCAGGCTTACACAAAAGGGTCTCAGAAAAGACCTCATAGATGAGAAGTCTTCTAGAGCTCAGCCACTGCTCCAAGAGCAAGTGGGATATGTGGCAGCAGACAGCTTAAGTGTAGCATATCTGTCCTATCAACACTGGATATTGATGCAGATGGACTTGTGCTAAGAGACACCAGGGATCCAGCTTTTCCCACTGTCTCCTTTCAGTACAATCAAGGGATTATGCAGATTTAAACCCAAATTGTGTCCATACAATGTGGACACCGTGGTGGTTTGGACTGAGCACAATTTTGAGCAGATGTTGGTTATAAATAGACACACCTCTGGTGCTGGGAAGCTGTGCAGCTTGACGCATTTTTATTGTAAAAGACTGTCCAACAACAGGGAAACTATTTAGTCAAAGTGTCAAATCTCTACCATGGACGTGAAGAGAAGCATAATTGTTCACTTCAGTGGCTGTAGATCAGTCTCCAACAGCCTAGCAGTGAATAATCCTGAGCTGCTATCCTAAACTTGCCCTTGTAATATTTCCTCAATGCTGATTGCCAGGTTGTATTTCTTTTTTTACCATGGATCTACATACTGTGCCATGTGAGAATATATTGGTCTTCTAATGTACAGTCTTTGAACTTGCCCACTAATGCCTGGCTGTAAAGTGGAAAATTAAACTGGACTCTATTTCTTTTTTCTGCAACTTTTTACCTAATCTGAACATTCTAGAATGTAACTTTCCTTATCTGCAACATATGTTGGTGATTACAGCTCTTGCTATCAGACACAAAAGTAGAAATTGTAAATTCATATATCTTTAACTGGGGAAATTATCTTCCACTATATAGCTGTTTATCCAAACCCTAATGTCATTCTTATCAGCCTAGAGCTATCTGCTTCTGAAGGTCTGATGTAAATTATAAATAATTTGTGATTCTTCTCTCCTTACTATCATTATTCAGTGTGATTTTCTGACCTAGGCTGGTGCTGAATAATCAAATGACCTTGCTGTATTTCAAAACACCTCTTTTGAAACACAGAACTGCAATAAGAATGTACAGTTGCAGACCCACTGAAGGAAATGTTAAAAGTGGGATGTGATAACAAGTAGGTGATCTTTTATCACATTTTATTAAGGAATAAAAAATACTTTTAATAAGCTAAATAATTATTCCTGATTTCAATGGTTGAATAATTCTTCTGGGATGGTGTATATGGGGAAAAAAACAAACAAACAACCCCTTCCTTTCTTCTGCCATAGAAACCAACCTTAACCAGAATGTTGTAAATAATAAAGAGCCCACTCTAGCTTCATATTTATGTTTAATATGCATTGCTTTTTAAATAGGAAAAAAAAATCTCAAGCAGATAGTCTGTTGATCCCCTCTTAGATTTGTCTGTATTTGCAGAAATATGCTTAAGAAGTGATTTTTGACTATACCCCAAAGAGTCTGCAGAGGCAGCCTGAGCACTCCCACAGATTTTTACTGTACAGTCAGAGAGCTCCCACTGCATCTCAGCACGGGGCACAGCAGAGTGCATCTCCTCCCTTGCTGTGCCTCCATCCTTCATCCACCTGTCATGGACTGTGGCTTCTCATCACTTCAAGTATTTTTTGTAATATATCAAACATTTTCTTAGAGTGGGGCAGCTGACACAGCCACTTTCCTGTAGCTCAGTTCTGATATAAAAAGGAGTGACTCAGGCTTTCCACAGAAAGGAGCTAGTTGGTGCTTTGATTGATGAGTGTCCATCTGACAGCAGTATTTGCATTGTAAAGGAGTAAGTTGCATCGAAGTGTCACAAGCTAAAATCCCCACAATGAAGGCACTGAAATGACAAATGAAATGCTCCCTCTATTGGCATGGAGATTTTGGCACATATCAATTGCTTCTTGAAAAAAAAAAAAAAAGGATTTACTAGTACATTTTTGCAAAAATCAAAAAAAATTGCAGAAAAAAATTCAATTCATTTTAGTGTTGAATCTACTTTTATAAATCCCAACCTTTTTTTTTTTAGTGGCTGAAATTATCTTTTTTTCTCTCAGTGTGATTCTGCTCTACCTCTATATTTCTAGAGACAACTTCAAAATATGCCAGGTTTTTGGAGGCAAAATTCTGCAAACTACTAATGCAGCTATGAAATGAATTAGCAGCTGGTAGCATCCTTCCACACATTGTGTATGTTGTCTGTATATCTGCTTTGGTGCACTGCAAAATTGCACGTTACAGATAGAAACTCCAGTGCTCTGTCCTTGACACTGGGGAGATGAGACTGGGCTGGACTGGGAACACAGCTGTGGAAATGAAGGTCCATCTGTTCTGCTCAGTGCAGCTGCACTTTTCTAGCCATTTATTTACATTTCTACATTTTATCCCAGAGAGAATATATATAGTGCCAACAGAGGTTAAAAAGTCTTTATGCCACTCACTCCTCTGCTTCAGGAGGGACACCTGTCTGACTGCTGCATCCTTCCAGAATCATCTGAAATACTTATTTTAACATCTAAGAGTGAATGCAAGAGACAAGGCTGGTACAGCCCATTCTGGAGAGCTATGGGGACATTCATATATATACATTTTTTTGTGGGCCATATGTAGTCTAGCTGCACCGTTGCAATGAGAAGACCTGGCAAAAAGCACATTTAGGAAGGGTGCTACACTGTCAGTCATACAGTACTTCCACAAGGATAAACAAGATCCCAGCCTAGTTAGTTCTACATATTTTGCATAAATAATGGGAGGCAGTCAGCCTCCCACAGGCTGGGTAATGACAGTGGCTGATTGTCAGTAGGTACAAAATACGGTGTCTGTTGCAAGAAATGTATAAATATATCCTGCAGTCACAGCAGGATGAAACTAGCAACATTCTGTATGGAAATCTACTGTTAATTTCTGTAGGGTCTGGGTCAGCCATCAAGGCTTTATGAAGGACGTGCTGAAGTTGGTTGTACGTGCTGCAAAAGAAAGTATTTCACGATAACCTTGTCTTTTTTGCCATTGCTGGTTTCATTTCAGAGGAAGCAGCATTTCTTCTCTGACTGGTCTTTGTGTTCTCACTTTCAAATTCATACTTTTACCTTAAAATGTACTGTAGATCAAAAAGTATCTAAGTAATGATTGCCTCTTCCTTCTCAACAGGGCTGCACTCAGAGAGTAGTACTCACTGGCTAGCGAGACAAGAGACACCTCAGAATGATTTTTCACTGTTAGCACAGTGCCTGGGAGGTTTGCACAGCCAATACCAGAAAGAAAAACACTTCTTTCCTTGTCTGTCTTTAGCATCAGGCCCATTTGCTAAGTCACAGCTGTGCAAATACACTGACAGCCAGGGTGCCACAACGGGGAAACCGGGCACCTCCTTCGAACCCCTCAGCCTCCCCCTTGATGAGAGTGGTACCAGAAAGAGCAAGTCACAGTAAGCTTTGGATCTCTCTGCCTTTCTGAATAGCAAGACTGTTCTCTCAAAGGCGTGGGTCAGTTCAAAGAGGAATTAAATGCAGTCTCTGGGACTTTTCCAGGTGCTAATGGCTGGGGTGTGGCATAGGATGTGGATGCCAGGATTGGTGTTTCTCAGGGAGAAGCAAAGTCAGGGATGACAGAAAGGCAGAATGTGGGGGAAGAAGAGAGGTGTTATATCCATTTTATCCCTTTGGTTAGTGCTTGTTTGACCCGTGGGTTGGGAGTCTTTCAGGGCTCAGCGATACCTTCTACATTCAGAAGTAACTTCAGACAAACACAGGCAGACCCCAAAGCATGGGGCTGTGGCATTAGCAGCTGTGCCCACAGAATGACTAACAAATGACTTTGGGGATATAAGCTTGCGATGGGTAAAAATTAAATATAAGTTATGTTGTTTAAATTTATTCTTATTTCAAAATGATGCTTGTCAAATCTATATTAACAGTCTACTTTTATTTGGAGCAGTGAAGTTCATTAAGACAGTTGCTTAGGCTGCAAAATCAAGCATTTTGAGGCTGAAAATTGCCAGATTTATGGTTGTCCATGCAACATTAACTATATGTCCAGTGTCTTCAATTACAACATCCTATTTTATTTCTCTACAGGGTGCCTGCCTTATTCAGTGTTCAAAAAGGGAAAGGAATCAGGGCAACTGAACTGGCCTTTACTAATTGCCTCATGGCCTACTTTGTTCCTAATATTTCCTATTTCACTTGTTTTTCATTCAAATTATCAGCCACCCATTGTTAGTCTGGTGATATCTGACTGCCCTTCCACTTGAAGACTTCAAGACCTTTATAAATGATACATTTCCTTTGCGAGTCTTCTGCAAATTAAATTCTTCATTTTACAAAGGCAGTTAGATACAAAAAAATGCAATTATATACTTGGACCCACAGGCACTAAGACTCAACCCAGAAATATAACCTAGATTTGTAGGCTTCTGATCTTCCATTTTAATAACAAATCTCATGTCTTTTTCTTAGTTATTGATTTCCAATATAAATGGGAATCAGAAATCTATAGTCCTTTTTAATAGATCTGCAGTAAACTGCTGACATTATATTTTATAAAATTTCAGGTAGGGTGTTTGAAACAGGTAGAAGTAATCAATCAGAACCAGCTGTAGATGTGTCTAGAAATTGCCAAGTGACAAAATCTGAAAGTGAAATCTCTTGATATATCCAGCAATATTAGTGAGAGAGAAGGCTTGCATGGAAATGATTTTCTTTTCACAGTAGTATCATGTGAAACTACAAGTTGGAACTTTATCTAAACCCATATCTTCATCACAGTTCCATCTCTCTGCTTTCTTCAGCAGTGAATGCCCTTCCCATAAATCCTTAAGAAGTAATTTTGCTAGTAATCCCACCTATAAAATTTTGTGTGAGTTTGTGGAGGTGAAACTGGGATTGTGACTGCATTCTACCCCAGCAGCCAGCACAGCTGGTTAGGATGGGACTGGGAAAGCTCTAGATAATAGGAATTCCAGAAGAGCAGAAGGAAATAGGTTGACAGTTCTTTATGGGATTGTTCATGGTGACAGTCCAGGCACTGGGCTAAGCAAGGTGGATTTTGCTTGACAAGGTTAGTGTTTCAATAAAGGCCTAAACTACCAAATTTTTGGCCTAGTTGAAAAAGTTTTAAGGGTGAAAATAAATACATGTAATCCTCAAAAAATACATAGTACAAGTATATAAAAAAAAAATCTGATAGCACCAGAAAAAAGGTCTGGCTCTGGGGTGCTGTTGGATTGTATTCTTCGCTCAAGAAAAGCTGGTGTTGTCTGAGGAGCAGAGAGAGAGGAGAAAAATAGTAGAAGTTGTTCTGGCTGTAATGGGGGCTTGTTTAGTGAGTGAAGGATATGTTTATATGTCTGTGTGGAATAAGGCTGCCAAATTCCTGCCAAAGTGTAACCACCAAAAATAATCATGCTTGTGTCTGTGGAATTTTCTAAGCCAGTTTCTTTACTTAGCATGAAGTCTGCAAGAGGATATCCATTAACATGAAAACCTACTGTGTAATTTAAGAAATGATATTTGTCCTAATCCTTTTTTCCTTCTGTCTCCTCTCCCTCCCCGTTCCTGTCTCGTCCCTACTGCAGAATGCTGTAGTTCTACTGAATGCTGATGAGACCACACCAAGCCCAAGCCCCTCACTATTGACCAGCTAAGTTGGCACCATATCAACATTTAATACTTCTGACAGGGAGGAGATCGATGGAGAAGGCTAGTCATGATATTGAATTTTCTAGAGAAAATGGGACTTTGTTTCATTTTAGGTTTTTTTAATATATTTATTCAACTCCTACCTGATTATATTCCCTCCTCACCATGGCAAAGTCTTCCTGTGTTCAATCATCTCAATCTGTTTTCTGAAGATGCACATGCAGAGAGAAGCCAAGACCTTCTTTCAGCATGCAGTGAGAGAGATTTATTGTTCATATTTCCTGCTATTTCTGTCCATCTGCGTGCTTTAGTTGAAATGCTTCTTGATCCAAAAAAGTTTATAGATGAGACTAGCAGATTCAGAAATGCCAGGCAGAGAAATACCAGAATGGAAGGTGGCATTTTGTAATTCAATATTTGTGCTATTTGAGACATATATACACTGTATTTAAGTAAGATCAATCAGTAAAGAATTACTGTTGAGATCATAGTAAAGCTAAGAGCAAAAACAGAGAGGCAGTGGTTGCTGTTAAGCAGCAACTGAATACAATGTTTGCCTGTGGGTGAAGCAGCTCTTCAATGAAAAATATGGATGTATTAGGGGGAAAAAAAGGTGATCCTTGGCTCTGAGAAACAAGTCCCAGAACTTAGGAGCTGTAAGTGTAATCAATAACATGTAAGTGCTGGTATCTTTGAATTATGGAAGCTTTAAAATATATAAAATATGAGTTACAGTTTCTTTGTGCATTACCAAAGAGGCTGAACTCTTTCACAGACACATTACTTTGGAAAGAGCAATGGCATCCATTTTTTCAGGTACTTCTGTCTAATAACAGTCCCTAGACAGTAGGAGCAGTCAAATGAATGCACTGCAATATAAAGTATACTTCAAAACCATTTTCCTGACTGCAGCTGTCAAACAGCATCAAGTGTGTCCTGCCTAGTGGCATACACACATTTCTTAAATTAAATAGACATTTCACGATTGTGTTGCGCTACCTCACTGAAAGATATGTAGACAATTAACCAAAATGGTAAATTCCATAATCCTAGAATGGTTGATGGTAGAAGGCAACTCAGGAAATAATCCAATCCAGCTGCTCTTCTGAAAGCAGAGGCTGCTGAAGCAGATTGCTCAGGATCCTGTCCAGTCAGGTGTGGAATAGCTCCAAGGATGGACACTTTACAGTCTCTCTGGGAAACCTGTTCCAGAATATGAGAACCCTCTGAGTGAAAAAAGCTTTCTCTTTATTTTTACATATTTGTGTCAGTTTGTGGCCATTGCCTCTTGTCTGATCACTGGGCACTGCTGAGAAAAGTCTGAGGCCATTTGCTCAACTGTCCCATTATCGTGCATTTCTGAGATCACCCTGAGCATTCCTTTCTCCAGCCTGAACAGCCTCATCTCTCTCAGCTTCTACTTGTATCTAAAAGCCCTCAGCAGTCTTGGTGATGATTTGCTGGATCACTGTATCACAGATTCAGAGCATCACATGTGTGTCTGGAGGATCCAGAGCTGGACACAGGACTCCAGATGTGTCTCATCAGGGCTGAGTAGAAGGGAACCATCACCATAAGTCACAAATATGCTGTGCCCAAAATATGAAGGACTGCAATCCAGCCTGTAACCCAAAATGTAATCCCCTGGTCTGGAAGTGCAAGAGTATGGCTTGTATCATTCCATGCTTTTCCTTACTGGTAGCTCTGGTGTGTGTTCCTCCTCAGCTGTAAGCGTCTCTGAGCTTAGTAGCACATTTCATTATCAGAAATGGAGTTTTAGAATGAAATCCAAATCATTTATGACAGAAAGTTCACATTAGAGCATCACCTGCCTAACCATGATGTGCTGCACTGGTCTGTTCAAGGCAGTTGAATTATGCTGAATCAATTCTTATCAGAATGAGGTGACAGTATCCACTCTATTCCTAAGTTTCATGATAATGTGTGTAGAGTTCCTCTAAATCAGAGAACAAGCAGGTAGTTGCTTAAGCAACCTGAATTTTTAGCTGAGAGGCAAACACTATAAACCAAATCACCTGTACCTGTTTATATTTTCCTATTTCCCTGGGTTTTCCTGAGTTTTCCCTTCTCAAGGAAAGCTTAAATGATGTGCATGACACTGTGGTGCAAAATGCTTCAGTTGCTGCTGAATCAAAGCTACATTTAGCTCTGGCTGAGGTTATGAAAAACAGTGTTTACCTTGATCTTTATGCACTACTCACTCGCTGTGGCTGTGGCTGTTTTGCTTCCTGACAGATTTCTCACTAGTCATGTAAGAAATCTATGGCAAATGATTTGCAGGGCTTTCCTTCTAGGTCAGCAGTTTGCAAACACTCTTTCAAAAGTCAATTAAAATGTTCCATTTTCTCATTGGCATGAGGATAGTAAATGGAAGAATTTCAAGGCTTAATATGTCTTTCTCTCAGAAACACTGCAGCTTGTACAGCTGAGCAGAGGCGCTTTATCAGAGATTAGTTTGTTCAGATTTCCTCCTGAAAATTGTTAACAAGGATTCGATTACTGTTGTGGGGAAGGAAGGTAGAAAATAGAGGCAATTGCTGGCTATTTGCTGAAGGAATCAGTTAAAGTAATAGTATCAGTTAAAGGGAGTTGGTGCTGCTTTAGAAGTTCCCATTTGCTTAATTGCAGTCTTTTCCAATGTACCATCAGGTAAAAATAGAATTCCAATATGTCCTGCACTTCAGGTTGTTTATGCCTTGTACAAGGTCTTATCTGTACTGTCTGCAGGGGAGATCCAGAATGGGAGAGGGGTTTCTGTGCCTCTCTTCTAGCAGACAAATCTTGCTCTGCTGGGCAGTTCAGCACCTTGGAGAGGAAATGCTCCTCTCTCCTCCCTGTCCCACAGTAGCTGTGGGACACGTTTCAGCTCGCAGTCTCCACAGCTGAACTGCAGGTTTTCATCCTGTCACAGCATTGCTATCAGAGCCATGGCTCCATCCAACAGCATTTAATGCTCTGTGCAGCTAATTCAGGCTCAGTTAGTCACGCTACCCTTCAGCACACAAACTGCTTTTGCTGAAGAAAAGTTTTCATTGAATAGAAGAAAAAAAAAAAAAAGTAACTTCCTGCTTTTGTCTGCCCCTCACTGCAAAGTATGGGACTGCCTCCTGCTTATCCCAGCTCTTTTCACCCAGATATCAATGATTTTCATACAGCATTCCTCAGTTTTGATACGTTTCACCTCAGGTTGATTATGTTCAGCCTTCCATGGGTATCCCCAAGATTGTTTTCTCCATCAGAGGAATTGTCAAGCTCATCATTTCTTGCTGCTCTGTCTGAACTTTATAATTAGCTCTGCCCTAAGGGCTTGTGAGCCTGAGGAGCTCTGCATTGACCAAAGTGGGTTTGCTCCATAGGCTAAGTGCAAAATTTCTGAGTCTTCCCTGGTACCTACCCAGCCTAGCTCATCTTTGCACTGAGCTCCCTCATCCATAATTAATGCATGTCAGAGATGAATCTCTGCTATGAAATTTTCTTATGAGGATAAGTTCTTCCATGAAAATATTTATCAAGTTCTGCTCACCTTGGCCGTAGCAGTGAATTCCTTTGTTCAATTATTCACAGTCCTGTGAAGGACTCAAAAGTTCAAATAGCATTTTAATCACAGATTGGGTGGGATATACCATAGGCTTTGTACTTTGAGTCTGTCTTCAGAAGAATTAAAGCATTTTTTCCATGGGTGTATTTTGAAGGCCTTATTTCAATTACTTGAAGAAGGTAAGTCAATACTGCCTCAGAATTACTTCTAAATATGTGAAATTTTGGTGCAGGGATATTAATAACCTGACTTTTCCCACTGTGCTTAGTCTCTGCAGCTTTCATTAACTTCAGAGAGACTTGCAGTCACCGTACTTTCAACCATAATTTTTCAAGCTTTCTTGACTCATCAGTGACAGACATGGGAGAATGAGTCATATTTTTTCATTAATTTGAGTGGTGATTTTGAATATATCAAGGCTTTAATTTCCAGAAATCTCACAAGAACCCTTTTCTTTTGCCTGTCTTCCTCCCAGCCTTCCACCTAAACAGCATGGTCAAAGATCTTGTTTTGAAAAGCCAGGCTTCTTTATATCCAGGTTTCACATTAAAACTGAAAATGCAAAGTTCTGAAAAGCACCTGTCACTCACAAAGGTCCTAGCAATGACCCCTTTCATTTAATTTCCTCTCCAGCATTCCTCACAATTCACTCTGCCAGTTCTGTGAAGCTGATTCTAGTGTTTTCATCCAATCCTGCTAAATTGAGAAGAATATTTCTATTGATTCTGAAAGCAGGAAAATTAAGCTCTAGTGCCTGCTTTTCCCCATTGTGCCAGGGAGTGTCTTATAACCAATTTATAGCATATGCAGCTGTGGTTTTCTGAGTGCAGTTCCAATATCTAACTGTTTACATCAAGGGTGACTTTCTGACACAGAGGGTTATTTTATTTTAGGTGATACAGTCTTCATGGAAATTAAAATTAATATTTTTTTATATCTTCTGCAGCTGCCTTAGTGAAAACCAATCAGTTTAAGAGCATCCCTGTGACTCACCTGAGCTGGGTACAGCTGACAGACATCTGCTTTTGGCACAGAGATAGAGCCATAAGGTCATCTGGGGAATTCTCTTCTTCAGCAGCCTGTGCTTGAAGAGCCTGTGCTTAGAGTTTTCAACATTCTGCCCATTGAAATAGTGTAATATTTGAAGAGCTACTCTCAAACTGATAGGATTAGGAGCAATGCTGCTGTTGTATATTTTTTATTAGACTAAGACTGCTCACTGTGTTTTTTCTCAATTCTGAGTTTCTACAGCCCCAACACTTGAATGGACAAGAGACTGGTCACTCTAATGGCCATTTCTTGAAGGCTGTGATAAAGGACCTTTTCTAATTTGATTATACCTAGCAGTATATATTTAATCCAAGCAAAAATTGAACTACAGTAATTCCTTGAGGTGAAGATGGAATCAGGCTACGTCTGCTTAGACAAAAAAAAAAGAAAAAAGTTACTCTGTTTGCAAATATTTGGAAAAGAAAGAGATCTACGAGTATGAGTCAGCAGCTGTTATTCTCTGTCTTGGGTATGGATTGTCCATCACTGGTAGAGAGGACTTGGAAGATGCTGTTTCATCCTTGTTCCTTATGTTACCTGTTCTCCCTAGTCCCATAGGTGTAAAATCCTGGGGAGCTGATGGTCCAGGCCATGGCAATGAGGATTGGTGGGCAAAATACTGGGGTGAAGATCTGACCCTGCCAGGGAGCAGTGGATGCCATTTCCCTGTAGCCAACAGGAATATTCCTCTGCTTCTGGGGAAAATGAGGCTATGGAAGGCATGCAGCCTTAAAAATGTAAATGTGTAAGTCCCTCAGCTCAGAACGTTTTGGAATATTCTACGTCCAAGCAAGAGCTGCCAATTTTTCCTGTCTTGGCATGAGGCTGCTGCATCACTGTTTTCCTCAAACATGTGCCTTTGGAGCTCCCTCCTCCCAGGAACACTCCTGTGCACATAATCCATGGAAACACAGAGCTCACAGGGCTCCTCCTTGCTCCTGGGTGTGACTTGGGCTGCCAGCCTGGCAGTCAGACTGGTAAATCTCAGTGGAATTGAGAAGGCTGTGAGCACTGCTGCTCTGCCTCGGGCTTTACACAGCATCCCACGTGCCAGGGTGTGCTGGTGCTGATGCTGCAAAGACCTGGTGTGGGCTACACCTGCCACCTGCATCATGAGAAGATGTTACCCTTTATTGAAAGCTGTGCTTGAGAAATGACTAATTAACACCTGAAGCAAATGGGATAAAATGGCAGAGATTGGTACTTTGCTGCGCTGTAAACTCTCTTTGGAAAAGAGAGATTTATCTCGGTTTTGAAATGTTTAGTTCTTCGTTTCTCTTTTTTGCATTACACGAGGAGGAGAAAATGGGAAAATGATCAGAAAAGTTGCCTGAATACATTTTAATAATAATTTTAACATAAAAAGGGAAAAGTCATAATTTTGTTCAAGTAGTCCATCTCCATTCAGACAATACAAGGGTTATTGCAGAGCTCATGCCTTTGATTTCTTACTTTACTTTGGCTTGTGTACCAACCAATTCTTGTTAAATATTTATGGACAAGATTAAAGACTTTATAAAACTTAGCAGCTGGCAGCTGTCCTCGCCTAAAGGATTCTGCAGAATTTTCATTTTAATTGGATAACTGTGTGACTGAAATATGCAAACCCCAAGGGAAACACAAGAACTGAAATATGTAAAATATTTTTTTAAAGAAAATACTCTTTTACATTCTGTGCTTTCTTTTTCTCTTAGTAGCTTTTATCTGAAGGTGAAATTGCCATTTCTTTTCTGCTTCTTCCTTTTTAAACTTTTATTGAAAGTTGGTTTGGGTTGTTTTTCCTACTGAAGTTAAACTTTTTTGATGCGGTTCCTTCTGTTTGTTACAGGCTGGGCATGAATTAAAATGCCTGTATTCTTTCTTCTGAATGTTTTCTTCTTTTCCTACACTATTTCCATTTTTGTGTTCTTAATTAACTGCCTATTATGTTTGTGGGAATTTTTGTGTTCCACTCCTTGAAGATCATCTATCAACACAACCTTATAGGCTGAGGTCTTCCACATTAGCTGCCTATGCACACACACTCTCCTTCTGTCTGTCAATATTTCACGTACACCTTGCAGCCCAGCTAAAAGGAAGGGCAGCTGTAGCTGAACAAAAAATGAGGATTGTATTTCAACCCTTTTCCCTCTGGACCCATTGCTTCTGCCTTTCTAAAACTGTTTTCTTCAGTGTCTTGAGCTGTCCTGTGGCTACTGAAGTCAATAAGGCAGTGTTTGTCTCTGCATGAATGTCTGCATGGAGTGTGGCAATAAAACAACAGTTTCTTTCTTTACCCATTCATTACTTCTCAAAGATTATGGAGAATGGCCTCTAAACGACAGCAATCATTCTCTTAACAACCTCAGTGGATGTTGACAGGGCCCATCAATTCCTAGAGGTCACATTCCTGCAGCAGTTCAGTTTCCAGCTCTTCCTTCTGTAGTGATGGGGCTGTGTTTGCATCAGAATATTTAGGAATATTCTTCCTAAAGCCTGGGTCCCAACAGCGCTGGCCCCACAGTCTGGCTTAGCTTTGCCACTGAGTTGTACTGGCGTTAAAGTTACTGCTCATCCCTTCATCCAGGACATTGTGACCCAAACTCAACCACACATCTACTGTCCCCATCAAAGGTGTGGGGGAAGCCAGACACTTCCTAGAGTTCAACAGGTGGAGAAGAGAGCACACAGGGCAGGAAAGAAAGGTGAGGAGTCTGTGGAGTGTCACCTGCATGATGATTCTCAGGACTACAACATGGATTTGCATTGCTCAAATGGAAATTAGGCAGGACTGTGCAACCAAAGTCTTTCTTCAGATATGTCTTAAAATGTCTCTCCAAAGTTCATAGGTGAATAACCCCCCAAATTTGCTTTGTAAATAATAAATTGACATGTCCCTATGAGCCCTGTTTTTTCACTTCCAGTATGATTTCTCTTTTCCCTCTTGGCATTTCAAAGCATTGACATTGTATATTTGACACATAAATATGTCATTAAAATGACCTGCAAAAAACAGGAGTTTTGGGGGCTGCACCAGAGCAGCTGTACCTTTGTGCATTTTTTATGTGTTTTCTCACCTGCCAGCAACAAGAAAAGAATAAGGAGTTTTTGAATTTTATTTAAGGATGTAATTATTTCCCAGGCTTGCTTTCTAAAAAGACACGGTTGCCTTGTATTTGTTAAGAAAGGATTACTGATAAGAATATTATCCTGAAGAAACATCTAATTAAAATACATTTTCTATTTCTTCTTCCATCTCGTTGCAAGACATAACAAGAATCAACAGATGACATTATACTAATTATGATTTATTTTAATAAATTATATAAAATTTGTATAATATCTCCTCTAGTTCAATTTGTATTCTTTGAATACATAGGGGACTCTTATTAGATGGTGCAAATAAGTTTAGCTGATCTTTTTGAAATGGAAAAACCCTTTAAAATACTCTTATCCAGTGCTGCATTATTAGTGTATCTTTTTCCTCTTCTTAAGTGTTGGGCTGGCATCTGTAATACCAAAATTCTTAGTTGGATGTGAGGATCTTCAATAGCTGTGAAAACAGCTCAGCCAGGTTTTACATATAACAGATCCCAGTGGTCAGAGTGCACTTGCCTTTTGTGCTTCTGGGAGGAATACTGACCTCAGCGTTTAGAGACACACTGAGATTATGTTTTTCCCTTCTATAGCAGAATTTTTAAACTTTTAAGTGGCATTCAAGTCCCTTTTCTGTCTTCCTGTCTGTTGTGGGGACCAGTAATTGCCACTTCCACCCATCTTTGTTTTAACTGTGATTAACTTCCACTCTGTGTGGAGATTCAGGCACAGAAACTTTTGGGTTAACTCTTGAAAGGATTTAATATCAGCCATTTCAAATAGGGACTCTTAGCCTATACATTAAATGGACATTACCCATGCAGATTAGATGTGTTAATTTGCTGTACTACGTCTTGTACACTTTATATAAACTCTGTGGTGGCATCTCTAGTATCTCACTTTTTAAAGAAGGCCTGTCGTGTTATCATCATTTTCCTACTTTGTGACCCAAGCACTGCTGAGATGCATCCTCACCCCGGTTTTCTTCTTTTCTAATGGAATTTCTGTGATTGAACAAATATATTGAAAGAAAAAGAAGATGGGTTATACCCCCAATTTCTTATTCTCATAATCACATTAGTGCTATGAGCAATGTCATCCAGCAAGAGTCACATTTTTACTGTGCTAATACACATTCTGTGGCAGGTCTGTGAGGAAGATAAGGGAGTCATGTCTAATGAAGTGAGTTTTCTATTAACTCTTCTGGTTAGTGTTTTGGATAGATGATATTTGGCACATATCTACTGATATTTCAACACTTTTTACTGCTATCTATCTATCTATCTATCTATCTATCTATCTATCTATCTATCTATCTATCTATCTTCATATGATAAAAATGTTTGCTATATGTAGCTCCTGCAACTTCTTACATGCTGGACCTCTCATCTAGATGTGACAAAGTGATAAGAAAAGGATATCAGAAATAATATCTTGAAGCCCTTATGATCCACTCTGGTTTTGTTCTGTTTGTCAGAGTTCTTGGGTTGTCCCTATGTGTGAGAATGTAGGAATAGAAGGCAGAAATCCTTTTTATTGCATTTTGGGAGACTCCTTCACTGGGATGCATGGACTAGAGAAGTGTGCATCTCAAGAATATCTAAGCCATTCGGTTTGGACCATGCTTGTGACATCACCACCCCCTAAGAGCCTCTTTTTTTAACTCTTTTTTTTTTTAAGTTTTAAACAGAAAAAAATTAAGGAAAATATTCAAAAACACTGCTAAAAAGGTTTAAAACGTTGGTGAATTTTTTTACCCTCACTAGTGTCTAGTTTAGTCTTCACAATTCACATAAAGAGGAGGAACTCTTCAAAACCAAAGAAGCAGGGAAAAGCAGAATATTTGGTCACTTGGCAATGCTATAAAAATCCCATTGGCTCTGCATAAGCCTTACATGAATTAAAAAGGATGTTTAGTGTTTACTTTGTTGCTGCAAGCAGAATCTCTGTATTACTCTGACACACATGAATGACACATTAGTGAGCTGAAAATTGTAGTTCAGGGCTCCATGGAGGAATCTGTTTTCTTGAGGATGCTTGAGAAAGGTGTATTGTAAAAGTCTCTGAGGTACACAGCTGCTAACTCACAAAGGGATTTGTGGGTGCTTGGCAGCAAGAAAAGGTGATACTGGTTAACTGCAATTCCTCTTGACCCAGCCTCTCTCCAAGAGCTCTGGTTCAGTCCCTGAAGGACATCAGTTTTATCCTGAGGGACGTCTTCATCCCAGTCCTGTTCTCATGACTCATTAACTCAGCAGCCTGAAGGACTTGGTGCCAGCTTGTCAAGCTCTAACAATAGATCATCTTCTGCCCTGCCACTGCCCTCACTGGCGTCTGTATCTGCACTTCCCACCTTGGCTGCACCCCACCTTTGCAAACTGGCCTGCGGTTTCAGAGCTACTGAACCATGGTCAAACCAGGAAAGAAACCCCTGACACACAGCTTTGCCCACTGCTTTCACCAGTTCTTCAAGGTGAGTACAAAAAGCTTTTCAGAGATGAGCTGTCTGCATGTGAATTGTCATCTCTGAGGACACCTCTTTGCAGTTAAGCAGGACTTGGGAGATCTGTGAGAAAACCAGACCCAGGGCTGTTTCCAACAGCTCTGGTTTTGAGCTGTGCAGTGGAATGAACTTTGAGAATAGAAATGCCACCATTGCCTGGATGGGTTACATGCAACAGGGAATGACAGCATCCCCTCACCACAGGGAATCGAGGAGGGAAGATGTGACCAAAGGGGAATGAAATATTAGGGAGATTTCTCATAAAAAAAAGTGGAGGTATGATAGTTCCAGAGTTGGCAGAAATATAACAAAGCCTCATAAGGAAATGCAGAATAGGGAGACAAAAGATGATCAATGAGATTGAAAAGCCCCCACATCTTGGGGGGGTCTTTTTATCTGCCATACAACCTTCAGCCTACAAGAAAGCTCCCTACTGCTTAAAGGAGAGGCATTGGAGCTTACATGACCCACAGCAAGATTTCAATGAAATTGATAATAAATGGGTCAGAGGAAAGGAAAGAAAAGAAGGTGGATTTTCTTTTGTCATTAAAATCCTTACAAATGTACTTCAGTTTTCTCCCAACTCTCAGCTTTTGCTTTTGTCATTTTTACATTTAGGATTTAATTATCAGGCAAATTTAACATATTTCTTTTTTTTCTGATCACTCGGATGGAAAAGCAGGACCTACTTTTTGACTTTCAAGACTTCACACTGAATCTTCCTTAGGGCTTAAGGAAACTTGAAAAAATGATTACTTTTCTGTTCTCACCCTTCTTCCTTCCCTTACCCTGAAATTTCAGCAGGCTTTTGTCGCTGTACATTCAGATTGAAAATGAAAAAAGCAATTAGAAGAATACAGCGTTTTCCCTTGGGTCCCCACAACCTTATTTATCTGCAGCCTTTGGTCTTAATAGCAGAAGCCCAATATCTGCTTCCTGCCACAGCTTCCAAGGATGCTTATGCATAATAGCACTGGCATGGGGAAACTTCTGAAATGAGCAAGGAGCTATGACTAAAGACCCTCCTTAGGCATTGGCTTGAAAAGCAAGCTCAAGATGAAGTGTCTTGTTGCTCACAGTTGGAATAGCAACACTTAAACTGTATAGCATGAATTTAATCAAGCTTTTTTTTTTTTGTCAGAATACATGGCTGTAGGAGAGCTCAATTTTGTTACTCCCAAGTAATGTTTTATGAGTATCTCATATTTCTTAAGTGGGCTGTAGAAAGTGTTCCAAAGTGCCTTGAAGATTGAAAGAAAGATACAGTGTTAGTTTCAAAGGCAATACCAGCAAAAATAAACACAAGCAAACAGAAGACCACATCCATTTTGGGCTTTCCTCTGCTGGACAATTGTTTTACATCAGGGAATTTTTTGTCCTGAAAGCTGAAATAAAACAAAAGAGTAAGTAGTAGACTGATGCAGAGGCATTCCTTCTATAGACAGTAAAAGGCAGAAGCAGAAAACCAGAACTTGGAGTTAGATGTGTTTTTATCATCCCCCAAAGGATCTGTGGGGAGGAATGTGGGATTTAGAGAACACTGTTTTGATCTGTTATCTCTCACTTGCTGGGAGCAATATGCCCAGTTCATGAATATTTCCAATTGTATTTTTCAGGTGTGCAATCCAGTGGGAATGCAGAGACTGAGAATGTGCTTCACCTTTTCCTCACTATCCTCGTCTGTTAGGATTAAGCAGAGAATGCTGAGAGTTACTTTTCTCTCTTTTATGTCTCCTGGAGAAGGCAAGGTTTGAGGAAAGCCACAAGCCACAGATTAGCAGAGCTGTGGGGGTTTTATTCCCTATTTCCCCCTTTTGCATCCACCTATGGTTCAACTGTTATCTGGCATAACCAAAGCAAGGCTCTGGCAGTCCTGATGGAAGTTGGCTTCTTCCTGAGTGTAAACTCTCTAAATACTCCACTAGCCATTAGGTAGCTTCTGCAAAGAAAGCAGCTTTCTGTAGATATGTCTTTGCCAGGTGCTTGTCTCCTAGTAGGAGTTATCCTTCTTTTTAATACTTCTTGGTGGCAGACTGAAAATGCTCCCTATAGATTAAGCAATTGACCGATAGCTTTGAAGTCTACAAGGTAAAATTCATATTTCTTCATCATCCATTCTGGATGAAAAAATTAGATTTTCTTCATAATGATGCCTTGCTTTCTAATTTCTCTCCCTGGCAGTCTAGACTCCCAACCTAGAGACAGAGCAGTTCTATGTGGATGTTGAAGAGTTTCCTGTCCCAGAAACAGGAACAAAAATAATTGAAAGGTGGAGAAAGCACCTTAAAATCTTAATTTGTGGATTGGAATGCTAAAAGAGTTCAGAAAATATCTATCATGATTTGTTTATAAGAGAGCCTGGCTGAATTTGTGTTTTGTAGCAGCTTGCCTGTTCACTCTCACCAGGTGATTTTTCTTGCACAATCTGACTGTCTTCCTTCCAGGGGTCCAAGGTGATCTGGTACAGCCTTGAAGATCTTGCTGCTGGACAGAATTGCTCTTGGCAGCTGTGCTGGCTGTACTAAAGTTATTTGGGTAGGTCTGTGTGTGGTGTGTGCTGAGGTGCTGAGGTACTTTGCAAATCTCCAGGGGAGCACTGTTTGTGTGATTTCATGGGGGTTCTCAGCAGACCACGTTCCTCAGTACAAACCTGGCAGCCCTTGCTGCTCCTCTTCCTCCCCAGCTGGAGTGTCTGCCTGCAGGGCTTGGTCCCAGCCTGAAAGAGTTAGCAGGGCTGTTGAACTGACATTTATCCTCCCCCCAGGCAGTCAGGGCAGAGGCAGGGATGTGGTTATAGATTTTGTTTGCTGCTGGAGCACTGGCAGCTTGGCAGGAGATGAGGTCGGTGTCAGGATCAGAGAGCTGTAAACCACCTGTCAGGAGGAAGAGGCAGGAGAGGGATTATGACTGTGATGAAGTGCAGATTATAACACTACCTGTTATTTGTGGCTGTGCCTAATGACAGGATGCAGCTCTGTGAAGGCTAAAAAGAAAATATATAGCCGGGAATGTGTGCTGGGGTGTATATCCTCACATTCTTTCTTCAAAACCACTGGCATGGGGGTGTCAGAAGACCTCATTTTAACCCAGCAGAGAGGCAGAGTTGCAGCTGGGTGATTCCCTTCCTCCTTGAGCATCACAATTTTTGTTTTGCTGCAAGAAATAAACCAGCAAAGTTAAGCGGGCTGGAGCTAATGAGAGGCTACTGGAAAGCAGCATGTGAATAATGTAAATGTCTTACCATGATAAGATGATGTATTTTCATTAGGTTGGAGCAGCATTGACAGGGCAGCTGAAGGGCCCTTTGGCAATAGGAAGGCTAATTACTTGCCATGAAGAAAGGAAAACTTGTCAAGCGGGAGCTCTGTCATTGCTCTGTTCAATAAATCAAGGCAATAAATCGTGCTCAACAGAGTCCCTGTGCCACTTTTGGCTATCTGAAACGTGTGTGGGTGTGGAGAAACCAAACACTGAAACAAAGTGTCATCTCAAAAAGGAGCTGATTTTATACAGTTTATGATAAACTAGAACCACACTTGGATTTTCTTGGTAATAATTTTATTTGTGTAATACATATACACTGACTGAGGTGGAGAATGGTGAAGGGGGTGCATCCACAGATAAATGTAAAGGGAAAACGGACATACAGTGAAAGAGGTTTATGGTTTTCTTAGGTGCTCAGGATAAGAACTTTAAATGTGCTACTTGGTTCTGGTTCCTCACTGCGTGCCCTCCAGACGAGCTGGTCAGGAGTTCTTTGAGGTACAAATAGCACCTCTGAACAAACTGGTGATCAGAGGTGCCTCTGTTTTCTGATGGCCTCCTGGACCAGGACACCACAGAATATCACTCTGAGCTAAGCACTGTTCCAGCTCTGCTGCCAACCCTCCCAGCCTGGGCTAACACTGCTGCTGTTGTGCTGTGGCCTTTGGTAAAACAAAGGAAATAACACGTGCCAAATTTCTAAACTTACCTGGAAACTAAGTATTAAGATACTTCATAAAAATCAGTGGCTAAACCTTCTTTATTGTTGTTTTATTGTAAAAGAGGTTAATAAACCAGGATACCTAATTAGCTTCACTAGTGTCACGGAGCTGGATTAGAGTCAGACTGGAGGAGATTTCTGTTTCTTCTCCATGCTTGTTCCATGATCTGATTTGCAATTGCAAATGTTGTCTGAGAAGATCTGAAGTCCTTTCTGATCTCTCTGAGGTGATCAGCTTCTGCTGTGTCTGCCTGTTAGTTTCTAATTGTAACAAACAATTTAGGAGTTCAAAGAGAAATGTTACTCTTGCTTTGTTTTGGCTTTTACTTTTATATTTTTTCTGAACAAATACCATATTGTGTCTTGTTTTCTGTGTCAGTGATCACAACAATTTAATTTACTCACAAATTATGAGTGTAATTAGTATGTGGCACCCTTCTACTTCTGTAGTAATGTTTATTTATTTGCTCAAAAAATTTGTTATGGCTGGAGATGAGAGAATCTGTAAAGTATGTAAAATCTTTAACTGTCAAAAAATAGCTTAGATTCAAGAAATGTTTCTTTCTCTTTTCCCATTGATTTTAAAATATTATAAATATTATTTCTTTCCGTACTGCAAATGAAGTGACTGTTGAGATTCCCATTGTATTTTTAAGGGGGTGTGATAGCTGACAAATAAAATCATTGTGTAATTGTGATGGGAAATGCCCACAGCTGTCCAATCCCAAACATCCAGAGGAATTCATATATAAAGAAATACCCAACAGACTGATAATGACCTGAAGGTAACATCAGAAAAATGTAGATCACGAGTATTACCTGAAATTTCTGAGATAAGGCTGTGAATCCCTTTTTGTTTCTGGGACAAAAGGCTGAAGTATTGTAACTAAATGCAATGTTAGAAGAAGGAAATTCTGCATTGAGGTTACTTTGCCAAGACAATCAGAACATGGCCTGGAAGATGCATCCAGCTGGTCAACTTTCAGTGTTTGGAATAACAAGGATTCTACTGCTGAGAGGAAAGCATAAAGATGTTTATGTAACTAGCACTACAGAATTGCAATAAGAAGTATTAGGTCTAATCTAGCCCTACTGTAGAACCAGGAAGAATGACAGATGTTTTTGTGGAGATGTGTTTAGTCTATTGTGATACAATTGTAGTTGTGCAGCAGAAAAAAAAATTCCTTGTGAAATTCCCTTATCTTTACTGGGTAGCTCATTAAAATCTCATTAGTGGAATAGTTTAAGTTTTGTCAAATTCCTTGAGGCAATTCTTTTTATGGAGATAGCAATTTTTTTGCTAGCAACTGAAAGGTGAATTACCCTTGGGTAAAGAGTGGAAATACCCTAAGATCTTTTCAAAGTGAAAAGACTGTATTAGTGGTGAGGTTTCTTCCTTCTCTGCTCCTTTTCTTAAAATTAAATTGTAGGTAAGGAATTTTAAAAGCGTTGACATATATTACAGAGAGTCCATCAGCAGCTCTATGATAAACTTCCATTTTTAGGTTGGGTTGTATAAAATCTCATTTTAGGCTGATAGTCAGCAGTAAAAGAAGTTGGAAACCATGCTGCAGAAGAGCTGTGGCATATTTATCTCATATTTCAAAATCACTTCTCAGAAAATGAAGTCCTGTATTTAGGTCATCAGTAAGGTCTGAGTGAGCCTTTTGTAAGCAAAAATGATAGTTCCTAGCATAGGGAACAAAAGCCTGACGGGCTGAGGCTAGAAAAAGAGGACTTGCAGGATCCCATTTTCAGAGGTGTTTAAGCTCCTGACTCAACTGAAAACAATGTTGAAACCCTGTTTCACAGGGGCCATCATGCTGCTATAAACCAGAAATAAAGTAAAACCTGGACTGATTATCTAAAGAAGAAAGATCTCTTATCTCTGAGATGTTATTAATCCCAGCTCATCCAGCCTAAATATATTTCAAACTGATTAATATTCTGAGCTGCAGCTGTAGGGGCATTCTGTACCCCTCTCAAGCTTTCCATTTATGAGCAGGCTAAATTTGCATCCACAGAGTGCAGCATGAAGCCAGGTGATTTTCCAGTGCTAACAACAATTCTGTACCTAGTTTGCATGCACAACACTGTACACAGCCCAGCCAATCAATGCTGATTACTGAGAAGTAGGAAAAGAGAAATCCACAGATAACATTTGAAACCACTTTCAGAAAAGAATCCTCAGTAGCTCTTGACAAAATTTGTGTAAAAGGCATTATTTTTTTTCCTACATAGGCGATGTATTAGCTAATATTTAGTGTGGTTTTGGTGGTCTCTGATGTCCAACACTATTCCCTCTAGCACATCCTGGGAAGTTCAGGAGATCAGCAGGGTTCGTGTGTGGCTGATCACTCTCAGAGGATGTCAATGCAAATGCAGCAATGGCCATGAGATCTGAGCTGCTTTTTCCATTGGAAGCCTTATTGATCCATCTGTAGAGAGAAGGGTTTAGAAGTCAATAACCTTTTCTTTTCTTCATTTGAGAAAATAGGTCTGATCAAACAGTTAAGGAGGTGAAGTAGAACAGCTTGAGAAAATGTCTGGAAGGTAACTTAGGATATGGGTCTTTCCTTCTTTTGGGCAAAAAAGATTTGGGGAGGAAGAATCAGTTTTTCTGGGTTTTTTTTTTTCCTCATAAGTGGTTCTTAAGTCCCTCAATCTTTTGTGCCTTGTATCAAGAGAAGTTTTTTTTTTACCCCGTTCTTGGGATGGCATTGAGTGGAAGGGCTTACTTGAGAAATATGAATGTATATTGATCAATAATTTCCATAACACATAATTTACTCTTGCAGTGTGGATTGATAGAAAGGTGATTTCTCTTTGTCATAAAAAATAAACAAAAAAGCACAAATCCTTATCTTCTGCTCTTTACAAATCAGCTTACAAACATGTCTTGGGACTCCTCTAACTCTGCTCTGTCATATTAATGATTATTTTTATGCATTCTGGTAAGATGTCCCAAGGAGTTCTATAGAAATATAAAGAAACAGTGGTCTTTGGGGATCTCACTCTCTAAAGCTGGCTAACTTTCCACACTTCAACAAATATTTTTTTTCTGCCTGTCCAGAGTTGCAAGCCAGAAAAAAAAGAGAACAAAGGCTTATAAACACACACCACGAATTTCATTTTGTGAAATGAAATGCGTTCTCTGTGATCTCCAAGAGATTAGAACCAAACATCATGTAACTCTTCTCATTTTA
The DNA here is from genome assembly GCF_021018805.1 of Prinia subflava. Taxonomy (NCBI): domain Eukaryota; kingdom Metazoa; phylum Chordata; class Aves; order Passeriformes; family Cisticolidae; genus Prinia; species Prinia subflava. Next base: position 30,944,451 of record NC_086252.1, read on the forward strand.
GGTGAAACCTCACTCTCCAAAAGCACCTGGGCTGCTGAATAATTGGATCTCATGATTAAACACTTGCCAATACAGGTTTTGGTAGGCCTGAGATTTTGAATTTTATTTAATATCATCATCTTGGAACAGAAAGCTTGTAATTTTTAAGATCAAAATTTTGTGACAGAGGAACTAGATCTGTAAAATGCCAAGCACTGCCTTGACCCTGAATTCTTTGACTCACGGTGGGATTCATAATGCCTCTGGTTCCTTGGGAGCAATACTTTAAACGTTTCCAAGTTGAATATACTCCAAAGTTGAAAAGTCTGACCCAGGTTTCCAGTAGAAAAGCTTTTTAAAATTTGCAAATCTGAGCCTTCACCATGAATCATTTTTTTTTAGAACTAATTGTCCTTTTTCAACAGAAGTCTGTGTCATCATAAGGTTTTGACTGCTTGTAGTCATAACACTGTGAAAGGTGACAGACAGTGGTGTGGGAAATGACTTATTTTAGAAAGAAATAGCATTTAAGCTGAGCAGAAACCATTCCAGCTGCATGAAAGAGTCCTCAGAATCTCTGAAAATAAAGCCATTTGGGTTTAGGTTTTTCATTAACTTCCTGGCTGCAGCATTAGAAAAATGACCAATGATTCCTAAAACACTGAGATTTTTATTCTGTTGTGGTCAATTATATTTCTTATTCTTTTTTTTCTTCTTTCCTTCTTTAATATTCAGAGTCATTTATCTCTGACTCATGTCCAAATCCCTCATTATTTCATTGCCTGGCTTACTTGCAGAACAGCATGGACTCACAAAACTTTGTGCTTCATGATGATACAGGGTAACTATTAAATTCTAATATCTGGTAAAACAGCAGCTCAGTGACAAAACTGCAATGTATTAAATTGTTTTTTGGTTTATTCTTCTACAATGACTCCCATGTTTGGAGTACAGTATAAATATTTTTAATATAAATAATGTTACTACTTTTTAAAATATATTGAGATTTTTATTTTACAGAGAAAAGTCTGAAATCCTCCTTGTCTGTCTCTTCTTTACATTCCTTACTCCAAGTAAAGGCAAATGACTCCTAGGAGTCTGTCACTTGACTTTGGAAATATTCTGTTGTCTTAGGTATAATCAGGTGCTGTCTTCTGAAAATTCCTATGCTAATTATATGGAATGCTGCGTGGGGGTAATTGAATTGCAAAAAAAACCCCTGTTCTATTGAAATTCTAGGCAATACTGAAATGCCATAAAATAGTTTGGGGAAGTTGTGCCTTGCAAAGCCTTGGGTCCTTATTCTAATTAAGCTGCATTCCCTGCAGAAGGTGGTACCAAGGTGTTTAATGACCCCTTAATTCTCCTGTGCTGAGCAGCCTCTGCTGTGCTGCCACACGACCTCTAAATCCAGATGACTGACTGAGCAGCTAAAGGGAATTACATACATGGCAGGTAATGCATTAGAGACACCAGAAATTACAGTTCTGTTCTTCTTCAGCTTGTCTCAAATAAATGTGAGACCTTGCCATTGTTACCCCGTAGTTACAGAGGCAATGCTGTATCACTGCCTGCTCTGGATTCTGCCCGCAGTCACTGGTGAAGCACAGAGATAAGGAATTATTCCAATTGAGAGGGGAGCAAGGTGCTCACCAACTCTGCACCTGAGAGACCCAAGCTTAATGCACCCAGGGGAAGGGTGACCTTTTTAGTCTGCTTCAAGACACGCTAAGCAAAGATATTTAAATTTGTGGTCTTGGAAGACCAAAATAAGCAGGAATTTCAGAAACTGGTTAGTGATGAGAGAGGATGGAAAATGTAATAGTAGACTGAAATAATTTATTCCCTGATACATATATGCAGACTAACAGGCACCCTGGCATTACAATTAGTAATGCTGAGGAAGTTTCTGACTTTTTCCAGTGGTGTTCTTCCTTTCATAGTTGTCAGCTCAGGTGGGGCACTGATACATAGTGATGATAATGACATTAACTTGTTCTTGAAAGAAATTGAAAATGGCACTGCTAATAATGCCTGAACTGCTACAGCATCTCTGCAAATTGCAATAGTTCAGCAGCATTGGAAGAAGATGTAAATTGAATGAGGTCCCATATATCTTAATATCAAAGGCATATGATATTTGTCTATTTTACTGATTGCTAAATGTGAAAACCTTGGAGTTGGAAGAAAAATTGCCCCTTGGAGAGGGCTGTAACAAAACACAACTTAATCACTGAATCAAAGCGTGCTGTGCTGGCCCTGTAAACAGAAGGAAATTTCACTGAATTTATACAAAAGCAACATAGGTCAATGAAAAATTATCAGTGCTAAATAGAGCAGTACTCTGGTTATGGATGCAGAAGAATTGGAAAATATTGGTTTATAGACAGGGCAATCAGTAAATTTAATAAGTCGCTCCCGTAGTTAGTCAAAGTAATTAACACAAGGGCATATAGGGCAACTTGAGCCAGCAGACTCTGGCACTGGAATAACTGACTGTAAGAGAGCCATTAGCTCATGATTAAGTAGTTTATCACCAGAAGTCAGCTTATGTAGTCATAAGTACTTATTTATAACTATTTCTGACTGGTTCTAGGGTTACACAGGGCATTACATAGCCTGGGGAAATGGAATATACTCTGCTTCATATGGGAGGGTTTTCTGCTTTGATTTTTTCAGGCCAACATGAAGTTTTCACATTCCTGATGAAATGGGGTGCATTGCTAGCAAAAAGGAAAGATTGTCCTCTGGTCATCAGGGTAGGAGGGCAACACAGGCAGCATTTTCATTTCTGATTTGTGCTTTTAGAGCTGATTTCAAGAGGACAACACAGAAGGCAGGAATGTGTTTCCAGGCTGGTGTCTGGAAAAAGGCTCTGCATCTTCTGAGAAAGAAAAGTTGCTTGGATGAGCATGTTTTACCATTAGAAATACACTTGGTGTATGACTGAAATATAGCAAGGATGGTGTCTCCAGAGATGATGACTTCAAAACCCTTTAAAATGGGTTAGAGAAGTCTGAATGCATCTTTGAATGTAGGGAACCTGCACTGAACTTCAGGAGTTTCACTGAACTGGAGTCGAGTAAGATCATACAGTATTTTGCCAGGTGAGTTTGTGAAGAAAAGAACACAACTAGGGTACATCAGCAGAATCCCTCTTTGTTAAACTTCAGTCTAACCAGTCATCCATCCGGTAAAGATACAAAATATTCTCTGATAAAATGAAGTTCACAGTGCCAGCTCACTCCTGGAAGGTGGAAAATTTGGGAGCAAAAGAAGACGATGCTAACTATTAGTAATGCTTCTTTGTCCCAATTTCCTTTCATGTCTTCTGAAAATGCCCACCTGTAACTTGAAAGTCTATAAATTCCACTGCAAGAGCAACCTTTGCATAATCTTGCCTTGGGTTTTAAATGGAAATAAACTGCTGGCCAGTATTACTCAGAATTTCCCAGGTTGATTGTTGCACTACTTTGTATTGCTATGGGAAGGAAAGAGATTCCTGAAAGCAGAGCTCGTCCACAGAAACACATCTGAGAATTTGTCCCACTTCTTGTTCCTCCCGTCCAGTGAAACTGTGAATTGTAATTTCCTCTGAATTTTACTGCTCAGATCTCTGCTCAACCAATACGAGTCACATCAAAATGCAGTGACTCAGTTGTACGCTACAGCTGGGTGTGGATCAGGGGCAGGTTAGTGTGGACCTACTTAGGAATGGCCAGGCATAGTTAGAAAGACTTGAAAGACAATGAGAAATGGGAAGGAGTGAAGACAGTGTATAGATCAAGATGAAATTGTAGAACAAGTGGATGGAGAAAGCTAAAAAGAAGAAGAAGGTGGCAATAAATATCTTATCTTACCTTTGCTAAGTATTTGGCAGTGGTAGTTTTAATAAAAGAAAACTTCATAAGAGACCACATGGGGGCAGGGCTAAATCAAAGATCAATATCTCTGTGAATATTCCTAGTATTTATGTTAAAATGGTCATTTCATGTGAATGAACCTCACTGTTACTGACTCTTGGTGCAAATAAGGGGTGAGTAAAAACTTATGCAAACACAGAAGGATCACTGATGACATCTAAAACATCTGGCCTCTAATAATGAGCTTTATTTGATTAGAGTTCCTCTCTGAAAGTCCTGAAAGTCTCTGAAATAGCTGGCATTACTAATGGTTAAGGTTTTTTCAATGCACTGTGTGCTGTATTGACCAGCCTCTGTCCGGTGTAGGAAGCACAGCTGGTATTTGTTTGCCTGGTGTTGGCTGTCCATAAAAATGGCTGATTGATATCATCACATTATCTTTCCATAACCCAGTGGAAGTTCATGGCATACATGTCACCAAAAGCTTTACTTTGATATGGTAGGAGAGTAGTAAGAAAATATATAAATTGATAGCACATACATTAGGAATCACAGATTTCTCCTAGAAGTTGAGTCCTCAGTATTGAAAAAGGAGATATTTTCTCTCTTGGGAATTTTATTGTCTGTGATGTTTAAAGAGAAGTTACAATCATTCAAGCTGGTAGGAAGCAAGGATTAATTCCCCAGATTTATTGTTGGAAGCACAGTGTATGTTATCCCTTAATGAAAAGAACACGCAACATGAAACAGATAATTCTGTGGGTTTTCTGTAATACAACAAGCAGACTAGATCCAGCCTCCCGAGGCTGTTTGGATTTTCAAGGATTTAAAATTTTGGCTAAGCAGTGATGTTCATGTTATGAGTCCTTCCTTTGAGTTGCTGTGTCTATAGCTTTTTTGTTTTGTGATTAATATGCATCAACCTGTAATAACTAGGGATCCATATATTATAAGTCTGTGACAATTTAAGAAGTCCCCACTGAAAAGTCATGGTTTAATTCATCAGTGTGTGGCTAATTCCTGGTTGTGTCACTCCTTCTGAAGAGTTTCAAATGATAACTCACACTTCTAAATTGAGCACGTGCACAACAAAGAGTGCTGCTGCCTCAGCCAGCTCCATGAATTGTATTGCTTAATTGACAATGCTAATCACAGAGCTATCAAACTTTAATAATCAGGAATCAGTAGGTCATTAATTTGAGATTGCTATAATCACAGAATGCACAAGTGTAGAATTTCACTGGTGAGGTGGAATTTATTAATTTAATTTCCTAAAGACAAATGTGTCACAAGTAGGTATTGAAAAAATAGTAATTAAATGGAAATGTGTTGCTTTGCTTTCAATCATGTTTATTTACATTTCAGACAAATGTAGTTCTCACAGTTCTCAGGTGTGTCATACTACCTGAGAACATTTTTGGTTTTAAATAATTCTTATGAATTTCAGAAAATTTCTGTGTTTATTTCATCCCAGCATGGTTTTCTCTAGGGCTGTCCCAGCTCTAGCAGGAAAAAAGGGAATCAAAATAATCAACACTTCTGTACCTCTTGAATCCTTAGGTATTGCTTTAATGTTCCTGTGGTTTGCTTTCAAAGAAATAACACACTTCTGTAAGTCAGTAAAACATCTGCATGGATGTGTCCATTATTATGGCATCACGCTGTAATTCCTACTTCTAATTTAACCAGACAAACAGAATAAAAATATGCACAAGTAAAGTCACTCTCGTTCGTTGTTCAGGCTCAGTCCTCAGTGCAGGAATCTTTCCACGCAGCTTGTGAAAAATTAGCCATAGTGGCAGCTGTGAACATCTAATTCTCCCTGCAGGGTGCTGGCAATGTACTCCAAAGTAATGGTTTTCACTAATTGCATACTGCACTGACCATGGAAAACTTTCACCATCCCATGGCTGAACTGTAGGATTCCTATGGCTATTCCCTTTAATTGAAAGTGAATAAAAGGGACTGTTACCATTGGCTTCTGAGACAAAGTGAGGCTTCCACAAATTGCAGAATTTTAGACAAATGGTTAACACTTTGTTTCACTGTAAACTATCCTTCACTTTCATTTGGAAAAGAAATGAACCCTTAATGTAAAATCCAAGAATTTTCAGTAGGCAGGATTCTCTGGAGGTGTGTCATGCTGCCACTTCTAAATTAAATGGAAAATGGGGTTGCTTTGCTGTGGCTCAAAATTAAAGCTCAGGAACAAGAGAAAACCCAACCCACCAAATAAAACAATGAATGACTTCCAGGAAGTTATAGGGTTTTTTTCAGCTTTTTGATACAAATTTTTGAATAATACTTTTGCAATCATCCACGAGTGATTGTCTTAATGGACATAGTGCATCATTTACATTCTGAGTATGTTTTCACCTTCATCAGTTAGTGCTTCATCTTCATACTACTGAACTAGCTTTGAGAAAAATAGGATTGAACTCTAATATGTAGAAATAGTCTTGACTAGGCAAGAGAAATCAACTGCATGCCTGTGTGTTATATTGCACGGTGTAACATTTTAAATGTGTCTTTGAGCAGTACAAGGACAGGACAGACCGGAACAGATGGAGCAGAGCAGGTGCTTTATAGGGAAGGTGCTTTATCTGTCCCTCTGTCCTTGGACCTTTGTGCAGTGGAGGCACTGAAACTCGAGCTGCCCTGCACATCTTTGTGGCAGTGCCTGACTCCTGAAGTGACATTCTCTGAGTACAGAGAAAGTAAAACAAGGTACATGAGGTTGCTTTTTAGTTTTTGTGGAGCTGAAGATGATGTTTATTTTTCATCTGTACTGGACCAAAAAGAGATTTGCTAGAGAGGCCATTCAGTGATAGCAACAAGAAGGCAAAAGTGAATTCCACTGAGAAGAATCTGAGTAAGAAAGATTGGAGGATCCATCAAATGACAAGAGAAGCAAGAGATGGATAACTGAGGAGAGACCAGTTGTTTTGTCAGCAGACAAATGATGCTATTTTTGTTGCATTTTTGTAAATATTTGCATTTTTTTCAGGTGGAAGGAGGCACCATGTCTTGACTTGGTTTTGCTTCACAGCTTTGTCCTGAATACCTATTTATAGTCACAGCTGTGGGAGTTGCAGGCAATGCTGGTGTATGACTGACTGGGATTACTCTGAAGACTTTTAAGCTTCTGCTTGTTTCATATTTGTCCCTCAAAATAAAGGAGTTAAATACTTTGCTCATGTGACCCTATGAGTTTGTTGTCAACTGGGTCTTTTTGAAACAAATTCTGCCATTTACAAGGACAAGTAGAGTAACTTAAATGAAAGAATATTTGAAAAACCTTGAAGGGAATTATTTCTGCCTGGGAGAGATGTTTTCAGAAGCATTTAAGACGAGTTAATTCTGACAAGAATGCCAAGGCTTTAATATGCTAGTTTATATGCTTGAGGCAGCCAGTAAGCAAATGCCCAAGTACCTTATGTACTGACATTTACAAATCAGAAACAGATTTATATATTGTGATTCCACAACTTTATCACAGGAAGAACAGACTCTATTGTTTAAAACAGATGATAGAATAAAAATTAAAGATTTACACTTATGAGAACACAAGCATCTGTCTGGTGTTTACTATATGGGACAGAAAGTAAGAGGAATGCATTTTAAATATCTTAAATAGCCTTGTGACTAAGGTGCTAACTAAATGGTTACCCAGAAGATTTATTTTGGGCAAGCCACTTTGCCTTTCTGTTTCCCTCCCCTCAAGGAATAATTATTCTTTCTACTATTCTCATTGGTCTTGCCTATTCAGGGTGAGAGTTATGCTGTGTAAGAATCAGAGCTGCATCAGAATCCTTTTCTTTTGAGTCTTGGATTTCTTAGAAAGTGTCTCCTACTGCCCCTCATAACATCCCTGATTTGTTAAAAGTGAAAATATCTGGAAATGCAAGCTCTTCCTGAAACTAAAAGTTTGGTTAATCTTGTTTTAGGAAGGTATTCTCAGGGTAGAAGGTTTCTGAAGTCGGCTGATGTCACCCAGAGCAGTCATGACGTTCTGAGCTAAGGCATTTACCTGTGGGAAGTGGGAGAATGGCTCAGCAGGGAGTTAATTCTGCACTCCTTATAGCCCAGGCAATTGTCCTCACACTGGATTCTCAAGGAGTCTGGGATTTCTCTTTTCTATTTTAGTATATCTGTGATGCATATGAATATTCAAGAGCTCTGTGGTTCTTGTCTAATCCACTCAGGAGCACAGTCACAGCTCTCAAAGGATGGTGCTGATTCCTCTTTTCTTCTTCTTTTTTATTTTTTTTGCAATACCAGTGTCAATTTAGTTAAGAACTTATTCTCCTCTGAAATAACAAAGAGAATATACACTAATATAATCCTAAAATAATGGATAACGTTTTTAAGTGGTTGAGCAGTGTGTGGTATAAATGTGGTAGCACAGCCTGAGAGCTTTCAGTCTTGGCTTCCTGGCTTGACCTTGGACCTGCCCAGTCCCTCCCGACTTCCCCAGTGGTGGTGGGACTGGGACAGACCCTGATCTGTGCCTCTGGGCCAGATCCTGACCCACACTTCCATCTCAGTTCCCTCCTTCTGCTCAGCTGGGTCCCTCCACCCCCCTGCCCTGCTGTCCCCAGGTCCCGCTCACCTCCCTTCTGGGACCAGCCAACAATTGCTGCACCAAGCCCAAACCCTGGTGCAGAAAGAGAAGTTTCATTTTTAACTTGTAAAATTGATGGGTGTAATATTGAAGTCAAGCACTTCTCCTGTGGCAGTATGAATTTCTGGGTGCTCACCACAGTTAATGAAGTGAATATATGAGGGAACTGCTGCAATAATGGGAACTCTCCACTCACATTCAGTCTTCACATCACAGAGTCATGCCATGGCTCCAAATGCATTTGACTTTAACTTTACTGATCTCATTATTTTTAAAAATGTTTCCAGCATTCCATCATTGCCTCAGTTCAGGTTTTTGTAGGAAATGGTTGTTGTTCATTTATGAACACCACTAATTATGAAATCTACAGCAGTTAAAATACTGCTAGCATTTTCCTAGTAATGGAAGAAACTAGACTTTTTATATAAGCAATGTTTCTGTGATTTTTGCTTTATCAGATGTTGTCTTAGTCCTCTCCCTTTCCATTTATTTTTTTTTAATTTTAGTGTATTCTGAAAGAGTCTTTCTCCTGAGAGTTGTAAACCACTTATTTGAAAGGAAACTAAAAATCTCTCTGTATTTTCTGATTGATGGGCCAATCAGCAGTCATCAAAACAGAAATCACAATAATAATTATTATTATTCCTATACTAGATAGTAGATTTCCTCTCTTAAAAAAATCAAAGATTTCAATGCAAGATTAATGACACATCACACTTATTATTATTTAACCAATAAAGAATAGAGCATGGCAGACAAAAAAATAAAAGCAGAGCTGTTCCTTTGCTTCAGAGAGAGTAAGCTTTGCATGCTACACTACATTCCTGCTGCACCTGAAGTTTTGTAATTTACAGTTCTCCAGAAAGAATCTCAGAGAAAAAAAAGCATCATTCATGTTCAATTTTCCATTCTTCCTCCTGAAGCGTTGCCCGTTCGTGTATTGCAAGCTGCCTCTTATCAGAGCACAGCCCACTTTCACCTTGGGTTACATGATAAAATGTGTTGGAATAATTCTCTGCATCCACTGCACCTTTAGCAGTAGCTGGAAAGTCATTCCTGTAACAGAAGTGGGAGAGAGTTCCCATGGAATTGATAGAAGGAACTGATGCTCAGCTAATTTATTATATGGACATGATGTCAGTCACATCACCATGTGCTTTTTCCTCTGTAACTTGCTGTAATTTGTGAAAAGCTTCCACATTTTCTTCCTCATCCTTAAGTTTTACTTTCAGGGTTAGAAAAACGCTGAACAACACACTACTGTCCAGTTGGAAATCAGCTTCAGGTCTGAGATATCCTGCTGGCTTTTGTTGACATTAAAAATGGGTATTTTAGGAGAACAGGTTTTTTATTGAACTCTGAGATCTGAGATCTAACTTTACAGGAGGAAACCCAAGAAGCAGCTCCCCACATTCGGTGAACATTTTTCTTATTCCTCCCCATTCCCCTTCTGAGGATAACTTGTGATTTTATATCTAACTCTGACCCAGTGCTCCTGTTTAAAGCATAGACAGCAGGGTATGACATGCACAGGTATTGACTTTGCTGAATAGGTTCCACATGGAAGCAGTCAACTCATCCCTCCATTTTAATTAGCTTTTCCAGCCCTAGTCATGGTTTTATTTGCAATGACTAGTGGTTTGGAGGTGCTCTGTTTTGAGGCTCTGGGAGAATATGGCTAAAATTTGAGGCAGGGAGTTTAACTGAAAATGAGAGAATTTGTGAACAAGCCCTGAGCAGAAATGAAAATTCACTGTAACTATGCCCAACAACTATGTAGTCTGACGTGGTTGGATTTAGGCACATTTGTATGAAAAATAAAAGAGAAAAGGGGAAAATCTTTTTATGTGAGAAAGGAAGAAAATATAGGATTAAAAGAATGTACATCGTTACCATTGCAATCTCCTCTGCTTTGGTGCAGAGAAAAATTTCATTTAGGTTAGATACAGAGAGGGATCTGGAAGGAAAATGTCTGTGGAGTAGGAAGGAGTTGTATCTCATGTGTGGGCTGCTTTTATCTAAAATTAGAATTATATCCATTGACTCAGTTTTACTCTCACAGACCTAGTTACATCTGTGTTACCTACAGACAGGGCACCTCTGTCCTCTCCAAACTGAGAAGTAGATGAGCTGTAGCTTCTTTTGTCTCAAAAGCCTGGGAAGGAACCTTAAATTGTTCAGAATCTACATTGATCACAGGGCATTTGAAGCTCTCCCAGAGTTGTCTGTGTGATTAAAAATGCTAATGCTTTTCTTGTTATTTTAATCCCATGTTGGTTAACCAGCAAAGTGTTAAGAGCTGCAGACAAAGAGGAGACAAAATATATTTGTGGGGAGGAGCTCATCACTGCCTGGAAACAGAAGTGTCTGGAGAGTTAGAGACTATAAATACCAATATGGGAAAATTGAGGTACAGAGAAACAAAAGCAAGAAAGGTACAGATGACAATCAGAAAGCAATCCTTAAAGGGAAATCCTCTGCCTGCTTTGGTACAATCCCTGCAGGGAATCAGTGCCCTGGTGGGAGGTCTGTAGCTGTCAGAATCATGGTGGTGAGGGTGCTCAGGCTATTTGGTGTCAAATCCCAAACGTGTCACAGCCTTCTTGAGGGACATCAGTCACGTCAGCTTGATGTGGGGACAAGGGGCTCACACATCACTGCACACAAATCCTGAATCAGCTTGTCACCCATGTTATTTAAAAGCGAGCAAAAGGTGACCTCAAACTTCTAATTCTGCTGAAAAAGAGCCTGGTTGGTGCTGGTGCAGCCAGGTCTGCCTTGGTGATCACCTTTGCTCTGCTGTCCTCAAGGATGGGACAGGTATTTGGAACATGTCTTTAACCAGCAGCATCTTCCATTTTTCCATCCTCCCCTAAACTGGAGCTGGCTGTATACAACTCTTGGAGAGAGACAGGCTGTCCAGCAGAGGATTTCTAGTGCCTGAACAACAGTTTTTGTTTCCCAGCACTGCCATCAGTATAAATCACAGAACTGTTAATGACAATGGCACTGAAGGGTGGTTCTCCTGGTCAGGCAGCAGCACTTCTGCAGAGCCTGGTGCTTAATGTGCTTGTTGGTCTGTGCAGTGAGCCAGCCTTTGATGTTTGCAGCTGTAAATACATCAGCTTCAGGGCCTCTTGCATGAGCTGTGCATGATCCAGAGTTTGCTCGTCTCCTTTTGTTTAGAAACAGGAACCATTGCAGGCCAGGCTCAGGCTCTGGGTCCCCTGCAGGCTGTGAGCAGTGAGGTTCTGGGAGCTGCTTGCTGCAGGGTAAGGGCTTTTCAGCTGTCCCCAGTTCCTTCCATGTATGCAGGACAGCCACTAAATAACCGAGAGGGAAGATGGCCATGGAGAAATTTACTGTGCCAGAAAACAGAGTCCCAAGAATTCCAGCAGCCTTCCTCAGCAAAGGAAACGTTATTGTAACTCCAATGCATTCGTTCAGGGCTTGGATTGCCCTGTTCTGGTTTAAATTGGAGCACAAGTCACATGTGAGGATAGGAGCTAACCATTTGCAATTTTGCTTCTAATTTTATATGGGGCACATAATTTCTTTGTGCTGTTTGCACAATGTCCAGCACACCAGTGCTCTCCAAATCCCCAGCTCACTGCAACCATTGATGAGGGTCTGTGTGTGTATCCAAAGTTCTATACTGTGATGGCTTACATTCCACAGTCTAGAGAATCTGGTTGTATCTGCTTTGAAACAAATTGTGGGGTGAATTGAAATAGCTGCTTCCAGCAGCATTTCCTGGAAAAGTGCTTACAATGACAACTGAGCTAATAGCAGAGGGCTTAGCTGATTCCTGCCCCGGTATTTTATTTGCACTGAGAGCACAGATCCTGTGATAGCAGCCTGGCACTGGGTCAGCTGTGCTGATGTCAGTGTAAGCCCTAAGATTTATGCCTCGCATTTACTGAGCAGAGGAGCTTTGATTGTTTAAGACACGGCCTTTCCCCAGCTGTTTGTTTTTCCAAGTGCAGAGCCAGGCCAGGCTCCTGTGGCTGAGGCAGGTGCCTGTGCCAGCAGAACCATCTGTGAGGGCTGCACCCAGCCCTGCACCTGCATCCCACTTCCCTGTGTTTACACTTTCAGCCCCCCTGACCCCTCAGGTCTGCTCGTGGCAGGAAAGCTGCTCTGCCTCTGCACAGCTCAGTGCCAGCTACTGTCAGATCCAGAGCACTCAAACTCCTCCTAAATATTAAGAGGACACATATGCCAGTCCTTTGGGGAGCCCTGGATCTCTCACTGTTGATTGTGAAAACATGGATTGTCTGTCAGCACTTGGTCTTGGTGTTCTCCAAGTGGGAGAGCTCAGGAGATGCTGGCCATGCTCTCTGCCTGGGGACACCACTGTCTTGGTAAGGCTGTACACGGTGTGTATTGCAGGTCCACCTCAACAAATGTCAGGCTAGAAACATTCATGCTGCTGACTGGAAGGAAAAAAAAAAAAAAAAAAAAGAAAAAACTGTGGAAGTTTTAAGGGAAAAAAAAAGAAATTCAGGAGAGCTCTTACACCTGAATGGCCACCTCTATCTGTCTTGAAAAAATGCCAGTGTTGATGTAGTGTTCAGGATAAAGCAAAATTAAAGCTTTTGTTTAATGCTTTTCCCAAGAAAATTGTGATCATTGAGACCTGCAAGACAAGATGTGAATATTGTTTGTGAAAAGACAAGCACTCTAATGGGTTTCAAATGTTCCTAGATATACTGTGGTGTCCCTGGACTGTAGTCCACATCATGGTACTGTTTTTGAACTTATGTCTTGTTGATAAGAAAAAGAAACAAGGGGAGCAATCTGGGAGACTGCAAAGGAAATAACTGTGTTCACCAGACCTATTTGATATGCGTGTCAGAAAGGCTCCAGGAAATTAAGTTTTTGTTAAGCATTTCTTCCCATCCAGTCCCCTTCTGGCTGGGAAGCCCTGACTGTGGAGTACAACTGTTGTCCTGCTGGGGCAAAACTCATATCTCTTCCTTCAGTGTCAGATGTAACCTCAGACCAGGCAGCAGCTCTGAAGCTGGGCAGTCCAAGTAGATTCCTTTTCAAATCTGAAAACTCAATCTCCAAAATGTCAGCTTTCTTCTGAGCCTGCAGTGTTTTCCACCAGGTGTAACTCTGCCATTCCAACTCACACACCTGCCCAGGACACACGGAAAGCAGAAGAGGGAAGGAAACACAAGGAGCACAGTAAAGATGAGCACATCCCTTCTGTTTTCTCTCTGGAAGCGCAGAAGGGGCTGTGGTAATAAGGACACAAGTAGGTCCCACAACAACAGTAAAAGAGCACTCAAAGGAATTTATGAAAGTAACTGTTTTATAGTAAACTTTTTGTTCCTTTAGCTCTGACTACATAACAAATGATAACGTGAAATCAAACATGACACCCTACCTGCAGGACTTGACTCTGACAGATGGAGCTGTGTTTAAATAGCAACATTTTGCCAGTTCCAATAAAGCAAAATACACAAAAGTTAAAAGCTAGTGGGAGAACTAAAAATGTTCAGCTCTTGGAAGTAGACCAGAAAAGGTGGGAGCAAAGAGCTTGCAGGAGAAAACTCTTACATGGAGATCAAAGGAAAAAGCTGGTCACCAGAGTAGAAGACCAGAAGGACTGATAAATGTATTTCTGAATACTGGAATTTGATATTGTCAAAGAAAGCTCAAACAACTCAAGACAAGCATGGTCGAAGTACAGATGTATTTAGATTGCTTTATGGATAAAGATGGCATTTCCAATTATTCTTTTAAACTTTGAACAGATTCTTTTAGACTCTGAACACAAGTTTTGCTGAAAATAACATCTCTTTTTGGTGAAGTTTGAGATCACCTTCTGGTGTCCATCAACACAGCTCCACCAAAGTCATAATATGAATGCCAATTATATTCAGTGAGGATCTCAAAACCTGCAGCAAGTCTGATAACCCTGGCAGTAGCTTTGAGTCTCCTGTGTTAATGGTGAACTTAAATAATTAAGACCTTCCACAGGTTCAGTTATAAGCTGGTTTTGGAAATATGAATTGCTCAGACTTCACAACTTCTGCCTTTGTTACAGTATTTACTGTCCTGCTTAGGGGATCCATTTCCAGCTCTTAGCAATTACTATGAGAATTTCAACCTTTGTCAAGCTCTTGGGTTTGTGAAGAAGAAATTTGCAAGTGGGTGCTGACTGAACCTTGAAGATGAAAGAAAAGAATCAGAAGGCAAAGAGTAAAAATATTGCAATTTTAAATTGAAATCTCATGGTCCTGAAGCTTCAAGCTCAGGATTGCTGAATTCTTTGGGCTGGCAACCCCGGCACATTGCTCAGGATAGCTGAGTGAGTAGTGCTCGTAGTTCAATGAAAATAGCCAAAGCTCTTCCCCTAGGTGTATTAAAAGCTCCAAAACACAAACTCTCTACAGACTACTAATTGCATGCTTTTCTTCCCCAAATGTATGAAATTAAGTGATATCAATTCCAAACACACAGAGAACAGAGTAAAGGACTTATGCCCTTCACTTGCTGTAAAATTTCAATTTAAATTTCTCTTAAGCACACTGACAAATCTTTGTATCCTCACATGTATTTGGCGTGAGGATTCAGGTTGTTTGTGACACTGTGCTGCTGAGTGCACAGCCATGAGGCAGGGATTGTAATCCTACAGATTAAATGCATGTGAGGAGTCTCTTTTGTCCAGCCCCAGGGACAGCTGGAACCCCTCAAGACAAATTGGCTCCTAAAATTGGTGCCACCACATGTGGAGGGTGGGATGGAGCAGGTGGCCGAGGCTCAGTACAGGAAGGGAGATTTGGAGGGAGGGGTGCAGGATAAAGGGTTGGGTTTAGGCCAACAGTATTTGAGGTAAGAGTAGAGCTAAAGTGCTTTCCAAGAACTGTGGGTGATTTTCCAATAATCCACGTTAATATGGAGTATTAAAGGATGCTGCTCGTTGAGCTGCCTGCTGCAAGACAAGGGATGTGTCTTCTGCTGGATGTCATAAGCTGCTCTGGAGGTACCTTGTCCACTTGTAAAATGTCTGTCTTGGTGTTTATTTCTATTTCTGGAGCTCAGAAGTGGAATAGAGTAGGTTGTGTGTTAGTGACTGAACGGTAAGAGCATGCAGAGCCTATCTAAGGAGAGCCAAACACCCTCAAGCAGGGACAAATGAGACACAAAGCTTAATTTGCTGGGACTAAAGGACTTAGCAGGGGTGCCAGAACAGCTGAGTATTGCATAATGTATCAATAAATTGTGAAGAAAACTACTTAACCAGGGGCTGAAGGGCTTCCAGGCTGTACCCTGGGGGTCTGGACTCAGTAAAGAAGGTTATCTTTGGACCTTGTCTAAACAAACAGGTGTGGGGAGTTCCTTTGTGAATTGTTGTGCCTTTTGAATTGATGGTCTTGAGACAGAGCCTCAGCAAGGGTTCCTCTCTCTTTTCTTGTGTCTGCTTGTCCCTGCCCTGTCTCCTTGACCAGAAGTCCAAGTGGTAGTTTACACATCAAGTGACCAAGGTAGAGCAAGGAAATAAGTGGGGTAAGGAGGGATAATTTTTATCAGTTGACCTGTAAAAGAACCACTTAAACTCTTCTGCTGACTTTTGTGCAGCAGTAGCACAGCAACGTGTTTCACTGTACTCATTCCAGTGTCTTCCTTGTGTGAGTAGTTGTTGGTTTTGCTTTGCCTTAATTTGCATTTTGGGGTTACTGTTTCTGTAATTAAAAGTGTTGGAGGAGCTGATGTTTCTGCAGGTACAATGGTATTTTTTTAACACAATTAGGTAACTTTAAAAAGAATTAAAAAGCTGTTTTCCTGTTATGGTATGCTAGAGAGACAAGGGGGAAGAACACAGTTTTACTGTAACCATTAAGCAGAAACCAGTGTAAAATGCACTGTATAATCTTCTGGCTGTGTTTTGTCAAAAGCTGGCACAGAACTCTCATCTTGAAGGCCTCTCTTGTAGCAGTCCATACATTGCAGCTGATTGTTATTAAACTTGATTTTTCATTCAGAATTATTGCAGTGATTAATTTTTTCCTTTCACCTCAGTAGCAAAACTAATAAAACTATCTTCTTGGACAAAATAAAAGATATTACACTTTTTAAATTACCTATGGCTTTATGTTCTCCCATGGGAGTTCTTGCTTCTATTTATACAAATTATAAAATAATTGAGACCAGACTTCTGCCTTTTCATTTTTTCCCAAACAGCTATTTCACCTTTGTTTTAACCAAAGACTTATATTATAACTGGATCTTCCAAGATTTATTGCAATAGAAATTGCTAATGCTGAAAGCTGCTATTACTGGTAGTTGTAAGCACAGGAGCTGTATTGTACCAAATACTAAGGTGCTGGTGAAGAAATAAAAAGTAAATTGGTTTTCTGTGACTCTCTGGCAACTTCAGCACTGACTTGAACACTATTTCTTCCCTAATACTTCTGTCTAGTAATGTTGTTACTACATTCTGATCTTTATTGAACTTTTATCTCCTTTTGGTGCAAGCATTTTTTTCTAATTTCTTCTGCTGCTTTTTCCTCTCAGTGTGCTTGGTTAAAGGCAGTGCATATGACATATATAGTAACATACTCAGGAGATCAGTCTTTATTAGCAGATTAAAAGCTGCCTTTAGGTAATGATTTTTTCCTGAGGGATCCTCTATCAGCTCCTCTTATTGCTGTTTTTCCTGAGGGTCTGTTTTGCAGCTATCCTTTGGATGCACTGAAGTGCCATAAATTTATTTTTATGTTATGCAGGTCCATTTGCAGAATTGCACCCCTGTGCTGTGTTTTTCCCTTTGGTCCTCCTTGCTGTGTGGCCTGTGGACATTTGCTCTGGCACAGAG
The DNA here is from genome assembly GCF_021018805.1 of Prinia subflava. NCBI lineage: Eukaryota > Metazoa > Chordata > Aves > Passeriformes > Cisticolidae > Prinia > Prinia subflava. The sequence continues at coordinate 30,961,747 of NC_086252.1, forward strand.
GGATGGCTCCTGGGCTGGTCTCTGACACAGCAGGGGAGCTGCTCTCTGTTAGGAGACTTTGGATTTAAAGGCTCAATCCTGCAGATTTGAGCATCTTATTAAAGAAAAAAAAACCCAACTATCTATTTTAGTATCTCAAAAATATGGTTCAAGTGTTTCAGTTTTGCAGGGAGCTTATTTAAAACCTGTCTGCTCAGTCCCAGCAGAGCACCTGATTGTGAACTATTGCACTGCAAGTTGAATTTTGGAGCTGTGTGCTTTGGTTTTTTTTTTCCCCTTTGGGCTGTCATGGGTCTAATTACAATCTCTGTCCACATCTCCGTGGCAGGTTTGCTGGGCACAGATTGATGCTTGCTCTCCCTTTAGCACATCAGCTCAGGAAAGGCACCTGCAGGGCAGTATTGATGTCCAGGACTCGCCTGTTGCTCAGCCGTGCTCTTGGTAAAGTTTCAGCTTCTGATTGCTGGACTTCTTTGTTTTTTACTCTTTGGGGACATACAGCAATTGAAGGAAAGAAAACAGAGGATTTTGTGAACTAAATGGTCTTTACTCACTGACAAAGTGCTGGGGATATGGCTGAAGTGAGTTATCTGTGCTCAGTTGCCCAGCTCTGCTCGTGGGGATTCCTGCTGCTCCTTGTAGAAACCCCTGGAGCCTGTGCTGCTGCAGCTTCCCCTGAGCCTGCTGATATCTGCTGGCAAATTGTGTCTGTTGCTCAGTAAGCTAAGCACTTTCTTCCAGGCTTTTTTGAGCTTAAAACTTACTCTTTATTGAAAGTCAACTCTAACTCCTTAGTTGCAGCCTGCCTTTCTCTGTTGCCTCAGTGCAAGGAAGCAGAGCAGATGTGATTTCTCTCAGTTTATTTCCCTTTATTGTAATTCACCCTCCTTAAAAGCAAGTTTGCTGTGATAATGGCCATCAGCAGTTTCAGGTCTGGAAGATGTAGCATGTGCATGTAGCATGATTATTGAATATTTCATTTCATAGTCAGTGGGAGAAGTCCACCCATTTAAAGCTTTTCATCTGTTTGATATTCTGATATTTCCTAAACAGTCAAGATTTGCATTTGTAAATAGCAGTTATGGAAAAAATTCAAATAGGAAAATTTGGTATGACTTTTTTTGCCCTCAGTTGTGCAGGTTAAGTCAATGCACTTGACAGTTTATTCAGACTTAGTAAATCTGAACCATAAGTATCTGCAGGAAGACTTCAGGAGCAGTCTGATCTGAGTAAGGGATATCAATGGAATCAAGGTACTATGAGAAAAATTTCTGGTATTTAGAATAAGTTTTTAAAACTGAGCTTCACCTGTCAATTTGGAATTGGCTAAGAGAGTCTGTGTATTTATGATGCACCTACAGGTACTCTCTGGCAAGGAGAACCTTGTAGACCACTAAAGCAATTGCTCAGGACAAAAATCTCAGCTCAAACAGAACAAGGTTGTCTAGGGGTTAAGGTTTTCTGTCTGGGAGGAATTTTCAGTCAGACCAGAGTGGTGTAGGTAAAACAGAGCTTTTTATGGTCTCCTCACTTTTAATTAATGGTTCTTCATGTTCAGGTTGTGTTAACTAATTAATTCTTTGCTCTGTCAGTGAAATCAAACATACCTCTAGGATAACTTAAGTCATGCTGAATGCCATCCTTGTAGTTAACCCAGTGGCACTGGTGGAACTGTTCATGTCTTGAACAGCTCTTCAGGGTGACATGAGTGCTGAAATGGATTCACCTCTTTGTGTAACCTGGCACGAGTGGTTCCGAGTTCTTTACAAAAAAACGAGGAATATATTTAAAACTTGAAAATCACAGTTGTCCTTCTCCTCCTTTGTGCTTCACTCAGCCTGGGTGCCAGACAAAGAACTGTGTTGTGCCTGGGCTGGGAGCAGGAATTTTATGGCAATTCAACAAGTGCTCTGTGCCTTTCAGGGCTTAGAGCAGACGTATCACAGCTCTTGGTAGACACCTTTCTTCTCTGAAGTGTTTCAAAACATGCAAAACTCTCTGCCTACTAGGAGTTCTCCCTCATGTATCAATAGGCTGATTATACTGTGTTCCAATTAAAAAAAAAAGGTTAATTTTACAAAATGCCTTCTCTCTACCTACCCCATCCTGTATAGAGACACACCCAGTGTTTCTTGCAGGGAAGTTATGGATCCAGTTTGAATGCAGTGAGAAGGCACAACTTCTTCTGCCCAGAGGCTGATGGATCAGCAACAGCTCTGTGCTGAAGCAGGTGTGTTTAGGTGTTTGTGAGCTGGCAGCTTTTCTTTTGTTCTATCAGAAAAAGAAGATGAAAGATAAATTTCTTTGGTTGGAGATCTTGAGAGAAAAGATGCTGCTAAACAGAAGGGAATACTATCTCTGGCACACTAATTCCCAGTGATTTATGTGGATTTGTGGGAAAATCCAAGTCAGTCCCTCAGTTGTCCTCATCAATATGAAAAAAATATTTGTGAACAACTATCTCTGTTCCAAAAACAAAGGATAAAAAACTCTACTCCTAGTGAAGCTGAGAAACTGATAAAACCAATGTTATGTTGCTGGACAAAGTGACAAGCGAATTTGGGCTGCAGAGAGCAGTAGTGATTCTTGGGAAAAGGAGAGATGATGGGAATTTATCTAAATTTGGTGTAAAATGAAGGTGATGTTTAAAAAACCCATCTGGGCTCTGGAACTGTAAGAGTTCAGCCCTTGGCTGGATGCACAAATTTTATACCCCTCTGCAGTCTCCCCCCAGGTACTGTGCCTGTCCTGCTGCCTCCTTCCCCCAGCAATCACAGCTCTTCAAGTGATAAAGGCAAATGTTAAATAATGCATACTTCAGAATATTTATAATTTACTTATTGATTAAACTTACACATCATTGCAGTTCTTCTGAGTTTTTTCCAGCAGTGGATATGGGGAAGTTTTTTACCCATGCCTGTTTCCATGATGCAAATCCCCCACTGGGTGCAGCTGCCTGTTATATCCTTTGCTTCACAAACTTTTGAGGTTATCTTTGATTCCACCTGACACTGTTTACCTAGTAGATGGAAAAATGGAAGAAATCTTCTAGAAATAGTTTATTTTGAGGCTTTGTTTTTTTCTCTGGTTTTTCTTTTCCATTGCAACGCAATTTGATATTTGCATCTTTGTTTGCAGACCCTCATACTTGATGCTCACAATATAAGTGTAAAAATTACCATTTGTTAGGCAGGTGCTTTTGGGTAAAGAGTTCTTTCACCTTTTCTGAGAAGAAGCTGATAGTTTGTTAAGCTTGTACCAAGTAAAAATTGCCTCTCGTTCCCTGCAAGAACCAGTCTAAGCCCTGATGTAACTAACACATGCAACAGAGAAAATACAACTTGTGTCACCTGAGAAACCAGTTCATAAAGGTGTCTTGCCATCAGAGTTTTGGGATTTGCCATTAGTCAGTCTTTGAAGAATTCTGTTGGGACCTTGTCCTCAAAAATATTAAAAAAGTTAGAGAACAAAATGTGCTGTTAAACATGGGTTTCATAAAATTGATATTTTAAATGAATGATGATGCATTGCAGAGATTAGTGATGGCACAGAAGAGTTCTGGGGAAATAATGAGCTGTCTAAATGGTCAGGAAGAAATTTACCTTCATTCTGTCACCTCAGATGCGCAGGAGCAAAAAGTGAAATAATTTATGACAAGGCTATGTACCACTTAACACTGTAATATATCAGACTTGTGATGTTGTGGCACCAATCACCAAAAAATTCTAGGGTTGTGTCATAAATTAGATTCTGCTGCATCTGATTGGGCTTTTTGTGCTTTAGCCACATCAAAAGGCAATTACATTTTGTGCAAAATTAATCTTACCAGTTTAATGGCACATGTAAAATGTGCCTTGTAATTTGTCCTTTATTAATACTGTATAGAGGGGGTTTCTGAAACTGAAAGGCAGCTAATTATTTTGTTCCTTGGGTAGTAGGGGTACCCCCCAGAATATACATTTTTTACTCTTTATTTAAATTAAATGTACATGTAAGAGATGTACTTGGAACTTTTTAAGGGCTGCATATGTACTACTTACAGGAATGATCTTAACAATTTTTATAAATGCCTAAATTGTCTCAGCAAGCCAGGGCTCAGCAGATCTTTACACAAAACTGTGATAAACATCAAAATCAAATGTGTTTGCACAGGGACAAGGGGGAATGGCTTTAAACTGTAAGAGAAGAGGTTTAGGTTAGATGTTGGAGAGAAATCCTCACCCTGAGAGTGGTGAGGCACTGGCACAGGTTGTACAGAGAAGTTGTGGATGCTCCATCTCTGGAAGTGTTCAAGGCCAGGTTGGATGGGGCTCTGAGCAACCTGGGATAGTGAAAGGTCTCCCTGCTCATGGGAGAGGGATTGGAATTTAATGATCTTCAACACACCTTCCAACCCAAACCATTCTATGATGTTATGATTCTTTTCCTTTGGTAACAAAATAAACTTGGCAACCACCAAAAGTCCACAGAATTTAGGTTAATGATACTTCCTGGCGGATTAAATCTAGGAGGAATGATTGAATACCAAGAAAGGGGTCTCTACACAAGAAGTGACCTTGGAGTAGAGAACAGGATCCAACTCAGCAGCCCAAAGGCAAAACCACATCTACTGAAGGAATGGTGAATATTTGCTGGCCTAAGCTGGGAGCTCTAACAGGAACGCAGTAGACACCAATGTGATGGTGACAAATGCAGCAGCAGGATGAATTAGGAGGGGTATTTCCATAGGTTGAATATTAGGAAAAAGCTTTTATGGAAAGAGTGATAAAGTATTGGAGTTGTCTGCTCAGGGAGGTGGTGGAGTCACCATCCCTGGACATGTTTAAAAAAAGACTGGATGAGCAACCTGGTGCCATGGCTTAGTTGAGGTGTTAGGGCATGGGTTGGACTCAATCTTGAAGATCTTTCCAACCCAGTGATTCTGTGAGGGTTTGGGATGCTCTGTGCCTGGTGAGGCCTCTGCGGGAACACAGTGCAGGGTGTGGCATCCACTGCCAAGCCAGGTTTGCAGGCTGCAAGATTGCACCTGCAAGATTGCAACCCCTGCACTGGGCTGAGGTTTTTTGGCTGTACGTGTTCACTGCTGCTTGTAGAATATGATTAAAACATCATAAAGGAACGTGAGCGCTTAAATTACAGGGTACTTTTGGCACAGAACAAAGTTATAAACAGGCTGGGAATGTGTGTGGGCAGGTTTCAGGATGAGATTTGGAAAAATGCTTATTGAAATACACTCAAGGAGGAGTATGGGGAGAGAAAACTGGAGGTTATAAAGGAGTTGTGTTGCTGGTTGTAATAATAAGAACAAAGTGAGGCAGCACATAGCTTGTGCTTAATTGGACCTGTTAATGGGCATGTTTGTGTGAAAAGAGGCTAAATAATGTGTTGTTTCTAAAAGTCTGTAATGAGGAAACTGCTTAAAAAAGGCTGAAGGAAAAAAATAGCATAGTTGACACGTTTTATATGGCTGGGGTTGATGATTACTTCAGGGATTGAACAGATATGACAGGTCTCAGTTCTCCACTCCTACTGCTAATCATTTAAGCTAATTTTACCAGCTGGAAGGTGTAACTATTTTTTTTTTTTAACAGCCAAATCTCTAGCTAAATTCTTTGTAGAAAGCTTATTTTCTAATGAATATTTCCTAATGAATGAATAGTTCTTTTTCCTGTGGAAAAGGGGTTATTTCCTAAACTTTTAAAAGGGAGGGAAATTTCTGTTGAGTTTTGTTTGGGGATTTTTAAGGGTTGGAAATAGGAATGTTTTTGTTTTTTTCTCTTGAATAAGTAATATCTTTCTGTGCGTATTAAACAAAATCCTAGCTATTTTTCATTACTGTGGTCTGAATAACTGCATTTCAGACACTGATTTCAGTTTGCAGGTAGTACACATTTGACTGAAGCTTACTATTTTTAGAGGATATGCATGTCATATGCTGTAATGAAATTGAGCTTGATATTAGTTCAAGCCACAGTGAATTAGTTGAAGTGTCAGAAGCCACACACTTATTCTGTGCAGAAAAGGTAGTGGTGATTAGTCATGTTATGTCATCTGTAGCAGTTGGACAGGAAAGAGGAATGATTTAAATACACACTCAAAATGAAGATAGCACTGCTTTTCCCATTAAACTGTTTGCAGGACTGATGCATGAAAACATTTGCTTGTTCTTCAGCACTCAGAGTTGTTTTCTACCTACAATAGCTGAGAGGCAAATGACATGATGTGTGACATTATAGCTTTACCTCACTGATATGTACTTTGCATTTCCAAGCAATTTTCTATCCAGAGCTTTAGAGCTGAGTTCCCTTTACAACATCAGCTCAGTATTACAGGCAGGATTCTGACCAAGACTCTGAAGAAAATCAGCTGTTTGGGCCTTTCTGAGGCAACAGAATGAGTTCAGAACTTCAGAGCCAGTTTTAGTTTTGTACTCTAGTCTTGCCTGGAGAACTGCCCATGCCTAGGTTACAAGTGTTGTTTTGGCTAAACAAATCCACATTTGGATTTATGGGAACAGTAGCCATCAGGACATTATTGGTCTGCAAGCTCATCCAAGCAGAATCATGTGGTCAGAGCTGGGCAGAGCTCATGGCCTTTAGCTGTCAAAAAGCTTCATCCCTCCACTTACCAACCTTGCTCCTGAGGAGTCAAAACTAAGAGAATGTTGGACTGGTTCATGTTTATTTCATCCATGGGGCTGCTAAGTAAGGTCAAAAAATTAGGGGGAAAAACAGTCAAATGATGATTTTGATTTTGTCCACAAGTGGACAACAGCTAAAACTGAAAAACTGCTTTTTAACAACAGGCTTCTGGAAAAGAACAGGTATCTTCTGATTTCTCCACTTCTTCCTGTGTGACATCCCTTCTGTCTTAGACCATCACAGATCTGGTTTAAGTGTACATTGAGAAAATGTACTGTCTGTGACTGTCTTTGCCAAAGATCTCTTGGTGCTTCAGCCACTATCAGGGAGGGAAGAGAGGGAATGAAAAGTAGAGACTCAAAAATAGAGCAGTGTTATGTGATATGAAGCTGCATATGAAATAATGGTAGCTAAAAACTGGCCTAGAAATTATGGTCAGGTCAGGACTTTATGAATCCTTCTGGGTTTTAGTGTTCACCTATTGAGCTAAGAGAAGAATTTAATTAGTCTGTCCCATATCCACTGGCTGAGCTGGCTCTTTTCTTCTAGCCCATCTTAAACTGGGCACATTTGGCTATCTTGGTGTGCATCCCACCTGAGCCAGACAGGAGGTTTTCCTGACTCCAGCACCTCTGGGCTGGGTTTTACACTCAATTCAATAAATGCTAAATTGGGTCAAATTCTGCTCTGATGAAATCAGAGGCAGATGTCATTTGGCTGGGATGTTGTCTGCACTCAGGCCATTTTATGCTCTTCTGGCACTGTAAAGGAGAAATGAATGACATGGTGAGTCTTTTAAAGCCCCTCTTGCTGCCAGGGTGATACTGTGGATCCAGAGTAAATTAAATTTACTCAGGCTAATTGGCTCTAGTGTAAATGAGCACCAGGGCCATGAGGTTGTTTGGACTGAGCCCATGATGTGATGTTGTGTGAAAATGAGTTGCCCAACAGGTTTTAGTTGCCTTGTGGCTGAAGGAGCCCCTCTGCAAGGATGCAGGAAGGTAACAGAGCACTGTGCAGGTGAGGGGGAGGCAGGGATGAGCCTTCCTGAAGACAGCAAACCAGCAGGCAAGTGACTGAATCTCAAGGGAATAATATCCATGACAGAATGCCAGGGGATGAAATTGGAAAGAAATCTGTCCCTTGAGACAGATTGAAAGGTAGAAAAAAAAAAAATTGCTGTTTTCCAGGTAATACATGAAAGGTTTGCTGAAGTGTGGCTGAGGGCACTTTGGACTGATGAGATCCGAAGTTCTCTGCAGGCTTGTTAAGTGACTTTCCCTCCTCTTCCTGAAATAAGAGCAGCAAAGTCCCTCAGAAGTTTCTCATTACAGAGGATTTATTCAAGATTTTGCATTTCCATCTGTGGTCTGAACCTCTTCAGTGGCTCGCTGCCTCATGTGGTGTGTGAGGTACTTCAGAAGCAGGGTACTAAATCAAATAAACCATTTCAGAGCTGTATTGCAGAGTTAAATGGGAGCAGCTTGCTGAGACATAACACATATTTTGTAAAAATAGCCAGAAACTTATTTCCCTGCAGTAGTTACAATTAAAGTTTTCTTCCAGGAGAAAGGTGGAAGAAAGGCTGTTCAATTACACAGAGGGCTGCAGAAATGCCATTGAATGAGTCATTTAATTCTTTTAAGTGCAATCATCTTCCAATTTTCCCTGTTTCGGATATTTCCCATCTTCTATGACACATCCAAGCATAAAAAGGGAAAGGTTGGTTACAGCTTCTTTTGTGCTCCCTGTCAGTCTGTTCTTGAGAAATACTTGAACACAGGAGTAACTCCCCCTGTGCATCTGTATTTGCCTAATTCACATGGATGTGAATGTGTATGGTATTTTATTCAATATCTGCAATATGGTTGTATTAATTCTGGTTTGTTATGTACGTTTTTGTTGTGGGGTTGCACTGTTGATTCTCTGTGCCTTGCATTTAGGACTTGGTCAGCTATGGCCACCATAGCTCCCTGAAAAGGAATACTAGAGGGCATCTAGGATACAATTCTAGCAGATGTTTTTAGACCTCAGAGTCCATGAAGACGTGCTGGCTGACAGATTAGGGCTTAACCATGAAGGAAAAATGTTTTCCAAGCTGCAAACTAATCTGGGAGATGTAACTGCTGTCCAGAAGAAAGAAATGAATTCATTTTGCTCATAGGCTGCTGACACAGACCACACAAGGAGCCATATCTGAAAATTGTGTACATCTAGAAATGAGATTTATATCCAGGGCTGGTTTGCCACTTTTATTAAATAGTCTCTGCTGTACTTGTGGATTTTTTTAAAAGCGAGAAGTACATAAACATCATAACGTGAATTGCTTGGAGAAAGAAAATTGGTTGCTTTTTTCCTACAAAATAGTAATTGCTGTTGTTTATTATTCCTGTCACTGTCTATATTTAGCATTATAAAGTCTGCCTTTTGCACTACAGTCAATACTGAAGCCCTTATCTAATTTTTATGTAATTTACATATGTTGCTATGTGGTTTGTGTCTGTTTAATGAAACCATCTTAGTAGGCGTGCACGTACTCTTGCTCATCTTATTGTTTAAATCCTCTTGATTGACAGTTTTAAATTTCAAAGAAAAGTAAGTCAGTCCTTAGCATAGTTAAACGAAATTGGAATTTAATAAGCAAGTTTTAAAATGCGTTTTTTTTGTGCTTCAACGTGTGTGCCCCAAATTTTAGCATATACTTGCATGCCTTTCTGGAGGGAGGAGTATTTTATGTGCTGCATGAATTGAAGATTAGTGGAAAATTGTATTCTGTGGAAGTATTCCTGTAAGAGCAAGACCAATGTTTATGAGCACTACATACAACATTGTCACTGGGGCTGTGTCTGGGTTCTCTTTGGTGTCTGTTTAAAAATACAGTCAATATAACAGACTCATTCTGGTACTTCATGGTGGGTGGACATCACAACACATCACAACATCAGTCCAGGTGTTTGCACTGGTGTCAGAAAGAGAAAACATTAAACTGGTGGTGGTGGGAAATAGGCTCTTTTATAATTTTTTGTGTGTTCTGCTTACCAGTGAGGGTTGCAGGAATTGTCCAGTTGTCCATCTCCTCCAAGGAGCAGCTCTTGCTGGCAGACCTTTGGCCCCAGCTGCCCTCATGTTTTGCAGTGTTAGCTGGCATAATCCTTCTCCATCCCTCTTCATTGTAATTTGACTTCTGGGAAATTTGTTTAGTATTGATTTAACTTCATTTCTGTTAAAAGAAAACCTGAGAGCTCTGTATAGCTGTCTGTAATAATGGAATATCCTCAATATCTGATTAATACAGCTGGGAAATATATTTTTGTTCTACAGTCAAAGCAATAAACAAGGGGGATCAAGTCAGACTGCAATGAGAGAGAAACTTTTCAGGGTATCTGATATATTGAACTTTGACTGATCAAAACAACTGCACAGAAAATGTTCTCTTTTATTTAACTTTCTTTTTCCGATAAAATCCTTAAAGAAAAAATGCCAGGTAGTCTACATGAAATCCTAGTTTAACCTTTTGGTATTTCTTCAAGCAAGGTGATCTTTTCTCAAGTTCTGAAAACACATTGAATATTGGGGTTTTTTCAGTGCTTTTCAGGAAGATGGGCTTGGAGATGGTCTAAGGATGCTTCAACTGCAATCCTGACAAGAGGTGTGGAGACCTTGGCCATGCTGTTCTGTATCACAGGGAAGCCAGAGGGAAAGAAACATCTGGATTCAATGAAAGTTGTGGATATCCCTGCCTGAGGGATGGGGGGTAGGAATTAGGTGGATGTGCTGTTCCCTGGCAGTGCAGGGAAATCATGGACACCTCACAGTTTGTGGGAGATGTCAGTAGGAAAGGACTGACCTGTGTGCACGAGCTCTTGTTCCTGGGCTCACAGCTTGTGCCATCACCACCTCAGGCCAGGTGTCCTCCTGCACAGCAGACTGAGAAATTCCCTTGTCTGGGCAGATGGCAGGCTGCTCTGTTAGATTTTCTCATTGTTTTCTTCCTTGAGGAAGCTGAGGCCAGTGGGACACAGTAGAGGGAATCCTTAGTGACAGCCAGAGAGCACAGCCACGTGGGACAGATGGGATTGCACATAATGTGATGGAGGAGTAATGCCAGAGTACAAACAAGTAGCTTTTACTTTTCTCTTTTTGTTTTTAAATCTGGTTTTTGTCATACTGTCATTGTGGTTACCACTCCCTTTGTGTTTTGAAGTAGATCAGTGGGTTTGTTGTTGGGTTAAGACAGCCCAGGAAACAAATTATTTGTGTTTCCTCCCTGTTCAAGCTTTGTCACAGAAGTTGTTAGCTGTAGAAGAAACTTTTTTTGTGTCTCTGTCACTGAGCTGTATCGATGTCAAAATATCTGGAACAGATAAATAGGTATTTTATCTCTACATAGTTCAGCAGCAGCTTTGCTGCATTCAGCTTGTTTTCCTGGTGATAATTTGGTATATTTCTGGGAGGACACTGCCATCTCTTCTAACAGCCCCTCTCTCTGACAAATAACAGGTATCTGAGGAAGACCTCCTTCAAGAAGGAAGGCTGCCTGTTTGGCAGCAGCTGTAATAATTGCAGCCATAATACTAATAAGCTCTTACTTCAATGTCATAGCAGCCAGATGTGTTTTTACTGAAGCAGAATTCCTAATTTCTGTAGCAGGAAACATATTTTCCATGTCTCCTTTACATGGAAGGCACAAGTGGAAGGCGATTACATCAGAAATCATCCATTTTGTCATGATACTGACTTTTATTTTCCATTGGGCCCTTTTAAGGTTTGTATTTTACAGTCTGTGTCAAAGACCAATTCTGGTCAAGACTTACTGCACACAGATGAGCTATAAACAGAGTTATGGAAAAGGGCACTCGAGGCCTCTGTAAACATACATCATGCTGTGCTTCTGAAAAGCCTGGACCCCATGAGTTTCTCAGTCTCCACTTTCATTACTGTACCTTCTGCTCTCCTTTAAATCTCTGCTTTGGGGCCGTGTGGTGCTGCACAGTGTGTGAACATCACTACCCTGTCTTGTTCCCAGGCTGTTTCAGTGCTGAGTGGTCACAGGGTCATCGAGGCTGAGCATTTATCCTGTACACTTTACACTGGTTTTATGTCCAGCTGCTCTGAGCACACCTTGCTGGCTCTGGCTTACACTGACAAATGGCAAAGCCTTTTTGGTTGGGTTTGTGATTTATCTCTGGGAAGCAGGATCAGGAAAACATCAGCTGCTTTCTCTTAGTCATTTCACTTGATGTTACAATCTTCTCTGTAATTTTTTAAAAATCTTTATATGTAGCATGGTACAAGAAACCAGTGCTTGGTTTTGCTTTAACTGTGAAGTCTTAACCAGTATTTTCAAATCAGTAAAGGTAGGGCCAGTTGAGAGAATCTCTGTCAGGATGTTCTTGTACCTCTGTCTCTGTCTCTTCAGTATTGGAGAAACACCCACTGTTTAAATTGCAGGTATGGGAGAGCTCTTGCTGAGTGACACAGCTGACTCTGAGTGGGGTGAAGGTGATGGCTGGGCAAGGAGGAGGAGGCTGCTGGTGGCTGCCTCTGTCTCTGCACCCTGTCTCAGAGGCTGACCTTGTTCTCAAGTATCTTGGTCAAAACGCTGAAAATGTTGTGTGTAAGGATGCCCAGGGCTTGGAGAGAAGGGGATAGATGGAATAACATGGTCATGATTAAAAATCTGCTAATAAAGGTCACCTGAGGGAGATGTCTGGTCCCTCAGTCTGGCTCACCAGATACTGTTTCTAATTTCATGATGCTTCTCAGGATGAGCCCCCAGTGAGGCTTCATTTTGAGTCTGTGCTGTGAAGTTTAAGCTCCTGTTGTCTCTTGGAGGTGGGGTTGGTAGATTTTACCCAGGTACTTCTTTTCCCAGCACCCCAAGATGGGAACCCAAGTGTGATAATGCTACACTATTTATAAGGATTAATGATATATATCTTACCATTATGTGTAATCTCTGATCTTTCCTGTGTTTTGTGCTCTTTCATGAGAAAAATACATGGAAGTGTATGAATACATGAAAATATATATCCCCCTAGAATGTCTAGTTGGGATATCTTTAACATTTAGGCTTCTATGGAGGACTATTTTCACTCACACAGAACATAAATCACTCTGCTATTTATGTTTTTTTTTTCCCAAATCTGTACGAGTATGAAAAAAGAGATTGAAATTCTGCTTTAAAAGGAGAGCTGTAGTTTATGATTCTCAGTGCTGCATTTCCACATGTGATTTTTTTTTTTTTTCTTATGCTGGTACATCACATTTATTACCCCTTGCTCATCCTTTCTGTTTTATGAACCATGAAAACTGAGGACCACAGTGAGGTTTTGGTAGCTGTCAGGCAATGCTCTGTGGTATTTCACTTGGTGAGGAGCATCAGTATCATGCTTGAAAGATCAGCTTGATAAAGGGGACACAGAGTACAAAGGTTGCACAGATGTTCTGGGACCTCAATTCTTGAATTTTGTCAACCAGGAGTTTGATTATATTCTGAAATCACCGAAGCAAAGAGTAAATATAAAGCTCTGTGACCAGAAATCCCTGCAGCAGATATATGCTGTGTGCTGAGTCTTACAATGAAACCATGGTGGTGCAAAATCTGCCTCCAAAGCGTGGTCTGCAGAATCTGATGTTCACTTCTGTGATGCCCCAGCACCTCAGGCAGGAAGGTGGGATTGCTGCTCTGTGTCTGGAGCAGGAGAGCATCCTCTTCCCCTTCCACAGCTGCAGACACCCTGAGATGGCTCTGGATAACCTCTGCTGCTGTGCTTAATGTTGAGCATGGCACACTGAATTTCTATGACTCAAGTGTGTCTGTTTTCTGTATACTTGAAATTGTTGCTCATTTAACCATGACTAATAGATAGCTTGAGCAGAGATCTCTGAAGAGAGGCTATTCAAGTAGAGAGCACACAAAAAGCCTCATCTAATCAACCCACAATATATACACATCATCTGCATTTGCAGCTGAATCTCCCCACACAGGCACTGCTGTTTTGACAAAAAGATGTATTTAGGTTAAATTTTGAATTAAACAAAAAGCAAAAAGGAATGCTTTGCTCAGTCTAATCCAAACAAGAAGAACCATTCTGACTGAGGGCTGTACATCAAAAGCATGCTGCAACAGAGAAGAATAAACACTAATTTTCATTTGGCTCTCTATGCCAATACTGTTCGAGAGGGTGAAATATTAAAAAAAAAGGTTATGGTGATTATATTAATGCTGTGAGATACCTGACACTTGAAATTAACTTTGCCAGGTCAAGATAATGCTGAGGCTGGATGCTACCAATGCTTTCTGCTCTGTCTGCCCAGTTTGCTGGTTGGCATTCCTGCTTTACTGGACAAGAATATGGCAAATCAAATTTTCACTAAAATTTGCAAGGCTTAGAACCATCTCTATAGTGAGGAAAAAAATGGACAACTTCCTACAGCTAATGTTTAATCAATTTATTGGCTTTTCTCCTTCAAGAACCATCAAACATTGTGTAGCCAGCCAGGAGGTGTTCCTGATTATATTGTTGTTTCGTTAAATAGTTGTTAAAATGCAGCTTGAGAGTAAATTTGGGAAAATTAGTTCTTGGGTGCTTGGGTGCTACTGTACCTTGTGGTGGCATGAAGGCTTTACCAGTTGTCTTCATCTGAGTGGAGGGGGAGAGCTTGCTTTAAAAGGATGTGTTTGTTTCTACCTAAGAGACAATCAGGTGGCCAATTCATCTTCTCATGTGTTCCTGTGCTCACTGGTTGTTGCTCTTTTTGGGTTTACTTGCTCTGGGGCAGGTTGAAGCTGCTCTGCAGAATAGAATTGGTTTTATCCATCATGGCTGTGCAACTGCTGGAATGCTCCCTGGATGCAGCACTTGCTCATTTCTGCAACAGTGGAAACAGCCTAAAATTCCAGTTTCATGTGGAGCCTTTCACTCCTTGGAAGGAATTTCCATTATCTTGGTTTTTTTTAATTGTTTGGATAAAATATATTATGCTGTTCACAGTCACTTGCATCCCTTCAATCCAGGATAGGCTCATAAATGATGCTGATGTTTCATGGTAGTGAGCAACAATAAAACTTCAAAGCACATATTTCTCTGCTGTCTTCCCCAGTGTGAGATTCATCTTCATGATAGATGCAGAGAAAGAGAAATTGTTAGAGAAAAAGAGAGTCCTACATAATTTTTTGCAGTCCTATGTACTTTTTAGTTCTTAGGACCAGATAAGAATAATCAGCATGGTTCCCATGCTCCACTTTCATTCCCTTAAGGAGTTTTCACACTCAAGTGCTTCACAATCTACTTGTTGCTTTGGATTAAAGGTACCTGGCTTATTAAAGTTCTTGCATGTGCGTTTTTTCTCTGCTTTCTGCCCTGACAGTCAATGACACAGTCCCAGTGCAGTTTGTGGTTACAGTCATTGTTTTTGCTGTCTTAACAGCAAATACTCCTCGTTTTAAATGAGTATTTAAATCATTTCCCTGCCAGGCAGTGATTTGTTGTGAGGTGATTGGTATAACACTGTCTGTCTCTGTGACCAAATCCCTCCATGAAAGTGCCACCAACCTCTCAGCTGAAGTGTGGGGTGGTGTCTGGTTTACCCCAATCAATTACAGCCTTAGTGGTGTGATTTAGGGAATCATTTTGAGAGAAAAACAGAAGTGTCAGAAGGTTTGGGGTCTGCTGAAGTGTTTGTGTGAGTAAGAACAAACCCAGAGCAGCACAGCTGCAGGTTTGGGAAATATTCTCCAGGCCTTTTGGGAAGGTGTCAGCAGTGAAAGCCAAGGTCCTTTTGGAAGCCTGATGATGGTTGTATTGGCTCTGTAAAATCTAAATCTTGCTGGGCTCATCTTTCTAAGTGGCTATTCTGTGCACTTCTGTAGACAAGATGTCCTTTCTCTATACAACACTTCGTTTTTGTGGACAGTAAAGGAAATAGTATTGTGCATTTCCTACATTTTTCTATGAAAATTTTTATCCAACTTGCATTTTGGTACTTTATCAGCTTTCCTGGACTTGTGGCACTAGTGTGAAATAAAATAATTGCAAATCATTTGCATTGCTAACAAACAGGAAAACCAGGAGAAAAAAAGTGAAGTTTATTGGCATATGGGACCTTAGTATTTTGGTAATTTTGAATCATTTGTGATTGTAACACATTCTTGGAACAACAAGCACTTCTAATGATCTGAAGTGTTTTTGAAGAGGAAGGGTCTCTTCCAGCAGTCACTATATGTAATTTAGTGACAAGAATAGAAAGCTGGCAAATTATCAGTTTACTTGGCCTAAAATAAAACCTTGCATTACAGTATGACGTACTTGTATTCACTATGGGTTCTAATCTATACTTTCTACCCTCTTCTGGGTTTACATTCCCTTAAAATTTGAGATGCTGAGAGTGTTCTGAACACTGCCGGAAATGAGCATGCTAATATTTTTGTTGCTGTGAGGAAAGAGTTACAGGGTGGGGTTTTTTGTTTTGTTTTTGAGGGAAAGGTTAAAAAACACCACTGAGAAACCCTGTTTTTCCCTCCCATCCCAGGAGCTGCACCCAAAACACCCCCAAAATAGTTTTTTAACGTTGGCTGGAGAGTAGTTAGGAAGTTTTGAGCACTCACGTTGCAGGTACTCAGTGTCCCCAGCAAAGCCAAAGGGACAGACCTGGCCCATCCCCTGGGAGCAGTGGGTGGCCAAGAGACACCAGGGAGGGCTGAGGTTCCAAGGGACTGCTCCATCTGGAGGATGGAAGAGACAATCCAGAATTTGTGGGTGTAATTAGGAGTGCTGTGACTGTGAGGTTAAAAGATTGAAATAGAAGACATCTACTTTTGGGGGGAAAGAGTAGTTTGGCAGCTGTTGCTGCACATTAGGTGATTCTGCCTATGTGTGGAATGTGAAACACAGAGAATTTCAGGAGGAACTATTGCACTTACTCATGGAAAATTGTATTATTTCCAAACCAGACAGATCAGAGATAAGAAAATGGGCCATTGTTAAAAAATAAACTCCTGTGACTGCGCCTAATCTCCTACTTACAACTAAACGGGACTCAAATGTCTGAGATTAAATCTCAGTGTCTTTCCTGACACTGAAATTAGTGCTTGAACATGGCTGGTAAGTTTGGCTTGGGTACATTTACACCCTTTTAAATCTAAACTATGTAATAACTGCGTAATTAATTTGCAAATAATAAATAACCCCTTATTTTCTAGTTTCTATTTTAGTTGTTAAATTATTTAATTTCATGAAAGTGTTGTGCTTTACTAAAGGTGTTTGCAATAGGTTTGCTCATATAAATGTGTGGGTTTTTATTTTTCTTTTTGACCACTTGGTGCTGCTTTTGATGACTATTTCTGCTTTTCAAGGGAAACAGAAAAAAATAGTTGCAGAGCTGTGGTGGGAATCATGGAATCAGAACCATGTAATGCCTTTAGTCTGCTGTCAATTAGTCACTGATACAAACCCGTGATGAATCCCATGGCACCATTTCCCTGCTGGATCTAATAAAATTCAATTTGTGCAAGCCTGCAGATGCCCCTGCTGGTCTAAAGGAATAACAAAATGTGTCAAGCTACAAGTCAAACCAGAACAGTGGGAAAGTGGAAAGAGGGAAAGAAGCAACCTGTAAATGAAACCTAAAAACCTTGAGAAAGATGTATTTGCAGTTGAATGTGATTGACTTTAGAGGCAGGAGTTATTTAATGAGCCTGAAGTTTAGAACAAGCTCGTTGTGGTAGACTGGGTTAGCAGTTCATCTATCACACTGAGAGGTGTTGCCTCTTGTTGAGGAGAGACAGGAAACAGCTTGGCAAGGCTGGGAAACACTGCTGAGCACTCCACACTAAAAATACCTCTCAACAGAAGGTGAATCCTCAAGCAAGGCGAGCCTGGGTATTTTGGAGGAGCTCTTGGGGGCTCCCAGGGGAGGTGGGGAATGTGGGGAATGTGTGTTTTTCAGGAGAGCACCTTAGGGACAAGGTGCAGAGCAAGGGGGAGCCTCCAGTATCCCATGGGGTTGAGAACTCTTGGCCTGAAGCTTTGCTGCCTGGCTTTAGGTGACACAGCCACAGGAGTTCTGAGCAAGGGGGTAAACAAGACCAGGGGAATAAGAGCACTCAGCTCTAGTCAATGCTATTTTTCCCCTCAAGACAATCTATGTGGCTGTCCTCATCCCTGAGTTAGTACCCAACACAAACAAATAACAGAAATTCAATTTTTCAAACTGGGAGTTCTTTCCTTTTACCTGTGACCATATAGATGTTCTACAATGTCCTTGTTTACTGCTCTGCTCCAATTGTTTTAGGCTGAAGGAACACGTATATTCTTCACATCCCTTTCCTGATCACATTCCTTCTTAGGGAGGTTGGTATTTTAGATATTCCCCTATACACAGACATCTTAGTGAAAATTACAAAGAAGAAAAACTTGGATTCCTCTAAAGAATTTAAATTCTGAGACAGCTTTATTAGGCTGGGTTAAGTGTGGAAAGGTGGCACAGGGTGCAAAGTAAGCATTTTGTTTTTGTGACAGTAAACAATTGAGTTTGTGATTCCATCCTGGTTTACATGACATAAAAATTTAGAGGTGTAGAGCTATCTATTTTTTTTCCTAAAAAAAGGCTCCAATAGTCATCAAGAGTCAAATTTTCATGGCCATACTTTTGACTCTGTGGCAGGAGCTGGCTGACAGACAATATCACAACCTCAGCTATTTTGTCATTTGAGAAAATGCTAAGGGGATATTGAAAGTCAGGAATAGGAGCTGGCCACAAATCACTTCAGAAATGAAGCACTGACTCTGTTTTGAGGAAAATATGTTGAATGCTGGCATCCTGTATCCACCCTCATTTGGCCAGAAATCCTCTGTGTTTATTGAGGGTGAAATTCATCTGTGTGCTGTGAACTATGTGCTCCAAAGAAAGCTTCAGCAAGTTTTTAATGCTGGATATTTCATAGACTGGCTTTCCTGCATAAGGATGAATTTCTCCTTGAAATGAAATGAAGACTGAGAGCACATAAGGCAAAATAATGATGGGAGGAAATAAAACTGGTCTATCAGAAGAAATGGCACAGAAATCCAATTTGGGACAGTAAAATGGGCATAGATATTATTTTCCATTGTATGCTATTTCACACAAAGTATGGTTACAACAGGAAATCAATGGAAAATAAAAATTGCATCTAAGACAAACTGCAGAAAACCAAGAGGCTCTACTTTCCCATTCAAATGGGAAGGTAAGTGCAGCAGGGGGATGACATATGGCTTTCATATCTTTAGATACTTGTAGATTTGCTGATGCACTATCCCCAACTTAATTCTTGTGGTTCTTTTGGTGGTGTGTGCCTGTCCCCATTCTATGGTGAATGCAGATAAATGTTCTTCATAAGTAATTTCTGATGTATTTCTTTCTGTAATTGCTTATTCCCTGAAGACATTTATTTCATGACATCAGACCTTTTCCATATGTGCCTCAACCTGATTCTTACACCATCCCTGTACTTAATTGTGTAACCAGTGTTTGTCCTCTTTGTGTTGCCCCACACATCACAGGGCTGCCCTTAAACCATTTTGTCCTTGTGTCTGTTAAACTCCTCAGCTACAAATTAACAATTGCTGTGAAATAGCTGTAAAAATACAAATCTGCTTAGACTATGAGATGTTCTCTTATTTTAAACAGAAATGGCCAAAGTACTTTAATTTTTTTTTAAAAGAAAATATGGTGAGTTTTCTGCAAATTAGAAATTGGGCTCAGGTCATTATCAGTAGTTCCCATGAAGGGACAATAAGATTCAAATGTCGGTGCAGCCTTGCTGCTAACCCCCAGAATTCATTGCTGATAAAAGGATATTATTTAGTGTATTTTTTACACAAAAGCACAAAACAAAGAAAAAACCAGTAGCAACTTTCAGGGAACTGAACCACATGGGGGAAAAACAAAAACTTGATGAATACCTAATATCTTCCTTTTGACTCAAAGTACTCTTATGAAGAATCTCCATAACTTTCCTTGCACTCCATCTATTTATTTGTATTTCTCTTGCATTTAAAGTTAATAAAAACCCACATTTTTTTTTCCACCTGCTTTGTTTTTCCCCAGCTGCCTGTTTGAATCCCTGGTGGCCCATCACCTGTGGTACAGCAGCTCTCTTTAGCTGCTGGCTCTGTTTGAGGAACTTTTGTTGTTACCTTTGAAATATTGGAAAGTAGGGGAAACCAGTTAAGTGTCTCAGTCAGAGTTACTGTGACTCCAGAGAAGATCATTCAGCCATCTGGAGATGAGGAACTACTGGAATCTAAATCAGTTCATGAATTGCTTCTCTTTTCCAGCTTTTCTGTTTAAGTCAAAGGAAATTTTGATTTTAAATAAAACACAACCAAGGCACAAATTTCATCCTGTTTTGTTGAGCCAATTGCCTTTACTAAGCAATAATTGAATTTTTAAGGTTTTAGTTATAGTGATCAAGCTGTGCTTTTTGAGATGATTATTCAGTAAAAACCTTTTTTGAGCTTTCAAGATGCATGAAATCCTCCAAGCTGTAAACAACAGCATTTAGGTAGAATGTATGAAATGGAGATTTGTCATGGACAGTGACCCATACAATTATTCTCTTGGCTTATTTTGTCTCAGGAGTGCTTGGACTTGTTCAGAAAGCATGTAAGAGTGTTCATTATTTAGAAATTTGACAGAATAATGGAAAGACTTATTGAAAAATTGCTCTGGTTAAATCAGTTGCTGGCCTAGAATTTTTCACATGGCTATAATACTCTGCCTGTTTATATTCAGTGGGATTTCTTTGGTTGATTCAGTCACAGTGTCTGCTTTGCTGTTGCATTTCCACAAGCCTTGATTCTCTCGTGGGATGGAAATCTGCCATTTTAAAGTCTGAGTACCCTGTTATCAGCTGTGCTTGCTCAAGGAGGTGGACTTGAGTTTGGATGGCGTTGGATTGGATTTTTGCACCTGTGTGCATCAGTAGGTGACCAGGAACAAATATAAACTGATGTGTGTGACCTAGAAATACTTCTCAATTCCTGTTTCCTACTCTGTGCCTTGGAAGTGCCCCAGCTTTAAGCTAAGACCTGGGGTATGGATTGTTCTGCTGTTTTCATGTGGAGGGAACACAAGTGGATGGATAAGAAGGTGTGGCCTGGGCAGCATGAAGTAACACACAGGGTATGTGCTGTGCCTCAGCTGGAGAGCAGAGCTGTGCCAACACGCCTTCTGGAAATGCTTTTATTCTTGTAGAGAAAAGCTGTGTTAAAGAGAACCCTTTTCTTTAGCTGATTGGGTTGCTGTGACCTTTGGTACAGCTTTGGCATCACAGCTCAGGTGATGCTGTGTCCCCACAGATGCAGGGACCCAAGTGATGGTGCTCTGCTGTGCTGGTTGTCACTGCTATGTGTCACCTGCTGCTCCAGGACCTTTCTGCAGTGCGTCTGCAGGATGAGGCTGTGTTCTGCCACAGCTGTGTGAGCATTTCTCCAGAAGTGAGAGTCACCAGGGAGTCTCAGTGTTACAGCTGCACTTGAAGCGTTTCACAGCTGCTCCGATCAATAGAGGTTCAGCATCAGCTGAATGGATTTCAGAAAAGAGATTTTTCTCCTCTGAGCACTTAGTGATATGATGTTCTTTTATCTCTCTTCCAAAACAGTATTGGCCTTCTGCTGACTTTCTGAGGATGGGCTGGGCACAGGCACCATTGCCAGCTGCTTTCTTTCTGCTGTAGTTTCTCCCTCCTCTCCTATTCAGTGATTCATATTATTTCACTTGTATTGGACAGGATTTTTCTTATGTTGCTTCTTATTTTTTTTTTATTAATTCCATATTTGTGGGGCTATTAACCCTTCACAGTGCTGGACGAGTCAAGTGGGTTTTTTTGTCTGTTCCTGCCTTCTCCAGAGAATTAATGAAGTCATGAAATATAAGCAGTAATTAAGAGTCTTGAGTTAGGCTAGTTGTCTGGGGCTATAACCCAAACCATGCTGGGTCTGGAGGAGTACAGAGCCATACTGAGCTGCTTTGGTATTCCACAGTCCGAAAGGACTTTTTCAAACACAAAATATTTCCTACATCTTGCAAGCAGCAGGTTTGATCTGAACTTGCAGCTTCTGGCTGCAGAAAACCCTAAACTTGTGAGGGACCAAGTCTATCAACACTGGGCCTGTCCTAGAAATACCTGGGGATTTGCCTAGTGGGACTTTCTTTCCTGTGGATAGTGATCTATTTTCACTGCATTTTATGAAAGAAAAAATGTGCTTTCACACTGGATGTGCTATTCTTTTTATATTGTGAGGGGAGAAAAGGAGAATTGATGTTAAGTACCTGATCCTGTTCTGTTGCTTGTTTTAATTTTTTTTTAACACTCCTATTTTTATTTACCTTAAAGTTAACAGTGATATTATTTCTCTAGGGTGGGTTCTACTTTTCCCACAGCAGCAGAGATTCTTGTGAGCAATTACTCAAGGCAGCAGTTAATTATGGATACTTACTGGCCTGAGTAATGGAAATCCTAATGAATCAGGGGTCTTGTGTATGCAGTTTTATGGAGTATTACTTAGCAGAATACCTTGTTCAGGAGATTTTTTTTTTCCTGGAACCCATGGGAGATATCATTATAATTGAGTCCAGGTTTGTACATCATTGGAAGAGGAAAAACATGTTTCATCCCTTGTATATATGTCTCCAGCAGTACTTGCAACTGAGGGTAGAAAATGTACATTTGAGCAGGGAATAAGAGACAATTTAATGGAAGTCTTTAGTTTTCCTTATGGACATGGCAGGTCTGGAGAAGCTCTTGGTCATTTACAGCACTGGAGCACTGTGATCTCCATGCTTGTGGAGAGATTCTTGGGGATGGGAATTGAGAAGTTTTCTTTTTCCTTATCCTTCTTAATACTTTATCCAATGAGTGGTGAGAGATTGAAGGATTTTCTTCAGCTCTGCTGAGGGCACTTGATGGAAGTGTAGAAGCTGAGAGTTGAGTAATCCTGTCTGTCACCCTTGCCATGGCAAACTTTTACGTGCAGGTTGTTTCTCCCAGCTATTTGCTCTGTACAGGCTAAATTACTTTTTGTGCTAAGAAAGATGGGCTGAAATGTCATAATTCCTTCTGAAAACTGTGTGTGCTCCCCTGCAAGACCACAGCAACTGTGCAAGATCACTACAAGTCTGTTCCCATTTGCACTCTCAATAACAGCTTCATTAGAATTTTTTCTACTTTAATGATCCTATCAAACAGTTTTGGTTTTTGTTGGCCCCCTGAGAAACCAAAGGTGATATTCATGTGGCTATTAACTGTATCAGAGATGCCTCTGGTATTTTAAGGTATTTTCATGTCAATATCCCTTACTTTGAAGGGATTACAATTTGCTGAGATCTCCTCCTGTGGATTTTTACTAGAAGTCCTGTGTCTCATTCTCCTGCCTAGCATTTTTTTATCTATGCTATATCTTTTTATGATCACAAGAGTTCTGCCCCTTTGCTTCATTTGTAAAAGTGTCCTTTTCCCCCTATTGATGTTCTGGGAGTACCACTGAGAACCTGAACCTTCAGCCAGTTGGGGAAGTGGCTCCAGTCAGAGTGGGAGAGGGAAGCCCTGCCTTGTCCCCCAGCAGCAGATGGGAAGAGCATGGGGATAAATCAGACCTGCAGCTCTGACTGTGCTCTTCCAGCATCTGGCAATCTGCAGTCTGGGGACTTTTAGAGCTGGAGATGTGATTATCTTTGCCTTTAATAGCCCTTGATGGCCTTTTCTTCCATGACAGGGCTTTGTACTACCGTTTTGGAGGAAATCAGAGTGGTGATATGAACTCTGAACAGCTGACTTGTCTAAAATGCATTTACATTTGCAGATGGGATTCAATCCCTGCACTACATTTCACTGCATTTTATTGTCACTTCGTTAGAATAACACTGTAAAATGTGATTTGGCAGCGTGTGTTCCCCTGTATTATCACCAATACTCAGAAATGGCTTCTGCTTGTTACTTCTGCCACTTCCTTTTTTTTTTTTCCTGCAAAACCCTTAGAAGCAGAGAGTGGTGAAAACTGCTTTGAATTGCAGCAGGTTGCTTCTCTTGTCCTCTTTAGTTTTGAGATTGCATCTTTCCAAATGTTGCATTTGTTAATTTTATTCCTCTTGCAAGCCTGACCCCTTTCATAAATTAAAAAGGAGCTACAATGGCTGCATTTGATGCATAATTGTGGGTAAAATATGATTGTTTTGTCTGTCCTTGAGTTGGTATCTAAACAAGATGTGGTGATTTGCTAGAAAATAAGAATGAAAGCCCTAAATTATTTCAGAATTAAAAATAAACACTGCTCACTAGAAAGTTTCTTGCCTGTTTTTGGTGAGTTGAAGATCCATTATGCCCCATACTTGTGGGCCAGTGGTGGATTGGTTTATTTTGCCCCCCTCCTTTGTCTTGCTGTGCACAAAAGCAGGTTACCTGTTACCAGGTGACAGGACAGTGTCTCACTGGTGGAAAGGGGAGAGCAGCAACTCCCCCAGCTGGGGACACAGCCCTCATCTCTGTCAGCTCCTTCCACCTGGTTTTTTTATGCTCTTTGGCTTGAAACTGGGGAATGTTTATTCAGCTTAGATCCCCAGACAGGCAGTAGTTCATATATAGCAGACTGCAGCAGTGGACTAGCAAATAATTTGGTTTTAAGGCTATATCTGCCTGTCTCTTCAAGAAATACAATATTGTTCTTGATATCCTCACAATTATTTTTATTTTCCTGTAGATTTTTACAGCTGTTTAGCTGTGAAATTGCAGGTTATTTTCATTCTCCTCTCCATCTGTAATAGCAGTACCCCGAGGAACATTCTTGAAACATCATAGATGCACAATTTTTCATCAAAGGACAAATATAAGATAGTGTGTACGTGAAGCCAGAGGGTCTTTCTGAGCTGTGATACCACCGTGCAAATGCAGTGCCCATTCCAGGAGTGCAGGGTATTTATTCCCTTGGATTCCTGTCAATGCCTCTGCTGGGCACTGAGAATTTTACAGCATGCAAGACTAAATCTAAACACCCCCTGCCATCTTTAGGAAGGGTATTGCTGAGAAGGATTGTGTTTGGAGCCTTCCAGGGCACATTGTGGGTAATTCAGCTGTTGGGCCTGGGGGCTCTGCCTTGCTGGACTCTGAGCTGCCTGGGAGTGTTGAGAAGCTCAGGGAAGGGAGGTGGCTGCTGCTTGATTGCAATGGGCTTCAATCTGTTTCCATTTTGTCCCTAATAAACTTAAATGAAGTGCTCAATACCCACAGGTAGTGTCTGTGGTGCTCCTCAGCTTGTGGGACATAACAACAGAAGTGCAGGGCAAGGGGAAGGACTCTGGCTATTTACAGGGAAGAAATTGCAGCCCTAATAACCATCCATTCAGAAAATCCAAAACTTCTATGCTGTCCAGCTGCTAACAGCTTCTTACTAAGCAGCTGCTCTTGCTGTCTGTTCCTGCCAGAGTTTAGCTGATTGCTGTCAGTTTAAAGCCAGGGCTCTCAGATGACATTTATTGCTTTAAATTGTGGGTAAGTCCCCTGCAGAGACAAAATTTACACTGACACAAAATCAAGATGGTTTCCAGTCAGCCTTGCCATTTGCAGCCTCTCCTTTGTGAGAAAGGGCTGTGATACCCAAAGAAATTAAAGAAAAAAAGTTAATTCCAGATTGGCCTCAGTCCTCCAGGCAGTGAGAGGGAAGAGCCACCTGTGATCTTTTTTGCTGGGCACCACTGAGGAGGGGAGTAGGGGGATTTAAAATTAATAGAGGTGAGCTGTTGGGCAAATAAATAAGTAAACTACCTCCACAGTGTATGGCAACTCTTGGAATTCAGTTTGCTGAATTTGCTTTGGATCAGATGGATTTTTTTGGATTTTCATGGCACTTGATAAGAGACGTGGTATCTTCCATGGGCTGGTCTAGTCACATGCAGAGTGCTGATTGCAGATTTGCAGGAGAGCTTGGAGGGCAGAAGGTCCCTGGGTTTGTGACACACAGCTCGGATGATTTGTGCTCTGCTGGTTTGATCTTGATTCTGGGTGAACATCTGGCAGGCGTGTTGTAGGCTGGGCATCAAAAGGACACCGTTTTCAAACCAGGAGAGGCATATTTTTGTTGGCAGGGAAAAAAACCTTATGAAACTTGTAAAAATACTTTCTTCCCTTTTGTTTCTTTAATTTGGGTCACTTACAGGCTGTGGATGAAATGAAACAGGTGTTCTTGTTTCATCATCCCACCCTGTCAGGGGGAAACCACTTAGCACATAATAGATGAAAACAGATGAGTTATGGATCAGCTGGCTTCATTTCAGTAGACTAACACAATTAATCTGAAGGAGCAGTAAGATCCTTGGCTTTAAGGAAAAACAAACAAAATGTTTTTGTTTGGATGCATTTCTTCTGGAGCTTCCATTGTAGTGAAAGATGATTTGTGCTATCAATGTTTTATTCCAGCCTTAAAAGCAGACTAAGGGGAGTTCTATGGAGAGTCTGAGTGCACTCAGGTTCCTCCCACACAGTGACCTCCAGTTTGAGTTCTGATGTGAGCCTTGAGTCCAGAGGCAGAGGACTGACTAAAGCAGCATCACTGGAGCTACTTCTGTTCCTTATTGAAACCTGCCTGCTACCCCAAAGACCTTTGTGCATATCTAAAGGAGATCTGTAGCTGAGAATATTATGAATATTTATTACAGTGAAATTACTTGCTTTTAGATCTTTAATCACATCTCTACTATAGTTCTGCTATTAAAAAAGTTGGATGGTAACATGGGTCTATGTAATGTGTGGAGTAAATTGGAGCGAAAAGCCAAACAACCTTAATTAAAAAAGGTTAATTCCTGGTTTGGTTTTGGTGGTGTTTTGGTTTTTGTTGTGTGTTGGTTTGTTTATTTATTTATTTTTTTAGGTGACATATTAAATTGAGGAGTGTGCAGCTATATGATTATCCTTCCTCAACAGTTATTTGTTCTTCCTTAGTATCTGACAGCATATTCTAAGAAGCTGAAATTTCTGACAGCTAAAGGGGGTGTGTGGGTCCTGTGTGTTTCCACTGAGACTGTCCTGGAGTTGAGTGCTTGGCTGGGGGGGACAAGGGCACTTCTGAATCAATAGAAGAATTTAATAGGTGATAGCTATTCTTATTTTATTTTTATGAATAGAGCATTTCAAAACTGCTGACTTGACACAGCAGCTACATTTGATGGAACTTCCAGGGAGTGTTTTGTTTCTGGACATCCTAAAACTCCTCTGAAATGCTGTTGACCACAGCAGTGAGTTTTGTATTGACATTAAAGATAGATTTATTGCTCTTAAAGTTGTTCTTTCTTCCAGCTTACGGAGTCTTTGAGAGCTGAGATCCAATAATTCCTTGTAAATGGCTACCTCAGCTTTTGATTGAACTTCTTAAATATGATATATTACTAGCAGTAAGTGCAGGCATATCCCTCCTGTTGTTTCAGAGAAGTGCTGTGGGGGTTATCTTGCTGACAGGAAATTGGAGAACTATAAAGGTATCAAAATGTAGTAAGATTATAGCTGGACTTAATGTTAACTGTTGGAAATTCCCCTCTCCTTAATAGGGGACCATTCCTTTGGGAGTGAAGAGGTAGGTCAGAAGCAATATTGCTATAAAACCTGTTTTAGGCTGCTATTAATGTAATAAAGATGTTGTCAAAGGCAGAAAGCTCCTTGCTTGTCACATTGACCTTCATGTTCAGCCTGGTTGTGGCAACAACTTGCAGCTCCTTGGCTGTTTGCTCAAATATCCTTTACTTGACTCCATGAGTGTGGTCTTGCATTTTGTGCGTGCTGCAGGCACCACTTTGTCCTGGATGTTCTGATCCAAGTGTGTGCTGATGATCTTGTCCAGATTTGGTGAGTTTTGGTGTTCTGAGTTTCAGCACAGGGCAGCCTGTTCCAGAGCAGAGTAAAGAAGTTCTTCCTCCTGTTCAGGTGGAATTTTCTGAAAGTTATCCTTGAAAAATATTTGTCAAGATACAGTTTATCTGTGAGGCTGTGTGAAACTTGGAGAATAATTTTGGAAGGCAAAAAAAGGGAGGAACCTACTTTGTTTTCATGTCAATGTTTTCAGCTGAGCACTTTGAGAGCACCACACCCGTGGTTACAGGACAGGCTGCCCTCCTTCCACAGAGACCTCACTATCCCCTGTCATTTACTCTGCACACAAAACTCACTTTCAAATGCTGACATGTAGGCCATTAACTCACACAGGTAAAACCCAGGATTTCCTTACCTCCCTTGCCACACTTTTTTTTTCTCTTTAGCAAAAATTTGGTGAATTTTTGTTGTTTGTTTTGGTTTTTTTTTCTCTCAGTCTCTAGCCATCAGTGTACCTTGCTCCAGCCCAATCCCTGTTTCTCTTGACTGTGCTGTCTCGACCAAAGCTTCTTTTACACATCTAAAGGTTTGAACCTTGTTCTGTTTTTGTCTTTTTAAAGCATAAAATTATTTGAAAAGATAAGAGGAAAGAAACATTGCTGCTGTGTGATTGTTATTTTGTTATAAAGCAGGAAAAATGTAGAAATGAAGCCCTGGATAATTGCAACGCAAGTTTAAAGGGAATGAGCCCTTTTATTTTTAAATTCATTTTGTTTTCACAAAAAAACTAGGTCTAGTCTGTGTAGACAATTATAGTAGATATGTTTCCAAAACAGAAATCTTTTGTGTGCCTCCAGCCTTTTCCATTTTTCATTAATATCACTGTATTTTCTTCTTAAAATGCAAGCAAGTCAAGGGAGGCATGGCTGGCAAGATAAAATGGTTATGGGATAATTTGTGTTTTCCAGACCAAACAAAATCAATCATTATTGTTTAGGGATGAGATGCATTAAATAGCTGAGAGATGTTTCTGAACTTTTACAAAATGTTTTTATCAGGACAGATAAGGGAGAAGGCTGTTAAACACCCTGAGGTGGCACTTGTAGTTTCAAAATTTACACACTAATTTGAACAATATTTATAGAAGGAGACATCTGTGCTGGGTTTGTGGTTAAAAAATAAAAAAATCAAACCTGACAATATTGAATTTCACTCTAGTTTTACTCCATAATCTTGTCAGACAAGAAGTCTTTACATTTGTATATATGAAATATGAATAATCTTTAATGGAAGTATATATGTACTAGAAAAGAAGTCCCCACCCTGTTTCCTTTCCGTGAAGTGGGGGCTGGATTGAGATGGAGATAACTAATTTCACTGATTTACCATTGCATGTGTGGGGAGGTTGGGAGAAAGAAGCAGAAACTGGGAAAGTTGGGAGTCTGTCATATGTGTCCTTAGGAACAAGGATTTAGTATGACAGCAAATACTGAGACAATTGATTCTACCCAAAGGAAAAAAGAAAACAGTAATTTTCATTTTGAAAAGGGAGGATGGAAGGCTGTGTGCTACTCATATTACTGAGGGCTGAGGTGTGAGGAGGCACAGGTGGGGATTTCCAAGCTGAGTGATGAGACTCGCCAACAAGTGCTTTTAGGATTAGTAATATTTTAAAAACAAAGTCCCTTTAATACTATTAATCTCAGTAGGGACTGGTTCCAAGCTTCACAGCTATGTGGAAACACTGTGTTTTTCCAGTCGAAAGCAAAACCAAAACAAAACAACATTTCCTGAGACTGGAGTTTTCTGCTTTGGTACTTGGAGTTGATGTCTCACCTTTGTTTTAATTCTAGTTTTTACTTTTTTCTTGCCCCAGTAACCTTGCTGGCTGTACAACCCTCTTCTTTCCAAGAGCAGCTCCTTGATCTTCTTTACCCAAGATCTTTTTGCAGATGAAAATCTATGCATACAAATGTGTACTAAGACAATTAAAGCAGACTTTTTTTCACCCTGAAGAACCATGACTCCAGATGATGATAATAAAAATTATTAAAAAAAGAAAGGAAACTCACACTTGAGCAGGTGTATAGATATCATCAGATATGAACTTCTTTCTAGCTACAAATGCTAATAATGAATTCACTCGAAAGCATATTTACCTGTGACCAGATTGACAGCTGGGCTTGCAAAAAGAAAAAAATCAGTCCTTTAGGAACAGAATGCATTTTAATTTATGTCTTATGCAAAGCCAACAGGATATTTGTCTACAAGTGTAAGTTCTTCTAGGTGGGGCAGAGCAGTACAAGAGGTTGTATTTCAAGAAGTGAAAAACCTCTTTCAGACCTTGTTTTATAAGATCAGGACCTAAGGGTGCAGAAAACCAAGATTCAGAGGGCACTGTCACTACCAGCTTCTTCCTCACCTACAGGGGACCTCAAAGAGCCTCCATGGCTCATCTGCTCTTCCTCCACCCTTGGCTACTGTTTCTCTTCTCAGATATTTTTGTTATGCCTTGGAAAATCTGGTACTACTTGTTATGGCAATAACTGTTAAAACCTATATTTTATTCTTTTGTTGCTCCTCCTGTAATATGTCTATTAAAAAAAAAAAAAACAAACCCCAAATGTAGTAATAAAGGATTATATTCCTCTCTTTTGGTCATCTTCTCTTCTTCATTGCTGCTTTCTGTCCTGTGACAATTTTGCAGGCTGTCCATCCTATCTCCTCTTACAGCTAAAACACAGGACCTGGAGAGCAGCAGGGCCACCAAAATTTGCATTTTTCTTGGAGACTGGGAGGATGACTCCAGTGTTTGCTTTGGTGGTTTAGCCTGTGTGAATTCTTGAAAGATAAATTGATACCTTTGCCTGTTGCCACCCTAGGGATGTACAAGATTTGAGGGCAAGTTGTAGAAGACCAACCAGAAAGATTAAGTGACTAGAGGGATCTGATTTATCAGGTAAAATTAAGGTATATTTAGACTGGATATGCAAATAGAGCAGGGGACGTGATAACTATCTTAAAATACTTGCTCAGTAAAGACTAATGATGGTGAAAAATTACTGTGGAGAGGAACAGAAGGGTATAACAGAGAATAATGGGCTGAAATTAAGAAAAATAAAATGTGGGCTCAATTCCATGATAAAGCTTCCTGACACTAAATTGAGAATGCAGGAGAGAAAGAAGTGGTGAAAGACCCATCACTTAAGACAGTTTAAATTTAGACATGAAAAAGCAGTAGAAAGAGTACTCAAGAGGGCAATCCTTCACTGGCAGGGGGATAGAGTGGAGGTTCTCTTCCATCCCTAATTTCTGCTACTCAGTAGTGCTGTGATTAGGTGATAATTTTTTTTCCTTGTACAGACCCAAGATGCTACTTAATATTTTAAGGCAGCTTTTAAAATAATCTGTAGTAGCACTGAGAGTTAGCTTTATCAAATAAATTGAAATACAGCATTATGAACCCTAGGTCCATCCCTGGGAACTCTGAAGGATTTGAAATATAAAATAATAAGAAAAATTTTTATGACAAACTACTTCACGTGGCTTCCTCCCAGGCATTCTGAAGTCTTGTGTCAGCTCTAAAGAAATGGGATAAGCTCTGTTGACATCTCTCCCTTTGTGAGCTCTGGGAAAGTTAACTGACTGCCCTTCGTTCCTTCACTGGAGGAGCAAAATGTCAAAAATATGTTAAATGGAAACTTGAGCCCATACAGTTGCTCTCTCTGGTGCAGCGTTCAAAAGAAGCAAAGAAGAAAGTTGAACAGATTTTAAAAATGGTCCTTTCTGACCTTTACAAAAGTACTGAATTTAATCCCTTTAGCCCAAAAGATCCTGCTGGTGAAAAGGATTAGTAAGAGCCAGGAATAAAAATTTCTGTGTGTCAGAATTGGTCAAGTTTTTGTGACCCGGCGCTTGTAGCTCATTTGTTCAGTCTCTTTTCTTCAGAGGGTTTCATTTTGTGATATGTTTTAGACTGATATCTGAAAATTGCAGGTCACTGTTTTGTGTAAGAAGCAAAACCTTCTAAAGGGCTGGAGACGACCAAAAAAAAAAAAAAAAAAAAAAAAAAAAAAAAAAAAAGCCAACAAACCCAAACCATAAAACCACAACAAACTTCCCTCCACAGTCTGTCCCTGTATCTCCACAGTCTGCCTGAAACTGAGCTGTGTGATTATCTAGGCATGTATTAACAACCCTGTTGTTCTGTTTTTTCTTATCTGGTTAAAGGTAAAAATGAGGTTCAGGGACTGCTTGTCACTAGGAACCCAATGAAAACTGAAATGTTTTTACAAAGGAGCAGATGTCAGGTGAAAACAAAGTGTTTCCATAGCTGGTGGAATAGCGTTTCTACAGCTATCAACAACCACACAGAAATTTTGAAACCCATCCAGTTCCCGGTGCTCTGCTCAAATTCGTGTATCTCACTTCCAGGGGGGTTAATTAGTGGGTCAGAGGGCTAATGTTTACTATATTGCTTTTGGTTCCAAAACTTGATTATTGGAACAGCCTGAGACATCTCAGTTTTTTGTAACATATCCTGAAAGAATGTGTGCTGTGAATGTAGTGGTGGTTGAGATGAGTCGATAGTCGCTGTCCTTTTTGTCTAGAGAAACATATTTTTATCCAGCCAGGGGCTGCAGCCTGCAATTACATTTAACAAATTGCACAGATTTACACTAAGTGCCACTCTGAGGAGAGGGACTAATGGTTGATGCAATTGCAAGGATGCAAACTCATTTTGAGGGGTTGGAGAAGGCTGGAAATTCCAGTGATGTTGTGTTCACTCGGCCCATTAGTGCGACAAATGGAATCGCCTTGGCACCTCTGAAGTTAATGAGGGTTTTGCCATTAATTTCCTTTTAGATGAATGCAACCCATAAGGAATAACACATGTTCTTCTGGAGTTATTTATTTGTATATTTATGTTGGGAAGAAAACATGGAGCATAGTGAGGTAATAAGAGTTGAGGGGAGGTGTGAGGGTAGATGAAAAAACAGGAGGGGAATAACAAGTTAGGTTTGTTTGCATGTCTGTGGCAGCTGTGAGATAGCCCTGTGATTTAATAACCCTGCAGTGAGCCACGTGTCCCTCCCCTATTGCACACTGATGGAACAATGCCACGGGAGCTTGAGTTATTTGCCGTGTCATATATTGTAGGAATGAGCTGCTCGGGAGAAAACAGCTGAAAAGTGTCTCGATAACAAATGGTGAGGTGAGAAAACAGGGAGGAAAACCAGCAGAAAGGAATGGCTGCTGTCCTGCTGCCTCTGGTGAGCTGATGTATGTTATTGTGAGTAACTGCACTGTGGAACCCAGAGCCTCCAGTAATGACAACGTGCAGGGCAATTGTTACCTGTAATGGTTTACTATAAACCACAACACCATCCTGGACTTGCAGGGAACCAACAGTGGGATAATGTCACGTTCTCAGGTTGTTTTAAATAGCTTTGGAATTGTTTTGTTGAAGCTGCAAAGTGGCACAGATTTCCATAAGGGCTTTGCCTAATTTAAATGCATTTCAGGTTGTTTAAAATGCCCACAGTCCCCTTTATGATCTCTAATTTGTTTCCTACTGGGTCATCACTAACTTTAGCCTGATCAAATCTATTTCACAGTGACATCTGCAGCTGCACAGCCACCTGCCCCTCTGCATGTTTTCATTTGTTTGTTCAAGGTGATGTCTGAAACTAAAAGAATTGTAAGTGTGGACATAGACATTTCACGTAGCCATTGATGAGAAACTGCAGGTTTCTAGAATCAGAATTTTTCTTCTATTAGTTTCAGTTCCATTTATAGGATGAGATCATGTCGGTTTCTCCTTTACACTTGTCTCTAGTGGATTGGATTGACACATGAGTTAGGTAAAAGATAACCCCAGCTAAACACAAAACTTGATGTTCTAGCAATATTTATAGTGCTAGCAATATTTAGAGTGAGAAGGAGGTAACAGAAGTACTGCAACTGGGTAAATTTGCAGGCAGGAATTCCTGAGTCCACTCTGAAGCTTGGCCACTTGGGTGCATTCGAGATGTAAAGTGGTTTAGGATGAAAACCTATTGAGATATTCTGAAGAGAAAAAGGAATTCAGCTGCAGGATATTTTATTGCGTTTAAAAAATGAACTTTTGAGTGCCCATAAGTGGCCACTTTTGAGGGGTGAAGTGGATGTCCATTGATGCTGCAATAGGCAGCAGCTCTGTGCCTTCCAGGCAGCTTTGGGATGCACGTGGAGGTTCCCAGGACCTCACACTGAGTATTTCTAACACATCCAGGATGGAAGTTGAGTGATATATGTGCTTTATAATAGCTAACTTTAAATAGGAGGGGTGTACTGTAGAAAAGGTTGATGTGTTGTTGTCCTGAACTGGAGGGAATGAATATTGGAAGGAGAGGCAGAAACTGGTGCCTGCAGGGGGTGGGTGTGTTAAAAGAAAGCAGTAGTTATGCCCATGAGATTTGCCTACTTCTGGATTTATGCTTTAAAACTTCTGCACTAATAGGTTCAAATAATGTTCACTTATTTTTTCTCGAATGCCTTTATTTTTTAGTTTTATTTTTAACTTAGTGAAATTTCTTCAGTCCTAGGTTTCTAGCAATAGGACAGCCAAACTCAGACACTAGTTCAGTGTCAGTATACCTGAAATATAACAAAAATTTCTGTCTTTAGGCTATTTTTATTCATCTTTAATAGAACTTCACAACTTTACTTTTCCTCTGTTACTGAACATCAAATAGACATTTTAATTGGCTTGTCTGCAATGACATATGATTAAATTGTTCCTTTACTACACTTCTGTGTGTTGAGAAACCTCTGTCATTAGCATCATTTCAAGGAATACTTAATCAAGAAAGCAATTTCCTGGATCATGATTCTATTATGGATTTGATGAGTTTGATGTAATCCACTTGATGTGCATTGAGATATGTGTGAGACTTCACCAGTGTCCTGGATCTGCTCTTAGGAAAGCTTGTCAACTTACAGTGCACATCCTCAGTTTTATCAAGTTGAATTTACTTGTCTTTTATTTCTTCTGCAAGCTTAATTCACATCTCCAGTTTTTAAAGCAAGATTCCTCCACAGATTTTAAGTCAGGGAGTAACTTGCATTTCTTGTTTTCTCTTGAATCAATCTATATTTGATTCCTTGATAAAACTTTAATTTTTTGCATTTTGGATTTAATTTATTGCTGTCAGCTTATCCCTACTGTCCTGTGTCTTGGTGAGGTTCACTTCAAAATATCTATTCTTTTAAGTTTATTTCATTTGTAATGGCTGAGGAGCATCTCACAAATGAAATGTGATGATTGATGCGCATGATGTTTGATGTTAGAAAAGAATGAAGATTGATTCTGAAATAGGGTGGATTTTACATGCCCATGAAAGTCTGGTTACTAAAACGTTATACAGGTTAGGTGCAGCATTTCCCAGAATAATTGTCATGATTCTTCTTTTTGTAATGTATGTTTCAGCTAGAAGGCTGTGTCTGCAGCTGATACCAGCTTGGCTCAGACAAGAGATGTGGATGAAGTGTGTTATTAAAACAGAACAAAACAAAGCCAGAAAAAGCCCAAAACCAGGAACCTCATGGCAAATAGAGTTAAGGTGAAAATAGTGCAGCAAAAGAGAGAGTGAGGGCCCACTGCACTGCAATCTCATAAAAGA
Source organism: Prinia subflava (assembly GCF_021018805.1). NCBI lineage: Eukaryota > Metazoa > Chordata > Aves > Passeriformes > Cisticolidae > Prinia > Prinia subflava. The sequence goes on from NC_086252.1 coordinate 30,996,885, forward strand.
CTTAGAGAACAAGAAACATTGACCCTAGATAGCAAGTTAGAAAAGACAGATGGCTCAGGCTCTTAAGAGAATAGATCTACCTGACATAAAAAATGGAAATCAGGTTTGCCAGGTTTAATAGGGTGATCAGACTGAGAACTGATTAAAAGATTGTCAAAGAAGTGTTGATGAATGGTAGAGAACACAATTTTTCAAGCATTGGTGCTGATAAATGAGGAAAACGAGCAGAATAGATAGGAGAGCTATAGAAAACTCTGACTGGATTATTTAATTGAATTGTTTCACCATCCTTGTTTTCATGCCAGCACTTCAGTACAGTATTTTTAAAACCTTAGAGCTGAGATAATCCAAAAATGTTAGGGCAACAGCAGCACAGTGAACATCTAGGCAGCTAGGACTCGTGCAAAACTCAATGCAGCAAAGGAGGTGGAGAACACTGACAAATGCATTATTTTGCTTTTTTTTTTTTTTTTTTTTTTTAGAAATTAAAACTTCTTCACTTTGCTCTGCCTTTACAAAGCTAAAAAAAAAATCACTGAACAAATCTTAGCTCTCCAAAAAGGTCAGGTGAGGATGCAGTCACTCTCAGATGTTGGGTGGAGCATAAACCACCTATGGCATCCAGGAGCACCAGGCAGAACTTAATGTGTGACATTCAGGTTGTTCCTTGTACACAGATGTTTGCCTACAAGTGTGCAAACCTTGGGGTTTTTTAATTTTTATTATAAATTTTATTTGAAGTGCTGGTTGAGGTGGTGGTATCTCGCAGTGTGTGGTTATCTCTGCCCTTGAAGCTGCAGCCTTGCTTTGACTTGTTTCAGTTTTGTCCATAGAATTCCTGTAATTAAAGTGTCCATGAGGCTCTAAAAAGATAACAGAAGTTTATATCTGCTTAGGGCTGAACAATAAATTAACTGTGTGGCTGCCTGACCCACTTCTCAGGGCAGCAATGGAGTCTGAACTTCATTCTTTAAGACTGCTTGAAAATGTCTCTTCTCTATGTAATGTATAACTAGATTTGGCTTTTTCTCCTCTCTTTTAAGCTAGCTAGCTGTCCAAAAGTGATTTGAAATAAATCTCTATATAATAACAGTAAATAAACCATAAGTGTGTGGAAATCCTGCTAACAGAGTTATTAGGTTAAGCTAGAGGCTTGAGTTGTATAACAAAGAGACAAAAAAGGCTAGGATGCTGATAAAATTGGAGAAGCTAATGTTCTTTTAAAAAAAGAGTTTCCATGAAGCTTTTTAAAAAGTATGTCCATGACTTCCTATTTTTTTTTTAAATTTTATTAATGAGAAAAGTTAATCTGCTTTGCTTTCCCTATTGATGATCTTACAGCAGCAGCTTGAAAGCTGTCAAAAAGTGGTTTTACATTCCTTTTTCAAAGAAGATTTCATGTCAGTATAAAATACTTGCCTACTGCTGAGCAGGTAGTGGTTGCTAGAAAAAATTTCAAAAGAAAAGACCATGTGGGAACAAATGGAAGCTTGCCCTTGAGTATATTTTGAGTGTATTCCCTTTCCTCACTCAGGAACAATTGATGACAGAGATGGCAACAGAAGAATGAGGACTTGTGTTATATGATTCAACTGAACATTATCCACATAGATCTAAAACCTTCAGAACTGTAGCTTTTATTTGGATGAAAAAAATCTTTAGAAAAGCAATAATATTTTGAGGTTTTTAAAAAGCCTCTTTCATTAGGAAAGTTGGGAAAAATGAATTGGGGAAAACAGGGGTTTTTCCTATGTTGAAAGGCATTTTCTTTACTTAAAATGACAGAAAATTTTGTAAAGCAGAAAACTGAAATACCTGAGTTTACTGATCTTGCTTAGTAGTAGATATAAGTAGAACATTAGAGGAGAAAAGTAAAAAAGTATTTAAGGACACTTGAATTTTTTTGAGAAGTATCCAGAGGCCTGAACGGATACAAATACTGGTTTAATGAATTTTAAGCAGAAAATTATTGAAAGTGAAAATTAAAGGAGAGAGGGGGGTAATTTTATTGCAATTCCAAGAAATTAAAAAATGCATTTTAATGTTTAAGAATACAGAGGGCCCTTTTCTTAAGTGAAAGAATGTAGATTTAAAGCAATTCGAAGGGAAGAAAAAAACGTTGTAAACTATTTTTGAGTTGCATTAATGTGGAGCAGAGATAAATTGCAGGGGCCATTCCTTGTCTCTCTCTCAAGTGCACGTTCATCCCAGAGTGCCCTTCCCTCTGCCCCTGCCACGTTATAAGGTCCCCACTCTGCTGCATTCCCTGTCTATAAATATGGATTTGCTGCTTAAAGTGAGAGATGGCCCTTTCCCATCAATAGGTGCAATAATATGAGCACACATAAGAATTAATGGATGTCCGTCATAAATCTGTGGGACTTATGTGGATATAATTTACTCCTGAAAGGTTTGACTCTATGTGCCATGGAATAATAATTGCAGAGGTCATAAATAATGAAATGCATTGGGAAATTGTACCAAGGCTTAACTGTTACATCACTGATGCAAAACACGAGCAAATACTAATTTTCAGGATGTTGAAGCTGAAGAGTGAAGTCTGTGCACTTTTTTGGTACAGAGATCTAGGTGCTTTGTGACTTAGACTAAAAAAAAAAATATATATATATATATTTCTAATTAACTTCTGTAATTGGATTAAGTAAGATGCTTTTGTGAAGAGGAGTAAGGAGGTTGGCACAGCTGGGTGCTGGGTAGCAGGTTCATGCTCTGGGAGCTCAAGTATTTGGATAATGAAAGCCTCTTGGGTCTTATAAGGAAAAAAAAAAAAAAAACAACACAAACAAATATAAAAATTGGGCCCCCAAATATATCTTTATAGTGAGCTCCTCAAATACCACCTCTGATACAGTCCTTGCAAAGAAGATTAAAACCTTTGCATTTACTTTCTTAACAGAAGACCAATTTTCCTCTGTCTCTGGGGGACATTCAAGTGTTATTGAACTGGGCTTTGTTACAGAGCTAAAAGCTGACCTGAAAGTGTAGTCACCAGGAGGAAAATGGAACAGCAATGCCAGATATAATGTGGTATTGACAAAAAGCCTGGACTTGGCTCACACACCTCTCTGGGTTTGTTTTAGTGAAGTTATTCTCACTCTGTGTACCCTTCACAACCTGCCTTGTTTTTTTTTTTAACTGCATACACCAGAATTGAATTTATCAAGAATCACTTTAGGTTATAGCGCAAAAGATCTTAATGTCTTCCTTTCCCCTATGCCTTTCTGCATCAGTCTATGAATAAGGTCTGTTATGCCAGTTGTTATTGAGTTTGCTTTTTCTTATAAAAATTATTTTTTGAATGCACATTTCACTCAAGTCTTTTCTATTTGGATTACTTTTCCTTGTCTTTGCTGAGCTTTTTCTTCACCTGTTGCATTCCATTCTCTTGATGTCTTCTCATTTGTAGCCTATCACTTCATTTGATTTCCTTTCAGCCTCCTGTTCATGTTGAGTAATGTGTTTTTTATCTGCCTCTATAAGAAGAGGGTGCACGAGACTTGGTTTATGTGAAAATGAAATCCTCAGATCAACTACCTCCATCTATCTCTGATTTCTTCTTCATTACCAAAGTGCAGTGGCAAGTAATACCTCAAATATGATAGTTGGCCTCTGGAGACCAAGAGCTTGGTGCAAGCCATGTTTTTTATATTAGAACCAGTCCCCTTAATCCCTTACTTATATCAACCTTTTAAAGGAAATTAATTTCACATGATTATGCTAATATTTTCTTAATGAATTAGAAAAGAAACCTGTGCAGAACATTAATGAATCATTTTAACCATCCCTGCTGTGAGATTTCAAGATCATTCTTTCTGTAAAAGTGTATGAATATTAATATGCACCCTGGTAATTGGTACAAAGTTAATTACTGTAATTCTGCTGTAGTAGAAAAAATAAATCTATGTAATATGCAGTAATAGCTAATTATTAAGATGGAAATCTTGAAATAAAACACTGACCCATATATATGAAGTGAGGTTAAAAAACAAGTTTGATGTTATAATCAAACATTTTAAAGAAAATATAATTTGGCTATTAATTCAGTTCACTTCATGCAAAGAGATAGTCTATGCAATTTAGCCACTGTCTTTATTTCAGTGGAATTTTCCTCAGATTTGAAATCAAGAGGATTGAGATCTTTGTTCTGCTGTCTAAGGGAATAATGTGTACACCTGACAGCATCTGACTGTGGAAATGAGAACTAGCAAATAAATCTGTACTATAAAATTTTAATACAGGTTTGTTTGTTATTGTTTGGGTCTATATAGGAGACCTTAAATTGCCAGTGTTTCTGAAAAAATGAGTAGTCAATACCTCCTAATGACACTGAAGCAGTTTCTGACTTAGCACTCATATAAATTTGTATTTAATCGATTGCTGACTTTTCTGTGCTGTGTAGAACAAGGATGATTTCTCATCTCCAGCCCAGGTAGTCATTTCTGTCTTCTATGCTATAGAAGATATGCTATGCTAGAAGATAAGATATGCTAGCTTCTATGCTATTCACCCTCCTTTCCTGGTGTGGGCAGTGGGGAAAGTGTTACCCTGATGTCCAAATTCTGTCAGCAGCTTGAGGGCAGAGCTGTGAAACCACAGTCACCTGCTCTGTTTCTGTTTCTGCTTTTGGTTCCGTGAGTTTCAGATGTGCCTTCACTGCCCCTCTGAAAAATTGTATTTTTAAGTATATTTTAAAGAGTGTTTTTATCTTACATGAAAAGAAATGTGAATTGCTTTTACAACTGACATTATAAACCTTAGTTTTGTTGTACAGAGTGCTACTCTTAGGTGTATTATTACTCGAAGATTATTATTATAATCTTCATGTATCTCACAGAAAGCTTGATCCTTACAATGATATAACTCTACCCTCATTCCATTTTATTCCCAACCAATAAGGTAACCCCCTTCTGGTGAACCAGGACTAATGTACACACAGTCAGAAATTATCTACAAAATTGTTATCCAGGCTTGTAAGAGCCTTTTTTTCCTAATGTTTATTATGTTGCTGTCTAATACTGGTGCAGATCTTCAGTGGGAGTTTTTGTCTTGAGAAGGCATTAGATAGTAATTATTAACCAGTCCAAATTGATGAAGATGCTTCCTTTTCATCTAAAGATTGTGTATTATCCACTCCCACTAGGGTAATACTTAGCTTTCTTTTACTGAAGGTTTTTTCCTTGTGCCAAGTCTACAATTTTCACATTACTGTATAGTCTGTAATTGAAAAGGAATAATCCTTTATTAACTTTCTATTATAGAAAATCAACACATAAGAAAATCAACACAAAAAAAATACGAATACCAATAGGGAAATAAAAGCTTTCTAAAAGCTCTATTCAGCATACTGAGAATAAATTGGAATAATATCCCTTAGCAACTTAATATTGAATTGTCAGGTAGTAATAAAATGGTGGCTTAAGTGATTTAAAAATGTCCTTTAGTAAAGATTTTTTTTGTTCTATAGTTACCACAGAAATAAAGTGGACAAATGTTATTTTCCTTCATATGAGGAAAATATCTGGCTGAGTGCTAGAAATATAAATTAATGTAAATGTCTTTTTTGTCCCAGTGTTTGTATGCTATCTGCTAATACTGCACTTTTTGTACAGTGTGTGTTTTCTTTTTGATCATCATTTACTTGCAAGTGTTTTAGTTCTGATTAATATAAATTCAGCAGAACCCGTGATGTACTTAGGTAAGGGCTACCCTGGCAGTGAGTTACCCTGGCTTATGGGAGTCATGTCAAGACTTTACCACTCTAAGAAGTTAACAAAGAGCAATGTGGTGATGGCTTTGATTCTCTAGCCTGAACAGCCAATTATTAATTCTGTGTGTGTTCTCTTGAAAGGGCAGGCATTGATCTGAATCCAGAGGAGAAATCCAAATTCACACCTCTGTTTTCAGAGAACTCTACTATAACTTGCCCCCAGTGCATTTGCTTGGGAAGGAAGGAGCAGGTCTGAGATCCTCCTTGAAACAGAATCGCTGATGTTCACCAGTGCCCAAAGCAATCTTGTACATTCTGAGTGTATTTCCACACCGTGCTTGGATGGGGAACACCCTGGGGTCACTGATGCAGCCTGGGTGTCCCCTGCATGTTCCTCCTGGGGACCCTGGGCTCTGCAGGGAGCTGCTGCCATCAGTCTGCACTGCAGAGCAGGAGGGCTGACTGTCCTCTAACTCCTCATCCCTCTTGATGCTGTCTGGGAGAATGCAATGCCTTCAGCATTTAATACTCTCTGGGATTTTGGAAAAACATCACCTATAAAAGCTGAATTTCCCCCCTTCTCCATCCTCTGTTTTGAATAACTTCAAGTAACAGGAAGGGTGAATATGTGGACCACAACATCAAAATGAAAGATGAGAGGAAGGCTCTTTCTGGACTTTAATCAAATATTTTTGGCTTCTATTAAAAAAAAAGCTTTTGGTTTTTTTAAGTCTTTAGCTGAAATTACTCTTCATTGAAGTTTCCGCTTGGCTTTTCATGGTGCGTATATGGAAAAACTCAAAAGCTTCAAAATATGAATTCCTTGTGTGTGTTTTCTGTGGTGCCTCTGCTCATCTTGAACAATTTCAGCTGTTTTCCAGGCAAGCTGTGCACCTTCTCCAATTCTGTGACTTCCTGTTAGGACAGAATCCCACGGTTCAGTTTTTCACACCATGAACTTTGTTTTGCCTTCCATGGGACTTCTGGCACTTCAAAATGAGTGTGTCTCATGGCAGACACTTTTTTTTCTGGAAGGAACAAAAGCAATGTTTTTCACGTGTGTCTGTATCAACAGACTTAGAGATGAATGAGTTTTGAATTCTGAAGGCCAGCCTGTGATCAGCCCAGCTTTGGCACACAATGCCAAGCACTGCTATTGTACCAGCTCTCACAGCCTTGTCCCTGGTAGGACATGGCCTCTTCCAAAGCAATCTGCTCGTGGTTAAGTATTTTAAGAGGTGGAGGACCTACTGTAAATCTCCTCGAAATATTTCTCCATAACTGCTGCAGTGGTTTAAAATCCATGCAGTATCTTCACTCTGAATTTCAGCTTCTAATCATTTTCTTTCATGTTATGCTGTCTTCTAAGACACGAAAAATGCTGGAAATGTTTCTTTTTCTCAACTTATTGGGTCTAACTTTTTCATTCTTTACATGCCCTCTTTGGGAAGCTCTCCCTATGCTCCACTTGTGAGTGAAACACTCGATTTCTCTCTAGCCTAGCTTCATATGAAATTGTTGTCACTTTCCCGTAGTGATAGAACTTTGTCTCAAATTCCAGATTGCAAAAATCTAGGCATTTTTTAATGTTAATATCTCCTTTTAGGAACTATTGGTCTAATAATTGAAATATCAATATTTGAGTGCAATTGAGATACCCTACAGTTGCATGAAACTTAATGGCAGTGATTTCATGGTGAATCCCTGGGTCTGTGAAGGAACACAGAGAAAATCAGATTGGAGGAGGACAAAGGCAGCTTGAAGCCCCAGCAGCCTGTGCCTCTTTCTGACAGTGAGGAGTGCAAGTTGTGTTCTGTTGGAGGAGGAAAATAATGTCACCTTTTGCCACAAAGTCTAGCAGCTGTATCTTATTTTCAGATGTGTTTCACATTTCTTCCTTTTGGCTGGAACTACTGTTTGGCCTCTTAATGTTTTAGCTGTTACCATAACTTGGGCTTATGAAGACATTTTAGGTAAAGTGTAAGTTTTATAAGTAGCAAGTTGCTTAATTATGAAAATCACTTGTTTTAAGGTATGTGACAAAAAATAGATCTTTCCGATTTTAGCAAACAATAATATGTTAGCTGAGAAAAAAGAAATTAACTTGTCTGAGGGAACTGTGAAATCTGGATTAAAAGTATTTCAAAGGATTCTGAGAGAAAGAAATGGAGTATCTGTTTAACAGAGTCATTAACCATCCAGGAGGAAGGAAAACAGCTTAATGACATGAATTACATATTAATCACATACTTGTTTGTTGAAAACAAAGGTGAGAGGTAGCACAGGATAGAAATAGAAATACGCATTTGAACTTTAAGATGATTTTGCCTAGGTTACATTCCTGTAATCCTGGAAGATACTTCCTAGGGCAGTGTGGAAACACTGCAAGATAAAGATGAGCAAAAATACACTATTAATCTCAAAAACTAAAACATATTCTGAAATGGGAAGAGAATTCTGAACTGTGGATTTTAATTTTGATGTTGAAGTACATGATTCAGAGTTTATTTTCATGGCTGGATGCATTGTTTTCAAGTTAGATGATGCTGAGTGTACCATACTGAAGAAACCCAATACAAAAGTAGAGTTGGTACAGCATAACTTTTAACACTAACAGCAGAGCAGGGAGTGTGCAAATACTTCAGTGAAATATTTGCTGGCAGCTCGTAAGTCCAATTAATTACTTTATGAAAAATTGTCAATATTTTTGAGTTATCCATTGGACTTTCTGCAATTTGTTCACAGGCAATTTGCAAACAGAAAAGGAGCTGAAATCCCATTGGGGCAATTTTCGTTATAAATGATTCATTCAGTCCTGGTGTAGACAAATAGCACAGGATACACAGAAGTGCTTTGGAATTCATGCAAGAAGCAATGCAAAGATCCAGCAAAGAGAAACTGGTGCCAGGTTTCATTCAGGATGTGGTAAGCAGCAGCTGAAATGAGGCCACACAGAGCCCCCACCTGACCTACACCAGCATCAGGGTCTTACCTGGGGCAAGGTTTTATTGATACAACAAGAGAAAATGCTTGGGGTGCCTTTTAAATTCAGAATACACTTTCCATATTTCTTTAAAGAACAGACCATGAACTGTACGAAACAGATTTTGGCAAAAAACATCATCTCTGGCTGTGTCTTCTGTGCAGAACATCAAAAGTAGAGCACAAGGCCATGTGAAAATTTGGTGTGTGTAAAGTGTGGTTTGCCTTGACATCAGAGAGGTGTGTTTTTGATGTCAGGATAATTCTCCTTTTGATCTTAACCTGTGGCTGTATCCAGCATATCACAGCCACACCTTGGTAGTTTGTCTGTGAAACACACAATGTTACAATTTGTCACCCTGCTGGCTTGGACATACCTGCTCTGGGGCTCTGACAGACTTATAAACCCAACAATATAACCCAAAACCAAAACCCTAAAGGTGAGTGTGAATCTTAGAGGAAATCAAATATGTCTCAAACTCTCAAAAGAGAGGCAGGCAAACAGAGCCAGGGACTGGTAACACAATCCATGGCAGAGCTAAGTAATCAACTGAGGCAAATATTGTTGCAGCCTGTCAGCTCATACAGAGATAGTTATGATTACTGTCTTGGATATTCCTGAGCACAGAGAATAAATCAGACATAGGAATCTTTCCTGTTATGGAGAGATGCTTTTCTTATGCTGAATTGACACTGGGGTTGCATAAGCACAATAATATTCCTGTTTCCCATTTCTTCCAGATACACAGGAGTTCTGTTTTGTGTGGAAATAGATGTTTCTCAATAGAATTGACTGTAAAAGACAAATAACATCTTCAGCTTAGATGAAAAGGGTAGCAAATGTCTTCTATAGCTTGTAAAGTCCTGAGGCTTGAAATATAATACAGTTGTAGTTTTCTGTTGGTGGGCAGGACAAAGTGCAACTCTCCATGCAAAAAGACCTTCTAGAGGCAAGAGCTTTTTTCCAGGATTTATTTTAAAAAGGGAAAAATAAATCTGAAGAGGTCAAATGGGAAGTGACTTACATGTAGCTGGGTTGGAGTCTTTGAAAATATGTTCTATTTGAAAAGACATGATCAGGAAAATGACATTATTTTTCCTACCAGAGTTGGTCATCCCATCCATCCAGGCAGGCTGGGTGATGGAGTTTGTGTTTGCAAGGAGTGCTTGGGAAGGTCTTGGCCTGCAGTTCCCATTTCCCATAAGAAAGCAGAGCCCCCAAAAGGGGATGACAAACACTAAATGAGAAATATCCATAAGAAGCAGTTTTCTCTGCCACAAGCATACCTACCAGATATGTTTAGCATAAGTTCTTCCTACTGGAGGCTCTAGAAATTTTACGGTAAAATTTAGCAAAAGGAAGATAAACCTGATACTGTGGATATTTGAAAATACCAGTAAATAGGCAGTGAGAGGTTCTATATATGCTTACTTGAAGGTAAAGACATTAAATAATTCTAGTTTGTATTAGGTTTGGAAATGTTTGTAGCACTACTGAATCATTATTAAAAATATTCTTGATCATTATTAAAAATCTTCTTGATATTCTTGGCTGCATTTTTTCCTCTTCCCTCTATCTTGTTATCAAAATGCAGCAAGCAGTATTGGTCAACAGTCAGACAATCGTATGTTGAGTTTTTCTTGCTTTGTATTCCAAATCTTTATTCTTTCTCTGTATGTGGTATAGTGACCAGTCCTAACAGACTGTCCTTTTTTTCCTTTTAAGAATGGATACCCTTAATGGAGCATGAGAAGGGCCAAGAAAATCCTGAACTAGCAGAAGCTGATGCAGTTACTTTTAAAGCCAATGGAGTTCTGCCAGCTGACACCATCTGATGATCTGACTTTGTTTCTTTTAACCTCTGGGGTTTAGGGTTTTTTACAGTTTAAATAAATCTTTCATGTTAAGCTAGCTCAGCATTTTCATTTTGCCTCAATAAGAAATCATCTTTTAAAGGATCTTTTAGATCTTTTATGCAGCTTTCACATTTATGTCCCTCAGAGGCTGTGAGGCTTTGATGGTGCCAAGTCAGTGACAGCATCCTGTGTGTCCAGGATGGCAAGTACCAGAGATGTGCTACCTACCCTTCCACTGTTAAAAGCACAGTCACTTCTACAAAACTGCAGCAGGATGTTTCTCTGCCAGTTCTTATGTGGTCTCACAAGACCTTTCACACCCCTTTGGGGTAGGGTATGGGCAGATTGGTTGTTTGTTTCTAAATTAATTTGCACTGAGCTGTGTTCTCCTTCTTTTGAAGCATTTAGTGAGGCACTTGCAATCTCCTTGGCACTTGGCATTTAGTTCAGTAGTTCATGCAGGTTTGGGATGAGCTCTCCAGCACTGGGGTTTATGCCTTCTTACCTCTGCTTGTGCCAGCTTTCATTTTTCCTCATTAACTTCAGTCAAACTTAGTTTCATATTTATAGGATAATGAAGATCTTAGCCCTAACTGCTGTAAAACTAACACAAATCCTTTTGATCCAGGTGGAGCCATAGTGCAGCATTCCCCATGCTTAAATTCAAGGGTTTCCTAGATAAGATAGTTTGTCTTTCCAGGTTCTGTTAGTCAGAAAAAAGAAAACGTCTTTTTGGAATGCATTTCAGAGTAAAAGCTTGGAAAGCTCTTATCTGTCTCCTGTGTAGAAGCCTGTTTTTGTCCATTGGATGGAAGCAAGGAATGGGAACCTTGTGCAGGTTGTGTGGGCCACTCTGCCTGTCTCAGAGAAAGTGGGTTTGTAGGGAAGATGTTTTCTATCATTTATTTTTTCCTCTTAAATGCTGGATGAAGAACCATCCCTTGCACTGATGATGAGGGTGTACTTCAGGCCATGGACTCTCATGTCCCAGTCACACTGTCCATTTCCTGATTGCCAGCCTGATTGTTCTCCTCCTGTGGCTCGAGCTGTTGTTTCCATGTAATCTGTAATGAAGATGTAGAGCACACTCCTACAGTGCTTTATCTTACAATGGCATCAGTGCTCTTTATCATCCATGATGAGTCCTTTTCCAAAACTCTGAGCAAGCAGCTCTTCCCCATCAACTGTTTGTAGATGTATATTTCTCTAAGTCATGTGTTTGAAGTTTTTGGTGAACTGTGTAGTTTATTTCTGATCACTTCTCTAATATGTCAATTTTCTGTTTTTTCTCCTTTTCTGCCTTTCATGCTTACAATCCACATGAGTTCATGCCAATTCTTTGGCACTTTGGATGATGTCGTCTGTTAGGGGTTTTTATTATTATTACTTTCAAGACTTTTTGAGTGATTCTTGTACTTACCACTGTTCTTCTGAATTGCTAATGCACGAATTCCTGCTCTTGAGACATTACCTGTCAAGAAAATTGTCCTAATTAACCTGGTGGTTCCCAATTTACTAAGCAATCTTAAATGATAGAATCTCATCAAGTACCCTTTGGAAATCTGAATATGCTTATATTTCCACTTAATTTCCCTTATCTAAGATGGTAGTAGTATAAAGCTTCAGCAGATTGGTTCATTAAGTACAACCTCCAGTGCTTCAATCCACTCTCAGACTCTCTATTTATCAGGCAGCTCCAACAAATTGAATAAAATTATAGCACCAGCTCAGGACCTGGGAAACCTTAAACTACAGTTTCTTACTAAAACACTGAATTTTCTCTCATCTTGTGTCATTTAATTTCCTCATTGTCTAAATTCTCTCTTTGTAATTTGAGTTATGAACACATGTTCCTCTTTTTATATTTGTTCTCCTCTGTTCTGGCAAGGACTTTATTTTCTAAGGCATTTGAAAATGTGGGTAAAACAAAAATTCTGTCAAGTGGATTAAGTGTTATTCTCAATTTAGGGGTTTTCAGTTTTTTGTGTCACAATTTTTCCTGTTCACTTAAATCATACTCACAAAAAGTTGTAGATGTGCAGGAAAGATTCATTGTACAGCCTATCTTGTCAGTCAACACCCCAAAGAAAAGCCCAGAATTCTTATTGTTAGCACTACAGAGATAACAAACAGCTGGACTGAAAGGAGCAAAAATCCTGGAATTTGATGGCTGTGAGCAGTTTTTGCCTTCAAAGTACCCAATCATGTTTTTCTGACATTGAAATAGGATGTTTTCAGCTGCCTTTAAATGAATTCCAAAATAACCTTGGAGATAGACTTTTTGTTATGTGCTCAAGAGTTGTGTGGGTTTGGCTGGAATATCTGGTGTTTTGAGAGTAATGACCTTAACATCAGGGTTTCCAGTTAAGACTCAGTCTGTAACTCAGTTCCTTCTATTGAACTGAGGAAATCAATAATATGCTTTAGGACTTGCATGATACAGGCACAAAATACATTTCCATGCAATGCTAGGTTTGACTTTTCTCTGTGGGGATTATATTAGAAAACTAGACTGAAAATGTATTTGTTTTAGCAAGCAGGTCTCACAGACATTTGAACTACAGAACTGAATGTATTTTTCTGGTGAAGCTGAGAACTTCCAGTGATGATTATCAAATCTGAAATGCAAAGAGCAAGTGCAGTGCTGGGTGCTTATTCACAGTGCATAGTAATTTTTTCTTGCTGAGTTCTCTTGGGGTGTTTTACAATTCAGGACAGTGTGTAAGAGCTTATAACTTTTCTCATCAGCTACTCTTTCTGCTTATAAATTCTATGTAGGCTGCCTAATCATAGGAAGATACTTTTATTGAAACAAGCTACTAGGTAAATGAAGTTTACCAGTTCTAATCACAGGTACATGTGTCATTAAGCACACTGGAAAGGCTGAACACATTGCAGCTGTCTGCTGATGTACTCCATGTAATTTTGACTTAAGAGAACAGAAACTTTCTGGCATGAACACATAGACTGTGTAATATCATGGTAATAAATGGAGTATTTTTCTAGACTCTGCTCTTGGATCTGGATTCTGCCTTTAAAACCAGTCCCTGAGGGGGTCTCTGGGCTCAGCTGGGTGATGTGAGTGACTGTGGTGAAAGCACTGATCTAGGAAGACCATGCTTGTTTTCTGTGGGGGTTACCTGGAAAGTGCTGCCTGCTTTCAACTGCTGTACCTGTCACTGGGTCTCAGACCTGATGACTGTTTTATACAACTCCCTGAACTCTGGAGTTTTGATCCTTGTGGCTCCCTTCCCACTCAGGGCATTCTGTGATTCCATGACTGATTCCATTTTGCTCCAAGTGCCTCAATGTTAGAGACTGCAAACCTGGTAGGAGTAGGCTTGTTTTCTGACTCTGTTCCCATCTTGAGAGGATAATGTAAGGAAATAAAGGAACCATTACTTTTCATACCTTTCATTTGGACTATGTCACACCTCTGAATTAATATTTTGCCATGTTCTTCTACCTTTGCTTGCATCAAGCATTGTATTTTGTGGTCACTTGTCTCAAAATGAATTCAGCCTTTGGTGCCAAGATTAAACCTATTAAAACTATGCTCTAGTTTAGGAGGTGGCTTTCTGTAGAGCTAACTAATACTCTGGTAGTTCATTTCAGTGTCTGTTCTCAAGAGGAACTTGAAGTAACTCACACAAATTTTACACTACAAGACACAAGTAACTTTTGTGTGTTTCTCAAACCACAGCACTGTGTTAGAAGCTTTGTCCTGCATAATGTGGGTAGGTGCTGGAGGAGATGCCCATCCTGTTTCCCAGCTGCATTTGCTCCATCTGTGCCTTTTTTGGGAAGCTGCTGCTGGAAACACTGCTCCATCTTCAACCCAGCCACTCCACAGTAATCACTAAGAATGAAACAAGTAATGATGTCTTTAATATACACTTCCACTTCTATCACCCATTCTGCCCTTAAGAAGATTACAAAACAGGATTTTTAGCATTTCAGTGATGCTGCAAGCTATTCCATCTGGCTACACTAATGCTAATTATGTGAAATTTCTTCCCACTGCTGAGTTTCCAATTCTTTTTCCTTTGTTTTGCAGATTCCTGTCATTAATACAGTGACAACTGAAGCATTTCTTGTCTTTCTTTCCTAATTCAGCTGAAGTCTCTTGAAATCTTGGACTTGTCTGTTCTCCATTTTCCCTTTATTATCTTGCCTTTATACTACTAGTTTAAAATCACCCTTGGTTCTTCCAGCAGAGATTAACCCTTCTTCTGGTTTTTAAGGACCCATCAGTCCTTTTCTCTGTCTGAAAAAGGGACTTGATATCCCACAATCAAAACTTCCATCTTTTAGTCTCAGAAGTCTCATTAAGTTTCATATGAATGTAGTGGAGGCAGAGAAAAAGCAAAATATTGCTTTTTCACACTGTCCAGTGTGGGCCCTGTTGCACACCTCGTACAGTATTGAGGTCCTGTGACACTGAAACCCCTGGTGTTTTATCTTAGAGATTAATGAGAACTGTCCCTAAGTGCTGCTCGACTCCATTTAGACAAATTAATATAAAGACTGCATAAAAAGTAATATAAAAATATTAGTCTGCATTGCACATACTCATGATAAATCAAAACTAGTATTTATTTTCCCTATGACTGCACTCTGTCACAGGTTAGCAAGTCTAGTCTGTCTCTGTAGTTGTAATTTTAGTTGCTGACTCTTTTATTAAAGAGGAATAGAACTCTTGATGGCACAGGTTATTTTCATAAATAAGCAATAATGGAGAGTGTATCAGAAATACAAGATAAAAAGCAGCACAATTGTAAGTTATGGGTGGCAGTAAATAAATAGCCTGGCATTATAAATGTTGAATTTCATTAGAGTGTAAATGTCATACTCTCTGAAAGCATAAGTACTCAAATCCTACTGAATGTAATAGAAGTGGTGCAGAAATATTTCAGGGATGATCCAGGATTCCAGATCCTTCTGGAAGGATTTTGGAAAGTTATGGTGAACAGTCAATTGACTGTGGCTACATGTAAGTTTTGAGTGACTTGGCTAAAGAGAGGTATATTCCAGTGCAAGTTAAAATGCACTTAATGAGCCGTGTCCCCAGATTTTATTTGTTTATTTTTGAAGAGATTTGAGCCAGCAGTTATACAGAACGGGCCTTGCTCAAATACCAGGGCAGGCTTGGCACATCTCTGGCTGACCCCTGTAGCCACTGCTGACAGCCACCTCGTGTGTCTGTGCCACATCTCCTTGCTCAGATGCTGGGAGGACAGAGCAGGGCTGCAATACCCAGTCATGCCCTGATAAATCTTTGTTCTCTCAAGGATGATGTCTACTCACTGCCAGGGCAACCTCAGGATTTATACTGCTGTATGCTGAGATTAGCAGCTGGGTTTTTCATTATTTGCTGGATGCTTGGTGTGACAGGGGCAAAGAGAAGGAAAAGCAGTTGTTGTGGTCCAGATCTTGGTTCCCTGCTTCAAACCAACACGGAAATCACATCAGCTTGTCCTGAATATTTAAAACACTGCTTTGTTCAGATTTGTGGATGACATAAATGTAATACAAGATGGTAAGAAACTCAAATTTTAGTGAAGAATCTTTTAGTAATGATAGCAACTTTATTATTATTCTTATAAAAATGAAGTATTAGTATTTTTCTAATTCAGACTTCCATTTTTTAATTTTTCTCCCCCTAAAGTATCTTAAAACTTGGGATTTTTTGTTTATTATGAACAAGGACATTGTTTTAAAACACAGTGGCAATGAATGTTTTTTTGTCTCGGTAAGTCTGCTTGAAATAGATCAGCTCTGCCAATTTACTGAAAACAGGCAAAGATAAGCAAATGAGGGAAAAAATTCAGGGGAACACACCAAATTTAAATCAACACTGTTAATGTAAAAAAAATCCCAAAGGTTAAACACGGAGGAGAGAAATTTCTAATATATGTAACGGGAATTTTGGTCACATGATTTGTCTCATTAAAGCCATTGGAGTGGAACCTCTCCTAAGAGGAAGGCTGCTTGAGTGTGTCATTGTGTGCAGGGAAAACTCTGAGTCTGTAGCACACTGGGTTTTGTTAGTGCACTGTAAAAAGGCATAAGTATGAACATACAATAACTCTGTAATTAGGATTACATCAGGCATAATCTTTTTTTTCATTAGACAGTACACTGGCTGGTTGTAACAATGATTTGAAAGTCTGTGTTCCCAAGTTACCTGATGGGCGTCTCCTGGCCTTGAATGCAAAAGGAATCAAATATTCACTCCTAGGCATGACTTAAACTGCTGTATCAATTTTTTACAGTAATTAACATTTAATATGATTTTCACCTCTGATCAGCCTCCTTCTCATTTAAATCAAAACTTGTCTAGTTCCTACTTATCAGCAAACAGATTAGCAGAGGATTCGGTTCACTTTAGAAATTTAAATGTCTGATAAGTGTTGGCTGTGAATCAAAGTAGCAAATGAACTTTAGCAATTTATAGCTGTGAGCCTTATTAATTATCTAAAAAGGAAACTTGTTCATAGACAGTTGATCAAGCCCAAGGAAGATCTCTAATGCATCTTTAAAAATAAATACTGTTATCTTATGTGTGTGTATTTGTATATGCACATCTGTAATGTTGTTTTCAGCTCTTGGACACAAGAATTGCAGGTGTGGGGCTTTAACTTTTCTTTGTTGCTGATGTTGATCTGCTGCCCAGGAAGCAGCCTATTCTCTACTAGAAGTAATATATTGCCTTAACCCACTTGTTTAGCTCATGAATTCAGCTCCCATTTTAGTTTTTCTAAGAGACTTTCAAGCAAAGGTCTTGGTGCAGACTTTCATGTCTACAAGCTCTAGGTCAGTACTTCTCTGCTGATGTTATATCTGTAAGGATAAAAAAAAAAAAGGCATTGTAATTTTACCTGGGTTTATTACTTAAACTAGAATATGCAAAGAGGAAAAAAAAAATTAGAACTTGTTTTCAGGAGAAATGGTCCAGGAAGACATATGATTTGAAATGTCCCAAAAGTGTCTCTAAAGGATGGAAGAAACAAAACAAATTAAAGTGCCAGGTAGGATATTATTGAAACAGCAGAGGCGTTAATTCTGCATACAAAATGTTATCTTTTCCACTAGCTAACAAGATTTTTAATAAACTTATCAATAGTGATTTAATAAATTACAAGATGATATGGGTGTAACTGAAGCAAATAGAAATTATCTATTTGTCTTAGACCCAATGAGAAAACAGATCCTTGTGTTAGAGAACTTTCTCCCCAAAAGCTGAATAATGTGTAGAAAAACATGATTTATTCACAACCAGGTTTATTATTTCAGACTTTAGTGTTATCCTTCATAATTGTTTCTCTCAGAGTCTGTGAAATGCACACTACTAACATAATATTAATTACAGTAAATCATGTTTTTTCTCTGTCTCCTCACCCTCAGCTGAGTTTCCACAATGCTGTAATTGTTTGATGCCAGTAAAGATTGGGTGTCTCAGGGGTAATGTCCATGAAATCTTATTTTCTACTGTAGTCCATTAAGAAGATGCTGATATCAACCTGAGAGTCTGAGATCAGTGTACAGACCATGAATTTGTTGAAGCACACTTGTTTGCTGTGCATATAAATCTTTGTTTGTAGAAGCCTTCACTGTGTTTTCTCAGTGGCTCAACTTTACCAGATCTTGAATGTAAGCACAAATTGCATCAAAACCAAATAACGGTATAGTGTGTGCAAGTCTTGAGCATTTTGGAAAAAATATTATTCATTTCATGGTTCCTGAAGTAAGTTGGGAAGATGCAAAATGCAAATGTAGCTGAGAATCAATATAGCTTTCAATTTATTTAATTATTGATGACAGTACAAAACAGTCAGCTTTGCATTGATTGTATTGAAAATATGAGAAAGGAAACTAAAATAGTGGCTGCACTGTGGGGGTAATTTTGTGGGGTTTTTTTGTTGTTTTTGTTGGGGTTTTTGTGTTGTTTTGGGTGGGGGGGGGGTTGTGGGGTTTTTTTGGTGAAACTTTCTGCAGTTCATTTTTGCAGTAAAATGGGAAACAAAGCAGTTCTATCCCCTCTGCTAGAAACAATGCAAGGCCATTGTGGAAAGCAGGTTCTGTTTCCTCCTTCCCTCAGCCTCTTGAAAAACAGCAATTAGAATTTCAAAATGTTGGTTGGCTCCCACGGTTTTTGATTCAGTGCTTTTTGTCAAATCCAAGCCAAAAGAAGCAGAATTGTTTTGCATACCTGAAAGTATTGGCACAAATTTACTCTTGGTGCAAATTCCTTGCTTGTTTGAAGAGCCCTAAAAGAAAGGACAAACTTGGCTTAGTTCTGTTGACTGCAGTGAATCTGCACAGCTCAAATGACACTGTTTGGATTTGTCCATGCTGCTTCCTATTTCTGTATAAACATTTGGTTGTGTTTAAGCTCTGTCCAGGGAGGAGGTAAATGTGTGGAGTCAGCAGGAACAGTGGAAAACAAACACATCACAGCGCCCTGGCTACCAGGTGGCATCACCTCTTTCACTACCTCAGAAAGACTGAAAGAGGTTTTGAGAGGAGCTTCTGACAGATACTTCAGATGTTGTACTGCTGACTTGGTTGTTGCTGAAATTGTGGTTCCTGTTCTATTTGGCCAGTAATGCAGAATCACTATTAATAGCACAGGCAATTTATGGGGGAATCACAACCTTGAACATGCCTTGGTGGGCAAATTCAGAATAAAATCTTACAATGGTATTTTCCGTGTGTCTGTTCAGGTCACTTGGCAGCCCTTGATTTTATCAATCAGCCTGACTCTTTAGAGTACTTTTGCAGTTTAGTTGAGTGATTTTACTTAGCTTTGCAGGACCTGTCTCAGAAGAAAAATTAGTGATGTCTTTCATAAAGGACAGGTTCATCAGAAATTGTATGGCACCTTGTTGGAACTGATTTTGCCCTTCCTTATGAATGCCAAACACATTCACTGTAGTGTATCTTGGCTGAGTTTTATACTTCACTTTTCACTGCTTTGTGGTTGATTTCTATTTTACTCTGGACACAAAGAGAAGAAGCTAAAATTGTGATGTCAGGAATGCTGTTTCTAAACCTGTGATAATCTTAAGTTAAGGATGGATGTGGCCACATATTTGGCCTGTCTGGGCAGGGAACTGCTCTAGGAATGACCTTTTTACCCACCTGAGTGATTCAAAATCCCTCATGGTCCTCCTGGTCACTTGGCTAAAAAAGCACTCAACTAAATAAATGTAACTTTCATGGAGCTATTACACAAATTACCTGTAGAGCAGAGGAAAAACATTAACTGACATATATATATATATATATATATATATATATATATACACACACATTTATGTATAAATTAAAAAAAAATCAAACTTCTATTGTGGCTGATGGTTACCTATTGAGGTAGCACCAGAAATCACTTTCCTGACTATATAGAAATGGTCATGAGTTATTAAACAGCTTCCAACACTGAAAGGAACTAAAGAATCAATGGCCACAGTCTCACTTGCTGCTTCTCCTCTTCATGTCAAATTTTTTGGCAACTCATTTTGTAAGAACTTCAAGCATTAGATCTCATTTTGTGTTTGAAGGATACCTCGCTCATTAGAGCCCTAGTAGGGGATCTTATGTGATACCACAACAGAAAAAATAATTGGATTTTGTTTGTTTTTATTCTGAGTGCTTAAAAATGAACAGTGATGAGTATGAATATTCCCCCATAAAAGCAGAATTAATTTTTGCTCTACTGAAAGAGAGCATTTTGAGCAGCCTGGTATCGTTGTGGGACTATAATAACTGTAAGCTTTACCTTATGCTGCTATTCTTGCTCACTTTGCTGGCATTAGGCTTATTGCTAAAGATCTTTTTTCTCCCATTGTTTTTGACTGAAGCTTTACAAAAGCCTTTCTTTCAACATCAGTTTACAATAAAAAATACTGTAAATTTCCCACTTAAAGGGCTCAGCTTTGGCAGTGCCCATGTACACATCTGAATTTGTGTGCCCTCAGGACTTGACTCTGGAATTGATTCCTAAGGTAGCTTTCATATTGGCCCCTTAAGAAATGGAATTCAAATTTTACACCAATGTAACTGAGACAATCTCTCAATCTGGAGGAGCACTGCTGTCCTGGGGCACTCTCAGATATTGCTGTGGGGTATCTGCTTTTACTCCTTAACAGACAACAGATCCAGAAAAATTGAAAGTAGCAGATAAACAGATCTGAAAACAATTTTTGAGGCATATATTTGCAGTTGGAAGGACCCAAAATAAAAATATTAATTTACAGATGAAGGAGCAACAATAGGAAGTAATTTTGTTTCCTAGGAAAATGGATAATTAAATTGTTAAGCTTACTCTGCCACAAAGTCTTCTGAAAGTCAAAATCAGTTATGTTTAAGAAGAGGCCTGCATAAATGCATGAGGGATAAGTCCATTAATGGTTATTTAAAATCATGAGTCTTATTTACATTTCTAATTCAGCAAATCAATTAACTGGTTCTTGGCAGAGGAGATGAAGGGATGCTGATATTATTTGAGCTCCCTTGCTTATTATAGAATCATGGAATGGTTTGGGTTAGAGAGAACCTTACAGATCATCTTGTTCCAAGCCCCTGCCGTGGGTTGAGGGCACCTTCCAGCAGAGGAAGTTGCTCAGGGCCCATCCAGCCTGGCTTTGGACTCTTTCCTCAAGCAGTTTGTGTTTGTTCCTGCTCAGAAGCAGGATTGTGGCTTCTGTTCACTTTGGTTGTATCCAGGGCAGCAGTTCTTAGTGTCCCACAGGGAAAAGAGCACAAACCCTCTCTGGTTTTGCCCAGCCCTCCTTTAGGGAGTCTAACTAGCATCAGCCTCCACTGGCTTGTCATTATTTTAGCCTGATTCCTCAAGGGCAGTGCAGTCTGGTCAGCTCACAGGGCAGCTGCCAAAGCCCCTCTCTGTGTGCCCCTGCCCCAGCGTGGCACTCTGGCCCCAGTGTCCCTGCTCACCCTGACCTCAGCACTTCTTTCCAGCCCTGTTCTCATCTTGGCACTTTGGGTAGTTGTATGACATTCCGCATTTTTCCATTGTCCTTGATGTATCCAAAACAAAGCCACTCAGTCTGATCTTGCAGATAAACAGCTGACTTGATTTATCAGCACTTCAGGAGTGATTTAGCCATGGTAGAAGAAGGAAAAAAAATCTTGGCTCATTCCAATGCAGTGCTGAAACATGCAAACTCTTTGGCATGTTTAAACCAAACAGGGCTCCTTCTGCTTTAATTTGTGCATGAAATTGGCTAACAATAATGATAATAATTTAAAAGGTAGATATGTCTTGTGTTTTGGTGCGTATAAACAAATAATAGCTATGAAATTATGATCCTGATCTCATAAATTCTTCTTTGTGTGCAAAAATAGGAATAACATAGGCACAAAAACTGTCTTTGGTGAGGAGACTCAGTCAGGGGCAAATTAAAAACTGATTTAAAAATAAAAAAGCTCTTTCTCCTGAATGATGTATCAGCCCATCCTGGAAGGAGCTGGTACCAGAAGGCAATAGCCAGGAGGAGAGAAAGGCAACCTCAGCTGATGTGAATGGGTTCTCAGGGGAAGCAGGCTGGGTTGGATTTTTGGGCACTCAAAGAAGCTGTGTTGTCCTCTGAGGGCTGGAGAGATCTCTGGTGAAGGATGAGTGGTGGCATTGACTGTCCTGGAGTCAGCAGGGGCTCCCTGCTGGCTGTGGGAGGGCCACACCAAACTGCACAAGGAAAAGTGTCTGAGCAGCTCAAGAAGCAACAGACAAAGGCAGCCAAGGAGAAAAGAGACCTCAAAAAGGGTGGATCACTTTGTTGAACTCTCCAGAGGTGAACTGGTGGCCCGGGGTGAGTCAGAAGCATTGAAGTGTCTTCTGTTAACTTTTCCAAGGTGGGAGCAAGGAGAGAGTGGGGAACTGCCTGCAGAAGGAGCTGTCAGAAAAGCCACAAAGGAATGTTTATAGGGGAGTGCCAGCAGCTAAAGGCAGCAGACCTAAAGTGCTTCTGTTGAGAGTTTTGAGAATTATGTGTATGAAAGAAACCCTTTTATTGCTTTGCAGCTCTGCTAAGCAGTTTTCCAAATGAGATGCTTTGATTCATATTAACTTCAGGGTTTCTAGTGTTCTCCTTTTGCAGGCTAGAAATACAGAAAAATATATCAATAATGTCTGGAAAGTGGCTTCTCACTGAGTATTTTGCAGTAATATTTTAAAAAAGAAGTTATAATTAAACTTTTATGTATATCCACCTTTATAGTCTACATACATCTCTTAATGCATTAATTGCTTGGAGCCCAGATTTGTCCCTTAATGCAGTAATTGCAATTCCAAAATATCAGTTGAAAGTCTACTTCTAATGCTGTCTCAGACTGTGGAACAAAGAAATAAAATTACTCCATTTTAATGTCAGAAGCTAATGTATGCTTTTAATCCAGCTTCACCCAATATTAAAAGCACTTTGTTTTTAATAAACTTGAGAGTGAATGAGAAATCATTTTGCTGCTGTGACTAATGTGGAAATGGGTTTCTGTCCTATGAAATGTATAGTCTGTGTACAAAGGAAAATGAATTTTCAACTTGGAAACGGCTTTATTGATGTTTTGAAATGAAGTGAGTGTGGCACAGTTCCTTAAATTGAACCTGGAGAAACAAAGATGCACCATTAGTTTTATAAGTCATTTCCTTGTCAGTAACCTAATAATTACTGTAAATTGTATATGTAACAACAATCCCTGAGTGTTACTCATTACAAGCAGATAGTCAATGATGTGATAAGGCAAAAGTGCAAGGTGATAAGGAAGGTGGTTAATTACAGTAATGACTGATTTTCCACGAAGCGTGGTATTGTAATTTCTGTGCTTTGCAGCAGTTAGAATGGCAACAGCCCTGCAAATGCTGCTTTTATCCAATGGCTCTTTTCCTAATGGAAAGCAACTGCTGTGCACAAACCCAGAATGTTACTCTGGAAAATCTAGAATAAAACTTATCTTGAAATCAATATGTGTTAATAAATAAAATCCATCCGTTATCAAGAATGCAATAGAATGAAAAGGAATGATGCTACTTGAATACATTAGATGCTCAAAAATGACTTCTTGATCTGTACAGCATATCCTGGAGTTTCCAGTACATCTATTGTACTGTAGATATGGCTTGGATCTGCACAGATGCAAATTCAAAAGGTGCTTGGATTTGCTTTTGTATTTTTTTGAGTCTTGGGTGTTCTTTCAAATATTCCCCTTGACTTCTATCAGTTATTTAGCACGTGGGTGCTCTAGGGATCAATATCTGCTGTACTACAGAACCACCTGAGGTGTGACTCCAGTGCCATGTGCAATATCCTTTCTGCATTATTTTTGCTGATTGCAGTCTGTGGCTGTGGTAACTCCCAGTTGGCTCTGCTGCCTGCCAGGATTTGGTTCATTTTTCCTCTACAGATCTTAAATTAGCAGCAAAAAGAGATCATGTCTAATTCTCCACTGTGGTGAGCCAGGGCTATTGCTGTCCATGCCAGATGACTGCAAACCAAGAGCAGGTCACCACTGAATCTGATTGTCACAAGGCCTTTTAAAATAACCATATAAACATCTAAGAGAATCCCCTCATTTTTTTAAGGTGGGTGCTCTTGTAGGCAGCAGCACATGTGGGGAAAGCAGGTCTGAGATGGGGACAGTGGTGTCAGGACCTGCAGCCCAGGTTTGGGGCTGTGTGATCACGTTGCACCCAGCAGAGCAGACCCTGGGGCTGTGTCCTTCTGGATTTGCATCACCAGGGGTGCAAAGTGCCACAAGGAAGGGCTGCCAGAGCTCCTCACAGCACTGGAAACTTCAGCAATAGTGTTGTAAAAGGCATATTCACTTGGCTGGCAGCTGCTAGCACTTTAACTGCTCAGTGGAGGAGGTTACAGATTGATTTGGGGTTATCTTGAATCTGATTTGAGTCTCAGTGTCCTGAGTGACACGTGCCACAGTGCAGAGCTGGCTCAGGAGCAGCTTTGGGAAGGGGGCTGTACCTAGGAGTGAACAAATGTCAGTGCCTCACACAGCAGCCTGTGACACCCTCCTGGGGAGGGCTTTTGGTCCCACATCCCTGGCACACTAAATACATGGAATTATATGTGCTGGGAGCTGTAATTGTAGTGCAGGAACAGCTCCCTTTCATTCTTCTGTCTCCTGCAAAAGCCGCTTTTAATCACTCACCAAACCTATGCAGGAAGGAGGACGGGATTAATACCTGTCAGCTCTCTTGGGCCACTTCTCAAACATCCACAAACTCCCAGCCTAGCCCAGGCTTTCTCACTTAATGGTTTAACTAGGTGTAATTAAATTTAGAATAATATATATATAGAAGCTATTGGCTCCTGTCTGAACTTTGTCTAAAGATTTATCTTGGTAATAAGATTATACTAATAATTGCATCGAGTTTGTCTTAGCTCAAAATGTTTTTGCTAATCGGAACACTGTTTGCCAACTTGGTGAGTTCTTGTATTGAATGGGAAAAATGTGTAAACTGAAAGCACAGTGTAATAACTGTAAAGGACAATCATTTCAATGACTTGAACAGAGATGGCCAATTACTTAATAACATCTTCATATGAAGAGAGACTCTTTTTCTAGGGTTCTGCTCATGCTCATAGATTTAAACAGCTTAAATTCTCTATCATTAAACTCCACATAGCAAATGAGGGAGATTATTATGACTAAATGAGAGTGGTATATGTAGGAAAGACTATGTAATAACTCTCTAAAATGGAAGACTTAGATCTGATGCTTAGCTAAAAGTATCTTTGTCTTTGCAATAATCCAAATTATGTGCTTAATCAAGCAAGTAATAACCTTGTTGGTTCATTTTTATTTTTAAAACACTGCTTTTCATCAAAATTGAGAACTTTACAGAAGTTTGATTTCAGCAGGATTACCTAATGAAGACACCAATCTTTTCCTATCAAGAGTTAGATCAAGGGTAATATTTTCAAATGTGCCCAAGTGACTTGAAGAGCTAAACTAAATTTCTGAAACTGGCTCAGACTTTCACATGTTTCCCTAGAAGCAGGTTTCTAAGGCACCTGAGTAATTTTTCATTTCAAGAAACCACCCACACATTCATTTTTATATTAAATAGGAAAGTATCAGCAATTTTTTTTCTCAGATCAGATACTTAACCTAATCTTATATTCATTGCTAGTCACAAAATTTAAATTTTTAAGGAACAAGCATAAAGAAAAATAGCTTCCACTTTTTTTTTCTAAAGCCAGGTTGAATTGTTAATTTAAATAAGAATGTGATGAATCTGAAAAAGCTAGGTGCATCGTTAAGATCCTGCTATCACAGACATTATTAAATCCTTCAGGCTCCTGGGAGAGGGGGCTAGGTAAGGATTATATCCTGGCCCCTGATTTTCAGTCTGGCTGTTCTCAGAGTATTTGCACTGCACTGGAGCAACCCCTGGTGCTTTTAGCTGTTAGTGGACATGGTAAAGCTGCTCTGTGTGACCCTGTAGATCATCACCATCGATGGTTTCTCCCACTCCTGAACAGTTTTCTCTGAGTCACTCAGGACTGAGAAGTTTTATCCTCTATCCTACTTCAGGATGTGTGGGTTTCTGCATCCTTTAAACTGTGAGAATTCCCTGAAATATCCCCACAGAAGAATTTCCCAAGGCAGTCAGGATTTATACAGACATGGAAAAATATTCTAGTTTTTTATTTCTTTCTCTCTACTTCAGCGCAAAGTGGAAAGGAGCAATAATACACCATAATCTTCGTGTTTTGCTGGCATGTGACCTTTAGGCAAAGAACACTACAGACAGTGGAATAAAGAACAAACATTTGTGCATGAAAACATAGCTACAGGCACTATTAGCTATTCTAAGGGAAAATGGATTAACTTTGCTTTTAAGAACTTTCTTAGGAGACTGTTTTAGACATGTTAGATAATGTCAGCTCCTTCTCTCAGCCTGAAATCATATTTTCTTCCTCACAAAAATAATGAAATAATTTTGTCCATTTTAATAATGATCTGTATATGATGAAGCACATAAATTTTATTAGAAGAAGAGAGAATAAAAGGCAAAAAGTGACTTGAAGCAGTGACAGGACTACAGGACTAGGCTTGTGGTAAAGTGGAATCTCTAAAAGTCTTTGGAAAAGGCTGACAGTTGTCTCTCAATTATAAATTTTTTGCAGGATTTGTGTTCTGGCTTCACACATGTGAAATCTGTCTCAATTTTGTGTTATGTGTTCAGGACATCTCCTTTAGGGGGGGCCAGTTGTGCACCAGATTGGTAGAAAATGACACCACTAGATCATCTCCCTGTTCCATGTAGGAGAAATTTTAGTGTAAGTCTAACTTTTTAGAAGATGATGACGACTCCTGTAACTTTTAGTATCTTTTTATTAACTGTGGAAAATTATGTGCTGCACTTGGGTAGTGACAGCATCCTTCATGTTCCCAAGGTTCAAACTTTATGATACAACCTGTGGTGTTTTACATTCAGAGGTGGAACAGGGTGGATTAAGACTGGGCACAAAATCAGTGAGTCTCTAAATAATGGATCAGAGGAAGGACTTGTGGAGGAAGGAGGAGGCAGAGAAGCAAGAAGTATTGATGTTAGGTCAGCCAAACATTCAGGCATGTCTTTAGCAGGATGTTGTGGTAGTGAAGTTAGAGGAAAACTAGACATTTTAACAATAAACCAGGAACAAGATAAGATGTTTAGACATCAATAGCATTTACTGTGTGAGAGATCTATCAAAGAAATACAGCAGACTAAAAATAAAAGGCAAGGATGTTTTTAGTTGTGGAGTGTTTTTTTCCCTTTAGCTTGCACAGTTTGTACTCAGTGACCTTCTGTCTCATCTCTGTGTGTGGTAGGAATCTCATCTGAAAAGGGAATTTAGTTTCAACTTGAAATTTCCATTTGTGAATCAAAGTATTTCTGCAGAATAACTAGCCTTGCTCTTTAAAGAGAAGCTTAAAAATTAGGTCAGTTATTGAAGAGGAGTTACTGAAATTTAGATCATGACTCTTATGACTGAAAAATGAAAATGTACTGAAGTGTAGTGCCACCCACATGTGAAGTAACAGTGATTATTGCAATTAAATGTAATATTGCTAATGCATAATATAATTATAAAATGTTAGAATGTTAATTAATATACCTTTTAGTATAATCTATACCTAGGAATTAATCAGCTCTGCATATGAGAAGGGTGAAGTAGTTCTTGGTAGAGAACCTCTAATTAACACTATAATATTAAACAATTAACACTATGGTGTTAGACAAACATAACAAGTATTCCATAAAACACAAAAAGGAAATGAGAAAACACAACATTGTGGGCCAGATTTTCAGTGAGAGTTCCTCTGTGGATGGTAAAACCCCTGCAAATCCTGACAATGTGTTATTTTTCCTCTGTTCAAGCACTCACAAAACACAGCTGAATAAGCACTCTTCAGAGGGATTCACTTTTCCAGAAGTCTTATTTTTGTTGATTTGGGAAATGGCTCATTGCAAATGATCTTGAATTAGGGTGTCAGTGTAGCGAGTAATCATGTTTGACCTTGGTTGTAGGAATTAATGATCCCCATCCTTTGCATTGGTCTGTGTCTACTTCCCACTTTGGATAGAGAAACAGGAGTGTGGAAGCCAATGAAGGAGCCACCAAGTGAAAGAATGATAAGCCATCTCCATAGCAGAAAATCTTAGCAGAATTTTAACTCAGTAAGTTAAAAGCATGGTCCAGGTGTGCAGCTGAACACTCTTGGGGCAGCGAGGACATGGTGTGTAATTAAACTGGTACTGCCTGTGCCTCCCTGAGGAAAATCATCAGCTCTGTGGTGATGGTGGTTCTCCTCCCCTTAGCCACCACGTGCTGCAGTCTCTGCATTCCTGTCCAGGTGTCCAGCCCTGAGCTGGGCTTGCACAGGTCTCAGTGCTCAGATGAAGCTCACCATGCTGCATTCTCTTGTGCAGACCTTTTGTATGGTGCCATTGGCACAGCTGCAGCCGTGAGCACCTGCACGTGGAGTTCTGCAAGAGTTCAGGCTTTGCAAATGCACAAGAGTAAATAGTGTTGATTTCTTGGTGATATAGTATTTCATTATATGGACCAAAGAGCAATGGATTTTCAGGCCAGGCTTATGAGCTTCAGACTGCTGTTGAGATAAATATGATGGCAGAGGCACCAGTCGTATTTAAGACAGTTTTAGGTATGTGTTTGTGAAGTAATCAGGATAAAATCGCCACTCCTTGTATCCACAGTGCATATTGATTTTTAAAGCTGCGTTTATTCAATATCCATTTGTGTTGCTCACACATGAAAGATTCCTGTTCATTAGAAAAATGGGCCCAAGTACCCACCCTGAGGAGTCCAGAGGTGAAAATCATATTGTTGCTACCTGAGCTGGCAGCAACATTTAATTGTAACAGAGCTTCATACTGTCTTGTGCTTTTTACAGCTGATGGGCTCGTGTAATTAATCCTGTTCTGCCAATACAGCAGGAGTGGAAGGTTTCATCTGCCTAGACCATTTCATGTCCTTATAAAAAATATTACCTGGTTAATTCAGTTCCTATTTCTGTGTTTATATTCGTGGATTGGGAAATTTCTTTTCAGCACATCGTTGCAAAGATTGAGCCTGAGATGAAGTTGTGGTTAGTAGTCAGTAAAAGTAGTCAAAGTATTGCTTAGAATGATCTAAAAAGTGCCCATTTTGGAGAAGTGGCAGAACTGAAGCTGTGGGAAGGGATTTTTTTCACTGGCATACTCTGTTATTATCTGAACATTTACACCAAATTGCTCTTCAGCAGGAGCCTGAAACAGAAGAGTTGTGATCAGCCTCGGCTATTTCAGCTTCAAAATGAACAGATGAAAAAATTCTTGGGCTGTTAAACCCCGAAAAATGACGTTTCCTTGTGTCAAAGACAGGATGTGGGCTGCAACAATTTCTGCTAACTGCTAAGTGGATGGGGATACTCTACCTCCCACCATTTTATTTTTCTTCTATTTACTTCCCTTTATGATTTTTTTTAACTGTTTTTGCTAAGAGTTGCCAGGTTTCTACTTAGAAGGTGCTGTTCCTGAAGGAGTAAGCTCTGGGGAAGTGATTCAGTTCATTCTTATGGTTCAGAATTCTTTATCAAATAAGATTTTTATAAGAGCTTTATTGATACTTTTTAAAAAAAAGGTATTATATGTCTAAATTTTTTGCATCAAATGTGCTGTATCACATTAACATAATGCTGACCCCAGTTCCAAGAAAAAACAGAAATAATGATGATATAATTCCTTTGGAGCACCTGACAGTGTCTATTTAATGTGAAAAATATTCCAGCTGGAGCGGGAATGTAGGAAATCCATGTCTTGCTGCAGAACTGTTATTTTTATGAATGACCAGGAGCCATCATGGTTTGGCATGAGCAAAAGCTTCACTTACCTTTTAAACAATTTGCTCTTTCATACCACGCTTGGGTAGTTTTCAGTAAATTCATGTTTCCCGTGGAGTTCTAAAGAAACACAAAATTCTTTTTGTGTTTGCAGGAGTTTTTAAGTTACATAAAAATAACCAGTTTATTATGACATCTTGTCATGGTTAAAATGCTAAACTTTCCCCAACTGCTTAGAAATATTTTGAATGTTATGGAAGGAACATGTTCTTTGCATCTGACTTTAGCTTGCTAGCATACACTTGAAAAAAAAAATCAGAAGAAAAATCAAATCCTGGCATAATGCTACTAAAATACTTAAAGGTGATGTTACAAATGGATTAAATACTTACAAGTAGCTTTGGAAATTCAAACTGAATATAAGGGTGGTGAAATAAGCAGAGGTCTGCAGCTGCTGCAGGTAGGCACAGCATGAGAGAGAGGTGTGTGCCACTGCTGGGTGGGTCATGGCCTGTCTGGGAGGCCTGGAAAAGCTTCCCCAGTCCACTCTGTCTGCCCTTGGCTCCCACCCTCGTTTTCACAATTCCTTTCTGCAGAATCCTGTCCTCAGTCTGAGGGCACCAGAGGCATAAAAGCTGTGACTCAGCTGAGCGTGGCATTGTGCCCTTGGTGTCTCGTGTTCTCCTTTCCCATCTCTTGTGATATTAATCTCAGAGACAACTTTGACACCACATCATTTTTTCATTTAACTTACCGTAATAAATTTAATGTTCACAGAAGGCGCCAGATTGACAGATCCAGAGGATAAAATTATTCATGAGGCAGGTAGTTATAGTTTAGGCAGGGATCAATCTTGTTGTTACCACACTCTTGACTTGGGGGATTTCTCTTAGAGGGATTTCCAACTGAATGGTGCAACTGGAAACCAATTAGATTATTCATAGTTGTCCACATATGAAAAAACAATCAGAGATTTAAAGATGATCAAAGGCAGAGTACCAGTCTGTCATCTGCAAGGAGAGCCCTTGGCACAGCCACTGCCCAAGTGTGTGGCCAGTAGCAGCTACTTGCACTTGGCCTGGAAAAGAGCATCCCAAGAGCTCTTTTATCTCCAAATGTGCTGAAAAACCCCTACAGAGAGCTGAAATTGTGGCTTGAATACTGGTGACACCAGGGAATCCTGGATGTGCTAAAATCTTCCCTTGGCTGCACTTATCTTTTCACTCCACTGACAGCAAGGTGAAGGAGTGCTCCAAAACAACCTGACCCCTCTCTTCCCCTTTGTTGGGGAATTTTAACACAATTATTCTCTGTCTGCCTGGTCAAGCTCTTTTAAGGAACAAACTAAACACAGTAGGCTCTTGTGGTAACTGTGCTGCACCAGAAAAACGTGTCCTGGGTGGCACATCTCTGTATCAAAGGCAAATTCCTCGGTGCTGGAAGAGATTGAGGGAAGAGTTCATGTTCCTGGTCTGCTTTCATTGCTGTCATTTTCACTAGAGATGCTAATAAAAGTTAATTTATGATGTTGTAAACTAAAAGGACTTCTGGAACTGCTGGTTGTCAGTGAGAGTGTTTCTGGTGTGTCTGACTGTAGTGGTGCTTCTATTATTATTTGTTATTATTATTATTTTAAGCTGTTAGCACTTTTCTGATCTGACTTATGCAGGCACAAGGTCAAACTAACTTCACAGAAAATTAATGCATTGAATTCAAATGTGTCTACACGTGATGCAGTGTAACTTATGCCTCTGTTTTGCTTATGAAATAGTCTGGAGAGTGTAGAAACACAAATTAAATTAGAAACTGAGTCAGTTCCCATCACAGAGCCTGAGCTTGGCCTTCCTCAGCACATAAATTTGTAAAAGAGTTTGTTCAGGGGTTGATGAAGAGGCATATCTGTGTTTTACACACTCAGGGCATGCAGCTTTCCACAGCCATCTGCTCATATCCCCTCTCCTTTTTAGCATGGCAGATCTGAGGCTAAAATACTGATAAACAATCTCTGCTACTAAATTAAGACTTAAACAGTAAAGAGGAGAAGGGATGCGAGCTTTAAATTCCCCACACATTTGTAGTACGTGTGCTGCTCTTTAAATTATGGTGATAAGGAACATGAAAGATGTCATGTGTGGTAATTGTTTTCAAGTAATTTTAGTTAGGCCAGCAGTAGAGATGATGAAAAGAAACTCCCAAGCAACTCACCTGTATCCACAGACAGCTTAGTCATGCAGCTTCATGTACCTGGGACAGCACAAAGAGCTTCTGAAATTAAAATATAAGACAGGGCAGTGAGAGATGAGAAAAAAAAAAAAAATTTGGATAAGGCCAGAGCATTAATTTAAGTATTTAAAGAGAGAGAGGGGAGAGGGGAAGAAGGGTGGGGCTCTATCACCAGATTTTTTTTTCTTTTTTAGACAAACTTGTGTTTACAATATGATAAACATCCCTTTCCATAATACTCCAGAATGACTTGGGAATTTTTGCTGCCTTACACTTTAAATCCAGAAGTTATCAGGTTCAGCAGCCTTCAGAAACACCTTTTAGAGAGAATGAGATCTGTGATAGGACATGTCAGAAAAAGAGAGGAGTTTCCTGCAGTTATTTCCTTATCTATAGAAAGTGGCACTGAAGGAACACAGGTGCACTAAAAGTAAATGAAGAGATGGTTTTTTGGAGAGATCACTGCTGAGGAGAGCACCTGCCATCACAGCCACAGCAATAAAAAGATTTGTAAAAGCCACTTTACTCCCAGCTTCTGAAAATGTCAGCTGCCTTGCCAGCTTTGCTGTGGTTTCCAGGTTCCTGGAGGCTGCTCCTGCAGCTTGCAGTGCCTGCCCAGGCTGTCTGCTGTTCTCCCCAGTACAGGAACATGGGAGATCCCTTGTTCATCTGCTGGTGGTGTTAAATCATTGGAAACTGCATTTCCAGCATGTCTGAGAGCCACTTCCAGCCCTCTCCTGCTTTGAGCAATCCCCTCTGCCAGGGCAGTGGTGACACAGTGCCGTGACCTTGATTTAGACAATTTGAAAGTCTCTTATCTCTGCCTTATTTTCTCTGCTCCTTCTATGTTCAGCTATCTCAGGATCCCCAATGTTTTGAGTTGTCTGACTTTCAGGAAAGTTAATTAAACCCCCAGCCTTAATGTTACCTTAATATTTGCTGGTTTAATTTGATTTTTATGTATGTAGTTTTCTCCATCAAAGTGCCAAAATGTGCTGTAATTTAAACACTGTGGTGTCTGATGCTTAGGTTATCAAACCACTGCAGCGTCTTAGATGTTACAATTTCCCATAACAACAAGAAATGTTTTGGTCCTTGACTCATGTAAACAGTATTTCATAAACCTGTGAAGGCAGGGAATTGCATATTTTCACCACAAATGAAGATATATAGCAAATCTAGGAGCAAAAATAAATATCCTTTTGGCCAGTCATGGGTTGTGCTTTTATTTGGAGGTCTCAAAACACTATTCTGAGATTGATGGTATGTAATGAGTGCTAATCTGAGATCCTCATGCATTGTATAAAGTTATGGAGATAGAAAATTGTATTTTTCATGTGTTATTTGCTGTGAAACTCCTAATTGGAAACTGTAAAATGTCTGTAGTATTTTTGCTTTCTGCCTGGTTGTGGGGTTTTGTCTTTATTTAAACATGCTGTTTCAGCATATTCCTGGCTAATAAGGGGAGGTGTTTTACATCATTTTAGCAAAGTGGATCATTGGAATTATATGACTGAAAATCTATATTGCCTTTTTTCATTTTTATTATTACTTTTTCATAATTAGGCAATAAATATAAGCTATGCTGATCTGTATGATTATGGCAAGCTGTCTTGCATATTGCAAAGAATGAGGCAGTAGGTGGAGAAATATTCTAACTATGCTTGGATAAAAGTAAAATTAATCTTTTGGTATGTTGCCTGCTGTTGTTTTACATCAAGAGTGTGTTTGGGACATGTGGAAAAAAAAAATTCCCATGTCATACAAGTCTGTAAATTTTCTGCTAAATTAGAATTGGACACGGTTCTTTGGCATTTTTTTGAGGGCCTCCACTCACCTTTTCAGAGTCACTGCAATGAAGGGCAGATGTCATGTGTTTGAATTAGTTGCCTACAAAGATCTGGTCTCCATTTAATGTATGCAGTTACAGATATTTTTCCAAGAAACAGAATATATTCCTTTACCTTCTGTGAATATTTTCTGGATATTTGATAAAAAGAACAGACCAAATCACACGAGCAGGGCAGTGCCATCTGTGAGTCAGGCAGGATAATGAGAAAGTACAGCATGTTACAGCATTGCAATCACACTTTTATTCCCATGTTTGATGTATTTCTTTTTGTTTTGCATTACTATCATATTGTCTCATATAATAATAATAGTGTCAATGTAATTATGTAACTCTACAAATAGCTGTCTAGAAGTGTCCTTAAGTTCAGAAGATGAATGTTGAGGACAAAACCCCACTCATGTTAGACTCTGAGGGCAAAGCAGTCCCTTCTAGCAGCTTTGTGACTCTTAGAAAAGTTCTAGTTTCAAGTTTTCTGCCTACATTTTGGTTAGTGGGATTCAGAGCATATTTTATTTGAGAAATTGCATCTCAAATTGTATCTGTTTTTCCTTTAGTCTGTTTAGGTGAATCTTTTCCTTCAAAACTGACTTACATTTGGCTTCTAACTTAATTTCCTAACCTGTTGTATTCTTTGATCTGTCAGACTGTTGAACTGTTTTATTGAAACTCCCAAAGGGGACCAGTGGCTCTCTTGATAATCAAAATGTTTCTAATAAGTCTGGCAGTAACTGAATTTACTCTGTGCTCTTGCTGGGAATGGAAGGATTCAAAAGTGTTGTTTTTGAAGATCTGTTGTGAGACCTTTCCCACAGTTTTACTCCCAGATGAAAAGAATTAATAATTAAAAATAATGTTCTTGAAGTATTAGGGAGTACAATGGCTGTACTATTGTGTGAAGAAGTTTCTCGTAGTATGTCCAGGTACATCATGTTCTGAGTTAAAAAAACCTAAAAAATAGAGCCAAATCCCCTAACTTTATTGGAAAAAAACCCATTATCCTCTGCTTTTGTGCTTTTTTTTTCCTCCTAGAGTTCTGGAAATAAGCGAGTTTCTAAACAGGGTATGTGTGTGTATGGGGTTGCAAACATTTGATCTTATTTTTATCTTCTTGATATAAAAATAAATCCATTTTCTCTCATAGAACCAAGCATAATCCATTTAAATTTCTTCACATGCTGGCTGATTGGCAGCATCCCCTCAGGAGAAAAAAGCCTGCACAGAACATTATTAAGGGTCTGTTTCCTTAGAGACTGTGGAATTGTGGCAGTGTTTATGAAGCTGTGTTTTGCAGAGTAGGATGTCTTCTTGGTATAAAACCTCTGATAAATGGGAGGTCCAGGTTTTTAAAGGTGGTGCTCCACTAAGCATTGCCAACATACAGAGAGTTGGGATGGCAGCAAGGTAATTGTTTTTTCATAATGATGTGCCTTTCCAAAAAATTCTATGCTTGTCTCAGTTCGCTACCTAAAATATATAACCCAATATTATCCCATGAGATATTAAGTTATTGTCAAATTTACCATCTTCCAATGAAAAGACCTTTAAAGTGAAACACTTGTGAAATACTCGAAATGCCACAGCATTTCCTGGATCTATGCTATTGCTTTTTGTTTTTTTGTTTGCTGATATAGAGACAAAAGCACTTTGTGAAATACTCAATTTGTTTTTAGATAATTGCCGGTAAAAAAATCTATTTCTCACCCTGTAAGATTTTTCCATTGCTTTTGGAAATCCTCTGGGAGATGTGATTCACTATCTCTTTCTCTCTGGATGTGGTAATTCCCAAGTCCCTTTCCTGATCTAAGTTACTGCCAGCAGTGGTTTGTCTCTCAGCATTATGTATGTAATTAATTTAATACATCATGCACATACTGAATCACATAATGCCTTTTTAAGTTTTTAGTCTGATATTTATACTCACATTTAATTACCTCAAAATCTTTTTTAAAGTAACTGAAAAATGTTCCTGATGTTTCATTTGACAAACAGAGGCTGCTCCAAAGGAGCAGACCTTTAACTGCAGTGCTGAAATGTCAGCCAGCAGTTGGCTATCCTCAGTCCCAGCCCTTCATTTAGCCCAATTTTGTTTGCCTTATTCAGATGGATGAGCTAACAGCTTGAGACCACAAGAGTTTTGTTACAGTCAGTTTTGCTCTGTCTCTCCTATTTGTCTGAAAGGTATTTAAAACCTTACACAGCACATTGTAGCCTATGTGCAGAAATTAATTCATTGGATTTGGATTTAAAACATCCCGTAATTCCATTGCATAGTTTTATTATTTTGCATACTGTGCCACTCTCCTGGGACTGTGAATTCAAGTATGAGGTGTTGCTCAGGTTCATCCATACCTGTTACATCGGCTGTGAACCTACAAGTTTCTCCTCACTGGCAGCTGTGGAAGCTCTGTTGAATTTGCAGTGTGGGTGTGATTCCACTGGCCACAGCTTCCCAAACCAACTGATTCCATGGGTTCTGTGTCCCAGTGGGAATTGCAGCTAATTGTTTCCCTTCAATCAAAGGAATTACAGAGATGTTGCAGAGTCACTATGAATGTGGTTGGCTGTGCATAAATAAACTCCTGGTAAACAAAATCTCTTGTTCAGAGCTCCGTGGCCTCTGAACACACCACAGTGCTGAAATCTGGAGAAGGCCAAAGAGGGGATCTCTTCATGGGGCCTGTTGCTGCATGTTTCCAACCACACATAAAACACTCTACACATTTACAGAATCTTTTACTTGTTGTCTCTGTGGTGAGGGGTTTTGGTGCTTTGATCACTTATGAAGGTCAGAAGAGCAGTGCTGAACCTGCAGATGAGCGTCTCCAGGTAAATGTGCCTGAAGCAGAGGGAATTCATCCAAAGGCATCTTTAAGGAGCCAAGAGGAAAGAAGGGGAGAGGAGCTGCCTTTAAACTATTCCTGTGCACATAGAGAAAGCCTCAAGTCGAGCTCTCTCCCTTGCTCAGATACCACTGATCCAGAGGGACAGAGTTTTGTTGCCCAGGCCTGCAGAACAAATAACTTTGCTCAAACTCTTGCCGTGCTGGCGCTGACCCTCAGGCTGGGTGAGACACGGAGCTCTGTGTGACTGTGCCCTCCCAGGCTGACCTGGAACTGAGCCCCCCCAGCTGCCCTGCTCCTGAGCCCTTCCAGGGACTCGCACTGCCTCTGCTGGCTTTGAACTTGGGGATCCAGGATCAGCTGTCTCCTTCTTCTCCCTGACTTCTGCCCCTTCTGCTCTCTGCGGTTACTCTGAGCCTGTGAGCAGGAAAAGACACTGGTCTGCAGATTGATTTCTTCAAGGGTTTTGTGCCACAAAGCACAAAGAAATGTGTGCCCTGTGACAGGAGCCATCTCTGTCACACTGAGGAAATGAGCACACGCATGTGGCTGAAGTGGAGGTTCTATATTTTATATCACAACATTATATTATATTAGGAAAAGAGAGGAGCAGTTTTTTGACTAATTTAAGGTAACATCATGGTCAGCTTTTATTATGGATAAACCTAAATATTTTATTTTAACCAAAGTCTAGGCTTGTACTTTTCCTTCTGTTTCCTAGCCTTGTTCTTTAGCTCACTTATTCAATAGTCTACAATGCACATGTTGTTCTTTTTTTATCTTATGATTTCCTTCCTGGGGTCTACAGCCATAGCAAACTCTGAGTTATTGTAATGTTTCTGTTTATTCAGCTTCTACTTTGAAAACAAACCAAAGCATTCCTTCTGTGTCTACTGAGCTCAGAAATGTGCTCACAGTGTTCCTCCCACACTTTGAATATAACAAGCATAAAATTGCTTCTTTATGGATGTTTTCACCCACTCCTTTTGCAAGCAGCGTTTGTGAAGTGCCATTGGATGTGTATTGTTTCTCCTTCTGACTCAGCTTTGAATTCACCTGGTCTCAGACATTCTATAGCTTCTGCTGCTGTTCCATCTTGAAAAAATATGGTTTTCTAAGAGAAAAAAATAAGGCTGAAACAATTTCAATGAAATGCCCTATTCCTGTGAAAATCTGTTTGTCAACACTTGTGGACCTGAGTGATGTGGTGCCACTGCAGTGGATGTCCTGCCCTTAAGTAATTTAATTTTGGAAATTTGATGAGTTTCATCCTTTCCTCCAGCCTCACAAATATCCCTTTGGTGCAGGCTCTCGAGCTGCCAGTGCCTCATTTTGACTTCTTAGTAGCATCCATACACCAGGGAATAGGATTCAACCTACGTAACTTTGGATATAGTCTGGACAATGGGAAAATAAATAGGCGAGGAGAAAAATAAGCCCCTCTGATTCCTTCACAGAGAAAGAGTAACCATAGCACTGAAGAACCTGTTTCTCCTTATGATATATAAGGGAGATGCTTAAATGCAGCTCTCTGCACTGCTAATGTCTAAATTAGGTGATTGCACCTCAGTCCTTTTGTCAGCTTTTATCCCATGTCATTAATGGCTCCCTGATTTATAATCAGATAATTGGAGGCTACGGTTTTCATATTTCTCCAGTCTTATCACCTTCATTTCTTCTTTTGAATCATAAGGTTTTTCATTGCAATTGCAATGTTTTCACACACAAATTCCCCACACAGCAGGAAGGAGGCAAAGTATGAGATGCATTGGATATTCTATTATTCAGAAAAAAAAAAAAGTGTTTTAATTCTCCCCATCAACAAGTGCCCTCTTTCCTTGAATTGATGTATTTCCTGAGTTTTCTGTGACCTTAAAGGACAAACAGCAAAACCAAGCAGTGCAGAAATAAATCAGGAGCTGCCATTACACTTGAGATTGTAGCGGGTTTAATGTAAGTTCCTTATTTCATGGTCAGATCAGGATAGTTTAGCACAGAAAATGTTACTGGGAGTTTTGAAATGAATGGCCAAAGGCAAGTGCCAGGAAACCCCAAGCCCCATCATTAGAGCTTTGCACGTTCTTAAAGCCCTGCACTTTATCAGTAGCCCTGAAGAGTTTATTATACACACAAGGTCTGGGATTTTTAGACCTTGGGTCCAATTGCAGAGAAGGGCTTGGAGCTGTGCAGTGAACAGGACTGAAATCCTTTCATTCCAAGCTGTTGTTTAACACTTTCTAACCAGCACCTTCAGGGACTTCAGCCCTGCACTGAGACTCAGCCACTGCTGCAGCTGCTTGAGTGCCAGCTTTCCTGCAGGGCACGATTCAGCTGGTAAAATTATGCTACCCTGAAATTAGTTTGGTACTTAGCATTTAATATTCTTCTCTTTTGCTCTGCAATTAGCTTTTACTAATGCAATTTAATCTATTTGTAACATTTCTTGAAAATCATAGTAGACATGATTTGAAATGAAGTTAAATCTCTTGAACTTTTCCTCACGTTAATTTGAAATGCCAACAGGGCACCAACTGCTGTGAGAATTAATGAATGAGCTGCACCAGCCTGTCTTTCATTTCACTGGAATGACTTCACACTCAGAGAGCATATGTGCCAAACAAACTATTCTCCAACACTGCTGATGATGCTGGAGGGGGAAGAATTTTGCTGCTGTAGGTCAGATTGGTTGGTCCCAATTTTTTGTAGCTATGTTGTGGAGAACAGCTCATGGAAGAGGCAACTCTCCTCAGGAAGATTTTTTTTTTCTTTTTTAAAAAAAATTATTTAAATTGTGAATTATTGCTAGGCTAAAAGTACAGACCACTATGTATTTTTTCTGAGAGTGTTTTGCTCCTCATTTGAAAATTCCCAAATTGGGCCCTCAGTTTCTTTAAAAGTGAGGGCAGTTTGTCTGTGTTATTTATCAGACATTAAGCTGCAAAAAAATGTAAAGATACCGTAGAACTAGAACTAAATTAATTATTTAGGCTGTGTACATTTTGTTCAAAATTCATCTTTTCCTGTCCTGAAGAGCTGGGGACCTGGTTGGTTTCAACAGTTAAAACAGAACTCCTGTGCAGAAAAAATGAATTATCAGGAGAAAATAAGATTAAAAAATCTTAACTTGGAAATGCTTGTCAGCCAAATGAAAATAAACAAATGCAGATAATTTTTTTTAGGTAATATTTGCCATTTTGTATTCATTAAAGCCCACTTGCATCATCTCAGTAATTTTATTATGGTGATCAAATGTGCTATGTGAAGGCTTGAACAACAACTCTGCCATTATTCTCTGCTAAAATTCCCTTTGGCATTCTGGAATTTGGCTTTTTTTTTTTTTTTTTCCTTCAGACACCACAGTAGTTATTGATTGTGTTTCTGCTGACAAAGTTTTACTGTCTTTCTATTTAAACACAGGTGTATGTATTCCAGTATAGCCTTGACTCCACATACACAGTCTCACTGAGGGTGGTTTGTTGACTCAGGTGAGAAATTCAATTCTTAACTGGAAGTTGTAAATATACTTTTTTTGTTCCACTGTTTGCAGTCTCTAATAACAAATGAAAACAAAATCAAATTCTGTGATCAGTAAAACTGTGATATGACATTCTCTCCTAGATAAACGATCAAATGAGCAGTTTTACTTACACTCAGATTAAATAAATGACACCAAACACAATCAATTTTTTTTTTAATACTCTGCATTGCAGTCATATAATGAAAAGGCTAATTGGATTTGGACTTGGAAAAATGCCACTGCTGTGCTCCAAAATTTGAAACATTGAGTAAACTGTGAAATAAAATAAAAGTGTGGGGCAGATGTGCTCTGGTTATTATAATGCAAAGGATTCACCATTTCTTCTCTGGCTTGGGTTTGACATTTAACAGGCATGATGGCAGCGTTTTGTGGACAGATACAAGCTGCTCACTCTGCTTGATGGAAATAAAAGAAAAATGCTTAAAGGCATGTTTTAGAAAGGGGACATGAAGAGGCATGGCAACAGGGAGCCCACCACAGAGTGGGAATTGGTGATGGGTTTGGCTGCACACGGGGTTGCTCTGCCTTGGTTGAGCCAGGGCAGATCCATTCCCCTTGCCTCAGGCAGGGCAGCACCCCTGAGCACGTCTGTGCCCCCTCCAAGGACAGAACAAGGGCATCATCCCTTTCCTGTTTAAGTGTCATCCTTCCTCTCTGCTTATTGGCAAGCACCAAAATGGTTTTAGACATAATTCATGGGTCTGATTTATACATCAAAACACGTGTCCAAGAGAGTGCCTGAAGAGCAAATTCTGTACGTGGGGAGGGACGGATGGACAGCCCACTTTGTGGAGAGGTTTAGGGACTTGAGGTGCTGGGTCCTCAAGGAAACAGAGGTTTCTAAGTGGTACCTGGTTTGTGCCTCCTGAAGCAACAACTGTGCAGGGCATTGCAGAGGGCATCCCCAGGGGCTGGGGTGCAGAAGCCAAGGTTCCCCAGCTCGAGGGAAACGTGGGGCTCTTGGTGCCAAATCTGCACTAGGAATTGCTTTGGCTGCTTGAAAGTAGCACTCTGTAGGGCACAGGGGTTACCAATTCCCACATCATGTATACCTAATATTCCTGCATAAATTAGTGGATAATTACATATCTTAAAAAAAAATCCTGTGAGTTAGATTTTGTAAGATGTTTGTAATGGAAACTGTTAGGCCAAAAGTGGTAAGAGATTTAAGAACGTGCTAGAAAATTTCATTGTTTGGGGTTTTTTGGAACATCCTGGTCTTTTTTATTTCATACGGATCAGGAAAGGCCTTGATCTTGGACCACCTGACCTTACCTGTGAATGCTGTGGTTATGTTCACTGTACTCATATTCTGCTTCTCACACTTTTCTTTCAATTTCTACAATCTGTCACTAATCCTTTTATTAATGCTTTGCCTTTCCACATGAATTGGTTTGGACTTATACAATTTATTTTTAAAATGTGTTTTTCCCCCAACCAAAATGATTTTTTTCCCATTTTTCAAGATAAAAAATCAAATAATATATTGGAAAATACCAGAATTAAATAATACAACAAATTCTGACCTGGTTTCTGAAGGCTTTTTTTCAGCTGTATCCCTTGGACAATTTCTCTCTGAAATTCCTGAATGATATAATTGATCCAAAACTGAATTTATATGCAGTCAATCAGAAAAAATTATTTACTTTTCTATTATACTTAAGAAAACTCTAAACCAATAAATTTTCCTGGTACACAAGCAGTATTTTAGTACTGTCTGTACTGAAGTTTATTTTGTAGCGCCCTGTATAAAAAGACAGAAAAGCTACTGAGAAGGCAATTGTCACCTCTTCCTTTGGCCAAGGGGTGGGAGCTGTTGAGGCAGGGCTGGCCACACATGACATTTCAATTGGTATGGTAGCATTTTTTAGGTAGGGACCTGTCAACACTTCCTTTATTAACTCTGGTGTTCAGACAGACACTGTTATGGGGTTGAAATTGCAGTCACAACAAGAGCTTGTTCTTTATGTTCTCCAACCTCACAGAAACAGTTTAAGCCAGTTTGTTTCCAATTTTAGAGCTACCAGAGCAGCAGAGGAATTGGAGGAAATAAAAGGTTTCTGGATGCTACACACACTGCTTTGTGCTCCTGCTCCCAATTTATTTATCTGTTATTTTATATA
This sequence comes from Prinia subflava, assembly GCF_021018805.1. NCBI lineage: Eukaryota > Metazoa > Chordata > Aves > Passeriformes > Cisticolidae > Prinia > Prinia subflava. Next base: position 31,039,396 of record NC_086252.1, read on the forward strand.
ACATGATTTCCCATCTGCTACATTTAATACATGATACTTTGCATAAGAAAAGGGGCTGCGGTTTTGCTTCTAATTCTGAGATTATCAGGGCACTTGGAGATGATGTTAACAATTTTTCACACTGATTGATATGTTAAGTCACATCCTCTGCTTTGTTTCTGTGCGAGACCCAAATGAACCTAAGTAAGAGCAGCACAAACACCTCTGTTGTAAGAGAGAGGCTGTCTCTTCCTCTTAAATTATGAATCCACAAGACTGAAGCCAGGAATTATTTTGGTCTTGCACACTATGAATAATGCATGGAGCACTGTTATAGGCATCCTGCATGTTGTGGAACCAGAATGAGCTGTTATGTTAATAAACATTCCTAATGTTCAGCATAACCATCCTGAATGCTTTATTGCCAAAAGAAATGGTGATCCCAAGGACATTCAGGGCTGTCAGTCTTATTACAATAGCCAATTATTAAACTTACAGCTGTATTATCCTCTGTCTCTCCATTTGATATGGGCAATTAGTCAAAATCTCCGGGTCTCGTAGTTTGCTTCTGTTACGTTGGTAAGGGAGTTGGGTGTTTCTCATGAGCAACCTCATTTAATTAAAAAAAAGTGCAAAACCTTCTGTTTTTCTGAATATAAGGAGAGTAATGCATGAAATACATGAATCCCCTGTATTTCTGGGCTGCTTTCAAACTGTGTTGAACACCAAATCTTTCTCTGTCATGTCAGCTGTGTTTCTAAGGCTGTGGGAGCTGCTTCCAAGCTGTCTTCATCCCCTTTCTCTCTGCTCCTGCAGTTCCCCTCATTCCCACCCAAAAAGTATCTGCTTTCAACCTAGGTTCTGGCTGTAGCAATATTTAGGAAAAAAAGCCTCAGAGTTCCAACAAATATTTTCCTTGGTGGGACACATGAAAAAAATTAATTATCTCAGTTACTGTAACAACACGTGAGAATTTTGTTTGTTTGCTTTAAAACATTAGTTTTGTGGCATTTATTTTTTCCTGTCTAATTGTTATCAGGAATGGGCATTGACATTAAAAAAAGCCTTCTGTGTTTATTCAAAGGCTGGTTTAGACAATAAGTCTCCTTACTTTGGTGGGTATAAAAAGTGGAAAAGGAGCCGTTTATCCTCATCAATGTAAAAAAGTCAAGTTTTTCTTTTATTTCATTGCTTCAGAAGTTATTCTTAGTATGGAACTATAGATTTTAAGCAGAAATTGGGATACTTGATTGCTTACCCTGACAATGTGTAGTAGAGAAAAATGGAACTTTATTTTATGTTGAAACTGTTTACTTCATACTCCATCATGGTGTATATCCTACAGAGGTCTTCAGCCTTGGTTTGAAATCAACTAGACATGATAAATTCATAGCTTTTTTATGGCTGCATGCTCCAGAAATTACATTAATGTAAATACAAATGTGTTTCTTCTTTCTCAAACTTATTCATGCTGACCCCCAGACTGTAGTCCTCATTTCCCTCATTAATGAGGGAGCTCTACAGATTTCTGACACATCCATCTCCTACCAGAGCTCTCCTGAGAGGGTGTGTGCAGGGAGGGCTGCTGAGGTTGCAGTGCACACCCTGACTGTGAGCTGTAACTGAGGGTCCAGTGGTAATTTGCTTTAGGGTTACATGTAATTATCTACCAAGGAACTCATCACCCTTGAAGGGTAATGTCATTAATTTCAGTGTAGATACAAATCCTGACCAAGTTTTAGCCAGAAAGCTCATCTTGACATGACATTATAAATATGCTTTTGGTTGAAATAAAAGCTAAGGAGTCTCCTAAGTTCTCTCTCTTTTTTTTCTCTTTTTAAATTTTTTTTTAATTTGTCTTGAATGAGATCATGGTTTTGGTTCTTGCCAGAATATAAGTTTTAGAAATAATAAGGGTTTCTTTAGACTGTTTTATTTATGTTTAAGTTTTTTGGGGGAGGACAGTGTTTGGTGGTGGCTTCTAGAATTTTTTGGGTTTTCTTTGTCATGTGTATGACAGCAGTTTGTGAAGTTTGTCAGACCAAGTGTAACCCTGGCAAATGGCTTGTTAAAACTTTCACTTCTGCTGATGTTACATTTTATTTATGGATTGAAGTTTTTCTTCTTTCAGTCCTTAAAGTGAAGAAGCAGGAACTTGTGCAGTTCCATTTTTGGATACATCTTTTCTATTGTGGTTGTTGCTGAGCATTAACATTGGCTCTTGCAGCATCTCCCCCATGATTTCCTTTCCACACTGCTGCATATAATTCAAAACTAACAAGGTTCTAATTAGAAAAATAAATTTAATACTCTCTGTGAGCTTAGTTCTTCTAGGTAGGAAACAAATGCCTTCTCCCCTTCTTTCAGATCTTTATTCTTTTCTCTTATTTCTGCTGTTTGAGACGTTTTATTAAATATTTGTGTTTCTATTTCACTGGCAATTCAGAACTGTTAATGATGGACATGAAACTGTAGAGTGTAGAGTCCCATCCTCGCTGATGATGTCAAAAGTCTTCACATGGCTATTTCCATTGAAAGCCTCTTTATTGGTATCATTATTAAGAAACATGACATTCCAGACAAGTAAATGAGAAAAATGTGTATCATTTTCTTGTATCCTGACCCGTCTTTAGATCAATTTCTACTGCACTGCGTTCTATAATTCATTCTCTTTATTCCCCTTCTTCCAGGAAATGATTGTTTAAAGATGATGCTGAAAGGGTGGTCAAGTAGTTACTGGTTCAAATGGAGAATTAGCAAAGCCTTGTCTTCATGTTTCCATTCTGTACTGGTTTAGGGATAAAAATTTATAACTTGCAACAAAGGGCACAAGAGAAATCACTGTTTTGCATTTTTGTGTCTTTCCAGAATTGAAGGGCTTTGTTGAAAAATTTAAATATTTTGTGTTCTTGGTTCCTATAGTTTCCAGCAAGATTCCTAGCAGCATGACAGTCAGTGAAATGGAAGGAACAGGTGATGAATAGAGTATTTATTCTGGATTTACTGCTGTTGATTGCAGTACTAACTCTTGATGAAAATTAACATTGGTATTTGTGTGAAAAGAATTAATTCAGTAAGCTGTATTTCGCTATTATGGTATTTGTAAAGGTGCTGAAGCCTTTTGCCACCTGTTCAAGGCTGCTTTATACCTTTGTACAGAGATTGAATTGGGGAAAAAAAAAACAAACAAGCAAAACACCAAAAGAAAAACTTCTCCCTACAAAGAATTAAACTAGAACTTACAGGATATGAGGGCTGGTTGTCTTCATGGTGTTGCCATCCTTAGTGCACGAATGAACTGAGATAATCAAAGAAACAGTAGGGCAGCATCTTAAAAGAGCGAGAATAAGTAGTGGATAATCATAAAAACCCACTTGCATACTTCTTTGTCAGAGTCAGAATACCGTGTTCACCAGTTAACAAGTTCTGTTTACATGTTTTGGGCTTGGCCTTGGAGGCAGCAGCTGGAGTTTGCAGTACAGTCACGGATCTCCAAATTCTATCATCGCTTATTCAAAAGCAGGAGACACAAATTTTCTTCCTTATTCACTGAACTGAATGTCATCCTTAGGCCATTCTTCTGGTCCTCAGTTTGAAAGAATGCTAATTGCTTTCTAATTGCAGCAAGCTGGCATCAAATCAATCTCTCCTTAGACAAAGTTTCCATGCCTGTCAGACAATAAAAGACTTGTATGTTGATAAGCTCCTTTGATTCTGCTTGGAAGTTGCACATTCAAATCTCCTTTAAAATATGATTTCAATTTGAGGGGAAATAAAATATATTTTGTAAACCTATCTAATTATACTTGGATAGAAATCTTTAAAAGAAAACTAATTTTCTCATCAAAAAAGCAGGTCTGGAAAAAGCTTTCTCTTTAAAGTTTGGGTTTACTTGACAACCAAAACAAGGCTGTGAAAATAAATATTTGAGCCTAAAAAATTCTTTCAGATTTTTCAGTCTTATAATCGGGGTTTTTTTAAAGGACAATAAAAATGAGAAATCAAAATGGTACCCAAACTAAGATCAGGGTCCTGTTATGCATACCTTGTGCTTCCTTCTCCCCCATGTAGCCAGAGGTGCACAGAGGGTCCCTGCCACAACAGCCCTGCTGTGGAGCACAAACATCTCCCTGCTTTTTCATTTTCCTGAGTTTGTTCACTCACTGCCAGCCCTTATCATCCTTATCCCCAAATCCTCTTTACTTGAATGTTTCTGAACTTCCCCCTGTTTTCCCTGGTATAAAATGTGGAAGATCTGGGAGAGCTCTTTGGCAGTATCACTGCTCTTTGTGTGTTTTACATTGAGCTCTTCACTTTGTCCTGCTTGCACATTTCCCAAAAGAATTTTTTAAAGTGTGGAAGGCTGTCTGGAGAGCATGCCCTTGTATCTCTGAGTAATTGCAATATTTAAAATTGTGTAGGAGGTGGAGTCATGCAGTGTGGTCTAGTGCACAATTAACATCTGTTGGGGAGTTTATTCCTCTGGCACGTTTCCAGCTCGTGCTGAGAATGAGAGTGCAGAATAACTCAAACAGTTTGTCCAAGTTCTTCAACCAGGTAATGGTGGTTCATGAAGCACTTGAGCAATTATGTACATTTATGCACTGGGTGTTAACAAGTGACTGGAAAAATAAGCATTTTTTTGACTACTATGTTTCTGTGTTTCCTAGTAGGTTTGTGTATTGAAATTGCTGGATGCTGGATTGTTTACATTTGTCAGAGTGCTTAGTTCATTAGCAGGAAAGAGAAATCAATACCTTAAGAGGAGAGGGAGAAGGAGAACTGCATAATGATAACATAGATACAACTCCTCATTTAAAAATGAGGAAGAATTATCTGGGTTGTCTCCATGTTTTTTAAAAAATGTATCTTATCCATTCTGTTATCTTTTTTTTTTTTACAGTCATTCAGATTCATATAAAGCTATTAGATGAATTTTTATGCTCCACCTACGCTTGAAAAAATGCATGTTTTATTAGATAATAGATGTAAAAACTATTCAGCATCCTGTAGAGGCCTGGGAGCTGTCCCAGTTGCTGCAGTAACCTAACTGTGAGCAGTAATATTCTGGAGAGTGGTCATGGAATGGGTTTCCATTGCAGTTTCTTCTGACTGCCCCAAAGAATTTGAAACTGAGTGTTTTGAAACTGTGCAAAGAAACAACCATTGTGCTGCTAAACATCAATCCAGGTGGTAGAGTTGCTGCATTACTTCAGTCCTTAAAAATTATTTACTGTGTTAGTGTCTGTAATATTGCTGGGATTAGGTAGAGTGTTCTGGAGGGTTGCTGTGTTATACAGTCTGATAGTTGAATTATGGTTTATTTCTGGGTTGGTTTTGTTTGTTTTGATTTTTTTTACCTTATCACAGTCAGAATATGAACAGAGCTGTGCACAATACGACAACAGAGATATCTGTGTTGTAAAATGTTGCCTCAACAGTCAAAGGATCAGATTTTCAAACACAGACTAATAATAATGGAGGTAGTAATCCTTAATCGCTCTATTTCTATCCACTTTGCATAGAACTCCAGTTTTTGATACACTCAGAAGCATGAAGCACCATCTTTTGTAAATCCATCCCCAGCAATCCAGAAATGGCCACTTGGCTGCTCCCCACCCTGACTCTACTGGGTACCCTTTTCTCCAGCACCACAGCAGCTTGAAGACACACAGGCTCCTGTTATTCCAGCAAAATAACCCTGCTTGAGACGAACTGAGGGCATCAGACACCTTGCCTTTGAGCTTCTCTATTATGACCAGAAGCAGCACTTTTGAGCTTTCCGTGCAAAGGCAGGGGAAGCAAAAGAGGCTCCATTTACTGCTGACAGGTCCAGCACTCAGGGATAATTTGGGACAAAGCGTGGTCTGGCTCAAATCCCTGCTCTGGGCTTGCTGGGGAGCTTGAGGCCGTGTGCTGCTCTCCCTTTCCCTCTAGAAGGTCAATGCAGTGATGGTAATTATGGACATCCTCCAGATTATTCAGAATTTATGATTCTCAGTGATTTTATCTTTGAACTGCGTCCCTAGAGAGATACTTTACATTTGGGCAGAAATACAAGCCTTAAAAACACCACACTGGTATCTTTAAAGGATTTTAAATAGATAATTTTCCTGGCTTAATCCTTTGATCATCTCTCCCCTTTCGCAGTTCTTCAGTCACTTTTCATCAAGTGGGTTGCACACACTTTTCTTTGAGGCTTTCATAGTCTACCTTCAAACTACCAGTGATTCCTGACTTGGAATTGTTTTTTATCTTCAGGGAACTTACCAGTAGTGCTGCCAGCTGTCATAGTTCTTTTAATGTGATGGATGCATTGGATGTGTGGTTTTTTATTGTTGATAGAGATATTTTGTTTAAACTATAAATCCTACTCCCAATAATACTTCTTGCATGTTTATGTGCAGTCTTGAGGTTGTAGCTTCCAATTTCTTTTTGTAATCTCTAAACCAGTTTGAAATTAAAATATGTTAGTACATATGTGCTTCATTACAAAATGGACTTTCAGGATTTCATTAGCATCTGGTGTGTTGCTTAATGTCTTCTTGTAAAGCTAATTAAGTGTTACGCTATAACGCATAATTGTATTTTATTTTTTCTTAGCAGTACAGCAGGCTGCTCCAGGAAGGAAATAAGTGAATGATCAACAGCAGCATTCTGTGCTTTATTTAGATTTTCTGCACTCTCTTTTAATAACAACAATAATCACCACAGTGGCCAGACATCTAAATGTCTAATTTACAGATGCGGTGAGTTTATTATAGCTCCATAAGAATCCAGTGATGTCTGCAGCTGCTGTGCATGTTGAGGCACAGGTCTGTTAGAGTACTATTTCTTAATTTTAAAACAAGCCTAGAGCATCAGCTGTTGTTTTTCAAATGTGCTGTCCAGCACAATCTCAGTGTCTATCTGAATTATTTGCCCACAGCTGTGGCCCCCATCTTTGAGCTTTGTTCAGCTGTAAAAGGCTGCAGGGGTTGAGTCTGGGCTTACCCACCCCAGCAAGGCTGGCTGAGGTTAGAGGGATGACTTTGGGATGCTTTGAGCTCTCTCTGAGATCATCCTTGATGGGTTACACCACCTAGATCTGGACTCGGATAACTCTGAAGGCTCAGGGAGGTTTCCAACTTATATCAATGAGCCCATCCCAAGGTCAGTATGTTCACCCTGGCACAAAAGTGAAAATGAATTCATCTTTGACTTCACTGGCCTCCCTAGACCACTGTCTCCTTGTTCTCTCTTTAAAAGCCTTTAGGATTCAGACAGTCTCTTCCAGTACTTCTTTCTTCTAATAGTTTGAGTTCATATGTATAACCAAATCTCTTCCTAAGCATAAGAAACCTTCATTTTATTGATGTTTCCTCAAAAGGTTCATGTTACCTGGACTTCTGATTCTTCTGTTTGATGTCTCAGAATAGTCCTACCTGAAGGTCTGGAATTCATCTGTTCAGCCTTAACACATTGATCTGCCTATACCTTGTATTATCCATAAATGTTGAAATGGAGGTGATCATCTCACCCTGCTGTCAAGGTCCTTTGAGCATCCTGTAATAAAAGTTTCTGAATCTCTCTAATAATAAGAGGTTTGTAAGCACCTAAAGCAGTCAGAGTGGCAGGTGGCCATAAAAAAATTTGCTGTACAAATGTACAGATCTGGGTTTAAAATTCAGGATAAATGTAACATTTTTAATGAAGCAAAAGAAATATTAATGAATTGTATTGTCCTTTAACTTAAATGTAACTTAGCAGCTATCTGTAGATTGGTTTATTTGTTTCCAGGCTACTTGTTTAGGTGGGGGCAGAGGCAATGGGGAAGAAAAATACTGAGGTATTTAATATTATTTTAAAATATTTTTTCAAGACAACCTTTATAGTTTGCCTCAAAATACCAAGAAAAAAGCTGACAGCTGATTAAGAAGCTGAAAGACAAATAGAACAGACGAGATTACATTTATTTGTTGTCAGTCTGTGACAAAAAAACAAATACATTACTGAAATGAAAGCATTGGAAGAATCTGTTCCTAGGCTTCTAAATAAATTCCCTCCCACACCCCTTCAGTGTCATCAGTTTCTAGTTAAACGATGTCTTCTGATTTGTCAGATAACAGATATTTTTGATGAATTATTCTGAGAATCCAGAAGAAAAGTATTCTTGTAGAATTTCTCACTTCTTCAGTTGCTTTGGTTTGCTGCAGTTATATTTGGAGTAAATAGTTGTATTTCTTTGTCAGTTTTTCCACTTAGCCTTCCTGAAAACCCTTCTTGATCAGTGCATTCTGAAAAAGATGAGTTTTGAGCCAAGAATTCTGAGCTGATTAAATCCTTTGAATTTCAGCTGATTTGTGGAGTTATTCCTCATTTACAGGAAATTAGTGTCTGACCCAGAGAGCAGCTTTCCCACCAGCATCTCCTCTGTCTCTGCAGTGTCCCAGCCTTGCCCTTTGCCAGCCATCGTGGGAAGTGAGACGATCCCAGAGCTAGAATTGGCAGGTCATATTTAACAGCTTCTCACAATTTCCCTTAAGGCAGGTTTTGTGCAGCAGCTGTGGAGGTTAATGTCCAATTTCAGCTTGGAACATAGAGTTTACATATCCTTTTCTAGTTCAGATCCACTTTTGAGTATCATATTTTCATACCTCTACCCAGAAAAACGATAATGTTCCTATTAGTTCCTGTATACAGAACTGAATGTAGGCTTGACATCCAGCTGCTTGCTTTGCCTGCTGACGTTTCCCAGCAAGTAAATCCCTAAAGGAACAGATGATGAACCTGTGACCTCTGCAGATCTCTCCTAATGTGGATAATGCTCCCATTCACAGACATGGAAGGATCAGTGTCACACAGATTTGAATCCATCAACACCTTCACAAAAGCCTGAAAATTATTTTAAAACCTAATTGAATGATAGATGAGGAATAAGGGTATTAGCCTGAGGCAATGAATGAGTACATTTTGTATAAAATCTTATTCTTTAGCCAAATGAAAATAAGCTTATAAATCCTGTTTCAAATTCACATTGGTGATGGTAGGAATTGGTGGTTCTGCAGGTCTTACACTTTTGCAGCAAGAGGTTCTCAGTAATTTCCTGCTATTATTATTACTGCATTTCTTGTTTTAACAAATTTGCCATAAGAGAACAGTGAATTCAAAAGCCTTCTCTGGCATTGGCTTTCCTTTTCCCTATGGCTCCTCCATCTCTTTCTTCTCTTAAATCTCCTCCACCATTAATCCTCTGCCTCGCACAATTGACATTAAAGTGCCTTTTTATGCTCTGGCTCCAAGGACAAGGCTGTGCAAAGATGCTCTTGGTAGCTCTGAATGATCTGACTCCAACCAGAGGGCACAGCCCTGCACCCACTGGGTGCCACCCTTTGTGTTCTGCTCCTCACCAGGACTCTGGCACAGCCAGCTCTCCTCGAAGCACTGCTGAGCCAGCCAGAAATCCTCCCAGCAGCACTGTGCCAGCAAGATGCAGCAATTGGAGGATACACAAATATATAGGAAGAAACATCCCTAAAAACTCCCAAACTTTTTTCTCCCACTTTAGAGCTATGTTACTTAGAGAAGAAATTAAAAAGGTTAACGCTACAAGAAACCTGATGGAGTTTGCAAAGTGAACAAAGCCATATTTAAACCCATATTGAAATGCTGTCATAGCCACAAAATATCCATGTCTGACTGAAGGTAGAAAAGATATTTAATGAGGAAGAGAATATAGCTTGAAATAAATGTAAAGTGGATATAACCATGAGGTGGTATGACATAAATTGAAGCAGGTTGAACTGAGTGACAGAGCTGAGTTGCTAACAGCAGATGAGCAGGATTTGCTGGGCTACACATGGTGTTGTAATGAGGACAGGAGCTGGGGGAGGAAGGATGGGCCTTCCATTAGTCCTTTGAAAAATGTAGATCAGCTGCAAAGATTGAAAATGGGATAAATTTTGAAAGAACAAGAGATCTTTTAGATTTAAGCTAGACTTTGCAGTATTGCGATCTTACTTAGCATGACGTAAACTCTGCCCTTCAGTTTTAGTTTAGGAGTCTGTCTGACCAGCACGTGATTTTTCTCACTGGATATGGAGTAGAGAAGGATGCTCCCTGTTTGGCTGTACCATACCAGTGGTAATTGATGTTTTCTGGTTCCTGGCTGTGGAGGAGTTCCGTTGTACACCCCTGAGAAGGACAGTTCTTGTTTAACCCCTGATGTGTCTGCTGCAGCATCCCTCTCCTCACGAGCTGGGTGGGTCCCCTCTCTCTGCCTGTGTCAGGGCCATTGCTGAGCAGCAGCCAAGGAAAGTGTTCTCTGCTGGAGCTGCACCTGGGGTTTGGGACTCTCCAGAAGCTTCTGATCTGCAAAAAGAGCCCAATGTGGGCACCAGTGCTATGGCAGACACCTTCTCTGCTCTCAGCCCTTGCCTGCCTCTGACATTGGTTGCTGCCTGCGACACACAAACTTTTCCTTTTTATTGCAGAGTATTTTTGATGACAAATGTTTGTGTGCTCCCTCCCTTGCCATAAAACTGATGTGCTTTGTTCCAACAACTGCAAGGGAATAAAAAAAAGGCAGAAAAAACATGATAATTTCTACTATCACCTGTTGTGTTTGTAGATAGTCATCTCCTGTAGCATGTCCCAGCTCCTCTCCACTCACACTGATTTGCCTGATGAGATCACTGGGGCTGGTGTGCTCATGCAGCAGCACTGTAACCATTTCTCCTGTGAGACCTGAGGAATCCTGGTTTCTGCCAGATCCTCTCAGTAGATTTAATTTGAGAGGACTGGGCCATCTCTCCCTGCTCGTGCCCACTGTGTCAGCAGCTGGAGCAGGGGAGCACCCTGCATGTGATGGGATTGTTGTCCTTATTTTCTCTGAGTGTCAAGGCATGGAAATCTCTCTGTAGTTTAAATTGGTTTACTGCAGCCAGTGCATTTTACTGTCTCACTTGTAAGGGCCAGCGAGGTGGAACACATTAATTGACACTTGTTGAGATGCAGGGGGCTCCTCAGTTGTTGAAGGTTTAAAAATAATGCTGTCACCTGCAATTTCTTTTTTTTTTTTAAACCATCAATGAGCTTTAAAAGGGGCCATTTCAAGTATAAAGTAATATTGGGTGAGGAGGGAAAAAAGATGTTAAAAAAAGGATGAAACTTGTTTTTCAGTTCTGTTCATCGCAGTTACCGAAATCAATGTCTGCAAATGTTACTTGTCTCATAAATCATTAGGTCACAAACCTGCACAATGTCAATGTGTTGTTGCTATCCTATTAAATTAAATTACTAACCAAAGTAATACTTAACAGCATATTTCACGTGGAACAATGTTTTAATGTATTGAGGATGCCTATTAAACACAGCAGTCAGCTAGTATGATTTGAAATCGTTTAGGTGGAAGAAATACTAGAGGGAGATAGAGTGGAAAAAAAGCCATCTAGTCACTAGTGATATAATACACTGAAATACTGGGCTGCCATAATGACAGATGTTCTACTAAATCCCTGCCCAGTAATTATCAAAGATGGGTTGGATGGGTTGTATTTGGATTTGGCACCTTCCGACACAAGGGGATTGGTAGACTCATGGATAATTGTCTCTCTGTTGAGCTTCAGGGGAAACTGAAAGGTAAACTCTGAACCTTATTTTTACTCAATGTTCCCTGCAATTGTATTTACAAAGGGCAGGGGCAGGCTGTAATCTCCTGAAGGAAACAGTGAAATATGATGGTTTACACCTATTCCACAGAAATTTTAAGATTAGAGCACTCGGGTCCTTACCCTGTGCATCGAAGCCTAAAGATGGCACTTGCAGTCCCACATTATGTCTGGCATGAGGAAAGGAAAGCCCAGCCCCACTGGCCAAAATTCAGCCAAAATAACAGTGCAAAAGGGCTGTACAGCAGCCATGATCACTGCCACATTTTTTGCCATTAAGGGTGAATTTCTGTGGCTGTGTTTATCTCCCCCCAAGGGCAACACGCAAGTCAAATGGCAAAATTTGATCCCTCTCAAGCTGCAGGGAAATGAACGTGTCAGGAGACAAAGGCAATGAAGGTAAAGATTATTCTTGAGCAACAGAAGCTCATGTGTTACCATTTTCAGTTGTTTGGAAGAGGAAAAGCATCATGAGGAGGAGTTAGTGTGGGGTCACAGTCTGAGATCTGATGGAGAATTAGCTGAAACAGAGATGGAATTAAATGTAGTATACTTTGTACACATGAGATGCATCTTTGTATTTACTTGTTTAATGTACAATTCAAAATATTGTCTAGCAATAGAATTCCCAGTATAGGATCCATTGTTTGTTTTGAATGTAAGAGTATATGTGAATTTTTGAAATGTGGATAACTTCTGTTTTTACAGGACACTGTAATCTTATTCTCTAACACTTGTACTGTTATGTAATCCTAATGACTGTGATTAGGCTCTGAATCTTGCAGCTTGAGATCATCTTTATTTTTATGAGGTATTTTATGGTCCTTTAAAATTATGGCATAAAACATTTAGTGTTTTGTAAAGGAAAAGGAAATGTCTGTCTGAAAGACATTAATTAGATGGAAGTTCAAGCCCCTTCTTGTTAAGAATATATTATTCTCAATATTTTACAATTTGTTTTGCTAAGTATACTGATGATGCAGCATTTTTTCCCAGCACCCATCACCAGGCAAAGCCATGTTTATGGAGAACCTGTTCTTTGGGTAAGAACAGGACAAAAAAATCCTCTATAAAATAGCAAATATCGTCAGGTTTTGATAAATGTGTTTAGTCTGCACAGTCAGGTAAAATTCTGGCCCTAGGAAGGTATATAGGAATCTTGTGGTAAGCTTAAAAAAAACGTGGACTGGCTGTAAAAGCTCATCATAAGCTGATTTTATTTATTGTGCTGGTTTCAATAGAAATCAATTAATGCCTGTTTGCAGCTTTATTCATATGGTGAAGATTCTTTGTTCAGCCCATGTGTTTGGAAGCCTTATTTCATGTTTTCCCTCATTGCCACTTCAAAGATGACTGTATTTTTTCCACATTTTTCTGTCCTCCTGTTTGCCAGCTGCATTGATTTTCATAGTCAAGACATATTTCCTGCTTTATAATAGATTCCTGTCCACTTCTCCCACCTCTAAATCAATGTTTTTAATACTTCAAGGACTCATCAGTAAGAATGGCTGTAAAATTTAGTCACTTCATTGACAGTTGATTTTTGCTTGATGCTGAAAGCCATTTGCACTCAAAGTTTCTGTCAGGTAATTTTTTTTTTTTTTTGACTGGAATTCAATGAGTTCAGTCTAAGGTAGTTTAATTTCTGTAATTTCACTAGAGACTGAACTTGTAAAACTGCTAACATAAGGGCATTGTTTTGAAGGATGTGTACTCAGTTCATTGTTGCAGAATACACTCACAATTTCACTGATCACAGGGCAGGAGCCACATGATTTGAAAGTACCACTCCTGCATGTTGCCCATCCCTGTCAACCACTGACACTGTATTCCTGGCATTGTTTATTATGTTTTTAAAATACAGTAGTATGAAAGCTGTAGGTTTGGGTAGAAAACAATTGTTTGGGTTTGGTTTTTTGATGTTGTTGGGGTTTTTTTGTTTGTTTGGTTGGGGTTTTTTTTTGTTTTTTGGTTTGTTTTGTGTTTTGTTTTTGTTGTTGTTTTTGTTTTTGTTTGTTTTTTGGTTTTGTTTTGTTTTGTTCAGTAGAGTTCAAGAAATTAGACATTTAGATGTCCTTAAGCAGTCTCCAGCAGAACCTTTATCTTGAAGGACCATACCAGAGATGAGACGTGGATTACCTTACACTGGACTACAACTAAAAATACTGAGATCAGTTGAAAATCTGAATTGAATGTTTACAGTATTTTATTGCAACTCTTTCCATGCAGCACTTGCGTTACTTACAGGCATAGATCAGTTCAGTCTGGATGATTTAAATTTTTAATAGGAGGAGGAAAACAGGAATAATTTCATCATCAGTCAAGCAGCTGAATATGTCACAGTTCTCATTCATGTGCAAGGTAAACATTCATTGCAGTGTCTGGCATGTATGGCTTAATGTAATCATAATAAGAACAGCGTGTAATATTATAATATGCTTAGGTTATAATTTAATATACTTCCATTATGTTGTAATTGCATATTACTGTATGTAATTTAATTATGCTTGTTAAAATTTGTTATAATTCTTTGTCCTAATCTGTATACCTTGGGGAAGCTCTGAGAAGGCTGAAATGAGACTGGAAAATCGTTGCCCTGCTCAGGAAGAGAAGAATGAGAGTAGTCCTGAATCTACATTTCTGACCAGTGGAAGAGCGAAATGGAGGCTGGTTTGTTGGCCTTTGCAATGAATTCTGACATGGCAGGAAAGCCTTTTTCCTCTCTTCACTGGAATCAAAGCTGGGCAGCTCTGTGGCTGCTTTTGGAATGTGACTTGTGGAGGACACAGCTTTGGGCTGGTGTTTGTTTCCAGAACCCACCCTGAGGTCATGGGGAGAGCTGTGTTGGTTTGCATGGACAAGATCTGTCTGTTAGTGGGATTCTTTTGGGTTGGCTATCACTGGTTGCTGCCCCTTTGGCTGGGTCTGGCCTTGGGATCAATGTTCTTGTAAATTAAAATATATCCATTTTAATCAGAAAATAAAGGGGCACCCCTGGTGACCTTGGGGGTTGTCTGTTGCCCATCATATCTTGTTTTGGGAGTCCACTATTGACAGAGGTGTTTGGAATGATTTCTAGGATATTGTCCCACCCTAGATGTTGGGGATACATTGTTAATGCATAGGAGGAACAGCTTTTGCCTTACTGGTGCAAATGGGAAGAATTAGGTGTTAACAGAAATTTCCCTTTCACAGACAGACAAAACAGACAATAAATATCACCTTCCAGCCCTACAGGAAATTTGTTTCAGAGACAGACACACCCAGCAAATGAGTTGATATGGATTTTAAAAACAAACGTAGGGTTTTGTGGAAGGATGATTACCAGGACTGGTTCTGTGTCTAAAGAAAAGCAGTGTGGTTCACTGGAATGGTGGTGCTTTTGTTCAGCTCTGAATGAGGCTTTCTTCCAACAAGGAGTGTTGCCTTTTCCGGGAACTATTCCATCTCACTGACACACTGCACTTATGAATAGTGTTAGACTGGGTGTATGAACTAATCTTTGTTCTGGGCTTCATTTGCAGGCCATGGCTTCTATTATATGTAAGTACTTCTCCTTGAAGCTCTAAATCAAGGACAGCCTTGGAAATGGGCAGCTTGTATTAAATGTAATTACTTTAATCTGAAGCTTATGCTAAAGGTGAGGCTTCTAAACAAGGGTAGGCACTAAATTAGAGTGGCTGCAGTTAAGAGCATGAATAGTAGAAGTACCTCTATTAAATAAGGGGTACAAACTACACAGTGAGGGATTATAAATGAAGCTATGTGAGGGTTGTTTATTATGCTATTCCCAAAATCAGAAATCACCTCTTCATATTTCCTCCATTGTAAATAACAAAAAAGACACATAACATCTGTGTTTGGATCAGGGTTCAAAGCCTAGTGAAGTTCAATGCAATACTGTTACTTGTTTATGTGTCCTTACTTCTCATTGAGCATGAAAAGCTTTTAAAAAAGAATGCTCAGGATTTTCAGGAGTCATGCTGGACTCAGGAGCACAAAGCCAATGATTACTTTTTGTATTGTAATGTATGTAATTGTATGTAATTACATTTTGAAATGTAGAACCATTTATTTTTCTTTCTAACCATATTTTTTGACTCTGTCTGTTTGTGGGCAGTTAAATTAGCATGCCCTCCCAATATTCAGCTTACAGTTCTTCCAAGTTACCTTTTCCTCTGGGATTCTCTCTGTCATTTCAGATTTCCTAACCTGCTCTATGCTATGGTGCTTTACCAGAACTCTGTTAATTCTGTTTTATTCCCTCCAAATGCTTCTGAGAGTTTATTTTTCTTATTAAATTACAAACTTTCTGTTTCTGTTTTGGGAGAGAAGTGGGTGTAGTGCTTATTGACTCCTTTCTATCAGATGATAGAAGTTTTCACTGAGCACTGCAGGCAATATTCAGGCAATAGTCCTCACAAATTCCAGACATGAACTGCAGGAACTAGAGGATATTAATGTCTTGTCTAGTGCATCATTGAAGAAAAAAATATTTCTAAAAGGCTGGGTAAATAAACTATCTCTTTTAATGGAATGCTTACTCGTTAGTAGGCATGATGGGAAAATAGGATGTGTTCTTGCTGGGAGAGACTGGCACCAAAAAATAGAGAACCCAACCCTGTTTTCAGTGTTGACAGTTAAAGCCAACATCAGGTGAAAAAGCAGGTGAAATAGCCTGAGTTTTCTTTGCGTGGTAAAGGAGGCAGATAAGAGCAGTTTCATCCAGGAAAGAGATCAGGTAAAAACCATCTTTGCAGTATTTATGCTTTTTGAGTAACTGGAGCAATTTCCCTTTCAGTTTTTAAGAAACCATTTTCAGATCTAATGCTGACTCAATCACCTCAGTGAAATATTCTTCAGCATTCACAAGTCATCTAAAGGGCCTTATTTTCTTCACTGTTGTTTTCCTCATCTCACACATCAGCTCTTCTCTGTCACAGCTTTTCAAAGACAGTCTGTCAGCAAGCAGACTGCTCTGTCAGAGCTGTGATTTCTGTAACTATTGTGTGGGAGAGGCTCAGCAAAAGGAAGAGAGCTCTTTGGACTATTTCTCAGTATTAGAGTTCATCTTGAGAATTTTGCTTCAGAGCCCAGCAAAGTGCAGACAATTTTTGAGTAATTCCATACTCTGATTTTCATTACAAATAAAACATACTGTGCAAAGTAAGGGTTGCAAAAGAAAACAAAAACCCTCTGAATAGCCACTTTTAAATTCAGCTTAAAGTATAGTGACATCACTCATAGTGCTGCTCATCCATATTATTAATTTCTAATGCATTGGAATATGCAGGGACCATAATCTCTGTGTGTCAATTCTAACCCCACTGTTAAAACTGAATACAACTTTTAAACCCAGAGTAACAAATTTAAATTTACCATAAAATTACTGCTTTAAATTTTCCATGGCAGTATGTACCCAACTCTTTAATGACATTTTTTCCTCTTTTTCTTTCTCTAGCTCATTGTTTTTCTCAGAAAAGCAATAAAACATGTCAGCTAACCAGCCAGCTGATTTGTTATTCTGTGAAATACTTACTTTCACAATGGTTATTCAGAGGATGTTGTAGAGGTTGAAGCCAGGAATTTATCCTTGCATGTCAGTTTAGGGAGGCACAATTTGCACAGAATTCTGAAGTATTCACTTGTGGACTGGCTCTTTTTCTTTGGCAGGAAGTTGATAACTTGTATTCCAGCAGTTCTTCTTTCCAGGATTTATGAATCCTCCCTGGTTTTCAAAGAGTTTTGCTTTGCTTTAAATAACAAAGTAACTGCTACACCAGAAAAGCAGTAAAAAATGAACAGCACTTACAAAAGTTAGAAAATGAGAAGTTAAAGTTGAACCTTGTTTAGCAAATTTGGAAAAGAAAGTCATCACATAGATGGAATTATGGATCTTAATATGAGGAGGGGCTCCAAGAAGTCGTTTTTCCAACAGCTGTAAAAATTTGGAATTTTTATTTTGAATAATAGTTTTTCTTAGATGTTTATGTTTCACTGCTGTGCATGCTCACAAGCACTGACCCAGGCCACTGGGAATCTCCCTGCCATCTCAGATCCATTATAGGTGGACCAGAGGCTAATTCCAGCCACTTGCTCAATCTGCAGTAGGTGTGGTTTGCAAATGCAAATGGGTTCATTTTAGATACAATTTTTAATGCTTCCCTTCAGATAGAGTGAAAACCTCCAAATCAACACTTATTACATGATGATGACAATATACTCTTTAAAACACTTATCTCAGTTATTAGTAGGTTTACTGTAATAAAGTTTTTCCTATCACTGGACATTTTGTGCAGGCCAATCTGATTGTACATGCACAGGGACATGCAGGATGTGCACAGGTTTGTGCATCCTCTGTCCTTCCAGAGTGCACAGGGAGGTCTGGAACCTGTGATGGATACCTTTGGATGCACCATGCTGGCATATCTTGGTCCAAAGCAGAAGCATTTGTTTATAATATTGGTGATCCCTTCTGCCTGAATTTATGTATGGTCTGCTTGAGCTGGCCTGAGAACTCCAGCCACTGCCTTGTAAGTTCAGCAGTAATGATTTTAGCTTGGCATGGGAATATGTTGTTAAGCCTCAGATTTTTGGTTAAAGGAAATAGGAAGGAGGATAATTCTCTCTGAAATTTACTTGGCCATCAGGTGAAATCTCATATCTTCAATAGGAAAACTTAGATTAACAAGCAGTGTGCAAGGTCAGGTTAAGAATGCTATTAAATGACTGACTCCTTAATGTGGGGATGTTATCTCAGCACAAAGGAGCCAGAACTCTCCTGGCAGCTCCTGGGGTCTTGTCACCATCTGCTGAGACTGATGGCCATTTGCAGGATGCATGTGCACTTGTATCTGCACTCCTAAAAATTAACTTTGTCAGGAAGCAAGATCCACCAAAATGGATGAGAGGGAAGGATCCTGTCTTTACCTTTCTGCAGGTTTTCTAGTTCATAGCAATAAAAGAAATCCTGCAGACTGCAGCTTCTTCAGCTCCTCCAAACAACAGGCATGTCTTTCATTCAAATGTTGCTGACAGTTACATGATCCACATTAGAGGTGAATTGTGAAATGTTCTCAAGGCATATCTCAGGGTGACATCCAAGGAAATAAGCCTGGAGCTGCATGCTGGCTTGGTTTACTAGCTGCTACACTGTTTTAACAGAGATCAGAAAAGCAGAATTCTGGTCTTGGGAATAAGAGTGAACCTGAAATCCAGAGCTATCAATATCATTTATTAGAAGAATTTTTTTTTAACTTGAAGCTACATCTCTGTGTGTCAGTCCTTTTTTTTTTTCTTGCATCCCTGACTTCTCTGTGCCTTGGGTGCAGTACTGGGAGAGCTTGAGATCCCTCAGTGGGGTGTGCTCAGTTCTCTGCAATTCTGTGTAATGCTAGATGATAGCCTCAGCACTGGAATGTAATGGAAAAGCAATCTCTGAACAGTGCCTACTGCACTGCCCTTTGTAGATGAAAATAAAATCTCTCTTGAAATGAGTAACAGATTTTTCCTTTTTACTCTTGTACTTCCTTACACTACAAATTAAATTCCTTTGGCTTTTCTGAATTTTGGCTTATTAAAAGATAAAAAGACACTCTACACATTTTCCTGTGCTCTGTTTCATGTTCTTTAAGGACAAATATAATTAGTATTAAAAAGAGGGATTCCTCAAGCTCAAGCCATTACCCAAAATAATTTCATTCAAGCTCAGTAGCTTAGCCTCATGTAAGATATACTCTGTAGGAATTTATTGCTTCTGTTTAGTAAGATAAGAAAAATGGCAATAAACCAGCTAATGCTAAAAAGAGGTGAGGAGAAAGATCCAGCTGATAACTGTCTGAATTAATTGAATTATTCCTCTGAGAACCATTTCAATGTAGGTCATTCCAAGGGAGTGAGGCTGGAGCTTCCCTTTAAGCCCTGCTGCAAGGCCAGTTGACACCAGGGGTTAGATTCCTGCTTGTTTTAAATAGGAGTTAAACCTGCTGCTGCAGGCTGCAGAGGCTGGCACCCACAAAAGCTCTTTGACTCAGTCAGCCCCAGCTCTAAAACAGCCCAGCAGAGCTGGGTCCACAAGGCTGGGGGCAGCCATTCCCTGCATTTCTAACACAAAATCACTTTGGGACTATTAGGCACAAAGCTGCACATCCAAAGACATTTGGGTGCCTCGGGGGCTGTCTGGGTCCTCTGTGGTCTCCTGTTAACACTCAGGTAATTGAAAAACATGCAGGTGCCTTGGAAGAGTTTAAGCCTCCAGCCCCAACCTGCCAGCTTTAATAGAACTAATATGTTACAGCCACTAAAACAAGACTGAGACCTGATGGTGGTGGGGGCTGTATTCTCCTGCTTGAGAATTCTTCCATCACTGGGATGAAAGAACATCCTCCAATTTCAGACATTTTAATTGCCTTTGGAGCCTGCAATTATAAAGCAACTGATAGTGGGGGATTTCCGTGCCTGTGACCTAAAGGACATTGTCTTGTGTCTTATCAGTAAAATTGAATAACCACATATTTCCAGTCATGCTATTGCAGCTTCTCCTTCAGTCTGGAGGGGTGTAACAGTAGAATTCCCCATTCAAATTTTACAGAAATATTTATGTTTGAGAGGCCTGGAACACTTGTGTGTGAAATGAAATGTTCACAGATTAATATTTTATATTGTTAATATTTTCATATTTGCATTCTTTGTAATATTTTTTGCATATTTTTGGGGCACTGGCTTTTTGAGGAAAAGCTGGTGTTTGACTATTGAGAAGTAATGTAAAGAAACCCCTTGTGCTGAGTTCCAGAATTAGAAAACTTGATTTAAAAAACTTTAAAAAACATTACGTTTGAAGGGAATGCTTACTATGAGAAAGATGTCTCCTATAAATAAACTAGACCAAAGATTTGTTGGGAAATGGATCCTGCTCCCCTCCCTGGAATATCTCTGCCCTGTTACCAAGGTGTGTGCCTGCCCTTGTGTATGTTGCCTCACACATCAGTGTGAAAAGAACTCTTTAGAGTTCTTTTCTTTCTACAAATCTTGTATAATCACCAAAATCTGCAAAAGCATTTCAGATGAAAGCTTTAGCCTTAATCATTCACTGTAAGAAATGTCATAAAATGTTAGTTTCTGAAAGATGTGTCATTTCTGGAAACAAGGGGGCTCTGGAAAGCTTTATGGTGGCCTTTGAATGTATTTTAACGGTTTATAAGAAAAATACTTTTTATCAGTAGCGATAGGACAAGAGGCAATGGTTTAAAACTCCAAAGTGGGTAGACTTAGATTAGATTTTGGAAAAAAAATCTTTACTGTGAATGTGGTGAGGCACTGGAACGGCTTTCCTAGAGGAGTTGTGGATGTTCCATCCCTGGAAACATACGAGGCTGGGTTGGATGGGGCTCTGGTCTGGTGGAAGATGTCCCTGCCCATGGTAGGGGTTGGGCCAGTAGAATTTAAAAGCCACTTCTAACCCCAAAACATTTTCTGATTCTGTGGTGTGTGTCCATATCCTGATAAACCTCCCCAGCTGTGCCAGTGTCCCAGTTTCTCTGTGGAGAGCTTTACTGAGTCACACCAGAGTCTCTTATTAACAGTGGCTCTGAGGGTGAAGGTGCTGAAAGCTGGAGCCAGAGATGTTTTCTCTTGTAGATCAGTCTGTGGAAAAGGTCACTGGGGAAAGAGGAAAATGAGCTGTCTTTAGAGCTGTGTTATTTATACTTCTCATTGCAACAGGATGAACATAAAGAAAGGTAAACAAAATCTTTTTCTTTCAAAACTTTAAAAAATAAAAAGACCTTTGGCTTTGCAAACAGCTACCCAGTGGCAGGAGGTTTAGCTGTGAATTTACCTGCTTTAGGTTCTGTGGGATTTTTCCTGAAGTAAAGGACTACGTGTTACAAGAGGCAGCACTGGAATCAGGATTCCAATCAAAACTTCTCAATCAGGGAAAGTTTTATTTCAGCATAGTGTGGTTTATATTGTGGTTCTCAGAAATACCCAGGTTACTTAGGATTGTTTGACATCACTGGAAAGGCATTCCTAACTCACCAGATGCTTCTAAAAAAACAATGGAAACTTTAATTTTTCAAACTTCTAGCTGCTGAAAGAAAAAATAGTCGCTTATAACCATACATAATTTATTTTATTTTATTATGTAAGGAACTTCACTGATACATTTACTGCTTTTATTTTTTGTATTTTCTTTTTAAATGCCTTTTTTAAATTCAAAATATCTACTGTTTTTATGTCAAACTTAGAGATCACATTTCTATTCCTCCAGTAATCAGTTCATGTAATTCAACATATCTAAAGTAATCTATGCGGAAAATATTGCATTTTTAATTTTTTGTTCTCCTTACTATTAGAAATTACAGCCTAATAATCAGTTCAGTATTTCTGTGATGTGAATACTTGGGAGCTTCATTGCCTGTTTTTGACATGTATTGCTCAATGTTTTTTGTTATTCTTAACTTAAAATTATGATTTTTGGTTTGGGAGAGGAAGTTTAATGTAACTGATATGCCACGGGATGTTTAAGTGGTCAAAACCCCCATCAAATCTATATTATAATGAGATACATAAAGCAACCCAGAGAGTCCTCCTCTCCACCTTTCTTTCCTCTTTTTGCAGAACCTCTTTAGTTTTGGCGTCTCTCACTCTGGGACCCGTGTACTGCTGGCACAAAGCAAATTTGGACTTGTATTGACAGGCTTGTTGTGCTTTGCCAGTCAAAAATTGTTAAAATTGTGTGAGGCTTCATGCAGTTGCCCTCTTGTTTCTCTGTTGGACACAGTTGTGTATTCTGCAATAAATAGGAAGCAATGCATCATAAAAATCTGTCTGTATTTAATCTCTCTAGTCTTGTTATGCTAACTCCAGGTTGCTGGAAGAAACAGAACCCCCTCCCCTTGGCAAGCAAGTTTTATAAATGAGGTTATGTTTCATTGTCTCATTATTTCCTTACTGGAGCAAAATAAAGGCGTAAATTAGGGTATTGGGGAAACAGTCGATTTATTATGATTTATCTTGTGCTTTTGGGTCTCTTGTTTCTCTTGGCAGGTGGACAGAAATGGATTGAGCAGCAGAGTTAGTAAGAAAAACAGGCTTATTGGGGGCTGGAGTTGTCTTGGTTCTCCCTCTGCAGAATTGTGAATCACAGAATGGTTGGGGTTGGAAGGAACCTCTGGAGATCAACTGGTCCAACCCTCCTGCTCATGTGGGCAGCATAGGATTTCATCCAGGTGGGTTTGGAATATCTCCAGAAAATGAGACTCCACGAACTTCAGACTGGGTCTGTCTGAGCGTGCTTTGTGGATAATTCAGCACAGAAGTGCCTTCTGCAGTTATTGAGGTCATTCCTTCATGTGATGGCTTCTGGGAAGTGGCAAACACCAGTCAGAGGCATCGCTCCTTCTGTTCCCAATCTGCAGAGCGTGGCTGCCTTGGATCCTCCAGACCTGAGCAGGGAAATGCTGTGGGGTCCCCAGGGCTCTGCTCAGTGCTCTTTATGGCAGCCCTGAGCCACCTCCACCTCAAGTGGCCTGAATTTTTTTACCAAGCCCCTCAGCCATGCACTCACACCGTATTTGAGCCCTGCTGTGCAGTAGGGGAGCAGGATGCCAGGAAACCTGCCAGGGCTGGGCCAGCTCCTCTCCTCCCAGGGCACCCACTTGGCATAAATCCCAACCTGCAGAGGATCCCAGCTCCAGGGGGCCCCTCTGCTGCTCTGTCCAACAGCACCCACAGCAGCTGGCTCATCTGGGTGATGTCACTGAGCTTCTGTCACCTTGCATCCCAGTGCTGGTTTGAAACAAGAGCCTTCATCATGGCAAAAAATTACTGGTTTTGGTGAAAATAACCTTTTACAAAAGCTACTTTAATATTAATCTCTATAAATATGAACTCCAGCTTGCTGTGAGCGTGGCTGTGCCCAGGCCCAGGAGAAATTTAATGCATTTATGTGTTTGCACACACAGAGGGCAGATTGCTGCACTCCTGCCAGGATGCAGGGGCTGGGGGTGCCCTGGTCCTTGGGGAGCTTGTGAGGACCTGGATTTGCTCTGAGCACAGCAAGATTGCTCATTGCTGCAGGGTCCTGGCAGCAGCCCCCTCTTTGTCAGAGTTAGGTGTCCCCCCACATCATGGGATACAAAAATGTTCTTGCTTTTGCCTTCTATTATTCAGTGGAGGTTTAGCACAATACCAGACAAACAAGAAGAAAAAGCTGAGAGGAAGGGTTGAACTCTTGTCAGTCACTTATAGACCTCTTGTTGTCTTCCTTTTGTTTAGATTTATTTTGAAATGTAAGAATTTACTTTGTAGTTACATAAAACAAAAGGATGAAATCAGCCCTGATAGTTCTCTTAAACCCCTGCCTTTCTGAAATCTGCTTGATCTTTATTGGAAGGATGTAGGGAAGAAGGAGATGGAAAGTTCAAATTTGGTCTTTTTGCTGGGTGCCTTGCTGCTTCCTATGAAAATTGCTCCTTCTACCTTTTTTTCACCAGAAAAAAAAAGAAAAAAGAGAGAGAGAAAGCTTTCTTGCTCTACAGTACTTTGTTAAAACACTGACTTTTCCAAATGACTTAAAAATCATTAGAATTCTAGATAAAATTGTAAGGCTAATGTAGTCATTTTCCTACTTCAGTTGAATTTTGTATCTCAGACACTAAAGCTGCACTTGCTTTGATTGTCTGCTGTCCCTTGGTGGCTGCTTTGGTCACCTGCAGTCTTGCACAGGCTTTGCATAATGCCAGAGGAGCAAGCTGTTTCAAGGAAATATCACTCTATTTCCCAAATCCCATTTGTTTTCCCCTCGTGCCTACAGCCCCAAAGGCAGAGCAGCTGATGCCATTCTCGTGGGCAACAGGAAAAGCTCTGGCAGGGAAGTCTGAATCCTTTATGTAACATAAGAGGAAAGAGGAAAAAGGTACAGCCTAAAAATAAAATCTTTATGTTTTAAGACGATAGCTTGCATGCTTTCATGTCTGTTTGCCCAATAGAGAGTACCAAGCCTCTCATCATGTGGGTAACCTGTTATTTTAGGCACGTCAGCCTCCTGGCTCCAGGGATTTGCATGTGGTCCCTTGCTGGTTAGCAAAGTGTGTGAGTGGCTGCCCAGCAAAGCCATGAACCTGCTGCTCACAGGAGACACCCCTGGGTGCTGGTCCTGGACCTGCAGTGCCGTGGTGCACCTAATTCTGGTGGAGGAGATGCTTTGGGTAGGAGATTGCACCTTTTAAACAATGCACTGTCTTTCATGTAAGCATGTTTAATTCTAGTTTAATCCCTTATCTAGTGTGTAAAGAGGGCTTGTGGGTTAATAAAGGCAAAGAAGATGGGGAAAAAAGGAGGAAAAAAGCTGATCACTGGCATAAGTGTGGTGCTCATTTGGAAGTCCTTAGGTGGAAGATTAGCTTTTGTAAGGGATTTTATCCTGAAATTCATTATTAGCCCTGCTCATCTTGGCCATGAGAGAGCAGAGGACTGCATGTGTGATTCCAGGAAAGAAAAAATTTTGTCTTTTGCAGAGGGCAGCAGTCTTTTGTTAGGATCATGACTTTGCCCCAGTTTACTCAGATCACCTGTATCACTGCCAAAAGCAAGGTGTGATATGTCATTTTTAATACCTTCTCTCTTTGGAAGTCCTTTTCCCCTTTGCATAGTCAAATAAAAGCTGGCTGAATTTTGAACTTATCTCTTCTTTTTGGACAGTTCCATCTTGATCAGTGCATCTCCAAGGGTTTTCTTTTGGATGGTGCATTGTCCCAACCTGTTCTGAGATACAATTCCTGCAGTGACAGACAGCAAAGGCAGCACTGCCAACTGCCAGGGAGGGCTTTTGTGTTTCTCATTAACAGTTACACCATTATTTAAGGGCAATGAGTTATTTTTTGAAAGCCTGGGTATTGGATTTAGAAAGGGAAAAATTGCATGCACAGCAAAGCTGCTGAGAGCAAACCCAGCCTGTATGTTTAGAGTTTTAAATGATTGATGGAAACTTTCTGTCTTTATTTTCACGAGTGAACAAGCATCTGCTGTTGCAACTGCTGGTTAACAGGCTCTTTTCTCCATATGAAGTGGATCCAATTATATGCTCCATGCTATCCCAGGAGAAGCACAGAAGTAGCTCAAAGCAGGACTATTTAATAAAGGAGAGGCATAGGATTATGGAGAGTGTAATCTTTGCTGTGCTTAAATAGGCTGCACTGAAAGGGAATTTGCCTTTCTTTCTCTTCTGAAAACAGCTGTTGTAAGGGCAGAGAAAAAGTAACCCAGTAAGTTTAATTTTCCCCTGTCTTTGTTCTTGTAATTCTCTGTTGAATTTTATTTATTCTATATTAAAGTATGTACAGGGTTTATTTTTGTTTCATCCAAATCCCTATGAAAAAAATGCTGCTCTTCCCCCTGACTTTGGTGACCTTTGGATCAAACTGCTACTGCTGTTTCTATGACAGTTTTGGCAGTAAACTCAGATGTTGCGACAAAACAAAGTTTTCTTGACATTTATAAAAAGTGACAAATTATCTTTAAAAACTTCTGGAGGAAAAGCTGCACATTATGAAGGCATTTCTTGGTGTTCCAATTTTTTAAATTATATTTTTGAGTACTTTTGTCGTCCTGGAGATCTGTGCCCCCTGCTCAAACTCAGTTTGCAGTATTAGATAAGGCTGTATTTTTCAGTGGTGATTTCTCCCATGATCCCCCTCTCTCCTGCTATTTTCAGCCACTCCACTCTCTTCCATCCACTGCACTTTTTCCAGCTTGAAGACAGAACGTCTGCCGGTGGCAACTGGGAAAATGCAGTGTAGCAGTTGTTTATGACAGATTGTAATTTGGTCCCCTGTCATTTTCTAACTTTTCCATCAACAGCCCGACTAAATTTCCCTTCCCTATCTTTCCCACCACCTGTGAAATTCACCCTTTCTTTGCCACCCTTATAGCAAGCACTTGTGCAGTCAGACAGGTT
Organism: Prinia subflava; assembly: GCF_021018805.1. Classification (NCBI taxonomy): domain Eukaryota; kingdom Metazoa; phylum Chordata; class Aves; order Passeriformes; family Cisticolidae; genus Prinia; species Prinia subflava. The sequence goes on from NC_086252.1 coordinate 31,065,979, forward strand.
TAGGTTATGCTCTGTAGTTCCCTCTATGGATCTGTGTATGTTCCTTCCTAGTATGCTCTGCTGCTCCTGCTAGCTGCCTTAGTTGCATCCTGTTTGATTTAAAAACTCACAAAGGAAATATTTTCTTGCCCTCTCCTAGACCAGCCACAGTGTTCTTTAATTGGCCTTGGCCTTCTGATCTTGTTTCTGGCTCTTCAGTGGTGCCCATGAAGTGTTTTTGTGAGTGCTGGGCAGTGAGCCTTGCAGAGGATGAGCAGCTTGGCTGCTTCTATGGGCTGGAGGTTCAGCACTGAGCTCCTTTGCAGCCAGAGATCAGTGGCTGCCTGCTAATTGGTAGAAGGGAAAGTGCTGGAAATACTTCTACTGATAAGCACTTGCAGAAGTAGTCCAGAAATATTCTCTGTAGTACAGCTTGTGGTGGGTACTCGTTTTTTCTTTCAGAACTTTCTATGTTGTGCTGCTCTTTATGACTTTGGCACTTTAACAGAATTTTCCTGAATCTTGTCTGTTTGTAAACTCCTGGTCACTCTCCAGGGCTGATTCTCTTTGGCTGGATCATTCCTGGTCCCTGGATAGTGAGCTGCGACTTCACCTGCACAGGAGCATGAGCTATACAATTATTTTCTAGCCTGAAGATTGTGAAAAACATTATTTGCATGAGCACTGTAGATATTTACAGCTTGAGTATTTATGTAAATGCATTTCCATGCAGAACTCGAGCATTTCTTGAGAATCTGAAATGTATGTTTGTTTGTTCATATTTTTGTTCAACATATTTCCTTTTCTATCCTAAATATTACAGAAAAGAAAGTTAGATGATGATCCTCTCTAGTTTTTCCCCAATTTTTCTTTTCTTCTCTTCACTGAGGGAGCTTTTAGCTCTTCATTCACCAAAATGATTCACTTTTCACTTATTCCAATATGCTCTTGCTGAGACTCTGCAGGTCACTTTATAGCCCACTGTGCAAGCAGTTAACTGAAATTCTTAGGGCTCTTTCTCTAAACCAACTATTTCCTCCAAATTGATGGTGTAATCTGGTGTAGTTTGAAGCCATTTTTGCCAGGATCTGTTCTTAGTTTATGATTTTAACCTCACATGCTCAGAGGCACTGTAGTGTCCTTCATGGTAGTGACACATTTTTTGGCTTCCACTTCTGCTCTCCCTCTCCCTCTACGGGCTCAGATTTTGCTAAATGAGCAAACCCCAATGCTCATCACACTTTTCTGTGTGAAAGTAATGGAAACTGTGGGTCCTGGTTCTCCAGAGCATTCCTCTTGGTGGTTATATTTAGAACTTCCTCCTGGTCCCATTGGGGAACGATTAAATATCACTGTGGAAAGGAGGGACATCGATCAGCAGGTGAAGAAGCCCCAGGGTGCCTTTCTGGAACATTATCAAAAGGCCTTTAAAGGAGTTAAAATACATTGTCTCAGTGTGTTTTTATCCTTCAGTCCGTATGAAGCACTTCAGCTCCTCCTTTCTTCCCCGTGGGTGACAAATGGAAAATTTTGAAGGCTGCTGAATGCCGTGCATTTTCACAGCAGGTCAGGTGTTTAGCACAGGTATTTCTGAGCTAGCATTGCATTGGTAAAGTGCACTGCTCTTGATGGCTTTGCAATCCCAACTCCTGTCCATGTGAGCTCGGAGCCTTCTGTACGAGCACAGGCTGCAGTTTCACTTTGTGAAGATGATGGGTGGCTCAGGAGTGGGAAGGGTGGGTTTGGATCTTACTCACAAAGCTGAGAGGCAGCTGGTGAAGCTGCCACAGATCTGGCAGACTCAACAAAACTGTGGATCTGAAAAGGCACCCTGGTGAATTTATCCTTTTAGATTCTGGAAACAAGTTTTCTGATTTTGGATTTCTGATTTTTCTCAATTCTGATTGTTATTCCTAAACATTTTTCAAATTATTTCCATCAAGGATGGATGAGCAATCTATTCTTTTTTCCCTATTCACTATTTACCTAACACAATGTAATTGTATTACATTTTCCTTTATTTATAATCAGATTATCAATATTTTTAAATAAGAAAAAACCTGTGTTGTATAATAAATATAGCAGTTCCCATGAATACTTGTGCTAAAACTCATGAAACTTGCAATTTAAATGAACTTTTTTGCATGGAATTCTCATAAGACTGGGATATAATTCAGTACAACACAGAAAGAAAAAGAATAATGCAGCTTCAGAAATAACAGCAAGCAGAATTCAGTACTTTAATTCATGAATGCATTTGCACATTAATTTTGTATTTGTGTAGTCAAGGATGCATGCTTTGTTTTTCTTTCATGTCTGCTTTTCTGTTGGCAATATTGTGCTGTTATTTTCATTACTATTATTATTAGGTTTTATTATTTTTTTGGTTTGTGTTATCCTAGAACTGCAGAGCCAGATAATAAACAAGGCTTTCTTGTGCAAACTGCTTTGTTATCATATAAAAAAGAAATACTATCTGTTCTTAACATGTTATTGGGTGCAAAGAAAGGAGCATAGAGAAAGGCTGGTGTCATGGGTTGACATTAGACAAAATGCCAATGCACCCATGAGGGTATATTTTACCCAATGACCTACTGTGAGATGTGGTCAAGAACAGAGCAGAGCAGGCCTAATACTTGAAACAGACAGACAATTTATTATACTACATAACAATGGACAATAGACAAGGAAAGAAAACCCCAGCCACCCAAAAGCAGAAGAGAAAACCTCCCAAAACACTGCTTCTCCTCCCCCCAATTTCCATTCCATACATGCTCACTCAGTTGACTCCAGCACATTACCTTCATCTACTTGCTTAATCCCTCAACAACCCTGGGTTCCTAATCCAAATCATCATCCTTTAAAATTCAGACAATCCACATTCCATCCAGGACGAGAGGAGTCTCTCTCGCACCACAGACCCCCCCCCCACAGGAAACACAGGTCCACCATCCCGTGTTCCCACGTCACCCATGGCACTGCCTCGAAGAGTCTGCCAGGGTGACACCCCCCTTTCCATGTCCAGCACTCTCACTGCCGTCCATGGACCTGCACTGCAACAGGGCTCTTTTTAAGGATGTTTTGGCCAAGTACCAAAAACCAGCCATCTTCTCATTTTGGGACTCAGGTCCCCCCCATTTACCCCTGGGGCCGGGGGCTCCAAGAAGCAGGCCAGAACGTCTCTGGGTTTGAGCCAAATACATCCACCCAAACACAGTCTTATTTATAGTCAGGAGGGTCCAGGGTCCATCTATGGCTATTATTATGCAAGAAAAGTCCAGCCTCATAAGCCACTCCTCTTCATTCCGGCAATCGAAGGGGCTTCTTTTCATCTCACATTACCCTCTCGGTCCCAGGCTGTCCTCTCTCTTCTAAAACCACCAACTATGAGAATACAGCATCCAGGGATAACTCTCTTCTGCCTTAGAAAGAGTTAAAAGCTTTATCTCCCACCACCAAGGTCAGGCACAGGCGATCGCAGACACTGCAGCTCTCACAAGCAGCTCCAGCTCGGCACCTTCTCTCTGTGGGGGGAGGAGAGAGACGGGACCGGGGGGGGGAAGGGGGGGGAACGGGATGGGACAGGGAGGGGGACGGAAGGCACCTCCAAAGTTCTCCCTCCACCCCTCCATTCTAGATGGAAGCTGGACCAGCTCCACTCCAGCTCCCTCTGTTCCCCACCCCGAGGCCCACCTTGCTCAGCCAGGCCCACCTTGCTCCCCTCCCCCACCCGGCCTAGCCAGGCCGGCAGGGGAGAGGAGAAGACGCTCCCTCTCCAAAAGCAGAGCAGGAAAGAGGGAGTCCTGCTGGGAAATCCGGCTTTTAACCCCTCGTGTCCTCAGAGGCGTGTCCAACCTCTTAGTGGCCAACAAAGGTGCCAATACTCAGACCTAAGGACTGATTGGTTTGACCACTACTTCCAAAAAAACTCACTTCCCTTCAAATCACGACAGCTGGGAAAACATAGGACTTAAATGAATAAATCTTGCATAATGGTGGGTATGTCAGATTACACAGTGCCACACTGTACATTTTGTGCTTAGAGTCTAAAAGAAAATAGATATAAACACAACCTCATTTTTGCATTGCCAGTGATTAGATAGGACAGAATTTTCAAAGTTTCACCCCTATCTGTAGCTGCAAAGGAACCCAGATAGGGTGGGCTAGTCCCGATGCACCCCTGAGCACGATGGAAAATGTAAATTAAACCCTCTCTGCTTCAGCATGGAAGGATTTAATGGGATCCCATGGATGGAGGGTGCTCCAAGGGGACCCAGTGGATCCTCAGCCAGGAGGTTCAGAGATGAGGGCAGAAGCAGAAGACAAACACATGTGCAGAGCTCCTAGCTGTCAGTCTCTTAGGTGTTTTTTCTTCTACATTACCCTAAATGCTCCTCCTGGCAGAGCACAGGAGCCAGTATTTCAGTGGTGTCACTTAGCACATCTACAGCAATCTATTCAAGTAGGTGATGGTACAATTTTCAGGCAGATCCTGCAAATATTTCTACTACAGTCAAAATTTTCAAATCTCTTTGCTTGCTTTTGACAGAGAATCTAATGCAGAAGCTGCTGCTCTGGGGCTTTTAGATTTTTATTCTTCATGCACAAGAGTGAATTTTAAAATGGTCCTTTTTCTCCATACTCCATAGCACCTGCCATCACCTGTAGCCCTCTTTGGATAATTTTAGATTTTTCTCTGCTTTTAACATCCAGCCTAGCATTTGAGCCAAGACCTACTTTCTCTTTGTGGGATTGTCATGGCCCTGACCTTGTGCCCAGCTCTTTTGTGGAAAACAAGAAATAATGAAAGTCACATTCAGAGTCATATCCTGATAGAGGGATCCTCTGTTGAATGTTATCTCATATTTCAGCAGCTTTGCTGGTTCAAATGCTTGGAAACATTTAAATTCCCCTCTGGAATGGATGAATTCTTTTTTTTTAAGTATTCTTCTAGCTTGTCCTCTAGCTTGTGCTTAACCAGATCATTCAGAGTCACTTTCTGAGAAGGAGCTTGGCAGACACAGTGAGGCTCTCATGAGTGGATACAGCCTGCTAATTCCATTTTGAGGAGGTATCTACTTTTTCAAACACAGCAAAGATACCAAACATGTGGAACATTTTGAAGAATGCTGTATGACTTACAGAACCTTTTCAAAAAACACAAAAAACCCCTGCTCAACCCATTTTCATGTTTTAATGTTAACTCAAAATCCATTTATTTTCCTTTCATGCTTCCTACCTATTGATGAAAATGTTTCATCTCTCTTTTACTCAACAGTGGTCTATCAGTGCAGTTAAGGTGAAAGAATGTATTGTGGAAATAAACACCTTATAAAATAAGTGAAAGCAAGAAACTGTAAATTTTTGTAGCCATGCAGCTTCAGAGAAAACCAGAACAACTCTGCTGTAGGTACAGCTGTTAAGATCACTTGCTAAGTAAGGCAAGAGAAAAGGTCTGATTCTTACCCTGAGGTTATTAAGAGATAATGTTTATATTGATATTTTAATGTTTATATTGTACAGATACATTCCCATGGGAAGCTGAAGAAATATTTGATATACTTATGGCTGATCTCCAGCGTATCATGATTCTGACCATGGAATTACTTTGTTTGCATGGGAATATCCAATCCTGCACCCTCTAAGGGCTGATGTCCCTTTATTGGCCATGCAGAGCTTTCCCAGAATTTGGGATACCAGAGGCCATGGCAGGAGCCAGCTGCAGTGGCAGATATTTGGTTCTGCCAGCCCTGCCAAGCCCGGGGGAAAGGGATCATGTTGAGGTGGCACTGTAGGACTGGAGAGGGAGGGTTCACCCTTTGTTTTTGCAGACAGCAGTTTGTACCTTAAAAATGATCTGAGGAGTCTTAAAACACACCTGAACTGCACATAAATTCACTTAAAGTCTTGCACATTGGCTGTGTGATGGAGAAGCTTCAAGGGCATTAAGATATGATCTCATATGGATGTTCACCTCTAATTTGGACAAAATGTTTCCTATAGTCATTTCTTTAGAAATATGCAAGGGGTGTACGTAATCTATACCTTGCAAAAATATATTTAGGGTTTATTCAGGGCTTGATTCACCAGAGAAATTAAAATTTCTTACAAAAATGAAGTTTTCAAAACACTACATTCCATGCTCATGGACTGCCTTTGGTTTTTCCATTCGTATAAAACTTTCCACTCAATTCTGTAAAATATTTACTCATTAAGTCACTTTTAATGAAACAAGTGCTGTGAGAAAATCAGACCAATACACAGTAGTTCAATATTGTGTACTGATCCAATATTGATCTGTTTAGATTACTCTGCTGGGTTCTCATTTAGAAAGGGGAATTTGGGATATGTTGCCTCTGGCTGACTTGGCTGTGACCCTTCCTGGGTTGGTTGTGCCACTCCAAGGATACTGATTTGTGGGCTGGGTTTCTTTTCAGTGGAAATCAGAGCAGGATGGCTGTGGCATGCAAAAATCTCTCTCAGTAATGGAGCCATGGTGTTCAAGGGCACAGACCTGTATTTAATATCTTGAAAATGTTTCTGGGTCCATTGATTTAAATACAGCCACGATCCTCTTTCATCTTCAACTGAAATTTGTGAGAATGTTACAGCTCATGACCCTCTGGGACTACAATGAATCTTGGGGTTTTTGACTGTCTCATGGTGTCCTTGGTTAAGTTTGATTGCTCACCAGCTTTGCCTGGGCCTCATCCAAAAGGTCCAAGAGAAACCAGTGAGCTTGATAATCATACCCCAAAGTGGCAGAGTTCTCATCCTCTATATTTCCATTTCTTCCCAGCAAAATTAAAATGAGGGATGTCAGTGTTCTGACCACATCTTCTCTTATAATTCTTTCTCAAGAGTACTTTGGGTGCAATCCTTCAAGTACAGCTCTTTAAGTTCTTCCCTTAATCTTAGACAAAATTAACCCTAAAATTTGGCTAACTCTAATGTTAGTCCCTCATACTCCTCTAACAGCTGTTTTTGAGTTTGTTACCTGTGATGTGTTAGGATTACTCAAACCTTTTCAGCAATAAGTGTTTGAATAGAGAAGAAAATGCACACCTGGTCTCTTGGAAAGCACCACAGAGTGGTAAAATTGTGGTTTCATTTTCGCTTTGTGGTGATGCTCTGTCATAGTATAAACTGCTCAGAAACCAAAGCCTACTGCATTTACGTGGCAGTCAAATCTTGCACTGTCTTTCTGAAGTCTCAGCAACAGCTTTTTGGAGGAGCATTCCCAGTCAGAGGTACAGTGGGCTCCATTTGGGACTTAAGAAACCCTAAAAAATCCTTGCTTATTCTTCCCTCAGTGAGAATTAGAGCAAGTATTTAGCTTCTTACAGTCTAACAGTGAAAAGCAGTGCAGAAGCTGCTGTCAGCTAAGGTTCTCAGCTGCCTGGGACCCCCACTTGCAGCTGGTCACATATAAATTCAGATTACGCTCAGCAACTCAGGCATTGGGCAGCAACAAATGGTTTCAGTTACCTGAATTGGGATATCTTAGACCACTCTGCTGTTTACATGTTCAGATTCATATTTAAGTGCCTGCAGTTAAATAACCCAGTTTGATTATTCAGTTGCTGGACCATAACTGCAATAATATTAATCAATAACTGTAATAATATTAATCTATAACTGTAATAATATTAGTCAGTTTGCTCTATGGTTTTACCAGAGGGTATATTGCCTTTCTCTCCTATCTATTACTGTTCTTTAAAAAGCTGTGATACAAAACTACCCACCCAATGACAGTGTTTTTGAGGTTGTCCAGAAATGGAGGTTTTATAAATCAAAGAATTACTTCATTAGGAATTTGATCAGCCTCTCAGTTTGATTTCAGGAATCAGTGGAATATTGCTTTGACTCTAGTGTGCTTTGGATCAAGTCCTATAAGGCACCATGCAAAAAAAAGGAGAGAACTTACCTATTCTTTTGTAATAGTGTTTCTAAATATTTTTTTCCCCTTCTAGGTCGTCTTTTAAGGCTTCACCTGTTAAAACCAAACCAGTCAGCTCCTGACATTTGGATAATGGCTCAGCTGAAGCACACACAACAGGGTGAGTTTACCTTGTGAAGTCCAATTTCCCATTCTGATGTGATGTGTGATATTTGGGTTGCCTCACAGCACAGCTTCTGAAGCTGAGAGCCTCCCTTATGTGTGCCCTGTGAGATCCAGGGGTGATCACAGATCAGTGCACTCCATCCTGCTGGACACTTGGCTCTCTTGTTAATAGTTATAGAAATGAAAAAGCTCTTTAAACACTTGCTTTCATCTCCTGTATCTTGTCTCCTGTATTTTATCAATTAACTAAGTGTAGGAACATCCCTTAGCTTTCATCTACCCATCTGTCTTTAAAAGGAACAAAGTATTTTGATACACAATGGTGTTTTCCCCCACTCTGTTCTCTCCAGAGGTATTCTGGTCAGAGGCTTTATTTACTTTTTTGACAAGTTTCCAGTTCAGATAGTATCACTCACCATGATAATGCCCTGACTGCCTTGATGAGACCTCCTTGTGTTGCAGCAGTTGTCCCTGCTGCTGTTCAGGATAAAGGTGATGCTGGCAGGACAGAGGCTGTCTGGAGAGTTTCTTCACCAGTTAAGAGCTTCAAGCTGAGAAGGTGTTTAATGAAAGAATGTGAGGTGGTCTGCAACATGATGAGTGGAAAGTGAGTTGGATCAGTGCTCAAACATCTCCTGTGTGCACAACACCTCCACAGAGCCTGAGCCAGGGGGTGGCCCCCTACTTATGGAGAGAGGCTGGCACCAGATGGTCTGTAAGGTCCCTTCCAACCCATGCCTTCCTCTGGTTCTCTCCTGTGGCTTGTTCTTGGTGCTCTGAATGCAGAGCACCCTTTGTCCACTGCCTGGGCAGTCCCTGAGTACCCCTGATGCCTCCCCATAGCACCTGCAGTGCCAGTTTGCTGAGCTGTTTCAAGCATTATTCCCTCCCTGTAGCTGCTTAGACATGAAATGGTCTCTTAGTGCAAAAGCTTGCCAACTTCTACCCACAAATAATTTTCAAAGTTAAAGCAAAAAGTCTCAACCATTTCTTTTTTCTGAAAGAATCATGAAACTATAATCAAATATATGATTTGTTCTGATGTTTCAAAATTATACGGCTATCAGGTATTTTCCCTTGTGCTTTTATATTCCATTTTGTTACTTTGTGAGTGTGCAGGGTGGTAGATTGACTATATTAGAATCTGACCCACTGAATAATTTCACTGCTTACACTGACCATCCACCGAAACTTAGATATTCATGTTTCAAATTATGATGTTGCTAATTCAATTAGATATTCTTAATAATCTACCCACACAAACATTAAATATTAAAAGGAGTGTTGGAGCTGTCAAATATAATTTCTCTTTTTTGCATATTTATTTTGTCTGAGTTTTAAGTAAATTAATTATTCAGTGATAACTTTGAAATTGAATCATCTCTCATGTTTTGATCAGTGGCACTGCTGGTCTCTCAAAATAATGACCTTTAAATAGAAATCATCAAGGGGTTTTTGGCAACATTGTGACAAAGCCCTGACAAAGAATCCTCACACTATGTTTTTCTGTGCCATAGGCAGATAAGGTTCTATTTTCTTTTATCTTCTGTGGTAATATAAAGTCAAGAAGATGTTAAATGACCGAATCATGCTGCATTTTTACATAACTAAGCACAATCATGTCATTAAGAAAAATGGGTTGAGATTACAAAATAATCTTGGGATATAGATGCATGATTTAGACACATACCTTGTATTAAAATTAATGAGGATAGCAACAATTCCTCTACATCATTTTGAATATCTCAGCAAAAAGCTGCAACTTGAGGCTTTTCAGATGTAAATGATTATTGATGTACATTATCCTTCATAGTGAAATTAATGGCCAGACAAATATGGTAACCAAGTGTATTTCATATAAAGTCTCATTTGCTTTACACTAGACAAGCAAACAATACAATGTAGAGAGAGAAACAAGCTAAAAATAACTCACAGTCGTGGGACCATTAATCTTGTTTCCTACCTCTTCAATAACAAAACCTGAGCTTATTTTTGACAAGAGGAAACAGAGGCTCTCTAGATTAAATGTTCAGCCATGTGTAGTCTCAGAGCTATTATTTATAGGCTATTAAACATATATATGCATTATGTTTAAGGGTATGAGTTTGTTAATTTTTAATGGCTTGTTTGTAACTGTGGATATTGATACAACAAACCTTTATTCCATGGAAGAAACAGATTCCAAGGTTCATGGGTTTTTTAGCAACAGTTCCAGCTGTAAATTTCAGATTAAAGATGTGTTTTGCCTGTTGCTGTTGCCACTTGCCTTGTGAGTATGCTAAAGGACTGGGAAAGAGGGTCAGAGGATAAACTGGGAGTCCCAGTCTATATTACAAAGTACTGTTGAGTCTGGTCATAAAAAAATTACTGTTTTCTGTCTGTTGGTGTTATCAAGTTCCCTTTGAAGCCTGTGCTTGTATTTGTGCTGTGAGTCCTTGCTTCTGATGGAGAAAGTCATCACTGCAGCAAGTCCTTTCCAGCCCAAAGTGCCTTATCTTGCTTTCAAAAACACAGAGAAATGACTACTGGGCATTAAAGGTCTCATTGCCCTTCCATATTTTAAGGTCAAGGTGGGGACAGTGGTCCCCATACATGTTGTGTATGAATGTAACAAGTCCTGATCTCTTGCAGCATTGAGCAAATCTCATGTTGCAGTTCTTTTTGGGGTTGTTGTAGTTTTCTTCCCACCATAGATAATGACTGAGCAAACTATTTGATAAAAAGATCAAAAAAACATCCTAAGGGTGAAGTGGGCAGCCCAGGCATGAAGCTGTGGATGTGTCACAGTCTCCACAGTGAGCTGTGCAGGGAAGTGGTCACTCCTCGTGTGCTTCAGGATGAGGCTTTCCCTCAGATTTCTTGGAGTGCTTTGTGGCAGGAGCTCAGATATTTGTCCTCAAATTGCAAAAGAAATCCCAAAATTCTAGCACAGGCATTAGGTTTCTTCATGTCTTCCTAGTTAGCCAGCAAAAGCTCTGCCAGTTAATGTCAGTAGGAAACCACAAATTTTAATCAAGTTATTACAGAGACACTCAGGCATGAAGCAGACATGAAATAAGCCTTATTTTTTAGGCTTAAAACCCACTTTATAGGTGGGTTTCTTGTTCCCCTCAGTGACAGCTGAATGAAAACTAGTCTTGGACTATTCTTTAAATGTCTTGCTATTAACTGGGTGCAAATGTAACATTTAGGGTGCAAGAAGCACCACAGAGCTGGCTTTTCACATACCACTTCATAGAGGACTATTCCTATTTTTCTCACAGGCTGTAAATGACTAAAAAAACAAGCAAAGATATAAAAGTAGCACTGGGATCTAAATGAAAGAGCAGGGGGAATATATGTATTCCATTTGTTGAGATAAAGGCATTCGAACATCTACCCACGAGCTTCCTTGCAATACACAGTGTGATTTGCTTTAGGCATTTTAGAAGTTATAAAAAAGCATTTCTGGGAAACATTTCTACAGCAATGTGCTTCTGTAGGCTTCCCTGTGAGTCCTGTGTGGAGAAGTTAAGGATCACTTGGTGGGCTGCACGCTGGAGTCTAGAGGAAGCAATTTGTAGTAACTATCAAAATGTTGGCATTGTTTTGTGTATCTGGATGGACAAAACATTCAATATATCAGCTCAAAGGATTAACAAAATACCATCACAGATTACTTTCTCTCTAGCAAGTCACACACAGGAGCTGGACAGTGCATATTCCCCTGGAGGCTCAGATTTGTGACTTTAGACAATTAAAATGGCACTGCTGGAAAAGGCCAGAAGAGGCCATTTGGAGTTCCTATTTGAAATTAGCAGGTTCTTGGATTTCTTTTTCCTGTGGTCAGACAAAAAGTGACAAAGTCATAATTACAAAGGGACATTCAAATTCACTTAAAAATGCACATTCTCCCCACCCTGCCCCACTGTTCCTTTTTAAGTTTCTTTGCTTGAAGTGATTTTCTTAATATGAAAAGGAGCACACAGTCCTCTGGATGGATTGTTTTCCTATGGATATTGATTCTGGCTCAAGTTCTATAGATAATTGTTTATCCTGTCAGTATTAAGCACATAGGAAAATATTTGACTAAAGAAAAAAAACAACACTATGTAAAAGGCCCCTTGGAAGTGTGATTTAAATCAGGAAAGAGACATACTATTCTGAAAAATGGCATTGCTTTTATTGCTAATTGATAATTAAAATATTAAAGTTTATTAATTTATCTGTCATACTGTTCCAGCATAGTGAAATATCCCTGGGTTATCAACACTGTCTTCAGTAAAAATCCAAAACACAGACCCAAAACAAACACAAACCCAATTCTATTCTAACCAAAGCAAGAACAGAGACAAAAAGTTTAAAATGCATATGCAATTTGAAAGATGAAATGCTTTGGTGAGAGCATAAAACTGAATTTCTGAACAGTATTCAAGCTACTCCACATAATCTAATTTCATGTGGTTGTCATCTCTGCTTTTATTGCTCAGTGAGTGGTGAGACATTGTGTGACTGGACAAGTTTTATCTTACTGGAAGGTTTCTTAAGAAGAAATGTTTTATACATTTTTCTGAAACATCAGTTATTTTCCAGTTAAATCAAATTTCCAGTGAGCTTTTTCAGGAAACTTCCATCAGTCTCTTTCATCCCCTCAAAACTTCAAAGTTAGGTTCAAATCTTACCTTGAATACTCACTCAATACTTTACGTTTTCTGTGATGTTTATAGAAAAGTGAATTTGGAAGTACAAAGCCTGTAGTTAGGAGGACATGAGGGCTGAGGTAAGAAACACCATCAAAGGAGGCACCTGGTGGGACAGAACCTTGCCAGATGCACTCTGATTCTCTAGCAGGCCACATTAAAAAGGATTTAAGTAGATATCCTGGTGTGCCTAAACCCTAGGAAAAAAAAAGTGGTATAATATTTGCTTTTATGTGTTCCTTTTATCACTTACCTCAGTTTGTCCCACAACATTAGTGTTTTCTTGATGCTGTTTTAGAGTGTGATTTAGGCTTTGTTTTGTTTTTTTTTTTCCTAATAGTACATAGTTTGACAGAAGTCTGAAAGCTGTGATTGCAGCACGCCTCCTGAGTAAACTACATTGGCACTCTGGCTAATTTGGAATTGTTAGGAGAAATATGCCTGTACTTTATTTTTCTTGGCTATTAACAGCCTTTTTGAAAAAAATTTGGGGTTCTTCCAGTGGTAGAAAACTGTACAGTTTCCAGTTTATTTATTTCCAGATCCACAGGGGGTTCTGGGTGCAGCAAAGGCTGGTTCAGGTGCTGAACTGCAAAAAGAAGGTGATAAAGGCTGCATTTCTTTAGACTGTGTCCCATTTAGGATCCTTTTAGGAGCACTCCCGTGGGACTTGAAAAACTTGAAGGGAGAATCGAGATATCATCAAGAATTTAATTTCTTTTGGATCCACTCTGGTTTGTTAGGGGTTTTGGAATCCATCAGGCTGGAAGTCACTATAAAAATGTCTGTTTCTGCTCTCATAAATTGTGTTTCCCCACAGCCTACTGAAATAAGTAGATGTTACCGAGGATAATCAAACATAACATCTTCTACTCATATTCTAACATAAACTAGCTTATCAGCTGAAAAGAAAAAAGAGGTATGTCGCATAATCAAGAAAAATGAGATAAATATTAGCATATTAAATCACCTCTACCCATAAAAACTATTCTGAGAGTTCAGCACCTAAAGGTGAGAATGTCCTTTGTGAAGTGAACTTCTCTGTATGTACAGGAAAATTAGCTAAATAAGTAACCTTCTATAGTCCTTTTGTAATTACCTTTGATACTGAGCAAGAATTCTCTGTTTCAGAATCTAACTTTTATCTACCACTCTGTCCTTGGATTAAAACTCTCTTTATGGCATCCCATTTGTTGCCATGGAAATGAATGTAATGACAGATTCAACATTGTGGATTCTCTGTATGAAACAGTATGGGGGGAAGAGTTGGGAGAAAAAGAAAAGGCAAATATTGAATTTGAATAGGTTTCTTTTGGAATTAGAAATTGTGAGAAAAATTGATACTGAACAAAAGAATAATGGCTTAGAATCTAATGTGTGCACAAGGGTTTGAGTCGGTAAGGTTTTGTTTTGCTTTGCTTTTTTATCTGGCATTTTTCTGTCTATGATGAGCAACTGTTCATGCCATGGAGTCCATTGAAGTCAGTCCTTCATGCTTGTGCAAAAACAGCTTCAGAAACAATATTAACTTCCTGCTCTGATGATGGTTAATGCCTGGAAGTCTAAGAAACACTTACATTTTCCTTCTCAGCTGAGGGAAAGTTTGGATCTGTGCATTTTTCCCCATTTCTCCAGGAGAATACAGGGTGCAGCTGTAATTGTTTCCTTGGGATGCTTTAGGATCATGTCACTCACCATCAGGAGAGGAGATGGGCTTTTCTGTAGCTGTAAAAGCTGTCACTTTTCCAATAAATTAAGAATATTTCCCTTCAGTAGTAAATGTGTACTGGGTAACTAATGAAAAATTGATATGTGAGTGTGTTTTCTCTGACTGTGCCCTCCAGCAATGTTAATAAGTGGAGATGGCCATGCCTCACTTTTCAGGAATGAAGTGGGATGATCTTTCTGATGTCCATTACGTGCCCTCAGGGAGCAGTGTTATGATCCAGACCTGAGAGCTGCAAAGAATGGAGGTGTCCCCCTTGCTACCTTGCTAACATAAACATATTTTAGCCAAAGCAAAAGATATTTAGCATATTTAGCTTCTGATGAAAAAGTCTAGTTCCATTCAGAAGTGGGACAATTATTCTAATAAAGTGGGTAAATATTATAGCATAAGAAAATGGAAATGCATTGAGTCAAAGCTCCATATGAAACCTGCTCCTAGAGTCACCCAATACAAACTGGGCAGTCCATTAATATTTCAGGAGAGTGATTCTGATCATCTGGCAAACTAAGGACTGTTATTTCAGCTGTAGCTTGTCTTTTTTGTAGCCCCATCAGCTTCCTTGTGGTTTGACATTAGAAGGCAGCACCACATATCTGTTTACACAGAGGCAGAACATTGCAAAATATACCTGGGCTTTACTGAATACATCTGAATAAAATCTTCAAATCATGTCCCAGAGTGCTCTGGCTCACATTAAAACACAGCAAAACCTGGGCTACGTTCTCCAGTGGCACAGATTCCCACAAAAGCATCTCTCTAGTCAGGGCTCTGGAGGGGTTATCTCCAGAATACAGCAGGACCTCTTTCAAAACTTGACTGACACCTCTAATTGACTATTGATAAAAATGTTGCTTTCCCCTAAGGTGGAACCACTGTGAAACCAAGTGTAGGACGTGAGGATGATGAAGGAGGTAAGAAAAAACAAGGAAAGCTGGCTTATGTCTGATAATGCTTGGTTGATTTTCTCTGTGGTACCTGGAGAATGCAGTGCCATGGGTAGACTGTTGTAGCAGCCAGAAAGAAATGTCAAGGGTGTTCCAGCCATGAGGATTTACCTTTGGGTTGAAGAGCTCTGTACCTCCCTGTAACTACAGATGCATAATTAGAAGAGGAATAATAATACTTGTTTAGAATTCCAGCATATCCATAAAGGAGAAGAACCCTCTATATGTTAGGGCTCATTTGTAACATGAGTGAGTGAATGGAGTTTGAGTGTGCCTCTTGATAATTTATCAGAAATGAATAATGCAAAATGATTCTTTAAAAAAAAATTCAAGTAATTCACTGTGTAACAACAGCCCTGCACTAAACAAACTGCTGCTACTGGAAGAGACACTTCTTGTAGTTTTAAGTCCTTCTCTGCTCCAAGTAGAAAAATCACACATAGGCACAAAGATGCCAGAGCAGGCTCTGAAGACATCCTGTAAAGCAGGAGACAGAGAGGATTCTCTGTAAAACTAGGGATAGAAGAGGAGAGAGAGCAATGGGGATTCACAGGCTTACAAAGAAGAAATGGGTTACACTGGGTGGAAAAAGATTAACCTCAGGATAACAGAAGAGTGACCTGATAAAATGCAATATACTGAAGAGGAGGGGCGAGATCCGTGAGTGGGGAAGGGAGGGTGCTCTGTGTGGTGAGCACTGGAGTGACAGATGAAGGACACAGCTCTGCCAAATGAGGGGACAAACTTGCAAGTGATTAAATAGACAATTCAAAAGACATTAAGTTCCCGTGGAAGACAGATGGAGTTGACATTAGGAGAAGAAAGCTGCAAATAGAAATGGGAGGAGCAACTGAACTTTGGGTTTCTGTCTGGAGATGAATTTTATGTATTTTTTTTATCAGAATTGGCAAAGCAGATGACAGGCTCGTAGAGGAGTGATGGCTTTTCTTTTATACACTTCCAGCAGATCTTGTTTGCCTCTAAATCCTGTTCCCACCCTCCTTTCAATCACAAGTATCTGGTACACCAGACATTCAGGCTGATTAATTTGTGTTAACATTAATATGTGTGACAACTTGTGTTTAATATCATTAACAACAGTTTGGTGCAGGATTACCTGGGTTTACTGTGAAAAAAGATTTGGGATATTTTTATGGATTATTGTACATCATGGGTACAAATACATGATGAGTGTTTGAAAGAGGCCTCTGCTGTACAACTGAGATGCGAGTCCAGAGTTTGATACTCCCCTCTAATTTGGATGTATTCAGTTTTGACTTGGCTCATTATGAATGGAAAGAGCAGCTGCAAAATTCAGATGTTGCTCTAAATTTGGAATCTGAGACTTGCCAGAGGTCAGGGACTTTCAAGGATAAAAGTGAGGTTTAGAGCTGTCTCTAATAGGAAGATAATATATATTTTAGAAGGAATGGCTCCATGTTTCCTCTCATCAGTGATTTACCAGGTACTTCACACAGGAAGAACTCTGCTTGTGTGATCCTCAGTGACAGTTCTGTGTATTGTCTGGATCAGATTCTGATCTATTTCTGTCCTAGGTCAGGTGTAAATCTGTAATATTTCTGTTAGGTGTGAGAATGGAGTAGCAGAAGGGAATGGTATGTATGGCATACAGACTGTCACTTACAATTGTAACACACAGCATTTGTCATTACACTTTACAAGTCCTAAGGGCTAGATCTGGAAAACAGCTCCATGCCTAAGGCAGGATTTAGGCAGAATTAAGACATTATATTCCAAAGCTGTAAGCCAAAATAGCTGGTTCAGCTCTTTGCTCTTTCTTGGAACAGGTTGCCTGTGGTTTTGACTTAATATTTATTGTAGGTGCCAGAGCAGATGATGCCGTGTTTAATTCCCATAGGGAGCCCAGCTGATTGGTGTACCCCAAACTTTGCAACTACACAGAATTACACTCATCAGGAAATGCAGAAGTTTAGTATTTACCTTTTTATTGCTGTAGTCCAGGTCTTTCAATTTCAAACCTAAATGTCTGGCAATATTGATGGGATCCCTTGGGAGCAAGAGTGGCAAACCAGGAAACAGCACCACAGAGAATAACAAATTCATCCTGCTGGTCTGGGCTGATGTGCTGATTCATAGCACTGAAATTTGGCACTGTGCTTCTGGGAAGGAGAGCTATGGGGAATGGTTCCTGAGGAGGTTTGCCAGGGGGGATGGAGAGGAGCTCTGTGCCGTGGGACGGGGCTGTCAAGAACTGTTGAGCATTTAAAACCCACGCTGGGAAGGGAGCAGACCCTGCCAGCACCCTCAGCTCTGAGAGACAGCTAAAGAGCACAGCCCAGAGCTCACCCAGGCTTGCACTGACACTGCTGAATCTCTGAAACCTGAATCATTCAGGTGTCACCCCGCATGCATTTTTCAGGTGCTCCCAATGGGCACGGTGTTGATTTTTGTCTCCTGCATCTCGTCCATGATCTATGGCTTACATCAAGGTTTCATGCATTTAAAGTACCTCACCTAGTGCTTCTTTTGCTTTGTAATAACCCAGTAAGTTTTGAATAGAGCCCATCTGGCTGTATTTTAACTAGAATACTTTTTCATGTAGTTCTGTGGAAACACTGACTGTTTCTCCCTCTTTTGAGATGTGCCCTCAATGTCCCTTCCTTGCCTTAATTTTCTGAGCACTTATGACACTGCCTTATTCATATGGTTAGGTAGAGGACCTACAAAAACCCCTAACATAAAAAATTAAGTTGGTGGTTCAGTGATGTTCAGAAGCACCCCAGGGATACAGCCTTTGTCTTCACCTAAGAATTCCTGCTTGCTGGCTTCATCTGTGGAGCATCGAGGTACAATTAAGCCTGAGTTAAATTAGCTCGGTCCAGAAAAGGAACTTCACTGCCTTGAAGAATTTTGTGGGTATAAATTACACAGCTTACCTGTAATTTCACTTATTTTAAAACTAGGCCTAATACTGACTAGCTTATTCTGTGTAAGGGAAGGCAACAAGACTGTTATGGCAATTAGTGCAGCACTAAATTGCCCGATAATTTCAAGCTCAAGACAGCAGTAAATCTCAGAGCAGCAGTCCTGGTCATTCAGGGAGAAGTTCAGCATCTGAAATGCTTGTCTAGAGACATGGCTGAGGAGATCCAGCCCTGTACGCATGACATGTAACCTGAAAAGAGGCCCTGGATGAGGTCTTTTGGAAGGGTTGATCCATTTGTGTTAAATCAGGTGAGGTGAGATGCAATTAGCAACTACTTGGTAGCTGAAACTATCCACTGTCCTGAGTCCATCTCCCAAAAACCAGAACCCACTGGGAATAGGAACAGCAGCGGGTGCTGTTAGGCTCAATAAAGACACCAGGGATAATTTTCATCTGTTCATCCAGCAGGATTTTTTTGCCTCCATCTCAGTAGCAACCAGCTCAGCTGAAGAGGCAACATCGAAATAGCTGCTCAGTGACTTGTTTGGGCTGTCAGCAATATGGGTAGAAATCACAGACTGTTGTCATTTTAATTTCAAATATCCAGACAAGGCTTCTCCAAATCTTGAGAGAGGGTGGAGGCAAAGTCTCCCTGTTTTTTCTTTTATTATGATGAGATGAGCTATGCACTAGGATCACTGGTGGTCTCAATTTCCTCTAAAAAGAAGGTGGATAAGTAGTTCATGTGCAGATGTCTAGTGTAGGATTGCCTAGATTCTAATCATGTAGGATAGACAACAGGTTGAATAACAGGATCATACCCATTCCTGTGGATATCACCACTGAATGTACCTTCAATTATGCAGCAGGTAGGCAATGGGGAATTATCTGTTTCCAGTGCTTCTCTGTTGCTAATTACCTACTCTGACAGTGGTTTCACCCATTGCATTTGTACAACGTATTATTGCAGTTTTACTCTGCTACCTTTAGTCTAAAAAAATAAGAAAGCACATAAAAAGCCCCCAAAATCTCAGAGTTCTATGAATTTTTTTAGAAAAACACCTACATCCCCTCAGGGTATTCTTTATTGTAATTTTTCTATCTAAATTTTTTTCTGAAAGGAAGATATTATTTAATAACACCTGATCAGTTTTAAAACTTCCTTGAGCAAGAGCCTGTGCAGGTAGTGTTTGACTTCTGCCTGCTCAAGATCCTTTAGGTCACCAGACTCTCAGAATCTCAGTTACACTCTGCTCCCAGAGCAGTTTAAGAAAGCATCACCAGGCAGTTTCAATATGCAGCTCATTAATTCATGAATGTTTTCTTTCTTTGCATTCCTCAAGTTTCTGCTGAAGGCTCTCAGATGAACACACAGCACAGATTAGTTGTGTGCAAAGCTGGCACTGTCCTGTGAGTTGCTAACACGGCAGAGGTCAAGTCATGTGGAATTTGAAATTTGATTTTTCTGAAGGGCTTTCAGCAACCCAACTAATGCAAGGATGAAAAATTTTTAGCTTAGTCTGTATGGATAAGAGGGGAACCGTGGAGATGGAGGTTGAATGTCCTTAAATTCAGTGACAGAAGGCTCTTAAGGTGTAATGATGTTTTGGATTGCAATTGCAACTTTTGTTTGTTTGTTTCTTTTTTAAATAATCTTAAAATTAGAGTAATGTTTACAACAGGCTCCACATTAACATCTTCAACTCTGAAAACATACACACAAAGTAATTGCTTCATAGCATTGGCTGCTGTCAAATATTCAGGCTTTGAGTTTTTGCAAAGCACACACTTTAAAAAGTAAAAATTCCCTGACTGAATGGGTACTTGAGCAGAGTTTGTCTGTCCCTGTCAGCAGAATAAGACATGCAGCAGCTACTTAATTAAAATTTCCCACATAGGTAAACCTCCTCAGACCTCCTTCAGTTAAAAAAAAAAATCTATCTCTGATGAAAATCTGCTCTATATTTGTTCAGTTTAAGAGTTGTTTTAAATGTTCACTGTGAGCTGGTTTGGAACAGAATTGCAGTGACAGGGACAGCACACTCCGTGCTGGTTGGATCTCTCACACTCTGAAGCCAGAAAAGCAAATTGACCTTGCTGAAATGAACCTGTTTTACTCTGGATGCTTCAAAGGGATTCAATGTCTCTGAATAGTTCTGCCAGAACAACCTTTATATGAACAAAGCTTTCCTGTAAAAAGAAGCTTTCACAGAAGGGCAAATACTCATAAAATCGGGATATGCATAAATTGAAGTAATTGTTAAACCTTCAAAGCTAGGCTTTAATTGTGCTCTCAAAAAGGTATTTTTCTACTTGAAAATATTTTCAGTATTGTGACCTCTCTCCAGTTAATTCATAGTTAATTAACAGTTTGTCCTGGCTAACCTCAGCCTCCTGCTCAGCCCCATGCAGCCGCTTGCTCACTTTCTCACAGTGGGATGGGAAAGAGAATTGGAAAGTCAGAAGTGAGGAAACTTTATCAACTGAGATAAAGATCATTTCCCAAGGGCAGGCAGGTACAGCCATAGGCAGGAAATCTGGGCTTTATTACCTGTTATTGGTTACTTGGGAAGGAAAACTCCATCATTCAGAAAGTTCCCCCTTCCTCCTTTTCCCCACAGCTCTGTGTGTTGAGTGGGATGGGATGGGATGGGATGGGATGGGATGGGATGGAATGGAATGGAATGGAATGGAATGGAATGGAATGGAATGGAATGGAATGGAATGGAATGGAATGGAATGGAATGGAATGGAACGGAACGGAATGGAATGGAATGGAATGGAATGGAATGGAATGGAATATCCCTTGGGTCAGTGGGATCAGCCATCCTGCCTTGTGCCCTCCTTCCCTCCTCACTGGTGGGTGAGGTGGGGTGAGAGGCAGAAAAGTTCTTGGCTCTATGTAAGCTCTGCTCAGCAGCAAGGAAATATCCCAGTGTTATCAGCTCTATTTCCAGCAGAAATCCCAAACCCAGCCCCATCCCAGCCACCATGCAGGACATTATTTCCAGCCCAGCCACAACCAGGACACAGTCACAGATTTCAGGAGAATACACAGTGGAAATGATGCTCTTGCTAATCAAACTTTCCACCTTCATAAGTAATTGAAGCTCACCGTATTAAAGGTCCCATCAGACACAAGTTTGAGTCTTTGTGGGTCTTCTGGCAGCAGTTTGCTTTTCTAAACTTTGTTTGGTCATTCAGAACATAAAAAGTCTCAGCTGTGAGCACTGCAGTGAGCAATGTTTGGAGAGGAAGAGTGGGAGTTAAAGTATCTGGCTTGTTTTCTTTGCAGCTGTAATAACTCAGAATAATAACAATTGTGCCTCTCCTCAATGAAAAAGGTGTAGGTACACTCATGGCTCTTGAAAGGCAATTGGAGACTCATGGGTAATAAGGAAACAAAAAGTAATTTAACATGGTTATTTGTTGAGATAAAGTAGAGTGTAATCAAAGTACATCTCCTAGAAGTGCCTGTGCATAATTATTTGGCACTGATCAAGTATAATACTTACATTGTTATTTTAAATTAGATTTTATAATGGCAAAAATAAACCCTGATTTTACTTACAGTGCCTTTTGGTGACAAATCCCCTAAAA
Organism: Prinia subflava; assembly: GCF_021018805.1. Classification (NCBI taxonomy): domain Eukaryota; kingdom Metazoa; phylum Chordata; class Aves; order Passeriformes; family Cisticolidae; genus Prinia; species Prinia subflava. Next base: position 31,087,883 of record NC_086252.1, read on the forward strand.
TGGGATGTTTTGGATTATACACAGCTCATATTTACATCTCTTTCTGCAGTATGTTTGTCCAAAAGCCTCTTGGAAACTCTGGAGATGAGATTAGTGGAAAAGACCTGGAGGGGTATTATTTATGAAACTATCTTTCCTCTTCAGCTTTTCTAAAATACAGAGAAAATGTTGAAGACCTGCTGGATAATGCTATTTCTATCACTGGTGAGCAAATATTGGCTGGCGCTTCCAAGGACTTGTAGTCTTTATTCTCACTGATGTTGACCTAGAGATGAATGAGCTGCATTTTCAGACAAATTCATGTTGTTTTCCACCCTGTATAAGAATTTTAGCAGAGAGCCTTTTTTTTCCACTCCAGCTCCTTCATTCACAGCTTTCAGAAAGGTTTACAGTGAAAGCTCAGAGCAATTTCTACCTCCTTAGCTGGGTGTTTCTTGTGTCCAAGCAATAAGCAACAAACGTACTTCCTTTTCCAAGCTTGACTGTATAGGGTATAATATTGTGGTGCTGTAGGAAACCTTTGGTGCCAGATGTTAGAGAGAAGGAAGATGATTTAATTTAAGGACAAAAATACCCTCATACTCATCCTCTCACATCTGTATATTTTTAAGCACAAAGACATCCTTGTGAGTAGCTCAGGTACCAGGATTTGTATCCAGGAGGTCTGAACAAGGTTTTGTACTGAAAAAGAGGACAAAGGATACTGCCCAGCAAAGAAAAGAAAAGCTAAATTGCAAGAAGTGAGAATAAAACTTTGGAGATGAAGCTTGTTAATACTGACAAGTTTTCTGGAATAAACATTTTGTCTCTTGATATTTTACACTCTATAATGAGCAATACTGTTACATAATTGGAAATAATGTAATTAGCTGCCAAAGATGATTAAAAATATATTTTTCTACATCAATTGAAAAAAACCCCTCACTGCCTTGCTACTCTGCTAAACTGATAATAAAAGAAGTGATTCCTTTATTGAACTGAGTTCTACAGTTTCACCGGTATAAAAATCTAATTTTGAGTGAAGTGTGCAGAGAAACAACATTCCTGTAAATAAGATATGGAGCTCTTCACCAGCTGTGCATCTCAAATCTCTGCACAGGGATGGGCTGTGTTACCTCTGCTCCTTAGCTGGGCCAGGTTTGTTTCCTCTCTGCTGGAGAGTGGGAGTTACCTCTGTACTGAGACTTGTGTGAGCAAAGCAAAGGTGTTTTGTGTCCTCATCTCATTTACTGTCATTTACATCTTAAGATAATTTTTTCCTGTCTCATAACTGTCTTTTCATTTAGTTTTACTGTTATAATTTAAGTGTATATTAAAAATATGAGCACCATTCACATCACCTTGTTTTTGAGGCACAAGGGCAGAATAATTCCCACTCCCCCTACAAACAGACAGGTGAAAAGAGATGAAGTTCATCAGTAAGGTTTGGGCTGCCATTGTGATCAAGAGGCATTTGATGTTTGTCTTAATTTATCTTACTGTCTTGTCTGCTGGCCTTCAAAATAGTACAGAAATGTTTATGCCTTGATTTGATTTGCTTTTGTCTTGATTTGGTTTCTGCTGCAATTAATCTAGCTGATCAATTATCTTCAGGGCAAAGGAGAGCAAGTATCAGGGTTTTTATAACTGTACTTGGTTAAAGAAGGCAGCCAGGCCTTGGACAATTAAAGGACCATTTAATTAAGTGAATCTGAAAAATTGCTTGAGTACTTAATTCTGAAGTTTTTAAAATTCTTTTTGAAGTAAGAAATAAATTTTAAAAAGTAAAACATTGAATTAAAATCTATAGACAAAGATTTCTGCTCTAGAGAGAAGTGTGTTTATTCTCTTTTCCTATGAGTTCCTATTTGATTATCTCTCATTCTTAACCCCAGTGAAGTTGCCTTTTCTGAGTGCTACATACTGCCCAGCCATTATTGGTAAAAAATTATCAGGAATATTGGCATGAGAGAGACAAGAACTGAATTCTTACACTAGTAGTGGGCATTTTGGATTCAGAATTCAGGTTGTAGCTCTGGGGGTTTGGAGTTTGTTGTGTTTTATTTCCTTAAGCTCAATCCTCTTTGCCAAACTTGCCAAAAACAAGTTTCTCTTTTCCAGCTCACTTTAGATTTCAGCAGTGCTGTTTCAGAATTCGGTTTACCTGAACTTGGGACAAAAATAACAGGATTTATCCTAAAAATAGTTGAAAGTTTAACAGTTCAAATAAAGAACCATGGTAATTGTTGTGCTTTCTTTGTGCAAAGATCCGCTTGGGATCATTTTAGTGTTTGCTATTGCACTTTTTCACCTTTTACTTTCTTCGTTTACTTTACTTTCTTCGTCTGCAACCCTATTTCATTTCCAAATGGACTTACTGTACCTGGTTCTTTGTACATATGTTGGCTACTTCTTTGTTTCCTGTTACCTCCAAAATCTATTTTTCTGGCTCCAGGTCTTTGACCACCAAGGAGTTGTTTATAACCACAAGAGCTCCTGTGCCAGCCCATGCCTCCTCTACTCTGCCCTGCATCATTATCTTTTATTTTTTTCTCTGTTAAAGACAGAAATATTTTTCTTCAATATGTGATTCATCTTTCTGACTTCCTGTCTTGATGGTTTGTCCAGGTAATTACTTATATTTGAGGAAACTCAACTGTGAAGTATCCTTCACTTCAGTCAGTGAGGAAAACCAGCCTAAAAGGTTTGAATTTCTAGTGTGAATATCCTGAAAAATTGAATCAATTCCTTCCACTGTCCCAAGATTTCTTTTTGATTTGGACCATTTGAGTTCTCAGTGGCCCAGAGCCCATCTGTGGGGCTTGAACAAAGACAATAAGAAAACTGAGGACATTGAGGGTATCTTTGAGGCCCTGATATGATAATGTGGTTTTGTTCACACCTACGGTTAAGGCAGGAGGTGCATGTGCATATATAGGAGTCTTGGAGGTAGCTCTAAATGCATCTAAATGCTTGTTTATGTGGCTCTAAAATATGTTAAAGTATTTTAAAATACTCTAAAACAGTAACAGCTATGTTGAGTAACCCAGAATCTGCAAAGGAGGTGTGGGCATCAGGCATAGGGAGCTGACTGCAAACAGCACCAAGCAGGATCAGAGTAGAAGATCTACTCTTTTCCAGCTCTGGTTTTCTGTTTCTTGGAAGAATTCAAAATGCTCCTGAGAGACATCTCAGGGGCATATGGGCTCTCCAAGAGGTGATGGTTGGAAAATTCTGTCAGATCTGCTGCTTTTCATGCAGCCCCCTAGACAGGCGTGCTTAGAAATGCCACAGGGTGAGGTCTGGTGGGACCAGTCCCTTCACTCTGACAGGAAAAAAACCACAGGAATAGAGCTCATTTCACAAAATGGCACACTGTATAATTAATGACTGTAAAAGATTGTGATAACTCCTAATAGAAAGGTCAGAGTTGAAAATGCAATAGCTAATACATCATTTTCTCACAAACTGAATAGCTGCTATAGGTTATCATGGACATCTGTAATAGCTAGCCTAGAAACCCTGGGAAGGTTAAGGGCAGACTTTTGTCATTTAGTTTATTCTGTGATCTATTCACTCATCCCTCTGGTACAGCAACAAAAATTCTTCTTCTCCAGAAGTCATGTAGAAAATGAGATTGGGATTAATGATGTGGCAATCATAACCTGTGATTACTTAGCCAGGCTTTCTGTGGATTGTTTTGGACAGATGATATTGAAATTACATGTTTGAAAAAAGAAGCTTTAGTCCCCATAAATGGTTTTCCAATAAATCATGTGCAGTCTTTGTACTTTGTGTACAGAAGTTTTTCCTGGAACATTTGTGTTCCATGTTGTTTGTAACCATTATGAAAAGCTATTCTAGAAATTGAATGCAACTCTGCTCTGGATAGTAATGACAAAGTACCTGGGATATAAATTTTGGTCATCACAAATAGATTAGACAAGCTGAGCAAATAACAATACATTATATTGTGTGAGGATCTGGAGCAACAGCTCCCTCTCTTAGTGACAAAAACCTCCCAAATGATGACAACCAGGCTTAAGCAGGGCTTGACCCAAGGATGTGGAGGAAGTTCAAGGCTGAGCTCTCAGGAAGAGCCTTCTGAAAGGGCTTTCACAACAAAAAAGACTGTCAGGAGGGAAAACTTCAGTGAGACTGATACAGCACTGCTGTTTGGATTACAAGAGGAAAAGCTTTTTCTCTCATCAGGATTTAAAGGAGTCAGGGTATGGAAATGTCCTTGAAGGGTCTTCCCTCTGTAATGAGCAAGGAGCTATGGCCAATCAGTACTTATTTATGAAATATCTTATGAGATATTTTTCAATCATAGCTTCTTCATACTACACTCTGCAGATACCTGCTGGGTATTTTATGTAAGTTTAAAAGGTTTTCCTGTAAAATATATAGTCACATTTTAATTTCTTTTATATTTATAATCTAGAGAGGTAGAGACAGCATGTCATGGGTCACATGCTCCTCTCTCTTCCTTTTTGCCCAAAATTTGGGAGGATGAAACCCAGCAAAGCTGAAGCCCTTCATAGAAAAATATCTGCTGAATTAAAAAGTAGAGGCTTTGTCTTGGGATTAGTTGCAACTTGTCATTGTAACAATGTCATAAAACCTTCTAAAAAGTAGGATATTCCAGCTTTGCTTTACTTCTACCAAAACAGGTTTAGTTGCCAAAGTGGTGATTTGAGGAGGAGCTGGGGAAGCAGAGCCTGACACTGCAACATTTTTAAAGTAACTTTGTTCCAGAAAATGAGAGTTCAGTATTTTCCAAAGAATATTGATGAGTTGGTCAACATAGGTATCTAGAATGACCAATTCTAGATTTTGTCACTAATCTAATCTTGTGTATTTTAATTAAAATTTAGTATTTGAGTGTGTTGCTACAAAATACTTACTTGTAGTTATTTTCAGTCCACTGATCTTTCAGTTTGCTGTAGTTTTGATGGTTTTATTTGTCTGGAATACAGTCAGTGTGGTTTCAATTTTATTACAGATAGCAATAGGCAGGGAACTGGGGTTAGATTTGACAGCAGGAGTGTTTGAGAGAAATCCTGAAGTTGCTGATGTATGAGAACGCCCTTTGAATACATTCAAGCATGTGAAACATTGTACCAGACTTTTATTAAATGTAGAAATGACTGGGGAAAAAAAAATTGAAATTTTATTCCATGGGAAGCTTCTTGGGACAGATACAGAATTTTTGTGAAAGGATTTAAAGGATATATCCTGTCTGGCCTCCCTGGCAGCACACTCACTCCGTGTGGTGAAGGCAAAGAGGGACAGTACCAACCTGAGGATGGTTCGGGCTGTGCAGGAAATTCCACCTCAGTGTGCACGGGCAGGCTCAGGGAGGCACCAGGGAAATGACTCAGCTGCAGGAGTCTGTATCTGTCACAGAGGAAGATGGAAGAGCCCAACTCTTCTGACTGAAGAGGTAACAAAGTGCCAGGGGCTGGTGGCCAGCTGCCAGCAGCTGCCAGCATCACAGCCAGCCTGGGAGAGGCTGTGAGCAGCTCCAGCTGGGCCTCTTGGAAAGCTAAAAGCACATCCAGGGTGCTAAATTCTGCTTTCTGTTAAATGTTTTGGTGTTGAAGGAGTGTTCCTTGGCTTTTTTTTAGGCTGTCTGGTCATTAGTCATCATTATCCCCAGTCCCAGGGGAGGAGAATTGCAGAGACAGAAAAAGTCAGAGCACCTGAGCTAATTGTGGCTGTCTGCAGCAGTGGTGGGGACTCAGAGCCCTGATGGGGAGAGGGAAAATTATGTCAATTAGCTTCAGGAAAATTAGGTGTGAGGTTCAAGATCTGTAAGAGATTATCTCAAGGGCAGCAGACAGGAGGAGAAATGCCCTTAGCCTAGGGATGGTTGAGTTTTCTGGAACACAGCTTTGCCCACACAGGCACAAAACTCAGTGTGGAGGCTTTAAAGTTCTCCTCATCACCTCCAAAACCTGCAGCACTCCAGCTTGCCTGAACTGTCCACTCCATCTGTCTGTGTGGCTGCTGGCTTTTGTCATTCCTCCCCCTCTAAGCCAGACTTCCCTGCCAGGGAGATGAGTTGTGGCACATTGGTACCTCTGTGCACTGGGAGCACAGGCCATGCAGAGAAAATGCTGTGCCACATCTGGATGGGCAAACAATGGAAATGGTTGGGTATTTTGTTTTTGTTTTTTGGGTGGTTTTTTTGTGTGTGTTTGTTTGTTTGTTTTTTGGGGTTTTTTTGTTTGGTTTTTTTGTTGCTGTTTGGTTTGGTTTGGGTCTTTTTTTTTTTTTTTTGCGTATCCTGTCTTTACTATGTTTAGTACATTTATTATATACTATAGTTGTCTATGCCTGAATAGCTTTATATTCTCCTGTGTAAGGCTTCCTTGCTTCTGCAAACAAGAATATTCTGTAAATATCCATTTCACATGCACAGAGACAGTATGGATATCTCCAAGTTTCTAGCAGGACTACTTCAAAGAAACCCCAGAAAACCAAAACATCCTTTAAGACACTGGATTATTTCACATCTGTCAGCAGATAACAATAAAGACAAGAGTCTGTGATTTACTCTTGAGAATGCACATTTTCAGGTTTTACATCTCTGGAGGAATAAAGTTTTTAAAAATGCCAGTATGTTACCCCACGTTTCACTTTCATTGTTGCTATAGATGAAGTCTTAGGAGAGAAATAAACCAAATAGTAAGGCTACTATTCAGAATCACCTTTAGTACTGCTTCTGGATTAAATATATTTTAATATATCTCACAATTTTAATATTTAATAGCAATGGTTTTATAAATAATAATTTTTTGTTTTAGCATTCCAACAGCTCTGTCCAAACTGGATTTTTAAGCACAGAGAATTTGCATATCTACGGACTTTAGGGGGTAATCTGTGCAATATTACAACAGGTTATTTTAAGAAGTAATACTTTGTGCTGCCTGCTCTTGCACTCTCTAGGGGCAGGCAGATGTCAGTTCCCATTAGCAGGATCTTGACCTTGGATGCTCCCAAACGAGAACAGCACTGGAGCTAATTGCCTGTGCCTTAAACACAGCAACCCCATAACATAAACAAAAGGGACCAGCAATTTCAGCAAACCCTTCAGTACTCACTCAAATTATTCTCTGCTGCTGCCAAGGTACTTCATAACTGAAGAAATTGTCTTATTGAACAAGAAGCTGGGTTTGTCCCTGGACCAAATTTTAGCTACAATGACTAAAAATGAGCCATTTTTTTCTGGACTCATTCTCAGTTGGCTGACGGAGCAAAAGCTCAAGGAGTTTTTAGTGGTGTATTTTGAATATGTGCCTCGCGGTGCTTTTTTTTCTTTGTTTACTGGATCACATTTTCCCTCAAGAATTGATGTAATGAGGTGCTGGGGTCCAGAACTCATAAACATTAGGAGAGGTTCTGCAAAGAGCTTTGAATCAGACATACACTTAGCAAATAATAGATGTATATAAATGACAAGGGTAATCTAAGCAAATTTAGATCCATTATGGCAATATCAAAGAAAATGCATCTAAAAATCAAAATGTCTAAGATCTTAAAGGGAAAGTGGCAGGTTTCTGAATATGAGGGGCTTTTCAAAGAGGGTTAAAAAGAAAGATCTTGCAAAGATAATTTCATTTTCCCTGATGCCTGGAACAGAGGGTTTGGCCCAAGGGTAAGGCAATTAATGAAAATTATTTTCAGTATTTTAATGAGGTTTCTGACAAAAGTCAAATTGTCAAGTTCTGAGCTTGGTACCTGAGTGCTCAATAGGAATTTGGCTTATTAAAGGAAGAGGCACCAGCAGATGGTGCTCAAGAATACACAGAACCTGTATTCTATATAAACCCTGGCTGTGCAGGACTAACCCAGCCCTGCACACAGACACCTGTGAGCAGCTTTCCTCCTCACGAGCTGAGGCCAGACCTCAAGAGAAATCCCATCTATCCTGTGTGTCTTGCACATCCTAAATAATGCTGGAACCCTCTGGGTCATGATCTCCCCAAAGGAAGGGTCAGTGCAATTCTTTCTTCTTTTGTCACATCTGAGATGAATCAGTAGCAAGTCATGATTGGTGCTGTAAAGAAATGCTGACAAATTTGACGGTGAGGGCACTGCTGATTGCCCTAAACCCATATTTTTTATCAAAAAAAATTGCATTGCTTGACTTTCTCGTGGCATTCCTTTCCCAGAGAGCTGCCAGTGTCAGTGAGGGTCTCAAAGTTTTTAGATGACGTTGCCTGTGCTGAAATGCAGCTGCTCTCTCACTTCATTTCAGCTTGGGATTTATATCCGTGATCTCTGTGTAAAACTTCTCTCAGTGCTACGTGTTTCCAGGCATTCTCTGTCCAAACATCTAATCTGAAAATTACTGCCTGTAATACTTGCAAAACTGGTTTTAGAAGAAAAATTATCACAGCTCTTGCTGCTGCAGCCATGTGGGAGATGATTAAAATCTCATTATACTAACTGGTAAAACAGGGTAGCAATTTTCTAGAAAACTTTTCATCTCTTTTGTGTGTTCTCTTAAGGCAACAATGAGGAACTTCTTTCTTGATCATTTCTAATTCTTATTTAATGAAATTAAGTCTATAGCAATTCTTATAGAATACATGTAGAAAAAAAATATGAACAATGTAGAGCTTTGTAATAGAGATTGGATGCATTATTGCACCTATTTAAAATTTTTACTAACTTCCAGAATAATCTGGGTTTTTTTTATCTTTCACCTCACATTTTCAAAATGCTCAAAAAAGCATGTTTTCACGCTAAATGACAAGTAGAAGATGCATTTTTTTGCATAATTTTAATTTCAAAGTCATGTTAAATTTTGAACAGGCTGCACTTCTCATCTGTAAAGGATAATTTCTATTAGATGTTTGCAGTAGTTTCACTACTGGGCTCCTTGGAAGGAAATTATCTCCATCCCAGCTGAACCCAGGACAACGGTGTTTAATATTAATATTTAATATTAAACACAGAAGTATAAATGTATATATATTTTAAAGGTACATATGTAATAATGGCTCTTCCTGGAGGTTAAGAACAGGGCTGGACCGAGGGAATTCAGCTGGATGTACAGGCTGACCCTACTTACCACCCATTAAGTCGATTTCTAATTTTAATTTGCACAGATGCTAATAAATGCAAGGTCACTAAATCCCTCCTGGACCAGGGCAAGGCTTGACAGAAGCCAAGCACACAGGAACATAAGGCTGTAAGCTGTTGGCCTGTCAGCTCAATTCAGCTGTTTCCCAATGGTTGTGTTCCCTTTTCCCATTGTAGACACACATTTGTCTGTCTGAATCTTCCCCTTTTGGAGCACCTGTGTTTGGCAGTCAGATAATTCTTGTGACAATCCAGGATCGTGAAGAGTCAGTGATATAATGCAGGTGTTGGGGTTTTCTGTATTTGGGATCAATTTAAAATCCTTTAGTCATAGCCCCTGAGCTGTTCTATGAGCTGGTGCATCTCAGTCTCAATCTTTTTAGTTTGTTTCTCTCTCTCTGTCATAACATCTCTGTTTTCCTAATTTCTGGTGGGGCATCTCTCAGAACAGTTCAGTACTATGCCATCATTTTTGCCCAGAGAAATTGCTCTTTCAAAAAACAGAACAGGAAAATTATTGAAGTATCCATAAAACAGAAATATTGCTATTTTGTCCATATTTTCACCACAGCATCCAGTATATTCTGTCAAGTTCAGAACTCTCTGGAAATTTGTGCTCTACCACTGGCAAGTGCTATCCTGAACTCGCCTCTCAAGTTTTATGGCTTCAGTTCAGATGGACATTTAATTAACACCCATGTAGCCTTTTCAAAAAGTATTTGCTTTTGATTTTCCCCCTGGCATTTAAAGTACTAAATACAGCAGGACTTTATGAGACTTTGGGTTTTGGTGGTTTTTTTCGCTCTTGTACAAGTTTAATCATATCTCTATCTGTAATGCTTTTTTAACTTGGATCAAGATTTAAACTATTCAAGCTAACGTTCCAGTCTCACAAAAACTGGAAGCAAAGAAAAAAATTACAATGAAAATGGAAAATAATAACGAACTGAAAAAAAAATCTCTTTATTTCAAGAAATTTTGGGTGAAAGTTTTATCTTACATCTTTTGATGGATAAGGAGCTTTATCCTCCTTGCTTAAAATGCAAACTTGAGTCAGACTAAAAATAACAGATCAGAACCAGGCTGAGCTTGAGAGAACAGGTAACCATTAGAGAGTCTTTCAGGGGAAGAAAGATTGATCACCTGTCCTTGCTCTGAAAGCAGCAGCAGTGCCCAAGCTCTGGAGCCAAGGGCTGTGATTGTTCTTTACCATCCCAAAGCATCTCCCACTTACCATGGGGTCCGAATAAGGATAAAGGCAAACTGGGGGTGTAAAGCTCCTCCTCTAAACTGAAACCAGGGGCATTTTGATACCATTGGAATAAAATATGTTGAGCTTGAACCACTGAGAGCCTGGCCCAAGGCAGGTGGACGTTGGTAGGAGCGTTTCAGCTCCTGGTATTAGATTTTACACTGGATGCTTTGCAGCTGCTCGGTTGATACTGAATTCAGCAAAGGCAACCCCATGAGAGCAACAAGGGACCAATTCCTCTTTTTCCTCTTTCCCATAGTAGGAAAATTGCCTAATTCTATCTGTCAAAACCCAAGTTTGCTGAAATCAATAGCAGCCTGTCTGGGTGAGCAGCACAGCGGCGACAAACGGCAGCTGTGGAATGCACCTTGCTCCGGGTCCTTCTGGAATGAGAGCCACTAAAAATAGAACAGCACCGTGATAAAAGTGAGCCCACTGAGCATACCCCGGTTTTATCATGGTAAAATTGCTTTCCTACCAGTGGGGTAATTTGATTCCTCGTCTGTGCCAGGGGGATGAAAACAAGCAAACTCCTTTACAATTCTTGGAGTCTCTTGTAGTTTTGTACTTGAGACAAGAAACAGCTAGAAACAGAGTTTTGTATTTCTTCTAAAAGAATCTGATGCAACAGAAAAATTACAATATCCAGCCAAATGTGAAAAAAGGTTAAATTACAAGATAGCCATTCTCTTTTTTCCCCAGTTTTCTCACTATCAGCTGAAACATGGAAGACATCACAAAGCCTCAACACCTTGAAATAAACCTAAGCTGCACAGGGGAAGTCAGGCATTATTTGACTTCATTAAGTTGCCTCCTCCAAGTTTGCCTCTGCTAAACAAACCTGGCAGAAGCAAACAAAAAGAAACCCTTTGATACTGCAAAATATGCAGCAGAGATTTATCAAATGTGTCTTTGATAATAGAGCCACTTTACAAACACTGCTGTTGATTCTTATGCAGATGAGGTAATTTAAAAAAAAATCATTTCAGCAATTTATGGTTCTCAGAGTTAATAAAGTTATTTCATTAATAGAAAAAGTTCTCCTGCTGGACTTCAGAACCTATTGATTTTATTTGAGTAGCTTAGTGGCAGACTGCTAAAGGTATGAGCTCAGGAGAGCTGATGCAGCAAAAAGAAAGATAGTATCTCTTACAAAAATTTAATTATCTTGACACTAAAACTGCATCTTATTTTAAAAATTAATCTCCATTAAAAAAATAGGCAATGTCTAAAAGCAAAATGCCTGTCATGTGTTATTGGCAAATCTGAAATGAAACTGCAGGCAAGAATGATGGATTATACCTAAGGCAAGGAGCCATGATATGATAATAAAACTGGTTTGACAGAAAAATATTTGACTGAGCAAGAAAACTAAGCTGGGTCTCTAGAAATGAATGTTCTCATAAAAATACAAATAGAATAGTGAAGCTCACATAAAACCTGAAGATATTTTGCCTATCTTGTACTGGGTGGTAAAATCAAAGATCAGCAGAAGAAATGTTGGGAAACCAGCTTGGATCATTAGCACAATGCTTTTTAACATTGTTTTTACATGGAAAGGGAGGAGAGCCTTCAGCCAACAGACTCATCTCCCAGCAACAAGAAAATGCTGTCAGGTTTCTCAGGCAGGATTTTTGATTGAGTTGTCCTGAAGGGGATCCTCTGCTCTTTATTACAGCTTGGTATTGGTGTGTATGGAAGGGCAGTGCTCTGGTGCTTGCAGTGTGTTTCTTCCTAAAATGTGTTGTTACATAGAAAGGCTCTGTGGGTGTGTGTCCATGGCTTATATAGACATGGGTGTGCAATGTTGATTAATATATCATATATTATATAGAAACACACTTTGCATGAAAAAAACCCCATGCAGTTGCAGTAAAATGTGCAGGGTGTACCTGACAGCCCTCTGGCCCCTGGGTGGTTGCAGGGTTTAAGGCTGCAGTGATGGTTCCTGCTTCTGTGTGCTGAAGGGGTGATATCCCTGGCATGATTTCCCTGCCAGTGAGTAGGAATCATGATTTCTGTCCAGGCATGGGAGTGTTTTGAAGTGCAGATAGACCTACAATGCCTTTTACACACAATGTGGGCAGAGGAGCAGCCTTGTCTTGGAGATTTTTGAATTATATTCTAAATGTTGAGTTGCAGTAGAGAAGGTGACTGGGAGACTTCGGATGGAAAAGTGAGAGATGTGCTCAAAATCACGTGACTGTCTTAGAATAACAGCCTTTTTGTAAAACATTATTAGCCACCCCTATTTTCTTCTAGAACTGTTAAAATACAAAATCTACTCTCTTTGCTGTGTTACTGCTGCATTCCAGCAAAGCAAATTCAGAGCCTGGTAAATCTGCTGTCTGGGAGGTGTTTAATCCTTTAGCTTTTCTCCAGTTCACATATGACTTTGAAAAGCTTCAAAAAATATCAAAGGATAAAGTAAAAACTGAATCTGATGAGTTTTACAAATCAGTAAAGAAAGAAGGATAAAAAACCACCAGCTAAATTAAATCTTCACAAATAGACTCATGTAACTGCAAGGACAGCAGTGCTTATCTACACAGAGCAGCAGCAAAAGTAAAGAAAGAACTGGGAACCCCACCGATAGAAGAAAAACAAAGTATTTTTGCTGTGGCCAAGGAGGAGAGGCAGAAGCTGGACAGTGTGTGAACAATGATAATGAAAATATTTCCTTATCAGCTTTAAGGTCACTGACATACTAACATTCTCTGACAGTGATGGGAACACGTTCTTTGTGTGTACTGAGTGTGAACCCCCTTTTATTCCCAAATTATTTCCTTCAGGTGCTGCTTGGTCCATCCAGGGCTTGGGCTGGAGCAGTTCTGACAGGGAAAGGGCAAAGAACATCATCTTCACCTGGCATTTGTGGTTAGGCAAACTTGTAGACCAAGAGAAAGGAAAAAGTTAAACAGGACAGACTCTAATAATGAAGGAGGAAAGAAAAATATTGCCCAGTATTGCCAGGTTCACAGGTATGGAGTGCAGCAAAAAACAGAGTAGGAAATAAATCTTAGACATAACAGACATAGACTCAGTTGAAGTCTGTAGATCACATCTTACTGTTGAGGTTCTCCACCATACAATTATAATATGAAAGCTGAATTTTCTGGGCTGTAATATGGCAATTAAAATTGATTTATGGACAGAGAGCCTTCAGAGTGATATCCCACTGAAATTTCACAGCCAAAGGTCTTGCCACCAACAAAGAGCCAAGTGCTTTTGGGATCTTAATGTCAGAGAAATGTGAATCAGTCACCAAAAATGTGTTTGCAAGTTTTGCTGTTCAGTTTGAATATTTTGCATGGGTCCCTATGCTCCCCCCAAAATTCAACCCCGTAGATGTCACTAACCAGAACCCTATTTATCATATAATTATTGGGGGAAAGGGTATTTCTTAGAGCACCTATGATGAAAATTTGTTATAATTTCCACTCTCTAAAAGGCTGAAAGAACCTTGCTTTTCACAGTGGAGGTCACTCAGGAAGTTCTGTGTGTCCTCGGTGTGCGATCAGGAAAGCATCATCACTCACACAAACACACATCCATTCGTCAACTTTATAGCTCTGAGAATTTCTACAGGCTGGATCAAATTAATACATCCTGCTTGAAACGAGAGACATTACAGCTAAAATGCTAAAACTGCTTTTTGAAAACACTCTTTTTAAAAATGATCCCTCTAAAGCGGTATTGCAGAGCTGAATAGTCAGGTCTGCTCTTGTTTGATTTTTACTCTAGATGAATTCTTAATAGCTGAAGTTTCCACTGAGACTTGTGGGCATTCAGCATGTTTTAAAATTGGGTAAGAGTATTTAAATTTTTGAATTAAGCACTGTGGTACATGAAACCCTTTTATAATCTGAGCCCAAGGATTCGGGCTGCTGAAGGACATTAATTCCTGGTGCTTGTGTGCTGTGCCACCAAGGGAATCCTCCCCACACCCCCCCAAATGTCTGGGGAATGTATTCTCCATATGGACACTAAACTATGCAGAATGGAGCACCTGGGTGAGTGCTGAACATGTGCCACATCTAGAAATGCCTTCTACCTGCTATTTAGAATCAGATAATATACAAAAAATATGCTAATTTTGCATTTTTCATCTAGCAGATTCTGCCTGTTTCTTTTCTCCAAAGCTGCAATGGGTTACAGAAATATCTCCAAAAGATTCTATTGGAGGTCCCATCTCCTGGTTTCGTGTAAAATATAAGTGCATGGTTGGTTTACCAGAACCTAGGATTACTCAAATACCATTTTAATCAATCAGGAGGAATTGAATTAATGTTCCTGGGCGTCTGATTAAAAAAATGTATTGTCTAAGGCATCCTGCAGAAACAGAGGGAAAGAAGAAGGGGGAAAAAGTGACCTTCAGGTTTGTTTGTTTATCTGAATGTTACATTTTGTAAAAGACAAAATAACCCCCAGTCTTGTAATTTAAGAGATGGGAAAAGCCTAAGGAATTTGATGTGCCTGAACACTTCTGTTATATTGCCATGATATTTAGAGAAAAAAGAAGACATGTATTTATATTATGTATTTTATCTGCCTAGTGGCTTATCTGTTTGGTAAAGGTTTGGGTACCAGTTTTTGTAATTTGTGTTTTCTTGTTTCCCTGCAAATCACACAAGGTTACTGTTCCTGTATTCACAACTTGTATTTCATTACAGTTCCCTGACAAACTACTGACAGGTTGAAAGAAAAGTGTACATTCTTCATCATTGCATCTCTCACCTTTTTCCTTCTTGGTTTAGTTCTTCTTTTCCCTCTGTGGAAGAAGGCAGTGATGTCTAGAAGACAAGGACCAAGTAAAATAACTCTTGTCTCAAATATCGTTATTTGTTCTGTGATATAAATTGTTTTGTACTTACAAAATAACATCTAAAGAAGGAGATATTTTTAAAAATCTGACTCAAGATTTCTATCCTAACATAGCCAGGAACCACACTAAGCATTTTCCTAGCAAGAGCTTTGAGGAAATGTTCTCCACTGTTTGAAGGAAAGGAGGGAAGAGAAATGTCAGTAATATTAGTGCTTGCCTCAAGTGATTCTGTTGAGAAGAGCTAGTAATTAACAAAATTAACCATGTGTTTTATGCATTTTTAAGTAAACAAAAAAGTATTAGTTACACAGGAAATAGCTCTCTGATTGGCGAGTGTGTCACAGGGGTTCCACCAGGGATCTCTTTGGCCGAGTGCTCTCATTCTTTGCTTGGCAGCAAGAGGGGCTAAAGAGAAATCAGAACCAGACCCTGCATGGAGCAGGTTTACCTCCCACCATGCTGCCCTGGCTCATAGAACAGTGTGCAAGCTCAGGAAGGGAAAGAAATTGGGTTAGAAAACTGTCCCATCCTTAATATTTGCAGTTAAAAGATTCAGGATCCCCAGTTCCCAGACTCTGGATCAGCTTATAGGTCTCTGTTTTGTGTTTGTGTTTTTGTTTTGTTTTGTTTTTGTTTTTGTTTTTGTTTGTTTGTTGGTTGGTTGGGGTGTTTTTTGTTTTTTGTTTTTTGTTTTTTTCTCACTTTTTGCCTCTAGCTCTCCTGAAGTCTTGTAAAAATGTAAGCACCTTGATACGGGCTTATGTGTCTATTTTTAAGTTCTCTACTGGTTGTAGATCCTCTCTTAAATAATAACTTGCAAGGTTTGGGTCTCTGATTAGAGTGGTACTTCTCTGTTTTCTCTTTTTCTATTTTTCTGGTGTTTTTTATTAGAAAGAACCAGATTCTTCTCAGATAAGTAATTTAATTTACCCAAGTTGGCTTTATTATCTTGTACTATCTTATCAAGCTTTGGACAAGACAGAAGTTATGTCCCTTTTCACCAGGTCTTATCCCATTGCCGAGGTGTAGGAGGAAAATATTTCAACATAACATTGTGTACAGAATATCAGGAAATAACAGACATTTTGAAGTCTTGATACCAGACAGTTCTGACAGATGTTAACTGGACATTTAGAATTTGAATTGTTTTAAAAAACATTAGAAGTATTGTATGAGATGGTAGCTAGATGCTGCTGAGTGAACATTTAATTTTTTCCCCCTGCTCTCTCCCTGGCTCCTGGTGATGGTCACAAAGGCAGTCTCACCTTTCAGTCCTCATCATCACCCCACTCTCTGTCTGCATCCATCCTGCTCCAGGGCCTGCACTGACTTTGCTGTCCTTAGGTGTGAAATTCAAGTTTCTCATTATCTCTGTCAGGGCTTTATTTTGGGACATGTTCCACTTCATTTCCCAAGGACTGTGTGTGGGCATGTGGCACTTTCTGGAGATCAGAAGAACATCCCTGTCTCCCTGGAGGCTGTGTCTGCCTCCAGGCACCCTTTCACCCTCTGGGCTCAGTGAGAGTCTGATAGCACTGATTGATTTTCCTGCGAGCTTAGTGGAAAAGCCCTCTCCATTCAGTGTGATATGATGAATTCATGTGATTGGCTTGGTGCATTCAGTGTATTCAGGTTTTTCCCAGAGGGGTAAAACCAAGAACCTGTGTGCAATGGTTGCTTTCAGCAGCAATGCACTCTTGCTTTGGTGACAGTCTATTGAGTTCTGGGCCAGCTGCTGGATTTTGTAAATGCAGTGTACCAATATCATTTTGGTAGGCCAGGGAAACAGCAAAGTAGAAATAGCAGTTCATACAAAGGCGGTGTGTTGTATTTGGGGTTGTTTTTTTATGCAAGGCTGGTACGAATCAGGAAGGTTTTAAGCATTACAGATCATTGTCTAATAATTTGCCTTCCTTTGCTATAAATCCTGGAACCAAGTGACTTAGATCCAGACTTATATTTTCTATCAAGACATGTTGACAGCATTTCAGAGGAAGAGAAACGAAAACTCCAAACTGCTGCTGATGCTTTTCGGAGATTCAGCCTCTTTGGTCCCTGGTGCAGAGCAGGATTGTTCCAGCCATCTCTTTCTGTGAAATGACAACTCCCTGCTGGTGCCTTTCTGCTCTGCACCACTGCCTGCCCAGCACAAGTGAGTGGGCAGGTGTAGACACCTTCTTCACAATATTCTGATTTTCCTGTGAGGGAAGGCAGCATGTTGAGAATTAAAGAGAGATCAGTTTTTAAACACAGCCTTTAAATGCTGATTTAATGATAGTGGCTGACAGCCTTGTCACTGCCTCCCCCACAAAGGAAGTTTGCCTGTTTGAAGGCTGCAGTGTGTGAAGTGTGAGGCATTATTTCCATCCACACCTCAGTGAAAAGGACAGGACCCTGGCACAGACTCCCAGCTCTCCCATCATCAGCAGCTCTGCTTGCACCATCACTGATGTGAAAATGGAGCAGTTCAGCAGGTGGAATGCAGCTTCTCCTGGCTGAGAAAAGGCACAGAGATAACTGCTGCCCCTGAACAGCACCAGAGCAGCTCTTTCCCCCGATTATTCTTATCCCCTGCCCCATCAGAGGGTTCGTGGCAGGAGCAGCACAGGGGCATGGCAAAGCTGCAAGGTCAGATCCTCTTCCGCCCTTTCAGACAACAGAACTTCACAAGAGTCACAGGCTCACAGATCCACAGATCTGAGATTTCATACACATTTCTGTGTGTACACACACACACTTCAGAGTAAGTGGGGAACTGCAGCTGAAGCTGATAAAACATCAAATAAAGTAAGAAATCAGGCAGGAGCTGTATTGTGGCAATAGGTGGAGTCCTGGGGCTCACCACAGGAACCTCCCTGGTGGGCAGCTCTGCTCTCAGACGGATTTGCCTCATCCACGTTCAGTGTGCTGGGAGGCAAAGCCTGAAAACTTTGAAATAAAGAAGAGCCCATCGATTTGAGCTGAGTTTTGAGCAAACCTGTATCAAATTCAGCCGTCATCCCCAGCCCTAAGGGAATGTGCTGTACAGTAGAGACTGGCGTGTGCTAAGGGTGAAGGTCCAGGCTCTCTCTTGCTACAGTTTTTGTCAGAACCATGTCTTTTTTCTTTTTTTTTTTTTCTTCTTTTTTTTTTTTTTTTTAGATGTGGAAATCTGAATTGTAAAGTGCTCTGCAGAAGGTTGCTTTTATTTGGTTTCCTCTAAAGGAAAGCAGAAATGCCTAGATGGTGATTGAATTAGTAATTTCAGGGCTCAGGATCAGGAGGCAAATCAACATGAGATCCTTATGTGACATGTCTCCCTGCAATAGAAATAAATACATATACACAAATAAAAGAAATTAGTTATCTTTGGGGGTATTAGGAGGAGTACAGTGTATGATTTAGGAAATTATTTTTACCTGATTATCCAGCATTGCTCAGACAGGTGAAGCAGTACTTTATATATTTTTAGTATTCATACATTTTATAAACTGCTGAATCACTTACATTGGTACAGAAAGAACCTTGGGAGAGAATTTAGGAACTAAAGAAACATACTGCTGTGAAAGACTTAAGGAATTCAAATCTGTTTAGCATCTCAGGAAGAGAAGATGATTTGATTGCAGAGCAAGTATTTTCATGTGGAGAAGACAGTGGATAGAAAAAGATCCTTTAATCTTCCTGAGATGAGCAGGTGAGAGTCGTGCCTGGAAGCTGATCTAGAGGAATTCAAATAACAACTTGTCCAAATAGTTTTAAGTGTGATGATGATTAGCCCTTGGTATATGAAGAAGCAGCAGGGAAAACAGTAGATTGTCTATCTCTTGATACCTGAAATGAAGACTGGTCCTTTAGGAAAAAGATGGTTATGCTTTATTGAGCTTAATAGAGGAGTAACTGGATGTAATAGCCTGTGGTATACTGGAGATTGAGTGTGATGATCTAATGGTTCTCCTGGCCCTAAACTTTATGAATCCCTTGAAAATCCATGCAGACAGAATCACAAAATAGAAGGGTTTACTGTAGCTCCTGAATGCTGCAATTCCTAAAATGTGCTCAGCTCTGTTCCTTGCACAGATGGAGTGGCAAACACCAAATCAGACTGGCTGGATAGCAGGAATATTCACATCCCAAAATTCTGGTCACCCTTTCCGTGAAACCCATAATGGCTGACAAAAAAAACCATTTCAGGAGCAAGGGCCTGGCAGGCTTATTTTTTAATGAAAAGGCTCATATGGCATTGCTTTCCAAACAAATGCAGTCTGGTAACTAAACTACCTGTGTGAGGTAAAGTGTACAGTCACTCTGAGAGCCCTTTTTGCCCCATACTTCTGCACTTATGTGTATTTTGGGTCATCATCATTACATTTGTAGGCCTGGGGTTGAGCATGGAGCTGATGCCAAGTCTACAATCTCTCCATTTCAAATCCTTCCACACCAGAGACTTCTGGAGTGAGATCCAGAGGGGGGGAATAGTTGTCTGTTGCTGTAAAAAACGTGCTTTACTTCTTAGAATTTCTTTATTAATTCAGCAGGTGTAAAGGATTCCATACATTGTATATGAGTGTGCACAAAAACCCCACCTAACTGGTTTTACCTCTAAAAATTCAGGACTTTATTTATAATAGTTTGGGCGAAAGGAAACAGCAAGACTCTGACTGCAGAGGAATATTTCAGCCCTCAGAGTGATCCCAGAGATGAGCTGGAAGTTAGAAGACTTTATCCAGCCAAAATTTTAGGTATTCCACTCACCAAATAAAGGGGGTAGGGGGCACTCCCTCTAATCCTTCATAGTTCACAGTTTCTTAAACTTTGTGACGCCTCTAGCATTTTAAGGGTCTGCTGAATTCCTTAAGTGCCAGCTCTTGAGCTCCACATTGATTTTCCTTAAGTGTCCTCAAATAAAACATATAAAGTAGGGCCGTGTCTGAAATTCATGTTCCTGCCAGACACGGCTCCTATGATATATTGCAACAATACATCAGAGAAAAGCAGCCCTGGTGATCTATTGCAGTAATACTGCACATTCTTGTAGCAGGAATGAACAGGAACTCTAAACTGAGAACCTGAACAGCTTTTTGAAGCTGTCTTCTGGCAAAGGTACTATCACCTATTGTGTTTGTCAAAAGATCAAATACTGGATGTAACTTTTGCTGTGCTACTGGTGCACTGATTGGTGATAATTGTGATTCTACTTTCTAACTGCAGGAATTAATTACAAATATTCAAGATTTTTTTATGGAGTTGTGTAATTAAGGGCTAAATACACACTGATATTGGAAATATGCTTTGCATTTAGAAAGAGAGAAATAAATTTTTAAGCTCATTTTCTCTGATGTCATTTGAATCAGAAAAGAGCAAATAAGTGTTACCCATCAGGAATGTAATGAAAACTGGGCCATTAATATCTGAAATTTATAGTGTAATGAGGAACAGCTTCTGTGCTTATTCCATTTTCCTAGAGGAAAGGGACCTATTATTCACAGTTACTCTTATGGACTCAACAGTGCCAGAAATATTTCTCCTCAGTGATGTTTTTACATAGATCTTTTTCACTGAGAAAAGGAGTGTGACTTCCATTGAAATCACCTTTTCTCAATAATTTTATCTCTTTGACATCTTTTTCCAGAGACCTGAAAAGTCTTGAGCAGTGCCTTAGTGTCCTGCCAGTCTCCCTCCTGTGCTCACACCAGCTGAGTTTTGGTGGGTGGTTCCTGCAGTGATCCCTGGTGTTGTTACCACAGCTCCTTCCCTTTGCAACCAGTGGTGTATTGAAATTCCACCAAATTCACACAGCCTGAAAATTGTGTCTCCAGTCTCTGCTCCTGCTTTATCAGAACATCAGGTATTGCTGCTGTACTCTGAACTGTCTCACAGCAAAGAAATATTTCTCATCATACCCCACCACACTGCAGTCAACACTGATGGTTGTTCTGCCTGAACATTTGGGTCAGCATGGTGTCAGCTGTGGCTTGATACCAGAAGGATAAAAGCTCATTTTTAACCTCTGCCTCCACTCACTAAATAACTGACTACAAAACTACATTTCCTTCTGAGGCATCATTGATATGGACAGCTTTTCTACAATTTGCCTTCTGTCTGGAGCTCAGCTCTGCTTCCTTGAGGCCAAGGATGTGGCTATTGGTGCTCCACATCCCAGGAGCGCTGGCATACAGCTTCCTAAAAGGGATCTCTTCTTCATTTTGGCAAGAACTGTATGATGGAGCCAAGAAATTTTTTTGGGTACAAGTTCTGTCAAAACTTGTAAGCTCTGATATCATTCTGAAGTACTCAAACAGGCCTTTTTCAGAGAAAAAGACATTTTTAAAAGACATTTTAGCATCAGTGCTTCGGGTTATTTGACCTGCCAGCACAGCCATATTGCACTGAAAATGTGTGAAGTTAGGAATGAGAACAAGGGAGGACTCTGGGTCTGGTCTCTTCTGTGTCTCCACAGTCAACTTTTCTTGGATCCTAATGATATTTTTTGTTTCCTGCCTATCAGATTTCCTCATAACCTCTCTTTCAAAGTATAAAGTAGAAAAATAAAAAAGAGGAAAGCCCAATTTTAAAAAGAAAATAACTTAGGAGGTTATAGTCTTATTTTGTTTTCCTAATTTCATTTTTCCTGGACAGCCACCTTGCCTGGCTCTCTTTCAACCTCCCTATCCTTGTTAGAATGAAATGTTGCACAGTCTCTTAAGGTTCAGACCAATTATTTCTATTGAGAGAAGGACATGTACTTCTTTATGCAGCATGTGTAATACAGTATGCAATCTGAATGAGCAAGGCAGCTGAAAAATAACTGAATAGAAGTGCCTCGAGAATGCAGATATCTGAAGGTGTGGAAAGGACCTAAGACACTCACTCACTGTTACAGCTAGAAATTTCAAACCTCATGAGTTATTTTCTGTGAGACAGCCAATCTGGCATCTTGAAATGAACGTCAAGGTTTTAATAAGCTTAAGGTAGTGAGGTGAGGCAGGTGCCACAGCCTCAACCACACAACTGCACCATCATGAGGAGCCAGTTTGTCACCTCATGAGGGTCAGACTGGCTGGCTGCAATCTTGGCTGGCACCCAGTGGAGGAAAGTTTGACTTCTTCCTGTTGCCACCTGCTTTCCCACCCATTAGATTCTCTGATGAGCAGATGATGTTCTGATACTCTCTGATGAGCCATAGCAGGTTCATCAAGGGAAAAATTACCCGTGTGTAGTCTGCATTGCCTTGGCTTCTGCTGGCTGATCTTGAAATAAGCTGAGATGTATTTGCTTGCAGGAGTTGTCTGCTTTGATTTGCTGTGTGCCTGCTCCTGAAAACAAGAAAGTTTTAAATCCCGTGCTCGTTTTTGCATTCCGTGAAACATCATGTCTGCTGTCAGCAGCAGTGATCACTGGAGCCAGGCCAGCTCTCAGAACAGGCACGGTCACAGAACTGCCCCTGAGCAGGAGAAAAGGCAGCAAGGAATCTTGCAATGAACCCTCTGCCTTTAATCTATTTTCCCCATCCCTTTTTCTGGCTAAATTCCTGGATGTGTCCCTGAGACTGCCCTGCTGGGTCCAGTGAATGTGTATCAATTTGGCTTACCTACACCTGGCTTCCTCTAAGCTACTTACTCACATGATTCTTGGTAAGAACAGAGATTTTTTTGTGTGTATGATTCATTCTTTAGTCGCTCCTCTCTCTGCTGAAGATCTTATTTTGTAAGGGTAAAAAGGACAGAGCTAAGCAAACACACACGCAGAAACCTTTGTAAAATAGCAGATATTTCTTGCTTACAGCCTGCTCTGAACAGGTTGTGTGCTTGTTGTGACCTTGCTGGAGCCACAGGTTGAGTGGGGAGTGCTGGGCACAGAGATCTGTGTGTGAGCAAAAGCATTCAGTGACAAAGCAAAGTGACAAAGCAAAGTGACAAAGCAGTCAGTGCGTGAGCTCCTGCTCTGTGAGAGATGCTCTGGGTCAAAGGCTGACATGCCGTGGCTGAAAGTGCACAGCACTAAAGGGGCAACACCTGAACTTCTTTTGGAAAAGCTTCAAAAGACACAGGGATTGTGTGGCTGCACCCTGAACACTGATGGCTCTCTACTGTCCTTAACAATACAGATGAAATGGGATTTGTATTTCCTCATCATCTCTTGGAGCACATACTCACTTCCTTTTTGTACAGCAGTTTCCACTGATCAGTGATTTTGCTTTTTCATTCCTACTGGTATTGTTTCATTCATATATATGTATGTATCTATATTGTTTGGAAGTACTTCAAAGTTAATATATTTGGAAGATTATTTCAGATCAGAAGAATTTTAAGTTAGAATCTACAGGTACAATCTCTGTTAATTTTTGCTTCAGGCTCTAGGTAAAAATGGAGCCTTACTACAATAGCAATTATGGGTGGTTATTACTCTTGATTAAAATTAAATTAAGCTGCAGTTGGCACCTAAAAAGATTAAATCATCACATAAAAACTGTCAGCCTTTCATTTTAAACATCTGTTAGTTAAGCATGACAGTAGCACTGATGTGGAGTATTTGCCAGATACCTCATCAACAGCCACCTTTGCATCATCAGATAATTGAGACAATATGGTCTGGAGTGGAGCATATTTCAAATATGACTGCATCTCACACACTACATGGAGCTTAGACGTCTTTCTTCAGGTCAGGTGTAAACAAATCCAGTATTTTAGGATCATTCAGTTCTTCACATATAGCATTTTCTGGTGACAAGTTGAAAATATGTTTTTGTCGTATCAGTATCCAATGTATTGATGGTTGGGATCTAAAGGATTTATCTGTCTGCTCTTTTCTCTTTCTGGCCCAGGTTTGCAATGTCTGTAAATCTCCACAATCCTGCTGATATCAGTACCAGACTGATTTCACAGGCTGTTTTATTTTTTTTTTCAAGACTATTTAGATGTCTACACATTCCTGAGGATCTCAGACTCACACGAGCCACTGTCTGAACTTCTGCCTGTGCCTCCTCTGTACCAGAGGGGGGTTTTATTCTGGTGCCAGGCATAAAAGGGCTGTGTCAGCATATCCAGATACCTGCCTGGAGGAATCTCTAGGTAAAGAGACCTCCTCAGTGTCATGTGCTGCAAGAAAATGCAGTTCTGAACCTGCGAGTGCACTTGGGGGAACTCAGTGTTGTAAGAAGAAAAAAATTAATTTTAAGTTCTTGTAATATTTAGATGTTGATTTTGATCTCTTGAAGATACTCCTGCATTCACTGAATGCAAAATTTAGAGAATTTTTGATGTAAAAAAGGTGGAAATAAAAGATGTCCCAGATTTAAGTGGTAATTTAACCTGAGAATTGGTCCTCAGCCCTACTACAAAATCTGTTATGAAAACTAGAAATCTTTTATTTTTAGGGCAAAAATGCAATGCAAAAATACTGTTTCAGTTTAAACTGGGAATGTTTAAACTCAGGCATGCCAATGGACAGAGGTGGGAGGGATCTCTGCAGCCCAGTGCTCACCTCACTGGGGATGTGTTGCTCCTCTGAATTGCTTCTACTGCTGCTCCCTAACCAGGAGCTTCTTAAAATGAGTTATTTTTTGGGAAATGTCTTGCCTACCATCACTGGGCTCCTAACTCGTGCTTGACTGACAACTCAGTGAGTCTTCTGGCTAATAAATATGTTAATATCAGGACACATCAGAAATCCAGTGCATTTGGCTGGAAAACTATTGGTACTATAGCTTTGAGAAAGGAAAGAAAGTTAATTAGCTTTTTGACAAAATAGCTTTTAAAACTCAATACACCACCAGCTTCTTTGCTTATTACCAACATGCAATGAAAGCACAAAGGAAAATAATTAAAGGCACTGAGCAGTCATTAGGAGTTCCTGCACTTCAGCATTGAGCTCCATTGTCAGTGCTCAGTGAGAACTGGCTGCTCTCCTCAGCCAGCAAGAGGAGGTCAAGTGGAAATGGCACTTTTGGATGCTTTCTGAGAGTAATTTGCCATTTCTACTGCTCCCAAAGTTTCATGTTCTTGCTGCTATTCTTCATTTAAGAGATCAAATCTATAAAAATTTGGAAAAGAAATCCAGGGCAGCACATTCAGTGTGATTTATGAAAAATTCGTAGGAAAATCCTGGCTCATCTGTTGCAAATCTCTTAGTGGAAATCTAGTTATCAATACTTATGTGAAAATCTGACACAGGGATGTTTATTCAAGGTGAAGAAATCTGCCAGCAAACAAATGTCTTTATTTTAGTGCTTAACAATCAAGTTAATGCCTTTTATTAATTCGGAAATGTTCAAATGGAATGTGTAATGTGATTATTTACTGATGTACAAGAGTGTCTATTCAAAATTCATGGAGCATTATTATTATTGGTATTGTTATCATCTTTTATTTGCTGACTGTTTTCAGTATGTCTGACATTTAAAGACTTACAAATCTCTTCATTACATGATTTGACCTCCCACCTCTCAGGGGAGACAAAGGCTCTGCTGTTCCAGGAGTGAGGTGGCTCAGACATCCAGCTCAGCTAGAAAAAGTCATCTCTGTCTGTGGTTTGAACTTTTTTAATCAACAGAAATTCCTTAGCATGTTGGATTTTTAGGATTGTCTTCCATTATCTTGGGGAAAAAGTAGTTATAACTGATTTTTCTCTGCTCCTTCTTGACCTGGAAAATAGCAGAACAAAAAAGCAGGAGGGTTTGGGTGAGATGTTTTTTTTTGCTCTGAAACTCAGTCCTCGGGTGATGAGTACTGAGCCCTCCATCCTCTAACTGACATGGGGTGATCATTCCGTGTGATCTTGAGCTTCCCCTGCAGCTTTCAGGGCTGCTCTCATGCTCGATTTTCTTCTCTTGCCTAGGTCTTGGTCTAGGATTCACCCACACTGCCTTATTACACTTTCTATACTGGAAAAAACCAAAACAAAACCAAAACAAAACCTTCCAATGGACCAGGAGTCCAGTGGACTTCCAGTGGCCTATTTTCCCCTTTTCCCTGCCAACATCTGCCCTCTGGAGTGGTTTGTGTCTCACACTCTTGGCTGTCTGCAGACTGTGGTGTGTGACTTGCACAGGAGGGAAGGTTCACACAACTGCGTGAAGCCTAAATGACTTCATCTTAAGAACTTAGAATTGGGTATTAGAGGTTATTTTGCAGCTGAAACTCTCATCTCTCAATTTTCAACCCAGGCAGACATTGCTTTCTATTATTTATGTTTTATAGCACCTTTCAAAAGAGAAAATTAAAATCATTACTCTTTTCCCTTTAAATGAAAATGTGGGTTGAGGCACTGCCTTCTGCATTAACCCAAAGTGCACATGACTCCATCTGTGTCATCAGATGGGCTTTTCTTCCCACTTCAGTCCAGAGGTTAATGTTTGTCCTAATCTCTCTTCCAGTTGGCTCTGTTAGGTAACCTGTTACAGATCTTTGCACATAGGGGAGAAAAAATCCCCCAAAAACAGCACAAGGATTGCTTCCATGTCTACAAATTCTCTACAGTGGAAAAGAATCTTTCCTAGAAAAGAATCTCCTAGAAAAAGACGATGTAGAACAGTCCATGTGTTTAATCCTAGCTCTCAGTTCTTCCTGCCATGTATATTGTATGAATTTTGTTGCTTTTTCCAAGGAAAGGGAGTATCTTTCTCAAGGTATTTTGAAACCTTCTGGGTCTCTCCTAGCTGTCCTCATGGTGATATTAAATACTCTACTTAAAAAAACTTAGGGGCTTCAGCAGAGTAAGGCCAATGTGTTTATTAAATTGCTCTTTGCAATATGAGAACTAAAGAAATGCAGCTGGTTACAATATGAAATTATTATTACTGCTGGAGCAAAGTGCACTTTCAAAGCAGGGAGAAAATGGCCAGAAGAGATAGAATCTCTTAAACAGTTTAAAATTAACATATTGTACTAAACCAAAATTAGGCATAATTGCAGCACTTAATATAACCTGTCAAGAGATGTTTTAATGAGCTCTGTTCAAATACTGCTGCCAAAGAATGATTTTTTTCTGTTCTGTTTCAAAATGTAATTTCAAGCCTTGAAAAATTATTTCTTGACTACTAGTAATAGGAATTAATCTGATGTTTACAAGAACTATAGTCATCCTAGTTTGACCTAATATGGTTACTCTGCATTTTTTCCTTCATGGTGACAGATTCTAAACCGAAAAAATAGTTACAAATGTTTTGCAGAACAGAAAAAGTGTTTTCAGTTTTCCTTTTCAGTAAAAAACCCTAAATAATAAATCATACCTGAGTTGGCAAACCCAATAGATTTTGAAATACAAATTACTTAATAGATTCTTTTGTGACAGGGTAGTAAGCATATAAAGCTCTTTTAAGACTGGATAAAAGTGCTTAGACAAGTAATCTATAGATCTAGTTTTATTGTGCAAGATTAATTAGTGCAAAAAGTAAGACAGGGTCATAAATTACTTTAAAAGTATTTTTCAGTTAGTAATTAAAATTAATTTGGTTAACATAGATCATGGTTTCCTTATTTACTATGTCTGAGTTATTTTTCCCTCAATATTTGCAGTGAGCTCCCTGCTCACACATACCACTGAACACTTTGTTCCTCTCCTGGTCTGTGCATTAATGCTCCTGATCTGTTTAATTCTGTATAAAATGGACTCTTAAAATCATTTTATGGGGGGCTCTTTACTGCTGACGAATTTGCACAGACAAATTTTGCATTCTATTTTCTCATCATGAGGATAATCTAAGATAATTTCTGTTTTGAACAGCAGCTTGCTGTTGGGGAAAACAGGAAAGAACCACAGCGAGGTCTTTGTGAGGATTAAATCCAGTTTCTCTCTGTTCCATTGGAAGTTGCCTCTCTGTCCCAATAAATCTGCAATACAGTGGAAAGAAAACAGATTTTGTTGTGCAAATACCAGCACTCCTTAAAGAGGCATTATAGCAGCACAGAGCTGTATGAGATTCAAATCGAGTGGACCAGTGGTGAAATCCCTTGTGCAAACCCAGTCTATGAAACTGGGCAAGGTCAAACAGAGGAATCCATTTAGGATGTTATTTAATTAAAGTTTCATCACTGAGGTCCACGAGTTTCAGTGAATAATAAGGAAAGTTCTGCGCTCTCAGGAGTGCAGCACACACCCTCAGCAGTCAACTTTACAGTAGAAATAATCCCCACACAAATTACTTTCTAGATATCATTAGGAGAATATTGGGTAGTACATTTGTTATTCTGTGGGAGTCTGCATATCTCCAAGGACAGGAGCTCTTGCTAAACAGTGGATATTTATGTGGAAACAATCCAATATATCTGATAGTCAGGAGATTTTGTGCCATAGTTACCCAAGAATTCTCTCTTAAAAACCAATCTAATGCACAAACACTCTGGTAAGTTTGTTTCTCAAATAAAGTTATTCCCAACAAACAGTAGAGGTATTTCTGGGCTGCAATCTTTATATATTTATTACAAAGATAAAGTTGAGAAATTATTAAAGGACTTTATTTCCAGTTAGGAAGCCTGTAGCTAAGTCATCTGTCCTGTATTCTATCTTAGGTGTATCAAAGGCTTTTCAGCATCAAAGGGTATGGCTGCAGTAATGTTTTTATCCTGTGTTCTTTGATGTGTTTTCTAGATTTTGATATTTTCTGTGGCTGACATTTTCCATCAAAAAGAAAAAGTCTGACACTTTCCATCAAAAAAGGACAGATGGTAAATTTCCAAAGACCTTTAGCTTTCCTTATACCTTTGCAGATGGATACTCCTACAGAAATTTACTCAAAATGCATTATGACCACAGTCAGAAATTTAATGTCATAGTTAGGGATCTTCTGTTCTTCAGCTGTCCAGGTGCTTACAGTTACTATCTACACAGATACATAAAAACAAGGAGAAAGGTGTCTGTTATTTGTTATAGTTTTTAATATTTAAAAATGGAACTTCACTGTTAGCAGTGCAATACATTAGCTTTTTATGGTAGTCTCCTAATTTTATTTTTCTGAAGTAGCAAAAAAAATTTAGGGACTTCTGTCCATCAAGAAATAGATAATTTTTTCTGTCAAGCTGCAGTCAAACATACCAAAGGTTGGAATACTCAGTGATTAAATGAATCAGTGTTAACAGAAAAGAATAAAGACATATCAGACTTATCCCCAGTTCAGGGGGAAATGTCACCAGTTTTAGAATTAACATTTAGAAAGGTCGATCAGAATAAAAAGGGGGAAAGTATTGGCACATTCAGCATTGCATTTAGACATCAGGGTCCTTAATGACCCTGAGAAAGATTTAATAAAATAAACATTTAAAATAAGCTTCCAGAAAGTGAAAAAAATGTTAACTGGCAATGAGAAAAAAGTTAATCTGCTGGTTTTATGTCCTTATAGAAGAACTGGGATGAGATCTGAGAATAAAAAATAAGTGCTAGGAAGGAACAGAACTGTGAACTTCAAAAAGTTTCTAAAATTATCGGTGTTTATTAGAATGTCTGGGAAGTGATCATGAGCTTAAATTATCAAGAATGAAGGAAGAAAAAGCAGAATTGTCTGAAATTCCTGTAAGAAAGCATTACTGAGTTTAAGGCTGATGTGCTTGATCTCTGCACCTCAAATGCTCTGGTTTGGTTCTGTGTTCCTCTGCCCTCAGCTGGCAGGAGGCATTGCCAGGCAGGGAACCTGTGAGGCAGAGGGTGATCTGTTTGCTGTCTGGGGAAAGAGAAAACAGAACAGAATTGTGGAATCATTGAGGTTGGGAAGGACATTTAAACTCAGGAAGCACTGCCAAGGCCACCCCTAGACCGTGTCCCCAAGTGCCACTTCCACAGAGTTTTTAAACTCCTCCAGGGATGGTGGCTCAGCCCTTCCCTGGGCAGCTGTTCCAGGCCTTGAGATCCCTTTCAGCGGAGAAGTTTTTTTTGTTTTTTTTCTAATATCCAACCTAAACCTCCTCTGGTACAGCGTGGGGCCATTTCCTCCTGTCCTGCTTGGTCACACCAAAAGGGTGACCCTGCACCAGCCTCCTGTCAGGGGGTTTCAGGGCAGAGGTCTCCCCTGAGGCTCCTTTTCTCCAGGATGAACACCCCCAGCTCCCTCAGCTACCCCCACCAGCCCCTGCCCCAGCTCCATCTCCTTCTCTGGACAGGCTCCAGTCTGTCTTTACAATGTCAAAACTGAACAGAGAACAGGATGATGTCCATTTTCACAATCTCGATACCTCTTTTAGTCATTTAGAAAATAATCACAAAAAAAAGCCACTTAGGAATTCATGTTTAATTTTTCAGCAGGACCCACTGTCTGCTCTGTCCCATTCTCAAGTTTGAAATGATTTTTGGCTGTGTTGTTCCTTTCTGCTTACCTTAGTACCTAAATTACTGTCATTTGTCAGACTGCAAGAGGTTTTTTTAGCTCTCTTAATGAATATACAGACCCCACCCCCCAAGGACTGGCCAGGTTTTGTTTATCTGTAATGACTTTCAGGTTCATTCTGTCCACCTTTTTCTAATGGCATATATTTATCCTGAAAGCTATATATTATATATTATCCAAATATATATATATTTATATATATATATTTATCCATCACTATGACCTATTTTAGCTATATTTATACATATATTTATACATATATTTATACTTATATTCATACATATATTTATACTATTTATATTTATATTTATATTTATATTTATATTTATATTTATATTTATATTTATATTTATATTTATATTTATATGTGGATTACTTAGCAAATGTCTCCAAAGCCAGTGGTTTTTAGGGAAGATGTGGATATAAACTCTTCCTGAACTTAGTAGCTGCTTCTGAGTCAGTGACATATTGATACAGATGCATTATCCATATGTTTGCTATTCCCTGGGTGCTGCAGTGGATAAAATTGCTTTCCTTAGTGCTTTTTTATACTTCAGAATGCAAAAGTGCCCTGAAAATATTAGCGGACATTCTGGGCTAAGTACAGAACAGATATGGATTTCTGTCCTCCAAAACTTCTAATAAAAATCCCTCTAATATGTTTATATACAACTTTCCTTGCTCCTGTATGATATCCCAGCACTAAACACTATCTCCCTAAATTTCATTACTCAATGTTGTCATTGTTAGGAAGGGAAAATTCCTGCTAATGTAGGTTGAAAGATTACAACTTAATAAATTCTGAAGACTATGGTTTAAAGAGTAGAAACAAATCACAGGGAAAAATAATCTGAAGCATCCCTTGCCATGATTTTCATGTCTTTATCTGAAATATTACTTCTTTTATATGGAGAAAAATAGTGAAAGAAAAGGAAATAATATCAAGACAAATGATCAGTTTCCAGCTTATTTCTTTTGCTGGGACAAATTATGAAAAACTATTTATTTCAAAAGTAAAATGAATTTAAAATTACATGCACTTACAAAAATATACCAGTTAACTAAATGGACAATACCATTCTTTTTCATAAAACTGCTGAACCCAATATATAGTTACTTTTCTGGGACAGGGACTACTCTGATCGGAGCCAGTTTTTTATCACAACTAATGTGTATTGCTGTTCCAAAGTTTGATCTCAATGAGTCAAATATTTCTGTTCTACCTTCTGGCATGCAGAGGTTTTTCTTCCCCCTACTTTAGTGAGACTGTAGCCCTAGCACAAAAACCACTTTCACAGGAATTTTTAAGAATATGATGGATACCTTTAGTAATTTTATTTTTGAAGCCCGTGTTTGTTCACCCTTCAGAGGAAGGTGAGAATTGCTGCCTCTTGTCCATAAGCAGCAAAGACAGCACAGAAATCCTCCTCAGTACTGCACAGACTCCTGAGAGAGAAAAGGAAACTTGGGAGTGGATTTTTTAAATAAACATCTTTGCCTTGATTTAGATTCTGACTTGAATGCTTGTGTTGCACAGTGTTTTTCCACATGAGAAATACAAACAGTGTGCCATTGTTTGGCGTGCAGGGCCCTGCTCTGCTCTTTCTAGACATGCCTGAAGATGGCTGGTAAAAAGTAAAAATGGTCACTTTATCCAAACATGGGTGAATCTTCTACCAAAATCCAAGGAATGTCGATGGTAGAACTGCTGTTTATGCCCTCCCCAGAGGCATTATTTGTTGAAAAGCAATTAGTAAATGCAGTTTTGTGCTGCTTGATGTTCATTTTGTGATAAAGCTGCTGATAAAGATTAGATACCAGCATATCATGCTTCAGTCAAAATAAAAAGATTCTGAATTTGAACATCAGGCTGTCCCTGTGGACCTTTCAGCCAGGAATCTGCAATATTTTGTAGCTCTTACATTGAATATTATAAAAATAACACCACTGATTTTTAAAAAATGCTTTTCTTCCTCTTGATGGCCTCAAGATATGTTTCAATTCTTCTTTGTAATCTTTGATTTTTTAAAAACCTTGTTGAAGAAGGAATCTATGAGGGGCAGTGTGGTGAGGGAAGAGGGCAAACAAGTAGTCAATATTTTTAAACGTAAAAAAGATCCTTCCCTCAGGTTTTCCAAGATATTTTGCATTGGCCTTGTGGAAATTAATGAAAGCATCTCCAATACACTGAACAGGATCAGAGTTCACTTCTGTTCTGAGTTCTTCTGAAACTCCTTTCCCATTTCTACTTAGCAGTGACCTTAATTTTCCTTTCCCTGACTGAGTAAACAGCTTTAAAAATACTTGTTAGAAATAAACACAAACCTTGCAGGCTATTTGCCCACTTCCAGCAGAAAAGTGTAGAAAGAGGCAGCCAGACCTCCTGCCATTGCTTAAATCACTGTGACTATTAGGTTAATTTTAATTCACTTAAGTTCAGTCCGTGTCTGTCTTTCTTTTTCCACCCAGATAAGCAGAGGAAACAGGTGGAGGCTTTTATTGCTGTAATTAGATGTATCTCAGCAGTGTGTGAGGCAGAGCAGGCTGTGGAGGAGGAGAGCATTTCATGCTGGGGTAGGTGAGTGCAACTTTACTGTCCTTGCATAATGTGGTGATTTTAGTGGTGTCAACACTGATCAGACTCTGAAATGCACAGAAGTGGGGTAGTTTTGGGTTTTTTTTTTTGTTGTGAATGATAAAAAGCAAGCTCTGTAGTAGCAAGTCCTCACAGTGGCTTATGAAAGACAACTTTTTTCTCCAGTAACCTTTGTAAAGCTTCAAAGCTGCCCTGAAGCTTCATCCCTTTGAAGTCCAGCAGCATTTTGGCACAGTCTCCAATGTTGTGGGTTCCCCTTTTGAGCAGGGGATCCTGCAGAGATGCCAGAGAACACCTCTGTTTCATTTGCCTCCTGGGAGTCTCACTGAAGCCAACACACAAATCTAATCAATGTGTCTGTTTTTCTAGTGCATTAAATTACTGAGGTTAAAAAAAAAAGGGTGTAACACATTTTTAAAGGCATTAATTTTCCTTGACTTCTCATTCCTGTCACTCTGCTGTTATGGAGGAGGCTCTGTCTGTGCAGTATTTGATCTCTTCTATCACTGTTGTCAATGCTTGACAAATTACACAGAATATTAACAATTTTTTTAGGACTTTTATATTGAAGGTCATTTTCCCAGAGATTTTTAAGAATATGAAGGATACCTCTAGTAATTTTATTTTTGAAGCTAGATTTCCTGTGTTTGTTCACCCTTCCGGTTTTGTCTGTTTGCAAACAATAGAGAGGAGATTGAATTTTTAAATCCTATTGAGCTTACAGTTATTCACAGGAAAGATTTAGAAGACATAGACATTTATTCAGTAGCATTAGCAAGTGTTTGTCAAATTAATATTTAGATGCAATAAAGTTTATGCTACTTTACACTAATAAAAGATATGTGAACTCAAGTTCCTGATAATAATGTCAAATATGACACTAGAAAGAGCATGGGACTAAAAACTGAAGAGCTTAGTGTTTATTTGTTGACTAATGGGTTGATTTAAAGACTCATTTCCTCTGATACTTAAGTACCTTTAATGCTCTGAAATTCTGAGTGAGAATGATGGCTGTGCTAACAAAGTAAACCAGAAAGCAATAACCAGACTGCTACAGATCCTTTTAACAAAACTAAAAAAATCTCTTTCTTTCTCATTGCCTATAGAAAATGAACTTTTAAAAATAGTTTCCTTAGTCCCTTTCACTCAGAAAAACTGATCAATGAACAAGAAATAATTGTTGTTAAAAAAAGGAAACAGTATTTTATCTGACAGATAAAATCGTAGATA
This sequence comes from Prinia subflava, assembly GCF_021018805.1. Classification (NCBI taxonomy): domain Eukaryota; kingdom Metazoa; phylum Chordata; class Aves; order Passeriformes; family Cisticolidae; genus Prinia; species Prinia subflava. The sequence continues at coordinate 31,122,150 of NC_086252.1, forward strand.
ATATCTTTGTATTATCTAAATATGAATCAGCAAAATATTTGGCATTTCATAGCTTTAAACAAAGGTTAAATGTTTTCAGCAGAAATCAGTATTTTAAGAAAAGGCAGTAATAAACTTCATGCTGCCCTCCCAGCAATCATATTGATGAAAATAGCAGTCAGCTCTGAAATAGCCCAGAGGAACCCAAACTCTCATTCTCAGTAACAGGGGGAGCACAGGTAGTGAGTGATCCTTGATTTTGGAGACTTGGGCTGTGATCCCTTCCTTCCCAGAGGAACTAACTGCATTAGTAAAACGTTTGAAAAGCCATTAAGTCTAAACCCTGAGCACATGAAGCAAAGGAAACATTATGGTGTTATTGGTTTAGAATCCCTCAGTTGTTTCCCACATATTTTCCTTGGGCCTTGTAGTTGTTTTCAGTTTTCTATAATTATATTTTAATTTTACATTTGTAGTTTTCTATGTTCCTACAATTAGTCTTAATAATTTGATCTGTGAACTCTGTGACTTTTACCCACCCTTTATTCTTGCCTTTCCAGGCTATGCTATAAAATTCATAAACCTGGTAAATTAAAAACAGATTCATATGTTTTGCACTGGAGCTGAAGACTTTAAGTATGACAACTCAATTAATATGAAACATGTTCAGTACTTTATTTTACCCTAATGAGTGCCATGTTCCTCCCTCTCTCCCTTATTCTCTTTCAGCCAAGTAAAACAAGAGCATTGTTTTCTTCTTTTCAGTTAAAATATGTGAAGCCATTATTTCTGCTCACACATTAATATTATATCACAAACACCCCTCTAGTGCACTGCCTTTTGTTTAAGAGGAAAGAAAATCATGTAAGCCTCGTAAATATAACTCTATTTCGAACTTTGTCTTGAGGTTTTGCTGGCAGTGGATTAATGCCCTGCCTACCCTACACTCTTTCCTCACTCCTCTAATTTTGAAATAAGTTAGCCAAGACTCCATTTCTTTTTTTCATGCAGAAAAAGCCAATTCTTTATTCACATAGTTCATTTTATACAGTTTTTACAGACCTTGTGTGCAACACTCATTGGTTGGTAGTTTTCTTACTACTCCATTTATTGGTCAGAAGGTGATTTGTGTGTATGTTCTAAGGTTTAGGTTGTTTACAATTTTCTTTGGTGGCTTCCCATGAAACAGATCTAATGTTTATGCAGGTGCACTTGTTTTTTTCTCCAAGAATAGATTGTTGTGCTAATGAACTTTTCATACTCAGGATGGTTTTGTATGAGAACTTGCAAGTTATCTGCACTTAGCTAAAGTGGCAGGGCCTAATCCATATTTGATAAGACCTTCCTTTTATAACACCTTTTACTTGTCTACAACACTCTAAGGCCTGATCGTAATCACAATTTTGACAACAAGCAAAATCTATGAATGGCTCCAGATGAATTCTCACATTTGTAACCTTCACAAAGCTGCCAATCAATTAAAATAGCCAAATCTTCATCTTTCTGCACAGCCCTGCCCTGAGCTGCACTGTGCTGGGAAATGGGAAATCAGCTTGGGTTTCCTCTGGCATCTTCCTCATCCAATTCCCTTCTTTGTAGGAGACTCCTGCAGGGCTTTTCCCAGAGCAGTTCCCTGTTCCTGTGAGTGTAAATCCGCTGGACCGGTGTTGGAGCAAGCACATCCAGAACCTGGACAGAGACATTTTGAGAACAAAAAAATAATTAATACAAAGCTTTTCTTCTGCTTCTTCCTCTTCATTTTTCTGACTGCTGGCTTAAGCAGGCAGACAGCACAGGTCCTTGAAGGGCTTTGAGGACATGTCAATACGTGCTGGGGGACAGCAGCGTGCTTGAATAACCCTTACCCTCCCCATGATATGGAGACAACTCCTGGGCCGTGGTGTTTATGATTACAGTGATAAATTATCTATTTTTATAACCAAGTTGTTTTCTGAATGTTTCATTTTATGCAAAGCCCTTGTCCTGCTGAAAGCAGAAGTAACTGTTCTATATTTTTAGCTTCAGTTGCTAAAATATGGGTTCAGTTGTTTCAAATACTTGACACAGGGATGATAATTTATGCCAGTCTCTTAGCTGTGGGATTGATCTGCAAACTTATTTCTTTAGAAAACTTTACCTTGCCTTTAGAAGTCAGAAATGTTTTCCATGCTTCCTTTTCACATATTCAATTCTGCATTTTAATGAGTCGCTTCAGCAATTATTTGGAGTTTCTACATCACTTTTATACATAGAGAAGTTAGAAACTATAAAGGATGAGGAGGATTAGGAATACTCTGTGTGGTTCTTTTTTGAATTTAATTAGCTAAAATATATTTGTCCTATTTTAATTTCTTTTTATGTTTAGTTTTTAAAAGTTTTTGTGTATTTCTGTGATATACTCACCCATCAATCAAAAGAACTAATTAATGGATTAATGCAGTAAGGTACAAGAAATCAAAATCAGTTTAAAAACTAATAGTTATCACAAAGTATCATTGAAACCTGTCATGATGTGGTGGTAAGTAATCTACTTTGTTAGCCAAATTGAATATGGATTATCAATAGAGACAGGTAAGAGAGACTCATGGAGGGGCTCCCACAAACTCCATATGTGGAAGAAATTAGTCGGTGCTGAATCCTAAAAACAAATTTTGTTTTATATGCCACAGTGGTTCTTGATTGTATGGGATATATTATTAAAGAATGGAAATCTGACTGTAATTTCCCAATTTAATATTTCATAACACTTGGATTTGTAGTATTCATGGGAGGAAAAAATATTAGAAGGAGTAATTTGAACCACGTTGCTAATTAGTTAATGACAGCCACTGCTGGCAGCTGAGCCTGGTGCTGCTCAGCTGGGCCCTTCTTCCCAAAATTTTCAGTGCTCAAGAACCCTTGAGTTGAGGGCAGACACTGCTACAAGTGCATGTACACAATGATCTGATGGTCCTTGGCGTGCCAGTAGCATCCCCTGCCCAGAGTTATTGACCCAAGGATATTAATCCATGCATCAACAGCCTTATTCCCATTAGTGAGAATCCTTGGCAGACAGAAGGCATTGTTTCATAAAGTCAGGGGCCCAGCCTGGTTTCCAGTTCCATGTCAGGACCTTCTTTCAGCTATTCCCCTTCAAACATCAGCCATCAGCTCTGTGGCTTGTGGTGCCCTGTGTCTGCAGAGCCCCCAGTCTGAGAGTGTCCATAAAGAAAACCCAACCCTTTTCCATGGTTCATTTGGAACCAGCATCCATCTCAGACTGTACTTGCTCTTCCATTTTCTAATTGAAGGATACAGCCAGAAATACAAAGGCAAGAGATACAGGAAGCATAAATAAAGGACATATACTGATTTGACCCTTGAAGGCACCAGAGGGCTTTTCCATGGATGTGCATTTAATAAAAGTAGAGATCCTCACCTCCCACCCACATTTTGTGATCAAAGTCTGCAGTTTGGATTGTCCATACATATTAAAAATGTGCCTTCCAAATTTCCTTACCTTATGGAGAGATAGAATCCTATTACAAAGCTCAACTTCATGTTGGAAATTCCTGTGGCACCTCTCAGAATGATATTTTTCAGAGTTTAACACATCATAGTTTGATGATGCTCTGTTTCCTTTATGTACCATGAATAATTTCAGAGCAAATATGCTCCCGAGTCAGATGAGACCTTGATGATAAAAACCTTGAAAGACTTCTCTGAACTCTGCCAATCTGAACAGGTACTGATAGGAACAGGTAAAATGTTTATGAAGGACTCACATTTTCAGCTCAGATTCTAAGTCTGGTACTGAATAAATCATTGCAGGTATTTTTTTTAATAGTACAAAGAGCAGAGTTCTTCATTCTGCCAGAAACCGAGTTGTCTCTTTGTCTCTTGTGGGAGTTACAAACCAGAACTGCAAAGATAAAAAGACATTAAATAATCCACGCAAAAGTGATGTGCTGAGGAAGGTCAGTGCTCCATGTAAAGGAGTTAATTTGGGGGGTAGAAGGATGGATTGGGGGTGAATTTATCCCAGGCTCCATATTAACAGAAATAAACCCAGGTCCTTTTTCTTTGGGATTCAAAGTTTTTCAGTTGTTTTGCCAGTTTCGGTTTCTGATTCACATTCACTAAGGGAAAGAGAAGAAAGATGAGAGTACACTGAGAGTAAAGAACATGATTTCTATTTTTGTCAAGTGCTGACAGTGGGGGTCCTTTTTAATTTATTTGTTTAACAGTTCTATCTGCATATCTTAGCTAGGATGTCTGAAGTGATGCACCTTTTTTCATCTTATCTCAGCCTTTAAATTCCCTCCTTACACTGTCAATGCTTAAATTGTAATTTAGGTTACTTATTGAAGGGAAAAGAGATTCAAACCCTTTCATTAAATATGTTTTATGATTTCTGCTACATTTACCAAAGACAGTCCTATAAACATTCCCATTTTGGCAGCTAACAAGTCCTTTTAAGTTGTCTTCTGCTGGAAGTATTTCTGTTGAATCCTGAATAGGATCAATAAATGTATTTTTAATGCACAGGAGGTTACTTTTTATTTAAGCAGCAGATTCTTAAAATATTTAACATCTATTCCATTCTCTGGTGAAATGTTCTTCTGTTTCTTAGCAGTACATTTTGACCTTGGTATTATTGCAGACAGTATTTCTGTTTTGTCTCATGGCAAGAGCATTCTAAAAAGAGATGGCTGCTTATTAAACCTATCCGTTGTGGAAGCATAAAAACATAATGCTAATATACAGCTGGTTCTGCAGGTCAGATCTTTACAGGGAAGACCTTAGAGAATAACTAAAATCAACAATACTGCTTTGAATTGCTTCAGCTCAGTGTCTGACCCATCCTCTTAAATGAAATTTCTCAGCACTTGCAAAAAGCCTCTGAAGCTTTCCCTGAGGGCTCCCAGTGAACACCACATGGGTGGGCTGCTTCAGCTCTTGTTCTGCAAACCCTCACTTGTGCTAATAATCCCATTGAAGCAGATTATTTTTATTATTGGGTTTAAGCCTGGATGTCTGATCACACAAATGAAGCAGCCAGGATTGTGCTCTTCACTCTGAAGAAGGAAGAATTATCACAGTATAAAGCCTATAATAGAAGCTCCTCTAATCTTTCCTGCCCCCTTGAAGGTTTTATTTAGCAGGATGTGATGGATTTTTCACTGTTCAGCAACTGGCTCTTTACTGATGAGCAGAAAGAATCTGATTTCATCTGTTTTTTGAGCTATATGTAAGGAACACTGCTGTTTCCTCCATTCTTTTCCTGCCATCTACTAGTTCATGCTATCAGTTGAAATTCATAAATTCGGTTGACTGAAAACTGTGGGTTGTTTTTGTGTTTGTTTGTTTTGTTTTTTTGAGATATCTAGAAAGAATAAATGGAAGATGAAGCAAATTTTCTGCTCTTGAATTCAGCAAAACTGTTGCTAATTTCCAAACTTTAAAGATGATCAGCAGAAGTTTGTAGCCAGAGGGTTTGGTGAATTTCAGAAACTGTTTCTCCCTCATGAAAAGTCTGCAAAAGTTTAAAAAAAAAAAAAAAGTCTGAACTGTGAACATTTCTACTGTATCCATACAGCCTGACCTTCAAAAATTCGCATTATGCCAAAAATTATACTTCCAAAATTGACTTGTTAGGAGTTTCTCTGCAAAAAAACAATGGACTTCTTCCTAGTGTTATAACAAATGGAACTAACAAGACACCACAATTCTCCTGGGACCTGACCCAAGGCCAGCCTAATTGAATTTTTCAGAGACTCCAGGAGGAAACACTGAATTGCCTAAACTCCCTGTGCAGACTGGTCAAAGGACTTCACTCTTTTAACTCTCTCCTGGAGCTAGTGAGGTGCATTTGTAGTAAAACACAGCTTCTGTAGAGAAGCTGCAGCTATTCCTCTCTTTGCTTCTTTCTCTGTGTTGTTTTAGTTTTCAGCTTCAGTATTGGTGGCAGATGAGGACCAGGTGATGTTGTACTGCTGCTTAGCACTTATAAAGAGCTAAACTATCTTCAACAATCAATGTGTACCTGAATTAATTCCTTATTTATCCCTGGTGTCATGGGCAATATTAGCTACAGTGGGACCTCCATACAGCTGCTGACATCCTGCAGGGGACCTCAGGACTACTGATGTGATTTTTCCACATCAGTCTTTGGTCTGTCTTAGATAAGTGTAATAGCAGAGTTCCAATATTTCAAGTGTCACTTGAGGGAACACCATGAGAGGAGGGGTTTTCTCCCTCTTTTTATTGTTATTGTTGTCTGCTGTTCTTAAAGCTTAAGCAAAGCAATCTTCAATCTCTTTCATGCTCTGATATTCCTGTAAAGTAATCTCTGGATTTTTCTGGCACTACAATAAGCTGTACATCACTTTACCTGATGATAAGGATGACTATGACAGTGTGTTGTAGTAAAAAAGAAACTACACATGTCACAGCTGGATTTACAGTGAGATGGATATCGTGCTTTAGTCTGTTTGAGTGGATATTAAGTTATGAGCCTGAAGGTCAAGTGATCCCAGGAAGGGATTGTGAAGTCTGGATGCTGGGATGATCTCTTCCAGTCTCACATCCCTGCTGTACATCCTGGGTGTGAGGGGTAACGGGTGCTCTGAAATAACTTTGAGAAGTGCTTCTGGGCCTTTCTTGCTGTGTCATGTATCCACCAGCCCTGGTGCTGCCCTGTCTCATTCCCAGAATCAGGGAAGAAGAGAAGTCCCTGATCTCCATAATGGATATATTGGGTATAATGTATTTCTTTCAGCCTGTGACAGATCCAGACTGAGGAACTGTGCTGAGCAAAGTGAATTTCATTTATTCTGAACATTGAGATGCATGAGTGTGTACCAGGAAATCTCCTCTGCCTCTTGGTTCTTAACCTGTTTTCAAAAACCATATTGGTTGTGAGAAGATGGTGAGCTCCTTCTCAGCAGCTTTAGCTGCAATCTCAGACATCCCTGTCTCTCCCATGGGAGAAATGGCTCCCTTGGCCCCTTGTTCCTGGTATGATATGCAGTGGGATTTGCTAATTCCAAGTTATTTAGGAGATGGAATGAAGGGTAAAGTTCACATATTCTTTAGTTAAATCTTACCTCTACACATACCAAAAATATTCACATTTTGGTTACTGTTATACTTTCTCATTAACTTTCTCTTATTTTAATTTTTACTTTCCCCATCTTATTGTTTTTGAAAACAAAGTATTCTTTCATCACAAATTAAGGAGGAAAGTGCAGATTCTGTCTGATTTCTAAGGTTTACTTCACAATCTCTTACACTCAGTACTGTCATTTTATGTATCCTGGTGGAGGGAACCTTGTCTGTCAAGATTTCAGAGCCTTTTCCAGGCTAAACTCGAGATATAAGATCACTATTCTGCTGTATCTAACTTTTCTTTAATATCCATTATTTCCCAGTGCTTTCTTAGGAAATTCAAATAACCTCAGAGTTTCAGCAATTAGTCAGTACAACTAAGTGCCTAAAAATAGCTGTATCTGCTTATGTGGTTTTTTTGGCTCACACTCTGATTTTTCCAAAGCTATAGACCTTATAGAAAGCATAGGAGAAAGAAAATGGAACAAAATCTTCTATTGAAAGGGGTTTTTCACTCCAGAGTCCTTGTCTTTCCAGAGAACCTGGGTTTGCTCAAATTTTTCTGGTAATTGATAGATTAATGGCAATGCTCTGGGTCTTCAAGGTATTTTCATTTAAAAATGCAGGCAAGATGAAAGTTTTGTGGGCAGCCTTCAAGCAAGAAAATAAATCTTTTTTTTTTTAATTCAGTGGCATATATAATAGAGTCAGAAGGGAGGAAGTTCTATTGCTTGATGCTTTTCTCCATATTTCTAAGACTATTTCTTAAAACTAAAATAAAACTATTTCTTAAAAATAAAATCTTCCCCCATTAAAAACCCCAAGTCTCTGCAGATGGAATACCTAGATTCCTTTCAGTAGATCTGAACTATCTAATCAGACAAAGATAAGTTATTGCTATTTAGGAAATTTTAAACCCCGTTACTACAATTCAATTTAAACAAATTTCAAAGTGAAATAGTCTTTTTTCAAGCCATGTTTTGAAACAGGTTCTGAAAATGGAATATATCCTTCTAAAATGTTTGAAATATCTATGTGATTCAGACACTAACAGATCTGACTTGAATTCATTAAAAATTTTCAGTGATGTTAGAAGAGTTTTCAAAGGAGTAAATGATTTTTTGCTGAAATGTTCTTACAGTTCTCTTGACCTGCTTAAATTGCCAAGGTCTGGAGTGTGAGAGGTGCTTGTGCTGAGTAGAGGCAGTGAATCTTGGCTGGTTCCTGAAGGAATAATGTGATGTAAATAATAATGGCTGTACCTGCCTCATTTTATTACACAGAATTCCTGTCCAGGGTGTTGCATTCCAGGGAGTGCTGCCCCTTCTGTGCCTGCAGTTCCTCACTGGCACAGGGAGCTGGCATTGCTGTCCCACTGTAATTTGAGATATAAGGAATTATGCAGGCAAGTTTGGAAAACCAGTTCCTGGAGGGATGCTCTGGATGTACCTGCTCCTCTGCCTGCAGCACCCAGATTGCCCCAATCCTCTCTCCTTAGAAGGGAAAATAATTCAGTGCCATAACGAGCCTTTCTGCAGACTGCCACCTCTGACAGAGCCATGCCTCTCTGCTCCTGATGTACTGTTCACTGCTGTGCCCCATTTGAAGGACAGATGTGCTGCCTAATTACTGAAATGGCACAAGAGTGGTCGTGTTGCTGTTCATGGTGCCAGACTGAGGCAGGGCCTCCTCCCCAGGTCCCTCCTCTGTCACCTCTGCCGTGATCAAAAACTGAGATTTTTGTTTCCTTTCTCAAACTGCCCAATATATTTTAAAAGAACCTAATTCTGCATTTGGTGGTGTTCCTGAGTGCTTTATAATTAAATTTATTTGCCTTTAAAGTCTGATTATATAACTTAAATACAATTTGTTAATGCCTCAGACCTTTAAAATGTCTTTTCCCTCTTTCCAGGCTCTCTCAGTAGATACATGCTAAAGGTAATTTTTATATACATTTTTGCTAGGTGATACAGGCCTGAAATTGTAGACACATCATCTCTGTTCTGAAGTGTCTTTTAAAGGTTTCCAGGTACTAATGAACTGAGCTTCTGAGGCAATGAAGAATTATCCTTGTAATCTCACAAGGGCTCTTACCCTACTCTCTCAGCACTTATCTGCGCTGCTGTTGTTCAATATTTATGCCAAAGCCTGGTGTACATTGATTGTGTCTGGATCTGCCTCAAAGCTCAGCAGATTTAGTCCTGACATCCACCAGTGCCAAGGATAATGGAACCAAAACAGGAGGACGTGGATTGGTTTTACTTTTAGAACAGAGTGCACCCTCCTGCTCACGGGCTGCATCCACCAGGTCGCTGTGCTGATGTCCTGCTCCCCAGCACCCCTGTGCACACACCCAGCATTTCTCCATCCCTGGACATGTCCAGAGCCAGCCTGGATGGGGTTTTGAGCAACCTGGTCTGGTGCAAGGTGTCCCTGCCTGTGTCCTTTAGGTCCCTTCCAACCCAAACCGTTGTGATTCCGTGTCCTTTTCAGACTGGGTGTGTCATACTCATGTGCATGGGCACAGCATAAAAACTTCAGAGATTTTGATAACTCTAAGTTTGAATAAATGATTTGATAAGTTTAAAAAAAAATAAATGCATGGAATATTCAGAATGCCAAACAATTACCAACAAGATAAAGAAGCTGTAGTGCTTTGTGCTTCTTGCACTGTGTTTGAGTTAAAGGAGTTTTTCAGAGCCAGATTCAAAGCGTCATTATTCTGTGGGCATGTGCAATTTTGTTTCTCCTATAGATAAAGAGATGTAAATCTCTGTCTACCAAAAGAAACCCCTGCTGAAAGAAGGGAGAAGAAAACCAGCATTTAAAAGTTGGGGTGTTTTATGTTAAATGCTGTATTCTGTAGCTGCTTTCTCACCGGGCAGTGCCAGCAGATGTCAGTGCCAGCCCCACTGGTGTCCATTGTGCTCGGGCTACATGGAGGAAATTGCTTTCCCTTACAAAAGAAACTCTCTGTCAAGCTGATGTTAGGTTAAACAATGGATGTAGGTGAAGCCTTTGAGCCACCACTTTAAATTCTGCCTCAATGCCAAGGATACTGTCAAGTGTTTGAAAGAGACACTCCAAAAATAAGTATAATCACCTTACACACAGCACATCATTTCAGGCAGCATTCTTCAGAATCATGGCAGGAAACTTCTCTTTCTTCAATTGATCATAAACACACCTGTCAGAAATGTGAATGTGCTTCTCCCACACATGATGGGAAGGCACCTTTTAACCCCTGCTGAGGGTGAAACTGGTTCTGCCTCAAAATCTTATTTTGGTGTCCACCTTGAGATCTCAAATTCAAGCTCGAATTTCATGAGTTCTGTCTAAAATAGGGACAACATTTCAGGCTTGAATAGTTACATATTGTGAGCATGTGTTGCATACGATTGTGGTCAGAGTTTGGATTTTATAGTTTTGGAGGTATTTTTCAACCTTAATGATTCTATGTTTCTATATTACTCATCTAACACATCTGGAAATATGATTTGGAGATTAGTCCCAATTGTGGAGGGCTTAAAATTTGAATAGTCTGCTTTAAAAAAATCACACCGGGATTAGTTAATCTTCTATATTGTTTTGACATCAATTTATTAATATGATCAACTACTGCCCACTGCTGCAAAGCAAATAAGCCTTTGAGCAGAAATCTGCTCTACCCTTGCAACACCATTGATTATTTCTTATTTATCTTCCTGCCAGCTGCTTTCTCTTAGTCTGAGCCTTATCTGATCAGAGCTGCAAAAATGTGCATTTAGTGTTGTCCTTATCCTGGTCTGTCTTTCCAAATCCTTTCTTATCACAGATATCTGCTTTGCTGGATGTTATTCCTGCTGCCAAGATTTGTTCCATGCCAGACCCAGCTGGATTTCTATAGATTCTACTCAATTCATGTTTTCTTCTGAGTGTGAAAGCTTCCCACTGGTTAAAATTAATTTTATTTTCATTTGGATCATTAAGCTGTCATTGTAGTTAGCCTTTTTGCCCTATTTTTATTGCATGTGCTCATAAATCACACAGATTATAACATTCCTGAAATCTTGCAATGTCTCCTACTTCCCTTTGTTGAATGAAACAGAATATTTTCAAATGTTGAGTTTTACCTGAATTCACCTCCCACCCTGTTCAACTTTCCTCTGAGCCCTTCTGTTGTTTACCAGTGCCTTACAGAGATTTTTTTCATCTCCAAACCAATGGACCTGCAAAAGGCAGAAAGGGCCTCCAACCCTCCTGGCCTCAGCTCTGGCTGCTGCTTTCAGCTTTGCAGCTCTGGAGTGGAGCAGGACATGTGTGCTTTATTCAGGAAGAATTTAACATCTGAGAGGGAGGGGGTTTGTTTGTTTGTTCTCATCCAGGAATGAAGTGTAAACTAATATTCTGAGAGCATACCTTAGTGCCACTGTCCAGGTTCCCTTTCATTGTGTCAGTTCATGTTTCTCCCAAAGCTTTTATGTGAGGCTTCATTTTTTTGGCACAGAGGGAAAATTAAGTCTCTCTCTCTCTTTTTTTTTTTCCCCCTATTTTTTTCCTGTGTTCCAAAGTCAACCTGGCATGATGTTTAGGCAAAAATGCAGGAAAATTATTTTGGCAAATGCTTCTTGCTCCTAATGCAGCCAGCACATCCCTCACTATGCCAGAGTCTCTATTACTGGATGCTGAGGATAACTCAGAGTGATGTGGTAGGGCACTGATTGTTTGAGAAAACATCCAGGAAAGGGACAGGGCAGGTCTGTAGGACCTGAATGGAATATGAATTATTTAAATGTGCAGCTGAAAGTTTCCCAGCCAAAGCCTTCTACTCTGATTTACCAAAGCCATTACTAGATCTGTTTCCAAATGTAACATTAGTAATGCAGGTGGGAGATACTGGTATGGACTGGGAATGGATGCACAAGGAAAGGAATTAATCTCATAAGAGATTTCTTTCTGAACTGCAGGTTTGGGGTTTATTATAACACCTGAAGGCCAAAGTGAGTAAATAATGCTCTTGATCTCAGATTTACTACACAAAACATCAGATCTCTTTGCTGCAAACACCACCTTTAACTCACCAATTTTGGGAGTTCAGGTGCCCCCAAAGAGACACAGTGTGGTATATGCAGTGTTAAGGCAGGCTATCCTGAGGGATTTTATTCTGCTTTAGAAACATATTCTGTAAACATTAATTATAAATCTGCATTGATTTGATTGTGCTAATTCATGTGAGACTATTCTAAGCGTAAGGTAGGTGAACTCTGACTCCTCATCAGGATAATTTTTGACCTGTGACTTTGACTGTTTTCAAGTTTAACATAAATTTGCAACCACAAGCTTAAGCCTCTTATGTTTCTCTGAGATTTTGCAACCTTCCTCCCCACCCCTGTGTTATTAACAACCTGCTAATGAACTGACAGCTACTGCACTTATGTAAATGAGAAGGTTGTTGAACTGAGACCCAGCCTGCCTAAAAATAAAAAAAATTAGCCTTTCCAGTGTGCTAACTTATTGCTCTCCTCATCTGATTGATAGAGAATATACATCTGTATCTATGGTGTGTATGATAATTCATGATGGTGCATGTCATAATTATGACCTTTTAGGTGTTTTGTATTTCTCAAATGTAGAAAGAACATAGCCTAAATTGGCAGAGACCCTGTCAAGGTGCATGTTAATCCTTGCTTTTCTGGGCTTTATTCTTGCCTAGGGTATGGTCTTTATCTACTCAAATATATATGCACATACATATGTACTTGTGGTCATCTGTAGGAGAATCAGTTGTAAAGGTCAAAATTCAGTTTTGGAAAAGCCTACTGAACCTTCTGTATCTATTTTAGCATCTCACACACAATAAAATTAACATTAGTTGTAGTCTAGGGAACCAAAAAGAAAAAGACTGACACGTTACAAAACATGACCTCAGAATGCATCATATAAAGATAAATATGAATTGTGGCTGCTGAGCTTGATGATGAGAAAATGTCAGGAGATGTGATAACATCCTCCAAGGACTTACAGGGTGATCAGAAAAAGGAAGGAAATCACCCAAATGCAGCAGCAACACACCCAAATTCATGCTTGAATATTTTCTTAAACATGGGGAAAAGCTCCAATAATAAGAATACTGGAGCACTGTAGTGTAGGAAGGTTCTGGAGTGAAGGTGCTGGAGGTCTTCAAGAGCCATTTATGCACCACATGTAAGATGTGACAGAGTTGTACCTGAACTCACTGGTGGTCTGGAACAGAGGAGATAGACTTAAGCATTTTGTGTGCCACTTTGCTATGAAGATTTAATGCTCAGTGAGGATTTCTGTTATATTAGGTAATGGTTTCTAAAGCTTATTAGGACTAGTGGATGGAAAATATTACTGCAGCTTCCAAATGGGACTTTTGAACACTCAGGCTTTTATCTTTCCTTTCTCTTTCCCATCAGTATTGGCTGATAGATATATTTTTGTGTGTTTTACTTGTTTGTTCTTACAGATTTCTATTCCATCCATCTCTCTCACCCCTAACAGTGAGATATTTCACTGTGGAACTGCACATCCCACTGTTTCTGATATCAGAGCATATTGTCCTTATTGTTGCAAGAGTTTGTTAACCTTTGTGCTACACTGGGAACTATCAATAGAAATGTAAGAAAAGAAAATTCGAAATTGTCTTCTCAGCCCCTCAGAGGTAGGATCCTTTGTTGTGGGTGTCTTTATTCCCCTCCTTTGTGAGCTGGAGCTGTGAGGACTGTCTCAGCTGCCCATGGAGAGGGGGTGGCCCTGGGGTGTGCCCAAGACCCTCTGTCACCTGCTGCCTGTCACCTGAACTCTATGGAAACTTCTCTCAGACCCACAGCACCGCAGTCCCTAATTATGAGATCAAACAGGATGAGCTGAAGAGAGCTTTGTCCTTTGTTTCTGTCTGATAATTCTGTCTCAACCTCCTGTAAGCCTCGAGTCTCTCATTCCTGCTAATCGTGCCCCTGGTAAGGGAGTAAGAATAATGACAGGGAATTAATGGTGACAAGCAGCAGCGATGTGTTACTGAGAATGGAGCATTTGTCTCCAGTTTATCTCTACCACCCGGGCACACATTTCTGTATTTGTAACATCTCATTGCCAGACAATTTGAGCTATTTGTATTCAGTCAGAGTATCTGTGACTTGAGTTTGTTATTAATCATTTCACTCAACTAGAATCTGCAGTTATTTGTCCTCTTTTGATATATCATGAGATCAGCATTTATTTTTCATCACTCATCTCTCTTAGTTTGTTTTGCTATTTTTTATTCTTTTCATTGTATTTCTTGTTCTTATTTTTCTTTCCCATTTATAGATAACCCTTTCTCATTTCTCATTGTTAATGATATACAAGCCAAATTAAAATAGAACAAGTTTTGATACATAGTATTTCATTACTATTTCTATTGTTCAGAGGACTGAGGTTTTGATTTCAATTACCTTAATGGAAGTTTCTATTCACATTTTGTTTAAATAATGTCTTAATTTAATTTTATATTAAAAATATCTGGGTTATATAATGATTTTTTCTTTTTTGTGTATTCATTTAAATTTTGGTTCCCATGTAGCTCACTGATATTTAACTTTACTGATTCTGAATCAAAGGTGTGTATTTTTTTTCCCTATTTTTAACTTTTTTGGATTGGACATGTGCCATCTCACAGAAAACATGCCCAAATATTAATTTTTTTTTTAATTTTTTTTTTTTTGCCAGCATATAATGCTATTTTTTATCCAAAGCCTTTCACACATCTGAGGTGAGATTCAGAACTCCTCAATGTCTGGCCTGACATCAGGGACTTTAAATTCAACTAGTGGCAGAAAGGATCATTTCAAGATCTTGTCATGATATCTCCTGTCAGCTGCACCACTAAAAGCTGCTTCTTGTTCTACAAAGAACAGAGAAATGTTATTATGTTATTTTAATCTTCTCTGCTCAAAACAAAGAATTGGAGCTGAGTTCAGCTGTGCTTATAAAATTTATTTCCGAACTAACAAAGAGTTTCCCATTAAAAATTGTAACAATTTTGGCAGAAAATCAACTAGTGGAATTCTACTCTGTGACTGACAGAGACATCATTGAAAAATTATTTCATGTCAAATGATGGCTATCAGGTTTCTAAAGAGTTTCTGAGTTGTTTGTTTTGGGTTTTTGGTTTGGTTTGTTTGTTTTTGTTCCTTTGTTTTAATTTTTTGTGGTGAGTCTTAAAATGATTGTCTATTTTGTTGAAGATCAGAATAGCAAGGATTAAAGTTTGACTTTTGGCATGTGCTGCTCATTCTGTACATTTTATCCTGGAGAGATTTGACCAAGTTCCACCCAAGTGAACAGTAGTTACAACACAGAAATGAAGTTATGGAGGGGGATGAAGGATCTGGGTGCAGTGAGATTTCTAGAAATATGCTCACTTAGACCTGTCATTTTTATTATCACAGCTTCTGGCTGTATGCTCAGCACAGCACCAAGCAGTTTCTAAACTCCAGACTTCCTTCGTACATTATATTAAAATATGCTTTTCCGTGGGAAGCTGTTTTAAATTTAAGAGAGAAAGAGAGCTAAGGTGAGACTTGAAGATGTGAATCAGCTTATATTATCTCAGAGGTTGTAAATATAAAAAGCTGCCTTACGTCTCTAGAGAGGTAACAAAAAAAGGTAATAAGTGTAGGAGAAAATGGCAGGAAAAATTGGAAATGTTTTAGACAATATGTAGGAAAATGAATGGCAAAGACCAGAAGTGGTGAAATGCCATGAAGAGATTTAATCTACTCCTAGGGCTCTGCATCCAGGTTTTGCAGTTTGTGAACTGTAGTCCTGATCTCACCCCAAACAAAGAGTAAAAGGACTGGGGGCATGATTCCAGCCCAGGTCTGGCCATCTCATTCTTTCAGATTTTGAATGAGTCCATGATTAAGTGCAATAACAGTGAGGGATCCAGAACACTTACTAAGAAAAATAACAACTTCTTTATTCTCATGTTCCTGTTCCCAGTGTAGATTCCCTTTACTTATTCTGTAAAGCAGAGTGCATAACGGCCAAGTTCTGCTTGCCTTTATTTTGGCTGAATTTTATGTAGGTCACTGGCTTAGATTCTTACCTCTACGTAGTCATGAATTTTCATGAAATCTGTAAAAACTAGTTGTCTTTGGCACCTTTATTTTTTTCTATACCTCCTCTATAATTTACAGATAAATTGAAAATTGTTGGGAAGGGCAATGACTGGCAAACAGAGAGGTGGATGAGCACACAACCTAATCACAGAAATTATACCTCCTTAGGAAATCAAATTAGGTAAGAACTTGTTGAAAAAGTGGATATCTTGTTTTTGTGCTTGCATGCACATGAGTTTATGCCAGTCAGTGTCTTAATGAATTTTTTTCACCATTTTAAGATACGACTTCTAATTTCTTTTTACAAGCCTGCAGCTGATTTTCTGCATGACCCAGCCACATTTCCACAGAGTTTGGCAAGCTGCAGCTAAGCTACTTGAACGCTAGCTCATTAGGAGCAATGCAAGTTTTCCATGGTTAATGTGTACCAATGACTCTGCTAAAAGAGGCAAAACAAAAATTGCCGTTGAAAGAGCGCAAAGGTTACAAAGTCAAGCGCGTGAAAGTTGGGAAGCGTTGCACTGATAGCTCTGTGCAAGTTTAATTTGGCTTCCTTGAGCGTGTGCATTATGATACAGTCTTTAATTACCTGATCACACACTGTTCTCTCCGTGGGGCTCCTGCCTCATTCAGTGCACTGGATGAATGTGTCTCACTAAATGAGTAGCTATTCAGTGTTTCCTTTTATTCTCATTATTCAATGCGCATCACCATGACTTATTTACTGATCTTCTAATCCACTTTGTAAATTCAGGCTTTTTTATTTCCTCGCGGCCTTTTCAGCTCTGTGCTTCGTTAAAGCACCCGTGTGCTTCCCATATATCAGTGCCTTTATCCTCTCAAGGCAGCTGCAAGGTGGCACAAAGTTGATGCAGTTTTTGAGGGGAAATGGAGGCTCCTAATTGTACCAGTATTCATTAATTTTTGAGGATCTGCTCTAAGATTTAAAATCTGTATTTCTTTTAAATTTTAAATCAATGAGATCTATCCGTCCTTTTGGGTAATCCTCAGTATTTCATTTTGTATGAAACCTCATAACAAGGAATAAATTAGCAACCCATTTTTAACTAAGGTTTTAATCACAAGAAATAAAGTATCAAAAAAAGTTTTGGTCTGAGTATTTAGGCTTGCCCTCTTCCCCTCTTAATATTGAAATCAATAGGCTTAATATTTGAACATACCAACACCCAGGTGTGATTTGGTGGGTGCATCAGCAGTGCTAGTGGAGGGTCTTGTGCCATCAGTTTGTCCAAAAGGGGAATTGAAGGGCAGAATTTGCCCTATAAACACTCCTTGCATCCTTGTAGGTCCCTTATTCCAACAGGGAATTCTGTCTGGTCTGGTAAACAGCACCTCTTGGCACGATCTTGGCACTTGCTCCCTTTTAAACAGTTCTGCCTTACCCTTCCTGAGATTCCCAAACTCTAACTGAACATTATCCCTTTCATAGCAACATTAGTTGGATTAGTTTTATATTGCAAATAATGTATTGTGTACAGACAGTGCCATGTGTATCATTCATCTCAATTTCAGCTGGCATACATTCCTTTTACTTTGTAAATGCCTACAGGATATATGACTCCAGTGGGTATTTATAAGACAAGAATTTACAACCCAGTTAAACCAGAACATATAAACTCTTTTCCACCTGAAGAGAATTTAGAGAGTGGTCATTAGCACAATATGCATGTTATTTCATGTATTTAGTATTTTTAAAGTACTGTGTAATTCAAATCTGCAGTGAAGTGCACATGATTTTAAATGTCAGAAATAACAAAGTACAGGAGCCTTAGTCATTGCAGGTGCATGCAGAAATGGAGATATGCAAGTTTTGTCTCTGACAATCTCAGCGTTGAAATTATTCCGAGCAGTCTCCTCATCCAGCGAGTTGATTTAATGCACTTATTTAAACTCCATTTATCACTGCCTCCATTTTTGTATAACTGTGAAATTGGCTTGTTCTGGTGCATCCCATAATACCTGATTAACCCTCCTAAAGCACTGTGGATGGAGATATTCAGGAGAAGTTTTCTCTAATTTCCCAAGCTGCCCTGTGCTCACTGCTCTACAGGAATAGGTTTTGTGCTGGATGCATCCTAAGTGAGGCACCCCTGTTTTCTTTCTGTTCTCTGCTTCTGCTTGTTCAAATACCCTGGGACACAGGAGGGTCCCAGGCACAATTTTCTGTCTTGAAAACAAGAGAGGTAACCCCTGATCTAGTGAAAGCTGTCCCTGCCCGTGGAAAGGGAGTTGGAAGGAGAGGACCTTTGAAATCCCTTCCAACACAAACCATTCTGGGAGTCCATGAGTTTTAAACCTTTATTTTGAAAAAAAAAAAAATTAAAAAATCTGTGATCCTTGCATTCACAAGTGATTTTAATTAATGAATCTGTCAAATCATTCAGATTCTGCAGTCTAGATTTAAACTCTTAAACCTTAAAGAGACCTTTACCTGGAGCTTTACTGTCACCAAATTTGTGTGGAAGTCATTTGACTGAAAAGTCATTTCATTATTATCTGTTTCTCATCTGCAGAGTGAAATAATAGACCTACAGAAAAACTTCAGGCCTAGAAAAATCGAAGTAGGTACATTTACAAGTGACGTGCCAAGTAACTTTTTTATGGTTTATCTTTTTACATTTTCTCTACATTTTTTAAAAGTACAGCACCTAAAATGTTTTTGAATATTTAAAAAGAAATCAAAAAATAAGACTGTTCATTGAGAATATGAATTAAAAGTGGGAATTTGGAGGATTTTTGGAAAGTTTACTTGAGGCACACTTTTCTTAGAAATTTAATAGTGGTTTTAATATTTAGTAGATCTGAATTTCTCTGGAAAAGATTACCTGAAAAATTTCTGTTCGTCTCTCAAATGCACTCCTGTCTCACAGAGATTGCAGTATCATTTATTTAACATTTCTGAGCCTTTTTGGAGAAGTAGAATGTAGGAAAAATGTAAAGCACTGGTGAAGAGGGGAGTGACTACGATGCAGTAGAGAAACAGAAGTAAACATTGCTGCTCTTCCTTCAGCTCAGTTTATACAGCAGCCCATCAGTGAGTGAATCACCACTGTGGGGGATAAAGGTGAGAAAAGCTCCTGCTGAGATATTCTTACTGCTATAAATTATCAGCAGTGTCAACAAGACCTGGTTCTTTGTCAGGCAATAAACAAGGAACCTTATAAAGGATAAATGACTTGTCCAGAGAAAGCTCCAGGGACGTAAAGCCTGAAGGATCAACTTTGAAATTAGCTCCTATGCATTTGTGAAGTACCCAGAATCGCTGTGTAACATCACTGCTGGCACTGCTGTGGGGCAAAGAAGGAAAAGCTGATTTTTGCTGTAACCTCTGCTTGAGCTACCACCTAGGTGATACAAAAATTAAATAACAGAAAAGGACAGAGACCAAATGATCTTCTCTGGCTCTGCTATTTCACTTAGCAACTGCAAAATTTGGGCAGTAATAGTGAGTGACAAATGATCCTTGAGACTGACAGTGCTTAGCAGAGGGAGTGTGGCATAGTCCTGTAACTGAACTCATTCACACGCTGTATAATATGAAGTAAAAATACTTTTTTTTTTACCAACAACCTTCCAAATGTTCAAAAGACTTACATTTTTCTAGACCTTCTAGAATATTTTTCAGATTAAATTGTATATGCTACAGTAAACCTAGCCCCCTGGAATAATGAGTAGAATGATATCAACAGCAGAAAGTGTGTTTCAGTGACCCGTTAATAGTTTGTGTGTGGGGTTCATTGTATTTTTAAGTGTCTGACATAATTACAATGAACATGATCTTGCAACCAGTGTCCCATCTAATCCCCATGATTAACAGTAAATCTCATGATGTTTCTGAGCCTCTCCTGGGAGGAATTCAGATTATCTCCCATGCCTGCTGGAAGCCTCTGGAGATGGTAACTTCTTAGCTACATCTGGCATCAAAGCTGCTAAATATTGGCTGCCAACTGCCAAGAGTTTTCCACTGATCTGAATTTAGCTTTATTTACTTTGTTTAAAGGGCACATTTCAATACAAATTCCTTCCTAAGAACAGAGCTTTAGCCTGCATTTAATGTTTAGAAGTTGTGCTAGTTCAAAGTTTGTCAGTGAGGAAGGAAAGCACGACAGAAGGAGAGCAGGCACACTGCTGTCCAGAATGGAGAGGCTTGGCAACTGAAAGGGGAAATTTCCAGGAGGGAAAACAATGGGAAGACCAGTACTGTGTGTTTTGACTTTATGTGATTGTCACAGTGCAAGGTTGTGCTAAAAACAAACAAAAAGCAAAGCAAACCAAACCTCTCCCTTATCTTCACGATAGAAAAGTCTACAAGCATGATCTCTACATAACTGATGGGATACAGCTTGCCTGAGTCTCAATACTGCACAATATTCTCTCTCTCTCTCTCTCTCTTTCTCTCTCTGAAAGTCATAAGCAGTTCCAAAGCATACTTCCCATATCACACTGTCCTGTGGCTCTACCACCATTTATTTCCTCAAAGGAAGAGTCAGTGTCAGAAGAAGAATGAGACAGAATATTCAGAGCTAGCCAAAGGAAAAGCTCTAATATCCAATACAGTGATATGAAGCAAAGATTGTGACAGGTCCTAGTGGAGAAGTTTCCTGTAGCTGCTCTCCCTTTTTGAGAAGGGAGATTCACTGATCAGTGCTGCCCTGGAGAGGAGACCAGCTCTCCTCCTGATGCACCAGGGACTTGTCTTTCCTGCACCAGTTTCAGTCTCACCGGTAAGGCTTGTGTTTCAGTGCCAAGTGCAACTGAGTAAATAATCAGGAGAGCTCACAAGAGTGTGAACAGTCAGAAAGGCAGAAGCAGTTCATGGAATTGCAGGGACCAGGACTCAACTGTGCTAACACTGTTAAAATCTCCTGATTGTGTGATGCTAAATCAGCACCAATTGTCACACTAGGGATATGTTGGTCATAGAAATGAGCTGAGTTTTAGGGACAGTGAGTACTAAACCTTTCTCCTCAGGTCAAGGCTGTTGCAAACACTGATTTTTTTTTTCCTTTGTTGTTCCTTGCTTCTGAAATCTCTAGCACTGTCTGCACAGACTACACAGCATAAACTCCAAAAGATAATTTTAATTTAGAGGTTGGAACAAATGACAGATAGTTTTTTTTCTTGGTAGGAAAGAAAAGAGGAAAATAAAGGTTTCTTCTTCAGCCACTTTCCTAATTTTCTTTCTTTTCAAAGTTCTGGATGAAAAGCAGGTGGTAGCCTCCTTTTACAGTGCCACTAAAACTTGCACCTCTCCAGATCCTGACCAACTGGTCACAGTCCCAAGGAACTTGCTGCAGCTGCCCCAGCTCTGAGCAGAGGTTTGGGCTGGACAGTCTCAGCAGTGCTGGCATTTGCTGTTCTGCCTTTAGGAATAGGTTATAACGTTCCTGCAAAAATCAAACCAATTATTTCGTCTGAATTTCATTAATTCTTAATCTTAGTAGACTCCTTAAATCTTCCCTGATACCCTCAGAAATTACATGTCTGTCATGTTCTTTGATAATTAGTTACAAGCACAACAAAGCATCTGGTGTCTTCTGCTTGTTTTTGTTTTTGGTTGGTTGGTTAAATGATGTGGATCTAATGCTGAAACAGGAAAATGCATCTCAGAAAGGCACTGTCAGCTGTTCTGTTCAGTGCTGCTGGACTTCCTGAGCAGACCCAGGTAGAATGGAGCTGGGATAATGGATTGGAGCACAAGCCACAGAGAGTGCAAGGGGCCAGCTGAGCATTGAAAGGAGACTGAAATTTATTGGCATCCCTGTACTTAAGTGCAGAAGACAGAAGCTACTGCAAAAGTGATTGAAGCAGCAGCCTCCTCTGCACTATCCTTGCAAGCATAAAATTTGAATTTTTGCACCATATTGACACATTTTACCTCTTTCATGGTTTGAATTTGCTGAAGTTTGCTTTCTCTCAAGGAGCACAGCTCCTCTATAAGCAGGTCTGATTCCAGAGCTTTCTTTGGTAGAACAAGCTCTGGGAAAACAATTTCCTGAGCCAAGTTCAGAGACGACACCAGCTGTGATATTGTAGCAAATGGACATAAATGATCATAAAGTGCTGGTACTTGTAGTGTTGGTACTCTTTTGGCACAGAGCAGTTGAAACTACCTACAAGATGATTTCTTTGACTGAAATGTTGGAGATAACATAAAATTTATGGTGAGGATACACCTTGTTATGAGTGTTTTCTCATCATTGCTTTGCAAAGCAGCAGCAGCACCTCTCTCTAAGGGCTGCCTTATCTCTTGCTGACCTCTGAAGCTATAAAGATGAGTGTTGTGTCATTTAGTGCAGGAGATCTCTTATCTCTACAGCCAGCACCTTCTCAGAGAAAAGTCAGCTTCTTATTGCTTGTATTCCACTATGGAAAAGTCTGTGTAAAACAGAAAGGAAACTGATCGCTGCAGTGTCTGCTGTTGTTAGGCTACTGCTCATTCCCTGTAATTAGTGTAATTATTTTAGACAGAACATACTTGCATGTGGCAAATTTCACAGCTTTTATTCAGTTTTTATTGTCTACAACTTAAAAATAGAATCTCCTTTTTAAATGTAGCTTAAAGTTATATTTACCAATGCAAAATATGTGCTCTTGAGCTGACCTTATCTACAGGCAAATGTCTGTGAGATATAAAAGTCTTTGTGTTTGTTAAGTAAATTACAAATGAGCTGAACAGAATCTCCTGTATCAGTTTGGGTGTACTCCTCTTTTCACATGGTCCATTAAGCATGAGTCCCTGGAGGTTTACTCTTTAAGAGTGTCTGTTTTACCAGACACGGTTTCCCCACGAGTGAGTTTTGTGCTGAAGGAAACATCGTGCGTATAAACGAGACGTTTATATACTACAGTGAGCCTTGAGCAAGGTAATGTGCTTCACATAATTACAAATGGGGGAGAATTGAGCACTTAAATCCTGAAGGGCGGTTCCTTAGATCTGTGTTGGGCTGCCAGATGTGATTTGAGGGTACTCAGTCAGAATAGAGCTGAAGAGCTTGGGATTGGTCTTCAAGTTCTCAATCTCTAGTAATGGAGGCACCAAGATCATAACTTTGTAAAAAAACCACGACTGTTCTCTACTAAGACCAAATCTTATCCTGCTTTGCAAACTGTTATCAAATTACTGTTGAGATCCATTGTTTTTACATAACCGTTATTTTTACATAATCACCCTTTATTTGGCTGATTACATTGAACCAAACCAGATGTAATTTCTTGCAGAATGTTTCTTGCTAGTCCATACTGCAAACTACTGGTTACATTCAGGAATTTAAAGAGCAGTTATCAGCTTCGGGTTCTTGGCTCCAGATTTTATTTCAAGGGTCTCTGAGTCTCAGATGGTAAAATGTGTCTTATGAAAATCAAATTCCCTTTATTTAATCTTCACCAAGGACCCAATTTTTAGCACTGAACACTAAAAGTACTTGTTTAGATCAGCCCTTGTCAAATGCAGGTTTTGACAGTTTTTCACTCCAGAAAAGGAGGCTGGGTAAGGGGCAAATATTTGTCAATATGAAGAAGTTCAAGTTTCTTCAATAGGAGGTGTGTTGTTTCAAAATCAGGAGAGACTGCAACAGATAAGAGTAACAATGCCTGATATCCATTGAGCCTGTGACCACAATTCATCTTTCCACAGGAGCCTGGATACACAGTTTTAATATTTATAATTAGATGTGTGATGCAAATTAAACAAATAGACATTATTGCAGGAGAATAGAACATAATCTCAGGGAAAATTTTAGCAGAATTTTTTTTTTCACAATTTAATGTTAAGCTTCCTATTGCAAACATATGACTCTCGTCCAGCAGTAGAGGAGCAGTAGACCAAAATTAACATAATTTTTCATAATTTTCCTACTGGGTGTCTTGATGGGTTTAATTTCATTTTGTAATATTACCAGGTTTTTTAATAAGCTTCATGGAACCATATTAAATAGTGCCTTTGGGGAAGTTAGAAGAGAAAATATTTTTGTGAGAGAAGTTGTGTATGAGGTATTCTCAAATAGAAATAATGATTTTTTTTCTTCCACTCTCTAGGCCTCTTTCCCTTGGCCTGACTGCTGCTTTACACTTTATATGATGAAACAAAACTATCTCTGCTTTTTTCTTTTCTTTCTTTAATGCTTGAAAATGAGCATGTTTTGTGAAAAGAGAGCTGAGGAACATCATGCAGAGAAAACTTCTTTGGAAATTTAACGAAATACAGCTGAGTTTTTCCATTTCTCTGAACTGCGTTTGCATACTTTAAATGATTTACTGTTCATTAGTTCAGGTTAGAAAAAACTTTTACTTTGTCACTGTGAACTGCAGAACTCAGTGAAAGAAAGGAAAATGTTTCACTTGCAGAGATGCTGAAAGGACAATTACTGTTCTTCTGAGTTTACATTGGGATATGGCAGCAAGCTGCTTTCTTTTTAAATCCTCAGTAATTTAAGAGTGTGGGTCTCATAGAAACATAATGGACTTTCAGACTTGCGGTCTGAAATCACTCTAAATGGGAATTTCAAAGGTCCCACTGGCTGTTTGTGTTAGGCAAAATTGTTCCAGTCTTTGTTGGACCAGACAGGGGGATAAGAGGAAATAAGCCTGACTGTTACATTTCTGCTTGGCTTTTGCATCCTTTTAGTGGGGGCAAAAAGAGAATCTGAATTTCTTTCAGCTAATCCTGGAGTGACCCCTTTTAGACAAAAAGTTGACTCCAGCAGCTCAATCCAATCCCAGAATAAAATGAATTTATAGATATTCTTCCTTGAGCTCCATTCAGCAAAATAAATATTATCACTGCTCTGTCGTAATGTGGGTATTTTTTCAGTTGGGGTGGCAGAAACGACACAGAAACCACAGGGGGAACAACACCACATCTCTCCTGCCAAAAGAGCAGGGGAGAGGCACCTTTGATAAGATTTGGGAGCAGAGCAGCTGTCGTGTGCCTGTTTTGTCAAATGCCCAGCAAGGAAACCCATTCCATACTGATTATTAGTCATGAGTGGAAGCTCTGTTTTTCCAATCTCAGCAAACTCCTCAGTAGACAGGATGCTTTTTAGGGCATCCTAATTTTTAATTAGGGCATTGGCTTCTCTTGGATTTTGTTATGGCATAAGCACCTTGTTCCCTGAACTAGCAATGCCTCTAGGCCAGACAGAACTGGACTCAGGTTCTATTCAATGTCACTGGAACTGCCTCTTGGTTCCCTTCTTCTCCTGAGGATTTGTGCTACTATTTTTTATGCAATATTTAAGGCAAGTGCCCATGTTCCCAGGACAGCAGCTGCCAGCTTTATTAAGTAATTGGAGTGCAGGAGTCATGCTTAGAGCTCAGCCTCTGCTGACGGGAATCCAGCAGGGAGAGCTGGACTTTATTCCAAAGCACAGCACAGCCCTTCTCCAGAGGGGCCAATGAATGTGAGAGAAATATATGAACAGGCACGTCCCCCTGCAACAGTCACCACTTATTAATCTTTGAAAGATAAGAGCACTACCTTATGAGCCTGCCTCAAGTTTCTAAATTCAGACATTGCAACTGCTTTGGTTATGTTAGCTTCATTTTCTCACTTCACAATTGCCTGGATAATGTGAAGAAGAAAGTGGAAGGAATTCCTTTCATGCCAATCACAATTATTTCCTCCAACTATCTTTTTTTTTTTTTTCCTTCCTTCTTTCTTTTGCAGGTTTCTTTTGGTTTGTTTTTTAATGCTGATGATTTTGAAATTCAAATGATATTTTATAGCAAAATCTTATAGCACTTGTTTGCAAAATATTAAAATTGTTTTACTCCATAGTTCAGTTCATGTTCTTCCTCCATAGTTCATCCTTTTTCTTTCTCATCGCAAATGTTCCACTCATCAAATCTAGTACAGATTTATTGAAAATTTTATTACCTGAAACCATGTCTTTTTTTTTAAAGACTGTTTTTGGAATCCAGCTTCTGTTGAGCTCTTTATCACTCAGATATTGAATAGCCTGATCATAGGTGTGTGTATCAGTGAGCAGCATCATTAAACCTCCTCTGTGCCACTTTATCTCCTAACATGTACAATTTTTTCATTATTCCTTGGCCACTTGCAGTATTGTGGATTAATCCTTTGTGGTCGTACATACACTTCATACACTTTGTAGATTTAAGAGAAATATACAGGGAAATGAAAATTCCTAGTGCTGTAACTGGAATGAAAAGCCAGACAGAAGCATGCAAACAACTCTAAATCAGAAGTTTGCTCAAGTAATTGCCTGTTCTCTGTGTTCTCTATCATGTCAAAGTGATGGGTGAAGGAGGACATGGAACATCTCAAACGATTCTTTCTTGGCTCACCCTGCCTGTCTGACGAGCAGACTCTCCCATTTTCAGAGCATAAAGGCTGAGAACCACTCTGGAGCTGAAACTGTTGAGTGCTCCACAGCATCCTCCATCCACTCCCCATCCTTTTTCCCAGCAAGTTCTGCAAAGTTCCAGGGAAGTTTATCTGCCCTGGTGACGCTTCAGAGATCAGCGAGGCAGAGCTGTCACAGTGAGGGATTGCACAAACTTTGCAAACCGATTAATGTGCCTGGAACACTGGCAACATTAAACTACAGTCCCCAGTTAATCACAGAGCTGGGGGACAAAGGCAGGAACGTGACTAGTGTGGTTCAAGCAGCCCCCACGGTGAGAGATGCTCTGATGTGCTCAGAGTGGTCTGTGGCCAAGGTCACCACTCCCACCCAACCCTTTATCCCCCAGCTGTTTGGATATCAGCTTTCTCCTGACTCTACAAAGATCTTTACATTGTAATGTTAACATAAAAACAAGCATCTCTGCAAACAGGTTTTCTCCTGTTGCTCACCTGACTGTGAAAATCATGTCCTGACAATTGAATTTTTCAAAGCAAAAGTGAATGATATACTTGTTCATGTTTGCATGATACATTTTTCCCTGAGGGATCTCATGTTCAACTCATCCATTATTTAAAATTCCTGCCAAAAATCAATGGATCCTCCAAGCATAGAAATACTGCTAGAGCATCTCTACATCTGCATAAATAATTGCTGCTGATCATACCCTAAGCCTCGTGAAGAGCCTCTTTGCTCTGATGATTTCTAGTGGAGCTCATACAAGAAATATGCTGTCTTGTCATCCCATCAGCATTCTGGAATATCAACAAATATTGAGATGTTATGAAATACTCAGTGGTAAAAGTGCTAGTTCTAGCTCAGGTGGGTGTGGTTGAGGAGCGTGGCCTCACACAGCTTTTAAGATTTGCCTTCACCTTTCTCCACCTCTGAACCTCCAGGCTGACAGGAGCTACACAGGTAAATTGGTTAAGGTTCCTGGGAATATTAACCTAAGTAAGAATTATCTTGCATGTTGAAAATCAATACAGCTGAAATATTACCTCTTGTTTGTTAATGGTTCTTTTCCCATTCTGCTGAAGACTAAATTTTCTTAGCCAAACTACCACCATTCAAGAAATTGTTCATGACAATTCTTCACCATTTAACCAAAAAATGAATTGACTTCCTTTTTCTAGTTAGAAAAAAAGAGGCAACATTGTAACCAGCCTACTGTTTTGTTTGATTCTATGTGATTTCCTACCATAATATTGTATTGGGGCTGTGTTATTTCCTAGATATTTCACATCTTTACACTTTTTACCATTACTTTAAATGCCCTTTTTGTGTAAAGGAGTGCTTGTACTGTAGATTGTTATCTATCAGGATGTCCAGTCTACAATAAAGAGGTAGAGCAATAGCAATACAAATATATGGCAACCATGTGCCAGCCAAAAGTCAGGAAAAGGTGATAAAGGGGCAGCCCACAGGAGAAAACAAAAACAGGGAGGCTTTCTAGACACTTCTGAACTCTTAGAAAATGTGAATGTGCCTTGTGTTAACTCATGTTTGCTCACTTCTGCACATCCTGCAGTCTCCAAGGTCTGTCTGAAGTTTTGATAAGAGGAAGGCAGGAGACTGTATTTGAATATATCTATTTCTCCTACACTGAGATTCTCTCCCTGTGTCACTCTCCTTTGCACCAAAGGAGACAAATAAGACATTATTTCTCAGTCTGGAGAAGAGTGTGAACTATGAAGTGTCAGAAAGACACAAAGGGCTGCTGAAGTATTCAGATATGATGAAGTGGGAGGTTTGTGTGGAAAATGAGGTCAAGAGAGGATAATAAAGTAAGAAAAGTCTTGAAATGTTCTGGTTTTACAGTCAGGAAAGATGATGCACCCTCATTAAGATATGGTGTTTGGAACTTGTAATGGTCAGCTAGAAACAGGAAGGAGTAAAGTCCTAATTATGTTGGTGTTGATTAATATTTTCTTCTGTAACTTGGTGCAAAGAATGTCAGAGGACGTTATTTCCTTTTTGTGTGTAAAATATCATTTTAATAAATAAGCTGGATAAAATTTCAGGTTCTCCATTTACAATTTAAGATTAGAAACTATCAAAATATCAGATTATTAAGCACTCATTATTTTTATACCAACTTTGTGAAGAAATGGTGCAAAGACAGAAGAGAGTTCTAGGTGAGATACTCCAGCTCTTTCCTGCAATTTAAACTTAAGAATTCTGCCTTTAAATTAGGCAGACACATTTCCTCCAGTCTTCTAAATGACATGTTGCAATTCTCATTATCCTAATGCTGAAACAATAGAGAATGGTAAATTCATAAGTAATTGTAGTGAACTTCGTTCATTAATTTTCAAATTAAGTAATAGTAAACAGTAAATATATCAAACAAGAGAATGTAGAAACATCGTGTTCTACCTCCAGCAGCAGAGGCTGGGTTTGGAAGGGTGTAAGAAGTTTCCTCATGAGGGGAAGCAGAGGGGCAGGCACTGATTCCCCTTCTCTGTGGTGACCAAGGCCAGGATCTGAAGGAATGGTATAAAATTGCACTTACATCAGCAGGATGGAAGGTTTGAATTCAAACATTTGCTGCTCAGTCTCAGAGTTCCTGAGCAGTCACTCAAGAGCACATCTCTGTAGGTATTTCCAATATGTACACCTTGCAGTCTTCCAAATACACTTGTATTTCTCATTCTGCTGCTGGTCAATGTGTATAGTTACACATGTAAGTGTCAGCCACTTGTAATTTATGCTTTAAAAAGAATTCACTATAATTTAGTTAATGGAGCTGTATGTTGAGTCAGCACTTCAGACCTCTGTTTAATCTGAAACCTCCATTGTTAGTCCAAGCTCATATATGCATATTTCACTGCCAAGGAGAAGTAAATTTGGAGGTGGATATTCCACTGATGTTAAGTCCTGCTGATTTAATGTCAGCTGAGAATCTAACTTGTGCTTCATATTTTTCACTGCTAAACCTTTTGGACTCAAATACAGTTCTGTGGGTGCATTTTTAAGTAGATGCATTTTAAACAGACGATTTGGAACCAGCTGTTTAAAATGCAGTTGTTTTGCAGTTCTGAGTCACAGAACCACAGAATAAACTGGGTTGGAAGGGACCCACAAGGATCACGGAGTCCAACTCCCAGCCCTGCCCAGAACACCCCAAGAGTGACACCATGTGTCCCAGAGCATTGTCCAAATGCCTCTTGAGCTCTGTGAGGCTGTAACCCTGTGTGCCCAACCCATGGGACAGCTGCTCACCCATCCCATAATGTGTTTATCCAGCTGTGTGCTGGACATGTTGACCAGAAAGGGCACTATGAGAGACAGAACTGAAAGATTTCCTGAAGTCCAAAAGGCTTCCTCAAGTTTTGGCACGCTGTCCTACCCCCGGTCAGCCTGGTTTGTCCCTTTCTGCCTTCCAAACTCGTGCAAAGCTCTGTGACAAGCAGTATCTGTCAGGTGCACCTAAAGTTTTTGAGACTGAGGAAATTTAAATTCTCTCTCAAGCGGATAAAAGCGGGTTTGTCACTTCCCTGTGGTGCCACCCAAGCAGGTTACCCCGTTGTGATAACTCGTCACAGGTCCAACGGTGCTGCTCAGCCGCGTGTGTGGCTCTGGGCACGGACACGAGCCATGGCACAGAGGGCAGGGTTGTGTTTGCCCACTGCACCCAGGGGCAGCACAAAGACCGGAGCAAGCCCAAAAATTGTCTTCAGAGAACAGAGCAGCGACATTAATTAAATCAGTGAAAAGTACCAGGGGTATTCAGTATTTTCTGTAACAGTGAGGAATACTCTTTAAATCAGGATGCTTGACTAAAGTAATTAGGTTTTGAGATAACGATACCTTCATCAGAGGTATCTGTACCAGACACTGCTGGTAATACCACTTCATGCAAAGATGGTCTTGTTCTGTTGCAGAAAATAAGTGTTTTAAAACAACAAGGAATAGGTACTCTTACTACTTTGTACTACCGGCCGTGTCATTGCATGATGAATTTATTTTTGTTTTTAACTTGAATTATCTGACAGCCATTGGAGTGGGTGATAACTGTGACTTTTTATTCATTTTTTTTACACATACAGAATATCAGTCTTAGTTTTTATTTGTATAAATCTGGTTTAACTTCAGGGGAGTTCCTCCACATGTGCTCCATGCTAATATACAGTTTGTGACATCTGTCTATGTAAAACTGCAAGTCTTTCACAATTAATTCCTCCTGCTAAATGATGTGGCCAATCAGCAAACTGCAAGCAGCTGGAATATAATTTTGAGGGCTGCATTATCAAATTATCAACACATTAAAGTCATTATCAGTTCAGTTTAAAGTAATTTGCCAAAAAGACGTGCAGCTACCTCGGAGGAATGAAGAAGCATATTAAATCTGACGAGCAAACCCATCAGCAAAACGGGTGATAATCAATCTTGAAGGAGTTTAACAAATGGCTACAACATGAAATGGATGCTGTCATGAGCTGTAAACTTCTTGGTGATGACTGTAGAAGGATAAGAAAAAGAAAGTTTGAGATGCAATTATGATCTAAGAATATAAGAAATAATCAGGTGACAAAGAAATAGCTTTCATATGTTTTGTGTTGGTCAGTACTTTTAAAGAATGGCTCAGTGGAAAAATATCAGTCAGAAATACATAATATGCTGACCAAGCTCTAAGAGGATGTTAGGGGGAAAAGAAATAACTCTTCAGCTCACTCAAGATAACTGTATTTTCTTTTTCTAATTCAAATTATTAGTTTTCGGCATTTTTTCACATTTTTTGATTCAAATTCAAATAGTTCCTATTTTTCTTTTTTTAATGTTTTCACAAAAAATATATTTCTAAATCATCAATCTGAGGAAAAATAGAGTCAAGAAGATTGCTTTACACGAGTGCACATAACAGTGTAGAAAAATCCAGTTACACTGACATTTTCCCACATTTTAAAACTTCCTTTGACACGTTTTACCTTCATGTGCTCAGGTCCTATAGGGTGTAAGAAAACAGAAAAAAAAAGGGAAAAATGGGTAGAGACAGAAAAAATTAGAATGAATTTTTGTTTTTTTCCTAAATTTGTTTATGTGCTTTAAAATACCCCAAACAAACCTGAATTCTTCAAGCTAAAGGAAAGTAAAGAAATTTTTTACAGGTTTACACTGGTTTGTAGCAAAGCAGGTTGCAGCATAAAGATGCAGCAAGATCACAGCCTTGATGAATGTTTTATTTATTTCCATGCATAGGGAATGCCACAGCTCAGAGATATTCCAAATACTGGTTCTCTCATGCAGTACTGGTGAAGGCAGAGATAAAAGAAGTCATTGCAGCCATGGGGCTTCTATCAGAAGCTGAATCTGACAGCAGAAGCAGAAGGAATAATGTTGGGAGTGAGCCCAGGTTGGAAGTGGACCAGGCAGAAGTTGAGGCTGCAGGAGAAATAAAGAATTCAGCAGAGGCTCAGGGACACTTCCAGCAAGATGAGAAGAGGGCAGAGGGCAGCTGGACAGAAGGAAAATGCTGCAGTGCCAGCAATTAACTATTTAACTATTTAACTATTTATTTACTAACTACAGCAATGTGAGCTGTCCAGAGGGTGTGTAGAAAATAGATGGTGGTGCCTTATCCATGTGGGTAACATTTCCCTGAGTCTGCCTTTAAGAGGTTTATTTTTAAGGCGCTGTCTCCTTGTGTGGTGAATTACCAATGTTAATGAATATTGATCTTGTCTGAATTGCCCAGGGAGAGCAATGCTGCTCTGGAGTAGCCTTCTGCTTTGCTTAGCAGGCTTAGGAAAAGATCTGTCACAGGCAATAATGAACATTGCAGGGAAAACAAAAAGGAACAGGTGCCTAAAAAGCACCGAACACGTGCTTGATCAGAAATGGACAGTTTAAGTAGAAAACAAGCAGATAAACTCAAACACATGGAATAGCTGATAATAGATAAGCAAACCCTACATGTTTTCTTAACAGAGAAAGATGCTTTTTCTTTCTGGAAGAAAAAGTTGAATTTTAAAGCAGTGATCATTTTATTACAGACTTTCCAGAAAAGTTCTCTAAAATCCCATAAAGCAGCAGCCAACCGTGATGCACAATTTCAGCAGTGTGAATTATTGAATTGCATCTGTCTCTCAGAAGCTGCAAACATTGACATTTTCTTGCCTTCCAGTTATAATTAAAGGACAAAGTGACATGTGGAGTGGCACTGATCTAGTAGCTGGAGAGTCCTGCTCTGAGGAAAACTCCAAGGGTCTCTTTACTGCTGCAGATGAAGAGCACTTTGCCTACAAGTAAGAAAAACTTGGTCTTTTCATTTAACAATGGTTCCTCCAAGTTTCTTCCCATGATTTTCAGTTTGTGGATGATCACTCTAACACTCACAATTTCCTACAAGTGTGTTATCAGCACTTTCTGAAAATCATTTAACTGAAGTTTCAAATGTCATCACTTTCAGAAAAATCATCTCTTGTTGCATCCCTCAGATGTGCTTGTGTGTGAATACAAATAGTTTGTGTACTACATACATATTACATTTTGTAATGTCATTTTGTACATTTGCTGAGGACTATGCAAATCTCTTGGCTCATTTTATACACATAACTTCCTGTAGCCAGACTCATAAAATCATGCCATGGATGAATTACTTTATTTGATCTGAGTAACTGAAGAGACTATTTATTACCGTATATTTTATAAAAGAATATTACCCAGACCAAAACAGTGAAGGAGCGTTCACTTTCTAACCTTCTAAATATTTTCACAATGTTACCTTTCCCATTCTAAGTAATTGAAATGACTTAAGGCAGAACATGTTTCTTTGTGAGTTCAGTATTTCTGAGCCAACCTTGAATTCTGCAGCAGAATTCAAATATACCAGCAACTTAGTCATACTGGGTCGTAATATCCAACTGTTAGAGAAGAAAAAGGTGAAAAGGTAGTAAGTAAAATAAAATATTTTTAGACTGTCCAGATATTTGCAAGGGACCTCAGGATAAATGAATATTTGTCCAAAGGAGTGTTCATTCAGTATGGAACTGTTGCACAGAAATCATTCTGCTTCTTCCCTCTGTCTTGCCATAAAACTGGAAATGTACAACAGGCACAGAAGGTCCCAGGTTTGTAGAGACCTGTCAAAATCCTTTGTAGACACATTTAATGTGTGCAGTTTGGAGCTGCCAGTAGCTGCTTACATTTCTCTAATGCACAGAAGCTCCCTAGGAAACCACATTTCTGTGACCTGCTTTTGTAACCTCTTTGGCTGTACTTCGAGTTGATTTCTTTCACCAGGCAGTGCCTCAAATCTGCATTTTCTAGATTGAAATTCCATTGTGCATAAATTGAACTTTTTTAATAGTGTTCCTAGGAAGGTTTCTGCTGCCAACACAGCAGAACGTGTGTTGGCACTCAAGAAATCACCAGAGGAAAAATCTAAAAGTAAGGTAGCAATGGCTAAAAACCTAAGGCTATAATCAGTTCTCCACATATGCCCTACTGCTGATGGTGCCATGGGGATTTTCCTGTGCATCGTGTTGAGAATACACCTCATAGAGCTTCTGTCTAAAAGTCAGGGTTTATTAATATGGAATAATTAAATGAATGCAAGAGGGAAATATCTGATTAGTGATATGAAACTAGAAATCAGTCTGGCTCACAGAAAGTGCATGGGTGTGAGCAAATCCTATTGAAGGTAAAGAATTCAGAGCATTCAATGGCATTTCACTGGAAGGAGGATAAATTAATGCTCCCAGTTTCCTCTGCCTAAATAAGTGCTATTATGAGAATATTTGTCCTTGAGAAAATGCTAGCTAAGTTGTTTTTACTTGACAGAAAACTGTTCTGTCAGAAGCACGTTTGTGTCTAGAAAGACGTGCTTCTAAATCTCAGTCACAAGGATCTGATTTACTTTATTTCAATATCAGTGTGCTCTCAGCTCAAGGACCAGCTGCCAGTGTGATCCTCAGCCCTTGCAGACAGCACGTGTGGGTGTCTGTACCTGGCCAGGTGTGTGTGGAGGGGCTGTGCAGGTGTCTGCAATGCCACGGGCTGAACCAGCAGCTCCAGTCCTCACTGGTCTCAGCACTGCTGGGAGACAAAAACACCTTGGTTCTGGTGTAGATCTTGCAAAGATACTTGCAAATGTACTCGCAGGGTTTCCAGAGGTGCACTGGCCCTTGCCCAGTCACTTCAGTGTCACAGCAGCTCACACCTGTGTGCCACACACACACCTGCTGATGCCACCAGCAGAACTCTGTCCCCACACCTGTCTGCATTCCTCCCACCTCACTGCTACAACTTTTCACGATGATCAGAATACTTGCTCCATCTTCTAGAGCCAGTTTTTCCTCCAGTTTTAATTTTAAACACAAGTGAGGTGGCTGTCTTTGGTGTTGAGTAAAGAACAGGGAGCAGCTGCAGTGGCACGGCCTGCAGCTCATCTGAGCAGGAGACAAGAATGTAAGTATACATATCCCACATTTCAGTAGGAGAGTGTAAGGTATAAAAACCCAGCCTGGAGCACAATTTGGTCTGAAAGGAATAAACCCAAGAGGTGTTAATGGCACCTGGAATGGGGCAAAACACAAAAGATGCAAGTCTCTAGTGAATTGAATCCTGGGTCAGTTCTCTTCTTCCAAATGTAGATATGGAGACATCTCTGTGCACATAAATAAATTTATATAAAAATATGTGATATGCTTCTGAAAGAAGGAACTTTATCAGGAAAGAAAGAAGATCTGCAAAGACCAGACAAACTACACTCTGAGCATACTTCTGGTCCAGGCTGCAGCAGTGGGCAGCCCTCCCACCCTGTTAGTCTGTGCACACCTCTGTAAAGGTGGGTAAGTCCTGATGGCCACTTGCTGCTATTAGCAGCAAAGTTAACCCCAAGTTAGGTCTTTGATTCCTCTTAAGTTATGAGCAGCAAAAGAGAAAAAATCATTAAAATAAATAATAACAATAAGTAAAATTTTATTTTGGAGCTCTTGCTAGATTTCTATTTGTGCTGGCTGCAACAGATTGTCATAATTTCTACTGATCATCTGTGGTGGATACACTAGAAGACAGATATTTCTCTGGCATTATAAATTCAAATAGCATTTTTTTCATCTCCCTAATACCTATCCTCCTGTCTACTCCCATTGACTTATACACAGAATCAGCTTTTTGTGCCAGATTGTCTTTTACAGGGTGACAGCAACTAAAATTCAATTTAACATAACAATTTTGAAGAATCAGTACTCCAATTAAATTAAAACAGAAGCAGTTTATGACTTTTTCTGATTATAAACATGGGTAAAACTCAGCTGAAATGAATTTATTGACATCATTTACATTAGGAGAGATTTTGGCCTTGGTTTGTAATCCTGAAGAGAAATGTGGCACTATATTGTTCTTCCTCCTTGCAGTGACAGAAGCTTCCACAATAAAAATCTGTTTTAATTTATGACTTGCCATAAAAGACAGTGCATGACAGGGTTCTCTGGTACCACAGTCACTTGCCAGGGACAGAGCAACTATTCATTATGCCTTCTATTGTGCAGTCACTTATCATATTTCTTACCCCACTGCTCCATCTCATTATTCTCCAGGAAAGCCATTTTAGGAACTGCCAGCAACTTACTTAAATTATAAATGGGTTTATGCCACTTTTGGTTTTGAGCAGGGAGACAGACTTTTGTGAATTAGGAACATGGGGTTGCGCTACTTAGTAATGTGATGTGACATTGTGGCTCATCCAAACAATAAAATATCATTCTGAGTAGAAATTTGAAGTGGCACCCTTATATGTATTTGTTTCCTCAGATGAATTCATGCAGCCAGAACTAAATAATCTGGATCTAAAAAGTATCTTTTAGCCTTTACTTTTCTCCTTTTTACTTCTTCCTTTTTTCCTCTTTTCCTTTTTTCCTTTCTGCCTTTTTCCCCTTTTCCCTTTTTCCTTTTGTCTTTTCCTTTCCCTTTTCTTTTTTCATTTTCCTTTTTTTCATTTTTTTTGTTTTTCTTTTTTCTTTTTTCTTTTTTCTTTTTTCTTTTTTCTTTTTCCTTTTTTCTTTTTTCTTTTTTCTTTTTTCTTTTTATCCTTTTATCCTTTTTTCCTTTTCCCTTTTTCCTTTTTCCTTTTTTCCTTTTCCTTTTTTCCTTTTTTCCTTTTTTCCTTTTTTCCTTTTTTCCTTTTTTCCTTTTTTCCTTTTTTCCTTTTTTCCTTTTTTCCTTTTCTCCTTTTCTCCTTTTCTCCTTTTTTCCTTTTTTCCTTTTCTCCTTTTCTCCTTTTTTCCTTTTTTCCTTTTTTTCCTTTTTTCCTTTTTTTCCTTTTCTCCTTTCCCTTTGAATTATTCACTGTGATTTTAAGACAGCTTCTCCCCAACTATTTAATAATGTGTGGCATTACAAAGCAAGTTGGACTGGAGAGTGAAGGATACTGAAATAGAGCTCATCCATGGGAGAGAATCCAACAAACTTGAACTGAATGCACTCTAAAAGTCAATTAATCAGACTTGACTGAACTCCTCTTGATTCAAATGTGCCATAACAACTGGAACAGGAGGGAATGAGGACAGAAAATTTCCAGTGTAGCCTGTTCTGATTCACTTCCTGGCTGAGCATGCAGACAGTGTGGGGATGGAAATGACTGGAAAGTATGAAACATTTTAAGACTAATGAAAGCATCTTGCATAGTTCAAAATGAGATGTGAAAATTTTTAACATTTTTAAACAAAATTAAATTTTATTTAAGCGTGCAGGAAAAAAAATTGTATCAAGTGAGAGAATGTGATTCTGTTGCAATGAAATTTCTTGAACATTCCACTGGTTTTTCTATTTTTCGTTTTAAAAGGATGGATGTTCAAACACACAAACATCACTGAAGTTTCCATTTTGGAAAAAGGAAAAAGTCTTTTTCTATCAGTGGATTTATTTTGTGAAAAAAAATTATGAGCAATTCCCAGTCAAAAGAGCTGACTGCATTTAGTCAGGAAATACAGGTGGGAATAACACCTACAAAGTTTTCATTTCTTTTATTCTCACAGCTGAATGATCCTAGTCTTACACTGTATCAAATCTGAAGCACTGATCAAACCTTTTTTTTTTTTTTTCTTTTTTTTTTTTAATGAATTAACAAACCATTAGCAGGAAATTGTTGTAGGAACAAAACCTGCCTACAGGAAAAATCTGTTTGCAAAACCCATTAATTGGATTTTGGCTTTTTTTCCTAGTGCTTGCTTGTTTCAAAACTCTTTATAAACCTGTTATTATAAATTACATATGCTGGCTTTATTTATGCACAGAGCAAATAACTGAGCTAGAAATTTGTCCTCTGGAAAGAATTACCCCAAATATTCAGTAATTAGATGAAATAACTAGTTTTATAATTGAGAAATTGTAGCCCATTGGTCTCATTGGCACCTTTGCTGCACTGTGTCCTATAGGCTGGCTGTGTCAAGGAATATTTCTTTGGCCAGTTTTCTGTGCAGAACCTTTTAGCCAAATCCAGGCAATGCAGAAAAGAAAAAAAAATTGCTTTTAGCAGTCTTTAAAGGATTTCTTTCAAGCGAGGTGATTCAGCCCAAAATTTGTGATTGGTTAGCCTAAAAATATGTACAATGCAAGAAATGCTCATCTTTACTGTGTTTGGAAACAAGCTGTGTGAGGTTCCCTTGTGTTTTAAAAATGAGACATTGCACTATCCTAAAATAGGGAAATATATTTCTTGCAGTCAGTAAAATAGCACAAACAGAAGAGGAAAAAAACCATTAATTTTCCTTTCCACAGGGAAATGATGGGGAAGATAGCTGGGAAATTTTGCTTAAGACTTCTAAATACAACATTTTCATAATTAATTTCTTCCTATTATTGCTTTTGGGTGCTTTCTGCACTTCTTTTCCTGCTGGGTGTAGAAAGACACTGCTCCCAAGAGCTTGCTTCCAAAGGAATGCCTCAGCTACAGGCAAAGGCCAGAGTCACTGTGGCTTGAACAGAAATGGTTGTGGTGCAAAGGGAAGAAAAGCAGGGTGGGCACGAAGACAGGAGTGATGGACACGGTGAGGATACGGCATGAACCTGCCCTGGCAGCTGGGGACACATCTGGGCAGTGTCCCCGTGGCACTGTGG
This sequence comes from Prinia subflava, assembly GCF_021018805.1. Taxonomy (NCBI): domain Eukaryota; kingdom Metazoa; phylum Chordata; class Aves; order Passeriformes; family Cisticolidae; genus Prinia; species Prinia subflava. Next base: position 31,160,773 of record NC_086252.1, read on the forward strand.
TCCCTCTGGAGCTGCTGTCCCCTCCTGCATGTTTAAAAACATCTCCCACAGTCCCTCCTTCCCCTCCTGTGATGGAGAGGGTGATGTGCTGGGGGAGAATGATGGCTCAGAGCAGCAGCAGGCAGAGCGATAAGGACGGCAGGTTCTGTTTGAGACAGGCTCTGACATCTGCAGGCAGGCTGGGCTGCAGGCTGGCGTGGAGAGGAACACCAGAGAGCTGAGAAATGCTGTGTCTGCCAGGGCTGGGGCAGCACAGGCTGCTCTGCTGTGAGATAGGCATGTTCTGTGTGGGGCTGAGAGGTGCCCAGAACAAGCTTCCTTCTGCTGGGGGTGGACGTGGGGCTCTCTGGACAGCAGAGTGGCACCATGTGAGGTGCAGCAGGATCTGAATGCGCTTTTTGTGTCTGACTGGGGAGATCTCAGAGTCTGACTGCAGGTCAGTGGTAGATCTCAGCCTAGGAGAAAAAAATTCAATGTATGCACTCTTTTTAGCACAAAACCCAGAGCTGTTTGCCTTCCTGTTCCCTTAGCAATGTGGTGAGCAGCTGCATTGCTCTCTGTATGGGGTGCTAGGATCTTCCCAAAGCCCCAGGAGCTCAGACCCAGAGGTTCAGTGCAGTGCTGCCCTGGGCCTGGTCTCTGCAATCCCTTCCTGTCCACCACAGGCTGTATTCTCTGCTCCACACTGTTCCAAAGAAATTGGGGTGTATTCTGAGAGATTCCCGCACCAACTGCTTACAGCATGTAATGTTTTCTTCCAGTAGATGTGGAGAGCAGTCATGAAGATCCACCTGGAGATCAAAGGGCAGTGCATGAGCTTGCTTTCCTTGAGATGTCCAATATAAAAAGCCCAGGCAGTCAATCTTCTAATTTCACAGGGATCTGGTTGGAAAAGGGGATAGGTTTTGGACAGTATCTTTAATCAATGACTGCAGCCTGCCTGATGGACTGCACTGGGAAAGTATTGCTGTTGGCTCTCTTTTTTCCTCCCTAGCTGTCTGATTTTGGCTCCTGCTGGAGTCTCCTGGACCAGAGATCCATTGGACTGCTCTCATACATCCATTTTAAGGGTAGTCTCTGCACAAACCCACCATCAGCAAATTATGCTACCAAATAGAGAAGCTGAAAATATGAAGAGGCTCACAGGTCCTCTTCTCTGTGCTTCCTTAAGTGCCTGTGCTGACAGTGGCAGCTGGAGCACTGCCTGCCTGCAATGTCAAATATCCACGTGGTGGTAGAAGACAAGTTTTGAGGCAGGAGCTTGGGTTATGGCTCTGAAATCTTAGCATGACCTTCCTCTCTCTTCAGGTTTATGGATTACAGCTCTGGTGAAGGCAATGTGGTTGCAATGCTAAAGACTCTCAAAAAGCTTTTAGCAGCTTGAATTCTGCAGCCAATTTATTCCTGAGCTGAGACCTGAGTTAGTGGCAAAGGAAAAAAAAATAATGGTTGATTGAGTGAGCATATTGGGCTGTACAAGTGACTTAATTTTCATCACACTTCACTAATGGCAAAATTACATGTTGGAGGTACAAACAGCCTGGGGAAAAAGGAATGTCTTCTTCTAATGTTGCTGTTAGAAAGTTATTCTGGGACTCTGTGCTCATTGAAGGCTGATTATGTTTCAGCATGGTACCACAAGCTGTCCTGATTGCAAATTCATACATTTCCCCTACACAAAATAAATAAAGACTACTCTCACAGTTGTTGAGAATCCAGGCATTTTGCCCACTCCTGCTCCACACTATGAAGCAAAATGCTTTGACTCTTTCAGCAGTGGAAGATGCCAGGCCAATCTGTGTGTTTCAGTGTTTTCTTTTTCTGTTTTTCCTCCTGAGAAAGATTTGTTATGAAATCATTGGAATAGAGACCAGGAGACTGGATTTGAGATTTTATCAATGTCACAGACTTGTCAAGGAATTTTAAAAGAAATTGTGGTCTCTGTGTTTGTCTTCTGTCTCTTTGGTAGAGCTGCTGGGGGCTTTGGGACTATTTTTACTTTAAAATGCTGTCTTATTAATATCAATTTTTCAATGACAGCTGTTAGTAATTTTGACATACTGACTAATTTTCTAGACTTTCAAAACTGGAACAAATGTGAGTTTTTTAATTCTTTGGGAAATTCTGACAGCACTCATATTTGCAAATTCTAAAGGACCAGGGAATGTCCATGACCACTGGAAATCTATTGACTGTTAAAATTTTGCAGTGAGGTTTTGCTGATGTTTTTGCAGTCTTAAACAAGGCAGTGTTTGGTAGCTGGCACATGCAGGAATGCATTAACAGCAGGCAGTTTGTGGGGGGTTACTCTGGTTTTGGGTGTTAAAAGTGATTAAGAGTGTGAATGGAGTCCAGTCAGTGAGAACTGGCTTCAATGGCAAGGAATTGCTCTGGACACATTTATTTACCAGTGAAAACCTGGTCCTGTTTTGTCTTCACTGAAAATATATATATTTTTAAAATTCTTGATATACCATTAAAAAGAGCAGAATAGCAAATGTAATTTCAGCTAAATTGAATAAAGAGTTTCTGCTGGCCCAAATGACATTATTTTCAATTTTCTGTTCATAAAATTTGGAAGAATTTAAACTTTCAATTCCATTTTTTCCCTTAAGTTAAATAATCAAACCCTTAGAAAAGTATTGAAGTGATAGATTTTGGGTGATTTAATCTGACAACTGAAATAACCACACCAAAAAACTTTCTTATAGTGCCAGCAAGTCTTCAATTTCCCAGCTTTCTTGTCTGAGCAATCATGTAACTCAAACTTTATTTTCATTTTAAAAGTAATGAGTTGTTAAATTTATTTTAATAGGTGTCTTTTTTAAAGTTCAAGTTCTCTGAGTCCTTGAGCTGAGTTTTCTTGAGTACTTCAGTGACAACACTACAGGATGCCCACACAGTTTTAAAGCAGACTGAGGGTGCCAAAATGAATATGAAAATATTCTATGAATTTTTATGGATAAGAAATTATTAAAAATTCCCAAGCATGAGCAATCAGACTGATAAATAGACACTTGATTACTAAATTCAGATTCAGTATTAAAAACATGAAGCAAATATTTGGAATTATATATTCTCTCAGTAAAGGGAAAAGAGAACCACAACAATTGTTTAGTATCAAACAATATATTTAACAGAATATTAATTAATTAGAAAACTTACAAAGTCTTCTAAATGTATTCTTGTGATATAATAATTTACTTTTTTTTTGTGTTAGCTGTATTCTGAGTAGCTCCTCATCTCCACTGGTATTTGTTTCCCATGGCAAATGTAGGGAACCTCTACATACATTCGGTGACTAAATAAATTGAGTTTTTTCAGCTAAATACAATCTCTTTTACAAGGCAAGAACAACATCATGTCATGTTTTCTAATGTTTGATTTCTGAAGTATCTTCAGGCCAAGATATGGGATGCACAACTTCTCTTTTCCAGGACATCCTTCTGAATGATAATTTTTTAACAGTTTTCCAGAGTTGTGCTCAGTCTCCCTGGAATAGTTTCAGACAAGCAGATAAACTCTAGGGCAGGAGAAATCTCTTTCCTGGGAAGGTGTTTGGGGTGACAGTAGGAAAATGACCCATCGCACAGAGCACCACACAGCAGGACTCTGATCTCAACTTTAAAGTGCTACTTTAAAATAAAAACTTACACAATGCATGAATATTGGAGTCCTGGAACCTTTAAATAATGGAACCTTTACATTTGGCATTTGGGCATTGTCACAGAGGACAGTAATGAGCCCCTTATTTAACTCGAATGGCTGAATAGTCACTGCCCTCACTCTGCCTATTAGCCTCTAAGTGAAATATTTTTACTTTAGTTCATTTTCTGTTAAACTCCAGTTTGAAGGGTTTTGGTTAAACTGTAATTCCCTGAATGTCAAAATACATCAGAACTAGGAGGAAAAAGAAGACATAAAGTGATGAAATAATTTCACTTGAAATCAACGAACAGAAACATACAGTAAATGTTTTAGCTGCATTTCAGAAATTGCACAAACCCACGAGGGGCAGCAGGGTTTGATGAAAATGTATACAATTAAAGTAAAGAGCCTGAGGCAGTGCTTGCCTCAGTACCACGAGGCTGCACGTTGAGATAGTTCAGAGGTTTGGGGCAAGATTTTCATCAGAAAAATGTCAGTTCATTGGGGCTGAAACTTTTCACATGAATGTATTGGTCTTGCTGAAATTTCCACTGGGAGTGGTGTCTAACCTCAAATACAGAATTCTTGTATACATGGAGAATACATGAACTACCTCAAACATCTGAATATTGGAGAATGTTTTACGGATTCATATAATCTAAATGCAACTGTAAACACTGTTAGAGCTTAGACAAATGAACACTTAAGTGTCGTGTTTTTATTACCTGAGTGCCGAGGCATCTCAAGTAGTCTGAAGGATTTTGCTCTTAGAAACTTTTGGCTGGTAGCTGAAAACAAAGATTTGGAGGAGTGGAGTGGAAGTAAAAAGAACTGAAAGCTGGGAGCAACAATTGGATTTCAACTGACAGAAAACAGGAGTGGAACCAGAGTAGGGTCAGACCCACCCCAAGAGAAGGAGTACCAAAAGTACAAATCACTGAATGTTTGTCATAGGAACGAATATGCAGTGAGATCTTTTTGAGTGATCTCACAAGGGTTTCATCTTCGTTTTAAATAACTTCTGAAATGAACAAGAAACACGTCAAAAAGATTATAACACTATATACTATTTAAAATAAGAAGTATTTTTCTACATATTTGCTAACAGTCTTTAGGGGCTTCTATTTTGAGATTTTGCATATAAGAATCAGGATAGTCTCTCTACTGGAAAACTTTTAATATACCTATAAAACAAAGTGTAGCAGTGACATTCAGTGACTTGTGCAGGAAATTCTTTTGTTGAGTAGAAAACCATCCTTCCACTTCAACCTTGCTTACTTTCAGTGTTAGTGTGTAAGAGACCAAGGCCCTGTGACTTTAATCTATGATTTCAAGTAAGACTGGGCATGTGCTACCGAAAATGAGATCTTTTGCAGGTCACTTGATCCCCCAAAGACTCACAAGTTCCTTGTAGCCTTTGTTATTACATTTCTGTGTTCTTCCCACTGACTCAACGATCCATCACCACATGAGGTTTAATGTATTTACACAGGCTGCATTTGTTGAGAGCTGTTTGTGGTTGTTGTACATGGTGTATTTCTGACCCCTTGGTTTTCCCAGCTCTGTGCTGCAGTGGCTCTGGGGTCAAGTTGTGTTTGAGGAAAAACACCACACAGGTAATCCAAGCTGCCTTCCATCTTGTCAAGGTAAGAGTCACCTGGGAGAAGAGATTTTTTTGGGTTAATTAACCCTAATTGGGACTGTCCTCTCCTCTTTTCAACAGCATCTCTCAATGGATGGTACGTTTATAAGATAACAAATATCTATATAATGATCTATGTCAGTAATGACCGTGAAGAATCAGAGTTAATCAACTTTTAATGGTGACATTTACCTCTCTGTAAGGGACTTGAAGATTTTCAGTCTATACACTGTTAATATAATATAATACAGTGCAATACAATACAATATAATATAATATAAAAATTATATATTATATGATATATGATACACACACTTTATATATTTCTGTAAATAAAAAATGTCCTCTGCACTTATACTGTTCTATTTAGAAATCTGACAAGAGTTATCAGTTCTAGCCCTCAGCAGATTAACTTCAGTAGATTGAGTCCTCTGTTAAGGAAAACAACCCATATCTTGAAATGAAATGAAAATATCCTTGTTAAACTGATGGCAAGGACAGAACTGATAGCTGGTAGGAAGAACCAGATGGATATTACCAGTGATAGCTGGTACAAATGTCAAATATAAAACTTGAATGACTCTTCCACTTGGGTTACTGATGAAAATTTTAAACAGCACTTATTAAACTTCTCTTAAAAGTGCACAAGGATTTTTTTTTCCCATTCATCTTCACATATTGACACCCTGTTGAGGAGCCTGTAATGCACTTTTTGCTTATCCTGTGGTTTGTACCTGGCTGGGCAGCAGCCCTTTATGGATAATCTTTACTCAGAATTCCCAGATAATCAGCTCTCACTGCCTAGCTGATTGCATTGATCTTGCAATCAGTCTTGTGGTTGTTCTGCTGCACAGCTGTAACAGGGCAGTGAAGCACCCCTGGATTTTGGATCTGTGTGTATCCTTGGACACATTTCCATGCATGCCTGTCCTCTCCTTCATCCACCCACTCACACACATGTGCACATCACCAAAAGCACCTTTTATGTCTGATTAGATCAGGCAGAGAACTAATAATTTTTCTTGTAGTGTTCTCTATCACTTAATTGCCTTTGGATGAGGTGTGCTTCCTCTAAGTGTTTATTCCAACAGTTTTGTGAAGCACTGGACTTCACTTTTGCTATTCGTTTCCAGAATGTTCTCCCAGGGCTCTGCATTGACAGGCGGTCTGTGTTCAGCTCTGAGCAAAGGGCAGCATGTATTTGCTTTTCCCCAGAAGCAGAGCAGAGATCAAATTATAGCCACTTTTCAGTTTATTTGGTTGCTCCCTAGGGAAACCCAGCTAAGCTCCTCTTTCTGAGCAAACTCTGCTTTCTCCCTGCCCCTCTGAACAGGAGGCAGAGGTTCAGAGTCATTTACCTCTTGTGAAAATTCCTCATCCTTTATTGCCCTGTTATCTACACAGATAGATTCACAACTGGCCCTCAATTTTCATATTCACTGTGTTGTTTTTCAGACCTTAAAACCCCTGAGACACAGGAGGAATTGAGAGGCTGGTTTCAGGATCTGTGGGAGTCGCTGCAATTCTGCAGCTCAGCTTCCTCCAGCATCCGTGGAGCAAATTCATTGCCCACCCTCAGGAGGTAAAACCCATTTCTGGCACCCAGACCTTGCAGTTCCCACGGGACACAGAGCTGGTTCTGTGATGTGTGCTTTGAGAAGGATTTTTGCTTTAATATCCATTTAATGAACAAGCATCAACTTAAACAAAGCCTCCCTTTCAGCCTGCTGCACACACTTCATTGTGGCTGGTGTCTTCCATTTGCTTAGTTTGCTCAGAACTTGCCCAAATGTTTTGCAGTTTGCTGACATGGAAATGGTGGAACTCATCCTCTTTGAAGAGCAAGGCTGCCTTGTGTTACATGCAAATTCCTCTTTATTTAATCATTTGTTAGTTCTTATTTCATTTTTAGTATTGTATCTGTGCTGTCTATCTCCTTTCTTTTCAAACTTGTTATTTAAAGAAAAGGAAACTCCTGTTTCTTTATTGGAAAAAGAACTCCTGTTACTCTACTGCCTTTAAAACACATTTGTTTTACAAATTCAATACGATTTCTTTTCTTCTGCTCTTGATGTGAAGGAGTTTCTCATACTTAGGTCTCTGTACATGGCAGTTCAGCTGTAGTTTGTTAGAAAATAGAACAATGAATCATTTCCCTTAAGAAAAACAAATAGATGCTCAGTGTCCCATGGATTTCAAAAAACCTGGATGAAGACTAGGTCAGACTTTGTTCTGGCCCAGCTATAAAAGTCTTTAAACTGAGTCCTTTGTTAGCTGAGCATCTTCTAATCTGATAGTTTGACTAGAACCATGGCATATACATCCATTAAAATTTGGGTAGCATAATTTGTGTTTAAATCCATCAAGCTCTGAAGACCTGTCTCTGCTCAGCTTCTGTTTCTAAGGTGTCAAAGCAGATCCATCTCCATGGGTTTTTCTTTGGTCACATCCAGTGTATTGGCAAAAGTCTGCATGTTGGATATCACTGTCACCAAGAGATTGCAAGAAAAAAAAATTCAGTCTTTTTTTCCTCCTAATTATTTAAGATTTAACAAGTTCTGTCAGGTAGAAGTAGTTTGCCCTAAGTATTAAAGATCTGTCAAGTGCTATAAGGAACAAAGCTGCCTGAGTAAAATTTTGAGGCATGGGCATGTTCATGTTCCCTGCTGATGGGACCTGAGTCATCACAGGCTGAGGTGTACTAATTAATCCCAGTCAAAGGTTTATCCTCTCAATTAGCAGCCCCTCAGATAAGCTGTCTGCTGATCTGCAGCTGCCTGGTGGGAAATACCCAGGCTGTGCAAGTTTTATGGTTCTGACTCCCTAGGCCAGTAGCAAAGTTATTTCAAGGAGAGGAGCTGGTGTGTTCTGCAGAGTGTAAAAGCTGGGTGCAGTGCTCTAGGGCAAACCCCACCACGTAACTGCAGCAGGGGGCTGGAGTCAGCATCCAAGGATGAGGAGAAATGTGCCACCAGCTTTGCACGCTGCAAATTCCATCTCTGAACCACACAAAATCCCTCTCATAATGTTGGCATTTCTGGCAGCCTGGCAAAGGGCGTTTATATTCTCACGACTGTCAGAGGAAGTGTTTCTGAAGCTGTCCTAAAATCCATTTTAAATTCCAGCTACAGAATACATGCCTCTGTACAAACATCACACACAGTACCTTTAGTTATTTAACCCTAACAACCCTGTTATTTCCTAACATAAATCCTAACAAACCTTCTCTGGCCAGGGGTGATCACAACAAGCCAACAGGGGAATCAGAAGGGCACATCATTTTTGTGGGACTGTAGAGGCCCAGCTGAGGATGCTGAACTTGAGTAGGGTTTAGGGGTGTCAGTCTGCCCATCTGTTCTGTCCTCCTCTCCAGTTTTCTCCTGTTTCTCCCAGGCATCATGATCACCCTTCATTTCTGTCAGTGGCTCCAGGGAAGGGTTCACTTAGCCTTGGCTATGGCACACACAGAAGCAGTCTGTCTATCCCCCGTTTACCCAGGCTGAGGCAAGGCCAGACCCTGGGACTACTTAAACTCACCCTGTAGAAATGTAAGCCATGAACTAAAGTGAAATTGAAGCAGTGAAATGGAGAATGGTGCTCTGAAATCTCAGTTGTGACTTTTCCCTCCTCAGCACTCATGAGTGGAGTCTGAGCTTTTCATTTCTTTACTCCAAGCCCCAGCTGCCACCAAGAGACCAAGGCATAAGAGCACTGGGATTAACCTGTATCCTTTAATACCTTAATATTATCCTATTAGCACAGTGCTTAAACATGCTGGGGAATTTAAGGATGATTCAAATTGCACACTTCAAGACTTTTGGCACTTGGGAAGAAAATAGAGTTTTTGACTGATGGAGCACAAACCTTGTCCCAGCTGTACCTCTGTGACCTGCACATGCTGGTAATGTAATGGAGGGGGCTGCAGAGCCTCCGAGGGGTTTTTAATTTCAAAATGGATGGCAGATATCCATTCACTAATAAATCATCTGCAGCAGTTCTGCAAGAAAGAAAAAAGGCTCAAGGCATCTAATTTTGGTCTTGTGTATTTTTTCCCACCCTCTGGGTTCCTAGGGTTAACAGTTGTTTAAAGAAGGGTGAGCAGATGACCAGCCACATTAATAGTTGAGACATGTTATTTATACAAATTTCAGTTTAATTCAGTTCATAGTGAGTGGCTTATCAGTCAATATATTTTGTTTTTTTCCAAGGATCTTGTTCTTGTTTTTTTCTTTCATGGCACCTCTTTCTTTTGGGCAAGAAAACTCATATAGATTTATTGCCTTTCTCTTTTCTGTGCAACCTTGCCTAATCAGAGCACTGCAGTGTCTGTAGCCTGTGAAATTGGCCCATGAACTCTTTGTATCCTCGTCTGTCTGTCTCAATACCCCTCAGATCACCCTGATAAGAAGAACTGTGACCATATCTGTCTTTATTGTTATAGACTATTGTTGGTGTAGGTGGCAGACTGATGAAATACAGTGGGGCTTTCCTCTTCACATTCAAATTTCCGTGCATTTCTTTCTTTCTCTTTTCATTTTGTAGGGTATCCACAAATCTGCCTAAAATCAACAATTATAATATACACAGACAGAGCATAACTATGCTGTGCCTGTGGCTTTTTGGATGGCAGTTGCTGCAGAGTAATTTCAATGTCTCATGGCAATAACACTCATTTGCATAAAAGCCAATTTTATATCTACAGTCTGGTTGTGGCCAAAGAAATAAAAGAGAATTAATGGGTTTAGATCCAATGGAGTGATAAATATTGTCAGCAAAGTGATTCATTGTCCATCTACTGAGGATTTCAATTAATCTACAGGTGTTTTATATACTTGGAGCTTGTTCTTCAGCAGATACTGAGTGTAAGTTCATGGCCTCACCCTGTTGTGTATCACTCTTTCAGCTCCTATACAGCAAATAAAATGAAGTGATACCTCTTCACTGATGATTGGGGCACCAGGGCTTTATTAAATTCAGATATCTGGACTCCACTTATGCATGTCTGTTTATGCCTTATTCACTCAAACCACCCCCAAGTGTCCTTCTGTCTGCATGTGAGTGCTGTGAGGTGTCTGTCTCCTGGTTTGCGTGTTTGGTTTGTGCCAGACAAGAGAACAAACAGATGATCATGGGCAAGGAGAATCAATCCATTTAAAAATTATGTTGTTTGTTATTTATTTGAGTGAAAGAGGGAATTCTGTAGGGTTTTTTACCCCTGACTACAGTATTGTGGACTGTTACTCGCAGGTTTTAATGTGGTATATGATGCCCGTCTGGGGAACTTGATTCTCTGCTGACTTTTGCAGAGAAAAGTCATCAGAGAAAGTTTGCATCCCTTGGTATTAACCAGTATTACACCTGTATTAACCAGACCTCTATTGAGTAAGAGGACATCCAGAGTATAAGAGGACATCCAGAATACCTTTTTGTGTCAGACTAATGGAGAGGAGATGGATGCTTTGTGCTTCGGGCACTGGCCTGGTGTTCAAAATTTTGGAGCTCAGTTCCTGGCATTGTCACACAGTGTGTGAGGGTAGGTGAGAATTCTAGGGCTACCTTCTCTTCTCAGTGCCTAAAGTGCCAAGTGAATATCCACTGGCATTCTCAAAAGCAGCTGGGAATTGGCTTCCATGAGGCTTTTCAGCATTCCCATGGAGCTGACTTGCACAATAGTCCTCCCCCTTGGAGGACTTAATTCCTAAATTCACCCAAGTATTGGGGTCACAATGTTCATAACAGAAGGCAGCCAACACAGTTTTCCTGTCCAGTCTCTGAGTTTCCCACATGAGGCAGGAGTTATTAAAAATATTTTTGTAGCTTTAAGCTGATATGACAGGTGAAGATTATTTTCATTATTTTCCTGCTTTTGACACTCTCAGATTGCTAACAACAGCAATAACAGAAATAATGTCCTTCATTTTTATGCTTAATGATCACAGTAGAAACAATTTACCTATTACCCTAAAGAGTTTGCAAGTAACTACCTGGAGACAAGGGGAGAGTTACTCCCTGCACAGGGCAGGCAGAACTCCTGTGCTCCCATTTCTTGCTAATCTTGCAGGGACTGGGGATTCATCTCCCTGGGATTGTCAGAGCCCGTGTTTAGTAGCGTGTTCCACATCTGACCACGCTGTCAGCTACCCTGAAGTGGTTGCTGCAGAAGATGCCTGAGAACCCACTCAGCCAAGACCTGCCATCTGCTTCCTGGTGACTGACACCAGTGAAATCTCCTGTGCTCCTGCCAGAGGAATTTTCCCTTTCAAATCACATTCTGCAGTGCCAGAATCATTCCCTGCCATGTCACTAAAGCTGGGAAGGACTCAGACTCTCTGTTTCTCTAGCAATTTCACAAATTCAAATCTTGTTCTTTTGGTCCAGAAAAATTTGAGCCTCTTTCCAAGTGCCTCTTTCTCATTTTATATATATATAGGTTTTTGCAAAATTTTTGTTATTGTTCAAGGAAACAATGTGAGTTTGAAAAACACTTTTAATTAGAAACAAAATTTTCATGCTGATGGCAGCACAATGCTTATTCTTTCTTCTTAATGATGTAGGAAAAGGTTTTTCTTTCATGTCTTCTTATGCAAAATATTGAAAAGCAAATATTTGCTCAGTTCTGACTGGTGTTGGTTTGTACTTTTCTATTTCGATGGTGGCACACGCTGTGTGAATTGTTCCCATAGTGAATGTCATTTGGTCAAAAATAGTAAGTAATATTGAACTAGTTTCTATGGATTTTTAACAGAAAATATATAGCATAGAATAGCCTTCTGCTTGCAGAGATCACTTAGCTTCTGTCAGTCTCCAGCACCCCAGGAGAGGGATGGACTGCCCAGCTGGAACTCAGTTCTTACCAGATTTCTGAAAACCAGAATATGTCAGCACTCCTAAACTGGGAGCTTAAGAGCAAAATCACAGAAACACCTTGTTTCCTGAGCCAATGCTTGTTTAATAAATTTATGACATGAATACCAAATGGGGCATTTTTCAGCCATAGCTGAAGAAAATCAAATTGCAGTCAGGTGCCAAAGGGATGGTGTCACTCCCTCCATGTCCCTCCTGCTCTCCATACATGTTTGAATACTCCCACCTTTTTCCCTTGCACTGGGACTGGGACTTGCTTCTGCTGGTGAGCCAATTTCAATCTCTAAAAGAACACAGAAATAAAATTGTGATTTTTAAAATGTTTTTCTTTTTATTTTTCTTTGTTTTGTTTGTTGGTTTTTGTTTGTTGGTTTTTGTGGGGTTTTTTGTTTTTGTTTTTGGGGATGTAGGATTTAAGGGTGTTTTGGAAGCTGGGTGTAAATTTCTATTATTATTTAGCAGGGTGAGAGGTTGATTGCTGATGCTGCCTGCCAGTCTCTGTTCCTTCACCTCCTCCTCAGCTGTGCTAGCACAGGTATTTTTGCATCCATGCCTTCAACTACCTCAAGGGATAGGAACAGGTTTAAAATAACCTAGTAAAAATGGCTTTTATTATTCTGGACCAGTTCTTCCCACGGTGTCACAAACAATTGTACCAAGATGCCTAAAGGGAGATGTTGGAAGGAGCTGGGTGGTCAGGAGAGGCAGAGGAGAAGGGCACAGGCTGCCAAAACAAATGGATGTCAAATCTGCCCTTAGCACGGTCTTGAATACCCACACAGGGCAGTGAAGAGCTGACATGACACAAATTCACATCCCAGCTTGGCATGCAGTCCCCTCTCAATGTGGATGCAGCCTTAACTGCTGTGATGAGAATAAAAAAATTCACTGATGGAGCCACTGAGAAACTTGAAAGGATTTGCTGTTCCTGGAGCAAGGAGCACAAAGGAATCTATGCTAATGTACTGTTATGAGCTCTGTTCTTTGGGATTTATTTATTTATTCTCCTTTTTACAACACAACTTGCAGCTGCAAGGAGCTGAAGTGTGGGCTTAAAAATAGAAGGAGACTAAGTGTGTTGCACAAAATAACCTCCAAGCAGACTCCTGTCTGGCTGTGTCTTTGTAGTGTGTGGTGTGTCTAAGAAAATATTTTAAAAAATACGTATTTTGAAATCTGTAGTATTTTCAGCCTGAAGGTTCTGTATATGTCTTATTTTGAAGCATGACAGGGAACCCTAGACAAGTCCTAAGTTTTATGAATATGTCAAAGCACACGTAGAAAATGTCTGGAAGCAGTCTTGGTTTAGAGCTCTTGGGAACAAACAAATGTCACTGGGAGTCTCTGAGCACGGGCAGCACCCCTTGGGGTGCTACTGAAATTCCCTGTATCATTTAAGAGCCTCATTTCTCTTACATCTGAAATGGCTTTGATCTCTCAGGAGGTAGAGGCAGGTAGGGCACTTTGTTCAGTGCCATCAGTAAGATACAGGGAAGATGACAAATTCATGCCTAAAGTTTTGCTTCCACCCTTTGCTAAGTGAGTTTACTATTTTCACATACTTGAAGAAATATTTTTATTCATTTTTTGATGCATATTTGATATCTGTGCTCCCCAAGGCTTGCTCATGGTGCATTGCTAATGGGATTGAGTAGTTTTCACACTGTGTGGTCACCCTGCTCTTTGCTCTGCTTGTAGGGTTTCACAGGCATCTGTCCCCCAACACGAACTGCTGGGAGCTGAAACTCAATTGTGTCAGCTGCATCATCTGCAAATCCGTCCTAATGAAATTTGGCTAAAGTGGTCAGAGTTGCTCCAGAGTAAATGGAACTGCCACATGTTTGTGACAGCTGAGATGACAGTCCAGCACGTCTCTCATAGCTCAGGATGGCATGCATCATTAGATTTACAGAATGGGAAGAGAAGCCTGTGCTAGAAGCTACTGTCCTTCAGGCTTTCACATTATCTTTTCAGTTTCCTTGAAATTCAAACAAATTAGAGGCCTTGAAAAGATCAACCATGAACAGATACAGCTTGTCAGCTATGTAAAAAAAAATAAGGCAGAAAAAAATTACAAAATGCTACTGGTGGTGTATTGCTCTTTAAAAAAAATCTGTTTTATTTAATTTGAGGTGAGTGGGACAAATTGCAAAAGGATAAAATTCAGAATACAAGTGACTGGTGTTGATGTAACACCCAGAGCAGGGGACAAAAGGCTCTTAAGGACTTTCCTTTTTTGGTATATTTTCATACCCTTTTACAGTCTTTCCAGTGGCTGCCCACATTGAAGCGAAATGTTTGTCTAGTTGAATGTCCCAGGTAATATTTTGTGGGTGAATTTCTTCTAATGGAACAGGTCAGTTGGATAGCCAGACATCCCACAGCATCCACTTCTGTCCAGAGTTGGAATTTAAAGAGAAGGAGAGAGAACAGCACAACTGCAAGACTTTAATGTATTTTCTGAACTTGTAAATCTCCTTGTAGGCTCCAGAGCTCACAGGTCTGTCCTCATGGCTGTCAGAGAGAATAAGGTAAGGGAAGAATTTGCTCTCTAGTGGAAATTTTCTTCTTGAGGCAGTAGGGACATTTTACATTCATTAAAATACTCATATGTGAGTCAGTTTAGAAGTTCTCCTTAGCAGTATCACCCTGCACATCTGTTATTACTCAGATTCCCTTAGCAACTCTAAGAAATATTTTCAAATCTTGATATTTCCTAGTTTTCTTTGAGAAGACACCTCCACTAAAACGGAAATGTGGCAAAAGACTCTTTACTTGTGCTATGCAAATTAATGTTCAAGGAAGATACAAAAACTGGAGAGATGTATTCTTTGTGGCCTTGATAAAAGGATGCTTGGAGAAAGAAGTAATAATACAATAATAAATCTGTCTCATGACAAGGTAATGAGGGAAGACTCCTGAGATAAAGAGCCTGTCTCCATTCGTGTCAAAGGAATTGGGCTGATTGACATCACCACAAGTGGGAAGGACATGGGGATGTATAGTAAATATATCCTAAAACAAAAACAAAAACAAAAACAAAAACAAAAACAAAAAAAAAGGAAACAAAAATCAAAAATCAGCCTCTGAATAGTTCCCTCCTGGTAGAAAATGTCCACTGGGGAAAGTAGGTATAAATAATAAATCTTTAGCTCTAAGAATGATGTTTTTCACTTCATTTTTCTGTACAATGCAATATTTAAATTTATTTCATTAAGACTTTAATTCTCTGTCCACCATGCCCTTTTCCCTTGAGGAAACTTCATAAATATTTCCTTGTTATTTCACTGGTTCTTACGTTGCTTCTTGTGAAGAACTTGGAAGAATTTGTTAATTCAGTGTGAATCCTTCTCTCATCTTTGGCCAAGGCTGAGTTTGTGGTTTAACCCCAGCTGGAAACAGCTTACAGCCTGGTGGGATGAGAGGAGAAGTGGAAAAATGTAAAACTCATGCGCTGAGATAACAACAGAATAATAATTAAAGTAAAATATACTCCAACAACTACTATTACTAATAATAATGACAATTATATGGACTATTTTTTTGGCCACTTTGGATCTCTTGTCCTGGCCATGCTCCATTTCAGCTTCCTGTGAAACTTCTCACTGACAGAGCATGGGAAACTTAAAAGTATTTAACTTTGGGAAAAAAAACTTCTTAGAAACAACTAAAATATCAGTGTGTTATCAACATTATTCTCATACTAAATCAAAAACACAGCATTGTATCAGTTAGTAGGAAGACTGAAACCAGGACAATGTGAAACAGGAGCACAGAGCTTTTTCTATTCTGTTACCTCCTTAATTCCATTTAATTTCTAGTTCCTTTGTTATGCTCAGTATTTCAGCCTTGAGCTGTCTGTTCAAACTACATCCTCAGAATGCTGGTCGCTTACCTTCACTGAAGTCTCCCATGAAACCATTACAGATATATTTGCATTCTGACACTAATTTGATGTGGCTAGATTTTTTTAATCCTGACAGTTATTATACAATAATTCTCTTAACCCCTCAATTATGTTTAGCATGTCTTTTTCCTCCTTTGAGCTGTAGTAGCTCTTTCTTGTGTATTGTCCCTCTGCTATTTGGCTGCGAGAAGGACCCTACTCAAAAGGTCGGGTTTTTTTTTTTTAACTCAGTAAAATTCTGCTTAGTTTGAGTCATAAGCCAGTTTAAAATGCGATTTTCCTTTATTATCTCTTTGCTGACTTTCTCAGAAACCCACAGAAATTCTGGTTAATTGTGAATTCTCCATGCCATCCTCAAAGTGTTGGGCCAGGGCTGGGACCGGAGAGCAGCTGTGGGCTGCTCGTGGTTTTGCCTACTCAGTATTTGCCTCTGGCTCGAGGCTCAGGTTCCAGGCTGGAAATTCCAGGCAGCTCAGCACTATTGTGTCCAGAGGCAGCTGGGAGCAGCAGGCAGCAGGCTGGCTGGGAAGCATCCCCTCTCCACAGTTACCCTGCTCCAGCCAAAACCAGCTCTGGATCCCAAAGCCTCCTGCTCTGTTCCAGAAGTGATGAGGGCTAAATGGTTTGCAGATAATAATAATGATAATAATAATAATAACACCCAGGATAATAATATCACCCAGCTGATCTTGGCACTGCACTCAGCCTGCTCGTGGTCACCCCGGTGGGATGAAGGAGCATCTCTGGTAGCAGCACAAAGCTGTTCTAATTCCTGATTATTATCATTAATAACTCTTGTAGATAAAGGGAGGTGCCTTCCTCACAGAATCAAACCATCCAGCATCATCCTAAAATATTTTCCAGCAAATTTATTTGTTTTCTCTTACTACAGATGGTGGCCTGATCCAAATCTCATTGCAGCCTGAGGAAAGAGCCAGTCTCGCTGGATCTTCTTGAAAACTTTGGCAGCTTGAGTGCAGAAAAGCTCTTCCTGGTTTTATTTAGGACTTCTTAAAAATATTCTTCTATTTTCTATTGGACTTTCCCTGCTTTGCAGTCCAAGCATCCCATCTGTACATGTAGTAGCATCCAGATCATCTCTTTTTCCCCTCCAGCTGCACTGAGAGATTTTCTAGCTGCTAGCTGGAAGCATGTTTTGCCCCTAATTTTACTTTATTCTTGACATCACCACAGATTTTTTGCATCACCTTTTTCACAAGGCAGTAGCATCTTGATGTTTTAAACAGTCCATATTCTCACTAAAGGGGCATGGAGCTAAGGGAAACTAGTACCTGCTTTGGTTTGGAAAATAAGAAATACTGAATGGCGTAAAAATTCAAAGGACTGAAGTTTATTATAAAACCCAAGACACTTGTTATGGAGAAATCTTTTAGGATTGCTTTTTTTCCTGTTCCCAAGTGATTTTGAAAATACTGTGGGACTTTATCATAACCTTGCTCCTCCTCCTAAATTAAAGCTGAAGCCTGACACAGGGCAAGTATCTCTAAAGACAGCAGCTGCATGGAAAACTTCGCACAGTTTCAGAGCTGCAAGCTTATCTGCTTGAGGATATTGCTAAGGAACCAGATGGAGAGCAGTTTTCCACAGTTAACCATCTGGGCCCTGCAGTGATACACTCTGCCCTGAGCAGTACTCTGGGAATTGACTTCATGGGGGAAAAAGCAGAGAAAAAACAGGCAGAGAAAGAAGAGCGTAATATTTTATACTGCAAAAATATGCAGTTAAAGAATCACCATTTTGGCACACACTGCAATTTCCTCATCTCTGTGTTTATAACCTGTGGGATAAAAGGAAGGGAAAGTGAGACACTGATGGTTATTATAGCATGAAAGCCAGCTGTGAAGGAATCCAGAAATGGTGTTCTGTTTTTAATGGAGCTTTGATTGAGTTAATAGATGTCAAGGTGAAAGGTAACAGTGAAAGGTAATACTTTCTGATAGAGCTTCTATTTGTTTACATTGATATATAATTTTAGGTCTGCTGAATTAATTTTGGGAGTTCTGTATTTCAGGGCTTCCAGCCAGTGCTGTGGTTCACCTGCAGTGATTTGCAGTGAAACCAAAGAAAGGTAAGAAATATTGAATATTCCTGGAGGTTTTTGGAAAACACCAAATACCTGGCAACTAGATAGAGTCAAACAAAAAATAGAATGGATGGATTTTCTTAGCAGTCCTGCTGTATTGTCTCAACATGAACTCTATTGGCAAAAAGTCTTTAGGTGTTAAATATAAAACTGTCCTGGAAACAGAAGACAAAACAAAGGTAGTTTTTCCTTAGGTGCTCATGAGAGTTTATCATTTTCCTTGCTGATTGCAGTCTTTAGTTTTCCATGCTGTCCAGGCATGGCATTCTGGCTTTTTTCCTGCTGTGTTGATTCTCCAGCATCAGATTTTGTCATCTTACACTGTGTGCTTTCCTCTGCCAGGGCACTTGTAGGATCTTTTTCCTCAAGCTGTTCACCTCCCTTTGCAAGGCTTGTAGGAACCTATTGGAGACCTTTTCTCTTTCTGTCATGTTTTAGCAAAGCTTGACAATGGGTTTGCCTTCCTTAGTAAAATTGGCTAAAATTGAAGGCTTTTTTTTTTTTTTTTTCTAATAAAGATGGATAGAAGGTAAAAAAGGCAAAAGATCTGATTCATCTCTAAGCTCTGCTGAGTTTTGAAGTACCTAGATAATGCAGGTTAGCTCTAGTGGACTATTTAATGGTATAAACCAGGATAATGAATTACTGAAAGTCACTGAGGAAATATCATCAACCTCCATTGAATATTAGGACCTTATATATATAAAAATATATATACACACACATATAAAAGGACCTATAAATTAAGACCTTTCATATATATAAAATATATATATTACGACTTATAGCTTGCTTTTTTAATGTGTATGACAGGCCAAGAGAAATATTAAATAGTTAAAAACCACAAAAACCTGTCCATTCATCATCTTTCCAAGCTGGAAATAAAAAAGGTTAAAGTTTCTATGACCTTAACCTGGATAGCACTGAATTTTTTTGTGATATATGTATGTAGCAGCTGTTCTGTAAAGGGAGACAAAATTCCCTGTAATGGTTTAAATCACAGCTTATCTTTTATTTTAACAGAGCCACTCCAGCCTGGTGGCACTGTGTGTGCACATGGGTGTTTATTGCATCTGGATGTTCACAAGGAGCTAGCAGATAGAATTGATTATCAGGTAATAAAAAGGGGTTTTTTTCTCTTCCCAAAAGAAAATCTGTGTGGGGAGGCTAATGACTGGGTTTTATTTCTGTGTGTCACTGGTGTGGAACAGACTGTGTGCCCTGATGTTGGGATTGGCCTCAGGTGTTAATGGCATGAAATAGTTTGTGTGGGTGATACCACACATACAGCTGCATATCTCACTCTTAAATTACTTTTGTGTGAGAATTTAAATAAAAAAAAATAAACACCCCTACTCACCCCTAAAATAATAAAAAATAAACACCCACTCCCCATCCATTAATCCTTTTCTTCATCACTGTTGAACTGCAGAACTGGAAAATATGACCTGTATGAAAAGCTTGGTTTTTCATAACCTGTAGCTTGGAGAAGATGACAAGGTCAGTAGTTAAACAGATCATTATTTGCTAAATATTTGCTCTTCTTTATCAGTAATATATTTTATTTTTCTGGAATTTATATGTTCATTGGTAATTTTCCAGTTAAAGCCTGTTGTACTCACCCTCTTCCCAGACAATTGGTAGCAGCGCCTTCAGTTGAACTTGTGTTGCCCCTTCCTTGTTGGCTTTTGGTCTGTCAGTGATCCAGCAGTGAGTTCTGCCTCTTCATGCACCCAAAATATAAATAATTTATATCTTAGAGCACAGAACACCGTGGAAATTGTGAGGGAAATTATTCAGCTGTGAGGAGAAAAGTTGTTTGGTTGCAAAGAGAAAGAAATGTGCCCTGAACAAGGAGAAATGCCTGTTCTTGCTTTCTTATATGCCAGCCTTGAGCAAAAAAGGATGCATCAGGGCAAGCAGCTGCTTTGAGGCAGCTCAGAGGGAACACTGAAAAGTTCCTTTTTTGTCTGAAAGGAATTCATTTCACTAGTTTTGCCCTAGAGTTGGATTTGTCTAAAGGCCTGCTCCTTCCCTGTAAATTTGACTCTGCCATATTCTGCCCACACTGTGCATAAGCTAAAGCTCATAAAATGCATAACTGAGTTGCAAATGACATCCTTCAGGATTAATTAATTTTTTAAACACGGGTTTAAACACCGTTTGGTGTACTCCAAGTGCTCTTGGCCACCAGTCACAATCTGCCAAAGGGATTTGCTCTGCAGGAGCTGATCTGCAAATTTCCACCAGGGACACAAGAACCTTGGCCAGATGTTTCTTAGTCCTGCAGTCCCTGGTCTTGGAGAGCAAAGCTGGATCACAGCCTCATTCAGCAAAAGGAAAAGTGACGTCTAAATTAAAGTGACAGCAAAAAATCCAAAAAAGACAGTGTATACTATAAATATTTTTCTACAAGAAGATCAAGCAATGTGTCAAAGAGTTCCTGTGATATCGTTCCCCATGTTTCTTTTGTCTGCCTGTTCCTGAAAACTGATTTTCCTTGTGCAAATAGCTCCATGTGAGAGACAGTCCATGGTTTGAAGCTTTGAGTGATACTCACAGAT
This sequence comes from Prinia subflava, assembly GCF_021018805.1. Classification (NCBI taxonomy): domain Eukaryota; kingdom Metazoa; phylum Chordata; class Aves; order Passeriformes; family Cisticolidae; genus Prinia; species Prinia subflava. The sequence continues at coordinate 31,181,502 of NC_086252.1, forward strand.
GGCCCCTTAAGAGGTGGCAATAGATTTTTGGTTTCTCTGGGTGACCCTGCTGTATACTGAGTAAGACAAAAATCTTCCTTCTCAAATTTGGAAGGCTCCAAAGGGCCAAACCCTGCAGCAGAGACATGAATACATTTGAATCAGAAGGCAATGTAAACAGGCCTTATTCTCTATTTTTTCTTTTATATTTTATTTTAATGCAGTTCTCAGGCTGCAGTCAGGCGCCAACTCCTTCACTTAAAAACTATAGTAAGAGTAACCTTTTTTTGCACAGAGAGGGACTTCCTCAAAAAGCACATTATATAAGGTGTTAAAGTTGCCTTTTTGTCATTCATGGACCTTCAGAGTGGCTGCTGAGTGCCACTGCAGTGGTGTGAGGGCTGTGCTGGAACAGTGTGAAAAGTGCCACCCTGGGAAGGCAAGGGCCCGATGGCAGAAGCTCCCATTGCTCCCCTTTTTGCCAGTAGGAAGTGGCATGAAATACTCAATCATCATTAAATGGTCAAAGATTTTAATCTGCTCATAAAATTGCATCTAGAGTAATTGAGTTGCTCAGTGTGAGTGTCTCTAATTGTCTAATGACAGTGCTCCTCTGGCTCTGAAAAATGAGAGAAGAAACATGTTCCATTAAAAGACAGAATTTACAGTAATTCGACTCCAGAAGCCCAAAGCTTGCACAGACTCATACTGCGTTACAGGGAGTTAGATTTATTCTTCCTCATGTTCATTTAAATGTCCTGTGAACATTGGAAAAACACGCCACTTTTAGAAGCTGTCCTGCCTCAGTTTTACAGTGTAGGAAGCCAGGGGAATCATTGCCACACAGTGTTGTGTGTGCAAAAAGAAAGTCTATATATATATTAAAACAATGTTGAGATGGGGTTTAAAGAGTGTTAAGACATGGAAGGGGTGGAATATTTCTTGGCTGACTGTTAAACACAAATTACCTTGAGTAACTAGCCTCTGGAGCTGAGAAGGGTCTGAGGGAGACACAGTTTCATGGTGGCAGAGCTGTAATCCTCTTCCCTGAGCCTCCACCTCTGGCTGCTGTTTGGGACATGAGACTGAGCTGCAAGCATCTTTCTCATAGGCTGAGCATTGCTGGTAAAGGATGTTGCCATTACTTATTTAGAGCACGTTGCCAGCCTATTTATGCCATGCAGAATTCACTAATAAAAGCGTTTAACTATTTTAGTTCCCCTTAATTATGTTAAGAAAAACACAGTCCTGTATTTTCTATTATCTTTTCATTTTCTCCCCAATCCTACATATTGTTCTGGTTTTATTCTTTGTATGTTTTTTTTTTCCCTCTTCACATTCACCTACTTTAACACAGTTTGCCTGGTAAGCTTCCTCAAACAGGAATGATCATATAAAAAGTATAGAGTGAACACTTATCTTTTATTCTCGGACAAATTGCTCACTGCAGGGGAGAGTGTATCCAGAATTGCTATACATAAAACAATGGCATTTTTATTGTGTTGTGATGAGAACAGTTCACCTTGCTGATGACCTCAGGAAGGCTGGCTGTTTCACACATGCAATTTCAGCTAACTGAGATTTCAGAGATCCTTTTGAGGATATATCACCGAAAGCCTTGTTTTAGCACGTTGACTCTCTGTGCTTCTCCTCCATCGTGGGTTTAACATGCTGATGGAAGCTGGCAGAGAGCACAGCAGTGCCAATGGATCAGGCTTGGGGAGAGGCAGCTTTGAAGGAATGTGAAATGAGCAGAGAGAAACTTGGCTGGAGTCCAGCAACACAGAGAGGAAATGGGAAAGGATTAAAATTTCAGGATGTCAACAACAAGGCCGCAATTAAATTTTGAAATATCAAACCCAAACCAATCAGAAGCTCAGAGCCAGGTTGCAGAATATGATGACCAGAATATGATGATGGCTTTGTTCATGCCATCCTACCAACCCCGGGGTGAGCTCCTCTGAGGGATTGCTCAGCCACAGACACACTAATTAAATAAAAGCTCTCTGTGTGCTGGTTCAGCAGGACCTTGTCCTGCAGGGATGGTGCAGTGGGTGCCAGCAGCACACACAGAGCTGTCCCCTGGCTCTTGCAGAGCCCGTGGAAGACGATTCCTGCAGGTGATTCCTCGGCAGCACCGATGGGAATGGCAGCTCCAAGGGACTGCAGCACCCTAAGGAGCAGGGCAAACATGACTAAACCTACACAAAACAGAAACATGGAACTTGTCAGGTCTGTTGGTGCCCCCAGTGGCACCTGGGGAACACCTGCAAGTTTGTCTGAACTCTATCCTGCAGTTCATTCCTTACAACTTAGCTTTGAACTGTAATTTTTCCAGCTTTCTCTTAAAAGTCCCAGTTGAGGGAAGAAATGGGTGTTAAGACACTCATCTGTGACCTGATTTCTCCATTTTGGTGTTCCCCCTTCTGTCCAAGAGAGAGATAAACAGGAATTCACTCACAATGCCAAAGAAATGTACATGAACATTTTCTTCAATTCAATGGGCAAGAGGTCTTGTTAAGGTATAAGTGTAAAATGGACAAAAAATTGACTTTTCCTTTCATTTTTTACATTAGAGTTCCTTTAGAGGTCTCTATTCTTTTTTCAAGGTCTGTTACAAAGAAAGAATTTCTAGGCCATGTTCCGTCCTCAACACTGGAAGAAAATTCCTAATATCCTTAAAGATCAATTCTGTTCTCACATGTCCAATTTACCAATGAAGGGAAAAGAGAAAGCAAGAAAGAGATGTTATTTATTTATTTAGAGTGTCTCTCTTATTGTTGAGTCCCTGCTTATGGAGTCTTTGTTCTGTTACATCTTAAGCATTTGTCCTTGAAGGTACTGCTATATGCAAATACCACTTGAAAAAACAGGAGACACAAGCACTGAAGGCAGCCAGGAGGTTTTTAAGAGCAAGTAGAAGGAGATGAAAACAAGAAAATGACTGAAATAGAAATCTCAAAAGTAAGGAATTTTCAAATCCATATCTAATCAGTAAACATAAGAGAAAAAAAATATCATTTTCTTTTCAAATTTGCTAATTTTAGAACAACAGTAAACTGCTCAGTAAAATTTATTGGTTGTTTTGTTCTGGTGAAAAAATGGATTAATCTTTGGAAGGCAGCAGGGGAAGGAAAGGTGACAAAGGATGGGACAGTACTGGAGAGAAGTGTGGGCACAGGAGTTCCTGGGAGTGGCAAGGCAGGGTTAGGTGTGGCAGCAGGCACACACAAATTGGATTCAGGAAACCAGGAAAGAAATCAGCGAACCCTTTAAGTGACATTTAGAAAAGTTCACCATTTCAGCAGCGATTCTTGAGAATTGCAAAGCAGAAAATAAATCTATTTCTAGAGAATAGACATTGGTTTCTGCTTTAGATTTATTGCTTTCGAGCAATAGAAGAATTTAGCTTGGAAAACTAATGTGGCCATGACCCTTCATGCAATTAGTTAGACTGAGTGACTGCAGAATTAGGTCCTTGCTGGTAACAGGTTTCCTGTTCCCTGTTAAGGATCTGCCTTGAATACTCCAGGATCAATTCATCCACTGAGCCCCACTGAAGCCAAGAGGAGCAAAACACAGGGCTGTGACCTGTCTTTCACCTCTCTGATGGCAAATTGGTCAGTGTGACCCAGAGGACCTAGTCAGGAGCCAAGAGCAAAGAGCTGCTTTGCAAAGAACACGTCCTGCCAGCTTTGCAGAACAAAACAGGAATGCAAATGCAGGGGGTGATGCCCTGCCAGTGATGCCCTGTGGCCAGAGAGGCTGGGAGAGATTCAAGGTGCTGCCAGGTCATGCTCTGGAGTTGTTCAAGGAAGAGGAACAAGTTAAACCTCAGCATATTTTATGAGAAATACCAGAACTGGTGGAGTTTTCAAAGGATGTTCTGGTTTTGTTCTATTTTGTACACAGAAAGTGTGAAAGTGCTGCAGCTGGTTTCTAGCCTTGGCTGCTGGAGCACTGAGAACCTGGGTATTCATTGAGGTGTTTCCTCTAGTCCCAAAATTATAAGTGTATTCCTAGATAGTTAATCCAGCCCAGAGCCTTCTGCTACCAGAGTTTCTTTATAAATATTAATAATTTGCCACCAAGTAGAATGGTTGTGAAGCTAAATAAGCTCCTGTGCTGTGCTCACACATTAATCTAACTGGAGGCTCAGGGGGAAGGTGGAAGCAAAATAGTTCAGTGAGATTAGTCTGGGTTATCCTCAATGGAAGATTAATCCAGAAATAGTCTCTACATTTTCTACTCATTTACCCAGCAGAAGAAATTATTAAATAGTTCCTAGAACTGCAAGGATTGGGAAATTTTCCTGTGACAGCTGTGCCATATTTTATTCCTTTTCTTTTCTGTTCCACTATTTTTCTGCTTTAAACAATGAATTCACTGGAGATAGTTGAGTGTTAAAGACTTGGGAGGTGCATATTTTTCAGAAGACTTGAGAAAATGAACATTAAAGGAAATTTTGTTGTTGTTGTTTTATTATTCCCATTTTAAGAAAAGGTTTGGCTTGCTGTTTTGGTGGGGTTTTTGTTGTTGTTTTTTTTTGATTGTTTGTTTGTGGTTTGGTTTGGTTTGGTTTGGTTTTTTTGGCTGAACCATTACTTTGACCTGTTTAGAAAATTGTTAGAGGATTTTTTCCAGAAGTTTATACATTTTGCTGCTTTTCAATAGAGCTACAAAATTTTACACAATGTGACAGGGTTTTTTTTCAATGTGGAAATGGATTTTATACCTGTACAAAATTTGAATAAAGAACCAATGGAGAGGCTTAAGGAAATCTCAATAGAAATTCCAGATTTTTCTTCCCATGCTAACATTCCTTTGAAGATTCATTTATGTAAACATGTAGATGTGACTTGTGCAAAACTTCAGTCTCAAGACAGCTCCCGGTTTTAAAATATTTTGTTTCCTTAATGACAGCTACCAGAAAGATGTTCTGCTTTAGATGAGCAGTCCACATTACATTATATATAATTATTAGCAAATACCTAAAAAGAGAGTTGTTAAATGCATTCTAAGTTAAAACAGGCGTGCATATGCAAGTAAATTTGGAAAAAGCAGAGAGATTTCACTGCCTGGGGTGTTAACTGCTGAGAATTATTTATTGAGTAACAGCAGTTTGATTATTTCCATTGTGCATTTATTTCAGGTTATAATTGGTGGGGATAATTTTCCATTAAGTATCTCCCTAAATCTCTCCACTGATGGAGTCATGGTGGAACTTGTGAACAAAATGACTTAACTGAAAGCTTGTGCAGAGATTTAGATATTTGAAAAAAAAATTATTTGATATAAATGCTACAATATCTGTAATCTAGTTTTTAAGCACATATTGACATCCTTTTACCCACAATCTATCTCTTTTCTCAATGTGTTCTTTATTTCTTCACTGTCAGAAAGTTGTTTAGATGCTCCATGGTAGGAACTGTTTGAGCACATGCTGAAATGTGTGTTTGCCCATGAAACCTGTGTTTTATACAGAAGTAAACAAATGTAGAGTACAGGAAGCCTCCCTCATGCAGTCGGTAAAAAAATCAAAAACTCCTTTTCTGTGTTTCTCAGAATATAATCCATGCTAAAATTCATCAGCATGAGCAGATTTTTGTCTCCTTCAACATTAAACTGAAGCAAATGTGACAGCCCACACATCAACAAAAACCCTGCTGTAAACATCAATTGACAGGGAACGAGCATCACATCAGTGTTTTGTCTGCTAAAAATCTGGGTTGTCTTCTGACTTCTAGTGGCAGATGCCAATATGATTTTTTTTTCACTTTCTCAAACAAATAAAATCCTACTAAAAATGCTGGTATGTTCATTAAATGGTACAGTACCATTAAAATAATCTTCTGGAGATGTGTATAGTACAAACATTATCATTAACATAAAACTTTTGTCAAGGTATTTGCTTCCCATGAATGAGCACTGGTCAGGTATTTTAGTTTTGGACTCTTTGTTCCCTTTTGGACATTTTATTATGAATGTTATTACAGCATTTTAAAGGAGGGAGTGGAATAGAAATTTGAATAACTGGGGATGTAGCTTGGAAAGCATAAAGTGATATTAAGTGAATTTTTCTCATATTTCCTTAGGAGAGGTAAACTTTATGGACAGAAAACTCCATGACACTTCATCTTTACTGTGGAGAGGACAGCTTGAAATAGGGAAGGCACAGTGTGATGTAACCTTCAGACCTATCTTGTGTAATGGCATTTGCCAGATCCCAGAGACTGAAAATGAAATTCTAGTTCGATGTAACTCTTCTGTCTTCCTACTTATAACAAGATTTGAGATCCCAGGGGGTTGTTTCAGGATGTCAGGTTAAGCCTCTTTAATCTCCTTATGATCAAACTTCATCCTCCAGAGCAGGTAGTTAAGACTGAGTTTATCACAGATAGAACTTCTTTTTTTTTTTTTCCTAAAGGTCAAAACTTCATCTCCCAGTTTAAGTAGTAAAGAATAAAGTCTGAGCACCTTACACTTGTCCTTACTGGACTTCCTGGGGCTCTCAGTTGAACTGCCTTGCAGCAGTTGCAGCCCACCTGTTTGCCTTTAATGACAGGAACATTTTAATTTTTGCTGCTGAAAGGATGCCTTAGGGGACTTTTGGTGAGCTCATGATGTTCCAGCTGTGATGGAGGAGCTGTCTGGCTGACAGGTCACTTCCCTTTGGTGATTGCCACCAGCCAGCTCTGATTTTATTTTATCTATCCCTGTACAGTCCTGCCTGGTGAAGGATTTCTCTATAGAGTAATTTTTATCTGTGACATTGGAATTTTCTTGGCTAGAAATCATTTTATTTGGCAAAGAAATGGATTTTGTGGGTGGTGCATTACTTCTGCTGATGAAACAGCAACTTCTCTGCCCAGGATCTCTTGGCACAGGGCTTGACAATGGGTGTTGTTAACAGCCAGAGGTGATCACCTGGCAGGCAGCAGCAACCTTAACTGATAAATACCGCCTCTTTTTTATTATTTATTTATTTGTTTGTTTGTTTATTTGTTTGGTAATCCCAGAGTACCTGTGAATGACTTTTTTTCTGATATACTTGTCATTCAGCATATTTGTTGATTTATAGCACACACTGCCAAGAAGAATCAATTCTAACCCACATTGTTTAGCTCTGGTGTGTACTTTGTACTACAAGACACATTGTCCATTCTCTAAAGCAGTAAACACAGAGCTGGTAAATATGAATTTTTGATAAATATGCATTTTTTTGATAAATTTCCACGTCACACCAGCATTTCTCTGCATACTACTATGCAAGCTAAACTCTTCAACGTTTATTCAGATTAAGCAAAAAGCAAGATTCGGACTTTAACAAATGTTTAAATTATATTGAAATAAGTGCTGTGAAGTTTCCCCCTCCCCCTGAATACTCCTTGAAAAGTTTCTGAGGTATTCAATGACAGAACATACAACTTCTACATGGTTCCATTTTACCTTTTATTTTTGAAATGCTACGCATTAGGAACAATTTGGAAAGATATTATTTGCTCAGTTTGGGAAAGGAGGATATTAAGAGGCTCAGAAACAAATGTAAGATCTGAATTGAAGGTTTTTGTTAAACTACACAGAAGTGTAATCATATGCTTATGGTGAAAATCACATCATCAATCACATTTCACACAGGGAATTTTTGCACTGTATAATCAGAGGAGTTTTGCAATGAATGATAAAGAAGCCAGGACTTCACAAGATAAAATAAAAAATTGCCAGATTTGTCATTTACTTCGCATTCCTATACCTCACTATATTTTTTTTCAGAATCTAGATGAGGATAAGCTACAATTTATGTTCTGAAGGTATTTTTTGAGATGCACATAAACAAAGTTCCATGTATATAACATTATAAGGCTGTCATGACAGCTTTCATATTCTAGATTTAGCATGTTAAAATCAATATTAAAAACATAATAAATAGTTTTCTCCAACCAAGCACACATCAATTCTGAATACAAGGCAAAGAAGAAAACGTATTGGAAATACATAAAGAATTAGAAACAATAAGTAAATCAAAGAATTTTTAATTAGTTTTTTTACACAAAATAGAGAATATGGGCATTTTATAAGCTGAACAGGGTTCCAAAAAGTACTATGTGCCCCTATGCCCATACATCCTCTTTATTATCATGCAAATAAGTGAGTTCCTCAAATCAGGCCCCCTGTGTGCACTAATTTCATTACTCTGCTGGAGACATCATTCATGTGTGCTTTATAGTTCTCTTGCACAAAATCTATAGGGTTTTTGTTTGTTTGTTTGCTTTGTTGGTTTGGGTATTTTAATTAGACTGAGTATAAGCTCCCTCACATTTTCAAAGAGAAGGTGCCAGTGATATTCTGCTTTGCATAATGTCAGCAGTGTATTCCTAACACATTTCAATTCAAGTATGTTACAATTATGAATATAATACCTAGTGCTTCATAATTTTATTTACTGCAGGGTGGAAAAGTGCAGGGGAAGGTTTGAGGTTTGACACCCATTTTTGTCCCTCAGCTGACAAGGTCAGTTAAGTACAGCTCCAAAGAGATTTAGAGAGAGGCTGTGTTAACTATTCCTTGCCCAGCAGCAATGTTGCCTCAGCAGGTCAGGACAGAGTCCCATCCTGTGTTAGCAGCCTTGTCCAGCTCTGGACTGCACTCTTGAACCTCCTGGTCCTGAATTTCTAGAGAGCTCTGAGAAGCTCATTTGGATTCCTGCTGGATTCTGTGCACACCAAACTGAGAGACACACTCCAGCTGTGCCCCAAAGTGCTCCAGCTGTGCCCCCACCTGCTGTATCCAGGGCAGCACCATGCAGACACCTCCAGGTGGATCTTGGGTTGGCTTTTCCTCTCCAAATGATACAGACAGAACTGTGAAGCCATTGCCATGCAGGGAAGGAAAACCAGCTGGAGCTGTGTGCTAGGAAATCAGTAGGAATTCTTGGAAGATCTGGCTTATGAGGCAAAGATAAAGAACTACCGTGTTGGGGAATCTAAAAAGTAGAAGACCCCAGAAAGAGCAAAAAGGCCCCAGAAAGTAGACAAAAAGCTGAGAAAGCTTGGGAATCTCAATACTTTCCCTAAGAAATTAGGAACCAAGTGCATACATTTATATCTATCATAAGGAACAAGAACTGATTGCTGGTTCAGGATGTAAAAGGTCTTAGACATGTGCTTTGCAAAGATAGAAGAAGTTTCAGTCTTGAATAATAAATTATTGTGTATTATGTTTTTAGGTTTACAGAAGTCTTATGGTTAATTCTAAACCCACGTGGGTCTTTCTCTGATTTGCTAGAATAATATGACTCTGAACTTCTTCTTGTAAAGTATTGGTTGAGAAAATATCTAGAAAAAGGCTCTGCATCAGCTGTGGCCTTGTCTCTGATCTAGGTTTGCATGGATTTTGTTGTTTTCCTGTGTCTCTTGCTTATTGCTTGTATGTTACAGACACATAAATAATCCTAAGTCTGCAACTAGACCGAGCCCCATCCTGTTTGTGACACCCTGCCTGATCCAGCACCATATTACAGTGTTGGCACAAGAGAAGAATACCCTGTAAGTGGATTGAGCACTTGGCAAGCAAATACATCATTTTAAATACATTCTCTCCTACTGGGTTGATATATATGTGCTGAGACTTTTTAATGATGTAATACAGTGTAATACACAGGTATAGCTCCTGGTTATCTGCTACAGGGATAAGTTTGGTACCATGAGGCTCACAATTTATAAAGCATCTTCAATTATCAGTGTATATAGATGTACAAACTGTGTTCCTAAAGTCAGCTGCTGCCCAGAATGTGTTTTCTGCAGGAAAAGAAACACATTAAAATGTGTCTGGTAAAGCAATAAAAAATGCAATATTCACTAAAAGAAGTGAAGAAAAGAAGGTAACAAAAGCAGATCATAGAAAATGAGATGAACAAGCCTGCTGCCACAATAGACTCCCATCTACCATTCCCCACACACTTCATAAATATGCAGTGGGATATACAGCACAGATAACATTTTACTGTGAAGAATGAACAACAAGTGCCCATGCACTTTTATATGTCCAAGTGTGTGGGGAATGGTTGCTTAGAATCTGGTGTGGTATTGTTCCTGAATTTCTCCTGGGCAAAATGAGATATGAGTGAACTTCAGAAGCAATTTAAGCTCATACATCACCTCTGTACATCCCGTTTGGACATGCTCACAGTAGCCACTGACAAGAAAAAAGGATGAGGTTTAGCAGACACCAACAAGGGGAAGAGAGAGGAACATAAAATAACAATAAATTTTTCAGCTTAGTAATTCAGTGGCAAAACGTGCAGTGTACGCTGAACTGAAAAGTAAAGATTTCTAGGGCAGTATTAAAGCAGAGAAACAGCCAAAACCTGATCATTTGAATTGCCACAAAATGCTGGTTTCTTTCAAAGCAATCTGCTTGCTTTCTTTTCAGTGGCTTAATGCTATGTTTTAACTTTCCTTCCTTTCCTTCCTTTCCTTCCTTCCCTTCCTTTCTTCCTTCCCTTCCTTTCTTCCTTCCCTTCCTTCCTTCCTTCCTTCCTTCCTTCCTTCCTTCCTTCCTTCCTTCCTTCCTTCCTTCCTTCCTTCCTTCCTTCCTTCCTTCCTTCCTTCCTTCCTTCCTTCCTTCCTTCCTTCCTTCCTTCCTTCCTTCCTTCCTTCCTTCCTTCCTTCCTTCCTTCCTTCCTTCCTTCCTTCCTTCCTTCCTTCCTTCCTTCCTTCCTTCCTTCCTTCCTTCCTTCCTTCCTTCCTTCCTTCCTTCCTTCCTTCCTTCCTTCCTTCCTTCCTTCCTTCCTTCCTTCCTTCCTTCCTTCCTTCCTTCCTTCCTTCCTTCCTTCCTTCCTTCCTTCCTTCCTTCCTTCCTTCCTTCCTTCCTTCCTTCCTTCCTTCCTTCCTCCCTCCCTCCCTCCCTCCCTCCCTCCCTCCCTCCCTCCCTCCCTCCCTCCCTCCCTTCTCTCTCTTTTCAGAACTGAAATGCACTTTCATGTGGAAATGAAACAAACTTCAATTTGGAAAATATTCATTAGGAGTATTTCAATCCATTTTTTTGTGTCTTAATTCCTTCTGTGTCTGTTTTTCCAACCAGACTGCCAATCAAGCAATAATTTGATTATTCATCACAGAGACTCTCTAGTTTTGAGAGTCCTCAATTTCTGTGGAAGCAGTCCACAAAGAGCTCTGATAATGCCAGCAGAGCCACACGGAAAAGCCTTCCAGCCTGGCCCAGATACTACAGACTTGTATCCAAAGGAAGCAAAAAATGGCATTGAAAGTTTATTTTTGAGCAGCTTTTTCATTCCGCCCGAGTCAGGTCAAAATAATTGGGGTTTACCCAGACTTCATCTGAGAAACTGGTGGTTCAGATTTGGTTTTTCTTCTAAATGCTATTTGTGGAAAACTATTTCCTGCTTATTCTGATCACCTTTGCCTATTCCCTCTGTTCCTTCTACCTTACAGAATCAGAGGGTGGTTTGAGTTGGAAGGACCTCAAAGATGATCCCATTCCAACACCTCTGCCATGGACAGGACACCTTCCACTAAAACAGGTAACTCAAAATTATTCTGACCTACTCTGGGAAGAGAAAAGCCAGTGACAGGGTAATTCCTGCTTTAATGTTGGATGTTATGTCTTGTGCTCTGAAAGGGATTTATGAAACATGTAGGTAATAATGTCACACAATAGCAATTGGCACTGATGTTGTTGTGTGACATTATTATCTACATAATTCACAAATTAAGAAGGAATCAAAAATAGGAAGAAAGAGGTAAAAAACAGGAAGAAAGAAGTGCACAAGAATATGTATACCTAAGAGAAAGCCTGTGTTATTCCATTGACTCAGACAACTTTCAGCAGTGCAAAGAGAATGGATAAACAGAAGTCTGTTTCTAAAAGTCTATTTCTATTGATTAATCTACTGATTTTTTCAAGTCATTAAATATCAAAATCACCCTAGTGCTACTTACTAATAGAGGAGAACTCTGTATTGGATCACATTATATTTATACATTAATTTGGAAACTTTCATCTGCTTAAATAGTGGGTCCTGTTCAAAGTATGCATGTCCTTGCAGGATTCAGACAGAGGGCTGCAAAGACTTGAGAGAGAAGAAATGGATATAAATCTGGAGGATTTGAATAGACAGGAGATTTGTCAAGGTAAGAAAAATTTTATACTCCTATTTGTGTGTTGAGATAGCTGATGCAGAATAATAACTGTAGGCTAGCTGATCAAATTTCTAATTTTTAGGATAAAGGTCTCCAAACGCGTTGCTTGTTTTCAATGGATTAGAGGTTCTGCACACCTATGCCTCTTGAGAAAGGGGCCAAATCCCTCAGAAGTGAGCAGTGGCAGTGGGGCTGCAGCTCAGACTCTCCTTTTTGAGAAGGGCAGATGTCATTTCAGTGAGGTGGATGCAGTGATGTGCCTGCGTACAACTGTACCCTGAAATAACACCGGGGTTTGCTTTCCCTTTATTTACCTGACAACACCAGAGATCCATGGTATTATTTTCCTTTCATTGCTAGGAAAGAAACCCCAGAATGTCCAACTGGAAAGCTTTTTAGGCTCTGCATCTTGCTAGTTTTGCTCTTCCCCTGTTTGATGTACTGTTGCAGTCCAATCTGAGAGCAGCCTTGCATTTCTGATGAGGAGCCAGAGCGCTCAGCTGTTTTTCAAATTGGCAGGCACTGGGTAACTTGTAGAGAAATTGAAGTGCTTGTTCTTGCTTACATGATTCATTGTTATTTTTCCCAGTCATTATGAATTGAAATAAGCCATCTGTTATAATAACAGTGCACCGTGCACCGAGGAGCGTGGCTTTACCTAGGAACAGAAGGAAATGTCACATAAAAATGAATTTGGGGATCCACATATACATCCAAATTAGATAGCTCAATAATAGCAGCAATGGATGTGTACATAAAAATCATTTTGTGGGAATATTTACTGTTGTTTTCAAAGCGAGACACAGTGGACTGATACCATTTGAAATGGGTAAAAACAATCTATTGGTATAAAAATAGATTTCATTCTCTGTCCTTCAGTATTAAATCTGTGACTAACAAGGGAAGTAAATTTGAAACTGGATACCACCTAGGTTTTCTTTATCATTTTAGGTCAGTTTTAAAGTAAATTCCCAATCAGCTTACCAAAAAAATGAAAAGCATTAAAAGTATCTAAAGCTTTATGAATTCCAAAGGGGTTTTTTTACACATTAAAAATAATCTACAAACCAAATTGCTGTGTCTGTGGTAACAGATCTTAACTCTCCTGCAGAGCTCAGTTGATGGTTTAGTTTTGAGGTTTTTTTTCTTGCTTCCTTGTCTGTTCTTTGAATGGCTCTACTTGACACTAAAATAGGGCTAAAAATTTTATCACTGTGGTATCTCTTCTCACTTTTTATAAATATTTACATGATCATATTTTATAAGGAGGAATTAAGAAGCGTTCCAAAGATGCAGTTTGCACAAGTACCATCAGCTCATGCAGTCCCTTATCCTGTATTCCCAATGCTGTTTTTCCATTGTTTCTTCATATCTATCCTGACATTTATTCTTCAGAATTAGGCATAATTTTTTTAGGTCAGAATCAACATTTCTTTTGTGTCCATGAAATGAACCAACAATTTAAAGATCTGTCTCCTCACAGTCATAGAGAACACCAGCCATGGCTGGAAGTTCCCCACCATCAAAACTCTTTGGGTGCCTGCCCTCCCAGGATGGGATTTTTAGCTCTCTGTGAGGAATTCACATCCCAGCAGATGTTGTGGTGCAGCAGTGACAAAACACACAACACAGCTGGCAGGCAGAACAGCTCACCCCTGAAATGTAAGAGAAGGGCCACAAGGGTAAAACTGGAATTGAAAGTCTGATGTTTAAGGAAATGTAGTCAGGGTCAAGAACACTGGGTCCCATTGAAGGTCTGAAGAATGACTTCCTCCCCACCCCTGCTTTTAAGCATGGCCTGTAGAACATTGGAAAATGTGGTATGGGGTTAATTCTGTCCTCTGGCTAAGTGAATATTAATCCATGCCTTTCCCACTTTTTAATAAGACAAATCCTGAAACTAAACCTCCAACTACAAGTACATTATGAAATGTAAACGTTCCCTAAATGATGTGCAAAAGATTACTAAAAAACTCTGGAACAGAGGCAGTAAGCACAGGATGTTAAACATTAAACTTGTATTTCCTCTCATCTTTGGATTTGCCATTAGTAGAAATGGGATTTTTTTACCTTGAATTCACTGGAAAAAAGCCCCAGTTGTACCCTTCTGTAGCACCTCTAGGTTTTGGATATTTTTTTGAATACTGGATTTAACTGTCCTATTTTTATTCTTGCCAAAAAGCAGATGACAACATGATTTCAGTAGTAGGAGATAGCCCTTATCACAAACTACAGCTGACTTTTGAATGCTGTTTCCTGGGAGAGATTGTGCTGCAAACTAAAGAACAGCTACAGATTGTTATCAAGTCATGCCAGATCTTTCTGTAAACTTGTGAGAAAGTATCATAATTTATTATATAATATTTGCAAAGGTTCATTTCACTGTCCTCATCTGTAGATATTTCTTTACTACTAAATTTTAGGTTCATAAATCAGCTAACAGCCTCTTCCTCAAAGTCCTACTTGCAAATGGCAAATAGTGGTTGACTGGAGTATTGAAAGGATAATAGAAAAAGTGCTTGAATATCTGTTGAAAAGAACTTATGATTACAGAGATAAATAGGTGACATTTTCCCTTGAAAACTGTTATTAGCCCTATGTTGGGTTGCCAGAAGGTTAATTCAGGCACACATAGGCACGTACAAATCCTTAAAGGAAAGAATGAGAACAACTTACACAGAGCATGCCCAAGACCAAAACAAGGTGATAGATAATAAATATCTAAATAATCTAATAAATATCAATCCAGCCTTCAAGACCCCTAACCAAATTTTGCTCCTGAGATTGAAATCAGACCATGGGGTTTGCTGTCAGTTGTGGGGCTTCTCTTCAGGTGCTGTTAATACTGGGTAACCTCAAAATACGTGTCAGTCATCCTCAGTTGTGCACAGCTACCTGCACACATGTGCTCCCTGTCCTCCAGACCCACAGAAATGACTCAGAACCCTTGGAATAGGAAGGGTACCTCAGCAGGGAGCTGCTGTTGTGCCTCTTTGTTAGCTATCACACCATTATCCCAGACACCCATCTCCCATCCTTGTTCAGCTCCACTAATAATGTGTCATCTAGGACTCCTGGCTCTTAATTAGAAATCATCTGCTGTTCTTCACCCTGCTCTGTTATGTCCTGCTGTGACTTTTCTGTCAGTCTGCTCTTCCCTCTGATATGATACAAGGTGGGAGAGCACAGGGGTTAATGCAATTATTTACATATGGTAATGCAGTGTATAGCAGGGAATTAATGAAACAGTCTGCAGCATTTCAGAGCTGAAGAGAAATTAGACATCATCTCTTCACTGATTTTCCAAGTGAAGTGTGCTACATTTAGCATTTAGCTTTTAAACTTTATGCTCCTTGCACAATTCCAGTGTCACCTTTGGGTTTTTTTTTTTTTCTTTTTTTCTTTTTTTTCTCTCTCTTTTTTGTTGTTGTTGTTGTTGTTGTTGTTGTTGTTGTTGGTTTGTTGTGGTGGGTTTTTTTGTTGTTGTTTTTTTTGTGTGTGTGTGTGTGTTTGTTTTTGAGAGCAAGGTATAATCAAGCTGGATTTGGAGGAACTCAAAGATGGTAGAGATAAAAAAAACATATTCATTTAGATTTTTTGGTTGATGTTCATGAGAACAGGCATACAGAATTATCTCCTCTTATTGTTTCTCTTTATGCATTTATTGCATTTATCCAAAGTGGTCACAAACCCAAAGCAAGACTGAAGCATGGTCTCTCTTTTGAAAATAACTGCAAATATTAAATGCTGGTTCTGTCTTAATACAGAATCCAGACTTAGTTAAGAAGGAGGGAAAATTGTCCTGAGTTGAAGGAGGCCAGAATGCCACCCACAGAGGTGCCTGACTGCCAGGGAGGACTGAGCATCTGCTCACTGTAGAAATGACTCTGGTCTCTGCTCTCTCTTGTCTCTAACACTGGCCAGTCAAAGAGCAAGACACTGAAATAGGCAGTGCAGGCTGAAAGGGCTGGTGCAGAATGGTGTGAGAGCACTTCCACGAGGATGATTTATACCAGCTGAGGAACTGCACACAGGATTTTGCATGTACAACACACATGAGGTTTTCTTTATGTTTACAGCTGTACCTTTGAGGAATCATTGATTAGGAATATAAATATTTTTGCACAATAATCAGTTTAATAGGCAATTACATCCATTATTTAAATATTTTCATAATTGCTTGGCTCACAAACAGGAGCTCTAAAAAAGAGCATCTGATAATGATGCCATTATTCCTAATGATCCACAGACAAATTAATGTTCTTTCTGATACTGGTAATTTAAAATCCATCAGATTGCAACTGCAAACATAGAGACATAGCATGTGAATGAAAGGTGTGATGGAAGGGGATGAATCCCAGAGCTCAGAGCATGTTCTTATCAGTTACAAGCACAGGCAACATAGGAAACACGGATAGCAGAGGCAGAGGGAAGTTTTGAAGGCTGTTTTCCAAATGCAGGGGCATATGAGGATAGAAATATATTCTAAGGCAGACTTTGTGTTAAGGGTGATGTTTTATTAAGTATTTAAGACTTTGAGAGTCTATATGACGGTATCTCAGTGTGGCAAACATGATTGAGGTCAGATGAAATTTATACCGACTTAGATATCAGAAAACTGGGAGCAATTTGATCCCCTGCTGTCTCCCAGCTGGCTGATTCTACTTCCAGCTGAGTAAGAATCCCAGACAGCTCCTCAAAGCAGGGAAAATATCAGTATTATAGTCTAAAGCCATCCTGGGAATGTTCCTGTCCCAGCTGTGAGACAAAATCTGCCTCACTGATTTGTTCAAGCTTAAGTTGGTACAGAATCACAGAACAATTTGGAAGAATCTTTAAAGATCATCTACCTCAATCCCCCTGCAACCAGCAGGGACATCTTCTACTAGAGCAGGTTGCTCAGAGCCCTGTCCAACCTGACCTTGAATGGTTGGAGCAATGTGGGATCCACCACTTCACCAGAAACCCTGTGCCAGTGTTCCACCACCCTTAGTGCAAAAAGTTTCATCCTTACATCTAGTCTAGTATTTTTTGATTTAAAACCACTGCCTCTTGACCTATCACAACAGATCCTACTAAAAATTTGTACTTATAAGCCCCCTTTGAGCACTAAAAGGCTGCAATAAGATCTCCCTGGAGCCTCCTCTTGTACCTTGGGAATGGGTGAGTGGTGGCAAAAGAAGAGAGTCCTTTAACAAGATCTTTTCTCCTAGATCAGGTCACTAGGTGCTTTTACACACTGGAACTTGAGTATATATTAATGGTCATGGATTCCCCTGGAAATATAATTTCATCTTCTTAAGCTTGATTGTGTCTTTTCTGGGATTAATAAATATCAAAGTTGTGATAATGACAGAATTAACGTTGCCAATTTAGGTCAGAATGAATATTTCCCTGAAAAGAGTCCAAAGCAAACAATTTATGCTGTGCTCAGAAACCTGTCAGGAAGAGGTTGGAATGTGCATTAGTCCTTAACAGAAGTGACTGCAGACTTTATCCATCATAGTCTGTTCCAGAGATGCTGAAGTCACAAAAATTTATGGGAAGGGAAGAAGGGACCTATGGGCACACATGAGCAGAGGCAGGGATGCATTTTTCAGTGGAGGCAATATAATCATTTAAACTAAGAAAACAAGCAATAAAACAAAACCAGGCAGGGACAGCTATTAAAGGTCTGAATCATTACCATTCTGAATCATTACCATTCTGAATGCAGAATAAATAAGTAGTATTATTTAGTATGCAGAATAAGCAATAGGTTGGTGTTTGTGAGTTTAATCAGTGGTGGTGAAGCTGAGGAACAGCTTCTTGGTTGTGAGCCATGCAAGATGTCACAGGAGACACCAGGCAAAATCCCAGCCCAAAATGAAATTAATGAGACTTCTACCAGTGATTTCAGATGGATTAGGATTTATTGCCTTTTTTTCCCCACCAATATTCTTGCACTGTAATTTAATTTCTTAGCACTAATACTCTCATTTAGAGTACATCTTGTCACATTTGTAGAGGATGGTGGCTCTATACTCACAGTAAAGTCAAATGGCACAAGTGTTGAAAAAATGTGAGTAATTCTTATATATTAAAACCTCCTTAGGAGTACAAAACTAAAGTTAGACCAGGGAATTTATCTGCAGTCTGGCTTCACTGAGAAGTTCCAATCATCTGTTCTAAATGTTGGCATAACCATACATCTCCTCCTCCCTTTAGTTCAGATTTGTAAGTGCAGTGAAATCTTCCACAGTTTACTCTGAGAATGCAGAATCACTGCTTTCATGGTGCTGTAATTGCTCCATAATAACTAATAATTATGCATCTGCAATTTCATAAGCACAGTGTTGTGAAATCCAGTGCTAACAATTAAATGTTCTGTTATATCTCAGAAAATCACTTCAGAAATGGGATGAGGCTCAGTCAGTGGTGCAGACAGATGCTATTTTGCATTTGGTGATGCAGTGGAGATAGAGTAGCTAACCCCTTAGAGTCACCATCCCTTCTATGAGTTCTGTCAAAAACTCCACAAAAACTACCTACAACTTTGACAGAAAAAGCAAAAAGACATAGTGAGAAGAAAACTGAGCAGAGGGAAAGCAGATTTCCTTGAAAACCAGACTTAGGAATGTGCTTGTGTCTTTTGTGCGTTCAGTTTTGTTCCTTTAAAGCACAGTGCTGGAGTTTGATCCTGCTGCCTTTTGGAGGCTCTGGCATGGAGCAGCTCCTGGGGAATGTGCTGTGTGCTCACACTGTGCTCAGGTTTGATTAGGGAACAGCATTGAGAAAAGCTTTTTGTCAGAAAACTGAGTTTAAATGTAGTTTCAGTACGCTGGCATGGCTTCCTTTTCCCCACACACAGAATCCACAGCCAGCTGTTGCAGATCCATGTTTCCCGGGACCTGGAAGGTTCCCCACAGTAGTGTTGTGTTGGTTTACATAAACCATAGAATTACCGACTAATTTGGATTGGAAGGGACTTTTAAAGGTCATTTTAAAGGTCATCTAATCCCACCCCCCAGCAATGAGCAGGGACATCTTTCACTAGATCAGGTTTCTCAGAGCCCCAGACTCTCCAGAACCTCAAGGCTCAAATCTTCCACAAGGAATTGGTTCATCTTCATTGCTCTTTCCCTGCTGTGCTTTTTCCTTGTATTTAGAGGGGCAGAGGAGCAAACAGTCACAAAAGAAAGCAAGATTTCATGTGAAAAAATAATTCTACATGCTGCATTGCCCAGTTTGGACATAATTATGATCTGGCATCTCCTGCAATTGTTAAAGGCTCAGTGGAGTATGACACACAGGGCATGAATGAAAAAGCCTGCCAGTGGAAAAAGAGACAGATTCCTTTCAGCTCCTCTCCTGATGATGTTGTGCAGATGGTTAGGAAAAAGATTGGGTCCTGTTTTTTCTTCATTTATTATCCTTTGCTGGCAGCCAAAAATAATCATCAGACCTGAAACACTATGGGAGCTTAGGAAAAACAAACAAACAAACAAAATGTGACAGCAAAAGAAAGAAGGAGTGCAGAAAAAGGATTGAGGAGATTGTATTGTGTGAGTGAACTTGAAAAGGGTGGATACAATCTGGGCCTGGATAAGCTGCCCTGTGAGAAGGAGATGTGAATATTGTGTACACTGTCTAGAGCAGCCTCTGCTGACACAGTGGGACTGGAAACACAGGGATTGTAATTGGAGTCTCAGGTCCATGGGAATGGCATTAGGAAAATGTCATATACTGTTGAAATTATGCCCTGCTTGCAAAATTCCTTATTCTTGGAAGACTTCTACAAAAACCAGGATATAGCCTTTACAGTTCTCAGAGGACAGCTGTAGGTTTAGGCTTTATTTTCTTCTTTTCCCTGGGGAAATTCCCTATTGACTGTGTT
Organism: Prinia subflava; assembly: GCF_021018805.1. Taxonomy (NCBI): domain Eukaryota; kingdom Metazoa; phylum Chordata; class Aves; order Passeriformes; family Cisticolidae; genus Prinia; species Prinia subflava. Next base: position 31,201,518 of record NC_086252.1, read on the forward strand.
TGACAGCTACACTACAGACCAAAATTCCTCATAAATCATGCTGTGAGTCGAGTGCATGCCTCCTCTAAAGCGTGGCATCCTTGGAGGACACTGCTCTTCCCACAGACACAGCAAGTGCTGAGCAAAGGCAAAAGGTGCCAAATGGGGCAAAATTGACCCTGCTGCCTCTGAGGAGGATGGGTGGGGAGCAGAGACATCTTCCACTGAAGAGGATTCATCCCTCAGCTAGAAAAGTCAGATATTTCAAGGTCTGTCCCACTTCCTGAGCAGGTGTCATGCTGCCTCTACAAAGCATTTGTCTGATTTTGATTGAAAGATGAGCACTTAAAAATATTTCTTCTCTTCACAGTGTGGGAGGTTTCCCCTGGCACATGCAAGCTCATTTTAGACAGACTATCTATTCACTGGCTCAAAATATGTTTTTCGGGTAACTGCTTTATAAACTGCTCCCTAGAAACTTTTTATATAATGCTGTATCTATTAGCATGAAAAGAAAAATTCTATCCTCCTACAAAGTTTCCCATTGTGAGCTTTTTGGCTCCCACATGTAAAGATGCCTACTTTAAAAAAATCCGTTTTGCTGCACAACTTATTCTGAGTTGATCATCCAGAGCAGTCCTTTAAACACAGTTGGAACATTAACATTGGACATTATACCTTAAATTCATTTAAACAGGCTGGTATTAATATTTCTTGCAGTAGAACCTGTCTGTAAGACACAGATCTGACAGGCTGAGCCTTGTCCCACCATGTAGGAGGACCTGACATGGGATTTGCCAGGTTGGTTTCTTTTCCTTGGGGCAGTCTGAGCACCAGGCTGCTGCCAGGCTTAGCAGTTTGGGATTATGCAGTGGAGCTGAAGGGAAAGGTTTAGTGCTTGAAAAGAGGCCATTTGTGGGTTCTCAGGGTATCCTGCCTGCCCCTCACATGCTGTTCAAGGAGGATACAGAGCTCTTGTGCATCCCATGCCAACACAGATGAGATGATTTGATAAAGAGCTCCTGTGCATCCCATGCCAACACAGATGAGATGATTTTCCAGTCTGGTGCCCACACTGAATCCAGCCCTGACTGGTGTGCATCACCCCAAATCAGTGAGGGCAAGAAACAGTTTTCCTTTTCTAAGTTTGGTAGGCTTCTTTATACCCAACATAATTAATTATCTTTTGGTAACTAAATTCTGTTCATGTCTCTGCCACTTGCTTTGGCTCAGTGCTTTATTTCATGCCCTCAGAACACCCCCAAACTTTGGCAGGAAAGCATCTTCACCTTCATATCTCTAAGTGACAGATATATTTATTTCTTTCCTCAGTCTGAACCACAACACCAAAGATATCTTGCAGGGGCTTTGACACAGAGAGCTCTGCTGAGAGTGACAGGAGTGGTGCTAATCAGTCACATCAAGTTCTTAATAAGGCAGCCACTGACAATAATTACAGCTGACATCCTGAAGGCTTTTTGTGGCCTTGTTTAAGCCTGAAGCTGGTATTGCTGTCTCCTCTCCCTTTTGCTGCTTTGGAGAGGCAGCTGTAGCTCATATTCAAAAGCCTTTGCTCTCCTAGCCTTCCTTATTTAAAAGGACTTCATAAGCTTCAGGTCAGATATAAAGTTACTTGTTTTCTACATCTGCATTCCCGAGTCTGAAAAAATACTGTGGAGGGAAAAATAAAATAAAACACAGAAATAGCAAGAAATGGATATATTGTGTTCTCCAGCAGTATCTCCAATTAATAAATTCACTTTTAATTGTTTTTTCATCTTTCTTGATAATTTGTGAAATTAATTTCTTCAGATATTGCAGCTTTTTTTTGCACTCCCATTTTGTCTATTTTTGAAGATTATGCGTTGCAGAACAGAATATATGCTACTAACAAGAATATTCATTTATCTTACTGTAATTGCATGTCATCACCCATTAGTCAGTAACAACGATTGGCAATGCAATTTTCTTTGCAGTAAAACTAATTAATATTCACATCATTATCTGCTGTTCAGATAGTTCTAAGAGCAAAATTTGACTTTTTTTAGCAAACAAGACATTAAAAGGAAAAAGAAATCATATGGGATGTTAAAAATGGTATTTGAATACATGAAAAATATGAGTAGAAGCTGGCTTAGAATGACCATTTCCATTAGGAAATAAATAAAACAAACCAGTCTCCTCTTTTAGTTAGCTCTGATGGATTTCTTCTGGAGAAGCAGCAGAGCAGTTTTAGCCAATCATAACAACATAATATGTCAGGAAAAGAAGGAGCTAGATTTTTGATTTCTCAACAAGTGCATCTGACTTCACCTTTGAAATGAAGCACACTTTTTAGCAATGTTTCTCAGTGCTTTCTCTTTTGCATCATTCTAACTAATTGTGTGCTGAACTAAGGAAGTTCTCAAAGGTTTTGTGACTAATTCCATCTCACTTCTAAAATAGGAACATTATAATATTAGTGGTAGCAGGTGACTGGGTGCCAAGACATCTGAAAAACTGCAGGTTTTTTTCACTTTCTCAAAACATAGAATTAAGGGAATTCTATCATAGTTCTAAATTTATAGCCCCATAAAAAAGAGTCCATGCACTTTTGGCACTTGTCACTAATATTTTACTAACTTCTCATGAGATCATTTGGGTGATGAAGATTGTGCTCAAATGAGGAAAAATATTGCATTCTGCCAAAACCAAACAGTTTCTGAATGAATTGCAGTAACACATTAGCTGCTCACAACAATTCCATTTTCCTCAAGTCTTAAATGCATCCCTATGTATGAGTATGAATATCTGATGCAACATTGTCCTATGGAATGTTTAGACACCATAGAAAAGGGGATCAGAGAGAAAATAAGCAGTTCTGGCATTTAATCCACACCAATTCACCTCTCAGATTTTTCTTTTACAAACAGACCATATGCACTTATATTCTGAACTTCTGTTAAGAAAATCTGTTACTGAAGAAGTAATATATTCTTAATTTTCCTTCCTCATAGTCAGTGAATTTGTTTGTTGTTGTCATGAAAATGGTGACTCATAAGGATTTCTCTGTCCAAGTCAGAGTTTCCAATGTTTGCATTTTGGTTATATAAATTTTTTAAGTCTGCATATTCTATTATCACTCAGAGGGATTACAGCAATAAATACCTTCATCATCATCCAGAGGAATATATTCCTTTGCTAAATTTATGAAGATAACTTTGCTCTTCATTCTCAGAGTACCATCCTAGCCAGGGAAAGAAAGTACCAGAGCCCACTTAGTTCAAAGAGGCACCCAAAAAATCATCCACAGGAAGGGAATTCCATGTGTAGAACATCCAGGGAGATTTATGGCTTTCATAAGGAAATGAGGTGACATGTGGATTTTCTTTCCATGGATGGACTAAGTCATGTTGTAGCAACACAAAGCAAATTGCAAATATTTGTGAGACACTTGGAGCTCAAAATCTCTGTTGAAAAATCTGCCTGAATTTTGTTCACTTTGAATGTTCACAAGGTATTATTCAGAGGAATGTGACACCTATAACATGGAGTAAATTGAGACTCAGATGAACAGAAGATAACAGAAGTAAACAGAGTGAAAAATAACACAAGAAAGACCTCTATTTTTTACTTGTAAAGGTTTATGTTGCACAGCTATTCAAATATTCCTGTTAACAAAACCCCCAAACCATAAGAATGTTAATGAAAAGAGAATAAAAAGGGGGGAAATCAGGGTGAAACCAAACACCTATTCAAAATGCATGTACACATTGCAAACCTTGCTTTTCAGAATTCAGGCAGCACATCTGTTTTGCCACATCACAACCAGAGAACCCAGAAGCCCTCCTTGTGTTACATTTGTGAGGTAACTGACCCATGATACTCAGGGTGGCTAGCAAAGGATTTTAGAGAAATGCTAACAACAGCTTGATATTTTTATTAAAGCCTTCCTCAGTACTTGATAAAGAAAAAAAATTGAACAAGTTCCCCGTGGTTGAGGAGTTTGCCATTTTAAGAAGCTTGTGTAGAAAATATGATTTATTAAATAGTTGTATTGCTTTTCCATCTATTATGATCTGGCAAGGTTGATATTAATCAATGGTAGTCAAGAATTTAGAATAATTTAGCAGCTAGGGTGTCAACATCTGTCCGGGTGCCCACTGACAGGAGTCATCAGAACTTTATGCACAGTAGCCAACCCTCCAAACAGGCCCTTGCTCTCCAAGGCAAGTTTACATACAGTGAATTTATCTCTACCCTACAATCAGTGTGGTTTATAACTTAGAAGCAGATATAGCTCCCTCCTCACCTTCAGTTTCCCTGACCCATGAATTTTAGTTTGATGTATTAGGAACCAAAATTTCCCAAGCATAGCCCTGAAGTCTTAGAAAATCTACCACGACCTGGTCTGTAACTCCAGGTTAAAAATGTTATTTGTACTTTGTGTTGTTATTTTCCTAAGAGTAAACATAAGAAATCTGTTTCACCACAGATCCACTACAGCAAACACAAGTAATTACTGTGTTGCTTTATATTTAATTTCATTAAAAAGCACCCCTATGAATATTTATAGATTTAGGCATGCAGAGACACACACAAACAAAGTGTGCTACGATGTGACTCCTCTGCCAAGCTGCATTGCCACGAGTGGGTCACTGCCAGAGTGGAGTTCTGGCAGGAATAGCAGATGGCACAGCAGACAAAGCAGAAAGAAAGCTTTTGATCGTGTCCGTTCAGTGTGTTACCAGCAGAGCTGTGATTATGTTTCCTTGATGGCAAAGGGAGGCATTAAATAATTTACTGAACTTGCAGGTTATTGAGGCTGCAGCAGCACATTGGTGCCTTTGACTCTTGGCTGTTTGGAGTGGTTTGTTCACGGGAATTGGAGAAGGGCTCTCATTCTTTGTGTGCATTGTGCACCAAAGCTGCTCAGTGATGCTCTGTAGGTTTTATCTAAAAGCTGATGGTCCTGGCTGTAGGGGTTTCATTGCTCCAGGGACACTGGAAACAATCCCCACCCTCACTTGTGTTGATGATCAGATTTCCAGAATGATGATGGATGAAGTTCCCAAGGTATCTAGGAACCTTAATGCTTTCTTCTAAATGAAGCCAGTGAAAGGAAACTTCTTTTGCTGAGTGGCAATTGTTGATGAAAGCTTTCCAGCCCTTTAAGAAATTCAGCCAAAAGAAAGAATTTTATAATAAGAGAAGATATATTTAATTACTTAGCTACTGTGAAAGAAAGAGCAGACTCTGGAATACGTTGGATGCTCTTGAAATGCTTGCAGACAGTTTCTCTGTTCTGAAACTTGCAAAACCTAATAGAATGGGTCAGATTTGAATTGCATTCCAACTGATGAAAGAGAATTGGTTAAATTCTCATCATGGGATATTTCACTTCCATTGAAAGTATTTTTACATGAAGGTGGTCAGCCATATCTTCATTTTAAAATATTATCTTAATTAATATTTTATTTTAAACAATGACATAGCAGTTAGCCTGGCTATCTTGGTGAAATTAAAATACTATATTTTCAAAATTACTTCTTATATTGCTTACACTTTTCTCTCACTCCCCTCAATAAGCATATTTGAATAACTTGCCTTGCAAAGCAGGCAGCCAAAATTTTTATTCACTGCCTCTGAAATAGATAAAAATATTGATTTGTTATTGTCTTAAACATTTGGAAGTGAGGATGCAAACTGAAAGATAAAGAGAAAAGTGATGTGTCACACCAAGGGCATGTAAAAATACTTTTTTTTACCCTAACACAGCAAGAAATCTAAAACTTGGGAAAGATTTTATTTAAGGATGTTTTTCTCCCAAGATGCCCTCCAAAACTCCTTAAGTAACAGGTACCTCCTGAGCTGGAGGTCATAGTATGCTGCTTTTTTTTTCCCTGAATTTGTTTCCTTTGATTTCTATAATTTTTAGCACCCATAAGGTACTTCATCAAGGAACTCTGCAGCTCAAACATGAGATGTAAGAAAAGCTGGTTTTCTGTGGTTTTTATTTTATTTTTATTCTTCTCACACCTAATTGCACTCGATGTCTCCTGGCTCTTGCACTGGAATAGACGCTGGATAATCAATTCCTCTTTGCCTTTGCCAAGCCTGATTTACCAGACCTTTATCAAATCCTCTTTCAGCTGTTTTTTCTCCAGCAGGACAAGTCCTTGTCTGCTCAGTCAAAGTAAGAACAGTATTCAATATTCCTTTTCATCTTTGTCGCCCTTCTTTGAGCCTTTTTGTAAAGGAGGATGAGAGCTGCATGGATTTATACAGGAGCATAAATGTTTCCTATTTCTTCTTTCTCTAAAAACACTTAGCATGCTGTTTTCTTTTTTCAGTCCTTCTGAGCAATGGAAAGTACCTGAAGTACACATCACAACCCCAGTCTCACGACCCAGCTACTTTGCTGAACATGGATCTCTACCTTTAACATGCAAAATAATTTTATATGCAAAATAACCTTTTTTCACCCATGTACATTACATGCCATTTACCCAGATTGAATTCTATTTGTCCATTCTGTTTCCCAGGTCCAGTTCTGCAGTATCCTTAAGCCAACATTTGCAGGTACAATGTCTTGACCTTTGCATTTTCAGCGAACTTCTTCATGTATATTAAGGATTTAAAAAAAAATCATATAAACTCCTAATTTGATGGTTTTATGTTGCATTTATTGGCTTGTAGCTCCCTCAATCATTCATAGTATATTTCTTGGAAATTTTTCATCCTTACTGTATTGCCACTTTCTTGTTCTCAGATATGAAAGTGAGTTTAAGGGACACTTAAACTAACAGTTGTTCATTTTCTGGTCCTTGAACTCCTTTTGAATTCGTAGGTAAGTTCTTATTGATGCAATTTGTCCCTGTCCAATTTTGTTGTTTGCCCTGTAAAATGTATTGACACCTCAATTTGATCCAGATCTTCAGTGAATGCCCAGTAATGAAGGGTTCCAGTGCAGAAACCTCCCCAAGCTCTTCCACAGCAAATACAAAGGCAGAAAATTAATTTTGTTTACTGGTTTGTCCCTTTTTTCCCTGAGTGCTCCTTTTGTACCTTTATTATCTATTGACTCTAGAGACCTTCTGGAAGGCTTTTTACTGCTAATGTGTTTGAAGGACAATGTATTAAGTCTATAAAAACTGCTGGTAAATACATTTCAATTACAAGCTTTTTTTGGTTAATCTTTCTATGACTCTTACATTCAGCTTGCCAACACCTACATTCTGTATTTTTCTCATTTGTAGAGAACCTCAGATTTTTTGAAAGTACTACTCAACTTGAATGACCTCCCTTCTCCAAAGTGTAGTCAGACCTTCTTCTTTTTACCCTTTCTTAGATGATTTCTGAAATGTGATGTGCATTGCCTTTGTGCCTAGAAATGTCATTACCATGCCTGCCTGAAGGCTGCAAAGATTTTGTTCCAACATCTTCCTCTGAGAAGAAAATTAAGCCCAAGATTATGAAAATACTTTAAAGTTGAAGAAAGTGTTTGGCCATCCTATCCACATACATTTATGGAAAAATAATTCACTGTGTGCCTTTGTGGCTGCCTGGAATTCAATAATCAACAGTAGATTGGTTTGAAGAGTCAGTTTAGAAGAACTGTGGTGTTAAAATTGTGCTTGTATCAGTGGTACCTCACTGTGCACACATTAGAGAAGAACTTTTTCATCCTCAGTTGAATTTTACATTGACCATTGTTCAGTTACTTCAAAAAGTGAGGATTACAGCACACAACATAGCAAGCTATTAACTTAAAGCTTCTTCCTCCATATTTTACTTCATGATAGTGCTGAGCCAGTTAATTCAGGAATGGGGAACAATCATACATTCAGAGTCTACAGAACTTTGCACCTGATGAAAAATTGATTTATCATGTCTCCTTGGAAAAAAAATGGATAAAAAGAGCTGGGGTTGGGGTTGCTTGCTTGCCCGGATGGGGGTTTTTTTCCCTTTTTCTGAGATCTTTCTTCTGGGAAAAGTCATCTCTTTGCAGTGCTGTGCATAAATACCACGCTTAAGGCTTTGGTAAATTGAAAAGTTAAAAAGAAAGAAGGAAAAGCAGGAGATATGAAGCTAAGTGGGAGCTCCCATCTTGTCTAGCCAAAGCCTGATGTGAATGAACTTTGAATTACTTTCAGAAATTAGTATATTGAAAAATGAAAGTGGTTTAAGATTTGGGATAGAGCCATTCATTGTATCTCACATTGGGCCGAAGAGACTGACATTGAAGGTCCTGGTCCAAAGCACTCAGGGAAAGGCCTCTGCTAAATCCAGTGAGATCAGCACTTCGGTTCCTCAGTAGGGCCCAACTGGCTCACCATAGACTCCCAAGGCTGGTGTGGTCTTAGGAATTTCATTAGTTGGAGTAGTTGAGCTGGGAAGTTATCTTAATTCACAGCCAGTTATTTGCTGTAGACATTTCATTTCAATTTTGTTTAAAAATTCTTGGGAGCTTTTTCATTGCTGTTTTACTTTAATCTTTCATTTATCTTACAATTATACAATATCACATTTATTTATTTACATCTTGATGCATTTCACATAAAAAGTTTAGACAAAGAAGGAGAACTTGGTTTTCAGAGAGGCTCTTCCCAAGAATCTTCTCTTTCTCTCTTACATAAGTGCATAATTAAATGGATCACAAAAAGCTGTAGCATTGTTGAGGATGGAAACAATGCAGATCCACACTATCATACCTCTTGCAATGGAAGTTTCAACACTAAAAGCAAGACTGCCAAAATCAGCCTCAGAGTTCCCTCCATCAAATGCAAAGAGTGCAAATATATTTCTGTGGAGAAAACATGTTTCTAAGAAGGCAAGGGGACAATTCAAAACCTCCAGGGAGTCTTGTGGCTAAATCCCAACATTTTTCTTGGAGAATATATTCTTGGAGAATATATTCCACAGCAGAACAGCCATTTGTCTTAGCACCCACAAACAAAGCGCTCTGCCAGTGGCTGGCACAAACCTCCAGCTGCAGCCAGAAATCAAGCTGGTCCTTTTTACTCTTTCCTGGTTTGTTATTTTTTTTTCAGTCTCTCAAGGGCACATCTCATAGCCTGGATGAGAACAGAGACAAAAGCAGATGGCAACACCATTTGCAGCCTGAGTGACAGCAGAGGATGCCAGAATGCTGATTAATGGCCTCGTTCCCTCACAAATCTTTGTTAACTCAGCTCTACTCGATTGTGTAGCATTATCTGAGGACCCAGAAGAGGGCAGGAACAGCCCTAAAGACTAAAGGCGTGTTCCCAAAAGGATCTGCAGGCTTTGTTCAACACTGTGCACCCTGAAAACGTCACTGCAACAGGAAAATTCTGGGGCAGGTCACTGACTATGCTGCAGCTTGGGAATTTAGGAGAGGGACTATAACACCTTCACACACCTCTGCTCTAGAATGTGGCTTGGAAGGAGAGGATTTTAAGAAGCCATTCATCTGTTTTGCTGTTCTAGGGTTGCCTTTTTTTCCCCAGAATGTGGCAAATGTCCAGTCCAGGCAGGGGAAGAGCTGCTGTCATGGGGGTCAGGAGAGGAAGAAAGGCAACCCAGTGAGGACTGATTTCACTCCAAATCTGATATCAGTGAAATACTGGATGGGATGTTGGAAACTTAATGGTTGTCATGGAGTTTGGCCCACAGAGGAGGGCTCCTTTTCCTGTTTTATAGGAGAGAGACTTCTCTTGCAAGATCTACCTTTCAGCTTCAATTAGTAATATAGATCCCCTCAATTAATATAGGTCTCTCCAATGGATGTCCTCTTCATCTAGTGCCTGTTTTTACATATTATCCAGATGGTCTGTAAATAATGAATATCCTCTGAGCCACTGGTGCAGCCCTGGTGCAGCAGGACAACCCAAGGGTATGAGAAAATGACACGTTTAGATAAGATTTTCACACAATGTGTGATCCTAGAGTAAGGTCAGATCTCTCAGGAGATAAAGTACATGGGATTTGCCATAAATTGGCCAATAACAACTGCTTCAGAGGGAGGGGAGAAATGTAAAAAAAAAAGAGAAAGAAAACCTTTTTACTACTTCAGGTAGTGAATGGCAGAGTGGTGTGCATGAGGAGGATCCCCACAGGAAAAGGTGGTTCTATTAATAACAGTTTTTTGTTAGCATTTGGATCTGATTTTGTTCTGCACTGACAGGGCAGAGTTTCCAGAAGCACCACACTGTATCCCACAGTGATGGGCAATGCAGGAATGGTTGCTCCTGTGTCCAGCTGGAAAAATCTCCCTGTCCAAGTGTAAGGCTGTGTTGTGGGAGGGCACCTGGCAGCACATTGGAGTGCCTGTCAGGAGGTGCTGGTCCCCATCTTTCAAAGCAATATTGCTCCTCTCTCAGGGAAAACCATGTGGGCTCAATATCATATTAAAAACTATTCCACTGATTGGTTTTGTAATATCTTTCTCCCTGAAGGAGACTGTCCAGCCTTCTTGGGATAACAATTTCTCATGAATTTGCCTATTAAAACTTTCTCTGTGAGGTACTTAATATGGAATAAAGGCAGAACCTTACAATCTTTTAGTTGCATTATATCTGCATTCAATGTTTTTACTTTTGCTTATCACAAATCTACACGCAGTGATTTTAATGATAATTTTCTTGAATGTTTAGTATGAATTGTGTGGTTGGTAAATTAGAACAAATTGCCACTTAAAGTAGTCCTTCATAATTGATAAAAAGTGCAATTCTGTGTCTTGTGACCCAGAGGCAAAATGAAGTTCTGGTCATGAGGTGACCCAGATGTTTTGATATTGTTTACATTTATTCCTACCTTTTCTCAGTGCTGTGCAAGTGTCAGATGATGATTTCTCCTGTTAGAAGAAAAAATATCAGAATAGCCAGAGTAGCTGCATCATTTCTGTCAGGGTAAAATTCACCTATGAGGAGATGGTCATCACAAAAAGAAGGCATTCAGACATCTGAACATGACCTCTGGGGACCTGCTGAGTTCTTTGGCCTTGTCTAAAGCACTGATCCCAAAATCCTTCCTGGTTTATACAGGCTCTATTGTCGATGACATTCTGGAAGCAGTTGGAGGAGAGTTTCCCCCAAGGGTTCTAGTGGACAGTTTGTCCTCTGACTCTAAATTTTCATGCTGTTTTCTCACAGAGAGAATTTAATCAATTTATCTTTACCATGTCCTACTCTCCCAGAGCATTTTGCTTCTACTTTTTAGTCAATCAGAACCAGTCACTTGGGCTTTCTGATATCTGCAGTCTACCAGCACCAGAAATTCTAGATTGTTCCCATGCCTCTCACAGCAGACTTTTATTCATAGATGGTTTTTGTGTTTTAACCTCTCATACATGATTTTTATCATGTTTTCACCAGAAGGCATTCTTAAATCTCCATCATTCTTCTGCATCCTGTCTGCTGCCTTCTCAAATTTCTAATAGTTGATGTGGAGATAAAATTATCAAACTGTAATGTGACCTTATTCCCTGGTTTTGCCTATTTTTCAGATCTCCTTTCTTTCCTCTTGACTCTGATTGAAAAAAAGCCATCCAACCTCTGCACTGTATTGTATTTCATCACATCTCCTGACCAGTCTTTCCTTTACTCTCATGTTACTGCTGCTTTAAGTTTCTCATTTACCACAGTTTTATTTTTCCTATCTTCATTATACAATCCTGCTCTGGTATTTTCTACTAAAACCAAACAATCTCACACTTCAGCCCATTTGCTTCGATAGAGACCAATTTACCTTCCCATCCTCATTTATCTTTATTCTTATTTATTATGCTGGTTTCAATTCCCCAAATTCCATGCTCAGACCTGTTCGTTCTGCCTTGTATCCTTTGCACTCGATCAATTCAAAGCACTCATGCCAAAATTTTTAATGGCCTGTTCTTAGCCAAGTCCCAGAACCTGTACTCTGTCTTCATCCCTGTGACCTGACAGCTGCCTTCAATACTGCCACCATTCTCCTTTTCTTGAAATATTGCCTTCCCCTGATGATTCAATTTTCTCCTAGTTCTCCTCCAAGCTATTTACTCACCCATTCTTTTTTCCACAGGATTCCCTTTTTAATCCCACAAACGAAACCATATTTTTCATTCTATGGTAACATCATCTACATCTTGATTCCATCTGCCTCTCCTCTGTTAAAAAGTAAAATTTCTACTAGTTTGTTCTGTGTTTTAAGGATGTGTGGTCACTTGGTCTCCTACACCCTTTCAGTAGTCCCTGCCACCTCATTCATACACAGGTTTTAGAGGGTTTTAGGTGTGGAGCCTCCTTTTTCTCTGCAGGAAAGGGATTCTCATCCCTGAGAAGGTTCTTTTTCCAGAAACTGGGATAAAACCAAGGGTGCTAACCACCACAAAGCCTCAGACTGTAGAGTTTGTGCAGCTTGGTGAACAGACATTGTTCAGGGAAATTTCCAGTTAAGCATCTTTTAGGGAACAATGCTTGCTTGCTTTTTTTTCTTTTTTTTTTTTTCCATTTTCATCTTTCACAACAGTTTTACAAAGGATGGTGCATCTTTGGCATCTCTGTGCTACTGAGATCTACAGCTCTTCCGAGAGGCATTTCTGTCATGGGCTTTCTTGCATTAGACTGATATCAGTCACAGGTTTGTGAAGTGGGCTCAGCTGGGGTTATTGATAAAATTTAGGGGTTTTTTTTTCCTTTGTTCTGCTTTCTATTTTTATCAGAAAAAAAAATTCTACTTACATCATAGCAGAAATATAAACTAAGACATAAAATTACCCTGAGAGAAGAAATTACAGCCTTAAAATTACCATAAGAGAAGAAATTACAGCCTAAACCCATGAGAGGCATGTGATTTTATTTGTTCCTTTGTTTGAAGGACCTCTTGCTGACAAACTCAAGGGTCATAATTGTGGAAACTTTCAGGCAAAAGTGATGTCACCAGAAATCATTTTAATGGAGCCTCATCTTCACACCCTATTGATTTATCTGCTAACTATGAAGGGAAATCAATAAGCAGAATAATTTTCACATCTTTTAAACTTCTATACTAGCCAAAAAATATTGTCCAGTGCAGACATGAATCATTGGAAAGAAAAATCATAGGTCTTGATAGGCATGAAAATATTTCTTTATGTTAAGAAGGTGATTTTTATGTCTTGCCTACCAGCTTTTGTTTGATGGATTTGTACTAAGGGGGAATTTCACATAGTGACAGCGGGGATAAAAACCTTGAGATTTTCCATATTATAAAGAGAGATCTACAGAGGGCAGAAGTCAAGTCCAGTAGCCCAGGAGGAACACAGAGAATTTGTCCAAGTATCTTTGGATAAGGTTAGGAAAGTTACAGCTCTTATAGAATTAAATATGGCCAGAGATGTCAGGGGGAAAGAAGAACTTTTTCCAGTATGTCAGGGATTAAGGGAAGGATAGGGGAAATGTGGGCCCTGTCCAGAAGCAGACCAGAACACTTGGTCACCTGGGATATAGAGAAGGCTGAAGGAGGCTGGAACTGGGTCATCTTCAAGGTCCCTTGTAACCCAAATCACTCTGTGATTCTATAATTTCAGCTAAATCCATATAGATAATTATTCACAGAGTAATTAGAATAATTAAACAGAATAATTTAGGTTGGAAAATACCTTAAGATTACTGAGCCCAAATGTGTTTGCTTGCTGAAACAGAAGACCTCAAAAGACTGAGGCTTCTTTGCTGCTTTTAAATTAGGAACTTCATTCCATAAACTGCTAATGGAAGATAGCTCTGGAATATTAATTCAGGGAACCCAATTTAGGAGCTTACTTCTTACCATGGCTTATTTAGGGAGAGCAAGATGAAGGATTTTTAATGTCAGCTCTATTACTCCTTCCCCTCCACCTGGCCACTTCAGTGGCGTTGCATTCATATTGCAGTAGAGAACTGCAAAATAAAACAGATCATTAATTACCCCATAAACTCATTTAAGTCCCGGACAAAGGTGTAAATTAATTTTTTTAGTTTTTTATTTGCATGGAAAGTGCTGTATGTCTGCTGCCATTTCTTCCCTTCAGGGCTAATTTCAGTGTAGTAACCAGTGGGAGTAATGCTCCTGAGAGACAGCAGAGAACAGTGGTTTTCCAGGTGAATTACAATTCATTTGAGGATGAAAGAAAGTGTTTTGTGCTTTATGGAAAATACAAGGTAAGTGTTTACCCTCTGTGTGGTGTTTTGTCTGATTATCTGTAAAGATTAAATTATGGTAGTTTGATTATTTAGTGATCAATATGATCAAAATTGCAATAAATCAAATGTTATTTTGTCAGGCTATTTTTCTGATTATCAAGGGGTTCTTTAATAATAATCCTAAATATGTTTCTGAAAAATATTTCTTTCACCAAACAAGAAATATATTTTTCAATGTTTTCAGATCATTTATTTGCAGGGTCTGTACCTCATGACACCTGAGCTTTGGTGATTGTTATTTGACAAGGTCAAATCTGTCTAAGGTTGAAGTAAGTCACAAAGAGCTGTTTTAATTATAAATAGGTAATTATAAATATGCAAAAAAAAAATAAGTGCGTGGTTTAGCTGTGGTGTTTGAATGCAGTCACTGACAAATGGCATCACTATGCCAGATAGTGATGAAAATTAATTTTGGCCAACTGGCTCCCTTGGGTGCTCATTTCTTTTCATCACTCAGTTCATAGAAACTGGTCTTCACCTCACTCATCACAGTTTGGATGAAAAGGAACTAAACCAAGGAAGTTTGATTTGCAAGTAATCGTGGATTGAAACTTTGATTGAAACATTGGTGTCTTCATTCTGTGAATGAGCTGTCACTTTGTCACCTGACACAGCCAAGGCCTCACATGGCCCTCTGTGGGGCTGGCTGTGAAGGGAGCAACCTTCCAAATCTTCAGGCCAAAATATCCTAAAGCCATCTGGAGTTTGACAAATAGCAGCAAATAATGTCATGTCCAATTCTGTTATGTCATAGTTTGATAAAATTATTTCTCTAAGCATCACAATTTTGGTGCTGTTGAAGCCGTGGATGCACGAATATGCATTAAAAGGATTTCTAATATTGTAAGAGAAAAGTGATGGTTTCAATAAGTGGGAACTCTTCTCCAAGACCCTTCTGCTGACAAAAGGGAGCATTTGAGTGTCGTGTCTGCATGCCAGACCTTTCCATTTCTGCAGCTTTTCCCATTCCCTGAGCTCAGAGCAGGCTCTGAATTTTACCACCAACTTTTACAAGCAGGCTCAGGTCCAAGTAGTTTCTTTTCCCTCAGCCACTTGCCAGAGTGAAATAATTCCGTGTTTCCTCACAAGCACTGACCTCCTCACCAGCCTCCAGCTGTGACTGCCTATGCTGTGCAGAGGATAAAAACAAGGCTTGCTCCTCCTCTGGCTGCACAAACTCTTTACTTCCATTGTGCTTATCTGGCTGATGAAACACCTTGCTAATTCAGAAAAAGAATTTTTACATGAAGGGCAGAGCTTCCTCAAGGCTTTCCAAACTAAATTAGTATTCAATTTAAATCTTTCTTCACCTCCTAATCTTTGAAAATCTAATCATGCATTTTTCCTTTCATTGCATTACTACATCAAAACAAAACTTGTTGTAGATACTTGTTCTAAATTCACTGTCTTTGCTTTCAACATCATTTTCTTTCACAGCCATAGTTTCTAGAAACCTCATCTGTACAGTCTTTTTTTCCCTTTTAATTTAAATATCTATGCATTTTAAATTTTTTTTCTAGAAGAATAATGAAATCTTTTTCAAATAAACTACCAACCAAGGACAATGTAAATTGGCCTAAGCAGATTGATTTCATCAGGCAATTGTAAAGTGCTCTCTGGGTATATTTACAACTGTTACCTCTATCAGCTTCATACAATCTTAATTATATATTGACTTCTAAAGGAAATTCAGCAAGGTCAAACTCCAGTCAAAACTTTGAAAGTATTTGAAAATATTAATTATATTTATCAATTTTATAAGTATTTGGTAATTAGGTCTAGTACATGGACTCAAAATGTTCAGTCTTACAGGTGCTTTCAGCAGATGTGCAGCAAGTGAACAACGTTATAATAATTGTTCCTGCTGTTAGTACAGAAATTAGTGATGCTTTGCTGTGTCTGAACTGACCTCAAAATATTTAGCCTGGGATTGTGGAGCAGCCCTTGAACTGAGCAGTCTGGAAGAGAGAAGATATTCAACCCCGATTTGAGGGAGGAGAGCCAAGGGCAGGAGGTTGGGAACAACCCAGCTCCAAAAGCTGCCTCAGGTCTTCTGGCTTGCCTAAGTTCTGGGCACAAGGTGAGACCCCAGCAGGCACTCCCTTCCTCCCTTCAGCTAGCTGTGTTACCCTGGAGTTTGAGAGAATCTCTGTGTCATTGATCCCTGCATTTCCCAAATTCATCAATACACCTGATAAGTAACAGTTACCTGTAAAATCACAGAAAAACTCAAGGAAAAAAAGAAACAAAGAGTCCTGTGGCTAATGATTGGCCATTTACAGAAGAATGTGGGTTCTTCTGTGAAATCAATGCTTTTACAGGTTTCAAAGGTCCTGTTAATATGCTAAAGAGAAATAGATGTTTACTAAAACCTGTATCATGTCCATTTTATCTCTTGCTGACAAAAACCCTCTAACATTCTTGACAATTTACAGTTTTTATATGTTCTAGATAAACCTCCTTTCAGCCTCATCTTGGTTTAATTTTTAATCTGCTCAGCCTCAGAGATGGTCCTTTCTGATATTAGGGTCAGAGTCAGGGTCAGGGAAAGCAAAGTTGCCGTGTTCATTTGACATCTCCTAGGATGAAACCCAAGAAAGTTACAGTGGAGACCTTTTTTCCATCCTTACTGCATTTGAGATGCCACAGTTCCTCCTTCCATATACAAAAGAGTGCTTCTGGCAAAGGATTAAAGGATTTTTCTTCCAGCACTGCCCATGCTGGGCTGGTGGCAAGGCAGGTCAAGGGGCTAGGACATTTCTGGAAAAGCCAGTCCACAATTTTGTAAGTCTGTGAGAGTTTGTAAGATTTTAACAGTGAATCCATCAGGGAATCTTTCAAGAAGGAATAATTTTTAGGCAGCAGGTCATGAGGGAACTCATGCTCCTAAAGGAAAGGTAGAAGAAGAGATTTTGCAGCTTGGATCTGTGTTTGAAATAATCTGAAGAAATAAACACATTTTCCCCAGCTGTTTAAAATGTATTGGAGTACCTGCTTGCATTATTTATCTCATTCTGGGTGTCTGAGTTGATTGTGCTGGCTAACTCTTCCAGGCAGGAGAGGGAGTTCTGATTAAACCATGAGTGCCTGGCTGCCTTTTTTAACTCAATACCAACTCTACAGAAGAAGCAGACATGTGCAATCATCTCTTCATCACTTAGGAGCCACGGTTTACTTCAATTTCCATTTCTATTTCAGTCAGTCTTAAACAAACACAGCCTATTTTTCACTTTATATTTGGACACCTGAGGTATTTCATGATATTTCAGTCTAGATTTACATCCTGAAAAGCCTTGAAAAATGATTCAAAGAAATTTCAAATCTTGTATTTAGCTACAACTGACAAATTTTGGGGCAGATCACCATTTATTCCTGCGTAATAGTGATTATGTCTAATTCTGTCTTTTCTTGGATTCTTTTTTATAACTAAAAAAACCCTAGGAAATTAATAAAATTAATTAATTAATTCATTCATGCACTAAATAGTGCTTTTCAAAAATTATTTCTTCTACCATCATTAACGGAAAAGAAATATCTTCACAACAAAGATTCCCCAGGAATTCCTCAGATTTACATACTTATTTTTTCCAAGTAGCTGTGAACCATGCAAGTCCCCTGTCCAGTGTCTGTTGAAGGGAAAGTCCCTCTCTAAATTGGACAAAACTGTCTGTGTTTACCAAAGAGTTCTCAAGCAAGATACTGTGAGAACATCCCCAAATGCTGCCTCCAACCAGGCACAGAAAATCACATGGACAGGCTCAAAGAAACTCTGTGCTCTGGCTGGCATCAAAACTATTTGTCTGAAATAATGACATCAGTAAGAAGCCCTGCACTGAAACTTAGAGGTATTTCATAAATTTAAAGGAAAACCAGTCAGGAAATCAGAAATATTGGACAAAAAAAGGCTTATGTAAAGATATCAATATCCCAAGGATTTCTTGAGTGTGTACTCAAGAGATGCTCCAGTTAAAAGAATGGATTCACAGAGCTGATACTTATTGTCTTCAAAGGATCCTAGTGAATTTGTGAAGCCTGTAGTTTATGACAAAGCCAAATTTAAACCTGAATACAATTTAAAAATGGTTAAAGATCTCCTAGTGACTGCCTTGGTAAAAGACACATCATAAAAATCAGTATTGGGAATGTGAAATTGCTATAGTGTTGTGGCTCAGAATAATTTTGGGACAGATTAAATGGTTTCTAATCAATCTGTTCACTAGAATCCAGATAAATAGATTCTAAATCCAGATCCACAGGAGGACCTCATAGAAGGTAAAGTTTGCCATGTTCCATTTGCAATGAAAGTTAAGAAGTTGAGAAATTCCTGTGTGAGTTAATTGCTGAGGTTTTGTGTGAGGGATCACCACCAAGATAAACACCCTTCAGATGCAAGATGTGATCAAACCTCTGTTGAAATCAGTGGAGCCCTGGTGATTTACTGGGGTTAGTTGTTTGCTGGCAGATTTTAAAAATTCAATTAATAGATGCACAGAAAAATAATTGTGTAGTTTATGCAATCTGCTGCTAGGGGAAGATGTAAAAGATTTAGAGCAAGTGCCCAAAGGAGAGAGACTTATGCCTTTTTATCCTGTATTTGGTTGAATGGCTAGTAACACACATCTGGAGAGAAAGTCAGAGAAAGTCAGAGAAAGTCAGTTGTTTTTAGAAGGATATTTAAATTTTAGGTAAGGAAATAGGCCAAGGTATGAAGAGGGCCACAGTGGAGATGAAACACTGCAGAGTGTGGTGGTCTGGTTCAGCTGAAAGTGGAGGCCTCTCCATGCTTGTCTGAGAAAATATTAACAGATACAGAATTGTCTGCAGTGGTTTTATAGAACAGGATATTTAGAATAATACCTTATGAATACATACAGAGAGAAGGAGAGTGACACCATCACTTTTGCTTATCAGCTGGGCTTCTGCTCCACATACTCAATGCCAGCCATAAAAATGATGAGGCTGTCTCCCTCTCCTAGCTGGAGCAGATGTGGGGAGCATGAGTGACACTCCTGGCGTGCCATTATCACCAACAGAACTATCAGAGAGTCAATCTCCTCCCAGCCTTGCAATGTGTCTCCAGGCTCTGACAGCACAGACACGAGGCATATTTTAAGCTGCCTGTAGACTCTGGAATGAATGAGAGATTTAATATGGGGAAATGTTCACTGATAAAAGGGACTTATTTACCATGCCCACTCTGTGTGCTGCATTCCGAAAGAAGCAGATAAAAAGCAAGAAATAAGAATTTTTAAAAAAAATGTATCGGTGGATTTATTCATATGTGATGTTGTCCATCACCAGTAAAATATTTTCCTCACTGCAGGACAGAAAACTCAGAGAAGGGGGTTAAAATAATCTATGTCCTGCTAAGCAGAATATGGAACAGAAGAAATAATTTCTAGAGAGAGCACTCATGTTTGTGAAGAGCACCTGTAACCCAGTCTGTGTCAAGGCTTATCAATGACCTCAGGAGCCCCAGCAGATGTGGGAGGGGAATGGTTTGATGGCAGCTGATAGGGAAAGGTTGGCTATTTTATATCTTAGGATGTGTTACTCAAAAGCCTTGCTGTTATCACAAATAAGATGAATTTATGTCTGTAAGTATAGTACCAAAAATGCAACGCAGATCACATAATCTTGTTTTCCAGCCAGACCACTTAGCAATGCACATAAAAATATCACATAAAAAGGAGTCTAATGCCTCAGATCTTTACAAATGTCTAACAAATAACAGTTTGAGAGAGAGGAAAAACATTATGCATAAAACATCATCAGTATATGTTGCCTTATTCAAAGAACATATTTATGTATTTTGGACATTTGCATTTTACAGTTTGCCATGAAATATTCTCTTTCCTTGGTTTCAGAGAGGAGGCAGACAGCTGGTGGAGCCACAGATGTAAGAATGCTTTCCTTTTTAAATGCCTTTGACTGTTGCCTTGCACAGGGACAGAGATCAGCTGGGAGAGGGAGCAAAGTTTATCTGTGTTTTGTCAGACTGTGAAAAAGGGGGTGTATTATTGGAAGAACTGCTCTGTAGAGGTACAAAGTTAGACATGTGCCAGAGATATGCTCTGAACTAGGGAAAATGTTTAAAAATCACTTTTCAGCATGATCTCCCTATTGTTGGGTTTTGTGGGTTTTTGTTGTGAGCCTCAGCTGAATCCTCAGTGTTGCCTTAACCCTTTCATTGTGGGCATGGGGACAGCAGGGAAAGACTTGATTAAAAAAAGGTTGTAAATATTGTTCCCACTTTTAATTCCAAATGATGAAATTATGTTTTACCATAATTATAAATTTAATATAGTGTTGAAGAGAAGTGGTGGAACCAGCATCCCTGGAAGCGTTCAAGAAACATAAACTGTGGTGCTTATGGACATGGGTTTGGTAGTGTTAGGTTAATTGTTGGACTCAATGATCTTGGAGGTATTTTCCAATCTTAATAATTATATAGAAAGAATTATTCAGATATATAATTATATATAATATATTTTTATAGTGGTTATTAAAATATTTATATTTTATAAATTAAAAAGTGGTAAAAGGAAAGTTACATTGAACACTTCCCTTTTTCATGCATTAAAAAGAAAACTTAGACAAGTTAAAGTAAAATTTTTTGGGAAGAGAGAGGTGAATGTTATTATGAGGAGAGAGACCATAACTGTCTGCTTTTAGATTAAATCAAAGAATAGGTTCATCATTTTTCCCTGTGGCAATTTAATTCACATTTTGCGCTGTTCAGGTAGAAGCATATTAATGTCAAATTACAGAAAGCTGGTCATTGTAATGCAGTGAATAACTAATTCCATTGTTAAAATGTATCTGTGGCTCTCAGTCAAGGATAAATGACGTTGCCTTTTCTATGCATAAGGAAAAATCCTCGGTGCAGTCAGGAGACTGATGAATGTTAAAGATACTCTGTCTTCTCAGAACTCAAATCCTCATCTGAATTGCTCATGCCCACTGCTCCTGCCAGGCAGGCCTGTTAAAAAGATAATTTTACAAAATCACAAAGGAAAAGTGCTGTTTCTCCATGTCGTGCTGGCTGTTTTGTTCATTTCTCGGGGCTCTGGATGTTGCTCTCACCAATTCCCCCGTACATTTAACAAAATCCTTCCACACCTGGCTGTGGGATGGACCAAACCCAGCCAGCTCCTGGGGCTGCCCAGATCCACAGCGTGAGGGGGAGGAGAGCATTTAAAAGGATTAAAGAAAGTGAAATACAAAATTTTAGGGTCACTGGAAGCAAGGAGAAGTCCTAAAATCAGCTCCTTGCATGCCGTTTCCTGCTCTTCTCCAGCACAGGAATCGGTGCTTTGTGCTGAGCTGCAGGGGGGCTCACAAAGACAGCAGAACCTGGGAGATTCCTCTCCTTCCTCTGCAAGGGAGGGTGTTTGACTCTGGAGGAGGAGAGGGGGACAGTGGCAGAAGGGAGCCAGGAAATTGATTTTACCTCCTGCAGGTCATTCAAGTGTTATTTAGCACTAAGCACAGCACAGCCCTTCCGAGGGCCAAAGCAGCTGTTCCAGTCACCAAAGATACCTTTCCAAGGAGATAATAATCTTTAAAAAGTTACAGCCCTCTGGACCCATAAATATTTTGTTTTTGCTCTCATACCTGCAGTTATAAGGATCTATATGCATGTATATTTGTAATCCCTGTGAGCTAAGAGATGCTTTTACTTCTTGTTCTGAATCTCAGTAGCCAGGAGGATTCTGTTCCTTCACCTCACTGCCCTCCTGATAGTTCCCCAGAAGTTCTGACAGGACTACACACTTTGGAAATTGTTGAACAGGGTGCTTTGGTTGTACAGAAGAACTGTATATTACATTTTCTGGGCTGCCTTAAAACCATGACATCTGGACCAGCTCAGTATCTTGAGGTATGTTATTAACAGTGAAAGTAAATCCAAAGCTAATGGCAAAGTATCTATTTCTCATCAGTCCACTTTCTCCATACTTATTTTCCCTTTATTCCACTCTCTGTACTTTCTGAAGATGTTTTGAAGGACATTTGGGCTTGGAAAATCTTCACTATTGCCCAGTGGGCTTTGTGGGTACACACAAATGCAGGAGCAAAATAGGTCAGGAAAATTTCCTTTGCCATGGAAAATTCAAATAATGAACTTGTCAATTACTAAAAATGATTAAATATTTTTCCTTAACAGTTATTCTTTATGAGAAAAGATGTCAAAGCATTACCATATTACTGGAAATGGAGACAAAACCCTTCCTTAAATATTACAGCTAGAGGTGATATTTCCATCTGTTCTGCTATGGAAAAGAGACTTGTTCAGGAGTGGAGGATTTGCTGCTTTTCAGGAAAAGATCAGGTAAGGTCACAAAAATGTCTCGGAGGCTAATCTCATGGGTGGCTTTATTTATTCCTGCCTAGCAGTGGTAGGTCAAGTCTGCTCAATTTAAAAGTCTGAAGTACAGGGTAAGGTTTCTGTCTCTGTTTTCTCTTCCACCTCTGCAAATTAGGCTGGGGTTTGAAAATCACTCTGTTTCCTTTCTCCATTAAGGATTCTTCCACAGGAGTCTGGCTGACTCTTTTGTTCTCCAGGTAGAAATACAGGTAAAATATTGGAGCTCCAAGAGCTGACAGTAATTCCTTCTCTTGCTGAGAGGGCTCCCAGGACCTGTCCCTCAAACAGGCTCCCTGATATTGTCAAACTCTCCAACAGCTAAAGCAGCTCTCCATTATTTTTGTCTTTATTCACTCAAACTGTAAAAACCTCACAAAAACAGTTTTTCTTACCCTTTTTGGAGTTGTATGTGGTGTAGTTTTTAGTTACCATTGTAAGCACTTCCTGAGGATAGCTTTTTACACAGGTACAGATATTTCCAGGTCTAATCCATTCTGCTTTACTGTATGGCAGTCACAACTCTCTATTAAATTTCTCATCAGTTTTCCTGTCATATTTTTCCGCAGAACTTCCTGCTTGAATTCAGCATGACTATTCACAGAAAGTGGCACTGCTCAGCATAAGAGTAGCAAACTTGGACAGTGGAAATTAGAGGAGTCCATTTACTGCTGCAATTTCAAGAGCCTGTCTGCATTTCATGGGCACTGCTGTGCTCTGCTGGGCCATTTCAGATATTCTGCTTTCAGCAGGCCCCAGTAACTCCAAGACAGTCTTCATTTCTCTGCTTAGAAATAAAAGCAGAGTTGCCCACCACAGGAAGATCCAGACACTCCTTCTCATGGGAATAAAGATGTGGTACCCATCCATTGTGGATGGAAGAGGGACTGGAGACTAAGTATGAAGGACAAAGTAGATAACATCGTGAAAATTCTCTTCTTTCCATTTTATCTAACTTGAAATCCAATCCTGAAAATGCAATGAATTCAAAAGACATGACCAGACTATGGACATTCATGTCCTTTTTCTTGCTCAGCTGTTGAAAATATTTCTGTCAAAAGAATTTTTCCATAAAAAATATAATTGCTACCCAAAGAAAATGAATTCTTAGTTTTTACTCTTTCTCTCTCTCTCTTTTTTTCTTTTTTTTCTTTTTTTCTTTTTTTTTTTTTTTTTTTTCTTTTTGGTATTAGCTTATTTGTCCAATCTCTAGATTGTAGTCTGCATTTTATTCACCATCCTTCTCCAATGTCACATAGCAATGACTGACAACAGGAGCAGTAATAATAATAATATTGATAATATTTTACTTTTATCTGATGGGATAAGATTTTCCTCACAGAAATTTTAGTGTTCCATGTCAAATGTATCTATATTTTTCTTGCTAATGGAAGTATATTGGATAAATATAATGTTGGCAATTTACGTTTCTACAAGTTCTGCTTAAACTGATTTGTTAAAAAACCAATATTATTTTACTGTATTTTACCTTCTGGTACAGTGTCTCATGATATCCTGTTAAACATAACAGTCTGAACTATGCATCATTTAATGCAAATATTGCTGTTTAGGGCGATGGGCACATTTTTAAGAAAGATATATCAAAATGAAACCTGCATTTCTAGTGTTATTACATTGCATTATCTCAAGAAATAGAACACAATGAAATTGGGTTTTTTCCCATAGATTTCAAATGTGTTTTTTTACAAGTCCTAACAACTCTACAGGAGCTGGAGATTTTCTCTTTATTTTTATAAGGAAAGTCAGGCTTTACAAGCACATACACAGGTTCACACATGGCCAGAAGTCTTGTTCTGAACAGAAATATTTTGTCATCCTCCCGTTGCACTCAGCAGAGCTGCCCTCCTGTACCCTCTGCCCCTGCGTGTTTGAGTCAGAGTGCAGAGTGTCCATCCCTGCTCAGGGCTGTCTGATCCTGGGAAAATCTCCATGCTCGGACTCACCTTGCCCATCTTTCAGCAAATTCTCCCCTCCATGCAAGGGCCATGGTCTGGGGAAGAGAGGGGAGTTAATACAAGAGCCGCAGCTGTGCTTTAAAAGGCACCTGCACTGTGGAACACCAGGGCTGAAAATAGCTGTACTGTGGAAGTTTAGTATTTATATTTCTAAAGCGGCATATTTTTAAAAATTCTGGGCCAAGAATAACCAAACTTTTGAATGCCTGCACACAAATAAAACATTGCATTCATTCCTCTAGAAAATAGCAAAAATTTGCTCAGCACCTTTAGCACATTACTTGTCTTAGGGTCTGCAAACTGAAACACATCCATTTTATACCTGGAAGTTTGGTCAAACATAAAGAAAACCACTAAACCTACAAACACCAGTTAGGGGAAATTCCAGATTTAAAAATAAAATAAAATAAAATAAAATAAAATAAAATAAAATAAAATAAAATAAAATAAAATAAAATAAAATAAAATAAAATAAAATAAAATAAAATAAAATAAAATAAAATAAAATAAAATAAAATAAAATAAAAATAATACATAAAAATAATAAAATAAAATAATAAATAAATAAATAAATAAAACAAAATGTCCAGGTGCAGGGAGTTCAATCTAGCATGAAAACAGGAGTTCAAAGTGCTGCTGTCCACCAACCACTCACAGGTGTGAAGTCTCAGGGTGAGGGCTTTGAAGAGGGACAAAAAATTTAGTAGGTTAACTTTGCCAAGCAGGTACCTTTACAGCAATTCAAACTGACAAATGGCTTGCCTGTCCTTCATGTAAAAGATAACATCCAATCTTATTCAATAATTTCTCATTTTCAATTACCATTATTCACTTTCTGTGCAAAAATAACACCATTTTTAAAAGCAGAATTGCAGTTGCACAATTTAAATTTAGACACTTATTCAAAATGGAGAACCATTTCAATATTTTTCTCAGAATGGGCTTTAAAATATCTGGGAAATTTTCAGGGCAGACCACATTTTTGTAAACAAAGCTAATAAAAGCTAAATAAGAGCTCTATAATGAAATTTGGCTTAACTGGGAAGGATTTACGTCTGTAATTTTTTATGAAGACTGCAACAAGACTCTATAGGAGAAAAAAAAAAGAAAAAGGGCACAAGAAGACTTACCCAAAAAACTTGTCCAATAAGCTGAAAATAACCAGGTTAGGCAAGTAAGAAGGTTAAATATTACAACAGGGAAAAGCTGAACTACCAGACAATTTTAGTTGAGAGTCCTTAGGGAATATTTATAAAGGGTATGTCAAGTAAAAATAACATCTTCACAGTGGAGGAGTGAGTCCAGAGAAAACAATGGAGAGAGGGAAGGGAAGGGAAGGGAAGGGAAGGGAAGGGAAGGGAAGGGAAGGGAAGGGAAGGGAAGGGAAGGGAAGGGAAGGGAAGGGAAGGGAAGGGAAGGGAAGGGAAGGGAAGGGAAGGGAAGGGAAGGGAAGGGAAGGGAAGGGAAGGGAAGGGAAGGGAAGGGAAGGGAAGGGAAGGGAAGGGAAGGGAAGGGAAGGGAAGGGAAGGGAAGGGAAGGGAAGGGAAGGGAAGGGAAGGGAAGGGAAGGGAAGGGAAGGGAAGCCCTCATTAGCTCCCTCCAGGAAGCAGGAGTTGTTAGGGAAGGAGGATCAATCACTTTGATTCATAGACAGAAAAATCAAATATGCCTTCTCTTCTCATTCCAGATTACTAAAATGTCATTATTTTATCACATCTTTTTCAGACAAGATTCTCTAGCTTGATGGCAATGTAACAAGGAGCATCATCCCATGAATTGGAAAAGATCCCTGGGCATGTGACAGAAATAAATGATCCAGGGGGATGGGTAAGGATGAATTAGTTGGATTTTTCAACATCTGAATTCAACCAAAATTATATTAATGCAAGAAAAGAAAATATAAAGGAGGAAATAAAAGGAATAATATTAGTTCTCAGAAAGTATCACTTCGGAAGAGACAGTTCTGTTGAAAAAGCTGTTTCCATATAATGGACTATACAGATAATATAATTACCCATATTACAGCAAAAAGAGTGGGTTTTAATTTTAAATAGAGGTGGATAACACAGGTATATCTTTCATTAGTGGGTTGTTGCCAGAAGAAAACCAATGCCAGGGGATTTTTCAGATAGTTCAGCTTTATGATAGGGAATTTTTTAAAGACAATAGCTTCTGTTCTGTGGAGTCTGAAGTATGTTGCAAACATTATTAAATCTTCACCAGCCTGGGAGAAGCCCCGTGATTGACAGAAATGCTGACATGAGTGATGTAGAGCCTTGGTCTGAATTCTGAGGTATCACCATATTGAAGCTGACACATCAAAGCAGAAGCAATGATAAAATGCCAGAGAAAAGGTTTCCAGTGAAAACACTTGACTATTTCAGTGTGGCTGCAGTGAAATCAGTTGGCAGAAGCTCAGGAAATCCTTTTCTGAAATGACATACTGACCAAAAGCACTTACAGGGTCTTTAATGTGCATATTTTATGATAAGTGAGCATTATAAAAGCCTGAATAACTTACCATGGATAATCTTTAAAAATATATTAAAAATAATAGCGAATCTTTCTTTCTCTTGATAGCCAATGAGAATGATGGCTCATTCCATGTAATTTTTGAAACCCACTGACATCATGCAGTGTCTGCACTTTGTGATATTCCAGGCCAGAAAATTCAACATCTTTGGCTACTGACACAAGAATGATTCAACAATGTGCGAGCAGCAGTGTTC
Source organism: Prinia subflava (assembly GCF_021018805.1). Lineage (NCBI taxonomy): Eukaryota > Metazoa > Chordata > Aves > Passeriformes > Cisticolidae > Prinia > Prinia subflava. The sequence continues at coordinate 31,228,726 of NC_086252.1, forward strand.
AGCTCAGTGAAGGGGAAGCTGCATGACAAGAAAATCATTACAATCTCTTATAATCAGGCAGATGGATACAGTTCTGTTGGTATCTGGTGCAAGGCTATTCAGGAGCAGGCTGCACACCCCTTCTTCAGGGCATTTATTAAGCAGTTTGTCAGATGAGATGGTGCTGAAGCAGAGTCCCAGACTGGTCCATTTTGGGTTTCCAGCCGCAAGTCACAGATGGAATGAGGAGGAGAAAACGTTCTGCAGTGAAGCAGCCAGAGACCCTAATGAAATGTGGCACATTAATTTCTGAGCTATGAAATTATGTAATCCCAGTGGATTTACATTTGGAATTCAAGGACCACAACGAGGATGAGATAGTCTCTTCTGTGAGAAGAGTGTTTACTTCACAAATTGCTTCTGGCTGGGTTTTGCCTCATATAATCATCTCTGGGAGCAACCTCTTACTTGAAAAATGAAGTAATGAATTATTGCTCCTGAATTATTGCTTGCATTTGTCCAAAGATGTCCAAGAAATGTCAACCTTGTTGCTTTATGAAAAAGGCTAAAGAGATGATACAGGTAGACAGATAGATGGAGACAGGCAGACAGACAGCAAGATAGGCAGAGCCCAAGTCTGATCTCACAAAAAGCCCTGGAAGAAAATACCAGTAATTCATGCCTTTGGTTCTTAAACCAATCAGTGGCACTGGGGAATGATCCAATATAATTTTCTCAAGAATTAAATTCAGATGCCCCTGATTAAAAACTCCCAGCAGCTCAGGCTGGGTGTGTCCACAGCCCTGTTTGGGGTACTCTCATCAAGCTGTCAGCTGCCTCACACCAGGTTTATTCCAGTGCCTGACACACATTCATAAAAGAAGTGATTAATTCCCATTTGAGACTGTGGTGCAGTGAACATGAATGATATTAACAGGAATCAGATCAGTTTTCAGTCTCCCAAGGCCCCAGCAGCAAGCCAGCAGCCTTGCAGCATTTAAATGGTCAGGGCTCAGTTTTCAGCACTCAGAAGTGCAGGAAGTTCTTTCATCTGTGCGACGTGAGCCACACAGTTGTCCTGGACCTTCTTACATGCAGATAATCCACTTTCTCCTGTCATGTGGCCAAGCCCATGGAGAGGAACAGAATCAAATTCCTCTTGCCTGAGCTGGTTCTCACTGCACTGAGTGGCAGGTTTTCCTCAGGCAGTGTAATTTCCACATTTACTTGTCTTTTATTACTGGTTTGCAGTGGATTACTCTGATGCAAGCACAAGTATTCCACAAAAGCAGCAGCTTCGTGAAGGATGTGACAGGCAATGTTTCAGGCTGACATAAAAACTACTCAGATTACATATTCAAAGTAGTTCTGATTCAGTGTTTTTCCAATGCCAACGTGAAGCAGGATGTAAAATTGTGTGCAAGAGTTTGGGCAGCGATAAGCAGTATTCAGATGTGTCATTCACCAGCAAATAATTTGCAGTTTGACTTGGTTACAAGACTTCAAATTCTGAAACCTTCTCAAAACAGGCAGGTTTTTTCTGGATATTAGACTAGAACCATAACCTAGGTATTAAAGGCAGTCTACAGTGCATGGCAATGAAGCAGAATTATTTTGTTGAGATAATGTGGTTCATTCATCAGAAATTATAGCATAAGGGAAAGGGAAGACAGATTTGGATATCCTTGGACAGTACTCTGTGGAGAAAGAAATACAGAATTCCATGCAAATTTCCAGAAAGGATGATTAATTAGATTCCTTAATATATCAATTTTAAGTTTGCTGTGCAATTTTACTCTTCCTTCTCTCCAGAAACATGAGGTCTTTCATGCTCAGTTAAGACACTGGGAGAAATCATTGTTTAGGAAGAATTACTCACCCTTTGTCCTGACTTTTTTTCCTCATTTCAAATGTCTAGTCAACTTCAATTTTTTTTTTCTTATATTAGAAAGCAAAGATTTTTTTTTTAAATCAATCCCTTAATAAGAGCCTACTTTACACAGATTAACGAGGAGTTGACATTCTTTCTATAATACATCTCAGGTAGCATGGACAGTTTTTCAATAAAGAGGAAAGCTTGGGAAATGATAGTATGTATCAAGTGATTCTCAGTCAAAAATGAAAATAAGAATTAATAAATACTGAAAGACATACATTACAAATCTGGCATCTCTATACATTCTTTTTTTGCCAAGTCTTGATTTATAATTCAGGACATGACATATGATAAAGGCAAATATATATATATATATATCTGTCTCTTGATCTATTGATAGATATGACTTATGAGATCAGAGGTGGTTTCTTGGCTGTTATCTAAAAAAGTCCAGTTGAAGCTGGACCAAAAATACATTAATCATTCATGTTCATGCACAGATAGACATGCTGTGAAACACTTTCATCTTTTCCCTAAAAATAATGTTCAGGTATCTCCCAGCCTGTGTGACGTGAGCAAAATCTCCTAAGATTCTAGCAAGGATTAGTCTTTGTCTATTTTTGATTTAAACTCATGATGTACAGCATTATACTATTACCCACTGACAACACTGTATGAAATATTTGCTCATTAATTATGGATGGAAACATGAGACCTGGGAAGTCACTGGTAAAATGCCAAAAGCCCAACATTAAAGGGCAGGAACAAGTGCTAATGCTTGGGATGGAGACTAGATCTTGATCCACGTCTGTAACTTGATGAGGAACTTGAAAATTGCGATATGGATACAAGATATGGGAAAAATCCCCTTGAAATTAGAAAATTATTTTTTCCTTCTACAGATAGAAACCTAGGGGAAAAAAAATCAAACAAGTAAAGATCTCCATGTTTAGTGTTCATTGTCTAGTGGTTCCATTAAAGCCTCTTGGCACTGGAGCTACTAAAATCAAATCCACAGTACTGCTCATTTTCAAACTATTTAGCAGAACCACCCACTGCTTCTTAACATAAATAATAATTATTTTCTCTCTCATTTAACAGATGAAAAAGTTGAAATATAAAGAAAAGCAGATCCTGAGATGAATCTTTTAAAGTGAATTTTAAAAAAGCATAACCCAGTTATTCTCTCGTTAAAAATGTAGCTGTATGAAAATTTGGGGCGTCCTGCAATGAGAGCATTGTTGCGTCCTCCATGGAGCATCCACCTGATGTCTTCAGCACCACAGCTTGGCCCAGCAGGTTCTTCTTTGCTGACAGCTCCAGGGGTTAACCTTTGGGCTGCTGTGGGGGCAGAGCTGGCAAGCTGATTGAAACACAGCACTTTTTAATGTTGTGGTGTCATCCTTTATTCTGCTCTGAACAGCACCAAGAACCCCAGAGACCTAAGGCACACCCTGGGACTCCAAATGCTTCAGTAGTGAAAATACCATGGATTATTTATAGTGAAATTATTTATATTATTTCACCCAGCGAAAGAAAAATGTGCTGACGTGGCCAGGTGGAAGGAAGGTAAGAAGCCGTGGAATTTGCAGCTCTCTGTAAATCATTCCAAAATGGGGTTTATCCTGTGTCTACACTACCCTTTAGAGAAGAACCTTACCCAGCAGGAAAGGGTTTTATCACCATTTTAGATTGGAGTACTAATACTTCTTTTATCAAAGAGTTTGTACTGTAAATACCTCAAGATGGGCAAATCCTGATGACCATGCCCTCTAAATTCTTCAGATTTTTACAGCTGTTTGGAAACGACCTCTGTTGGTAACGTGGATTGATTTTGAAGCTCCATTTAAAAGAAGATGAAATCAAAAGTATGCCAAAAAGCACCATATTTTCTAGAGATAATGGTGAATGCTCTTTGACTAAAATAAGTTTTTGCTGCTCTGTCACCACTCTGTTATATATATGCCTCATGGCACCTATTGTCAAGCTAAAATGGTCATTCAATATTTCACTGCTTAATGTAAATTTTTTAATAAGATAGTTTATTTTTATTACTGATCACTCAAGTAGAATTTGTAAGTTGTATTCCCCTTACGATCCCCAAACACAGTTAGCCCCCAAAGGTAAAACATTTTGGAATGGGTATAAAAATTGAATTACGCCAATGTGTTTTTATTCTGCTCCAGCTCTTTTCCCACTGTTCTACAATTAAAATTCTATGTGGAATATAACATTGAAGAAATAAATCTCCCAGTGTTTAATCAGAGAAGATTCAGGGATATAAATCACTGAGAAAACAGTGAAACATCTTCTTACAATGAATGCATAAAGGAAAAGGTAAATCCTCAGACAAATGGATAGTTCTGTAGGAATATTTTTTCTTATTCTAACATGCAAAAATTAATTTTCATGTCGTAGGGCTGACTCTGCCTGCTTGTTTGTGAGTGCGTGGGCTGGGACTGCTTAAGGCAGCTGAAAAACTGAAGGCAAAAGGAATCCCTGAGCTCATGGGGTGCTCAAGAGCAGCAGCAGGACTGAGACAGTGACATTGACAATGGGGACACACAAAGATAAGGTGTGACTTCATCAGGCCCCTGCCCAGAAAAGCTCTCGAGCATCATTGACCTGTAGACTCCTGAGTGATCTCATTGAAGCCTGTGGAATTTCATCCAGGTTTATACAGAAGTGCTGAGGGTTTGTAAGATATAAGGAAGTTAAACTAGACTTTTCTAAAGCCTTCTCACTGTAATTGGTTCAGTGCCAGCACAGAGGCACTGACTGGGCTTTGGAAGTGCACCTCAAAGCCTGGTGCCACTCTCATTGGGCAAAGTGCCAAATAACCCACCTAGGTCATTCAGTAGTTAAGAAAGAGCACAAAAGAACTTGAAGGTTTTTTTGGAACGCCTTAGCCAGTGTAAGAGTGTCTTCTACACGGTATTTGCCTTGTATTTCTTTGTTTTATAATGTTTATTATTTTTGTTGTTATTAAAACCTTTATTTTACACAGCATGTCCAGAGAAGCTCGCTATTTATTAAGCCATTTCTCCACAAGGCTGGACCCTTGGAAAGTATTGGGATCTTCCAATAGGTTCACACTGAAAACCTCGTACCTTTGAGGTTTTCCTCATGCAAATGGCAAAGCAGAAGATGAGTGAGGGCAGGAGGAGGAGTGCTGGAGCTGCAGACAGAGGATGACACTCCTGCTCCTGCCCTCCTGCAGGACTGGGGCCATGGGTCTGCTGCATTTCTGTGATAGATTCACAACTATTAAAACAAAAACCAGCAAAGTACCTGCCTTTTAGAAGAGGAATGAGTGAGGAAAGAGGCTCAGGAAATCACTTCTGACCTCGGTTTATTAGTCTGACTTTGATTCATTACCCTGAAAGAGTAATTAAAAGCATGACTGTAAAAGACAAATGCAAGGAAAAGCAGCAGACCGTACAGAGAGAGGTATACAGCCAGTGAACCAAAATCTTCTTCATGATTCTACCTGTCTGGCAGAAATACAGTAACTCACCCACAGCTGAATTTCATGGAGCATTTGATGTGTTTTTACACAATTTATAAATGGGAGTTAGTTTAAAATTAAAAGGAACAAAAGAATAATAAATGATGAGGCATCTAAGGGAAAGTAACGGATGGGAGGAAGTGTTGAGAGTGAATTTACCAAGGATTGGTTCCATGATGACCTGGTTAGACTTTGCCTTTCCCTTCCCTTACTTCATCAGCACAAAAATATGAGTCTGAGATTTGCTGATGGTGCAAAGGGGGGAGGTACTGCCAATTGTGACAATAATCACCTGAGGGCTCTGCCCCAGGAGTGGCACTGCAGACCTGGGGAGCGAGGGCACTCCAAGCACAGGGTGCTCAGCTGTGCTCACTTCTGTTCTAAAACAGATCCAGCAGCTGGGAATGACAAGGGTGATAAAGAGCTGGGAACAGGAGTCTGGGGGAATCTGCAGTACTGGCAGGTTATGGGATATCAACCTCAACCCCACCATCCCTGAAAGTGTCACCTGTCAGGTGGTGAAGGGACAGAGAAACATGGGGGGTACATCCTCTGCAACAATGGTGAGTTTTCACAGGGAATTTTACAGATAAATATATTAATGTGATCTGAGGGGTAAACAATCTGAAAACAGGGGACCAAAACGCCTCCTCCTTCTTTAGATTAGGAAAATTCAAATGGGAAGAGGATGTGATTATTGTCTACAGGAATAAAACCTAACACAAACATTAGGGTGGAGGGAACACTCAGCCCTATTGATCTAAAAAAATCTGGAAGGTAAATGAAAATAAATGTTTTTCTAATGATATTTAGTCTGGTCATGAGTAAAAAAAATATTTGAAGATCAAATCAGCAAGACAATCACAGTCTTCCCATTTGAGTAAAGGCAAACGGGCTGTATTCTAAAAGATTTCTTGAGCTGTGTGTAAAAAGGATTTTATCATATCTGGATTTAGGAATTTAAGAATTCAGTGTTAGTCCTGTGTGTCTCCAGGAAGAGCTGTGAGAGACATGCTACAATCCACCTGCTTATCAGACCACTGGGTTTATTGCAATACTTAAAGGCCATGTGGTTTTTCAGAAGGATGTCACTGCTGGAGGAACATCCCAGGAAAATGCAAAAGAAACTTGTGGATGGGAAAAGCCAAGAATTATTTGTTTAATTTTTCAAAAGTGACTGAAGTAGAGAAAGACATTTTGCCTGTGAATTACACATTATTTAGTTATCTCCTGGCACAAACCTGTAAGGGCTTTCTTTAGAGAGGAATTTGTTACTGCAATAAATTTGGATCAGGATTTTTTGTTGTTTGGTTTGGGGTGGTGGTTTTTTTGTTGTTTTTGGTTTTGTTGTTAGTTTGTGGGTTTTTGGGTTTGTTTGGGTTTTTTTTTGTGGTGTTTTAGGTGTTTTCTGTTGTGTATGGCAAGTCAAAGAATAGATATTATCTATAGTAAAGTGTTTCAGGAATAAGATTGAAACATTTCACAACTTGTATTTCAATAACAACATAATTATGATTTACATTACACGTTTTCAATTCTAAGCATAATTATCATAAAATATTAATTGAAGATCCATGTAGACATAAGAACCTACTCTACACTGTGAAGATCTAGACATGAACAGCAACTGAAATGTTCATAGCCTTGATATTTGCTTCTTTTTGTTTGGTTTTTTCTTTCAATAATTATGGTTTACACAATTTATGCAGACAACATGATATTGCCAAGCAATTTAGGGTTGAGAGGTGGCTGTCTAGGCCATGATTAGCTGTGGGGTGCTTTGGAAATGTCATGGTTGGATTTATAGAAGATTCATTCCAAAAAAATGAAATTAATAATTATTATGGATCTAACATTTTAACAACCTTGAGTAAAACAGGCTCTACAAATTGTAGAAGATGTATTAGATCAGAGGATTCAGGTCATTGTCATGGATGATTCAAGGCCAAACATCAGAACCTCAGGAGCCCAAACAGAAGAGGCTTTTCTAGGGCCGGTGATTACTTCCCATTATTAGGTAAAAGATAAAAAAGATAAAAAGAAAAATTGCTCTCATTCCCTGCCTGTTGATGTACCCCGAGTCCAAAGAGATTACTTTATTTTTTCTCTATTTTGCCTCTTTGTATAAGAATTGGTGATAATCATATAGCCATAAAGAAAATGAAGAAGGTATTATTTACTGTCTTAGCTGGCCCAATGAAGAATGGAGCAAAACAACCTGTATTGATATTTTGGAGAGTATTATTCCAGATGTTCATCTTCTGTTTTTTGGTTTTTATTCCTAAGCATCAGCAAAACCTCTCAGTCTGACAGAGCTGTTCTCTAAATATTTTGTAGTTGTTGTGTTACCTAGGGAATTGGGCAAGAAAGAGAAGTAAGATTTTTTTTTTTTTCCAATAAAACATCTTCATGTCATAAAGTTTGCTATTGCAAAATCTACTGTCTAGAATTTTGTGGGCTGAAATTTATTGTCCCAGCAAAAAACACTCCCACACTGCAAGTTATGCTATCACAAATATTATTAACAACAATCAGAAAAAAGTAAGCAAATACCACTACATGAAAAAAAGAAGGATCCAAATTAAATACTGCAGATAGAAGATAAATACACAAGTTTAAAATAAGTAGTTTCATAGCAGTTTTCATCTGATATAAAAATCAGAATGAGTATATTTAGGAATAAAAAGAATAACGTCTTTGGTGTTTTAGCTTTGTAGATAATTGCAGAACAAACACTTCAGATGAATTCTTAATCTGGCTGCTGTGAAACACTTTCAACATTTTCCTTTTATATTTGAGACTATATGGCAAAGTTCATAGAAAGAAATGGAATGAAAAATAAAGAAAATGTATCCTAACACCTCAAATAACTGGCCTTAAAGATTTTTCATGATTTGAGTATTAAATTTCCTTGCTAATGGAAGTGCTTTGAGCGTCTGGGACATTAAAAATATATTTCTGATGGGTTTGTAATGCCTTCTGACATTTAGACTGATAGAGGGCGTGGGACAATGTTTTAGAAACAGGTAATCGACTGTTGATTTCTAGTAAGATTCCAGCCTCAGACTTGTTTTTATTCACAGTTTTTCTAGGCTACAGAAGCAGTATTTTCATCAAAGGACAGTTTGTGTAGTCTTAGTATTTTCAGCCTGGAGCTCCCTTTTTTCTCACGTTGTTCAGTGTTACTGCTCCCCTTCCTCCAGCTGCTTGCTGACATTCCACTCCTCTCTGGACTCAATTCTTGCTGCAGGATGAGTAAAGGCCTCACTGGAACATTTCCTGGAGGATTTGTTGGTACATATATCTTTGGTTGGAGCAGCATCCCTGAATCACAGCAGACATCTCGCCTTGCCTTGGCAGTTCCAAATCCTTAATGCTTTACTGTGCTCAAATTTCTCGATTTTAACAGCTGACACCAATCTTGGATCAATAAAAGGGGTGGTTTTCCCCAATGATTTTCTCCTGATCATTGATCTTTTGTTCACAAACACACAACTTTTGCTGTTGAAGGGGTGCAATTGCTCAGTTTACCATTAAGAACTGAGGCTATTTGGTCCCCGAGTTAAGAAAACAATTAAATATGTACTTAAGCTTAATTGACTGTGTGAAAACAAAACTACTTGCATTTTATTGAATAGTGAAGCTTAAACATGTCAATATTCTCTTGGTTACACTCTTGGTATATCACAGCACCAATGGAAATAAAGTTTTCATGCACAAGTTTTTGCCATAAGTGATCAAGATTAAAAACGTTGTGGGACACTCACCAATCCTCACATACAGGCTGTGTCTTAATTATCAGTAAAATCTGAATTAAATTGGAGTTTCTCTTTTTTTTTTTCTCTCTGTAGAGTCTGCATCTGCCCTGTACTCAGGGCTAGAGAGAGCTAACAGCAGAATTTCACAATCTGGACTATACAAAGGAAAAGGTGATGATGGAATAAAATTAGCTCTTTGTTTGGTAAATCATTATCACTAATGAATATGCAAGTACAGCTTTTCTGATTTTTGAAAAAGACATTTTTCATCACCTAAGATGAAAGGGTCAAAACTCACATTAGAGCGCCTACTCCAGTTTTGCTGCTAATAATGGAAAAAAGCAACTGAATATCCAGATTCAGCAAAAACATGAAAACAGTCAGTTAATGGGTAATTTCTTTTAACTGGGTGTTTATACTAAATAGCTTGGAATGGTGATAATTATAATTTACACTTGTATTTTATTTTTCACCTGAGGAGTTCAATGCCCTTTGCAAACATTAGAATAAATATTTCCAAAGAGTAGCTTAGCTTCCCCTTGAATGGGGATTTCAAATGTTTTTTCTTCCCCAGCATAAATTTAGCTGGAGAAGCAAAAATATGAAAGGCACAAGTGGAATTTGAATACACATTGATTTGTTGATATGTGCGTACCTGATTGCCTTTGAACCCTAGAAATTTGAACCCTAGAACCTCAAAATTAAAATAATTCAGCAGAGATCTGCTTCAGCAATGTCAGTCAGGACACCTCACTTTAAAAGAAAAATTTAATCAGCTGTAATTCCTATTTCCAAACCTTTCCCAGCTGGAATTTTGTGAAGACTGATGTTAAAAAAAAAAAAAAAAAAAAAGTCTGTCTTAAAGCATGTTAAATAGCACCTGACAAAAATAGAAACTTTCTAATATAACAGACTCATTAATGAAGGCTCACTAATTGTTCTCATTTCACATTAATTACTGTAAGATATGTAGTCAAATGACCTTTGATTACTAAGTCTTTGTGGAGAAAGCTGAAACTTTATTAACTTTCCTCCTCCTTCCCACACAAATTAAAAGAAATTAACATAGTTTTGGATCCAAGCAACTTTTACAAAGGGTATTTTAGGTAAACACCTTCCTGTTTTTTCTCTTCAGCTAAGGATCCACATTCTTGAAGGACACATTCTTTCTTCTTTTTTATCCTCTCAGATCTTCCTGGGAAGGTAATTATTTTCTATCTGTCAGCAGAACTTATCCAAAGTCAATAATGAAAACATTTGTGAATGTTTCTTTTCATAACTAATTTTTTTTACTATTTTCATTGTAGTGTGCCTCAACAACATCATTTCAGCATCATTTTTTTTCTCCTGCCCGTGCCTGCCTGTACTCTTCCCTCATCAGTCAAAACCGCCACGAATTTATATAGCAAGGTCCTCTTTTAAATTTTACCTTCTCCTACATGCAGATCTTGTATTTGCTGCTGATTTTTCCATTGTTGACAATCAAAAAAAGGCTATCAGTTTAGCTATTAATTCAATACAGACCCGAAAGTGAATCACTAAATATTGCATTTTTAATGGTACAAAGCCAGACATCTTCAGGCTGATTAAGTCTTAAATCTTTTTGCTTCTTACTGCCTCTTCCCTGCTGGGTCTTGACCAACTATTGAGATCAATCAGCTCCAAAATCATTTTCACCTTTCCTGCTTTGTCTGCTTTGTCTGCTTTGTCTGCAGAGCCCATGCAGCCCTCTGCTGCATTGGGGCTGCTGGAAATAGATGGTTGGCTTGGTTTGGCAGCAGGAAGCTCAGTTATACAAAATTCTTAAGGGAGGTGGTCTTAAAACACCACCCACCACCACCATGGGAGCAGGACAGTGTCTGAGCAGGCAGAGCCATTTGGTGGCACAGTTTCCAAATCCCTGTTTGGTGGGATCTGCTCTTGGTGCAGGAGCACTGAGAGCCTTTGGTGAGCAGTCTTGGCCACCCAGCAGCTGAGGGACAGCAGATGTCTAATGGCAGTGGGGGTTTATGTCCCTCCCATGGCACCCCGTGCCTCAGCCTGAATTAAAAACCTCAGTCAGTACTTGCTGTACAGATGTAGATACTTGTACAACAACAATATAAAGCTGCACTGCTGGAAAAAATAGAAGTGTGACTCCCAACACTGTAGGAAAAAAAAAATCAGTGCATTTGTCCATGTATGCAGAGTACTTTCATAATTTCATTCATTTTAAGTGATTAAAAAAAAGCCTTCCCTCAGTTCCATCTGTGACCTTTCAACATTTGTTTAGCATCCATTTTACTGGTGCAGTAAAATAAAAGGTAACTCACTCTGCTGGCAGAAATTAAATTTAACGATTGCTTTATTGTGGTTGGTTTAGGTGGGGAAGGCCTCTCTGGAAAGTTTTAAGGCTTTCTGCAAACAGTTCCAGCACACAGCTCAGATAAACCAAGCGTGCTCGTTCCTGAAAGGAACAGCAAATGCAAGGGTTGTTCCAGCCAGCATCATCCCCCGGGTGCTGCAGGGGCTGCTCCACCCGAGGTGACTGCTGAGGATGTTACAGAGGAAGCAGGGCAGGGAGGCAGGAGAGAGGGATTGTACTCCTATTGTTAGCAGGCAGCAATTCCATTAAATACAATTTATCTATTTTTCCTTTTGTTCTCAGCAATTGCTGGATGAGATGAACATCTCTTCTTTATGAGGGCTCTCTAGGAGTGCTGCCTCACAATCTTGCCCAGGGCTGTTTCAGTGTTATATAAATAACCACGTAACACAAGGTATTCAACCCAGAACTGCAAGTCACGAGGGCTTTATAAATCCAGCTCATTTTACATTTGAAGGGCTTGGTGAAAGAAATTAAGTTTCTTAAAAAGCAGACACTGGCCCAGCAGTTTGGCTGAGAGGAAACCTCATTTCTGCTGTCTAATTAGAGGCTCAGACCTGGTGGCTAGTACGAAATACAAATCCTGTGATTCACCAGGCTCTATGGGTGCTGCTACACCTCAGGAAATGCAGTGGGTAAGTTGGAAACACTACCAAAACCAGGCCTCTGAAATTAAGGGATTTGGCTTCCAAAATCACTTTTTACACGGTGATTGTAATTTCCATGATTGCCCCACCCCTGAAAGTGTTCAAGGGCAGGCAGGGTGGGGCTTTGGGCAGCCTGGTCTAGTGGGACGTGTCCCTCCCCACAGCAAAACAAACCCAGGGAAAATTCACAGATAACTCATTCCAAAATGCAGTGGAGGGAGTGATTGGTGCCTGTTTCTGTTTACCCCTCTAGACTGAAGCAGCTCTGTCAGGTTTCTCCAGGAGGAACTCCTCTGACACAGTTTTAAATCTGCAGAAGTCCTGAGATGGCTTTTGGGTGCATTTCTGAGGCAGCAAAAGGAATCCTTGATCTTATGCACGTGCACATCTCAAGTGTCTCTTGGACAGCTCTCTGAGGACAATCTGCATCTGCTTCAGCTCGCTAGAAGTGCAAACTAAACTCAGTTTAAGTGAGTTTGTTTGTTAGTAAAGATGAAAAAAGGCATTTGCAGAGACAGCCAGGCAATAACCCTGTCACAGTTGTTAATGCAGTTCCCACCCAGCACTCAGGCTTTCTGCAGCCCTGTTCGACTCCAGGATAAGAAGGATGGGACCATAAAAGGGAGAAAATCAGGTCAGAAAAGCTGGAGAGGAGAACAGTGAGAAAGTAAAGAGCTACCAGGAAAAAGTCCCTCCAGAAAACCACAGGGATGAGTGTAAGATGGTGCTTGTACACTGTATAAACAGAAGGGTTTTTGCTCTGAACTTGATGCTCTCAACAACGAGCTCTGTTGGGTTCCACAACGAGCTCACTGGGCTCTTACACCTGGCCATGATGAGGCAGAAATTGAATATTTCTCCAGAGCCACTACACACCAATCTCAAGGGCTATAAATGCTGTGGAAGCTCCATCTCTGTAGTATATTCCCACCAAATAAAATTTCATCAGACAAAACGAGTTAGGACCTGTGAGAGTTGAAGCACAAGTTTCTATTTTATGTCATAGCACAGAAATAGAAAATACAGCACCAAATATTCTCCAGAACGCAGCCAGAGATGGAGAAATTTTTATGTATATTCTGCAAAGATCATAATGGCAATTCAGAGTCAGAGAAGGAAGATGTATTTACCTATTTCCAAGCTGATTTTCTATATGCTTGTCACTCATTTTCCTATCTATTTTATACACTATTTTTTTTGAAAAACAATCTTTGGTTTAAATTTAACTGGTAGGGTTGTGCCCTTCAGAATTATAGAGCTTTGTTCTACTTTTTAAATAATTCTACAAAACCGCTTTGGAGCAAGATGTAGGCAATAATGTATTACAGTCCCTTACAATTTCCTCAGATAATTACAATATCCATATTTTGAATTAAAAGCAAATAACCCAGTCCAACATTCAAAGACAGACAAGCCTGTGGATTCATTTCAGTCAGCCACTGTTAGTATTAGACAGGAAGGACATTTTGTAGTTCTCTGCAAATATCAAATCTTAAAAAGCATTTCAATAAGGTAATAAGTGTACGACTTCTTTTTATGTCATTTATAAAGAAAATAAGCCAAAGAAAAATGGGTTTTATTATCTCACTTTGCTTTGGCAGGGATATTATGGGAGGAGAGCACAGCTGCCATTTATGAGAAACACAACCTCCAATAACACATTTTATGAGTTTTGATTTTACACTCTCATCCATGAGCATGCATAATGTTTTGAGGTATCATTTTTTTACACCCATAAAAAACCTGATGTGAGATTTTATGTATGGCATTTTGTCACACGAATGGTGAAATGTTAAAATAAGATCAGCTGAAACATTTACCACATACTTCATTATCTCCTGTGAAATGAATATCTGGATAATTGGCAAAGCAAAAATCTTTGTTACAAGGATTTATGAATTGAATAAAATAACTTAATGCAACAGGAATTTCTGTGAGACTGAGATTTTCTTTTCTGCTGAAAAACGTCAGGAGTTATGAAGTATATCCTAAGAATTTTCTTTCAAGAATAACTCTTTTTTTCCTATTCTGTGTTTAACACAGAAACTTTCTTCCCCTCCCCTCTTGATTTCCAGGTTATTAATATTTAATTTAAAATAACCTTAAAATCTCAAATCCAACTTCTCTTTCAGTTCTTAAAACAGCCTCTTTTCCATATCAAATAATTAGTACCCCTGTTTCTATAGAACTTTTACTCTTTATTTGCAAGTGCAAAATATTCAAAGGGGAGTGCACCTACTGGAGTCTGTCCCCATAATGCAACATATTTTTTTGTTCTGATTTTCTCTTTCTGATATGTGTCCTTTGACTGGAAGGAAGGGGTTTTAAAGGGTAAAGAAAAGTATAAAAATTAGCCTTACTCCACAGAAACATGGGGAAAGTTGGCATGGAGAATTCATAGAAAATACACGTCTAGCACAGTCTTCCCATGAGGCCTCAGGAAAGTCAATTTATCACTCTCTTTTCAGCTTTAAAATAAAATAATAACGTTTCCTTTCTCTTGACATTTATTGGGAAGCTTAGTACTAGATGTACTAATCTATGAATTATGAATGTTGAATACAGTTTTACACATAATCTCATCATCTGACATTTTCGGTCTGATCTTAGAATATTAAAATATTTTAGCTCTGACCACTAAAATGACACAGCTTTCAATAGCAGCAAAACACCAGGAGAGCTGCCTGTATTTTCAGGTGGGTGCTGCCACTCCACTGCTGCTCCGGTGGTTTGCAGTTCATGATAAGGGACTCCACACTGATCCTGTGGCTGTGCAGTTCATTTTTCCCTGAGCACAGGCAAACCACCTGGCTGTGAGTGAGAATGAACTGCTCATCCCAAGGACAAGTCAGCATTTACACTTCCCAAGATTATGCCACTTTTACTCTACAGCTGGCCCTCATAGGCATTTTTCTCTGAATGTCACCAGGGCAAGTCATGCAGTTGCTTTTTTTTCTCACTGCATTTACACAAATGTTACCCTTGTTCCACACTATAGCATGAGCAAGAGTCCTTCAGCTTAGCATGAATTAAATTTAGGTACAGGACACAATAGTGGCACTGTGGAAATAATCACAGAGAGAAAGGGAAGGGTATTATTTACTCCTTGCAAGTTTCTCCTAACATAAGGCATCTCTGAAACCCAGGGGTCATTTATTGTGAGCGTAACAAATACATTCCTATCCACCAAGGACAATAAATACTGCAAATTAGGTTGAATAATGACTGTACTGTCTATTTCATTTCTACATGAGAGGCACGCAAGGGACTTAAAGCAAGTCAGTATTTATAAGGCAATGTATGGTGTGAGCCTCATTCAAAGTTAGAACTGCACAAATGTCACAAGCACCCAAATTTACCGTTCCTGCCTGAGGAACAAGTGGCAAAACAAAATCATTGCAAACAACCAATGTGTACGGAATTTATAATGGATTTCTGTATCACTAACATGCTTTTTTCAAGTCATGACTTTTTTTTCCTTGTGAGTAGATCTTGGCATTGAGGCTGTAGGAGAAAGGTGATGCAGAACAGCAATTACTGGAGGAGTTCTACTTGCCATGTGTTTAACTGGATTGATTATTTCAAATGTGCTCTAGCTTACACAAACCCTCAAAACATTTCCAGAAGTAACAACCAGGGAATCAAAAATAGAATCACGACTTTTGGTGAAGAATGGATGACAGGAGGGAAAAACAGGCCCACATTGCCATACATAAGCATAAATAACTGCAATTTAAAATGAGTTCTGGGCTGCTGGCATGTACACAACAGAGAAAACAGTGTATACAACCGAGTTTCCAAGATTTTTGGTGATGCAAATGGAGCACATAAAATTTATAGCTCTGCTGCTCTGACCAGCTACTTATGAGAAGTAGAACTGACAGCAGTTTGACTCTAGATCCTTGTGGGATACAGAGGGAGATGAAGGAGAATGAACAAGCGACCACTGTGGGTGGTACAGCTGCAAATTAAATCAACTGTGGAGATAAGAATATGGCAATGGGATATTAACAAAAAATAGAGTAAGTCAGATGTTTAAAAAATATTTTGTTATCTTATTTATCAGATAAAGCTAGGAGTCACTGCATGTTTTAGATTCTCAAGAAATTGTGCAAGGATACTGAACAGGGGCTTCTTGGTTTAGTTCTTGATTTAGGAAGATAAAAGCCTATTTTCTGCTCACCTGATTTCCACACCCAGAGCTTTAGCAGGTCTCTGAGGACCACAGATGTCGAGCATAAACTGAGATTATCTCCTGCTGCAGCCCAGCACTCTTCCAAAAACAGATCTGTGTTTGGATAGCAGCACTGAGGCAGCAGGAACCTGAAAATATCCTTTTTAATTTTTTTTATATAGTATTTACCCTTTACTAAAGTTTTGTTCTGATAATGTCTTTCAAAAAATAAAGAAATCTTCAGGTCCATGACAGCAGACTACTTACAGTGTTAGAAATACAGTTTTCAATAACAATCCATATTGTGAAGTTGGCATTAGTGTTCTCCTTCCTAAATCCCAAATTATTTTTATGCCTGGCCCAAGGTATCTTGTTCTGGCTTTCTGAATCTTTGCCTACCTGGAAAGCACACTTTTAAACTCCAGATTATTTTGAGCATGTGTTTAACACATCCCTGCCTCTGACTCTTCCTGTGCTCTAAAGCGGGGACACCAGAAGCTTTTTTCTCCACAATGCAATGGGTATTGTGAATTCATTCCCCTGGAAAGTTACAGGAGAATTCCCTTTCAGGGGGACTTTCTTATGTTTGGATTAGATTGGATTGAATTTAAATGGAATTGATGTTTTAAAAATGTATCTGTACAGACCTGTGTTTATGTACCTACATGTATATATATAATCTATATAATCTATCTAGAGAGTGACAAATAACTCTCCATATATGGCTATATCCAAATATATATATTTTTTTATATATGAATGTTTATATCTTTGGATATTAGCCTTTCCTGAAGAATTCTGGGTCATATAGAAAAGTGAGAGAACATTTATTACAGACATTCTCTTGAGCAGCTCCGGTTATCAAGGCTTGTCAGAGTTTCAGTGCTTTCCCAGCCATACAGGCATGTACAGTCAATCTTCCTGGAACCCAAAGTGTGAGAGTTAATGAAATTTGACAGTTGATTGATGTCAGATGCAGCATTGAATTTGGAAACCCAATTACCTCCTTCCCCTTCAAAGCAGAGGTCATTCCAGTCAACATGACTCCACTGACATGCTCTGCAAGTCAATCTGAGAGGCTGCATGAGATCCTGCTCTCCAGGAAATTCAAACATAAAAGGGAGCAAAATTTACAGATTAAGCTAAAACAGACTGATTAATCACTGGTCACACAAGCCAGTGATTGTGTGGAAGGTGGAAGGATGAAGACAACTTTCTACACACAGAGGGAGATTATTTCTGTTTGTTACCTGGGTATCTGTAGCTGAAGGTGCAAACACTTCTCTGCCAGTGCCTCAGTTTCTCAACTTCATGCCTTTTTTCCCAGTGGTAATTTTTTTTGGTACAAAATGTTAATGCTTCATACAGGTTTTTATACTAAAGATTCAGGGGAATTACAGCTCTAAACTTCATTTACTGTGCTGAAGATGATACAACTTGGGAAGATCTGAGACAAATTGCACCAGAAGAAAAATCCAGCCAATTCCTATCAGCTTTAGCAACCAGATTTCCAATCTCACACTTGGTTCACTGGGCTCTGCTGGTCTAAAATTGGAACTGCTGTGACTTGTGCAGATATCTGCAAGCAGAAATCACCCTCTTGCAATCAGATGGGCAGAAATGGAGGTACAGTAATCTCTGTCCTTTCTCCATATTTTAACCTATTAG
Source organism: Prinia subflava (assembly GCF_021018805.1). NCBI lineage: Eukaryota > Metazoa > Chordata > Aves > Passeriformes > Cisticolidae > Prinia > Prinia subflava. The sequence continues at coordinate 31,246,701 of NC_086252.1, forward strand.
CAAGGAACAAATGAATGTGGATCTTGGCATCTGTTCTGGATTTAGTTTTTAGCAATTAGGTGCTATTTAAAGACATTATAATGTTAACATTTACTAAAGAAATTTTTAGGGGAACTGCAGAAGACTTCCCATGGTTCCTTGAAGGGAAATAAGGAGAAATAGGAGAGCAACCAGGCTGGTGGCAGAGAAGGACCACAACCACCACAGTCACCACCCCAGGTTTCTCCAGAGTGCTTGAGGCAGTGGATCAGATCATTGGGTTTTTATTGAGAGCACTTTGAGGCACTGTCTGTATGACAGAAGTGAAAGCAGTGCAGGTCAGCAATTCACTGCCAGGCCTGGCTCTCCTTCTCACCCACCAGTATAAATCAGGATCACTCTGGGGAAGGATTTACTCAGTTTTGTGTTTCTTATGTCTGGAAGATGTGATTATGCAGTGTGCACCCTCTTTTGAATTTACATTTCTATAATTAATTATTAAGTGAAACCAACAACCTGGGAGGAAGTGATTCAGCCCTATTATCTCCTCATTTGTTAATGGGTTTCAATAATTGGCAAAGAGAATCTATCTGCTCTTTGATAAATATGTACTATAGCTAATTAACTCAGGTGAAACAGAGCATCCCACAGACACCTGGCCTTCAACTTCACATGGTGAATGCAATAATCCTTTTGTTCATTTAAAAAACCCTCTAAAAGATCCTAAGGTTCAGGTCATCCCTCTGGATTCTGAAGGTTCTCTCCAAATAAGTGCTGAAGTGGGTCCAAAGTTTCAGAGGGGTTAATTTTAAACTGGTCACGTTATTTACAAAAACATAATTTCTACAATTTCTCCTAAGCTTTTACATCAGCATTAAAAGTTTAAGATTTGAAAATTCTGGGTTTAAAAAAAAAAAAATAAAAAGGAACCATCAACAACTTTCCTCTAGGATTTCAGAAGTATCAACAGCTTTTGAAGGGCAAAATACAATTTTAAGAACTCAGAATCTTCCTTCTGCTGGGATTTTAAAATTTCAAAATGTCATTTTTTGAGTTAAACCACTAACTTGAGGGTCTGCAAACCTACAGGCACAAATTTGTCCCTTCTAAAGAACAGTTTAGAATTTGAATATACATCTCTTTACATTTGACTATATATCTCTAGAATATGTAAAGGCTTAACTAGATGGCATAATCTACCCTTCCCTTTTTATGACAAAAAAAATAAATAAATAAAAATTTGAACAGAATTACATTACTCCAAGCCTCCTTTGTGCTCTACACATATTACTGATATAATTCTCTGCCAGAGATATTAATCATTTTGAGAAATTTATCTCTTGGAAAGCTCCAGTTACAGCAGCCCAAATTGCATTTTCCAAGATTAAATGACGAACTAGCTTTCTCCCTGGTTAGGCTGCACAATTTGCATGTCAAGAGAGATTATCCTCATGATTTTACAGTTATTCAGCTCATCTCAACTCGCTGCAGGTGATGTCAAAATTTTACTTTTTCACACTCTGCACTGTTTGAAGCCAGACAGCAAACACTAAAAGCCCACCCAAAATAATTGTGACAAATTTTTTTTGTTGTTTGGTTTAGTCTTATGAAAGACAAAACTTGCATGGGATAACTTTTCATGACAAATGAAAGTAGAAATAATTTTCATTAATGCTTCAGAAGTTATGTTAAACTGGAACCATACTGATTGGGTCACATTTTCTTCCTTTATTTCCACCAGCTAGGGATGCATTGCCCTGCAATGATACACGGCTGTTAAAATGCTCTCAGTGGGGTTTCTTCTGCCTTTGTTAGATTTTTCTCTGCTAGCAAAAAAATAAATAACAAAGATAACTTTGTCATTTCTTTCTTTTCCTCTCCCAGCCTGCTCAGGCAAAAAGGCCTGGAAGGGTGATTGGAGCTTGAAAAGAAAATATAAAGGCCTATGGTATCTACAGCTGGGTGAAGATTTTACAGTGAAGTATTTCCTGAGCAGCAAATGTCAGCTCATAAACAGAAACACTCTGCAGCAGTTTGCCAGATTTAGTGAAGTTTCATTTAGGGGAAGAACAGCTCTTGCAGGGCTTCAGAGGGGAAGAAGAAACTGCAGACAGAGCTGAGCTGCTGGGAACTCAGCAGGACTGGGAGGGGAAAGGACAAAGAGAGAGAAGCCTTCTGTAAGAAAGGGACAAAAGTGAGAGCAGTGTGACAAGTCTGCAAGAAACTGGCAAGGCAATGTCTGTATGGGAAGTGTAAATGTTGGGACACACTGGGACTGAGCTGGGCTCTTCCTCTGAGCCCCACCCATTGAATTTCAGGGTCACAGAACAGTTTGGGTTGGAAGAGGACTTGAAAAGTCTTCCAAACCCCCTGCCACGGGCAGAGACATCGTGCTGGGTCATATTGCTCAAAGCCCCATCCAACCTGACCTGGAACATCAGTTCATCCACAGCATTTCTCTCACTCTGAGCTGAACACTATTTTCTGCCAGCTTCAGAATGATGGCTCAGCAGCAGCACCCGGTTTTTTTTCTTCATTTTCATTCACTTATTTTCCCTTCCCAGCATGAAATGATCAAGAAACAGGGGCAGGGTTGATGTGAAAGCAGCAGGGTTTGGCAGGGGAGTGCCAGGATGTCACACACTGCTCGAGGACTGCACCTACTGCCACCTGCAAAGTGGCCCTGGCTGCTCACATTCCCCCGTGCCTTCCCGAGGGGCTCCACTCTTAGCATGGAAAATAAAAATAGTGATGTTTTCTTGGCTTCTCATGTTCTTGCTTGTGCACTCAGAATTGAAAAAAAAATCCTCACTGTAATAAAATATAAGAGGAGATTGGCCATGGGATCTTTTTCCCCTAATGCAATCTGTATTACTTTGAAAAGTCTTCTCTCATATCTCTCAGGCAATGTAATTACACCCATTTCCTCACGAACACGGATGTTCCTTAACAACATGATTTTGTTTTCTTTGTAGCTGAGGCTCTTTCAAGATCAAAAGGAATTTAAGTGCAATTAGGGCAAACAAGAACTGGAGCACTGAAACCCAGCAAAGCCCTGCCAAAAAGCAAAGAAATACAGGGCAAATGATGCAATGGGCCAGATCTCCCTGTGCTGCTCTGCACTGAATCCAAAACTTGTGCAACAAGGTGCTGCTTCCTACCACTGGAAACCTGTGGCTCAGACCCTGTGTGGTCTCCAAGAGGAGATTTATTCAGCCCAGCTTAGGTGGGATTTTTTAACCAATCTATTTTTCTGTCAGCTACTTCAAGGAGTAAATTTGCATCTCAGCCTTTCCCCACTCATAAAAACAAGAGGCCACCTTGCAAATCCGAGAGAGTCCTATGCACTAAAAACATATGGTAAATTTCAGCTAAGGAAAAAAACCTCTTCTGTAGAGTTTGCCTTTTTACCTTGTGTTAAAATTATTATTAAAATATCCAGTCATGCTCTAATCATAATTATAAAAGCACACAGTATTTCTTATTACCCCTGTAGTTTGCCAGCAATAGGAAAACCTGTCACTATCAACCTTGAATATTTCTGTGCACATAAAGCCACCTTGATTAACCGGGTACACCAGAAGTCCTGGAAGATTCTAGACTTGAGCATAAAATGTTTACTTATAGCTAAAGAATTTTGAGGCTCTCATTTATTTATCTATTTAAATAAATTTATTTTAAAAGAACACAAGGGTTTTTGAAGTCTACTTTCCTTCCTGCAATAGATGCAGCATAATTTTACACTTACAGGCTTCCAATAGACTGTGAGCTATTTCCAAAGTCATTTGGTGTTTTGAGTCCACTTCATAAAGGATTTGCATATCTTTTAAGTATCTGAGTTTCTTCTGGCCTAAACACAAAAGCGTCTCTAGAGGCACAAATCTCAGAAAGACTATAATGAATAAATGAAAAGCATTTGCATACTAATACAATCCTATTCTTACTTTTTGTCTTATGAGAAGGCAGCTATTTGTGGCAACCAGTTTTGGCACCTGTTGGTAAGGGCAGGAAATACATGCACTGCCACACCAAACAAAGGAAAGCTTACCAAGTCCTTGTTTTATCTGAATTAAAAAAAAAGAGAGGAGATGGAGAGGGAGAGGGAGAGGGAGAGGGAGAGGGAGAGGGAGAGGGAGAGGGAGAGGGAGAGGGAGAGGGAAGATATTTCTTGTGACAAATATTGCCTGATGAAAATAAGCGACCTGGAAAGTGATGCTCTGGACATATGAGTGGCTTTAATAATAATGAGTATATATTTTGCTCACTGACTGACTCTTTTAAGTCTTCTCACTCTGAATGAAGCTCTCAGTAGGACTGTCCTAAGTAAACACAATTATATTTAGGGAAAAAGCTCTCCATATTTTTTGCCTGTCCCTGAAGTAAAAAGGTTAAACTCCCCATTAAAACAGCATACTTAGGAAACATCTTTCATTAAGCAGGAACACGATTGAAAATTTCCATTCTCAGTATGTCCACATAAATAAAAACCAAACGTCACCTGTCCTGTTCTCAAGAACGTGTTGCTAGTCATAAACACATCTTGAGAAAATGTTTGAAAGAGAAAAAACACAGTGAACTTCTAAAAGCAACTGTAAAAAAAAGGTAATAACTGGACTGAAACTTCAAAGCAAAAATAGAAAAGCACTGAACATGGGGTGAGAGGGATTCCTAGAGGTGCAACCCCTTAAGAGAGGCTGTGTTGCCCCTCATCTGCTAAGGACAGATGTTTGCCTCACCTGCCATCTCCAGTAATAGAAAGTAAAGAGTTTGTTGGGTTGTTTTTCTTTTTTACTGTTAACAATGCTCAGTATTAAAAAAAAAATCTATTTAAAGCCTAACCTAAATCTCACTGGCTGAAAATTAATCCTGTTATTCCTTTTACTGTTCTAAGTAGACATGGAAGATAATTTATTACCTTGCCTTTGCAATAACTCTAAAATGGCTCTAATTATACCACATATGCTTTTTGATGGTTATAATTTTAACTAAATCAGGTACTTGGAAGGTTAACTACTATGTGAAAATTATCAGAGCTTAAATAAAATATAGATAATGAATCCCACGCCTAAAAATCATACGTATAAAACATGAAACCGTGTTAATATTTTTTTAGTTTAACTAATTATCAAGAAGGATAATAACAGTGGATTTACCTTGCAATTGTAGTATTATTCACATATATTTGCAGTTGAGTGATTCAAAATTAGTGGGACCCAGGGCATCAACTGATTCAAGATAAAATAAACACAGTTTGGAAAAAAGGCTCTAATAACAATTCCTTAACTTATAAGTACTCTGCAAAAATGTGAGTAACGCTTAGTTTGAATATGTGCATGGCTGTGATGATTTGGAGTAAGAAAACTACTCAAGCACATTGATTAAAATGAGGCTGGTGCTTGATTACTTCTCTGGGCTGTGCATATCTGTAAAAATTACTTTCCCCATTTCTGAGTGGTAAAGCCTGAATGTTGAGGCTCTTTGGGGAGCAGGAGGTAATGAAATATCAGCCTGGAGCTCCCTGCCTGGTTTCAGGGTGGCTTCCCAGCCTCACTGGCAGCTCCAGCTCAGGCTCACCCCTCCTCCTCAGGTGCTTGCTCAGCTCCTCGTGTTCTGTATGACCATAACACCAAAATCAGACACAGCCATAACGTGATCTAACATAACCACAATCAAACATGGCCATAACACCAACCACGTGTAATTTATCCTAAAATTTGTGCAGATAACTGCACCCACCACATGGACACTAACCCACCTTGTTTAAAAATCAGGTATCCCTGTCTCTCCCCTGCCCCTGGGAGAGGAGGTGTGGGAAATGAGAATAAGAATCTTTTTTACCTTTGTTAAAATTGTTGAATTCTGTTCACCAAAAGGAAGGAATTACTCCTTTCCTAACCTACCACTGGCTGTGCACAGCACTCACAGCCTGTGCACAAGAGAGATCTCTGTGGCTGCTGCAGGACTGCTCTCTGCAATAGAATCAAACCTTGCCTTTTTTCCCTCAGCCCCTTTGTTTCCTACAGTTCTCCAAAGAAAAATGTAGTGTTTGGAGCTCCAGGGAGAGCAGCTGTTTAAATCTGCTCTTGAAAGTGCTGTACATCCTCATGCACAACCACTCTAAATCAGGCTGCAAAATCCAAACTCTTTGAGATACATTTTGGTTTTTTTAAGAAGCCATTAACTTGTTACTATCCCATTAGTGCATTGGGAAAATAAATTGTATTCATTTTTGCAATCATCTTAGATTTTTTAAGTGTGATGAAGGAAATTGCCTGAGGCCAAAGGGTGAATTTTCCATCTGAGCATCAAAAATGGAAAGGGACAAAGGAGACAAAATTTGCTCAAATTCCTCACTAGCTGGGAGCAAGTGGCACAGCTTTTTTTTGGGTAGATAAAAGAGAAATATGTAATGAGAAACTGAAGAATCTGTGCTAGACTCCAGCAAAGAGCTCTGACTCCCACAGACTGACAATATAAATTTTGTGTGGTTCTGCCAAAATCAAGGACAAATCAAAGGGAAATTCTTCAGATTGGTATTCTGATGATAAAGGTCTGTAATTGGCCTTTAGCAGTACTGTCTATTATTTATGCCTATTTATCTGTTTCTATTGTTATAGCATGTTAGGCAAATGCCCAGATTTTCAGTATGAGATATTAGCCTGAAGAGTTTTTGTACAAATACAGAGATATACTTGTACATGTGTGTATGTACACACCCCTACAGCTGAATAAAGACTGTTTCACAGAAAATTAAGATGACATTAATTTCCAAGCAGAGACTGGAAGGGAAGATAAGAAGGATCCCAGAATGTGAGAAGAAGTTTACCCCAGAAATTCAGCTGCTTTAAAGTACATGTACTACTGAGAAGGAGAGGGGAAAAAAAAAAAAAAAAAAAAAAAAAAAAAAGAGGAGGAATAGTTTTCATCAAAAGCCTTAACCTTTCTTTTCTTGATACTTAAACACATTCGTTTTAGCAGTCCAGGATAATAAGCATTAAAAAAAAATCAAGTCAACAACACTAAGATGGGATTACCAGATTTGTAGAAATTGTGAATTTCTGTACATTACTAAACTGCAAAGCAAATAATTTCACAAGTGCCTGGCTTCATCCTGTGCCCTGAAGAACTGAATCTCACAATTGATTTGCTGCCCAGTCTGCATTTCCCCCTTGGCCTGTTGACCCATCCCCTGTGTATGTGGTCATACTCCTTATGCAAAAAGTCAATATTTAGCTTAAGGGTTTGCAGAGACCACTCAAACAGAGACAATAAAGACTGACAGATTCTAAGGTATAAAGTACTTTCTATAGAAACACCAAGTGACAGATTCGACATATAGATAATATTTACTCTGTTTAAGGCTCGTGTAACATCTTTGATACCACTTCATTTGTGCTCTGCCTGATGCACAGCAGAGAATCCAACTTTACTGGAAGACAGAATGGTCTCCTAGCCCCAGGACACAACAGGAATATTTCTTCTGACCTCCCTGGCCATAGCTCAGGCTCAGAGGTTTCTGTGCTGCAGCATAATAAAAGGTGACTCTCTCTAGGTTTGCTTTGTGAATAAGGTTTGATGATACTGGGCTGGCACCAGTTCTTCCATATTTAATGGAAAAATTACTGATTGCTTTGTGGTTATGGTAAAAAGACAAAACCCTGGAGCTCTTGGAGAGCTGTGGAGGGTAAATACGGTTTAGAGATCTGGAAAATCAGAGGGAAGTGAGGGAGAAAGCTGGAAATCTCTGAGTCCCCGTTGTGTCCCTACCCTTAGACCTGAGTGGAGCCTCCTTGCAGCTGCAGAAGTTTACCTGCTGGAGACATTTCTGCTGGCAGAACAGGGGCTACATTCCTCATGGAAGCAGTACCCCCTCTTTAATGTCAAGATCTGTACTCAGATACTCCTGAGCCTGCTACTGATATTTAGTGACAACTCTTTAATACATGATTAGTTAATTCACTGCTTTTTCCCTTTGCACAGCCTCAGATGAATTTGGCTTTATTTTCTGCTTGTTTTCACTGGAAGAAACCCTGGCCCAGAGCCTTCACAGCAGAGACTCCACAGTGAGAGGAGCCTGTGCTGGCAGAAGAGAGGGGCTGCTCCTGCCAAGGAAGTACTGGGAGGGCTGAGCTTCTCACAGGAATATCTAAGGAATTCAAGGCTTGGTAGGACCATAAAACCACCAAAAATTACCTTCTCTGTGAGACTAACTACTGCATAGGATCTGTGTATTGAGCACAATACCTTTGGGTCAAAATGCAACCCTTTTTTGGTTAATGTGCTTCTTCCTGGGAGTTAGCCAGCTGCCATCTGAGGAGATGGGAGGCTCTGGCACCCCCTGTGAACAGCTCTTCTGAAGGTAACTCTCTCCACACACATTCCATCATTTTCCTCTTCTCACTCTCCACCTCTACAAACACCCAACCTCACCCCTCAACCCTGCCCCTGTTGTCTAATTCAGAAGTTTTCACCCTTGCAAAATGTGTAATTTATGTTTCCCTGATAAATGTAGCTTCCTTTTCTGCCTTTCACTGCCAAGCTAAGGGCAGTCAGTACAATAGATTGGGATCTTTTGCTGCAAGATTTTGTATATAACAACTAATAACTAAACAGTGGATGCTGCAGCAGTCACTGCACCAGTGAGTAAATCTATTGGAGATGGAGAGCTAAATGTAATAACAGAAAGTAATCTGTCATTTAGAAAAAGCAGCAAAGAAACTTTAAATCCTGATATAGATCTAATTTTTTTCTCCACATAAAATCAGTGAGTAAGCATTGCTTGGCTGGCCAAATGGCAAAGAAAGCATACCAACTTCTGAAACTCAAAAGTGTGCCAGCACAAGGACAGGCTCTTTTCTAGATCATTTCTGAGGCAAAATAAGCTTAGAGCTGCTACAAGCACAGGCTGTGAAGTGCTTGCTTTCATTCAGGGCACCAGAACTCATCTTTCAGGACAGAGCTGGGTCCCTGCACACCACGAGGAGTGCCTGGCCCAACGCTGCCATTGAGCACCAGACTCCAGAGTGGCACCAGCTGCTCGTGGATGGGTTTGCCCAGAATTTCTTGACTCATCCCCACCTGCACGTGGCCAATCTCCAGCACAGCCCAGGCCTGGTCCAAACCAGCCATCATTGGTGCACACACCCCTCACACTGCCCTTAATCCAGATTTGAGCAACAGCCAGAAAACAGATCAGCCTTTCTGTGTTTGGAAGGATTGTGCTGCCAACTCCCCCCAGATCTCTTCATCAACCTGAGCCTCATTTTTAGTGCTTGAGAAGTTCTTCCAATTACAGATTTAGAAGAAACGTGCTGTGCTTTAATGATGATCTCCTGGAGTTTGAGGGCTAGGAGCAAGGGGTTTTCTTCACTTCAGTTGCATCTTAAGGGAATGAAGCACTGTCAAAATTGTGATTGTGCAACCACAGTGGTGAAGCACTGTGAAATTATGATTTCACTTTTATTACTGTTGTTCCTAGGGGGGATGAATTCTGCTCTCAGGACAACTGATCTACAAAGGGGTGCTCTGCATTCATGGTGGTGGTACTGGAAGAAGTCCATGAGCTTTGCAATGAGATATTTTTAATTCTAGAAATACCATAAGGGAGCCACAAATTCTGGAGTTCTAGTTTCAATGGCATTTTGTCCTCTGGTACACAACTGACTTTTTTCTGGTTTATATCTGATTCCATCTTTACATGTCTGAGCAGGTGAAAATGTCTCCAACCCCCTCTATCTTTATTTGTTTCCAGAAAAAAAAGGAGATATAATAATATAAAACATATCCCAAGGTCACAGTCTAAGATAGGCCCAACGGTAAGGAGACAAATCATGGTTATTTTCTCAAGAAATAACTTTCATCCCCACAAAAGGAGAGACAACCCTTGAAAACCTCTATTTTCTCACTTCTTTCTTAAATGTAGGCTACAGTATCATGATTTTAGCTGCACTTCAAGCCTTTCATCCTTCAGTGACACTTGTTTAAATTTAGAATTAAGCACTGAGAAGAGCTTAAGTTATGGTTTGCTCTCTTGACTGACATTTAAGAGGCTTTGTCCATAATAGCAGTCCAAGGAAGGCTTTCACTTCAAAAAACAGTTTTCTGATCCAGCTTTTGAGCACTTCTAAGCTGAATCCTGGGGGCCAGGCTGTAGTCATGGCAGTTTTTTCATTCCTGAGGAACTGCACCTTGCTTGCTGTTACAAAGCTCCTCCTGACCCTCAGGGGAAGCAAAAGTAACTCCACCTTCTCCATGCTGAGCACTTGTGCCTCCTGCTGCCATTCATTACCCATGATCACTTATTTGGGATTACTTATTTGGGGTTTGAAATGGACAAAATGCCTCTCCCTGTCTCAATTTGATGCTCCAAGCTATTAAGCAATTTATTGCCTCCCCTGTTCCCCCAGGGTGATTCCCAATGCTTGGACCAAACCATCTAGGTCATACTGATATAAATTTAGAAAAGTATATGAGGCTTCATACAGTTATTGAGCCCAGTTACTCTCCAAAACTCTCTTGGGATCTGAGTAAGGAAACAACACAAATTAGAAAGACAGATTCTAAATTGTTATGTCTCAGGCTCTAAAATGATTTTTAATTTTTTTTTTCAGGCAATTTCTCTAACTGGCTGTAGAACAGAATTTCCATCTTGGAGGTGTCTAGTTCCTTGCCAAGACTTTTTCCTGTTAACACAGTAAAAATGAATAAGAAAAAAAAAAAACTCTAGAAGAGGGATTACACATAATATAGTTTTCTCAGCAGAGGCAAAAACACCAAATGCCTGTAAAAAATGCAGGTAAATAAAGATAAATGGTGGCTTGGGACTTCTCCAAGTGGATGATTCATCATCTGGCTGCTTCTCTGAGATATGTTTGATGCTAACAATATTTATGCAATATACCCAGGCTTGGGCATGGCACCACCTGCCACGAAAGAATAAAAACCCTCCTGCTCCACTGCAGAACTCTAAGATGTATAAGATGTATTATTATCTGTTGTTACTACATTAAATTGGCAGCAAACGAGTCTTTTCCTATATGATTATACATCAGCCTCAATAACTTGTTTTTGCAGATGTAAAATTCTGGCACTTCCTAATCCCTTAACTGCACCTGTCCTAGGAATTTTTTTTTTTTTTTGTTATTCATTCAATGCCTCACATTTAAAAAAAAAAAAAAAAGGTCATTGGGGAAGGGATCATGAGAAAGAATGAGGGCAGTATGAAGTGGTGGCTATAAAATCTGAACTAGCCTTTTCTCAGTTGTGGCACTGATGAGTCAAGTGTAAACTGCAGATAAAAAACCCCAAAAACCTAAAAGGTGCACTGAAATGTTTTGATCCAACATACTCCACCAGCTGCAAACTCAGATTTTAGTGTCTTTCTTGACTGACATAACATTATGTGCAAGGAATGTTCAAGCAATTCACACCATCTTGATCAGACTACAGAACTAAAGTGAGATTTTCATGAACGCAGGTCAGGGCTGGGGACCTGCATCCCTTTCCATGTTGCAGATACATAAGAAAGCTCCTCCTGGGCCAGAGCAGAGAGTTCATCTCCTGTTGCTGAGAAATGCCTTTTCACACGTCCTCTGTTAGTGCAGACAAAAGAATCAGAATCAAGTTTATCACCTACTTAAAGCTTCTGGAGATTCACTTTAAATGTTATGGAAGATGCCAAACAAGACTACTGCTGTGTAAGGCTGCAGGAGTGGGAAAACTGAGAGGCAGGAAAAGGTTTGAACACTCAAAGCCAATGTGCTGTAGCAGACCATAACGCCAGTGCAGGTCTGTGGAAGCAGAGGTGGTGGTGCACAGGGAAGGATGCACAGACTGGCAAGGACACAAACGCTGTGACAAGGACACTCACAGTTTGGGTGAGCCTGAACCTGGATGAAAAAAGGTTCAGTGGCTGGGCTGCTGTGGGACCTGGCCCCACACCTTTGCTCAGCCCCTCCTCCTCAGAGCAGGTACAGAAACACACCACAGAAACTGGGACGGATCAAACATCCCTTGGGATGTGCACTCGTGGCTGCCCACACCACAGAGAGCTCAGAGACCTGCCAGGGAAATCCCCTCTGTTCCACAGCAGAGATAAGCCAGGGCCACCACAGGGAAGAAGGAGAATACCCAGATCATTGTGGCTTTGAGGCAAGCAGAAGCAATTCCTTTCAGGAGCAGAGCCCTGTTTCAGTCCTCTTTCATCCCATCTTCTGCTCCTTGCAGCACTCCCAGCCCCACCGGCACTCCTCTCTGAGCCTGCAGAAAAGATCACACTTTCTGTACACCACCCTGGGGTTCTGTGCTTCAAGAAGTGTTTTAGCTGCTCCCAGACTTCGTGCAACACAATTTTTCAACCCTGCAAAGAATTCAGCTTTTGCTGGTTTAGAGATAGGGCACTCAGCCTACAGGAAGTGTGGATGGGAGCAGACCTACTGGTTGATATTCACATTCTTCAAAATTTCCCCACAAGGCATCTTTTTAATTCCAGTTCTAGATAGAATATGCAGCTTCAATCCAAACTGTAGCATTTCCTAAAATATTTTACTTTTATCAATTTGATAAAACCCACAAAATGGGACCTCAAGCACTCACTGGTCAAATATGATCATATATTTCATTATTCTATTATCTCTCTGTCACCAGCTTTCTTAAAATCTATCTATAATTTTCACAGCAATTTTTAAAAAAAATTTAAATTCATTTGTTCCAAATAATTCTCCTTTGGGGGCTTCTAAACAATCTTTCCTTTAACTTTGAAAAAATATGTTTTCTGAGCCACATCACCTAGTGCTTCTGAAGTTGCTTTTGGATCAATTTCCTGTGAGTTAACATCTCTTCACTTGGCTCTGACTGGGTTTCCTGTGGAGGTCCCCAGTTCTGATGAGCATCCTTCCACCTCATTTTCTGGGTGTCAGCACCCTCACATCAAGCTCCTTTTGGAGCTCAGTGATGACTCCAGTCTGTTTCAGCTGGCATCAGCCTCTGAGCCCATTCTAATGCACCAGTGCCTGGTCCCTCTCCCATAGCTGCCTCCTCCTGCTCTGAAATGGAAGCATTTTGTTCAGAGCAGCCTGAGGAGCAGTGTTTCACCACAGCAGACACATCTGAGTTTCCATATTAACAATTCAATGTTCTTCAGTGCCTCCCTGAGCTCTCCAACAGGAGCTGGCTGTGCAGGGCAGCCAAGGCATCCTGCTGGCAGTCACTGAATTTCATCACTGTGGATGCAGACCCCAAGCCCCTCCATGTTTTATCTTTAAAGCTATATCAAGTTTCTCATCCCAAAACAAGCAATTGGGGAAAGCAGTCGCTTCTGATTTATCTTCCCTAACCTTGGGAGTGAGAACAACATTTCTGCTTTTTCTTAAATCATTAATTTTTGTCTGCAAGATCATTACTGTACTCTCTGTGTAAAATCTATGACTCTTCCTAGGTATCCCTTAATGTTTCCTGAACCCAGCCTTGATGTGCATTAGACACTTGGGATTCATTACTGGAGCTAATTTGCAGCCATTAAAAATGCAAGGTCGTTTGGAAGATGGAACAAAAAAAAAAAAAATCAGGCAAGCATCTTTCAAACATATTCCTACTTCTTTTCACTCCTCATTAAATTTCAATTGGTGAAACCTACTGGTCCTTCCTCAGTCTTTTGTCAGGGGGGAGTGTGGCACACACAGACCATTTGAGCAGAGGGTCAGCCACGGGGGCTTCCAGGGGTTCAGAGCAAACCGGCCTTGAGACGCAAACTTTAAAGAATCTAAGATTTTAGAGAAGTTCTGGAATTAATTAAAGTAGATAGATAGGCCTGGCTAAAATTTAAGAGTTAATAGTTAGCTACCCCGGGTTTGAATAACTAATTGCTTGTCAACTATATGTTTGCTTAGCTGTGCTTATAATGAGAAATGGGGAATCTGATAAATTGACTTCAAGAACACGAGACAGTTACAAACCTCCTGTGTTCAGAAACCCATTGAAAAGTCACGAGGACAGGAAAGTAGGAGTCCTACCAGGGGCTCATTTGTCACTCTACACTGAAAAGGCAGAAAGGTCAGAACGAGGAAGACTCATATGCCTTCCTCCTTCCACAACTCCTCCCCATAAAAAGGAACACCGGCCCATTTCAAACTATGCTTAATTGCTTTTTGCTAATTACCACAAGGAGCAGGGGGAATGGGAGGTGACTGGGTTATGAATATGCATTTGTATCCAACACTTTGTAAATAAAGGCCTGAAATCACCTGTGTTTTATTAGGGAGCAATCCCTGTGCCCGGAGTCGTATTTAACACAAACTTTCTAACTTTAAACTGTTAGACACTCTCTTTTGTCTGTCACAGTTGGATATTGGTATTAGATCATATCCATATTTTGAATGGGAGGTGGCCAGGTTATGAATATGCATTTATACTCAACACCTTTATAAATAAAAGGCCAGAAATCACCCGTGGGTTTTGCTGTGTGTATTAGGGAGCGATCCCATGCACTGCCCAGCTTCATAATAAACTTACACTTTATAACTTTAAACTGTTAGACAGTCTTTTGCCTGCCACAGCTGGATATAGATATTAGATCGTATCCATATTTTAATAAATATTAAAATTTTTTATTTGATATATGAAAATTTTATATATGATACTGCCCAGCAGCTGTCAGTTCTGGTTAGGAAACCCAGGCTCGTGTTCCTGTCACCTCCTCCCTCAGACTGAGCCTCTCAAACAGGTTGTACAATGGCCCAAATGCACTGATTTTGTAAGGATTTTCCACAGGAATCCATAAGCAATGCCCTGTGAATTAACTTGGTTGTTCATGTGGTGAATTATAATATCTTTTCCTCAGAGAGCTCTGCTTTTCATCATGAGAATCTGTTGCCCAATGCAGAATCTCTGGGGGGATAAAGCCTTGGGGGGCAGGTTCACCACAGCATCACCAAGCTGTGATCACCAAGTAGCTCAACCAGAGATTCCCATCTTTAAAGTTAACAAGCCAACATTTGAAAACATCATTCATCTATCAACACCTGTCAACAAAAGCACCAAAACATTTCAGGAATCCCTGATATTTAAAATGATTACATATGATTGATTAAATTACCAATCAAAAAAGTGGTAAATTTAAAGTCATAGTTTTAGCTTACAGAGTGTATATATCATACAGCATCATTTTAAGTCCTCTTCCATTTTCCATTTGTAAGGTATTACGTGCACCAATCTTATTTTTGTCATTGTGTTTAATGTTTTGGAGAGCTAAAAGCTTCACTACTACTTTACTTACTGTCTCCTAAGGACATGCAGCTTTATGTGTAGTTTGTGATGCAGAAAGACCTCTATACTCAGAGAGTATGTTGTCTTTAAAAATATTTATAGCATCCTTTCTTCTTTTAAATTACACCTGTCAGTCAAACACAGAACTCACTGAAGAAGCCTCAATCCAAAACCTGTGCAATTTAAGCTATTTTCTGTATTTTTGCAAAAGAATATGATTGCCTATTTTTCCTGCAGAGTAAATGATGACCCTGTATTGATCACATATGTTTCCTTTATTTGACTGGGGTTGTTTTGTTTGTTTGTGGGGGTTTTTTGGTTTTTTTGTCTTCCAGACATCAGCATGCTTTACAGATGGATATAGGCTGTTATCCATCCCATTTCACACTAGGAAATCAAACCTCCAGTGTCAGGGGTGAGCCAGGTCCCCATCAATGCCAACAGAGCCATGGAGTAAATCCATTGGCAGAGTCTGGGGGACACAAGAGCCATCACAACAACCCCTCCCCAGGATGTGTCAGAGCTCCCTGAACCCCTCCTTGCAGTATCCCAACAGAAATTTTATCCCACAGAAATTTTCACAGAGCACTGAGTGAGAAAGGTGGTTCTTATCAGTCATTGTGTGCAGCGAACCAGACCTGCATGCAAAAGCTTGCAGATATCAGAAGGCTGAGTTCTGCCATCTCAGAGATTTAATATTTACACCACACCTGCAGTGCCTGTCAGTGCTTATCAGCCCTCAACTGATCAGCCTTGAGAACAGCAGAAGCCACGAGGGGCATTGTGACTCCCACAGTTAAAGATATAAAACACTTTTAAATCCCCAAAGATAGGCAAATGGTCCTGTCACCATAATACTATTTGGTCTTGTTCTCTTATTCTTGAACACCCCTGGGAGCTGCACTGCTTCTTCCTGCTTCCCCAAAGTGGCCTCAGGCTGTTGCTTCACCTGCACTGACTGGCAGTGTCACCTTTCCCCTGTGCCCCACAGACGGGCTGTGCTGGTGTCCCTTTTCCCACCCCTGGGACAGTGACAGGCACGTCCCAGGCACAGCAGCTCCAGGTTTTTCAGGTGGCAGCTCCCTGCCCACCCTTGGAGAACAGCATCTCCAAGGATCTGGAGAACAGGATTTGGAGAACAGGATCTCCAAACAACCTCCCTTGCTGCCCTTGGGCTGCTAACTCTGTTCTGCAAGTCACAAATACAGAAATATTTTGTTTTGTTCCTCTTCATAGTGAAACTGGAAATAAGAAATAGTGCCTCGTGGAGAGAAATATTGTGGAAATAAGAAATAGTGGCCTGGGAGTGGCTCGTTGAATCACAGTGGAGCTGCCACAGGATTTGCCTTGCTTTGGTCTTGCCTGCTGCCTCTAGAAATGCACAGACCTGTCTGAGGGGGTGAAGGAGACAAAAAAAAAAAAAAATCTTACTCGTACCTTACTCTTAGCTCGTTCATGTCTCTTAGATCTGCATGAAAAAATTCCAGGTATTGCCATGAACTTACAATCACAAATGAAAAATAATTCAGGAGTCAGTGGGAAAGAAATATAAATAAGAAGCAAGAGTTCAGACATCCTAGTGAGGAGAGATCCCTCAGAAATACAGAAACCAGAGGTTTTGATTCCTCATGCTGCATTCTTGAAATTGTTAAGTGACTGTTTTATATATTTAAGCTGGTAAATTGCATTAAAGCCTTTAAAAAAAAAAATCCATGAGTATTCTCATTAGGGCTGCCACAAGGCTCCATCAGAACTATCTTCTAGAAAGAGTTGTGGGAAATGTGATTTGTCTTCAATGCCCATGTGAAACACTTCTGACAACTACAAAAGCACATAAGGGAGCACGAGACTGGAGATCAGAGGCTGCAGGGGTCACCTCTTCCTTTCTGTGACCCAGCCCTGGCCCAGCCCCACCTTCCAGCACACGGCCTGGAGGCACATTTGTCACAATGCAAACTTATTAGATTTATTATTACAGATTTATTAGCTTTGAGGAAAGGAAAGGACTAACATGACTCCTCAGTAACTCAAATGGACAAAGGCAATTGCTGGACCGATCACAGGTTTGGAGACCCAAGACATCCATCAAACTTACACCTCCTCCTGCTCTTGTTATCCATCAGCCTTTCCTCTAGCTGGGCTGTCAATAAATTTTGTGTCAGCAGGTCAGAGAGGATGATGCAGGTCTCAGCTTCGAAGGGCTCATAGAGCAAGAAGCAAAGGACACCAGGAAAACTGTAAAACACTTTCTCTGCAACAACAAATACCACTGCCCATATTTGACACAGAAAACAGTGCTGACTAGATCAAATAAACAGGAGATAGACAGACAGACAGACAGATAGATAGACTGACAGACAGGTAAACAGACAGATAGATCGATAGATAGATAAACAGACAATATATTTATATGGGGGATATGCATACAGGTGAAGAGATGGATATATATAGAGAAACAAAGAGGATAATAACCCAACTAGGTCAAACTTATTTAATTAAGTAATTTTGGTGTGGTTTTTTTTTCTTTCTACCTATGTTTTGCATATCACAATTCTCAGAAACCCTCCAAACACCCAGTAGAGATGTTGTCTATTTTGGTAATGACTGACTCAATCAAATTCAGGGGAAATGTGAATAGGAGCATTTCTGGGGGATCCTGGGTAGAGATATGGAAATAAGAGTCAAATCTGATGCAAAATAAAAGCAGAAGAGCCAGTCAAGGAGAGCCAGAGAGGGATCTGCGGTAGTAAAATGTGTAAGAATCATTCAGAGAGGGAAGGTATTCAGAGAATCCTATGAAATGAGCAAATAGATTCACTGCAGTCTTACTTTATGAATTACAGTAAAAATCCAGAGCAATTCCTCAGGCAGATGAGTACAAATGTACAATGCAAAGTGAAGCCAAATCAGTCTGTCCCTGTCCCTTTTCCTGTGACAATACCATCTTCCCCTCAAACTAATGGTGTGCACAGCACAAGCCATCTTCTACAAGTGAAAAAAAAATAGATATCGTGTGTGGTTTCCAAGATTGAACAAGACATTCTATCAACATGCAAAATGAACTAATTCAGCCATTGCAAATGAACAGATTCACAAAGCAAAAGATAAACTTTCCACATCTCATTTAATTTATGCTGTCTCACTGCACTGAGAAAACAGCTTTACCCGTTCTCTAATGTATTGAAATGTTAGAAACTTTAATAATCAAAACAAAACCAAATAAACATTATGAACTGCTTGAGAGAACATTTTAAATGAGCAGGAGAATAAAGAAAAGATTTGTAATTCACAAGAGTTTGCATTTTCTGCACTAGAAATCTCCCTAAGGTTGTATTGAAAGAAATGAGCATGAACTGGATGCAGTAGGGAACCTATTGCTGGGAACTGAATTTAGGTTTCCACACACACACACCTATTCTACAAAGAGTTCTAAGGGTATCTAAAACCTTTAGAACATATAATTTAATTATTTGGTTTTGTTAGTTATGTTAGATGCAGGTTGAGAGACGTTTCTGAGGATGGTTCTATACAGAAAATCAGAGGTTTGGACAATCCTCTGTATCCACTGGTCTTCTTGAGGTTCAATTCCCTCTCACGCTCCCCCTTTCTAGTTTTGTTAGGCAATTTCAGATTTGCTCTTGCCTGCATCCCAAGGTGCATTTCCTCCCAGGCTTCACTTGTCATTTTAATTAAGCAACCATAGGAGAACTCCCAGCAAAAAGCAATACAAAATAAAAGATATCTGGTTTTAAGAGCAAAACCCCTTTTTGCTCTTAAAACCAGATATCTTTCTCAGCACATGTAAAAATAAAACTCTTCAGTCTCCTTTTTGTCCTTCATCTTCAGTAATTTTTCAATTTACATTCTTAGGATTCATGTAAACTGGGCACCTGCCCAGTAAGAAATAAACTATGTCATATAGTGATTTTTACCTCAAGTGTTTTAAAATTATACACATTTTCAGCTGGACAGAAATGCCCAGTCACACAGCTGTTTTCTTAATTGAGAAGCTGAATTCCCACCCATGTTGCACTTCCAAGTCAAACCCATCTCACTATAACTCTGCAAGCCAACCACTATTTAAAACAGAAAAATTCCTGCTCATTGGATAAGCAGCAACAAACTGGAATGATGGAAATTTTCTGTTTTGTCTAGAAAACCTCATATTCCTCATTGCTTTGAGGGGTAAATAAGTGCTTAAATACATTTAAGATACCTGGATCCTAAAGTGAGCAGCAGAAACACCCACAGTGTGAGGAGGACTTGCTGAGCTGCTGAGGTTGGCAGTGTGATTCCCAAGCTATTTATTTATCTGTTAGGTCATCTGAGACATCTTTTATTGGGTTTTGGGCACCCTGGCCTCCCCTGGATGATGTTGAATAGCAATTCTTTCTAACTTCTCTTTCAGCAGGGCTGCAGTTCAAGAGTCCTGGCCAATCAATGGCACTTCACATTTCTAGGTGTATATATTTTGTTCAAATGTCACAGACAATGTCTATTTTCCTTTTACTTGCATTATGGACTGACCTTTTATTGTTCATTCGAAAAGTCTTTGGTTCTATATCTTGTTTTCCTCAATCCATTTATTGCTCCATAATGATAACTGCTATTCAGTAAAGTACTTGAAAAATTACCACTTTACTCCAATAATGGATTAACAGCATGATGAAAGAGAAGTTTAGAGCATGCTTTAGCATTTTTTCAGTTCTATTTTTATGGAATGGAAAACATTTTACATTATTTAATGCTGTATTAACTTCTAATTTGCCTCACCTATGTGTAGTTTATCATATAATTCCCTGCCAGGACTGAGGATTCCTTCTAAGTCATACCATGCAAATTGATAAAATGAAACTAAAAAAAAATCCTAGTATTAAACAATGTTTCATAACCTCGATTTTTATTTTTATTGGCTTATATAAACTTTAATTAAAGCTAAGTTTAATTAACTTCAGTTGGCTTATCTGCCATTGTACAGAGCAATAAATGCTCTCCTGCTTTCGTATTCCTGTTTTATTTTGACATGAAAGTCAAACTTTAGCACAGCAGAGTGTTGAAAAGTGTGGAAATTACACTGGGAACACCCTTGGACATCAGAGAAGTGGTTTGACATTTACTGTAATGTTACACAAGGGATTAGACCCTCTAACAGTGACACTGCAGGGAACAGCATCACTTGGCATGTGCCTGACTTAGCAGGAGCTGAAAGACAGTGTTTGGGGAAAAAACCAGCAAGGAAAATGGTGCTAGGCCATCAGAAGGTGATGGGGAAATGCCACAATTCGTGGGTTGCAGCAGCTCTCAGAGCAAGTCCCTTCTCTCATCTTTAGCAAAGATCTTTGTGCAATGCCAGCTGTGCCAGTCCTCACCTGCTCGTGTCACACAGCAGATCCTCCCTGCCTCCTTGGTGGAACATTTCAGTAAAAAATGCACAAACCCAAAAATGGGTTTTGGCTAAAATCGCTTGATTTCTCTCTGAGAAAATATTCAATGCTCTTAGACCAACTTTTCCTGAAATTTCACTTAATTTAATAAGAGTTATAACAACTGAATATTTTTTACTGATGGTATAGGCGAATTCTGATGAATATATTGTCTTGGAAACATTTCAAGCAAATCTTCAGGGACTAAGGCCTCAAGATTTGGATGTTGAGAAGAGAGAGATTAACTTGCTTTGTGCATCATATCTATAAAGTAAATATTCACAATTTCTGACTTGCAGTATTTCTAGTTCTATCTCACCTTTTTAAAGGAAGCACAGCAATACACAGGGGATTCAAGATTTTTGGATGGCTTTCTAAAATCTGATTTCTACAACTGCATAATAATGTTTTCACTTTTTTTTCTTTTTTTTTTCCCTTTTTTCTGTAATCCCTAATGCTTTACTTGGCCTTCTTGCTGCAAATTCATGCAGTACCCAGAGAACAATCCAGAATGATTCCATGATCTCTCCCTTGCATAGTAATAGTGCAGTTAGAGCCTACCACGCACAAAAATAGAACAATTTCTCCCCTCTACGCATTAATTTGCATTATTGCTGCCAAATTTATTGCAGTTTTATTGCCCAGCCATCCAGGACTGCAGGATCCTTCTGTATGTACTGGCAGCCAGCTCTGGGCTTGTCAGAACAAAGCAACTTTGTGTCATCAGCAGAGCTGTTTTCTTGGTTTCATTTTCTTGTCCCTTCTCTTCATTTATGAACATCTCAAACACATTCCAACACTATTTTTCCAGGAATAACAAAATAATTAATTCCCACCTTTGTTTCCTGCCAGTTATGTAGTTTTATTACTAACTCCTCCATGACACAAAACTCAAGTCAATAAGAGAATTTGGTAAAGGACCTTGCTAGAAAATCCACAGTCCCAAGCACAGGCCTTGGCTTTTAGGGCAGAGGGGCCTTCTGCAAAATTCTTGGCACATCTTTCCCACAGTATCATCCCAACCCAGGAGTCTTTCCCTCCCTTTCTTTCCTGTTTCCATGCTGGATGCAGAACTCAGACTTCCACCCCCCTCCTTAGGGGCTTTTAAAGATTGGCATGGTTTGCCTCTCCGCTCTCTGCTGCTAAGATGTATTTAAACACTCCACACTGCCAGAAATAGTTAATCAGCTCTGCACTTCAGATCCTCTGAGAGCTTTAGGGCACAAGCATCTGAGCCCGGCAATTTGTAACTGTGGATTTTATTGATTTGTTTTAAAAACATTTCTGCTGAGGTCTCAGCACCATCCCATCCCTGCCTTGAGCTCCTGTGCAGAGATTCCTTGCCCCTGCCCACGAGGCTCCCTTACACCCCTTCCCCACTCCCACCCAGCCCCTTGGGCACCCTGCAGGCTCTCTGCCTCCCCAGGATTTGGGAACATTCCATCATCAGCTTTTAGGCCTTCAGGAAACCATGTCTTGAAATTTCTTCCAATTCAGCTGCTGTGCTTTACATTTCAGCTATCTTTTTTTTTTTCCTCCCATTCTTACGTATTAATCACATTTTAAATTACATCTCTATTACTCCTAATAGCATCTTTTACAATGCTCTTTTACCTGGATAACTCTTTGCTTTGGTTATTTTTTTTTTCCTTCTAAACAAATATTTTTTTTCTTTTAACAAGGTGTTTATTCCAGGCATCTATTAGAACATTTTGAACAAGCTTTATGGTCTGTAAGCTGCCCCTTGAACTGTTTTTCTCAATTTAATGCCATGCTGTTTGGTGTGTCTTTCATCTTGAGGATGTTGCATAGCAATGCTGTGTGTTCACTGATGCAGGTGGGCTCTTCTACAGGTAAATCACATGCCAGGGTCAACAAACTACTCACAACTAAACCCCCACCTGATTTTCCTCCTCCAGCTTCTGAGAAAGAATTATTAGCATCTCTAAATACATCACCTCTCCAAGTTCTCTATGTCATAGGAACAGAAAGTATCTCCTGCCCTCAGAAGTGTATTCTCCAGACATCTCTAGATTCTAATCTTATCTTCTAAATAAGCCCAAGTTATTTGAATTCAAGTCTGCTTACTTGGTAAATGAGAGCAGGATAACCAAGGGGCACAAAGAGAAGGACAGAACAATGTCTCCTCCTACATTAAACCTTGGCAATCCACATTGCTTCCTGAGGTGTCAGTGCTCTCCAAGACTTAGCAAAACCTCAGGGATACCAAAAGCTGATAAAAAGATCACTCAAATGCGAGTGGGGGAACTTGCCCCAATTGTCTCTGTCATTTTTCTTTTTAAAATAAATGTTGGATTTTACTGCACGTTACCAACCTGTATTTACACATGCCTGTTATATGTAAGAACTCACTCTCCTGTAAAGACCTCTCAGCACAAACCTAAGCCATTAAAGTTTTAGGCTGCTGCAGACTGACATGCAAACTAGAGTGCCTTCAAGGATCCCCTCTCAAAACTCTCCTGTTACAGACAGGACAAATCCTGTTACTGCCCTCCCTCCACCACCTCTCTGAGGACAGCTCTCCTAGGCAGAAGGACACAAA
Organism: Prinia subflava; assembly: GCF_021018805.1. Classification (NCBI taxonomy): domain Eukaryota; kingdom Metazoa; phylum Chordata; class Aves; order Passeriformes; family Cisticolidae; genus Prinia; species Prinia subflava. The sequence goes on from NC_086252.1 coordinate 31,269,927, forward strand.
ATTCTCTGGAGATTCCCAGCAGGACCGCACATCACTGTCACCCCACTGATAATCTGGCTACTTTGCTTTTCTGAACTGGCCAGTGTCAAGAGAAGAGTTTTCCCCTAGTCCCTGTGGCTCCAGGAAATCAGTGCAGTCAATCCTCTGAAGCTGAGCAGAATTTGGGACAAGGTGGCCATAATTCCCAAGGAACTCGGGTCATGCCATCAGTTCCTGAGAGGACTAGACTTGAATAAAGCAGGAGGATACACATTTTTAATGCCCATCAAATAAGGGAGCGTGAGTTTATCTCATTGGTTTTCATCAAGATTAAGAGCTCAAAATAATATTCAGATAAGTTTCCTGAAAGTAAAGGTTTGACAGAAAACAGAGCTCAACAGCAGGAGACAAAAATGTGTTCATCAAGAGATGCTTCCTGGGGATGTCACTGAGAGAAGCTGAGGGATGGATGAGTCTTGAAAACCATTCTTCATTTTTTATACCAATTGCAGCTGTCAGAGACCTTCAGCCTCTTGAAGAGGCAGTGTTTCAATCTTTTCTGCAGACAGAACACTTCTGTCTCTATAAGCTCCAGGAAAAGGGGTTTGCTTGCATTTGGAGGTGAAACACTGCTGGATTCATTTACCCAACGAATCCAGAAAACTTCTTCTTACTCATTCTGAAGAAATGTCCTCAGACACATTCTGTAGCCCTGCAGAATGGAGTGACTTAAACAGCTCATGTGATTTACCACTGCAGATACCAAACAGAGTAATTTCTATCCATGGGTAGTGAGTGCAGAAGCAGGTTTTCCCCCAGAATATAGACCCCTGAATATTTTCACGCCTGATTATTCTTTCTGGTAACCTCCCATTCATGGGAGCTGACAAATACAGTCTCTCAAAAAAACCCCAAAGGTACTGGGGAGGATGGAGATGGAAAATCAAAGCAGTCACACAGAAACTTTTCCATCAGGGTGGCAAAGGACCTGAGTCCTCAATAGTAACCAGGAGGAGGGAGGGAAGTGACACAGTTCTCTTTTGTTTTTCATTGAGCCTATTGCAAAATTTCAAAGCTATTTTAAAACTAAGAGGAATGAGACTGGCAACATCCACAACAGACATGGGATGAGACAAGGCAGCCACTGAAAGAAAAGGATGGAGTAAAGTGCAGTAAGCTTTTTTTCTGGGCCACTAATTACTGTGATAATTGTTCATTCCTCCTTCTCTCATGTTAAATTAAACATTTACTGTTCCACACAGCACTGAACCTTGTCTTTAGTGAGGATGAAATCCCCTGAGCAGGAGAAGCCCACGGCAGCGTGTTCAGCTTCCCTCCCACACTCCAGTCTCACCAGGCACTCAGGAGATGCTCAGCTGGGAGCAGGAACATTTCTCCTGCTTTTTATTCCCACCTCCTGATAAAAATAGAATGCAATGCACAATGCTAGTATACTCCACTTCCACTAACATAAATGCTCTGAGAATCAATACAAATAATTATTTAGCCATATGTATAATGTAGGCGGTTTATTTTGCTTCCTCCCTTTGCCCTTACCCTCACAAAAACTCTCCTGGTACCGCAAAAACAGGCAATATGCCAATGCACTGAAATGTTTAAAGTAAACATATCCCTCCTCTTCTGTGCATTTTCACATCCCTGTGTGCCTGTTCCTCTGCTTCACACACGGGGAACCAGAAGCCCCAGTGGCTAGGCTGTGTTCTTACGATGCCATAAGGTAAAATGTTAAAAGCAAATGTGCGATACATTTTGAAATTTATGATGTAAACTTAGCTCGAGAGAACAGTTATCTTTGCAATTTCACTGGACACAGTGCTTGGTCTTTCAGGTTGGAAGAGCTGTGCTTCACCATGGTTAGAGAGGGATTAGGGAGACTGTGAACAAGTCAGACTAAATTGGCTGAAGCATTGGTAACCCTTATCACTCCTCCTTAGGGGTTGTTTACAAATGGGTGAGCAAGACTTGGAGCCCTGCATTTAATACTTTTATTCTGGCAGAAGGAGCATGCACACAGCACACAAAACAGATCTCCCTGTTACAGGACAGAATAAGCCACGTTGGAAGCTCCTGCCTCACATAAGGAATCTGCAGTAAAAGGCAATACTGTGTCTATCCTTGCCCAAAATCTCTGCCAGAATTTGTATTGGCTTCACTCGTGCACAGATCACAGACCCAGAAACCTCTGATCCTCCTGAGCACATTCACATGATGAGAAAAGCACCTTTTTAGAATTAGCAAATGCAATAGGTGATTTTTTCCTCTCAAAGGAAATAAAAGAACTCTTTAGTAGCACTGTCCCAGTATTTTCTAATCAGACCACTGTGGTTCCTTCTGCGTTGTCACTGAAGAATTTGCACCAGACTAGGCAGGGATGTTAGGACAAGAGAGTAGGAAAAGTCTGATCCAAACCCACTGCAGGCAATGGCAGGGGACCTGCTGTCCTCCTGGGCTTCGAGTGCAGCCCTTGGAGCACCACCCACATCGCTACAAGAGTTTTAGAAGGACACATACCTCAAACACTGCAGGATTCGTGCTTGCTGAAATGCACTGCAGAGCTGGTGGTGGGGGCAGGAAGGCTGAGCAGGGCTGATGGGGAGGGAGGCAGAGGACAAATCCCACCCTCCCACCATCAGCTGCTCCAAATTGAACCCAAAATGCTGAATGAGAGGCTTGGAGAGGAAACCTGTGTGTGGAACACAGGAATCCAGCTGCAAGGATGACAAGACAATCAACTAGGCAGGATAATGTTTTGCTTGTTTTAAGAGCAATTACACTGAGAAAAATTTAACCTTTAATGGTTTAGGCATTTTTAAAAACTAATTGCTAAAGAAACAAATTAAGTCCCCAGATTATCTCCTTCCTGAGCTATCCATCAAAAGCCTCTGTGGTGCGTTATCTCTTGCATTTTAACAGGCTAAGCAGCTCATGGCTGAGCCCTCTCTGCTTCTGAAGGACAAACAAGTGGTACAGGGAGGGAGGAGAACAGGTAAACAGGTAAATTCTCTGGGTATTTTCCTTTGGGCACTGTAGTTCACCATAAAAGTAGGGGTTTTCACGTTTATGATCTCCAGCAGAATTTTAGTTTCCTGTTGTAGGCATTTTGAGATGTGCAATAAAGTGTTACTGCATTCACCTGGAGTTAGAAGTTTGGTTGAACAGAGTTCTTCTGAAAAATTTTGTGTAAATGCTTTCACCAATAAAGATGGACAGTCCAGCTGCTGTGTCTGAAAAGGTGTGTGATGCATGTCAAGGAAACCCACGAATGTCAAGTAACAGAATAATTAAAATATAGAAGGAAACAAAAGAGGTGAGTGGGATAAACTACTCCTAATTTTGTTCTATCTTATAATATACAATTATATTTAATATAACCTTCCCATCTCTACATAAACCCTCAGGTCTGGGTTTAGATTCTCCAGTAGTCTGGGTCTGGCACAGATTTTCCACAAAGCAGTGGAATAAAACCTGTATAAAACCTCCTTCCCTTTTTTCCTCATCCCTGTTAATCTATTCTGTAGCTGTGGTCCCTGCATCACCTGTAGATACATTTCTGCATCACCCAGTGGAGTTTATAATTCTCTGCAGCTCTTAAAATGGTCAGATGTGCCAGTTCATACATTACATTATACAGCTGGAGAGACTTAAATGAGACATTGACAATCTGAATAATCAATTTACTTGGACAATCTCATATCCCCCCTCTGCAAGCTGGATGTGTTCTTTTATTCCAAGACATCATTGTAATTGCTTGAACCACTTTTGTTGGGCTATTTTTTCCAACCTTAATTACCTTGTCATTTGTTATTAGGCATTTTAATGTGGCCATTAAATGTCACACATAGCTTTCAATTTTTTCTCTCTGTCTGGTTCACAATCCTGCAATTTAGAAAGGTCGAGCCATATGCATATTTTTATACTTTGACATGTTTTAAACTTTGCTCAATGCCAGGTTTATTACAGCATTAAACTGACGAACTTGCTCTAATAATCAATGTATAAATAATCAATTTAATGCTATAATGAAGGACACACAAAACAGCCAACTCTCTGCTGAGTGTGCTGAGGTGCAGTGACATTTGGTGGTCATGCACGGCAACGTTTGTACAAGCTTCATTTAGAGAAGGTGGCAGGTTAATTGGGACAAAACACAAATGCAGTACAGCATCCATAATAAGCAGCCAGTGCCAGTGAAATAGAAAGGGAAAAAGAACTGAAAACCTGCTTCCACTCCTTCCAGACACACCCTCTCAAAGTAATATTCAGAATGTACAGGAATCTTGAATTGCCATCAGTATGTTTTTATACGTTTATTGGAAAACACACAAAGATCTCTGCAGGCATCAAGCTGTCTTTCTTCATCCACAAAACAAAAATGTTTGTAGCTCCAGAGCCCCATTGCAGTTGCTGGATGAAGTGCAGGTATGACTTCCTTGTGTTCAACACTTGCTTCCAGAAAAAGACTAATGGAAATCAGAGCCAGTACTGGAGGGACAACACCAACCAAGGGTGTGTTGCACAGGGTTCCTTGGTTTCCTCTTTATACATCTTCATGCATTTCCCCTCACCCCTCCACTGAGCAAAACCCAAATCAGGATTTGATGAAGAATTGAAGGCTTCTATGGCAACAACATCAATATTTATCTGTACAAATTAGAAGCTTCAGCTAGGATGTTACAAAAGGGCTCTTAAATCTTTCAGATTGATCAACAGCCATACTTTATACTGCAATTTGTGCATCAGTATTTCAGAGATGTGCTCTCTTCCCTTCCCAGGGTGCCACACCAGGACAGTTACAGAGGAACCAAGACTGATATGCTGAGAAACAGTAATTGACAGTCAAAATTTGCTCTGCAGATGGATTAAACTGTAAAAGACTGCTGTGAAAAAAAGTGGATGCTTATCACTGAGTCAATTTTTAACATCCTCAGGTTGACTTCATAATTTTCTTTTTATCAAAAGCATAATCCTAAATTGAACTACCAGAAGAGGTTAGGTTTGCTTTGTATTTTCCCTCTTTCATGGACTGAAGGGGCAAGACATGGCAGATACCCTTCATCCATCACCTCAGCAGAGGTGAGGAGTGGTTCACCCTCTCCAGGACCAAGCAGCTGATACAGACAGGTCCTTCCCTGCAGGACCTGGGCACTCTCTGTACCACTTCAGCTGCAAAGACCTCATGCAGGGCATAGGCAACAGCTGTGCTTGCAGGCAAACAGCCCAGCTCATGGGGAATTTCAAATACCAGAGTTCTCCCCTCTTCCCCCCGGACATTGTCCCTGCATACAAGATTTGCTCTGGTTGTACCCAGATGATGATGCCGGAGTCCCTAATGCTTAATTAGTGTCATGATCAGGAAGGAGTAGGGATCACTGCTGTACAGTAACTTCTTTGCACGTGAGGCAATTCCTCCTCACACATAAGATTTGGGGCAGAGAAGCCAGAAGTGTTTCTTTGGGAAGGTGGAGAGCCCAGCTGTAAGTGTGCACATTCCTTATGTGGTAGGAAAACAGTCCTGAACAGAAATGCAGTTAAAATGTACAACCAGTTTGATACAACCTTAAGACTCAGAGAAAGAACGTAATTATTGATAATAAAATAGTATTAAGGGTGAGGAAAAAACCCAGAATTAATCCATGGTTAGATAAACTGTAGCGCTGCCTGCAGCTGGCTTACAACGCTGGTCCTGTATAGTTTTCACTAAGTTTCTTTCCTTGCAGAGCACAAAGTAGATGAAGGACTGGAGGAGTTGCCTTCTCCCACTACCACCCACTTCCCAAAACCTTCACGGCCATTAACACATTTCAAAGGGCCACTTTGGGAAACTTTCCTTTCTGCCTTGGAAAACTTTCCTTTCTGCCTTGGAAGAGCAGGATTTTATCACCCACTTTATCCAGAGCAATTCTGCAGGAGCAAGGAGGGGAGATGTGAGAAGCAGCTTCTTCCAGCCTCAAATATCACCCCAAGCCCTTCCCTGGGCAGAGCCCCTGTCCCCCAAGAAGGGCAAGCAGAGGAGAAGATTCTCTTTTAAACTACACAGCCCTTTCTCTCTCCCCTTTGCCAAGGAGGCCTTTGGGCTGCTGCTGCCAACACTCTCCCCACCATGGCTGCTTTTGAACTCTTCCCTAGTGCCATGGGAAAGAAAAACAAACATCAGGAGAGCACTGACGTGTTCTTCTTGTCAGTGAAGCACACAGCACCGGGTGAGTCTGGCTCTCAGCCTCTCAGGTTTGGTCTCTGCTATAATGAATGAATGCTCATTAGCACACCAAAGAAACTGGACCTTCTCATCATGTCATAGTAAGACAGAGCCTCGTCCTAATGCTGTTTATGAACCACATTTCAACTTCACTCAGCTGCAACAGCACCTTGCTCTGTTTTCCCTTTGTGCTGAGACCTTCTTGAAGCACTGTGCTCCTCAAAATCAGCTGAACCCCTGCTCTTTCAATTTTTTATTGCTAAGCTCCTAGCTTACACTCTGGGCTTTGATTTTTACATTTTTTATACGAAAATGACTGATAGAGACTCAGGCCCCTGTTGGAAAAATCTGCCCACAACTTTGCTTCCAGCCTCATCTCAGAAAGAAGTTCTTGAATGAACAAAATTTAGGCCAAAGCAAAGCTACAAAATTTGATATGCTGTCTTGCAATGCTCCCTTTTAAGCCTAAAAGTTCTGCCTAAATCAATTTTCCACACTGCCTTTTCCTTTGTCTTGCTTAATTCTGATTATACTGGCAAATTACTGTACTTGTTCCTTCATGCTCCTCACCTTCCCAGATACATACACTTTTTGTATGATCTATAATTTTCATATGCTGTTCTACAAGCCCTCCTTCAAATATTTCATGGTATTCAGATTCACTGTATTTCCATAAGCAATTCCTACAAAAAAATGGTAAGCTCCCCTGTCTAAGCTCTGCAAATTCCATTGTAATTAAAAAACCCGTGTGCCCAATAAATTTAGTGCCTACAACCCAAAAGGAAGAACAGTTAACCTGGTAATGTAAATACCTTTAAATGTAAGAATCTGCACTCTTGAAAAATGAAATATTTTACTGTAACTGCTTATTTCAAATGTGGAATTATATTCAACATAATTCTTATCTCATAATGACTATCTCAAATGTGGGATGTAAATTAAACACAGGACTGAAAATCCGTAAGAAATCACGAAATTCATAATTCTTTTGTGGAAATAAGAATGATCTGGCTTTCCTGCCTTAGTTGAAAGTTTATTGAATCAAGCACTGGCTACACTTGTCTCTAAGGTTACCAGTGCACCACTTTATTTTGGACTGACAGCTCTGTACAGAGCAACATATTGCAATAAAGTGCCTCTGTGCTTGTCTCCCCAGAACACTTTTCTTTCTTAACCCTCTCCTAATGGTGCTGAAAACCTTCTTAAGGCTGGACTCCACACACTCTTTTATTTGTCAAATGTATGTGGCAGGAAGAGGCTGAGGGGTGGAACAAACAGAGCACTTCTCCAGGCACGTGCTGCTCTCCATTAGGATTTTGGAGGCACCATTTTATCAGGAGAGCTCTCTGCAGCAGTATCAGACACAAGGTATTCTGTCCACGCATTGTATGCCCTTTTGTTTTATTTTTTTTTCTTTTCCACAGTGAAGCTGGAGCATCCACAGAGCCTGCTGGAGCAGTGATTGCTGCCAGCTGCTCTGTCAGCTGGCTGTGTGGAGCTGGTCACCAAGAGCCCTGGCCAAGGTCCCACCCTCACCTCGGACAAACTGCAGAGCAGCAGGAAGCCCATATTGCTCTGCCATTTTTAACAATATTCTCCTTATTCCCAAGGAGACAATTTCACACCTTTTCCTATCAGCTGTGCTCTTTAATGGACAGAGAGCTGTGAAGGTTCTGCACTGGCTGGGGGATGGGAACACCTGCCTGGGCAGGTCCCTGCTCCCCACACGAGCCTTGGGATCTGAACATCTGAACATTCTCAACATCTGATTTCCCACAGAAGCACCCCTGAGAGCTGCACTCTCAGCTCACTGAGGACACAAAATACATTGCGGCAGAAAACATCAATCTCCTTAGGGAAATATTTCCTAAATATCTCCCTACCACTTATATCATGGTTTTATCACTCAGAAGCTTCTTTTTTTTCTCTTCTTTTTTCTTTGCTCATAAAATCTAAAAAAGGGCTGTTACCACTTTATGGCATATTTTAATTAAAAAGACTCCTATATATATACACATATACACACATACATACATATATAGATAGAATTTGTGTCCTCATGGAGTTATAGGCATTATTAAATCAATTTTGTTGTTGTTAAGTTCCACTTAGGTAAAATAGGATATTGGATTTCTAAACTAATTATACAGGAAAGAGGTCTGGTTTAATGGAAACTTTGGACTGCATAGTCAGGTGGTTTAATTTCCTTAATGCTATCCAAATACACAATCTAAAACACTGTCATCTGCAGACATTAGAAAACAAATACTTTACTCACCACTGCACATTTAGGTGCTACATTTGTAAGATGCCTGTAGTTTTACCCTCCCAATGAGAGAATCACTAACCCTTGTCATGCACCTACCTCCTTGAAGCCGGGCTCCTTCTCCACTTTCACGTCTGAAGTTCAACAGACAGAAGTTAAACTAAATTCTTCCTTTCCTTTTCAAATCTCCAGGCGCCCGGGAAGTTGTGACTCTCCTTAGCCACATCCCAGGAGCTCCCCATTTTCTGTGGCACTCTTGAAATCATCCAGAGGATGAAGAGGAGGAATCTTAATGCCACTGAAGAAGTGCAGAAGATGCATCAGTAATCAATACCAGTGAGATTCTTCCTTCCCTCGAGGCAACGGGCTTGCCAGGATGAGTTACTTGCAGTAAATACAAAACACCAGGACCACTGCACCTTGCCTGAGTACTTTTAAACTGTGCAGAAGAAAGTGGAATTCAGGATCTCTGGGTCGCCTTCCTCCCGCTTGTTTCTTCAGTTATGTCTAAAAAACCTGCAAGGAGGGATACAAGGTCACACCTTGTATCCTCCGCATTTTATTAAAGGAGCCAACACTCAATATTCCAGGTTTCCAAGGAGAATCTTTGGCTTCAGATCAAATAAAAACTCTTCTGTCTTAAAAGGTGTGATTTCTCAGCTAAATGAACCTAACTGGCTCCATACTCAAAGTGCCAGAGCTGAGAGAACAATCATCTTCACTTTCAGCCAGAATGAGAGATCTACACATGCCAAAAACTGAGCAACAAGGAGCAGTCGGTTATAGCAAATCACAGCAGACGTTGACAGAACCAGGCCATAAATAATTCCATCCTTGCTGCCAAAAGATTAAATAAATTAATTTAAAAAAAAATAATCAGCCTTTCTTTGTACTCAACAATCTGGGGAAAGTATTCCAATTGACATGCAGTTATGCCTGGTTGTGTAAGATAATTGAAATTTCAATATGACCTACAGGTTTCATATATTTTGCAAGTTGTAGCAGCAGAAAAAGGAGAGAGGAAATCAAGAAGATAAGCTCTAGCAAGCAGTAATGCTGATTCCCCAGCTTTCCATAAATTAATAGGTCTATTCTAGTAAGTGTCATATTTTAAGGACAGCTGAATCAAATAGCAATTTTTCAGACCTAAAATGTCATCACGGTGCCTAACAACAGGTAAGCTGCAAAGAGTCTACACTTGTGCTATTTTGGTGCAATGTGTACTAATTCTTGGTCACTGCTGTAGATCACCTAGAGTAATTAATGATTGCTATTAGTTATGATGTAGAACTTGATAGGTAACACTCTTCAGTTGTGCTGTTAAGTGGAAGGATTATTTCAACAAGTCAGCAAAAGTAAAGGGACATCCTACACTGAATTTTTCAGTCTAAATAGCAGAGCCTCCATCTGGCAAACACTTTTGAAATATCTAAATTCATCTCATGCATAAAAATATCAGTAAAAGCAATTAATTTGTGTCTGATGCTCACCCTTGTGTACACAATGACGTAGAAATACCTGTATTTGTAGGACAGTGTGAGAAATCATGAAAACATTAAAAATATATCACATTTCTGCCCAGATTTCAGATAACACATTGTTTAAACATACCAGTCTTGCAAAAAGCATTCCTGCAGAAGATCATGTCCTACAACATGTTCAAAGTCTGGAAAGCTGGGGGTGGGATGCTGGGGTAGAATGAATAGGGAATGGGGGCCTGAAACAGAGCTACAGGGAAAGGAGGAAGCAGGGTGTGGGATATAAAGATCTGGGATAACACACTTCCAGAGCACTTGCTACTGCTGAGACAAGCCTTGTTGGCTTCCTTTTGCAGGCAACTAAACACAAGTGAACGTGACACATGGCAGATACAAGCACGGAGAGGCTGCTTTGCCAGGAACACCAGCAGGTTTTGGGGGATTGGCCTTTTCCTCTACGCTCCGCACGCCGAGTCCGTGCTCAGCACACACCCACAGCTTGTGTTTCCTCAGATTTTGTTTGCATTTCCTCAAAGTGCATTTGGCTCAAACTGGGAAAAGCCTGAACTCAGCTGCACTCAGACCTCGTCTCCCATGCCTGGTCAGGAGAAGCAGCAGTGTTGTCAGGTGAGCGTTTATTAAGTGACGGTGTAATTTATAAAATCACAAAGCAGCAGTCCCAGCCAACAGAAGCCTTGAAAATGCCGCTCCTCCATAGAAAACAGGATTTGCAAAACTTTGTTTGAATTCTGCTGTCACTTTTTTTGCTGTTGTTTTGTGTGATCCTACTGTAGTGCACATCATAGCCCCCATAAATGATATATGTACTCCATATGTCCTATAAATACCACAGATCAAAGCCATACTTTGTGGCGACACCGGGACCCAAACAAGATATCGTTGCACATTAAAATTGTATTAAACTAATTGAAAAATAGTTGAACATTGCTAACAAAACAAGAGAATTACTGAACATTAAAAGACAAGAGACTTTTCAGTGTTCCATAAAACCACGCCTTTCAGACAAATTAATTATTTGCATCATAAAAAAAAAAATCCTAACAGTGAAAGAAAATATTCCAGAAGGAAGTGATGAGTAAAAAAGCTTCAGGTGATTTTTCATTACATTAAAAACAATTCCCATTCTCATAAAATATGCAGAACTTTACATCTTAAATAGCATATTTACCTTCAAAAAGTACTTTCTTTTTAGTCTTGCAAGAAATTAAACCTTAATTAGATAAGAAAGTATTTGGAATATATCCAGAAATAAAAAAACTACAGCTATTCCCCTATAAGTGGCACAGCATCTGTCAGGAGTTTTCACATACCTTCAGGAAGATGTCTCAAACCAACACTGTACTTGCTTTCCATGATCAGAGTTAACATTCTGCAGACCCAGCCTGGCTGCCTTGTTTATTTCCAAGTTTCAATTTCTATTGCTGTACCTCACCCTGGCAAATAAATGGATACGCGAGGGGCTCGCCCTCTGAATAAATAATAAAATCTAACCTGTCAGATCTTCCTTTGCCTCGAATGAAAAACATTTCATTCTTCTGTGATGCTGCTGAAGCTTAATCCTGTTGGAAGAGGCTGAATGAGCAGCCTTGGAATAAGAACTGATGGTGTGTCCGAGCTATGTCACCACCTCGGTGCACATCAGGATTACACCCGAGACCAGACGGGAGGAAAGGAAGATGCACTACACAAAATATGTCTTCATTTGGGGTGTAAAGCATTACTCAGTGGCATTATACATTGTTAATAAACTTTCTTTATCTGAAACTATAATTTAATATTTATGTATCTAATTTACATGTGACAAAGTAGCATATTCTAAAATTAGAGTGTAACCAGCAAACTATTAACTACTATAAACAATACCAAAACACAACTCAAACTATTTTAAGGAAACAATAGATACATTTTGGACTGGGGGATGACTTCAATTGCAGATATTGTTTTAAATACAGCTGTCAATTACAAATTGAAAAAATTTCTTCAAGCTCAGAAAGATTTTCTGCTTAGGGATTGCTGGGTATATACATAAAGACCAAGAGCACACCACCAAAAAGTCCCCTATTGGTTACTAGTAGGTACAGTAATAATTGTAAATGCTGAAACTGTGTGGGGGAAATAATCTTCAACATCCATGTTATATGATGCACTAGACAATATCCCCTTTGAGCAGGAACTAGAGAAAATATCGTGCCCTTTATTGTCTCCGTGATTTCTTACGTGTAATAAGACAGCAGAAGAATTGCACTTATTTTAACATTACAGGGTTAGGTTGCAGTTCACCTTTTAGAATATTAGTGGCCGTAATACTTATGATAGGCTGTGCCTTATGCAAAGATGAATAAAGATGTGCATTTAAATTAAGAAAAAAAAAAGATAATAAAATAAACAAGCAACCACTTACAGAACCAACAGTGAGGCTTAACATAACAAACATGCACTAACCCTACACTTATGCAAAACTAAGTTCTTCCAGGAAACTGTAACCAACTGTTGACCTTCCACAAAGGTAAAGGTTTTGTCCCTTGGTCATATGTTTGGACTTTGTAGCTGAATTCCAGTTTATTAGCTCATTGTCTGTAAATGTGCTGTTCCACTGTGGTATCCTTTAGCTGCCCTTGAGCTTCTGCAGAATCTGCAATCTTACAGTCACTTTTATTTAAGGTTTTATGAGCTGCAGAGTAAGTCCCCTTCAGTACTACACAAACAGGCTTCCTTATTCATCCTCTTCAGGTTCCTGTGGTAAAATTGGTGTCTCCTCCTTTAAACAAGCACTAAAAAACCCAAGGATTGTGCTGTAAAGGTGATATTTGCTTTTCTCGGAAGCAATGTTATGACCTTCATCCGGGTAGATCTGGCAGAGGAGAGAGGAAAAAAAGTAAATAGCTTTTAAAGGCTTTTCAAATATTTAGGGCTCTAATTTTCTTTCTCTGATCTTCAACATGTTTTAGATGACAACAGGATGATAACACTAGTTTTATGGCAACAAAACCCAAAGTAAGAGTCATTCTCTTGGAATTTGAACTTATATAAAACAACCACTTCAACGGGATTTGCAGAAGTGAAAAAATTTATATTCTCAGCCATTTTGCTTACAACAGTTTACTTTAGCTGGCATTTTCAATAGTGCCTAGGCATCCAAATCCCATTAACATCCATGAGGATTAATTACCTCATGCTTTTAGGGACCTCTCAATATTTCAGCTTCTAAGTGTTTGGCAAAAACCCCACTTTATTCCTATCTTAACAATCTTCCTATCTGGTCTAAAGCCCATCTTCTCTCTCTCCTAGGGTGGATGTGGGCACTTTTACCTCTTAAAACAAATACCACGGGGAATTTCTCCCAAGTGAGGCTGAGAAAACATTTGCAAGGCTGCATGAAGAAATCCAGGCCACAAGATAAGAGACCTGGGGAGGCCTGAGGCAAAAAGCTTCAGCTGCCTGCTCAAACCCAGGGCATCACAAGGCTGCATGAGAACAGCTCAACGGGGTCTTCTGGGAGAACTCTGTCATTCCTGCTTCTTCCTCTCTCCACAGGCCTTCACAGCCCCTCAGCTGCAACCACACGGGCAGCAGGACCAGATTCTACATTTAAAATCTTTTTTCCTTGCTCAGGTGGCACCAACCCCTTCTTGCCACCTCCTCCCTGACATGAGCTCACACCTGTGCAAACCACAGCATCCCCCTAAGCCCAGCAAGGTCGAGGTTTGCCATGGCCAACAATCACCAGGAGCATTTGGAGATGCTGATTCAAATAAACCCCTCTGCCAGCAGCATCCCTGTGCTCCAGCTGGGTCACGTGCAAGCTCGTGTATTGACAGGGGCTCTGTCGTGCTCTTTCAATAAATTTAAATGTTGAAAATAAGGGGAAATTACTCTCATGGGACCCAACACCTTTTTGGGTAGAAAGGGACCCAAAGAGGTGACATCTCCATGTCACAAAGAGTGTCTGTGGATTCCAGAGCACTGTGTATAGCATTGTAGGATAATCAGCTGGAAAAAAGAAGGATGAGAGAGAGGAGAAAGAACCCAGGAGAACAACAAGATGATACAGCTCCTGATATCCGTACTAATGGTGAGAAAAATTAGATTAAACACAGTTCTAACTGCAAATTGAGGTAATACCACTGTGTTGTGGTAGAGAGAGCCCTTTGCAGGGAAGAACTAGCAACAGGAGGTTAAATGTTGAACTATGTTTATAGGAAAAGTCACAGGTGCACGTACCTGCATAGTGTAATTAGCCCCAGCTTTTATTAGACGCTTAATTAGTTCTGCTGAATGCTGGAAGTGAACTTTAGCTGCAAGAAAACATTTGGTATTATTAGAAACAGCTACATTTGTATGAAATACTTATCTGTTACACAGCTTTGGCTGAAAACATTTCCAGGCTCTGTAACTGCAGCATCTGAAGCTGACTACCCCTAAGGCCAGCCCCAGCAGCAGCAGGGGGTTACAGCAGAGGTTCTGAGCCCCAGGGCAAGCCATCCTTTCCAGACAGTGAGGACTCCTCTGTTTACCCTTGATTTGCACACAATGTGACATCTTAGAGATGTGCAAAACCATTCTGTTTGCACATTGTGGCGTTTTCTAATTTTCTTGAAAGGAAGCACACTGCATTTTCTATTGCCTGCACAGGGTCATTACACCCCACTCTTCTTCAGGTAAGGGACTTTCTGGAGCCTATCAGTTACCTGACCTTTGTGTGGCAAAACCATGTTCTAACCCTGCAGAGTTTAGGCTGCAGTGTGCTGGGCAGTGTCACTGGATGTGACATTGAGCAGGGGCAGCAGACAATCAGACTCCCAGGCCAGAGCACCCTGCACTGCCCACACATCCATCAGAGCCCCAATTCCCTCCAGAGCTCGGTTCAGAGGGGCAGAAATTGCTGCTGCCTGTTGCAGTCAGTAAAGCCTGAGCCCCTCAGGCCTGCTCAGTCACCCAGTTCATTTTCATCCCTCCCTGCTGTGCTCTGGGGAGCAGCACTGGATGTTTGCACCCCTCTGGTTGCACTCTGGACCTCTAACACGGGTTTGGAAAGGCATTGGTGACAGGCTGGCACCACACCAGCTGTGCCTGGGCACTGGGACCTCAGCACTGAGAGGCACTGACTGATCCCTTCAGACTGAGTCACAAACCCTGAGTTATCCCACATCCACCAAAAACCCCGGGAAAGCAGCAGGCGTGTCAGCCTGCACAGAGCAGCTGTTTGCACCACTGCAGTTTGTGCCTGCATCAAAGCTCATTCTTTAGACATCAGTGAAGAAGGTTCAGAAGAATACACTGCAGTGAAATCTGCAATTACAAATTATCTCAATTGATGCATCTTATGATTCCATCTAAAGTGCTAGAACGTACCCTGTGTTACTCATTCTCTTCTTAATTTACTGCTAAAAGTATTGGTGCTATTAAAAGGTTCTGTGCAGCTTCAGCTTCAGAAGGTTTGGCAGTACCTTGTAATTAATTAAATGAAAAGATTAACTTCCCATTCGGTGATGTACTTCACCAGCTGTACTGATAATTCTGCAGAATTTGTATGAATTTAAAACAACATTAAAAATGTATGTTGTGCTATTAATAATTCATGTAATACCTTTCACTAGCAACACATTGGTCCACAGGACTTCAACAAATTTAAACATACAGCACCTAAAAGGTGGAAATCCTCAGCAAAGAAAAGTGTCACCAGTTCAGAGTTAGAAGTGACAGTTGAAGCAAAAGAAACAAAATCCTATCAGAGGGAAAGTAAAACTGCAAATGTACTTGCTAGGTGTGTGCCTCATCAGCCCTGGAACACCTCCTGTTGGAAGCTCTGACTCCAATTATTGCATCTGTAAATACTTACCATCAGCTGTCCCATGAACTATTAGCAAATCCACTTCTTTTAAACCATGAAGATTGTGTAATACACTGGATGCCTAGTGAACAAAAACACACAGGGCTGTAATGGAATTGCATTTTATGAGTAAAATGGTCATTTTAAGGTACTTGTTTATGCTAATTTACCTGATAGGTAATTTCATCTTTTGATGGAATCCCAAGGTATCTTTCTGAAAAAGCTGATGCTGTAAAAATACAATGAAAATTAAAAAGAATCCACCCTTTTGAATTCCAAGTAATTTCTATTTTAAAACTCATCATTTCTGACCTAGTGTCAGGAGCTATTTAAGCCACGAAGTTGAGATGTTCATTTAGAGACACAGAATTTTGATGCACCATTTAAATCCACTTTCAAATAGTTAAAAAAAGAAACCAACCTAAAATCAACCAACTCCCCTCACAAAAAACCAAACCAAAACAAAAACAACTCCAACCAACCATTAAAAAACCTAAACTCAAAAAGAAAACACGAGCTAAAACCCAAAGAAAGTCTAACTGATCATTAAAGTTTCCTGTTTATCACAGTTTATAGCCTGTGCCAAAAACTTCACATACAGAACAAATAACCTATGATTGAATGGCAATATGGCTGGTACTGTAGGGAATTCACTGCTAACCTTAAAGGATTCATTCCTAATACAGGATTTGATTTGTGCTGATATACAAAGAGGATTCTTAGGAAATGAGGTAACTGCATAATGAGTGCTGTCAGTAACACCGTGCCTGTTGTGGGTTTTGGTCAATTGTCCCAGTGTCAGCTTTACCTTCATTTTAAAAAGACAGCAGGACAGTGAGGCAGAATCTCGTTAATATTGTTCCATTATTGGCCCTTAGTTAAAACAAGCAGCAGTCCCATGAGTAAAAGGTATTTAGAATGGGCTGTCACACAGGTTCAGGGCAGGGAGCACTCACCATACAACTTCATATCTGTGATCGGGGCCACCACAGCTCCGCACTTGAAGAGCCGCTCGCTGGATTTCAGGATCATCGACGCGATGTAGCCACCGTATCCCTAACAAAGGGATTGGAATTGGGGCTCATTTATTTCATTCCAGCAAGAATAAAGCTAAAGGTCATTGTGCTAATCCAGTGGTATCATTTTTTACAGTTTAAGGGTGCATAAAGATCTCATTGACCTGGTCACGACTTTTAATCTATGAGGTTAATAATAATGAGCATTGCACGTTTTTTCCCCATCTCCAAAGTCTAACACATCTCCCCTGGGAGAGCTGATACCAGAGAGTCGTGAAACCTTTGTGAAAGCTTTAACCTGAATCACAGATTTCCTTGAAATGACACTGGCAATCCATTTCCGTACACGTGTAATCATCCCAGACTCCAAGAAAATTAAGTTCTGAATTGTGGCACCTGGAATCAATGATTTTCTCATATATTATAGGCTCCTCAAATTTCTCTACTTGCCATCTTTGTTTTCCCTTCGTCAGTACTGAAAAATTGGTATTTCTTCAGGTATTTTTTGTTGTTGCTGTTTTGTGTTTGGCACAACACACTTCAGGAAGATGAAATTATCTCATGACAGGGAAAATATAATACAAAACACCATCTGATCCAAAAAAAGACTATGCATCAAGTGCTTACAGATTTCTCATGGACTTTTACAAAAGCTGCCTGCTCCTGTTCTTCATGTCTAAATATTTGTTGAACAGGTGATTTCTGTGGAAGAATGGTAATATTTGAAAAGCCTTTAACCTTATTTAAGAAATATAAGCAAAGAGGTTTCTTGTTCTTTGCAATCAATCCATATTAAATGGGAATGGACACACTGAAGAAAATACCAAATAGGAGCTGGATTTTCAAAGGAGTGTGAGGAACTGAGTTATTCCTTTCTCATACAAGTTTCAGCCCAGGAGGCCAAGAGCCATCCAGATCTGTTCATGTGCAAGAGTAGATTTCACCTAAGACTGTAATTTGTATTATTCAAAGAGTTTAAGAGAACAGCAACTTTCCTCTGCCTCTGGGTTTTTTATGCTTTTACTTTTGTTTAATATTCTGTTTATGTCTTGCCCAGTAGCTCCACAGCACAATTTTAACCCAAGGATAGGTATTGCCAGGTTATTCATTATTTATTCCATGTTTTCATTAAGAGCTTGTTTAATTCTCCTGGGAGTTTCTTCCCTTTGTGCCTGTGTCCTTGCTTCCAGCCAGGCTTTCCAGGACAAAAACACTGCAGAGTGAGGTTTTTATAAATTCTTAGAAGCATTTCACAGTGACATTGCCATTCCATCTGCCCTGATGCAAGAGAACTGTGGTCCCTCAGTCATCCACTGGGTTTCTGGGGTTACAGCCTAATTGACGGATTTTCAAGAATTGCAACTCATTTGTAAACTCTCTTTTCACTTCTATTTTATATATATATACATATACATATTTCTTCTATATATAGGAAGTCTCTACTTCTTTTGAGATAATTTTAGAGATAGAAGAAGAAAATCTTCTTAAACAGTACCCTAAATAAGCAGATATTGACCCACATGCAGTGTTGAGAAACTGCTAATGAGTGGGACTGCACAATCTGCAGAAATTCCAGGTGGTTGCAGATTTGTGACATTGGGAGCCATCAGACTGTTTTTTTCCTTGTGGCAAATGTCTCCGTGAGACTCTAGAGAGACTCCTCTCCCAAAGTGATGAAAGATTATGTTTAAATAACCAAACTGACCAAAAATAACAAGTTGTGTCTCTCCCTGTTGTTCGTAGAAAAAGTGAACAGGTTGTGGGAGGAAGAGTTTTGAAAGTTTCAATTTTTTTTTTTTTATTCTTCTTTTACTGTGTGTTAATAAAATCTGTTCACCTAAGTTAAGCCTGTTTTGCCTTTTCCTCTCACAGAAGAAAAGATATTTAGATGACTACAGTAAATTTAGTAAACTGAAACAGAAGAAACCACACTTGGCTCTGCAGCAGCTCAGAAAGGCCCTCGGATCTTGCATCACTCAGGCTTGCACCCCTCAGAGATAAGCAAGGGGGCACTGGCAGATTGCCTGGCAATTTTCCCCACTGTGCCCTTCTGGAAAGTCTTGTGCCTCATTGACATCACCAATTGTGACAAGAATTTTATTTCTCTGTAGCTCTCAAACCTCTTAAAGAGCTCCCTGAAAGCGTGCATAAGTCCAGGTTTATGACATCAGCACAAAGCCATTTCAAAGTCAAGTTGTTCTCAAGCTAAGTGCATATTCTCTTTCCATCAGTAAAGCAGATTTAATGCATAGAAAGAAAAAAAAAAATCTTGTTTCCCTATCACGTCCTTGTGTGTGATAAAAAAGAAATGAGTTTTAAAGTAGATTTTTTAATCGACTCTAAAACAAGCAGAGTGGAGGAAAATACAATTAACCCTAAGAAGCTGTAAAATAGACTTTTTTATTATTAATTATAAAACTGACTTTTAAATTTTATGATTTTTTTCTCTTCTGACAGTAAAAAAAGAACTCTGAAACTTAACTTGGAAAGGGGAAATTTCCCTGAATTCAAAGCAGCATTGAAAGCTTATCGAACTTCCTACTCTTCATTCCTCAACACTGCTTTCAGAAAATAAATGCAGGAGCATGGCAATCAGTAATATTTTGTAAAAGAAAGGAAAATTGGGGGTAGGTCTTGGCAGATATGTAAAGCCATGGTTACATGCATGCTCTTCAGTAACTGTCTCATAACATCACTCTTAAAAAAAAAAAAGATACTGATGAGTCTCCGGCAGAAAACAAGTGGCAATTTTCAAGCAGCAATGAAAAGAATTTCTCTAGTCAAAACCAAGCAATTCTGGATGCTTAGGGATTTCATTCCAGGAGCAGTATTTTCAATCAAATGATTGAAAGAGGAAGAAGATATGGAGAAATCTTGATGCTTCCATGCATGTCTACTTTCACATACATTGGTAACAAGCATTAAAACCTGAATAGAAGTGTGTGCCATGATCACCTTGTACATCCCCAGCTGGAAAATCCCTGGCTGCTCCCTTACAACCCAAGTGAAATTCTTGCAGTGAGAGTTTCTTTCTCAGCTCAGGGAGTGCAGCTGGAGTTCATACCTTTGAGGAAGGTCATGTTCATGGGAAATGCTAACAACAGTCACAAACATCAGCCAGTCCTCAAAATGCTACCACGCAGGAGGTAAATGTCAATCTTCTCATCCTGCATCCTGACAGGCTGAGACAGGCAGGTTAAATGGCTTGCCTGAGGCTGTGCAGCAACTCAGCAGCAGAGTGAGAACTAAGGCTTCATGGTGAAACACATGCTGCTCTTTAAAAGTGATGACTGGGGGGTGCTTGATCAGGGTTTGTTACTGCTTTCAGCTCAAAGGCAGAAAACAGCTTCATTTTTAATAAAAAAAAATTACAAGGTGGCACACGCCAGTTCATAGATGAAGCAGCAGTTGTGTGGTGTTTCTAATTGGTGCTTTTTAATAGACACCAGTGAAATGCTGTTTAGGTTGCTACTAAAAGTCGAGCCTTTGCCTCGTTGTGTCTCATGCTAGGAGCAATGACATGCAGCTGATAAAACAGCAAATGCAAGATTTCTCACTGGTGCAACAAGGAACTTGCTGACAGCACCACAGGGGAGGTGCTCAGCTAAGCTCAAGGGTCAGTAAAACATTCAGACATAAAACCTGTGTTTTATAGGACAACATTGCCAATTCAACTGCAGCCCAAATATAAAACTGTAAGAAATGAGCTTTCACAAATACCAAGTCCCTAGTAAAAATCTCTAAAGAAAGCAGAAAGCAGAATTTTTAACAAATACTTGCTCCTTCAGATTCTGAAATGCAAATGGTGTTACACCTTAAAACTGATTTTATTGACTTAAATACCCATCCTGAGAAAAAAAAAAAACACTGCACAGAACAGACAATAAACTATGGATGGCTTTTTCCCCCATTTTAATAACTAAAATTGTCTTAAGAAAATACAGAAATACATTTGTTTATGAACTGACAGCACTTTCTTAGAGAATCATGATGATACAGCCTGTTATTTTTTGCACATTACCTTTCCAAATATACCCAGCCTCTTAGGATCAATGAAGGGCTGTTTCAGAAGCGATCTGAAAGGAAAAAAAGTTTCTTTTTTAATTTTGACAAAGTAAAATGGTGGGTTTTACTTTCTGAATATAGTAGGTAAAGAACATTATTTGTGCATTAAGGAATTGCCATACATGGAGATCAGGTAGAAGAAGAAATTACATCCACACAAGCAGTACTGCACTGGGAAATGTGATTTGTTTCCTAATTCCATTTTTATACTGCAAACAGTTGGTATTTGGCCCATCTCACCTAATTTAGATCTCTGAATTTAAGCATCTTGTCTAAATTATCCATTTACATCTGCTTTTCAGTTAATGGAGAGAAGAGAGATACCCATTTAGCATTCCTATATATCTTGGAAACTTCTCTCAGTCTGAGGAGGATCATCCTTCAGAAATGCCAGGATTTTCCACTGACTAGAGCTTAAAAGACTGCCTTTGACCAATTGCCTTTGCCACCAGCTAAAGGAAGATAAGATGAATGCAACTTCTTGAATCTAGATAATTATACAAATAATTAATTCTCTTATCAGTGCCATTATAATCTATGGCGAATTTTATACAGAAAAGACAGAATAACCTGAGGGGAAATATCAGACACAGCTGCTTATTCATGGAATGGTTGAAACATCGACCGCTTTCAAAAGAAGAAAAATACCGGCTTAAACTCTGTCTTTCCCTGGGAAACCCCAGAAAAAGCCCATGCAGACCTTGGTATGAGCCACTGTGCCATGTGCACCCCGAGTAAGGAGTGTTGTAAAAGCTACACACGACCACTCCACAGACAGAAATCACTCTTTTCTGCAGCTGGTAGACTCATATCAGTCTAAGAATGAGAATGCAAATGAGAAATAACAGGCACTTGCCAAAATTTTTCTCTCATTTGCACTGCCAGAACTCCATTTGGTTTGTGCAATTACTCCAGAACTCTGTGGTGGAAATGAGAGCAGTATCCTACGGTACAGACCTAAAATATTGTGGCAAAAATGCATTTATATGTTAATTTGGGCAGCAAGAAACTGACCTACAGCATACAGACAAATATTAATTAGCTCAGATGGCATATTTGGATTGCATAGAGAGCAGGACAGCTTTGTCAAAGAGAAGCACCAACTCAGAGAAAACCCAAATACACCTCTTTGGTTTTTCACTTGCTGTTTGTAATGGAAGGGTTACGGTTTCAAAATTTGGAACTGAGTTAAAAAAACAAACATTAACAATGCAGAGAAAACACTGTGGGCAGGTTTAGGCCAAATGCTCATTCATCCAGGGTGAAAGAGAAGAAGGGTTTGCACATACGTACTCTACAGCTGCTATTTGGTCCTTCACTTCCACTGATCCTAAGCAGCGATGGACCTCCTGTAGGATCTTGAGGCCTTGAAATCCACTCCCTCTGCCATCAAATCGAGCTACGATGACATTATCAGAGTTGACAAGCACTGAGTCCCAGTCAATGTGAAACTTATCTGTAACCAACTGGCTGCCTGGAGCTTCATCACTGCAAATACCAACACACCAGACACAAACGAAGACTATTGACAATGTGATGCGCTGTGCCGAGCTCTGATATTTTATTTAACCTGTGTGGCAGAGTTCAGTCGGTTATGCAACCCTGCTGAGCTACTGTCACTTCCATCCACACCATCCCATTAGGGCTGCAAGCCCTGCAGCAGAATGATTTCTTTAACTTCATAACCACTGTGCTGCCAATACCTGAACACACTTTGTTGAAGGACACGGAGAATTAAAGCAGGTAGTGCTGCTCATAAGAATGTGAAGGAGTAAACCCCAAACACAATCTCTAATGGCTAGCTCAGTTCTGAGAAGGCTCATGCAGAATTTGTAAACTCTCACTGAACACACAAAAAGGTAAAATTCATTCAGCACCCTGATTACCATTTTGTAGGATATATAATACTATTAAGAAGGATGTCACCTGCGAAAACAAAAATAATTGCATTATTGTATCCTTGAATAGATTTTTTGAAATAGAGTGCAAAGACTAAACCATACACTGGAGAAAATTATATTTTCTCCATCCAAATTCATAGGGAGAAATGGATACAGGCAGGAGTGATAAGTCTATTTTACGACCAAAAAAAAAAAAAGGTGGTTTACAGCACAAAAGGTGAAATAGAATGGGAGAATGCAGTTTCTAGAAAACAACAAGATTTTCCATTGAAGCCAAATACACTATTTTTGTTACAAAGAAAATAAAATGTCAGTTTTAAAAGGGAAGTTTGTCATTATTTTCCCCCAAGATAAACACAGAATAAAAGAACGTGCTATCGTGAAGTTGTACAAAATGCAAAATAGTTCTATGCAGGCTGCATCTGCCAGTGGAATGCAAAATTAAAATGTAAAAGTGTCTGTGCTGGCTGTAAGGAAATTAAATTGGATGGTCTGTGGGAGTATCCTGTCTAAGGTGAAAGGAAGATGAAGAGAGAAATTATTATTTTGCCAAATAGACTTATGTAAACCCTGAGGAGGAAAGAGAGATAAAATATCCTATCCTGTCTTATAAATACAACAATGTGCTGATTCAGTATCTGGCTCTGGCTGTGGATAAAACAGACTATCTTCAAGGTAATCACTCAGTTAATTGGCAAGCATTTGATGAACCTGTGTGTTCTCACATTCAGTCAGACCTATCTATTTAGTTGCTATATCATGTACTGAAATCAGGATTACTCAGTTAAGACTCAGCCACAACCTGTTATGCTTGATTTACCATTATCTTACTCATCAGGCTCATACTTGGCTTTACAGAAAGAAAAGAGCAGCATTTTTTGGTGTGCTTAACCAATTCAGTTGTGATTACACTAATTACTAACACTGCAAAGCAATGAGTCTGGAAATATTGTCAAGTGAGCCCTGCAGAAAACACACAATTCAGGAAGTATATAATCATTATTATTTGCCATAAGGAGCAGAACAACACTTCCAGTTTCTGCTCATTGCACACAGCAAGGTTCTCAGAAGCACTACACATTGACACAGATGTGTTCACAAAGTATTTATCATTACATCCAATAATTGGAGCCTCAGACCAGTTACAATTATTTATAAGTTCTTCCAACTTTTCCACAATATGTCAGAAAGATCCATGTTTGACTAGGTAACGTTCCAACACACTAACACATTCCTCACAACTGAAAATATTGTGAGTCAGCCTGCTTTCCTCCCTTTAAATATGAGAACAAAACTAACACAGTGCTCACATTTGATTTATACATGTTCTATATCAAGGTTACACCCACATCTGGTGTATATAGATATAGATGCTATATTTCTAGACACTTAGGAATAGAAGAACCATTACAGTTATAAGCCTTTCTCTAAGCCAGAAAGTGCTTAAAACCAAAAAGTGTTTTAAATCAAAGGTGGTACCTTTAATGAACGTCTCTAATAAAAAAGGAACAACAAACAGAACCTCAGCAAGTTTCTCAGTGGGTGAGAACTGACAGTGGTGGTTTCTCAAGCTCCTTTTTGGAGGTCATAGCTGGGCTACTTTTGGGCTCAGAGTTTAAACACTACACATTGTCCAGCCCTGCAGGATGGGTTGTTTGATGCATTGCTTTAGGAATCAATTTTCCAGTAGCTAGTCTTTCTCAAGAATGTCCATCTAAGTAATCTGTGATAAGCATTTAAGATTATTTCTATTGAGGTACACACAAAAAAATCCCATTAGCACCAAAAGGTCTCTTTACTCTTCAGCTGCCACTATAATATGATACTGAATATCTGAGGTGTGCTTCTGCCCTCCACAGAGAGACAACAGACATATATTTCCTCATGTTTGCATGATGCCTCTCCATATTTCTTCTAGTCTTTTAATGGCTTGTTCTTGAAGCTGCACAAAAGATTCACTTTCCAACCTTGTTGTCTTATCTTGCTATCAGTCCCAAGAGTGCATTCACTGGGGGTATAAACAGGTTTGATTGTTTGTGCAAGACCTAAAACTTTCATCAGTTCAAAACCAGGTAAACCAACCCTTGCTTATGACCAAAATATAGGAAAACAAGTAAACAAAAAACCAGAAATCTCTCAGAGACAATTCACTGCTACTTTGAATAATACTCAGGGTATTTTCCTCCTCAAATACCAGGACAATCTTTCCACTGATTCAGTTTTACAATATCAACTTATATATTGGACAACTTTAAATAATAGATACTGATATTTAAGATACATTACCTACACATTTGAAAGAATGAGGTTAATTATGATCAAAGCAAAATAAAGAATGATTATCAGCACTGATTTTATTACCCAGATTAAATGCCAGAGTCTTTACTTAATCATTTCCTGTGTGTTACCAAGAAATGTATCTTCCAAGTTTTTTAATGAGTAAGGTGAACCATAATGAGGAAATCGAGGATATGAAATTTAAACTTTGATCTTAATTATATAGAAAAGAGATGGTAATCACTTTTTCAGGCAATTACTGTGCAGCTCTCTAATATATAGCTACACTGTGTGTATTACATCAGAAGGAAACTGAGTGTGAAACATTATCAGTGGTTTAGGAGAACAAATGGAAGAAAGGAAAGTGTTTTAATCTATTTAACATTTTATGGGCCACTCATCACAATCCTGGAAAGAGAAAGAGTACCAGCCAACATAACTGGTTTCTACATGAGATCTCTTAGACAGTCCAGCCATGCAGATGGACATAAATTTTAACACAGTGATACAATGACCTACTATTTGAGTATTGCAGCTTGCCTTGCAGCTGCTAATGGATGAATGTTCACACAATCTTTATGCTGATGGCTACAGCATAATCAGGTCCTGGTCCTTAAGCTGAGCTTGTGTCTACGTGGAACTGTTCTCAGTTCACACCCAGCTTTCACTCCAGGACCAGGTTCCTCTGGTACAAGCGCCCTTCCAGGATCCAGCCTTAACACTCAGACATCTGGGGCCATGGGCTGAAAGTTCAAATTTACTTGCACACATCCTTGCATGAACACAGAAGCCTTTCCATCATTGTGCACCTTTGAAATGGTGACTAACTTTCAGTGATTTGAAAAAAAAACCCAAAGAACAGATCACACCAAACACCATCCCCATCATAAAATCACTCATCACCCACCTACCTTCCTCCCTCCCTCCCTCTTTTCTCTTTTCCCTCTTGAAAGTGCAGTGCTACTGAGATGGAAAGCAAACCCCACTTCTCCACTAATAATCCAATTTTCTGTTCTTGTTATCTTCTGATTTTATATTTTAACTGCATGTTGCCTGGATCAAGATGTTTTATAGAATCTCCTTTCCAAAAAAATGGACGTACAATTAAACCAACATTCTTACCAAGGACATTGGTAAGCATTCCTTTTCAAAGGTTATTCTCTCAATAGCTGGAACATAATGATAATCATATCATGGCTGAGAGTGGAAGAAAGCAAGCAGGAGTAGCTGAACAGCACAAAAGACAGAACTTGTTATCAGCCCCCAGCTCTCATCTAACACTGCTGGCAGTAGGAACAGGCTGTTTCTCCATCAGTCCCAACAGTACCACTCTGTGACTCAGAAAAGTCAAGTATCTGGGAAATGATATCATCTACACAACTAATCAATGTTCCCTATAAAAGCTACATGTTCTCCTTGGACGTGAATAATTTTCTCTTTTCTTTTTTGAAAGTAGTACTTCTGAACATGAAATAAACCTTAGGACGTCAATTTGGAGCTGTGTGGGTCAAGAAATTACCCCCTATACACCCACAGATATCCAACTGCTCTTTCTCAAGAGCTAGGCAGAATTTATAAGGCTCAAATAATCATCCCACAAGGGAACCTCCCATAACTTCAGTGACAGTTTGCAGTTTTATATTTCATTTGGGGGACCTCTTTAATAGAAAAAGGGATTGCTGGCAACCTGAGCTTTAAGTCTGTAAAAAGCTGCTGAAGAAATACAGTTTAATGTAACTTCTTTTTCTTCTAGGGAAGAGGAGGACACAAAAGATGCTCAAAAAGTACATGAGCCAGGACAGATTTAAAATTCGCAGTTTCATACTTTCACTAGCGTACAGGGTTTTCTAAAAAGCCCCTGCTAAAGCTAACACTGAGAATTCAGTATTGCAAAGATAAGAATCTGACCTAAAAGAATCAAAGTCTTTATACTATAAATGTAGATACAACAATCTGTATTCCTAAGTTGATGACTTTCCTTTTTATCCCACATGCCTATCATAAAAAGCCCCAAAATAATTATAAAACACATCCAGACATAATGACTTTGCTACATTACTTGCTCACTAGATACCAATAACTTTGGTAAGTTTAAATTCAGATCCTGCCTCAAAACTGTTCTCACTTCTTTCAACACTTGGTATCAAAAAACCAATTCAAAATAGTATTTTCTTCAGCTTTTTTTTTTTCTCCTTTTCCAGTGACTTCTGCCCTTGGACTTCTCAGCTTTCTGATCTTTCCCTTCTGTCTTCTCTAGGTTCTACACGAGTTTATAACCCCATATTTTACCACAGCTGCATGTGGCAGATGATGTATTTATTAGGATACTGGAAAAGGGAAGCGTGGCACTGCCAGCACTTTTGTGTTTCCTTGCTCTCAGAAACAGGAACAAGCACAAGTGTTTGCAGGTCCCTGCAGGGCTGCTGGGGTCAATTCACAGAGTCAGTTTGCCTTTGGCACTGCTGTAAGAGCTGCTTAAAATATAATCATTCCTCCAAGATCATGCCAGGAAAAGCTGCAAAGATGAAATAAAATCCATGTGTCCTGTTATTCCCCAAGAAAAGAAAAATATGCTCGTGAGCCAATTAAAGCAGAGAGCTTCCACAACTGCAGATAATTACAACTGAAAACTGTGAGTTTTAAAACACAGACTGGGCTTAGAAATAAGCAGGTTTGTGCTTTTCTGTCCTCATTCCTGATCTGAGCAGAGGAATTTGGTGTCATGCAGCAGCTCAGGTCTGTAAACACCTCACATCCAGCAATAAAGATCTGTGCTGTCACCCAGGGGAGATCTGCTCTGTTTCACTAAGGTGACACAGGTCAGCAATGTGGCATTTTCCTGAATTTAGCAGGGCACTCCTACATGTCTGTTATTGAAATTCACATCCCTTCCTTCCAGCTGGGACTGGCAGAAGCTCTGTAAGTCCAGGAAAGCTCTCTCCACCCATCCTGAGCTTGGGTGGAGACAGGAGTGATGCCCTGAGCTGGCCATCACCGCTTTTCCCAGGTGGGCTTCAAGCACACTCAGGACTGATCTTTTCCTCTGCTACACAGAATTTAAAGGCTGACTCTCCCTGCAAGAAACACAACCCATCTCCTTTTACAAGAACAGCACAGCTTTCCAGGGAATACCATCCTCCTCCCATCCAGCTTTTCTACAAAAGTCAACAGACTTTGGACCATGCCTATCACGCCTTCAACCACCGATGATCAAAAATAACTTTTATTTCATTCTGGTGTTCCTAAAAGCAGTTTTGCTTTATGCATCTCAACTGAGCCCCTCCTGGAAGCTGTACTAATTTCTCCCAGGAATAAAAAGGAGAAATAAAAATATTTATTTCTTAATAAAAAGCACATGCTCTGACTGAGGAGCTCTGTGGGCAGGATCAGTAAAGGGCCCAGGAAGCACCACAGGGCTACTCAAAGCTACACCAGAAACAGCAGTGCCTCCCAAACATGAAAGTGCAGCCAAGCACAGCCAGCTTTGACCAGCTCAAAAAATCCCCAGGCACCTCCACCAGACAGCCCCTGTCACAAAACCTTCCCAAGATCAAGTCTTTGATTTCTCATTTCAAATCTGTGAGATACTTTTTCCTACAAAAGATAAAAAAATCCCACCCACAAAAAACCCACAAAAATCTAATTTCAGATTTAAATATTTTCTATGAAGTACTTTATTATTTTGAATGATTCCAAACAGATACTTACATTATTAACAGAAGGGCATACTGGTTTCGATCCGTGAAATCTTTTGGCAGTGACAACTGTAAAGGGAATTCTTTTAAGAAAAGAGCAAAACATTAAAGGCTGGTAGTTACACAGATGAAAAACAGTAACATTGTAAGAAAGCTTTTGGCTTGCTAAAATAACATTTTGCCAGATTTACCGTAATCCTCAATGTGAAGCATTTTGATTTCAGTCTTGTAATTCTTTTTCTTAAAAACAACTTCTTTCAACACAGGGTTGTTTTCCAAAATATAAAACTCTAGAAAACAGGAAGAAAAACCATGTTGAAAGGCATGGAGAATAGTCAGAGATAAATCAAGATTCAAAAAAAAAAAAAAAAAAAGGAGATAAACGTGCAATGATCTTACAAATTAAGCTTACAATTAATCTTGTAAATTAATTCCTTCTGTACATACTTTTTTTTATAATGCAACTACTTTTCAATTCAAAAGGAGACACATCCAGTTCATTTTTCTGGCTTTGGTGGTCTTTGTTTTCATTAAGCTCTACCAAGGAAATTTCTGGTGACCAACATGAACATCAGCATCTCTGACAAACCCCATCAGCAGCTGCTGCAGCACAAGGCTGCTCTGCTGGCAATACCCTAAAAGCCTCCTGCAGGCCTCCTTTTCCCCAGTATTACCTATTCCAAGGCAATATTTAGCCAGCACAGCTAAATGTGGTCACTGCACGTCCTTATTTGTCTTCTTTACTTCAGCCAAGAGCAAGACCATCAACTGGGTTTAAAGCTACAGACTAATTTGAAGCAACCCTTTTACACGGGAAAGAATAGCTAATTTTTTTTTTTTTAAAGCTCAAATTACTGATTTGGCTTCCAAAATTTAGATTTTTTTTTAAATTAAATAATAAAATCTTCAATTAGGGCCAAAACAGATAATCTGAGGAGAATGCTTGTTCTGGGCAGTCAACCAAAATGGTATAATTATAGTCTGAGGATAGAATAATTGAAATAATCCTTAATCATTCCATTATGAATTGAAGAGGATAATCTAATCTTGCACTGAAACACTAATGGTAAATTATCCCTCTTATTATTTGGCTTTTTGTTGTTACAACAAACAACATCCCTCTATCCTGACTTGCTTTATTTTACTCTAAGGTGCTGCACATAAATCTCTGTTTCAGAAATACACACTCCATAGTACTTTAGATGCAGGTAATAAAGAGCAAAAGCCTGCTCTCACAGAATTGAGGAGCTCCACAGAAGTCTAAAATGCATTTATTGGAGCACTAGCTACCCTTACTGAGCTGGATAAAACTCCCTGCCCGGACTGTGCTGTGGCACTGGGCTTTGCAAACACAAAAATGGCATAAAAAAAGAAAAAAGAAAAAAAAAGAAAAGGATACTAAAGTGCAGATATTAATTAACACTTCAGAGCACGGCACTGTTTGTCAGGATGGTATTTCAACGTGCAAGATTGGCTCCACTGAACAGTGACTGGACCAGGACAAAGGGAATGCAGACAGGCACCGTTCAGGATTTCTGGATTCTGGGAAAAACCCTGGGGATAACCCAGTTAATGAAATAGGATGTCTAAAA
The DNA here is from genome assembly GCF_021018805.1 of Prinia subflava. Taxonomy (NCBI): domain Eukaryota; kingdom Metazoa; phylum Chordata; class Aves; order Passeriformes; family Cisticolidae; genus Prinia; species Prinia subflava. The sequence continues at coordinate 31,300,264 of NC_086252.1, forward strand.
GTTGGTTTAGTGCTTTTGAGTGAGAAGTTGTCCCCCATTCCTGTAACCCACAACTCCAGGCTGGTGGAGTCACAGTGGAGCTGGGGGTGGCAGAGTTGTTACCACCAGGAAAATTCAACTGCTGAAGGAGAGTCTGCCACTCAAAAGCACCTCAGCAGCCAGGAAACAGTAACAGATCTGGCATCAATATACACGAAAATAATGAGCAAAACTTGACAAGCAGAGCTATAGAATAATCTCCTAAAAAAGCCTTTAATTATTGGATTTGTCTTCATTGAAAATGTCAGCGGGGTTGTTCAGATTTGAGAAATTGAGGAGGACTAAATCACCATATGTAGGTCAGTTTTTAAGATTAATCATCCAAAGACTGTACCTGACTTCAACATAGCTGGATTGTAACTTTAAAAACATCTCTAAAAACACAGGAGGTGTACTGCAGTGGCAGCATGATCTACATGGGAAGTGAAAAGGATGAAGACCAACCTGCCACCTAATTTACTCAAGTGTAAACAGAGGATGAGTCAGATGCATTTAGTCCAAAAGATACCTAAAAATCTGGAAAACTTTCAGTCAATTGATTAACTGCTCTCCTTACCATTTGCTGACGTGGCTGCTGCTAAAAGGTAATTAATAGCACTTTATATTAGTTACATTAGTTTTCATGTACTTGCATAACATTTTCATGTGCTTTCCCCTCTCTCAACTCCCCAAAGAAATTAGATATGATAAGAAAACTTACTTATTCCATAAGGTATACTCACTTGCAGTATTACTTGTCCTGTGCACACTGACAACTGGGACACCTGGTCCTGTTTTGAAACAGAGGAAGGGTGAGGTGGTTTGTACTCTGTAGTTCAGTGACAAAGGATGGGATCACAATTACCACACGAGACAGAATCCTGGAAGCTCCACACACACAATTCCCCTCACACACAGCAGGAACTGCACTTTACCTCCTGGAAATGACACAGGCTGGGCCACAGGACCAACCAAATCCTGCCTTGTGCCTGGTCAGCAGCCCAGACCCTGACCCCCAGAAGGAGCATTCTTTTTATTTTTTAATAATCTCCATATTTTAGCTTTAAGTGATGAATAAAAAAAATATGAATTCACTTAATGACACTGTTTAAAATACAGCAGGTTGACATTCAGAAACTTTAGGTTGACTGGGAAATAAATTAATAATATCCACTTATTTTCTCTATGGAAAAGCTATAGAGGTGTTGAAAAAATATATTTCACATAATTATCTGTTTAAGAAGCTCCCTTGGCATGCCAGCTCTGCAAAACCAACAGCATCACAGTTAAATCTAGGTGTGATGTAATCTAATCCTATTTCACATACTTTATTTTCACTGTACCGCTGAGAAACTAAAAATCAGGAATAATTCTTCATGCCAACAGCCCCTGTGCAAATGCACAGGGTGTATGTGAAGCTGGCATGGCCATACTCAGAACTGGCTGAGTCTGCTCTGAAGATGCCCACCAGTGTAAACCTGCAAAGAAAATCTTGTGTCCCCACCCCAACACGGAATTGACACAGGAGAAATTCTGTTCCACCTCAGAGTTTAGATTAAAAGCACTCAGTCACTTCTGGGCCAGGGAGAACAATGCAGAAAAGCTGAACTCCCTGAGGACCCTGTGGCAGATGAAGGCATGGACCCTTTGAAATTAGGAGTTACAACTCTCTTTTTTGTGGAAAAAAAAATCCCTTTGGGAGTTCGGAGATAGAGCTTAATTTATGTGTTTTGAGAGGCTGTCTCTCTCAATTAATTATAGCATGAGCCTAGGGAAATGCAAATACCTGAAATAAATAGCATGATGACATTCACAGCCTTCACTGAAGATTTTTATCAGTTTCATTCTCTCCCTCAAGGGGGATGATTGTCAAAAATCTTACAGGTAGATTGTTGACAAATCACAGCTCTCTAAGAAGATAATTTCTTCAGATGTGTCTTTTGCTTTGGTTTGTTTTTATTTCCAGCTCTTTTTACTTCTTCTGAATTTGTCATTTTGCTTTCAGTCCTTATTTAAGGAAGACCTTTTCTGAGGGGGAAAGAACCAGCATTTTCCAGCCTATCTCTATTTGTCATACTAAAAGATGGAAGGATGATGACATTTTGAATAAAGGGAGATTGCAGTAGATTAAAACGCTGATCAGAGGGGGACAAGGACAAATTTGTGTCACAGGCATTATGTTATAGTGCATCAGAACAAAACACAGCACCTGAATTTCCCACTGACCTCCTATCACTAACACCAAACCCACAGCTTATCTCCTGCTGTACAAAAGGGGAGAAACAACTACTGCCTTTCTAAACCATCCTAATTGGGTGGAGAGAAAAATATCTTGCTAGTGTTTGTGAAGTGCTAAAGGGAAAATCCACAAACAGTGTGGAAAGTGCCAAGGATGTGCTTGCCAAAACCGAGAGGCTGAGGCCAGTCCTCCATCCACCAGGCAAGAAATAACTCCTCACTCAGGAGAGCCTCTGGAGATGCATAGAGCTGGTAAAATGAGAGAGATCTCCTGGCTGAGGGAAACTAGGAAGGAAAAACTATCCTAATAAAGGTGCTTGTGGGTAAACAGGAGGTTGAAGAATTGAAACTTATACAGATGGAACCAGTCCAGAGTCCCCCAAGGGTTTTTCTGGGCAAATTGCTTTTGTAGCAATTGTGTGAAGGCTTTTTGCTGTGGGAAAACAAGAGTGCATGCACACAGCAGATGTGCCATTTGTCTCCTCGGAGCACTCTGCCTCAGACTCTCCAAGCAGAAGAGTTTTGACGCCAGTTCTGCACTGACCATCAGCTTTGACAGTGCCAAATGCCCAGCCCAGGGCCCTGGCACTACAGGGCCCACGCTGCTGCTGCTGCCAGGCTCTGAGGAAACACAGGAGAAGACCCTGCATAACTCCCAGCCAGCATTAACTCCTCATTGATGGTAGGAAAAATGGTAGAAAAAATTACTGACAATGGTTTAGCATCCCTGCCCAACATTTACAGCTCAGGGTCGCCTGCTGCAATGCAGTGGAGCTTAGGTTTAGTCCTGGGAGGATGATCCACGGCCTTCCCAGCTCACAGAGAGCTGCCAAAGTCACTGAAAGTCGTGAGCTTGTGAGCAATCACATGCACAACCCCCTCCTGACATCCACATCTTTATATCAAAGAAGCACATTAAGAATTACAAGCTGAATATATTTTGCTAAAACAGTAACAAGATGCTTTTGGAGCACGGCACACTGCTGATTCAGGGCAAAAAAAAACTCTTCCTAATTTATCAACCCTCTCTCCTGCAAGAGTCTGAGATTTACCCCATGGGGATTGCACCAGGCACAAGGGAAAACTGCTCAAAGCATGAGGAGCTCATTACTCAGAGAAGGACCTCGAGATTAGCTCCATCACTTCTGCTGCAGATTTACCCATGTATAAACCATACAGTTTGTACACTGTTCTTCTAATCAGCTGTGTTCTGTAGGTGCATTTCCACAAAAAAACAACCCAAAACAACAAAACTGAAAACAAACCCCTGATTTTAGCCAATATATATTCATAGGTTCTTTGTTTGGATACGTTCAATGCTCAAGTCAGCAGGTATTTTATTTTTGTGTGGGGAAAAAAAAAAGTAGAGTTGTGAAGGAAATAGAGAAAAAGTATGAATATAAAATGAGCTATCCATATGTATTTCAGATGAATTGTCCTCTACTCTTTGCACTCTGATCAGAGCTATGAAAAAATGCTGGGGGGATAGTGTCTGTAAAATTTTTGCAAGTTTCAAGGACAACAGGTCCACCTGTGTACTTTATTATGCATTGTCTCACACTTTTCTGAAGTTTTTCTATCACTTACATATCATGCTTATTTCCTGTGTGTAGGTTATAAATTTCTCTGTGTGGGATCATTTTAACTTTTGATTTTACAGAAATTCTGAAGCCAACTGGTGCCATTTAGTGCTACTGGAATGTAACTAACAGTAAAACACTGTGAGTTATTTATTACAATTGCACTGATATAGAGGATCTGTCTCTGGGGATTTAACCACAGCTGTTTTTTTGGTAGATACACCCATACACATAATTATGGGGGTGTATAGATACACTGCACATACATGTGTACAAACACTGCTAGAGAACACAGGCCCTCTTTTTTAAAATAGGTGTAGTATATAGGTATAGTATATAGTATATATACTATATATATACTATATAGTATATATACTATATTATAGTATAGTATACAGGTATACACAAGATCAATCCCAATATAAAATAATTTCAGCTATGGTTAAAATATGGTTACAATATGGTTACAATAAAGTCAGCTATGGTTACAAACCATAGTACCATTGCCAAAATCCCAGTATATAAAATAATAAACTCTTACAAACCACACTAGCCTCACCAAAATTCTGAATGTTTTGGTGAAGGATTTCTATTTAGAGTGAATGTAAGTTGTTCTTTACTTGGACAGAGGGGTCAGGACTGGAGGGGTCAGCTTTCTGTCATCACTCATAATTTAACTATTTCACAGAACATCTTTACTTGCAGTCTTAGAAGAGGCTCTGTACAGAACTTTGAGCAATCCCCTGCTGAGCTAAATGTTAGACTCCAGCCTAATGCCCTTCTGAAGGGAATGCATTAATTCAGAAACAAGCAGCACCCAAAGGTGCCTTACCTTTACAGTGCAGGAGAAAATGCCTGTTCATGGGGCTGAACCTTGCACTGAAGTAGGTGCACTGCTCCTTCAGGAAGTTACACGAGAGACACTGACGGGTCAGGGAGCCCACTGTGGATACACTGGGGAAGAAACGACCAGAAACATTTTACACTGGAATAAAATACAATAAAGTCAGCTTGGCCACGTGGACAGGCTTCAAAAGCTGCCCAAAGCACCAATGGCACAGCGATAACTCACAGTGCTGGGGGGCAACATTAGCAATGGTAGGAAACCATGAAAACCTCACTAACCTCACATTTAAGCACTGAAAATGAGGTGATGTGCCCCCCACACTTTATGTTACCTCATTAAACCCTATAAATATTTTTATACAGAAAATTTTATTTAGTATTTGATTACTTTTAAAACACAATCATGTTAAATGCTTGTATCTAGGTTTAACTTTTTAGATGTTTATAAAGGACTAGTAAATGGTAAAAAGATTTTGCGTTAGAAGCTTTTCCATATTTTAGAAAACAGCAATTTTTATTTTGAAAAGCTGTGGTTCTTCCTTGTTGCAGCTCAAGCAAACTAATTTTTACATGATGTCAATGATTACCCAAGCACCACAGCACTTACGGCCTGGGATGAGAAGCCCCATGTATCTCTTACCTGTGCAGCTGCCTTCCTCTTGGGGACTCTTCAGTGCTCAAGAAATAACTGTGCACAAAAGAGCAAAAAAAAAAGTTAAACTCAGTTTGGTAAACTGTCTGATCTGGGTAGTGTTTAGAGACATGAGAGACACCATAAGTTACATTTTTTAAAATCAAAAATTCACAAATATCCATGAAGATCAAATACTTATATATAAACCCAAGTTCCAAGATTAAACTTTGATCCAATATATAGATTAGCATCTATATCTATATATCTATGCTATATATAATATATATATATTATATCAGAAGCCATACAATTTCCTGTTAAAACAGTGATGAAAACAGGATTTCATGATTTTAATTCCTGTCATGTCCAGGAGTTCCAGTAGCAACCAGGACACCTCTCTGCATACTAAAAATACAGAAGAGAAAGTTTCTGCTTCACTTCAAGAGTTTGCAATATAAATCCAAGCAGTAGATAAAGGTCACAATGAAATTATGTCATATATTACAATAAGTCTTATGAGATCTGAGAGCCTCTTTGAGCTGTAAACCAATTTTTTCTTCTATCTACTTTGCATGGGTGGAAAGAGACTTTGCAAGAACACCAAGAGAAGCCCTGGGTGTTTCCCTGATGAGATCCCCACAAAGTTTCTGCTTGATGGGCAGAAGGAGGGCAAGGCAATCCCCTCAAGTGGCTGAGACAGCCCAGGTGACATCTGTCACCTCTCTGCAGCCTGAGTGCCTCATTTTTACCCCTGGGCCTTGCAAAAGTACCAGGAAATTCTCTAGGGATATATTTTTAAAACCCATAGAAAGATTTGTCAAAAAAGGGTTTTCTCCCGTACCAGTGGAAAAGATGGGAATTACTGCAGCCTCAAGAAAGTTCTTGTTGAAATATCATTTATTTTAAAGCAAATGAGAATTAGATATGCTGGTGTATTTTTGCCATGGACAGATAAAAGTGAAAATTAAGCAAGATCCACTGAAGTCAGGTGAAGCCTTCAGACATTTTGTGTTAGTTCTAAACTCCTCCCCAAAACCACCAAACATGCGAGGCATTTCCTTCCACTCCATCACTAAGATGGGCTGTGGAAAGATTTCTCTGTGGGTGAGAATCAGGAGCTCTGATAATCTCCACAAATAATTTGAATTTATGAAGTTGAATCAGATCCCTAAAACTCTGAGACCTCATGCAGTAAAGGTGTGATGTTTTATCAAGTACTAAAAATTTACTGTGACTTCTTATCTGGATTCCAGGAAAGACGTTACCAAAATGTTATTACTGCTGCACTGTGTTGATTCCTTTTATTCTGAAAAATACAGAGTCAAGTGATATCACTGTGTGATTCTTTTCCTCTGCATAAAAAAGCATTTAGGAAAAGAATGGCAGATGAATTGTCTTACAACTGCACCTTATGTACTCAGGTGTATTTAAGTTATAGTAATGCTCCAAAATGAAGGAATGTTGTTGTTTAATTTTGATTTAAATGGATTCAACTTTAATAATTTGAATATTTTTATCAAAAAAGGGAATAGTGCTTACATCTTCTGAGTATTTTCATCATATGCCAGGATTTTGATAACTTCCCAGTTCCCCGATGTCAGGTGTCTCACACTGATTTGTTCACTTTTAGCCTGGTGAGAGATGGAAAACATTAACTTTCACCTTGCTACATTCTTCTTTGCCTTGCAGGATTCCCTGCACATCATTACTGATTACAGCTTTTTAACCTTTAATATGCAACGTAACATCTTTAAACCACAAACCTCACATTTTGACAGGCCTGAACTTCACTTATCCTTTCCCTCCCATCTATAAGCCTTTCAAAGTCATTAAAATAATCTCCGTTTTCAGCACAATTTTTCTTTCAGTTGTCAACAAACACTAGAAGTCAGGATGCAATGCAGGTAAAACCAACTCTTTGACTGGAAATTGCAGCAGACTCTTCATCAGACACAGGTTAAAAACAACAAAACCTAAGGGAGAAGCTCATCTGTGGGTGTTTCCTAGTGCAAAAGGTAAAATCGTGGCTCAGGCTAAAGATTAAATCTTCCAACCCTCACAGCTTGGATGTACTTTATGTGGATTTTTCTATATTAGGGTTATTATTCTTGGCCTGGATAAACATATTCTTAGTTTTCAAACTCAAGACAAAATTTGTAAAGAAAAGAGGTGACATTTCAGAGGTGACACTCAGTGGTTACAAGGTCTACAAAAAGTCATAAAGGCAAAAGGGTTGGCCTTAATTTTTAATCCATGTATTTCTGAACTGTGCCCTGAGCTCCACACCAACAGCAGCAATAACTAAGAAGCAGCAAACACACAGAGACACCCTGTGAGAATTTTGGGAGCTGGCAGGGCAGAACCCAATCCCTTGGACCTGATCTGTTTCCTAACAAATCCACAAGGAAAGAATGATGTAGCAGCTCTATGACAAACCTTGCAAGCACCAAATGAAATCGGGATATTGTGCCAGGTGCTGTACATATGTTTATGACGAGGGCTCCCTGTTCAGGAAGATTCTGATATTCAGTGCTGTCTCCAGGAATGATTAAAATACGTATCAGTGATTTATTGTGAGTGACTATTTCTCTAGAGAGAGAGAAGCTGCAACTATTGAAATAGATATTTAAATATTAAGATCACAGAATCTAACAAGAAACAGCAATAAAAAGCGCAGCCAAGCGTTAATAAACATGGTTATTTTTCAAGGTTATAGCCATAATACATAATTTATGAAGCTTGCAGAAAGTTATCGCCTTGATCCATTAAAGTTACTTTATAATTCTTATTTTGTGGTCGGGGTAAAAAAAGAGACTTTCTAGAGTTGCAAAACTCCATGAAAGAAATGTCTAGATACATAAGACATGATTCAATCCCATTTTGAGATTAGTTTCTTTTAAATATTTCATAAGTTCCTAAAAGCATTTGAAAACAATAACCCACAGCCCTCTGCATTCAGACAGTAAATAATCTATGATAGACAGTAACCTTTCAGACAGTGACTTCTCCCTGTATAAAGATTTAATTAGATGCCTCTGCTAACGTGCTTGGTGTCATTGGCATGGGCTTTTCTGAAGTGCAGTCAAAGAAATGCAGCCTGACAAAGAGCAGCATTTGGTGTAAGATTGAGAAATCAGCATCAGTGATTAAATTAAAGCAAGCCATTAAAATTTGCTTCTTTACCCCTGCAAGTCCACATTGGTTCTGTTTTAACTTTCCTCACAATGACAGCTGATTTCTGTTCTGGCTGTCTCTGCTGAGTGGCACCAGAGCAGGAATGAGAACCCCAGTGCCAAATTCCAGAGTTACCCTTTTCCATCACGGAAATGCTGTGACCATCTGGGCACTGGTGATCTGCTTTAAATTCTGCAGGGCACCTGCTGTGCTGCTGTGGCTCTCCCAGGGTGTGACAAACACCTAATGTGACAAAGGGCTTGATGTGCAACGGTTAATATACTTTTTATGCCTCCATGTTTGCCTTAGAAATAATGGACAATCAGATTAATGCAGTGTGTAAAACACATCATATAAACATATTTCCTGCCCTTTACTGCTCTGTATCAGCCCCATTACCACGCAGAATGTTGCTGACTGATGAGTAATGGATGCTACATGGGATATCACATTTCCTTTTTCCAGGAGCACTACATACTTAAAGCCAAATTTGTCATTGTTGATACCGTTCAGATTTGTTTATTCATGCTGATGGCAGGCAAAATAGAAGTATTTTTTTAGTTTTGGAGCTGTGCAGTACTCAGGGCTCTAATTCTGCCTAAAAGGGACAGAATACTAAATTCTGAAACATTAGCTTCACTTTAAACATTATTCTGCTGGAACTAAAAGATGTGTTATAAAGTAGGCATGTATTTAATTACCTTACTGAATAGGAGTGGGCTTTATCTTTGCTTAAATATTTTCCTGAATTAGGATCAAGTTTCCTGGGCTTTTTAGTAGCAAGAAATGTCAGAGCCTAGAAGGTTTAGGCAAATTTGATTGTATCTCTAACATCCTTGGGAATGTTCCAAGTGCACCTTCAGATGCAGATCATTATTATTTCATGTATTTTAAAGGTATTTATTCATACTGTGAAATATACCAAAATAAGACTTGATTAACTAAATGGTTGTGCTCAGGTGTGAATTTTTATGTGGTTATTATATCAACACACCTTTACCAGACTGTCATCTAAGTTACTGTTTTCTTCAGAAATAGAATTTGACATGTCTGTGATCCCTTTTATCTTCACTGACTCTTCCCTGATATATTTACTCTAGTGAATGAGTGTCTCTGTTCTTGTTTCTTCAGGTTAAACTGTCATTAAAGTTCTTTTGTTCTTGTTCTGTCTGCAGTGCACTGTGAAAATATTTCAGACTTAGTAATGTTCATATCAGAACCCTGTCATAAAGGCAGAGAACAGAGCTGCCTGGCACAAATCTGCTATTTTGATGTTTTGGGTACCTTGGTAATCCCTCCTATGTCAAATGGCTCTGCTGAAGCACCTGGACTGATGCTCTGATGATTTAAATAGATGCCTTGGAGTGTTCCGTTCCAGGGCATAATTTCCTTTATTAGTTCATCACAACTTCATACTGGTGACCTTCAAAGTCACACTGCAAATTTATCTTCTTTCAGATTCTTCTTTGGAAAAAGTAATGACCCTGGGAAATGGAAGCTGCTGAGAAACGTTGCAAAGGGCAATAAAAGTGTCTTAACTTTCACACTAATTTTAAGTTTGGGTATTGCCTCCCTTCACTGTTCTGTAAGAGCAGATCCTGAACAGACATTTAAAATTATTTGTTATTCAAAAATATGTATGTATAATGTATTTAGAGAAGGTAAAATTAGTGTTAACACTGGAAGAAGTTATGAATGCGTCCCACTGCACTGAGAGACACCCTGGACAGGACAAATGACCACGCCACAGGTGCTGTGCCTGAACTGAAGCTCAGCCTCTGCCTGGGCCACAGCAGAAGCCCCAGAACACCAGCAGGGTATGTCAGGCAGCCTGGTGGGAGCCTTACCTGCACAATGAACATGGCTATGTGGTGGAACTCGCCGCGGCCGCCCTGCTTCACCGGCACGGTCATGAAGAACTTGCTGCCGTCCTTGGAGAAAACGGGCTCCTCGTTCTGGAAATACAACACTGTGTCAGCCTGCCACACTGTCCTCTACACTCCTTAACAAAAGATGGGCCTAAATTCTTTTTGTCTCCTCGGTTTTGCTGTGCTCAGAGGCCAGTTGGAGGAAACAACCTTAGGTTTTAAGTATATTCTGCTAAGTTTAACAAAAATGAGGTGACTAAAGCTGAACCTAGTTCATGCCATGTGCAATCCTGTCCTGAAGGATTACAGCCCTTGCAGAACTCCCCCTCACAATAACAGCTCTGGTAATCTCATTCCTAATGCAGGAGGACTTTCCAGGACAGTGTCCTTTACAGACCTACAAACAATGACAGAGATCACTCCTGCTGCTGCTGAGGAGAACAAAAGTTTCAATGGTTGGGACTCACTGAGTACGTGTTTAACGCCCACTGATCTTGATAAAGTTGTATGGGAAAAATAAGCACATTGAAGTGATATTCTGAATTAGGGTTTCACCACAAATTGCAGCTTGATGTGATACCATCTCTCCATGTCTAGCTTTGCATAGAAATATTAAAGGGAAGTGGCTTGCTGTAAAAGCATTGGGGTTTTTTTTGTTAAAATGATTTCTCATTTGCACATTGCAAAATGAAGGCTGAAATGTAGTTTAAATAGAATGTGTTTCATCCAGTTATTGGATAGTTATTCTGAAGCTATGAAAGTGGAATAATTGGCTGACATATTAGTTAAACATATTGTTCTGGGTATGAATTTAGAAATATTTCACTTTCTCATTCCAATTATAGCCCATATGACCTCTAATCTTTGAACTCCTTCTGCTTTAATTTGGTGAGATTATTTTTAAATCAGAAATAAATGACAGTAAGTAGGACATGCCTGGAATGGGATTCATCTGGTGTGTCTTCCACCATCCCAGAGTTAGGTAGTTAATCAGCTGTTCATCTAAATGCTTACTGAACTGAATCCACACAGACCAGAAACTGAGGGGATTATTCCTTCCAAAACCCTCACAGGTGTCCCAGGATTTTATTGGCTTATAAAATAACACACAGTTAAATAAAAATGACAATGCAGCAATTACACATTATGCACCAGAAATAGCATTTATACTGTACCTGTTTAGGAAGCCACAGGTCTGACTGCATTTCATATTTCTAAAAGAAAAAAGGAAAAAACTACTTTTATGGAATAGCTATAGATAAAAAATATTTCCTACATTCAGCAAAAGGTCTCTAGCTATTTCATGGGGATTTTTTCTACTGTGTTACAATCTCCTCTCTCTTTGCTGGAAGTCATGTTGAAACAAATGACAATTTAATTACAAAGTCAGCTGCTTTATTCAGAGTTTTTGGTAGAATACCACAGGGGAACTAAGAATGCCATTTCTTTTCTGTTTAGCTATCAAGAAGCTTTATACTGGCGGTTGTATTTGTTTTTTTACCTCTAGGCATCATCTGACAACTGGATATTTTAGATCCTTCATCAACACTGGGCAAACAGCCAGCATCAAGCTTAAATTGTGAGACCTTTCCAAATCACAATCCCGTGCTTTAATGGGTTGTAGTATGGCATTAGTGATGAGGAAAAAAAAAAACCAACCCAACAAATTATTGAGTTTTATTGTTCATACTCATATTTCACATTATGCCATCTGAAAAAAAAAACCCAAACAAAACCAAAAAACAACCAAATTTCATGCACACGTTGGAAAAAAAATATATAATATACATCAACTGCTGCAAATTGTCATAGTCACAGTGAAGTAATGAAAATTTATTAGCTATAGAAGAATCTGTAAGTATATGGCCTGAAAAATGAAAATCTGTAGCTATTGCAGCAGTTGGTTTTACACGTTCCTTTTTGAAACTGAGGACATGTGGAACGTCCTAGGGAGAAAAATAAAAGGTTTACAGCTGAAATGGTGTGATATGATGCTAAATTCTCACCATATTTACCCTTCCCTCATCCATTAGTGATTTCAAGAGCATCACCTTATCCCAGAGGGGGCAGGAACCCTCCAGGATGAGCCAGGCCTGGGCTGTGCTCACAACGGTGAGAGTGCATCACTATCCTTCCTCACCCCCCTAAAAATGTCCTTTGCTGCACTGCAAGTATCCTGGGGTGGGATTTCTCAGTCTGTCTCTTACATTGTGTCCTGGATTACAGCTCCCTGGATACCTACTTCCAGCTAGTCCAATTGACCTTGGAGCACATAAAGGTTTCCCTCTCAGAGGCAGCTGCAGTGGTTCAGGACAGACTTTCTTAATAAAAAGACAAAAGGCTCACAGGAACCAGGTGAAAAGTAACCAAATCTCCATGGTCACAATCTTAATGTGTACTTTGGGGATTCATTCATAGTTTCTGAGTGAGGATGCAGCAAAAGTAGATGAGCTTGCAAATAATCTCTAACACTTCAACAGGACTGACTTCAGTCAGGCTTTTGACTCAGAGGCCAACATTAATCACTCATAACCACGTACACTGCCAAATTATACCCTCTGCTTTGGAGCATCTGTTGGTACTGATAGCAGCATGTAGAGAAAATATTTATACTTTTAGCTGGTTCTGGGAAGAGATTGTGACTCAGAACGGGAAAGCAGCCAAGCGCATTCAGGATGCAAGATTGACTGCGGAAACGGGGAGATGTAATGCAGGAGTGTCAGAAGGCAAAGGAGTGTCTGGGTCCTGCAGTGGAATGTGTCTGGATTCAAAGAGAAAAATGTGTTTCAGTTTGGCTTACATTCAAAAATTAAATATCCCTGTTGCCTTTCAATTTATTTTTTTTTCTGAAGTTATTTAATTCTGCGATCAGATTTGAAGGAGTTATGAGAATTTTACACCTTTTCCTTACGTGTATGGAAGCTGTGAGAGACAAAAAGATCTAAAACAAAACTCTGCAGGGGGAGGGAGGAGAAACCAGTCAGCTGAAAATATCTGTCAGAGGACAAGCTTGTCACTGCTCTAGCTATATCACAAGTACATGGTGTTCAGCAACTGCAGCCTCCAATGAGGCTGATGAATGAACAAACCTTAGTAATTCTGAAAATGTCACTCAAAGTTGCTAACTGCATGAACTCATTTCACCATATTTGGAATTTTCTCACATCCATTTCCTCAGAGTTGACTAATTACATTCAGCTTGCAACTACTGCATCTGCAAACTGATTTCCAAATTATCTTTTTCTGAATATGAAAACAAAATGCAGAAGAAACCTTGAAATGAGACCTTGGGAAAGAAAAAAAGATCAACAAAACCCAAACAACTTACCCTGGTACAAGCTCCAGTTGTGGTTTCACAAACTGTAAGGATGGAGATATTCTGAGCTCTGTTTAACCATCTCACCACCGCCTTGGTGTTGCTTATCCATTTCACCATGGTGATATAATATTCCCTGAGCAAAACATATGAAAACACAATGTTCAGACCGTTGATATTTCAGATTTGACTTTAGGAAAAAAAACCCCATATATACAGTTCATTCAAATGCTGAATTTGTACTGCATGACAGTGCCAGTACTAAAGGAGGGAGAAAATAACCCCAAATCTCCAGCATCTGTGTTCTCACAAGTGGGATGGCTCAGTCCTTCAGTGTGATGCTCCCCTGGGAAATTTTTGCATATATACACAAACTTTACCAACTCTGAAACATATGCTTGCAAATACACATGAACTGTATTTTCAGACAGCTTAGAAACAAGCACAGAATTCCAAGAGAAGCCAGGATTTTCCTACAACAAATAACTTCAGGTGACGCACATTTTTGCAAAATAATCCAGTCCTACTGCCAAAGGAAAAAAAAAAAGTTCTGTAATATTAGAGTGCAGCAAGAGCCCACTTCAAAACTGTAAAATAACAAGTATTTTATAACAGGACTTCTGGATAAAAGGGAGTTCCCTATCACCTGTCCCTGTTTTAACAGACAGCTCATAATATCAGCCAAATTGTCTGTGCCTCACCAACCCTGGCTGGGCACAGAAGGCTTCCTGGGCCATTGGTGTGGAGGGTTCTGGTTCTAGGATTCGGGTTCTAGTGCTTCAGGTTCTGGGGTTCAGGTTTGGGTCTAGGGGTTGGGGTTTGGGTACTAGAGTTCATGTTCTAGGTTCTGAATTACAAGGATCCGGGGTTCTAGTTTGTGTTCTGTGGTTCTAGGTAGGGCTCTAAGGTTCTAGGGTTATAGGAGTCTCGTGTTCTAGGGGTCTAGTTTGGGTGTTGAGGTTCAGGTTCGGGTCAGGGTAGTTTGGATTTGGGTGCTGGGTTTGGGTGTGGGTTCTAGAGTTTGGGTCTGAGTTCTAGTATTCGAGTTCTGGGGTTTTAACTTATGTTCTAGAGTTCTATGGTCCTAGGTCATGGTTTAAGATTCTAGTTCACATTCTGGGGTTTCTATGGTTCTAGGTCTGGGTTCTAGCTTGTGTTCTAGTGCTCTAGCTCATGTTCCCCTCTCCTCCCCAGATCCTGCTGTGCTGCCAGGCTGGGGCTGTTAAGCCCTGCAGCAGTCTGCCAGCCCAGCCCAGCCCAGCCCAGTTCACCCAGCCCAGCCCAGCTCAGCCCAGCCCAGCCCAGCCCAGGCCAGCCCAGGCCAGGCCAGCCCAGCCCAGCTCAGCCCAGCCCAGCCCAGCCCAGCCCAGCCCAGCCCAGTCCAGCCCAGCCCAGCCCAGCCCAGCCCAGCCCAGCCCAGCCCAGCCCAGCCCAGCCCAGCCCAGCCCAGCCATTTCCTTCCCTTCCTGGTGGCAGCTGGCAGCTCTCAGGGTCCAGCTGAGTTATGCACAACAGTGGAGTGAGCTTGTCTGCAAAAATCTCAGACCCCCTTTAAAACAAGGGGCTTAGCTCGAGTACAATTAGGCTTTTAATCCATTACTGATAGAGATCTCATTACTCTTTGACAACAAGCTTTTAATTACACATCCAAAAGCCTCCCTGCTAGATCACAGACACGGAGCAGCTGCAGAGCTGCACACAGGAGAGGCAGAGACAGGAGTGCACTGTGCCTCACCCAGCCTGCTGCTGTGTGTGCAGAACACCCCTGAACAACCCAGCATGCACACGTTCCTCTGGCTTTCACATCTGCCTGCCAGTAAAACAGAAACTTTCACATCTGGATACCAGAATGCTAAATAGAAATGGAGACTTCAAGTGTGTTCTGAGCATGATATTTACCCCCCCCTTTTTTTTTTTCCTTTAACAAATGTTCAGTCTCACTGTTGGGCAAAAATGCATGCACAAGTAAAACAAGATCTACCACGACACCAGGAGACACAAGCAGCAGAGCAATCAGTTTGTGTCTCCAAGCTTCTCAGGCTCTATAATACACACCCCCAGCTTCCTCACAACCCCTCTTTAAAGAGGAAAAACCAATTGCATTCTGGACAAAGGACTGAAGCAAAATATTAAATGATGTCACTGAAGAAAACATAACTGTACAGTGAAATGCAAGCACCAAGGGAGAAACAGTAATTGCGTGAGATACAACCACATATCAGAAGGAAGACTGTCTGTCTTTTTGTGTGCATAGCAGGTGCTAAATTATTCTACAGAATGGAACTTCCAGGAGTAAAATTTACAAGTGCTATCCCTTTCTTTAAATCAGAATAGCCTGAACAGGACTTGGGAAATATTACCAAGCACCTTTACAGGATCTGTAAAGGAAGAAAATGAATTTTTCATTGAATTTATCCATTGAATTTTCCATTGAATTTATTCAATCTTACATTAAGTTCCCAGATTCCCTAAAATTCAGGGAAACATTTTTACATCTTCAAAGATTAGGGACAAGTTGAAAATCTGAATGTTACATTTTGTTTTTAACTAACAGAACCTCTTTCCCCTTCCTTTTCCCCCTCCCTTCCCATTTCTAGGCTTTCTCTGCGTAGAATCTCTCCATAACAGCAGATGATTATCACCTGTACAATACCTATTTCTAAAATGTTTCTGCCCGGAAAGATCCTTAAAACTACTTGAGATAATGAACCATTCAATTTAATTCTGAAAAGCTACCATGACCTATTTACTAATAACTCCCTAATGAAAGAATTACAAACACACTGAAATAAATTGACTGCTAAAGGTAGCTACTACTTTTACTAAAAATGCTAATACTTTAGGAAAAAAACCCTCCCAATCATTGCAAGCTTCAAAGATTTTCATTCTAGAAAAACCTGTTTAAAGCACATTTTTTATACCTCAATATGTGTTGATATATGGACATATATGGGTTGATGACCAGTGTGAAATCCTGAGTCAAATTCACAACTTACAGTAATTTACAATAATGGCTCACAACTATACAATCTTTCAAAGTTTTACAGCATGGAAATTATACCTTAATCATTAAAATGAAGAAGAAACTAACCTTTCCCCCCCCCACCTAGGTTTAAATAGATTTATTCAGTCTTCTCATGAACTAGCAAGCCAGAATTTTAATCCATTGAAACAACAACAATATCAAGAGCTGGCAAAGATACTCCAAAGATTTGGCTTCAGTTTCAAGAAGATAAAAAGAGTTTTAAGATACTAACATTCATATTTGAATCTACTATTACTTTCCATCTGCCGAGGAGGCAGAATGAGTCTGAAAACCCTGAAGTGAAACCATAACATCTGAGCAACATTTTCAAGATAATCTTTTTCTTGGGGATCTTTTCTTGCACATTGCTTTCTTGCTTAACTTCTTTGTGCCTTCTGACACTTAAAGTTCAGCTTCAGTGCCATTAAGGAGAGTGAAGATGCTGATCCTGATGGGAAGAAATCTCTTTCAGATCTTACAGCACTATTTAAATTAATGAAGGGTTAGCAAGCAGCTGCAGATTTTATGTTTTTCAGTAGTAGCCCATCAATAGAAAGAAAATACTTCAAAATGCTCCACTCATTCAAAATAATTTCTCTTACTAATACAATCAGTAAGCATTCCAGTTGGCACTAATAATTGCAAGGCATAATTCACTATTAATTATTCCTGCAATAAATTAGAGTACCTTAATTTGGTAGAAGAGAGCTACACCAGCCTAAGATTGTTTGTAACAGTTGTGAATAAGTGGCCACTGTTAACGTCCTGATTGTTACCATAAAACATTTCACCATGAAATTCCATACCTTGACTTAAAGCTGTCAGGTGGCATCAGCTCCAGGGTATGTGCTGGTCCATACAGATTGACTACAAACAGCTTTACTGTGGGGTTTGTTTGACCTGCCTTTGGAAAAGAGAAAACAAACAGGAGTTTTAGAGGCATTGAATCACTGACAGCTAAGCAGACTCACTTCATAATTCAGTATCTTTGTAACAATGAAAAGTTATTAAAGTTCAAGTATCTTAAATCTGAAACGTTTATTTCATAGCCATATGCAACACACAGTTAAAAATATGAAGTGTTGAATGATTCCTCCCCACTCTTTCCTGATGGAAGACCCTCCTGTGCAGAGCAAGTGACCAGCACCACAAGTGGCTTTGCCCAGTTCAGTGAAGCCAGCTGCCAAAACACGGGCAGCTCCTAAATGTGCAGGTAAATCCAGCCTCCAGCTAAGCCTTTCCAGATGTTATTGCTCCTTCTTATGAAAAGCTGCACTGCCTCTGCCTGGGATGGCATTCCTCCTCTCCCTCCTCTCTCCTCACTCTTCTTTCCCTTGTTTGCTGAGCTGAAAATCTCAATTTCTGTCCTGGACCAGGAGCCAGATGCTTTGGCAGGGCCAGCTCCAAGGGAAACAAAATGCTTCTTGTTGCTAAAGGGGAATAACGTGGCAGTTTGATAGATATCCACTGGGAAGAGCCTGATAAATCTTGAGGAGCTACGGGGAGGTGGGAATCATCCTTCTCCCATAACATGGCTCGTTTTAAGGGATGCTCCTGAGATGAAGAGGAAGCAATGGAAATAGGAAGAGAGGTTCTGAAGGGCTGCAGGGAGGTGCTGCTGGTCCCACATCCCTGTCCTGGACATGCCATCCCCAAGTTCCATTTCCATGTCACAGGAATTACACTACTTAACACCCTTGGGACACAAAAAATGAAATCTGTTCCTCAGAGGGGCTGACTCCTGTTTAATACCAGAAGGAAAAGGCAAAAATCACTGATTCTACAGATTTACTGTAGTAAACAACAGAGTTGTATATTTGGCTCTTCACAGGCTGAAATGCACCCACAAATTCTTGTTAGAAATTGAGTTTATCTCAAAATAAATCCCAATGCTGTACCCACTCATTTCTGAGTGGAACGGAGCACAAGGAAGTGGTATTTGTGTGTTTTTAATACTGTTAGGACAAAAAAAAATTTAAAAAACTTTTTTTTTAAAGAATACAGTCTGTGTGTATGACATGTACATAGACATGGATGGGCATGTTCCAGTGCTCAAAAAACATGTGTATTTCATTTTATTTTTTAATTCTAATTATCATTTTCTCTGATGGTTGCACTCTATAGTAAAGACCAAATCTTTTTTTGTAATCTCTGTTGCTACACCACCAGCTTCATTACCAATTAATGATGTTTAACGAGTAGCTAAATTTGTATTAAATGGAGACATTAAATAAAGATAATGTTTTTTCATTAATGAGATTACTGAAGTGGTATTGTGTATCACTTTTATGCTGAATTGCTAATGAAACAGAATTACTCCTGTCTCATTTACAAAGCTGACTTAAAAATATTCCTTGTCCTTTTCTTTGCTCTGTCATTCAAGGCCTTTTGCCAATCCAAGTATATAAACTACCCCTAAAATTACTGTTTCATTATTTCAGAGCATTATTTCAGAGCACAAATATATTCTATTTATATAATCTATGTTATTGTTTCACAGTACCTGGTACAGTCTAACTGCTCTGCCACCAAGAATAAAGGTTCATCACCAAAAAGCAGTAGCAGGAATAACAGGGTAACAGGAATATTTTCTAAAGTTCTCAATGAACTTCCCCTGAAAGGCCAGAGGAGTAACATACAGGTGGAACTGTCAGAAAGGAACCCAGGCACTTTGAAACTGTGTGCAAGGGCTGGATAAACTGAACAGCTGGAAGATCAAAACAACAGATCTGGAGGCACCTCACCAGAAAATCCCCAGAAAATGAGAAGTGATTTCAGGCATTACCCCTGCCTGGGTTGTTCATTCATTTTCCAAAACAAATCTAAAAATCCTCCTCTAAATCTTTTAAAACACTGAAAGTCCTATTTTTTTTTTTCTTTTTGATGGCCCTGAAAATGTGTTACTGTGGCTTATCTTATTCAGTGCCAGTCTATCACATTTATTAATAACAGAACAATCTGCTGAGGTCTCTGTATATGTGAAGGAATTTGCCCTGTGCTCTGCACACAGTGTGTGACTCCAGAGCTGCTGGGACTGGATCTTTTTCCTACAAATGCATTACCCTTCTCTCTGAGGTGCTGGGTTGATTTTACCAAGCCAAATATCAGTGATGAAATTACTTCAAATTAGTTTCTCTGCTGTCCCCTCACCCAATAATTTCTATTCAGGCGTTACACTCTACTGAATAAAAAATGTAATTATTATTTCCTGAAAAGTATCATGAACAAAATCCGCCTCTGTCAGTGTCTGGAAACACTCTTTCCACAAGGCTGAATATCATCAGTGAGCACAGAAGAGGGGGTGGGGGCTGCACTCACACTCCTCTTACCTTGGGATATGGATACTGCTTTCCCTTTGGATAGAGCCCTCCGGTGAAGCGGGGAAGGACCATGTTGGGCACCAGGGAGTCATTGATGGTCAGGAAAGCCAATCTCTCCCCGTCTGGAGACCACCAGTGGGCAACGTGGGAGTGCAGGAGCTCCTCTGCAAAACCACATTTCCTTAGTGTCACAGCCATATGCAACACACAGATAAAAATACAAAGTGTTGAGTGATTCCCTCAGCACTCCTTCCTGATGGAAGGGCTTCCTGTGCAGAGCAAGTGACCAGCACCACCGCCACACTGTTTTTGTGCTGAAAAACACCTCACACACAGTGTCCAGCTAATTCAGCTGGCACCAAGTTATTCTCCCTGTGCCAACCTGAAATGTGCCTGTTGTCCTTTCAGTAATTTCACATCATCCTGGTTTGAATGGTTGGATAACAAGGAACATTGAGGGACCAAGCTTTAAGCATTTTCCTTAAATGCATACTTCCACTAACATCAATAAATCATCTAAATGTGGAAGATGTTTACTGATGAATCTGAATTATGTCAGATTGTTACTGACAATTTAGTTAGTGTACTGCATTCCAATATATGTGTTTACTTAAATTTTAAATAATTTTAAATAATTTGGGGGGTCGGGGTATTTTTGGGGCTTGCCAATTTTTTTTCTTCTCTTAATACAGACTTCAGTATACTTGATTTCTCTGAGTTGTGGCACCTGATAACATACAGTCATATTTATGTCATCATTTTGGATTGCAATATTATGATTTTCTTGTCTCAGTCTAGTGGACAGCTTTAATTCTTGGGAAGTTCAGTTTTTCTGGAGTAAAACTTTTTGAAAATCTGAACCAAACTTTTATTTTAATCCCAATTTTATTTGCTTTCCAAATGAATCCAATTCTCAAGAATGTCACTCAATGTTTTCTTACATTTATTTTCATTGTATATCAAAGCAAAAAGAAACAAACCACAAACAACCACAGGCACAGAACCCAAACTCCTGGAATCCCAGTACAGCAGCTCCTGAGCAATTCTGAATTCTCCCTGGACAAGTATTCTGCTTCCACTTGTGAAAAGACTTAGAATTTTCATTATGTATTTGATATGCTGGCTTGTTTAGTAAGGATTTTATATTTAAATCTGAAGAATTTGGCTGGAAAACTAATTGAGAATAGTGTACTAGGGGAAAAGGCCTGGCTGCATACCTAATTAGGGAGCCTACCTAAGAAAACTCCTTAAACTGTCAGTAGAGACTCTCCACGTTGCTAATCGGATTCTGAGGGTTCTGAAGCAGCTTAATGGATTGAATCATCTAAGGTTAGGTGAAATGAAGCTGGGACCTGTATTCAAAGTCATATATTCTGGGTCATGCTTCTCTCTCTAGCTGGATAACTAAAACCTTTTACACAAGAGAAGAGCAGAGAACAAATGGTGAATATCATATAGCAAAAAAAAAAATCACTATTATGTTTGCTTTAAAATATTGCTCTTTGCTTTTAGGCAAGGTTATTCACACAAAGAAGAGCTATTCCCAAATGACTTGTAAGGTAAAATGCTAATAACAAACTCATGAAATGATAAAAGAAAACAAATGAGGTCAAAGGAGGAAGAGTGCTTGAGTCAACTGAAAATCTCCCAACATCACCTGGATAATATTCAGCCTGCTCAGCTTCTGATGCTGTTCCAAACCTCTGCTGAAAGAGGAGCACTGCTGTGGGTCAGTGGGAAAGGAGCAGTGTGTTCCCTCCTGCCAGGAGACCCTGGGGCTCTCCAGAAGCAGAGCAGAACCCCTCTCACGCTGACCTCCAGCGTGCTCAGAGCTGAGAGGGGCTCAGTGCCTGCCCTGGGCGCCCACAGAGCTCCCTGCAAGTCAGGAATGCAACCTCCCACCCGGGATGAAAAACTGGGGAAACAAGGAGCAAAGAAGGCTTCTTCACTTAAAGAAGGCTTTAGGACATGCTTCATGAGGAAGGCTTTGGGATCATCTCCCACAGAACCTCAGAAACTTTCTAGTCCTACACTAGACAACTTTTGCTTCTCTTGACTCTTATTCCCTTCACTTCATTTTAGCAAAAACTTGATATACTACATCAACTTGGATGAGCTATATGCTCATCTTATTCATCTGCTTAAATTCTTCATGCATCTTCATAAAATTTGCATGCTGCTGTGTTAGATTTTAAGATTATTAAGTGCATATAAAAAGACATTCCATTTAAAAAATGCTCTTTTGTTTTGAAACGTGCTGCCACATTAAAACATTTCAAAACACTAATGGAAACCTTGGAAGTGGGTAACAGATACAGACTGAGAGATGCAAATTACCATTCTAACTTTAGAGTTCACTTGGGCAGAAATTTAAAAAAAAATATGTACAACATGGTGAACTATTTGCTCAAAACTACTGCAATGCCAAGAGGTGTGGATAGATCATTTTTAAGGTGAGTTCCATGTTGTATGGCATTAACACCATGCCTAAAAAAAATCTTCACACAAGAAGTTCTACACCTCAGGTAATTGAGTATTTAACATCAAGCTGTTTATCTACAGAATACATGATTCCCATAGAAAGAGTAGAAATGTATATTAATTTTAACCTGTTGTACCAGGCTAGATAATCTGGTCCCTTTTTTTATTTTCTTTTCCTTAAAGTCTTCATTATGTTAAAAGCATTTTGAGTGCAGAGAGAAACATTCTGTGGTACTGGCTGTAGAAAACAGACTGAGCTATCCCCCACTCAAATTTGGGTTCCCTCTTCTATGGGGATGTTTTAACTGTAAATGGATCATCACTGTCGTCCCTAAAATCAGTGAACTGAGCCCTTTCCCTGCTCACTTTTACATGCTACCAAGTGTTCATCTACAGCATTCTGGTTGGAAATGAATTCCCCTTTCTCAGAAAACACTGCCATATGCAGCCAGCAGCCAATACAAAGAATGAGCAGATACAAATGCAGGAAAATGAGAAGGGAAGGGAGCAAACGCAACCTCAGCATTTTGTGAAATGAACAGATTTGTGCTGTTGGGTCCGTACAAGGACCTTTCATCTGTTTTAATAAACAGATATATTCGTCCAGCTTACCTTCATATAACCAGTCTGCAATTCCATTAAAAATAATTCCCTCTTTTCCTGAGGATGTCAGGCGCAATGAGCTGCTCTTTACATCAGGCTGATAGTAGATGTTATTTTCAAATATATAAATCTGGATGAGGTAAGAGAGATGGAGAGAAAAAGCAATGTTTTGGTAGATATAAATGAATGTTCAGCAATGAATACATAATTTCCTCAGGCTAAGAACAGTCTACAGAATAATTCAGCATGAGCTTCCACCAACATTGTCTTCATATTCCATTTTATTATAAAATTGGACAAACTAAACAAACTTTTAATACTTATGGCAAGCAAAGCCTTCCTTTGAAATTGTCTTTCCAGTTGTTTTCTATTCGTTTTAAAAAATATTATTACATTCCCCAAAATCATACAGGAGACAAGCTTTATAACAGCTGAATGAATAAAGAAAATTTCATTTGGTTTTCTAACTGTGAAATGAGACACACCTCTGCAAGGACATACAGCATAGTACACACTTCATAAATATAAGTTACAGGTTTATATCATGGTGTGAGAACACTCTGGAGAAGTAAAACCAAACAACAGCCTACAATTAACTTTTCTCAGCTTGCTGAAAACTTCTGACTGGCACACCAGTGTTTCACCTCTCGTGTACCACATAAAAGCTCTTTATTTTTCAAGTCTGGGTTCCTCATCCTCCTTTTTCCTTCCTCACTGCCACTCATTAGCCCTGTCTGCTGCTC
This sequence comes from Prinia subflava, assembly GCF_021018805.1. Lineage (NCBI taxonomy): Eukaryota > Metazoa > Chordata > Aves > Passeriformes > Cisticolidae > Prinia > Prinia subflava. Next base: position 31,324,110 of record NC_086252.1, read on the forward strand.
TTTCCCTGCTCATTTGGTGCAAAGGGTACCAGGTTCACTCATTTTGTCAGGCTGAGCTCCAGGCTCCATGACCAAGTGCAATAAATCACAATGGCCACGTGTGCACCTCCACAGCTTAACACAAAAATCAAAGCAACAGAAGGTTGTGCAACACCTCAGTTCACACCGAGAAAAGGCATCTCTGACAGGACTAAAGAAGCCAAATCCCACAGAAATTTTTGTTACACCATTTCAGCACTGTACACTGATATGCAGTGTCTCAGGGAGTGTAACAGGAAGTAAATATATTTCCACTAAAGACTATTTAAAAAGCCTGGTCATTTATTATTCTCTCATTCTTCTATAATAGTTGATTTTGGGAAAATACTAACCAAAGAGCAAAGTTTTATTATCACTATTACTGCTGTACCCTCTGCATCTAAATTACCATCTGAAATAGATTTCCCTCTGAGTCCCCAAACTAATGATTTTTAACAGTAGCCACTTGATGATTTCTGCTGCAGAAAGTTATAAAGCTGAGTTTTTTCTATACCATGGGCAATACAATGACTTGAACCATTACTGGGAACTGGGGGGGAGTTGCAAGTAAGTCCTTTATGGTCAGAATTCAAAGCTCAGCCATGAGCTCAAAACTGAAGCAAAAACTGTGGAACCAGTTTGAATACTCCACAGTGTGCTGAGCATTACATTGTACAGTGAATTTCTGGGAAGCTGATGTATCACCCAACATCAAAGGAAAACAACAATGAGAGAATGCTGGATGTATCAAGCTCTTGAAATAACATCAAAAACTTCATATAAATGTGTATTTCCACACTAAAAATGCATTTTTGTTTCTAATGCAGAAGAGATGAATATGAGCAAAAACAAGGCATGGTTAACTGCTTAACCAAGACAACTAAAATAATTTAGCCAAGCATTTGTTATTTATGTCAACAAAAACTATTTGACTATGTTAACTAAAATTATTATTAAGATTCCATTACAGGTAGACTGAGAAGAGAACCACACTAATGACTCTTGCTTCCTATGAAGCGACTTCTTACAGCTGACAACCTCTTATATAAACAGCAGCTTTCAAGAGGTCACCAAAAAAGCCTACTTGGTCAAATGATTCTATTTTATTTAATCTTCTTGAATTAAAATAAACCAATTTAATTAATTTTTTAAGTTCAGGAGTATGATTGTTGCTTCTCTGCCCCCTTTTCAAGCTGTAAGTGTTCTTAATGTGAAGGTACTCACATGGTCTTGTCTCTGCAGTGAAAACCTTCATTTAAAGTGATCAGTGACAAAGCACAGGATTAAGAATTACTTGTTTTTTGACTGAACCCTGAGAAGGCTTTTAATCCTGTTACTACTACTTAGCAGGCATTGCTAATTCCATTTGATCTCAGATAAGTAAATATCTCTGAAGGATACTCACTGTTGTGCCACTGATCGTGGCTGTGTCATCTTTATTCCTCATTCTTTCCTTAAAGCTGCTTTGTCTCCATTCTAAACCAGCTCTCAGTCACCCTCTGAACATCCTCACAATCTTGCTCTATCATCCAAAGTTTCCCTTCTTCCTTTCTTTTCACTCCTGACGTGTTCCTACAATTTTGAAAGCTGCTCCAAACCCCCATTCTCTTCTTGAATGTTCCTACTGGAACATTTTAAAGTTCTTGAAACACTTCAAAGTCACCCAGCAGCTCTCTCCCTAGTGAGCCTTGAGCTCACTGATTACTTGAATTTAACATTAAGAAGGAAGAATTCATGTTCCTTTGCAGAACATTTATGAAATGCACCCATTCATGTTCCTGAACACAACTAAACTGCACATGAATGCACGTGGATGAGTGGCTGGTGCTCTGGCAAGTGTGGCCTGCAGCATTCCAGAAGATCAATATCCCAAAGCCTGTAAATCATCTTAGAAAGATCCACCACTATGGTTAGCCATTTCATCTCACCTGTGGTTTTGAATATTTGCTGTATTTGAGGAGGTGCCTGAGCTGCTGCTCCCAGGGCAGGAATGCACCCTCCCTGCAGTGACCCCTGCAGCAGGGGCTGCGTCCCCCTCCGCCCCTGACCAGGCCAAAGGGCTCATCTGTAACCATTCAACACATTCACCACTTGGAAACAGGGACCTGGGAGCTCAAATGTTGATTTCTGCAGCACAACAGGCAGCAGAGGCACGAGAGGAGTGCCAGCATTACTGTGAAGGCCACTTAGTCTTGGCCTGAGAGGCTCTCATGTCTCTCTCAGTGAATGCAGGCAGTGGATTCAATTAAGCTCAAGCACTTTGTGCAGCACAGAGCCCAATCTCCCATGTTTGCAGCCAAGAAAGGCATTTCCACAAGGCAGACTCACTTTGAGTTCTTCTTCCCAATATAATACTCATATGATAGAAATGTACCTTACAGATAGCTCTAAAATACTGAAATTTTAATAGATCACCCCTTGGAATGAATTCTGTTCCCAAGACTGTGAGTAGATCCTGCTGGCTTCTGTCTTGTACAACACCAGCCAGCAGCAAAAGGTGGTGCCAAATGTGGAGTGGCTTTAGGAGGAAAGCAGACATTGACTTTATTTTACGTGAATTATCAAGAGCCAACAAACCAAGAGTAGAAATGGAACTATTCCTCAGCTGAAACATGCAAAAAAATTCCAGCTCCAGAGGAAGGGAAGTCCTTAAATGCCAAGCCCTCCCCTCCCTGCACAACACCCATGATCCTTTTCTTTGTTTCATGTATTTTTCTTACTCAGTTTAAACCTGGCCACCAATGTTTTCTGATGAAACCTTACAATTCTGCTTAATGCTACACTAAAATTTATTTCCAATCTTTTTTTTTTTTCAAAAACACGGAAACAAGACGAAAATTTTTATTTTTTAAGAGGCAGCTGCTCCTGCTGATTATTTGCAGTACAAGAATACCTGGAAGTTGAATTCATGAGCCACAATTTGGTGTTCAAAATTGAGTGAAAGAGAGAGAAAGGGGCTGGGAGAGAGCTAATACAGCTACTTTTCCTATAAGAGAGACTGAAACTCTGAAACACTGCAAGGCAGATAACAAATCATGACCCTGGAATAAGAATAATTGATCAGAACAAACTAAAGCAAACAAATCCCTGGAGCACAGTCTTGCAAACAAATGTGCCTTACCTGACTTCAGCACGTAGAACTGAAGATGTGCCCAAAAGTTTCCAGGAAGGGGAGTGCCCATCCTTCATCACTTTGAATTTTGTGTTTTGAGAAGCATCACATAAACCCAAATTTCCCTTGCTGGTCTCTCTCCACTCAGGTATATGGGAGCAGGTAATAATAAAAGGCTTTTCTTAGTATACACTGGGGTCTATTTACTACATCACAAGTACTAAAATGTTGACTGCAACTACTGAATCTTCCTAGACTGCTAAAAAAAGGAGTTGCTGCTTGTGTATCAGACAGGTAGTCTCAAGTATACATCAGTGGTTTTGTGCCCAAAAAAGCTTTCACAGCTTTCAGGTATGATGATAAGGAAGTAAATTGAAAAAGGCACAAAGTGGAACCAGGATATGCCATTGTATGTGGAAATTATAAACGCTTTTTTTAACCTCTTCCCTTCTACCCATCTTTCATGAGTACTCTTAAAAAATTTAAAACCCTTTTTAGCTGAGACCCTCAGCTAATAATGCTGTAAATAGGGATAAATGTCAAAATCTACTCCCTTCAAAATTATCCGACTTTCTGTTTTCTTAGAGATTTTACACATCAAGTCTTAAACCAAATGGAGAAAACCCCCACAGAATTTCTTTAATTATTTTATTAAGTATTTTCCAACTAATGAAAAACACCTGCAAGAATGTTTTGGATTAGTGAGATATTAATTCTTGGTAACGATCACATTTATTTCCACTGACTGTGAAGCATTTGAGGCCCTGCTTGCTCTAATGTTCTACTTCAGCACTAATCCATCTCATTCTTCCACATCTGGCATCCACTAAACCATTTTTTCATAAACCTTCTTCTAAATTAATTCCTTCCAAAACACTTATTTACTGTTTGCAACATGTTTCACAATTGGAGGATTCTCAGGCTGAGGTCTGGAGCAGAGCACCCAGCCCGAGCTGGCTGCAGATGGCAGGCAGCTGTGAAAACAGAGACATCCACTCCCCAGCTGAACAGCAAACCTAGTGCCAGGAGCTGGAGAGCCCCCCCGTGTGTCTTTAATCATTTCAAACACTACAGGCAGAGAAAAGCTGCTAAATTACACAAAAATGCTCCACTTTTTCCCCTTTGGTGCTCCACTGAAGCCTCCTGCACGGTACATCCACACTCAATCCCTCCTCTGATTGCAGGGCAGAGTTTCAGTGACAGCAGGAGCAGCTTGCCCAGAGCTGCTGGAGGTCACCCTAAAGCCCAGGATTTTTGGGTGGAAGAAAAGCAGAGCTGGTCTGTTCAGCCTGGAGAAGAGGAGACCGAGATAGAATTTCCTTGTGAGGGGAGGAGGAGGGGCAGACATGGATCTGTGTTCACGAATCTGACTTCTGTGTAGTGACCAGGGACAGGACCCAAGGGAATGGCCTGAAGTTGTGTCAGGGGAGGTTTAGGCTGGTATCAGAAGAAGGTTCTTCCCCCAGAGGCTGACTGGGGAGTGGGACAGGCTGGAAGGAAAGAAATTGCCAAATGTGGCTGCAGGTATTGTTTGCCATTACATGGATTCATCACCTTATTCAAGAAAAGTGCCAACCAAACTCTCAAGATACAGAGCAGATGGAGCTCGAAAGGAAACAAAGAAGTCACCTGTATTGGTACATCTTTGGTTAGAAAAAAATCCATAAAACAAGCACTGGTCTCTTTCTGTACAGGTGAGGGTTCTACCTGTGATGTGAGAAAATCACCAGATTCTTCCACAGAATCCCAAAATAGATAAATAGAGAAATAACTACTCCAATCTAGAAGGACTTCAGCACTCCCAGTTAATACCCCAGAAAGCATGACAGTCTTCCCTACCTTTCACACTGAAAATATGAGTTGTGACAAGGCTCAGGAAGTTCTGATTATGCCCAGAAGGAGACCCTCAGGCATTCAGGAGATGCTTCTGCTGCAGCATTCCTGCAGCTGCTAATGACAGCACTGAAGACATCATCCCACAGCCTGCTCAGGCAGCCCAGCCCGGGTCACTCCTGTGTCACCCTGGCAGGTCACCCCTGTCTGGGCCAGCCCAGGAGTGCTCAGAGCCCAGCAGTGCAGGGAGCAGAGCGCTCTGCAGAGGAGCAGGAATATTCCTGCTGCAGGAGCAGCACCCTGTGCCCCTGCAGGGACAGCTCACAGGGCTGCACCTCAGCACAGCCCCCACCGGCCCTGCTGCTTTCCTAAGCACTCAGCACAATTCCCTCCCTTCTTGTGAGACTGCCAGCCAATTAGTTGGATAATTAATTCTTCAAAAGCTTCAAGATGCTTTTCCATCTGGGCTTGCCTCTTACCATTTGTTCTGTCTCCTGTCTTACCATACAATTAGCCAGGGCCAAATCCAGCTGCCCCCAGTCTCATCATTTGCTAAGATCTCCAGATGAAATATGTTTTCTCACTAAAAACCATTAATACAAATAATATCAGCTATTCATGAGCAGGACAAAGTCAAACAAAGAATATTTTCTTAGTTGACCTGAAAATATTGTACATTGCTCTTCAGAGATTAAACCATGACTTCTCCAGTTTCAGGAACAGTGCTAAGTTCATACTGCATGATAACAATAAATATACACATATATATTGTATATATCCAAACAGTTGGTGCCCTTTTGTTCTAGAACACATGGAAAGTCCAGCACAAAAAATGGTCTTGCATAGAAGAAATAAGTAAGTGGCATATTAAATGAAATAATTAATTGCAGAATTATTTTTGAGTCATTTTTATCCTAAAATGTGGTCTCAATTCCTACTGTTGCTTTCGCCACAATTATGGAAAAATGCTGATATCCATGCACTTTCTTTGACTTTTAAGTGATACTAGAACTAACTTTGGATTGCAGGAAGAAACTTAAATCAAAGCCCTGCATCCACATCGAGACAATTTGGTTGCCTCAACAGCTGCTGTTAAGGTAGCAAGATTTGTTTTCATTCAAGTATTTAAAGTATTTGTTTCTACCTTCTGGTTCACAGATCTGAAAAACTATAGAAATAGCCCACTTCAGAAATTTACAGTTTTCACCAATTTAAAAAATACTGCAAATCACCCGTAGGATCTATCAATGCAATAGCTTTCAAATGAATACCTGCCTTGGCATTTTCTCTACCACCACTCAGCATCCTCCAAAGTTCTGACAGACACTGTTTTTCTGAGAGCCACTGATTGTGTTATTTTTAGTCACAGTGTAATATCTGCTCTCTTCTTCAAGTCCAAACTGAGCAAATATTTTCTTGTCATCTGTGATTTCACTTACTATACTCCTGGGACTCACAGACTTAAACTGAGATTGTCAGACCATTATTATACCCACTGTTACAGAAGATGAGTACCCCCTCCTGCTCTTTTTCCTTGCCAAAATCTTATTCACTTGAAGCAGATTCCTGCTGAAAAACAAGGTGTAGTTAAGATTATGTGTTTTGTGTGCCAATGCAACAACAGTGTAACCACTATTTTCTTTTTTTTTTTTTTCTTTTCCCTTTTCACAGTAAAGATAAATGTTCCTTTGGGGAAAAAAAAATCATCCAGAAGGACTCGACATACAGAGCTGAATGGGAACAAAGTTTGCTATACCAAGCTAGAAGTTCCATGATGGCAATCCAAACCTCCTGGCCTGTATCAAAGCTCCTCTGTGGTCACGAGCCACATGGTACCTGGTGGAGAGAGCCACAGAAATCCTTCAGGGGTTTCTGGGAGCAGGAAAGAAGTGGCTTTTCCTGGGGGATGATCTCATTTGGCTCATTTTTATCTACAGCTGTGATAAACTCCCAACTCTGCTGGCACAGGGGTGGCTCACACTGCCCATGGTCAGCACAGGGACACCAGCAGCCCTCCTGTGCCAATGCTCTGGAGTATTTCCAGATCAGGAGCTGGTTTACTGCTCCACACAGGAAAATTGAACACATGTGGTGTACAAAATCACGCTGACAAATCGCATTTCTGGGAGGTGCATTGCACTTTGTTGGAAAAGGAGCAAAATCAAGGGTTGGTGTGTGAAATTCTTGCCCACAGTAATCAGCTGTGGAAGAAGCTCCACGGTAATGAAGAGGGGACACTCACTCATTGAGAGGCAAGTGAAATGCAAGGTGCCAAACTACCACCCCAAACACTCATAATTTCACTGGTGGGACTGATTATCCTGCTAATGTCTTTCTTACACAGCCATCTCTAAAACCAAAGAGAATTATTATATTTCAGATAATATATACCAGAAAAGTGGCTTATAAAGCTTTTATGGGTGTGAATTTTAGAAGGGTAGGATATTCACTAGTGACTTAAAGAGTTACAATTATGCAGACTTCTTCCAAAAGCCTTTTATTTTTTCTCACATCTTACAAATTTTCTGTACAGATTACATATGTTACAGGATGACAATTTCAAGGAAAGTGTTATTGGATTGTACAGCAAAACAGCTTTATTTCCTGTTCCTTTCCCTTACATTATATCTGTATCTGTTTAGATTATGAGTTCTCACAGGCAGGATTGCAGACTACAATGTCTGATCTAGTTTGCAATACAGCTGCTTTGCAAGTCTCCAGGAGTGCATAAATGGCTCTGATCTTTTCTCTGAAGATGGTTTTTTTTGTTTGTTTGCTTTTGTTTGTTTGGTTTTTGTTTGTTGGTTTGGTTTTTGGGTTTTGTGGGGGTTTGTTTTGTTTTGTTTTTTGTTTTTGTTTTCCAGGTCAATCTGCACTGGTACAAAATTTTCAGAGCCATTCAGCTCTGACTTGCTCCACCTCTTGCACCACAGAGCCCTAAATTATTCAGGTACTGGGCACCACAGGCACCATGAGCTACCTAAGGAATGACTGGCAGTGGACAAAAATCTGCCCTTGCACAATCCACACTCCAAGAAATCATCAGACACATTGCAAACGAGGTGGAAACCAAATAATAGACAATAACAAAATTATTATAATTGTAAGCAATAATAACTATATTCACTCTCAAAGGTACCAATTTTCTGAAGGTTGCGACTGACCTGCACAACAATTCTTTCAGAGGAATCTTTAGATTGTATTTAGATTATATTGTAATTAGAGAGAGGGGAAGTAGCTGTTGATCAGTAGGAGACCTCAAAGCACAGACACTTCAATGTCATGCACGACCTTTTTTCTGGTGTCAGTTACAGTATGTTAATTTTATTTTTGCAGTAACTGAGCTGCCACACATAGCAGAAGAACAGAACACTGAAGCATCCCTTTCCTTCTGTCTAGATTAATGCCACTGCACCACGGCAATGTGTTAGCACAATCGTTTGTGAGCAACCACAAACAATCTACAAGGCTATTATATTTAATTGCTATTTAGATAGTTGATAAATCTACAGTAAACAATAGCGAGGATGCACTCATAATGCAGCTATAAGATTAGTTACTAATGTCATGACATAAACCAGGCCATGAACTCAGACTATCAGCAACTCCATGGTAACTCTGATGTTTATGTCCTTGATTTCCAATAAATGCAGGGAAGTGTTGCCCTCTTTTGTTTCAACACACATTAATTATGTTGCCTTTCCAATGATATTGGACCATGATGCTCACTAAATTCACACCCTGCCAGCTCACCCAGGAGAGCAAACATAGTGTAATATGCTATATAAATAAAATCACATATAATATCTGAACTACGACCCATGCAGAAGGCTGCTCCATAAATCTGCTGCACAGATCACAGCCAGGCTGCTTTCCCCAGCCTGGTCTGGATCTGCTGCCTCCTCCCATGAGCTGCCTGAGGAGCTCTGCTGGCTGCAGCACTGTGCAAAATGTCATTGAGGATTGGGCTGCTCAGCCCTTTGGGTTTGTCTAAGTGATGTGAAGAACAGACTTACACAAAAACAGTGCATGCCCAGGAATTCACACTCCTCCTTCCTCACACCTACTGATCGCTTCTGATTAATGAGCCAGCATGGAGCTTATAACAAAATCATAATCTGTCCTTACCATAAAATCCTTTCAAATGATCTCTGGTTATTCCAGGCTCATCTTATACTGATATCAAGCACTCAATTATGCTCAGACAGATCAATTCATAGCAAGCTAAACTGAAAAATTTTCAACTTAGTTACTCTAGAAGAAAAAAAAAAAAAGTGATGTTGGGAGACAGAAAAATACCTAAGGAAATTGTAAGGGCTTGGTATCAGAGGAGGAATCTCCTGTTTTCCTTGACAAAATTTAAGAAAGTAGCATTATAACTGCAAGAACAAAAGTAAAAAGATACCGAATTGAAAATTCTGAGCTGTAAAGTCACACTTACATTTTCTACTATTTTTAGGGTGGTGGGCAATCCCTGAGAACTTTGTATGAAATACAATAGCCCAGGGTGCCTCTGGGCATCTCCTACACGAGAAACCCAAGCAGAGTTGAACACAAAGGTCTGTGCTCTCAGCTGCTATTGCTGACCCACCCACGCTGCTGTATGGGACACGTGCCTTCATCTCCCCACTGCACACAGAGTTCAAGCTGCCTGTTGTCTTTATGAAGGGCCCAAATTTTAGTACATCCACCTGTACAGACTGCACACAGCACATCCAATGCAAGAAACACAACTTAAAATATCTCAGTAAGAGTGAGACAAGGAGAAAATAGGAAATCCTGACTAGCTCTTAGAACAACACATCTGTTTGGGACAATTCAGTATCTGGGAAACAACACTTGAAAATAATTATTTGCTTCCCTCCATACAAAACTTTTCCCTTCTATTTCTATAAACACATCATCATCTGCCATAAATGGAGAAGGAAATCAATGCATTGTTTTGTCTCAGATATCAACAGTACACCTGACTTTTTAATCCTTATTCTCCAGGCTTTGGAGCTGCCAGTGGAGATGCATTCCCCACAACTCCACATCCACAAGGAGTTCTTTGCCTTTCACTGTCAGGTTCAGGCCGAGTCAACATGAGAGCCTAAGTCACTTCAGCACAGTGCAGTAAAAGTTTAATCAGTTCTGATCCTTCAGCACAAACACAGTGGGGAATTCATAACCCCACTGTAGGGAAAAAGAAACATGCAAGGACATTTATGGGCTGGTGAGGATGGAATTTAATGTCTCTTTTTCAAGAGAGACTTGGGTAAAATAGAATTAGCTGGAAGAACTGAACATACCCAAAGTTGTTCAGCCTTGCAGAGGAGGACAGTTGCTCCCACTGAGAGAAACCTGTCTATATTTCTGATGGGTGTTACGTGCTGAATGAGAAAATAGATTTTATCATGAGGCAAACAAAACCCTTAAATGGAAGAGGTGGAGGAACCCTGCCTCAGAGCAAGAGTTCAGTGCAATTTGTGTCAGGTTGGTTTTGCTGCTTCATCCCAGCCTTTCCTAGTTCCTGGCAGAGCTCTGTAGGCACTGGTACCATCACAGAAACTCCAAAGTCTTTTGCAAGTCTTCTGCCAAACACTATACAAAAGGTAAATAAAAATTGTGTTTACAATTCATTAGAACTACCTCTGGCATAGAACCTCAACCAGAAAGGCATTAGAAATCTTCAAACCCTCCTGTTTCAACATTTTGGTGCCTTCCTCTTTGGAATCTTCCTTTTCCAAGGTGTTAAAGAGCAGAGAATACAGTTGTTTTCTTGGTTTTCTTTTTTACTCTTTTTTCTATTTGCCAGATAAAACTGTTGTTTACTTTGCATTAATTACCCAAAGATGGATATGACAAATTTTCCTTCCCATCCTGTGGTGTACTCTTTTTTAATCACTAAATATGACATTACTACATGATTATATGGTCCAGGGACACAGGTAAGCAGTCCTTAATAAAACACAATATTTTCCAACTTCAGTTTAGCTAAGGTTTCCATCAGATTTCAACCTCTTCTTCCCAATTTTTATGGGTGGCTATTTCCAAAGAATTTCAGACTTCTGAAATACAATTTTCATGTTTCTGCATTACAGAAAGCCACACATTTTTCACACAAGAAGCACAGCAGTCCTATTTTATGAGCCATTGGACTTGCAGTTAATATTAGCTAACAGACAGAAGTGTGAATATTCAGATATGCTTTGTTACACACAGACATGCTGAACAATACGATGAGAGATATTGCTGTTTTCATTGCTCCCTGCAGGCTGCTGCATGGAAAACTCCTTATGACTGCTCCTGTGCATTATGTGTGTTTAAACTTGTTCCTCTGGGTCTTTGTGGGACTGTGTGTAAATATGCATACATATTTATACACTTGCATATATATATATATATGTATATATATATATATATATACATACCTACACAATTAACCACGTGAAAAAATAATTTGAATTTTAGCACAGTGATATATCAAATTTCCAATATATTTGCCTCTGGATAAAAAGATGAATTACTTGTGTGCAGGACTTCCATACTGACTCAAATATTAGCTGGATGCTAGATCACTGAGAACAGAACAAGAACCAGGGAGAGGAGACATCTTTTATCTCCCCTCTCGATTTATTCACTATAAAGCTGCTGGGCCTTTTACTGTTCCACATGAAAAACAGTAGTAGAGGAATAATGCTCCTATAAAACATATGATTTTCTCATTATTTCTTCACCTCTTTCAGATACAGCCAAGTGGATATTCCCACTAGGGGCCAGCAATATCTATTCCTTAATACTCATAATTTTAAACTGCCTTTGATACTAGAACACATTCTTTGTATTTCACCAAGCAAATTGATGAAGAAACTTTTTTGCTCAACTTAGCCTTGCTCCATTTTTATAATGTTCCATTTATAATGTTGTACTGGTCTCTAGAGCTCACAAATTTTTTTATTGAATATATCCACCCTTCATAAGTAAAACTGTATTTTTTCCTGTTCTGCCAAACTGCTTGAGTTTTCTGACTGCATTCTCCATTCCCCTTTTCTGAGATGGGAACAAAAGCTTTCAGATGGAGTATCACTTTTGGAACAAGAGAACATGCATTAAATGCTCCTCCAATCCATATTTAAGTGGAGTGAGCAGCCAGACAATCATCATGGAAGATGTTAACTAGTTCAGTAGAATACCTTCAGAGCAACTCAAACTATTTTTTTTTCTTTGAAGAATTGTTTGAATCAAATAACTTGAATTAAAAGGCAAAAAGCATTTAGATTTTACAATGGTAGTCTGACAAATCCAAGAGAAAAATACAATGTGTAGCAGCAGCTTAGGAGGAAGACAGTTTAACTAAGTCTTTCAGGGAACTCTAATTCTTCTGTGGACTCAGGTGGGCAATGCTCAACCACAGTTCCCTTCCTTCAGAGGAACATCCTCAGCAGGACAAAGCATCTCCAAACGTGCTCTGAACTACAGAAGTTTGGTATTTGCACCCCTCATGCATTTTAAATGAGGTGTCATACCTGAGGTTAATGTCACATTGAAGTGTTCTTGTTTATTTCTAGTTTTCAAAATAAATTCAAGCAGATGCTTTCCTCTGAGTTTCACTGCCATTTGCCTCATTAGCATAGTCATTAAAAGGAAAGATGAAATAAAGCTTTGACATTTCCATATGTAATTCTAGGTTATTCATCTAAAATACAGTAAGTCAAAAGAGCAGAAGACTTTGCAGATAAAAAACAGCAGAAGAAATATATTTATTTAGGACTTACTTCATTAGCATTAATTAAGCTTTTACTTCATTTGCATATGCAAGTGTTCTTGCCAGGAGGGGGTGCCAAGTACCCACAGCAGTAATTATGCAAAAAGAAAACACATGGCAAATATTTTACAGAAAGATAAATTACCATGTTTTATAGCAGTTGTACATTACCTTGATAGACCAAACAGTAAATGGAGCTTTCAGCAAGTAATGGCTGCTGAAGCATGTGTTGAGCAAGGTAACTGTGGGAGAACAATCCTGCTAATTCCTCATTTACTAAAATTAGTCCAGTGCTCATCTGAGCATGTAGAAAATAATACAACATCAAAGAACTTTGCTGCTGCACTATTTGTCTTATCTAAAACAGGCTTTGGAAGCTATAGGGAAAAAAAAAAAAAAAGCTAAAATTTTGGCAAAAGGCGATTTTGAAGCAATGTCATGTTAATACAGTCACAGAGATATTTGCATTTTTGTGGGGCAATAAGAATTGATGGGGGAGTGAGGGGAAATTGAAGATGACTGAACACAGAGCAAAAGGGCAGAAAGTTCTTGAAATGGTACATTTATTAACAGCAGTTAAAGCAGATTTTGCTCTGGTTTATTTCTGGGTTTCTGTTTGTATGCTGGTTTTTAGGTAGTTTCAGTACCTAAAGGTGAGATCCTTTTTCACTGGATCTTTTTCATTGTTTATGTAAAGCTTCAGCTTCTAAGATCTGTTATTTGCAAATAACCTTTTGTTGTTGTTGTTTTTGGTTTTTTGGAAGATGAGGGCAACTTACAGATTTCTAATATTTAAAGTACTTCCTAAAAATTGATGAGAACATTCTGAATCCACAATTCAGCTACAGTCAAATTGTTCTTAGTGTATACAGCCTAATAGGTAATTTGACTCAATGATGACCTAAATTAAAACAAAGCACTGTAAAAGCTCATCTTCAGCCCTAACATTTGATAGTGTTATATTTTGTTGCTAACATCAATTTTTGACAAAGCTCCTACAAAATCACTTTCTTTAGTATTCTGGATGGTCTTACTGTTTTCTTGATTTCTTTTTGGTTAAAATATGGATTAATTTTTATGCATAGATATTCATCTGTAAGTCAATAGATCATTATTTATACTGATCCATCCAAATATGTAACTCAAACCTCCCTCAGAATCACTTAATATATCAAAAGAAAAACAAGTGTACTGCAATAAATAACACAAAGCATCTGTTATAAATACAAAGGCAAAGTGACGTGCCTGGATGTATGTTCATAGAATAAAGTGAAATAAGGTATTTTATACAACATAAACAACATGTGCTATCACCAAGGCAGAAAAAAAAATTATTATAATATTTTATACCACCAGGTATGGGATAGCTCTTTCTCAGACACAAGCAGTGAGGTATTTAATCAATAAACTGGAGGCAGAAAAACGTTGATGAAACAAATTAGATCTCTAGTTGGGTTTGTCTTTCCTGGAATTACTTAATGTTGCAGTGATGGATTCTATGGAGACGAGGTAAAGAGATAATCAACTAATGACTTGCACAATTTTAAACATGAGTAATGTTTGGCAAATACATAAACAGCTTCTAACACACTATGACACAGAAATGGTATTTTAGATCTGGCACAGTTCTAACACGAAGCATTTTAAAGAGTGTGACCTTGAAAACAGTTCTCATTTTAAGAGCTATGTGACCTTAAGATACATTAATTCATTAGATAAAAGTTTCTTCTCCCCAATGGCAAACATTTTCAATTTCACCACCAAATGTCATGACTCAAGCAGCAGATGTTTCTCTGAGCTCTCCTCTTAATCACTACAAACTCCTCTACTCTAGGTAAATAGCAAGGAACTGAAATAACTTGCAACCACCATGGTAGATTAAAAACAATGGTGCTGTGGCTCAGTCACCTGGCACCTGACAGAAATAACTCTGTTCTTCCCTGGCCACAGGGGCAGCTGGCCCATCACACAGCCCCAGAAATCATTCCTGACAGTAAACTTAGACTCATGCATGTTTTCCACAAGGATGTGAAATACTGCACATACTTGATCTCACTGAGGCCATATTCTGTCTGTGCAATAAGCAGTTTCTTACATATTCATACATATTTTCCTTCCTGTTGTTTTTATTCCTTCATATCCTTACGTTATCTGTTTGAACATCTTGCCAATTCCTCCTCATTGGAAGACATTGAGATAACTGTGCAGGCTGCACTGTTACTTAGCTCTGCAGAACTGTGGACTGGAGACATTTTACACTATAGTCTATACACTATATCAAAAATAGCTGATCTAAGTCCAAGTCCATGTTTTATCTCCCTATAATTTGGATTTAATCCAGGACTTTCCAAATAGTTATAAGTGTTAAGTTGGGATCTTTGGCTCAGTCAGACATCCCTGTGCCTCGTGTTTCACATTTTGTGCTAATTTTGCTGACCAGTCCCAGCTATAGGATTGCCATTCATGTCTGCACCACGGATGGAGGGGGATGTTCCCCCTCACTTCAGAGAGCTGCACGTACTCTGTCTCTGTGGTAGCACACAGCACGTCATGGGTCCTTCTACATCAAATTTTTTGTATATAATATTAATTCCTTCTCCAATTGTTCTCCACTTGTTCTTCAGTTGTAAAGAATGGCTCTGGGAGATTACCTAGGTTAATACAGTATGATTTTTTATTTAGAGTAAGTATTTCATTGCTTGTTTAACTCATGAATTATCACTATTTCCTTATTCCATGGAAAGGACATGTAAGTTTTGCTCAGGAAGGTAAACCACTCATAGTGTGTTTGGCAGCATGGGTCTGTGAGACTGCAGCTTTGTTTGCACCCAGGCACCTTCCATTGAGAGCCACTGCTGGATTTTCATCATGGATGATGAAATGATTCCCTTTACTCCTTCCTCTGTGCCCTGTTTCACTGCTGGTTGCTTCCTGTAGTGTTTTACTCAAAACCCACTAATGCAGTGTTTGTTCCAATGACCAATTTTATAACAGAACCATCGTGGCAATGTGTCCTCAGCCACACATCTTTGCTCTGCCTAACCTGTTCTGCTGGACTGAACTCTCTGTCCTGCTTCTGCTCGAGGCAGATGTTCCTTTGGACAGCAGCAACAACCATTACTCACAACAGTCTTTATTCATTCATGCTCCTTCCACATTTTTGGCTTGCTGCTGAAGTGGGAGGGTGATGCAGCAGGGCACTTCTGTCACTTTGGGAACCCCATTTTGAACACAAACAGCTTCAGAGGGCTCCCTTCAACTGGCAATTCCTGGAGTCACCTTCAGTGGGCTGTTCCTGCAGGTGAGCATCCCTATGGCAACACTGGGTGCCACTCAGAGTGCACACAAGATTTTGTGTTCAGAGTTATCATTTCCTGGTCCTGCAGACCATATGGCAGCATAAAACGCACAGCAGAGCAGATATTGTTAAAGCATGACATTAACTTTACTAGGGGCATTAACAAAGATGAGTAATGTTATCCTCGCTCCAGTATGAATTATGCCAATGTTTTCAAATTCGGATGATAAAGGTTGTACCTAAAATGATCACCTATTTTTTTTTTCAGTTCTGAGATGTAATAGGAGTCCACTTGTGCCTGTATCTGAAAGTATCCATACATATTTTTAGAATGACATTTTAAGCAAAGCATGTAAAGACAATGTAATTCTGATTTATTTTTCTGAGGTTTATGATTGGTAAATCTGACCCTGTTCTTACGAGACATCTCAGGAAAAGCAAAAGATATTTTCTCAGTGATCACTGCACCTAATTTCAGTTCTACTTTAGATTACTGATCCTCTGTCCAGCACAGACAAATCTTACAAACTGTAATTTAATTAAAATATTTCTTAAATCTGTTCAATTTTGCAAAAGCTTCTCTTTTCTACTACAACCTACGTGGTTTGCCACATCCCATAATGCTGCCTGGTAAATAACCTATGTATTTATTACCACTAATCCTGTTGCCATGCTCTCACTATTAATAAATCAATGTGGTTAATTAATAAAACATACCAAGCATGTTCCAATTACTTTTTCTCACCTGCCTCCACTTCCTTAATGCAAGACATTCCCACCAGAAACATTTTTTACTTTCCAATCATCTTGATGAATGATATAAAGCAACAGGGTATATTCTCTAGACATTCAGCTTACAGCCTCTCTACATGAACAAGCTCGATGTGCAAGGAGGCCCTGGGATCATGCCTGGGGCATTAATGAGCTTATTAGAACACTGTAACAAGGATTATCTGAATTTCTTATGCAGAACTGAAGATTTAATCAGTCTCTTGCCTTCAACTCCAAACACAGGTCAGCTTAAAATCATTGCTGCTCAAAAACCGCAATTTTTTTTCTTCTTATATTGACTTTGGTTATGATGACCATGGATGATTAATGTTCATTAAAAATGGTAAAACTTCTGGAAAAAAATTAAACATGAAACACGGCATCTCATTTTATTATTATGAATTCCATGCAGCACAGCTGACCTTGGCAGTAATTTTCCTCCTGAAATGAAAACATCACTTTTCATGAGTCCATCACACCACATTTGGATGCTAAGCTTTTGCCCACAGTTTTCATTGATATCGCATTTACAATAAAACTGCTTTTCACCTTTAGCGTTCCTTCCCACACAGCAGTAGCCATAAAGATGGCTATCCTGAAAATCACTTGAGTACATATTTAGATGATTCTTTCAACAACTGAACCATTTGCTTATCGAGGGTCAGCCTGGAAAAACATATTTTTAATAAACAATAAACAAATAAATAGAGCTCTCCTAAAAGCTGTAATAGGAGCATGCTAGCATAGTGCAGAAATACGTAACACAACTTATCTTAAGGCTTTCACTTTTGTTATTACCTCAGCCCATACATTTTTAATGACTGTGCTTACCAGTTGCTGTCCATGAACACCCCAGGCTGCATACTGTAAAACTGAATCCTCTACTTCTGGAGGGTTTAACTCCCAAACTTCCCTTGAAAAAAGGGAAACATTTTTACTTGAACACACTGGTATCACCTCATGCATAGAGCCACCAACAATGACACAAAACAACGTGACTTACCTCGTGTGTATGTTGTAAATCACATATGAAGCTGTGTAAGAAGAATGAAAAACCTGTTAAAAAAAGAAATAATAATTACAAGACAAAATACAGGATTAAATACAGAATACCATAAAGGCAGTCACCATCTTTCAAACCCTGTAAACACCAGTACCTTTATTACTGAAGAATCTTTTACTGGATTAATATTAACCAACAGACCTGAATCAGGTTTTGAAAGATGTAGGAAGGACGCACCTACTCACCTGTTAACTTAACCAGACACTGTAACTGTACAACAACTGCACAGAAAGTGGCCCAATTAGAAAAACCTGCATTCCTGCTTAAAAAAAAAGCAGTAAAAACAACCTCCCCCACCAAAACAAAACAAAAAACAAACAAACCCAAACCAAACCAAACCCACTGAGCATACGCCTTAGGGGAAAAAAAAAACCCACACTCTTTTTTCTTCATCAAGCTGTGTCAAAGTGATTGCACAGCCATCACAGCTATTCTCCTTGAAATGCAGACCAATACAGGATAATATGGAATTTTTCTGAGCACCTGCTATGAGCAGCCTGAAGATCCTCCCAGGTGTGGCTCACAGAACAGAAAAACCCTGGACTTAGTGGGGCTCCATTTGCTGTGGCTTTCATTAAATAAGTTTTGGTCTGGTTTTGGCTGCCTTCCTTTGTTTTTCAGGACAAGTCTGTCGAAGGTTTTTTTGTCATTCTGGGTAAAACAAAGAACTATTTTTCAGTAAACCTTTCTCATTCCATAGCAAGTTACCAGTGACTTCTGGATTCCAAACCTGTAGGAATCTCTGAATGGAGCAGAAGAGCACTTACAGTGTGTAATGTGATAGACCACCACAGAAAAGGGCTCAAATCAAAGCAGACTGGTACACATCCTCTCTAGTCAAACATCTGTCTATACACAGACAGTGAATAACATAGTGGATTTTGCTCTCTTCCAGGCTTGACTGACTGGTTTTTACCTAGCTCATTTTTTGCCTCTACATCTTGTATCACGAAAGTACCAGATTTCTAGTTTAGTTATATGATTCCATATTAGTTTAAATAATAATTCCATATTAGTTTCCATAATTCCATATTAGTTTAAATATGATTTGAACTTAGTTCATGATCTTGAAATATGAAACATATTTACCACTAACTATTACTGAAGTAAGCAGAAATCTTCTTTTTAATGTAAACTTCTGTCAGAAAAAAACCATTAGATTACATCCACTAGAGTTACTGCAGCTTCATGTCTACATTTACAGCACGTCTGCTTGGCAGGTGCAGGATTTATCTCTGGACAGGCTAATCCCAGTTAGCTGGGGACAGCTGCAGCTGTAAGGCAAAACCTGGACATGGATACGTGTTGGGAACTCCTGAGGTTGTATTTTCTGCTCTGGGAACCTTTCAGTGTCTCCTTCAAAGAGAATGGCAAAGGGGGATCCTGCATGGACAGAGCCACTGGAATTTGTCACTCAAGCACACGAGAAGGTTTCAGAGGTTGTTGTTTTTTCTGGAGGCCATTCAATAACAGAGCCATCTGAAACATCCTTCCACTGACTCCCTTTTCATTTTTACTTCCCTTCCAACACATGCCAAGAATTTAGCATGCCCTAAATCTTTTCTGGCTGATGCAGCAAGAATCCCACAAAGGTGTCTAAGATTAGTAACTCCACTTTGTGCAACAGCTGATGTCCCTTCTGTAAAATTTCCCTTTGAGACAAAAATAACTTCCATTTTCCAAGCCTATTGTGTTTAATGTCAGAACTGTTGCTTCAGTAAGCATCATACATACATTACAAAGTATGCCCCAAACCTTTTTATATTTTATATTACAGCTTAAGATAAAGTTTTTTTGTCATGCAAGGTACCAGCCTCTTCTGAGAAGTGTGACTGAAACAGAGACAAATGGTGTAATCATGGTGGTTTCTGCACTGCCAGAGGTTATCCAGATGGGCACTTGCCAGCACCTTTTAAAGAAGCTTTTACAAAGAAGAGAAATAGGCCTCTTGTCCTTGTGGGAAAAGGGAAAGTTGGTACCAAAGATAATGCATGGAAGGTTGATAAATATTTTGAATAGAAATATTTAAAAAGTAAATTATTAGACAGAATATATTTCAACAAGAAATGCTAAACTAATAAGTCATTCTGACAGCTTAAACAGAAAATATACTGTGACAACAAGAACAACACTTCATATATCATGTGGAAATTCTGCTCCTGCCTTGTGTAACATTTCTGTCTAAACATTTATGCAGAAACATTAATATCTGTTGAAAAAAGTTGAAAGAGCTCCACTTCTAGTGTAGACCAACACTACAGTGAAGTCACTTTCAGACAGATGCTGACATTTTTCTCGATTTACTCAGTTTCAGTTCTTAACAGGAAAACCATGTATAAATTACAAGTACAAAGCTTCCTAATTCATCTTGCTTGCAAGAGCCACACACTGAAACACAGTCACCATCAAAACAAATTCAATAAAAAAGGACATTAAAAAAAAAAACTTTCTAGCCTGGCTTTTACAGAAAGTGCTTAGGAAGCTGTTGTGGTTTAGTACAAAGGCTTAACCTGTTTGGCTTCCCTTGCACAGAGCTGTGTCAGTGGCTGGGACACAGCTCTTCCCTAACATCATCACACAACATCTGGCAGCACAGGGAGGAGCACCAGTGACCCTCAGAACACCTGGATCAAAGCTCCCACACAGCCACCAGCTGTGTCCTCTGCAGAAGAGGCTTGGGGAATTATGCCCTGCAGAAAAAATCCCTGGTAATTCCTGCAGCACTGACCCCTCTCACAGTTTATTTACAGTGAGGGCTGGCTACTGTGTGCAACAGTCAAACCCTAAGTGCAGCCATTCCTATCCCAAAATGTTTCAGACATTTCTTGTACTCCATGCCTTCTAACTGAGGTGCTATCAAAAGACTGCAAAAAGACTAATATTTCAACATGGTCACTGAATTGACCAAAATAAGAGATGTGAAACTGAGGAAAAGAGTTTGGTTGTAGTGAAAAATATTCATCTTCTACATACAGAGAGAATCAGTTAATGGTTATGGACACACAAAACATCTCTAAGAAGAAAATCAATGTAGGAGAGAAAAGTCTTTTAAAATATTAAATGCATTACAGCAGTGTCATATCAGCTGAGGAAAACAAAAAAGAGGAAAATGGCCCGGTATAATTTATTAATTATACATGTTAAGGTTGGGCACTGTGAGGAGCCTTAACTTCAGAAGTGGCATGTATGACTGCTAGGGTTGAGGCCTTTCTGGCAAGTAAGTAACTTGCCTGCTTCTATTATGATAACTGGAAAATGTTCTCTGAAATGTTAAAAATTGTGAAAATGGCTTTTTAGATCAGACAGACAGCATACCTCCCCCTCAGTACAATTTCTTTAATTTTTCTTTTGCCACAGAATGCAGTCGGTAACAACCATTGCATATTAAATATTTCTTCTGAATTCATTCTTTTGTCAGTTTATTAAGTGATGACAAGCTTTCATCTGGTGCTGCTCAACACTGAAAAAGTTAGCTGCATTTGTGTATGAAAAAGATGAAATTACAGAACTCCACTACAAAGGACCTAAAAGTAAAAGGTGACAAAAGTATTTCAAGACAAATTGCTCCAGTCAAAATGTATTGAAATAACAATCCATTACTCAGCTAACAGCCAACAATAAAAAACACACTTATCAATCATGATCTGAACTTTTAGATGACACATTTAGATGAAGGTGTGATTCTTTCAACACCTGAGTTCTGGAGTTTCATGTGTCCCTCATTCTCTGCCTTTCAAGGAATTATTTTTTCTTTCTGTGGTTTCTAAAAATGAAATAATTCCATGGAACTCAGCCCAACAAAATGCAAGAAAACAGTGCCTTATACACTTTGCCAAACACACTCCACTAATTCTGCAATACGGTCCAGAAAATATCCAGTTCACTGTCCCTGGGTAAATTGGAAAACATTTCTCAGCAGAATAGTGTTTTTGCTAAAAAGCTGCCAAGAAAATCTCAGTAGCAGTATTTTTATGGCATGATGGGAGCTCTCAGCTCCAGGGAAATGGAAGAGAGCTGATGACATTAGAACCTCACAGCACTATAATCCCAAAAAGCTTGGGCATGCCAAACACCTTGATGCATCCTTCATCCATTCCCTGTATTATAAACCAATTACATTCTTTCGTGTGTTATTTATTTAGAGCAATAATGATGCCCTCTTGCTGGCACGGCTTTTTGCAAGGCAGTGGAGTGACTGTCCTGTATTTTTGTTTTCACCCAAACAGACACCTGCAGTCTGGACTCATCTCTGCAGTTCTCAGTGCTGCTACACTCTGTAAATTCCAGTAAGATATCTCACGAGGTATAAAAGCACTCAGTCTGAGCAAGAACTATAAAAGTGAGAGTACACAAAATACACTGAAAATTTCAGCACCTGCAGGAATACTTTCAGTTATTCCAAAGCTTAACAGCCAAATGGTGCCCATGCACACAACATAGATATTCATCTATTTGTAGTGTACATAGCAAAGAGAATACACTATTTAACAGCCATGCCCTTCCCATTAGTTAAAAAAAAAAAAAAGCAGCAGAGACTCATTAAAAAAGTGAAATTACAGTGTTTTCCATCATTCCCATTCCACTTATCCCCAAACACATACTCTTTGATTTGGAAAGAGACTCTTTGTCAGATAAGGTTTAAAACCATGCAGATCTCTGATCTGATACCAGTGAGTTATCAGATCTTTTATGGGTTAATTTACACTTCTGATCCCATGAAAAACAAAATCTAGAATTTTAAGAGACTACCAGTCCGAATGAAAAATGACTATATTCCTGTTCTATGAGTCAAAGAATTTAATCAGTTTTGGACACAAAAAAACCTCAGCTGGGTAAAGTTTTAACTCCTGCATTATATGGATGCCTCTCAAACAGTATTACTCATAAAAAGAGAAAGATCAAAAAACTCCTTTTATTGCTTCACAGGCACAAGTCAATTATTAGGCAGTTCAAAGCTATGAGAGAACCCGACCTAGAAAAGGTTTTCTGTGCCTGAAAGCTTTTCTATTTTTTCCAGGTACATCAGTTGGCCTAATAAAAGATATTACCTCTTCCCACAAATCTTCTCGTTTATCTCTTCAGGCCACCACATCTACTACGTTAAGGAGGAACAAATATTCCTAAGCTCAGCTGAAAAAAAAAGGACTACCTAAAACTAAAAGTGACCCTTCCTAATTAATAACCTGCATTACACTGCACATCACAAAATGCATGTGAACCCAGAAATCAGGAGGCAGGACACAGTGCAGCAGGGGAGTAAACAGGAATACATCTTGCCAAGGACACTCACTTCTCCATTCATCCGTGGCCCTTCCCACTTGTGAAGATGTTTCATAACACGTTGGTGAAATGGCATTAGCCTGGCACCTCTCCAAACTGCCTCGGTGGGTGCCAGCCACGGGAGCTGCCTGTGCTCAGTGTGAAAAACAGCAACACGAGTAGGGCTCTGCCTTTATCCTCTTTTCTACACTTGATTTGAGCATTTGAAGAATTACTGAAAAATCTGCTTATGCTGAAAACTGAACCAAAAAGCCTTTGCCGTGGTAAAGTGATTAGAGGGCCAAGCAAAAAGTAACTCCTCGTTCACCTGCCATTCATGCAATGGAGTACCCACCACAAATGACAAACAGAATCTCATTCACAAATCCCAGTCTGTAAGAAACCTCCACTGAAGGCTACAATTTAGAAAAAGAAATATAAATAAACAGATATTGCGTCCTATTTTGCCTTTAGGATTTAAGCCCCATGGAAGAAAACTGGAATACCCAGAACATGCCATGAGCTACAAATAATGAGCAAGGACCAGATGCAGAGTGGAGAGAATATGAGGGGATGTAATGAAGCACAGGAAGGTTATGGAGATCTTTTGAAGGGATTACTGATATAAATACAGAGTTTTCTGGCCTGTGGCCAGAAAAAATACCTACGTTATATATTTTCATAAAGTTAACATACATTCAGGTTCACTCCCCATATAAAAACCACAGCCCATACAAATTGTAATAAATTAGACAAAGTCTATGCATATTCTTTATATAAATTAGGCAAATAATTATTGAAATTATTTTTCCTGTAGTTAGTGATATTTTACTCTCAAGTTTGCTCAGAGAATACTGGTGTAATTCAGGTTTCTAGCAATGAAAATGAGAAAAGGCTTTCAGCAGGTCTCTGATGCCATTACTAACTCCTTATTCTGATACACATTTGGAGAACACAGATTTATATTTTGGCCAAACTCTCTCCATTGTGGAAAGTCTGCTGAAAGCAAATGAGTTACAGTAGGAGGGGGCAATCTCTGCTTTATCCATCAGGATTCCAAGCAGCAACTTCTTGCTCTCCAAAAAACCAGATTAACATTCACACAACCAGCTCCTATTCCTCATTTCCTTTTTATGAGCTTTAAGACACGTGACCTTGCTGGGACTGCAGAGCAAAGAGAATGGAATCAGTATCTAATGTGCTGATCACAAAACAATAAAAAAAGATATATTCCTTTCTTATCTTTGTATTGCAAGATGTTCAGCACCCCGTTAGTAAAACCTGTGAGGGAGTTAAAAAGATTAAATTAGAAGCAGCATGACTACTGCTAAAGGCAAAGCACAGCTGCTGGATGAAACTTCCATTCATTTTGCAATTTATGTGCTAAATAAATTAATAATGTTAATGGTATCAATAAAATTATAATGAAACCCAAATTTCTCTAAAATTCTGTTATCATTCACCTCAACTCTTCCCCCTTTGCCCTTCCAGTCTGACTCTGTGTGTTCTCCAGCACAGGAACTGCTGCTCAATGGGATTGAACAGCTAAATATGGCATGGCCATGGTTGGGTTTCATGTGATTGTTTCCTTGGGTGTGTAAGAAGTGAAGAAAGAGCTCTGCAGCACTGAATTCTGAGCCACAGAGGGACATGAAACCCTGGGTAACACCTACACTGTCAGTGAAGAGTTTGGAAAACCACACTCCACACCAATAAGTGACAGGCTCTGCATATTAATGAAAATAACATTGATCAAAGAATTCTGCTGATTTTATGCCATGGCAACAAACACAGTGAGACCTCAGAATATGCACTGATACCAAAGCTCAGCTCACTTTGGGATTCACACCAGAAATGCTTCACACCCTGCTCCAGTGAAGTGGCACTTCTGCTCCTGGAGCTCCAGTACTGAACTGGTATTTTCCTGTTGTAAGGTTCAGTAAGCCAAGCCACATGAGTTAAAGATTGATTATGTCTGGGACAGAGAGAGCAATGGGGACTTCTCATTTCAAATAGTATGGCACAACATATTCTTCAACTGGTTTCAGAGCAAACTCTTAGAAACAATCAACAGAAGAGTCTCTAATACTGAGATGATGAATTACCACCCATTTGTAAATCCTATCACTTCTACCCAATTCTAGAAGCAAAAAAAAAAAAAAAAAATAGAGGCAAATTTTGCCACTCTTGATGTCTAAATATTAATACAGTCTTCCACACTTTTGGCCCTTTGGTGAAATATCTGGTTTCTGAAAACTCTGTGTGTAATTGCAGAGTTAATTTAAGATAGAACTTGATTCATTTGAGCACTGAAGTTATATGACAAGGTTATAACTTTGAAAAGCATCATATTTATTTGTTTCAATCAGCATTGATTATTTCTCATGATTGATAAGAACCACTGCATATCCCTGGTAGTAATTTATGGTTAACAGTAATTCTTTGGGGTATGAAATATTGCCAGCCATAACAACTATATGCTGCCAAACCAAAATAAATATAAAGGCAAGACATTTTGAGACATGTAATTTATCTGTAAGAAAAAAGGCTGTCAAGGAGGCCTAAACAAAAAAGCACCTCTAGAAAATCTCTTAGAGCCTCAGCTGTTCACAGAGAATTTTTTCAATAAGATTAATTATCTCAAGAAAAAGACATCCACTGCAGAATGTAAATTAAATCACAATCAATTAAACTCAGTTCATATAACCAAGAGTAACGTGATACAAATCACAGTTCAGAATAAATGCAGAAACTTCTTTTTCTTCTCCTACATCAACAGCTGATAGACCATCATTTGGATATGCAACTCAATCAGTTTGGAATATATAATAACTTCAGATGCGTGAATTATTCAAGAAAGAATGTTCTGCATTGCCACTTCTGAAAGCCTCACATATCACTGTCATTTGAAATTCTATTAGTTACACTATCACGTAAAATATGTTTCTGGAGTCTTGTATGAGATGACTTATGACAAAAAAAATTTTTTTTTTTTTTCTGGCTTATTCACCTGCAGCATTACAAAACAGGAATGACTGGACTGAAATCATTGTTACATGACAGTGAAACTGGTGAATCTCAAGCCTCAAGCATTTTTTTTTGGTTGATACACGGGGATGTGCACCTCCTTTTCAAGCACATCCTCACACTCACATTCAGTGTGATCAAAATTTGGACTTGTGAGTATTTGGGGATTTATAGAAACTTCTCTTTTCCTGAATTGATTTGCAGGCAGCTTTAGAGTGTGAATGTGCATTTTGATCTGGACAAGCGTGAGGGGAAACAAAAGACAGAAATTCTGACAGCACAACCAGAACTTTTATCTCCATGGAAATATGAGACTGGTGAGGGTGCCTGCCTCTGGTCAATGCAGCTGAGAATCCAAATCTGTCTTAGAAAAATATGCATTTAAGTACTTTAATATGCCTGACACTTCAGACAGTCTGATCTCTTTACAAGGTCCTATGGATTACTCATATCCTTCCAAAAGGCATCATCTACAGGGAATTTGGATTGAGTATCTCCATACATACTAAAAATTGTTAACTGAAAGCAAAATATGTTTTAAAAAACTGATTGTTAAAGGCAAAGCTGCATCAAGTCGTCTCAGAGTGTTCTGAGATGCTTTAATTGCTCTTTGAGGTACTGTGGAAGAAACAATCAACTCAAGATTTGGTTTTATTTTCAGTTTTTCCACGGTGAGTCACATATTGTACTTATTCAAACAGACTGCTAAAGAGAAAATTGCCAAATGCAGAAGAAACACATTGTTTTGAAGAGGCACACTTGTACATGTTGTGGTATTTACAAAAAATATGCATCAACTGATTAGTGTGAAATATGATGAAAAAAAGTTTAAAAAACTACCCAGAATTTTTTTCTAAATTAACATTCCCTATAAATGAAATGTCCAGGTTCTGAGCACAAAACTAAACAGAACTGAAGGTGGCCTGAAATGATGAGGACACAAAAGGAAATCAAAGCATGTGATGAGTCAATTTGGAAGTAAAGACTACAGCCTCAATATCTCTTTTCTTCTCCAGACAATCTGAGTCACTCAGGCAGCAGTTCGGAAGCAGATACAGGATGCTCATCTGCTGTTTGCTTACAAATTGCATGAGGAGACGAAAAGACCCTGGGGAGCTGGAGAAAGGAGAAGCAATGAGATAAATGGCCTGTGGGTCTGAAGAAATGCAGAGGGAAAATGGAAAAGAACACTGGGCTGAGGGAAGCAGATGGCTAAACCAGCAAGCATGCAAGATGAAAGAAGACAAAAAGAAAGGGCTAAAAATATCAGGATGGGAAAAAAGAGACATAACAAAAAGAAAGAACAAATCCAGAACAAAACAGAGATGAGACCCTTAAAGGACTGCAAATGAAGAGGATGAGATCAAAGGAGAAGAGGCAGCAGGAAGGGAGAGCAGTAAGCAGACCTGCAGTGTGTGGGCATGGGCTGGAACACACAGGCTCAGGGCACTGACGAATGAATTCAGGCAGAAGAGGGTGGAACCTAGAGCCTTTCTCTTCTAGAGGATCAAAGACATGAATGAAAACCTCTTTTCTAAGCAATGTGACAGCTCAGTAGCTGTACCTGAGCTACCTGCCTTTCCCTGCCTTGGCTACCACCATGAATTGCTTGGTGTGGCTATGACACACGGAACAGCAGGAAGGCAGTGGGTGTCTCTCAGGATCAGTCTCCTCTCCTTTAGTCTCCCACTGTGACATCAAGACACCTTTAATGGTAACTCTGGGTGGTGGAGAGTCCAGGGAATCTTTGTGTGCTAATGGCAGGGTCTTCTAATAGCAAGAAATTCCTTATTTAGCCTTTTATAGAGTTTTCATGATAAAACAACTGTTTGTTTCTCTTTGAGTGTTTATCTGCCTGCAGGTTGAGCTATGACCAGCTTTCACAACCACTTTTGAAACCCATGTGTTTAAAGTGCTCTTGTACTGCAATCAAACCTTAATTATTCCATTCCAACATGACCAGGACTCCATCCCTCCAAGACATTCTCCAGAAACCCTGTTTAAACTCTTCAAGTAATTTGAACACCACAATTTAGATTTCTTATCTCAGTTTGCACTGCAGTGTGAACTCCAGTATCTTCATGTTTTAAGTACATCATGAAAAGAAAATCTTTTCCATAGGAGTAAGTTCAGCAAGTATGACTACAGCTAAATTTCATCTTTAAACTTCCTTTTTGGTCATGCCCTATTCATCTCCCACATCTCCATGATTTCTTTGCTTCTGCTGGCCCTGCTAACAGGCTTACACTGTTCCCCTTCTGTTCCACTACCCTGTGACAAAACTGAGCAAAATATCACCTCCAGGTGCACTTCCCAACAATGGAGCTCACAGCCAGTTATCCTCTCCAGCACTTCCCATTAGCAGGCCATGGTGCTGCTTGCAGCCAACGAGGTCTACCTTCACTAATTTCCTGTATTGTGCCACATTTCTGTGCTGGTCTCTGTTGTGGCCGTTTTATGACATTACGGTCCCTTTGATGGTGGGATCATGAAGTAGACTCCTGTAGCAAGTAAAAGACCTCTTCATGATGAAGTGATTAAAAGGTCATGATAAGAGAGCTATTCATTTAGTACAAGGGAGTGCTTCGTGGTGATCTCAAAGAAGCTGGAACAAAGTGATGAATGCCTCACACCAAACTCGTCTCTCCAGGAAGCATCTAATCTGGTGCTGTATTTGCAGACAATAAATAGAATGACAAAGGCTAAATTTGTGCAGGTGGTTGACTGCCTTCACTGGAACATTAATTTATTGCCTAAGACCCCAGGCTAAGCCTTTCATGCTCAAATACCCAAAAAGACATGTCCTTACTTGAAAAGAACACAAAAATTGGATGATAAAGGGGCACATCTTAATATTCCTCTAAAAAGTGGACTCAACCATTTGATCTGTTAGGTCTGTCACACTATCAGTGCTCCTCATAGCCTGAGATGGAAGCTAGGTTTAAAGAGTGATGTGCAACAAAGACAGCTTAAAACATTTCTCTGGGACAGTTACATAAAGGTCTAGTCTTTGCCACCTACTTCAAGGTATTTCAACTCTATGTCTGTATTTTAAAAGATCTTCCTTTCATTCTACCTGTACCAAAGTGACTGCTAACTCTCATTTACGGAAATTCACTTATCCCACTCTCCTTTCAGCACTGTTGAGAAATGCCAACGCCAGCAGATTTACCTGCTTTCCCAGCTGTCCTGTTGGCCTAGTCAGAGGCAGTCAGACAAGGTTTTTTGTGATCAAGGAGGCAGGAATGGGGCCAGTGCCTTTTCTGTGAGAAAGATGGGATGGTTCCTCATGGATAATGCAGATGGGAGATACCCCTGCCATGCCGTGGGCTATGAGAAAAGGACTGTGGGACAGTTAAAATATTTGAAAAACATACAGCCCGTTTTTATCTTTGGGCATTTTCTCTGGGATAAAGTTCTCAGCCATTGGATTAATGTTTTACTTCTTAAGAGTCAAACAGTGCCAACCATCCCCACTGATATCCACTTGCATGGTGGATTCAATTGTGCTGTACAGAGGGGTTTCCAGTGAGTGGAAACTCTGCCTTAGCATTTTTGAAGCAATGATTTAAGTGAGGCTGACCCTTTCCCTTCAGGCCAAGTAATTTCTTATAAATAGAAAGGCACAGGTTTCCCATGGAGGTACTTGTTTAATGAGAAGCAGCAATTCCAGACTCCAGTGATGAAGGAGCCAGCTTGATACTTCACTGCCTTATTTCTGTTTTGTAGGGGGAAGTGACTCATTAAGTGGAGGTGGCTGGGGGGATTCTTTCAATTTAATTATTTTAGAATCTCTCTTCATCCTTCTAATTTGTAGAATGTTCTTACAAAGCATTTGTTCTATTTTAAAAATAATTAACTCCTACTTTTGTTCTTGATGTTGAATATTTCCCAGGGAACTACTTTGTGCTCTGATTGTACATAGTAGATTGTTCCTGAACACACCAACTACTTGTTGAATTGCATCAGTTCTTATTTAAGAATGGCAAAACTATTCCAGCTTTACTACATCAAGTAAAGGACTCGGCTGGATTTGTTCTTTTAACACCACTGTGTGGGCCACAAGTCAATTTTCAAAACTTCCTGACAGAACACTTGCATATTTTCTCAGCTTCTGTTGTGACCCCCACCCCCCCCAAAAAAAATTGTGAGAAAGCCAGTGATTTCAGAGAAATAAAAAGATAAACAAACCAGATCTATGATTTATTACACATAAAATTCGTTTTGCAATGTTTTCTCTGGTCAGCAGGCCTAATTTCCAATGTCTTTATTATTGTACCTACTGTGTTGAACATGACTATGAATGTCATCTTCAGAAAGATGTTTTTCTTTTGAGAAAGTCTGCCCCAGTGAATAAAACTATTTTTTTAAAGAAAAGCTCTGCCTATGAACTTTGTGAAAGGAAAATACTCTTGACAGAAGGAATCATCTATTAGGAAAATCTAGGTATTGATAAAAACAGATTACTGCCTAATCCTATTGACCACTCCCACCTTTGATCTGGATGTATCTGAAAAGAGGTGGCTAGGAAAATACAGCTATGATGAAAATCTTTCTAATGATCTCTGTAAACCTTGTTTAGTTCATTACTGTGTGATTTGTATCCAGAAACAACTAAGTAGTCAATTTAAATATGCGCTGCTAATTATTTGACATATATGTTCCCAGTATGTCATAAATATATATATATTTAAGCAAAGATCAAACTGCAGATTTTCAGTTATTTGCACTATGAAACCCTGCAGAGTTCTTTGTTCATGGAGATGAACCAAGTGGTCAACAGCCCATGGGTGTAGGCTATAAATTCAACAGATTCTTTTAGGCTCTTTTGCAGGGACAACAATAACACCAAGGTTGTCTTTTGGCCATATTTGACATAATTTTAGTGCTTTCTCTGCAAAAACACATGTGGGCAGTAGAATCCTAAGCTTTCTAAAGCTGGATGCATTTAGGTGTGAGATGAAGCCCATGAGATACCGAGAAGTCAATGAGATGCACAGATCCAGAATGATTCTTCAGCACCATCCCTGTGCTGCATCTTCAGGCATTCCAACACCTCCATAAATGTGACACACAAAACCACAGAAACTGCTATCATTACCCTTTCCATGTGCACTGAAGCCATTCTAATCAAAACAATGAAATTCAAGGTATTTTACATCAAATACCTGATATAAACTACTTATATTCCTCTCACATACTCAAGTGGAGCAAATTTTCCATATTATCTGATATTTAATATGTCTCCTTTGTAATTCAGCGTGCAGAATTAAATGACTAAACCTAAAATGATTAGGCACATAATGAGTAAAAACAGATCAATTCTTTTTTTAATTTAAGTAAGTGGGAGTTATAAAATTGTTTAAGCACCTTTAATATGAGGAACTGCCTGGTCAAATTCACATTTGTGTTCTTTTAAAAATAATATTGACTTGAATCAAAATGAGCTGCTTAGACTTTTAACTAAGCAGTGGCTATTTCACTGTAATCCACTTGGCCAGATTCTCAGTTGCTGTAATGATTTCTAACCTCTGTTCACTACTGCACTATGTCCATTTTGAACATCTAAATCCCCTTTTAATATATTTTTGTCTTTTTGTTTGTTTGTTTTTTAAAATGTGGTTTATTTGTCATAAGAGATGCACAATAGGTCACATTTTCAAGAGAACAGCCCTTTGATCTCTATACTGACCATCAAGTTCTCTGAAAGCTCCTCTACCTTTACAGAAATTTATCACCAATTTAGCAAAATCATTACAGAATTTCTGTCACTAATAATGGTGCTTTAGTTTGAATGACTCTTACTCAACACTCTTTAATTAAATTTTACTTGTAAGAGCTATAAAGTCAATAAGGAGGCTGAGATTAAAAAAAAAAAAAACAAACAACACATTCATGTTGATCCAGGACTGTTTCAAGGATAAGAAGCCTGTGTTAGATTATGCAGGCAGCAAATCTTTGTAGATGTTGAGGAGGGATAGGATTCACAGTAAATCCACCCTCTCAGAGGGTGCAAGTGTAGTCTACATTTGGTTATGTGCCCAAGACTGAGTGGAGTAACTGGTTCAACACCTCCTCGAGATCTGGATCTTCCCTGATTCAATTCAATAACAAAAAAAAATTGCATTGCTCAGTGGTACAGAGCACAGATATCCTCACAAACACAAAGAGCCATATCAGGCATCTATTTCACACATACAGACTGCAGGTTTCCATTAAACAAATAAATGTTTTATAGGGGTCTGTGGAGTGACCTTAACTGTGCACCACTCCCATTCCAGGTAATTTAAATGAACACAGACATATATGGATTACAGGCAAATGCTTTGAGAAGGACATTAAATGTGACCCTAAGAGTTAGTATTTGTTAGAAAGCTGATCATTAATTTCTCTTTCAGGATTAAGAATGCTCACCAGCAAAAGCAATGCAGTCAGTCCACAAGCACTACCAAGGTAACACAGAACACATCCAGACCTCTGTAGCCTGCAACTCGTGTATAGGTGGGTGCAAGTTATATGATTTATTGCATATTCATGTAGTGGGTTAAGAATTTATAAGGGTCTATTAAGAACTTAATAGATATCACTTCTTTTTTCTCATTTCTTTTTTCTCTTTTTGTTCCAATTAGGTCAGTGGTACCTGACAACTAAACGCTACTGAGCTCTTTCTCTCAGCAGACACTTCTCTATCTTCAGAAGTAAAGTTAATCAGGCAGCTAATGATCTGCTTTGGTCGAAGAAATTTTACCTCTCCCCTCATCCATTCCCATTATGAACTGGAGGAGCTTCCCACAGGAGAGTGCTCTCTTTACATCAGCTGTGGTGGAGCTGATCTCCCTGGGCTCAGACCTGGGATCCCATCACTACTCCTGTCCAGGAGGGTTGCCCTGGTTTTTCGGAGTTTTTTTAAAGCCTTCTACTGTTCATAAGATGGAGTCAGTTCTTTAGTTTCTGTGCAATATTAAAGGTCAGTTTTTCACTTTCTCACACTTTGGAACATAAAGAGCCTTTCTTGTTTTTGTTCACTGTCCTTTGTTTACATATTTCTAGCCTGAAAATAATGTTGGTTGACAGCTGGTCTGGCCAGTGGTGTGAAGGGGTAATAACCCCAGAAGCCAACCCACAACCAGACCCACAAATGTATAAAAATGAAATAAACAGGCTCACCCTCTGTTTGGGGAGCAGCTTTTCACTCCACACCTCTTGCCTCCGTGTCGCGGTTTGCGTGCCGCGTTCACGCAGGAGAACTTGCATTTTCCATTATTCCCAAGCAGGCCCTTTTCAGAGCTCCATCTGCATTTCTGGCACAGCTCCTGGCTGAATGGATCTCCACTAGCCCATCACCAGCTGGAGCACTGGAATTCCCTGGCCCTCCCCCTGCAGCTGGCCTGGCCACAGAACCTCTGGAGCAGCCCCCGGCTGGTGGCCGCAGCTCTGCGGCACAGCGAGGAGATAAAGACACTGCAGGGCTCCCTACAGCGAGGTTATCTGCTCTGTCCACGCTGACAGGAACACATTTAATTCTTTAACTGTCTTCTCGGGGTATTTATCACACAGCAAAGAGCCGTGTGTGTTATATTCCATAAATACACTGCAGGAAATAAAGCGCTTTGAGAGCAGGCTGCTCTGTGCACAGTGTCCTAGCAGCAAGTTACAAGTTTAACTTTCTAACGCTGACAAATTATTCAATTTCTAACTAAATGAGGTTAATTAGAGGTTAATAATTAAATGCAATTAATTCTGAGTATTAAATTGCTGTGTGTAAACTGTTGAAACACCCTTTTCTGAAAAAAACACCTAAAAACCAAAAACGAACAAACAAACAAACCACAAAAAAACCAAACAAAAAAAACCAAAAAAAAAACCAAAAAAAAAATCAAAAAAACCAAACAAACAAAACAAACAAAAAAACCCCACCAAACAAACAAAAAAACCCAACAACAACAAAAAAACCACCAAAAAAAACCAAACCACCTGAAACTTGACATTCTTGATTGGACTTTTCTGTGAAACTTCATTTTTAAAATGTTCAAGTAATAAAAAATCAAAACCAGCTCAAACCAAGTTTTAATTCTCTGGTCTATCAATATAGCAAATTATGTCTGTTACTTTTGAGTAGGAACGACACCAAAAAATAATAACTTTCATTACAGAGTATTAGTTTTGAACTAAGTTTTCCACTTAGATCTGAAGGCAAACAGTGCCTACTTCATGATCTTCTAAATTAATTCTTTGGACAATTTTTTTACTCTTCTACTTACCTGATTTTACCAATCACGTGGTTTTCTTCCACAGTACCAGATTTGGCCTAATTTTTAATTCTTTAACATGCTAATGCAATAGAGCTCAGTGTAATAAAGAAACAGGATTTTTTCCACCCTGCCTGGTATTGCAGAAGAACTTATCAACATTCTGGTCATACTTAATGCAACCTAAACAGGTTCTGCAATCAATAGGAAAAGGGAATTTGTTAAGTCTCAAAGATGTGCATAAATAGACTTTCTCTGTTATTGGATTATCCCCTGCACTGAAACAGACTGACTAGGGGACTGCAATACTAAGCAGGGTGGGATTTACCATCCAAAATGTCAATGCCTGATGGAAAAATGGGAGAAAGATCTGACTGAGAACCAGTCTCACCTCAAGGCAGAATGAGCTGCCTCTAAAGCATAGAGGAGAAATGGGTTTAATCACATTACAAAAATGTGAGTTTCCATATGTGGAAACTCTACACACTTTCGAAAAAAAAAAAATTTTTGGGCTTTTGTGATTTAGAAGTGTTTCTCTTCATTCCAACCACAACCTCTCTGGCTACAAATTAATCTATCTAATCCTAATCTCCTGCCATAAAATCATCTAAAAGAAAATTAGTCTTACTGTACACAGGAATCTCTACACATTTGAAGACTTGTATCCCCAGCCTCCCTCTGTTGAGGTTAAGGAAACCCAGTTCTTTCTTGACCTGAATATTCTTTCAAGACTTTACAATATCCTGCAGAAAACACATGCTTAAAAACTAAAGTGTGATGGCCTCATTTTTTTTTCTAAAGCACAGGACATTATTTTTGTGTTCAGTTTGTTCCCTGACCCATATCCCCATATATTTTATACAATACTACTGACTATAACTACACTGCCTATGGTGTATTTGTTTACTAGATTTATTCCCTAGGATGTGTAAGATCTTGCAATTGTATCCACTGAGTTGAAACCTGCTAATACAAATCACTTCTCCCAATTTTTTCATACAGCTTTCAATTTTAATTTTGTTCCTGAGGCTGCTAGTAATCCACATTGATATTATCTGGTAATTTAAATAGATGTATCTCCATTTCTGTTATCAAAAATTATCAAAATGCTGAATATTGCTGGTCTCGGGCCAGAGCCCTATGAGATATAAATCCATCTTTTTTGACAGTGAACCATTGATTTGCCAGCACTCACTCCAAGCATAGAACTGCAATCTGCTTTTAATTATGGTGGTCCCATTTAGACAACTTTTCCTCACCTCCCCCTGGTGACACCACCATGGCCACTCACTCCTTATCTACTCACCAGACTTTCTGTACAATTGCAGGGAAATTAAACTGGTTTGTTATGATTTGAACTTTACAGATGGATCTTGGCAGTTACCTGCTCTTTGTTAAATTCTAGGTATTTTCAAGCAGTTTAACTCCTCTCTTAAAAAAATCAATCTTATTCCATTTCTCCACCAAAATCTCCAAGAAACTCCTCTTTTCTCTTTTCTGGGGGAAAACCACTCTGCCCTTTCCAGTTTTATGGATCTTGTCTATCTTCCATGTATTCAGAGATTAAAAAATTGTCACAATTTCTTTACCTCAGGTACTTCCCTGCAGCAATTTTTATCAGGGCCAGGAGGGCAATTCTAATCTTTTCCTTCACTCTTTTAAACTAAGCATTTGTTAGTTTATCCAGGCCACAGCTAACCTTGCTTTTGAATGCTGGGGCAGAAGACACAACACTTCAACCTTCACTGCTACAAGCAGCTCCTCCTCTCTCCAACAGACAGGTTGACTTTTCCTCTTTATTCCTTTCTTTTTTGTTGAAACACTTTGTGAGGATTCTTTGCCCTCACTCAGCCACCCCAAGGGGACATCCCAAGTTCCTGTCCTGCATCCCCCATGGCCACACCATGGCTACACACAGACAGAAACACAAACCTACAGCCACTCCCTTGCTGTTGTGGTTTTCCTTTCTCATCATTTCAGTGAGTGCTGTGGGAGGGATGGCCACAGTGCCAGGAGGGGAGTGAGAGGCTCACTGACCACCCAGCCCATCTGCAGTGCAATTCCTGCCCAGCTTTCACTCCCCTGATTTTCTTTCTTTGCTCTCATTATTCTCTTCCTGTGCACAGTTCAGCATAAGGCTGAATCTGTTTCTTTTTTTGATTCACACATTTTCTCCAGACTTTCAGGCAGGCCTATGCAAGAACAAACAAAGGAGATGATGAATGAAAACAGGCATCAGTCTGATTTCTAGCTATTGCTTAAGAAATAATAAAAGATATATACAGAAAAAAAAAAAGAACAAGGAATAAGAATCAGCTATTGATCTGCAACTCCCAATGCCTCGTACAGCTTAAAGCAACTCTGCTGCAGTTCTGTGGGTCAGCTAAGCCCTCTGCATCAAGATTCACAGGGACATTACTGAAGTTAACTGCACCATGAGAATTTTATTAATTTCACCTGGAATCCTATCTGAATGCAGGATGCCTTTCTCAGAACCATTTTTAATAGCCAGATGTAAACAGAACTCAGGTTGCTAAAGTGGATCATAGGCACTGCAACCCAATATTGCAGCCCTGAGGGAAAAGGCATCACTGGCAGAAACTCAATTATTGACTGCTCCTAGAGGTGTCTTTTGAGCATTAAAATTCCTCACACACCAAAAAGAAAAAAAGAATCACTTTTGAAACAGGTGCTAAATGGCTCTGTTATCACACAGAGAATATATCTGATACCCCCAGCAGCTGAACCCTTGGCTCTGCTGGGCACCCTCAGCCCATCACTCACTGCACCCCCTGGGCCATGCAGGAACAGCCCTGGGGCAAGGCAGGTCTTCTCCCCTCCTCCAGCAAACACTCTCTCCCTGCCCACTGAGATCTACACTAAATCCTTTGCCATTCGTACCAGAGAATAAATTAGTTTGTTCTCGGAGAGGTGTTTTTTTGGCGTGATGAATAACACAGTGCTGTATCTCACTGTTAATCAAACACCTGCAGCCCTAAAGTGTCAATGCTTTGTGCAGCTCTGACCCTCACAGCTCTGCTTTGGAAGGTTTTCTCCAACTGATTTTTGAAGTGTGGCAAGTAATGGGAGGGAAAAAAAACCTCACAGACCTTTTTGGATAGAGATGTTCTGTGTTGTATAAAATGTAATGAAGTCAGATTTAAATACATATAACCTTGGGGTTATGCAGTCTGAGTTCTTCTAAATGTGCTGTGCTCTGATAATACCTGACATTTAGAGAAGCATATCCCACAGTTATGCAATAAAGTTGATAACTTCCCTGAATTAAATCCACTCAAAGTGTGACTTCTGTAGAAAGAGCTGAAAGGAAAGTCAAGGAAATAATCTAAGAGCAGAATAAAGTGCATGGATTTGGCTTTTTTTTTTTTAATTTACACTGTGACAAGAAAAAATCTGCATCTGATTTCAAATGTAAAAAGCCTTCACACTTAAAATGCAAGGTAGAGCCAAGCAAGTACGTTGGGTACTTATTCTTCATTACGAGGGACAACCTCATTTCAAACACATGTAAATATTTTACAGAGGTGTAGAAGTTGCTTGATAGAATATTTCCCTGCAGCTACAGTTTGCTGGTAACTTTTGAAACACTATTTTACATGCTTAGGACTGGCAGACCTTGAACCATTGGTATTTTCATTGACCTTTCTTTCAGTACAGGAGCCTTCCAGCGAAACGCACGGAATTTGCTTTCCCTGATTATTGAAGAAAAGCAGTTCTGCCAGTTCTGAGAACAAACCCAGGACACTTTGCTGCAGCAGAGGAGGAGAGCAGCCTGTGGCACAGCAGCAAGAGACTCCTCAAAGCAGCAGCAGCAGCAGCTCTGGCTCCCCAGGTTACCTCAACCCCTGCTAAAAGCCGGCACATGTCTGCCAGCCCGTGGCTCTGAGCCTCACAAAATGAGATTCCAAATTTGCCTGGGCTGCAGGGAGAAACTTAGCCATGCTTTTCTCACAAAGATAAAAAAGACTTGTGTCCTTTTTACCAATCTGTTCCCAAGGAAAGGATAATGTGGAGAGAGGAGAGCTCCCTACATTGGTGTAGGCACACACTCATCCCATGTTCTGTAGTCCCTCACTGGGCACAGGCTGCTACAAACTGCTGAGACCACTTTTAATGCAGTGATTGGACTTCTTTATAAAAGCTTCCACTGTATTTTGGGCACATCTGACAATAATGATGATATAAAAAAGTCATAAAAGAGAAAAAAAAAAGTAGGAAAGCTCAACATGTCTAATGTTCCATCTTCTAAGAGTGATTAGCAAATACAGAGAAATTGGAATTGAAGCTTCATCTCTGAGCACACCACACTCTTTAAACGAAGCATTGCATAAAACAGTCTCTGCAAATTCCTACTGTCCTGGGAAATCAAAGAGGGAGATGTGGAATTGCACAGGTACTCACATCCATACAGGACATACCCCATTCTGCGGGAGATGAAAGGAACATGCATAAAACACAAATGCCATTTTATGTTTTAAAGCATTACCATTATTACAGTGCCCAAGATGATTCTTTGCCTTTGTTAGGAAATGAAATATCTCAAATGCAATAATGAATGCCTGTAAGAAGGGAATTACACACTTTTACTACAAGTCTATTGTCAGGCATGGCCTGACTCTTCCCTGAAGGAGAAATGGGGAAAAGCAGCAGCATATGTTAAATTGAAATACTTTATTTTTTTTTCTTTTTGCTACTAGTGCTAAATTATTTTGCTTTCATACATGAGATGATTCACTTTTACTCTTCAAATTTCCCAGAAGGTGTAAAGAAAACAAAAATTTTAAAATCACTCATTCCGCATTTAAAAATTATTTCCTATATTTAAAAGGTTTTCTTAAAAGCATTGCTATATTTTTGTAATTCTGTCCTCTACTTTTCAAATGCTTGTTAGATACAGCTCTTGCCCTGGTTTGTGGTTACTATGACACACAGTGTGGGATTCTGGCACTGCTTCATTATTTTGAATAAATTTGAAGATGATTGAAGCATGTGGAAATTTAGCTATAATCATATTCTCATCCCTTTGTAAGTAAGGGCTGGGTTACTAAAACCACTCCCTCCTAAAAAATGAGTATAAAATTCTCCTATTCGGATGTGCTATCAGTCTTTATTTAATCGATGACCAAAGACAATACAAACTATTAAACTCTAAAGATTAGCCCTAGAAATTTTCATGCTACATTTTCAACCAACATTTTCTATACTCCATTTACCCTGTTACAAGTTCAGGTTACAGCAGCCTTGTTCATATTTAATAGTCTCTTAATCAACTACTAATGCTGCTTATTTAGCTGGCATTACCACAGAATAAACTCACTCCTCAAGTTATACAGAATGGGGAAGTAGCCCTGGCCATTTCCAGGACGTATTTTCCCTCCCAGGTGCTTCCTTCATGAGTTGTAATGCTATTTTTTTACAGAGATGTGCCCTCCTGTACTCATGAAAGCCACTTGCAATGATTTCAGTATGAGTGTGAGTGTAATTTAAAGATTAGAGGCAATGATAACCTGTACAAACTGATTTTTTGTGATCTCAAGACATACTTCTAAGGGGATAGAAAACACAGCTCTTCACAGGCAGTGAATAGAACTGGAAAAAATCATCCAGTTTCAGGTATTTTTGAAAACTAAATAGAGCTCAGAAATCAGAGTTCTTGTACCAGTTATGAATGCAGAGAACAGTATTACATTTTTCTATTTTGAATGCCAATAGTGACCATTTTAATAATCTATTCTGGGCTCTTGCCAACCTCACGTTAATGACAGATATTGCTCCATGACTGACACATCATGCCCCTAATTTCTGTGTGATTTTGAACAACCCTTTAAGAAAATCACCAAGTCACAGTCAGAATCTAGAACCTGCCCATCTTCATTCCACAGCCAGAGTTATGGCATCACTGAATCCTGTCCTGTTTAAGTGATCCCTAAAATAAAAATATATGCTCATATCTGTTTTGAAAAATCATCCCTGGGATTTCCTTTCCTCTGAGTTAAAATCCTTTCCTCCTGATGTGATTAAGCTCTACTAATACATAAACACATGCTGCTAATTGTGAGAGTGTGAGTAGGGCTTTTAAAAACTAAATTATGCCCATTTTTAATCACTCATTAACACCCTTTCTGGTAATACACCCAGATATTACCCGCTGAGGAGGAAAATTGTACTTGTGAATGTCTTTTTAACTCTACATTTCTGGAATGAAGTGCTTCATTGGGCTATCTGACACATCATGATCTCTGTTGGAGGGGTGCAAGAATTTTAATTCTTTCTTCTCTCCCTGAAACAAAGCCCACAAAAGTGGGATAAGAGGAACTTTCTCCTTGCCCTGAATCCCTGACCCCAGGATCTGTACCTATATTTATCTTGAAAAACACTCTTGGCTCACTGAAATTTTCTTGCTTGATTTCAGATTAAACAAGTGAGGATCACTGTTTTTTCTTGAATTTCTAATTATTTTTCCCTACTTTTAATTTAGTTCACATTACAAAAAAGAATATTGTGAGACATCGGTGTTCTCACATTAACTATGGGTTGGTCAACATTTCCAGTATTTTTCTTTGAGTAGATCTGGCTTTCCATCTCATTTATTTAACCTCATTTTTACTCATTCTATTAGTTTCAGAAGACTTCTTCAGAACCACGAGGCTGTTTCAGAAAACAAAGTATAGATTGCCAGCTAAAAATTAAAGTCACCATTTTGAAGCAGAAAGTCAGTGTGGTAAAATAGCATCCTCTTAATATATTAAAATTTCCTGTCAAACTTATCTCAGTCTCTTGGGCTAATAACTAACTTTGAAATCTGAATTACAAAACTAAATTTTATTTAGAGCATCAAGTACTGCCCTTTTAATCCATATGCACCAGTGTTGAGGAAAACATTGAAACTCAATTACATATCTTTGCTGTGCCAGTGGATACAGCAACAGTTTGATAATTGCAAATTTGCCATCTTTCATTGTAAGGAAAGCAAATAAATTGCAGGATCACCAAATCACTTAGGTTGAAAAAGACCCTCAGGGTCACCAAGTCCAAGCATTCACCCAGGACTGCCAAACCCATGAGGAGAGGCCAATTCCCCCTCTGCCCTGGCACTGCTGATGCCTTAGGTTTTACTTTTCATGTTTTTCAGATTCTGTGCTGCCTGGGGGTGCAGTTCTGAGCCTCACATCAGTGTCACTCAGCTCTCTTCACAGAGCAGGGACACAAAACAAATCCTTTCCTGCTGAGGACCAAGGACAGCTCTCAGCCCAAAAAGCACAAACAAGGGTGGGCTGGAGGGAGCAACAAGAAGGATGAGATCTCATAGCCTGGAGCTGTACCTGGACAATTAAACCTCAATATGCAAATGGACCAAAACTTATAAAAGTGTGAGATTTCGTGACGGGTCTGCCATTTTGTGACCATTTTGCGTCCATTTTGTGACCATTCTAAGTCCACCCTGGGTGCAGCCCTGGCCAGGCTCTTGTCCTGCCCAAGGTGTGTCCTAAAAGCCTTTCAATAAATCTCTACTTTATTTTCTAGCTGTGTCCAGTCTGTTCCAGGCCAGCCTTCCTAAGGCATCCCTGCAGGAAGGGGCATGGCCCACATTCCAGGGACTGATGCTGTCAGCAAGAGCACACCTCTGCCAGAGGCACCCTAAGCAGGATGATTCCCTGCTTAAAATATTCAAAAGGCTACTTAAAGAGGAAAGTCAGCATCTCTGGGAATCTCCCAACAACTTGTGTGTGACCTTTTGCAGGAGAAAAGTCAAATTTGTCTGTTCAGAGCACCGAGTGCAGGACACACCTCAGGCTCAGACGTTGCCTGCAAAGCTGCACACTCCATTAGAGCTCATTCTGAAAGAGTACTTTTCCAAAACTCCTAATAAATAGTTTTCACAGAAATACTGACAAAGCCATAATTATAGTGGCAATTGCAGGTGATTCTACAATAAACCATTTTTCTTCCCCGTGAAGATATTAATTTACGTTTTTGAAATGTTCATTGCTAAGCCTAAGATTGGGTTTCTGAATTGTGTTCAGAGGCAATTTATACAGGGAAAAAAATACACTCTATCCTAAATGTACTGAACACTAATTTAAAATGATCTATTTGCCGTAATATACATTCAATCCCCTACTGAAAAGTTCAGAAGCTTCTCCTCCATCACATACAGCTCCATCAGGCTATTCTTATGCACTGGGAGCCCTGGCATAGATTTTAGATGAATTGTGAGGCTTATTTCAATTTTTCCAGCAAAAAGCTATGGGTTAGATACATGGGTTATAGTGCAGATATGCCAGTAAGTCCAAATCTCCTATGGTGGAGATTCAAAAGCATCATCATGAGGACAGTTCCATTTATCAGAATATCAAGCAGTGCTAATGCTCAGCTACATATGATTATTTCCAGAAATTCTTAAATTTGTAGGAAAACTAGTATCCATTTACCAGCACCTGCCTATGAAGCTCAATAATAACCTGAAAATCAAAACCATTTTCTTCTGTCCCTCTTATATCTTTTAACGTTAGAAATTGAACCCCACTCCTTTTTGGTGCATCACAGTACTTTTTCTGAGGGAAGAAAAAAAGAAAAAGAAAAAATCATACAGCACTGTGCTGGGTGTAAGGTACAATCACACCACATCTACATCAGTAACTGTGTGAGGTTCTAGCCCTAAGTAGTAAATTTGATAACTTTACTGACAAAAAATTCTATGGAAAACCAAAGCCCTTAAAAGTGGGTTTGGTTACTCAGGAGTATCACTGAATTATTAGGATACCTCAGTTATTGAAATAGCATCCCATTATAATGGTTTAAATCACAGCACTTTTTGGAGATGCACATCTTATGTAAAGCCTGACATGGGTAACTTCCAGTCCCAGCTGCTTCAGTAGAAGGAGTCTTCCTTGAAGCTTCTTGCTCAGCAAAGTAACCACCAGGCATAGTTTTACAGACAACAGTCATCTGAATTTTCAGTAGTGTTGTGTATTTTGATGTCCTGTGCATCCAAATATTGGGCAAAGTAACTTTGCCAGTAAAAAAAAATCCTGTAGGTTCATTAAATGGGAGTGTTGAGGAACAACTGTTTGCTGAGTGATGTGTTAATCATCTGGGAACTACATGCCATAAACAGCCTGTCCACAAAACATACATATCTCTGGCAATAGATCAAGCTTTTTCTGAAGTCAATAATTTAGTGGTTAGAAAGCCCAGCAAGGAGATGTGCAGGTTTCAGTAATCCCTAATCACAACAGGGAAAGAAAATACATGCTTTAAGTGTCTTTAATTTAAAACAAATTTTAAAAGCTGAAATTCTGATATACTAAAAAAACCTGATTTTGGTCATCTGCGTGTTTCTTGTTGCTGCCTCCTCATGGGGTGATTTTACTGAGCTCTCTGGGGCCGTTTTGGATTCAAATTGTTTTACACAGGATGTGAACAGGGCCCACAGACTTTGGAACTGCTGGGCCATTTATTCTCCAGGCACGCTGAGGAAAGCTCAGCACTCATCCTCTCCAGCCTTTCAGTCTGCTCTCACACAGAGCTGTGGTGGCACTGCTCTTGCAAGCAGTGGTGCTGAAACTTCATCAAACTGAAGATCATTTATTGACAGCCAGCTGAGAGGGTTTGTGTAAAACCCTTGTGACCTGTGCCTGGTCTGCTCTGAATTCCACACAAGCAGAAACCAAAGCAGGGAGGCCCCAGCCCATGCTCAGCCTCAAGAAACACAGGGAAAGAAGAAACACCACAGCACTGCACATTTAACTCACTGACAGCAATACTCCAACAACCTTTATTTGGCCTGTCTAAAATCAAACATGATGTTCCTGCTTCTTTATTATTA
Source organism: Prinia subflava (assembly GCF_021018805.1). Lineage (NCBI taxonomy): Eukaryota > Metazoa > Chordata > Aves > Passeriformes > Cisticolidae > Prinia > Prinia subflava. Next base: position 31,368,337 of record NC_086252.1, read on the forward strand.
ATCAAACAGAAATATTCAATTAGGTTCTACCTTATAATTAAACTTTCACTTCATGTAAAATGCCATTTGTGCAGAATCTGCACTTGCAGTCATTACTGGAGAAAAGAAATGTCAACTTCAAAGTTACTAACTCCTACAAGTTGGAAATTCTGTCTTAGTAGATGATGGTTATAAGTTGTAGACTCTTAAAATAATTTAAATTCAATTAAGCACAAATTCTTTTTCTGTTAATACCTGATGATGAAACAGATTATTTGAAGCAGTTCAACCAAAAGACATTAAAAATACATAAACATATAGAAAGACTGAAAAGAGACAGGTAGACATGCCTAACTGCATAAAGCTCATAAAGAATAATGAGTACAGAACTTGTACAAAATTACTATTAAAATTCAGAGTTGTATCTTTAATTCACTTTGACTGTCTCTAGGAGTCAATTCATCCATGTACATTTTAACCTGCATTTAAGAATAACAAGGTACGTGGTTTTATGATAGAAAATTATACCTATAGACAAGGTATAATTAGTAATGCAGCAGAACATAATTTGTTTTATGATATGCATTCAATGCCTCTAAAACCTTTACCCAAAGATCCTTGCTCTTGGGACTTAGTAACATACTTTTGTAAAGTATTGCACATATTAGTAGAAATTTACAAATAAATGCAACTTTGTTATTAATTTGTAGTTGCATTTATTGTTAGTAACCTGAACTATTCACATTAATCACAGAGATCAAGGTCTTTACTACAGGATATAACTTCTTATTCACATCTCTGCCAACACTGGCTGCTTAGCACACACGAGAACAGGCAGAGAATGCTGTAGTAGCACCAAGGATGATGAACTTGTAGGGAACTATAAAAAGTATGCATAAAATCCCACAGGGATTAAGGAAACTGTAAACAGACAGCTGCAACCTCCGGTATCCTAGAAAACAAACAAAATAATCAGTTTCCTGGCTTAGCATGATATAATCAAGGGGTTTAGGTCAAATATGTAATTTTTTTAGCAGTGACTCAGGGAGATTTGGTCTTTTTCATCCTAGCAAGGCAGGCATAACCCAGGTAAAATTTCAGTTCACTAAGGAAGCAACCTAAAAAGTGACCCCTTCTGCCCACTGCAGAACAACATGACGTTCTGTGGCTTGCCAATGCTGCAATTTATATCAGAGATATAACATTAAACAAACCCCACTTTCCTTGACATAGGCTGAATCAATTCTGCCTCATTCAGCAGCATCTGCCTTCGGCACAGGTCCTAAGAAATACAGGAGTACAATTCAAATAGGTTGATCAAGAACAAAGTACAGGTAAGATGTTAAAGTAAAGGAAAGACACGGGGAAATTGATTTGGCAGCAGAGGGTGAGAAAGCTGAGATCAGTCGATACAAAACAGTGCTTGAGAGGAGACCCTGTGAGAAAGAGGCAGGGGCACAAAGGGCTGAATGGCCGAGGGTCACAGTGGACACGGAAAGAACTACACAGGGACACGCTGGTGAGCAAAGCAAGAAAAAGGTGCGAGTTTATTTACAAAACTCAGTTTTATACATTTCTTATGTGGCCTGTGGATTGGAGGATGGAATTCTACTTTTCAATCTACATTGGTTAAAAGCTAACCGTCAATCACTTTTCTCACTTAGAAATATGTAAACAATGAGAGACAGTTAGCAAAATATGGCTATTGTTTATAGTAGAAAGTGTGATAAGGTAAAATTTCTGACTCCAATATGAAGAACATTACAGAAGGCTTAGAAAAGTCTTCAAAACCAAGGTGACAGCCAAGGGCAGCCAGTGCAGAACCTGTGAGTACCTAATGGGCTCTCATCACTGCTGAGATGAGAAATTCAGGAACCCATCAGCCCAGCAGTGGGGATTTGGCAATGCCACCCAGAAACTCAGGGGCATCCTGGAAACAGCACGGGGAGCTGAGGGCTTGGGGAAGATGACCAAACACAGACAAGGGGAAAATAAAACCTACAAACTCTTGAGGATTAGGAATGCCAAGTCAGCCAAGCACAGAAAAGGGGTTGGTTTGGGACCTCCCAGAATTACCCATCACACAATTTATTTGGATCCCTTGAAAAAATGAAGAGGAAAGCAGAGAAAACTTGAACATTTGTAACCTTGACACCTCTACTACTCCAAATTCTGTTTCATAGAAGCTGGGTAAGAAACATTAACATTTTGATGGGACATGGGAGAGGAGGAATAACTGATGGTCATGTTCCAGAAACTTCGTTATTTTAAGAAACTAGTTTTAAAAAGTGAAACATTGACCACTTTGGCAAGCTTTTTAATTTCACCAGGAAAAATAAGACAGATAGAATGACCATAAAATATTTCATGAAAATTGACATTGTTTGTAGCCCACTATATCAGGGGGGAAAAAAAGAAAAAGGAAGAAAGGAAGGAAACAAAAGACCTCAGTATTATAGAAATATGCAAACCAAAATTATCACAGAAATATGGAAATATGTAAATAAAAAGTATCATGGAAATATGTAAATAAAAAGTGTCATAGAAATATGTAAATAGAAAGTATCATAAATATATAAATAAAAAGCTGTCAGGGAAAAAAAAGAAGACTGATACACGATGAAAAGCCATTACCAATATAATGAGAACTAGAATTATTTCTCAGGTGTACTGTTTTGGATTTAGATGGAATTGTGCAGAATTACTAAGTCATCACATGAAAAAGATAACCAACTTTCTCTGGGGTATTTACAAAATAGGCCAGGTAGCCAGATTCATTTTCAGCTTTAATTACTGCAAACATGCACTTGCAGCTAAAATATTGCAAACTATTTGATGCAGAACATGATATGCACCAAGGTAAAATCCTTAAAAGGTAACCTATAAAACAGGATTCAGAACACTTAAAAGCAGTAAACCTTCACCAAGGCAGACTTACTGGAACTGCTTATATATATTCAACAAATACACGTGATGTTCAGTCTGGTAATATTGATAATCATTTACAGATTATCAGCTTTGATATCTTAATTTCATTCAGTTACAAATGACCTGATTTGGAAGTAAATAATCAAAATTTACTTATGCCAAAGACCACTGCTAATTAAAATGAAGAATAGCACCCAGACATCTTGATTAATTGTATGTATTTATTCCATTTTGTCAACACCTGCTTTTGGGAGCCAGAACAGATCCCTCAAGGAACCTGATGTATCACACTAATGCAAGCTTTCCATCATAAAACCTTATTGTGGTTTAAAGTTTGTACTATTGAGCATTAAATGCTGCTTCTGCTGCTCAGCTAACTTAAACTGCATGGAGCACCATTTTTTCATTTCCAGTTCTGGCAAAATATCTCTAGAATTTTAACTCTGAGAACCTGAACTTATTGCTGGTTGATAAGCTGAGAATTTTCAAATTAAGATTTCATTTAAGATTCTTTGTTCTGTAATAAGATTCCAGTAGCCTGGAAATGAAAGCAACAACTGCCTTGTGAACAGACTCCTGATGAAAAACATTTAATAGGATTTTTCTGCTACAACTACCCATGTTATTCTAGTGCTTCAATAACTCATTGTTATGTGAGACAAGTCTCCAATGCATGGGAAATGTGGACTCCCAAATCCTCTACATGGCAACGCTCACAGCATCTGCTTTCCCCAGAGCTCCCACACAGCAAGACCATGGATGGTGTGGGTTGGCTGGAATTTAGGAATCCAACAGCTCTCCAAGGTTTGCTATCACTGGGAGAAAGCTTACAAACAGTGCCACTGCCATTAAAAATTAATGACTTTCTCCTCGCACAGTAATTTATAACCTGCAAGCTGTCTCTAAATGTTTTCGTAGCAGATTGAGTATTACAGACAAACCCAAACCTGATATGGCAGCAGATAGCAGGTCTGGTAGCTATTCCTCTTTGACTTCCCTCAAATTCTCACTTGTCTATCAAGCTTCCCTTCAAGAACATTTAGTCTCAGAATGATTCCCACCAACTGAGTATAAATAATGGTTTTGAAGTCTTTATTTCACTCTTGTATGTTGCATGTGAAAATTTGATCCATTGTCACTGAATCCAGTCAGTGAAGACAATGGAATCAGGAACCAGCTCTTAATCACATTATTTGAATCATCTGTATGCTTAGAAGTCAAAGAGTGAACAACTGAAATGATCCCAGATGTCAAAGACAACATCACAGTGTGGAACTAGATAAGGTACTGAGAATAACGATACCTGCTCAAGTCAAGGTTATTTGTACCATATTTTAGCCTGAAAGTCAGAGTCCACTACCCACAGCAGATTATGCAGGCTCTAATTTAAAAAATAAATACTAGATATTAGCAAATTTTGATGAAAAAAAACCCCAAACTAGATCAGAATTAAAGAAACACAGACACCTGAGCAGTGAAATGCAGAATGGATTCTCTCCGTGTCATTTCTAAATACACTTAGGGTTTTTTTCTGTCAGAAGAGAGCTTTGAAGCAAGTTACAAATCTAAAAGCCTGGTACATTAATTATGTGGTGAAATATATAACATTTTGATTGTGAATTTTCCCCAGCTCTCATTGCTTGAGCAATGTGGAATGTGTTCTGTTCTGTAAGGCACCCACCACACCTGCAGATATCCCATATAACCACGGACACTACATGCAAACTAAGTGCCCATCAGTTAGTTCAGAAGATAAAGATAAAAATCTTTCCTGCACTGCTCTATTGTGAGGTTGATGATCATAATGGGGAATAGTGATTACAGGAATTAGGGCTTTGCCAACTTGAAATCTTGACCAACATAAACACTTTACACATAAGCATTTAAAACCCACTGCACCCATCCTTTTGCACTGACATCTTTCATCTTCCAGCTTCTGTTTATTTATGTATGTATGTGCATTCAATGTCTGCAACTTCCCAGCTAATAGCTTGTCTGCTCACACCTCCTGTATGACATTTGAAATTCTGCCAGTTATGTTAAGTACAAAACAAACCCACAATGAAACTGCAGAGCAAAAACGAAACAAGAAGATCTGAGAATACTACCGAGAAAAATGCTATTATTAGCATATAAATTTAAAAATTCCATTTGGGTAAAAACACAGAGGTCTCTTCAATGCCCTGCCTAACGTCATCAAATCCTTGAACAGCCCTTGCTTTGGTGATGAAGGAATTTTTTTGTTAATCTTCTCCAAGCAAGAATCAGAAACATTAAAAATCAGCCACCCTAAAAGCTCTGCCCCTGTCCTGGGCAGCAACCAGGCACCAGCAGCTTCCCTGTCAAACACAAAGGTGTCAGGTCAAGGCTGGCAGCAAGGGCTGTGCCCTGTGTGACCGTGGCAGCTGGGACCCATCCAGCACGACCTGCTCAGTAAAATCCATCACTGAGAGAGGGCCTGAGCAGGGGGCATTGAGTTTCTCTCCCCTCACGGATCCTAGGCACAGATCAGGCCAGCCCTTCATATCCAAAATTCAAAAAGTAAAATGATGGTCTTGCAGAAATATATCAAATTTTGCTTGAGTAGGATCAGGATTTCAGTAGGCACGGGCCAAAGTCCAACTACAGCAAAACTCTCACCTCTTCCAGTTTCTTTGCCTTGCAATACTGACATTAGGGGAGATTATAAGTGTCCATTATAAGTGGACATATTGACTTTAATAGGCATAATAAGACTGAGAGTATATAAATTCTACCAAGTTTCCTTTCCCAATCAAAATATTTGCTCTTCTTTTATAGAGCACAACACAAAATATGCTTCTCCAAATATAGCTTCCAGAACAGTTCAATTAAGCAAGGATGCAGGAAATCGGAGATAATTTCTTTCTGGGCAATACAAATTTTGTTTGTTTCTCATACATATTGTATAAATGTATTTAACATTTCTTTTTTCCAACCTACACATCATTCATCTTCTGGAGAGCAACCTTTCTTATACCAAGGTATCTTCCTCTAAAAATTACAGCTTCAAGCTATCTTTTTGAGATGCATCTTTTTAAGATGCCTAAAAACTTCAAGACACCTGAACGTGAATTCTTGCCCATGCAACCCTATAAGCCCCCCACAAAAGATACAGTATTTCTGTCCCAGCTGGCCACATCTAACTAACATATATGAACTCCACATTTTGCAATCAATGCACTTCTTGACAGGACCTCTGCTCTGTGAAAGACAAAACTTTCACCTCTCAAAGATTCAGAACCAAGCTGTGAAATTATGGTTACAGTCATGTGTCCTTGTAGGACATGAGAAAAGATGAGAAACTCTAAATATTTCAGAAGGCAAAGAGCATAGAAAAAGATTTATTGTCTAATTCTTACTATTTTATATGGTGTTCCAATACAGACTTAACATGATGGGTGAATAGGAACGACACCTCTCTAATCCCATTGGTTAAACTATAGAAACAGCCAAAATGTTTTTTTTTGAGAACCAGAAAGGCAAAACAACACCTGAAGAAAGGAGAAAGGATAGTTGTTTGCCAAGATTGTTTTGAGAAGGATTTTTCTTGAGAAATTTTCCCTTGGGAAAAGTTAGCAGCTGCTAGCAGGCTAAAATGTCTCAGACCCAGAAATATCAGGCCCACAGTCATGGACATGGAATTGTCAAAAATGTTCTTGCACCCAAGTATGTGCTGACATGGCTGCTATTATTTAAAGGGATCAACAGCATTTAAATGTTTTCTGGGTAATCACCAAATTAAGGAAGATTCTGGGCATGATCCCTTAAAGACAGAATCCATATAAGGGATTTATGCTGCAGCTTTCTACTTCCTTCTGAAAATACCATCACACTCACGCATCTGAAACTGGCTGTCATGCAGAAGAACCAAAGAATTGCACTCAAATACATGAGCTTGAAAAAGGCAAACAGTTACCTGTGCTGTCATTGTTAGGTGCCCACCAGAAGATCTTATAAGCAGTCAAAATGTTTAACTCTCCACCAGGTCACAGGTTATAAAAACATGTTGTTCACAGATGAAAATACAGGAGAGTAGAAATTTAGGAGAGTACAACTCATAAAAATGGAATTGTAACATTTTATTTGCATAAGGAGGTCCTTCCCACAGACAGCATTTGTCAGGTATATCCCTGCAAACTGTTAGCTGGAGAGTAGGGAAAAGAATCCTGGTTCTGAGGAAATTTCAGGGAAAGCATCAGTTTCCATCCTTTCCCACTGCGGCCACTCTCCCAGGAGAGATGATGTCACTAAGAGCTTGGGGTGAACAGACCTGATCAGGGTTTCTCCCCCTCTGAAATGGAATGCAAGGAGTGCACCAACCTGAACACCCACCCCAAGCTGCAGACAGCAGAGCCAGGCAGCCAGAGCTCCCAAAAAAGGACACTGCCATCGCTGGCCCATAAATTCACAAAGCTGTGCTGTTCCCTGCATACGGGGACACATTAGAACACCCTTCTCACTGGGGCCATAAGAAAAGTGAATTATCCTGCAGGGATTAAAGGGATCTTTGGCAGGGGGGAAATTGGGCTGTGCCCTTGGAAACCAGGCAGGCAGTGCCAGCAAGGAGTGCCCAGGACGTGGAGAACCAGCCTGGGAGGAGAGGGGGCTCTGTGTGCTCACAGACAGGCACAGACCCCCCGACAGCAGCCACACTCCTGCCAGACTGGAAAGCCTCTGTGCCAGAAGACCCTGAGCTGTTTCACAGCAGCTGTGTGTGGGCTGCAGATAGGCACAACAGAAAAAAAAAGTTGTGTTTTTTTTTTTTTAAAGTTTATTTAGCATTTGACAAACAAAATGATTGCCATAGCAACACGTGCATTCTGTTGAACAAATATCTGTGTAAGTACCACAGACATAAAGGTGTAATTAGTCTGTACTGGTTTAAAAACAAATCAGTACATTTCAAATCAGTACATCCAATTGTGTATCCTTGTTTCTTCTGATTTTGGTGTTTATCAAACACCTTCAAGGACTAAATTCTTCTGTGTTATTCTCTGCAGTACACGTTTCTCTGGGATCAGGGAGAAAGAGGCAGAGGGCTCAGGACCAGTATTTGCTGTTCTCATAGGAACTCCATCACGGGGAATTCTCACACCATGGAGTGAGGCCCTCCCTCACCAACTTGTTTTGGTTTAAATGGTCAAAGGAAACACAAAAGCTACCAAACGCCCATTTTGGATATTCCTTCAGCACACCATTTCCATTCAGCAAAAGGCAACAAGGCTGAAGATACTTCTCAAAGTATCTTTTGTTTGTTTTGGTATTTAAAGTTAAGATATTAGGAACCTAAGGAATACAGTGTTTAAATCAAAGGAGGACAATTGTAACAGGGCACAAAGGTAACATCATGTGTGGAAGGATCTGCAAGAAATGAGAAATATCACGCAGAAATGGGTTTACTACAAATGCTTCCCTATTTTCCAATTCAGGAACTATTATTCCAATTCAGGAACTATTAGAAGCTTTAAGTTTCACATACATTTGGGAATTCTATCATCCTTGCACAACCATAGCCTTCAACCAACACTTAGTTTAGTGACAGTGATAGTTACAATTTCTAAATGAAGATGATTTCAAATCCATACACTCAGCTTGACTACTTCAATCTGCAGAGCAGAAATACAGTTTCAAGATACCATCACAGTGGACATTCCAGCCAAGATTTAAGGGGGTTTTTTAAAATTTATTTAGAGAAAAGGAAAAATAAAATCAATTATACTAAATCCAACTTACATTTTGTACATGTTCCTTTTAAAAATGCTCTTATCTTCATTAAATGTACATTTAAATTGTTAGGACAATATTTTAAGTCAAAGAGTGCAACATAAGATAACTTCATGTTCTTTTGTCTTGGTTTTTAACTTATAACTCTGGGAATTTCTTTTAACATTTTCCATTATTTTATGGCTGAATAAGCATTAGCAATGTGTTCCTGAATGACTGGGGATCTCTGACAGCTTTATATATTGTCTACAGTCATGGTTAAGATCACTGTGGGTCTAATTATTGTGTTTGATTTGTAGGGTAGGCAACACAGTGCCTGATATTGCAAAAAAGTAAAATGCTGAATCACTGAAATGTTCTTCATATTTTCATCCCCTATTTGCCTGTTTGCTCTTTCCAGGCAATAAAACACTGCAAAACTGGACAGCTGGATCTGGGGGTGGAACCTGCAGTATTCCCACTCGTCAGTTGTATTTTCATTTTGTCTCCCTTCCTGTCAAAATGGCTGGATTCCCAAAGGGGAAATTCCTATGTGCAGGGACACGATAAATTATTCTTCAATCAGGAGTAAAGTGAGAGCCTACATAAAGCATTTGAAGTATGAATCAGTCTAATAACTTACATAAGGAAGGGAAGGGAGAAAAAATGGACTCCTGCTGTAAATGACAAGCACATTTCAAACACCAGGGTCCCTGTACGTTTGTTAGGGCTAAAAGAGAGACAAATAAATTGTCAGCTACAGAAGGGGATTTGGTGGGGCTCTGCTTTGTAGCAACATAGTGGGAAAAAGCCCAAAAATTTTTTCCTTATAGGAACAAAAATATAGGAACCTTATAGGTTTCTCTTGTATTCACTGCGTGATGCACTCAGAGGTCATCCTTGGGGGACACATCAAACCCAGGTAAAATCCTCCCCCCTCACATATTACCCAAAAACTAGTTTTAAATTTGAAAAGGGTTTTATTTTAGCTCTGTGCACCATGACTGATTTGAACATCAGAAAATCCTGAAATAAATTAGATAAACAATATACTGATGCTACCTATGTAAGCTTCAGTCGTAATTACACAGTATTTCTCTTCTGGTATAAAGGAGTTCTCAGGAAGCCTGATTGTAAAAACATAAAGATCTTAGGCTGCACACTTCAGGATATCGTATAATCTTCAATCAGATGCAAATTCCTGATTTATATAATGTATCAACTGATTTAATTTAAATAATTATAAATAAGAGACATGCAATTTTATTAATATAGAACAATTCTGTGAGCATGTTCCACAGACATTTAAAGATCCTAATTTTTTATTCTGTACTTCTTAAATTCTTCCAACCCCTACATAAGATTATTGATCTCCACAGTTTCAGAAACAGAACATTCAAAAATAACATCTTTTTGCTTCATCTGTTATATGGAACAGAGAAATGTGCCTTCCTCTCTATGTAAGCAGCTATTATAAACATGTAATGAGTAATAACTGAGGGTTGAGAGGGAATAAAAGATATATAAATGGACAAAAATTCTGCAGGTGATTTTGCAAAGTAGTAACTTTCCAAAGTTACCACATTGGCCAAAAAACCCCCAAAATTACTTCAGATTAAGTCAGCTGTTCCAGCTATAGTCATCTTTACCTAATCCTGACTGCACTTCTGCTGGCCTAGATCTCTAGATCTTCGTTTTTGCCAGAGTACTATGCATAGTAATTCTTTCAGCCTATTTACTTGTGACTTTTCTTGAACTAAATGCCACAGAGCAGCTCCAGCAAAACCTACTGACAATTAGCTCAGGATAATAGTTTTTTCTGCATCCACTGGATCAGTAAGAGCTGAGGAGTATAATGAGAAGACGACTAAGCTGCAGACAAGCAGAAGATAAATGAAGAGCATATTTTAGGGCTTCTCTGAAAGATTGTGCCTTGCTGACACTTCTCTAAACAATATACATCATTTTTATGTGCTGTGCCCATGAGAAGTGGGAGAGAGTCACAAATAAAAATAGACCTTCAGGACTAAGAGAGTACTTTATACCACAAGCTTGTCATTCATAAAGATGTAGCTAACACTCTTTGATTACTTATACATATTACTTCATTTTAAGGTTTTATTATTGATTCCAGCAATTTTTATGAAGATTGTAATCGAACTCCCTGTTGTTCCAAGCTATCTTTATTTATTGATTTTATAAGTAAAATCAATACAAAATGTCATCCTCTAGAATTTTACATTTGCTACTCCAAGGCAAGCGAACAAAAGGCAAAACAGATACTGTGCATCAGTGCATTAAGAAAATCTTACATTGTTAAAATTGCTGTGCCACTCCAAGTTTGATTTGCCAAATGTGGAACTAGAGATACCACGTTTAAGCAATAAGCAGAAAATGAAAAGAGGAAAAAAACCACCCTGATCAATCTTAGAGCACTTTCCAACAACATTCACTGGAAGGTGCAGTAATACCTGGCAATCCAGGAGAGAGGAGCAGGGGAATTAGGCAGGAGCACAATGCAGGGCAGCCCTTTGTGGTGACATCTTCACAGCACCTGTGAGCCAAGGGGCCTCCAGAGCAGGGGGACAGTGTGGCCAACACAGTGACCCTCCAGAGCAGGGGGACAGTGTGGCCAGGACAGTGACCCTCCAGAGCAGGGGGACAGTGTGGCCAGGACAGTGACCCTCCAGAGCAGGGGGACAGTGTGGCCAGGACAGTGACCCTCCAGAGCAGGGGGACAGTGTGGCCAGGACAGTGACCCTCCAGAGCAGGGGGACAGTGTGGCCAAGACAGTGACCCTCCCAGGGCTCCCAGTGCCACAAGGCTCTGCCCAGCACCCACAGCCAAGTGCAGCCACTCACATGCTCAAAGGCCAACAGAGTGGCATAAAGCATACAGGTCACCCTTGGCTTGGCCAGAGAAAGCAAAAATCTTGTCATGATTCCTTGCCAGATTCCTGAGCATCCCTCTGGCTGCCCTGGATGGTCCAAGATCGTGGCAGAGGGGTCTGGCACCCTGCCACAGAGCCCAAAATGACACTGTGTTTGATCTCAGTCCATGAGAGAAACTGCCAACCTTGTAAGAACTACAAGCCAGAAGAGTCTGACATAAGTAGTAGTTAGTTTATCACAGGGTGCAAATGTAGAATTTGGGGGTTTTAGAATGGAGTCAGGGAAGGCAAGATGGAGGAATCAGGGTGTGACCCTGTCCTTCTTCCTTCTTGTTCTTGTCCTCCATCTTCTGCTGTGGTGGGTCACAGGGTTTAGGATAGAAGTGACATGTCTAACAAAGGTAGTAGATATTGGTAATTAATTGTAAATAAAAAATACGTTGTGGACAATGGTTGTGTCAGAGAAAAGGTACAAAAGGTCCGAGCCTCCCGACCAGGGAGAGTCACCTCAAGCTCTTGCTGCATCAAGGACCTTTGTTGGGCGCTGAAAGAACTGAGAGATAAGAAATAATAATCAACTTTGAGAAACCAGAATTGGCGAGCCCCGACTCTTTCTTCTGCTTCTGGCACGGGCTTTCAAGGAAAGAAGTCTCTTAACCAACGTATCTTGGGAAAACCAACCCAAGAATCCCTTTGCATTCCTGCTGCATCCACTGCCTGGCAAGTACACAGCCTCCCTGGGCACATCCACACGAAATGTCAGGACTCACAGCTCCCCCAGCAACCGAGCCCTTCACTTTATGCCAAAGCAGAGATCGGACACAAACTCGTACGAGAAACCACGATAGCAGAGAAACAGAACAGCTCTCAGAATACAAACAGGACACCAAAACCATGACAAATATATTCTTAAACCACTTGGGAATTCATTATTGGAAGACACTGTGGTACATACAATCTTTATAAGGGATTAAGTATTTAGAATGAGATGAGACTCCTAATTCTCCTCATATCTGTAGATGAAATTCTGCTTATCCAAGATAAGATCTAGATTACAGTTTTCAGTGTCTCCTTATGGATACACTCTTCACTGTCTACACTAAAATGTGTTGCTGAGTAAGCTTTGATTTCAAACTTATTTAATCTGCTTAGGTATCTTTGTACATTTTGAGTCTATTGACTGGATTCAACTCACTCTAACACAGTCACTTTTATCCACTGCCAAAACCCGAGGTGGAGAAAAAAAAACCAAACTAAATACAGGCTTCACACTATTAATTGTTATTTTTGCTTCATTTAAGCTACTGAAAGCTTTCCCTTGACTAACACAATCAAGCTGAAAAGATGAAGTATTTTTTTAATCTGAACTTCCCAGGAAGTTAGAGATCCTCTTCTATGTCAGTGGTGACAGAGGGACAGAGCAGGAGTTCACTGAGCCAGAGCTCCAGGAAACTTATTCCACTATCAGAAAACGTTGCTTATAAACACTTTGTTAATTAGCTTTGATGCTGAATGGTCCTGGGTGGTAAAAATTTTACAGTACGTGTTTTAGGAAAAAAAGAAAAACAGAAAAGAAAAAAGGAAAGGTAATAGATGATAGATGAGTGGCACAGAAATAGGCAAGGGTATTTTGTGTAGGACTGGAAATAAATGAATGCAAGTCATTTGAAAGTAGGAATTCATGAGGGAGAAATATATCGGAGTTGAAAGATCAAAGGGATCAAATGTAATCAGACATGGAAATCTTTTCATATGTCACATGGTCCACCTACTTCATACAATAGAATTGGTCCTCTTTCGTTACCATTTTTTCCTTTGCACTATGTTCACTTTGTTTCTGAAAGCATTCAAGAACCAACTTATACTTTTTAAAGCTCAACAAAGCCTTTTTAATGTTTTTTAATCACTGGAACAGCTACCATAAGTACTGAGTAAAGAGGTTTAAAGAGACCTCTCTTCTATCAAATGCAACCCACTTCTCTCACACGCCAGGCTTTCCCAGGATTTCATGCACACACTGTCCAGGATTCCCCCTCACACTGCACAGGTTGTTGCTCTCCTCTGCCACTGAAGACTGACCCCAAACTGCCCTGCTCTGGAGGTTATCACTTCTGACTTGTTCTTCTGCCTTATGGTTTACTTTCATTTCTTTTTTCTAATGTCAACACTGTCCTTTAGCATATAAACCAATGCCTTACCTCAACCTTTTATAAAACAAACCAAGCATTTTTAGCTCTTCTTATGAGACAGCACATCAATCTCCTCAGATCTTTTCAAGGTCTTCTTCCTCACTTCTTGAGCAAAGGCGAGAAAAATTGCTCAGAGAATTAAAAGAAGAAGCCATGAAAAGTCTGACATATCCAAAGGAGATTAACTGTCAGAAGAAAGACACATTAACACAAATATCCTGACTGCTGCTTCTGCACCCTCCTGTGCAAGGCCATGTCAGCTCACTTTCCAATCTCCATGGCAAACTGATTTACTGCAGATGTGTGCAAAGGCCTTCAGGTAATCTGTCTTTCCCATCTTAAGATACTTTCATGCAACTTTTTAAGAATTATGGAAAAAGAATCATTTCCTGGTTTGCCCATTATTGTTATTAGAGCAAACCCACATAGTATTGTAATTTAATATGCTGCTCAAAGAAAAAAATGGAAGGCAGAGGTTATTCAAGACAAGTGTGTTGCTCCTTTGCATGCAGAAAGGGAGCTGGTAAAGCATTTTATCCCCCAAAAATAAAAGATTAAGTTAAGGATGCAATTTTTTAACATAAGATGACACTTCCAAAATAAAAGCTTCTTGTTGAACTGTGTTTTTCCTTTAGCATATTAGAATTTATGTCTTGTAATGATAAAACAGGAAAAAAAAATTATGTAAATAAAATGAAATATGCCAGAAACACAAATCTCTGAGAATCTATTAATTTACAGTGCATTCTATAATCTCCCTCAGCAAAAAATACCAAAATCATTATTTCCAAAGTATTTCATGTGAAGGATTAGCGTGTCATTCCAAGGGGTTTCACAGAACCACGGAATCATTCAGGTTGCAATAAAATCACTGAGCCCAACCATTAACCAGCACTGTCACTAAACCGTGTCCCAAGTGAAGTGACACAGCCACACAACCTTTAAATACCTCCAGGGATGGTGACTCAGCCTGTTCACACCAGACTGAACAGAATTCTTTGAATTCACCTATTTGGTGTGAGCCATTACCACCAAAATGAGGCTAAAATAAAGGTTTTTCTGTGACCACCCATGATCCCCCACAATTAACGACACAACACCCAAAGATCTCCTTCCAGTAAAATCCTCCACAGAAAATTCTTTTGCTGATGCTAAGAGCATACCCCTCTGAAAATGGATTTTTTTTTCCATAGTTTGACCAAATAACTATCTCAAGTTTTTTATAAACACATATATACATCCAGGCACACTTTGATGAAATATTTTCATGTTGAAGTAATAAAGTGGCAAGTTCAACAGAGATGAAATTTGATGGGCCATTTGTGTAGTAAACTACATCTCCACAGCTCTTTAATCAATGTCCTGCACCAATTACCACTCATTATTCTTGATGCATTGTAAGAGAACACATGACCATATATCACTCTCAATGATCATAACATTTTATGCTAATTTTATATGCTACCATATATAACACCTCAAGGTTAAAAAGAAAAAGTCTCAAGCATTTCTGAGAGACATACAGCTCAGGAACTGCTTTCATTTCCATTATTTAAGTAAATGTATAGATTGATAGATATGCTATCCATTCTTCATTTGGGGTGCTTTATCAGACATAAAAGAGTGGAAGTGAGGACCAAATTTAGCTGCCAGCATTTTTCATCTTCTGCATTCATTTTATACTCAGAATGTTATTTCAGCTCATTTCTATACATGGGAACTTTTTGTTGCCTCAGACCTTTTTGATAGCCCATCCCAGTGGCAAGAACTTTACAGGAATTGGAATGAACTGGGCTACCCTTCCAGCTCATGACATCCAGCAGCACTTGGCAGGAGTAAGACCATCTGCCCAGTCCACAGAACCACGCTCCATCAGACAATGAATCCACTTTGGGTCATTTAACACCTCTGAGCTTTAGATACAACAATTTAGATAATTTTAGATAAATTAGCACAGGGGTTCTGCAATCAGGTGTCTTCTCATGTTTTATACTTCCTAAGCACACTCCAGTCTCCCTCTGTAGCCAAATCACAAAGAACTGCAGAGTTCTGTGTGTTCTGCATTCCCATTTTTCTTTGGCTGGAGCTCCTGTAAGATGGCTATAACTGATTTATCTATAAAACTATCAAATATAAGATGAGAAAAAATGAAAGCAGATATTATTAACTGTGGCAAGAGGCAAAATAATAAAGTAGGCAGAATATGGATTAAGTGAGGATTTTTTGAGATCAAGAAAGATATTTGAAAAGGGAACTTTCTCTCTTAGGGATGGAGAGGAAACAAGAAGGAAAATTAAATGAGTAAGAGAGTGCATAATTATGTCTGGGAGGGCATAGGATTAGGCAAGTTAAAGTCTCACAAACACTAAATGCAATAAACAGAGGCAAGAAGAGAAAAGCTAGAGAAGTGGAAAAGGAAGAAAGAGAAGCAGGGATGAGACTTCTCAGTTACGTTGGTATTTTTTAATGTGCACATGGAAGTGTACACAGAAAACACAGCATGAACTCGGGAATGCTTCCTGACAGAACACGACACCAAACTACAAGGATAAATGTAAAAACCTGCAAGCTTCAGGCTATTAAGAGACAGAGTAAAGGGAAGAGTTAAGAATGACAGATCACTGGATATCAGTAATAGGAAAGAGAGTGGGAGAGAAGAGCAATCTGTTCCCCACTGTGACCTCTGCTGATTCTCTGTTTTTCCCCATTCATTTGCTTGTCACATTTTCAAGTTCTAAAACCTCGTTTCACTGTAAGGTTGCAAGAATTACTGGAACACTAATATAAGCAAAACCACCCAAATAGACAGCCTTTCTCTGAATATTCAAAATGGTTAATGATGCTCTTCTATTTTTGGAACTCTATACAAATGGGACATAAATTGCAATGAGCTACCATAACTTTAATACCAAGCTCATATTTAGATTTTTACTTTCCTAGCAGTGTTCACTATATGATGAATTTAATTTCATCTGAGATACTGAAAAAAGAAATTACAGCACTGCCAAAGCAGATGGCTGCTGTAATGAATACCCCAGCTGAGAGTCACAGTGAAATTCCACTCATGAGAAATACTATCAACATACAAGTTGCCTTTCTCAACGTTATATCTGCCCCTTTGGGAAGGACTGATTTTTAAATGTCTCAAGGTGTTGGGAACCAAATTTCAAATTTAACTGCTGCATTTTTATGTTATATGTGTTAGCTTAATGGGTTTTAAGCTTCCTGTGTGGAACTCTTATCAATCACCCACTCCAAATGCTCCTAATCTTTTAGCAAAATGAAGAATTAGGCCTAATAATACACTTCAAAATAGCCCAGTGTTTTTTGAATCCTTCAACTGAGTCTTTGATAGTATTAAATTTTTAAATACAATTTTATTCATATGTATTATATATTTATAGTAGCATGCACACTGTTGACACATAAAAACCTGAGGCACATGAAAAAAAGAACCATTACCTCAAAAATAAGACAGATCTAAGGTCTATACCAGTCATACAAAAACCTTGTTTAATTTAAAGGAACAAGATTTGATTACAGAAAAATAAAATGTGAAATAGCCATATACTCCCTATTAAAACAAGCACCACTTCAATTTTCTAATTTAAATCTTAGTACAGTTTATTTGCATTATTTAAGGTAAGTTCACCAACCATAATAGCAACCTGAGCCTCTGTAGTAGAATTCCAGGTTAAGAAAACACAACATTTTCCAAAAAAGACTCTTCACCTTTGACCAACATCCACAGACATGACAAATATAAACCTCACAGCACAGGGTTGAGACCTATACAGTAAATTAAACTATTTATGCAGTCCACTCCCTGAAAGAAGCCTCCAAAGAAAGGTTACATTAATACCGACGATCTGCCCTGAACCTCAAGGACATTTTGATGAGCTAAAAGCACATTTAACACCATGCCCTTTAAGATCTTCATTATGCTGCTGTACTAAAACTTCACTGCTGTTAGTGTTGCTGACTCAAGAAGACATTGGAGACAAAAATAAAGCAGCACTGGCATCATGTGCCACAGAGACACAAAGTTACTTCTGCCAGCTTAATTTTCTGTATCTTACTAGGGACTGAAATTCAAAGGGTTAAGGGAAACTGGAATTGGACTCTGATCCTCAGGGGTCCCTTGAAATTCAGGATATTCCATAGAATAACTTGATGCACCTTTACAACACAAGCTCTACATGATACCAATAAGGACTAGAGATAGAATTCCATTGCAGTTGCAAACCATCTAAATGTATAAACAAATAAAGCATCAAGGGGTACAACAACTAATTGACAGAGCATGAAAACAAGAACAGTTTTCCATAGGCAAACCTCTGCCAGGCTAATTTAATCATGGGTACAGACCCTTCCTCCTACCTCTCCTCCAAGTTTAGAAAAAGGTGATTTTTTTTGAAGGAATAAGCTATACAAACTCATAAATCCTCCATCAGAGCACAAATGGGAGTCCAAGCTGTTGCGCAGACTTTGTCAGATCTCAGTTTCAGACCCAGCCATCCCCAGGGGACAGCAGAGAGACAAAGGATCATGACAGGAAAGGCTGAAATTGAGATGTGCTTTGCACTGAGCATGAGTTCCTGACTCCCTCTGCCCTGAGAGCCAGGCCAGCACAGGTGGAGATCACACAAGGAATCAAAGGCCAGCTCCACCTTCTACTCTTGGAACACAAATCCCAATGAGAGAAGAGCTGATGTAAGCAGGAGTGGCACCACTCCAAACAGCTCCCCAAAAGGGAGGAGAAGCAGAGGAATAAACTGGCTCACACTCCCCTCTTCAGCCTCTCACACATGTTAAACACAGCACATTCACACACGTGTCAGATAAAACATAAAACAGCAAAGGAAGGGCCAGAAAAGAAACCATGGGCAGACAAAGTTGACAGCGACAAGAACTTGAACCAATTCTTGCCTCAGCATCCAGGAAAAGCAGATGAAGGTCACATTCAGGAAGCTTTCCACTGGAAGCAAACAGTTTTAAAATATCTCTAAGATAATGACAGTGAAGATGGCAATTAGAACCACTGCGAGCTGACAGTGCATCGGGGCCAAGTGAATTGCACTCAAAATGCTACAGAAAATCACAATGACAGCAGCAAACTGTCAGAAGGCTCTGTCACATTTGTCCCTAAAGAGAGGCAGCATCATGAAATACGAGTTGACTTGATCTTCTGAAAGTTATAAACAAACTACAGACCTAAAGGCCAACTCACAGCATGATGGAAACACTGATAAATCCTCTGCAAGACCCTGCTGCAAGTCCTGTGCTTATTCATTGTCCACATGGCTGATGGTGTCACACTACAGAGATGACTTTATTACATTTGTGTGACAGGTAGACAAGGGCTAATCCAGAAGTTCATCTTAAAGACAATGGAAAAAAGTTCCACCAACTTTAATTGCATTTTCATCAAGTTCAGCAGTGATAAGCATCTGAGGAGCCCGCTAGATAACAATGACTACTTGAATATAAAATTAATGATATTTCCTGTGCAGTGAAAGTGAAAGATTGTGGAAGAAAATGAAATTCTGATGTGCTTGCACTGGTTCTCTGATGTGTGGCGAGCAGCTCTGGAGCTCCCACAGCACCCTCCTGGTACTCAATCCTTTTGGAAGGATCTAGACATTTGGGAAGAGCAAACATTCTCCACGGGACAGTTTTAAAACAAGTTAGCTCATGTTTTGCACCATTTACCATTGTCACAGGTACTGATACTTGAACCTGTCTGAAGTGATAAATTCTTTCCAAAATGGTGCCAGGATTCTGGATGTCAACATCCTTGGCTTTTTCTGCTTATGAAAAACAAGCAAACAACAAAGGCTAACACTTCATCCCTGCTGAAAAAGTTTCTCTTGTTCAAGACTAAAAACCATTAGCTAAGTATGTTATAGTTGCTCCTTCAGTTTGTGTATTATATTCCTCTGACCAGGAACCTGCTGATCAGAATTAAAAAGAAGCTGCAATTCATAGGATCATGCTACGATTTTTTTCAAGCTACATTTTTTCCCAGCCTATTTTAAGCAAAATATAATTATTATTCAATGTGCACTGCTGATAGAGACAGAATTATACAGAATAATTGAAAAGCATATTTATTTTTTTTTCCCTCTCACATTTTAGAATAATTGGTTTCCAGATTTGGCCAGTCTGTTTGATGCTTAATCATAACAAAAAGTGATTGTGAACCTTCAGTCAAAACTTAGGTTTTCCCTTTATGTGATTTTCCTCATTTTTGCAGCAGAGAAATATTTCAGAATTTCTTCCAACCAAACATGACTGATACAATGAGAACTGTCTCTGTTCATGTGTCTGGAGCAGCAAAGGATGAGATTCATAATATACACAAAGATATGGAAACGCCTGGAGTTTACAAATCTAATCTTAATAAAAGTATAAATAAAACTGAAAATGGTTTAAAGAATATTTACATATTATCTGAAACCTTATGAAGCTGAACATTTGGGTAGATATTTGACATTTGTTCTCCTTCTTGGAAACGGTTATAAAGTATAACGTTTGGTTGTGGGGTTTTTTTGGGGGTTTTTTGTTGTTTTGTTTTGTTTTGTTTTTTAATCTTGGGAATCTTTATCTCAAGGGGGAGCAGTGCTGGTGTGATGGTGCTGACTCACCAACTCAGGCACACTGGAAGGATCTCAGGAAGCCATCAGCTCAACTCCCTCAGCAAAGAGGATCAGCACTGAATCCAGACCAGGGGGCTTGATCCAACCAGGCCCTGAGAGTGCACAGCTTCTCTGGGCAAAGTTAACTAGGCTTGATTGTATTTAACCACTGAAATCAGAACTGCAGATTACATCTGCGAGCTTTGATTTCAAGACAGCATCACTGAGAGAGTTCAGTCAAAAGACGCATGAAAGCACAGACAAGACTGGAGAAGTATTACCCTTTTTGCTTTGTATTTGTTTCTACTTTGTATTGTTATTTAAATTCTAGGATATTTTAAACAAATATTCAGTTGATATTTACTTAAATATAAGCATATATATGTATTTTTAAATGCATTCTTATGGATCATCCTTGCCCCATGCCTGGAAGTGTTCCAGACCAGGTTGGATGGGGCTCTGGTCCAGTGGAAAGTGTCCCTGGCCATGGCAGGGGTTGGAGTGAGATATCTTCAGGGTCCCCTCTCAACCCAAACCATTCTGTGATTCTATGACACATTCAACAGGTGAAAAACACCGTGGCTCCTTTACAAAGATATTTGGTTCAGTTTTTCTAAAGATATTAGTAAAAACAAACCCTACTCTTAGAGTGACTTTAACCACATGCTAGCTGACCAGTGAACATTGCAGAATGACTCTGCCTCTTAATTTCTGTTAAAAGTCAAAACCAAAATCTTTTAAAAGATGACAACTTTGGGTTTCTAGACTGTGCTTAAGCATTCTATTTCATATATCAATACAGCTGAAAAGATTCTTTAGCAAATGTTGTTAAGGAAAAAAAAAAAAAGCAACAACCAGAAACTCATTAAGTCATCCTTAGTTTGTAAATCTAATTCATAACTCTGCAGCCAAAGAAAGATGTTAATTGCTATTGGTATAAAATTCATGACCACTGACAATATATACTATTTTGGCTGCAAGACTAAAATTCTGAATGTGTGATCAATGACAATTTTAAGATTAAGTGAACATTGGGGATTACATTCATCAATACTAATGGTATCTTATTTAAAAGTTTAATGAGGAAGCTATAATGCATATCACATTTCTCAGTAAGATACATTATTATTGAATTTCAGAGAGAGGCTACTATGAAAAATTAAATAAAAGGGAAAAAAAGCTCATTGTTTAAAATGGATTTTTTAAGTGTATTGAACACATGACTGCAGGCATTTGCTTAGAAGACTATTCTTTAGGTAATTCCATCTTTTTTATTTGCAGTCCATATGAAAAGAGTGTGTCTTTAAGTTAGACCTAAAATTAGTCACTATAGAACATGAGGATGTCTATATGAGATAAAACACAGATGGCATTTTCAGTAAAATGTTTTAACATAACGGGACAGTCAGACCCACAAAGTGATTTTGCTCCTCAGAAGTCATTTATTCACAGTATTTGATGTGAGCCAGCTCTTGTATTTGAGAAATCAATATGAGTAGCAGTTGAAGTAGCAATGATTCATGCTCAGGGTAAAATCTGTCAAAACTGAAAGATGTAGAAAATATTCTTTTAGTCCATATTCTTTTGGTGGAGAGGGAGGGAATTATTAGTTCTTTGGAGCACAGAATACAGAATTGTTAAAAACAGGTGGGTGCACCAGTTGAGTCTAGTTTGTGGTGAACTCTGGCAGATCTCAATCCAAATTAAAGCTCTGCTCAGCTTTTCCAGCCTTTAACAGCCACTAACACAGTCCCCAATTAGGACTACCAACAGTCCCGACCCTGTTATTTATTCAGGCTGTCCTTGCTTGTCTTTGTTTTATAAAAACAGCCTCTTGGGTTTTTTTCCATTCAGCACTCTTGAGGAAGACTTCCTATCGCATATTTTGATAAAAATATCATTACTACCCATTTTCCAAAAACCCCCAAACATTTCAATATCACTGTACAGCTGGCTCTCACTCGTACACTATTTCCAGCACACAGAGGAGACATGTGGGATTAAAAACCAAAACAAAACCACAGAGAAAACCCCAACACCTTTTAAACACAGGGTTTTTCTGTCTGTGGGCTGTGACAGACAAACTCTTCAGCTACAGTGGACATTTCTGGGTCATTTCTGCACATTATGCACACACGAGAGAGGAACACGGAGGATGCGATGGTTGCCAGCATCACAGCGGAAGGCAGAACTTCTCCTTTATGGAATAAATTGTCCACAGATTAGGGGAACTGCTGACTTAAATAGTGCAATATTGCCTGCTCCTACAGCATTAGCACAGTGAGACTCCAGTCCCCGTGGGTTATTATGGGATGTAGGAGTACAACCACGTGAAAATCCGTGTTATGTTAAGACTGAGTTTCTAAGCTGCTGGATCTCAGAAACTCAGCTGGACACCACCCAGGTCCTCCTGAAATAACAGTATTCATACTTGATAGGAATGACAATACTATTGAAAAGAACTACTTTTTCTGTCAATAAGCATTTTGTTTGAAAAGCTAAATGCCTTCATTTTTACTGAACAACAGCATAGGACAATCTTCTTTTTCAATACTGGCTTTGAACAAGAACATGAAACGTGAATTCTGATTTTTCAACTCTGATGACTCCGAACAAGAGCAAAAAGCCATCTTCTACCTCAATTAGAATTATTTATTTTGCTTACTTCTAACACCTGAGGTAGAGTAGGAATCCTGTAAGTATAAATGGAACAGAAAAACTCAATAAGTTGCTTGAAAAGCAGCAACACCTTGTCTCATGTGGTTTATTAGAAAAAGTGATCTATTTTTCTTTAACTGCTACACTAGGCTGAATCTGCATATGAATCAACACATCCCTTATGAAAACAGGAAGTGGATGCATAAGGACTGGTATGTGACAAGTGACAGTTATCTTGTTAGATTTAAATAAACAGTGGGAGCATGCAAATAGTATTCCAGTTTCCCATTTTTTTAGTGTTTTTTGTTGTTGTTGTTTGTTTTGTTTTGTTTTTGTTTTTTGAGGAAGAAACTGACAATTCCAGCCCTGTCCTGTAGGCCATCAAAGAAACACCCTGGCAGAGAGCATCCCCAAGATCTCATCACAAATACACCAGTAATTTCTACACAGTATTGCAGATATATTATATATATATCTATTATATATAGATATATCTGCAGATATATGCAGATCCTCCACGTATCACTCTGCTACTTCTATAATAACCTGTCTGATGGACTGAATGCAAGCACTTAAAGGACCACAACTCAACAGGAATGAAAGGTGAAGACTGTTTTCTCAGACAAATACAAAACAAACATCAATGTCCATGATTCTCACCATAAAATAGACTCTTTTTTCCCCATCATCCATTTATGGGGACTGGTGGCTATTATGTTTTGCCACATAATTTAGCTGAAATCCTGGATAGAAGTGGGACACTGTGTATTCACCTGAATACTCACTCCTGAGAGATAATTCATGATAGTAGGTGGTGTCATAAAATTCATTTTGCCAGATTTTACTACAAAGCACATCATCTCTTCAGGCAAAGACCTTGGCTTTTTATATCTTTAAAACGTCTTGCTTGTCTGTGGAGCTCTAGAAAGTAAAGTCAAACATATGAAAAAGAAGAGCACTATGGCAAGATAACCTATAACCCTGGTTGTTATACTACCAGACTCTGTTCATCTGAAACTTCAACTCAAAGTAAAACAACAGCCTTGAAAAGGCTAAAATTTAAGCAGCCTAATTCCACAGATTGCTCAATATCTGACCTTTCAAACACCCAGTCTTGTCATACCTGAGAGAGGAATAAAATATATCACAAAAACTATTTGCAAGAAATAAGTTCAGATTTTGGGGGTGGATCTCTCTTTAAAATCCCTTCTTATTTTTTTTTCATGCTGCCCTACAGCTGATAAAAATCGGTCTTTTATGTTCTTGACAAGAGATAAAGATGAATGGGAAAGTCATGTCAGGATCAGACTTTTATTTACGATCTTGTACGTTCAGGACTGTGCACATGCATGATTTGCTTCTGGACTCGTCTCAAAATGAACAAATGAGAGATGAAAGATTACCCCAAGGACCTGCAGAAATACACATGGAAAACAGGTTTATCTAAAGAAGCATGCATTTCTGGAGGAAAAAGGTGATAGCATGAATTTTACATCAGATCTTTACTTCATAGAGAGTGCTACATAAAATATTGTTGGCCAGATCGCTCCTGGTTTAAAAAGTCTTCTGTTATTCCTTTGTATGAAATAATCTTGTTGAGAAAATGCTGTTTCCATGTGCTAGGTGACAGATTTCATTTCATCTTCGTTATGTGTGTTTCCAACCCTTGGCTGGTATTGCAGGTAATGCTCCTCACAGTCACACTTCCACAAGCACAGGATAAACTACCTTGAAATCACCTGCACGTGTTAAAACCAGTGTTGTGATTAAAAATAAGATATAGTGCAAGGTAGTTTCTTTACCTTTTAACTTTTTCAGAACAAAAATCCACAAATTAATTTCACTGACCGAGAGGTTTACTGACAACTGAGCATTCAGTTTTCATATGCTTGGAAGAAAGATAATCTAATGCAGAACACAGACTCATAATTTAACACTGCAATGAGTTCTTCCCTCATTAATTCTCCTAATTTGCAGGCAAACTCCTGAAGATCCTTTCAGTGCACTTGAGTAAGTCGGTGCCAGAGGAGGACATCAGCAGCTGAGGAGAACATCACTTGTTTGTCCTTCGTTTGTTGTAGCCCATGGTCAGTGCTCCCTGTCATTATCCTCTAAAAATAGATATTATAGCAGCAAAGTGATGACAGGCATCAGCACACAGCAGAAAGTAATTTGTGGGGTTTTTTGCTTCAAATGCTATGTTGGACTCTTTTCTTTAATACATTAAACTGAAAATATTCAGATACACTTTTGAACTGTTTCCACTGGGTGAGTGATATTTAGATCTAGAATTATTTTTCTCCTTCCCTTCTGAAGCGGATTGGGTTATTCTTCATCCTGATCTTACCATAAAAAGTGTTAAAACCTATTTCTTTTAAGCTAAATATATTGTTTTATTAAAATTCTCTAACTAAGATAGATAAGTTTGAAGTCCTAAATCAGGAAAATATTTCCTTTTCTAGAGAGTATATAAATTGTCATGCTTCTAAACTAGAGCTGAACTTTAATCTGTTTTTATGCACATTTCTGAACCAATAGCTAAAAAAATTCACACATAAATAATCTTGTACTGAAAACAGAAGATGATTGCCTTATTAATAGCAAAGAGAATAAAGCAGGAAAAATTCCTGAAGCTTGGCATTCAAAATGGCTTTGGAAGCAGGGAAAAGGAAAGAACAGGTTGTTTGTAGGGAGAGGATAAAAAAATCACAAGGATTTCATCACGTGAGGAAAGAGAGGAAATGATCTCATCTACTTAATTTGCTCTTCTGTGGCAAATTATGCTCAAGCAAGAGCACTGGGAGAACATGGCCATGAAGTCTGAGCAAAAACTCAGACAGATATCTGGAACAGATAGAACAGATAAACAAAAACAGATATCTGGAATGATTTATTATTTTCATTTCATGTGGAGTCCAGGGACAAGTTGCAACATTGTGCTGAGGGATGCAATACCAAGCTAACATCGAAGTTTCCTAATGGTAAAAGAATTTCCTGGGACCTTAATTCTCACTCTTCCGTAAATTCACTGCCCCATTCTTTACCATTAATACAAGAACAGAGGGTCTAATTTCCATTTTCTTATCAAAACCATAAATCAGATTTTGGTAGTTGTGAATTATACCACCAGAAGAGTGAGAAAAGTTTAAAATACCATTTTAACACAGTCCTTATTGAAAGCAATAGTGAAATATTCTTTCCTCTTGAAATCTGAACTGGCTTAGATATGCTGTAGCCCAGAGTGTCACATTCTTTGCTCACACCTTGACAATCTTCAAAGGAAAATCAAAAAGATACAGCCCTGCAAAGCTGTCCCCTCTCTGCATACAACAGGTACAAAGTTTCCCCGGTGCTGTCTTCCCACTGCCCCAGAAGGATCAGGATGGCCTGACATCCAGCAAGGAATTCTGAGCTCATTTCCCAAACCAGTTTCTATTTCTGATCTGCTGCCTTGCACAACGAGACCTTTTCAGTGGCACCGACCAGGTTCTGGTGAGCTACAGACAGAAAGACCCTGCACGCTGCAGCTGAGCCGTGGAGGCTTTGGCAGAGGCACAAGCCTTGGAGAATTGATGAAAAGCAATCCAGAAGTGTGGAGAATGATGAGTACTGCACCAAAGAACACTCAGAAAGGAGCTCTGCAATCATCACTGCCTTGTGTCCCAACAGGGAACACCAGACAGCCCCAGGGCTTGTTCTGGGACCTGCTGGCAAGGAGAAGCAGGGAGCCTGATGTCCAGAAATCAATGTACAGCACCTCCAATTCCTTAGCAAAAGCATTTTCTTCCATAACATTTTCATACAGCTATATCAAACCAGCTGCTATGCCACATGAAATGGTTTGCACCCTTGTATTAAATGTAATTCAAATGATCCATTCAATTATTACTTTTGTATTCAAAGATGGCTTATTTTCATGCAGATTTATGTTTCGTTATGCACAGAGGATATTCTTAATTGTGCTGAAACAACTGCAAATTTAATTAAAGTTTGCCATTCCAAGTATAAAATAGATTAAAGAAAATGCTGACAAACAGTAAAATAAATATTCAACTATTTAATTTAACTCAACATTTATTTTTAATCCAAACATCAGAATAACCTTGTTTCTAATTACAATTTCATGACAAAACGTCTTGAAGAAGTATTTGTCTCTATTTTCCTCCAATCTGCTCAGCTGAGACACACTAGCTTATTTATAAAACTGTTGATTAATAAATCTGTTCCAGCTGTATTACTGTATGTTATGAAGAACACAGATTGATGAATGTAAACAACCATTATAACTTTAAAAAACCAAAGTCTTGACAGTCTTCAAAAGCAGAAATGCCGTCAAATATGTTGCAGGACAATTATACACCTAAATCTTAACAAAGAAGGAAAAACAAGGGGCAAATATAGCTAGTAAGGTCCAGAGATCTGTGACAGTTTATAGCAGATGGAGAGATCAACTAAATATTTATAATAAGTTACTTTTGGTTCTTTGAACTGGGTATTATTAGACTTAACCATGTGCTGTAACTTTGACAATAATCAAATCCTCAGTTTCATAAAAAGTTACATTCAAAAGAGGCATGATGAAAGAATCCGGCCTGGTTGTACTGAAACTAATTGGAAACTCTCCAATTACGTTATGCTGCTTAGTACTGATTTTAATTTTATAGTCAATACATGTAAGAATTTACATTTAGCAGCTGGGGAGAAAAAACAGGTAGACAGGCAGATTTCCTCTCATCTAGATGCAGTAGGTCTGGCTTTACTGAGGAAAAAAAAATCCTAAACTGCAAGAATTATGAACAATAACTTAATCCTTGATGTAATTCAGAATAACTAGTTAAGAAGAAGTACACAGTCTTTCCAAGGCATTGCATGCCTTTTCTCCAACTGGTATGGAGGAAACAAGAGTGCTTTACCAGTCTAACAAATGTCTCAAGAGTCATAACAGTTTGAGGGGAAAAAGAATTTTCCCCAGTTATTCACAATAATATTTTTTGCAACATCTGAATAAATTGTCTTACATGATTTTTGGTGCTTCTTCCTTCCACCTTAAGCAGCACATTCAGGAGCTAGGGTATTATTCACATCTGAGTGACAACATGCAGCTCTATGAGCTCTAGGACCACCACCACCACTCGTGGAAGGCAGGACAATCACAGTGAATTTCTGCTTTGAAACCACGAGCTTGCCTGGGGCAGTCCAAGCAACACAAGGCTCATCCAAAGCCACCCAGGACTACCACCACACTCTGCTTGCCAAGCCCTGCTCATTTCTCATTCTAAATACTTGTTGTCAATACAGTTGAGCAAAGAAAACCTCTGGATGGAAAATATAAATGCTGCAAACCTCTTTGCTCTACGTAACTTCACCGTGAAAGGACGGAAAAGTTTCTTTTTGCAACAAAACCAAGACTGAAATACAGAAAGAGGGTTCTACCATGAACTAATAGAATCAGCATGCACTGAGAGCTCTCTGCATGCCAATGAACCATCTTTATCATGGGGCTGGGATTCATCCCTGGTATTAACACATTTAGATGTAATAAGGTGTGGTGGATACTTTCCCATTTTCCTTATTCATCTGTAGCAGCTATATATGTTAGTACCAAGAAAATCTCAAACAAAGGGGAAAAAAACCCCATACAAAATCAAAAATTCAACAGAACAAATGAGAAATTTAAGTCAGTAGTATGGATTATTAAACTCTTTCACAAAATAAGAAGCAACCAAGAAGGGAAGCAGCAATGAGCAAGCATTTTTCAGACAGGAATAAAACCAGAACCCTTCATCAAAAAAAGCAGTGACCTGAACAACAGCAGCTCTTTCCTATTGATATGTGCATACTGTAAGGAAAGCCTGACCTGGAATCCAGCAGAACTGGTAGATGAAAACTCTACTTGAATACCAAGTTAACAAATCACTTTATATCAACACTGTAAGAACAAACAAAACAACCCAAACTTCCTCAAATAACCACTGAGTTCATCAATCCAGAACTATTCTTTCATGAAGAGCAGTTCATATTTCAGTAACACTTTTTCTACAAGCACCAATATACACAGAGGCATTTCGTAAAACTTTTTTTTCTTTCCTTTCAGTGTTTCAAGATTTATTTTAGAAAACTCTACATGGTATTATCGATCAAAACTCTTTTTGACAATGTAACAGCCTCCAAAATCTCTAAATGCTGTAAGAAACAATGGATGCACTGCATTATACAGGCTTATAGACTATCACACTTCAATAAAAATTCCATGACATGAATCAGCCTAGACTTTTTTTGTATGGTCTGTAAATGACCAGTGCAGGTCTTTAAAACAGAAGGAATATCAAAAATATCAAAATTTCACATAAAAAGTTAGTAACAGAGCAGTCTAAGGGTTAGAAAACCTTTACTGCCAAAACCAGCACAGCACTTCAGAGGAGCCACGGCAATTCACCCTCCTGAGAACCAGGCAATGCCCCCACACACATCCAAATCCAAACTTCCCCATCATTGAATCAGAAGGTTTTAGGAAGAGAAATCAAGGGCACAAGTCATATTATATCATGTGGAATTGCAAATGAAGCATAGAAAACAAAGAGGTTTTTGGAGTTTGATTTAGAGGCTCTTTGATTAGGAAGGGTTGGCTTACCTGTTTAACATCATATGCAAGAAGAACAAATCTTAGGTCTGGTGAAACTGAGTATCTTGATGCTTTGAAGGTTACCTGCAATGAAGTAACAGCAAAAGTGAGTTTGAAACAGGAAATTAATAAGATCCCCTTGTCCAAATTTCCCTACAGCTCATTTAACAACTTCCCATTTGTAAGACAGATTTGGTTTAAAAAACCAATGTAATTTTCACTAAAGAAGGACTCAAATAATTCTAAGTCTGGTATCAGTACCATGGCAACAGAAAAATCTGGATTCAACACTAAATACCAATTAAGAGGCTGATGAGTTTTATCATCATCACTACAAGCACTAAGCTAAAGGATAACAACTATAACCAATTCATTCCCAGAGAATTAAAGAAGACACTTTGGTTGGAATGATTTAAAGGGAGACTCATCACCAGGTTAGCCTTAAAGATAACATGCAAGAAAAAAAATAGGTGTTCACTGTCTCTACAGCTTTTCTTTTGACAACAAACATACAAATATTTTGCAAAACAACTTGAACCAAAGCAAAATCCTTTCTTAAAATAAAGAAAGTTCTTAGCAGACAGCAAAGTGAAACACAAGGTAGAATTATGAAACTAATAATGCTTTATATCCACTCAAGACTACATGACACCCAATTGAATTCAAGATTGTAATTTTATCAAGGGTAATGTTGATGTCAAAAAATAATTTACTGAATCTATCGCATGAGAAAGACAGGAATGTGCTTTACAGGGTACTGAAGGAAATAATTTTAAATTAATCTCAAGACATCTATTTTCAGAATTAAATGAAAAGGAAGAAATGAAAAATGCAGATAAGAATAAAAAATGTAGGACAGCAAAAAGATAACAGAACCATAAAGCCACAAAATGAAAACAAATTAAAAAATAGCTATGTAGAACAAGATCTATCCACTATTTTATTTCTTAAGCATCTTCTTCTGCTCAGCCTAATCCCACTGCTAAACTAATGAATTCAACAGGGGTTTAAAGGTACACAAGCAGGAAGCCACAAACTATTACATTCAGAGTAGCTAAGGAGCTAAACCTAAAAAAAAAGCTTCCAATAAACTGAAAAGATGATACATTTTGATATACAGGTTAAACTCCGGTTCCTAGGTAATATAGTTAGAATCAAGCTATCCAAAAGAATTAGTGGGAAAATATTTTTGACGATAAACTCTTTGATTCAGCAGCGTAACAGAATCAAAAGTCAGAAGATAAATCTGCAGTCTTGAGAAAGAAGGAAAAATAAAAGACAACACACCTTAAAACCATCCTTCTGTATCTACAAAGCATCCAGAACAGATTTCTACTGTGCCCAAAGTTGCTTTTATGAGCTAATCATCTTGAAGCAGAGACTGTGTTAATGTTAATCTATGAGTAACATTCCCTTTTCCTGGCACGTCACTGAAAATATTTTCAGACGTGAAATTTGTCTTCTTTCTAGCAGTTTATTAATTATTGCCCCACTACCTCAGCATTCAGCACCACATAACCCAGGCAAGTTTCCAAATTCACTCCCAGGGAGTGCAGCTCCTACCATTTCACACATTTAGCACAAACCTGCAGCTCCTGATTATGGCACCACAGAGGAAATGAGAATCTTGCTGCAAACACCTGAGCAGCTCAGCTGCCAGCTATTGGCAGTTCCAGGCAACACCAGCAAGAACTACTTGCATATTCAAGTACACAGAGATGTGGATTTGGGATTTAAAGTCTTTTGAATCCCACTGACCTTGTTTATTCAGCTTGCACTCACCTGCAAAATTTTATTTGCTTCTGGACACATGATGCACATTTGGTGCCAAAAACTGTATGGTAGTGGGTTTGGGCAAAACAGTTGGTTTTTTTTTTTTGTTAGTGTAACAGCATAATTCTTGGTAAAAGGAGTACAAAGCTGTTTCATACTTTTTATTGTCTCACCTCAGAAATAAGAAACTGAAAATTAGACCAGCAGACATCTTGTGTTCATTGCCAAAGTTGACAGCAACGCTAATTTCTTTAAATTATCATAAAAAATATTTATTTAAGTTGGATTTACAATCAAACCTTGAATGAAATAGGCGTTTAATTCTAGTAGAATTGCAGAGAGATTTAAGTGACCTAAAGGGATTACAATTTCCTTAGAATTCTGGTTTTGGAGGGTTTTTTGGGTAAAGACAAGCACAAATTTGGCAATTAATTCATAGGAATTAATAGGAACTGCCTATTTATGTGCACAGAAGCCCTTATACATGAAGAACAGGAATTTTAAGCTATCACCTGACTCATTCCTCCTGCCTAACGTGGAAGTAAACCCACAATCTGTGAGACACTAAAACAAAAAACAGAATTCTTTTTTTTTTTCTCCCTTACAACCACGTGTAAGGGATTTCATGAACCATGGCTGAGGAGATTAGATCAGCTGGTGAGGGGCTTAAAAGAAAATTTCATGTAGGAGATGAGATGTATGCCATACAAACATCTGGGAGATCATCTGTTGGGCCAGTCTCTACAGGGATTAGGTATTTTTATTCATTAAAAAGAAGCTTGTGAGGACTCTGACCCCAAGGGTTTGTTCTCTTCTCAGGAGAACACATTTTTGAGTTTAAAAGGAAATGTTGGGGAAATACCACACTGGAAACACACTGGGAATTAAAAACCCTCAGGTGTCTTGTTATCAAAAATCTGGAGGATGGTTGTTCCACGGGTCTGCATATCCACAACTTTTCAAGATTCTTGCTTTGTCAGGAACTATTTAGCCTTCATTAAAGGCTCTGAAATTGGGAGAAAGAGAGCTGCCTAATTAGGCATGGTCCAGGGATGCAGAAGCAGGGCTGGTTTCCCTCTGCATCACTGCTCAGTGTCAGCTGGTTAGGGACTGGGGTATCCAACACTGTGCACTCCATGCACACCCTAATCCCCTTCCAAACCCAGCAGAGGCAAGGCAGAACACAAGGAAAAAGGGAATTTCCTTATATCCCTCTACCCAGCCCCATCAAGTTGAAATCCCTATGGAAAACATCATCTCTATGCAACCAGAAAACACTTGGACTGGAGAAATTGCTGTAATCCTTAAATTGGTTACAGTCCATACTATTCTGAGACAAAATAAATGGAGGGGCTTTTAACACTTGTGCACTGTCTTCCCTGCTTCATTCACACACCTGCCATCCGCTTTTCCTATATCGCTGCATTTGACATAATTTCACTTTTTCAGACATAAATGATCCTTATACCTGATGTTTCATTCCTCACTCGACCAAATCCCCCACTGACTGTAAAATCAGGTCTAACCATATGGAACATTGTATTTCTAGGTTTCTTTGAAATACCTCATGTGATAAGAGTTTTAATTCTTCTCCTGACAGTGATGCATGACGTGATGACCTCAGTGGTCTCACTGCCACCATAGATTGCAACAGTAAAAGCCACATCCAGGCAAAAAGACAGAAAGAATTTGAACAGGCTTTTGTCCTTCAGCTTTCCAGTTTCCCTCTCTCATCCACCTTTCAAGAATTGCTAAAATGTAGTTTTGCATGGAAAAGAAGAACTGGCCTTTTCCACCTTTCCAAATGGCTGATTAAAATGGAACAGAATTCCAGTGAGCAATATATTCTCAAGCTTGATTTCCAGTGTCAATAGTTCTGTCTTTTTCTAACTTTGCATGTTATGTGTGTTTTCCTCTTAACAGAAACACCTGTCATGATTGTGTTTAAGAGAAATTTCAGGCTATGCATCCTCAGCAGGGGCCCCTAGTATCAGCTCTTTCTATTTCTCCTGTTTCTAGTTCTGAGCTACTGATGTACTGGCATCTCTCTTCATCTTTCACATACTATAAAATGTTGGGTTTACTGGTTTTGTGGAT
The DNA here is from genome assembly GCF_021018805.1 of Prinia subflava. Lineage (NCBI taxonomy): Eukaryota > Metazoa > Chordata > Aves > Passeriformes > Cisticolidae > Prinia > Prinia subflava. Next base: position 31,401,835 of record NC_086252.1, read on the forward strand.
TTTAACTACTATGACATTTAAAGCAGTGCCTTATTCATAATCTTTCAAAAACATGGTATAGAGCAAACAGATGAAGTTATCTGTAATGCAGTCTAGCCCAGAGTTGTAAAAGTATTTTTGTAACATGTTTACTTGACGTGTTAAAATATTCTTTTTCCATAGTTTCAGTTGGATGGTTTTAAGTGAAATAATGTATCACAGTTAAAACTGATTTAAAGAAATGTTCACTTATTTGTTGGGTCTGGTGTTTTTACCCCTCCTGCTGTTTCAGTTTCTTGTGCTTCTATTTTCCCTAGAACCTTTCATCTTCCATACTCCTATTCTCCTTCTCCAGTTTTTGTTTAATGCTCCCTTAACACACATTTAGGCTTTAGTTTTTGTTGTTTTTATTTTTTTCTTTTGTTCTTCACCCAGAATGAAATATTTTAAGACCTTCAAGAATGTTACTTTAGGGTTGGTGGGAACACCATTACCTAGGAAATTACACATCTCTCTACTGCACACCTACATCTGTATCAGAAATTTAACTTAGTGGTGTAGCAGGATGGGAAATCATCAGCACTCTCAGTTATCTACCTCAGCTTATCAGAGAGATATTGGCCAAAATGCATAAAAGGAGTGAGGTAGGATGGAATTAGAGGAGCTGCAAGAGGAGAAGGCATTTGGCAATCCACAGTTCCCTTGGGAGGCACAGAAACCCAGGGAACAATGGGATGCTCCTTCACTGCCACTGCTGTGACTGAAAGGAGAAGATGGACCATGAGAAAGCAGCAGAGAGTGGAGCCCAGCAGAAGAGTAAGGCTGGTAGCACTGAAAGCAGGGAAACTCTGAGAAAGACAGGTTATAATTAGAAAAATGTGCTATCATTGGAATGATGAAAAATTGGAGTTTCCAAGGTTACGTTTCTTAATGTGGTGCTTCTTGTGTCACCTGAGCATTTAATCTAGACCCAAAAATGCTGCAAGGGCAGGTGTTGGAACTGTTAACCCTCAAATTTCTTGTCCAGTTTAAAAGACAAATGTGCCTTAAAACATGATCTCAGCTGACTTCCATGCTGTACATAGGTGGCTCTCAAAAACAGGAACCAAATTCCCCAAACCCACTTGGAAATGTAGGACATAAAAATGGACATGAAACAACCACGAGCCTTGCACCATGGCCTCCCTGATAGACAATAACCTCTAACCAATCAATCTGAACTTTTCCCCTCACATTTTCCAGGAATATTGACATGGTTAACCCTTAACTATATCAAGGAACAGTCTTACCAGGAATATTATTTAGAGAAATCCCACATAGAATTGCCATAACCTGACAGTTTCACATTTTTTATGGTGAAACCTCCTTCACTTGGACAAAAACCAATGGCCACCACCAAACCACAGTGACTGCAAACCCTTCCATCTGTCAGGCTTTCCCACCTCGATGCACAGTGGTGCACTGCAGCAATAAACCCTTCCTGATAAAAACCCCTCCAGGTTTTTAGGGCTGTGCTGAGGAGGGTTTTTGGACACTTAGAGGAGCATAGGAGAGTTAAGAGAATGTTACAATATTCATAACCTCCTATTTACAACACGTGTGGGTCATTAAATATCCAGTGTGGCAACAACTATTCATATTTATGTGGTTATATAATGTTATTTAATGCATTTACTATTATTCACCCTTTCATTAATCTCTTATGCAAGGGTCTTAAAATATAAGCATGTAAACTACTCCTGCAATTAAATCTACGTTAATCAACAAAGGAACTGTTAATTGCATGATGATGCTGCACTGAGTTTCCTGTCAAAGACGGAGGGGTGTGGTGGTGGGGAGCACAAAACAAAACAAAACAAAGTATCAAAAAGAAGAGAATAAGTGGGGCTGTTTGTGAACAACGCTCTGTAAAACACCACAAGAGGGTCCCTGTTGCCATGAGGTTTTTTCCTGTGTGTCAAGTGCTCACATTGAAAGAGAATGTGCAGCTTCTCTCCTGCCTGGTAATGTAAACACTGGCCATGTTTTGCTAACTGTCTTTCATTGTTTACATATTTCTAGTTGAGAGGAGAAAGATGATTGATGGTTAGCTTGACCAGTGTGGATTGGAAGGTGGGGATTCCATCCTCCAATGGATGGACATTATAGGAAATGTATATAAGTGACTTTGTAAATAAACTTGGGGGGTTCCTGCTTCCTGCCCTGACCTGCTCGCTACTCAGAAAATGTCTCTGGAGTCCCTCTTTTACCGTCAGGCCCCGCGGTGGCAGGTCCCTGCCAAAGCTCTGCTCAGACTGGAGCTCTCACTCTCTGCTTTTGGCTGCCAGGGCTTTCACAGCTGGAGTGCCACAGCCTGACCGTGACCCCGGAGCCAGGACTGCTCCTGCTCTGTCCCCAGGAGCAGGCAGCAAGGTCCTTCCCTCTGCACCTCTGTGTACAGCACGGGCCACAGTAACACAACAACACAACAGGCTCCTGACAAGCCTCTGGAAACAGCTCTGAACCTCAGCAATACTCGTTTGCTGTGCACCAGGATGCAGTTTCCCTTTGAGCTTGCAAAGAGCTGCGGAAGGGCACAAAGGCACAGAAATCAAGGGGCACAGCAAGCCAGGAATTACTGGGTGTTAGAAGGGTCCGAAGTGTACAGCTAAGGGAAAGCTGGAGTAAATACAGGACCCTATTCTAGAGCTCACAAACCAAAAACAATTCCACTTGTATTGCCTGGCATTGAAAACAAATCACCAGATTCAAAATACCTCCCGTCATCCACACTCAAAAGACTGGAGGAGTCCCAGTAGACTCATTTCTGTCAGAGGAACCTGTTTGTTAGGGTGTGTACACCCTGAATACATGCTCCGAAAGAGCAGTGAAACTGAGGGCTAACAAAAGTCACTTTCATAATCATTGTAGCTTTTTTTAAAGGGAGAAATAAAGGCAGAACTTGTGCAGGCTTCTTTCAGAGAATTCAACACATTTGGAAAGTTCCATACCAGAGCACACAGTCCCTACACACATTTTCTGTCCTCTCTGTGCTTGCTTTTTCCATTTCGTTTTGTGTTTAAGGGTTATAAAAGAGACTTGGGAAGCTGAGCTAGAATAAGGAACCAGATGGACAAATTTCCCTGAGCTGAAGCATCCACACTCTCCTCTCCAGGAGGGCTGTGTGTGAACTGGCAACCTGCTCTTACCTGTGACCTCACAGAACAGCTGATGGCAAAAGCAGTAAATAAAATGCTTGCTAAATACTGACATTTCTTAGCTAAATGCCACTGATTTTGGAAGTGTAAAGTGCAATAAAGTATTGACAAATGCTGACAAACTGGTAGGCTTGTCACCTAGGATCAGGGTGATAGGCAGCCCAGATAGATGGCAGAGAGCAGATTGTAATCATGTGTGGAGGCAGCATCTCCAACACCAGGATGCCATACAGTGATTAATGTCTGGGGCTTTTTCTGGCTCCTCTTAACAGGAGACTTGCCCAGCCTCCAGCTGTGAATGTTGATATGCCTCTGGCTAAGGATATTAACTGTTTATTAGACAGCTGAAACAGGAGGCACTGTATGGATACAGTCAGAGGAAAATGGGTATTAGGAAACATCCTTAAATTGTAACACCCAGAGATGTTAACAGATATTCTTTGTGCTTTGCAACCTACCCTTTTCACTTATGGCATTTTATTTGTTACACACAATACAGCTTTGCTGATAGTTTAATTATATAAAGGCCAGACTGTTTTACTAGTTGATTACAGAAAAAGGTTTCTGTTCCAGAAGGACAAATGAAGTGCAAGAATTTCTTCTACTTCTAAATAAAACCTGATTATACTGGAGAAAAGTACTTTAATACAAGAACTTGGAATAGATAGTTCCCCTGTGTAAGAGAAATGGGCATCCTAGAATGGCAAAGCACTAGCCTTGCTCCCTTCCTCCAACTTTTAAAGGTTGGGGGATTTGGATATCTTTATATATGTTAACATAATGGCTTTAAAAAAACCTCTGCAGTCTGGTTTTTTGATGCTACACCTACTATAGTGAGCACAGCAGATCCTCATTAGAGATATCTGGCATCTACACAATAATCTACACAGAGAAGGATAAATGATGTGTACTTTGCAGGAGAGTGGCAGCCTCTAGGATGCAAAAGAAGAGCCAGTGATCTGTGCCCAGTGGAAGATTGCTTCAGGGGCTGAGCAACGAGGGGAAAAAAGAAAATCTCTGAGCTGCTGATTCAAACACAGTCCAGTCAGGGGTGCCAAAGAGTCATTACCTGCCCCTTGCCTCTGCACAAGGAGTTTATCACAGCAGTTCGGTTTTCCATGGACAATTATCAACATTACTAGGAAAATCCTGTCATTTCTGTGGCTGCTTGAGCAAAGGCAAACAGGAGAGCAAATGCAGACTGAGATCAGACTAATAACTCCCATCAAAAGGTGATTCTTCCATGACTAAAACCCTTTGATAGGGAAAAAAGAAGGAACTTGCATTCTCACTGCCTATGTTGGATCTCTGCTGTATTCTTTATTAATCCAAGACATCTCTGCAGAGTCATTAAACCACCACCATCCTAATTATGCACCGATGATTAAGCAGATGTGACACTGAGCGAGGAAAATGTTTGATTAATGATCCAGGTGTCTAACTTTAGAAGATTACATTTAGCAGTGCAAATCTGGGGACAGTCAAGCTCAGAAGAACAGGACAGCTTTTGATTTCAGCCTGCCTCAGTAGTGTTACCACGTTAGGATTGTTGGCTGCTGTGTCAACAGAACATTTCCCACCATTCTCTTCCAAACATAAACCAATAAACTTGCTGAAAACTCTGTTTTCAGCTTTTTATTATACTTCCTCCAATGGCCAGAATTGACTTTTTTAAATTATAATACTCAAATTTTGGCTGTGTAAAGAGAAGAGCTCTGCAGGAAAAAACAATATACTTAGGTTTTTATTCTTTCCACCCCTAATTGCTAAATGGTTGCTTGAATATTATCTATTTTGCATCAGTTTCACACATTTCTAATTAAAGGAAGGTATCTGGTGTCTAGAGCTCACCAGGTTTGTGTGACTGGAGGATGAAGCAGTTCCATAAAAGCCCAGAGAAGAGCAGCTTTGCAGAATGAGGTGACACTGGCAGTGCGGAGAGCCTGCCCTTCCCACCCCATTGTCACCTGGCAGGGCTGGTGGGGCAGAATGGCCCCAAAACCTGGCTTTTCCTGCTGGCATCACACCCCACAGCACAGGCCAGCACTTCCAGCCAGAAGTGGACGAGTTCACTTGTGAAGAGACTCAGGGCTGGTCATCAAGGTCACGTTTACAGCCAGGGATGCCCAAGCAGCTGCTCGTGTCCAAATTTTGCACTGGAGGCACCACAGGCCTGACACAGACTGGCCAGGCAAGGGCTCACACACACTTGAATAAGTGGGTGACAGGGAAAGTGCTTTTTAATCCTTTAGGGTTTGTACTTTACAGAAATTCACCCTTCCACCCACTTTTAACTGTGTCTTTTTTGGGCTAAGAGCTACCCTGAGGCACATCCCAGCATATGGAAAGGTGCAGCTCACAGAGGGAGAGTCACACACACCTCCCCTATTAAAATGTAATTCTCTCCTCCATCCTCCTCCATCTCTACACTGACCTAGGAAATCGGCATCAAATTCTTTCTCCTGAAGTTCTACTCTCCTCTCTCTTGTTTGAGGAGTTAGAAGTAAAGGTCACCAGAGGCTTTATGCTTTGAAAAGAGGAATCTCTATCAGCAAAGGCCAGGAACAGACCAGGAATAAAATCAGCCTTTGCCAAAGAGCACTGATGAAAATGAATCATCCTTTCGAGTCTGCAGGTGTAAAAGATTTTATTAAATTAAAGGTACAGGGATTAACAATAACAGCCAGTGGTCTGCATGGAGTATTTATGAGGAAAGATTGACAAGCCACACAATTATGCTGCAAAACCCTGATAAACGAGAATTAGAGGGTATAATGTAAGTGCTATCCCTGAGAATAACAGTGCCAAGCAAAGCAAAAGAAAATGCAGACTAAAAGATTAAAATACTTCTTAGCAATTACTGCTAGTCAGAAACCATTCATGTGTATTCCCTTTACTGGTCAAGAGGAATAATCTCCCATCATTTAGTCCACCATTAAAGCACAGAGAAACAACTAAACCAGAGATTAACATGACATTTTTCTTTGCATATTTACTTCCCTTAAGGGAAATATTCCTATGAATCTTAAACAATTTTCCCCCTTTTCTAATAGTGAAAACTCTCAACATTTAATTATAATTCCCACATTTTATGAAATATTTTTTCCTAACAGACATCAGGTGGATTCCCCAACACATATGCCAAGCATGATCCATCCTTCAGATGGTCTGAACAAAGCACAGCCAACAGGAAATTCTCCAACATCTTGGTTATTTATAGGTCAAATTAAACAACAAATCATTCAGAAATCATGCACTGACAAAGGAATGCAATATATTTTTCACTTACATATAGTCTAGGTTATGAACATATTTCCTCTAAATTTTATGTATTGTACTCTCTCCTTCCAGTTACAAGAAAAAAATGTTAGCAGACCTCCACAGAGAAAGAAGCAGATAATATATATCACTTACAAAAGTTGTGTTTTCCAGTAATAATGTAGTTGTATTTGTTTCTACATTCAGTTCAACAACATGTCCATTCCTGGTTTTATACACCACTGCTGTATCTGCAATGACAGAGAAATAAGCAGTTAGCAAACACACTGAGAATTTAATACATCTGTAGGGAGAACCAGCATGTTAAATTAATTAGTGTATCCTTATTACAACACACAAACAACACAGAAGTTTTGCTGATTTGCCTCATGAGCTTCAAAATTACCAATTTATGCCCTACAGCATGCTTACCTCATTCAATACATCCATTTTTTGGCCATATGCCAAAGTAAAATTTTGCAAATAACCAAAAGATTTTGTTGGACATCATATTCACCTGTCTCCTTAGAAGTGATTCCAACAAAACTTCTGTACTGGCCTCTATTTCTGGTGACTGGATGGACAAAGTTATGAATATTTTAAGACAGTCCATATTCTGTGTCATTCATGCTGCGTGGCAGAATCCTGAATTTTCTTCTGAATTGAATGTTAGAAGGGTTAAAGCTAAGCAGGTCCGCTTGCAAAACATTTAAAACATCATGGGATGAACTGTTGCAACTTTTTCCTTTTTCCACTCACTTGATTTATCATTTCTTGTGAGAAAAATAATCTAAAACAACTCAAGAAAAAAAAATCTGAAATTAATTTGGATTTCTATGAAAAATGCTTTGCATTTGCTTGTATCAAAACTTGCAAAATTACCAAGAAATACACAATTATTACATGAGCCTTGAGTAAAAAAAAAAGTTCTAAATTTTCTACTATTCGTAACAAGATTCAATAGACTGAGTGCTGATTCTCTCAGATTATTTAAAACCCATGCAAGAGATTTCTACTTAATTAAATGAAACAATTTTATTATAACAATGTAAAAAGCAGAAGAAAATTTCTAAATTAAGCCTAAAGGAAACACAAAAGAACTTCCCTGATCCTCAGTTAATGCCTGAGAAATTCATTACGGATCTCTGAATTTTATGAAGTAGGAAGTAAACATGACTGCAGAAGAAGGTTATGCTATCATAAAAAAAATGCTTCGCTTATTCAGAAAAACGTAGCTCTATTTTAATTGACTCCACAGGAAATGGAGATATACAGCACTAGTGAATGTCCTCTGGTATGTTCTGCAAAATTAATGAAGCCTCATTTGAAGAGCTTACTAAGCTATTTTAGGAGCGTGGCTGGGTGGGATTGATGGAGTTTAGGACAGTATTATTAGAGCTGCTGTTTGGGAAGGCAAATCAGACTGTGAACTGTGGAATTAACAGCAGCTCCTTTTAAAGAGAAAATATTTCAAGCATTCATTTTGAATAAAAAGGAATAGCACTTCATAGACAGTTGTTTGGTTTCAGGTTACCAATTACAGAACATGGTAGTGTCTGCAGCTTTCTATATTTATTTCCTTTATTTCCTTTATTTTGCATATATTCTTTTAGGAACCCCAGCAGTGGAAATCTCCAATGACACTGGATCACAGTGCTGAGTATTCTAGAAAAAATGAAGTTGTCTGGCTAAAGAGCTGTCCCTGGTTATGGCTGAACCATTCTGTGAGAAATGGCATAAATAACCCAGGACACTGAACAGCAGGGCTCCAAACCATGCATTTTGACCCCAGGGGTGACACTAATGTGCTGCCCAAATCCAAACGAGTACAGAATGTTACTCCTGTTTTATCTTCTCTCCTACATGTCATTTGCCAACAGGATTTACAGCATTGTGCCTCATTAACTAATCCTACCAAAACCAGTTCACTCAAAAAAAGAACTTTCCCTTAAAATTCCTGAGAGGACCACAAATAAAATAGACAGCCCTAAGGCTCTTCTTTCAAGTCCTTCACAAGGGGTGAAAAACCCCTTGGAATGGCAAATACTGTGAGAGACATAAATGAAAGCCTTTGTTCTAAAGTTAGAAGAAAATTTACTCAATCAATCAGACCAGAAAAGTGAGTCAGAGCTCTTGAAAAGCCAGGCTTTGCTGGACAGTAATTATACCTCTCTCTGAACTTGGATTCAGTTCACTCCTGAAATGCATAAATCAAACGAATGCTTGCAAAATGTATGGAGGTTCTCAGGTAAAAGACTGTATCAAAATCCCATGTAAACACAGAGCATAACAGTCTTCAAAAATAGTCATAGTAATTAAAGTGGAAGTCCCATTCTAATCAATATTTCTTCATGCTGGATAATGTGATAGTTGATGGTCACACCACATGACGATTTTTTTCACAGATAGCTCAAATGTTAACTAAGAGCCACAAACATACTTATTTTTTTTAAATTTTTGCTACCTAGAGTCAGAAATTCTGCAAAAGAAAACAATAGCTAGTCCTTAGGCCTGTCCATCTGCACAGCTGATGGATTTGTTTTATTTATTATCTTGGTGCCTTCACCACAAGGAGGTTCAGGGACCTCTGACACTTCACAAAGACATGCAGAGAGGTAGAGTCCTTACTTCAAAGAAATTCTCATTTAATTTGAAACAAACAGTAGTATCATGTGAAAAGCTCTCAGCTGGGCACAAATTGCAGCCCTGAAGAGCCATGTTATTGATCTGAGGACATCAGTAGAATAAAAGGCATTCTGGCTATATTAAAGGAGAATGTGAGGAAGCCTCTGTAAAGAAGATGTCTTACAAAGTCACCAACCCTGCATAATTCACACAAAACCAGTCTGAAAAAAACTGACTGAAAATTTCCTAATTACAATTGTTCTCAAATTTCTGAAAGGTTTGGAAACTCCAGAGAATTCAATGACTGATTAGTTTATTCTGTTTTACTAAAACATGAAGACAGACAACCAAGGGTCTGTACATAAGTTATCCTGACATCAGTACCACATGAAATAATGTCACGATAAATCCAGGATTCTTCCCACAAAAATAGTGGCTGGCAATATAATTAACACCTAATAGCACTTTACAGAACATAGATCTTGTTAAAAAAAATGAGAATGTTATATTTGATAGAGGTAACTCTGCTGAAACTGTGCACTGGGTTTTCGTCCAAGGTATTTGATTTATTTGATGACATTCAAAGCTTACTTTAAACAGAATTAATGGGAAACACATTAGGAAGATTAAAAACAGTACAACTAAAAAATAAAGAGGTAGACAGAGTTATTATACACAACTATCTTTGGAAAAAATTGATTCCATCTTGATTTTTGACTTTATTTCTAGGGCTGACTGAGAAGGAGGCTGCTTTCTCACACACCTCTGTGTGTGTGGATGCACACCTCTGCAGGACAACTTGATGCTCAACAGGTTCTCTACCACTTATTTGGCTTTCAAAAAGAATGCAATATTAAATAAAATATTACATGAAAACAAATTCAAACAAAATTCTGGGATTGCCACAGCAGAATAAATTCACCTTAGTCAGCAACATGCTCTTATAGAATTGTACTAGCTGCAGAGGCAAGAGTGATTTATTTTATCATTGTGAGGCTAAATGTCCAAATTCTTATGCTATTGTATATTCTTAAAAGTAAATATTTTCATCATCTGCCCTATCTCTAGGCAAAGAACACAGAATGTACATTCTGCTGAAATGATCAATCCATACATTTTAAAAATCAAAGTTTGGATGCATACATGAATAATATAAATACGACCCTCAGTGACAGCACTATTACATAAATACAGCACCATGATAATCTCAAGTATTTTTTAAAAGTAAAAGTAGGATTTCTTATAAATAGCTTCACTAAGACTATTGTTTCTGGTTTAGGTTCAACACTGCTGGGTTTTGTTTAAGATCAGGGAATGAGTTGGCAGGAAATGCAGCTCTGTGCTGTGCCTGGAGTAATACAAATTGTTCCAGAGAATGTCAAAGTACAGGCAAACTATCATAAAATGAAAAGAAATCAATGCAAAACTTTTCCTACTTGACAAGCAGCTTGACCCCCATCAATTTTACAATAATTTCTTTACCTCCATTTATTGAATTTACCCCCATTTATTGAATTGCCAACATGCTTCACTGTTCTAAATGTTATAGAATTCTTTTGTAGCACTCAGTTACAAATGGTATGCTCACATGAACCAAAAAAAAAAAAAAAAAAAAATCAGGCCCTTGTAAATTCTAATGAAAAATCCTGTATTGTTTAGGGGGAAAATGGACTAACTTACATCCTTAAATACATCTCCATCACATCAAATCAATCCTTGAATTGTTCTAGTGTAAGAATTTGGCCCAGGGTCCATATGGCCCTTAATGATTTAGCTTTCTGACAGCAGGACACTGTGTTGGTTCATTTGAAGAATATAAACTCTAGTTTCACGTTTCACATTTTCTAGTTTCAATGAAATTAAGCAACTCATCTCGTTATTTAAATTACACAGACTGAGCTGAAAGGACACATTACCACATACTTGCAAGTCGCTTGAATTTTAGTCCAGTGTTCTATTCACTTTCACATCAATATTGATCCAACTTTTATTAATTGGAAGTTTTCCTCTTTTACTGGTGGTATTTCCACCTTTAGACCTGTACATGACACAAAAAGCTCCAGGCTGCTTATCACCTTTATTTTCTCCCATGGAGTAACTCCAAGAGTCTCCCTTTGTGCCTTAAGATGTTGACACAGGTACTATCTGCACAATTCAGCAGCAAGTCAAGAGAAGGGAGTTGTGTCCTTCATGTGAATGAGAAAAGGGCATGTGAAATGTTTTGTCACTCCTGCAGGTCTCTAAATCTGGGATATTTCACAAGAGATTGCAGATCAACAGAGATATGAGACATGATCAGTCAACTAAGTACTGAAATTCATCTGTGTTGTGCTTGGAAAGATCCAAAAGCTTCAGGAACAAGAGGGGCTTCCTTGATAAAGCATAAAAGCAGCAATCCTGCCCTGGATGAACTTAAGGAATTTATGAAAATATAGAGAAGCATCACAGGTTCACTAAAGCCACAGGATTTACAAGATTACTGAAACTGAGCCTCCACTATTCTGCACATATTTCATTTTAGCCAGGCAAGACTTGCATTTCTACCTAGTCTATTCCATTCTCAGAGGTTTTAAGCGAAGATTTTTGACCTGTGAATACACACTGAGTTATCCTTTAGCTTTGAATAGTCATCAGGGCAACCCAAGCTTATTATAAAACCAAAACCTGCCTAACCTGTAAATCTACTTTGCCATTATGTTCACTGAGATTAACATGAATAATCTCTGCAGCTGCTGCACTGACAAGGAGCACCAGAATCAACAGCACTTATTTGAGTGTAAAAAAACTCTGATTCTTACTGAATTCACAGTACATTTTGTTTCCAAACAAAAGTAATTTGGTAAAATATTTGCTAGATTTTTATTACTTGTTGATAATAAGGCTCGTTTCATGGTAACTCCTGAGAGAAACTTGTGTGGATGCATCAATTTCAGTGCAAGAACCTGGCTCAAAAGAGGTTTAGAATTTACTAATACTGATATTGAATAGTTTGATGAAAAAAATGGTTTATAAAGAAAGTATACACAGACTGCTAATTGCTGGTTATTTGCACAGAGCACTGTAAATCTTAGCCTAAGCTAACTGCCCAAAGGAGATCAGCACTCAGTTTTGTGCATAGAAACCATTGGGTATTGAGGCAATTTATCAAACAGTCTTGGGAGAGCAAGTACCGTCTAAAAAGTGAAGGAAAGAGAAGGAAATAATTCAGGCAATGCTGAAAATCTGTTCCACAGTATCTAGAATAAGGAGGCCTCAGGGTAGTCTTCTGAAATTGCTGACAGTGTTAACCTGAACACTGTTAATGCTTGTTTTCCCACTGAAAATATTTACTAAATTTTGGGTTGTTTAGCTAAAATTCTGCTTTGCAGCACAAACAGCAAGTCAGACTCCTCGTTTTCCTTATATTTTATGTTTTTTTCAAATGCAAATATGCAAGAAGGTTGATACCTCGCAGTCATCACATATGTCCATCAGCCTTTGCTGTACACTGTATTATTAGAACTGCAGATGGCATTTCATCAAACTGATTATAGAAAATGTCATGCTAATTAAAATAGAGAACGCTTTCTGATTTAATAAACAGGAGGTGCTAGACAATACTTTGTCTAATGAAGTGTTTACTAATTAAAAAACCCAGTCATTTACAAAGATATTAGAGATACAGACCAAATTTCAATATGTTAGTAAAGTCACTTGTCAGCTGAGCAAGATTTCCACTGCTCTTCTAAAAGTTTAGGCTGTTGTTAGTAATGCTCTCAAGACAAAAATTCTGCACTAGTTTTATAAGGCAGTGTACTCTTGGAATGTGCTCCTCCATATAATCCTTTAGTATACAGAAGATTTCCCATTCAAAATGGCTCGCAAAGTTGTACGTGCAATTCTTGTTCTTTCTGATCCCTAATTCCTCTTCCCTGTACTCAATGCAAACAAAGCAAAAAGCAGATGGAGCTCTTATGCTGCAGTAGCTGCAGGAGTGGAGATGGCAGAGTGAGAGCAGCACCCTGCTGGGCACAAACGAATTAGTTCTGCTCTTCCTACCTTCCTGCACTTCAGAATGAAGTGACCAGGCATGGATTGACCTAGAAAATTCAAATTTCCATCCATACTCAATGTATCTTCCTCTTTTCCTAATCTGCTCACTGGTTTGCAGAGCAAGTCAAGCTCAATTCATGCCAATTTTCAGTGGTCCCAGCTACTTGAGCATATCGATGTACGAAAATCTTCAGCTCTGCTCAACAGCCAATATTCATTTATGAAATCGATTCCTTCCCTGTCATGCAACTGCACAGGATCATGCCTTGGTATCACTCTATCCCACCTCAGACAGAACAGAGGGACCAGAAAGCTCCTGAATATTAGCAAATCCACTGGGGGATTGATTTACAAGAAAAAAAAATTTAAAAAAAACCCAAAAACCCCAAAAACCCAACAGTGAAATATACAGTGCAGTCGAGCCAAGCCTCTGGAGTTTGAACTGAAGCAGATGAGGAAAGATTCACTGCAGAGCTGTGGGAGGCAATAAGGAGGGCAGTGACCAGCAGCCACAGGTCCTAATGTCTGTGACAAGCTCAGCTGGAAGAACATCACTGTCTGCTGCCTACCTCACTTCTAGACAAGCGGCAAGATGGGAACACAAGGGAATCACTTCACAAAGACAGCAAAGATAGAGGCAGATAAATGGAAATGCAGGTGACCACAGAGAATGCAGCTGAATAAAGCAGCACTGAGTGTCCTGGGGCTCCACCCAGACATGTTGTGCAATCCAGGTGTGCTGTCAGCTCAGTTTTCACACCAAAACTAAACCATATATTCCTCTACTGTGCACTGCCATGTCAATGGAAAGCTGTTCTAATTTAGAAATTTCCAAGTTTTTCCTACAAGTTTATCAAATCCCTTGTAACTTGAATTGTAACTGTTCGAGGGCTTTGGTCCTGTTATCGGTGGCATACAGCAGCTTGTTGAAGCTCTTTCCTCTCCAATCTTCCTGGATGAACAAACTGCCATGGAGTTCTCCTCTGCTCCCCTGGTGCTCTGCTTGGCAGTGAGCACAGCCCCTTACATGGATCTGCTCACTCAAAACCTCTCAAACCAAGGCTGCCCCAGCAGGGTCTGTCTCATTTTCTGTTTCAAGGGCACACTCAGAGTAACACAGCTACACCCGAGCTTCAGCTTCCCAAAATCATAATCTGCAAGCAAGATGTTGGCATCGTTTGAGTTGTCTAACTATTAGAAAGAGTTGCAAGAAAATAAAGAGTTGTGCCATAATTATTATCCTAGAAGAAGAATTAAAAGTCTCCCTCATTTTAGAAGACAACTGGTCAAAGCACTACAAAATAAATTAACAAAAACAAATGAAAATGCAAAGATCTAAGTGTGTGCCAGCATAAATGGGAGGCAGTTATCTAACCCAAAGAGCAACGAGCTGATGGACTAAAGCATAAAAAGTGACTGTTTCTATCATTCCTCCCCATGCTTTCCCCATCCCACTATTCATAATCCAGAAACCTCCATCTGTATCTCTGCCATTATTTGGAGGAAAATGTCAGGGACATCCATTCCCCCCATTAGAGCAAAGCATTAAACATGATTTCATTGTGTTAAAAGCTAGGATAATAGACCTCAGTCTATTAGTCCATTCCAATTTGTTTGAAATGCAATTAACAGTAAATCAGCACCAAAAGAAAGGGAGGGGAAGTGGCTGCATTCATGGCAGAGCCTTCCTTCTAGGCCACATCACTGCTGGAGTGCCACACAGCTTTGGGTATTACACTTTTCTTTAGCCATTCTCTGTGTTAAAAAAAAAAAAAAAAAAAGAGAGAGCCAGAGACAGAGCCTTCAAATTAGACAAACTGCTGAAAACTTTAAAAGTGATGAGTGGTGAAACTCCTAACAACACTTTGGTTTTCTCAGCTCACATCACATGCTGGTGGAACATCAAACATTGTCAGTTTGCCAGCTCCAAAATTCCGACTAAACTCCTCAGTTTTCCCAACTACTTGGAAACATTTCTGCTGTCCTGCCTTGCACCAAGGGCCCTTTCTGAGCCAGCCTGGCAATGGGCTCAGACAGCTGTTGTCCAAATAGCGTACATGTCCCTGGACTACTGAGAAAATTAAGGAACAAATTCTCCACTTCAGTCACACATCCCATTCCAGGCTCTTCCCCAGAGGGGTAATAAAGAACCAGAACAGAGCAGCACTGCTCTGGCAGCCCTGGGAGCTGACCTTTCTGCTTAGCCAGGGCAGGTGGAACAGGCACAGCCCCGCTCCGAGCCGGCAGCGGCCCGGGACGGATTTCACACAGACTGCAGAACTGGAGGAGACAGGGATCTCAGTGAAGGGACATTGACATGCTTCTCTACTCATATAGAACTGCAAATCTCAAATAAAACTATTTCAGCTTGAAATAGGAACGTGAACTCCCTAAGCCTCCCAAACAATCGCTCTGAGGGCTCACCATCACCCCTGCTTCTGCAGGGCTCCAGATGCGATTGGCATTTCCCAGAGAAGCCCAACAAGTGAGAAAATTAAAATTCACTGGCTATGTACACATCCCAGTAAAAGGCCAGTCTCTGGAGCAGCCACAGGGCTGCAGGTTTCTCACTCCCTTTTGTCCCCATGAGGGCACCTCAGCAAGCTGACTCAGGTAGAGCTGTGGCTCAGTGCCCAGCACCACGCTGTGGCAGGGAAAATGTCACAGCTGTGACATCCCCATGGCCCCAGCGCTGTCCTGAACAAGCTCTGCAATCCAGCTCCTGGAGCCTGGCACACCCAGCGTTTTATCATTATCATGAATTATCATGCACCCAGTAATATATAAATCACACCAAGGCAGTGTTTTGAGATTTTATTTGTATCTTCTTACGAACCTTAAACACTTGTCTATATTAAATTATTTCTATTGATCAGTCATCTGTACTTTAAATAAAAATTACAGATTCAAGAGTCACATGTGACATTAAGATTTTTTTTCCCAGAAATATTGAATCCTGTGTATCTAAATTCAACTCACAAAATGAAAGCAATTTAGGTGTTGTTTTCATATGTGTTCATCACCAACCATACTAGCGAAGTTCTTGGGAAATAACCATGCCAGGTAATTGGAAAATTAAATGGTGAGTTTGTAGGTATCTAATCAGCAGAGATATGGAAACACAGATTTGGCACCAGCATTTGAAAACACTGGCAGAATTTCCTCTGGCATTTGTTCATTTTGGATGCCATTGTTTCATGTACATGTAATTCCAGTGTTCTGCTGGAGCGTGGGGAGTTGGACAGGCAGTGCCAGGGACTGCAGGAGCACCAGGACAGTGCTTGGCTTGACACAACAGGTCCTGCCCTGCCTGGCATGCTCTGGACAAACTCCCTAAGAGCAGGGAGCAGGTCTGGAGTGGAAATTACCTAGGACAGTGTTTTATCCTCAGGATTCAAACAGAAAACTCAGGTGTAAGCTCAGACTCACACAAACAAGCCTTTTGATCTGAACACATCAGCACGAAGCCTGTGACACTGGCCTGGAAAGGATTCTGATTGCACTTTGGAGCACTCGCCAACAGATTTTATTTGGCTCAAAGATGAAGTCTCAGTTCCAAATGGAAAGAGACACAAGCAATTAAGTCTCTATCTTAACATCATCATGTGCTTCACTTTGCTTCTTTCACAATTACAAAGGTGACACGTTGGTAAGGGACATTTTGTACAGCTTATCTCTACAATTAATGTAAAATAAAACGTAGCTGAATGGGAATATTACAAGAAGAAGAAAACCAAGGAGAGGTTGAACAATGGCATTCTTGGCAAGCCAGAACCTGTTCTTTACCAGCACGAACATTTAGTGGCAATTTGACAGCATTCCCAACAAATGGAGGAGCACAGGCCTCCCCCAGGTGTGATGTGCAAGTGAAACAGCAGACCTATTCTCCATGCTTTAGTCATACGTGAGTTTCACAGAATAAAAATTAAAATTACATTTCTAAATTTATCCTCATAATTATTCCGTGGAATTACACCTCTTACCTGCTTCTGATTAGAGAATTCAAGCAATTCAGCTTTTATTTCTCATTTAAATTAGGCTTCCCTGTTAGATTAATATTATTATTCATTTTATTAGTTTCTGGTTTTCCCTAAGTAAAAGTGTCATTTTTTCATTGAAACTCTAACTTCATTAGTAAGTCCATACTTGCTCAATAACTGCTTTAGACACATAGAAAATATTCTGTTCAAAGTTTAATGCACCTGCCTGGATTTTTTTAATTCTTGTTTTTGTACCATAAAAAAGGAGGACACTATCTGGAAGGACTGAATAAAACAGAATGCCATAGCTGAAAAATACATACCTGGTGCTCATAATTAGCAATTATTTAATGGAGCTATAATAAGCACCACTATGCTATGAGGAAAGCCTGAATAAGAAGATTCTTGCATTTTCTCCTCTGTTCCATTACCAAGGATATAAGGGCATGAAAGAAGGGCTGATCCAAATACATTAGCAGGAACAAAACTTGTTTTGGTGTAACTTTGCCTTTGGCAGAACATCCGTATTTTCACGCCCAAACATTTTGCTTTGGAAGAATATTAAACATCTTTCTAAATGAGGGATTTTGAATTTATTTACACTTACTCATTTTTATCATCTTTAGTAAACATTTTCCTGATGGTGAAATTGTCAAACAGATTTTGTTATTTTTATTCTCCATGCAATTAAAAAAACACAAACCTTTCATGCACCTAATTGAAACACAGACAGAAATGCTCCCATATTTCCCAATTGTAGATCATTTTCAGTAGTTCTAAAGACAAACTTATTCTGGTTTACAGGCTGAAATTTAAGTCACTACAGGGAAGCCACTTAGCAGTTCAACATACTCATATGAAATATATGAATTTGATATTGCCTTCCAAATTATATATTCCAAGTACAAAAAGGCTGGACCATCGAAACTGACGGAAACAGAAGAGATTGCTCTCATTTTATGCAGATTCAGAGATCTCAGGGCCAAAAGAGCTCATTATGTACTTCTATCCTGAATTCTTTCAGAGCCAAGATTGCAGGATTTTGACCTGCAATTTTGGCACCAGGCCTGTAATTTCCTGTTGGGTTTTCCTTAATAAAGAGCATGCAGGCTTGCTTTAAACACTTTGGTGCAGAATCCACTATAGCTCTTGATACAGCATTATGAGCTGACAAACGAAAAAAACAAATCCCATTAGGGTGCCATTAACACCTTACTTAAAGACCTTTGACTATAATAATGCCTGGGGGGAATTGACAATAAAAGAAATACATTTAATTTTACAGTGTAATGTGAAGCACACTAAGGAGATGCCAGAAATTGGAGCCTGTTCTGTTCTGTGGAGTGCCCACTTCAACTGTCTGAAAATCCAGTTTATGCCACTGAAACAATTCCCTATTAGGGTAAAAAGACAGGTTATGTGATACAGTCATCTATGCAAAGATACAAAGGTGCACCAAAGTACTCAATTTATATTACAAAATTTAATTAGGATGTGCATATAAATTTCTATACTCAATATAAAATCACATATATTCAATCTGCACAGAGCAGAAACATTCCTTTTTCTGCTGTGGCATTTTCCCTGAACATGAAGTGAGAGCATTACTGTCTCTGTGTATCTGTGACACCTACTTTCATCTTAGACCCAAAAAAAAAAAAAAAAAAAAAAAAAAAAAAAAAAAAAAAAAAAAAAAAAAAAAAAAAGCAGCATTGTATCACTTTCAACACACAGCCCTGAACAGGGAACAGAACTATTCCACCTTTTTTCTCCAAGAAAAGAACCCAGAACTGGAGCTTCCCAGGAAGGAAACTACTTCCTAGGAAGAAAATAGCTACTGCATTTGGGGATAGATGTCTTATTTCAAGCAGGTGCCAAGAACCCTTGGCCTGATACCAAAGACTCCAAGAAAGACTTTTCACTTTCCTTACTCAGCAGCAGGGCAGAGGCAGAAAAGCTTCCAAGCTCCCTGGAGTGAAATATCAGCACTGTGAGTCTGTGCTCAGGGATGAGGACATGCTTGGAATATCTGGTTTGGGAGATGAGAAGTGCTTTAATTGTCACTTTAAAAAAGAAGGAAAGAAAAAAAAAAGAAGAAAAATATAGAGTAACTCTTGGCAGGAGCAGGTTACTTATTCCATATAGCAAGGAAAGCAGCTGAGGGAAGACTGTAACTTTCAAAATATTTGAAACTCATCACTGACAAAGTTTGGCACAGCTTGGATCTGGCGCTTGCTTCAGGACTTAATCACTGTTCTTCTTACCTTCAAGAGAGATATCAGGAGTACAGCATATAAAGCAAATAAAAATATATTCATGTTCAGCAAATAAGCAATACCTACAGGAGTACCTGTGAAATACAATTTTATTTTCAGCTATGAAAAGACAAAAAGCTGTCACTTATGCTTCTGCAGTCTTATAGCCAGTTAAACATTCCTCTTCTGAAACACCACAAGGAAATGGAAATAAAGCATAATGTGATAAACAATCTGCATCTCATTTTTTTCTAACCTGATAGCTTTTAAGAAAAAGAGCCTTTGAAATCTTTCAGCACAGAGTTATTTCCAAGTTCTGGGTTTCTTGGTGCTAGTTCTAATTAGTATCTGAGATTCTATTGCATTTATTTTTCACTTGTAAAACAGACACTTGAGGGTGAATAAACAGTCCAATGCTATCACACCTAAACACAGTTAAATGCTAAAGTGACGTGGCATCTAACTCTATACAATATTTATTTTTTACATATTTCAGTAGACAAGGTTCATATACCAGTTGTAAATGCAATAAAAAATCCTATAAATATTTTTAAAATTGTAAATATTAGCTATATTGTGTAGACCATATCAGGATTTCTTATATCCTTGTATAATATAATACCCACCTTTTTGAAGAGCATACTAATCCTGTTTTGAAGTTCTACTTCCTGCCTGATAAGTGTTCATCCATAAATTATTCAATATGCCCAATTAAAATCAATCATGTCATATAACATGATCATTCGTCACACACCAAGAGAATAGTATCAATTCCAGAGTTTCACACACAGCTTATTAAAAAAAAATACAGCTCACACAGCAAAACTGTGAAATAAACTCCTCTAAATAGTAATCAATAAGTGCAGTGACTGCTGAAATCCTGAGTTTCATGCAAAATAAGAAGAGGACAGGGTTGTCCAGCACTGTGAGACCCAGCAGCAGCTGAGAGTTTTGGCTCAGCAGATGCACAGAGAGAGAAGGATGAGAGTCCTGTGCTTGGGAAGGGCTTGTCTCAGACCAGGTCTGAACCTGCTCCCCTGGCACAGCACCAATCACTTAATCTAGATCATTAATTAATTTATATTTACTTGTGCACCAGTGATGCTGGCCAAACTAATACATAAATCATCAATATAACTGACAACATGCATCAGCAAGTGCAAAACTAGTGACTTTTTCCCCCTTTAAATAGGTTTTTCTTCCATAAGAAGAAAGGTCAGTTTAGAGAAAATGTTAAAACACTTTACAGCTTAATCCATTGAGGCAACTTCTGACTGATAAGTCACAGGGGCAAAACCCCGAGAGCAAACCCCAACAGTGACAAAGGCACTGCTTCCTACATCACTCTATCACATCCAGAGTGTTTTCCCTGTCACCCAGAGCAACTTCAGCTATAAAAGCATCCTGCCTAGCTTTGTATCCTTTGAGCTCAAAAAGATTTTGAGCAGCTTGAGTACAGAACCAGTTTATTATACTTTATTCTGGGATGGCTCATGGTGCCACCAGCAGTGACCGAAGTGCACTCAGATGCCTTCGTTAGATGGCAGCAAAAATTGTGGTGGCCAGGAGAAATCCAACCAGTCAGATTTTCCATTTGGACAGCAAATGAAATGGCCAGTATTTCTAGTTCAGTTATTATGATAGGTTTATTTGTGCCCCTGTATCCTTCCATTGGCAACATGCTGTAACAAAGATTGAACTGATGCACGCAAAACTCTCGAGCTCAGAGAGCCAGCTGGGAGAGGGGGCATTCCTGCCCAGGGAAGGGGCACTAGGAAAGGGATTCTGCATTGTATTTCATGGGAGAAACTGTTGTCAAGTCTAAAAGAATGCATAGAAAAGTAAGTTTCTAGTTTTCCTTCTGCACTTCTGCAGTAAGAGATGCACTTTCCAATAGCCCTAGGTTGCACCAACAAAAAAGATAAAGCATTTATTATTTATTACCCTAACCCTTGGGTTAATCCTTTTTAGGTGGGCTTTTTTCTTTCGTTCTTTTGGGGTTTTTTTCCACCAGACTTAATTCTATTTACATCCAATTTTCTGCAGCTGGACAGAAGGCTGGAAGATAAATGGGTAACACTTATGGGGTTGGTTACCTGATGACAGTTCTAGAGCAACTCATAGAGTCAGAGACCAGAAACAATGACACTGAAGAGTAAAGGGACTGTTAAAGTCACCAAACCTGACCTCTTGCACATCATATTGGAAAACTAAACTCTCAGAAAGCCAGAAATTCTTCTAAAAGGCAACAAGAAGACATGAATATGCCAAACAGAGCATGACTTAAAGGAACATGTTTAACAGCAGTAAAGGTGTGCATGAGTCTATACCCCAGTACCTCATTAATACTACAAAGGGATTTGTAGATGCAATTTTTCTTCAGAGAAGATCGTCTGAACTCATTAAACATGACACAAGAACCAATAAATAAAAAATTTAAACAGCAGCTTTTTTTATATAAATTAAAAACATTAAATTGCTAGATTTAGTAGTAGATATAGTAGTAATGGAAGAGTCAAAGTGTTTAATTTCTCCGTAAAGCTTATAGCTAGAAGGAAATTAACCACAATCAAATGGGAAAAAAAAAGAAAAAAAAAAATCACACACACACACACAAAAAAAAAAAAAAAAAAAAGGCAACAAACCAAAAACACACACAAAAAAAGCACACAAAAACTCCAAGCAAAATCAACAACCAAACCCCAAACAAACAACTAAAACCAAAATCCACTTTTTTCACATTCCTCATCCAAGGAAACCATCAGTAGCTGTTATGAGTCATATTATACAACCATGAGATAGAAGAAGAAGAGAAGCAGATGCCCTTTCAGAGAAGGATACTCAAGGAACAAAATGCATTTCCAAATGTTCTTCATCTTGGTGGGAAGCATCTTCTACAAGAGGCAATAGATATCCTAACTGATATGAAGATAGAAAAGATGGGGAAAGAATGCTGCGGAGGATAATTGTCATTGCTTGTGGCAGAATCAGAATGAATATTTATGATCTAGATCAAAAAAAAATTAAGAAATGGTATTTACTTGCTTATACAGACAACATACCAAAATCGTTGCAAGTTGTTCACCAGTGAATTCCTTAAATTAATTTTTCCTCCTCAGAGGAAATGACTAACACTGAGACTATTCTCGTTATGGAAGATGTAAGAGATTATTTCAGCTCACCAACTGGTGATTCCTGTAGCACAGAGAGACGTGCAAACCCAAAATATTCCCATAAAATGTAACAGTCGTATTTCGCATTCAGTCAACATTAGGAGTTATTGCTATTCATGAAGGACCTGTGCAGGTAATGCTTGAGTGTTACAGGAAATTCACAGCAAATAAAAGGCACTGAAGTAAAAAGTCAGTTCCCTGGATTTTGAAAGCAAATTCATACTTATAGACAAACATTTCCCAGTCGCTTCAAATCCACAGCAGACAAAATGAGCTGACAAACCTCCCTTCCCCATCCTGCCATTTTTCAATAGATGGAGAAGATACCTGAGTGGCTGCCCCAGGCTTTGGAACAGAGCTCAGCGAACCCTCGGCGGCGCCGGCGGCAGCGGAGCCTGAATGCAGAATCAGGGACTGTGCCATGAACCCCGTGCACAAGGACAGCAGCTCTGCGTGGAGCATGAACAAACAGCAGGAGAGCTCTCCCTCGAATCCTGGAGCAGCCACTCTGACAGAAATGAAGTGGCAAATGACAGGAAGGGAAGTACTGGTGACTTCTGAGCCGCTCTGGCTACAAAATGGAAGTGTGAGCTTCCTGCAGAAGCAACAGCACATCAGTGGGGTGACTTTCACCACTGGCTTTTTGTAATCTTGCAAGGACTTCAACCTCACTATATTCCAGGTGCAGCACTTCATATGGTGCTACATGTAATACCTCCACTGTAATTGTGCCTTTTAAAGCTACATACTAATCAATTTAATATAGTGTGTGGTACTAATCGATTTAATATGGTGTGTGGTACCTCCACACACACTTCCCATTTCGAAAGGCCATTTGGAGGGTTTTAATAAGTCATTATCACTTGGTGTCTGGTTTATAACTGTGCACAGTATTTCTTAGCACAGATTACCCCAGTATTGCTATAAGATAGTAGCACAGGCTATAATTATTTAAGTAAAAGACACAGGGCTTTGAGATTAAACTGGCTTTGAAACAAAATACTACATCCAGCTTAACTAAGCACCTACCTCAACGACACCTGCAGGGAACAGCAGCAGTCCAAGAGAGAAAACCAGTGCTTACAGCTTAAAATTCAGCCTCAGAATCTGAAACGTCTGAATCCTTCCAGTGACACAGAGAATTGAGTTTTACTCTCTGCAGATTGTATTCTGGTATTGCCTATCAGTCACATGCTAGCCTGTGATATTTCTTTTAATGGGAAAAAGTACATTTTATAGCATATAAAGCGGATATAGCATTAGCACTTCTTCCACAAATTTGAAAAACAGTGATCTCAGCACTCAGCATAACAGAAACAGAACCACTATAAAGTACATTAAACTCCTGTTTATTTTAATGATGACTTATTTTTAATGATTTTTTAACAGAGAGAGAAAACTGACTTTTCCCTAGACATGTGATGACTGAAGATTCCTGCACCTTCAACTTCTATCAATATTAACTGATACTGCAGAAAGGCTGCAGACGGAAGTCTGAAAAAGCTGGGCAAAGTAAGAGGTATATAATAAATTTCATAGATCTACACCTAGAAGTTTTCATCAATTCCTCCAAAGGATTACTTTTTAGTTCTGAAAGAGAAGTTACCTCAGTGGCAGAAGCCAGGGGCTACTTGGAACTGGGTGAACCACACTAAGAGTTTGATCATCAGGAGAGTTAAGTATTTTGGAGGAAGGGAAGAGGAAAATAAAATCACTTAGATCAGCTTTTGAAAACAGAGCTCAAACTGTGTGCTTCAGAAGCTGGAGATGTTTTACCATTATGCTTTTTGACATGACAGATGGCACTGTCACCCAAGTGAGCACAAAACCAGGTTCAGGAGCTTTAAGACACGTTGTAGGAAGTAGGATCTGACCTTACAGATAACCTGTCCCTGTCTTAACCTTTGTGTGGGTTGGCCCTAACTTTTCAGACTGATTTAACTGAAAAGAGCCTTGCCACATCTCTAAAAAGTGTCAGATATAGCACAAAATAGAACTTTGTTTTCCTTCCTGTTCCAGGAATGGATCCTAACACACTCTGTGATTCAGATCTTTACATTTGTTCAAAATAACTTAGAGCCTCATTTACTTCAAACAAAGTCTCCCCATTCGACAAAAATCCTTAAGTATTTCAGTATTTGAGCTGACCCACAAGCAGCATTTTTACATAAATGCACATACTTCCCTCTTCTTTCTTCAGCTGCTATGGCAAAACATTGTCAGGTTTTTAGCTGAAAATGAGCAAGCTTCATAGTGATATCAGAAAGGACAAAACACAATCACTTCAGCACCCACAGCAGCCAAGCCTTGCTTCAGCTACATGCAGCTCTTGAAAAAGAACTGAGAACTGCTGTTATGTCTGGGATCAATCAGCTCTGGGAAAGGAAAGGCTTCCAGACAGGCTCCTGTCACACGGGTGCTGGAGCAATCCCACTCCTCCCTCCAATTGTCTCAATCCTATTGAAGATGAAAAAGTAACTCATAGAGATGGCATCTCCATGCATACAGTGAATGCAGAAATACAATTTATATTCTTCTTTGGAGAAGCCCTAAAGCAAATCCTATGATGAAATCTAGTATTCGCTTTAGGATAAAATCAGTGCATTTCCACAGGCACCCTAAGTACATATAGTATTGTATATACATTTGATACTAACAAACTTCTTTTAGAGGGAGTTATATGGGTGAATATCTTCCCTTTCTAATTTGGATGATTTAAAGCCTCTTGCTTCAGTGATATGTACCCCCACAAGCCCTTAGCTGGGCAAGCAGCAAACTAAGTAAACCACTCTTTTCTCCTACTGTTGCAGGCTAACAGGGGAGTAGAAACAATTAAAACTATCAGTAGAAATTAATTATTGTTTAATTTTTTTCCATTTTCTCCCTGGGGATGCAAAGGCCTGCAGGTCACTTGTACTCTCCTCCTACTTTATAGATAAATCAAATTGATTGATTTGTCTTGATATGGGGTAGAAAAATCTCAGGTACGAAGTAGAGAAAGCCTGCCCAGTAGAAGAATCCATTTTATTCATTAGTTAATATTTTTTTTCTTTACAAATGTATCATTTCCAGCAGCAAGAAGTCAGATTGAATACAAAAATTATCTGACCTGTGCTATGAACAGGTAAATCATCAGACTACCACCAACAGATACTTGTTGTTGTATGCTTTTTATTAAATGTATATTTGAAAAGAGCACTATTCCTGAGAAACCTCTCTTACCACCAGAGATATTATAAGAAATGTAAAGAAAGATTGTATAATTATACCTGCTGGGCTGTGTATTTTTCACAGGATGAGCTGTTCTGGAGCTAGACTGCCTGTAAGTACCATTGAAGTGTTTCTTCTGTGTGCTCCTTTGTCACACACACCCCACGTCCACGAGCAGGACTCGGGATGTCACTGTGACCCACAGCTCCTCTGTCTCTCGTGGCAAGTAGCAGTCACAGCTCTTCTTTCATCAGGGGGAAGAGGAACCTCTTCTCTGAATTGAGAGGTTTTGATATTTCTAGCATTTATCTTCTTTTCCTTAAATCCAGCTAGGATTCCTTCCTTTTTTTTTTTTTTTTTTTTTTTTTTTTTTTTTTTTTTTTTTTTTTTTTTTTCTTTTTTTTCTTTTTTTTTTCTTTTTTTTTTCCCCTCATTTTACCTCATTTCTTTTAGAAAAGGATTTATGAGGAAAAGCCCCACTGCTCACCATGACACCACATCAAGCACTGAGTGTTTGCATTGGGGTCCTAAAGTAACTCATGGGCCTTTTTCCTTTTATTCCTACAGCAATGTTACTTTCAGACTTTGAAACTATTAACAATTTAAAAGTCCCAAGAAGAGTATTAGAAGCCCACATCTGAATATTAATGAATCAGCATTAGCTGCTGCCTCTCCAAATGTTAAGAGTCTAAATATTCACATGTAGGAAAACAAATTTCTGGTTATTTTAAGCAGAATTTTTAATACAATCTTCTGAAAAATAAGTAAACATTAGAGCCCTTTAGGTTGGGAGAGTTGCTGAGCAAACCTCAGGAGTAGCTAAAGGCCATCCTATCCATGGAGGTTTTTATTCAGTTTTTGGGGTGCCTCAGCTCCCAGTGCCTGCAAACATGGGATAAAATATATGATCAAGCAGAAACTATAACAGCTCTTCCTTTCTCCTGCCACTTTACCCCTTTCCATACCTCCTGATACATGCAAAAAGCAAACATAAAAATGTAACTTTACTGATCTGTGCCTCCTTACAAAGCATTGAAAAAAACCCTACCTATTATAAGTAGAATGAAACCCAAAGAAACATCCTGAAAGTTATAAAATACGATTCAGTGATCTGCGAAGACAAAAAGAAGTCTGTTAAATAAAGCTTCATGAATGATTCACAAGGCCCAGAACTCCCTCTATTTCCAGCAGTGATCTCAAGCCAGTTTAATATTTCTAGGTAAATAATTCATGTTACTTTTGTTTCTAGCAATAACCATTCTCAAAAATGCCGGCTGCACAGTATGTTCTGCTCTTTCCCTGGATTTTCAGGCTGAAAGTACATCATTTAATTCCACTTCCAGGAGTGATCATCACCTGCTCTGGAGTATGAATAAAGAAGGATGAATAATGACCAAGGTCTCAGGCACGGCTTCAGCTGTGATATATTAAAGTGGCCATGAACATGGAAAAGTAAAGTTGGTATCTGTACATTAGATACAGAATCACCAGAAATGATGGAGTATTTCTGAGGGCAGGCAGGCAGTGAGAACTGAACGCTCAGTATTTCCAAGGACAGTCCCATGACAATGTGGAAAGGCACAGAAAGATTTGAAAGGACATTTGAGTTAAGAATGGTCTCTTAATACAGACATAGCTCTTATACTTTGCAAGGATAAAGTCTGCAAGCAGCAATGCTCTTTGTCTCAAAAACTGTCCTTACATACGCCACTTTCTGACTTGTTATGGGGAAGGCAATTATGTTACAAAGATTGTTATTCAGCAGGTTTTTGCTGAAGAGGATCTTCCAATACAGGATAATGTAGTGCTGTTGTACCCCACAGCACACTACAGCTGTCACAGAGCCGTAAACGTTACAAGCTCACCGCTATTAAAACAGCCAATTTTGGGACATTAAAAAGGCAACATCACTTTACGCGCGGATTCCCAAGAACAATTATCAGCTCCCAGAACAGGCAGAGAAAAAAACACCTTTCCTGAGCTGTCTGCAGAATTATCTCTGCCTTCCAAAAAACGGTGGGACACTTGAAACCTCAGGGTCTCCCACCGTGGGCCATCGTGGCCAGCAGCGGTTATCGCGATCGCCGCGGTGATTTACGCCGGCACTGCGGCACGGGCGGGTGAGGAGCCGTGGTGGCTCTTGCTGTTTGTCTGCACAAGAGCCCAGCAGTTCCTCACAACAACTGCCCTCGTTACATTTCTCCCTACCAGCTTTATGTCACCAAACCAAGATAAAAAGCCATTGTGACCCACCCGTGACAACGCCTGCTGAACTCCAGTGCGCTGGGATAAGGCTGCTATTATGTTACTCAGACTTGTACGAAATCACAGACTGGGAGGGAACACAACTATTCTGAGCACAGCTGAAATCCCATTCACTCTGAGCCATAGGGATAAGTGGGATAAGATCAATTAGACCAAGCACAGTATCCAGCAACAGCGTTAATATTGCAGCGATTAAGTGCACACATAGAAATAGGGAGGCTTGAGGTAGGAGCTCAAGGAGGGCTAAGTTTTATTATTCGATATACTGCTGAAGCAGAGACAAAGAAAACTGTAATTTTCAATAATATTTAATACATATGTGCAGATGGGAATACCTCCTACGCATTATCTGTTTATTCGTATTGGTGATCTGCTTAAAGAACAGTCTATTAATCACACGTTTTACTGCCGTCAGCTTTGATTGCAAAACTGTCATGAATAATAAATAATTTCCTGTACCATCTCCAGAGGCTCAAGAAAAAGTGCAGCAAATTCCTTTCATCCCCATATGTATTTCTCCCACAAATTTATGCCTCTTTCAATTTTAGTTCCCCCTCAAATGATGTATTCCAAGCTTGAAAAGGGGGAAGGCACGAGTTATCAGGGCATGAGTTATCAGGGCATGCTTCACTCCTAGATATCAATCACTTAGTCCCTCACTAGCAGTGAAATCTACTTTATCATCACTAGTGGGGATACACTTCGATTCTGACAGAAGCCATTGAGACAGACTTTTAATAGCAACCAACAGAAGAACAAAACACAGTTTTCAGCAATTGCAATTGGTTTCAATGCCAGGGTAATTTCATCTAATCAACACAGACTGATTCAGGTTGGAGCTCTAATAGTTATTGATTTGACTTTGGATTTTTAAAAAGGAAGAGCCAATATCTTTGCTTCCAAACATTTCTGCAGCTGTCCTGTTCCAAGCTCTAGATTCTGCAATATTTAAAAGTCTATGATAGTCTAAGATGATGATGTGATGTTATTAGTTCCGCTGACATTTAAGAACTTCTCCAATCACAGTTAAAAAAAAAAAAAAACCCTGTCTCTGCCAACTTAAGGGTACAAGGATAAAAATAAATAACACAATTACATCAGTAATATAATTCACTATAATGCTATCATTAACTTAATTGACACTATACAAATTTACATTAGCTCTGGATATGCCTTTTATTTATAGGGGTTTTATTTTTAAAGATACAAACATTAACAAAGCCAGATCAAGTCTTGCAGTTTGAGTGGGTTTAATCTACCAATTAAACCTCCAAGATGTACTTTAAAAAGAAGAATCTGGTGAAAAATTGCCATTACTTCTTTGGAAATACAGATGATGTTTACCTATGTTCTGGATGCCGGCAAAAATACTATGCAGAATTTGTAAGTGTATTTTAAATATATTTTAAGCAGCATTTCTGTTGTCTTGCCTTAGTCCTGTAGAAGAGAATTTCACTCTTTAGAGAAATATATTTTCTAAGCACTGGTGCTAATTTCTCCAGTTTATGTCTCAGCTTAGACAAATCTTTAGTTACTTTTTGTCTTTTGCACTTGTTCTGTCCTTCCAAGATGCAAACTTATATAACCCTGTCATTTCAGAGAGAAACACCACAGGCAAGGGAGAGATTGCAAGGTTTCCAATCACCAGATTTCAGCCCAGCCCCTTTACACTGCAGACTGATGTTAGAAAAGGATTCTAAGTTTAAGTAACTGATTATACCAAACGTAGAATTCTCCATCTCTGTTAAGATGTCTGCTATCATCTGCAAATTCCAGCACTAAGGTTAGCCTGAAGAAGATTTTCACATGCCACACCACAGCAGAGTGTACTGCACATGGAAGTATCCGGGGTTTTTTCTAGTTTCTTTAGAAAACTGCAGATTCAATGGAGTATGCTGACCCATGCTGAATTTCCAGTTCTCAGACAGTGCGCCAGGTCTGTGGTTACTAACTAAACCCAGACTCCCGTGAGGAGCAACAACAACACAACATCTGCAAACAAGCAAGATGAAAAGGTGCCCTCCCCCAGCAGAATGAGGAGCAATGCCATGATATTTCAGCCAAGCAGCCACAAGAGTTCCAGTGTGTCCCTTGGCATGAGATCACACTTCTTCTGTGGTTTGACTCTGCCCACAGGCACCTTCAGACTGGCTACTGATTATCTTTGCAATACTCTAGCACACAGATACACAGACTGAGCCTAAACAGAAACCTTCTGCATGGCTGTTATGATTTTAGAAAAAAAGGAGAAAAAACAAAGCCACTCTGGGAACATGAAAGATAGAAAGGAACATTTTAAAGTGAGGTTTTAGATTTTTCTCCCTAGATGTCAAACTGCACTTTCAACTCCCTGAGAAGATGTAATAGGATAAAAGCAAGTCTGACAGCTATTCAACAACCCAGATCTTTTGGTAACAAAAAACAAGTAGCAGTTTTCTGTGCACACTACAAAGAGTAGCCGAGTCTTAGAGGAACAAAAAACAATTCAATTGTTCTTAGGAAAAAAGTTCACATATATAATAAACCTGAATAAAGGCAAGGGACAAGTTTCTTCTCCTCATTGTCCTTCACTCATTCAGACAGAGTCTTCAGAGAAGAGATATTCACTGCATGAGCCTTGCCCAAGTGTGGGCACAGTAAACATGTCAGCCTGAAGGGGATGGATTCTGACAACAACAAAATGCACCTTGATACTTCAACATCCTGATCAACCCATGATTTCTTTAGTGAATTTGAAGATATAATCAGCACGTGAGTTATAACAATAACAACAACATAATGCACAAGCGCTTGCTTTTGGTTTTGGGGTGGGTTTTTTTGTGTTTTGTTTTTAAAGAACACAAAGTCTATGGCAGGTCACTTGGTCAGGCTATGCTCCTGCACCCTGGCCTTTCACCACACTGAGCTATTGCCAATATTCCCTGAATGAACCTTCCCCTTTCAGTAACTTGTACAAAAGTTATCTATTACTTTAATGGGCTCTGCACTTAGTCGATCGAGAGGTGCCAATCACTCTCAGACATTTTCTTTTCTCCTTCTCTGAGAGAATAGTGTTCAGAATGATTAGGTTGTCAAAATGTGACACAATAATGCAATAAAAAAGGCTTCACTTGTTGGTGGAGATGGATGAATTTTCAGAAGAGTATAATCAACTTCTTTTGGGTCATCAGAACCAAGAACTGAGCCTTCAGTCTTCCAAATAAATGTGTTCAATTCCTTAGGACCTGAATTGAAAACTGTGATCCTGAAAGCCCCCAATTATTTCCTAAACACAGGGAATCCTAACGGGCAAATGAATTTACTTTTTAATGCCACCTTTTTCCAGGTGCTATAGCTTCTGTACATTCATTACATGAGCAGAGATGAACAACATGTTTACCTGCATTCAAGCCCCACTCCAGATCAATACATTATCTGTCCCACAGCTGAAATCCTCTCTGTTTCTCAATCCAGGCATTTGAAAATGGACAGAAAATGGACAGGGATCCTTCCAAACTGAGTAGAAGATGCTTTTGTTCACAGTCAGTTTGGCAGAAAATCTTTTTTTCCAGTCACTGAGTAATATTCAGTCAGGATACAGAAAGAAACTTTTTTTAAAATTAATCTTCTCCTTAAAGATTTTATACTCCATCCCCTATCTCCCCTCAAATATGCTTCCAAAGCTGGGGATGTCTGAACTGAAAACAATATTCCTTTATTGAACCCAGCAATTCCACATCCTGAGCTGGAAGTCATCTCTCTGCTTCTACTCCTGCTCAACAGCTGCAGGAGCTGTGTGCTGGTTCCACTTCCCTGAGCTGGTTTTTTTTGGCCAGATTATCACACTGGAAACTCCCATGTCCTTGCTGATCATCACAGGTGAACCTCTCCTAGTCTCACTGGTTTCTAAAATACAACACAGCAGTATGACTGCAGCATCATCATTTCTTTCCTAAGGCTACAGGTATTAGTTTTAAAAGAAATACAAAGTGCTCTCGGAGTGCATATATTGTTTCTCTACATGACATAGATATACACATTATTTTTACTCCCATGAGGGATCTTAGCATCATTTACAGGAAATTTTAACAGCAGAGATTCTTTGAGCTCTCTATTGAACAATCTGGGGAGTGTGGGACCCGGGGCTCCCTCACGGGGAGCCCCATTCAAACCGTTCTTATGATATTTTAACTTCCCACTGACAGGTGCATTTTAAGGTCTGTCAATCAGCTGATTCTTAATCCATTAAAATGCACTCTACTGCTATTTAGTTTAACGTGAGAGGTGAAAGAATTTGCTCAATTCTAAATGATGATATTTTACTGAAAAGTAGCTATGGACTCAAGTGTCCCATTTACATCTACCTTTCCTACTACAGAACAGACAAGCATCCACAGACTAGGTGGAATTTAAGTGTTTAAGAACATGTCTTAGAGACAACAAACCTTTAAAGCTAATCAAAGCCTGTGTTTTAGTCTCTCAGCACTGAAGTCTAAGGACTACAGCTGAAATCCTCCATCTCAAGTTCAGGTTACAGAAATGGGTGAAACGAAACGAGGATGGTTGGAAAAGCTCTTTGAAATGAAAAACAGCAGTGTGTGGGTGAATGGCTGCCCAGAGTTAGAAATCCTTGACAGGGAGAAAGAGGAGAAACTGTGCTGCTAGAGGCTTCTGTGGAAGGTGAAATAGTGACCACTCAAAACCTCACCCTACAGACGAGGCAGCCTGATTTCCTCCTGAGCTCCCAGGAGCTCCCTGAGCACCTCCTCGTCAAGGATTTCATGTGGGAAGGGAATGTTTGGAGTTTCTGTACACTGACAAACAAATTAACCATAAAATATGCCTCCAAATACATAAAAGCAATTTGGCCTCCACGATTGCAATTAAATATACATTACAGGCAACCTTCTGACTGCGTCAAGGTTTCAGTTCTTTCAAAAAACACTCACTGCACCACAGGCAATTGCAACTGCATTTCTGTGGGAAGTTCCTCAAGACACTCCTGACAGAAAGAGCTGACTTCCTTCCTGAGAACTGATAACTAATTTAAATTTCAACAAAGCAAGTGCACACCTGTCTGCACATTTTGTTCCTCCAAATCTATCAAACCTTCAGTACCAAGCCAGTAAATCTTTCAATGCAAAAAAAACCCCAAACAAACAAACAAAAAACCCACACAAACAAACAAACAAGAAACAAACAAACAACAACAACAAAAAACCACAACAACAAAACAAAGACCCCCCCCCCCAAATCACCAAACCATTAAGTATTTTAGTAGTTTGGGACTTTAACACCTGCCATTGAATTCTATATTAGAAGCTGGTTGATATGCTCTGAGCTATAATACATTTATTGGCAAAACAAACATACTACAATAAAACTGTAAAAAGTCAGTATCATATAACAAACAATTTTAATTCCATCAGCTAATATTCACTGTGTTCCACACTGACATGGCACTGACCAACATCTACCCATGAAAGAAAAAGGGACTGCATTTCAGTCTTTAATACAATTTTCACCAAACATGGATCAAAACACTGTTTTTTCAAGATAAATGGATCCACTTTGGCTGTTAATGGTCTTTCATCAAAAAACAAACACAATTTGGGTTTTTGCAGCTTTTTGAGGCAACAAAGCAGAGGAGTTTATCTGCTGTATTGCTTTTAATCCCACACTATTTGCAAATATTAGATGATAATAATAAACATAAAGCAGTCAGCTGTTTCTAATAACTCCCTGGACAACCTTTGCTATGCATGTCCCCCTGCAGATTACACATGGGCAGATGTAGTACAGTGACTTATAGGAAAGTTTTACTTTAAATGCAGGTTTTAAATGTTGGGTCAGTGCAGAACTCTTGAAGTGATGTAAGCTGAGTCAAGTGCAGTATTAATGAAAGAACTGGTGAGCTGCAGAAACCATGGTTGTGTGCCAATAAAACATCAAATGGACCATCACCGTGTGGCCCAGGGCCTTCACAATTTCTACAAAGGCACAGAATGAATAAATGAACTCCTCAGATTCAGCAAACAAACAGAAAAGACAAGCAAGGAAAAATGAGAGGTCTTTGAGTTAAATCCCCAGAACCCATGAGTTGACAAAAAGATATAAAAAAAAAAAAAAACCTCACCCTTTTGCAAATCTCTATTTCTCATTTTGTTTGCTTGCTTTTTACACGTGACCTGCAGTTAATCCTGATGAGAGCCCTGATCCAAAGCAAACAGTTCTATATTAAAAGGAATTCAATGTAAACCTCTGGGAAGTTTGCTCCCCAAGAATCCCAAACTGGTTTTGGTTGTAAGAATCCCTCTCTGTGCAGTAATTCCACTGAATTCAGTTCACTGAATTGAAATATTTGCAAGGACCGTTCATGTAATGGCTACTCAAAATTAAGGTGAAATCATCTGCACACTGTAACACAAAATCAGTTCAGAACACTCAGTCTAAAATATTGCATTTTCCCTGGTCTAAGAGCTTTCAAGGTAAGCCTGAACATGCCATGAAGTCATTATAACATGTTCCTCTAAATGAAGAAAAACAAAATGCAAATCTCTCTTACTAGCTAATTACTCCTCTGCAGAGAGCAGATGAAAGCTGTATGCATATTAAGGGGAGCTGTAGCCCAGCAGAAGTTATCTGTAGGCTGGAGTTCTGAGAGAACCCCCACAGATCCACATAACTGAGAAGCCCAAGACTGTCCCTGTACCTGATTTAGGTCACAGTGCCCCACCTCCCCCAGGAATATTTGGCAAGTGATCTTCATTGTGGAAGTATCTGGAGGATCCTGGTGTAACAAAATGCTCCTTTCCAACCGCACTTGTATTATGATCTTGACTGTTGTGTAAAGGCTGTAGTGTTTCATCTGAACTGATATCACAAATATCAATATGGTGATTCACATGAAACGTTATGCTTCTGTGCTTAAGAGCCTGCAAGCCTGAGCCTTTGGTCCAGATGTCTGCAAAGTGCTGGGTTAGAATGGCCACAGATTTGTTCACAGGTGTTCTGCAAAGTATAATACTCATCATTATTCATCAAGAGTAACTCCACTAAAATCAGAGACAGACAGGGCTAGAGCTGGTAGGAGTGCAAATCAATCCTTTGCTCTATTTCATTTACTGTCCCTAGTGGTAGAAAGAAATACTAATCATACACAAGGAAAAGACTTTACTTTTGGAGTATTGGATTCCTTTTGGGTGATCTTGGAATCACATAATTAATATAAAATTAATTTCTGATACTTAGGAAAAATATTACAGAGTCCTGTTCACAAAATGATTATTAATAAGATTTGTTATGTTAGTTCTTAAATAGTGGTCTTTTAGTTAACAGGAAAGAAAGGAAAGTAAGTCATTGGAGTTTTGAGACTCCCCTTTAACCTTGTCACCTAAAGGAAAAACAGAGGCTGACATTAAATGGAAAGGCTTTGATGTTTCAGACTTATCTTACACTGTGTTTTACACAACTCACTCCTCTTGTAAAGGTGAGTACAGACCTGACTGAGAGATGATGAAGAAAGAAAACTGACAGTGCAATGACCTCTGTGGTCAGAGCCAGAGCTGATGGTTCTAGGAACTGATCTTTGATTAACTTCTTCCTCCTCTTTGCTTTTTTGAGCCTTTGAAATCAGTGACAAAGCTCTCCTCTGCTAACTCCAGTACTGCTAGTTCTGTATGTACATGACGCTTTTTCAGAAGCAGCTTTGCAACAAATCCCCATAAAGACTGAAGTTGTATTTCTCAATTCTCACTCCTCTGCTGCCTTATCAGTGCTGCAACGTGCCACGGAGACAAGATCAGAGAGAAAAACTGGCAGCCATGCTCTGTGTGCATGAAAATCAGGAATATTATCCTGGCTGGCTGGGGTTTTTTTCCTACAGGGACATGGGATGGAAAAGCAGTGTGGTCTGTCTGGCATTTCTGGTGTATTTGTCCCTTAGCAGAGGCTGGAGGGAGAGCAGGGTATATTAAGTCACGTACCACATTTTTGCTTTTCATGGCTTAGGAGAGTGAGTCAATTCCAGGGGTTCATTACCCCTGGGCAAAGTCTGGAATATAAAATACTGTGGTTCAGTTTGTTACACTAATGTAGAGGTCTCACTTAATGCCAGACCTACCACTCCTTTTCTGACTCATTTCTTCAGTTATTTAAATGGGGAAAAAAACCCATTTTCATTCCTGTATGAGTAAATAGGATCATACCTGCAAGGCAATTCAGTATGACAAAGGAGTTTGCAGGAAAACACAAAAATAATTACACCCAAAGCTGGTCTCTTCATCCTGTCCTTTGATTGCACAGATGTGACAACAGAACATCTGTATGATGGGACTGATCACAACAGCCACGACCACCCCAAACAGCAAGGAACAATATTTTTATAATTTAACGTGGTTTTAAGAGTCCAAAAATAATTACTGCCAATGCAACTTGCCCTCTGCAGTCTTTGAGTTAGTAAGCAAATTATTTTTATCAAATGAGCTCAAGTAAGTGAAAAATGTGAGCATTTGTTGCATGACTACTATAAATTCACAGCATTTATTTTTTATAAGGATTTTTTAGTAAGCAGCTTACCATGCATGCAATGATTTCTTGCAGCTTATACAAAATAATGGTATTTAAAAATTAAAACAGACAGGCAGACAGATTCCAGACATTTCAAATTCCTTCCTACATGAGAATAAATGTCCACCCCGCCCCTCCTTGTTGTACAACTACAACCACTGTCCTGGAGCTGTGAAAAAACCCAGAAAAACTAACTCAACAGTAATTACATTAGCATTTGATTCCAGCATTTTCTCACCTTCTGTTTGACTCTAGAATTTCTAAATTGTGTTTATCACATCCCAAGAAGCTCATGTGCATGTTTTTGCTACAAGGCAGGAAGAACTCCCTCGATATTAAATGATCAGAAGCTGACTGGCACATTCAGTCATCAATTTCAATTTCAACACTGGCCCTTGATTGCTGGGTTTTTTGGTCCTAGAAACCTCTAAGCCTGTGCTTTCCATGTGGCATTAACTGCTGATGTAACACAGCATTAACAGCCTGATGATGCACCTAAAAGCATTAAAAAATTCTCATATCAAGTATTTTAATACCCAGAACTCCTACAAAATTAACAGAGAAAAAAATAAAGGAAGGATTTTATTCCTGAAATCATTTCAACAAATCTACTTAACTCATCAAATTTAAAATGGCTAGGAGGAGAAAAGCAAGTGTGATGACTTTTAAGCCACATTTCACATTCTGATCAGTGTTCTTTGTTTAGGTCTTTGTATATACAAATCACTTTGTTCTTTCCTGTTCTTTTTCACCCACTGTCCTTTCTTCTGCACACAATGAGCTTCCAAATTTTGAGCCATTTTGTTACATCTAACCTTTATAGCATTTTTCTTCTGATGGATGTATTCTTATGAAATGAAAATTGTTCTATAATAGTAGAGATTTTTCAATAAAGTAGTGCTCAGTATGCAGTAAGAAAATGCTAATCACATGAGTAGTTTTTCATTGCATTTATGCAGCATAATATTTAATAATGTGGGTTTATCACAGCATTTCACTAAATGATGTAAAATTCACTACTGCAATGTAGAACTCATTCACTCAGTTGTTCATGAGCTGTTCTCTCTCCTCAACAGTCTTGAATTCTAACTTTCAAAGTACAGGAAAAGAAAATGTTCTGACATATAAACTGGTAGGCTGATTTATGGGCTAGTTCTTCTTAGTGATGGGTTCCAAGAATGGCTTTTAATTTTACTTCTCTTTACTTCTCCTCAGGTTGTATTTTGAAGATTTTTTAAAATTAGTTTAAATCTCTTGTAGTAGAGAAGATTGGGTAAGAAAAATAAAGTAAAGTAACAGGGAATGGTGCTTGTTAAACTGACTGGATGTGCAACCTCAAAGGTACTTGTGTAAAACATGGAGGTGAACTCCTTCAGTTGGCTCTAACACTGAAAAACACCACATTGCCTGCTGCCAGAGTGAAAGTTTCTTTCTGTTTAAAGTATGAAAAATAACCAGGGAAGTCACAGACATATGATCCTATTTTTTTTAAATTTCTTCCCTAGAAAAATACATGAAAGTAATTATGAGGGAAAATACTCTTCCAATTGCCCAAAGCACCAAATTAATGGTCAGCATATTGTATGACATTAGTAATAAGGTAAGAAAAGATTATCATCTTTAATTGCTAAAAAAATTTGAATCAATTATTTTACTTAGCTACCAGTGAGCAATTGCAAAGAATATTTTCTCTGCTAAGAAAAGATAATAAAACCAATTATAAAAGTCAAGGGCCTACAGAAGCACTACTTACAATATGTAAATACAAATATATATTTTTATAACATTATTTTTCTAAGCACTTCTTCAACAATCACATTGTGTGCATCCTACCCATTTTAAAGTAGATGCTATATTATTGAATTTTTGAATAGTCCTTATAGCTGACTCTTAGATACAGATAATCCTTTAGAGATTGAGTGCTGAATGTAAGAAAGAACCTTTTTTGACATAAACCAGTGTACTTCATTGAAGGACCTCTTTCCATCTCAAGATGCATCTTTTCAAGTTTTTGAATTAAACTTGGATTAACATTTCATTGACTAGCACCTTAAAGTATTCCAACCATTCAAAAGAAGGTCCACTATGCTTTCTTCATGAATTTAATTGTGTTGAAGTCAGTCCTATAGCTGTAGACACAATAGTGAAGATGCATCAAAGAAACAATTTCTATTCCAAGAAAGAGTATATCTTATTATATAAACAGCTTCATTATAGCTGGATATAAAAATAAAGACAAACTAGTAGAGGAGAAAAACTTCATTGCCCTTCAGATGTTTCTTTCTGCTTTAATTAAACAGAAGTTTGACTTTCAGCTGCCTTGCTTGCCATGAAGCCACGTGGCAAAATACAGTAGGATAAAATGCTACTGAATCATAAACGCTTGCCTGACTCAGAAGATAGTTACTAATAAGCTGAAGAAGAACCTGAGAAGAAAACATTTCATCAGAGCCTTCTGGAATGCTCTCCCTCCATACGCCCTGCCAGTGTCCTCTCACTGCTGTTCGGACGTGTGACCCCCAGACTCAGCCCCAAAGCTCTCAGTGCACCAAAACCCACCCTCCTCCTCCTCCCAGCACAGCACAGAGCTGGCAAGACTCACTGAACAGCCAGTATTAATAACTCACTGTCATTAGCAGCAATAACCAAACATTGTGTCTGAAAGAAGAGACATTGATGAGATCTCAGCGTCACACGCTCGGATATTCCACTGTGAGAAATGTTCCTCCCTCAGTGGTTATTTGTTCTGGGCCATTCTGGCAAGGGCAGTGCATCACTTCTCCTAAGAGCCACTGCACGTGCCACACAGAGGAGGTCACAGTGACATCGTGTCCCTTCAGCCAGGCTCAGCCTCCTCTGGACCTTCCTCCTGGGGCACAGGGAAGAACGTTTATATTCAACATCACTCAATTCAGAACACTGCCCTGCAAACAATTTCTTTTGCCACATTCTTCCAAATTTATGAATAGAGTTGGTCATAAAACTTGTCCTCTGAACCTGAATATTCTTCATGCATTTTCAGTGTTATAGTGGATACTAAAAAACCTTAAGAAAAACTAACAGTATAAGAAATTGGATTCTTGGCTATTAGATTCCTTTCCCATTTTATGAGCAGGATTCTATCACATTCACATTTCTTGAATAAAATCCTGCCCTCATGGAATAAACACAGCAACAGAGTCCCAAGGATGGCTGAAAACTCTAAGATTATTTGGAATTCAGACATTAGTGAAAGATAACCTACTATTAGTGAAAGATAACTTAAAATTATGAGTGAATAAATACCTAAATAGAAATGGATTAAGTTAGGAGTGGATGAAGCTTCTGTTACAATTAAATCAATGGCAAAACTTTCAATGCCTGCAGACTCAGTAAACACAAGGTGATGTAAATTCTTTGCTTCTTACAAGCTGGAACACATCTGCTACTCAGTGTCCAAGACTGCTGCTCAGTTTGTCCCAGGATTTGTCACTAACTGTGAGAAAGCAAATGTTCAATGAAACAAAACTGGTTCAGAGTTTTATCCAAGTCAACAGAAATTCCACTTTTCTTGAAAGAAATATAACCTGATATTATATATATATATATTTTAATCAGTAGAGGGAGTGGGAAAAAACAAAACAAAACAAACCCCAAGTATTAATGCAAATAACTGTACATTAAATCAGGAGTAAAGCAGCACAGCAATGAAATCAAGGCCAATCCAGAAAGCTGACTTCAATATTGCATTTGAATCAAATAATCTAATTAGTTAAATTGTTGGATTAACACAAAGTTAATAAATCCATTTAAATGCTAAAGAAAACTCTAAGAAAGCTTCTGTCAGTTGAATTATAAGCCACAACTAAAGGCTTACAACAGAACGTAATAAAATCTTTAATTTAGAGCCAAATAAATATTTTAATACCAAACTCCTTGTAAATCCTGAATTGATGGTGAACCAGGACCATCACTTTTTTCCCAGCAGACCTCACATTACACCCACTTCTTCCAGCAATTAAGAAACTGCCATGCAGCCTTAAAGAAACATTCTGATGAACTGAAGACATAAAATTTCCGTACACAAAATGTAGTTATTTAATATTTGACTATTTTAGATTCTTCAGATCTCAAACAGTACAGGAGGCACAGAGAAGCACATTCCCTAAGCCAAGTCTTAGAGGTGTTTCAATCATCAGAATATTTTCTATCCTAATGGCTTTAAAGATTTTGATGTTGCTCATACGGCCTTACACACAACAATTAAAAGAATCTGAAAAAGGGGTTACAACAAAAATATCAAATTAGATAGAAAAAATGTGCACAGAATCTCCTCACTGGCACATACACAGATGCCCCAGGAAAAATAGTCCAGGACTATTAGTGTGCACAGGGTTTTTTTTCTTTTTTGCCTTTAGAAACCCTGCAGCTGTGAAGATCTGCCAAAGGCTATTAGATATTGTTCTTTGGTATTGCAATTTTCTCTCAGTTTAGTCTTGGGATTCTGGTACATTAATGTTTTAAGTGCTCTGCTGAACAGCAGAATGCAGATTTTTGTCTTTCCCTTCCCTCTCACAGTCATAGAACATAGAACACAGCCATAGCCTCAGCTCTGGTCATATTCTATACAAATCAGGCACAAAGCCTCCCTCCAGAGCACACCAACTCAGATTTACAATGCCTACTTCTCCTAGCATCAAATTGAAAAAGCTAAAAGCTTAAAACTTGTAATTATGAACCACAGAAACATCAAAGGATTTAGGAGGCTAAAAAACATATTTTTACTCTATGAGAGTTTTATATCCTGAGACACCATCTGAAATGGAATCCAAGGTGTAACACTTTCATCAGGCAGCTCAGGGCACGCCAGTTCATGGGCTGGAAGAAGCTTTCATTTGAGCAGAAAGAAAAAAGCTAAATCAAATAATCTCAATAAATTCCTCATCAGCCTCTCAGACAATCCTTTTCGCCTTGCTTTTACAACTCTGTCATCCCATACTGGGCCACTTTAACACTAAAAGACAAAACAAGCAAACAAAAAAACCCACAAGACTATCCTGGAGGTGTCTGGCCTTGGTGAAGAAACTTTTTCATAACACATTTGTCACCAATTTACAGAACACTCATCCCAATAATTTATAGAAATTGCTAATGGAATGGAACCAACAACCACAACTACTCAGCATTCATCTATCAATACCATTAAAAATAAATTTTAGCTCCTTATGGCTAGATGTCACCATTCATCACACAAACAGCTAAATTTAGTGGGAACTGGGCTGTAAGTCAAACAGGCCACCTTTGAAACTTTTAGTCTGAGAACAGAACAGGTATTTCAGAGCATTACAAAACAGAAACCATTTAAGAACAGAAATTAAATTGTATGAAAAGACTGTTATCAGGCGCAGGGTATTTCATGTACCTGTAATTGTAGTGTGATAAAACTGTACCATAGTGTTGTAATCACACATTCCAGCAAAAAGAAACCTCTGATGCTTTTTCTACTCCAGCACTATACTGCTGTCTTTTTATTAAATTACATAAAAGCTTTTTACCAACCACTTTCTATTCCAGCATGCAGGCACTTAGCTAACCAGAATTTAGGGAAATTAAAAAAGAGCATTTTCCAGAGCCACAGTCTTTTCTCCTTTTTAATATCTTTTTATGAATTGTTTTCCTCTTGTTCTTCCAGTTCCACAGCATTTTGTTATGTCACCTCTCAGAAATGTGGAAACTTACAGGCTCCCAGGCTCACCTTCAGTATCATTCTTTATTTAAAGTCTTTCAAAGATCTTTTTTTTGTCCGTGCTTACTGAATTGTTAGTTCAGGTGATCAAATAACTGGGATTAGGATCCTTGTCTACATTTTATAATTACACAGTTTTAAGCTATGCAGCACTCCATGGACTGCATAAAACACGTTGCAGCACTTGATGCAGCTTTGAACCAAACTGATCTTGCAGTTTCCAAGGAAAGAATGCAAAGGTGATGATGCTGGAGGACCAGAGAAACTGTCAATAAAACAAAAGAGGAGTCCTCTGAATGTTAATCAAAAGCTCCAGCTAGTTCCCTCTGACAAACAGCCCTTAGAAGGGCTGAGAAACCTTGGAAGAATTTTAGAAATTTAATGTTAATGACAACAAATGGAAATTATTCGCGTCCTTTTGGACAGAGGATACTCAAATATTCAGGACTGCCTGATCTTTTCCTGAATTATGCAACATAAAGATTATTTATCCAAAGTATATCAGAAGAGTTATATATCTAAGACTGCCAAAATAAAATAATGAAGCAGATAGAGTAGCAGATAGAAGGACATAAAATTTAATAAAATTAAAAAGATGAGACTGACCTTCACAACCACAGAGAAGTGACCTTCCTATATTTGTAAATTCAGATCTTCTAGAACCACAACCTTTAGCAAACCACATTTATGCAGACTTAACCACTGTCAACATTTCATTTTTAAAAGTCAAACTCCAAGGACTAATGATGGATGAACCAAGGTGACAGTCCATCATCACCAATATTACAGCACTTGGTCTTTTGTAATAATGATTATGTTAGTAATTAAATGAATAAAACCAGTATGGAGGCCAAGAGCAGAGTCAAGACTTCCTGGCTCTCATTTTTAACCCAGAATCTTATTTTACAATCTAGAGATATAATTTCTAGTTATTTTTCTTAAATATTTGATTCGGCTGTTTATGAGTTTTGTGTCTTTGCTCATCTGTGCAATATTCAGTATCCATCTAAATTAGTGTGATATAGAGATAGCTTTGAGTTGTGTATCTCTCCAGAAAAATAATATTTAAAGATTCCCATTGCAAAGACTAAGGCAAAAAAAAAAAAAAAAAAAACACCAAATAACCTCTGGGAGAATCACCTAGCGTGAAACTCACCCCTAATGGTGTGTATCAACAACACTCACCTAAGGGTTCTCCCACTTATCCCTGACACATTCAAGATGATGGAGTGGGGCTGTCAGTGCAGGGTTTTCTAGGCAATGTGGGGCACAGCTCAGCGTGCTCTGAGGAGGAGAATTCAGCTCCCAAAGAGTCCTGCAGGCACTCAGGGGTGACCTGAGACCTGTGTGCACTAACACAGCTCTGATCCTGCCACAGCCACCAAGGGCCTCCACCTGCTGCATTTTGGGCACACCTGGAAGAAATGGGACAGACTTTCCCTTAGAGAAAAACTAACAAGAAGCAAAGCTATAGAAAATGATTTATGCTTAGCCTCAAGGTAGGTGTGACCTAAGTTTACAGGAGGAAAAGCAATGGGACTCTAGTTTTTGGCAGAAACACGGGCTATTGCTCATTTCCAAAAATGTAAGGAGCCGGCATCCATGAAAATGTGCTTTTCTTCTCAATTCATAAGGTGAAGGCACAGTTTCTGTGTACATAATCTAAATTAACTCTTATGCTGTTGGAGAAAAGTAAAGCCTGCCCAAGGTGTTTCAAATGCATGGTGGAAAACAAGACTTTTCTTTGAATTTTTCACTTCTTCACGCAGCTTGGCAATTTAAAAATTGAGACTCGCTTAGTCAATGTTGAGCCTGTAGAGGAAGAATATTTCAGTCTAAGTTTGTTACAAAAATAATTAACACTTGAAAGTCCTGGACATGTTGCTATGAAACCAAGGTGAGAGAGGTAAAACAAACAAATCCCTCAAATCTATTAAAAGAGTTGTAAAATAAAAGAAGCCATAGCTTCAAACATTTAATCCTTGTGTTTCAAATTTGAGATGGACAGTTTTACAGACAGTTTCTGTCAGGATACACTTTTAAATTTGTGCTCCCTCACCAACTACAGAGTAAGTGGCTTGCCTCCAATTACCTCCCTGTGGGCAAGTGGCACTTTGAGCAGAGCAATTCCCTTGAAATGATTTCACAGACACTTTTAAAGGTTTACATATTTCCAGGTATAGTGCTTGTCCTAGCAGGTACAGCAGGGCACAGGCACTGAGCAGTCTGACCTGGTTTTACTTGTCCCTGGGTTTGTTTAAGCAGCTCTGTCTGGGTGCTGATGTACACAGGAACATTTGGTTTTTTGGGGAAAAATCCCTTCTTGAATAACACTCCGGGATTCCAGAGTTCCATCTTTGGCCTTTATTGATTCCCCCAGCTTCAGCACACTTCTTTATGTTCTACCTAAAATTCATCATTCACTGA
Organism: Prinia subflava; assembly: GCF_021018805.1. Lineage (NCBI taxonomy): Eukaryota > Metazoa > Chordata > Aves > Passeriformes > Cisticolidae > Prinia > Prinia subflava. Next base: position 31,446,508 of record NC_086252.1, read on the forward strand.
TAAGGCAGCACATTAGGGCAGGGGAAAATATGAAGGCTCAATAATAAAGCTATTGAAAAAAATTACTTGCCACAGCAACTCCAAGCAGCTTGAATTCCCTCAACATTTCTGTCATTGGTTAGACACAATCACTTCTTTTTTGCACTGTGCTAAATACTGGCATTTAGACACTGACAGACAGGTGTACGTGAAAAAAAGGGGATTGGAAAGTTTTTGTCAGCGAAATGGAACTGCAGGTCTGGATAGTGCTGTAAGATATTATTATTCAAAGATGACATTAATTTATTTTTTGTATTTTGACTTGAATTTTTTTTTGCTTTTAGCTTTTTGGGGAATTGCTTATTTTAAAATGACATGCAAAGAAGAAATTACTATGTATTGAGGCTAGGGCAAGAGGTGGCTCCATTCCAGTAACATGTATTTAATCTTTATACAGCTTCATTCAATAGAAACAGCAGTGTGTGAGTACATTCTTTATAAAAGCATCAAAATAATCAGCACTTTTCATGACATTCAAGTTAAAACTGCCCATCAATTACCACGCACTTGAAAAAAAATAACTTTCTACTAAAATGTTAGCTTAAGGTAATCTTATTAAATAAAAATCAGTTGCCTGCGGAGTTGGGCACATGTTCAAAAAACCCCACAGTGTTCAGTAAAACCCAAAACCTAACACACAATTGCCCTTAGATTATTGAGTATCCCTCTCTTTGCATTGAATCCTGAAAAAAACAGCACAGACAAGACAAGCACAGACAAGAATCTGGAGGTTTGTTTCTCATTGTAAATGAGAATATTTGGGCTTTGTCAGAGAAGTTATCCAGCATCAATCTTTAATCCCAGTCCATGAGATTCATCCACCCCAACTGTGATTTGCTGCAAGGCTTCAGAAACAACTCCATGGCACCTCTGAGCTACCATGAGATGGAATATGCAAAGATCATTAAGCAAAATTCTCCTCTTCATTCAAATCAATTAAATAGCCACTGCAAAGAGTTCAGCACTCAGCTGTAAATGTCAGTCTAGGCATACCACAAACTTTTTTGGATTACTCTTGGTAATCAAGTAAGCCCAATTAAAAGAGATCAGCAATGTAGGCAAGTCCTGGAGGATTTAATATACATACTATGCAAAATGACTCAGCATTTTTTTTATTTTTAATTAAACTTTACTCTTTATTGCTACAGCAGTTTTGGGTAAAATAATTTTATTGTTTTGCAGAAACATTTTGCAAGCCTGGACTGTATTTCTCTCAGGGTTTGGTACTGCAAGGCAGCCATCACCATAATGTGCAAGATGTATAGAGATAAATCACTGTAACAATGCTCATCATGGATTTCCCAGGCTAATCAATATTCCTGGTGAGGAGGAATGTCCTGCAATAATAAAAGCACAGGAAAGGGAGCAAAGGAAGCTGAATTCACTTAGCAGAAACACTGCTTTTTCACAATGCCATGAAAATTCTATGAACTTAAAAATCAGAGAAGACGGACCAGAAAAGAAGTCAAGAAAGCTTTTATTCTCCTCTCTCAAATTTCTTCTCCCCTGATCTCTTCCTCCTGCAACCTCCCCAGCTCTGCCAAGAACCAGCTGTATCCAAAGCACTCCTGGAAGGTGCTGGTCTCATCATCTCATCACAGAACAATCTTCGACCAGAAAAACTGGAGTCCTGCAGGGCAAAACAAAACTTCCCCAGGAGGGCACCTGATGCATGTCTGGGAGCAGACAGCAGCTGGGCTGAACTAAAACATCCCTGTCAGCACCCAGGGTGGGAGCTGGTCCTCCCACCAGCTGATTCCCTCAGGAAATCCTCTCCTGCAGGCTCACACTTGCTCACGGACACAGACACAGCCTGAAGCAACAACCCCTCACCATCTCCACCCTGGAAATAAGGGGTTTATAATTCCATTCTCTTCAGCTACTGCTTTCATTTCTTCAGTGCTATGCCTTCATTTCCTCATGTCAAACCAGGGACAGTGATTGTGCTTCTCACTGATAAAGCACAACAATAAAGAAAATATATTATGGAGATGATGCAGATCTTCTCTGAGGTCATTATTTCCTTAAGACTCCTCCTCAAAGAAGCAGCTCCTGTTGCTGCAAAGGGAGGAACTGCAGCCTACTGCTACGTAGTGACTTCCTAATCCATCCAAACTTCATTTCACAGAAGAACTTTCTTCATGAAAATGAAAATATGCATTGTAACACCCAGGTTCTCTTTAAAGACCAGGAATTATAGTTGCATACGGCCCTCAGTGAAGAACCAAACAGAGATTTACATGACTTTCCAATCTTCATTCAAGAGAATTTTTAAGTTTACAGGCACGAAAAACAAAAAATAAGCTGGCTCCAAACTCAGGTATGGTATCTTGGTTTCTGGCACTGAAACAAAATTATTTAAGCCTAATCAAACATAGTTTTTATAGGACATAGTTTTTACAGGCAGACAGAGGTCTAGATGAAATTCATTCATATATAACATGTATATGCATATTCATAAATCAGCCTCAATGCAGCTTGTTCCTATTTTAAATAAAAGCATTTAAATCCATTCTCCAGTTGTGTTGAAGCACACACAATAAAAGCAAGAAAATCACAGACCAAATATTTATTTATTTATTTATTTATCCTGTTAGTACAATTGATATATCATACTCAAATTCCACGCCAGAAATCTGTACTTAGGGCTGACAGCTCATCTGTTTCAGCACAACACAAACCACTGAGATGGTCTTTTTCTATTTCACAGCCGCGTTAAAACAAGACAGAATGTCATCCTTAACTCTCAGTTTCTTCCCTTTGTCATTTCACATCACAGCTCTAATTTCATTTAAACATCCCCCTCTGCTACGATTACATCTCTCAATTTGTTGCAGCACCAATTAGAAAGACTCGTGCCAGCTCTCACCACTATCAGCAGAGTTTTCTCCCGGCGCCTTGATTAATTGCCCGTTTTAACAGATGAAACAACAGAACTTAGAGTTTTGAGCGTGTCTTTTGTTAGCATTATGGGAGGAAATCTGTGTCCCCACAGAGACTTGCTCTTTTGCCATTATCATAATTACATGTTTTCAGACCGAGCTATCATCGCACGTTCCCGCTGCTGCGGTGAGCGGTGTCAGGATTTTCATCACCAGCTCTGCAGTCAGGTTAGAGCCTGACTTCAGTCAGCGAGAGAAAATGTGAAACTCAACGCACAAATATAAGAAGAAATTTCTCTAAATATAAGAAGAATTTTGACTGGGTAATACTAAACTGGAGGCAGAAATGGAATCCATAAAACAGAGTTGAATGTGTCAGGAAAAGACACAACACCCAACAATAACACTAAATATTATACCCCAACATAACCAGAAACCTGCTCCCTCTTTCTGGCAGATACTTTAGGTGATGCATGTGGCACCATCACAGTCCTTCAGGCCAAAAACAAAAAAAAAAACCCCAAAACCTCTGGGGACTCCAGCTTGTGGCAAAGCTGAGCTGCAAACTTTACATTGTTTGTGAACAAGAATAAATCCCTATTGATCTTGCTCAGTTCTGAGATCCAGGAATGGGAGCTTGAATGAAATTTGTATTCCTCCAGCCCCAATAACCCCTGTGGCTCACAGGGAGGTTTCAGCCTTGCAGTGGATTTGTCGGATGCCTGGGCAGCTCCAAGTGCCACACATCAGGGAGAAGCAACAGATATTAATATTAATAAGCTACTTTTAGGGAAAAGAAATAATTAGGTCTCTTTGGTCCAAGTGATTCATCTTCTCTCCCTTTGTGCCGATCTTCTACACTTACATGTCTCTTTAAAGAGTAAATTGCTCAACTGCTTTTAGTTCCCAGATGAACCTGTTGCATCTGCATCACCTTCAGTGTGAGTGACTTCTAGCAACAGCTCATCCTTGTTTTCCTCAAAGCCATTCACACTTCTCTAAAGTGTTGTTTCCTGTGTGCAATCAGATTGAAGCACAGGATCCAGGGACAAGTCATCTGTTTTCTGATGCTTGTTGTTTTCTGCTCACAACAAGAAGATTAAGGCAAGGCATAAGGAACACAGCTCTCTTGTCTATCTCGACTTCAGTCAGGCTAAACTTGATCTGAGGTTAACCTTGAAATTGATAAAGCAAGGGAACAGATATTCAGCTGTCACCTAAAGGTAAGCAGGGAAAGGAAGAGGCTGCCAGGAGGTAGACTATGGATCTAAGAGCTACGTGTGAGATGACTTTAGCTATTGATATGTCACAATGTAATTTCAACCACACACAATACTCGTATTTACAAGGTTTCATGACAATATGTCAGTCAACGTCAAAGCAGTCACAGAGCAAGAGGGAACAGCAGAGAAATTCAGAAAAAAAAACATTTCAACACTAAAGAATTTTTACTTTCAACAACATCTCACATTTCCTTTAAGTGTTATAATTAATTGGAGTGTAGACTCTTCAAAGCATAAATGCCTAACTCCCATTACCCTAATGGAAGTTAGACACACTCATCAAAGGGAGAATATACTTCTGTCTTTACAAAAGTAATCAGTGTGTCACAAAGCTGTATTTTTCTGAAGTTAGTACTTGCATGCTATGCAAGCTGAGTACAAAGGTTTGCATTAATTTGAATTCAGATTAAGCACTTAGAAAACATTTCTCCTTCACTGGAAGAACTGAATGCAACAAATCAGTTTGCTATTATGTTAAAAAAAATACATCACAAAATGCAGTAAAAATAATCACCCTTATAATTAAAGGCTGTCATGGTAAAATGCGTAAAAATATTCCAGTATTGAAAGAACGTTTCACTGCTGTTTGGTAAAGATAAAATCAGGTGATTCCTCTCTATGGTCCTTTCTTTAATACCCTCTCAAAGAAGCCCTATGATTTCATCTACCAGCAAACAGTTCGGTATATCTAGATTATCTATGGGGATAGATTTTTTTAGCAGAGTCTGTTGCAACAGGACAAAGGCTGATGTTTTGAAGCTAGAAGATGATCAACTGAGATGAGAAGCAAGGAAGAAGTTTTTTACCCTTTTTACCAGAACAGGCTGCCCTGAGAGGCAGTGGCTGATGGGGCTTGGAACAGCCTGAGCTTGCTGAAGGTCCCTGCTCATTGCAGGGGGTTTGACCTAAAGGACTCCTAAAGGGCTCTGTCAGCTGTTCTGTGCCTCTATGGACACACAGCCAACCATGTCTTAATAAAGATGGTGAACTTTAAAATAACAAACCAAGTCTTATTAACTCTTTTTTTTATTATTTATTTATTCAATAAATTCTCTGCCAAAGCATTAAGCTTTATCCCTCCTTGAGAAGCAGGGAAGAAAAAGGCCACCACAAGGTCTGAGGGAAAGCACAGGAGATCTTACAGATGCCTGTCTCTCTTTTCTGACACTATTTGTTCATTAACCTCCAAAAATATCAGAGCCCGGTTCTTTCTCCAGCACAAGCATCAACACTGTTAAAAAAAAAAAAAAAGAACAAAACAAAACATAACATAAACCTTCCTTGAAAAGACACGTAACAAACCATCTTTTGCTGCCACATCAAACAGGTTTCCCTGTGCACTCAGCAGCACTGTCAAAGTCAGTGGCTGTTAACAGCTCCTCCAGATCAGTTTCCTTATTTGCTAGAAAACCAAATGCTCTTCTTGACCCCTGAGCTCTTCACACTTGTCTAAACATCGACTCTCAAGCAAGGAACTCCCTAAATTCCTGCACATCTAAGAAAGAAAAAAATGCTGCTTTGAAAAGTCTTGTGTTTAAACTAGTTTATATAAGCATCATAGTCAGCTGTGTGTGCTGAAGTGTCTTCCTGAGAAATCAAGATTTACACAAGTATTTATTTTATGTATTCCACAAATATAACATATAAACTGTTCTTCAGCAGAGGCATCATATTTACAAGAAACAACAAAAACTCACAAGCATTTTTGAAATTTTAATTAAGAATTAATATCCGTATATTCTGACTTGATTTAAGCTCAAACTCCCTTTTTTGAGTCACTGCAATGATGAAATATATTTTTAAAATATGACACTGTACTGAAACCCACTACTAAAGGAATAAGTAGCTCCAGATATATCAGTGTACTCAGTTTGAGTTACTGAATAAAGTTGCCTGAGATGTTTTGCTCTGAAGGTTTTATTAAACAAACCAGGAAGCAGAGACTAAAGAAGGTTCTAAGTCAATCTCTAAAATAGCCTTCATCCAACATACTACCAGTGCAGGAAATTATTAAATTTCATGGTTTTCAACAAAGAGGCTGGACTGCCCTCAGCCTGGTGCTCAGGAGCTCTCACAAAACAGCCTGGAGTCGGGCTGGCAGGGACTCTGCTGTCTCAGCTCTCCAAAGTGCTACTCTCAGATAAAAGCAAATCCTACCTCAAATGTCATTTTATTTCCTGAGAGTCTGGCCTTACCCAAGCCACAAAATCACCAAGCAAACAGAAAAAAAAAAAATGCAAATTTTTATTGAATATTCAGACTTGTTTGCGATGAGGACAAAATAATAACAAACGTTAACTCAGGGTGTATTTTAACCTAGAGGTGAGGCAGTCCCTGGATGTGTGTTGCCGTACTCAGTACAGACACACTCTATAATTAAAAAAATGTTTGGTTAAAATTAATAAAATATTATTTTGAAGATGTCAGTGAGACAGAAAGCCTTTAGTCCTGAAAGACATATTGTCTGCCTCTGCTTCTATATACAACACATCAAACAGTGACAGTGGCAATGGCAGTACCTGAAGCAAAAAAATTATTTATCTTCACTTTCAGCTCTTTCTGTATACTCTTTGCCCTTTATATATTATATAAAAATATAATTTAACATTATAGCTTCCTCTGGAATAATACAGCAGAACTGTTGCTGTTATTTCCATTATAGTGACATGCACGGGTTAATCAAGGTCTTCAGCAAGAAGTTTGAGGCCAAATTGTTTTCAAATAAAAATTTATCAAAATAAGAGCTCGGAAAATAGCTGGGAAACAGAGCAGAGTATTTAAGCAGAGAGGAACATTTATGTAACATGTTATATGACCATTTAAAATTGCTAAAAAAAGAAAGAGCAAACTTGCTGGAACAGTGAGTCCTTGCCTCTAGGAGGACAAGGTACAACAGTGGGTATGAAAATGGAAAAAAGATAAAAATTCATAGCTTACATAAATTTCATTAGATGTGCAGTTGCCCAGAAAGCAAGGAATTAGCATCTACCCTTGAAGCAGCTCCTAACAGCGGCCCATTTCCATACTTCTGTACATCTGGAATCTGTCAAGAATCAATGCAAGTGCTGCAGATTACAATATCAGCTCTGCAACAGATTTCCATGAATGGAACATGACATCATAGCTTGGGAAATTTATAATGTGGCTTGGAGCTGTAATTGATAATATGGCTCAGAGCCTCCTTCTCTAAATTGTCCAGAGAGAGGAATAAATATTGGATAGTGCAATCATTTTTTATTCCAAATTAGAATAAATTGAAAACCTTATACTTCTTATTTTTTTAGTTAAAATATTCCTCAAAATTTCAAATAGAATATATCGAAATATATTGGTTTTAATGTTTCTTTTTAAATGTTGAACTGTTAATGCCAATAATACATCATTTTTGCATGAATAAAATAGTGTGGCTGAGTAACATAAAACACATTAAAATGACAATGTCATAATGAAATTGTTATGCCAAAGATTTCAACATTGAAAATTAAAAATCACATTGTCCAAAAAGTGAGAAAGCAGAAGCAAACTAAAACTTCTTCACAAATTTTATACAGAAAACACTCCTTCATACAAAACTTGCAAGTGAAAACAAAAAGAAAGCATCAGAAAACATTTCTAACAAGTATATCTTCAGCCAACCGTACCTGTCACTCTGAATCTGACAGTTTAGTGACCTTTACAGATGAGCTGTCTCAGCTGAGATCCTGATAACAAATACACAATTATCTCAATGATCATTACGGAATTAACAGACCCAATCTGGCAGAGAAGACTCCAGGCCTGAGAAGAAACGAAGCTGCCTTTATACCCTATGGACAGCTGCTCTAGGAACTAACATTTAAAATTAGTCAGATCAGTTCTCATGCAATGCCTGTTCAGCAATAAAACAGATTATTTTACCTGCTTCATGTCTTGCTATTGCTCACAAGGACAACCCAAAAGTCCTGGGTTTCCTCGGCCACATTTTTTGAACTACTGCTAATTTTTACTTTCAAAGCTCAACTTACAGATTTGTAGAAAACTTCAGGCTTCCAAGTAGCTTTGGCTGAATTTAAAAATCAATATTCCACATGCAGAAGAAATTCAGTCAGTCCTATGCCCAAATTAGGCTGCAAGTGCAGAAAGCACACCCTGCATTTCCCCTTGAGGCACCAGTTAAATAAGATGCTCTGCACTCAGCAAGGAAGTCTCAGCTGTGGATGCCCTTCCCAAAACTAAAGATGTGCTTTATCCCTGAGGAGAAAATTATCATGGAAAACACAGGCAAAAACTGAGTTAAAGTTGAATGAATCTTAGCATGAGAGGCTGATATCTAAATTGTCAAACACCTGACTGATTCTCCCACTCCCCTGCTTGAGTAAATTTATTTTTACAAAGTGCCTAGAGTTTAATTTATCTCACTAAAGAGTCTCTGAGTTTGTACTGCAGTATTAATGGGTCAAAGCCAATCTATATTTACAGATTTGGAAAAACAATGCATGGCTTCTCTAATGATTACCAGCTACAAGTTTCTCGCACAAATTACCTAAACTTTAATAAACTTTGTCAGATTGGAGAAAAAAGGAAATATCAAGTTGCTTCTGGTTCCTCTCAACTCTACAGTGCCACACAGAAAGTGTGGGAGACACATTTGATTCCTTCAGCAGTAAATTAAAAATGTAATTAAATCCAATGGTAAAAAATGTAATAATTTAATGTTTATAGCACTGTTTTTCTCGCTGCACTTCACACATCCCTAAATAAAGACACAGCTACAACTGTAAAGCACAACTTTTGGCCAAAGTGGCTGCCAGGGCACACCCCCAGCTCCTCCTTGGGCAGTGTTCCAGCAGGATTGGGGCATCAGCATGGCCCTGGTGCAGTTTTGGGGTTCAGTAACACCCCAGGAGTGCCTTTAGCACCAGCCCTGCTCACCGCCTCCAGCCCCTGCCTCCCAAAGGTCAGGAATGCTGAATAAGTGGAAATTCTCACCACTTACGTGTGTCCTCCCACAAAGTCTCTGGAGTTAAGGAGTAAAGACATTGAGGAACCTGTCCCCTGGCACTGATGATGATGATCTAATTGAGGCCTCGTGCTCTCCATCATCTCCATCCAGTCCCTTCATTTCCCTCTCCTGATCCTGCCTCTGCTTTCTCTGTACCCAGTGGTTTTCCTTTTTCCTCATTACGTTTTTGTTGTTACTTATTTTATGCTTTCATTCTGCAGGTTTCTTCCTCCAGTGCCTTTCTCCTAGAGTCCTGCTGCACCCTAAATGAACAGCTCCAAACTGCAGCAGGATGAAATCTGGACCAAAACCGCGCAGCTCTGCTTCCATCCCCTCCTGCTCAGCACAAACATCACTGTGAGAATTGAAGAGGACTGAGGCACTGAATAGACCTTGAAAGAATCCCAAATACATGAGCTCAGCATAGACAGATAAATCCAAACACACTACCCCAAAGATACTAAAACCTAAAATCTAAACATGCTAAACCTACTAAAGTCTTCCTGCATAACACTGAAAGCAATAACAAACAAAACTCTTCAAGTGCCAACCACATTTTCATTTGAAGAATAACCCTGTCCTGGGCAAAACAGATCAGGAAAATGGAAGAATGAGAGGAAAATATGAGTCAGTGTCTCTGAAATCTGCCACAACAGAATCAGTTAAAGAGAGCAAACTAAAAAAGGACTAAAAGTGAAATAAACTTATGTGTATATCGTAGATACAAACGTGTTTAAAAATGCAATTTTTATGGATCTATTATGCAAACATTTGAGCTAGACAGAATTGTATAGAAAGCACTGGTTTCACTGCCTCTTAATCCAAGAAAAAAATGAATGGACAACAAAATGTAAGGATTAGAAATGTAAAACTTTGGCTTTTAATGATACCGACTTTAAGCACTGTGAGCTTACTTATCTGCCACAAAACACAACTGAGGGTTTGTTAAAGAAGGGCCTAGAAAGAAAACTGAGGAAAATTCAAGGATTTGGTTTAGGCAAATGGGAACAAGGCAGAATCAGCCAACTGTGCTGCTGCACACAGCTACGACTCCAGGTTTATCCCCCTCCTGCACAGCACTCCCTTGAAGAAAATCCAATTGCTGATGAACATATTAGAGCAGACTTAAATGAGCCTTTAAGAAGGACCATGAAGCCAGCTGCAGGTATAAATAGCAGCTTCCAAAGGAAAATTTAACAGTCCACTACAAATCCATCCCCTGGGGAAAGGGCTGCAGCTCCAGCTGGGCAGTGGGTACACTTTGTGCGGAGGACCAGAGGGGAAAACTGAACAAGGAGGCAGAGGGTGAAAATATGACTCTGCATGTGTACACAAGCGTGCTGGTGCACACAGAGACATCCCTGAAGTGTTTCTGAGTCAGAAAACAATGTGCAAGTCTGGAGGGAGCTCGCAAGTCTGCTGTGTAGCACCCACCATCTGTTACCGTTCCAAAATGCTTTATCCACTGCTCAGCTTTGCTCATGCAACAAAAATATTTGCCCTAGGGGGCTGCATCCTAGGAGTAATGATGTAGCACATTCAGTTTAGACTTGTTGATCACATTAAGGACTGCTGTCTTAGCCAGAAATGTGTTACTGAAAAGGCCTCCCTGTTCCACCAACATTGCTATGGCAACTATGGGAATATTGAAACTTATTCCTGCACTACGCTCAGGAGACTTTTGCTTCAACAAACAGGGAGAACTGAGATTTATTCAGTGTCTGGTCCACTTTCCCAGGGGTCCACACACAGAACTGCTGTACTTAACCTTTCAACATCAGGTTACTATCCAGAAATACTGATTAGAAAATGTAAATCATTCTGCTAACCTCTTTCAAAAGACACCTTGTGCAACAGATACACTCTCCCTGTGTAAATGTTTTCTAAGTATATTGATGTCTTTGTTAAATTCTTAATGCCTTGGGCTGTGGAATAAGTAAAAAATCAATAGGGACATAAATTTTAAGAAGGATTGCAATGATTAGCTGTGTTTTTGGCTATTGGTGGCAAAAGGTAGTTTGACCTCCTACTAGTTAGGATGCTTGATTTCAGTTTTTCCTGACTTATATCCAGTCTCTGAATTTTGTCCCATACCCAGAGATTTCAACTAGCAAGGAATCAGGCTACATCCCAATAATTACAACTGCAAGGATGTTGTTACAAGGAGCAAGGACTCTTAAGGAAAATATATTTTAAGTACTCTGTGGTAGAAATATAACACATCTAGTAAAAGTCAAAAACAAAATGTCAGAAAAAAATATGGCCAGGAAAAAAAAATTGGAATCAATAACGGTGATGCTTGAGAGAGAAAAAAACCCAAAAAACACAACAGCCACAGGACACTGCAGAGGTCAGGACTAACCCAGTGTTGTCCTGGTGTACAGAGAATATTGGTGGAGGAAGGGAGAAGTCATTTGCAGAACACAATGGTGACACCAGCTAATGGCCCTGAATACACAGCACTGCTTAATGCTTGTTAATGATCATTAACAGTGGCACCAGTATCGATGCAGCAGTGGGGATTAACATCCTGCATCTGGGCAGGAACTGCCCAAGATCTGCCTCTAGGTAAGCAAGAAATGTGGAGACAGCAGTGTCAGGAGAGCAGAAAGGGGCACAACGGGTGCAGCAGGTCCTGACAGAGCTCTGGGGCAGGGAAGATCAGGTAAAACAGCCTCTGAGGAATATTGGTGAAAGGCTAGAGCAGAGCCAAGAGGAAAAAATACTGAGGGAAAAAAACCTTATTGTGGTACAATAAGGTAGGGTGGAAGAAAGACTTTTAATGACAAAAGGAAAAAACACCAAACCAGCCACCCACAAAAACGAAAACTAATGAGAAAATAAAAGTTCTTCCTAAAGCAGAATAGTTCACTGGTGGAGAAACCACAATTCCTGGCACAAGGGACATCACAGTGCACATTAGACTTGCCACAGGGGTGGTACCTCCACAACCCTTCCCTGAATGGCCAATTACCCATCCACAGCTGGCTCATGGAGAATCTTTAACATCAGCACAAACAACTCCAAACTCCTCCAGTCATTCCCCAATGAGAGAATTGAATCCTTCAATCTGTTTCACAAAAACATTGTTTAAATTCTTTTCTTTAAGAAGGTACTTTAATAAATCAGTGGAATGGTAACAATCAAGCCTTTTATTCCCCTTTTTAGCAGTTTCTGAGAGAAACATCAGCCAGCCTGGAGATGCTCTGTGTATCTTCTCAAATTTTCTGGGCCTTTCCAAAACTTTGTCTTCAGACTTGGCAAAGCCTGGGTTTGTATTTCACACAATTTGGAGCTTTAGGAAAGAAGAGTTTCAGCTGAAAGCCTCCAAAGCTTGGAGTGCTATCTCGGGATTTTTTTTTCACTTGTTCATCCACAGGCTGCTTTTCGCAGCACAGAGAATCAAAGTCCAACCCCCTCTGCTGCCTTTCAGAAATAAACTCTTCACAGAGAGCCACAGGCAACAAAACACCTCCCTGGCCTGGCTTCCAGCTCCAGGCTCTGCACAGAGAGATTCCAACAAAAAAAATGAAAGCTCTGTGCAGAGCTGGCACGAGTGACACTGGGCACACCCCTCTGCTCTTCTGCCCAAGGCCCTGCCAGAGCATGAATGCATCACATCACACAAATCTGTGAGCACCAAACACAGCCCTGCGACACCAAAAATGCTCTTGTGCACAGTGGCTGCATTCCAGCCCGGCCACTTGAGACTCTCATCTCGTTTAGGGGACAGGGAAAAAAATAATACAGGAGTTCACTCTTAATATCCATCACTGATTGCAAGAGGAACACCTACACATACAGATCTGTAATTCTAAAGGAGGTATTTCTTTGCTTCTCGAATCCAACTCAGCAACAAAATTCTAGAGCAGAATCTCTTCTATTGCTCAGTGATGGATTATTTCTTGCACTTGACCCATATCCATCGACAAACATCACAACACACTCAGCTCTGTGAAAACAAGTTCGTGTTTATCTCATGCACAGGAAAAGCTTCCTTTAAGAAGTGACAGATTTTTAAAACCATATTTTTACTGCACAAAGTTGGCATATGGGCTTCTGTGGAATCCGTGTGCCGTGCTTCCCAGACCACTTCCATTTTTATCATAAATCATTTCAAAGCAATTTCAAGCACCTTCAGGCCAGGTTTCCCAGGCCCACTTTTTATTTTATTTTTCAGGATAGGCAAGAGGCAGCAGAGACCCAAGGGAAGCACCAGCTCCAGCAAAGGCCACTGTCTACACATTTCACTCCCCAAGTGACAAAGGCAGTGTACAGCATGAGAACCATGCCAGGGACAACCACAAATAAAATTATGGGCAGACAGTCTCTCATCTGCTCCTTAGGGAAAGCAAACATGTTATGAGAAGCTGAAGTAATACTTCTTCAGCCAGGTAACATCTTTCCATGTTAACTGCAGTACACAGTCTACAAAACATGACAGTAAAACCACTGGTCAACTGTAAATTAAAAATGCTTTAAAATTATCATTTTTCTTCTTCCTTTTTTTTTTTTTTTTTTTTTTTTGAGATGCTGTACTACACAAAATAAATGTTTGCAAAATAAATGTGAAGAGAGCAGAGGGATTTCCTCCCTAAACCAGTCCCGTGGTTTCTCTGATGTTCAAAAGGGGTGTCATCACCTCTTCTCTTTTCTCCTCACTGCATGAAAATAAAGATGCCCACATGAGAACTAGCAATTACTCAAAAATGCAAGCTTCTGCTGAGGCTAATAAAGGAAATCTGGAAACACCATCAAAACCCAAAAATAAACCAAGTAAATAAAGTTAATGCAAGGGCTTTGGTTTAAAAAAAAACGAGAGTGAAAACAATTCTGACTTAGATGGAATGGTTTATTATCATCTCCAAAGAAAAACATTAAAACCGTAAAAAGGAAAAAACAACAACAAAAAATGCTGAAGAATCTTGCCTTGAAAATACGTGTGCATGAAAAAATTATTTGCTTTGAAAATTAAATCTGAATAGGGTGTGCCTGCTAAGGCTGCTAGCACAACCTTGGATTTTACTTTTTGGTGGACAAAGTGAGTAACCTAATTGCAGAACAGGGATTTACAATAAGAGAAGGAGGTGCAAACACAGTGAATAACCTAATTGCAGAATAGGAATTTACAATAAGAGAAGGAGGTGCAAACACAGTGAATAACCTAATTGCAGAACAGGGATTTACAATAAGAGAAGGAGGTGCAAACAAACACCAAGGAGAGCTCTCCTTGGAATGCTGCATTCACACTGGGGCTGGTTGGTTAAAGAAAGGAACTCTGTCTGCTTCCCTCCCTGAAGCAGCACCACAAACCCTTTCTCCTGTGCTGGGACATACATACAAAAAACCCCACAAAAACACAAAAACAAACGTGCTCAGGTGATTTGTTGAGCTTTAGCCCAGGCATCATTCAGACTGCAGCTCCTTCTGCAACACTCTTTATTAAAATAAATGAGAAATTCTGTCATTGTGCTGACTGGACACACATCTGACAGAGTACCACCAAGGAGCCAGGGCACTCCATCATGTACAGGAAAGACTGGCAAAGAATGAACAGAAAAAAATGCAAGCAAATCATAAATTCACAGAGGGATAAACACAAATATTCTGAATTTTATTGTCATGAACAGCTATAGTCCCTGAAACAAGAGATATAAGTACAGGCCTCAGTAATAGAATGCAAATCTGTTGAGTCCTCAATATTTCCCACAAGCAGCACACATATTTCTAAGTAACTTAAGAGAAACTGGGAAAATATCGTGAAAAAAATTCTTCACTCTGCACCCATGAGCTGTCAGGTTCAACTACTTTCATTATTCACTGGCAGCATTTTAAATTCTCATTTCCTATTAGAAAACCTGAAGATCAATAATGCTAAAGGAGGATGTACTCTCATTTAAGGTCTCCAAAACTATGCCAGACAACTGGAATGCCTTCTGAAATTAAACACCTTCCCAGCTAACAGGACTGGTTAATGGTTGTGTGTATTCTCCACCAGGTCCTGTTACAGCCAAAGTGATCAGATTCATAACTGACAAAGCTTAGTACACTATTAAGTTATTTTCAACAAAATTTCTAGCTATCATCCCTATTTTCTTACTCTTTCCTTTGTAAATTCTTTCAAAGAAAGAAAAAAAATCCAAGTCAGGTTTAAAAAAATATATTGCCTTTCAAATAAAAAAGGGAAGGGAGGAAGAAATCTGGATATCTGCACAGGTACATCTTTATATATTATATAAAATGGGAATATATTTTGTCACTTTTAAGACTAGCTCATAGTGTTTCTTTTATTTTCTTCAGCAACATCTGATTATCTCAGATAAAGATATCTCCTCTCCAACTTAAGACATTTGCATAATTATTAACTTTGGTGGCTAGCACATAAAATTGTGGACTCGGTTTCCAGCAGAAAAGGAAATGGACTGTAAAAACTTCTGCATTTAAGGGCTTCTCTTATTAAAGAGCAGTCTAGAAATAGCTGCATGGGGATGGATTTTGTAGTGAAGGAGCTTTCAAACAAGGAAGAAATAATGCACTTGGAAAGATAATGTCAGAGAAACTCCAAGATCAGTAGGGAAAGTTTCATTAAGGGCAGCAGTTAAACACCAGGCCTCACCTAAGGACACACTGATTCATCCACCACCTGAAATCCTTAAATCTTTTTGTTTTCCTACAAAACATGCTCCAGACCCTGAAGAACTGCTTACAGCAGGAACCACTTCTTCAATATCTATTGCTACCCTTCCCAGGAGGTAAAGATGATAAAACTTTCAGATGGATATAAATCATCCTCTTCCAAGAGGAGCAAAAGGTAGTAAGTAGCTATTTATTTTCTGCTAAAATCATCCTGTGCAGAGTTCACTTACCCTGCCAATATCCAAAGAAAGTGCCAAATGCTCCCCTCCAGCTCCACAGTAATGAATCAGAATGTGAAGTTATATATTTCATTTTCCATGCATATAATGCCATCACTGCAATGCCACAGTGCCAGGAAATAAAGCCTTAAAAAAATAAAAATAGAAGCAGGAAGCAGAAATGCTGCTTTGCAAGACTATTCCTTGGGGTTTTTTATTGCCCAAGATATTGGATATCATTAATTATACTGGCTATTTTCAAAGAAAATGTAAAAAAAAATATAAAATCCCAAAACCTATACACATTATTTTTTCCTATGTTTATCAAAAATACTAAACAAATCATAAATCCTTAATTATCCTCACTTTATTACTCATACACACGCATACTCTAATAAATAAGATGTCTTTTCT
Organism: Prinia subflava; assembly: GCF_021018805.1. NCBI lineage: Eukaryota > Metazoa > Chordata > Aves > Passeriformes > Cisticolidae > Prinia > Prinia subflava. The sequence continues at coordinate 31,462,961 of NC_086252.1, forward strand.
TTCCTCCTTTTTTTGTACTACTGGACTTCATTGTTTCTCTGGCCAATAAACTCAGGAGAACACCTGACTGCAAGCTTACAAGTTTTCACACTGACTCAGAAAACCATCACTGCAGAAAGACTGGATATTAGTATAAGTGTACTGCTAACAAAACACAGGGCCTTTCTCTAATAAATAGCATTTCTAATATTATTTTCAAGAGATGGAAAACTTCATACCTGTACAATCTCACAGCTTTTAGACTGGAATGTTTACAACAATTTTTTTGCACGATATTAATACAAATTATATTTTTTGCATGATGCTAATAAGATTCTATTTCACTGTAGGAACTTTTTAAGATGGATTTTGAAGACCACAGGAGAAATCTGTATCCAAGCAAAGGTTTAGCATCAAATTCTGCATTTCTTTTTATCACATCTGGAAAACTCATAAAAGAAGCTTTGCTCTTATTGTAGGCTGTAGAAGAGAGTTAAGAAATACAATAAACTACATGTTTTATAGCATCACCAGTGTTTAATATAACTCCATCCACAGCCTTTTAGTTTTATTGTCCTGGGTTTTGAAATTAGTACTATTTTTATGCATAGAATATTATGCACATGTTATGAAGAACTACTGGAGTTCTTAGGAGAATATTTGCATGGATTTTTTAAGTAACAAGAGTAATAGATGGAACCAGCATAATGATCTTCTTCCCCTGTGTACTCACCTGCTTTCAGTGACCACTTCAGTTACAATATTTTGGTCTGTGATAATTTTATTTGACAATTAGGACCAGTGTTTTTCACACAGGGTGGGGTCAGGGGCAGCTGTTTTGTGAATTTAACAGAGAACAGCATGTTGAAACCCTGCTTAATGATTTCATTAGCACACAGTTTTACAGGAAAAGAATTTTCTGCCAAACACAAGAAACTGCTCCTCTTGGCAATAAATCTGTTCCTAATGATATTGGATATCATTAACTATACTGGCTATTTTCAAAGAAAATGTAAAAAAAAAATAATCCCAAACCCCATACATGTTCTTTTCTGTGTTTATCAAAAATACCAAACAAATCATAAATCCTTAATTACTCCCACTTTTTCTTTATTACTCATACACACACATACTTTATGATTTCATTACCAATCTTACAGGAATAGAATTTTCTGCCAAACACAAGAAACTGCTCCTCTTGGCAATAGAACTGCTCCAGCTTCACCCAGTATCACATCTTTTTGCACTGACTGAAGACAGAAACCAGTCCAAAGAAGAAACTTAGAGCAACTCAGAGGAGAGATGAGATGTCATTGGAGCAGCTGGGGAAAGGAGTGGCAGGAAAATAAACTGTGTCCCTTCTCTCAGCCCTAAAACAATGGTAAAAAATAACACCAGAGAAGGTCCTAAAAAAAAAATTTACTATACTTTTCTCATTTTTATGCTTTTGCTTTTAAAGCACTTATCCTTATTCTACACACTTCATTCTTCAGAGTTTATCATAAAGCAATAATTCAATCACACAGCTCCCTACTAAGTAAAGCAGTTCTGGTTATGGTTGAACACCAAAGTTGATAGAATTGAAGCATTATTTCCATGCAAAGTCACTCTGAATTTACACACAGGGCCACCAGACTGCCAGACCCCTGCCTGGCACAGAGCACCCCAGAACAGCTTTGCCTTGCCCAGTTTTGCACAAATCCTGTTGTCATTCCTTGGATTCCACCACCTGCAGATCACCACAATGACACAAACCAGACAGCTGCTACTGCATTATTTGTACATTTCTGACAAACACAGAGAAGTGAACAAGGAGTGGCATCAAGAGGGAAGGAACCCAATGAGTAGAAAAAAAGAGTCTGAATTTTTCTTTTTTACATTAAAACGGCTTAATTTTGGAGGAGCCTGCATGCCACGCACAAACCATTTAATAAATTAGAATACTGAATACAATCCCTAGTCATGAGAAAATGACTATGACTGGACAAGTATATTGAACAATTCAATATACAAGTATATTCAACAATTCAAAGAGAACCAGTTCTCAAATCCCGAAGTTCAGATATTAATAGAGTTGATCTTATTGTGAATCCACAACCAAGATCCAGTTCTTAAACACAACTCTTCATCACTGCTTCCAACTGAGTCAGGAGCATGAACAGATAATTTTAGTGGGTTTCCACTAGACAGAGCTTTAAAATTAGAAAGCCACTTCAAAAATTAATGAAAGAGACGTGATTCAGAGCAACAAGGAAAACTGGGACACTGGCCAATTTCAAGAGGGTTTGAAATTTTAACTGATTTTTTTCTCAGTGACTGGATAATATCACTCAATACTTAGATCTTTTAACTTAGTTTTAAATTAAGTGAGAGCTTATAAACTTACCATTAATCCATTTGGCTTCTGGATTATGAACGATGAACTCTTTTCTGAAGAGATCTTCCAAGGATAATCTGTTTTCTGATGAATTTGCAAGTTCATCTAAAATGAACACAACAAGACCATTTTAGATAATTATTGAAAACAATATATTCAGTGTTGCTTGTAAAACACTGGAATTGTAAAACCAGAAGTCCTGCTGAAATTGATAACAATACCTTGCTCTTATTTTTTTTTCACAACAAGAAGAAGTATCATTTTTGTTTAGTAAAGCTTCAGGAAATAAGGAATTGGTACCTTTTGGACAGGAAAACTACAGGATTTAGTGTTTGGCTATTTATTATATTGGGACTTGTGCAGCAAAGCTCTTTATTAGCACAGCCCCACACCACAGAAAATTACAAACCAATACCAAAATTTCCTGACAGCCAAAAGATGAGTACCTTACACTGAGAGAAACCAGATAAAAAACTCCTGCAAGGAAATTTAGAACCGACTTCACCTATTCAACAATTTGAAATGATTTTTTTTAAAAATCTACATGCACATTTTATAGCCTGTGCTTGCGTTCTAGTGACATGAACAACATAACTTGGCCCTGTGTATTTCCCAAACATGACCCAACCCATTGGAATATTGTGGTTCAAAACATTAGCCAACATTGACTTACAAAACAAAATAAAAAAATATCATTTTCCTGCATCTAAAATCATCTCAACACTTCAGAAAACTAAAAAAGAAACTGTGCTAATATGTGTTCCTGTGCTCCAAGCTAAAAAAATAAGCAGTGAAATTCAACAGCAAACTGCTGCACTAACAGTGGTAATGTTGAACCATAAGTACTAAAGTAAAAGTTTTAGTGTCAAAAGACAAACCCACAAAGTTTCCAAGCAATCATCACTGACAGCAGCTTGCACTTCACCTAAACTGCTTTAGGCTGTTTAGAACAGCTGCCAAAGCTGTGCTGTGTGTTGCCTGTGCCCTTGCAAGAAGATGCACCTGTGCACATCCCACACAACCACTCCAATGCCCAGCCAGGTTTTTAAAATAAATTTGTATTGCTGGGCAGGTTACCATAAATTATTGCACTCTATCAGCTTTACTTTCCTTCTCCATGAGAGGAACCTTGTGTTAGGCAGATTTTGTCCTTACTGCTATGAAACAGTGCTCTGATAACAGACACATACAGAAGGAGTATCTGTCATCACACAGCCAAGCAGCAATCTTGTTTATCTTTGTGTCAACCCACAATGTGACCAGGACATTTTTAACAAAGAAACCTGCTTTGTAAAGGTCATACCCTGTAATACATTTAGGATGAAAATGTGACCCTTCAAAGAGAATAAAGTCAAGCAACAGTTTTGTCATTGGTCTTTATTCAGCCAAATTTCTCAATTAGAGGGCCAGCTGAAAGCTCACTGGAATCAACAGCAATATGGTATTTTTGCCTTTAAATGCCAGCACTGCCTGCTGCAGTCACTTCAGCTGGTATTAACAGGGTGCATCCTTGGTGTACTGAAGAGAAACTCCCTTTTAATGCACATCCTGAATTTCCAATGGACACAGGGCCATTCCAGCTGCTCACAGCAGAGCTCTGCTGCATTTTGCACCTTGCTCCCTCCCAGGTGGCAGCAGCCCTCATCCACTGCACCCAACTCTTCTTGCACTTCATGTCTTGTGAGGCCAAGCATGCAGACTTGTCCAAATCCTCTCTCATAAGACAAACATTCTAATCCTTAAATAAGCTTTTTACCCTCTTCCTACCTTCCAGGAATCAAAATAGTCTGTTTAGGGTTTTTTTTGTTTTGTTTTTCTTTCATCTGCCAGTCCAGCATGGGACACAATATTCCACCTGCAGTTTTACCAGAGCTTTACAGCAGGGCAACATTATCTCTCTTGATTTATACCTGATCCCTCTGTTTACACATCATGGGACCTTGTTAGCTCTTGCTCCTGCCACACACTGTGTTTTTATCTTCAAAGTGAGCACACGTTGTTATGTGTGCTCCATTCAGCTCCACAAACACATTCCTGTGTCTTCAAAACTCTGCTTCTGACTTAACAGCATGGAGCACTGGGCTCTCCCCGTGCCCATTATCCCCTTTCCCCATCACCTCCTTGACAGCCTCCCTCACAAGCTGTTTTCCATCACCCATTTGGATTCAGCACAGCCCTGTCCTGATGCTGTTTGTAATTCCAAACGTGTTCCCCTTCTAACCTTACCTGAATCTGTTTCTGCTCATTGTGACCCTTTATTTCCTGCCAGTTTGCCAACTAGCAATCACGCTCACACGAGCTGTTATGTTGTCAAACATTACCTTACCTATGACAGATTTTCTTTTTCAACTGCTTAAACAAAAATCACTAAAACAATACATCAGCTGAGTACAGAGGGGCTATTAGAGGAGAAAGGAGCACCAGCTCTGCTCTCTGCTTTCGATCACATCCCCGGCAAGAAATCTCAATATAAATTGGATTTTAAAGTAAGTTTTAAATTACAGTTAACATTTGTAAACTGGAAAAAAATGGCATCTTCAAGCAACTTTACTAGGTATTTTAGAAGTAATTATTTTTCTAATGCAAAGTTTTACCAAAACAGAGCCCTGTTTGTAGCCCTTAACTCCACCTTTGCCCTCTGTCACTATCCCAGACGCTCAGTTCATCCATAATAGGATGAATTTCACACCATGGGAACCCTCAAAACAGTAGTGGGTCAATCTTTATTGGGCACAAGCACAAATCAGTTGTACCCCACCTTTTTTATAGTCAGAGGCAGGGGAGAACAGGAGGGGTGGCCCTGTGTGTCAGGGACCAGCTGGAATGCACAGAGCTGCAGCGGAGGGTGGAGGAGGAGCCCACCTTAGGGGTCAGGATTGAAGAGGGGACAGGGACAGGTGACATCACAGGGACCTTGAGCTGGAATACCACAGGAGGGTCCTCACATCCACAAGCCTGGTCCTTGAGGGTGACTTTAACCACCCCAATACCTCTTGGGGGCCAGCACAGCGGGGCATAACCAACCCAGAAGGTTCCTTGAATGCACTGCTGGTAGCTCTTCTCCAAGTGACAAGGACATGGACCTGTTGGAGCAGGCCCAGAGGAGGCCACAAAGATGCTCAGGGGCTGCAGCATCTCTGCTGTGGAGACAGGGAGAGGTTTGAGACTCCTCAGCCTGGAGAAGAGCAGGCTCCAGCGAGGCTCAGGGCACCTCCCAATACCTAAGGGGGCTCCAGGAAAGCTGGAGATGGACTTTTGGACTGTCATGGAGTGACACAACAAGGGGAAACTGCTCTAAATTGAACTGTGAGGAAGAAATTCCTCCCTGTGAGGGTGATGAGGTCCCAGCACAGGGTGCCCAGAGAAGCTGTGGCTGCCCCATCCCTGGAAGGGTTCAGAACCAGGACAGGGCTTGGAGCCACCTGGGGCAGTGGAAGGTGTCCCTGCCCATGGCAGAGGGTTGGAATGAGAAGATCTTTAAGGTCCCTTCCAACCCAAACTAATCTTTGATTCTAAGATGTACTTGTTTTATTTTAAAGACTTCCTTTTACTGCTTTGTATTTATCACATTGCAAAATAGCCTACTATCTCTTTTTCATTTCCATTATAAATTTTATTGAATTATTCCTTGAAGGAATGATATTTCCAATATTCTCACATTATATACCACAGATTTCTGTATTTCGGTCTGAATTTATATATATGTATTTAAGTATAGCAAATGACACAGATTACAGAAGATACAAACAAAACCAAATGCTAAAGACTAAATGACTACTTTTTAACTGTACATCCAATTAAAAACAGTTCAAATACTGGCATGTATTAATTCAAAGTGGCAAACCTGTTTGTGCTTACTAAATTAGAAGACTGCAAAACTTGAAATTAATGGCCTTGCTACTTTTCACGAGTTTATAGGATATTATTTTTGCAGGTTAAATGTAGACTAAGCATCTCATAAAATTTGCCTTCTAACTTAGCAAATAAAACTAATAATTATGTGCTGTAGTAGGCCATTAACTGAAGCTCCCTACTGACTTTTCTGTGGGAAAAAATAAAAGTTTTTACAATAGAAATTAGGATAAAGGCTTGATGTTAAAAGCCAGCTGGAAAGTGGAAAAACACCACTGTTTTTAGTATGTAAATATAGTAAACTGTATGCAAGTATTTATAAATATATATATATTTCTATATGTTTTTAGTATGTTTTATAGTAAATTGTATGCAAGGTAGCAGGTGCAACTGGGAATTAGCATAGCTCACTTTGTGTTCTCATGACAAAGGAAGAAAACTTGCCAGAAAATAGCCAGGTATCAAAACCTGCCTGCCAATTTACAGTAGATACAGGGACTCTATACAGAATTGAACAGAAACCTAAATCTTCTTGCAGTAAATAAGTACATAAAATAAAATAGTTTGTTTTCATTTAAGAGTAGTATGAGAGAGGGTATGGAGAGGTCGGTTCTAACCCTGAACAGTTTATCTACTGGACATAATCCAAATGGATTCTCTTCCCAGAGCTTGATTTTACTCAACCCTTTCCACAAAAAGCATTTTCTGACCTAATTGTTCTCTACAGTAATTTTTCCTAAAAGGTGTCCTTTTTTTTCCATTGTGGGTGAGCTCTCCTTAAGTCCATGATTAGAGGTAGGTGCCACTTTGCTCAACAGTAACAGCACATATCAGCAGGCATTAAATGCCAACACCAGCATCTCAGTAAGGGAGTTGAGTCTTCCACACCTTCAGACACTGGAAGTTAACATGAAGGTAGAACTACCATCAGCCCCAAAAGGAAAAATCAGCTTTAAGTGCTGTAGCAAAACACCTGTACAGGGGAGGCCAAATCCACACAATCCTTGGGCTGTCCTTAAGTGCTTTTTTATATAAAGGCTTTCAGCTGCTAAAGCTTTCACTTGAACATTTGTCAGTTTTGAAACACAGATCAACAGTGGTTGATCAGATAATTCACATAATTCCTACAACGTGGAACATGCTGTCATGATGCAAAGCAAGAACAAGTTGATGCAAAGGCAGGAATGATTTGAAGGTAGTGATAGCCAAAAATCTACCTATGACTATTTCAGTATATGCAGGTGTGAGCTGAAACCTCAAAACCATGAAATAGAACAAAAGCAGCAGAGGGAAGGTGCCTGTGTTATATTTATACTGACTTCCAAACCAAATGATGGCATCTCATGGACCTGAGTCTCTGCACTGGCAACTAGTTCCCAATATAAAGATATTTTTATAAGATTATTCCCAAATTATTCTCTTCTGCTTTCTCTTAAATACTTCTCCAGCAATCCACTCCAAATATTAAACAAAAATCACTAGATTCATAATGCAGCTGCCCCAGAGGACAGACAGGCTCCTGCTCTGAAACTTCCAAGTTTTTCCACTCCAGCCCCCTGCTTTAACAGGACAACTTCATTCTTTGGCATCTCTGTGCACTTTCTTTATCATTGCACTTTTCTAATTTTGAAGAATACCAGCAGGGATATTTGCCTGCAAGCCTTCTACTCCCAGGTATGGAGCAGTGCAGCAATTTCTGCCTGCTGGGAGCAATGGAGTTTATTTCATGTACTCCTTAGTCCATGGGGGCTCACAGAGAGTTCCTGAGCCCCCACAAGGGGTCACTGGGCTGGGAGTTCATTCAGACCCTGCCACTAATGTTTTCCATGGCTGGATGGTTTGTTCTTCCACTTTTCCATCTCTTTGTTGAGAACACTAAGACGTTTATAAAGATTCTGAATATTATCATAAGTGAAAAGCAAGATCAAGTGATCAGAAATGTCACTAATATTGTTGGTACAATACATTTACTCAAACCACAACCATAATTGTAACATAGAGCTTTCAGATTTGAACAAAAGCTAAGATATTAATAAGTCAAAATGCATCTTACTTCAGCAGAGATCTTGCTTAGTATTGTATAGTCACATTATATTTCATGTAATAAAAGGTAATACAAAAAGAAAATCAAGAATTTCCTTTTAGCTTTATTATCCTTTCTATCTTTAGTGGAAGCTAAAGCCTTTTTGAAGACTTTTACACATTAATTACACTTTCTTTTAAAAACATGCTATCCCATATGGAAGCATGGATCCCTCTGTTGAAAGGCAGGAAAGCTGTTGCTCAAAATTTGAGAACTCAAATGACAGCTGTTGGTGTACAGAGACCTAAGAGTTTCTTATCCTGTGGACAAAACAATGTGTAAATAATTGCAGGCAAAAGAGATCATTGCTGTTGTGTTTGGCGTATCAGTAAGTACATTTTTGCCTCCAAAAAATACCAGTGAAACAATCAGGCTTCTGAGCAATAACCATCTGAAATTATCATCATTTCCATAAAAAGAAGCAGCATGATGTACAGTGTTTAGGGGAATTTACATGAAATCTAAGAAGCACCCATCCGTACAGGCAGAACTAAATAGGGAGAGCACTCTCTGATGCTCAAAATGGTGCTAAAAATGAACACTGAAACATCCCAAGGTAGCAAAGGACATTTGCACTGAATATCTTCATTCAGACCTATTATATTTTATGAGAAGGATTTTCAAACCCAAGTGTTTATAACAACAAATTAGCATCAACTTGGAACTGAGCACTTCACAATAGCCAGATGTGAGGGGGTCTCTACTTTTTCCTCCTCTCAAATACTGGACATCCCAAAGTGATCTCAGCATATATTCATGACAAAGTAGCTTGAGCTAGAGTGCTGAACTACCTGCCAACAGACCAACAGAGTAGCAAAATATCTGCTTCCCAAACCATATCAATAATTCATGATAATCAAACAATAATGAAAGTGAAGGGGGAACAGCAATGATTAGAGCCAAAACAGGGCAAGTATCCATCCTACAATGCACCTCCAAAGCTTTCCATGGGAAGCATTTCCAACCCACAAGAAAGCCCAGTTTTACAGACCCAGATTGTTCTGGGAGAGAGGTTTTTATTTATATCAAGCTTCACAGTCTCTATGGGATATCTTAGAGCATCTGAGCTGACAGAACTAGTTTTCACTCGCATGACTTGAACTGAAATGTAGGTCCCAGCTTACACAAGTTTTCAACCAAGATCTCTGGATTTTGAAACAGCCTCAGAGATGTTGTAATTCACTGAGCTTTTTAAACATATTTTTTTAAAAAGTTAACATTCCCCTAGGTTGTTTATTCTTTTTCCATGAGTGCATTCAAAGACTTCCATTTATGTTTTTACATCATTAATAATTCTATATAGATATAAGAGCCACAACTGAAAAGTACTATTGTAGATTCCAGCAAACAGTTGATATTTTACAAGTCTTCAAAAAAAAAAAAGCTACCTCTCCTCGAAACAAAAAACAGTCTTCTGTCTTAAAGTGTACCAGGATACACTACTGTGTGCCCCCAAAATCTCTTTTTAGTTATTCCCTGAAGAAGGCTCCCATTCACTGAGACTACACAGCACAACTTTGCTTTTATTTTTCTCAACATGATCTAAGCTGAATTAAGCAAACAGTAACTTTGGACAGCACCATGCACAAGGAGTAGATATTCATACAAAACAGAGAAAGCAGACTGTCCTTAGTGTTCCTGCACACTCTTTGCAGCTGCTTCATCCCCTCTGACAAGCAAAGCTCTCTGATCCTTTCCCACTCAGGCTCAGCACCTTCCCTTACAGCAGCAGCACTCTGCTGTTCTTGCTCATGCACAGGCTCAGCCAGCTTCCCCTGGTGATTCCATCTCCAGGCCAAACAGCCTGGAACCATTATTTAACTGAAAAGAGCTTCATTAACTTTCTGGTTTACACAAACTGAGCACTTCAATGGCAGAATATTGCACACCGATATTTACAATCTAGGCATGCCATGCAAATCAGGCACTTTACACTCTAAAACTGGCAAAAGGATTCAAAGATTTTTTTTTCTTTAAAACTTGTACAGTGTTTGCTCTTTTTGCCTATTTGCCCTCTCCCTTTTTTTTTCTGTGACTGAACCATTATTTTCCCCTCTTTGTTTCTGAAAGAAAGAAAAGGGAAGAAGCTTGTGCATGCACATATGGAAGATCCATGTTGGTGATTCAGTGAGAAGCTGTATGCTTGGAATCAGTTTTCTGTGGCATACAATTTTCTCTTAGCTCGTCTGTGAACCTCAAATTACACCAAAAACCAAGAACAAACTCCTGAAGTCAGCTCACACCTGCTGAGCTCCCCAGGACTGCTGCAGCCCCCTCAAGGCTGGCACAGTCCTAAGCCAGCCCCAAACATTTCTGCCCTTCAAGCAGCTCCCGAGTCCCTACAGGCACCAAATTCACAACAGCCACAAAGTTAAAAACACTTAAAGGCAAGAAACACTTAACATTCATTGCTTTTGATGAGTGCATCATGAATCACACACCTTTAATAAGATAAAATAAAGAAGTAGGTTACCTGGGGTTAAAAGAATGACTGACATAGTGATGAGTGAACAAACAACTAGAATCACCAGCAGCGCAATAGCAATTCCCTTCCAGTTCCTCTGCGGAGGGCTGTTACTTCCAAGTTCCTACAGGAATGGAAAAACATGAAATAAAAGGAGAAGACCACGTTTCATAAACATACATTTCCAGAACTATTAGCCATAGGAAAACTGCTCTGTGAGAACCACAGCACGGAGGTGATCATGATCCCTCCCTTCTCCACAGTACACAGAGCCATCCAAAGGTTTGTAACTCTCATGATTTTTTAAGAGATCTCTTTCTTTTTTAAAAATATATATATGTAATTTTATACCCTTAAGAGACAATCAAATGATCTTATGCAAGCTGTCCAAAATACAACTGGTGTTAAAATGTCCTGAACATAAACTTCAGGACAATATCAACTAGCAGTTTGTAAGATAATTACAGAAATGAAATGCAGCAATTTACTGTAATTCTACCTAACATGGTATGGACCATAAAGGTTTAAATACACATCCTTTTTAATGCACACTATTAAACTTATTTGTAATAGAAAGCATTAGCAGAACTGCCTGAGGCTGCAAGTATTCCATCCGAAGCTACAAGCTCTTTTTCTCTATGCAGTAGATCAACTGCAAACTGCTCCCCTATTAGTTATTTAAAAAAAAAAAAAAAGCAACAGTAGCTTAGAACAAATGTTAAATGAATGCTTCTGTAACTACCAGTGCAGTTAAGCCTACATCCTCTGTGGTTACGTGTTTAACTCCTGCCAGGCACCATTTACATTTTTTCAATAACAGCGCTGCATTGCCCACGTTCATGATCCAGTTAGAGACCAAACAGACATAAACATCTAACAACACAACGACAAAACTAGTACAATCTTTTCTTACAACCCCAAACTTCCCTCACAGAAAACAATATTTTTTCTATCTAGATTTGGCAGGCAGAAATGTTTCTCTGCCACAACTGCATGTGCCTTTAGTATCTCAAAATTAAACGCTATGGTAAGATTGAAAAAAAAAAAAAAATACACCTCTGCTATGTTTTACAAGCTTCCAAAAGCATGGTACAACTTTTCACATGCACATAATTTCATTTTGCATTTCTGGGTTATAATGAGTGTGAAATGGATAAGTCTTAAAAGAAAGTGGCAATTTTCTTGTGCCTTCTTGGCTCACATACACTTCAGCATCACACATCACCCACAGCAGCAACAGTGTATTTAACTTTTTAAAGTTGTTTTCTTAACCCCTTGCCAGTTCATTTCTACCTATAAAAAGACAGCTTCTCGCCCTGGTCCTCTTTTCCAGAAAATAAAAGGGGAATTGCCCGACACAATCTGTAAGCAATCCCCCAGGACGTTCTCTCAGCAGTCCTCAGCACATCACAGCTCCCAGCAGGGCATGTCCCCACCTCCCCAACACATCTTCTGCCCACTGGACCCATCCTCCTGCCCAGCCTGCCTGACACTGCTCTTTTTTGAGGTTTTTAGCCTCAGCAGAGTGGAAGAGCAGCCAGTCTGTCTCCTCAGTGCAGCCCCTGCTCACGGCTGGCCACCACCAGCAGCTCCCCCAGCTGAGGGGTGCCAGCCTGCCCCTGCCCACACCCAAACCCAGGTGATCTCCACCCCAGCCTGAGCTGCACCCAGCCCCCAGCCCTGGCAGGGTCATGTCAGGAGCCCTTTTGTTATCCCAGAAATCTGCTCCTGGCTGCTGGTCCTGACCCCGTGTCAGGCAGCGATGATGTTCAGCTACAGAATGCAAAGTGACTGAGGGCAGCTGCAGCACAGGATTTGTGGCCAGTCCCTCGTGTCACCTTGGTTTTGAAGACTTTTCTAAGCCTTCTGTGTTGTTCTTCATATTGGAGTCAGAATTTTTACTTTATCACACTTTAAACAATGGCCATGTTTTGCTATATGTCCTTCATTGTTCACATATTTTTGGGAAAAAAGAGAAAGTTGATCAACAGTTGGCTTGACCAATGTAGTTTGAGAGGTGGAATTCCATCCTCCAACCCAAGGGCACCATAGGAAATGTATAAAATTGAGTTTTGTAAGTAAACTCTTCCCTTTTCCTGCTTTGCTCACCAGCGTGTCGTGGTGCAGTTCTCGTGTCGTCTGTGACACCTCCCACACTGAACTTGGCAGCTTTCCCGGGATCACCGTGTGGAAAAATCTGATACCACAACCCACAACCTGCCTGAGACACCTGGGGGGTTTTTACTGAAGTTCAGGACTCGTGTCCTCAGCACTCAGGGGAAAATGGTGTAAGCAGGAACTCCTGTCTCCTTTCCACACCCCATTGCTGCTGCTTCCTAACCACTTTCAAGCCCACCTGCTTCCCTCATTTTCTTTATTCACCTGGTGAAATACTAATTCATTACTAATTAATTACTAATACAGCCTGTGCAGCCTCAGATCTTCAAGGCCTGCCTGACTGCTCCATCAGCCCCTTTGGTGATCCCCTGGTTCTGAGCATGGCGTGGTTCCATCCTCTCTGGACAGCCCTGGCATTGAAGGGATCCACAGCTTTCCACAAAAATACAGAATTTACAGTCCTGCAGGTGAACTCAGATCCAAGCTATTGTTTTCCCTTAAGTGAGAATTATTTTAAAGTGTTAGCAGCACAGTCTAGGAAACACAAACTTATTCTAAACATTGCAGCATTGGCCTTATTTAAATGACACCTGACAGGGTCCAATTTAAGACAAGAACTAGAAGCTCACAGGGCCAAGTGGTGGGGAGAGAATTGTAGTTTCTCTCAGAGCATCATGAAACCCTATTCCAAAGAACTGACTTAAAATGACAGAAGCTGGACAACTTGATGAATGTACCAAAGCTTCTAAAAAATGTACCAAGCCCTCATTATTCACAAGGTTCTTCTTTGCAGACATGAATATTGTTCCGTTTCTAAAAATAAAGCTTCATTTTAAATACTTCTGCAAATTTGTGCAAGGAGAATATCAAAGAGATGAATCAACTACTGAGCATACAAAGCTTACTGGTACCTACAGTGAGAAAGAAGAGAGTTTCCAGCTAGCTGAAAACTTGGAGCCTGGCATAAAAAGAAGGACTTGTCTCAAATTAAGAGATTTGGTTTTAATATTTGGATAAAAATTACAAGTTGCATGAAATTATTATATGAGAAATTATTAAAGGCCATGATGATGTTTTGATATTGAGTGACAACACTCTTGTAAGACATTTATGAAGTTACTGTACACAAACAATATTTGATGAAATATTAGAAATATTACTACAATAAAGTGAATTCGTAGCACAGCCACTATCGAGGGCATCTCCAATTAACTTTTTTGCTGCTAACCAATGCAACTCTTGGACTGCAACCTACAAAGTTTTAAAACAGTGTAAGCTGCAGCTCTTCAACAATAAAATATTTTTAGTCTTGAGCTGCTTTTCAAAATGGCCATAAGCAAAATGCAGTTAAATAGATCTTTGGACTGCATGTCACTGGCAAGGCAGAAGCTGTGATTTCTGAGTGTGACAAGAGGATAGAGGCATTCAAGAGGAAACATCACAGAGAGCCAGACAATGAGAGGCTTTTGACACCATGCAGTTTCCCCATAACTCTCTGCTAACTGGCACATAACAACAATGCAGACACAGATGGAGATTTAAGGATTTAATCTTCTAAATAGGAACTTCTATTAATGTGGTTTGAAAAAAGTACCAGCTCCCGAATATGGTGGGTTATATATAACACTATCTATAATGTTGTTATGGATTTTACAGTCTAACTCTAATGAATCAGAAAATGGCTGTGCAAAGAATAATACAATTCCAAGTTTTCTCATTATTTATAGCAGCATTTTCACAAACCATTTAATTGCATTGTTGCCAAAAACAATCCTCAAGTAATACATTTTTCTGAATATAATTTGTGATTGGGTAATACCTTAATAAAACACAGCTACAAAGAGAAAAATGAAACACTGCATGCACAAACCCACTGTACACCAGTGTCAGAGATTCCAATGGCTGCTGCTGCCAAATGCTGAAGACCACATTTACCAGGAGCTTACAAGCACTCACCATCAGGGATCTCAAGGCATGCAGCCAAAGGATAAAACCCAAAGTTTCTGTTCTGTGATTGTCTCCATCCAACCAAAAGACCCCTAAAAGACTGGTCTCTTAAAAAGCATGCACTGTGTGTGCGATACAGCATTACAGAGGTTACAAACCCTGCAGCAGTAACCAAAAGAAAGGCTAAACCAAAAATCTGCAGAGACTGGGTGTGGGAGGGACAAGTTGAGGAAAACATGGGTCATTTCAACCCTTCTGCATCCTTCCAAGCTAAATTCCACTCGCCACTGCAAAACATGGTATTTCAGAGGGGAATGCTGAAAAAAATACATCCAGCAAATATGCAAAGCAAATATAATTCAAATAGGCTGAAGCATCTTTCTCTCTGTTTTTCTAGGTTGTTTTCTAAATACACAGTCCATCTCCAAACACAGTTTACAGGCTGATGATGAACTAATTCACCACAGGCGTGAAAATCTTTTAAGCAGCAACAAGACATGGCTTTGAATATCAAAATCTATGGCACAGAATCAGAAATAGTTTGGGTTGGAAGGGATCTTAGAGATAACCTCAGCCCAGCCCCCCTGTCTCCTTCCACTGGACCAGCTTGCTCAAAGCCCACCCAGACTGGCCTCAAACATTGCCAGGAAACCCACAGCTTCTCCAGGAGCCAGTGCCACACCCTCATAGTGAAGAATTTCTTTCTTATGTCTAATGTAAGCTTGCCCCTCTCAGTGCAAAGCCATTCTCCCTTTTCCTGTCACTACAAGCCCTTGTACAAAGTCCCTCTCTAGGTCTCTTTTAACCCCTTTAGCTGCTGGAAGTTGCTCTGAAGTTTTCACAGAGCTTTCACGACTCCAGGCTGAACAGCCCCACCTCTCTCAGGCTGTCTCTGCAGGAGAGGTGCTCCAGCCCTCCCAGCATCTTTGGGACCTCCTCTGGGCATCTTTGGGACCTCCTCTGGGCTCCTTCCAGCAGGGTCTATGCCCTTCTTACCCCGGAGACCCCAGGGCTCGATGCTGCTCTGCAGGTGGGGTCTCAGCAGGGCAGGGCAGGGCAGGGCAGGGAGGCAGAATCCCCCCCCTGCCCACGGAGCTCTGCTCGCAGCCCAGGATTTCTGGGCTGCCAGTGCACACTGCCAGCTCGTTCTGAGCTTTTCATTCACCAGCGCCCCCAAGTCCTTCTCCTCAGGGCTGCTCTCACTCCATCCTCTGCCCAGCCTTTATTTCTGCTTGGAAATCCCACATGGAGGGCTTTGCACTTGGCCTTGGTGAACGTGATGAGGTTGGCACAGCCCATGTCTCCAGCCTGTCAGGGTTCCAAGGATGGGACAGTGTCAAAGGCTGTAGCGCCGATTTCATGTCTGAGATGTTTTGGTTTGTAAAATTCCTTTCCCAGGTGATTTGCTGTAAACAAAGAGATGTTTTGCTAACTGTATCTATGTTATTCATCTCTTTAGAGGAAGGACTTCTTGATGGCCCTCTGGTTTATCCAATGTGGTTGAAAAGGTGTAAACTTTGGCCATGCACTCATATTGGCCTCTGTAAATAGCATATAAAGAAATCACATTTTGAATAAACCCCTTTTTTTTCTAGCCTTCTGAGAATTCCCGGAGTCAGTGTGGTTCATTTCCTGTCCAACAGTGACAAAGGGCCTTGCACAAGTCCATGGCACTTGCTTTTCCCTGATACTGCTGTAACCCTGTCACACAAGGCTGTAGCCTCATTCAGCAGTTCTGAGGTTTTGTTCTCTATTTTTGAACAAAATACAGATTCTGACACGGATGTTTCATATTTAGATTAAAAAACTATATAATTGCCTCCATAATGGCTGTATTACACAAGACTGTAAAAAGAAGACCTGACCTGAGTTCCTATTAACACAGAAATTTTAAAAAATGGAACTAAAATCCTTTAGATTTATTTCACATGAGAATATTTTTTATCCCTTTACACAAAAATGTAAGCACATATTTTAAGTAGTACTGGGGATATTGATTTGAGAAAAAGAATCACTCGGAATTAAGAGCCATAGTAGAAGAATACACAAAAAACTTTGAAATATTTCCATTTTGCTACCTGAAGAAACTTACAATCCTTCTTGTAAGCAGCATAACCAGAAAAAAAATCACAGCTTCCTTCCCAAAGCTTATCGAGTCACATAGTTTTATTGTTAATCAATAAGGATAAAAAGTCTTTAAGACATAATTTTTCCAGCAAGTGTGTACAACTAAGGTTGTTGTAAGAGAACAAAAGGTCAGAAAATATTGGCATAACATGCTGCATTAGTAAGTCAGGTTTCTGAACTATCCTAACAGCATTTTCTGGATTTCTTGGAAAACTCTTTGTGTAAGCCACAGTAAAATTTCCACCATGGAAATAATGCCAGAAGCAACAGGAGAATGCCTGCTGGAAGCAGGAGAAGGAGTGAAACCCAAACTTTCAGAGACAAGCTAGCCCTGAGAGCTGGCATTTAACCAAACTGCTTTTTCTCATAGAGCTCCCACCCATGCTGCATCAAGCCCGGTGATAAATGGTGAGATGAGCCAAAAGCAGAAAATATGCATTTCTCTATAACAGAGCAAGAATTCAAGCAGTTTTAACTATTTCTGCTGCAATTCTGCCATGATTTCTGCAGTCCAGAGTGAGCTTTAGCAGGCTGATGTGTCTGACAGCCCAGATGAGATGGGCATTGGTGTCTGCCCCTGCACTGAGGGCATTTGGAGCACAAAACCCCCCAGCACTGACTGCAGCAGTGTCTGCTGCTTGCTTGAGCTGAGGAAGGTGAAAGATCTTAGAGAAGCTTTGGGCTGTAGCAGATTTGGGCTGTAGCAGTTTCTGCCAGCATGGCATCTTCTGATGCCTTGAATAAATCAAATAAATCACCTGCTTTTTTTTGTCTTTCTTTCTTTTTTTTTTTTTATGCTGTTCTGTCACCAGGACAAAGCCTACAGAGAAAAGCACTGAGGAGAATCACCGCCTCTCCTTATTTTGGCAAGAATTTCAGGGGCAAAGTGCATTAGAGGAGGAAAAGCAAATGTAATTTGCTTTGCAGTAGGAATGAGAGTGAGTCTCACTCTGCAGCTCAGATATAATCACAACAATATCACTTCATTAAACTCTTGCCATTTGCATTCCCCAAACATAAAGAAAAGGTGACAAATGAAAAAAAAAAGGCAAATAATTTCATGTCACATCTCAGGTGGTTTAAAGACAGACTCAATACACTTATAATAGAAAGACTGAAGTCTTTCCAAAGCTCTTCACAGAGCTGAGCTTGCAACTGATATTAAGTACTACCTGCCCTGGGTTTGCAGTGTGCTATTTGAAGGGAAGTTACCCCAGCAAGCCTTCTGATTTCATGATTAAGTGATTGTGTCCATTCCTTTCCAGCTGTTTTTGACTAATCCCATGGCCTAGATAGCAAGAGAGACTAAAAGACAGATCCACAAAGTGGCAGAGGATAGTTCTAATCCATTTGCATAAGTACCTATCATTTCCATCCCTCATGCTCCCTTTACAATCCGCTGTGTTATAAGATCCTGTGGCTGCTGTTCTTGTCTCAATGATTATGGTCACACAATTGCTTTCCCCGGTCAATATCTTTATTCATGAAAACATTGGCACTTCTTTTCAGAGTCATTGTAAAATGCCACTTTCAGAGGAATGCAGGATTCTGTCAGCTTTGTGGATAACAGGCATTTTAAAAAGAGAGCAGCTTGTTAGCAATTACCCTGCTCAGAACAGGTGCAGGGTTTGGATATGGGAACAATCTGTCTTCAGATTTTTATTTCTTTGGACTGCACTGGTAGAACAAAGCCCTCCTTTTGCAGAGCCAAACTGAAAACAAACCCAGACCAAAACAACAACTCAGCCCTCCTCAGTAAAACTAAACTAAAACAAATGTGCACATATAAGTCATTCCGAGAAGCACTGATCACTCTCACTGGTTATTAAGCTTAAAAACATTTTGTGCTTTCTTTCAGCTATATCATTTTTGGTCTAAGCAGAGAAATCTTTTCCTTGGACCTGCAAGTGCCCATTCAAGGACTGGATTTTGGTTATTTGGGGTATTTTGGAACAGCTTTGTCAACACCCTTAGTACTAACTAAAAAAGACAAATAAAATAGAGCAGAAACATTTATGGAATCTATTTAATGTATTATGGCCAGCATTAAGAATACATTCCACATCTTCCCTCTCGCTTTGCAGTGTACCTTGTAGCCCTTACTCAAAGGCAATGAGCTAGCTATTGCACTAGACAAACAAGGAAAAGCTTAACTTCTCAAGCACTCTGCTGAAACCCTTGTTCAAGGTCTAATCTCAGCAGATGAGTTTAAACCTTGGGTCGTTATTCCTGCATGTCATAAATACAAAAGCAGAGATGGATCAGCACAAGTGATCAAAACAGTGAGGCACCCCAACAAGTGAAAATTTGTGGCCACCTGCTTTTTTTTTAGCTAAAATATTAGCATTCAAACTGGGAGAGACGGAAATAAACTATCACAGTCCTGAATATTAAAGTAACTATGGAAAACACAGGCCGTGGAAAATACCACAATAAGCACTGCTGAGTGGCTGGGGCAGAGGGAGACTTGAACAGAGTAACAATAAATGACAGAACTGGTTTGTATCCAAAGAAAAAGAGCAGCCACAATGCAGAGAGGAGCCTGCAGCAGGCAAGGGAGCTCCTCAGGCTTTTGGGAGCTGAGCTGAACGCAAGGCACTTCCATGAAAGGGTAGAATGCCAGCATCACGGGCAACCTCACTGAGGCTCAGGATTCCACAGCTGTTATCCCTTCTCATCCTGTGTTCATAATTTTTCATAATTTGTTTATAACAGAGTTTTGGATGTAAAAAAAAATATTGTACTCTTTCCTTCCAGTCCAGCAGAAATACCTCGAGAGGTGAGGAGAAAAATAAAGTTCTGAGAAGAGGTGAGGAAGCATCTTGAGACTCAGAAGGGAGGGACACGAAAGCTACAGGAAGGCACCTATGGGTGTGGGACCTGACAGTGGTCAGATTTGAGGCTTCAGGCACTGGCTATAGTTTGTGAAAGACAAGAGAGCGACTCTCTCATTCTGACCTGGGAAAATCCTAAGGAGGAATCCAAACAACCCTTGGGAGTGAAAAACAGGTAGCAGGTGGTGTTTTTCTAACTTGTTTACTGGCAAAGCATTTACAAAAGGGTGTAGACTCAAAATGACCAATCATATTCATTGTACTGAAGTGCTGTATAAAAAGAGGGCTTTGAAGAACAAAGATCACTCTCACTTGCTGTAAGCTGGGAGTCTTGTTATTATCATGCTGTCCTTAAAACAGTAATGACATATGGGAATTTCTGCAAATTCCTGAGGATACCAGCTAATAAGCAGCTGCTTTATTAAATGTGACTCCAACCTCCCCTGCAAATCTCACCTCCAGACAAAGGCTGTCCAGAGGATCTCACACTCCTTGGAGGGGCTGAGGCTCACCAGCAGCTCTGCTGTGACTTCAGGCTGTGCTCCTTGAGTCCTCACCAGACCACAGCCCCAACACTCACACCGTGCTGTGAGTTCTTTCCCTCACACCAGTCTCATCTGGAAGCTAATGAGATTTTTGTCTGATTAGCAAAAGCCAGCTCTGTATCTTGAAGACTGCCTGTGAGACCCCATGGACATAAAGCAAGAGGAGCATTTCCAGCCAGCCCCTGCACCATCAGCATCTACAGGAAATCAACAGTTCATTCGCCATCATTAATGAAAATTATTAAAAATATTTTACTGAAGTAAGTAAGGCCAAGGACAGAAAACGATGACAAAGCAGCAGGCATAAATATGGTTTTATCCACTTTATTATGATGGGACACAAGAAGTCTGTATAAAAACTGCCATTTATGGCCAAAAAGGTATTTTCACATATTTCTATTGATCCTAAGTTTAATGAAATGTCACAAAAATAGTAAAATATGTCTCCCATTCTTATCACGCTAAAGAAAAATCCCCCAGCCAAGTAAAATAACGTATCTCAAGAAAAAAGGGACTTAAAAAATAAATGAATACTGGCTATCCACGTTACATACCTTTAGATCTTCCTAAAAGTTGTTTGCTAGAACTTGTACTTTTCATTGCTCAGAAGCAAAGTTATACTTTGCCTGATTGCTTAAAAAAAAGGCTTTAATATATTTTTTCCCAATATATTGACAATGGCCCATAAAAGATGATTTTTAAGTCTGACACATCAACAATTTCAGCATTAATAAGCAGATCTGTTTGACAACACCACACTGCAGTTCACTGAAGGTTGGATAAACAGCAGAGTTTACCAAACTGTAGCAGTGTCATAAAATCATATTCACATCTATGCCACTTAATTTTACAATTTAAATTTTACATAGTGTCCCTATTTTTAATGGTAAAAACTGCACTGGTGCATGA
This sequence comes from Prinia subflava, assembly GCF_021018805.1. Classification (NCBI taxonomy): domain Eukaryota; kingdom Metazoa; phylum Chordata; class Aves; order Passeriformes; family Cisticolidae; genus Prinia; species Prinia subflava. Next base: position 31,484,196 of record NC_086252.1, read on the forward strand.
CTTTCAAGTAAGTTCACTGTTAGATTAGAAAACACAGAATTAGCTTTTGGAGTTTTGCACTGCTCAGGTATCTGTACACATGCTTAATGTTATGCCATTTAAGAGTCTTGGAGAATGGATCTGACAGAAACATTGTTTTTTGGGGTTTTTTTTAGATGAGTGAGATTAAATCAGGATTTATCAAATGATGGAATATGCTTGTAAAGGTTATTTTGCAAATTTACATCCGTATTTTTCTATTTGTTTTCAGATTTACATATAAATTACATGCAAATAAAACAAGTAGATTAAATCCAAATGTGCCTTAATAAGACTCTGTGCACATACATATATACACACATGCACATGTCACTGAATATATAGAGAGATAAACATTACTCAAGTGAACATTCCTATAAATAAATAAAAATGTTAATGAACCAAGGAGTGTCAGCACCAGAAAAGGGAACACAAACACAGTCTCTGTGTTTAGAGGGATCTAAAGCAGTAAAAAGTCAAATGAGTTTCCCAAGATCAGGTGAGAATGGGAAACCAGCAACTCTTTATGAAAATATTTGTCAACAAAACTGATAATGACTACTCAGTCATTATCATTGGACTCTAATTGGAAATTTATCATTTCATTTTCTCAGTCTGCTTCACCATTAAATTACCTGTTTTTCAAAAAAATTAAATTCTAAAGCAGTGGAAAACTATGATTCTATGACCAGAAATAAAGATATGGTTTTCTCCTGAACTTTTTAGGAGAAAAAGACCAGTAAATTTGTAGATTTAATACATTATGCCACGTTATATAGAGTTAATATATATATAATGACCTAGCAGAGTCAAGATCACATTTCACTTCAAAACAGTGTAACCCCTCACATTGTTCCAACACTCATACACACATATAGAGCTTATAAAAAAGCATTTATAGAAAGACAAAGGGTCACAAAATCATCTCTCTACATATAGTCCACCCAATTAAAAAGCAAATTTAGTAGTAGGAGGGAAAAAAATCAGGAATTGCTTGGCTGTTTCACCAGATTAATTGATTTTTTTCAGTAAACTTCCAGATAATGTAAAAATCCAGCTTTTCTTTCCCTGCAAAGTCATTTTTCCTAATGGCCAAGCCTATCTACCTAAAACAGTTCAAAGGCCCTTTATCCATTATGTTTCTTTGGGAAATGTGACAATAAGAGTCAAGGAGCTCTTGCTGGCAAACTTTTCCAGATGCTGTTTTCACTGAAAAGCAAAGAAATGCACAGATACACCAAGGACTGCTCTAGAACAGCCTGGACATTCTAAGGAGCAACTCAAATGAGCCTTTGACTGCAGGGATAAATAATCCTAATATAACAATAGTGCCAAGAAAAGCAGGGATGTTGTCAAGCACTCCATATATGCTTCAATATTTTTACTAATAAAGGTGAGAGTGTATCATTATCTTAGAAATTTTGGCAGAAATCCATCTAAACTAGGAGTTGTGACTTAGAGGAAGAAATGAATGGCACCTTTCATTTTCTCCAGAGTAATGTCTGCTTTCCATCTGATTCCAATTCTGACAAATAAGTCAAGGATGATCTCTGTAAAGCACGTAGTATCTATTTCTTTTGGGTTTCTTGCCATTTAAAAGTTGGAAGAGTTATAATTAGAGTCCTGATAAACAGAGATAGAAGAGAAGGATCTTACCAGTGCAGAAGTGGCAGAGCTCTTACACTGAAGGGGATGAAAAGCTCCAGGCAGCCCTGTCACTGAATTTTCCATTCATGCACTGGAAGGTCATTTGTTGTCTACAGATCCAGCACTCACAACAGACACTCAGCTCAAAATCCCTCCTTGGCTCTGAGCTTTAAAATAAGAGCCAGATAATTCCTTCAGATCCTTTTCAGCAGCTCCTACTGAAATGTCTGGAGGCAAATATTTGACTCAAATGAAGGTGTTGGGCTATGAGACAGGCTGGAACTCTGTGGCTTTCTTTTACACTATAGACCTTAAATAAAATGGATTCTTGTGATATTCCATGATTCTTTAGCTTAATAACTTAAAAAGTATCAACCTTCTCTTTCTTTTTCTAAATATTTGCTTAGTTGTTAACAAGAATGAATAAACACACTCAGCGTGTACTCAAAAACAAGCTGCTAGAATTCAGAATCCAGACCTATATGGCCAACTAAACTGAATAATTTAATTAATAAGCCACAAAGGGAATTTTCCCAGATTTATGCCATGCAAAAAGGGATTCACAGGTAATGTTGAATGTTCATAAAATACAAACCACTTTCAGAGCAAAAATGGGAAAAAAAAGAAGATAAAAAACAAAGCCAAAGAAATTAATGCAAACAAACCACCCACAGAACAGAAGTCTGGATTTTATCACAGATAAGTGGCAGTGATTAACAAATATATTTTCCAACTGATGGAAACTTGCCAAGAATTAGTTTTTTGCTAATTTACAGAAAGGGAACTGTAACAAAGTGTTGGTGTAGTTAATACCTGACTTTTGCAGGGAAATTTCCTCCTTCCCATTTTGTGTTGATTTGATACCTGTGGGGTTTCTTCCTGTGTTCTGCAGCTCAGAGCACCGTGTGCTCCTCAGTCCCTCCTGAGTACTGAATAATCTTTTACATCCCTGTCTCCTTTGTGTAAACAACTTACGACATTTTCTGGAAGCAGCTATATCACAACTTCTGAGATTGCAACTTGAGGCAGCTCGAGCTGTTCCCACAGGATGAAAATTTTGAGGAATATTGAAGCCAGCACATCTTGAAGCTGACCTGGCACACGCCAAGGGACAAAGCCAGCGCTGGCTGCAAGCTGTGTCCGTGAATTCTGGCTGCAGTGGCCCTTGGAGGAGGAAACTCCTCAGGTCACAACACACAACTCATGTGGAGATGTGCAGCCAAATCCCTGTGGCTCTCTGCTGGGCACAGGGTGTTGAAAATAAAAACCAGCACTAAAGCAGCTCTTGTGCAGCACCTTGAGTGGGGAAACAAAGCCCAGTGACTGCACTCCATCCTCTTGAGCTTCACCTACTCAATCAGAATACACGAAAAAAGAAAACCCCCAAAAAAACCCCAACCACCCAAAACCCCAAGAGCAAAACAAACCAGAAGTGGCTCTGACAAAGCTGACTCTGACCCAAGTTGGTCTGATGGACCAGCTGGTTGAAAATCTGGTATTTCCTCACCTCTGCCCCCAGTGTTACTGCTCATCACAAGCCTTACAAATCTCTCCATCACACTCTTAGCAACAGAGGACCCCAAGGCATTTTTCTGGGCTCAGTCTGCTCACTCAAACTTGGTTGGGGGTTAGTGGGGACAACTGTGATTTTTTTATTATTATTTTGTCGTGAATACTAACTTCAGTAAAAGGCTCAGCTTCTAAAATCCAATCAGTCATATTTGATGATGGAGCATTATTTCCATTACTGCTTTCTACAGAAGCCTTTGAGAGCAAAACACATCAGTATTCACATATTTGAAAGTGAAATAAAAGTATTCATCAGTTCACCATGACTACCTGTCTACAAGACAATATGCTGCAAAACAACATGATGCTTTAATTACATGATGTTTCAGCATGATGCAGCAAGAGAAATTGAAGCAATACATCTTACAAGAAAAGAATTTGAAGTTTCTAATCCAGTAGAACAACTGCATATCTACATTGTTAAAACAGCTCTTAGTTAAAATATACCTAAATGGTTGCTTATGTACCATAGTTGGAATGTAGTAAATGTTCTTCTGACCTAGGAAAAAAAGTTTTGGTAGTAATTATTCTATTATTTCCCCTAGAAGGGGAGTATGCATACATTGTTCTATTTATACTTCATACTGCAAACAGGATTTTGCAACAGAATTGAAGTCTGACACTTTGACTTGATAATTTTATTACCTGTGTAATTTTATTCTGTGCATTTCGGAGGAGTGTTTGCTTCCTACTACAAGCAGAAAGCTGGATTGGTTTTTAAGAATGGAAAAAACAAAAATAGCAGACATCTGAAACCATCCAAGAGGATAATGAAGAGTTTTGCAATGTACAACTGCAACAACAGTCATTGCATGTGTCAGCTTCTGAAACAAGAAAGTACTAAAAATACACAAAGCAATTCTTCTGGGTGCCCTTACCGAAGTGGGAATCAAAAATTGCAGTTTATCCAAAAACTGTCTCACTACCACTCATTATCTACCCCCAAGTGTACCACCCCTCTCTGAATATATCTGCATCAGTAGCCAACACACTGCAAGGCACTGCAGTAAGAATGTTTTATTTTCTGGCTTTTATACACTCCCTGTGGTGATTAGTTGCATATTTAGGCAACCCTGCAAGTGAGCAAGGAAAAAAACTCTTGGTGCTTTTGTCAATAATTTATTTTAAAGCTGCAACTTCAAATATTTAAGCATGCCAAGCAAGAAAAGGGCATAAGCTGTTTAAAAAAAAATGAGATCCATTCCAATTCTTCCAGCCACTCAGTAATTACTGTGTTAATGTGAAGGTTACAAAGAAAAGAAAAACATATTATTCAGATTACAAGTCAGGCTATTGGTGCAGGACTGAGAAGAAGAATTAAATCAATGCCTCAGCTACAGCCACTGCAGGGGGAAGGGCCCACCAACAATCCTGGGCTCCCTGCATGAGCAGCACTCAGGCTGCTCATCCCCCCAAGCCCTCCCCTGGGCTCTAGGTGCAATTAGGTGTGCTCTGATTGCAGACTTCACCAGGTAATTAGGCAGGTGAGTGGAAGAAATCATCAGGACAACTAATTGTGGCTTAAATGTACAGTTTCTGGGATCCTTGTGAGATAGGAGTGGAGAGGCATGGGGAAAAGTGGAAATTCACTCAGCTCAAACAGCACGAGCAACCAGGAACGGCTCCACCTCCCCTGCAATCCCTTCCTTTTGCTCTTATGAAAAAAAAAAAATGATAATAAGGTCACTCTTGTCTCAGAGGAGAATATCTGCATGACCCACATCTGTCCTGATGCCTGTACCTGACCAGCCAGTCAATGACAGCTAACCAAGGGCACATCCAGGTTCTGCCAGATGGCCCCAATGCATAAACGTGTATTTAAAGAAACAATGATCACATTTTCAATTATAGATCCGATTTTCAATCGTACACCTTTTATGGGTCACTGTCTTCTGAGATTACAACAGTAATTTTCACACCTGAGAATGAGACTGATAATCACAGGATGGGTAAAACTTCATTAAGTCCTTTATCAGTTATAAGTGGCTCTGAACCTGGCTGCTGTTTAATGTACCAGGTGACAGAGATGATACAAGGTCAAAGGAGAATAAAATGCATGGAGGATGGAAAATTTCCATCACAGAAGCACCAGAAGAAGATTATCTAAAAATGAAGAGAGGCAAAATGTGACTAAGTAGTGCATTTCAACTTTTTTTTTATTCTTATTTACAAGTTTTTAATCTTAATTGTCAGATTTCTCTCCACGTCTATTTTCGAACTGCTATCATGGTTTCCTTATGCCAAAAGAATGGAAAATTCAGGGAATTAGAAGACAAAACACATACACTCAGAAATTCAAAATTTTGTAAGACTGGGGAATGTATGTGCCTAAAGTTTCAGGAAATTGTAGCATTTTAGAAAGTTTTCAGCAGACTGAGAACAGCAATCACCTTGTAGTGTATTTCAGAGTAGTGTTCTTTGCTTTAACAGTGCATGCTTGTCCATCTCAGCAGAATAAAACCAATAGAATAAAATTAATTTGGCACCCTTTTAAGGAGTTTTTTTTGATTCATTTCCTAAGTCCCCGGAAGGTTTTTCATTTTGTCATTTTGCCACAGAAGTAATCATCCAGAAGAAAGACTAAAGAACATCACAGCCCTGGTCTACTCAATTCTTCACAAATGAGGCATTAAAAATTACCACCTGAGTTACAATTACTATAGTTTTTAATAATTCTTAGATTCATACATTTGTCTTGCTGCTTTACAATACAATAACCAAGTTCAGTCTTTAGGAGTATCTACTCAAGCCTTTTGAAAATTGCCACTGCTGTCATAAGATTTCTCTTTAAATTACTAAAATCCTCACTACCACTCAATTCCTTCAGAAATTCATTCTTTTAATTCTGTTTGGTAAAACTGGAATAATTCGCAGAGAACATTTGCTATAGCAGGTGACAGAAATTTCATTCCCCTTCACATTTTAGCCCATTATTCTACATTTACTCTTGGTTTTGTTACCCCTAACACTGAGAGAAGAGTTTAAATTACCTCCTTTTCTTCAAAAGCTCTACACTACCTCTCATCTTTACCTACCCACATTTTACAGACACCATATAACTCTATCTCTTCCCTTCCACAATTCTCATTTTCTATGCATTAGAGTTTTAGTGCCTAGAGGTGTAAGTAGTTCTGTTAACTATAGTGACCATTAAGAACTGGAAAGGTAAAGCCAAATCACTCTGCTTTATCAAATGCCTGTGGCCGTAAGAATAACTTCTAACATTTCTACACATATATAAGCACACAGAGCTTTCTTTGAAAAGGACTATATTAAAAAAAAAAAAAATCACCCTATTAACGAGCAATGCTGTGTTGTGAAGGTAACTCGTGGTCAAAATACATTTTATGCAAAAAAAAAACCCAAAAAACAAAAACAAAACAAAAAAAAAAAAAAAAAAATTAAAAGCCCAACTTAAATAGTAAGATCTAGACATCATTTTAATGATCTCCAAAGTTATAATGCCTGTGGACCTGGCAGGATTGTTTTAGCTGCTCCAGCAGAGAGGCCAGGCTGACCCCTGGGGTTTGGTCACTGCGTGTGCCCACCGTGCTCCCTTGGGAGCCACCCAGAGCTCCCACAGGGCCTTCAGCACCTCTGCACTGCCTCCAGCACACACTGCACAATGCAAAGACAATTTTCATCCTCCCCAAACACCTGATAATCTCCAGGATTTAATGCTGCAGCGTTTATTAGCTCGCATCAAAAAGGATTTACCAAAATCAAGCAGCGCTGCCAATCAGATTAAATCCTCACAATTCTCTGCTGTTGCAGACAAAACTCTTTTCTATCAACCTGTTCTTTTGCATTAATATTGTATTTTTTTGGAAGCATATCATAGGTCTTTCCACCATTTACAAGGAAATACTATTTTCTACTAAAACTTTATTCACCCACAGAGAACATCTGCATAACTAAAATACAGCACGACTAACCGAGGAAGATGACACCCCTTCACCTTTCCACAGCAACAACCAAAACTTGGAAATGGTAAAAACAAGGAGCCTTAAAAAATGCAAATGTATTGTGGATTGACCTTGAGCAGATGCCACAGGTTCAAATCAAAGGTAAAAATTCCACCTGAAGACAAGTCATTAATTTGAAATGAATTTTGAATATCAGTTTTGAGTGTGGACTCTGCTCTAATCTATCAAGGTTAGAATTCAGAAAAATTCTTCCTCAGAAAGTAAGAGCTTCACAGAAACTTCAGAGGTGCACCACTTTGTAATCATAAAAGAAGATAAAAATAATTCATGTTTATGGGCAATCAGCTCCTTTTTTTTTAATGTGAATTACTGATTTTGAGTGTGTACTCTGTGACTGTATTCGTACTGCGGGGTACTTTGTAAGTGTTCACCCATTTGAAATTAATCATGCAGAACCACAGATGGATCTCAGATCTGCTCTGAAGTCCTCAGCAATTTCTCTTAAAAGTAGTTTGCTTTTAATAGCACCTAAATTAAGTCTCTATTTCAATGGAGATGACTTATTTTAAATCCGTACCAACAGTCCCACTCAAGTCCTAATCAAGTTAAAGTACTATGAGAAGCACTGCATTTTAATTTCCCTGCACTTTATTATTTGCACACAGAACCATGCAAACCTACATTACACCACCTGGACATTGTCCTTTCAAAAACAAGCCAAAAAAAAAGCCTAAAAGCAAATACGAGCATCAGTTCAAAACTGGTTTTGAGCTAACACACGGATTTCTGGGTTGATTATCCCGCTGTATAATCAGAGCAGATCTGTCTACCTGCCTAGAATCACTCCTTATTTACAAAGCTTAGAGACTTAAAGAGGATCAGCCATTCTGCACATCTGGGAATCAGTAATTAAGTCACAGCACAGAAAACTGAAGCGATGCAGGGATGGACAAAGAAATGGGATACAGCCTCCCACCTGGGGAAGCTTCACAGGGCCCCAGAGCAGCCAGAGCAGTGTGCCCAGGTGGTGGATAAATGTTGATTTGTCCTGAAAATGGGCTCATGTGAAGAACAGCCACACAGCTCAGAGATGAAAAGTGTCTTCTGACTGTGAAAAGTTACCCAAATATATAATTTCTTCCACCAGAGGCAGTATATTCTGTAATTTAGTGGATGTGATTTAATGGATGTATGAAGCACATTTTGCATATCAAAGCAAAATATGTACTGTAAGCTCAAAAAAATGAACAAAAAACCCTTCATATTGTGCATAAAAGCATTGAAACATAAAATGACTTTTGCAAGGATGCCATTTTGCTGAGAGGCTCAAACACAGAGTTTTAATGTATATAGTAGCTTTTCTTAGTAAACATCTTTCCAATGCAAAATCAGTGCTACTGTCCAAGTGATGCCTCTAACTCCTCACACAAGAATTTCCATCTCTCGCACATCCTGGTTTCAGGGATGATAATCTTATTTTAGAAGAGTGGCTGGAGACACTCAGAGCCTACCCAGAGGGAATTCTCTAACTTCAGAAAGGAAAAAATCCCAGAGCTGCTTCCATCAGTGCATGTACTGCAGCAAGACCATTTTGAGGGCAAAGCCTAATTATCATTTGGATACAGTTTTACCTTCAAAACCAAACATGAAAGTAGCAGCACAATATGCCTCATTTCCCTTGTCTATTTTTTCTGTTTTAATTTTCTGATTTTAATGAACAAAGTCACTCCAGAAGCAGATCCTATACACATAAAAATAGCCTTCAGCCTTCAAATATGACCTTTTAATTAAAATATAACACCTAATTTAAAAAATTATTTCAACAGTTGAAAACACTGGAAATATAATTATTTTAAAACAATATGAAAGAGAGAAGTGGTGGCTAAAGTTACTTTCATTCTCAAGAGAAAATTCAGACTGTTTGTAGAGTGAGTGGGGCAGACAGTAAACCATAATTACACCAACTCATTTTAAGCTGAACTGAGGCATGACTGGAAGACAACAAAACCTTCAGTTCCCACCAGCACAGACCCACAGGTACTGGCTGGCTGCATCCTGGGAAGAGCTGTGAAGGACTTTTGGAAGCAGGAGGATGACAGAAGACAGAGTTGTGGTGTTTTCCCTGTTCCAGTCAGAGCATCATCCTAAACACGGGTACCATGAGTGTTCTCTGTGCCTGCTTCAGAGCAGGGGCAGGAAACATTGCTCAGGAAATCCTCAACTGAGGAGGCAAAGCTGCCTGGAGAGCAAGTTAAACACAGCCCTGGGGCAAATCTGCTAATGCTCTGGTTTGACTCAAAGTAAAATCTGTTGATGCCTTGGGAAGGCTGACCTAAAACAGAGACTGGACAGAGCTAGAGAATAAAGTAGATATTTATTAAAAGGCCTTTAGGGTACACCTTGGCCATGACAAACAGGAGCCTGACCAGGGCTACACCCAGGGTGGACTTAGAATGGTCACAAAATGGCAGATCAATAATGAGATTTTATGCTTTTTATAAATTTTGGTCCATTTGCATATTGAGGTTAGTTGTCCAATTACAGCTCCAGGTTAAGAGATCTCATCCTTCTTGTTCCTCCCATCAGCCCACCCTTGTTTGTGCTTTTGGGCCTGAAAGTTGTCCTTGGTCCTCAGCAGGAAAAGGATTTGTTTTGTGTCCCTGCTCTGTGAGAGCTGAGTGACACTGATGTGAGGCTCAGAGCTGCACCCCTAGGCAGCACAGAATCTGAAAATATGAAAGGTAAACCTTAAGGCATCACTGTCCCAGCAACCCTTCACAAAAGACACAACAGTTTGGGTGCTTGGAAGGGATGTTGTTTTAAAGGCAGCAGGTGATGTTATGAATGGAGGGTTTCAGTGAACCACCCATACAACAGAAAGAACAAGTGAGGAGACAAAGAAAGGATGTGTAACAGGTCAGTGTCTGGCTTGAGCAAAGATTCAGCTAGGTTATTACAAAAGTTTGTTCCTGAGGAAAGCCTTTGAAGAGGGGCTGCAGCCACAGGGGAGGAAAAGCCTGGAGGCTCATCCTGGCTCCTGCACAAACAGAGCTGTGTAGCCTTGGTGAAACAGGAGCCACTGCCTCTGCACTGATGTGGGATGCCTTGTAAACAACACCTTCCTCCTGGAAACTTCCCTACCTCTGCACTGCCTGACAGACAGCACTGCCTAGCAAGAACAAACAGACAGCAGCAACTGCAGGAGCAGGAGGTGAGCTCTGCTCCTTTGTAGTCACTCCCACCAGGTGAGGGGATGGGAAAGGAGAACCCTGTGCTTTTACAGCAGAGGCTGAGGTGCACACACGCTGTACCTCCTAAGGAGTCTTGCAAAAAACCCTCCACAGCAGCAGCTGACTTGGCTGTGATGTTCACCCAGAGATGGGGCACTTTCCATCATCTCTACACAGACATTGTCACCACTCCAATCCCAAACCTGTGTGCACTCAGCAGTCTAGCAGGAATGATACTTCATCTTCCCTAGAAGCTTGTAATGGAAGAGAATCTCTTTTTTTTTCTTCTGTTTTTGATGGCAGTAGTGGAGGAGACAATTCATAACTACAAATTTTCTTCTGCAGCTCAGCCAGTAAAATTATCTACCTCACGTCATGCTCGTTTGCACAATTTGCACATCACTGAAGACAGTGCAATAAAACTCAGCCCTCAAACCTTTCTCCCACTAAGAAAGCTCTTTTTATAAATATTTCCCTAATTCCAATTTAACATGAGGTACCATTACTCATCCACTTCACATCTATCATGGCATATCTTATCTGAACAGATATTTTTATTCCTTTTTTTTTTTCCTCCATTAGTTCTTACCCAAAAGATACATTTTTCTTGGACTTTTAGTGACAGAGATAATACGAGGAGAACACTCATGTATTGCTTTCCAAACATTTCTAATTACCAGGTTTCAAGGAAACTTTCTGAGTCCTCTGCATGGCCCTGGTTTCCAGGGCCAACAGGTGCCCTAGAGGGCTGCCTTTGCTGGGGCACATAGCATATTTTGAAACAAAATGTTTTTCAGTGGCTGCACAGTGACTCTTCAGCCTGCCAAATCCAGAGTTTTATCATTAGGCAGAAGGTAACAATTCACACAGCATTTCAGGTTTCAGTATTTGATGCCTCACTCTGTCACTCAGAGGAGTTCTGATCTCCGTACTTCAGATGCCAACATGGATCAGAGCCTTAGAAATATGTAAATTTGAATTGCCAGAGAAGTAATGATTAATTAAATTCACAGGAAGTTGATTGAAAACATGTTTGAGATAACAATTTTAAAACTGCCTCAGTTAGTATTTCACACACATGCTTAAGGTTTTAAATATTGCCAAACATTAAGAAGATGACTTTTGAGAAGGATTATGAACAGTATGAGTTTTCACAACAGTCTCCTTCATTTTATGACTGCAGAAAAATGAGATAGACAAGAGTTTCTTTTTTTCTTTCCTTATCCAGCATTTGGAAGTGTTCTTGCAATTTTGTGAAAATAATTATCTTCCTACCTTGTATCTGTACCCCTTTTCACGGTTAACAGCCACTTCTTGATAGAAAATAAAGACAAAAAGAGTTAAGATTAGGATTGGTCCTGCTTCAGAAGGGTGTATGGTACAGTGTGCATCTTCACAAGAATATTAGCCTGCTTTGGGCTATTTTTTAACAGCTTTTTAAACATCACATTACCCCAGATTCTGATTTCAGCTACAGCTCTGGAGCACTGGTGCCAAAATCAGAGATGACTCCAGACGAAAGCCGGACTGAGCCCGTTTTTTTCTCAGTGATTCACACACAGTGACCATGGATCTCACCAGGTGTAAGGCACGGGAGTCACCCAAATAGAAACTTCCAAGGGAATGATAAGGGGCAGTGCAGCAGCACCTCAGCAACCACATCAAGGATTTGTGCATTGACACGAGCACTTTTTAAATAGAAAGCAGAAGGGGCCCCACTGGAGGGATTATTTCAAAAGGCCTTCCTCCTCGATGAGGGCTTTGCTGAGTGTGAGATACCAACCACCTCAGGCAAAGATGGGGATTGATTCTCAAGGTAGGACTCTATAAATCACCTCTGAGGCTCTGCTCTTGATGATCCCTCCAAGCTGCTGTTGCTTTGGATGAGTAAGCCCTGAAACCTTCTAGGACTGAAGACCTTTACTTCTCTAAGCTCTTTTCATACAGTGCTTCAACAAAGGAAGTTTCTGAAGCAGACAATTCTTTATCGACTTCTTCACACATCCTGAAATGCTCTCTTAAATTTTATGGATCTCTCAACATAGATGAAGCACCCTTCTGGAATTTAGACAATAGAAAATGCCCCAGAGTGTTTCTTTAAACCTGCTGAGGATTTATACACACTCGTTTGAACAAATCACTGTAATTGCATGGTAAACCTGTATCTGGATTATAGGTGTCCATCACAACAATGAACCAAGGATGACTCAATACCAATAATCTATTTTCAAAATGTTGGCATTTGTTTTGATCTAATTTCTAACGAAGTCTAGTTAAGCTTCAGTGCTTCATCTGAATCCTTCAGCATTTAAACTTTGCTTAGGACATGAGTGCAGCTCCAAAGCCTCTTATTCAATGCTCATTCAATTATGCTCTCCATGGATGTACCACAAAGCTGAACTGTTACTTGTGACATTTACACTCAGAAAATTTTAGTAATTTTAACTGATAATCTGTTATGCAGCATCCTACAAAGCTGCCCTGGTAATCACCTCTAATGGTTTCTACAGCTGTTGTTTGGACCAAAAAGAATTCTCCTTTCCAAAATGAACTGTTTGCAGATAGCACACCGAGAAAGCCCTCTGACAGTAATGTCTGTCTGCACTCATTTTTCTTCTTACTCATTTTCAATTCCTCCCTGCTCTTTCCTTATCCTTTAATAGCTTTCTACATTTTCCCGTATTTTAATAAACTTGTGTGGCAAATTGTTGCTGTTCTTGTCCACCAAATACCCCGTCTTAAAAAATTGTCTAATCAAGTTAGTTCTCCTATGAATATGCCATATTCATCCAAATTCTTAAACACACTCTGGTTTGTTTAAGGTTTTACATTTCCTAAACACAGGTTTTACATTTCCTACAATTTCCAGGGTTTTCTACCACCCACACTATCAATGTTTATAAATAATAACAAGCACCTCCAGATCTTTATCAATTTTGGGTCATCTGCTGTGGATTCATTCCAAAGAGCAAAACAAAAATCTAAGAAAAATGGAAATAAAGATTGTTCTGTGCTTTAAAAATCAAGCAAACCAACCTGTGCCTGTTCCAGTTCAGCCTCCAGAGCACACAGAAAAGACAAAACCCCTGCCTTACTCCTCTGCAGACATGCAACACTTTATAGGCAAAGGTAAGTGCCAAGGACGTCTCTCAAACTCTTTTCTTCAGCTCTTTATTTGTCCATATTTTCTGTAATGAATTCCATAATTACATTCTGTAATGAATGTTTACCTTTTCCCTTCTCTACTGTTCTATTATTGCATTACTGACTGAAAAAAATGTGATTTATATGGCATTCTCAGCCTTCAAACTAACAGAGAATACATGATTTTCCAGCCCCGGATGAAGAGCCTTCCCCCATTTTTCAATGTCTACATTATTCCTGCATGCTTATTATGGAGTTATTATCCAGGTTTGAATACTCACCCAATATTGTATCTGTCAGTTTTATGAAGAATTGCAGTTTTCTAATAAGAAACACAAGACTAGAAAGGGAAAAAAAAGAAAAAAAGAAAAAAAGAAAAAAATTCCAAGCCACAAAAAAACCTCAAACCAGTATAATCCTGGTTTGTTGGGTTTTTTAATGGATTAAAACAAAACAGAGTAAAATTTAAAAGCATCAACAGAGTAGCACCAACTGTGAAGTTAATAAAACTCCTCTTATCGTCATGAACAATGAACTGGAAAAAAACAGATATAGCTTCTCCCTCTTCCATTTATGTAATACACTAAATCATTCTAAGTGTTCAAAATGCATATTAAATTATTGACCATTCCAATCTCCCTCGTCCATAAAAAATCCTGCAGGGAAAGGCTTTGCCCACACAGCTCTGCTGGCTGCAATCCCTCCTGCACAGCACTGCACACAGGTCTGGGCATCTTTGGTCCCTTAAAACACATTTATTTACTTCTGTGGGACTCTTCTGGTTGAAGAAATATGAATTCAGGGCCCAAAATAGGGGAAGGCTATGCTATTTTGTTAAAAGCCTGTTTTAACAGCACACAGCACCAGGGAGAGACACACAAGTGCTGAAAACCCATCTCCATGGTGTTTCTGGAGTGTTGGAGAAACACGTGGAGGCTGGGCAGGGATGGCATTGCAAGCCTTATACATTTCATTGTTATACGTCTTTATTTACCTATTAAAAAGTAATTACGTGCATTTTAAATGCCAATACTTATCTCTATTTAGATGTATAATATCAGTCTGATATTTAAGATATTTAAATACTCTGAAAACAAACAGTATGTAACTGTGGATGTTTAGAACGCTGTTCCTCAAAATTGTGCTGCAGTGGCTATGGACAAGCAGCAGCTAAAATTAGAAAATAATGGTGGGTTTTTTTCATAGGACTGGAAAATGAAATACAATTCATATGTCAAAGATGCCACTATCATTTCCTGAGGCAGATGACAACAAATATCATCAAAACAGCTTAGTTATATGAAAGTACTGTTTCCAGGACAGCAAAACAAACGATTTTGCAAGTCCAGCGCAACGACAGTACAGGAACTTGATGCTGATTGCAGCATGTTCTAGAATCAGGAAATAAGAGCAGCAACAAGCAGCTTGGTTAAGGATTAAGCACTGGTTCAGTGATGTGGACAGAGATACCGAATAAATGAGGATTCAGGATGAGTTCATTATGCTGCTGCAGCAGACCAGCCAGCCCTGTCTTTGAGATGGATGTGTTTGCTCTCAGTTGAACGCTGCTGAGTAAATATCAGAGTTCAACCGATTCCAGAAGAATCTGAAGTCAGGAAAGGTAATCTGCACAACAGCAGCAATTTCCAAAAGTATTTACTATTAATTAATTACATGATTGAGAAAACTTCCTAGCAAACTCAATGAGCTTCCAGTTACTCAAGAAACTCCATTAGTAGTCTGCCCTTCTTTAACCTTAAAAGCTGCAAAAATCTACTCAAATTTGCCAATGATATCACATGAAGCCACTAATTCCTCTGTCATATACATTTTTAATTATTTATTTTGCACAGTACTTCCACTGCATTGTTTCTCAATGGAACTAGAGATGTTCTTGCCAGATCCCTAAATAGCTTCCAAAGGAAAACTCTTCCAAACTCAAAACAAGCTGCAGGTAGCCCAATCAGCATCACACATCCTGCTGGGACTTGGTGCAAAATGGGACAGAAAAGGCACAATGTATATTAACAATGACTTCTAAAAGTTTGAAAACTCACAGAAATTATTATAATATTATTATAATCTTATTACAATATTATCATATTATAATATTGTTATAATATTATTGTAATATTATTATATTATTATAATTTATAGGAATTATTATTAATAATAATAGGTGTTCTTTTGTTTAAACTACAGAATATTAAGTAAATATTAGTTATATTAACTCTTACAGCATTAATGAATTTTTTAAAATATTCGGAGGTGCTCCATTAAATAAGATACACATCAAAATCACTGCCAGGACTTGTACAAAAGAAACCTGGCATTCTACAAGCCTGCATCTGCCAGGACACTTCTGCCCTTCTCTACCACAACTCAAACTGTAGGGATTATGTCTGCATTGCTAATGCCAGGTTACAGCAAGAAAAGAAAGACTTGAGCATCTGCTATCCAACATAACACCACGTTAGGCTGCATTGTACTTTGCACTTTACACAATTTGTGTGTTGGAGGAAAAGTCTAAGCCTGATTTTACAAAATGAAAACAACTAATCTAGAGTAAGAGACACTTTAGGTAACCGTTCAGAGTTCCTGTTGTTTCTAGGAATACAGGAATAATTGTTTTCCTCTCAGCATTTCACTACTGGTTCATCTGTTAACCCTTGATTTTGCAAAACACTCTCTAAGTTACCTGCTAAAAGTTGAAAAAAGACAAGAAAATGATGACTTTGCAGTAGGTTCATTAACTTCTTTCCTGAAGATCAAGACAATAACATTACACATGTGTAGATTTTCCTGCATCTTTTGTGAAGGAGGAAGGATATCAGTAGCACTCTGCGTTATTTTCACAAACAGCTTCCAGCTAGTGAGGTCCAAATGACACACAGCCTTATAAACAGCCCTGCAGCATAAACCTATAATGAAATACATCCCTGAACCAACCTGCCTCAGCCCCTGTGGGGCTGCTGCTGCTCCTGTCTCCCCACAGAAGGTGGAACCACGCAGGACAGGCACAACACTGCTCAAACTGACACGATATTCAGAATATTCACCGAGGTAAAAACGAGCGCCAGCGCTGCTGGCAGCAGCTGAACAGCAAACGTCTTCCCCCACTGCCTGATGAAAACGTCAAGGAGAGTGAGCTCCAGCGGGATAAATGAGGTCACTGTTTGCAATTCCCTGCCAGCCTGCTGGCTGAAGAAAACACCATTCGTCAGTAAACCTAAAGCAAAACACGCTATACCACAGAGCTGTCCCGAAGTCATCACTCATCCCGTCCCAAAACAAACAAGCAAAAAAATTCCTTTTAATTCCAAAAGACACACCTCTTACTAGTTATAAGCATGATACTCCTTTAAACACTGAATAAAAACTAAAATTTAAAAGTAATTTCACAGTAATAACAATCTACTTTAAAAAAAAAAAAAAAAAAAAGGCCAAAAATAAAAGCAAAGCAATGGCTATAACACTGCTTCTGAACCACTCCTCCAAAATCATTCTATAAACCCTTGGAGGGTCAATATTTATAGGGGGCCCTGAATTCGTATGCAGCACATTCATTGCGTTAATCAGCCTTAATAAATAGGTCCACCCCAGGGCTTTGGGCAATCCTTTGATGCTCAATCTCCCTGCTTTGAGGAACTGCTCCAGGAAATTATTTTAGGACTTTTAAATAGAATACATAGCGAGAAGGCAGCTGTGCTGAAGGGTTTAGAGGTGTTGCTCATGGAAATGGCATGTTCATCCCATGGTTCTTGGGAATGCCCAGAGACCACAGCCATTGGAATCAGCTCACGGTTCAAATCCCCTTGTGTTACCACAAAAAGAACAGCTGCACAGGATAGTTCATTCCAGGACATCTGACTACCAACGAAAAAAAATCTTTAACTTTATCCATTTTTAATTAGGCTTTGTCAATAAGAAAGCCTGGCTGAGCTTTGCACAGGTCCCCACTCGTGCCGTGTGTAGCGCTGGCACTGTTTATCCTCAGCAGCTCTAATCCCGCTGTGAAAAACGAAGAGTCAGCATCAGGAATTAAATGCATTAAAAAATGAGCACCGGAATGATCACACAGGCCATTTGTTCCCTTTAAATACCGCTTATGCATAAAGAGATAAAAGTATTGCCGAGATAGCTGAGGAGGCTTTGACAAGCCTTTGGGGAAACGAGCCCGCTGCTGCTGCTGGCACGGTGCAGGGGCACAGCTCTTCCAGGAGCATTTATCAGAGGAGTCACAGCACAAGGAGGACCTCTGACCCCTCCACAGGCCAGGAGTCAGAGTGATGGAAGTTTAGGAACAGACCCACCCTATGGCTTTGAAGCAAACACCTCCAAAGAGACATGGGGGGATAGAGCTCTGCTCCTCACTTCCCACCTCAGATCAGGACCAAAAGGCACTGCCTGTTACTGGAGAAAATGAACGCCTTCCTCCTGAAAATCCCATGGGTATGATATCCACCACGGGGCTCATTCCACCCTGCTGTGGGCACAGATGGGACTCCAGAGGTGAACAAAGTTCTGACAGGATGCAGGATCGACTGCAGAAATGAACTCCATGGCTTAGGTCACACACCTCTGCTACCTGCAAGACAATGCTCTCTACTCTCAATGCACAGCTTTGCCAGTAAACTAAGCCACACAATTAATTCTTTTAATATACAGTAATGACCCTGTTTCTTCTGTGATCTTGGGGTGAAAGCACAGCACATGAATTCAGATTGCTGTGTTATGGCACCGGGACCTTGCAGGCAACCAGCACCCTGTGGATGCAGCTCCACCCTGCCCAGCACTTCTGAAAGCAGGAGACATCCCAGGAGGGTTTCCTTCTTTTAATAACTGAACAAGTTAATACAGGAGGCACTGACAAAACAAATATATGAGGCACAATTCAATTATTTCCAACTGCTGATTTTACAGTTTCTTCAAATGCCATTTCCTAGATGGCTGCTCGTGCTTCCTGAGGGGGGCTGTGCTTTGCCAGAGGAGGGGCTGCGTTTCTGGGGGTTTGTCCTTGCACCCCTCTTGAGACACACAGCTCCATCCTGGACCTGCAAACTGAGCCCACAGCTCAGCCCAGAGTGTCAGACTCTCACCCCCCAGCCTGCTCACAGGCTCAGGATGGCTGCAGCACAAACCCAGCAGATCTTCCTGAGCATCAGAGCCTGCTGGAAACACCTGCACCCAGGAGAGCTGGGCAAAGCTACTCCCAGGCTATTCCCAGCAGTGCACAAAGGCACTTTCAAACACCATGCCCTCCTACCCTCCCTCTCAGTCACTCCTTGATAGGGAACTATAGACTCATAGAAATGGGCACACAGAGAATCCCTGGCTGCCTTTAGGTGTTTGTGTAACTTTTGAAAATGCTGCAGTTGACAGGAGCACCTGGGGCTCTTGGCCATGGACAAGGTGCCACAGCTGCCAGGAGCACATCCTGACACAGGTCTGATGTGCAGAACGTGGAGGGACACATGGATCTGCACCACTCCCAAATCACACCCAGCAGTCCAGAGCTTCCCATCTGATTAATAAATCACCTCAACTCCCTAAAACACACAGGCAGAGACAATCACACCAGCTCCTTCCCTGGCACAGCAACACTGTAGGAACAAGTGGAGAGCAAAAACGACAGGAAGATGACAAGGATGGATGCGAAAATGGATCCTGAGATGTCCTGATGTTCAGTGGGACACTGTCTGTGTCTCAGGGCTCTTACCTTCATGAAGAAGGCTGCATACAGCCTTGAAGGTACCCGTAATTTCTGAGAGCAGTTTATGAGTGAAGGATCTGCTGCTGTCCACTTTCAAAAAGAAGAAGAAGAAAAAAAAGAGATACTGGGGAAACCAAAACTGATGCATGGAGATGATGGACTCCAGAGGCAAACAAAAAATAGTTGAAACATGAGACACTTAAGAACTTTTTATCTCCAAAACATAATAGCTGGAGCCTTTCATCTTCTCAGTACACTAATCCAGCAGACACACAGGTGGGAAGCAGCACACAGCTAGGACCTTAGAAAGAGTGGCTGGTGAGACAATATCCACTTGAACACAGCTTTGGTCTGAAGCTCTACAACATGCTGTATCAGCTGAGAGCATCCTGCAGGCTCCACTGCTGGGAAAGGCTTTGGAAATGTACCCTTCACAAATGTCTTCCATCAGAACCTCTTTTATCTCTCACAGTGATAAAAGCACTATTGTGCTGAAATGACTTTTGGTTTTACCAGCTGACATCTGGAGTTGTCTGTGAGACATTTTTCAAAAAAGTCCCAGCAACATTAATATGACTTTAGAGAGACTTTACATGATTATTATTGCTCTTCATTAGAAAATCTTTTACTATGAAATGGCTATTAATAATATAAATATTGAAAAGCAATAGCACATTGATATGAGATAAATGTTCTTTTTGTTCTTTTGTGGAAAAAACAGAGATTGCATCTTGAAGATGCACTTGCTACACAAATGAACAAAAATTTTAAAAAAGCATTTTTGGGAGGAAGAAATCTCTCCTTAATCCTTTACTGCTGTCAGCAGTATCCGAGCTACATTTTCTGCCAGGTTCTATCCCATGGGATCCCTGCTCCATCCACAGACCTCCATGCAGCAGAACTGTCACCTTGACACTGTCCATAGTTCCTCAAACAAACCTTGATCATGGGCAGGACGTGGCTCAGGGGTGTGGGACAGCCCCTGGAGTGGCAGCAGTGCCCTGACAGCCCCCTGCCAGTGCCAGAGCACCAGGGGAGAGAGGCACACGCTGTTTTCCAGCACAACACCACGCAGGGAGACAGTGTGGAAGGCAAGGGGAAGTCAGGACGGCTCTGCAACACAGCCTGTTCTCTTTGCTGTTCTTTCTCATTGAAAACGCTGCTTGATCACAGGTCAAAAATAATTCACCTCTGTCACCTCCTTCCTTTCAGGGCTGCAGCGATGTTCTGGGCTGCAGTGCCAAACCAGGGGCAGCTCAGCACAGCGGAGCCTGCGAGCTCTGAACAGCTCCAGTCAACACACAGCTCACCCTGACTCCAACAAGTGAGGCCATTCAGACAGTGCAAGAGCTCAGGGCACTGCGGTCAGCTCTCTTTTCTGATAAACAGCATTTTAATCCTCTCTCCTTCCTTGCTGGAGTCAGTTTTGCCACGGTCTGTACACAACAGTTCTCCTGACTTCAGCCATGCAAGGGTAAAACTGGCTTTGAAGCCCAGCAGAACACACACAAATGGAATGGAGAAAAGCTTTTTATTACAACTGGATGAGAACACTTGGAAAAAAAAAAAAACCACCTGTCCTATGGCTTATGCTTTCAGGAGAAAGGGAATACTTTTGTCTTTCACTTCTGAAGCCACATAGTTGCTACGATGGTGATCTTCACTCTCTTCATGTGACAGCAAAAACATAAAACAAACCTGTTAACAGCTTGGGCAATGCTACATAAGGGAAATATTATTCCTTTAAATTGCAGGGGGAAAAACATCTCATAAGTGAAAGATGTAATGTTTGTACTACACTGTTTAAGCATAGATCTCAAAGCACGCTCATGTCCTCAGCTCAAGCCTCACACATATCAGTGTGCTGTCATGAACAGGGCCAGCAAACAACTCAAAGCAAAGTGTAGTTTTTACTGAACTCTAACTAAGGCTCTCATTACACAGAAAAATGAGGTTTTATGCTGATCCACACTATACTTCTCTGAACAGCTTGCTGGCTGGTTTTTTTTAAAAGAAACAGTACAAAGTTCTTTAGCTTTCCCGAATGTTCACAATTACATTAATCTTTATCAATCACTTTTGTCTAAGGTTTATATTTTGTGCCACTAGAACACTCTGACACAATGTCACTTTTTCTCCTGGGAGCCAGCAGCCTGGGACAACTCTGAAATCATGACATTACTAATAACCCCCCAGAATTCCACCAGCACTGTCCCTGAAGCAGATGCTGTGACTGTGATTCAGCAGCCTCACACCATCACAGCAGAGCTTCAAAGGCACTGCAGACCAAGCCCCCTTCCTCCACTGCCTGGGATGGCCTTGCCTAGATCCTCCTAATTCAGTTTGCTCTCCATTTCAAAAGGAAATGCAGGCAAACATCTGAAGAAAATCCAGCTCAGACGTTGCTATGTTTTATGCAGAGGAAATGTTCATAAAAATTGACTCTCAGAATGTATTTTTAATAGCAATGAGGGAAAAAATATATTTTTGGAGATTTAACCTGCCTGTACTGGGATATGAAATCATTTCACCAGGCTAAGATCCAGGCTCATTTCACCATCAATGCAGGCATCTAATTTAAGAGCAAAGTCACCCAGGCTTCCCTCTATAATTAACCACGAAAGACTGATGACCTGAATTGTTCTGCTGAAATACCTAAAATTTGTCTAATCCTCCCCACTGATTTAAGAACTTCATCTAAGGTTTAAAGTCAGGTAAGAGGACTTTCAGATTAAAAAGAAATTAAAAAAAAAGAAGAAAGGACAAAAGGCAACCCAGAAACCTAGAACAGAAGATTAATTTTACTTTAAAAATACAACAGCCAGACAGCTACTCAAGGTCCACAAAATATTTAATGCCCATGCATTAAAAAGTTACAAAATTGAATTGTGTTTACAGTTTAATGAAGCAGATGGACAGAGCATGTGCTGTTTTCTCTGCACAAAAGCCCAATCAAAATAAAACAGCATCCCTTCTGATGCCCACATGTTGGTAAACTCAAGGGATTAATAATAATGCAGTCAGAGACATAGTGCTTTGCTTCAAAGAAATTTGCAAATGAAGATTAATTCTAACAACTTGATGCATGTCTGATAAATAGCACTAGAAATATAGAAAATACATGTTTCAAAGTTGTATTTTCATGCAATTATTTTAAAAGGCTTTGTCACAGTGGCATGAAAATTGGTTACTGTCTACTGGTCTGTAATCATTTCTGCTTTAAAGTGGTTTTCAGACCTCCAAGTACCTCAGGCTGGATGTTGTGAGCATTTGGCATTTCTGAATGTTGATCACACACTTCAAAGCAAAGTGTTTGCAAGCTCAGTCT
This sequence comes from Prinia subflava, assembly GCF_021018805.1. Taxonomy (NCBI): domain Eukaryota; kingdom Metazoa; phylum Chordata; class Aves; order Passeriformes; family Cisticolidae; genus Prinia; species Prinia subflava. Next base: position 31,506,771 of record NC_086252.1, read on the forward strand.
GTGATTTTCTGCCCAGGTTTGCCAGTGGCCAGGAGAGCTGAAACTACACACACCATCAAGCATCTACAGCTCCAGGAATCACAGAATAACAGATTCACAGAATCATTAGTTGGAAGAGACCCTCAAGATCATCAACCCATGCCCCAACACCTCAACTAGACTCATGGCTTTATTATGTAACATTTCTGAAAAGGAAAATGGGATTGGGTGGTTTATCTTAATGTTCAGGGGTTGGGGATGACTGGATTAAAGTTTTTTAATCACTGTTCTGCTACTCCTAGCAGAGGACAAGGGGTGTTAGAGGAAGGGTTATTTGCTCTAAGCTGCACTGCTTGAAAGCAAAGGTTAACACAGATCACATCCAGCCTCACCAGTTCAGTGTCTTGTAAGAACAGAGAAACTCCTGTAAGGCTGGTTTCTTCAAAGCCATGGCATGGAGAATCAGAACACAGCTTCCCTCTGAGCAGCAGGGCTACCAGTAGTTTCATTAATATCCAAGAAAATGTCAATAAAATCTCCAACTGAATTCACGCAAAACACTTCCCAAGACGAAAACTTAAGTAACTCTCTGCAGCAGCAGCTACGTGTTTATGAGCCCTTCTAGTGTTCTGGGGAACATTTTCAAAGCACCCACCATTGTATCATTTCAAACTGCATCACAAATGTTCACTACCTGAAATATAAACCCTCCTGGGAAGCAGGTATCATCACATCCAACTACAGCTTGGTTTAGTATCACAAGTGATTTGATGCCTACAAACTTTCAGATTCAACTGACAGCACTAGGATAACTTCCAGGGACTTGAGTGTATTTTGAAAGAAAAAGATGAATAATCCATGGGGGAAGCGCAGACAATAGCTTTTATACATGTCCATAAATCATAAATCCAGGCACAAAAAGGCTTCTCTCGGTCAGTGGCAAAATAATAAAACCCAAAATAAACCATTATGTTTCTTCCAGAATTAGACTCTTTGCAAGTTTTTGAAAGGCTCTTTGGGCGTGGACCCAAAAAGGAGGAGAAAAAGTCAGTGTCAGGGATTTGAAATGGGATGAATGCACTCACAATCCTTGTCAGAAGCACCAACTGGTTCATTTACAGAAATTTCCAGTTCCTGTTTCCAGAGGCTTTTTGCAGCCTCCACCTTCCCTGGCCCACACTTGGGCTCTGACCCCCAAGGTTTTGGGACAGTACAGCAAAGCAGAACCACAGAGCTCAACACCTGGCATGGCCCAAACAGGAATTTATCCTGGGGTTCAAGATATCAGCAGTGGATTCAGAATGAACTCTCCAAGTCAGTGTATACAAATAATTATAACACAGACTGCAGCAGATTGAAATTATCACTATATAGCAAGCTAAAGATATTCAATTAAATTAATTCATAATTATATGCATAGAATTATTAATATTCACCAAAAGTCCTTGAGCAAAGGCCACTGTGAAAATAATCCTAAAGTTATGGTTAAATGTTTCCAGTCAAATCACATGTATGCCCTCAGCTACCTCCTTTCCTAATGCACAAACTTCCTTCCTCTTTATCCAATCTGATGGGATTGTTTGCAAATATTCTGTCTATGTAGTGATTTTTTTTTTTAAATCTAATCACTTCAAGAGAATGAAATGCTCTTTCCTCTCTCTTGTCTGTTTGGAAAGATTCTCTCCCCATTTCAGAGACAGCCAATGTAAACTGCTGGTAGGTTTGTCAAATCACACCAATTCACGGCTATTTTAGAAAAACTGAAACAGAAAAATGGAAAATAGAGATAGCAGTATTAATTTCCATCTACTTGATACTTATCCTATCTATTTAGACTTCAGAAAAATGCTTTTGTTTCCCTCAATGTTCCAACTGCAATTCAGTCTTGGATGACGATTGAAGCCCTGTCACAACATAAATAAAACTTTCAGAAACATTTAGAATTTAACTGCAACAGCCAAAGTACAAAATCACAGAAACAAACTCTTTGGTGCCATGCAGCTGAAGAATTGAGCCCCCAAAAAAGCAGTAGCTGCTTTGAAGAGAAATAATGAAAGGTACCAGAACCCTATGCACTAAAAAATATGGGATATTTCAGCGCCTCTGACAGATTCACAGCTGTGGGCCTCTGTACCGAGAGCCCTGGTTCACATGTCCATGAAAGAACAGACTTTTCTTGGTGAAAACAACTCACCCTCACCCAGACTAACCTCTTGGCACCCTCCAAATCCTGTTTTGACTTAGAAGTTTTATGCTTGAGGTGAATTTCTGGAGACTGAAATTTTGTGCTTCACCAGCATCAGAGCAGGCTGCATGCTGAATGCATTGCCTTTGGGCAATATCTTAAAAGCCAACTAACTCCTGATTTTTCCCCAATGATGTTAAATCTTGATAACTGAGAGATGTTTTCAAACACTTCAAGGTAAGGCACAGACACCTCCAAGTCTCAGAAGACTGTAGCATGATCAGAAAATAGACATATTTTTCGTAAGTATTACTAAAAACTAAATTCGTAAAGTGCATGAAGGGCTCATATGATAATGGGTAAGGAATTTTTCTTGTAGCAAAAAGAGTCACAGAGACAGGAATAACAATGAAATAGAGCACAAAACAAAAAGGAAAAAAAAAAAAAAAAAGAAACAGAAAGGGCATTGCAGAGTCACTGGTTCATCCAGGTCGACTTGCAGGAGACTTACTACTGAAAACACTTTCATAACATGAAACCACTATCTCCATAGGAACATTCCTTTTCTCTGATGGGATTATAACAAAAAAACCCAACCATGATTAAAATAAAAACAAAAACAACTTTATGCAAGGCAGGGAAAAAACGAAGGGAGAATCTTTTCTCATGTGGAAAAAGTCTGTTAATATCACCTGGAAGTTTCCATCTCAGCGGAACAAAAATGTGAAACTATTGCTGGTTAAGAAACATCTCTTAACTTTACTTCCTCCATGGCCACTGGAAACTGTAGAAGGGTCCTTTAAGATACTTCACAGAGATCACTAGTTTTTCATGAATTTGCCTCAAATGTCCAAGAAATTTAAAAGATTTACACTTTGGAATGTTTCTCTCCAACAACCAGGGTTGGAAGAATCCTACATTGCCTATTCTAAGCTTTGCACAGATAATTCTGAGCAACTTTGGTTTCTTCATTTTTTACAGAAATTATTAGGAGAGGCCCCAGACCTCCCTGGATGCTGTGAAAAAGATAAAGGGGAGGGATCAGACAGAGGGATGGACAGAGGGATGAGTTTTTACAACACATGGTATGGGCTGGTACAGGAATGGAAACACAAGACTTGCAGGACAGTGTGCCCTTCTGTGTGCTCACATAAAATATCCAAAAACTATGGATGAAAATTATGGACCAAAAAAAATTATGGACAAAATATGCTCCCAGATCTTCATAATGACCAAGGAACACTGTCAGGAGAGTACAAAACCTCAGTGTTATTATGGAAGTAGCCCTTAAAAAAGCAGACTCAGAAAAATTAATAAATACTTGCACAGATGAGCTGTCTCACACTGACACGGTGCATGGGGGATATTCTAAATTTGTGCCTTAGGTGTTTCTTTGTTTTCTTTTTCCTGACAGGAAAGAGGATAATGAGAGGCAGCACTGGAACCTGCACCAGTGAGGTCTGATTTGCTGTTAGATTTCAAAGACCATTCACTGATTCCTGAACAGCAAGTACAGGTATCCACAGGATAAGGTACTCAATGCAGAGGAGATAAGACAGGTAGAGTTTTTAAAAGGCTGAAGGAGTTAATGCATTGAAACTCTCAGTGACTGGAAAAGAGAAGGGGAAAAAAAAATAAAGTATGAATGAGTTAGTGTCGCCCAGAACTCTGCAGAAATGCATGCACAGATAATTTATGTAACGTATGTGTTTCACACTCCCACTGTTCTGCAGCACTCTGTAAAACCTGCTGTTATTACATGCCATACTGGCATGTCTATTACTTTCCAACAAGAAAATCATTACTTTGGCCTGCCTCCTGGTCTTGCTGAGTTTTGTATAGCTCACCTGGCCATTTCAAAAACACAAGCTGAAAAATTGTCTATAAATCAGATACTTGACAGAAAAAAGGAGTATTCTGCACTACTTAGCACAGCCAGGGCTGTACTGCATCAAATTCTACTGCCTGCTTTTTAACAATGCCATCACTTAGAAAAAATGGCACTAATATAATGGTTCAATATTCAATGTAATGAAGTGGGCTCAGCATCATTCCACCAGTCACAAAAGAGACATTACTGTCTGTCGTTTGTGAATAAACTTCCCTCTGTTGTGATTTAATCAACCTTCATTTTTAACCTGCATACATAAAACATTAACTGCTAGAAGCCTTAATTACTTTGAAAAACACCTGAATTATTTAATCTCAAAGCACAGCTTTTTTCCATACCAAGAACCTCAAGAAACTCCTTAAGGGCAAAAGCCTCCCAGTAATCCGTCAGTTAAATCCAAGAGCCTTTGTAGAAGCAGTTAATTCATTTTCAGTGACTAAACGCTGCTTCTGCAAATATTTTTAAACACAGACTTTGTCTGCTTACCATGCACAGTGTCCCGAGAGTAAGTCCCAACATACCAGATGTAAAACAAGACTTGGGAGGAAAGCACCTCCCTGAGGAACAGAACAAGAGATCCACCAAACAGATGGGGTCACTCCACTAGAGCTGGGTGGACATTACTGCATGTGAGCAGCCCAACACGGACCTGCTAAAGCCACCAAACAAGTGTTGGTGTGGTTTTGTGCCTGCTATAACTGAACCACCGTACTGCACATTCTCAAGAGACACATCCTGAAAGTTGCTTTCACTGCAACAGTCTATGTGATAAAAAGGAAAGGAAAAAAAACCAAGTCCTTTCCTCAAAATTTTTATAGCCAGTGAGATGGTGTATAACTGAAATTCTTGCTGTCTCAAGGAGAATAAAAGAAAGAGAAAACAAAAAAAGAAAAAAATTTGCATATTACTTACAGCCAGATCAAGGTTCTGGCATGACAGTTAATGCCAGGTCATGGGTGAATGCTGACTACATCCAGCCAAAGTGCAGCCTTTTAAATCCTTTCCATAGTCACAGCTGCAGCTTTCAGACCCCAAAGTAAATATATATTTTGTCACGTGCTGCATGGAAATTGGTGGAATTCCATACTTCAGTCTGCAGCCCTTCAGGAAAAGCTCTCTTTAGCTCCAATATAAGATAACCTAGTATTCCTTTCCTATTACAACAAAGATTTACAGCAGCACATAAAAAGGAAAGGAGGAATTTTCTATCATTGTCAAGCAGCAGAAAGGGAAAAAAAAAAGAGAGATGGTTGTAATAAAGGTTTGGTTTGTTTATCTCGTAGGAGTTCATTTGTATTGACTATCAACAATAGTAACACTACCAGTAATTCACTGATTCACCAAGGCATCCCCATCATTCCCTCTCCTGTAGAATACAACCCATTCCATTTCCCTGGGACACTACCTTTTTCCAAGGGCCAAAAATTTTTGCTTGGGCATCTTTCTGGAAACCATTTTTCATTTAAAGACAGCAAAAGGCACAGAGTTCAAAACTTACTCAGCATTTCTATTCCAAGGGTTAAATTGCCAGCCTTGAAAAATATGCTCCTTATTTCATTTTCCTTTTTTTCCTTTTTTTTTCCATTTTATGTACCTATTGTTTCTTGTTATGATTTGTGCAAGATCAGGCACTCAGAGGAACACAGACCAGCATCTGGAAGGGGTTTCTTACACAGGGTCTGTTTTTTCCCTGAACTGGTCTCAGCCAGAGGTCTCCATCTCATCCATCCCATCCCTCCTATTTATGTTCTTTGCTTCCACCAAGCTCATCCCAGCCCACATTTTAGATGGTGGATGCTGAAGTCCTGCTTTTAATGGAAATCCACTACAGTAAAATAGACAACTCCATTCCCCTCATTAGGGGAAGTGGTTTCCATGTAAATGTGACCATGGCTCATTACTCCATACTCTACTTGAGCACACTAAGCACAACACAGAAACCCTGTTTTTCTCAGGTCTTCTGCAATTTGCTGACAATTTTTGGTGTGCTGCTCCTCTCCTCCTTTTTACCATGCAAGTTCAAGTTCCTAAAAATGATGGAAAGACTCACAGTGGTACAAAAGCAACACTCAGGGCTGGGTCCTCAGCATCCACAGATCACTGAAAAATAGGTGAGTGCTGAAGAGTCCATCCTGCTCAGCTGAGTCACATGGGATTGTGCTGGCAGCAAGAACAGAGGAGGAATTTACAGCCCAAATCTGCTGGGGTTAGATAAACAGGTAATACTAATTCTACCCAAAATCACAGAATTATGCAGATAAAATGCTGCCCGTAGCACTATGAACCTCTTCAGAGATAACCATTGAAAGCTCTGCTGGATCATACCCAGCATTCCTAACTATGCTCTTTATTTACCATTTTCCTGGAATAATGGATGCAGTATGGATAGCACAAGAAAATCAGATTAAACTGATTTTCTAATACAGTCTTTTTCTTTTCGGGACTACACAAATTTAATCTAATGTGAGACTCCACTCACAGATGCAATATGTATTGAAATTAATAGAAAACTTTCCACCTGGAATTTCCAGGTTGCATAGATGGGTCTTGAGGGTAGACCAATAACAAAAGCCATAACCCCTCAGGAGGAGTAGCACATGTGTTATCCCAGACTGCTCCACTGGCACAGCAAACACAGACACATGGGAGTGCAACACTCCTGGAACTGCACCCGAAATGACAACCACTGGGACCACTGTATTTCATGTCAGCTCAGCTTCCTGCCTGAAGGGCAGAAATCCAGACCCTCAGACAACTACCAGTGACACAACCTTCCTGCAGCTCCTCTGGATTGGGAGGATGCTCCTAAATTTCAGTGTTCTTCTCACAGAAGTACACAAATACTGTGAGCCAGACTCGTGCTGACCACAAAGCACTCTGAGTAAAAGACCACCACACGTGAGCTACCTCCCCATGGCATTGCTCAGAAACATTTTAGAAAGGCAGGCAGCTTTCCCTAAACGTGCACTGCAGGTCCATCACAGGCCACTCTGTCACTTCAAATTCCCAAAACAACAACACACCTCAAGCACTGACGTTCTTTCTGAAATTGCAGCCCTCAAGGACCCACCTAAATCATACAGAAATGTTACAACAAATGTTACAACCAGCCAAGAACAGAAGAAGAGCTTTTAACCCCCAGTTTCGTAATCTCCATTGTCTTTCAAGTAAGTGGAATTCTTTCAGATACATCCACCTATGTAGAGCTAGGAAAAAAAATCTGTTACAGAAGATTATATGATCTAGAAACCTCCAGCCAGACTTACACTCCTTTTGTTTCCTGCTATTTCAGATTCTGAGTGGTCTCATAAGCATCTCTGTGAAACTGAGACCTCTCTACCACCTGCAACTCACTCACTCACTCATGTCAGTACATTTCTGTCTTGACTGGGAGGCAATAAACACTGGTATGTTTGAAAAATGGCAAACAAATACCTACAAACATGTAAGAAATGGATCCAGTGTTGCAATGAAAAAAATAAAATTATGCAATGTAGATGTATCAGGCCTAAGCCAAGTGAAAAAAAACCCAAACCAAAACCATACATCTGCCTCTAAATAGATGGATGTATTCACCACCTTCTGTTTGTTAAATCTGTGGAGCAAAGAGAGCAGCAGAACTGGACAGGGAATCCATACCTGTTAAGGTGTGCCTAAGGCATACCTGATTTGCACCCCTTCTGTATTTCTGGGGGTTACCTGGACCAGCTCCAGCCTGATCCCAAGGACCCAACACCCCCTGAGAGCTGGTGCATCCCATGGGCACTGCTGGAGCACATCAGCTTCTTTAATTTCACCCTAAGGGAATCCAGCTCACAGTCTGAAACTGCTCAGGGGTGCAAGAAAAATTCATGGGGGTCAATCAGGATTTGTTCACTGCTAAGTTTCTGATCCAAATTAAAATGCTGCCACAGGCTTACCCAACTGCAACCTACTGCAGGGACTCTTCCTGAACTGCCCTGACTCAGGTCACCCAACTTTTAGAGCAATTATGTTATTTATTTAGAATTGTTATTAGAGCAATGAACTAAACCGCTCTTCCTTAAGACTCAAACCCGCAGCACACCATCACTCATAATTAGGTGGATTTATGCTCAAATCCTTGTTCTGAAAGGCTCACCCAGTATATCTTAAATGCTTTGATTTAACCAGGCTCTGAAGCCTTAGGATGGAAAAGGGGGAAAGGAGGGCAGCAGTCTCTGCACCGCCAGGAGCAGAGAGAACAAACACGGGGGACGAATGATCAGTCACACTGGCAGTGTTTGATTTACTTCCTTGCACTTGCCCAGCACTTCAAGCAAGTTTAATGGTTTTCCCATTGGTATTTGGAATTTTCTCCATTTTCTCAAAAATAAAACTTCAATATCAGCCCAGTTTGTTTTTTAGAAAGCTACAAAATGCTTTTCTTTCCTCCCCAAAGGAATGTAAATTGCAAATATTGCCCCAGGCAGTCTAAAATATGCCCCCAAAAGCTTTTAAAGAATCAGTATTTTGCTTAAATTATCACATTGTTTAACACTCCCTAATTGATTTTCTTAGGCAATATCCTCCAAACGCCAGAGGGGTTTTATCTTATCTATTTTATCTTATAATGGGTCAAAACTATTTACAGATTCTCTCCATAAATAACACATAATAAGCTATGTGGCTGTTGCCAGCAGTGTTAAGAAATATTAAAAAAGGTCTTTTAGCTTCAGCCTCAGATCTGTAGGTCATCCAATGTCCTTCCTAATGGATAAATACAGTAATTTATCATCATCAGTCACCACCAGCATTGTTCTTTTTACTATCATATATTCATGAACATCATTCGATGCAGCTGAGTGAAGCGCAGAAGAAGTGCATGATTAAAGTGGAAAGGGACAGAGTTGGAGACATCCGAGATTTTGTGACTAATGCATCCACTTGAAATATGACACAGGTCCTGTAAGATTTGCAGAGACAGTGTCAACAAGTTACAGGCACCTGCTGGCAGGACCCAGGCAGGTGTGGCAGCAGGTGAGACTGCCTGTGTCTTTTGGGATGCAATGTTAAAGAAAGTAAAATATGTGAAATGCAAATTTGTACACCTACAAGTCCTCCCATAGGTCAGACAAATTTTAAAACTCTATTAGTTAAAGAAAAAAAAACCCACAACAAAATACAACAACAACTATGATAATCCTCTAGGGATCTCTTACTGCATTATTTACTCCCACCACGGGAAAAGTGTCTGTGGTCACATTTGTGTGTCACTAACACAAGCATATGATCTCCAAATGCCTCCAAGTTATTAAAAAGTGCTAAATGATGGCTTTCAAATTTGAGAATAATATCAAACAGCATCTCTGTTTGCTTAAAGAGCTCCTCCCTCCTGTTAATTATCAAAATAGATTGCCTGAAGCAATACCTTCAATTGGAAGAGGCTGGAAAAAAACACGGACAGAGTTTTTAAAAATAGCTAATACAATATGTATGGCAAAATATCTGAGGCTACTATGTAACCTACAGCATGCCTAAAATTCTTTCTAGCACAGAATAGCCAAAAAGATTGCCCTGTTTCACAGTTTTTGACTTACTGCATTAAGTAATCTCTTTAATCCACCTGCAAGCAGAGAGCTCTGCATGCTGCAGAGTCAGGTGCTGTATGATGCTGCCCAGGCTCCCACACGCTGCTCTGCAAGCAAGGCACGCTGCAAAAAGGCATCAGAACCATGGGGGGAGAGCAGCAAAAGAGCATCAGCAGGATCACCCTGCCCTGTGCCCACAGCAGAGACCTCTCTGTGGCTGTGCCCCAGGGCAGGGGCTGGATCAAGGACTGGTGAAGTTTTCTGCATTAGGGAAGTGAGTTTCTGACACTCATCACTTCTAAATTTGAGAGGCACAGAGAAATACCCTCATGTGCTCTGCAGACACTGAAAAACGTGTGTGGTTCAAGGTTCCTGAGACTGTGCAGGCACTCAGAGCAGGTCCCAGATGTCACAGACAGTGATGCTCCTCAATTAACATCAGGAGCATCCCACCAAACACGAGATCCTGCTGGCCCCTGCCCCACGGAGCTCGGAGCAGAAGACAAGACCTGCAGTGAGGATGGGAGACGAGCTTCAGGCTTCTTGTGCCAATCACCACAATCGGGGACACGGCTGAACTACAGCGAAACAGTCACCAGGCAAAGAGAAAATGAATAAAGGCCACATGTACTATTTGAAAGATGACACATCCTGTGCCTTCCTCAAGAGTCTGAATCCTGAACAATATTACAAATCACCACAGGTAATACGTTTTCCTCTAAGCTTCTTGTGCAGCTGCTCACACAGTCAACAGATATTGCAAGCCTGTAATCCCCTTTGCTGGATTCAGCACAGACATAGTGTGGCCTCTGTATAGTATAAGAGAAAGAATTTAAAAGTTTAAGTTAATTCAAATTAACTATTCAAATGATAGCTCTTCATGAAATATTCTGGGCATAATAATATAACCTTATTTCCCCACTACTGTTGGCTTTCTTACCTCCTGTTTGTGACATTGTGTTGGACCTTATTGAAAGCAGTAAGTTGGGCAGAAGACCACAACAAAGCAAAGTAAAAATTCCACTAGGCTGGTAGCAGGAAAAATGCAAAGTCACTTTGGATTGTGTACTGGAACTGGATTTCTTATTTCAGCCTGAAGCCAGCTCTGAGCACAAAGAGGAGTGGGGGACATGGACACAACCACCTGACTAAATCTTTCAAGTGCTGGAATTGTTGTGTGTATGTGATTAAGAGTTCAAGTTTCTGCCTGACCCCTCATGCTCAAACTGACCTGCGTGGGGCAAGGGAGAGCCCTTTCACCTTGATAAAACCTCATTAAGGTGAATATTGCTCTGGACAGACACAGCTATCCATCAATGTTTTTCCCACTACAAGATCAGAGTCTGGTCTTAGGAAAAAGAAGAAAAGCAATGATGAAAAACAGAAAAATACAAGTTATTTTGGCTTTAGTCACTGAAAAATAGAATGCAGATAATTGTCTTTTGTTCAGATATACTTTTAGAATGTGCCACTTGTCTGGTGAGCACAGAAACTGGTCCTGAAACAGAAAAAGTCAACTCTTGAAATCAAGACAGTCAAGCAAACAGTAGCCAGTTGTGCTTGTTTCTTTACTAAACATGTAATTTAAATGTTTACCAAATAATGTCCCAATTTAGTACAACATAATGTCTGTTTTGACCTTGTCTGTGTAGTAGATTCTAAAATTATATACAGAAAAAAAACCCCTCACAACAAACCAAAACTTTTTTTGTTCTATTTTAAAATCAATTTTAAAAAGGCATCAGGTTGGGAGAGTAAAAGAGGCTCAGGAGAAAATGATTATAAATTTCAAAGGTCTATCTTCTGCACACACAAAGCACAGCGAGTAGCACCAGGTGGTGTAGATCATCTGGTTTTTTGTAAACAGACTGAAGCCTCACAAAGGTAATACCTAGAGGAATTATCTTACTTTTTCATCTGCAAAGACAGCAACATTCATCAACCAGCAAGTCATTCAGGTACATTATATTTTTCAAATATGTTGTGTCCACTGACTACCAAATGGTTGTGCCTTCTAAAAAAGATCACTAAACATCATTGTCCAAGACCCCAGGACAATTCTTAAGAGCTACAAGATGAAAAATACTCATTTTTGTCCTCTAAGGGGAACTGAAAGAGCCACATTAACTCCTGACACAGCGTTCAAGTGACAGAAGTCTGAGCACCTGGATAGAGCATTCCAGAAATACAGGTAATTTACAGCTATCTTCCTTTCTACAGATATATCACCTGAACGTAAAACTGTAATTTTTTGCCATAAATATGACTCATCATTTAACAGAGAGGTGAGAATAAATCTGGCTAATTTATCAAACTGAATGCCAAAACATCAATAGCACCGTTAATGGAAGTTGTTATTGGATGTCCTATCCCAGGGGAGCCTTGGTTTAAAAGTACTATCAGAGGAAGTGTTGGATATGAAGTTGCATCCAATTATTTATAAGGTGATCGCTGTGGATGCTTCAGTCAGTCAATCCAGGCTTTTATTTAAAGTGGAGAGTCCCAGCATTATCCTGCTGCAATTTGAAATCCCAGTTTGAGTCACAAGCCTATAAATTTACCAGAACTGCTTTACCTTTGGTATGACTGCTCTCAGAGAAATCTGTAAAACCAGACTTTGGAATCAGGAAAGACATTTACGCTTAGGAGATCTTGGTACAACTCCTTATTCTTTCTAGGACTTTCTGCTTCTCTACCAGAAAAGATTTGCCAGCCCTGCTGCCAAAGGAAACCCTTCTCAGAGCAGACACCGTCCTGTTATTAACAGGTCAATAAACTCCAGGTGTCAAGTGCAGTGACACTACAAGGTCCACAAGCTCACCAGCAACATGCAATGGGAAATGTGAGTACACAGACAGAGATGGGTTTATTGAAGGCCCTAAGAAGGATGCATTTTCCATATGAGCAAGCCCATGAGACTGCAGTGGGGTGTGGAAAAGCAGAGTGAACATAGGAACCCCTTTTCTTTTTCCCCCCATGCTCACCATGGCACCAACTCTGCTACTGCAACCACAAAAAGCCAACAAAAAGCTTTGAAATTTATAATATTCTTTTGTTAGGATGACAGCCACATCACACTGCAGCTCTAAGAATGGCTCCCAGCACAAACCTCAAGTCAGACACAGCCTCTGGTCCAGCCCTGCCCAGGGATGAACGTGTCCCATGGATCTTGGCTGCTGCAGAGGTGATGAATGGACATCCACAATTCCGGCCTCACTCTGCACAGAGCTCACTGCAGCATTCAGGCCTCCATCCTTGTGATGGCCATTCAAACCCACAGAAAGACTTGCTATCCACCAAAAGCAACATTTCCTATGCCATGCTGTTACATACTGCAGGACGTCCCTGGCACCTAACACAACAAACAACCAAAGCTGATTCAATATCAACTTTGATCAAGATTAGCAAACTTGGTCTGAAAAATCCAACCCAAACACACAGGACTTCACACCTACACTCCATTCAGCCAGGCCCACAGACAAACCAGAGGCTGCCACATCTGCCACTGAGAGGCTGAGAACTCCAGAGCACTCAGGCAGTAATATTTCTATATTTAGGATAAACCTTAATATTTAGCGTGCTTTAAATTGATATCTTACTGCTGTTCCTCATTACCACCTAAAAAAGCAGTCAGACCGGTGATTTTGTTCATACAATATTAATCCTGCTTTGAAAAGGCTTCCACCTCCAACAACAATTGCCAATTCAACACCTCTGAATTGAACATAAAGAAATAGAGTTTGGTTAAGTTCAAGTACTTTTTATTACATCTAATAGCAGTACCCCTCTAAAGCAAAACAATGTCCTTGAAATTTATGAGCGCTTTGAACCTCTGAGCCTATTTAAATTATCATCACTTTTCCACAAATCCTACTATTTGCATGGAATTTAAGCACTGGTGGAAGTTACCCATCTATTTCAGATCTATTTCAGTCATTTATGCAATTAATTTATTCAAGAAGGATCAAATGTATTATTTTACCAGCTTTACATGAAAATGTGCCATAATGCATACATTTTTGAGCAGAGAGCATAGATCTTTGAATTTATTCAAATGAATGGGTTCCCTGATGCTGGACAGACTCCCCAGAGCTGAACGTGCAGCCTGGCTGTGCTTGCAGGACTGGGGACTCAGACGCGGGCTTGCTAAGGCAGATCTGAGCCCAGCCGCTTCCACTGCTGGCGTTTTTCACCCAATGCGAGCGCATCGAAGGAAAATTAAGCTCCGTGGATGGATGTAGCAGAGAACGAAAACGTGAAATGCAGCCCTCCACGTCCTGCGAGCCCGTTCGGCGTGCCGGAGTTCCGAACCCAAAGCGGCGCGCACGGACAATGTGCAAAAAGCCCCCTCCGATGGAGTTCGCATATTTGAAGGGGCTCGGGGGACAGGGAGAGCTGGGCGCTGCCCGGGGCCTCTCCTGCCGGGTGCCCAGGGCAGGTACGCGGCTCCGGCTCCGCTCGACCCCCGCCCCGCCCCGGCTGCCGGAGGCTCCCCCGGGGACAGCCCCATCCCTCCCGAAGCCTCGCTGCTGCCGCCCGGGAGCACCATGCGCAGCGAGCTGGGGATGAAAACTTCGATTTGGGGAGGATGACATCCAAGTTCTGCTGCTCCCCGGTACCACCTCCCATCTGCGGACACCGCCCGAGACTCGGAGCGAGCCGCTGCCGAGAGACACCGCTGCCGAGAGGCTTCAGCATCCCGCCAGCCTCGGCCCCGCCAGCCCACGGGGCGGCACCGTCGGGCCAAGGGACGTGACTGCCGCCCGGCCGCTGCCAAAATCCCCCCGGGGAATCCTCCCCGGGCCCCGGGGCCGCTCCCCGCCCGCCCCGAGCGGAGCGGGCGGCGCTGAGGAGCACCCCGCACGCCGGCAAGCTCCGGCCGCTCCCGCGGTGCCGCCGCTGCTCCCGCGGCCAGGGCAGCATCCCTCGCCCGTGCGCTGCCCTCGGAGCAACTCGCGGGGAAGCGGAGCGCAAACTACAGCAGGACCCGCTGCCGCGGGCCGGGGATGGGATGACCGACACCCCAGCCCCGATGCGGACCCGGACGGGGCCGGGTCCCCTGCGGGCGGCCCCGGCGCATCCCCGACACAGCTCCGCGGGGCTCCCTCGTCCTCCCGGCCGAACCGCCCCGAGGGCGCCCGTGTCCCCCGTTTCCCACCCGGACACTTTTCTCCAGCTCCGCACAACTTCCCCGGGACGGCGGCCGCCCCCCGCCCCGTCCATCCCCGGCCCCGGGCGCCTCCCGCCGCGGGTCGCACCTGGTCGGGCTGCGGCGGCGGCGGGTTCCCCCTGCCGCCCGGGTGCGCCGGCTGCTCCTTCATGGCTGTCATCGCAGGGGCTCGGCGCGGCGCCTCTCACTGCTGCTGCGGCCCCGGGCACCCCTCCCTCGGCGCCAGCCGCATGACACCAGCCTCCCCTGGAAGTGGCGCGGCGGAGGAGGAGGAGGAGGAGGAGAAAGAGGAGGACGGGCGAGGGGCGCGGAGCCGCCGCCGCGGCAGCGCCGCTACCGCAGTGCCCCGGCGCGCCGGTGCTCAGGGGGCGCCCGGGCCCGCCGTGCCCCGCGCCGGGGGCGGCCGCGCATCAGCGCCGGGCGCGGCCGCGGAGCGCCCCGAGCGGGCACGCTGCGCCCGCCCCGCTCCGCTCCCCCCGCTCCGCCCGCCGTGGGCCGGCCCGCCGCCGCCAGCAGGTGTCACAGCCGCTCCCGCCGGCCCGGGAGAGACCATCCGCGCCCCCCCGCGGGGGCGGCGCTGCCCGCTGCGGCGGGGCCGCGCCACCGGGACCGCCCCGCGACCGCCCCGCGGGGACCGGCCCCCGCTGCTGCTGCCCCGCCGGCGGCAGAAACCAGAGGGGCTAACGGGAAGCAAAGGGTGAGGGTTCGCTGTTCGCCGGCTGCAACGCGGCTGGTGCCACACAGCCCCGGGCTTGCCGGGCAGGGCAGGAGCTGTCCCGCCGCTGCCCGGCCCCGCCGCTGCCCGGCCCCGCCGCTGCCCGGCCCCGCCGCTGCCCGGTCCCGCCGCTGTCCGGCCCCGCCGCTGTCCGGCCCCGCCGCTGCCCGGCCCCGCCGCTGCCCGGCCCCGCCGCTGCCCGGCCCCGCCGCTGTCCGGCCCCGCCGCGGCGTTTCAGCAGCGAGCGGCCCCAGGTGCATCTCCCCGGCTGCACTGGAATGAATGTTGCCAGCCCCGGGCTGGGAAGGTCTGATGGGGCATCACAACACTCATCTTGGGAAGCCCGAGGTTGTGAAAGGGGTTCCAAGGACCGTTTTAGCTGAACTCAGCAGAGGAGGCCCTAATATGGAACTAGGAAAAAGGAGAACATCAGGGTAGACCACAGTTTAGCCCGTGTCCCAAAGCCGTATCAGGTAGCTTCAAGAGGTGTTTTATGTAAGGATTCATAAAGGAGACCATCTCAAATTTGACTCTAACCATAAAGAAAGAAATGGTTGAATTGTGAAGATGCCTCAAGGCATATTGAACATGAGCCTTTGTAAGGGAAAAGAACCTCAAAACCAAGCAGGCAGAACACCTAGGCTTGGGCTGGGCTGCTTGTTCATTCAGGTTGGTTTCATGCTCAGGAGGATGGAGAACACAGGACTGTCTCCATGAGGAGATGGAGCACTGGGACAGGAATGCATGGCTGGCAGGAGAGAGAGCCCCAGCACTCCTAGCCTGGGTCTCGGGAGGCTGCAAGGTGGAAGGAAAGCTGTCAGCACATAGTGAAAGGAGCTTTTGATCATTTTTAATATATTTTGCATCAAAACTCACAAGAAAGGTCAATTCTGACTGGATGGTGAGCATAATTAATAGCAGTGACAGAGATCTAAGATTTCAGCCTGTGCTGGGAACTGTTTAAAAAAGGATGGGAAGATGACGTGGGACTGAGGAGCTACACACCAGGCA
Source organism: Prinia subflava (assembly GCF_021018805.1). Lineage (NCBI taxonomy): Eukaryota > Metazoa > Chordata > Aves > Passeriformes > Cisticolidae > Prinia > Prinia subflava. The sequence continues at coordinate 31,523,271 of NC_086252.1, forward strand.
GCCCCAGAACAGAGAGAACCGAGTGTTTCCACCTTCCACTATCACCCACCCATCCCTGAGTTGACTCCTCCACCAGTCAAGAGGCACAAAAAAACACCCCCAAGCAAATGAACTTTGCAAGCACGTAAACAAATAATAGATGATGACTAATAGCCACCATTAATTTGTCAAGAGTTTATCATGTCAGACAAACCTAATTTCTTTCTTTATTAGGCTAACAAGCCTGTCAGTAGGAGAGCAGTGTCACCTAGACTGACTCACAAGGGCTTCCAGCTCTGTCTTACAGGACAGTTTCATCTGGTACAGAAAAATATCATCTGAGTAGAACTAAAACAGGTATCCACAAAGCTGCTTCTCCAACACCATTTCCATTTGCTCTTGCCAGTACTGGCAGGGCAGATGTTGAACACAGGAGCCAAGGTCAGGGAATGCACAGCAACACAGACACGTAACAAGGAGAATCAGAAGTGTGGCAAGCACACATTCCAAAGGAAAACAAAAATTATCTGGATCAGTTAGTCTTAAGAGAACTGGGGACTGATATGGAAATGCTTAAAAGGTGCTTCCAAAGAATAAAATAATCTCTTGATTATCATCTAAGCATCTGTATGAAGCACTATGAGTATAATTGCTGATGCCTACAGTAGGAGAATTGTCTAAATTGACTGATTCAATCTCTTTTTGTTGCTGACTTTAAGATCCCTTTCCAGCACAACACCATGAGCCACCACACGCCCCCTGCATGAGACCCACCTACAGGATTGTTCTCACCTGCATAGCTGCTTTCTCTCAGGTCAGAAATCACCATTTCCTGTGCTTCTCTTCATCTCTTCCCTTAGCTCTACCTTTACATATCTATTTTCTCTCGTATAATTCATTATTTCCCATCCCTGCTGCTGTCAGCCCTGTCCCTTTACTTCCTTGCCCTCTGCTGTTGTCTCTTTTTGTTTAACATTTGCACTATGTGAAGAAAAAGCAAAAAGGGCAGCAAAGGTGGCATCCTGTGCCCTCCCATAACTATTGCTCTGCTTTACTTCCCCAGAGCAGCCTTCATTGCCAAAATTAACAGCCTTTGTTTTGGTTGCATTCTGTTGGACTTGGGGTCCTGTTTGCACTGAGCAATGTATAACACAGGGAGACTCAGATTTTGCCTGTGGCCTCTAGGTGCTACAGTAATACAAATAATAACTCTTAGAAGCAGACATTCATGCTGTTTATGGCACAGGTCTACTGCAAGTCATCTAATTATTGGGCCCTCATCAAAGCTGAAGAATTCTAATGATTTGGGGTTTGAATAGGCATGTTTCAATCAAGATTACTTTCAGCTCGTTTTCAATAAGACCCATTGTGATGGAGTTCCACTGTTAATCAAGAAGGAAAAAGACATTTGCAGTCATTTAGCTGAAGCCTGGTTATTCATTAACAATATATTCACTGTGAGGTTTTACCACTCTAATGGACTGAGATATGCAGCCTAAGTTCCACAAAGGTTGTGCGTGCTGGGTTGGGTTTTCATAAATCAATCAGAAATATGGGAAACAAATACTTTTGGGGTAGTACTTTGGGAATTGGCTGTATACACAATGATTCTTATCTAAAGCTTCCTAAAAACAAGGTTAAGACTCTTATTTACAGCACTCAATGTCACCTTTTATCGTTATTTTTGAACGTTGGTTCATTGGTTTCCAGTATTGACACTTTGGTGATATTTAATTAATTCACCAGTTTCCACTAATACCCATGCCAACTTTTATTTAGGTCTTTTTTTGCAAATTACTGTTTAAAAGTCATTTGACTGGACTCTTTGAAGGAACAGACATTTTACAGCTGTTAATAGGATGTATCTTTGAAACTGGAGCCTGGTACTAAAACTGCTGCCCTATTGGCAAAGCAATTAAGTTGTGTGGTACTTATGGTGTTTCCTTGTACCATTTGCACCCAAACACCTCATGGTATCACCAGGGAAAGCACCTGAGGCTCGGGTGAAAGAACTGCAGAAAGCAATAGAATTATGGTCTGAATCAGTTCTTTTACATTGCATTAATCCACCTTTCCATGGCAGTTTTATGTCACAGACTCCTTGTAACTTCCTCCATCTTCACACACGAGATTTGGGTGCACGAGTCAAAACACAACATGATTATTTCATCTTCCACATAAGCTGAATATCAGCTCCACCAGTATTTTCCAACCATTACAGCTGCATCACACCACGACTCAACTGCACATATGTTGTGTTGACACAGCAGACTAATGTGCAGTAAAAATTTTGGACAGGCAGCCAGAAAGCCAGGAAACTGTTTGAAAAGTAAAGGGGCCAGACATATGTGCAAAAAGAACAGGATTCCACATGTGAGGGGAATTCTCCCTTTCCTTCCTCAAGAAATCCTGGTGGTTTATCACTCTCGTGGCCTGTCACCCCTTCAGGGTGATGATGGCAGCATGCCCAGATGCCAAGGGCTGCCTGAGTGCCACGTGTTCATCACTCCAGAGCCCTGGGACATGGGCTGGGAGCTGCAGGGTCTGAGCTACAGCACAGGTAGAAAATCTGCTCATGGTACAGTCCTGGTGATGCAGTGATTTCACTGCCCTTGTCACACAGATGCTGCTCTGTACAAGCCAGCACAAAGAGGCAATACTGGCACAGTGCAGGTCCTGGCCCTTCCTTTGGCACAGAGCTTTATGCTCTGCTGCTGCTCCAGTGGTGGAGTTTCAAACAACAAGCCTCCATCAGTTTTATTTTCTGTATATTTTACATGGCCCTCTTTACTGTGTAATTGCAGTGACTGTGTAATTGCAGTGACTGTGTAAACACTACCTATTTATAAGCATTCCCACAAAAATAAGAAGCCACTTATAACCTCTACATCCATTCAGCCATTAATACAAAGAGCATCTGGGGTTTTTTGAGATCAGGTCAATCGATCACAGCACCAAGGCTGACAGAGTTCAGGAAGAGTTTAGGCAATCCCCTTGGGCACATGGTGTGACTCCTGGTACTGGTCCTGTGCAGGGCCACGAGCTCGACTCAATGATCCTCATGGGTCTTTCCCATAATAAACTCAGCTTATTCTGTGATTCTGTAGTTGAGATCAAAAGACTGACAATCACATCTAGCCAAGAATTTCAGCACTCAGGCTCTTAAAACCAAGGGAAAAAGACTCTCATCATATCACTCACAGCCTCTTTGTAGTCCAGCTGATGACTTTATGAAAGCTGCAAGGTCATGGCTTGAGAGCTTGTCGATGGCTTTTTCAAATCAAATCTTATGAATAAACTCTGATTATGGATTTCTGATTCATTTTAAAGCCCCAGCAACTGGGCTAAAAAAAAAAGAAAATCTTTGAAATTATAAAGGTGAATCTAAAAATCAAACTAATGTCACCAAAACCCAAGAAAAGCTAAGATGATGGTTCCTCACTTGTGTTTTAAGCAGATTTGTGGGCTTGCAAAAACTAAAGATAGTTCTCCAGAAGAAAACCACTCTGAGTCACATAAAGCTGAAAAACAGACAGATTGTGGTTTTGTACAGAATGCTTTTTAAATTATGGCTTTAAATAACTGAATATTTGAACTTTGCTTCTTAAAAATTTTTTGACAGAGGGAAAATTCCAGGCACCTTCTGCCCTTCTGCATTTGGAACCACATTACGTTCTAACACCTGCTTCAGTGAAAAGCTATTTTCTTTGTGAATAAATTGTACTCATGTTTTTCCCTCCTTGTCTTGTTTTAGATAAAACAATCAATGCAAACACTGAGTTAATACAAATAAATGCAAATATATTCCAGCAGGAAAGTTACAAGACTTATTAAAATACTCATGCAAATAGTCAATGAAAGTACAGAGAACAAGATCAAGTACAGACAAAAATTACTCTCATTATCCAACAAACAGCATATTCTAACAATAGTTCAAAGTTCAAAGGGCAGGCCTGACCCACTCCCAAAGTCTTTGTGCAGTGACTCTATCCAAATGTATCAGTGGAATTTAAATCCTAATGGCAGCTTCAGCAAAAGATCCAGATCTCACAAGCAGTTCACTGACATGAAAGAGTGATAATATAAATAATAATATAATATAAAACTATTCCTGCTAATCACTAACACTGTTTTTACTCAGGAAATCAGTTATACAAATTATGGAATAGGCTGGGAAGAGGCAAGACTAGATCTCAGACCTTGAAACATCTATTTCCCATACTGTGACCTTAAAGATACATTGTATCTTTAATCTGGCAAAAGTTACTCTAAGAGCTCCTCACCCTTGAAAATCTGTTACAGAAGAGTTTGCATGTAAAAGCTTTGAGCTTACTTTGTAACTCTTAAGATACATCTGAAACTGAGGGACAAAACAGTACAATTTGTACTGAGAATCAGCCTGTAGAGCGAAAAAAATTAAGGTTCAGACCTTTAAAACGCTCCTAATGAATATTTGTAATAAAATATATGAATCCAGCAATACAGTGTAATCATATAGTTGCAAATCTGTCAACATTTTACATTTTAAATAAAATTAAATTTGGTCAACAAATGACTGGTCTGGGAACTCGGAATTCTCCTATTAACATAGGTATGAATCAGAAATATGTCCAGAGAAAGCAAAAAGATTACCAGAGCAGCCTCATGGTTAAAACCACAAATGAGGGGCTGATTTATTTTTCCTCCTTGATGGTTCCCACACAGGTGTTCCTCAAGGAACTTCATAGTGGGATGGACATGCAGTAACAGCAAAGGGTTCCCTGAGGATCCCTGTCAGTGGGAGAAACTGATAAAAAACCGAGATTAATATGCAGAGCCAGGTTATGACCCAAATCACAGATCACAAAAATGCAATTGGCCTACTCAGGAATCCAAGATCTCCTCGCTGCTCCTGGAAGACTTGTCAGATTCACAGATCTTTAACCATGAGGGATACAAGAACTAAATGGGATGTTAAACAGGGCCTCAATAGATTAGGCACTTACTACTAAAAATTACCCGGACTGAATGCTTAAATTAATTGAGCAATTTTTAAAATGTTGCCCTTGTATACTACATCACAGGGATGGATTAGGAAGACCAAATTCCACTTGCTGATTTGGGAGGTGGCAAGGAAAAAGAGTAGAATGAAAAAAGGAAAACAAAAATTGAGAGAATGATGGGACTTAAAAATCAGAATCATATCAAAATGCCATAATCTACAATAAAATTAAATTTGGAGAAAAAAACTAAGTAAAATGTTTCAATAACATTGGATTACTTAAATTTCTTACTACTAAACAAAAACAGACTTTTTTCCTACTATGTTACTTAATTCAGTTTTCTTACAAAGGAGCAATACTATGTTAGTTTTACTACATTACAAAAGTCAAAATTAGTTGTAGCCAGAAAGAAAACATTCCACTACCAACAGAAATTATTCTCCTTTCCTATTCTAAAATCTTGTAAAAATCTAATTCCCCAGACTCTTTTTGATCAAAATTCATTTTTGGAGGATGATTTTCCTCTGAAATATTTTCCAATTCACCCTACAAACAAAGCAACAAGCCTCATGAAGCTGACAGTGATTAAACACTGAATTTCTATTGAGAATTGTTTTTCTTTGAAACAGAGATATGACTACACATACTTACATTATGCTGGAAATTACAAAAATCTAACACTGTACAGTTTGGGTTTAAAAATGGCAACTCCACTGGCCACCATCATTCTAGGATGCCTTAAAACCTTGAGGGGAAACACTGGAGAGCAGCAGTGCTCGTTCTCTGTTCAACGTGTTCTCTGTTCCCTGAATTCTGATTAGCAGTCACTGGACAGAGCAGATCTCAGCGTCCCCAAAGATTTATGACTGCATCAAAGGGAAGGTTTTGTGTAAAACTGTACTCCTGAAGTTTTCTTCACTCTGTTCTTGCAATATGAAATGGAGCTGTCACAGAACTCGGTGTAAGAGCCTGCTCATCCGACGGTACACAATGAAAGGCATCGAGCAGTTGTACAATAAAACATCCATTAGCCAAGATTTGTGTAATACCTCTTCTTTCCCAAAGGATCTGAAAATGTTTTACAAACTGATATACAAATTATCCACGCAGAAAGCTATTCATCCAGTGAGGAAACACAACTACAGCCCAAGGCAAAGCAGAAAAACTATGTGAATACACACACACACAAAAAAAAAAAAACCCCAAACCCTTTAGTAAATGAAGTATTCTCCAGTCAAGGCTGTGAGGAAAATATTAAGTATACAATATGTGAGTATACAAGACTTAAGAAGAATTTTTCTTTTATAATGCAAATTCTTCAATAAGATACTGTAGGATCTCTCTTGGTTATTGGCAATTGCAGTATTGAGATAAGCAAATATTTAAGGATATTAAGCATAGCAATAAGTTCTGAGACTAGTTTATTGCATGTCTTCCTTCATGTTTCCAAATCTTGGTGCCATATTTAAAAAAAAAAAAAGAAATCTGTTGATGCAGTCTATCCCAGAAACAGAAGTATCTAGAAAGGAGAGGAATAATTAGAAGAAGACAGTACCTTACTCAGCAACAGTCTACTCAATTCCTATCAGCACAAGTTAATGCAACCAAGCGTTTCCAAAATAAAAACATCACCCCGGATGAACTCTGCATTTAGACTTCATTGTGGTTGAACTCTCATTTCAGTCCTAGTTCTGATTACGGTGACCAGACATTTCATTTGGATCTTATTCTGTGACTTTTCAGTTTGGCAGTCACTTCAGCACTTCTGCTCAATAAAGAAGGTGGCAGAGATACTCAAGGGTACTTGAAGCCATGGAGAGTGATTTGAGGAAAAAGAGAGCTCTTTCCCTTTCAGGACTGTTATCAAGAATCTCTAATTAGAAGCAAAGCGTGTAAGGAAATGCAGACAGTGGGGAAATAACACAGTTGAAGACTTAGAAGGAGGCGTTGAGAAGAGTTACAGAAAGTTTGGGACTATTTTTAACCTTGAGGACTGGGCACAAACCTCAGATTTCCCAAGTGTGCTGACAGTGTCCTCTCAAGAGACTTACACAGGACCACATATTGACACACAGGTACTTTGATTCTAAATAAATATCCAAAACCCAGCCTCAGCATCATTACTCATCTGGGAGCTACATTCAGAAACCCTCTTGAGGATTTCGACAGGTTACTGGGCAGGAGAGGCAGATAAAGAATTGCTGATGCTTCTAACCCTGGAGAATCCAGTAGGTTTGAGGAAAAAAAACGCTTATAAGGAGAAGGACTATCCTTCACATTGCACCCCTAAGCTAGGCTGATATAGTGAAAAAAACACAGAGATGGGCAAAAAAGGGGATATTATAAAAGTCTGAAATTCTCAGGCCGGTTATTTGATTGGGAAATAGAAGCAGAATTATAGGAAAGGAAAAAGGGGAGCCCCCAATCAAGTATCTAAGGTAGTGATACGTAAATGCCATGAAAATGAAAAACAGCTGCAAGAGGCTGAAATTTTTGCACATTCAATGACATAAGCAGCACTAGAGCATTAATGGGATGCATTGTGGAACTGGGATTTTGCTGTAAAGGGGCAATAAATTGTTCAAGAGGAGCAGGACAAGGGAAGAGGGAGGCGTTGCCTCTTATCAATAACACGTCTGCTGGCTCTGAAGGCTGCAGTTCAACCAGCCAGGGGGAATTAATGTCTCCTTGAATGACTGAATAAAGATAAAAGGAAGCACCACTAAAGGTGCTGTACTGTAGGGAGTCATCCTTTCCCTCTTTAACCTTGAAAATCAAGCACAAGCCTCGGGCTCCACAAACACCCTGAGATTCATGTCTGGGCATCGATGGGAGTAATGTGCAGACACAGCCTCAGGATGGATCCAGCAGCAGGGAGGGGTTTTATTATACAGTTTATTTTAACTTTCTGAGCACACCGGGGACAGCGTTTTAGCTTCCAAAAGGAAGGAGAAACCACCAGGGAAATGGAAGGAACATAAAAGAACTGGTTAAGAATCTGAAGTTGTAAAGTTATTCCGATGAGAAGATTAGGAAAAAATGAGAGAATAGTGAAAGAGAAGTCTTCCACAAAAGCAAACTTCAAAAGAAGAAAGAGCAAAGGAGTAAGGCTGATGTTTCCAATACTCCTGTCACACACAAAAACCCAAGACTAGATACTTCATTAACTATATGCTCACCAAATATGAAGACCAGAACATGCAAATAAAAATATAAAGGAAACAAACAACAACAACAATTAATCAATGTCCCAATCAACAAATTAACCTCACTCAGAAATATTTGAGGTTTCAGCCATCTCTGAACTATTTAAGAGAAATTTCTGAGAAGTTCATAAAAACAGAGTAATTCTGGTGGATTGGAGAAATGGCAAAAGCTCTAAGGAAGTGGAGAATAAAGTACACACAAACACTTTGTTAGGTTTTAGAAAAGAAAAAAAATATATATAAAACTTAGGTTTATAGACAAAAGGTGATAAAAGGTGATTAAAAAAATCCAGCATTAATTTATAGAGACAATATCCAGCCTATCTACTTTCACTCAACTGACAAACTAGGGATAATCAGGACAAAGTGCTGCAAGACTTCAAGAACAATGCCACATGATTTTCTTGTAAGAAAATTAGATTTAGATGAAATTATTGTTGCACAGCTGTTTGACAAGCTGTGTGAAATGTCAGTTCTTAATGCTGAATTGTCAAAAGGGGAAGTATTTTCAATTAGGAACTCTCAGGGACTTCTTGTGCAAGTCCATCACTATTCATCACTATTTCAGCTATTGGAGTGTTCTTACAGACAGTGAAGAACAGAATCAGAATTGGGAACAGGCTGTAAAAATGATCCCAAATCAACAACTTGAAGCTCAGCCAAGAAGTGTGTGCAGTGCCACCCATGCAGAGCTGAAATCTGTGCAGAAAAGCAACAAGAGGATGAACTGCAGCCCAGAGGGGGCACAGAAACCTTGTCCCATGCTCCATCCTGCAGTGGGAATCAGAAAATCATGGAATGTCCTGAGCTGGGAAGGACCAACAAGGGTCGAATCCATGATCCATGAGCTGAACAGGACTCAGCAGTCTCATCCTGTAACCCCTAAAACACTTCTCACTCCTGGGAGAGATATACAGGTGTCACTGGGTTTATATACATGCCAGCAAAACCAGTATTTGATCAGATTAATATTGATCTTGTGGGTCTGTTGCTAATTTTGGTCACTGCACTACCAAAAAAAAAAAAAAAAAAAAAACCAAAAAAAAAAAACCACCAAAAAAACAGGTGGGGAGGAACAAGAGGAGTAATTAGGAAAGTTTCAGATCTGAGGAGCAGTTAAAGAAATTTGATTTTTTAATCAAGAGAAAACATGATTGGATTTAGCTTCCCTGAATCTGGTTAATCTCCCAGTATGTGAAAAGATGTCAAAAGATATTGTACACCTGTTTTTTTTCAAAAGCCTGTTCTGGAGCAAGACAAGCATTTCACTACAGAAACCACAGGAATACTTCAGGAGCATGATTCTTTCTGATGATAAGGAATTTCCCTCATTACCAACTGGATCTGAATTGATCAGGTACTGCCAGAGGTGCTTTCCAGGCACTTCAGGGAAGAGGCAAGAGGAATTTGAGGATTTCCTCCAATCCCTCAGTTTCCAGGTGCTTGGCATTCCTTTCCCTTTGTGTCCCACCTCATCTCTGCATGGCAGCAGCATCCAGGCCTGAATTCACTTTCCAGCCACCCAGGCTGCTGTATAAATAAACCCAGTGACACTTCACCACATACCTGAAATTAAGCACACGCTTAAGTGCTTTGCTCAACAGCAATATACTTTAAGCACATACATTAAAACTCTGCAAACTGTGTCTTTATAGCTTTCCAAAGTCATTCCAACAGTGACATGGGTCTAAATTATTGCCACGCAGGAATGAAACTGCCTTCTATGAGAAAGAGACCTAGAAAAGGGGAGAGAATGCAAAAGAAGACTGCTAATCTTCGTTTGCTACCTTCACATTATTTTCAGAGCTAACTGATGAAAATGATAGACTTCTGCAGACTCCTGTTCTTAGAGAAATCAATTGTGATTTTATCTTCAATCTCATTCACCCAAATATAGGAGACTGCAGGCTGTAGCACTCCCATACACACACAGGAATTTAAGAACAAGCTCTTCACACCTGATCAAAGCAGCTTTATGCAATGTACTCCAATGTAATTTTAAAGCAGAATGAATGGGAGGACTTCCTAAAGATTTCATGGTTTTCAGTTAAAAGAAAACCAACAAGACATCTGGTTGCCTCAATGCTACCAGAGATGACTGGTCTCAGAACAACTTTTTTTTTTGCAGGAAAGAAAAATATCTATGAGTCCACATGCTTTTATATTTTCTTGTCTGGATCCCTTTTCCACTCCTGTGAAACATATCCTCATTTTGACCCTTGGGTTCACACACTGACAGATATTTCAGTTGAATCAACATTTAGCTGTCTGATCAAAGGACCTTCAACAAAAGACAATCTCTGTGTTTGCTTATACAGTGGCAGGTAAAAGTGCAGGACTGTAATTTACTGTATTACCTGTGGTTATCCACAACCTTTTTTTTTTTTTTTTAATTGCACATTTTATGGGGTGCTTAAACTCTGTTTAATTACTTGCTGCAGAGTGAAATCTTCACAAGGTTATTCTGTATCGCACCTTTCAACTTGACTTAATTTAAAGAAGATATCTTGTTATCTTCCTAATCTTGAAGCACAGTCTACCATGTGAAGAAAATCGTATTTAAACACAAAGATTTAGACACCGTTTTTACGAAAATCTGTCACCATTGAATTTTCACGGGAAGAAAGATAGGAAGAGAAAGTCTTTATCTAAAAAACAGACTGTCAGAAAATTATTAGTAATTCTTAGTGTTCATACAGTCACTGTTAAAAGTGACATTATCAGTGACGTGTCATCAAGAAGAAGAATTGCAAAGCCACAAAGAAGACAAAGTAATTTGCAAAAGCACAGTAGCCCATCACAATGATGCCAAGATAGCTTGAAGTGATAGAAATTCTATGTGTGTTCATGCACTAAAGAGTCTAAAATACCACTGGGGTGGGGTCAAAATTTGACATAATTTTTTAATACATTAATGGTATTTAATGACTAAAAATCAGTGTTTGATAACACATCCAAAATTATTTATTTCCCACTGAGGACTTGTCCTTATTTATCATTTCTTGCTCTGTAATTAAAAAAAAAAATCACATTTCTAACAGAAGTAACTATCCACTGCTTCACTAAACATAAGCAGCTTGAAGTCACATTTTGGAGGTGGTTAATAAAACGATTTCAGTAGGGTTTACACCACCTTATCCAGCAGCCAAAATGTTCTACAACATTTACCCCTGAAAGGAGAAAGAAAAATTCCGAATAATTCTGATTCATTTTGTTCCTAGTGCCTACTCTGGACAACAATCCCCAAATTTAAGGCGTTTTGCAGAGCCCTGCATTTCCCCAGGGTAACTCGGTTAGCTCCAGCCTCAGCCAGCATAACTTGGGAAGCCACAGTCAAATATTCAGACACTGCCACGCAAAGAGAATCTCCAAATCCCGGCAGCAAAAGGAATTCTGCATCGGTGCTTCTGTCAGCTTTCAAATGCAGAATCGGGCACCTCATTACAAGAGGAATTGTAAGGCTATGAATGTTAATTGAGTGGAACTGCTCAGATTAAAGGGGCTCCAGCTCTCCACAGGTTTGGTTAAACAATTGGCAGTTTCAAAGGACATCACTGAAGCGTCGACTCGCGGCGCTTGATCTGGAAGCACCTGACGAGAAGTGCAGTGGCAAATGGGCACGATGGGGAGTTTCAAAGCAGAATTTTAAGCCTTAGAGGCTCAGCCTGCAGTGAATCTGGGAGCTGGACCTGGCTCCGTGCCCCTGCAGCACTGGATCTCCGGGACAGCGGGCGTGTCCCACATCCTGGTACACCTGCAGGACCATGGGCAAACAGACACCTAAACCTTGACCTTCACACCAAAAGACAGAATTGGTGTGAGGTTCTTTTGTCTTCCTAATCCCCACATAAAACAATCCACCCCTCATAGCAAAAAGAGGGAAAAAAAATGCGAGCAAAACATTCTGAATTTCCGTCTTGTCCTCCTGTTGGCGCTCCTGAAAGAACACTACATTTATTAAACCTGTCTTAGGAGCTTGTCAAGTAGAGCAATAATCACATTAGAAAATAAGGCTGCAGATTTCAGGATCAGTTGCTGAAGTTTTGTTAGTTTAGTTCTGTTCTAACATGACAAAGTTGTCTGCTGGGTTGGCCTCCGTGGCACCAAGAGGTGCCCATTTTTGCTGTAGCTCAGTTGTTTCTCATTCCCAGAGAATAAAGAGCATAATCTGTGTTAGCTCTTCACATTATCTCTCCAGTGAATGAATCCCTCTGTTCATTTTGTGGTATTACAAATGCCAAATATTGAGCTTGCTTTGCTGTTCTCCTGCATTTTGTGCAATCATTGACATCTCTGTAAAACAAGCAACATACACATTTATGGTAACTCTGCCTGTGAATTCTGGAAGGTGTAAACAAGGGGATAATCAAGCCCACAACCTAAGGTTATTACTCCTCCCAAATTACTCTATTAACTTCTAGCTTCTTTCTCTCCTTGAAAATTATTGCTTGCTGGTAGAGAATTCTATTTCATATTAAAAAAAAAAAAAAAAAAAAAAAAAAAAAAAAAAAAAAGAAGAAGAAGAAGAAAAGAGGAGCAATCCAGTCTTTTAGTAGCATGTAAAAATATAACAATAATTTTATATTTCCATATAAAGATCTGATTAACATAGCTCCAGCTTTATAAAAGAGGAGAGATAAAAGCTACTGAGGAAACCAGTATCTACCACAAGAAGAACAGCAAATCCTAACAGCAAGAGCAGCCTCCAACTTATTGTACAGGACATATTATAGATGTAAAAAAGGAACACTGATTTTCTAAGCAAATTCAAAGCCAAAAAGCAACATAAAAGCAGCATTATGTGGATGAAACCTTTCCACATCGTTGTAAAAAATAGATTATATCAGCCCACCAATGTATGGCCACAGAGCAATAATGATATGGTCTAGGAAAACTCCATGAAAGAAAGATGCATGCCATGCATTTTTATTTATGGGAAAAGCAGCATACAACAAACAAACTGAATGCATAAATCTCCAAAGACCCTGAAAATTTGGAAAGCATCAGCAGAGGCAAGTGTAGAAACAATGAAACAATGAGTCCATATGAGTCATTCATTACAACAATGCCATTATCTCCTAAAAAAGGGTGACAGCACCAAAATACTTTATTTGAGAGCAATTCTAACTTCCTAAAGAAGATTTAATAAATGGTCATTTAACAATAACATGAAATTAATACTATAACCTTTAAATAAACCTGCCAAAAATCACAAGTTTCCAGCACTACTGTATGAAGGAATGTATATGGTGAGCAGTTTGTTTTTGCCCTGAATTTAATGGAAACAACACTGTCTGTGGACATCATAATGGACAAAGATGTGTTACACATCAATGCAGGAAATGGTGTGGGCTTTAACCTTCCTTTCAGTTCTGAAAAGAATGTTAATATTCCCACATTTTCATGACCAGTCTCAACTGACTGGGGCAAAGGAGGAGAAAGAGAAATTGGAAGCTGGAACATGAGATAAAACAATGTATCTGATGAGCTGTGATTGCATTTCAAAGTACTGACAATAGTGGACTTCTGATCAATGAAGATACTGCAGGAAATCTGCCTGCAACCACCACTGTTGGCACAAAAAGCTTACAGAGCCTGTCCACAGACAAGATAAAAGAATTCTGCATGTATTTATAGTGTCTCTTAAATTAGTTACTGAATGCTCAAATCACAGGAAAAGAAATAAAAATATGCATTTGGTTTTCTTGCTCTAAGGCTTGAAGATACAGAATGTCACGTATGGGATATATGTGATGTTCAATATGTAGACAGACATGCAGGTAGATTCCCTTTTATGGAAGAAAATGCTCTGTTCAATAACTCTAAACCAACAGATACATTCCAAGATAGTCTAGCAATGGGCAAACCCACCATTAGTAGAACCAGATTACAGAAGAAATAATTTCTGAGTGTTGTTCAGACTAAGGGAGTAAGAAAAAATCATAACACTTCACTTCCTGAGATGCAAGCAAAAATATCTGTAAAGTAATTTGTTGCTGAAAAGGACATATTCCTATTGAAATGATTTGGTTCCAACAAAACTGCATTTTCTGATTAAAAATTGTCATTTGGAAACATTTCACTCAATCATTCCTAGTTCAAAACCAGCAGCCTCTACTTAAGCATCTTCTAAATGTTTAGTCTACTTACCGAGCTAAAGGAAAATTTTACTGATCAGAGTTTATCCTGGGGATATTCCAAAGAAAATAACTAGGGAATTAATTTATCATGCTGGTTATAAAGACAAAATGTGGGTATTTGTGCCAATATCACCTGTACATTTCTAGTTGTGGCAGCTTAGTTATAGCTAATAGATATTGAAAATATGCCATTGATCAATCTTGGGTATTTTTCCATTTTATTCTCCAATTAAAAAAAAAAAGCCTTATAGCATTGCACTTGCAGAAAGCAACTGCCTACTTAAAATATTCTCAAACTTATTCAATATCTTTTATTATTAGGAACTCATTATAGAAACTATTCCACAAAGTTTAAAACTTCTTTAATGTTTAATTGCATTTTTGATCATTAATTACATCTGCAGATAGACAGAACTTTTTAAATCTTAATTTTCTCATTTAAGTTTGAAATAGAGTTTGCTGCCCAATAAATTTTATTTTAGTGGAAAGACAAGGCCCATGTATTGATGAACCTTTTAAAAGAAACCCACAGCTCAATCAGAATAAAATTCTATTTATCTACCATTTCATAATACAAGAATGAAAAAGTCATCTTTGCAGCTGAAATTTTGAGTTCACTGGAAACCATCTTTAGGATTTATTATTTATACATTTTATAATAGAAGCTATGACACAATGACTTTTTATTTAGAAATATCTGCTTCAGAAGAACGGCCACTGAACTTGTTGGTGAAAGGAGAGAAGTTCTTGTCCTTTATGTCCACTACAAAAACCAGCAGTAAGGGGTACAAATGCAATATTGGCATAGCAGTGATGCTTGGGCTGGATGATTTTGGAGGCTTTTTCCAAACCTAACAATTCCATGGCCCAGTGATATCTCATGGTTTGTGCAAAGCCCTTCCACCCCCAGGTCCTGAGGGACAGGGGCTCCTCTCCAGCTCTGGGTCTGGGGGGGTTTACAGGGCACGTTAATGGTGAAACATCCGCATCCTACATCTCCTCTGCTGAAATCAACACCCTTAAATGATCTGTGCTGTGCCTTCACAGACAGGCTGTGCCTGGAGAAAAACGATGCTGACACTGCTGGGTCCTGGCAGGGTGAGAGCCTGACTGATCTGAGTGAGCGCTCTGCTCACGGACACACAGCTCACCCTGCAGTGGACCTTTGAAACCACAACGTGGGCAAGTTTCTGAGATAACAAACAGCATTTTGTTCAATTCAGCAACAAACAAAAATGCTTTTATTCTTCTTTTAAAGTAACATTTGCCATAGACCCTTTTTTTAACCACTATCACTCCTAAGAAACTTTCCTTCTTCTAAGTTTTCCCTCCTTACCTCTATTTTTTGCAATGTAATTTGAATTATCCTGTCTGATCCTTGATTAGATATGCTCCTTTACTTGCAGAACTGTGTTATTTTCCAGTATGGCTTATTTAGGAAGTTCAGGCTTATAAGCAACAGGTATGAAAATATTAGAAGTCACACGACTTTAATTATGATAATTTAAAAAATATAATTAACAGATACCATTTATGACAGAAACTATTCTGTTAAACTTAGATGATTATTTGAAAGGTTCAGATGTAGGAAGTTTAGCTGGAAGTAGATGGATAACAAGGGAGACCAACTTGCCCATAATATTTCTAGAGATGGAAGAGGTGATGAACAGGCAGCCAATTGTGTATATCCCACTCCTGTGGTTATGGCAGAAGAAGAAATAAAGGCTTCATGCATTCCCAAGGAAAGAAAATTATAAATAATTGGGTGATGCATTAAAATAACAATAATGAGGGATGCTGAGTACTAGGAAGGCTCTACTGTGTATGCTTGGTTTTCATGTGCCAATTAAGGTGCCACAAAATGATGTAACATTTAAAGATGGACATTGTATTTACATTTGCACTTTGGAGGTTTTTTTCATTATTCTTAGTCCTACCAAATTGTATCATTATCTCCAGTGTTCCTGCTGCAGTTAGGATATGAAGACAGAAAACTCTAGAATAATAAAATCATCCTTCACTGAATATCCTCTGGCTGTTGCTTTACTTTTTAAATAAAATAGAAAGGTTGCATAGTCAACTGCAAGGGACTCCATCCCATGTCATCTATAAATACAAAATTATTTAGTTTATTTTTACCAAAATCTATTTGGGAAAACAGCTGCCTCAAGTCAGGCAAGCATGGACTTCATTTTTGACATGAATTAATCCAGAACCAGATGATTATTTTAGATAACAGCATTAAAAGATTGTTCAGGATTAGAAAAAATAACATAAACAGACTATTTCTGATAGGTAGCTTTGAAAATACTTTTGTGCCAGATATGTAATTCCTTCTCTTGTGTGCAGAAGTCCCCATGGTTGATAGGTAAAATTAAGGCAGCCATCTACATCTTGGTCACAAGTTTTTCCTCCTGCTAGGAGTACCTCTAAGGATATTTCCTTTTACTTATCAAAAAGTTTTTAGGCAATTTGACTTATTTTGGCAAGTCTGCTACTTTCAGATATTTTCTGTAGCGTCAGAGCTCAGACAGCTCAAAGTTACTGTATTTTAACAGAAATATTAAGTAGTTCACTGAAAAAAACCAAAAAATCTTTGTTAAATCGCTCTTGCTCTTGAAGCTCTTACGTCTGTAGAAAGCAGAGCTGCCACTGCCCACCCTTCCCTCATCCCCCACACCTGAGGGCTCACAGGGGCTGGGATTTATGTGCCCAGCCCTCTCCTGCTCTCTGATTTCCCTCCTTTTATGAATCCTGTATGCTGTTTTTCCCTTGACCTCCCTTTTCAGCAGAGAGAGGACTGCTTATCAACAGCTTCCAAGCTGCTGATCTCGCTGTCTCTGACAGGAGCCTCACACCACTCCTATCATTTATCCACAGGCATTAAACCAGGGAGCTTCCAGCTGCTGCAGCAGCACTTTGTCCTCAAGAAATAAACAATCTGTTCTCAAAGCCAGCCATGACTGGGACCTGTCCCGACTAACAAATGGCATTTCCTTGGAGGTGGCAGCTGACAATTAAATAGGGCTAATTTCTGAAGATCCTGCTTCATTAAGGATTATTAAGAGATTAACATTTAATCCATTCCAGTGCATAAATGATGAGGGTGTGGATAAAATATTGAATCTCATTCCTTTGGGTACAGTTCTCTCTCAGTACTTGGGGAGAATAATTGCTGGTAAAAGGGATCGGTTAATGGTGCACCTGTCTGCTATTTGTTTGGTTTTCCATATAAAACAAACAAAACAAGAAATCAGACTCAACTGAGTAAGAAGTCTAGAGTTTATGAACAAAACCCCTCAAAGTTTGCTGATTTTGTCACACTTCAGAGTTAATGGGGATTTTGAACCCTCAGATGATCTTCCTGTCTTTCCTTGGGAACATATCCTACCCCTAATATAACTAATGATTTGGCTATTTAAAAACATCTTGCCTTGTTTTTGAGTTTAAACATGACAGATTAGGCATTGCAAAACACTGTTTTGAATAAGTTTTGCTGTTTGCCTTGTGAAAATAAAAAGAAATACTGAAGTAATGCTTGTGCCCTTGATTCTTCTAAAAATGAGGCTTTAAGGGAAGAATAATGAGCATTGGAGTCTTTCCAATGGTCTTGTTCAGCATTTTGGCACACAGGGATAACACTTTAAAGAGAGGAAGCAATGGTAATGATTCCATTTGCTGAGGAATCTTAATGTTATTTGAAAGCATGACTCCTGTGTTTGCAAATACACTCTGATCATGATTCTGTGCTCACTCACACCCAGCACTTCAGTAGTTATGCTTGGCTTTAACTCCTCTCCAAAACTGCTCCACGGCCATTCCTGCCCATCCATCCTCCTCATTTTAAATAACACACAGTACAAGATGAAACAAGCCCCAGATGACTCTAATAAAACCCAGGTGGATGCTAAATAAATATCCTGCACACAGAGCAAGGTGGGTGCACCTGCAGCCCCTGGAGCAGGGCACAGCTTGACAGAGCAAGCAAGAGCCTGTGAAGACCTCCTGGCATGGCTGGTTCATCCGTGATGGAATCCAGGAGCTCCAGGCTCCTGGACAGACACAGATGAAATCTGTGCCACCAGACCCTCATTACTGATACCCTCCTAATTGGGTCACTGCTCTCTCTACAACTGCCTTGGTTGTAACGAGGTGGGGATTGGTCTCTGCTCCCAAGGAGCCAGAGAAGGGGCAAGAGGAAACAGCCCCAAGCTGGGTTTGGGTTGGATATTAGGAAAAAATTATTCACTGAAAAGGTTGCCAGGCATTGGAACAGGCTGCCCAGGACAGTGATGGAATTATCATCTCTGGAGGTGTTGGGAAGGTGTAGGTGTGGGGCTCAGGGACATGAGTGGTGGTGGAACAGTTGGACCTGATGATCTGAGAGACCTTTTCCAACCTAAACAAACCCATGATGGTGTTTGCAATACTATCATTAAGTCCAGAATGAGTCCGTTCACAATCCAATTTCCCGATCTGTAGGGTTTGTTGTTGTGTTGTGTATAATAATTTATTATAATAATTCTCTTTTCCTGAGTTCCTGGCCATCAGTAAATGTTACTGCCCAGTTTCTCACCAGAGTTGGGGTTCAGCCACAAACTTCCACTGCCTAATGTGCCAAACCCTGAGAATTGGGAACCCATTTAAAACTCAAAGTCAAATGTAGCAAGTGGGGAATGCCAACAGTGGGTACCAAAGTACTTCAGACAAAAACAATTCAATACAATGGTATCTTACTTAAATTTAGAAAGATTTTTAGTATCTTTTAATCTTTTTGATACATGTATGTTTTTATCCACAACTGGAAATTCAGTGGCAAAGATAGAAGTTTAGCAGAAACCCAGGAAAAAGGGAAGGAAAGCTTCCTTTCAAATGTAAAAGCAGAGTGGCTATTCCTGTGTTTCAAGGACTAAACATTGGACACAAATGTACTGAAAAATGACAGAAATATTATTTCTTCATCAAACTTAATGCCAAATTCCTTTTTTCAGTATAATTTGCATTTTTAATAAGCCAATCAGGTGATTTCTGATACAAGATGACTGAATAATAACAATGCCCAATTTCAGCCAGATATACAAGGAGGCATTAGAAAAACAGAGTCACAAGAATGCTGAGGAGAACATCTCCACACAAATGTACCCATCGAGCTGCTGTATTTCAATGGGGAAGGAATATTATCCCTCTTCAAGTATTAGAAAAAGTGTAGGAGTAGAGAAGGGGAAGGAAAGAGACCTTTCAAACAAGAACACTCTCGATGAGTCACTGCTATGGTAAGGGGTAGAAAATATCCTACTCCTTTTCAAAGACTTCAGAAAGGCATTTGTATGTTCTGGGTCCATTTATCTGCTTGTAGGATCCCAGGAAAGATGAGAAGTTATGGGGAAAGAAAAATTGATGGACTTTCAGGGCCTTTTCTTACCACCCACTCTTGTACAGCTCACAATAGGTAGAACATTCTTTACTGCATGCTCTTCCTATCTATTTTGCCAGTGCCAGCTAATAAACCTCAGTCATTTTCTCAGCTGCCTACCTGGCAAGATGGAAAACAGTAAAAGCCTGCACAGGCACTGTCAGACTGACTGAATAGGTAGGAACATGGTAATGTTTTTTGTCAGAACTGAATTTAGGCTTCTATCAAATCTGAAACCTCAGGTGAGATGTTGAGATGATTTTCTGAAGTCCTTTTTTTTTTTTTGAACACCCACCTCCCACTCGGTTATGCTGAACAGATAATAAATCCCTGTCAGTCTGTACAGCCTCTGTGGCAGTAAGGAACTTTTCTACTTATCTACACAGAGCTCTCTCATGCAAGGCTAGACAGGAGAATAATCTGGTACTCCCAATAATTTGGTAGGCTTTTCAATCATCTCTTTCTCTCCTCATTTGCTCTTCCCCTTTGAGAACTGGATTTTCCTCAAAAAAATTACCTGCTATTTCTCAGCCTTTTAAGAGACCATATCAGGTTTAGGCAACACAAATTAAGTATCAGAAAATAAGCAATGAAATTGCATTGAGTTGAAAAAGATCTTGCCTCAAATTATTCTGCTCAGTTACTCTCAGTATGCCCCAAAACCATCCTATACTTTGGAATTCCTTGTGCTTGTTTCTAATATATATGGACCTCATATGGGCTCTAATTCAACTCTGGGCAGCTGCTCAAGACTTTTTTTTTGAGATCTTCTGAAGCACTTTTTATCTCAAAGACACCATCATCCTTTCTATTTTAGACACATATATACGGTGTTCTAAATATTTGCACAGGAAGAAGGAATTGACATGAAAAATAGTGGTTGGTGCAAAGGTATAAACTCATCAGTTGTATAAAATCATCAGCAGATCATAATAGCAATTCTCTTGTCAATTTAAAAAAAAAGAAAAAAAACTAAAGAAGAAATTCTTTCATGTATAGGTGCTGTTAGGAAAAACAATATGCTTCAAGAGAATGCACTAAGGATTGTTGATGTCTTGTTGAATCTCATATTAAATGAAAGTTGCAAGTGTTAGCTCTTCCTTATGCCAGTCTACAGGCACTTTAATAATTGTGCTATTAATAGGATAACTATTAATAAACAGTTTTAGAAATTATGAAGCAACCTTTTTATACATTCTCACAATTTAAAGCATTTAATATAATTTAGCAGATATTAAAAAAAAGATGGTCAACTTAAAGAAGTACATTTGAATTAAGAATGAATATTTTTATTTTATTCTAAGTATTGATCAAAGACAATAGTCCAGTTCTTTTGTATTTTCATGGAAAAATGCTAAAGCATAGCACTGAAGTTCATGTTTCCTTATGCTGACTGAAGATCAGACATCTACAAAAAGGGAATAATATTTGCATAGCAAATGAGCATCTAATAACATGCAGTAAGACATGTAATGTCAAATTTGCATGAGATATTAGCTTTTATAAACAGCTAATGTCTCTGTCATTATCCCCTTTATGAGTCTGTTGTTGAGGGGCTTTTAAGAGCCTCATAATTTTCATTTGATGGGTTATAAAAATAACAACTTGATTTGGATAGTAGCTTAAAATGTTAATCACATTTCACACTGCAAAAAACAGAGATCAGTGCTATCAGCATTTATACACACCACGCACTCCACAAAGATGTGTCCAATTCTAAAGCATTCATGACATCAATATTATGTAGAATGAAAAAATTTGATCTGAAACTGGCACTGTTGGGAGTAGCAGATGCCATAAAATCTACTTAATCCATGAAAATTGCATCTGTGTTGTGGGGCAGCTTCTCCTCCTGGATATCTCCTCCTGGTCTGGAGCTGCCCAACCCTGCATGTACCCCTCAAAGTAGTGTTAAAAACCACAGTGAAAACATTTAACTTTGTAGGAGACCTTCTGGTGCCTGCTATTTGTTACTCACGTTTACATCAGACAGACAGATTTGTCTGTGATTAACGCTAATTAACGTGATTTCCTGTGCACCAACGAGCAGTCACATTTTCACTTGAATTCCTGGGTTTACGCTCATTGGAGTTTTATCTCCTCTGGCAGAGCAAGCAGAAACCGGCAGTTTTCCCTTCATATGGTTTTGCAGATTCAGAGTGAACAGTGCATTTTTCTCTCTGTGTTGGAGAGCGGAGCAAGAGCCTTGCCCACATTCACGAGGCTCGGGGGAACAGAGGGGGCTCTATTCCGTCCCCCCTCGCAGGTCCAGCCGGGTGGAACTTGGCACTGGGACAGCGACTTCTCACTCAGCCTTTTGTAATGCAAGCAGGGTACCAAGTTCTGGGATTTCCCTCAGCTGAAGGGCACACAAACCAGTCTGCAATTTAATGGATGGCTTCAGCAGTCAGCCCTGCCTGGTCACTAAATCAACCCATCACAGCTGTTTACAGTATTTCAGATATTTCCTATTGTAAGTGTAAAAGTTCAGGCAGTGTTTGTACTGCTGTAACCTTCTGCATTTATATATTGCAGTCTAAGCAGCTGCTGAAGGCACACATTAAACTCTTACACATTCAGAAGTAACCAGCTGCAATAAAAGATGAATTGTGTGTTACCCTTGCATTATTGTTAATTTTGAATTGATTTACTGCTAAAACAATGCTTTCTTTCTAAGAATCCCTCTTCTCTTCTCACACTAGTTGCACATTCATGCAATTTGAACGATTTTGGTTCAGCCTTCCCTGGAATAACTATAAGACATCAGATTAAAGTCTGAGGCATAAAAAGAACATGGAAATTTCAAAAGGTTATACATATGTTATGTATATATGTATACATATTTTTTCTTAGGCTGTCCAGCTGACTGTCCAACCTCACGGGCAGGTTTGCTATTTCAGTAGTGATCTGTCAGCTTTGGGGTATTTGGAAATGTGAATTCCCATGTGCAAATTGTCTCAGCACTGAGTTTACTCCAGCCCATCCCACCTTGAACTCCTCAGCTCCAGCAGGTGCACAGCCCAGCTGTGGGCACGTGGCAGAACAAGCTCTGTGCTTCCCATGCACAGTGGTTCTGGCTGATGGAAGCTTGCACAGAGAGATCTGCACCATTTTATGCCTCAGTTTTACCATTCATAAACCAGAGTCCTTCATTGCAAACCCCTGTTCAGAGATGGGTGCTGGTGCCTGATCTCTAGCCAACTGTGAAACTTTCTTTTTGTTTGAATCATATAAACTCCCATTCATGTTATACTTCAATGAATAATTCCTATAACTCCTAGAAATCAAGAAATCTATAAGTTAGTTTTATTTTTTAATTTTCAAACTCCAGCTGAAGAGTTGGGGAAGGGAGGCTGGTAAAACTCTTTAAGCTGATACTGGTGTTTGCCACAGGTTTCTACTTCAGCCATTTTACCTCGCCAGTGCTGCCTGAGGTGCACAGATCATTCAGGTACCAAATCATCATAACACAGGCCAAACTGCATTTTAGGAAGCCCTCCAGGATAGCAGCAGGGTTAAATGACAGCTCTTGTTCAGCTCTGTGCTTCGCTGTGCTGCGGATCTGTCCGCAGGCTCTGGCAGCAGGTGATGCGCCTCTCTGAGAGTGCCTTACTTACTGATTTGGAAGAAAGCACCAACATTTCAGCCTGCCTGCTGGATTTAACTTAGATGGATAGACAGAAACTGAATACTAATAATGGTAGAAGAGGAGGAGAAATAACTCCACATCCCTGCCAGCTGAGCTTTCCTAATTGCCGGCCTCAAATTTGGGAGTTAGAGCAGAGCTGAGTTCTGTGAGCTGCTGTGACTGCTGCACTAAAGGAAATCCTTTCTCTGCAGAAGAGTTTCTTTCTCCTCTTAAGGGACCAAGTGGTGCTATGGGTCACTAAACAAGCAGGATAAAAAATATTTTGGCTTTTTGCAGTCGGAACAGATATTTCTTGTACAGAGAGGCTTGCTTGGAGACAGCCCAAAGAAAGCCTGTGCTGAAGCTGGAAGTAGAGGACAGAGACTTCTGACATCTGGTGAGGAGCGACTCTTCTTCACCTCCACCTTCCCCTTCACATCCCCAGTGACCTCCTCTCCATTAAGCACTTACACTGGAGGTGCCATACACATCCTTGCACGAGAGCAGGTTACACCAGAGGAAAAAAAAGGTGTACACCAGCAAAGGGCAGCATGATCAGGAAGAGACTGCAGACTCAGGTCAAGAAATTCACTGCCAAATAATATCTCAAAGTAAACAGATAAATTTGCCACACCACCCACCCTCTTTTGGTCATATGAAAATTGGCATGACCCAGAGCCCACTGCTGGTGTGAGGCTGAGCACTGGCTTTGCTCGTGGCCCTCTCCAGAGGATGGAGCAGTCAGATCTCTCTGCAGAGGCACTGAAGTTTTCACAGGGGCTGCACAGATGCAGCAGAGGCTACTCAGGAATGGTGGTGGGACCTGGGCAGGGTTACAGAGCTGACCCACAGGGCATTCATTACATTTCCAAGGGGGTATCTGGAGATGGAGGCAGAACTCCACAGCTTCACCTTCCCCCCACTGCCTCTGAGTTTTATAAAAGGTGCATGACTAAGGTGCACACTTGTAACAACTTAGAAGACTGAACTAAATATATTTATAACATATAGTCATGGTGTATTTTATGGTCTGCTGGAACCATCTCATGAAATGTTAATTTTGAGAGCTATTTCCCCTCAGTGAAAATAGGACAAGCAACAAGAAATTACATCAAAAGAGGCCTGAAGTATACAAAGAGATAGGAATGGTTTGCACATTCCAAAGCTTTGGCAGGTCTACTTTTAGGAAATGATAGTTCTGCATGAATTTCAGGCAAAATGAGGAAAGGAAGTGAAGCTCAATATTTATTCTGACTCTCTTAAGTATTCCCAGTTATTAAATCTACTACTGTGGTTGTGAAAATACAGGCCTCACCTCAGTAAAAGTGCTCTGATCTATGTTATAGAAAAGCTCCTACCAAAATTTCTCATTGATCCTGAGAGTCTCCAGATTAAGCTAAATCCTTATTCATGCTTACATCACAGCAGCACATTTTCAGGCCCTTTTTCTTTTATTTAGGAGGGGTTTTTTTCTCCCTCCACAGAAGCAAGTTTGGCCCAGATGCCTGTAATGATTGCCCTTGCAACGAGCCTCAGTGCACACAGTCATTCACATGGCAAAGCTAATAATTTTGGTATTTTGTTTGGAGTTTTATACTCTCTGTTTTAATTTTAAAGTTTTAAAAGGCATTTATTAACTATGGAGAGAAGCAAAAAATAAAACTGCATTAGCAAGACAGTGCAATTACATCATTGCTGGGTTCACAATGAACTGCTGTCAACTCTTCAAGCACACACAAAATAGAAGGGGGTTTTACAGCCTGTCACCATCTCCTGAAAGGCAGGAAAGTAACTGCTAATAATAAAAAAAAAGCTCCTTTCTGGGGTCTCACTTCTCCCAGGAGTACTCTGCAAGATGACAGTCTGTAG
Source organism: Prinia subflava (assembly GCF_021018805.1). Taxonomy (NCBI): domain Eukaryota; kingdom Metazoa; phylum Chordata; class Aves; order Passeriformes; family Cisticolidae; genus Prinia; species Prinia subflava. The sequence continues at coordinate 31,548,488 of NC_086252.1, forward strand.
TTAATTCACAACTAGAACATGCTTTTGCCTCCAATGTGAAAATTTTGCTGCTTTCCCAGACACAGGCAGAGAGCTGAGCTCTCCCCTTTGAATTGCTCTTTGCACCTGAGCCCTGTTTGACATGGCAAAGGCACTTCCCACATGGACTTTCACCAGCAAATGTAAAGATAGATACTTCTAAAGTATCTTCAGATACCTCCCTGCCATTTGTGTCTTGAGAAGCACCCATCAGACAACCCAGCAGGATCATCCTAGAATCTCTGTATTAGATAACACTGCTGAAATGCTGAGTGTTTCTGATTATGTTGAATGAAATTTCAGACATACCACCACACTTTAACCACTTTAACCCCAGATTCTCATGCCAGGAACAACCAAATGGTACCAAAACACAAAGACTGAGACAAAGAAGGAGATTTTTCCTCAAGTTTGGGGCACAGGTCTAAACTGCTTGTAAACAACAGGTGAAAACAACAGAACCCCCTAACTACAGTCCTAAGGTAGCTAAATGAGGCAGATTGAAAGTGAGGGCTTCAGACACATTTAATGAGTGAATGTTGATGCTTCCAGACCTACAGGCCAGATGGTCCTATTTCGACAAAGCCCAAGGATGGAAAAAAGTAAAACCCTCCAGGTGTCTACTGTACATTTCAATCTGTGATAATAGTCAAGAAATGACAAGTCTGATAAATTAAAACCCCAGGAGGCAAAGCCCAAACCAGAGAGAATTTATAGAGAAAACACAATTTATGCAGCAACTTATGGAAACAAAATGAGAATTAAAAGAGCTTCTTACAAAAGAACTGTAATAATTTTATTTAATCCAAAGCACGTAATACTTTTTTTTTTAAAAAAAAAAATCTAATCTGGAAGAAGCTGCTATTTTCTAGACTCCACCTCCACTAAAGTTTTCTTTCTCATTCAGACTTACACCACTTGTCCAGCCCCACTCTCAATACCTGTCATGCTGCACACTAATTTATTATTTATGCTTTGTACCAACATTAGGTGTGGCCTTGGTGCTGCAGTCAGGCTCCAGCAGATGGATCCTGTGACAAACCTGTCACAACAGCAAAGGGACGGTGCCTGCACACCAGGCTGACACAGAAAAGAACCTGGTACAGAATAACGATCTGAACCTTGATTTGTGCATACAACATCTCAAACACCACTTGAGACTGCTGTGATTTTCTGGGTTCAGTTTAGCTGCACAAGTTCCCATTGGGAATGCTTCTACATCAGTAATTTAAGGGAAAAGAAGGCTATTACTTCCTTGGTTGAAGATAATGTTACTTGAGCCATGACATACCTCATTCCAAGTAATGTTTTACCAAAAGCAAGAAATTTATTTTCTCAAACAGGCAGGAAAACATGCTATTGAACTTATTAAAAATACCCATGTGGATAATTTTATTCCAGCTTTGGTGTTCCTTAGTTTCAGTACAGCAAGGGGTTTACAGCACATCACTTTTTTACCAGACAGCATTTCATTAAAACTCCAAGTCCTTAGAAAATGGGAGGTTCGTTATTCTTCAAATTTACCTGTATTTCAATATGCTGACATCATTTATCACCAGGAAGCAGAGGTGTTGCTATGCAAATATTCACTAAGTGCCCACATCATTACCTCACCCAGGTAAGGCATTTGAAGCAGGAGCCCACAGAATTTGGTCAATGTTATTGAAAAAATCAATGTGCAGCACAAAACCTCCTGATGCTCATTCTACAGATGTGAACTCAGATTCTGACTTGATATTCTATATATGAATTTAGAAAAGTGTGCACAAACCAGAAAGGTGTTGAAAATATTATCTTATTATCTTATCTTAAAATATTATCTTATTTGAAAATAAAACAATGTTGCACACCTTTGGTCAAAACAAATGACCTTTAATTCACATTATACATAATCAACTTGTTCATTTCAGAAAACTGGGCCTCCTTTTGTTTGATGCCATGGTATAAAATCATAAAAGATATTGATTTTTGAGAATCACAAGCCTTTTCATGTTAAAAATGTTAACAGTGTCTTACATCCATATTCTTGGAAAATAGCATATCTTGGCTACACAGAATAAAACTCTTATTCCTTCATCTTTGATGAAAACCACCTCACAATTTACTCCACAGTTACCAGATTAGTTACACTTTTCACTTGCTCACTACCTTCTCAAAACTAAATGCAAAAAAAAAACATTCTCTGTATAAAGGGTTTTATCTTTCTTTGGACATTCCTTCTCTCAAGGTCCCAAGCAGAATGAGAAATGGAAGCTGGTATGCAGTTTGAAGATGCTATGTAGACTGCAGATTTTCCAGTTGTTAATGCTTAAATAATCCATTTCCTTCTCCTTGATGTATCTGCGATCTTTGTAGACTTAAAAATTCCATACTGGCATTTCCTAATGAGCAGAAGCATCTGCATGAGACTCTTGTAAACAAACTTCTAAAATGCTTTCTTAAATCTCATTTTTTCACCAAAATACTACCAACATAATTTTTTTTTAACAATTAGAGCTCTGCTATGTTTTTCGTGCAAACATTCCAGTCCAAGAGTGCAATCCCTGCAGATGTATCTACATGCATTTGGCAACAATCTGAAATGACAGCTGATGTGACCCCTCATAGGCAGGTACCTCCCATATCTCATAATTATTTAAACAAAAACATCACCAGATAATGCACTGCACACTGAGGCAGAGAAACACCACTTAGTTCTTAAGTAAATAATCTAATAGTCTGCTCACAGCTAAATATAATCAATTCAATAATAACAAATATATAATAATAATAAATAAACATACTAAATAAATATAATAAGGTCCAAACAACCCACAAACCTTATCCAAAGAATATTCTAAACTAGAAAATGGCATTCAAGAGCCTTTCTGGGCCTCAATGCATTTTGCAAGCTTTATACTGATAGCACTTCACCATACATGCTTGTATCCAATGATCTGACGTGGTGCCTGAGCATTGAAAGCTGTATTTCAGCTTTCAATAGTGTGCTCTAATTGCCCATCTTGCAATTAAGGCAGGTAAGGGAAAAGCCTTTGGGGACCCCAAGCACCTGCAACATGCACAGAGAGCTTCTGACCAGGGAAAATATTTAAATATGTTGGCCACGTGCTCAGGTAAGTTTTCACAGATCATGGCAGCTGGAATGTGAGTGTATTTAGGCTCATCATCTCCAACCATGTTGGAGTCACCACAGCCTTCACAAAACCCCTCTGCTCTTCCAAACCCGACCATCTCAGGAGGACAAGGGCAGCTCTCTGCAGGGCAACCCCGACCATGCATATGGTTGGAGGAAAATAAATACTTCACATGCATAAATACACCTCATCAGCACAGCTTAACCTTCTCCAGATAGTTATATCATTGACATTGGACAGTAAGAATTCAAAGTACTCGCTCAGGACAGAGGAGATCAGTGCTGGTGCTGTGAACTAAAAGTGTCTCCATCTGCAGTGAGAACAGAGAAGACAAAGGCCTGGCACCCCTCAACTGTGAATTATGGGGATATCTGGCAATAAACAACACTTAGGTTGTAAAAGAAACCATAAATGGAACCACAAGGCCCTGATTTATGCACCAGATAGATCCTGCTTTGAGATCTAGATTAATTCTTTAATAAAGATGCTATCCATCACTGGAAAAGGCCTGCCTTGGTTGTTTATTTGCCTATCATGAACAAAGAGTGTTAATTATGTTGTTTCAGATATAGTAGGTCTTCCCTGATACTTACAGCCTGCCACAGAGCAATATGTCTTATGCAGGAATGCATTATATTTTCAATTGAAAACGACTTACCAAATTGAAAACATAATTTTTTGTCATTGGAAGCCATATAATGTATTACAGCTTGCACTACTACAAGATAGCAACAGAAGAAAATATCATCCTTGCACCTGTTTTTACTGTAGAAAATACAATTGTATATTGTTTCAATTATCAGTTTAAAAAAAATGTCACTAGGGAGGAAATAAAGCCAAGGATTAGTTTCAGGAATGTCAAAGGGCCAAAAACTGGTCTGAAAACATTTCTGCTTGCAATATTGCAAATGTCATAAGTTGAGGTGTTCTGGCCACTTTTGTGTCACCTTGAATAGAAATGTCATCAGGACAGGTGCTCTTACACAATCTCACCTCTTATTTATTTTGGGATAGGTCCTCTTCTCACACAAATCAAAACCCCAGCAAAATGAAATTAAGAACAGAGTCTGACCACAGCCACAGTGGAAGGTGAGCTGGTACTTGGCTGGCACCAGTTTCTGTTTTTACTTTTCACTTTTCCCACATTGAAGATGAATTCCACAAAATCAAAACTTCCCTAAACTTAAAGCATCCAAGCCAAAATGAGGCAGTTAGAACAAAACCTTCAGGGATTTACTGACTCCAGTCTAGGACAGACCTTTAAAACACTTACAATTGTCTCGTTATTACCCACTGGCAAAATTAATTTGATCTATTGATGTTATGAAATTAAAAGATATGAAAATAGGGGTTTAAATAGATGACAGTTAATCTAATATGAAGTTTTGATATCCAAATTGTCTACAATTTTTTTTAATGTAAAAATAAATAAATAAATGCCAAACACCAGCTGCTACAGAGCCATTCAGAAGTGGGAGAACAGGTTTTGATGCTAGAAATAGGAATTTCTGATTTGAAATGTAGATGAAGCCTATTGCAAAGGCATGGCTGGTTTTAATTGAATATTTTGTTTTAAATCTCTGTGTTATTCCAGCAATGAGGCATCAGTACAATTTCTTGGGTCAAATAAGCCATCAGGAGCTTAATTAGGTAACATCAGCTCAAGCTCTTGAGCCTTACTCCAATATCACTGAAACAGTGAGTGTCTTCCATTGATTTCAGTGAGTTCTGCTCCAGATCCATACTCATTTCCTTCCAGCCAATAAAGTGCTGCCATTTTCTCAATATCCTTTTGCAGGCCTCCTTATTTGTTTCCCCTGTGATCACTGCTGTCTCTAAAAGACACCCATAATGGATTTAACTTTAGCTTTTAATTGAAACCAAAGGAAGGAAGGCAATACATTCCCAATATTTCCCTACCCTTTAATCTAACTTCTAACAATTATCTCCACAGCCACTTTATTCTTGAGCTGGCATTAAAGTATCCAGCTATTAAAGCTGTTAGGGTTTCTGAAGCCTCTGGACTAAGAAACCTGTGATGACAAAAATAAAAACTTCAGCAGTTCTTGAGCTGAAAAAACAATATTTTCAAACTTCTTCCATCTGCAATCACAAAATGCAAGCAGTTGGTCTGATTAAAAAACACATTACTGGAACCTGAAACTTCCTCAGCCTCAGCAGCTCAGTTTGGGCTCAAAGTGTTTTGAACAAACGTTCAGATAACATGGTGAGTTTTTCCTAATTCTGTCTTTTAATCCTGAGAGCTACATTTCTTTATCACTGTTGCTGGCTTAATCTAAACATTTTTATTCCTATTCCTTCCCAGGTTGTCAAGATTATGTCCCTATTTACATTTTCGTTCTCTTGCCTTCAAACCCGGAGTTTAAATCTGTGCATGATTTTGGTAAGCCAGAAGAGCAGTATCTGGAAGTTTTAGTAAATCCTACTTTATAGATAATGAATTGTGCTTTTGACTTGTAGTTTTAAAGTTCTCTCAATATATTGCAATGTCCATTATAATTTGTTGTCTTCAAGAACTTCCATTTCCTTTAGAGTTCCCCTCTCTCTCTGAAAGAAATTCCAGTCAGTGGCCATGTACTCCTGATTGAAACAAGAACCAGTTTGACCTTTTAATTATGTTTTCATTTACTTTAGAGATAATAGAAGACTGATGTTAATGTTTTGTGGTTGGGACACCTGTACGTTGTCAAATCTCCTTTAACACACGGTGGTCAAAACTGCACATCTGATGCTCAACCTGTACTCTCACCACCCAAAATGTTTTTCCTCCTGATTTACATGATTAACTTATTTAATGAGGCAGAAAGAAGGTCTCATCCATTGTAGTTAGTCACAAGCAATGCAGTGCTGAATAAACAGCAATAGCACATTAATCTCTCTGACTTTTCATTATTACCCACTAACAGGAATGCATTTGTACCTGCTTTCATGGTTAAATGCACTCGTTTGCTGGTCTGAAGAAGGGGAGAAAAAAGCAACCCCAAAATTATGACACAGCATATTAAGAAATGTGTTTTGGAAACTGCAGGAAGTGCAGGAAAGGGCAGAAGGGACACAGGCACTGATAAGAGGCTGTGGCAACATCTGGCACCATGGGAAGAGTTTATAAGGAAAGGCGAGCACATGAAACAACTCACCCCCAAGGAAGGGAGGCAGCATGTGCGGGCTGGCTCTCTTCTTTCAGCAGGAGTGAAACAACCAGAGCTCAGTAAGAGATCCTGGTCTCCCACGTGTGAGACATGGAAATCCACAGTCTTTTCATGGCCACAAACGCACAGGGCCCTTCTGTCCCCTGCAGCTGCTGGCCCATGCTGGGGTCCTCCCACAGAGAATCAGTTTCCTCAGGGGCAGAAGACATGATTATAACTCATGTATTGCCTTTTCCTACCATTTCCTCTCCCAAGAGGTAAATAAAAAGTGGCATTTGGTGCTATCTATAGCATGGTGCAGCCTGCTGCCAGGACTGTGAGAGCACTGCCAAGCAGAGCCCTCCTCCCAGCCAGGGATCATTAGAATGGTTGATCACGGTTAGATTTTGTCTGGACAGCACAGAGTCCATGTGTTCCACAGAGAAGTGTGATGATCACAGTGAGACCCTGTCACTGCAGCCTTGGCTGGGGTTTTTTTGGTTGTGTGACACCTCAGCTCTGGGACTGCCCTGTGTCAGCAGCACTGGTGTTCCAACACTCAAAGTCATGCACTGGGAGCAGGGTCTGACCCAGCAAGACATGGTGGACACACAGAACAGGAAACTCCAGCAGCTCTCCCAGAAAGTAAAACCCTTGGAGCTCATCCTCTCAGTTAAAACCACCAGAGACTTGAACCACTGCTCATCTTGGAACACCTTTTTGTTCACTCTCAGAATGGTTGGAGCAAATGAAGATGATGGAAAATGCTCCTTTACAGTCAGCTCCACCAATGCCCCATCCAGTCCCGCCACTTCCAGGTGCCCACAACTTCCCTGAGCAACCTGTCCCAGTGCCTCACCATCCTCACATTAAATAATTTCTTCATAAAATCTAATCTAAACCTGCAACATTTCAGTTTAAAACCATCAACCCCTGTCCTATCCCTACATGCCCGTGCAAAAAGTCCCTCTCCAACTGCCTTGTAGCCCCTTTTAGGAGCTGGAAGGTTGCTATAAGAGACAATATGAATATCACAAGCAATACATTCATCTTATCCATTATGCAGAAGTCTTTGTATTCCAGGAATTAAATATTAGCTAGATCTATCCTTGTCTGCATGAAAAGATCAGTACCATTGACCAGCAGCACTTTGAAGATGCCAACAACTTTAGATCAGAATCTTTTCACACAAAGGTTTTTTGATTTTTTTTTAAATCCTTTTTTCTAATGAACCCAGAGGTAAACTTTGATGGACAGAGTATAAAAGACAGTGAACAAAGCAAGGTTCATGTTCATTTTTGTCTTTGTGGACACAAAGGAATCTGTCTGGGAATCAAGATTTTGTAGTGGGCTGAGCTGCCGTTGCTGCTGTTTGTTCTGTCCCAATGCAGGCAGAACCAAAATCTTCCTAACCCAGTGGATTGATGTAAAGACAGCAGCACCTTTTTGAAAGATGAAGGAGCTGCTTAAGACAAAAGGAGGCAGTGATCAACAGGAAATAGACATTTCTAAATGTAGAAAACCAATAAGAGAGGAGAAATTAGCAGAGAGGGCTGGGGGAGGAGCAGTAGGACGATGCAGAGATAGGGAAGGGGGGTTTTGCTTTTGTTTGTTTTCTAAACATGTTGCAATAATATAAGTCTGTGTCGAGACAGGATGGTAACACTCCTACCAAAGACAGGGAAGAAGGGTTCAGTAGTTGTTTCCCAGCCATATTTGTAAAGCAGATGTGCAGACCTCTCCCTTCACTAGCAATCAAAATCCTTAGCAGACATCTACTCAGGATGGCTTGCCTGTACCCAAGAGTCAGCCTAATAAATCTTGGGACCTCACATATGCTCCAGAAATCTGAACAATTTTGTAGTTGTAATGAAGTGTTGTGAAATATTTAACCTGAAAGGGGCAGGGGTTATAGTTCCTAACTATCCTGAATAAAGATTTATATTTGATGGTTCCTAACCAGCATTAATCAAGCCAGGGACTGTACTGCATGCAAATGTCCCCAAAGCTGAGCACAGGAATTTTTATTAAAAAACCCAATGGATCTAGTATATAAATATAAAATATTATATAAATTATAAAATGTAATAGTCTATAAATTATAAAAATAAAATATAAAATATATAAAGATATATTATAACCTGAATTATAACCTGAATCCAGAAGATAACAGCCAGCTAGTATTACCAGTTTACACAGCTGCTCTTTTCGTTTAAGAAATACAATACTCTGTCCTGAACTTCTAAATTCATTTCCTATGGATGACCTGAGGAAATGTGTATTCAGGAAATGAACAAAGCAAGGAAACACACGCCTTGCACAATAACCCTAACCACATTACATAACAATAAATCTAAATTAACCTTATCTTCATGGGATTCCAACAGAATTTTGCATTCATTTCTGATGGGGAACAGGTTTACCTGTCACTTTATATATCTCATATATTCTTCCCCTACCCTTCTAAACAAAACTGTTGTCTAGCTCTAATATCCCATCATATTAAAACAGTATTAGAGACAGAACAGATTTCATATTCTGGAGTTTTTCAATACTTTTGCAGTATTCACAGCTGAAACCACAGTTAGAAAAAAAAATGAATGGAATAATTTTCCATAGAAGAATTTGATCAAATCAAAAACCTCTTGCAGAGGAAATGTATGAAATGAATAATTTTTATCTTGTCAATTGAAAAAGGCAGAAATGTTCCATTTCAACTTTCATTTTGAATAATTTAATTTCCATTCACTTTATATTTACATATAAGCAGAATAAACATAAATGAAAGGAATTAACACATAAATTAAAGCTATTTGAACACAACAAGCTTCAAAGTGTCTTTTTACTTCCCATGGCATTTGAGGACAAAAGTCTGCTTTCTTCACAGGACTCCTCTAGATGCAGGAAAAAAAAAATTGTAAAACATTTGTAGAAAATACAGCACAGATGATGTTACTATCAAACAAAGGTTTATCACAGTTCACTCATCTCTCCTATTCCATCTGTACTGGTCTGACCAGGGGATGTCACTACAGTGACCTCACAAATCTTCATTAACAAAGATCTCTCTTTGTGACTTGATCAGGTAAAAAAATTACAACCTCAGAGCACAAAGGAAAAAATATCCTGGACCATCTACTTCCCTCAGCTGAGAGTCCAGCCACAAGTGTGACACGGGGATTGGCAGGTGACTAAACACAGGGGCTCCTTGGTCTCCATCAGGATAACATTGCAACAGCAAATAATCCACTGCAAAGGCAAATAATCCACTGCAAAGGCAAATAATCCACTGCAACACCAAATAATCCACTGCAAAGGCAAATAATCAACTGCAAAGGGAAACAATCCACTGCAAAGACAAATAATCCACTGCAATGGCAAATAATCCACTGCAAAGGCAAATAATCCACTGCAAAGGCAAATAATCCACTGCAATGGCAAATAATCCACTGCAAAGACAAATAATCCACTGCAAAGGCAAATAATCCACTGCAACACCAAATAATCCACTGCAAAGGCAAATAATCCACTGCAACACCAAATAATCCACTGCAAAGACAAATAATCCACTGCAATGGCAAATAATCCACTGCAAAGACAAATAATCCACTGCAATGGCAAATAATCCACTGCAAAGACAAATAATCCACTGCAAAGGCAAATAATCCACTGCAAAGGCAAATAATCCACTGCAAAGGCAAATAATCCACTGCAATGGCAAATAATCCACTGCAACGGCAAATAATCCACTGCAATGGCAAATAATCCACTGCAACACCAAATAATCCACTGCAAAGGCAAATAATCCACTGCAAAGACAAATAATCCACTGCAATGGCAAATAATCCACTGCAAAGACAAATAATCCACTGCAAAGACAAATAATCCACTGCAAAGGCAAATAATCCACTGCAAAGGCAAATAATCCACTGCAAAGGCAAATAATCCACTGCAAAGGCAAATAATCCACTGCAAAGACAAATAATCCACTGCAAAGGCAAACAATCCACTGCAATGGCAAATAATCCACTGCAACACCAAATAATTCACTGCAACCAGATGTGCTGACATGCAACAGACAGCCACACTAGCAGGTTATTCATTTCCCCTGCTGAAATCATACAGTTCTCAAAAAATTGCAAAAATAGTTGAAGAACAGAACAGCAGTGCTAGAAAGCCTCCTCAGAGGCTGATAGAGCTGGTACAGGGATGATGATGTCTGCCTTTGCTACATTTATTAGAAGTCAATAACGAATGCTGGGATTGTGAATTTAGCATTAATATGAAACAGATGAAGTCACATCACTGTTCCCTGGGACACAATTTCACAACCACCTACCTTCCCTTTGCCCTCTGACCACCAGAGAGGCAGATCTGCCTGCAGAAACATCCATAACCAAACTCCTTGGTGCTACACGTTCAGTGAAAGGAAAGCCCTGCACATGCTCTCAGCTTTTCTATTTTTTCTATTTTGTACCAATACAGAAGGACAAGCCAGAGTGTGTTTCAAAACCATTGATATCAATTGAAAAAAAATAGATGTGGGAAAGAAAGAAAAAGCAGGTAAGGAGCAACACAGCAAGGTACAATCAATAGACATCATAACAGAGAGACTATGACAAAAGATGAAAGTTTGGAATAAAACAATCCACAAGTCCCATTTCCTTAGCCTGCAGCTGGTTCTTTTATTGCTACAAGCTGTGTTTCTGGGAACCTGAGCCCCCTGCAGCCTGATAAACTGCAGCATCAGCCTGCAGCTCTGCCGAGCTGGGGAAGAGGTGACCCTGCTGCTCGTGTCTGTAATGAAGCTCTTCCTTACTACTCCCAGGTCTCACAAACCTGGGCCATAGGACAGAGTCAGAGATATGAATAAACAGGTGAAAACAGACACACAAAACTCCACTGTCACACCAGTGGGTGAAGCCCATCTCTGCCCCACCTCTACTCCCGGTGCCAGCTCAGGGGTTCTCTCTGCCCACAACACCTGGAACACCCCAGCACGGGGCCCCACTGAAGTTACAGGGACTGACCAGGGACTTCTGCATTTTACAGTGAATTACAACGTTCCAATTCCCAGCACAGAGCAAGGAAACTACTTCTTTTAGCTTGTCACCACAGCTGCCCAGATCCACCTGGGTAGTTTTTCATGTGGTATTTTGGATTAAATTTCTCAATACTTGAAATGAAAAAATAAATTCATAAAAAAAAAAGCCAAAATGAAAGCAAATCAAGTAACAGTACCAACAACAAAACTTTATGATACTTATTGGGAGTGTAATATTCCACTTCATGAATACTTTAGTATTCAAGGAAAGAACATGAACTACACAAGACAAATCGAAATTTATCCCAGCTCTGCATTAGACACGGAGTATCCAGACATGATACAGTTATTATGTGCAACCATTTCAATTACAAAGACTGCTAAAGCCTGTAATTCAGCAGCCACTTCATACAGTATCTCTTCAGCTGATCTGGCAAGCAGGAGCAGGACTTGCAGATTAAGTTCCAGCCTCCCAGTTGCCTGTGAATGCTACCATTTACTTAAAAATGGATTTTCTCGTTTTTACTGCATTGTGCCCACATGCTAAATCAGTTTCTTTCCATGACAAGCATCATAACCCAAATGTGTTGTTTGAAAGAGTTGAATTACTTAAAATATACACTATTGCAAAGTGTTTTCAGCCTGTATTTATGTTTTTTACAACACCAAATCATCCCTTCATGTTACAACATACTGTATACTGCTTAGAAATTAATTAATATTATGGCAACAGAAGTGCTATCATGAGAATTGTTTATTCTTTCAAATTTTAAAAATACTCCACAACCTGGTTAGCATTAGTTTCTAGAAATCATTTTTAAAATCTGATAGTGATAGTTAAGGTCTGTTGTAGAAGAGCTTTCATGATGTGACACCTCATTATAATAAAATTTTAACAATCAAGCAGATAAAAGCGGTGTCAGTGATCCCAATGAATGTGTCTAATTAAATGCCTCCAAAGGGGAAAATGCAATCACTTAGTAGGCTTAATTTTGTATTACTAAAAAAACTAAAAAATATGTTTTTCACCCCATAGTTTCATATGTTTGTGTTCTTTTGAGATGTCTGGAGTATCCCAGCTGCAGGAGCAGCCTGGAGCATCCATCTCTTGTCCACAGAAACCACATTCCAAATAAGAAATCATACAGTGCAACATTCTATTTCCCAAAAGACCTTTTTTGAAGAAAACTTCTCAGGATTTTCAGCAGAAAACTTTCTTCTAACCAGTTTCTCAACATCAGGCATTTTTTCCGTGTATTTCATGTGAAAATGGAGCTGTTTGTAACTGTTGTAACTGAAGGAACATTTACCAAGCCACGTTTCTTGGCATAAGCAAGGTAGATTATTGCAATAACAAAACAGCTTTTTCACCTCTAGCAGCTATTTAACCTCCAGGACGAGGTGTTAGTATTATCTATTGACCTTTGATTATACTGCAGGTATGAAAGAGAGGAGTCGTGTAGTTTTTATTTTATTTTTATTTCCTGATTTTCAAAGATAGTGTGAAAGCACTTACCAGAGGAACTGTTATATGGAGAAAATATCGAGATGAAAATTTAGTGTTTGCATAAACATTAAATGCTTTTTGCACTAGTAACCAATGGGGATTTAAGCATCAATTGGATGAAATAAATACTTGGATCCTAGAACAAAGAGCAAATATAATGCAGTAAATTCATCCTCTGTTCAAGTTTTGTGTGAAGAGAGCACAGAGCAGGGGCAGGACCAGACACAAGGTCTGCTCTTCTCTGTGATTTCTTGAAAGCTGGTGTCCAGAGACCCTCCATCAGATAAAAGATGAATTTTGTACCTATACAAGTAATGATAATTTACAGCAAGCTGTGCAATCATGCCTATCACCAAAAACAGAACATGCCCTATCACCTGAACACAGTCTGCTGGCCATAATTAGAGCACAATGAAGCATTTCCCTGAGTTAATTCTTGTGTGTCTCTAAAATTGACCTTTTCCTGGAAATTCCTCACTATTCAAACTTCCCTTGGTCTGGCTTTGAGCTCATTGTGCATTCCTCTTCTCCATCTCAACAGTCCATTAATGTTTAGTGCTGTCTCCCACCTTGCCTGGAGTCTGTTCTAATATCCTGCAGTGCTCAGTGTTCCACACTTCACCCCTCTGCTCTCACTTGGTACTTCAGTCTCACGAGCTTTTTATTTACAGTGGTAGCTCAACACAGCAAACTCAGCAGTCCTGCTCTCTCCTGGGGCTTTCTGTCTGATCCCAGGTATCCCCCCGTCTCAGCAGCACCATCTCCAGCTTTTTCATCAACCTTTCAAAACCTCAATATTTTTCAGTATCTTCTAAAAGCTCCCTTGCTCTCGCTCTCCTTTTTCACAGTTGGAAATGATGTGATTTTCCCTGCTGCTCAACTTTGCCATCTTGGGTTTGTTTCTGATGTGCCATGCTGTGCTTTCTCTCCTCAGCTGTGGCAGTCCACCTCACCCAAACAAAGGTGAGAAGGATTCAGGTGTTCTCACCCAGGCACTCAGCAAGGAGAGAAGACGGGGTCAAAGGAGGCACCTCCACCTGCTGAAAGCTCTGCTCCTATTCCCAGCCATTTACACCTGGCAGAACTACAAAATCATTTCACCACCCCTACCAGAAAGACCTCAGTTAGGGCTATACCTGCTACCTCCACTCCATCCCAAGGCACTGCCCAGGGAAAAAGCTCTGGAGTGCTTCTGGGTACTATTAATCGCTCAGGATTTGTCTGCAGCAGCATTTGTCAGGGGACAGCTGCCTTGGACTGAAGGCACCAGTTATTCTTTCTGGGATGGAGAAAAGAGAACAGTGATAACCACCCTGTTCTCAGCTTTCACTCACTATGAATGCTGCCCCATTTCATGGGATTATTGGGGATCAGAGAGTGTAAAAGGACACACTTGTTGGCAGGTTGGTTGACAGCTTTCAAGCCAAGGCTCCCCGATTCAGTGATTTCTACTTGGACCCAGTTATGCTTCCAGCACAGGACAATGAGATCTTTTATCAGCTCCACTCTGATGCTTGGCTAAAGACACCGGAGTGTGTAAGTGGAATAACCACGCCAGTAAAGATGATCTCTGGGATGCCTATGGTGGGTTTTTCCCTTTATTGAACTGACATTCACATTTTACGTTATCAAGCTGCAAAATTCTCATTTGGCCAAATAATTTTTTATCCAAGGTCTCACCTTTTCAAAAAAAACCCTCCCCAATCCTCATTCTCAGAAAATTTTATTTGTAATTGCTGTAATTGCAATTATTATTATAATTTCTAATCACTTTCAGAATCAAAGTATTGTCTATGGTGCTGCACAGTTTCAAATTGGGCCTAAGTGTTTCCTAAAATATCTTCTCTCCCAGCTTGCTCTGGCAACCCATGAAGAGTCCAGCTATTTTAACACTGCTAAACCCATCCTTTTCATTCCAGCAAAGTCACTTGAAACTTACTGGTTTATTTTCCAACCCATTTATAAATCCCTTTCAAAAAAGATTTGGAAGAATTTAAGCCAACATTATGTGGTAGCTCCTCCCTTTTCCTTAACATCCCAACTAATGTTGTACCTGACTGCTCACTGGCAGCTGTTCTATTTTCTTACAAGAAAAAAATTACAGCCACAAATAACTCTCACTCATTGCAACCAAACCTGGAAAATTGTTATAGGCAGGTGATCCAAATTCTTATCTTACAGCTACATGCAGACCACCAATTGATATGTTACAGATACTTGTGAATGAGTATTACCATTAAAGTAATTGCTTAAAACAAAGCTAAATAGCCTTTTTTTTTTTCTTTAATGGCCCTATCAAACTTTATTTTCTGCATTGAACCCAGTACAGTTTGTGCAGTCAAGAATAGAACACCCCCTACCAGCCTGGTTTTTGCCTCTGCTTCCCATGAACACCATTAGGTGTTTAATGGAGCTTGCTTTCCATGGAAGCAAAGCTGGGAGTGAGGAGTTAATGAGACTGAGCACTGCACAGTTTTTCTGGAAAGAGTGAATTACATGTGTTTAGGGATAAATGGCTAAAAACCCTCACAATACTCAAAGGCTGCATGCCAAATTCGTAAATGCCTATTCATGCACAGACCTCGTTTTTCTTTACTACGTGCTGATGCTACTTGTTTCAGGCTGATGGTGCAGCTGAGCAGACTAATCCTGGGGTGTAAATGGTTTTAAAGTCAATTGAAATACATAAAGAAAGAAATCCAGATTTTGCCACCACTGGGAAGCCCTGGCTGTCTGCACACTGCTGCTCTCAGAGGATGCTCTTGTGACGCTGCCTCACCACACAGAACTCACTTTGGGAAACAGCCCAGAGCTAAGCACCACCTCGGGAGTCTCTGCCCCATCCTTCTTGGTGGCAGCTCCCCAGCAAGACCAAGGATGCATAAAGAAAGTCTGAATTTCTTCATCAGCAAAAGGAGACAGCCCACAGCAGTGAGATGGGGCTCCCTGCAGCTGGAGCAGAGGCAAATTCACCTCCCCATCCCCTGTACACGCAACTCCAGGGAAGAGAGGTTTGCATCCTGCAAGGGCAGAGCTATTACTGCATTTCTATAAAAATATTTGAATACAAAAAGCCAATTATAATATTTGCATTTCTCCTACAGAATAACAGTCCCTTCTCTTTTATCACTTCAGTTGCAGTAGTTTGTTGTCACACAAACCCCTTTGGAAAAGCAGAAGTTTCTGGAGACATCTGCAGCCAAAATGTTTGGTAAGGAGTGATGTTTATGCAAATGGTTTTTGGTCCATGACACTCTGGAAAGCTCAGAATGGACTTTCTAACACTGGCCCTAGGTACTCCCAAATACTTTCAAAGATGTTTATAAACCTCTACTATTAATATAAACTTAAAATAATTAACAATAATATATGTATTCTTCAGATCTTACCAGGGTACTAAACAAATATTTCTAGAGAGCTCACATTAGCCCCCACATGTAGCAATTATATATATAGCTTTTAACATGAATTTCCATATTTAAAAAATTTAATCTAGGTGGGAAAAATATTTTCAACACAGAAAGATAAAAGGATACAAATATCTCCACTAAAATGATTCTGCCCAACTATTTTCATTACACAAAAATCCCACAAGCTGTGTAAGCAGCAAACATTTTTGCAGCCTCTCCTCCAACTCTATTATTTCTAGGAATGGGGTGGAGAAAAAAGGGAAAGGTAGCACAAGTAAAAAAGTACTTCTTGGAAACAAAGTCAAAACCACATATTAAAGTAAAACCAAACTATAATTTAAGAAAAATTTTGAAAACTAAAGGGGAAAAAAACATTTCTGTAGATCATGAATATGGGAGAGTTTAGGTATAAACAACTAAATGAAACATCATGTTTTTTAAAAAAAAGATTTGTATGAGATGTATTGTTGCTAAGTTAAATATGCATTTTTGCTAAGTAGAATATTTAAATTTTCAGATAACCCCTCCTGGTCTAGTCTAGTACAGGTCTTCTTGTTTTCCTGCTAACCAGGTCAAGAGGTAATGATCAGTAATCTAATACAAAATTCTAATATTTAAATGTTTTAGAGGGGATCAGCATTCTCTCAGTAATTGCTGCCAAACTGAAGTCCAACACTACCTGAATATTTTCAACAAAACAAGCCTTAGATGACAGATGAGGTGTGGTTATCAGTGCTGCTGCTGAGGACAGACAAGCAGCAGTTGCAGAAGACAGTTGTACTGCTCAGGTAGCAATTACAATAAATTATATTCCTTTGCCAGTCTCCAGCATCCCTGACACCCCACAGCACAGGGATCCTGGGTGTTCTGCTCGCTCTCTGTCAGCTACACTACAATAAAATGAGATATTCTGCTTCCCTGAAAGTCTCCTCCAAATCCCTCCATCATAGCAGGTTCCAAGAGCCCCAGTCCACAGGTGATTTCCTCATGTGCAAATACAAAACCTCAACTGATCTAAAGAGTAAGAATTTTAGAAATAAGAACATAAATAATAAATGTCATAAAAGTCTATCCGTGTTGTTACTTTCTAAATATCCTTTGTACTTCTTGATGTTCTAGTGTCTTTTGAATCCCAACCAAATTATTAATCTCCTCACAAGCTGATATAAAATGAATATTAACTGCAAACCTGTATCTCTCACCTCCTCTCTTGCATTTTAAATGAGTGACTAATTCAGCTTTCCTAAAAAAAACCAGAAAAAAATCCTTAAAACATAATAAAACCTCAAGTGACTGCCAAACTTAGCAGGGTACCACAGGGTACAAGACATTCACATTTATATTCATCTGTGCACATGGAAGGTGTAACACTGGGACACAGTGGCTGTTCCTTCTAGATAATTACATTTTGGAATTGCAATGAAGCAAACAGAATTTCTCCTGTGCAGAGCAGAATTTCTTCCAGCTGAAGACTCTGCATCTCACTGGTGTGAGCAGATGACACAGACAGGGGGCTGGGAAAGCTGCACTGTGAGCAGCAGCCTTGTGAGCATCCCCCAGAGCTGCCTCCTGTGCAGGATCCCCCTGGAGTGATGATCCACATTGCTGGCCTGGAGACCCTCCAAAAAGAACTTTCACGACTCACTCTCCTGGTTCCCACACCAAAACACATCTCTGTCCCAAAATTGAGTATCTCAGATGTTGAGACAGCCTAGAAACACCACACAGACAGGGGGAGAGGTGGAATGGCCCCTGCTGCTCCTCTGGCAAGGAAGGCTGTAACAAACAGGAGGGGTTTTACCCTTGGGCCAGGTGGGGCTGTGCTGTGTCCTGCCACAGGACACTGGGGTCACTTTATGGTGGTTCACAGAGAAGAGCCCAGGTCAGGAACAGAAATCCTCTGAGGCTTCTAAAGACACAAAAAAACCCCCTCCTGCTTTGGGAAGCCTCTGCTGTTACTGTTAGAGGCTCGGAGATCTGGGGAGGAGCAGCCAGGATTGTACATTTTATGGGTTTTAACACATTTGCACTGGGCTACCTGTAAAGGCACAATTGAGGGAAGGGAAGGGAAGGGAAGGGAAGGGAAGGGAAGGGAAGGGAAGGGAAGGGAAGGGAAGGGAAGGGAAGGGA
The DNA here is from genome assembly GCF_021018805.1 of Prinia subflava. Taxonomy (NCBI): domain Eukaryota; kingdom Metazoa; phylum Chordata; class Aves; order Passeriformes; family Cisticolidae; genus Prinia; species Prinia subflava. The sequence goes on from NC_086252.1 coordinate 31,566,880, forward strand.
AGGGAAGGGAAGGGAAGGGAAGGGAAGGGAAGGGAAGGGAAGGGAAGGGAAGGGAAGGGAAGGGAAGGGAAGGGAAGGGAAGGGAAGGGAAGGGAAGGGAAGGGAAGGGAAGGGAAGGGAAGGGAAGGGAAGGGAAGGGAAGGGAAGGGAAGGGAAGGGAAGGGAAGGGAAGGGAAGGGAAGGGAAGGGAAGGGAAGGGAAGGGAAGGGAAGACTGGTTTATTTAGCCTTTCCAGTAATGCCTGGTTCTTGACCTTCTGCAGATGTTTCTTTTAGGTTGCTATGTACTAAAAGAATATTTCACACCTCTGCTCCAAAATACTGTCTTAATTCAAAAGCAACCACATGAAGGAGATGTGTTAGTCTTATACAAACTTTCTACAAAAGAAGGCAGTAAATACATGGATTAAAACAACTTATAGAAGAAGAATGTTATAACTTTCTTTTTATAGAAAAAGGAGTTTTCAACTGTTTAGGTGATTTTATCTGTTGTGAATATCCAAGGAGGAGTGGAAGAATGTGAAACACCATCAGTGGATATTCAGGTACCAAGCCTTCCTTGCACTTTGACTTCACAGATTAATGCTTAGCTGTGCTCCTAAATGCAAAAGAAAATCTCAAGTTTCTGTATTCTGGGTTTGGGCAAAAACATTTGTGCAAGCACCAAAGAGGGGAGGGGTGTCAGCTTTTCTGTTGTTTAGAAGAAGGTTACAAATAAAAATTGGCCATGTATTTGTTGCTTATGAGAGAGAAATAAAGAGCACGAGAATCCTGTTGAAAAGCAGATAAAGTAATGAAAACATTACTAAGAACAACTGAAAAGAAAAGCTTTATGCACAGCTATGGGCACTGCCATATGTCCCACACCCACCACTGCAGGCTGAGACAAATCTGGAAGTATGAAAGAAGGAACTGGGCACAAACAATACTTTGTACTAATAAATATTCCACAAGAAAGTAAAAAAAATGCCTCTTTTTTTCAATAAATATTTCTTCTCTCTGTCCAGCCATGTAGGCTTTCAATGGATACACCTGCAACCTAAATTCAGAAAATAGTGTAATCATGACAAGACTTTAATCAGAAAACTTGTTTCATATTTCTAAATTTCCAGTCTTTGACTTGAAAATGCTCTTGCAGCCCAAAAAGGAAAATAAATTTAAAAAATAAATTGGTGAGGAAGAAACACAGAAGAGGTTGGAGATGACGTTAAATTACCAGAAAAGTAATCTCTCTTATTTTATTCTTCATCCTTTTGGTCTTAACTTTTTGTGACCTCTCTGACCATTGTTCTGTTTTTTCTCTATATTTTCGCCACGTTTCTCCAAGATTCTTCATCTAATTTTAAAGATGAGGAAAAATCAACGTATATCAAATCTATAGACTCAAAATCCAGACCCTACATTTGCTGCAGAGAATTGAAAGCAATCACGAGAAAGGAAAACTGGATTTACATTTAATGTTCTCCAAGCCTGAAAATGCAGGCTTTTATGGGTTTTTATTTGAAAATAGAAGAAAGATAAAATTCTCAAATGTTCTCAGTTGAAGAATATACTAATTTTTGGTTCATTTCTTTACTGAAAAACTTAACTGACTTTATTCATCACCAGAAGTCTTAATTTTGAGTTCTATCTGGAGGGTATTTTGCAATATTTGCCTGTATGTGCAGTACAGTAATTACTTTCTTGAAGTGCACTGGAAAAGGAAATGAAGTCAGCAGGTTTATGATCTCAAAGCTTCTTGATTTAATTAAAAGTCATTAGCAGCAACCCTCACTATTCGGTGGCTGAACATGTCCAAATAGAGACCTTAAAGCAGAAGCCATAAAGATGCAGGTTTTACAGCTTGCTCACGTTGAATATACAGCAAAATTCAAGGTTTTTCCTGTGTCACAGTGGACTGAAAACGTGATAATAGAAGGAATATCACTATAAAAAATTAAATGCTGAGCCTAATGTGATTACAGGTCAGTAGAAGTAAAGCACAATAATTTATATAATATTACCCCCATGACTGTGTTGTGTATTAGCTCTGCTCTTGATTTCTGGCACTGGAAACTTCTGTGATCCGCAGGCTTTCCTGCACACCCTGGGTCACAGCTGAGTTGCTCACTAATGTCTGCATTCCCCGGCTGATTTCATCCCAGCCTGGTGACAGGATCCCTGCACAGCACCAGCCCCTGCACTGACATTCTGCTCTAATACCTATTAACAATTACATCCCTTTGGCTGGCTATTGTATCTTGCTATTGTCATTCCAACAACAGATGCTTTTCTTATAAACCACTGAATTTACTCAAATTTAAATGTCAGGTGGCCCAAGTGAACGCACAGTCCATGAACCTGCACTGGGAAAATGAGCTCACATCTGTCTCATTATAATATATTGTATTTCCATTTCATTTACTTTCCATTCTTAGCAGAGTTTCAAGCAATTTTTCAATTTCCAAACCAAGCAGCCTCTTAGAAAAAGTGAGGTGATTTTTTTTTCCTTTCTATGGCAGAAGATATATTGTTTGTGGGTATATTTTTATGGTGTCACACAACCACCCAGCATAATGCTGTTCTCAAAAATATATTGTTTAACCAAACAAAACAACACGAGAAAAAACGCTATGTAAAAGCTACCAAAGCAGAAATTCTATGAATAGGTTTCCTGATGATCACTTCTGCATAATTCCAGGTATCATGGACATAAATGAGTATAAATTTTGTACACTGGATAATTAAATGGATGAGATTTCACAGGGGAAAGTAAGAACACAGGCTCTGACAATCTGCAATTAAATGGGTTGTAGTGCTGGAGTTTTACAGATATTTAGTGATGCAGGTAATGTCTCAAGGAGTTTCTAAAGTAGTTCAGTATTTAGGGAATTAGTTCCTTTGATGTTTTCTGATAGATCTCATTAGTTGCACCTTAAGGTACGTCAGCATGTAAAAAAAATCTTGTTATTGAATTCAGTATCTGCAGATTAAAATAATGACTTGTAGGTGGCTCAGTCACTGTATAAATCATTTAATGTAAGTAATATTAAATTTTAAGAGCAAGATGAACAATTGGCTTGTCTGATATGATTAAAGATGTGAGGAAGAAAAAAAAAAAAACAACCCAACAGTAAATTCTGAAAGTCTAAAGTTAAGCTAACAGGTGTGAAGGGCAATTCAATTTGTCCTAAAATACAAAGTTGCTATGGTTTTATCATTATTTCAAAACGATGGCCAGTCTGTTGCATACTTGCAAATGCAGAATATTCAGACTGATTCATCCAAGGTTAGATTGTTTATTCCCAGTCTTTCAATATTTTCTTACTGTTAGAAATTTTAAATGAACACTTTATTGTTGAGTTCCCTGGCAGAAGTCCACATGAGTTGGGACTGTACCTAGAATACAAATGAGAAAATTAATTAGGTGATGACAGTTTGGAATATTAGTTTTCAGCTGCCAGTTTTTATTAGGTCTCTTTTTCTGGGTGTTCATGAAGTGATTGACAGAAAATTTTAGAAATATATAGGATGTTTTTAAAAATTTCATGTTGAAGAACAATATATTCTAACTCACTCTTTTGGGGGAGGAAAAATCCAAAATACCACATTATATTTATGCTGAATAAGTGAATTTCCTGCATGGAGATGCAGGAGTTTACCCTCTCTTCTACCAGATTCCATCAGAAATCCCAACTCTCACACACTGTAAAGAGTTTTTGAGATGATAAAAGAATAAATTTCTTGTTCTTTTGCTGAAAGTTCCTATTACAGCATGTCTTGGACACAGCATTACTGTCCAAATTCTGGCCTACAGATGTGATTTGTATCTCAGTGGCACTGCTGAAACCCAGTGGCTCTGTGAACCATTGTAAAGTTTGCATTAAATGTGGAGTTAATTACCTCAGGGATAAGAATTCTACAAAGAAAAAAAGAGAAAGAGAAAGGTATAATCACTTTGAAGAACACATTTAGTGTAAAAATCAGGTTTTTTCAAAACTAGATGAATATTTTAACCTTAACCCCAGAGTTTACCCCTAGTCAATGTAAATATGGCATCATGAAAGCTTTCTCAGCATTGTGCTTCCAATTAATATTTTTATTATATATCTTCAACATTCTAATTTCTTGTCTTTCTCATTTATATTCTCCTGACATAAACCAGAATCAATCTTTAGATCTTTCTAGAGCTTTTGTAGCTCTAGTACATTACTGTTCAAATGCAAGCACACAGATCTCTTATTCAAATGTCAACATTTCAGAGACGCCTTTGGTGCAAATGTTGTTATTTAGATGAAAACAGATTATCACAACAGCAGAGGCTCTTGTTGTGTAAAATTTCATTTTAGTCCAGCCTCTTTTAGATGCCTACAGCCGTCAGACCTCGTATCTTTCTCTCTGATCCCTCAGGCTGAGGAACTTTGTTTGTTCCTGTAACAAAACACGTGTCTGTCCTCTAGCTGATTAGTGCTTCAACAAGAACATAACAAGATATTCACTGTTTCCAAACGTTTGCACATCAAAGACAACTTTAAGCAGCTTTGTGAAATGAATTTGATTTGTTAAACCCTCAAAACTGCAGAAGGATGGAGCTGGAGGAGTCTGTTTATTCCTTGCATCTTGCACAATTAGAACATACAAGTGGTCCAGATATGTCTGCAAAATACTTGTGGTTTATGTGTGACAAAACCTTGCCATTCTAACTTTTCCAAATAATTATCAGAAATACAAAAAGATTTTACTTACAATTTACAAAAATGGTAAACTTTGCAATAGTTACAAAGATCATTACATCAACCTGCACAGCAGTGGCTTCTTGCCACACAGATCTCAACGGTGTGAAATACCACGCATTTTCAAAAGTGTTTAAAATAGTTCTTCTACTCTGCTAAGATTACTTCAACAGCTAGATTTACCTAAAATAAAGAGAATTATTGCTGCTTAGTTGCAAAAAGGACCTAGATTTCTTCTGCCAGGTAGAGTTGAGAATAATTATTCTGAAATGAGAATACAGCTGTGATAAAGCAGGAGATCAGAATCAGAGTGAAAGTTAAAGCAAAAGATTATTTTTTAAAATGAACTCCAAATGTCATTTTCATTTATTAAATTGAATTCTATAAGCTTCTATAAATTCCATGACACAGAAGACTAAGTTAAGCAATTACTCTTGAAAATATTATCCATTCCTCTGCAGTATTAAAAAAAAAAAAAAGAAAACCATAAAGCACATACAGTATATAGTCTAAATATTCATTCTAATGAAATGTTGAAATTTATCTAGTGGGTAAAATAACAATATGGGGTTAAAATTATGCTTATAAGAGCTACAACAGCAGGGAAGGGAAGAGGCAGGGAGCTCTGCAGGCATCTCTCTCTCTGGGGAATTAGCAGCCTCCCCTCCACAGCCAGCAAAGTTCACTGTACCCCTGCGAAATGTGGAGCAGTAGGCAAGGTAAAAGAAGAGAGACATAATGAAACCTTTCCCATCTACATTTCCTGCTCAGACTGCAGATGTAGATATTCATGAATGTAAAAATCAGTTTAACATACCTTTTACATTATTTATCTTATTCTTACAGTGCTGAAGCAAATCTATAGGAGCAGCAGCAGGCTCCTGCCATCAGTTGGTCTAAGCCAGCTGGATGTAAATACTGCTTTGAAACGACCTATGCAAAGAGTCAAGAAAAACTTGCAAGAGCAGGCAGCAAAATCAAAGGAACAGGCCTAAATGAGATGAGAAAACAGGTATAAATGTCAAAACACAACGGCATCTTCATTAACCATTCAACCATCACCTCACAGTCAACTAAAAGTCCAACAGGTCCTCATGGATCCTCCTCACTACGAAAAGTAGGAGAATTTTATATTCAAAATAATCAGAAGTAAGAAAATGTAGATCTACATTTGTGCCCAAATATAAGAGGTGTTCCACAAACTAAAACTGCCAGCAGTCACACATATCTGACTTTTTGAATTCTGTAAGCTTCTAAAATCTAAGTTTCTCCTCACAAGGATTCTTTTTAGAATCTAAAATTCTAAAATCGAATTTTCTCCTCACAAGGATCCTCAAACTCCTATCAGTGCTGTGGTATCCATGCAGCCATATGGCCACTGAACCTGATTACAGACACGAGCTGACTAAGTGTACACTCTGGGCTCTCTGCAGGGAACAGAGGGCTTACACTGAAAGGTCAGCAGTGTTAATTCTCTGTAAATGTCCTTTGCTCAAACATGAATTTTTAACAAATCCATGTTTCACCATCACCTCCTTCTTTTCCTAAAATTCTCACCCCGGTTTTAAGGTGAAATCAAGACCTTGTCATGGAGCAGGTTGGTTGGTATGGACCCCTGAAGTTTGCTCAGGCTGAGAAGCCAACGCAGTCACTGCAGGCACAGGAGAAACAGAGAACACAAACCAAACCCAGTTCACATATCTGGCCTCTGCAAGCCCCAAGACACAGCTCAGCCAGCTCCTCCTCATGTCAGAGGAGCTGGTGAGGCACTTCCAAAGCCTCAGTTAGTGATCTAAGCTTTCTAATAATAACCAATGCCATCTGCATGGGATTTACCGGCTGAAAGGACAATTTGAAATTTTAAAGGATACCCACGTTCCTTTAGATTTTTCCTTTCTTCATCATCTGCACTCTGCTGCATCACCTCAAAGGCCAGGTGCTGATGGCTTTCTCTAAGGCAGTAATTCAACTTCAAACCAACTGCAGGGGAGTGAATGGGCAAGAACAAGGCATGGCCTCCACAAATCTCCGATTTACACTGGACTGACATGTGCCCAACCAGTCCAGCATTAAATCTCCTCTATACTCCAATGGTCCCTGCTCCTTCAGGACTTCACTGTCTGATTAGAGAAATATTAGATGCAAACTTGGCTTTCTGATTAATGACTCATGAACACCACAAGAAGACAGCAAGTGACCTTTGCCGTTCATTTTTTTGCAGCCTTCCTGTAATCAGCATCACAAATACTTTGGCAGAGTTTGTTTATTGACTCTGCACTGGAGAAAAATCAATTTTCCATGCTGTTTTCTTCCAATTTTAGTTCTTCTACAGGAAATAAAATAGTGTTATAGGTGTCTAGGCTTAATAGCTGTGTGCTCTGATTCAAACTGGGTATGGCCATATATAACCCAGGTTAGTTCACCTGAACAGGTGAGAGCGAGGACTGCAGAAAAAAGATTATTTAAGGAATACTGTTAAAATACTGGGAAAAACCCAAGAGAACTCAGAAACCATGACCCAAAAAGACAATTAAAGAAGTTCTATATAAAAGTAATTTAATGTAGAAGTTTGACAGGTATTGCTTTAAAAACAAAACAAACCAACCAAACAAAAAAAGATAAGAAAAATAAAAATGATGATGCAAAACACATTAAAAGCACCACATCTCTGCTTATCCTGCTTCCCAGACTGTACTGTGGCTAACCAAGGAAGGAGTCCTCAAAGGAAGATCCTCCTCAGGGTGCTAAATCACATACTGCTACAATCACGATGTTTAGGTTCTACTCCTCCTTTTGGAACAGCACCAAAGCACAGAAGGACGCCAGGTCTCTACATCTGAGGCTGAGCTGGGGATTTCAGTATTGGGGATTTTGTGCAGTCAGGCACATTCCCTGCAATGCTGTTCCTTAATCAACTCTCAATCAGCCACAGTGAGTAAACTGGTAGGGTCAAAGGCAAAAAGGGTTTTTTGAGGCTAGATACAGGTAACTCATTCTGTCAGCTGAGATTAAATCTTGGTGCTGGACAGGTAAGGAGCAGCACTTAGCAGCAGTTTGTTAAAAATTAGTCAAATAGATCTGAAGGAAAAACCAAGAAGTTTTATTTTGACTGGTCTTTTAAGAGCTTTTTGCAGGCTCATTCTGGTGATCATGGGACTGTGAAGTATTTACAGCAGCCAGGTAGCTCCATATCCAAACAACAGTCATGCAAATCAGTTGTGCAGACAGAAGAACACGAATTTAAATATTTAAGAGGCAGGAGTCAGCCATGTAGTAGACTTCTTCACAGTTCATTAGGAGATTTAGAAGCAAAAGTCTATTAGCATTCTTCTGCACACAAAAGACTGATTTAGGAGAGACTAGATGAATTAATAATCAAATATGGTGTTGCATATTAACTACAGAAAAATCAGCTCTAGAAGGTACAGACAGGGTTGCTGAAGTGTGGTTAAAATAAAACCAAGTACCAGTTGTCCCTAGGAAAGGGAACAAACACCCTTGAAAAATGTTATTTTTATGTTGATACAGAGCATGTGGTCTTTACTGATTCATTATGTATTAAGACAAGATAATATCTGGGAGCCTGTTTCCATCACTAGCAAATATATGAATGAACCGGCTTTTTGCCTCAACTGGTATTTCCTGAATGAATAAGAACATTAGCTCCAAGCAAGACACATTGCAGCAGCACACTGCACCAGGCTCTGTGTGCTCTTCTGTGCCAGCACAGAAAATCAGTTTCCTTGTTTTGCCACTCTGTTGCTTTCTTAGGGATCTGTTGTGCCTGTAAAACCCTGGAAACGGTAAAGATTATTGTGTGCTGAATAGGAACAGTTGTGACTACCATGAGGAGAGGAAGATATGGCAGGAGGAAAAGCATTTTTCAGCTCCCACAGAGCCCCTTCCCAGCCCTGCTCCCGGCTGTCCAGATCTCCTGTGGTGGAATAGGTCATCCAAGCAGGAAATCTCCTAATGGCAGGGGCAGATCCCACAAGAGGAAGGTCATCATCAAACGCATCAGCAGGGCTGGCATCCTCCACCAGACCTGCAGAGTTAATTGCTCTCTCCAGCTCAGTGCTTGATGCAAACTCTCTGGAGCTTAATGAAGCTCGGCGGTGCAGGATGAGGAGGCTGCACTCACTCAGTTAATGCTGCCCACACTGCACAGACTCCTTGAGTAAAATTCAATTTCTATCCCCTCTGATCTTATGATGAGCTCTCTCCCAACTGCAACAGTCATTGCTTAAAACATGGGAGCCACGTGTGCTTCCAGCAGCCATCCTGAGGAGGGCTGGGATGAGGAGCAGTTCAGCATGACCCTGTCACTGACAGCATTTCAGAAAAACAGCCCAGCCCTGCATCACCACGAGTCAACAAACACAGGTTTGCTCCTGGATCATTCAGAGCTCAGAGGGGGGATATTTGCATAGAAAGGCTTTGACCATTCCCCAGGACCCATCTTCCCAGGAGGATTGGTGCCAGGAAGGACAAGGCTCCTGCCCTTGGAGCCCTTGTCCTTCCTGGCACCAATCCTCCTGGGATGATGAGTAGTAATGAATGTCAGTGCTTGAGTAATGCTGTAGTAATGAGTGTCAGTGCTTGAGTAATACAGCAAAACTGCAAACCTCCAACCAGGCCAGTGGGGGAAAAGGAGGAAGGAGACCAGAAAAGAAAAGATTTGCCACAAAGTCATAATTACTGAGTCTCCTGAGGAAAAAAATGGTCAAATGATGTCAATTTTCAAGAACACAGTTTAACGGCGTTTTAAAAAAAATGGAATACTGAAGAGCAAAACCACTGTTTGCAAGTCTAATATCATCTTCACAAGTACCAAATGGGAGAGGTTTTCAGTTACTTTGTGAACTGAATACAAACCAAAGTTTAGAGATTAAATGTCAACAAATGAAGGCAAAGCATTAATCTATTGTGCCATATCACCTCACTTGCACGTCACTAACAAGGTACTATCTATCTTATCTCTGCTTCACTTATTGACAACCTCCATTTGTTCCATCAAGAAAAGGGACAATCCATTCTGGACTCAGCATACATCATCCCACACAGAAATAAAAACTTTGCAATAAATGGCAGCCAAGTGAGAAGCAGAGTGTGCTCTGCTTTGGCACAAAAGCAGCAGAAAAGTGTGAAGTGCATAATTTTCTACCCTTTGCATACACACATCTCTCAAACATTCCCACTGAATGTACTCTCTTTGGAGAGCAGGAGGAACTGCTCCTTTTTCATTCCTCAGAAAAGAGAACCAAGTCTGAAGTCACTCCTTCACAGCCAACACCAACACAGCCAGTGGCTGTGCTGGAGGGGGAGAACCTTCCTTCTCTGCACTTTTGGGTGAAATCAGGCAGACTCTGGGACAGACAGCTCTCCTGGACACTGTGGCTAGCAACAAGGTCACATTTAACAGGATATGCCTTTGGGAAGAACAGGCTTTAAGCAGACAGCAGTGCTATATAGATAGAAGGGCTGTATTTGAAGAGCTTCTCAAGAGCCAAATTGTATTGAGGAATCCAGTACTTATGTGAGGTTCCTTACGGGTGAACAGCAGACATTGTTCTTTACAAGCATTACATTTTAAGGAGTGAAAGAGACATCTTTTTTATTTATTCATTTCATTTCTTATCTTCTTTTAGAGAAGCCTTGTGGTGACTAAGATATCTGCCCTCAGCAGACAGAAGGTCACAAAGTAAGCAATCTCAAAACCCCTTACACAGCTCTCCAAGTTTAGCTCCCTTTTCATCTGTGAGATGCAACACAACAAGCACATAAAACAAGGCAGCACAAAGGTTTTCTCAGCAAGAGCTTGTAAGGTACCTGCACACAGATCATTTGCAGGTGAAATAAAATAGTGAAGGCATTGCTGTCTCTCGGCCACTATCACAAAAGTAGATGTGATTCCTGAATAGGAGAAATTAGGTGTTAAGAGTCAAAAGAAAAACCTGGATGGTGTGGTCATAGAGATTCTTATAATGTAACAATTATATTTTGAAGCCAAATGTCCCTGAAGTGCAAAGATGTTTTTGTTGCTTTACAATACCAGCAGGCTCACGCACACAGAGCTGCCACAATCCACCTTCTGCTTGGATTCAAAATTACTTCCATGAAGCTGAAAGCTTCAAACCCTTTTTTTTTAAATGAAAGTTAAGGTTTCTTAATGCATTTGCGTAACAGGATGCTTCTCTGGCAAACATCAAGGCCAAAGCCAAAACAAAAATATCACAAAGTACAGAAGATGCCAGGTACAGGTCACCACTGGAGATGGATAATAGACTTGATGGACCATTACCCTGTTCCACTGTGCCTGTACAGAGCCAGCAGGGAAGAAGGAGGAAGAGAAAGAAACAGGCTGCAGATTAGAAAGGAGGAAAATTATGTAGGGAAGTCAGCTAAAAAGAAGCTTCTTACTGAGTTTCCCACTCATATTTTATCACAGCACTATGGCCCAAAAGAAGTACTTATGCCTTGCCAGGTTAAACACTTTGCAAACAAATATATTGCAAGCTGGGCTGAGGAGATGTAAAATCAATGCTATAAACATGTGTCACTGCTAATATTGGCTCATATTTCTACTCTTTACAGCATTTAACCTGTACCTCAGAGAAGTCAATAATTATTACATCAATAATGAGCACTAATGTCATTGTGGTAACAGCAACTGGGAAAGTTTTGTAGCTTTGTCATGACACAGTCTAAAAACCATAACACTTGAAAGCAGAACTGAACAGTTTGGCCAAAATTCTGCCCTGCCTACCTGCACACTTAACAAATGTAAATTTTGTGCTGCATTTATCACTGTAAGTACAACTGCAGGGTTGCTGACTTTAAAAAGAAATGCCAGAGAACAGGATGCCAGAAATCTGACTAATAGTAAAGTCCTGATAAAAGCATTAGTCATAACAGAATAATCAGATACAATCAGAAGGGGAAGAAGTTCACTGGTAAATCTGAAAAAACATTCCCACCAATGCAATACAGCATTAACTTTCCAATGCATGACTGTGCTGTCTAATATAAATGCAGTATAATTAGTTAAAATTTTAAAAAATCATAAATCCTGTGTGTTTACCAGAAAATGTATAAAGCAAGCAGATAAAAGTGCCCCTACCCTGTAATATTTCAAGATTTTTCCAGTGTGTACCAGACACCTGCAACAGTTTACATCCATGGAAAAGGGATAGACTGTGTTGATAAGCACAAATTCAGAATGATATGAGGCTGGGCTTAGTCCTTAATGCTAAACTCTGTGTAAATGTGAAAGCTGGGCTCTGGAGATAGCAGCCAAATGTCATATTTGAACAAGTGATATTGGGAAAAGCTAACTGGAGGTCCCAGAAATAGAACTACAGGGAGGAAAGAAAACCAGGGGGGCAGCTACAGGATCTATCCTTCACTTGGAGCAAGGTGGAGGGACACTGATTAAAGACATCTCCATGTTGCTCATTGCAGAGAGAAAACCACTTTGAATGGAATCATAGAAGTTTGAGGCACTGTAGGGATTTCTAGGCCACCCAGGCCATTCTCCAGCACTCCTGAACTGAACCACACCATGGGACAATGCCTTTGATTGGCTTTTAATGACAGAAGGAGGCTGGGAACATGCAAAAGGAGCATAAGCATTCATTTCACTGGGTTACATTGAATTGTTAAGGATGGCCAGTATCATGGAATTCTTCAAGGCACATGGCAGCTCAAACCACTGCACTCAAACTGTTTGTTCCACATTTATATATTTTTTCTACACCATTCCGCACCTTATTTTCTCACATGCATTTCAATTTCTGTTTTAATACTCAGCATAGGACACTATTAGGTGGCAGATTGACCCTTTTCTAGGTAGTCTCACTGGTTTTTTTGTCTATTTAATGGAATGCATAGGCACGTATATGCCTGCCAATTTTAGAAACAGAACTGCATCAAACAAATAAAAAAATCAATGGCATTCCTAGTTAAGTTCCTACTGGGCAGCTCTGATACATTTTCATCATTGTTGCTGTTATGTTTACATGCAAATATACACATTTCTCAGTTTTCTCAGCATTACTAAGTTTTACCATTACTCCATCAATGCCTCCCTTTTTTTGATGCAATTTATTCATACTGCTATTTTCAACCACTTTACTCTCATCCTTCTTCCTTTATTAAATGTCTACTTCCTTAGGAGCAATGTTTGATTTTCAGGACTGGTGACAAATGTACTAGAAAGTCATACATATGCACACCACCATTCCTCTGTCCTGAGCAGCTAAAGAAGACAGATTAAAATTTATTGTTTTGATGTTTCTGTTCTAACCTTTCCTTTTCAAATCAAATGTGATGATCACTCTTCCCCAAAACATTTAAATGCTGTCAAGGAGTGAAGCAGGATCTGTTCCTTGCTAGAGGTCAGCTTAGAAACAAAAGTGTTTAGTAAATGGCAGAGAGGGAGAAATACTGCTGCAGTCAGAGCACAGAAATGGCACAACACAGACTCAGAACTGAGATGAGTGAACTAAATTTAGAAAGACAGAAAGAAAAGTAAAAATAGAATGAAGTTCACAAGATCAGAGCTAGCTGTATTTTTAGGTTCAGGGAAGGCAACACTAAAAAAAATAGGAGAGCAACATCTTGGTTCAGGAAGCAATGCATGCTAAAATCTCAAATCCAGCATCTCCAAGAGCAATCTGAGCCCTGGGCATTGCCAGCAGGGCAGAGCCTGAGCCCTTGGCAACAGCACAGACAGGCACGTCCAGGTTTGTCCTTCTCCCCCCTTGCACACACAGCAAGAGCCCTGCAGAGCCTGCAGGAGGGCCCAGGAGCACTGCAGAGGTGCTCAGCAGGTCTGGCATCTCTTGAAGAGAGAACTTCAAAAGCAGCAAAAAATATCTGAAGAGCCAAAGAAAAACATCCAGCAATAGTCGGCACAGCTGCTGTAGAATAAATGAGGTCTCAATTATTATTTTTAGCAGAAGTCACACACTCCAAGTCCTGGTCCAAAATAAAAGATTTTCCATTATCTCCTACAGCAGTGGGAAGTTATTTCCTACATAGCAACCCACCCCTGAGAGCTGCAGTACATCCACAACTCAATTCAGACTCTCACTCATTTCATACTTCCCAGTCACGACCACGTTCAGAGCTTGAATATCAGAGATGCAGCACTCCTGGGCAAAAAGTGCAGGAACTTCCACAGAACTTCAACCCTGGGAAAGCACTGATTGTATCTAATAGTGATGAGCTGGGAAGTAATAAAAACCATGACAAGACAGCTCTTGTGGGACCACCAGCAACCTCTGATACACAGAGAAAGTTACATTAAAGCTGCTCCTTCACAGAGCCTGGTACCTAATTTAGGGAGAACTACCTGAAAAATAAGCTCATGTTAAAATATAATGCTTTATTCAAAGAAGTGAAGCCTTTCATGTGAGAAACAAACCAATGGATTTTAACTCATAAGCCTTCCTCCCTTTCTTTCATAATTTTCTAAACACAATCCCTATATAGGATAATCCATTCAGGGTCACTCCTTAAGAAAACTTCCATAACAGCTTCTTATATTTCATTGCTTTACTCAGCACTTTAATATCAATCTCAGCCCAGGGCACAGGACAATTTTGCTATCCTGAACAGCTGAGCAGAAAGCCCATGATATGATTTAGGAAATCCCAAGAACATCAAGACTGGGGTTTGTAAATCCCTCATCGCTATGTCTGCTTCCCACTCCACCTGTTTCTTTATGTATTTGTTATAGAAATGGAACTGCAGTCACCATGAGTCGATTGAAAGGACAAAATCTTTAAAGTATTAGTAGTTCTAAGTACTCTAAAGTATTTAGAACTACTAAATTATTAGTTCTAAATTCCACCTCACTAGGTACCCTTAATATACAGTTATAAATCTGCAACCATTTCTTCAGTAACAAGTACAGATGTCACATGTTTCTCTTCCCATTTGCTTTAACTATCATTGAACATCATGGAGACAAAAACCTTGAAACCACAACCCAGAGAAGAGTAAGAGCCCAGGCAAAAACCAGCAGAGAAATGGAGTGTGGCAGGAAATTTGGGCATGTTAGAAGATCACTAGGCCTTCAGGCTGTAATCAGGACATAACCACGGTGCTATGTCTTAAAACAAAAATAATTAAAATTACTGTATTCCAGAGCAAAACATGGATGACCCCAAAGATAATAGATCAGCTCTGTTGTTTTTGGTTGCACAGATTTAGAGGAATGGGTATAGTTACAATAATCACTATGATCTTTGACAGCAATGAATTTGATTCAGAAAATATTACTCCTCTCTTTCATGTTCCCAGTGCTGCTCCTAAGTTTGTATTGCAGCAGACAACTGTAATAACAGCAAGGCTTTACCTACCACAATATCAGGAAAAGGATTTAGCTCAAAATCACCGCAAATTTTCTGAACTGCTTTTTAAGAACCTACGTTTCATCTCAGGTTTTAAAAAGATAGTACTGCAAATTCCAACTCCTTTATTTAGTAATTTCATCAGAAAATAAATGGGACAAACTTACTGGTTTTCCCACTTTCAAGCAGTTTAGAGAATTCCAACCCTATAATTTAAGGTTAAAGTCTACTTGAGAAAAAACCTATCCCTGGAAAGGTGGAACAATTTGCCAAAGTGGCAGCACGCTTTAGGATGCGCAAATGAGCTCCTGTGGTGGTTCCATTCTCATGTTACTTCCCACCTTCCTCACCACAGATTCTGGAGGCAAGGATGATTTAAATCATAGTTTTAAATCACCACAAGTTTCAGTATTAGATTTGTCTAACCAGAGCTGTGCAGCCCTGAATGTGCAGAGGAAGACCCCATGGTGGGGATTGATTTTGTCCTGCCCCTTGTGTATCCCATAGTTCCCTTTGGGTCATTTAAAAGAATAGTACTCATCTCCCACTTTAATTCTTTCTTTTTCAACTCCACACCACTAAAAAGCTTTTCAATTATATTTCTAACTTCAGTAGACTAATTTTTCCTTTTAGGTTAATGAAAGAAAACCAGCAATACTGAGAAGAAAAACAAATTCTCCCTTGACCTTTCCTGTGCCAAATCAAGGTGTTCACCCTCACCACATCTCACCAACTTCCATAAGAACAGCTCAGCCTGCCTGGGCACCTGATTTTGAACATAAAGGATGTAACCAAATTATTGAAGTTCTGTTTTCTTTACAGTGTTTCCCCAAAGAGCAAAAATATATTTTAAAGTAAATCTTTTAAATCCAGCAGACTACATTCCTTTGGGAAATAATTGCATCAACAGCAAGCAATAAAAGAGCAGCCTTTACTACTTCAGTAAAAAATTACTTTTTGTTTTGTTTTGTTGTTTCTCAGATGCTTATTTTCTTCTTAAGAAATATTTTCATTAATCTTATCCAGCAGTCTATTGTTTTTATCCTGCTAGTTAGATAAACTTCTCTTGTGCTGGATAGTGTTGGTGAAATTATATATGACAGTACTGATACAGCTATTCACTTGCATGTTCAAGCCTGCATCAGTAATGAATATTTCTCAAGCTGCTTTGAAGCTTTGGTTTTGAAAATAGAATGAAAATGTGATTACTGTCACAGTAATACAGCCAGATTTCTTAATGAGACAATATTCTTTTTTTTTTTTTTGTCTGAGACAAAAAAAAAAAGAAATAATACAAAAACATGTTTAACACAAATTAGGCCTTGCTGTATTACATTCTAGATTAAGTTTATGCAGATGTGTCCTTTCCCCTCATCATTCACAAGAATTTTCTTCAGGTATCATCATCTTGTTAGTCCGGGTACAAATTTTGAAGGCAACACAACTGAGAAACAGAGCAATATGAATGATGGTGATGCTGGTTTGATGGCATGGACTTTTCCTCTCTCCATCCCTACAACAAAGGCTTGAAGCCTCATGTCTCACAGAAGTTTGCACTGTTCAATAACAACTCTGCACTTTCACAATTATCCAGATGAAGCTGGTGAGTCCCTGGGACAGGACTGACTTGTCAACCCCCTCAGCTGAGTTTCAGGGAAGGACTGGCAGTCCCAGCTCCCCTGCTCATGAACAAAGAGTTCTGATTAACTTCTGTGGGTACTGCTGTTTTTCAGGCTGACACAGTACCTGTCACTTCACTTTTAAAATTCTGCAACATCCCTTTCTGTTGTCTCCAATATGCATCAGAGCAGTAATAAATTCCTTTGTCATGGCTTTGTGCTGCTTGCTGGGCAGGGAAGGTGGGAAGGTGGGAGATCAGGTGGGCAGTGAGCAGAGCAGCACAAGGGAAGCTCAAGGCACAGAGCTCGTGTTACTCAGCCTGGTCTTGGGACTGACTGTGATGTGTTTGAAACACTACTTAAAATGATTCCTTTTCCAAATGTGAAGATGTTGGGTTTGGTTTGCTTCCAGCACTCCCACGTTCTTTGTTTTCCTTTCATCAATTTGCTAAACTTGGGTTCTATTCTCTTCCTTAATTTGCCATTATGTGCATTTCCTGTAACTTGTGGCTTTTCTTTAGTTCCATGAGCCATTTTGCCCCATTTCAACTTGCACTTAGAGAGAACTTGACTGAGTTATATGCCTGAGTTGCAATAAGATCATTTGAATTGTTGTTATTTACATTCCTCCTCAGAAAAGTTACAAAAAAATCCACATGAAATTAAAGTAAAATTATTTCCTAAAACTGCCGAATTTCTAAGAGACAGGTAAAGGATGGACATGCAAGGCTCCCCTATTTAGAAAAAACTATATGGAACAAGAAACAGAGAAATAAAGAATAAAAAAATCCTTCCAATAACTTCTCAGAAATCAAATCAGAGAGTGTTGATTCCCACAGTTTCCAGATGATGAGGAATCATGAGTATGCGGTCACTTGCTGCTATTTTTTCTCTGTAATAATAATAATGAGAAGAAGCATTATCACCCCTCGTATTCAACCAGACCACTTGAATTACAACTCCAGATTACAGCCAATAACTGCTGGTGTTTGAGGCTATATGGATGCCATCAATGCAGGATAAATTAGTGTGACCTTCACCTCTCTGCTTCCAAATAAGACCAGCACACTTTAAGGCAGATGCTACAGTGGTAAAAGTCCCATTTACTACATGGCATTGAAAGACAGACAGAAACATCAAACCCTAAAGTAACAGCAAAGGAGCAGCAAACAAATCCATAGCATCCTACAAATTCACCTAATTAAGAGAATTTCTCATAATTTTTTAGCCCTTGCATCTGCTGTTTTCATCCACCTATTACCTCATCTCAAACACAGACTGTAAGATGTTTAACAACATATGGTTTTGTGATGTGTACAGACTGTGGCTAGAACAGCAAGGTCATAACTGGCCTGCAGGTACCTCTGCAATACCAACATTAATAAAATCTGGGCAGGAAAAAAACAACCTCACCAATTACGGGAACAAGCTCATCAAAGGAAGAAGGATTTTGCAGAAGAGAAAGGCTGCTGTTACAGCTGGTGTCAGCAATATTAGGAAACTGAGGGACCAAATGTTAGCGGGGACATTCCAAATGAATCCTGAACTATAAACCAAATGGTAATAAACAAAGCTATTTGTCAGCTGACCCCCCTTGGATGTTGTTAACAGGCACACAGCATGCCCATAGCCTATGGCAACCTGCAGACTCCCAGTGATAAAATCGTGACAGCTAACAGATGAATCCTTTCTGAATTCTATTAAATAAATTAATAATCTTAGCAACATCATTACAGCAAAACATCCATCTTCTGCAACAGCTGTTCCTCCACTGCTTGTTGCATTTATTTTCTGTGCTCTTGCCATGCCTTATGCAGTACAACTAAACTCAGAGACTGAACTTCAGCACCTCAATGGCAAACCTATAAAAGCAGATTATTTGCATTTTTTAATGCAGTTTGTGCAAAACATGAGCTTTTGCCTGAACAGAAAAATATGTCTAACTGCCTTGTCTCTAAAGTAAACAACAATAAACTTTGGTATTTTCTGACAAGAAATAAATGCAAACCTTACAAAACAGACAACTATGATTCATGTAAAACCTTTTCTGCATCTTTCAATTCATCAACAAAGATATTAAATCAAATCTAAAATGCTTTTGTTCTGTCTTCAGCTATGTAATTCTAAACAAAACTTGGAGGAAGTATGCCATCAAATTCATTGCTTCTGAATTTGTTCCACAGTTACAATCTGTGCCTCTGTAACCTGAAAAGAAAAATGTTCTTGGTATTCTCCCAGAACAATAGAGCCAGGATAAGCAATAAACAAGTAGCTTAGGAAACAGAAACAACAAATAAGAAAAAATTCCCACTTCACATTGAGCCAGTGCTGACTTCTCCAAGTCCCCACCTCCATGTGAGCTCACAGGTCAGGATGTTGTAACTGATTGTGGTACAAAAGCACTTGTGTGTAGTTCTGGACCTGGGCACTTCTGGTTTGCTTTACCCACTACATGCTCTTTCTAACACTGAGAAATTAATTGAGAATTTAATTAAACATTCATAACTTTATACCTCAGATGAAACTACAGTACATAGAGACCTTAGTAAGCCTGGAATCATTAAAATCAGGTTTTGCTTTTTGGTGGCACCTCCCATGCTGCATCCAACCAAAGTTCCACATTGCAGAAGTTTTCCAAAGGAACAGAAATGCACAGACATGGGGGCTTTTCTTTAAGAGCTCTTTTGAGACCACTGGTACAGACACATATTTGCCATTAAATAAACATGCTCAGCATCAGACAGAGCCTCTTCTTTCTCATCTCCTGTATGGGAAATTATGCTTTTCTCAAGTGTATTTAATCTTGTAAACCAAAGAAGTGAGACATTTGCTCTACCAGTCTTTCTATGCTGAGATTTCCAATTGCTGTAGCAACAATTCTTGTAAATTGTTTTTTAAATCTTGTTTTTGCAGAATGGCATAAGTTGTGCCATCTCTCCATGCTTGTTCTGTCAAAAGTTCTTGTGTAGTTTACATTTCCACTTACATTACAAATATCCATTGGATATCTCAATCTAACGCAGAGCAGAATTTGCCTCAGTGTTTTGTAGCAGAGTTTTCATGTTATTCTCCCTCTCCCTGAACTGGTCTTGGAATGTACTTCAGAATCTACTTCTGTCAAACTTCACATTATTTTAAGACTCACCTCCTTGAAGTGTGATGTGCCCTGCACATATATGGCAGTATTTCAATGGGGCTCAAGATTTAAAGGAAGTGACACATTTAGCAGATTTCTGACAATATTTACAATTAATTTTTAAAAATTTTTCCTTCTCTCCTGCAACATTGCTGTTCCCTCAGCAGTTAAATCACCTATAAATTACAATAGTCTGTATTGCAGAGATCATTTCCGTGGTACAACTGCAGCAGCACTTATGGTAGGAGCATCCTGGAGCTTTGGAGAAGCTTCAGCAGCTGTATCAAATGAGGAACATAAATACACAAAACTTGTGTTCTGGCTCTGCTTCTGCTACTGACTCACTGTCTCACACTAAATTCAGCTCCTTATCTTAGGCCACAGGTATAAACTGCAGACAACAGTATTTGCCCACCAACCTGAGAACACATTAACAACTGTGCCAGACAAAGTACTGGGCATGGGTTTTGCAGTGAGACTGATTTAAATGCAGATTACAGAAGTCACCCTTTACACGTCCTTGAAAAATCTCTCAATGCAACTGCTACAACATTATGTTAGTTACCTTTTCACTGTCTTGCCCAGGTAAGTCACACAGAAGGAAAAAAATGTAAAAATATTTTGTGAAAAAATGGAATTTTGTGCAGGAAGACACTCTTAGAAATCTTACAATGCCCAAAGTCCAGACAAGGCAGGGTTAGTATGCTCTGAGTAGATTGCCTGTGCATTTCTCTTTTCAGTGGTGGGCTCTGTTCAGATTCTTCTACTGCACTTTTAGGATGTAATACACAATAAGTGGCAAACATTTATCTCTGAGCATCCCACAACATCCTCACGTGTCCCCCTTGAGCTGTTTCACATGGAAAGGATGCCATGTACCACAATGCCTGAGCAGGAGCACTGAGGGAAGAAGGTCTCCCTGAGAGCTGGGAAGAGCATCCAAGTCCTGGTTGGGAATATTTGTGTGTTTGATTTAAAGATGATTCAAAGTAAACTATATAATTAATGTAAAATATGTATTAAAAAAACCCAACCTTGGAGGCCTTTTTCAAGAGGAAAAGCACTTTGTCTTCTTCCTCCATTTCCATGTCAGAGCAAGGAGAAAGCCCTGCAGAGGCTTCCCTCAGGAGGCAGAGCTGGTCTCAGTGGCCCTTTGCTCTCTGTCCTCTCTGTGTTGGTGTCCCCGTCCTGCTCTGAGATGCAAATGCTCAACACAGGCACATCAGGGAGCTGGGCAGGAGCTGATGCAGACTGGAGCTGACAGGGAGAGGCCTGAGTGAGCAGCACCTCAGAACTTCTCAAACCCCCACAACATTTAATAGCCATGTTCAGCTTCCAGCCTGACTCTTCCAAGCCCTTCCCATGATGTGTTTAGGAAGGCAAACTGCTCAACACAGGGTCATGCAATCAGCTGGAGAAACCAGGGATTGAGCAAGGAGACATCTGTACACAAGTTCTTCTTGGACCATGGCCAGAGCATTTTACAGTGCAAGATAAAATTTAATTAAGCTTCGTAGGTTGGAAACATTTCCTATCTGTTGTTGTCTGTCATAATGGTTTAGAAATGCATAATCAAGTCTTTTTCTCTCTCATCCACACATTTGTTATTAGATTATTGCCCTTGAGAGCTCAGCTGCAGACACTAATTCTTTTTGTACTTTTTAAGTGATTATGAAACATTTATACTGAGGAAGAAGCAGACACGTGGCACAAAATGTGTGGCACCAGAAAATCACATAAAATATGCAAAAAAATCTATGAAAAAGGAAGTTACCTCGCATGACTGTGAAGATAAAATAGAGACATTTATTTGTTCACTGTAAAGAAGCACCATCCCTTACAAAGAATTATCAGCTTTATACGAGCTCAGTCAATCATGGAACTAATCCCTCTGGGAGAGGCAGAATATTCAGGCTCTGGAAGAACCTATGCCTATTCTTGATTGGGAATATAGATACTGGAAATTTGGGTTCAAAGTGGGAAAGTTGGAAGGATGTCTCCAAAGCAGAGTAGGATTGTGGAGAGAAACAGGCTGTTCCTGCTCTGAATTGTCACCTCAGCCACAGAGCAGCTCCTTAGAACCTGGGGAAACTCTTCTGTGGGTTTAACTCTGCAAATTAATAAGATAGCATAGATAGATAACATCTTAAGTCAAGGCAACAGCCCTGTGTGGGGAATGAAACTCTTGCCTTTATCCTAACATCTCTTTTCATCACTGTGGCCACTTACACCTTGCAAAGGCCATCATGGTCACTCTCCAAACCCATCTGGTGGCATCAGAAATGACAGGTCAAGGAGCGTGACCTGCAAGCATTGTCCTCCAAACACACACGAGTGCCCCTCCTAAAGAGCCAACACAGCTCTTTATTTGGGGGCTCGAGGGCCACCTTCTCCTGCTTGACACTTTAAAAGCACCACTGGTTACACGGGTTTGTCGAATCGTGACTCTAGTAAGGAACAAAACAAAGATGAATCGAGAGAACCTTAACCAACCTGGAGGCTTTGTAATCCATTTCAGTTCATTCCTCTGCTCCCTGCTGGAAAGTCTGGGCTGCCTGTGGAGCAGAGAGCAGAAGCCAGCCTCATTCATCTCCAGCTCCAGGAACAAAAGTTAAGGAATGGCGCACCCCGGTTGTCCTGCCCTCGGCTTTCGAGTTTGCTCTCACCTGGCGCGTGGCTGCTCAAAAGGAGATTCTGAGTCCCTCCCCCCATTATTGTTGTAACAGGCTACAAAGTTTCCTGAAGCCCTTTCAATTCGCTGGTCTTTGGACCCAACTCCTCATCCTGAAGAGATGAAAGTAGAAGAGTAAACCATTCAGCTCAGAAAGTGAGGCCTAAGTGGCCTAAACAGCAGGAGTTAATTAAATTCAAGATACATCCAACCCAATTTGAAGTTCTATTCTGGCTGACCTGTCCTGGTGATCAGGTCATGCCGTAGAAGAGTCAGCCATTTACACTGGAAGGGGAAGCAGAAAAGAAACCTGACAGCAGTCTAATGTGGTATCCAAAGCTCTGAGTCAAGAGATGCTTTAATTCCTACGGTACAGTGTTACAACGAAAGAGGTTGGGTGTGCCCATTGTACCAGTGGGGTCACCTACCAAACGTACATGTGATTATATTTAGGAACAGGATTACTCCTCACTGCTGCATGAAAGGAGGTTATTCAACTCCATTTCACACACCACAAAGAGTGTCCCCAGCTGCCCCACGTTCCAGCTCGGTCTGAGAGGCCTGAGTCTGGCACAAGGGAGGGATAAACCCAGACTGAACTAACCCAGAGCAGCCTTGACACTTGATTCCACCTCTCCACGTGCTCCACAATGGCTGTGTCATCTCTG
The DNA here is from genome assembly GCF_021018805.1 of Prinia subflava. Taxonomy (NCBI): domain Eukaryota; kingdom Metazoa; phylum Chordata; class Aves; order Passeriformes; family Cisticolidae; genus Prinia; species Prinia subflava. Next base: position 31,590,043 of record NC_086252.1, read on the forward strand.
AGCACCAGACCGTCCATAAACTTCATTGCTGCTCATGACTGGTGATTTTGGGGCTCGTGTGGATCCACAAGGCCCTTGTAGATCCTCTGCCCCTTATCCGTGTCACCCCACGCCACCACACCGAGGTGGGCTGATGAGGGGTAGCCCACCTTGAGGCCAGTGTGCCAGGAGGCAAGCTCTGAAGCACTGGCTTGTTGGCTCTGGAGCAGTGAAGTCACTGATAAGGACACAGAGCAGACAATTTGCAACTTTGGCTGACTTCAAAGCCATTTCTGCACCATGAGTCACATGCAGCCCACCCTCCCACAACTCGATTTCTTCTGCATCAGCTATATTTAAGATAGTAGTGAAAGCTCTTAGGCACTGTTTTGAATTTGGAAAATTGAAACCTGATTTACAGTATCGGTTGAAATTTACATAATTAAAAAATTTATCCATTATAAAATCCATTATACATGATACACTATTGTAATTCTGAGAAAAAGTTTAAATTGCAGACCAATGTCCCTAAAACTAAGAAAACACAAATGGTGTTTTCTTGCTATTCAGAAATCAACTCAAAATATTCAGCTGTAAATTCTTTAACAGTACTGGGTACAACAGTAGAGGTGTCCATGTGTCCTTCCTGACAGCCCTTGACAATTTGCTTCCTGGCTCTACAGCTTTCCCAGGTACCCACCAGTGCTTCCAAGGACAAGCAGGCACAATCTGACTCCCAGTGGGAGCAGCTGTTTGTTAGAAAAGCATGGCTGGGACTGTCCATTTGTGTTATTTCCCATATAAAAGTCAGGTTTCTCAAAAATTTACTATCCATCACTCCACATTACAGCACACAGCTGCACTAAGGTTTTCTCTAGTGTTGCAATCAGATGATCTAGCAAATAAAGGAGAATCACCAAGTCCATGCGTGTGTTTATTTGGAAATAAATGGTGTTACCTACTTCTGTTTAACACCTTGAAGAGTTCTGCAGACTGTATTTGACTCCCTAGAATCAGTTCAATTTTGTCCAACCACGATGCAGAGTGAGGATATTTTGGACTCAGTGACACATTTTTCCTGTAGCTCCAGGCTCCATAAGGAGCCAAGTGCCTCTCAACCACTGCAAGAACTTCAGTGTTACTAATTCTGGCAATGCCCAGTTTTGCAACCATCTTGTGACCCAATTTTTTCCTCACAGCTCTCCCATAAAGGAGTCACAGTTTCTTGTACTTTTGATCAAAATGGTGAGAAATCATGGAGCCTTTGATTATGAAAAGTTATTATGCTTTCTTCAAGGTCTTAAACAACTACATTCTCCTGACCGTTAAGATTGGAAAGAAAGTTGGAATCTTTATATGAAGAATATATATTTTTTCAGATGAGAAACAAAGATTATTAGTCCTTATGATCAAAACATACAAAGTAATAATTATATGCTTATATCATTTTCACTTACAAGAAATGACCCTAAAGTGACAACAAATAACAATACGGGTTGTTTTAGAGATGTGTAAGAATTTAACAGGAATGATGAAAAAATCTTTTTAGGAGAAGACTTAATAACTGCTTTCCAGTTTTGGTAGACAGATTTCCAATTCATAAGAGCACTTTCAACCCAAGTACAAAGACTTCTTTCTTTTGGAAAATATTGAAGGGGAACATTTTACTAAATTAACCAGAGCTTTGAATCAAAAATGTGTTTTCTTTCTTCTCTGATTCTTTGCTCTTTTATCCATTATCCCCTAACTTTAATCCACAATTACAAAAAGAGACAGTATCTTTTTCACTGATGGACCACAATGTAGTAATCAAACAGGTTTTAAGGTAAAATTCACACGTTTCAGTGAGTCTTGTGTATGTTACGTGTTAACTCATGACTGCTGATGAATAGCTGTGTGATTTGATCAGACTTGTACAGCATTCTGCCTCTTTTTTTTCACTCAGATGAAAAAGTAATAAATGCCATGAGTGTGATATACAATCTATCCTTCAGGCAATTCCAGCAGTTCAATCGTGTAATTACACAAAGCAATTCTCATCTTTCCAGCTGGAGTCAATAACAAACCGTGGAGGAAAGTCCTGGAAACGCAAAGGCGTCGCCGCGGCCACGGTGTCCTTGACCCTCTGCACGGAGCAGAGCAAAGCTGTGCCTGCACCCATCCAGAGAAATCTCCAAACCCTCCAAAATGTCTGAAGCCCAAAAAATCAGCCTTCAGAGGCATGACTGATGATGTGAGGACTGCTGTACACCTGCACCCTCCTGGTGCTTTCAGCGTGTCTGGCTGCATGGGAACCACCTCAAGCCAAAAACTTGCCAAGTTTACAGCAAAATTCTCTGGAATGAACGTGGTGGGACAAGAACTGGACTTCTTGCTCACATATAAATAGATGGAGCTAAATGCTCAACGTTAAAATTTTATTTTATGAAAATAAAATTGAGTATTATCTAGGGAAAGACGTGAAATTAATTTAGACACAGAAAAAAGTGGAGAAGTGAGGAATAGCATGCACGAAACCTATCCTGACATGAAAAATGGTTTATGCTTAACTCCAGCATAAAGGAATATGTAGAAATCAAACTGCATAGTCTTTAATCTGCTTCTGCAGCCTTGGAAAATGGTGCAGCCTCTGCTAAGACTGAGATGCAATCAGATTTTTTTTTAGTTCCATTTGCTTCACAGATCAGGTACAAGATGCCCTATAACATAAAGCCTGCAGTGGGTAATCTATTGTTCGTGCCAGAGATAAAATAATTGAAAACAAAGCATGACACTGACTGTGCCTATTAGAATGTCTCCTTTAAAATATTACTTCATAGTATCAGATCCTTTTTCACACCCAATAATTTGTAATAAATTACTTTAATCACAGCTACATTAACAACATGCCTAGGGCAGATAGGTAGATACACAAATCTAATGGCCTAATTCATGTGGCAACTGATTGCAGGGAAGAAGGGGAATTTCATCAGCTCAGATTCTAATCAAAGAAAAGGTCAAGTTTCCTGTAGCTGTAAGTCAATTGTAGAAATGATTAAAAGTGCATCCACCTGCCTGGTAGGCGCTCCTGCTCAGCCACCACAGCCCTCCCCTCAGCCCAGCTCCTCTCCCTGGCCTCGGAGGGAATCAGGTGTCTGCCAGCAATTAGCCTTAATGATCCAGTAGCACTTTCCTGAGAGGGATGTTGAGAAGCCTAATTGCAGAAAGCAGCAGTGGAGGCTCTGCCTGCCTCCACAGAGCTGTAACTCCTGCTCTGCCAGGGAGCCTGCAAAGCTCACCCACAGCACAGGGATACCTCCAGGGGCTAAAATCTGGGCAGAATTTTGTAGCCTCCCTGAAACTCCAGAGTGCAGCTCTTGAAAATGGCACATATCCCCAAGACAGAGAACTCTGTTCAGATTTGGGGTACTGATGTCTTGCTCTCCAGCTCAAGCATCAATGTTTGCTGGGAAACCAACACCTTGTATTTGACTTTTGTAGATAGGTTCTGATGTAGGTACATTAATTACACTGTAGTTAATCTGATTACAATATGATTCTAATTTTGATGTCTGTAATTACTATCACTTCATACAGCTAGAAGGTTAATTTAATGCCTGAATTACTTTTAATTACCTCTTAAGTTCCTTACTTTCATATTTAGTACATGCACTTACTGCAAAACCCCACTATCAGAAGATTAAGTTAATTACCTTATTTCAAGTGAACTTCTATTCCTGGGCAATTCCTAGTGATCTGTGTGCTCACATCTTTAATTAGTCTCTAGCACATTATGCACGTCTGTGTTAAGAATGCACCCCTTTAATTGCCATCTTGTATCTGGTAATTGCAACCAGTTTTCAAACTTCCTGGAAGTTTGTGTGGCAGGGATAACGGGGTTCAGTTTTATACAGAGCTCTCCAGATGACAGAGCCTGACTGAAAACCATCAGTAAAGCAGTGCACAGACTTTATCAAGCTCATATTTCCTGAGTTTTAAGAAGAGTATAGTGGAGAAATGAATCTCATACGTGCAGTTCCACCAGCCTGGGCTGTGTGATGCTGTGCAGTTTGCTCACACATTCATAAACTCCAATAAAGTTCGTTTGTCTTCATTTTAGGAGCTTTTGTATCACACAGTTCCTCCAGTGAATTAAATGCAAAGATTTGTCCCAATCTCAGGGTCAAAATCCATCTCTAACACACTTCACTGGAGAAGGCCTGATCACACCCACTCTCAGAGGGCTTCGTTTCAAAACCAGCAGGGTTTTGAATGACCCTTTGAATAAGGGTCACCAGTGAGCATTAAAGGAAGGCCTTTGCCAGGCCCCCAAAGCAACAGAGTCTCTTCCATTGCTGCAAGGACAGCAACACCACAAGTATCCTTGTGGGCCTGGCATGATGATGATAATGCCAGCCAGGCATCAGAAATTTTGAGGAGCTAACAGATTAATTGGATTTGAAACTCAGTGTTATCTTTCTGATTAGGGAAAGGGCTTGTGTAACCATTTTTGACTGGACACAAAGTAATTTTGAGAAATTAATGCACTTACCGGTTAAAATGCTGTAGAGGTGCTTTTGAATAAGAAATGTTAGCTCCTATTTGGTTCAGTAAAATACTTTTCATTCATGGGGATATGGATTTACCTTGCTATTTCTGAAAGTAGAACATGGGAACAAAAGGCTAAAACATTGTAAAGTAATCCAGGTCCTTCATGGTGAAGGCTAGTGAGTGCTGTGAATTTTTCAATCTATACCATAGTAAGCTCCTATTACACATGAGGCCCTAGAAACAAACATAAGACACAAAAACATTTTCCATAAAGCGATTTTAAAAAGTAGAAAGGCACAAAAACAACTCATTTTTGTTCTAGTAGAATGTTTGAGACGGAGATCATTTTAAAATAAATGCTTAAAAACTGGATGAATTCACTTAACCTCACCAGTTAAGTGCTGGAAGGACTGGGCTGGGCTGTTTCAGGCACCCCATGTACAGGGGTAGGGACAGTGAGTGAGGAGTTCTGTGCCAGCTGCTCCCCTGGCTTTGGACACTCTGGAAAATGCCCAGGTAGGAAATGAGGTTTCCTCCTAACTGCTGCCACTAAGAGACGTGACAATGTGCCACATCAAGAGAGATTCCAATCTTACAAACCACTACAGAACTAAATGAGGCTGGCTTCTCTACACAGAGAATAACCCTCAATTCTGAATGAGGTCAACAGGAACAGCAAGTGCTTCTCCCTTCAGAAAACCTGCTTAAACTCGTCAGACAGCAACATGCAGATAACATTAATGCTTAAAGAATGGAAAATCTCAGAAAAACGCCATTCTCAGTTCATTTGTTTCCTTTCCTGGGAGGTGACCAGCATAATAAGAGCACGGTGATGAGATGTGTGTGATGACAAACTCTGCTCAGCTATTCGAATGCCTTGCACACAACATTCCTGATAAGTTAAGGATCTAAAATTGCTTAACCAGTGTTAATGTGCAAGTTAATTGAAGGTCTTACATGAATCCATATACACTACTGAAGATTGATTAAAATAGCTCTATGAAAGGTATTCTAAGCCAATGCTTTTTTACGCTCTCAATTAGTTTCTTGATGAGATTCCAGAGAGAAGAGAAAGAAATTAAGTGAAGGGGCAAAATGGCATTGAAAAGAAAAATCCAGTGATGCAATTTAAGCTCAAATGCTCTTCTCCACTGCACTCTCTGTCTTTCTCCATGTGTATCTGTGTGCACACATCACATCTAGAGACAAAGCCCTTGAGGCTCTTCACACAACCTCCACACTTCACTCTGCTCCCATTTCATTCTTCAGATACAAAGCAAATGAAGAGGGATGATGTTACAGAACACCAAATGCTATAACGTTCTGTTCTGGGGATACTTTGGTATGCACATTTTAAAGTGCTCATTTTAGACAGTTAATGCTACTAATCTACTGCATACAAACAATATTTTTTTAATATGCTAGATATGTTCTGTGATACCAGAAATGTGGAATTTTTTAAATAGGATTTGCCGTTGTTTCTTCTATTTAAACAGTGCCCTGGTTCTTCTTTGGGGGCGCCAAATATTTTTATTTTATGCAAGTTAGAATATCGATAAGTGATGGGAAGAGGGTAAGAAAGGGTGAAAACTATTCCCTGGCTGCTTTTTCAACCACCTAAGCAACAGCTTGCATAGCTCATCATCACACACAAGTAGTCTAATGTTTCCAATGCTTATTTTCTTGATAGTTCAAATAATAGCTTGCACATTTGTAATTAAACTGTTTCCTAAAAACCCTAATTTAATGTGGGTAGCTAAAACATTACAGACCTTTTGCCTGTACTGGGCTTTTTGCATCTGCTTCCTCATGAGAAAAAAATTAATATTATGATGACTGGTCAAAAATTTATCCTGGATTCAGCTCTTCAGAGTTGAACCAGGAAAATTGTTTGTTTGATTGTTTTCATTAGAAGATGAAGAGGTTAAGAGATGAATATGCCACCATTCTTTACCATAAACACTACCTATGCCAGTCAAAAAGAAATACTTATCCCTGCTTAAACTATCTGGGTCCTGCTGAAAACAAATGGGAGTAGAAAAAACATAAAAGATTTTAAAGGAGCTTAATTGTCCAGGTATCCATGGAACCAGGTTTCAAGTGTGATCCTCTCCATCAGCTGTAACCTTTCTGTTCTCTTTGAGTGAGAGGAACACCAGGGCATGGCAAACACTCATTTTTTAAACAGTTATACATATTATATATACAAACAACAGATGCTCATCACTTCTGATGACAACTTCATTTGCTTGTATATGTATAAACAGAAATAAATAAATACCACCAGTCTTTGGTTAGACCTGTGGCCTTTTTTTTTTTGAACAGAACTAAATTTCAAATGTATATTTATGCAGCTGATTTAGGGCATCTCTTGTGCAGCTTTTCAGGGGATATAAACCTCGCAGCCAACTCAAAAATAATCAGTGGAGGACTTAAAACACACAGGATTAGGCTAAAAGAAAAATTCACAGAACTATGTATCCCAAATTATCTCTCAGCATTTCATTAGCCTAATGGAGAACATTAAACAAATAGTCTTAATGAAAAAACTAATTTATTTGCAGGAGTATAGTTATCATGAACACAGTTCCCTCATTTTTAATGTAGTAGGGTATTTTTAATTAGGTTTGAATGTTTAACTATATTCCACAAATCCTTTTACTTATGCAGCCCATGAATTTTTAAATTAGATTTGATTTTTTTTAGTTAATTACTTTCTGCAAACCATATTAATATTCAAATTTAAATTTAGGAAAAGAAGGAAGATACTGCCTCAAAGTGATGCATTTTGTTTGATGCTACTACCTCGCTGTCCAATATTTTATGAAGAACACAGACCAAGTTTTAAATCCCTAAATGCCACAAAAGACTATTTGGGAAATCTTCAAATAAGCAGATTAGATGGATGATTTTCCAACCCACCTAACAGAAATGCACTGAGAAGTGAATCCTTCTATGGTGGTTCCACACAAAACACCACTGCATCAATTCCTTTATAAAGTTTGTAACCTACAATTCAGGAAATGTTAAAAGGCCACACTCTCCGCCTTTTCACATAGTGAGTTGTACATTGACTACTGATTTTCCAAATAGTTTCCAACAGGTTATGTAAATAAAATTTTACTGTTAGTTTTGTTTAGGGCTGATCAAAATTCTTCCTCACTCCAAAAAATTATTAAAAGGGAAAATGTCATTCTTTTTTTATTCCAAATTTTAATTCTTTGTAATGTATTTTTGAAAAAGAAACAAGTGACTGTTTGCATTATGTCTGATTGTAATCAAGCATCTTCTGTTCGGTCACATCAAAAATTGACATGAAAAACAAAACCATTGTTTCCCATAAAAGTTAAAACCACCTTTCCTGCGAATAACTACATGTGCTACTAAAATGTATTTTAATGGGAAAGTTTTTGTTTTATATATTTAGATCAACAATCACTTCTCTATAAATAGGTGACCAAAGGCACAAAGTTGTTTGTCACGTTCTGAATTTTCCTACAACAGCAGCAATTTCAATTTGTTACTTTTAAAAAGTACCACCTGAGATTTTCCTAACTCAGTGACAGATGGAGTTATGGCTTTAATGCTAGAAATGTCAGAATTCCTGTTATTATTGTAAAATGTAGCAAACTTACAGGCACATGAACGTGATTTATTTTTCATATCAATCAGATCATGTTTGAATGTGTATGGAGCCACTTCCAGCAGAGGTGATATGAGAGGGAAGTAAATACATTATATTCTGGTTGAATGCAATTTACTAAATTTCTCTTTCCTCTGTGACTAAATTGTCATCTGTTTTCTTGCAAATACAGGAGGCTGCATCTTCAGAGCCTTCTCCCTTCTTAATGATCATGTCTGTAAAATGAGAAATTCTGACATTTTCAAATATGCATTCTCAGTTACCATTCCACATTTTTTATTTGACAGACCAGCATGATAATGCTGAACTCCAGAGGTAATTACAGAGTGACAACTTCCATGATTGAAGTGCTGCTTCATCCAATTACTTCCACAGCCATGTTAGGCAGGTATTTCATATCCAAACCTCCCCAAATTGTGCTGTTTGCTCTCCTGTTACACTCTGACACGTGCAAGTCCACCAGCCTTCTATCTCTCAGTCTCCCAGCTGAGATGGCTCTCATTACATATTTATCAGCCTAAAGAATCTTGTTTTACTTAATTTAACATAATGAAGCCTGGCTGCATGCTAGTTTATCATTAGGGTTCTACCTCACCAGTGATGTATTGCTCTGTAAAAAATTCAGATGGTTCAATGTAATGATGCATTTCATTGGTACATCAAACAACACAGAGTAATGATTAATTCATTGATACATGATCAGAAGAATATTGCATTGGGTCTGCTCCAATTCTGCTCTGAGTCCTTCCCTGACAACCTCACGAGAGATCCCCATGGTTACCCACACCCTCTTCAAACAGATCCCTTTCTGCTGCAGAACATGGTTTTACTATTCTCCTCTGATGCTTTCCTTCCTTAATTTCCTCATCTCTTTTCCATTTTTCCTTCTGTGCCACATTCCTTTATCTCCATAATCTTCCTGTCTATCCAGATTCAAAGTCAATGCAGAGTCCAACATTTACACATTAGGATACATTACACCTCTTTTTACACCCTACATCCACTTTATTTCTCCAGGCTACCGAGGAAGAGTGCTGCCAAGCTTTTCTAACTCTGACACCTTGCTTTTTCTGAAAGAAATTCAGTTTTCTGACAGTCAGTAACCTTCTGCTGGGTAATTAAAAATGCACCATGGGTTTGCAGAGCTAAGTACACAAGCCAGGAGGACAGGTGAGTCTGTGCCACGAGCTGGGGCTCCCCCACAGGAGGACCTTGAGCCAGGTTCCACCATCTGAGGCAGCAGCTGATGGCAAAATCCCACCAGGCAAAGTGCCTGCCCCTTTGCAGCTGACTGGGCAAGGCAAGGAACCCCACCCTTCACAAGGATCTAAGGAGGAGTTAAAAATGGGAAATTTAATTCCTTGGGTTGGAGGAGATGAATGCACTTTAAACCCACAGTGCAGCTGCACTACAGAAAGGAGGATTTTAAAAAGGACATAAGAAGTATTTAGGACACAGGGAAAAGCCATTAAACCCAGCAAAGTTCAATTAATTCTCTTCTACATCATGAACATCTCTAATGGTTTCCTGAATGACCCCTCTGGTTTTGTGTGCAATCTTGCTGGCTGGAAAGCAGAACATTTGTAACTTGTAAAATATAATCTCCATAAATGCCTCATTATCCTATTATCTGCATTAGGCTGGAAACACTAACTTGAAAAGACATTACCTATAACATTTAAAATGTTATATAATTTAACTGAGCTTTCCTAAACTGACTATGTTTTGTAGCCTCTCTACCACAAAAAAACCTCTGCTTTTTTCCTTTTTAGAGTCCAGAATCAGTGTAATTACTGTTCTTTCCCTTTTTCAAGTGCTACAAGGTATTTTGTAATATGATGATATACTCTAAAGTGCATTACCACCAGACACAACTAATCTCATAATTAAACCTGTTCTTCCCTTTCAATTGCAGGTTCTAGAATTACACTTGCTTTCAGCATACCTCCCTTTCTGAGCTTTTAAAGGAATTTTCATGTCCTTTATTTATTATTAAATTTCATTTCATTTTTTTCTATTATTTGTTTTCGAGTGGATAGGCTAAGATAACAGAATTGTAATGAATTCACATGGTTCCTTAAGTGCTTATATTTAAGTAAGATACTTGTTCTTTACATCACTTATTATAGAAATAACTTGTATTTTTAAGACTAATCATGTGACATATAGGTGCCTTTCCCTGAAAATGTAGAGTCCTGTGCTGAAAAAAAAATCACCTTCCATCTTACACACTACTATTAGAAGTGGCTAGAAAAGTCACAATGAAATAGTGGCATCTTCTGAAGCACTTTGCAAAGGCAATTTTTGTATTTCAGCACAAGCTCTGTAGTTTTAACAAGAGAGCAGTAGTGAGGAGGCTGGAAGGCAAAATCAGGATCTACATAATCCCATTATTGGCCTCCAAAATTGCTTTATTAGTTGAGTGGAGCTATTGAATGAGTGAAATGTCCCTTTCTCTGATGTGCTGTGCAAGAGTTCCAATTGTATATCAATTAGTACTGGGAAATGCTTAAAAACAAGATGTATTGTTTTACATATATTAAAAAATAGCCATTTTGGTTTATCTCTAAATATATATACACATATATATTTGTACACATATATCACATATTTTATATCTAAGCACCTGCCATTACTATAAAATGAGTAATTCTCTGATTCCAGTGCCTGTCCCAATGGCAGTGAGGGAGGGCACAGCTGCATTTGTGAGAAAACTCATTAACTCCAATTGCTCTGCAAATTTCACGACACAGCTCTAGACAGCAGCCTAATTAATGCAGAAAGCTATAATTTTATAGATTAAACCTAGAGAGCCAGAAAAAGTAGAACTCCTGCTGTCCTGTTCTCCAATATCAATTTATTTTCCCGGTGTCCTGTCCGCATTTGACTGATCTCTTGGTAGACAATTTTTCTAGACTGAACATCAGACATTCTAAATAAAAGTTAAATAAATATTTATTTGTTTGTTGCAATTAAGCAGAAAATGGCTGGTGTTTTTGTTTGTCTTTTCCCCTGTGATTTAGGTGAATGAAACTAATCAATGCAACCATGTAAAACTTTCTTAAAATTAATCATCTTTAATTCACTTTGGTGCTGTTGCTGCACTTTGCAAATCTCTGCACACAGCACAATTGCTCAGCACATGGTAAGATTTTGGGATATGTATTTTGTTTATTTCAGGGCAACAGCTATGGAAACCCAAGATAACACATTTATCACACCACAGCTGCTTGAACTTCACCAAGATATCAATGATTGAAGGTAAGTCCTCACCTACGAATGCCAGTGACAACTGTTTGAAATAAAGAGAATTTCCTAGAGAAAAACTGGCAATGGTCACCAAATCAAGTGGTTCATGCAAGAAGAGGAACAAAATAAATATTCATGGAGCAGCTGCCTTGAAAATCCTGACCTGGATTGCCCGGTCCAGTCATGTGACTGCTCATAAACTTGAATTGGACAATTACAGGTGTTTAATAAGGATATAAAATGAGGCATTTTGGATTAAAGTGCCCATACATTCAGTGATTTTCTAACTTACCTCTATTTTCCCCCCAGTTCTGCACCAAAAGCCACCCCAGGCACAGGGGAGTGGAGCAGGATGATGGAGAGCTCAGCCCTGCTGCAGCAGTGCAGCCCTTCCAGGTGAGGTTTATCTGCCACAGGAGTGGCCTGGGGACTTTCCTGGAACACTTTTTCATTCCTCTGTGCTGTCAGTGTGACTTAAAGGTTGTGCAGTGTTATGGAACTATAGGGCAGCCCTTTGGGGGACATGCAGCAGGTATAAAGGGGCCATAATAACCAACCAGGAAAATTTATTTGGATCAACAAAAGAAAAATTAATTCCTCCCTCTTCTCTAGGTAGGAAAATGGACTACAGTTCTCGTAATGTTTCAGGTCTGCATTTCCTGACAATATTGTGGATTTTTACAGATCTTAATAATTTCTGAAGCATTTATAATCACTGTATTACTACAAGTATAGACAATATTTTTAACTACAGCACTTGTTTGAGCAATGATATCACCAGGACCTCAAGAACTGACCTTCAAGGCACTGTTTATGAATAGCTGATTGTATTATTCTCACTAAGTCTAAATAGGTTTCTACCTCAGTGGAATCTAGCAGAAAGCCATAAATTAGTTCTCTGATATTTTTATCAAACACTGCTCCCATCATTTATCACCAGCAGGGCTACAAAGACCAGCAGTCTGAAAACCTGTTTAATCAAAGCAATCTCCTGTCTTAACTAACATTTGCAAGCAGTGTATTAAAGTGCTTTGGAACTCCTGTGAACACCTGGTCCCAAAAGTGACAAACAGGTTTCTGGGGGTTTTTTGAGTTCCTCTGCTCTGAATTTGTACTATTAAAGAAAATAAAAATTAACAAGGACTGAAAAAAAACCAAACCAAAAAGCCCCAAACAAGCAGCCCAAAACAACCTCCAAAATCCCAAACCAAAACTACTTTTAAAGCAAGGGAAATCAATAAGCTTAAATGAGTCAACAGATTTCTTCCTGAGCCTCTCTCAGAGGCTTTAGAACAGAACAGAAATAAAAAAGAAAGAATATAGATGATATAAGCAGCTTTAAAGTCCTCACAATAATCCAGAATACTCAGGAGAGTCGATTTCACCATCTTCAAACTGTTGTTACACCACTCCCACCAAATGTTGTTAATTTAAGCAGTGGTTTAAAACAGAGCAAATTAACACTGCTACTTAGAGGAAAATGAAAAATCCATGCTGAGTTGTGCAACAAATTCCTGAATAACCCATTACTGCAAGAAGGAGAACAGCACACCATCATGGGAAATACACATTCACATAATGTGCATGGCATTGCACACCTTTCCCATGACTGATTCCTAAAAAAACACATTCAAAATGGGAAAAAAAGGAACATGTTTATTACACAAACATTTCACGGGATTTCGATGTTTAGAACTCAGGATGGGGGGCAGGTACTTGTGATTTATCAAACTTTCCCAAAAGGAGTCCTCAAAGCAAAACTTCTGACAAGAGGTGCAGGTGAGTCCAGAGCTCATAAATCCACACAGGAACAGAAGTCCTTACATAAACAGAGCAGGACTTTGGATAAAGGCTGCACAGAGTGCTGTGCAGAAATTTCAGAGCCTTTCTCATGTGGTAAATCCACAGGGAACACGGTCCCTGTCTCTACAGAACCATGCCAGGAGCCAGCTCCATCTGACAGGAGGGAAAATGGAGCTCTCCATGTCCAGCACTCTGCTCGTCAACAGTCAAAAAGCTAAAGCATTTTAAATTGCTTCCCACACATCCAGCAGTGAAGGTCTCAGCCTATAAAGTACATTTCTTGCAAGTATCACTGCTACCAGATGTGAGCTCAGTGCTGTGTCTCTCTTATAGAGGGAGGAGTTTGCCATCATTAGAATTTGATTATTTACACTCAGTTCCTCCAGCAGACCTCACATGAAATAAAACAAATGTTGACAGTAAGGCCCTGACATTCCTCCTGGTTTACTTTTCTAATAAATTGCAACACTCATAGCTATTTAAATATCCATTAGATATTTCTGTGGTCCCATCAGAACAACAACTAAGCAAATGATGGTCTCCACTCCCTGAAATTGCAACCACTTCTTTTTAAGATTTAAAGAAAAGACAGGATTTTTTCAATATAACTTCCCGAGAATTATCCTGAATAGAAAGGATTGTTTCCCTTACATCAGACTCATGGCAGACATGCAAAAATATAAAAGGATTTTCAAAAGGAACTGGAAGCAAATGTCCAAGAAACCAAATTGCAGCCCTCTCCAAAAGAATTTCTGTTTTACCTTCAAAACTGTTCTCCACTGTCTTTGCTCAGAGAAGAAAAAGGCATTTTAAGAGCCTGAGCAAGAATTAAACCGCAAGTTAGGAAGCATATGATTAATTCAAATTATAAGAATGGTAATAATGGTGTTACTACAGCTCTGCAAAGAGGGTGTATTGCTTCTGACTTTATAGAGCCTGAATTTCAATTACACAGGAGGAAATTGTTTCATCCATATAAGTCATATCTTCTAATGGTTTGCCATTTGACTTATGATACTACTTTTATTATGTTGCACATGTTAATGTGGTTATTAGCCCATCGGGTAAGGCACTGCTCAAACACATTAGGCATTCTGCAAATAGTTCTGCTATTTAGGAGACTCTTCACTCCTGCAAAAGGCAAAAAGCCTGAAAGGCAAGGTCAGACACTCCCCAGAAAGTCACCCTTCTTTTTGGAATGCCTCCTCTAAAAGAGCAGAGGTAGCTCACAACCAAACTTCATTGGAAACTGGACTTTCTCCCTTTGCAATGGCTCATCTTCTTAGTATGGCAAATGTGCATCATTTGAATCAAAATAGGAGGAATTATTGTATTTGAGCTATTTTACATTTCTTCTGAAAGAAAAAGGTTTAAGATCAACAACCAGCACTACTGCTTGGAACGCCAAAAATTATGAATTCATCAGGTGCAAAACAAAAATATCAATTGATTATTTTTTTCCACTAATTTTGCCAGACACAAAACTAATTACAGACCCAGCAGCAATATTAGTCCTAAAAATATCTGTGTACCCATAGGTGACATCTGTTATGGGTCAGCACTGAGACCAGGAACATGGCAATGCATTAGGTGCAACATTTTGAAATTTTTTTCTTTGCATACTCAGGTTAAAAAAACTTCCACCATTCTTCCATGAAATCAGCACTTTACAATAATAATTGTCTAACTGCAGGGGGTTTTTACCTCTCAGCTGTCATGTAAAAGAAGTGATCTCCATTTCACCTCATTTGGTGTAATTGCATCAAAAGAAACATTAGAAGTCACATCTCTGGGCTGTGATCAAGCAATTATTTAACAAAGCACAAATAGTTTCCTGAATCCAAATAGAACACATCTAATCAGAGATGGCTAAATAATCCAAAAGAAATCAAAGGGACTTTATTATCTTCAAAATTATCTGCCATCTGCTACAATTCCCCTCCTTTCGTACACATTTGAAGTAGGGTTAGTTTCACAGCAGGAAGAATGAAAAATATATATTCATTAAAAAAAAAAAAAAAAGATTGTAGACAGATAGCAATTTACTGGAAAAATATTAGAGCTCTGTACTCAACATATTGTACAAGTTCCTGGGGTTCTGGGTAAAAAACTTCTTGCACAGAAACCTCAGTATGGCAGGACACCAGAGAGAGGGTTCATCCCTTCAAAACTTTGCACTGGTTTTCAGATTCTTATGGAGATTTTTGTTTATTAGAGAAAATAATCTGGTTGTCAGATAAGCAGTTTTCATGAAGTTGTCATGAAATAAGATGTAAAAATATCCCAAGATTTCCCAATAGACTTTCACATTCGCAAACACTTTTGTTTTATGATTTTAGGATGGAAACCTTATTCCAGCCAGAATGAATAGCAATCAAAGATGGTCTACCACTCCAGAAGTGAGGGAACATTGGAAGCAAATACACTGTGAGAGGTGAGAATCACTTAATGAGACACCCAGGCACCAGGAGTTCCACCCAAGACTGTTTGACTATAACTAAATGCCAACAAAATCCCCTTCCCTGAGATCATTTGTAGGAAAGAAAGGCAGAAAAGACACAAACCCACAGATCTTGTCCTTACAGTTGCTCAAGGGCAGGTATCTTTAGGAAGAGGTGAGGTTTCAGCTCAGGATAACTATTAGTTCAGATAGGAACTCCAACAGGAAAAGTCTGATTTTGCTGCACGGCTCACCCAGTCTCCAAGGGGAGGTGCTGCTGACTGTGCCTGCCCTGCAATGGTGCAGCCCCAGCACTGTGATGTCCACACAGGCTGACACACACAAAACAGGGATTAAACACCAAGACTTCTGACAGGTTTAGAAGCTTTGGGAGTATAAAACACGCAATGCAATCCCACGTGTCACAGCTCCTTGGAAAACCACGCCAGAGATGCTGTGGGAACGGAAGAGTTTGAGACATAACCAGTAAAATCCACTGCAGGAATACAGAGATGTTCTTCTTCAGAGCTCAAAAGGGGTAGGACAGTGCACACAGCATTTTGTTTAACAGTCTAATTCATAAGAGAGAGACTGATGCTTTCCCTGGTACCAAACTGGATGAGGATACAGGTACAGAGCTATTACTGGCAGAGAAAACAGAGCTACAATCTCCTTCTGGGAGGTGGCAACTCCTGTTCAAACAGTGTCACCAGCTGAAGGGTTTGAAGGGGAAGGAAGGACTTGAAGCAGAGAGATGATTCATCTTCTCTTAATGTCCTGTCATCTGGATCTGAAAGGCAATGATCATTAAGTCAGGTTTTAATTATATGGTCTATGGTAGCATCTGGATTTATATTCCTGAACTGAGAAAACAGAGGAAAACCCAGCATGTGGGAAGATTATGGTGCATAGATGGGAGGGAGTTCATATCATCTAATTAAAATTATGAAAAAAAAAAGATAAAATCGATCCATTTAACTTTTAAAACATTCATAAACTACCAAATCCAGAGGGTCTATGTGCAAATAACAAATAAATTACTGCCAACAGTTATTAAAGCATAAAACAGCAATGTTTTTAAACTAGAAACTCATCTAAACTGAGTTGCTCACACAGCTGCTTTATAAAAAGTTAAGGAATCCAAATATGCTACAGACAATGAGAATTAAAACAATCAACACTGAAGAGGCATAAAGGATGAAGAACTCTTTTGTTATGCATTTTTTCTATACAAATAATATATTCTTCTAGCCCAATTTCAGAGGTATCGCTAATAAATTATTTGAATTATTATTTATTATGTTAGTGACTTTGTATTTCTCTGTAACTTAATTCCTCCTTCATTAAATACCATTCTGATTTTGTTCTGGGATGAAAACTTGGGCCTTCAATTTGCTGGAGAAAGCATATGCACAGAATAATTGATACATTTTCTGTTTCTTGCAATCTTCCAGATTTTTTCCCCAAACTTTAGCAATTATAAACTGCACTCAAATAACAGCAGTATTGTTTCTATCAGGAACATGGGCAAACAATTCAAACTAAGCTTGTGAGAAGAATTTTCTGAAATGTTTAACAGTTTCATCATTCTAGGTGCCCATTCCATAGGTCTCAGGAGAACTATAAATTAGGGCAATATAAGTATAAAAACAAAAAAGCCAGTTTAAAACCAGCTTCATAAACTTGAAATACTGGAATACTGTGTCTATGACAAAGAATGGTATCTGCATTTGTATTTATCCCCTATCATACAGCTAATAAAATGCACTATAAACAGCTCCCTATGAGGAAGGCAAAGAAAGAAAATAACATGGGAAACATGTCAGTAGTGGAAATTTTGTAACCAAACAATAAGAACAGCAAAAATTACTTAATGAAATAAAAATTACTAATTACGTTTGTTGCTTTTCAGAACTACCCCCTAATTCAAGAGTTCAAAAGAAGAGAGAGGTGGAGAGGGGAGAAGAGGAGAGGTCCCTCCCATGGGAAAGAGATCTCCATGAGAAACCCTGGCCATGCAAACCCAGTGCCCAGGAAATGGGGTGTGCACACAGAGATGGCACTGACCCAGCACACAGTCACTGGAACCCTCCCTGAGGAAAAGCTGAATTCCTCATGGCACCTCACCCCGACCCAGTCTGGATTTCTGTCATCTGAACATCACCCAGTCAATACTCTGCTTCCCACTTGCCACAGAAAAAAAATGCAACTGATACAGCTTTATGTGGACACTGCACAAAACCAGAGTAAGTCTTATTAAAATCCTCGAATAGAAGTGACTTCTTATTGGTGTTATTCTGGCTTGGAGCAACATCATAGGCCAGAGTATTAGTTCTTGCAAATTACATGCTTTTACTCTTTTTCCTCTTTTCCCTATATGGAAAAATACCTGAAGTCTGCCCAGACAATTCAGCATAATTCAGGTGTTTCCTAGATAAAGATGCTCAAAAATGAAGTCACGTACATTTATTTATGTGCACTGATGAAGGTATGACTCTGATAAGCCGGCACAAAATTTGTTAGCACTTAAAACAAACCCACACTGTATTGGCAATGCCAGTCACTATAAAAATTTTATAATTCAGATGGTTTTTAATGGGAGAGCGGTAAGCCAATAATTATGGAAAGCTTAAAAGGATCAGAGTAAAGTAACAATGCTTCTTTATTTCTCTCAAGTTTAAAATAGCAATGGAGACTTAAATACGTTTTTCTAAGGCCTTTGGGAAATAAAAACATTAGGAAGCACAGAAGTGTCTAAGAAACTTTTCTTGAAATAAAACCATGAGGAAGGATGCATTTGCTCCAAGTTTGTAAGAAGTTCATTCTAATAAATACTTTTCTTCCTTTGCTAGAATTTCAGTGCAACAACACATACATTTAACATCAATAACTTCAGAGAATCCTCTGTGTGCTTTCTAATAGGCTCCATCAAAGAAAAGGACCGGTTTTTAAATATTAAATGAATTTTCCCTTGATTTTAAATCAAGAAAACCTTGCATGTCTACTTGCCAGAACACCTGATTCTCACCAAAGGGAAATGCTTGTGCGTAGTGAGGACTCTCTAAGAGCCATCTGCACCAAAATTACTCAACCAGTGAATGAAAAAACACAAAACCAAAACAAAGAGAGGATTTGTTTTGCAAATGTTTTGAGCTGGTTCTCAAAAACAAATGAGAAAAATGCAATACACAGGCAGACAAAGCAAGATTCTTTAAACACACCCATAGCCTTCATGGGAAATCAGAGATTCATCCTGCTATGACTTGTGCAATTTGACTGGCACAATGAAATGATTCTGCAAGTGAAAACAGCTTTCTGTTTTACAAGATGGAAAGCTGGCCTCATCAGAATGAGGAGAGAGAACTGAAGGTCAGAACAATGAGTCATCTTCCCAAGGCAGAGTCACATCAGAGAGACCTTCAGAGTCAAGTAGTTACACAAGGCATTTGAAAGAAGAGGGAAAAAAAAAAAAGAGAAAAATCACATAAATGAAAATTGGCTGAAAATAAGCACCAATTGTCTGTCTGTTTTTGGAGCTATTGTGCCTTCTGCAGTGTATCACTAAGATGGGTGATTATAGCACATTATACTAAAAGACAATCTTCTACGGAAGTTTTGAGAGAGTCACTGATTGGTTAGCAAATCTACAAAAGATGAGGAAAATGAATAGCAATAAAGGGAGGGAATACATTTAAAAAATAATAAACTGAAATCAGACACAGAAGCTCCTAAAAATCCCTTTTTTTTTTCTTTTTTTAATATGAATACTAAGATGTGAATGAAAGATAAAAAGACGAAAGAAGGATGTAAGACATCTTCTTAGTCATGGCATATATTTTTTGTTTTCTAGTTGCAAGAAACAAACCAAGCCTTCCTTCCCTCTGGCTTGGTGTCTGCAAACCACACTGCTGAACAAAACTCCTGGCCAAATCAAGGGGAAGAGTCACAGTGACTGCAGGGGAAGGTTTTATGCATCCATCACGTGGGCTGTCGCTTTTTCAAATCTCCTGTGCCTGGAACCATCAGCCCTAAGGAAACAGGGAAACACAGGGATCCTTATCTGTGTTCAGAGTGAACCAGAGCACCAAAGAGTGACTGAAGGCTGAGTAATTCTCCCAAAGCCAGCTCACAGCATCCAGGGGTGCAGCAATTTGGGCACAGCGTGTGTGGAGCTCAGCCCTGAGCCCAGTTCCTGCACTGGTGCTTTGTTACAGCAACACAGAGCAGGGTTTGTAGGTGCTCCAGCTCAGAGCCAAGGCTGCTGCCCCCAGAGACAAAAATCAGCCCTTGCAGTGCCAACATTTGGTCAATGGCAAAGCCTAGAGGCTCAAACTTCTCTGAAGTCACTCAGCAATGGATGAGAAAGGGAGATGTTGCTCTGTATTATGAATATTTTTCCTCCTATTAAAAATATTTGCTGCTTCAAAGCAGGGTGAGGAGTCAGAAATACATTCCCAAATTTTGACATGTCTTGGTTTAATGTCAATAGCATATACATACTTTTTCTTAAAGCTTATTTCAAGTTTCATGAGTTTTAAGTGATCAAAATACAGTGAGAGGCACCGCCTCTGATAAACATTTAAAAATACATTTTAAGTAACTTGTGCTCAGAATCTCTCCTTACTACACCAAAGTAGTTTCTCCTTAGCCTTGAATCTTCTTTTTCAACCACCTTTCAGTGACAGGAAATTCTATAATTTTACTCAATGAGTACATTAAGTACAAAAGCTCATGAAATATTCATTCAACAAATAAGCCAGAGTAAGTTTGACAAAATAGGAGGTCAAATTACACCTAAAGCACTTCTGACACAAGCCAAAGAACAACCATTCACACAGCAGACTGGCAAAACTCTGTTAGGGCATCAGAGAA
Organism: Prinia subflava; assembly: GCF_021018805.1. Classification (NCBI taxonomy): domain Eukaryota; kingdom Metazoa; phylum Chordata; class Aves; order Passeriformes; family Cisticolidae; genus Prinia; species Prinia subflava. Next base: position 31,610,559 of record NC_086252.1, read on the forward strand.
AGTGAAATCACTCACCCTCCTCATGAACCTTCAAAAGAAAACTGTGAAATTAAACAATTATTTCTACAGTTGTAATACTTTGGTCACATTTAACCACAGATGTGGCATTGATAACGTTGGAATGTTATTCCTGTACCCTTCCCAAATGCAGGTGCTATCTCCCATTCATCATTATGGCACTAAGGCCACAGGTGTACTGTCTCCAGATCATAATGGGAACTGGTGAAAATTATTTCTTTTTCCACTTTGATATCACCTTTGTCATAGTGCAAATTAATTCCGTGTCATCTGGGAATACCTATAGTTACACCACTTTAAGAAATATGTTTTGCAACTCTGCTTTGACTTCTCAGTATGCTGGTACACGTCGTTCCTTCCAAGCTCCTCTCCTTATAACATTCCTTGATAAGTCTACTTCCCTTTTAGGTACCAATTAATGAATATGAAGCCTGAGTAACAGCCCTGTAAAGCAATGAAAAGGCAGACAGTCGACGTCAAAATGAGAGTGGAGTGCATTCTGAATGTCTGCCCAGACTCCACATTCCCTATGGGATAATAAAGTAGTTAAAAAAGAGAGCACTGGAATGGCTACTCTATCAAATTAGAGTATGTAGAAAAGGTCAAAGCAGTAGAGCACAATGATATAATTCATAGATTATACAAGACATTAAAATTCCGATATGACATTCTTTGGGGAAAAAAAGATTGTAACAAGGACAGAAAATGGCAGGACATTAATCCTTTCCCATGACAACATTCGTACCCAAATTGGAAAATGTACAACTCAAACCCTTGTTAAGCCTTTGCTAAGACTGGCTTCATGGCTTAATTTCAGATACCACTTATTGAATCCCTGTCAACAGCTTCTGATCATATTTAATGGAGCTGCACAAGGGGATGAATTTGAATGAAACAATTCATATTTTTAAGGGCATACACAAGTTCATGGGATCAGCCGACTGTTTCAACACACAATTGCATTTGCTTCATACAAGCCTGAACAAGACAGAGATGAAAGTTAAAAGCATTTGTAGTAGACATGTGAACAAGCACACTTGAATGTATAAAATTAGATTGACATTATAATTATTATTGTTATTATTTGTATCCCTGGAGGACCTAAATTTGTTAGTCAAAACTGAGGAACAATCCTTTTTGCTACCAGAAGCAAAGAAAGACATGGTCACGTTTCACCATAAGAGTTTACAGATCTAATATTAAACATGCTATGGCAAGGGAGTGTAACAACTGTAAAGACAATAAAAATGCAATTGAGGAGCCTGATGAAAAGCAGAGAAATCAGCAGGAAGATCCCCACTTGATGCTTGAATGGGCATTGCATCAAGCTTTTGATCACTCCAATTATTTCCCTATAATTTACAGGTTTTATTGTTGTAACCCAATAAATGAATAATACCAACTAGACCAAGCTGAGGCTCACCCTAGCCATTAACACTCGACTCACTTCTTGTGTGTCACAACAAAAAAATGCTTTGCAAAACAATTAGAGACAAAAATAGAGAAGTAGCTGTAGTACATTGTGGAAAATAAATCCACAGGAGCAGCACAAGTCCAAGGGCAAGTCCCCTTCAACGGAGGCAAACACAGGAAATTGCTTGAATAAGATTCTTTCTTTAAAATTTAGAACTGAAGAAACCAGTGAGATTCAATAGTAAATTCACCTACAACTACTTTGATCTTTAACACAGTTAAAATTCTCAGAACAGTTATCTGGGGAATACTTAAAGTCCAGCTTTTCACTAACATTGCACCTTGTTCCTTCATCTTTGACACAGTAATAGCATTAAAGCTGGTTATAAAATTTTAAGTCAGAAAGGACATAAGATGTTCAAAGATATACAAATATGTTCCTTTTTTCTACCAGTGCAACAACGCTAATACAAATGTAGATGTTACATCCCCTTATCTTTGGTGATTAAAGGTTAGTTTATACACTTGCCAAGGGGTTTGAGTTCATGCCCTTACCTCATGAAAACTTCCCTAGAGGGGAAAAAAGTCAGGAATAGAACCATAAAGAATATTGTGTTTGATGACATAACATGCTAGCTTTATCATTTCTTTCCTGTCTGTAGATCCACAGCAGGTGAAATACTTATCTGTGTGTTCTGCAGCCAAATCTGAGGCAGGATTTCTTGCTCCAGACTTTCCATTTCGCCCATGACTGAGATTGATTTGCCCTTAGTTCTTGTCATTCTCTTTTGTACTTCAGAGGCAAAGGAGGCTGCACCATAGCTCAAATGTTTAGGCTGGCAGCTTCAAAGATACACTCTTCTAAACACTCAGTGGTGCCTTGGCCTTTGAGAGGAAGTATCATTTAGTAGTATCATATTTTCAAGCTAAATATTTAAAGAAATTTTCAGGGGTTTACCATTCTTGAATGGTAAAAATGGTAAGAAATACTTAAAACCTGCTTGCTTATGTAGAACATGCAGGAACCTTCATTTTAAAGGTATCATAAATGATTTCTACTCTTCCAGTGCCATCCCTAGCTGTCAGCAGTATTGCTTGAATAGAATACTCCAGCAACACAGGCCAGAGCACCAACAGAATGAGTTAGAGAATCATCTATTGTAACAACACTTCAAATACAAAATCACAAAATCACAAAATCACAAAGTCACAGGGTAATTTAGACTGGATGGGACCCGTGGAGGCCTTCTAGCCAACCTCCTGCTGAAAGCAGGATGACCTTCCAAGGCAGATGTGCTTGCTGGGCACCTGAACAAAATATGCTCAAGTACTACCCAGTAAATCACATTTCCAGTGAATGTTAGACTACGGGGTTAGGATCCCTGTTATGTTCTCTCTGGCCTTATGGATCATTCATGCTTTTTCCTGCAGGTAAGTCAACCTCAAAAGCTGCCTTAGCGGGTTAGAAATGCAGGTCAGAGTCTGCTTCCTGCGCAGCACCACAGAGGATGGAGCTTGATTGGCATGCCTAGAGCAATTATGAGTTCATAAGAATACTGATAAAGCAACACTCTAACAGCTCTCATCATCAGAAATCCCAGTCTAAAAACAGATCAGCCCACCAAATTTAAAAGCAGACAGATCTGTCAAAGCATACATGCACATTCAGGCAAACAGCAGCAAAAGTCAAGGCAAGAAGTCAGAGTTTTTGCTTATAGGAGCTATACATCACCAGATAATCAGAAGTAAGCGTGGCTCACTGATTTATTTTCCCACATCCTCCTAAGACAGTAATAACGCTGGTAAAAATCTGAAAGTTACAAAACTATGTCCTGCAGACAGAGATATTAACATGGGGAAAAAATCCTTGCTGAGCAACTAAGACTTAATCCAACACACATTGGGATGAATGGGGAAGTGTTTTAAGTTTTTTACTTCTGCAGCTCCCCAGGGAGTCTTGTCCAAGGCCTCAAGAGATCTGAAAACCCTGCCCACTCAGAGCTCTGTAGGTTCTGACACAGCAGCTCTGCTGAAGCACCTCTGGAACAATGTGCAGACACCAGACAGCTTTGTTTGCTTTTTATTAAAGGTGCCTAATAAAGTCACAAATGTTCTTACTGGCTAAATCTCGTAGCAGGAGCTACATTGTGCATGCAGTCAACTGCTCTGCTGTTATTTAAAATGAACAGAATCAAAGCTTCCTTCTTTCATCCTGGCCATTATTATTTACATCTTGAAGCCAGCACTATACTGGGATAAAATAACTGTCACCAGGTGCACTCTTTTCTTCCTGGCAAATTAGAGCTTTGGTGCAAAATACATAAGGCTGTTTGAAGTCAAGAGAGTTATGCCATGGATAAATCACCCTGGTGATATTTTACTATTTCAAGTCATTACAACACAAGCTTTGGCTTGTCTCTGTGATACACAGTGCAATGTTCTTTAGAGAAGGAAACCGTGCTCCTTGCAAAAATGTTTCAGATGGGAGTCTCTTTACTGTCTTTTCCCATTCCTTTTTAAATATTTGATATGTATGTCTTCAGGGAAAAACCTCTCTATTTGCAGTGCCTTTGATTCAGAGATATTGCCATCTCCTTCGCTTAGGAAGTGCTGAAAACATATAGTTTATTACTGGGAAATCTGTGAGCTGGGATGTGTCATATTTTCTAGCCAATGTGCTAGGCAAAAAGCAGCACAGAGCATTTGGTGTCTTTTACCACTAAAAGAAGAGAGATTGACCTTGCACAATAGAAGGGAAATACATTTCTAGCATTAACTAAGCCAAAGCTCCTGGGAAGCACGTGGTGGCATCAATTTCTTTTCCACCACTAGTACTGGTGTGTGCACTGCTTCAGGAAATGGCAGAAAGAACAGAGGCTAGAATTTAAGAGCAAAACCACAAAAACATGAGGACAAGCTATTCCACATACTCTGTAATATTTAAATCACAAAATTGCAATGGATAACAGTACCCCATTCTGTGCAAATCATTGATTATGATCAATTTAAACCCTGAGAAGCTATATTGCAATTACAGATCATAATATTGAATTTGTGTCTCCAAAGAGATGACATGGTATAAGAAGAAAGATGTACAGTGTGGGTTTAGTTCCTTTTGTTGTTTTCTAAGAGAACACAAGACAGAAAAAAGTTGGGTCTTAGGTGGCCATGGTTAATTTAACATTATTAATAATTTCAATAATGAGACACTAAACATATTCCAGCTCCCTACTGGGACATTGCAATTCCTGTTATTAATCCAGCTATTGTTAAAGCAGTGCCTGAATATCAGTCAGGTGACCAAGTAAGAGGAACAACCATTAAAATGGTGGCTCACTCTCCATGATTATGAGATGAAGTGGTACCACACTGCACACCTTTCCTGTGAAAATTAATGCCTGGCTTCGTTGAGAAGCGCATTCACAGGATGCCAGGGACAGGAATATGTACTTGCCTATTATTGCATCTATATCTCAAAAATGAAGTCTTTTGGACTCTGGCCCAGTGAAATCATGGAAAGACCAATAACAGATCAGGTTACGAGTCCTATAAATAGATTATACTTTTTTTTTTCTATATTACTTATAGAATTTTATCATCACCTAGTTTTTTACATTGCTAGAAACTTCTTCAGGTACAGCACAAGGACCCTGTCCCACTTGGCTGTGGAATGATTCCTTTTTACACTGACCTCTAAGGGAAAACATTTCACTATTACATGCAAAATAATTATTGACAACAGAACAGAAGAGAGGAAAACAATCCCTTATATCCCTTATAGCTTGTCTGATGAACATGTTAGTAAAAAGGAATTTTATTGAATTACTGAAGCAAGTGTAAGAGCAAAATTCATTTTTATGTTCTATACACACTAGAAGCCACAATTTTATTTTTCTATCCCACTCATGTGCCCTCTGCAGAAGATGAGCAATCAAAAACTCTTTGCCTCAGCTTTAATTGCTCACATAATCCAGTGTGTAAGTGCTTATGTAGTAATTCTTCTGATACACATTTTAAGTGTCAGTTTTCTCATTTTTTAAAGTACTTAATATAAACCTCACATAATCACCTTTAGCCATTATCAACATTGCATTGTTCTTTTTTTAACACTTAAACCTTCTTTTATAACCTATGCTTATGTAATTGCAGAAGAGATCTGGTTTAGAACACTAAACCTTTGGTCATTTCACTTGTACCATTCAGAGATATATGGTAGAGGAATAAACTCTGTGAAAGCAGCAAATTTATCCTAAAAGAACTGGATGTATTCCTCAACACCTAAAAATAGCATGTGAAATACAGAAAAATAAACTTGTATTTTCCCAGTCTTTTACCTCCTGCACAGAACAATGAAGTCTGCTGAAGAAAGGTTAAATGATGACCATAGAAATATAACTTTTTATAGCAATATCAGCTGCTTTAAACTAATTTGAAGTCACAAAACTCTTTCTGGTGCATCAATGATTTTTACTATGACGATGATGATATGATAACCTAAGTTATTAGAAAAAGTAATTTCCCAGTTATTGTATCTAAAGGCAGTAATTACTATTTCAATAAAGAAAATGAGAACTATTAGGATGGCAAAAGAGAAGTAAATTAGCTTTATACCCTACACTCAATTAAACTATCATAGCAAGAAGGCAATGAATTAAGGTAATTTGAGGGAAGGAATGGGATTTTATATAACAAAGTGTTTAAACTTTTTGAAAATCCACTGAAATCAAACCTAAGAGCAGCATTAGCTATACTAACACCTGTTAATACCCTATGTAAAATAGCCTTATAAAATATAAGTAAATTATGTTTGTTCTCTCATATCTTTTTAATGATTTTTCTCTCAACTTAAGGAATTATTAATTCCTTAAATATGTTTCTATTTCATTGCAAATAAGCTTAAAGTTGTTCATGGAAAATATTTACCCATCTCTTATTTTATGCCAGTTCCCATAAAGTTCCTGTTTGTGACTCGTAACTTCTGTGGCAAGAAGGATTTATTTGCACTTTTTGTTTTCTGAATGCTTAGATGGTTTTATAACAACAATAATTAAAGAAAATAAAATACTCTTACTGACATTTTTGTAACAACATGGGCTCGGCTACCAAAGTCTAAGAGCATGGGAAGAGAACTGGTCAGTGGTGAGTTTTGAATAAAGTGACTGACTCTGCAGCAAGATGACTGTTCAGATACAAACTGATTTTCCTAAATCTCAGACTGAGTATTCAGTCCTTTCTAATTAGACAACCAGTGCAAGAAAAAAAACAAACCAAGAAACTTAAGTTGTAACTCTGTTTAGCTATTAACAAGCAGCGCAGTTGCAAAAATTACTGTCAATATTTAATATCTTCAAGCTTTTAGTACCCAATTTTCTGCATCTAGAAACTCTGTCTATTGCACTCCAGCACCTAAATTTCACAGTTTGCATGAAACTATTTTGTTCCACTGTTGAGCTCCTTCATCAGGAGTGGTGCAGCAGCAGAGCAGGTTAATGAGTCTTCCCACATTTTCTCCTCAGGAGTGTTACGTAGCAGAATATTTCCCATCTTAGGGCACCGTGGCTGGTGTGACATTTAATGCTAATCAAATATCATTTCTTTTAGTGCAACTGACCTAAGAATTGTCTTCAGACTCCCAGGGGATGTAGGAAAAATTAATTCTAACTTTCAGAATATTTAAGTTAGTGTAATTTAAGCTATTAAAATAACCTTCAAGCTTTGAAGTGGAAGAGTAAGACAGTAATATTTTCTAGGCTAAAAATTTGTAATTTATCATGTATGCTGTTTCAAAAGTGAATCTGAAGTATTCAAAAGATAAATTCAAAGATGATCTTTACTTTCACGAGGTGAATGTGGATAAGAACAGAATATTTCAATTGGAGAGTTAGTCTCATTTTTTGCCTTAGTTGTCAAGCACTGTTTTAGTTTAGGTTACACTCTCAGGAGTGCTATCATCTTGTCCACCTTTTAAAGGAGGAAGTTGGAAAAATTACCATGTCTGCCAGAGAAGGTTCATAGGACTTTACCCCATATCTTGAACAAACTAATGTTCAATTATATAATGATTTTTCCTAAAAAAAAATCTGAACATAATTTCTCCACCAGAAAAATTTGATTTTGATTACAGAAACCATTTTTTTAAGAGTTACAGATTATAATCAGGTTGCATCCTTGAATATTTTTCAGAACAAGCCCCAGTTATTTGTCTTAGCATCTGAGCTAATTAAAAGAATAGTATGTGATTCTGACCATCTGAACTGGCCACAGCATTCTTGCATCAATACCTTCAAAGATTTCTTTATCTTTGTTAAAATTTCAGTGCTGACATTTCCTCTGGAAAACAGTACTGGACTAGTCACCACTGGAATTGTATCCCTCTCCATATTTCTCCAGGCAGCTGTATAGACTAAGTTTTGCCTAGCTCCCTTTATCAATGTTAAATGCTGGAGATTTTCCATTCCAGTTTTTTTTTAAAAAAAAACATAACCCAGGTAGGTTTAACACAGACACTGGTAGCAGTGATTTATTTCAGTGCCTGATAATAGTAACACTTATCATTACTGTGCATATGTAGGAAATATTTCAGACTGAAGAAAAAGTCTCAATGCACAACAAAGACTTTAAGTCCTAAGAAATGGGAGTTGTGTCTCTCCAATGCTATGACCAGAATCAAATGTTACGCAGTCCATCAAATGCAGCGTGGTGAGAAGACACTTTAACAAAAAGACTGTCTCCAAAACCAAAAATGACACTTCAAGAGATGCTTTTTTTTCCCCATCATATTCAACTCCGAAAATTCATTCTTGGAAGAAAGCCCACTAGTGAGGCAGCAGTGTATTTAAGATACTGAAAAGCAGTAATGCCACAATGCATTGTAGTCCTGGTTCAAAAGAAATATTACTGTTAGTACCAGAAATATTGCTTCCTTATTTCTTTGATTACTGTGCTTGTAGCACACTCAAGCAGTTGAACCAACCTTTCTTGATTTATTGTGTATTTCACTGAAGGGAACATTTTACCTACCAAAGTAGGTATTAAAAATCCAGTAAGGAAACTTCTCAGAAATTCAACACAAACTCTTCCTCCCTAAAAGAAAATTTAATAAGATCACTGAAATATTATACTATACAGCAAAATCTCCATGTTCATTTGATATAGATAAGCCAATTAAATATTTACTGTTCCTGGCTTCCTGTTTATTAGTAAGGCTTAACACAATGTAATTGGAGTTTAAATGACTGAATTTTATTCACCATGATAAAATTACCCTCCCAAAAAAGTCAAATACATTTTAAATTGCAAATCATATTCATTTTTCCTTTTTTTTCCAATGATAAATGAATCACTTAATTGATTACAATTATAACTATGCTAAACTATTCTGGCAGAATAGGAATGTCCAAAGATCTCCAGTACTGTTACAAGGTGAAAAGTTCACCAGATTCCCACAATGTGAATAGCACGTAGGTATTATAACTTACATGTTCTATGGCACTGGGAACAACAGATCCCACCTCTGTTCTGTCTGAGGTGGCTCAGACTGGGATAATTTAATTCAAAATTTGGTCATGACTGCAGAAATTTCACCTGGCTCTACTTAGCCAGAGCTCTTATATTCATCCAGCTTCTTGTACATGCAAAGGAATTGAAAAGTGGGCCCGGAGAAAGTAATTATCTCCACTGAAGATAAACTTCCATATTACAGAAGAAGATGTATTTGGTTGTGTTGATTAGTTAATAATTAGCTGTTTGCTGGTTCCCTATCAGGTATCCAGACCTTCACAAGTCTCATTTTTAGGTTAAGGCTTCTCGATTCTTTTACTGAAAATGTTGGCAACTCACATCAAAGCTACCTGAGAGCTCAGTGCTGCAACTCTGAGCAAGCCTCCTTGGGGATCCACCAGCCTTGATGCCCAGTGCCTACTGAAGTAGGAAATAAATAATCTATATTTAAATCTAAAAATACTACAATCTGCTGAATAATTTATTTTAGGAGCTTTAAGTATTTCATGAGCCCAGTGAAAGAGAGAGGGTTAACTCCTTCGTGATATTTTTCTCCCATGTATAACGTGGTAAAGAAGACAATGAAAAGGTATTCAGTATTGGTGTTGCTGTAACATTTTGCCAAAGCACGTGAGATTTTGTGACCCTTGTGGGATCAAGCTGAAGGGATTTTATCATTTTTCATTTATGTCATAGGCACACTGAGGTACTGGTGACATCATACTCAATCTAATGCTATTTCTCTTCTGAATCAGCTTGTAGATCTTAAATCTTGTCTTGTGATACAGAACAAAGGCAAAAATAGTCATTTTTATCCAGTCATTGCTATTACAGGGATGGGCCCTCCCGAGAGAATTTTTGCAAGTGGATTTGAAGGCAGTGACAGACCTGAGGAGCAAAACAATGAGCCACAGTCAGACCCCTTTCTCTGCCACAGAAACCCCAGAGAGAAATGTCCATCTCCATGCCAGAAGTGACTGAGGGACAACACCTGAATACAGCAGAAAGGAGACAGCCTACCATAAATGTTCACACTTAAAAATTCATAAGTCAGCATCATCTTAACTGACACAACCAAAGTACTCCAAATTTCCAGCAACCAATTGTTTACATTCATTGCACATGCAGATGATTTTTAATGGAAGTTTAATAGCTAACTAATTCTTATTGCTTTTCTAATTCTTCTGAATTTTTTTAAGCAAAAGGAGCTGGTGAGTCCTAATCACAGTTATAATATGCGTAGCTGGAATTTGGGCAAAAATGTACATTATGCCTCTCTTACCTGGACAATCTGGTATATCTGAAATGCTATAAAAACTTCACTCAGCAATCATGTATTTTAATTTCATATTTTAACCATGGATTACTTCTGAAAGCAGACACGATGTGGAACTGAGGAAAGAAAAAAAAATTATTCTTTATGCAGCAGTAAAATGTAGGAGTGCAATGCAATGCTGATTAAGATTTGGAGTGTATTGCCCCTAACTACAACAGAGAGGCTGAAAGGTAAATTTTACTGGGGGGAGTTTGCACAGAGTCCCTTTACAATCCTGGAGAGAACTAACAGAATAATTTTTTTGGAAATATCCCTGAAAACGCATACTTTATACAGTCTTCTGCAATAAAAAATATGTGAAATCTCCAGACTGTAGAAAATGCCCATTTTTCAAAGAATTGACACTATGGAAAGGCACACAGGTACCACTGAAAGTCTGCAGTGTGTGGGTACATTCTGGACTAGCTGTGGCACTGCTGAGGCACCGTCCTCACTTTCTGCATTTCAGAGTAAACGCAGAAAGGCAAAGCCTTAGTGTTAAAAGTGCACTTTTAACAACTACTATAAAGAATGACAGTAGGGCAGGTCTGTCTTCTGCCTGCATCCAAAATCTGTGTTTTGCTTCAAAGCACTTTGAAAGCAAATCTTTGCTTCAAAGCAATCTTTGAAAGTTCCTACGTCTTTGCATTTTTCTGTTCATGGTTCTCATTGAAACATCAGCTAAACGCTCACCTTACTCCTAAATATTCCAGGTGGCCCTTTCTCAGGTGTGGGAGATGACTGCAGCTATAACTGTTTAACCACCAAAGGCAAACCCAAGAACACTGCACAGCTCTCACTGCCAACAAACTAAAGATGTTCCTAATGCAGCAGCTCCAGTGGGACTCTCCACCCCAAGAGCTCCCAAATGCACAAATGGATTTTGTCTCCTTCAGCCCAAATTGCCCTGCACGTACTGGAATACCAAGTAGCTCACCCTCCTTCTCGTTATGTGTCTTGGGGACAAATGTGACAAATGAGTGATTTATTATCTGATTGCCCAGGTTGGTTATTGGGTAGCTGGACCCTGACTCACAGAGCAGGATTACTAAGAAATCAGAGCTAGAGCTTGCATTTAATGTAATAGTGCACCTTTACTAATTGAAATTTAGGAAAAAAAAAAAGTTTCCTAGTAAAAGCTGAATTACTTAGTAAGGCAAGAAGAAAAAAACTAATTGCTTAGACCTAAATAGCCCACCTAGAAGATTTTTTTAATGTGACATATAATTCCATACCATTCTCCATTACCACAAACACCCTCTATATATTCAAGCACAAGTAAAGTCCTATTTATTTTCTAGATGCCCTTATCTGAAAAGCATAACTCACAAAAGATTGGTCATTGAAGCAGAGGACAATAATAACTTTACAGCAAAACTGCAATGCAGTTACTGAGGTGCAGCTCCACCAAACTGGGGACAATTATTTCAGATTTGTGCCGTTTGACTAGAGCAAAATCTAGTTACACCTATTGTAACAGGTGACACAAGCACTTGGAAGCACTTTGCACATTACTAACTTCAAAACAAAATGTGTATGTGCTATCCACAATCTCATTTCAAACTGCATATACCACTCAGTGGCAGGTATCTATCATTTCCAAAAATTTCAGGCACGCTTCCTGTTCATTCTGCTTCCAGAAGTAGACTGCTAGCCTTCATCAAGTCAGCTTGTCACAGGGAACAAATGCAACTCATCAATGTCAAGACTGCATAACAAGACAAGAAAGCAGAAAACTGCTTGAAACCTCTTTTTTATCCTGAAATAAACAGCCCCAGAATATTTATAAATTCAGCATTTCTGTTCATCTCATGTATTGATTTAAAGTGACACATAAAAAAAAGGAATATGGATAATTATTTAAGCCAGAAATGAAAGCCTACTAAACATCAGGCTGAGGTACCCAAGTTATGGACTTCTTTATATGTATGAGACACAGACCTCAGGCAGACAGTTCAGAAGTCCCTACTCAGCCTCTGGTGATATCTCTTACATGGGTTCTCCCATTACAAATATAATGTTCTCAGAGTTACATGATTCCTAAATTCACACTGCTGCTGAAAGGTTGGAAGGGCCTGATTTGGGGCCAGAGACAGTAAGTTGCTTCTTGGGCTTATAAACTGAGAAAACCTACTATTTTTTAATTTCTCATGTAGAAATATTTACTGCTGTATAACTCACTATTTCTTGCTTAAAATGGTTGATTACTCAGGGGCAACAAAAGCTTACTCTGTGGGCATTTATTTCATTCCCAAATCATTCAAAGCTAAATAAATACATAATGTCGAGGCCAGACTCACCTATGCAGACATCACATCCAAAATGGATATGGTTGGTTACACAAGTCTCAGTTACAAAACTAGATTGAGGATTTTGCATTCAGTCCTTTTGTGCAGCATTCACACACACATAGGAGCTTCCTACATGAGTAATTGAATCTGTATAAATTAAAGATGCAAATAAAGTCTTTGGATTTGGGATACTCCTTCCCATCAAGTAGCAAACAATAAAAATCAGTATTTTATCAACATTCACAGTCTGACAAGGTTGAAAATGCCAGAGCAGCACTCACAATCATTTCAAAATTTGTAAACAACTTGTTTAAGTGACATACATATTTAAGAGCTTGGAAGGAAAAGAAAACAAAAACCTAACAGATATTTCAGGCACTATAGTGGCAACTATGTGGGAATACAAATCTTCTTAAGTTAAATAAAATCTTAGTCACAATTACGTTTTCACTACTAAAAGGCTTAATGAGACAGCTTAACTGAGAGAAAATAATTTCAAATAGCATTCAAGAAAACAACCTGCCTTTGCCTCTTACATAAAGCAACAAACCAGGAGCATTCTCAGTAAACATGGGAAAAGGCTTCTTTCCTTAATTTATGCATCAAGTCCAGCTTCACACGGTTAATTTTAGAACAAAAATCCAAGGATGCAGGTGCTACAATGATAATTGCAAACGATTTTGTTCTGGAAAATACATCATTATACACACACATCTCCTCAATCCAGTTAATGTTACAATTCACCATAAAAGTATTGAAACAACTGTTATTTCACTGGGGAAAAAACCCAAATCCTCACTTACAAAGAAAAATCAACATATAGCCTTTGGAAATCAGTAATTACCACACTTCAGTCAAAAATTACTTATGATGAGAGAACTTCACTTCTCACTGCTAATATGTATGAAAGATTTCTGTTCCCTCACTTTCTTCTTTTATAAAAGATTCCATTTAAGGAAAGTTCTGCTTTCACCCAGGGGCAATAATGGTCCCTACTTAGAGCAGTTCTGGGATGCACTTACTTAGTCAGGTGTCGCAGTCAGTAGGGATTATTCCAACATCAGATCACACATAACACAGTCACAAACTGCAATGAGGTGTTTGGGTTATTACAGGGACTCAAATTGTTCTCACACAAGGCTACTATTTCCTTGAGAGATACTTTGTTTAGTGTAGGGTTCTCTCTGCTGGTACACAAGTTCATTTTTGAGTAGGAGACCAATTTTTCATCTCTCATCACACACTTGGTGGATGATGGCAAGTGCAGCCACCTTAGTGGTGATACTTTGCTCCTGGTTCCTGTGAAGAAAGTGAGTTTTTCTGCCTGAAATACCATCTCAAATCAATGATGAACTCAGTGGCCACAGTTGGGATACTCGGGGCACTTTTAAACGTGGTCATCCCAGTATTGACCTACACTTCACCTTGAGACAGCTTTTAGAGAAAATAACAGGATTTCATAAGCTCTGCACAGCACATTTTATAGATTTCTGGCAGGTCTCTGATCCAGTGTATTGAACAACTTGAGGCTGCTGATAGGTGTCCTTGAAAGGATACATTATTGACAGAAGAGCTGCAAAAAGGGCTGGAGAGCTGTGTTTGTGTCAGCAGCAGGGTGGGCTACTCCTGCTGCCTCCTGTGTTATAGTTACATGCATTCAAACAAAGAGAAGGTTCATTATCACACACAATTAAGCTCCAAAGCAAGCCCTCAACATAAATATTAAGGAGACTTCAACTCCAGAGCATGACCAGCTCAGTAGTCTCCAAATCAAGAGTATAAAAACATGACTGTGGTCACTGGATGAAATACATTTTCTGTGTTCTCAGTACTCAGCTGATGCCTTAAGCCACACCTACACTGATAAAGGAAAAAAGGTTTCTGTCAACAAAATCAAAACACAGCATCTCTGATCATCCATACTCCTTAATTCCTAGCTTACTCTCTAATTCAGTTCTGACAAGTCCAGTCCTCTCTTTGCAGTACAAATCTGCTCCAAAGGGGGATGGTCCTAAACAATTTGGAATGATCAGCTCATACCAGTCAGCTTCTGACTGTAAGACAGAAATGCAAAAAAGCATCATGATAATGAGTAACTGAGCCATAAGGAAATTGTGCAAAGCTTTCAAAATGTCAGCTCGATTCTCAGTAGCATCAAGCCTTTTCCAATTACCTTAGGTGGCCTAGTAAACACTGTTATATCCCTTTTTACATATATTTTTCCATGGCACCTTTCTTTTGTTCCATTTTACCAAATATGCACCATTCTATATTTTATCTCACATGAAAGTTTTTCTAGCTTTAAATATGTTTTTATAATGCTCTTAATGCACTTTAATGGCATATTATTTGTCCTTTAAAAAAATCTCATCCATGCATATTCTGCATTTAACTAGGAATGCTCCAAGTTGAAACAGAATGAAGTTAACATGAAGTGCTACAAAAAACATATGCATTTAACGAAATTAAGATTCTTAATTGAAATACAATTAACATTGTAAAATTCCTCAAGAAAAAAGCTAATAAACATCAATGTAAACAAACATGATGACAATTAGAACCTCTACTGTGTACCATCTTTCAAATTTTTTGGATGGTTGACTAAATACACCAATCAATAAGCCAAATTCTGAGATGATTCAGGAAGCACTGGAGACTTCAAGCTTTGCCAAATGATTTTATAACCCAACAACCCTGTTAGGAAAACCCGGTGTGCATTTAGATTTATAAATTATCAATGGAGAGGAGCGGTAATTTTTGTAGGTGTTGCTCTGCCTGACACACCACAAATTGAATTGAACAACGGCAGCCCAAAAGCATCTGCTGGTATAGCCAAAGCTTTCTAATCAGGAAATGTTTATTTCCATTAAGAGTGAGACAGGAAATCCAGTCAGAGTCTGAGTATCAGCTAATAAGCTGTATACTTTCTTGATTTGAAGCACACTTGTGCAGAAGTATCGCTAGGCCACAGTAATTCAAATTCTGGACTAATTTTACATGTAACAGCCATCCTGTGGCCTGCAGATTACAGAGAGGTATTAGGTACAATATTTCCTTTCATTTAAGTGCAAGTTTTCACTTATGTAACTCTGTTAGTTTCTGTGAAGAATGTTGAGAAGCATTCACTCTGTATACAACTAGCAACAACTTCCTAAAAATTTCACCTCAAGAAATGGGTTTGACTCTAAGATTCACATGCAACACTGTGTGCACAGCTAAGATTGTTTGCTATACCTTTGCTGTCATGAATTTACCCTGTTCTACAGCACCATAAGTTCTTACAGGGTGTCATTAAAGTCTCCTCCAATTCACACTACACGGGGCTGCAGAGATTGAACAGAGATGCAGACTTGCCTAAAGCTTCCCAACGTTTCCTGAATGGAGCACCGTGATGAATAAATGCAGAATTTCCTGTTTCAGCTCAGCCAGTGTATTTTTAGAAGAATAAAATCACCTCAGCAGAGCACTATTCTCAGTTCTGACTCTAAGAAGCTTCCTAAAGTCCATTTTGCAGCATGAATAGACAAGATGTGCCACTGACCTAAAAAGCAAGATGAGGTCGGTGCTGTGAACTGGATACCAATTTTAATGGGGTTATTGCTTTAGAATTTGGCTTAGCTTGTACCATTGCACTACTGACACACTTCCAGCCTCAGCATCTGTTAAGCCAACTTTCATTTAGTTTGCTATTTTATGACTGTGCTTGGTGTGAAAGCAAAACCAAAGAAGCGACCATTTGTTATCAAGTTTTATTTTGATTTCCAAGCATTTCTACTTTAAAAGATGAGTGTTTCAATGGATTGAAAAAGAAGCAGTTTAAGAAACTGGAACAAGGTCAGGTAGCAAGTATGAGCTCTGTAACTGGCAAGAGTGCAAGTACATATTTGGCATTTTGCAGAACCTTCAGGCTTAGTTTGATTAGTTGTTAAAATTATGACTTGCCTACAGGGAGAAGCACAATAATTGGTACAGGTCATAGATAATCAAAAGTGTCTCTCCCGGTGGGATGAAACCTATTAAAATCAGATATTTAAATCTCTTTACACTTGTATATTCACTTCACGTGCAAAATTATTTGTCCCAAATCTTAGTCTCCAAGGAAGACTGGAGACATTTTTCACTGTTCTTTATTTTGTGCTAATTAACACTTCCAAGAGGTTTGAGAAAGACAAAGCTCAGTATACCCCAAAGAAATTACTCTTTTTAGATGCCAAATTTTTGCTTTATCTTGTTGAAAGAATCAACTTTAAAGCTTTGAATGTTTAGATTACTTCAGATAACATCTCAAAGGCTAATATCTAAAAAATAATATTAAACACAACCCATTATTTCTATTGTGAAGACCTGAACTTAAAAGGAATGTTAATCAGTTCAATTCTGATTAATGGTTGTAAAGAAAATGGCTTAGTTATTGAGACAGCTTTTGCAATTTTCCACAATAATAATTGTTGTGGCAAAGGAATGAGATCAAATTAAGCATTATTTTGTCCAGCAAAGTATAAAACAAAAAAAAGGAGAAAACTAGTAGATAACCAACCAAGTTGTACGATGCCAAGAAATTTATTTATGTAAAGTTAAAAAGTAACTATCAGTAACTATAGTTACTATCAGTAAGTCTGCCAATGACAACTGTGATTTTATGATTCTAAAGGAAAACGGCATTTAGTAGTACAAAGCTTTAGGAAATTAATTGTTATTCAACATAAAGGAAAACATTAAAATGTGACTTAGAAACCTACAGCTCAGATCACTGTATTTATAGTGGTTTTGTTTAAAACTAAAAAGCAAAACTTCTCTTTTCACCAGCACAATTCAACAAGAGAACAGAAAAGAATTTTGAATCATAGGTGCCCCTGGGGCATACATGTAGCCCTTGACAGTTGTCCTAACCCCCAAGTTTGAGCTTTAAAGCTTCAGCTTTCTGGTACCATTTTAATTACAGATAACTGTCTGTTTGCCAGTCTTGCCATTGGTAATGTCACTTCAATCAGTGGTTACAACAACTCCTTTGAATAATTACATCATATATTTTGCAGCCCTTTTGTGACTCACACAGCCCTTCAGTCTCTGGGAATGCTTTGCTTTGATTTTCAAAGTGCAGAAAGAATTCCTTTTCTGTAGTCCAGAATATTTATCCAGTAAATGAAAGTGTGTAAATGGAGAGCAGGAAGAAGGCAGAAACCATGGTTACTTGTCCATCAAGTCAATAAAACAGATGTTACTCATCTTGACAACATCATGGCTCATACAGTACAGTAGGACTATTGTTCCTAATAGTTCCACTGTTATTCATTATTTGAAATATATTCTGCATTTTCATTAATATGAAAATGAGAAAGGTATTAGATTTTTAAAAGATTTCATTCAGTCGAGGCTGAGTGTGAATTCAGCCCCTGTGCAGAAAAGGTTACATGGGAAAGCTTTAATGGTCATTGAGCAATGACCATTAAACTGTTACTAGTGATATAATTTTTCTTATCAGGTTATAGTGACACACTGCATAATTAATGATTTCTCTTCTTACCCAGGGAGTGTTCCTTTAGGTATCAATGTAAAGTTGTTTATGGCCTGTGCAACAAATGGATTCATCTCAATCGTGCAAAAGGGAAAGTCTCCAAATCAGGGCAGGGCAGCAAAATGAGCACTCCAAAGTCACTTGGCACTATCAGAGATTCCACAGAGGCAGCTTTGCCTAACCCTTTAAATGAAGTCCTGGCTACTCCCCACAACATCTACTAAAGCACTGTGTTGCCATGATTATCTGCATCGTGTTTTGAGGGAGCTGATGCTGATGTAGGCAGGGTCAGGAGCAGCAGTGCTGCAATCACATTGTGAAATGTGGGTCCTCAGATCAATCCATCATCTGGGCCCACAGATCAACCTGCCACTCCTCAAGGAGCAAAGGGGGTGACTGAACAGTGGGGACAGGATTGTGCAGTCAGGCACCTCCACAGTGGGACAGGGCAGCTGAGGACCATGGGGCTAAGAGCAGCACACTTGAGACCTCTGATGGAAGAGATACAATTTTCTTTTATTTCCTTTTTTTTTTTTTTTAATGCCCTCTTTTTCTGTTAGTTCAGGGGACGGGGTTTGGTTTTGTACCCATCCTTTGTCAATTCCTAGTTTAGAGTTTCAATGTGTCATCTGTGGTGGTAGTATGGAAAAGAAAGGAAAAATGCAACCTTCATTTATCAAATTTCTCTGTTAAGAGCCTTTAGGTCTTGACACTGAAGAGAGAGCTAAGCCAAACTTCTCACGTTTCTGCACCAAAGTTCAACTCAGATGCACAATGCTGTGAACTTAGAGAGTGAGAAAAACTTTCTCAGTAAAGCCAAGGGTGGTAAGAAATTGTGAAGTGAGATCAGAAATTAAGAAATAGAAAACTGCTGAAGATACAACCTCAACTCAGACACACTTTTGATTTTTATTCAAGTTTAAAGAGTCCAAATATTCTTGAGAAAGCAGTTTTCCAGTTTCTGGACTGTACCTTAGTTACAGAACCATTGGTTAATGATTGCTGTGTTGGAAGCCCTCCACATTAAGGCAGCAGTATAATTAGTTTAGCAGAGCAATATGTTTAGTGATAGGAGAACATGTCCAATAATGCTTCTTACCAGGAATATCTAACATTATCTGTCATTGCCCTGAAAAGGTTACTGAGCAATGCAATGCTTAAATAGAACCAAATCTTGTCACAGTCAAAAATTAGAATAAAGTTGAAAAGATTGCAGGAAGCCACACTTCTGCATAACATCTTGCCATCATTTTTTCAAGTGTTCCCTAACAAAACAACAAAGAAAACATGGTATCTGATATTCCTGGCATCATCAAGTCACAATTGCTTTTTTTTCTTTTTAGTTAGGATCTAACAACTCTTCATTCAAAGAATCTCTCTCTTTTCTATAAAAAGACTTTAAAAATGTTTGTTAGCCATTGACAGACTGAAAACATTGTAATGTACTTGAACAATCTACAAAGGTGGAAGTTCTGCATTACCAGAGACTCCCTTATAGCACTTAAATTTGTCATTAGTGGAACTTGGTAGAAAATGTTCCTTGCTGTTGTCAAACTTTGCTTCTAGTGAGCACCAAAAACCCCCAAACCTGAGCAGGCCATCCCACAAAATCAGTAGGAAAGTGTTTTCTGAAAGCTCTGGAGCTGTTTCTCACAGCAAGCTATGGTTTTATATCTGGGGCATGAAGGGATTTTATTCCACTCCTTAGTGGAGGACTCCACTTTGTGAGCTGCATCCTGTCCCTCTGTGTTGTCAAACACATCCAGCACACATCATCTGCCACTCTCCAAACTCTTACACTCTCTGCAAAAAGAAATATTGGAAAGAAATAAGCCTTCAGTCTCATGGTTAATAGCAGCATTGGACATTGCATCAATATTTTCTCTGAGGCAAAAATAAAAGTCAAAAAACCCAAAAACTATCACTGTTATAAAGAAAGATCAAAAATCCTTGCCACTTCTGCTGCTAAGTCAATAAATCCCTGGCAGAGAAAAGCCCGGAGTGGACAGATAAAACAGCTCCCAGTCACCTACATTTATCTTCCCAAATGTCCAGCTATAAAGAGACATAACACTGACATGGTGTCAGGTCTTCACACCACAAAATTAGTAATGCTTTCAGCAACTACGTTATCATCTGATGATGAAAATGCTTCAAAATTGTGGTCTCTGAAAACAACTGAAACACCAATATTTCAAAATTGACATGGTAGGAATGATGGAATTAGCTGTCAGAGAAATGCCTTATTGTGAAGGAAAGCCAGCTGCCAAATAGAATAAATTCAGTGTAATGAGCACTGCAGAATTCCCCTAGACTTTTTATTACCTGCATAAAGATAGAAAGGATTGTACAAGTGAAATACAACCAACTAATGCACTGAGCGTGAAATACTGAGATCACAGAAAAAAAATGTCATTAAACACAAATGATTCTTTCAAAGAAGCTAGTCACAAAATCCCCAGAGTTCCTGATTTAGACACAAACATCATGCAAGACATCTCACTACGTAACCATTCTGATATTGTATTTTTACATGTTTTCCAAATTCCACATCCCTGAAATTAAAAAAAAAAACCAAAAACAAACCTAAAAATATTCCATTTCAAGAAGAAAAAGAGCATGACAGTGTCAAAACTCACCAAAAGTAAACTACAAAAAACTAAAGACTGAAAGATGTGAACTGAAATCCAGCTGAGAGAGTAAACAAACTGCTTTAACAGCTGTGACTTTAAAAGCCTTTCTCCTACTTCATTATCTTCCCAAAAATTGAAAGGGAGATAAACAACAGAGTTTTAAAGGAACAGCAGGAGTAAAAGAAGTTTCCAAACGTGGAAGTTACATCCCCAACTTTGTAGAGGACACATAAGTGCTTTGGAAAAAACATGAATAGAGAAGTAATAACATCCAGTGCTGATACAAAATTATACAGGATAATAAAGCCTATAAAGGATTGCAAGGGGATTTCATAACACTAAGAGACTGAGTGATAAATGCCAACTGAAATTTAGTGTAGATAAATACAAAACATTGTAAATGGGGACAAAAAGGTAACCATAGTACACCCACAGAGTATTCAGCTCATGCTACTCAAGAATTTCTCATGGATCTTTCCCTGGAACACCAGTACATCATCCAGAAGGCAGTAAGGTGACAATCAGACTGCTAGGAATTTTTAGTAAAAGAATGGATAAAAGGACAAAAATAATATAATTATTCCACTACACTAATTCTTGTTATTCCTGCATCCCACACAGCACATGTGTTTGAGTG
This sequence comes from Prinia subflava, assembly GCF_021018805.1. NCBI lineage: Eukaryota > Metazoa > Chordata > Aves > Passeriformes > Cisticolidae > Prinia > Prinia subflava. The sequence continues at coordinate 31,631,881 of NC_086252.1, forward strand.
GTCCATCTTCAAGAACAACTCAATAAAAGGGAAAAGCAACAAGGATCACCAGAAACATAAAAAGGCTTCAATACAAAGACAGTTCAAATCTAGTCAGACTCCTTAGCTGAGGAAAACTGCCAAGTGAAAAAATAGGAATGATTAGTCATTACTTTTCATAAAACAAGGACTAATGGACACCAAGTGAATTTTTCAGGCAGCAGGTTTAGAACAAAAGGAATATCTTTTACACACATAAATAAATTATTGGATTGATCACTGGAGCCAAAAATGAAGATGAATTTAAAAGCTGATTACACACATTCAAAGGTGATTAACACAAGAGGCTGAATGCAACCTCCTCCAGCTGAGCAAGCCCTGGACTGCACCCTGTCAAAGGCCGTGTGGTATTTTATGTTCTGACTGCTCTTTTTTCAGAAAACCCTCTCTAACCTTTCAACATACCATGATACAATTTCAAGTAAGGCCTCTCCATAGCCGAATCTGCACAACTGGAGGAGCAGCAGGCTCGGGGTGGAACAGAGGGCGCAGCACAGAGCTGGAAGATCTGCCCCAGCTCTGAGAGTTTGTCACGGACCCAACCCAAGCCAAGGGCAGCTCCTCTCCAAAGGTCCCACCCTTGTGCCCATGTCCCCGCAGGGAATACGGAGTTGTTCCCTCCCAGGGATCCTGTCCCTGGTGTGGACAGCTGTGCACCCCCAGGAGGAAGCACAGCCAGGGGTGACCCAGCTGTGGGACACCAAACGAGCTGTCCTGAGGGTGACTCTGCACGGGAACGTGCACGGTTCACACAGGGAGCTCCCGCAGAATCCAACCCTGCTGCTCAGCAAGACAAGCTCTACTTTCTGCATACTGTTATTTAAAAGTGAAAACTTTTTAAGTGGGTAAGTTTGTCTCTAAAAATCCAAGGCTGTTTGTGGCCTTAAGTCAAAAGATAATGTTCTTAGAATAATGAGAATAATTATAAACATATTCTCTCCACATAGTCACAATACTTGAAACTTTTGCTTTTCAGTATTTTCTCTTCCATAAATGAAGAAAAAAAAAAAAGCCCCCACATAGCCTCATTTATTCATTAGCTACTCATTATATTGTACTGTTCAACATTTTTTGTTGAATTATATTTCACTAATAAGACACAATTCCAGTTCCTATGAAATCTGCTTCTTTTAACTTCATAAAAAGACCTTTTTTTCCCCCCTTTGGAGCATTTGAAAGCATTTAACTGTAATTAGCCTTCAGACTAAATTTTAAGTATCAGATACATGCTGAAGGAAACCAAAGGTACTTTAAAACCCAAAAATTGCATCTGGAAACTGCACAGAAAAGAAGCACTTCCTTTTTCATTATTTTATAGAATGAGTTCAAGTACATTTTCTGAGTCACAGACATACTCAGTAAAATTAAATGACTGTATATAAAGCAGTATAGTTTTGTGCCCAGGAAGCAGAGATTGCTCTTTTATGTAGTACCTGCTAAAAGCTGCTACCCTGAATAAGATTGATGTTTTTAACCTTTCAAGAGACAAATGATAAATTAGGTCAAGGACAAGATTGGACATTTGTTCTTGAAAGTCTTTCCAAATCCCAATATTAATATGTTATTGATAAACATATATGGCAGTTTTCAATGCTTTTAAATAAAACCCAATAAATTCTAGGCTAAGCATACCAGATAGTCAATAAAACTTGCAATTAAAATAGGATGATTGTACACAGTTCTAATAAATTAGAACACTGTTACCCACTTTGGCAAATTTACAAAGCAGCTCATTTTAATTTCTAGGGTTTTCTCCCCAGTATTCTTCTTTTGAAATTCAGCGAGCACTACTGCCACCTCCTGATGCTCAGCTGGATATAACAAAACACATTTTCACATTTTGTAGGACCATGAAAGCTCCATAGAACATAATGTTCAATGACTCAGCCATTTGCCGTTAGCTTTCTAACATATGTTTTTCTAATATGTTGATTTTATTTCTGTAATTTTAGGAGCTTTTCCTTTTTTATGATGCAACTCCTTTCCATCCCCTATTTTTCACATCAAAAGCACTGAGAGCAACCAAGTGACACAGCAGGTTTTATGTTCACAAGAAGTCATTTTACCACAAATCCTCTGGCTGGGATCAGTTTGAAACAAAACACTTCTGGTCCTGACAACTCCACTAAGGTTTCTCATCCAGACATGAACAACATTTAGTAGCTTCCAAAGCATTACAAATATTCCATTTTGCATTGTTACAAGAACAAAACTTCCAAATTAAAATAAATAAATTGGATTATCCAGAAGCAGCAAGATGCTCTTTAGAGATGAGATCTTAAAGGTCACCAAGCTTCTAATCCTGATCACAGATTTGCAGTCCCAATTCACTTCATCTGTTTTCCAGTTTCTCCTCCAGCATGTCAAGTAAATCATGTACACAGGAAAGCAGGGAGAATGCAGAGGAAGGAAAGTGGTTGGGAACATGGCAAATGTGCATTACCAGGATTCCGGTCATTGCTTCAATAAAAATACAGTTTCACTAAGCAGGGACACTCCTGTAGGAGAGATTTATTATGTTCCCCCCCTCCTACCCATCTGACCTGTCAGCTGGTTGGATAACACAGGAGAACCTCATGTTTTAACGAGGAGACAACCAAGGCCCAAAAATCCTTTCTTGATAAAACAAAGCCCTTTCAACATATCATCTATTTTAACATACTGATACATTCATTCCAAGAAGTATCTAATTATAAAATTTCCGAGCAGTTCTCAAAATAGAGACATAGGTCTGAACAAGGAAAAAATAAAGACTAATAGTGGGCTATGGAAGCATAAAAAAAACTTCGGGATAAAATCACACCAGCGAACAACTCTCCCTGTCTGACAACCAGTAGAGCAATGGGTGAGCTGTCCCAGAGGTTTGAAAACACTTTGGAAAAGTGGGGAGGAAAGAGAAGTGCCTAATGAATGGAAAAGACCATCAGCAGTGAGCACTGTCCTCAGCAGAAGGCAACTGCATTTACCTTTCTTCCTTGGCCAATATTAACCAAGTTCTGGGCTGGTAGAACAACCAGGCTTTTAAACTGATTTCCTCTGTGCAGTGAGATTTCACTCATGAAATGGAAATGCTTCATTTACCCACACAGACCACACTACATAACCATATTCATGCAGTATACAATAATATATATTTAATAGTCTGGAACCAAGAAGCTGCCCAGTGCCTCTTCTCAATTTAAACAGACCTTAGTAATACATTTCTGCCTTCAGCACAGCTACTCATAAAGAAATTATGCTTTTAATAAATTAAATAACAACGTCAATCACTACATATTTGTAAGTTAGAAGCTAAAAAAAAAAAAAGCACATTTAGGAACAAGATGTATCAGGACCTGCACAAGTGCAAAATTGAAGCTGCAATTTTACTCCCTATCTCCAGACTGATTTTTTGGCACAAACCCACATTTTTCTACTTTACTGCTGGCTGATATCCATGTTGAGGTTTTTCTATTAGCACAGCCTATTTCCCCTAGCATTTCAGAAGGCCGGATTCAATTTCCTCTCTGGGAATTTAAGCAGAAAAAAAGGATTGGCTCTGCACTCTCCTTAAATTTTGAAGCTAGTTTCAGCTAGCTGTTTCATCATTATCTTCTTTTTGTTCTCTTTTCTTTGAATTTCACCACTGCACTTTTCTTATCCTCCTCCATGACTAAACTGTTTCATTTCCTCCCATTGTCTTTTAATTGGCAAACACAATCACCATCTCAAAGGATCCTCATCTCAGGCATGTCACACTGATAAGAAGAGTCCTTAGCAACCACCTCGGGTTTGTGTTTGAGAAAAAGAACAAACAAAGGTACTGGAGAAAAAACAAAGGTGTATTAGCCAAAGTTCCCACACAACAGTGAAAGTCCAATTCTATTCTTTTCCTGAGGTGGGTATTTCCTTACAGTTAACCAAGCAGGAAAACAGACACCAGCACAGGATTTTTTTGGCTGTTGCAATGCTCCCTAGCACCTAATCCTGAATCATGTTGGTGTAGACAAAGAAGCCTGTTCCCTTGCATCCACGCTGGAAAAGGCAAGGTTTCGTTAGTTAGAACAATAATTTATTCTTACAGAAGCACCAGGAATCCATACAAATCATCAAACATAAGATAAACTGATCATTTCCTGGTCCAAGCATGCAAAAATGGTACTGTCCCCATGGCAGGTGAAACATAAGCATCCCTTGTCACCTTCCAGCACATTAAAAATGTGTTCCAGAAGCAGCTACAAATGTCTGCCGTGTGTGAGGTTTCTACAGCTGGCACAAATGCTACAGAGATTCTGTAGGGCATTCACATACACAAAATTAACACTGGGAGTGGTATAACTTCATTACCATCCCCGAAATGCAATGTATCATTAGACTATAAATGTGTTTCTGGAAACAAAAACTGGCTTTCATGATGATTACAGAATACAGATTAAATAGATATAGAATCAATATTTTGTACTGCTTTGGTGTTAAAAGGTGTTAATTTAGGAGAAGCCCCCTCTTGCAATCTTTAAAGGCATCACAGAGATGATGCACCGGCAGTTTCTAAAAAGATAACTTTTGTCCAATGATGACCACCTCATTCCTTTTACAAATTTATCAACCTATATAACAATATTTTTCACTTTGAGGTGTAGCTTTCATACAAGTGTGTGTATACAGGAGTCACTCATCAATGGATTCACAGTCAACACTGATACCCTCGATAAAAATACCATTTACTTGTAAGTAGCCAAGTCAGCCTTTCCAGCTTTCCCTCTAGATCTCACGACAGGAAAAAAGCAATCCTTCCTGGAAGTCTTCATGGGAACACAGTAAATAACACACAATACCCCTCTGACACTCTTCACATGAAGAATGGATGAAGAAAAAACCCATGTGCAATGTGCTGACTGCAGAGCAGGCACAGCCCCTGTCTGCTGTCTCTGGGACTTACTCAGGGCTCCGTTTTAAAAGAATTAAGAACTTGCATAGAGTTAAGGCATTCCCTTTGCATTCACTGGGTCTCTGTGTGTTGTCTCTAATGACGTGGACAGTGAAGAAACTGCCCTGGACAAACACACATTTCAATGAAACAGCACATTTAGGCAAGAAGAAAACAGCTTCATTAATTCCATTGAGTCTTTTTCTTTGATGAAATGAGGAACAGGTTGAATTTCAAATTCAATATTGAACCTGGTTTGATGCTAATGCCCTTAAAATCACAAATTATTAAAAACTCCCAAATTTCTGAATGATAACTTCATAGTTCATGTGCTGTCTTTCATTCTCTATTAGAAATGCTCTTGTGTTGTTTACACCAGGCTGAATTCAATTATTTACTATTATTCACAAGGGTGGTACTTCTCTTTCCAGCCATTGGGTTTAATTTTTATGGCAAATTAGTCAAGCGAAAATTTCTCATAATTGCAACTGAGCTCTTCCCCTCACTGTTACAAACTAAACAGGCTTTGTCTTTCTAAAGAAAGATAAAATACATATAGCACTGCATGGTTGTGAACTACCAAGTACCTAGGTGATTCTCAAGGGTTTATTAGATATTTGGTGAGTTGTAGAAATGTTGTAACATCAAATTCATAAGTTTAAAACTGAGTAAAACTTCCACAAATAAATTTTCTTTCTCTTTAGAGATGTTGCTACTATCAGAAACAAGGATTAGTGATAATGACAGTCTTATTCATCTTCTGGTGATATTTTCCCTTAACAGTTTCAATCTCTCTTTAAATGACACTTACATGACAGAAATTGAATTGAATTTTGGTGTTTGACAAGCACAAAGGCATTGAGATGATAAACACTAAGCTGATCACTCAGTATTGGATTTCCTGTACATGTGATTTGGACAGATTTAACACACATCCTCCAGAAGATCTGACCTCTATGGGGCAAACTGGTCAAATGTGTGCTTCACACTTCAGAATAAAATTGGATAAAACAATTGGTACATTTGGTCTTATCAAAAACAAAGAACCAGATCTTCAAATGAATCCAATCTCTTGATGCAAAGCTCAGCACAATGCCAGGGTCTTAAAACTCTTAAAACTTAAAACTCTTTTCTTAGTAAACTTGAAGACCACTTGAAGCCTTCCCTTCCCCTCACCATAACCAGGCATGACAACCACATCTCATTTGCTACTGTAAGTAGTTTCCAAATCACTGAACACATTTCTCTTCCTCATCTGCACAGGTGTGATCTTGCTGCAGCAAACCTCAAACTCCACAAATATCAACAATCCTGCCTGGACTGAGGGTGTGTTGCTCTTCCAGTGCCTTAGCTAAATGAATTTACCACCACCAAGGCCAACCTCAGCCAGCTGAGATTTTTTTCCTCCTTTGACAACACCCCAGTGGTCAAACAAACAGACAGAAGCAACTAAATTTCCTTTTTTTTTTCCTAGCTTATTAATCTTACATGTTATCTTCATCTGTCTGATAATTTGAGTACTGTTGTATAGTTTGAAAATTACACCATCCAGTTTAAAAAGACACTGCTTTATGGTTTAGTTTGATTTGGGTTTTTTTGGGGAGAATGAAGTGAAGGATTTTGTTTGTTTTTCAGGGAGAGTGGCATGGTGGTTTTTGTTTCAGGTTTTTGGGGTTTTTTTTAAGGTTGTCCTGTTCTGCTTCAGTTTTGCAGATTCATAGCTGCAAACCAACAGTGCCATCCACTGTCTCTCAGAATAATATTGCTCAATAGATTTTTCCCGTTATTAAATAAAACAAGGAGCTCTGTTTTAGAGTCTGAGTGCCTACAAACAATGGGTACAGGGGACATGCAAGAGCTTGAGGCTTCTAAATAAAAGAAGCCAAATTACAATAGAAATTTGCATGGAAGATAATAAAAACTCCTGATTTAATTCTACAGGAAACTTCATGAGCAATTCAGGTTTTTTCTCCTATGACTGTAGCATTCCATTCAAATACATTAAATATGATTGATTTTTAAAAGGGCTGTACTCTGACTGCACATCTGAACAACAAATGGGGCAATTATGTAATTGCACTGAATTTCTGTCAGCATCAGCAGTTCTGGAACTGATGTTTCCTTCAGAGGGGTGAAGCAGCCTGGTGGGGTGAGGGAAGCTGGGCACGACACCTGCAGGTGCTCCAGCAGGACAAAGCTGTGCTACAGAGGCCTTCTATGAGTAGTTTCATTGATCAAAGAGGGGAAACAACAACAAAAAAGCCATTGGAATATAACATATTCATAATGGGAAAAGAAAAGATCAAGTAGGTCAATAAGGGACAGGATGCAACCAGGTGTAGCACTTTTGGTACCATCAAATTTTCAGTTTGATTGAGGGATTCCAGCACATGTGTCATTCTGGGGAGGCTTAGGGAGGTATGGATTTATTTGGCTAAATGTTCTTGTCCAGTACATCCATCCCTCTGTAGTTCCAAGGTAAACTAGGAGTAAATGTAAACTAATATTAGTACTACAAAAATACATAGGCAAAGCAGTGTCACAATCATCACATTTTAGACAATTAGCAACAAATGTGGTCATCCAGCTTCTGTTAAACATTAGGTTTATGAGATTTCAGGTGTTTGTGCTAGCACAGAACTTCTCAAATACATTTCAGTGAGGTCAAGAAGTGTGTGTCAAAAGTCGCTGAAATAACGCCTGTTGCATTTTTCATTCATTATAAACAGGATTTTTGTGCAATACTCAAACCATTTTCTTGATACATTTGGTACATCAATACTAGCTGATAATAAAATCAGTCTTGGACAGAATATTTGGGGGTTTTATTTATTTTTTAAAACAACGTTTCAATTCCCTGGTGCAATTATGGAACTGGAAATGTAATTGTCTTAAAACTGCAAAGGAATTAGACCACAGAAACCCTGTTAAGGGTAAAGCATGATAAAAAGAAACAGCTTCAAAGACCTCTTTTATATCGCTGTTGCCTCATGTCATGTTATATTCTAAGCCTGAGCTGTGTTAATATCTGTGAAAGGACAATAAGAAAAAATCAGAAAGGAAAGAAATCTGTGTAGCTTAGCATTTCAAATATTCACAGAAAAATAGTTGCTACTGTCCTAGTGCAATTTAACATTCTACATTGGGATGTGCCTTTGAAATGCAACAGTGACTTCCAGGATGTTGACAGAATCATCAGTAATTCTCATTTAGACAAACTCTGTAAGGAGACAGAGAGAACCTGGTCCTTATTCCGATGTCACACAGCCTGTGATGGAAATTTTCCTTTACATTACTGTTATAAAAATTGTGTCTTATTTTCAACATTTCACATTAATTAAATACTGAAAAGTCACAGGGGAAAAAACCCCACAGTTAGGATGGAGTCAGTAGACACATCTTTCCTGACTGAGCATTTCCAGTTTAGGGAATGAAGGATGGCTCTGGGTGGCTGAATTTGTTTGCAGCCATCCTAAATTGCTCCTAAGCAGCAGCAATTAATATCAGCCTTGTTCTGTCCTTCTGTGTCTTGTTTATTGCTCTCTGAATCAGCAGAAAGGGAAGATAAACATCCAGAACATCCTGATTCCACTTAATCACTACAGCTTCAAAAACTTATAATGTATTTCTACAAGAAAGCATAATGCAGATGGAGTCAAGCAAGTTTGTCTGTATCACCCTAAAACTGAAATTTGTCTCCATGACTGTCTTCAATAACCATTGATGCCTTCCAAACTTATGTTTGACAAATGTTTTAAAACTTCAGTCTTGTCTGCCTACTTTTGAAAAATCCATACTATAAATTTAAATGCAAGATCTTTAGTAAATAATTAATCTCAAAATGTCATGCTTTTAAATTTACAATGAGGAAGTATTCAGTAAAATCCATTTCTGAGACTCTCCTATAATAGCTGATCCTTTTACGTAGGCCATCTCTAGTTTTAATAGTTGTTTCCAAGAAAGAGTCATGAAAAAACAGAGAACATACACAGGCATTTAGATAGCCTGAATAGAAATCAGTCATTTCATAAAACTATGTATGACTGTCCAATTTTAGGCTTATTAAATGCATTCCATGAAGTGAAGGAAATAATAATCAATAACTAACAATGGAACTGCAATACCCATCCCAGCTGTGGACGAAAACTCCTAGAAAAAGTTGGATATAACCTACTGGGACTGCTGGAGTGGAAGTGAGGTAGGATGTGGAATACCCAAAAACACAGAACAAGTCCCCAGTGGAGCCTGAAGGAATTCTGCTGGACCCCATGATGGTATCCATGATCCTCCTTCAAAGACTTGTTCTTTCCACAGTCAAATGGCTCACAGGAATTAACCCATTTGGAGAAATATGGTTTGAATGTGGATATCATATGGTCAGCACCCCAACTTTGTATCCCATTCCCAGGACTGGAATTACAGATGGCCACAGATCTGGACAAGATGTTTTGTTATGCCACGCTTCAGATAATAAATTGTCAATTCCATTATGATTCTGTTTCTGTAGGGTTTGCACAGTGCAGCTAAAGGTGAACTGCAGCTCCTGCACTGCTCTGGCTTTGAGTTTCTGGAACCCCTGTAAAACCACTGTGACCACCCCTCCATAGGCAAACATTTCTTAAAACAGCTCCTTGTTAATACTGCAGTGCAAAGAAAATCACAAATTGCAAAGCTTTATATTTGGGTTCAAAATTAAAATTAGGAGTAACTACCTCAATGACCACTCCATCATTTCCTTGTCATCCTCAACTACTGCAAACAGAAGATGAACACAAAGTTCATCACTTTAAAGAACTGGTGCCAGGATGAAGGAGTGGACCCCCTCCATTACAGGCACAGTAAATCATCACTGCAGTTCCAGCTGAACATCTTAACCCTGCTTCAGTGCAGAGGTCAGACAGAGCCATGAACAATAAGGAGAAGAAGAAAGGAAAAACATCCTTGTATGAGACCCCTATACTGTCACCTACAACACGAGCAATACTTGACATGTCAAAAGTTAGAATTTCAATTACATTTCCCATACGAGAAATTGTAACACAATATTAGCTCAAGCAATCAAAATCAAAGTCAATATTCGGCTATAGAGACAGTAACAACATTGCATTTTGCTGATGTAATTTAAAGTTGTCTATGCAGCTACCAGCACATCCTGTTCTATTATTCTTTGGAGTTTTCATCCCTGTTTTCAGCCAGTCTTAGCTTTTGCATAATAAAACCTACTATTATTAAATCCCTGCTCACCTAGAGGAAACTGTCAGAGGTTAAGAAAATATAAATAAAAGCAAGAAAGCAAAACCAAAATAATAAATGAGAGAAATAATTTAACTTTCTGCACCTCAGTTTTCATGAGAACATTTGGGAGAATGAAGGCTCACAAACAAACAGCTTTAATAACTGCAAACTACTGAGACATGCTGCCTGCAACTCTATGCTGAATTTGCATCTAATACAGCAATATAGGACTGTTATCAGGAAAAAAAATGTGTATAACACTCCCTCATTTCACTTTTCTACATAAGCATAGAAGATTATATACACCTACCCACTGGACATTGGGGGTTCCTGTCCCTATTGTTGACAAGGGGCTTGCTGGACTGTCCTGGTGCCTCTTTGCAGATGCATTAATTCAATTTAAAAACACACATGGCAATGGGAATACCTAAAAATACTGTATATCCAAACACCCACACAAAGATATTGACCAGACTGTCACAGGGAAAAGTACATTAGGGTAATTTAAGATCACCTTGCCTTTATTTTGATTTGGAATACTCATAGCTGAGTATTCTCTACTGCCTACTAAACACCCCCCATCTTTCCACACATTTCACAAGATCTTATTTAACAACCTGTGAAAGCCATTGCATCTAAAATGAGTTACCATCTCAGCAACAGCTCTGTTATGCCATATTTAATTGATTTAAGTCCTATGATTTCACTGTATTTAACTGGTTTAACTGAAGAAACCATTGTTCTTGACTGGAGAATCTTGATTCCTCCGGGCAGTCTGATTTACAGTGTGGAACTGATGTATTCTATACTTTTTGTTTATAGCCCCACCCCTAAAAATCTCAAATCTTCAAGAGATTCACAATTCAGACAGTAAATGGCTCACATCACATGCACATTTCATGTTAGAGAAATTCACACTGCAGAAATGCAGGAGTGTTAAGTGTTACAGCTGGTGATAGACATGTCTGTCATGGTTATAAAGAACCTGCACACAAACCCTAAAATGTTGTAAACAACCTCCTCACAAGCCCTAAAATAGTTACAGTAGTTTAAATAGGAACTATAACATTTCAGGGCTATTCTATTTTTATTTACTAACATTTTAATTACAGCCTCCATAAAACATTACACTGCAAAGAGCACAAACCTTCCCAATTTTTATTCTGTGGGAATTCAGCTTCTACTCTCAGTTTATTGGGGAGGCAGAAAGGATGGGTACAAAGAGTTAACCACCTTCCAGCAGTTGCTAGGTAACATCCTCTGCCATCCCTGCATCCCCATCCCAGGGTGTTCAACAAAGTCTACCAAAAATCACAAGTGCTTCATCTTAAATATCATTACTTGAGCACACATCCCTCTCTCTTTACCTTTCCAGCCTTCCCCACTGCATCAGAACTGAAGATGGACAAGTGTCATCCTGGAGTGATACTGATTTTCCTGATTTAGTCTTTGTTAAAGCCCTGCTGCTTCTCCTCTTTCCTGGCACCTGCAGCCCTGCCTGGTTGGCCTGGCTGCAGAGGTGACTGTGCTGAGCTCCTGGGAGCAGGAGCTGCATGAGGAGGCTCCAAAGTGCACAACACAAAATAACCTGGTGCCCTTCTGCTCTCCATTGAGTCTTAATTCACACCTATTTTCCTTAGCATGCTCGTACCCCAGAGAAATTAAGTTTGATAAAAAGATATTTTGGCTGGTCAGCAGCTCTGTGGAAAAGCCAACAGCAAGAAGTATAAAGGACACATCCCTGGAGACATCTCATTAACTTCTAAAGGATTCAGCTCTGATTGGGTTTGCTCTTTTTAACTTGTAGAAGAAATAGAATTAGGTAGAGGCTGGTCATGGAGATTACTGACAGAAAATATTTATTTTTGAACAAACTTATTTAGTTCTTTTTAACTAGATGTCCCAAATATTTTTGTCTCAATGAAATACTGACAATTTAAGTCCAATTCTTTAAGAAAATGGCCATTCATTGAAAAATAGCAGGTTAAGTAAAAGAAACTATAATTAGACGAAGAAAACCTTAAAAAAAAGTAAGCCAGTTTAAAAATATTTTAAATAATCATAAAGTCTGATAAAGAAATGAACACCACCACTTTATGTGTTTTTTCTTGACTTCCCACTTCCTCTAACAAGTCTTTCTGCTTTAATCCCTTTATCTTTATTGTTAGCAGATGCTGACTGAAGGGGATAGTTCCCCACATTCTAATTACACCATTTTTTAATTCCTGCTCTGAAGGCATAAAAGCTTGAGGAACCAAATGATTGCTGACTTGTACAGAGGTTCAATCGATGCAGCCCAATTCATCCATCCTGTTGTTTTATAATCCCAATGGAATGCTCATTACATATTACAGGGCAAATGGAACAGCCAGTATGTTATTGTCAGTCTGCAAGAACATCACCACTAATTACTGCTGCGCTCATCAGAGGGAGGGTTTGCTGTTTGGGGTTGGCTTTTTTTGTCTGCTCATGTTTTCAAAATACCCCAAGAAAAGGTTTCTCCACTAAAGAATGTCTCGGTAATACCTTTTGATTTACTCAGAACTTCTAAAATGAAATCCATTGGGTTTGTTATTAAGGGGTTTTTGTCTCTGTGCAGAACGTGGGTCTGTGGATGGCTGAGGGCAGCAAAATGAGCCTGAGAGCTGAGTTCAAGGGTGCTTCTCCCCCAGAGACACTTGGTGCTACAGAGGAGCTCAGGGTATCAGCCCATGTGGCACAAGAGTTTTAGGTCTGAATTCCCAGTTCCCTCCATCCATCCTCTCCCCACTGCCATTTTCTTCCTCATCCGTAACAGCCTTGCTCTCACTTCTCCTGCACAACCTCCTGCACCTCCAGCACTCTTAGCAGCTGAGAGGGTGATTTTACACCCTGGATGGTTGAAAACAGGGTATACAAATTTTTTATTAAGTTTCATCTCCTTGAAGTCACAACCAGCTATACCTACCTTAAAGGCAGCTGAGATGCACCTAAAATTCCACATTGTAGCAGATAAGTTACAAGTGGGGACACAGGGAGTACTTCAGGGAATGTCATGTTAAATTTCAGAGGATTACAGAGTTCCACAGGACTCTCAAAGGGAGAGTAAAGAATAAAATACAGAAGTTGGAGTGAACCTTCCATGCTATCGCTCACACTCTTTCACAGTGACAGCAGGCTCAGCTCCAGGAGGCAAAGAAATGCCTGTTTCCCTTCTCTCTTCTGACATTTCATTCAGTCAGGACTGTCCACACACTCAGTAAAATTAGGGCCTGCTTTGGGAGGCAGGGAAGAGGATGGTGCTTGCCAGATCAGCTCAGGGGAGGGCCAGCTCACATCCCTTGCCAGGTATCAAACCTGTGGATGGCAGCAGCTTTGTTCTCCCCTCACCCCTCAAGGACCAGCCAGGGCTCAAAGTCAGTCCCAGTCATTCCCAAGAGGAAGAAGCCTCACCCCACTTTTGTTTGTTTGTTTTGGGGTTTTTTTTGAAGCAGGGTCCTGCTCTCAGTCAAGAAGAGCTGCACACAGGGTGGGAGGAAGGGAACAGCCACCTTTCCCTCCCCAAACTGACCAGAGTTTACAGCAAAGGGAGGAAAGGTTGGCTGGAAGGGAGCAAGGACCCCAATTAACAATAGGTCCCAAATAATGGGTTTTATCAATTACTCCAAGACAAAAGCAAAACCTTAATGTGTATAGGGAAAGCCTCATTTTTAATCTGCTGCTCTTCAATTACTTCAGTGGGACTCATTCTGCCCCTCAAGGCAGAAACACCGATGCTAGCCCTAACACCAAAACACAAATGCAGATGAAAAACAACTAAATCCAAGTTTGAAATGACAGACCCGCAAGGAGAGACACAGTTTCAGCTTATGAAGTGATTATTTTGTCAGTCTCTTTTTGAGAATGATGCTGTATTGTTTCAGGCACTGTCTAACATATTTACAATCATCGGCCTAAAATGTTTGCAACCAAACAGGAAGATGGATAGCAGGACACAGCAGATCATTAGAGAAGTTTAGCCAGTTGTTTTCCCCTCTATATTATATTAGAACAAAATATCCTAGTCAGGCTAGGAATCTCATTTTTCTGAGTTCTGCAGAAGTAAATAAAACTAGCAAAGGCATATATTTTGTTAACTCTACCACTATACAACAATTGTTTTCCCCAAGTAAAATAAAAATAATCACATTCAGTTTAGTATTTAGTGATAGTTGCCTGAATTTAAAATATGTCTAGGGGTATACTATACATAAATGTATATATATGGATATATTTTGCAGGTGTTAAGTCCCAATATTTATTTTTCCAGGTTGATCATTATCAGTTAACTAATTTCTTACAGATGCCAAATGTAAAAGTCACTTCTTTCTGGGTAAGATGGACTGGTTAAATAATCTCTCTCCAAGCTTGAATTGCAGTATCTACTGTAATGTCCCATTCCCTTTCAAAGTTTGTATCTATTCAGAAAAAATTGCAATGAATAGCAAGAAAACGCTTCAGCAATCAATTTAAGAGGCAGATCAACTAATCATATTCTTATACTCGTGTCAATGGGTGATAATTTATTCTGCTAGTAGCTTTGGTGCTTTCAGATGCTCAGAAATAGGTCCTGTTTCTCACAACATGTTGATCACTCCACTTTGAAAAATTCATAGTCTGTAGGAAATGAAGGAACCTCAGTTTAGGGTTTCAGAAGCTGATGCTTTTCTATTTAAAAATAAAGGACACTTAGTAGTTTGAGGCTTTAGATTGTTTGAATTTTCAGGGGTTTTTTCCCCCTCATAAGCAATCCTTATGACCTTAAATATCAATGTGCACAAAATTTCTCTGCACAAAATTAAAGACACAAAATTTTTAAAGGTATCTAAAAAGGAAAACACAGCCAGACTCTTATTTATGTTTATGCTGGTGAACAAAAATATGAGAAGGCAGCAAAGCACATACAAGAGAAAAAACACCACAGGTACCCAACTTAATGGACAGGCTAGGAAAAAGGATGGTGTAGAAAGGCAGGAGGCATTTAAATCACAGACACGTCATGAACCAGTTGTACAAGGGAAGAAAAATGAGAATATGAGAGTTACAAGGTCAGCTGCCAGCCTGCAGAATATCAATTAAATTACAGAGCCACAACACAGGCAATGCAATGCAACTTCTGCAGGAGCTGGGAGCTCTCCCCGTGCAGCACAGATTCCAAAGTGCTCCATGGAGCAGGCAAGGGAGGCTACTGCAGATGCCAATCAAGTTTTAGAAATACTGAAATCTGCACAAGGATAGTTTTGGGTTATTTCCATCATTTCATGAGTTGAGAAGGTGATAAATACTGCTCCCAGAGCAGATTCCTGATTACCTGGTCGCATGTGTTTGGATTCCCAAAATCACTCCAGGTACAAGGTGTACAGGATTGCCCCACTGAAATCAGTGAGACTCCTCAGTTCATATTATACACACCCTGAATGGCTTCCCTGGATCAGGACTCTCTCAGGAAATAAGAATTAGGTGGTTGCCACAAATAATAGCAGAGGGTTGGCCAGAAACCAAGAATTCTATTTCACACAAATAAATGTTGTGCTTTTGACACGTTTTCATTCTGAATTCGGAAATGAGAAATATTTTTTCATAAAGCATAATTCTGGAGGGAATGGGGAAGAAATCAGAGACCACCCTGAGGAAGTATCCTCTTTCCAGACTCCCAGCTTGGACTTCATTTAGAAAGTCAATCCCTACCCTGCAGTGAAAACTTGAACTTTGGTGTCCATTGTAACACAGATCTCTTTAATTAATAAGTTATTTATTTACCATAGAACCTTTCTAAGTTTTAATTGAACATTTCACTAGGAGGGAAAAAAAATGAAAGAGGATTGCAATTGACATTTCTAAAATATCTTGATGTGTTAAAAAAAGCCATTACTTTGCCGACAAGCTGCAATCAGCTGGTGCCTTGTTCCTTCAAGCAACTGCAGTGCAGGCAGTAAGTGTTATATAGGTGGAGATTTAAATCCTGGCTGTCAAAATTCCTGATAGTACCCCTCTGTAAATCACCCTTTAGTGACTTCTTGCTGTGGCAATTGCAGTCAGTGTGTGCTCGACATTTGCAGGAAAAGTCACACTGCTTTAACTGCTGTGGTTTAAGGTAACCCCTCGCAACTGAGAGCAGCAGAGGCTTAACAAGGAGACAAAAATATAGAACTGGTATAACCACTGCAAGGCTTTTATCAAGAGCAAGGCAGAGTAATTTCCTAATCCCTAATTATCTAAAAGTTAAGAGCCATTTTAGTGTTTAGTTTTGCTTTTTAAAGGTACCAATGACCTCTGAGAACTTAATTCCATAAATAACCTCTATCATGCTCTAAGTACAAAAACGTTTCATATTTCCTCCTGGTCTGCAAGTTATTTTCCACTAATCTTTAACCAAATGTAGTTATGTTGAAAACAAAAATATAGACATGCATCTATACAAATATATTTTTATTTATCTTCATATGTTAGTTAAAACAAATTTAGCTTTTATGTACCAGTTTCTGCATCTGTCTGCCATCTCTAACTCTGAAATATTACTACCATTACACTTTGAGCAAATGGAGGTTATTTAAATCCATGAGCCCATAGGAATCCAGGCAGCTCCTGTTAGCCAACAGTTCTTTAAAACAATCCAGAAACTTCTCAACTCTACACTTATTTAATTCAGAATGTAAACATTTCTCAAAAGATATAGTGTTGGGAGAAGAAAGTAGAAAATGCAGATGTTCTCAGAGTACATCTGGTGAAAGAGCTTCCAAAATTATGACTCCTTGACACAGCAGCACCTTTCTTCCAACCCTCCATGAGGCATAAGTCAAAAAGAAGCTGCAAGAATAGAATACTGCAAGGCTGAAGGTTATTTGGGCTCTTCTATATTTTCCCACTTAAAAAAAAAAAAAAAATCCCCAAACCAATGAAAACCTCAGTGTGCAAAGGTAGGATAAATTATGGGCAAGGGAGTGTGCTCTATTTATTCTATCTCTACCTTCACAGTTTCTAAACACTCCCAGAGGAGAGCTCCAAGGGCAGCCATTCATCACCCAGGCCCTGGCAGCAGGGCTCTCTCAAGGAATATTTACAGCTGCACTAATCCACGGACTACATTAAGAAACTCTAATCCTATAATGATTAGCTCCCTTCTCCCCTGCTTCTCCATGGCCAAGTGCCACTCGGGCACCTGCTTTAATCACTGTTTTGTTTCTGTCTGCATGGCCTGTTGCAGTGCACAAGCCCACTGGGCACAGCGGGGCACAAGGTCATTGCTAACTTAACCACAAATCCTGACATTTTTCCATGGAGTTTGTCCCTCTGCCAGTCATGAGCTGGCTCTTGAAATCATGCTCTTTTGCATGACAGCCTGCATTGTTGAAGTTCAGAGTAGGATTTGCACAGCAGCATTTCTTTCCAAGTTCTGCTTTAAGAAAAATCTTTGCCTTCACTCAATTTTTCATTTAGGCTCATTTTCCTTTGGCCCATTAAAATTACCTATCACAATGGTTGCTAACATAAATTGCTGGTAAATGTAAATTTAGCAAAAAAAAAAAAAAAAAAAAAAAAAACCAAACACTTCCCACTACTCAGCTAATACAGTTCTTTCCCCAAGAAACACCAAACAGCACACCTAAAAAACCATAATGCTTCTTTCCAAAAACTCTGCTCAAAAAGTGTGTTTTATTCTTAACAACGATGGAATTCCTCCTCAAAAATGCACAGAATTGCATGTTTGCACAATTATTTGTCTTGAGTCTTGTCTCTTATCACCTCAGCTACAGCATTTGCTTAGCATCCATGAAGTTCTATTTGGAGAATAATAGCACACAGACTGAGCAAGAACATTTTGTGTTTAGGAATTCTCTAGTTTGCTGACTTCACCGTCACTGGAAATAGCTTTTTTTTGTTGTTAATTTTTAGTATACATCTACAGAACACCCAGATCTTGCTTTTTGCCAGGAACCCATCAAGAAAAGTGATCAATTAAAGTGATTGTGGAGGGTTTCCAGCCCCCTGGAGGAGCTGCAGCCGGTGGGACGCGTTGGGAGAAGAGTTGGGTCAATGCTCTCCTCTCTCACTCCAGCAGAGATCAATGGACTCACAACAATTGAACAATATGGATCACACTCACACAAAGAAAAGGCAAAATCAGCCTGAAAAGGAGGAATCAATTATAATTATTTCCCCTAGACTGAACCCACTTCTGATCTGTTAAAATATAATTGAAAGAACTTCTGAGGGAAGCTGAATCTTAGGACAAAACAAGAAAAACTGATATGAAGTGTGAGGTTTTCAGAATTGCTCCTTATCTAAAATCAGAACTTGGCATCAAACATGTAAATGCATTTTTAATATAATTATTGAACAAAAATGCCTCTGTTTTGAATTAATACCATGTTAAATAATAACCATTTTGTACATTTCATATTATAAACACATTCAGAAACTAACCTTTATGAGCCAGTCTAGGAACTTTTTTCCTGCCTTACTAAAAAGTAAATTTTTCAAGCAGATCAGGTGCATTATGTATAATATTGTCATTGAAGTTTGCTAGTTCATCACATCTTTTACACATCTGCATTAGCAGAAATCCCTTGTTTCATTTTAAGTCACGGGTGTATAGGTCTGATTTTTGCATATAGAAGCAATTTCAAAATACAAAGCTTAGTTTAACCTAATATTCATTTGATATTTTGATGAATTACGCATTTGAAAGTCAAATGCCAATACATTTCTTTAATAATCAAGTCCATGTTTAAAAAATGTTACAGATTATTTGCAAGAAATTAGAAAAGGAGCCTTCTGCTGTCATTCAACAGGAACCAATTTATTTCATTAAACAGAAATCCATATTTCCACACCACTTTAAGTCTGATAATTCAGCTAAGCATATCAGTCTTCATTTCATTACAGTCCTTTGGTTTTAACACCCATAGATATTTGGAATATTTGGAACAGGGCCACAAGCCAAAGCAATGTCATTCACAGACTGCATAATTAGTCTTTCATGCAACCTCAGTACCTACAAAACTTATGACAGTGCTGAATCCACCCCTTCCCACCACATGTGAAAACCCAATATCTGTTCATATCAGGATGAAGTGTCCACTTAGACCTGAAAAGAAATGGTAAAAGTAATTTACATATTCATGCACAGAAACGACAGCAAAATACTTCAGGTTAAGTATTCCAAGTGCTGTTCATCTGTCATGCACCAGTTTGCAATCAGGCAGGTACAAATATTGTTGAGGTTCTTGCACAAACACTGATTTATTCAGTCTATTTACAGAGGATACTAAATATGAAGCAGCACCTCTCCAATTAAAATGCATGTGTTGCATGATTTTAATATACAACGTACAGGAGCCCTTTCTGAACCCAGGAGAAATAATTTCACCATAGAAATGCAAAAGACAGATAAAGACATTTAGCAATGTATTATTAATGCACATAAATCACAACTCACGTTGTCCTATTTATGGTTTGGTTTTGGCTTTTTTTTTTTGTTGTTAAGAATTTTCCCACTGAATACTCAGAATTCATTCAGGCCACAAGGGTAACACTGACTCCTTTCATGAGTCCCACTTCATCAGCCAGGCCTTGCAGGGCTCACATTAAGTAGCTTTTGCTGACCGAAAATACAAACAAGTGTGGAGATAGTCCTTTAAAAATTGCTATAGTAATGTCATCTTCCTCTTCTATAGATCTTGTGGTGTGCCTGATAAAAAAACCCACAAAGTTTTACTTAAAAAACAAAGTTTTACATAAAAACCACAAAGTTCAACGGCATTTTCTGAGGTTTTTACAGCATTTGGGGGGTTGGGGGTTGAGTTGTGTCTGGTTTTGAGGGAAGGTAGCTACTGATGACTTCCATTTCAATGGAGCAAACAAACTACCTTTTAAATCCATAAATTGCCCATAAAGAACTTCCTTCTAAATTTTTCATAGAAGATTGTGTCCACGCTTTACAAACTTCATTTCTTCCTTTCTGTGACATTTTCTTAAATTCAGTGGAAATTTTAAAAAATATTTTAACTCAATTACTTTTTCTCACTCCCTCCTCATGGAAGGGGGACCACAGTAATATTTTCCGTTTCACATATTATTACCTATCCAACCACACTCTTTGTATCTGAGGAAGTTCTGTGGAGACTGAGGGGAAAAAAGCTTCAAAACAGAAAATGTAGAATATCAATACAATTTTACAGTTCTCAGGCAGATTATTATTAAAAAATAATTTAAAATTCATACTTTTTCCTTTCTTTTCACCTCCTTTAGGACAGAAATGACAACTAACAATGCTTATCAAGTTAAACTACATATATCGCATAATACCTAATCCTGGTAGTGTGATTGTTTCACTTCAGCATTCTGAATACAGAGTGTTGGTTGGTGTTGAGAACCAAACAGACTTGGCAAAATAAGGCTGAATTTTCTACTTTTTTTCTCATTAAATGATTCTGAAGGCAAATGTGTAAAGGTATTTGATTGCCATCCTAATCAAAGTGCAGATATCTCATGAGAATGTTAATTATAGCCAACTACAGCCTTGAAATGACTTAAAATATAATCATTCTTGCTCAAACTGTGCTCTTCATATATGCATGTCTCATTTTCATACTTGTGGCTCCTACACTGAGTCATAAAGATCAAGAGAGAAACTAGCTCCTTCTGCTTAGTTACTCTAAAAACACCCACTCAAATATGTATTTCCACTGGTTCCCAAATCTGATCTTTCCTATAGAATATATACCCAATATAGAAAATCCATGCTGAGACTAAAGTTACTTGAAGTAAACACAAGTACTCCATTTCTTAAAATCTGAGCATGAATTTCAAAATATGTTGCATTCCATGCAAATCTTTAAACACCTGAAAATTTCTTACCACAAGAATGGGTATCAAAATGCAAGCCTAATTATCAAAGTGGTGGTTGTATGTCCAGAGGCACTAAAATAACAGAAAAAAATAGAATAAACCCAAAGATTTTTCCATCTCCTGTTCAGAAACCAGGAAAGAGGGGTTTCTATCATAAAAGGTGAAGTCAGAAAGCACAGCTGCACACCTGGAGAGCTTGACTGCTCCATCTGACTAGAAAGGAGCCCAGTTTGAGATCTGAGGATGCTCCACACTGGTTAGTGGGAACAACTGGGTGATGTGCCAAAAGTGAAGACTAAAACACTCCTGAGCAGAGCCTGTGGCTGGATCAAGGAAGAAGAAGATCCAGATTCTCTGTCCTAATGCACTGCCCAATCTCATCTCACAGTTTTACAGCATTCCTCAAGATTCATACAACCTGTATCTACACAGAATTAAATAGATATAACTAAACCCAGACAGAAAAGACTAGTTTTTGTAAGGTTTATCACATTTACAGGTTTTGAGAAGTGTGTGTGTTATGCAGACTTCTGCATTGCTCTGCTCAAGAACCAACTTTTTCAGGGTTAGAGGCTGATTTTCAGGAGAGACCCCAAGATTTCTAGAGAACAGAAATTCTGCCTTACAGGGTTTTGTTACTGAGGCATTATGTGTATTCACTACATCTTACAGGATATCACACACTGCATGAAATACACCTTTTAAATGTAATTTCAGGCTCATTATCAGCTGCCTTTGTTCCACAGATACCGTTATCTTTTGAGTCTATTGATAATTGCTTCTGACTTGAATAGACAGCATCACTGCTGATCGATTCAGTTCTGACATGTTCTGATTTGGAAATAAACTTGAAAGCAACTTTTCAACAGAATGAAAATTGTGTTCATTCAGCTTTATGTTGAGAAGGAATCACTTCAAGAGAGAAGATTACATGTTGTAGAAATGCTCTGCTGTTCCATAAGGAGAGAAGTTAATAAATAGAATATACAGAATAGAATATAGATATACAGGTAGGAAGGTTTTATCATGAGCTTATAAGACAGAATAAAGGTACTTGAAGTTCAAAGAAAGTGAAAGAGTGCCTGTGAGGTAGGAAATAAGCCTGACTCCTTTGTATGTAAAAACACTCTAGTGTAGTTCTCCTGATGGTTTTTATTTGCTTTGAGGGCTTTGCATAAAAATTTCCTGTAGGTGACATACAAACACTGCATTGCCAGTGCCAGTGATGAACTCCAGCCATAGAAAGCGAATCACAAAACTGCACTGAGACACTGCAGCCACTGTAACAAGGGTTTGACTCTTTTCAATGAGATCCCAGCACACTTCTCAGGCTAAACCAATGCCTGAATTTGCAGATGGCAAGAAATAATAATAACAGTGATAATTATGTCAATTTCAGTAACACTAAAGCAAAATTTTGCTGGATGAGGTGAGACTTAAGCTCAGTTCCTCAGGAGCATTTGAGACCTCATTCAAATGTTTTACTGCCCTTCATAAAAGTTTAACACAGTGGTTCCAGTGTTGCAATTATCTGTACTGCAAGATAAACTCTGATTTTGGAATGCTCAAACACTGCATTAACATCTCTGCAACAGAAAACCTCCTTAAAATGGGAAAAGTGGAATTCTAAATGCATTGCACATGAAACACTTTGTGTTTTGCTTTATCAACCACAGAATAGGGGGATGAGTCAGATGTTTCAGAAACAATCCATGCACAGCAGTAACAAAAGCTCTTTTCTGGTTTTGCTTCAGTTACTGATTGCAGGAACTTAAAATGTCACATAAAAAGAAGAGAGAGCAGAGGTGAGAGGCACAAGTCTTTGGGCCCATTTCACTGGAAAGTACATAAAACTTCTACCCAAACATGGAGAAGCTTTGTCATTTTTGGAAAGAGTTTGGCCAGCATCAGGCCTCATTTTTTGATCATCATTAAACTATTGATGTATATGTAGTTTATTTTCTGCTCACACCTTCATGAATGTCCACTCTGTTGCTTTCCAGCAAGTTCTTTTCATCTTCTCTTAGGGCATTTAGCTCCACCTTTCCAGATCTTGATGGTTTTAGACCATGTCACTGTTTTTAATCAAGGTTATTTTCTACTCTCTCTGATTTTTCAGGAGATTCTTCCAATGTAAGAAAATTCAGTTCCAACTCTACCTCCAAATTTACTAAGTGTAGTCTCTATTCCACCAGCCAGCTTTTTATTAAAACACTGAATAAGGCTGGAGCATCAAAGCCAGAAATGCAACATCATCAATTTTACAACCCAAGCACTAAGAAATAAGCTAAAAGTCTCTAATAAATTTAGTGAAAAATACAAATTTTGAACTGAATAGTTTGCATGGCCAAGAAGACACAAAAAAGGCTGATGAGACTTGTAGGAAAGCACATTTTGTGACTATTTCCTCACTGTTTAATAATTCCTGTTGCTTTTTAACAATGCATTAATGGAAATGCAGGAGCAGAGATGAAATCACAGACTCTTCCTCCCAGCACAGAGCTCCTGAGCCTTCTCAGGGGATCCCCAACAGATTCAGAGCAGCAGAACAGCACCGAGCCCCTGCCAGGAGCACACAAAGACCTGCTCTGTGCAGGTTTACCTGAGGCCCTGCTGGTTTGTACCCTCCCCTGGCAGTTGTCAGGTAACACAGTTTTACACATTTGTGAGCTAATTCAGAGCCCCAACACAAAATGCTGTGTTAGAGAACAGAGCACATCTTGTAACACTCCCAGCAGGCACTGAGATTGGCAGGAAAATTCTGTAACCTCCTTCTTCGGAGGAGAACCTTCCTGAAAAATTACGTTCTGTTGAGAATTTTGCTTGCTGCTCCTTTTCTAAAACAGCCTACTTGAAAGGTGGAATATATAACCACAAAAGGAATATACAACTATTCCAGCCCAACAAAGTTGATGCCTACAAAAAAGAACTAGAAAATTCTTTTGCAGACTCGCTCACGTGTGGGGATGCATTAGAATCCTAAGGGGTTAGGTTTTTGACCCTCCTCATCTTTGTTGCCCAATCCAGGCTGTTAGTCATATGCTGCTGGCTACCAAACTTTAACAAGCTTCTCAACATCGATGGAATTACCTCCTGTTCTCTGAAGAATCAGATGTAATGAAGTTGCTCATTAAAAATAATGAGCTGCTTTAGTAATGAGCCCTGATGTACAGCTTTGGTCTGAGGAATATCTTATTTTCAATTGAAACGTAATTAGATTCAATTGAAGTCCCCAAGTTGGGATGTTAAAGGTAACCGCAAAAATCACACTTAATTATGAAAACTGAATACTCCGAGACTTTCAAAGACTCTCTAATACATATAGTGTTGAAACATTGGTAAATATTGGTTAAAAGAAATTAATAATGCCAAAATTATTGAGCAATAGTCCCTAATTGGTTATAGAATTAGTGTTACATGACTCAAGCCATTACATTTACACCCAACCGCCTGAGGACAATTGTTTACATGTTCACAGTTAATGGCTTGAAATTCAGCTCTGTTAAACCCAGATGGTTTCCACTGACACCAGTGGGAATTGAGAAAGCCTGACACTGAAAATCCAGGCCATTGTTTTATGCACAGAGTTAAAAATTTCTCACGGTGCAAAGTGTGTAAAGTTCTGGGTATTCTGGCAAATACAGGTGTCACTGGAAGGAGGCAACACCAAAAGATGATGTAAAAACCCAAGCCTGCAGCAGTGTCTTTACTTGAGGTCAAACACAGCACAGCCAACAAGTGACACTGATGCCCATCTGAGAGTCTCCAAGCTGTTGTTTATCACCACCAGCACTGGGAAGTCAAAAGGAATTTTCTGAGTGACAACAATATCGAACATCACCACAATTTAAAAAGAAATAGGCCAGGCTGCCAAGTTACAGCTCCTGCTGGCTTCCAAACATCTCCACTGACATCCCCTCCAGCAGGATCTCTGACTCTCCTCCTTCCCTTCAGCAGTTCCTCTATTCACACAAGCACAACCACCAACACTGCAAAGAGTTTGAAGATATCAGGGACAAACATGGGCTTAAAATGCTTAAATTTGGTCTGTGAACCTCACTATAAATATCTGTTCAATGCACAAGAGAATCAATTAGCACTCCCAGAGATAAAAAAAAACAATACCAAAACCCAAACAAACAAAACCCCAAAACAAACCAGTAGAAAGGAAAGCTGGAATAGCTGATTAAAATCATTTAAAAATTCACATCCTTTTTTTCCTTGTTTGCAAATTCTCTTGTAATTGTTTTAAGCCTTTTAAAGGTAGCAACACACATATAGTTTGATACAGCAGGCAAAGATGTAAGCACTCCTACGTAATTTTGTACATTTTATAAGGGTGTTTTTACTCTTTATGTGGTGGACTTTAATTATGACCGACAAAACGTACAGTAATAGAAAACACAATTTTTCCCCTTTTTAATCTTCATTTTTCAATCTTCTGCTTTTTAATCATTTGCTTCATTGACCACTTACTTGGTTAATTTCACTGAATTATTACATTGAGCCACAGAATATTGTACTTTTATCAGTGAGCTTCAAAAGCTAGCTCATTATAGAACTTTAATAACTTTAAAATAGACTTTTGCTTTAGCCAGGAAACCTTATAGAAGTGTTCTACTACATTTACCATGGACTGGGTGGCAGACCTTGCATTTTTGTCATAATTGAAATTTTCTTTTTTCAATAAAAATCATTGTGTATCTTTTTTTAAAATAAAAATTACTGTGTATTGTTACTATCACATACATCATTACAACATAGAATGAAAAAAAAGCCTCGGATTTTGGGATGCTCGGAGTCACATTTTTAGAGGTTCTCCATGACTCATGTTTCCATGTCCCCTTTATTTTTACGTCTGGCTGTGCCTAGCTTGGCTGCAGCCCTGGGTACATCAGATTATATATTTTATTATATTACAGCCTCACCCAGCTCCCAGAAAAGGGGCGTTTAGAGCATTTCCAGGATGCCAGAGGGAGGGGATGTCAGTGCTCAGCTCAGCTCCTTGAACAGCACTGCATAGGGGACAGAGGCAAAGCAGGAGAGCAGTGGGAAGCAAAGAACTTCCTTGAGAAAAGCAAATTTCAAACCAAGGCAATAAGGAAAGAAACCTTGGCAGGGGTAAGAAAAATCAAGATCTCTAAGGAAAAAGGACTTTCAAGTGAAAGGCCTTGGAAGAAGATGAAGATTGAGAGTGTGCTAGGAAGGGAAAGACAATTCTGCCTTGTCTTGCCAGGAACGGAGCTTCAGGTGACAGAAACAAGCGTTTATGATACAGGTAGTAGGGCAAAATGAGGATCTGAAGGGAAAAGAAAACAAGAAAAATTCACCAGAAGGTAAAAGTATCTCAAAGAGCCACGGAGCAGCCTCAATGGGGGTTCCAGCTGCAGAGCAAGAGAGGAGAAGGACAAGAGCTGCCAAGGACAGCACATGGGAGAAAATCACTAAAAGATCACTAAAAGCAACTTAAGGATTAAAGAGATATAGAACATGCAAACATCTTTCCTGCTCCCACTCTTAGCAATGCAGTTGTCTGGCAAGAGAACAGAGGTTAAGAAGGGTTTCAGTCGGGGTAGACTGTGGGAGGGGTGTGCACCGATGGCACACAAGAGTTGTGTAAGAGTCAGCTCAAGAGTTACTCCTGTGGCTGAGCAAAGACACAAACGTGCACAGGCAGCCTCTGCACTGCTGCTACAAATCCACCCCACAGCCCCGTCACTTCTCATTTCTACTGCAATAATCCTAAACTAAATAAAACAGAACAATAAATTTTATAAACTCTAAGTCCAGGGTAAAACACTTACAAAGAAACCAGCCAACAATCCTCATAACTTCATTCCTTCCTGTAGATCAATTGTTTGCCAGCTCCAAAAAATTGGATTCTCACTAAATACCCCTCTGCAAGTGACCCAGAGCAATTTGCTCCCCTCCAAATTCACCATCAGTTGAGTTTCCCTGGTTATCCCCAATTCATCATCTACAATTCATGTGTTTTCCATTGAGGTTTTACAATGTTCAGATCTTTTTTATATAGCCATTAGATTTTGCTGTTATAAGTATGTGAAACTTCTGATAACCAAATACAGAGACTTCAGAATTACTGCAGCTTGAAATTCCTGTGTGTATATTACATTTTGAAGTTTATGTCATAATATACATCACATAGTAGCTGGCTGTAATGAATAGTTATTAACAGAGAAAAATTGCACCAGGAGACATTGCAAATCACAGTTACAGTCAGCATTAAAATTAAATATTCCAAAAGTTATTGTTAAAATATACATATTTCTCAGAAAAAAAATATATTTTATTGTTAAAAAGAACTTGTTGGGTTTTAGTTTCATCTTTAGCATTTCCTAGTCCAGAGAACAGTGAAGCAGCTACAGCTGTATTTTATTTTAATGCTGCTTTTCCTTCTGGCAGACAAATTCCCCAGGCATTAGAAGACCAAAAGTACTAAAACCTCAGGTCATCTTCAAACAGAAAATAATAAAGGGGGAATTTAAGAGATATAATAGACCAAGGGGAAGCAGGAGTTTGGAGTTATGGCAGTACCATCAGGCGGCTCAGTGCAGCACTGTGCTGTTCCCAGTCCAGGACCCGGAGCTGTAACTGGATTTTCTCACTATTACACTCAAGGTAATTATCCCACCTCCCCACAGGACCCAGCAGCTCAGCCACAGCTTTGCTCTGCCTGATTCCAGCTCCAAAGCTGGGTTGTTAACTATCACCGTGGAGGCCTAACCAGGAAAAAC
The DNA here is from genome assembly GCF_021018805.1 of Prinia subflava. Taxonomy (NCBI): domain Eukaryota; kingdom Metazoa; phylum Chordata; class Aves; order Passeriformes; family Cisticolidae; genus Prinia; species Prinia subflava. The sequence continues at coordinate 31,659,685 of NC_086252.1, forward strand.
AGACTGGGGACACAGATCTGGGTGCAACAACAGCAGCAGGGCAGAAGCCCTGCCCTTAGTTTATTTTTCCATTATAGATCTGTGGCAAGGTGACCATGGATTGGAGAAGGGTATCGCCACCTCTCCTGTCACATTGGTCCAGGAGGCTGTCATTCAACCTCCCCTTCTCTTGGAGAAACAATTCATAACATTGCCAATATTTACAAAACATGGTCCTGTGTTTACAATTCACCAGCGTGAGAAACTGCACATTTCTCCTTTAATATGAACGCTCAGCAAACCAGGAAAAACTCATGGCAACAGTTAACTAGCCCAGAAATCCCTGTATGGCACCTCAAAGCACAGCATGGACCACAGGCAAGCCCAAGGTTTGGCAGGTTTAGAAAAGCAGCAGCCCTGGACTGTTTCTGTCTCCAGCATCTTCAGTGAAAGCAGGCTCAGTGCAGCCTGTGCCCCATTCTGACCCCAAACCTGAGGCCACAGACATATTCCAGCTGGGAGCCACCCAACAGGAGCTCTTCATGGCAATCAGGGTTGTTTCTGGTCAAATTAAAACACAGGTTTTGCATTTAGCAGTTCTGTAACACAACCATAGATTTAAATGCAATTTCTCTTTAAAAAAAAATAATGATCTCCAAAGAGTCTTTGAAGAAGTCATACATTTATATAAATTTGCAAACCTCATCAGAGACCTGACAAAAGCAGTGTGAATCCAGCAGCTTTCTAGTAACCAGAAAACTATTGGTATTGATACAACCTTCAAAATTATAGCATTCCCACAGATCTCAGGTTAAATCTTGAGGAGATTAAGTGTCTCCTTTACTATGAAACCCCAGAAAACCTCAGCATCCACATGGGGCTAATTTAACTAAATTAATTTATAACTGCCAGAGGAACAGTCATACAGGATTATCACTGAACCAAATTCTGATTTGTCTGTGTCTGTTCTATTCAGATTATTTTATGCCATATCCTTACTAAAAACACTCACTAGCAGTGACCACTCTTATTAAATTAGGCATATGCAAAAAGAGTTTGTTGGAATGGTAGAAGAAAATACTAACAGGCAGAGTTACTTCTACATTTGCTAATGTCTTTATGTTCCTTGGTCAAGAGGCTTGGGAAGAATAAAAGCCAAACCACAGTCAGGGATAAACTTCAGAGACACAGTGTGGCCATTTACAAACATTTCTAACTACAGCACACTGATTTGTCAAGTTATTCTAAGAGATTCTTTTATTGCCTGTCCAATTTTACCTAAAAACACAACTCTCCATACACATACCACCATGTCTAACCATGCATCAAAATCAATAATTCCATTAATAAAATTAGACATAATTTTCAGTCATGCAATATTTTTGCACATCATCTATTCTAGGCATCTCCTATGTTGACAAGAAAAACAGAAGTGCTCTACTGGATTTTTTTTCCTCCAATTAAATTATCACCCCACAAATGTAACTAATGCATCAATTAGGCAACACTATTAAAAGCATTTTAAACCAATAAAAACCAAACCCTGTATATTGTGACTTTTTGTGCATACATAGTAAGAGAGAACTTTGTAAGTTCATAAGATTCTATCCAGTATAGCCCTGCCATTGTATTCCCAATATTTATTCTAAAAGTGAGAGTGTGAGAAAAGGACACTTTGTCTAGAGGTAAAATAGAATAACTTCAGTTCAACCAGTGCAGTTAACACAGGCCATGTACATTCTGGACCCACCTGCTGTCTGTCCCTGCTGCTCCCATCTTGTAGGCACAAGGCCACAGCAGCAAACTTCCCAGTCAGGTTATTCTGTAACCCATTTAAATCTGATTTCCTCTTTAATTAATAACGGAAAGATGATAAAAATGTTCCTTGGTGTCTAATTTCAAATTTATTTCTGAGAGCTTAATTTTCCAGTGTTACATTTCCTTTCTTTTTTCCAATTCGTTTAGTGCTTTTTTCTAATTGAGCAAATTCAATTAAATTCTGATCACTGGGAGTTTATTATGCCTTTTCTCTGCTGAATTAAAGAATATGTTCCTTTGAGATACTGATATAGAAGTAGACCTATATTGCAACAGCTCAGAGCAGAAGTTAAATAGCACCAGGACAAAGTGCTTACCACACATAAATAAATCCACAAGACCATCCAGTTGGCACTGAGGGGCAACAGTGAAGCCAAAAAGTGTTTTTCAATAAATTCTACTACAATTACAGAGCAATACAGTCTGTGGTTGCTCTCAATACAAAACAGTATAACACAGGCACAATTATGCAACAAAGACTGTGAAGATTTCTTCTGGAAGGGCCTTCTTGAAATTTGGGCAGATTAATTCAGGCTCTGCTGTGTCCATGGATATGGGCTGGTCAAATGCAGGGATTTTAATCATTGTTTTCAAGGTTCTCTTTTCTTCCCAGTCTTGCACTACACTCACAAACTACTTTCCTATGTTTTTATTTTAATGAGTCAGGACAGTGTAACATGAATTATAAAGAAATTAAACCAAAAACATGTACATGATTTATTCAAACAATCTTACAGCTGCCTGTAAATTGTGTGATTAGGGAAAAGCAATTAGAAGACCACACCTGAGAAGCAGGATCGTAAAACTCTACATTGAACACAATCAAAGAAAAGCACTAGGAAGCCACATCTGGAAAGCATTATGAGGAAGCTTTTTTTAATTAAGAAAAAAGTCTCCTAATAAAAGTCAACAAGGGGTAGGCGGGCAAAATAATCACTGCATAAGCAGCTAAAAATACTTCCCAGAGATACAAGCCCAGACTTAAATTCTGGTGGCCATGGCTAACTGAGTGCACAAGGAGGTTCAGCCAACATGCCTGGGCTTCCCTTTCCTCCAAAGGTGAGTGCTCAGTCTCTTCTCACCCACCTGACCAGTGCCAGCTCCCACACAGCCACCACGGCAGGCAGACAAGGATGAAAAGAGAGCTTGGGAATGGAGAAGGTTCCCTTATTCACCCACAGACCCTGCTCTATTGAGTCATTTCCAAATGCAGAAGAGGCAGAGGGCTTTTTCCCAAAGAGTTCGAGCTCTGTGTGAAGCAAAGCAGGACAAAACAGAACTGTATCTGCAATCAGCCAGAAATGTCAACTGTGACAGTCATAGATGAAGAGCACTGATCAAAAATAAATTAGTTTGACACATTTAACACAGTCAAATCTCAAAAGTTAAGAAATGAGGGGGGAAAAGGAGAAGAATTTGCATATTTACTACATTCTTCTTGAAAACCACATTATCGTACATGCAGTCATGCATTCCCAAGTAGAAAGCACTACAGACAGCTGCCTTAATCTTCAGTGGTAATTTAATAATAAGCTGTATTTGTTTTGTAGATGAGAAGGTAAACTAAGAATATTAACACTCCAAGCATGTATAATTAAATTAACAGTCAATTGATTGCATCTTTCCTATTCCCTTGGAAAAATGGTAGCGTTCAAATTAACTGAACAAACTTGTGGTGTGTGCCTCTCCCCTTAAGATTCTTGTTTCCTTTATTCTCTGCACCTCAGTGCTTCCCATCTCTTACTCCTGCCTTGGATGGAGGCCACCAGCCCTCCCCAGCAATGATGGGGAGAGCCAGAAGAGGACCCATGACACTGGGGGCCTGTCCTCAGGTAGAAAACTGAACAGATAATTTTCCAATATCAAATGAAGTCGTGTGTGTGTTGCTGTTAGTTCAGCTGTCCTTGGTTTCTGGGAGAACCTGTTTCACAGCAGCAACAAAAAGCACCGTCCCAGAAGAGGAATTGGCATGACAGGACACAAGGGAGGGTGCACAAAATCCCAAGACAAGAAAAGCTTTAGTTTGAGAAAGTGTACTTCACCTCTCTCCCAATTTCTCCATCACATTATTTGATTTATTTCAATGCTGCCTCAAGTAAGCTCACAGTTCTGCTCTAAAGTGCAAGCTTTTCTTTTTGGCTGGGAAATAAGAGTGCAAACTGGCATTCCCCACACTTTTATTTACGCCTTTTGCATCTCCTTAACTTCATTTTTCAGCTGAAGTGTAAGTTATCAGCTTAAAATAATGAGCTGACAATGAATTCCAAAAACTGTGCAACCAGATCCTTTACATTGCACTCTAAACTCCTGCTCCTCCTCAAATCATGAAGACTGACCTTAATGTTCAAGTGTCTTCGTGTGACTAATTACAAAACTTCTGACAGAAAAGCAGATGTGTTATATTTCAGTTTTCTTGCTTCTAAATAGCTTTCAAGTGTTAAGGCCACACACTGGTGTTGAACTAAATGTGCTAAATTAAGCCATATATCAGCAAAGATAGACAGCCTTAGATCATTAAAGTTCTCAGTTGAGATGCATAAAACTTCAGGAAAAAAAACAAAACAAAACAGTAGGTCTGGACACAGGGCACAAAAAACATAGGTCTTTGGCATAAAAATATCTTTCAACTCAAGCAGGCAAGTGGCCTGAGAAGGCTGCAAGTTGCATTCCCTTTCCTCCTACTCCCACAGCACCTTCCCAGCAGCTCAGGTCACACATTCCCCACATTCACTCCTTTTCCGGAGCATCTTGCACCTCAATTCACCTGCCAAAGGCAGAAACACCTCTGGTACACAGCAAGTATCACAATCTGGGCACAGTGAACCAGTTTTCCCAGCAGGAGCTCCCAGTCAAGTTTACAAGTTTAAAGTGCCCCCAGCACAGAGTGCAAGAGGACAGGGCAGCAGAAGGCAGAGCCTGCCTGAATAAAGGATGGAGAACACAGCATGCAGCAGTTACCATCCCACCAGTATGAGCTCAAGCAGACAGTGGTTCACATCAAACTGCAATAAGGATCCTCTGGGAGGTAAGCCTTGAAATGGAACTAAAGCTGGGGAAATAGAAATTCAGGTCACCAAATCAGGAGTCATTTGTGAGGATTTTGCCATTACACTGTCTAGCTCTAGTTCCAATCCTATTTATCATTAAAATATTCAGGTGAACTCCAGCAGGGGAGTAATGATTGGTACTCCTATACATAGCTAGATATCTAACTTTTAAGTATCCTACTCTACATATTTAAGGGATCCACTCCAATTTTATGAGATTTACTTGAATGAGGCTCAGCCCTTTAATCTTATCATAATAAATGGCAGCTTTCAAGAGATTTGAAATGCATGGTAACATTTACAATACATCAAGTTTCCAGAGGCAACGGAGACTGAAATACGTGTTTTTAATTTACTCTGAAATATGATGCTTTCTAGATTTTTTGTTGTTGTTTTTTGAGCAATTTCTGCCTCAGAAACCAACATTTTTCCACCTGCTTGCTTGTTTCAGAGGAGAATGATTAATTTGGGCTGGCTTGTTACCAGTGAAACGTATGCAGAATTAAAATCCTGTCTCTGCCGTCGCCTGGAGTTGCACAGGCTGTTTGTACACCCTAGTGGGGGAAGGATGCTGGTGCACAGAAACCCGACAGGATCAGCAGCTCTTCCACCAATAAACAGAATATTGAGGCTGTGGTGCAAAATCACCACTGAGGCACACAGCAGCATCAGCTTTTAACATCCAAAGTGTGGTGAACTGGTTTGTGGGGACTTGAAAAAGCAGCACCGAGATGTGAGGACAGGAATGTCAATCCACATCTGAAAACATGAATAATTGTCATCCCTCAAATCCCTCTTTCTTTCATCTCTCACACTGCTCCTCAGCATGCAGCAAGCATGATCCTTCTGATCATATCACCACCATAGCCATTTCTTTCTTCATGGCTCCATCTCCTCAGAAACCACACAATGTGAGAGTAACTCACACTCACGTGAGTAAAATAATCCACCACTACCCTCCCCTGAAAACAGAAGCCCTACATTACTGCATTCCTGTAAAAAGTATAAATTAATGATAATGGAAATGTCAGTTTCTATTCAAACTGAGTTTCAGCACATTTGTCATTCATCACAAAAGAAACACAAAGATAGCTTCAAGCTGATAAACTCTTTTCCATACTTTTCCATCAAAACACACACCACAACAATAAATTCTGCAATTGCAATTCATCTCAGTTCATACTCTACTATATAAAAAACATGAAAGAAATTATGGGATTTTTTTCTCCTTTTCATATAATTGTTATAATTTCTAAACAAACTCATTCAACTTAATATGTACTTTATATTATCATAAGGTTAAAATTATCTCATTTTATTCAAACTGAAGTTCAATTAAATACTTTTACTAAGATAATTATTACATGATAAGAAAGGGGTTTTTTATAATTTTGTGTTAGTATTATAGCCTTCAGCTTCATCTCTAGTACAGATACCATGGTTTATCATTGATTTTTTTTCTCCTGTAATAGAAATAAATTTCAATTTACTGGAACATCACACCATAAGATAATTCCTTTTCAACACTTCAGTGTGGACTTTTCTGTTCCATCTATGCTTAAAATGAAAGTATAGAAGCAGCTTGAAAAATCAGGCCTGAATTCTACACATGGACACGGTACCTGTGATGTCCGTCAGTCAGTTTGTCCTTCCCCAAACACGTTTGGGATTTATGTGAGTCAACCAAATCTGGCAGCAGATCTCCCACCTTCTGTAGGAAGGATGAGCAGAAATGGTGCTGCTGAAAAGCTCCATCCTAGCTCCTCTCTGCCACTGATTTGCTCTTCCGTGGTACAAATCCCTAACTCCTTAATTCTTTAAGGCACAAATGTTTGCTTGCAAGTCCTGAATGAAGCTTTACTGCACGGCAGGAGAGCTGTTGGTCCCACCACTGTTGATTCCACTCCCCTGGGGCAGCTCTCACTGAACCACCAAGTGTCAAACCTTCTTTCTTCACATGCATAAAACCATCAGAATTTATGAGTAAAGGTATTTTTTATGTTTCTAAATACCACCCACTAAGAAAAACATTTCAAATAAAATTTTGTCATAAAATTTTCATTTCACCCCTTGGCTCCCTCTGCACACATATAGGTACATTCCACAGAATGGGTGGTCCTTTAAGCAAGTAGAATAATATCAAGGATAGGTGATTTTCTGGATCTTTTTTTACATCCAATCCTTAAAAGAATGAAAGGGGAAATTGAAAAGAGAAAACAGTCACTCCCCTCATGTGGCTGGAAAATAAAAAAAGTGGGATTTGTTCGTTTGGATTTGTTTCTGGATATGCTTTTTAAAAACAAGCTGATAAGGAAAAGAGTTAATACTTTTTAAGCTGCAGTTAAATGTAGAAGTTGTTTAAAATTAATAGCTATGTGGAAATGATTAGATAAATAAAAAGACATTGACAGCCCCTTCTCATTCATCATAACAAAACTGGTGGAGCTCCAACACAGCACTTCTCTCAGTCCTCACAAACTGATAAATACACTTTCCCAATTTTTATATATTACAGAAATTTACCATATCTTGAGTCACAAGCTAGAATTTGAAAAGAAACACTTTTGTCCAAAATGAGTATTTTTTAATCTACCTTTTCTAATGGTCCTTAACACAAGAGAGGTGAACATCAACTCTTGTGAGCCTTGTCACAATTCTTTAGAACAGAACTTTTCCCTCAACTCTGCAGAAGCCGGTCTCCTTATAATTTTAACAGGATTTATAACAAGATGTAAACACTGGCAAAGCTGTTACCTGATTTCAATGCAATATAGTAACCAATTGGCACAACTCTTTTCAGAAAAAAAAAATTAGAAACATGGAACTTAAACAATAAAATTATAGATGACTGTTTTTAAACTAAGACAGAAATATCCTTTTTATTCTTCCTGAATTAATCTTTATTAACATTTCCTGACATGTTTCTGACATATAGGATCAAAAATGAACCACTGCATTTGGGTGCCTTTTATGAACACTAATCCTTTCCCTGAAGGATATTTATTAGAATCAGCTTTCTTAAATAATCCAGTTTCTCATCATTGCCTGTACGTGGTTGTTTCTTCAGAATTTCATCACAGCTTCATTTAGACAGGCACTTTTTCAAATCCATCCAATCCTTCACAACCTACAAAAAGGAGCCCTCCCTCCATGGGCCTTGATCCACAGTAATATGTTGAAAATAGAGATCCATTTTTCTTGCCAGACAGGCTGGATGGTTATCTGAAGTGAAAAGTTCCATTTCCCAGCATCTTTCATTGAAACTACTGCCTGATAATTATATGGAATAGGAAGTAACCATTCATCAAATCCATAAAATATCCATTTATCATGGGGATTCTCTCCTCCATGGGAAACATGAGAGCCAAAATGAATCAGCCAAACCAAACTCCATCACATCAAAGGTTTTTTTAAAAAAAAATCAAAGGGATAAAATACATTTTCTTCATAAGGCAGGGTGACTGAGGCCTCATAAATGTTAAACTACCTTCTGTCATTATAGGAAGCTCTTTTAATCTCATCCTCACAATTCAAGGCAGTATAAATAGAGTAGCAATTAAAGGTTATTAAAAGTTACCTGATTCAAGTGGAAGTAACAAAATTTTTCATTCCTACACAAACCATGAAATTCAAAGTAACATTGAAAAGGGAAAACCTTGCATTTCACAAACAAACCCATCTAAATGGACCCTCGTAGCTGAAAACTTATATATGCATATATATATTTTAACAGTTTCTAACCTGAAGCATCTCCTCAACATAAAATCACCACAAATGCCTTAGTGGATTTGTCACTTCTGGCTGGCCTAATGTTACTTGATTCATATAATACATCTCAGAACAGCTAAAAAAAATAATTAAAAAAAATAAAATAAAAAAACCCCACTAACATCTTTCCAACTATCTTGATTCTCTGGTGTTGCCTGCTGCAATGATGTCCACAGAACACTTATCCTGTACAAAAGGTTGCAGCTATTGGGTAGGTCTGCCCTCAGTTTTAACTTGGACTGGGAATGCATTTCTGAGGGAATCCCATTGCCCCCTCCTGGCTCCCCAAGCTGGGGTTGCAGTGCCAGGCAGACAGGCTGGCACACCCCAGGCTGGCACACCCCAGGGCACCCCAAAAGCACACCCCAGGCTCTGGGTGGGTGCTCAGCCCCCAGCAGGGCACAGCCATGGCCCACAGAGGGTATTCCGTGTGCACCTCCCTCTTCCCACGGGAAAGACCTCCCCCACGCAGCTGCATCCTGTCCTGGGATGGTGCTGCCAGAGCCACCAAGTGTCACCAGGAGCTGCCAGAGCCACCAAGTGTCACCAGGAGCTCCCCACTCCTCCTCCACCACAGGGCTCATCTTGGACTGCATTTCCACTTCATCATTTCTAACCCTCTCCTAAAGACTGCTGTTAAATTTACTGTCCAGCCACAAAATGCTACTTTAGAGACAGTACAAACCCATGCTTTGTACCTACATCCCTAGAGAATGCATTGGAGATAAATCTATTACTGCCAGGAATGCAGCAACTAAATCAAAGTTCAACACACTATCACCTCCAATTTCCCAGAGGCCTTTTCTTTTTTAACCTAAGCCCTTCTCTCTGCCCTTTTTCTCAGTCTCGGGTTGTCCTTCATGTTTGCTGAGCATTAAACAATCCCCACTGGCCTCCACCCAGGAAATCCTCAGACACAGGGTAGGGCATTTACTGTCACTTAGTTGGATTTGAGTATCAGCAGTGCATGTGTTGTCTTATCTGCTACTTCAGTGTGGTGGTGATGCCCTTGCCAGCACCAACATGTACAAAGTTTGAGAAGAAAACACTGATTTCAACTCTTTCAAATCTTCACTCAGTGTTAAAAACTCATTTTGTGTATTTTTTGCTCTGAGAGTGGATCTCAGACCCCCGAAATGTAAATGCCACCTTCCTCCTTACCCTGCTCATGCTCAGCTGAGGGGTTTGTAAGCAACTGAAAAGCTTTTCACTAATGGACACTTCAGTTAATAGTTTTTTACCGAAAAAGTGAAGTACAACCATACATCTTTACCTGTCAGGATTGCTTGAAAAACTGAAATGAGAACTGAATCAAGGGAGACGCTGCTGCAAGATCTGGGCACAGTGACACCTTTGCCATTTGAAAAAAAAAATTAAAAATTATACTAACAGCAAAAATAGAAGCAGGATAATAATCCCATGAAGACTTCTCCACAAAGTAAAATAATTCATCACATATTTAAATACCTTTGATCATTTATTCAAGACAAATTATGAGAGTATAAGCAAGAGAGTAGCAGGTTGAATTTCCCTTTACTTGAAAAGAGCTCTGCAATGTCAATATTTAAAAGATGTTCTTTTTTCATACTTAATGAACAACTATACACTTACAGTCTAAAATGGTTCACTTTACACTAAAAAAGCATCTCAGAAGGAAGATAGCAGTCTTCAAAGTAAACTATGAAAACTTTCACTTCACCGACTACTTGAAGCTACAGGAACAAAAGATCTCTAACTCCCAGCCCACATGAATTTATTTTGCTGTAAATCCTCAAACACATAGAAGATAAGCAGCTCAGTATTGTAGCTGCACACAGCACAAAAAGCTTTTCTCCAAATGCATTGTTTTACATGATTTTCTAACAGTAACATGAGGAGGAACACAAGATATATGGCACCTTTTTGTCTATTAGCTGAAGAAGTGCAACAGGAAGAACTCTAAAAATCTCCCAGCTGAGTTCATCTTTCCAGGTTCAGATACAAAAAGCAAAACTATTCCCATCCCTCTAGAAACTCTGCAAAAAGAACTAAATACATAATATAGATACACTCTTACTATATATACTGTTACCATAAAATACTTTTTTTTTAAAATGTATGTACACATACAGACTATTACTCTGTTCCTTACATTGTTTTTGCAGTTTTGTCTCAGACAGCAGCAGAGCCAGGGCCCTCCTGCAGATCCAAGAGGATTTTACCACCCTCAACCTGCTCTGAAATACATTAGGATTGCCAGGAAACAGCATGAGAGGCCTCAGATTTACACCACATCAGCCAGCACTGAAGACTGCAGATTATTGAGCCAATAATATGCAAAATTGGCTATTTACCTGAAGGAAAGTGCCAGTTCTACAGTACCTTTTAGTTGGCCACTTACAGTCAGTATATTTAGTCACAGTTTATGTCCTGTTCCTGGCTGTCACACAGAGTTAACAACTAAAATTACTGGTGCCCTGGAATTGTTGGATAAGTGCAATAGGTAAAAAAAAAAAAAAAATGCTTGAATAAAAAAAAATACTGAAACAGCTCCTGAAGTTTCAAGTCCAAAGGATTCTGGCTTACATACTGTTTTCACTTTCCTAGGTCAGGCGAGCATTGGACACTGTTACACAGGTCAGATACTTCTGCTTAAGAATTCATGCTCTGAGCACTCAAAGTGCAGAGTTTTACTGCCTTTAAATGGGAAAAAGTTGTTAAATTGTGGTAATTTGGAGTCAAACATATGACACCTATTTCAGGAACATTTGGGCACATACTCTACCTTGAGTCAAAGTGCTCTAACTTACATTCAAATAAGCTCTCTTAAACTGAATAATGCACAAGTTCAAGTGACTTACGGACCTGGAGCTTAACTGGTCACAAAACTCGGAATAGCATGTCCTTAAGGATCTTTGCATTCAAATCATAGGAAGCTTTACATTTTCATAGGACAATTTCTGCCTTCTAAAGTCCCCTACACTGAAAGCCTGTGATAACCTCCTTAGCACAGACTGTGCTACTTCAACCTTTGCAAGATACAGAGTACAGGAAAATTTCTTTGTAACTTTGTGCTCTACTATGCTTTCTAACACTGTTTTGCAAATTGTGTTTCATTTTGGAGAATTGTTCCCTACACCCTTTGTCATTTTTCTCTGTATTTTCCTGTATTAGAGTGAAACAAAAGTCTTAAAAACAAAGAACTCCTCACACATCACTGTAGTCACATGGCTCCTTAATTCACAATCGTTATAAAGGAAGGCTTTAAACATTCTGATGGATTTTCTCAGTCATTTCAATGTTAATTTTTCTGCTTCATCCAAAAAATAAGTCCTCCAGACCACACAAGTTATTATTTTGTTGATACTGGATCTTCCCCTCACTTTCATTCCTCAAGGTACAGATGTAATTTTAAGCAGTTTATGTGGCATTGGTGGGTTGGAGGGGTTTTTTAAACACAAACAATAATAATTTATAGTTTTAATCAACCTCTGGGAGATGGGACCAGCTTTCCAAAGGCAAGCTTACCATTCCTATAACAGCATAATTTGTACCCTTCTCTTGATAAAAACACTGCCCCCACCAGGCAGCAGAGCATCCCATCGGGTCTGGTACAGACCAGCCTGATGTGAAAATTCCTATGCAGAACATTCTCCAAACAGAAGATTTCACTCTCAGATTTGTTACACTGCAGCCTTGAGAAGTTCTGCTGTGCCCCAGCCATCCTGGTTAACTATTAAGAACCTTTTCCTTTCACCTGAAAGGCTTTTGTCACCAACACCAGCTCGAGCTGATTCAGCCACAGCAGGAGAGTTGTGAGCCTGAACACGAGGCACCATTACAAGTTCAAGGCTGAGCAGGATCTGTTCTAGTCTGGTAAACAGCACTATAATTGCAGCTAAAGTTTGCTTTTCATTTGGGAAGAGCTATGCAGTCACAAATATTCCACACAAACTATAATTAGATGATATTGTACAAGTCAAGCTACTCATGGAATAATTTAGCCAAGCCCACAGTTTGTATTTGAGCCTTATGTCTACTTACTGCATTGTTTAATTAGCCATGAGGTATCAAGTCTAATATTGGCTCACAGTTTTCCACCCCCAACAATTCCTTGTAGCCAGAAAAATACCAATGCATCTCCACTGAATAATAAAAACATGCAGCACTTGAACTGCAGCTGTCTGATATTAGTAAGACTACCACTGGAATATTGTTTTCCAGAAGCGTCATCCCACCTTTTATTAAGAGTTTCAAACAACTCAATCCTTGTAAATATTTATATAATATGCTAAGTGGAAGTGGAAATAGATTTTTTCCAGTACAATGGACTTAATTACCATGATAAAGATGCAGCACATACCTGAACCATTCACTTACAAACTCAGTAAGAACCAAACATTCCAAACAGGCAATTAATCAAAGTCATTCTGAATTAAGTCAAGGCAGTTTGTCTTATTGTTGGAGATTCATTTAAATGTCTTACATGTGTGTATCATATTCACAGTAACTGATGTCAAGTTATCTTCTAAATGTGTTACTGTACCTATATACAATAGAATGTGCACACATTCATTGATTAGAATACAGACTAATATATGAAAACCAAAATAATATGTGTAGAGAGCCTGTGAAATTGAATTCACATCCAATCTGCTGAAAAAGAATTTCCATTTGACTCTAAACTCCAATTCACAATGCATAAACTATGGCTATTTATTACAGTGTTCTGTCATTCGTCACTTTTATAGAATACACCGCATTTTCCAGGCTATAAAATGCCTTAAAATTATGCAGCAATGATGTATGTTATCATTATTTTTCTTTACCAATGTTTGGATTACATTCAGCGGATCAAAACAGGGCTGATTTATAAACTGAATAAATAGCAACATCCTTCAACTTTGTGTGTGTGTGTGTGTCTATGAAAGCTTCATTTACTTCCTGATTCTAAATGCTATATTCAAAGCAGATATTTGAGCAAATTAAATTCAGACCATCTCACTGCACTGGACTGATGCAAGAAACTGCAGAGGCTGCTGAAAGAGCAGAACTTTCCTGCAAACGCTTCAACAGGAGTGCAGTGCTGCCAGCAGCTGGCAACCAAATTTCACTCACAGATTCTCATTCAGAAAGTAAAAACACAGCCAGCACCGAAAGTCTAGAGCAGGCTCTGACACTGACAGCTTCTAAACGCAGGAATTCCTAAGGAAAGCCATCCTTTAGTGGTAAATTTACAGTTCAGTCACTCTGAAGATTCCTTTCCTTCAAAACTACTTTGATGATCTGATAACCTCAAACTGGTGAGCTGCTTTTCACTTCAAAATTACCCCAGAGGGTCACTTCAGGTTGTAGTAAAGATGAAAACAATGAGGCTCTAGACAAACATGAAGAGTTTATTAGAAAAAACTGCTACCAAAGGAGTTCAACAGAAACTTGTTAGCTCTGACAAATCCCCATAGATGACTACAACCCAACAGAATAGGTAACATAATGGATTTAATAGCACATTTCCTACCCCAGAGAAGTCATAACAAAGACACAAATACCCAGCACACCTTCACTGCCCTCACTGACAGCTAACACTGCTCAGTTTGGAGTGTTTTGTTGTTTGGGATGGTTTTGGTAACCCTACAGCAAGTTACTCTTACAAACTCCACATCACACTTTTGTGTTGGGGAAGCCTGGGATACTTCCTTAAATCACAGCTGGGTCAGTACAACCCTTGCATTCTTTTCCTTCAAAACAAACTTTTTATCTTGGTTTCATTTGAAACAGCACATTGCACTCTGTGAATATAAAGAAAATAAAGTGTCAGCAAAAATACATAAGGTCATAAAGGAACCAGTCTTACAGCAAAATTAATTTGATTGTCTTCACATGCTACCAAAGATAATTACTAAAACATCTTACTCAATTACAAAATTGAAAAGGATAGAGGAAATATCCCATACAGATAAAAATGCTGGACCCTAATAGTGTTCACCCAAAAGCACTGGGTGCCTTCTGAGCAAGGGAAAATTAGCCCACAATTCTCTAAAGACATCTCATGCTAGACAGGCTTCCCAGCATGGCTTTCTTAGAATAAAAATGTTTAGACAGGTTCAGAAAGGCACTCCAGAGGAAACATATGTTGCTCCTGGCTCTAATGGATGCTCTGGTAATTAACTTTCACAAGGACCACAGGCATATCATTAAATATTACATTCATCTTCAAACACTTGCTTCTAAATATATTTTTGTGCATCAAGGTAAAGAAGAATTAAAATTAATTACACCACTTAAAAGCTTGTTTCTCCAACTTGCTACTTGTTCAGCATTTCCATTTATATGACCAAGCCCTTGTTTTGCCTTCTGCTTCCTTGTTGAAGTGAATTTTTTCACAGATTTTTAGGATGGGTGAAAGATCTCCAGAGAGCCACCTGCACCTCCCTGAGAGTGCCACAGGGCAGGTGGGGAAAAGGCAGGACTGAGCACACGTGTACAAGGACATCACTCGCCAGGAGCAACAGGGGGATACCAGGAGCATCAGGAAGGGACTGGGAAAACAAGGGAGAAAATTGAAAAAAAAAAAAAGTAGAAAGGTGAAAGGCAAAAATATAGGCAAGAGTGGAAGAAGTTGAGGGTTAACAAGCTGGGATTTCCATGGCACAAAGATTTCCAAAGGAACAAAATCAGCAGTTGCACCATCACTTCTCCTGAAAGAGTCACACATGGTTGTATCAATAATAAATCAGAAGGGCAAAACCAGGGAACAGCATCTTGAGGTTTGGGATGCTCTGTATGAATCACCTTCACAATGTAATACAGTTACCTTGACACTTAATTTTAACTAAGTTTCCTCAACATCTTATTTAAAAAAACAAAAAAACAAAAAAAACCAAAAAAAACCAAAAAAAACCAAACAAAAAAAAAAAAAAAACAAAACAAAAAAAAACAAAAAAAAAAAAAAAAAAAAAAAAAAAAAAAAAAAAACAAAAAAAAAAAACACCAAAAAACCCAAACAAACAAACCCCACACAGATAATTTTCTTTGTCATGGAAATAAATTTCAGTCACTGTGCACAAATTCTGGTCTATTCCCAGGCAGATGAAACCCCACAGCCCAAAGGTGACACACATATTTGTCATCAGGAGTGCTATTTTGTAACTCCAATCACCAAAAATATGTCATTTTCCTCTACTGCCTCTCTCCAATAACAGTTTGCTGATAACACCAACAGATTTTAGCTACAATGAAAGCTGTAATTTCTGTACACAAGATTTCACCTGGCAGTGATCCGTGACAGCTACAGAGAGATGAGTGAGTGACTTTGGAGGTGGAAAAAACCAAAAGAGCAGGTTTTGTAGGAAGGGGTTACCCTCCATCCCATCTAAAATAGACACAACATCTGAAAGGTGGGCCAAAAAAGAAGCCATTCTTTAAATGAAGGGCTGTGGGGTCATTCAAACCCCTGAGGAATTTTAGCAGCAGAGAAAATATTTCAAGTGAAGACAAGACAGCAAAGTGTGTAATGATGAGATTGAGAGTTGGCAGGAGATAACCATAGAGAGAAGAAAATGTACAGCAAGAAAAGATATTAAGAAAGCAAAAAGGCAATGGAAAACAGAGAAACTTTGATTTGTTAAACAGAAAGACCCAATATGCTACACAGGACTACTGCCATAGTATTAGACACCCATTGAAGATTGGGATTACTTCTGGTCACACACAAATAAATATAGTTTTAACTAGAGGAGGACCTGCTTCTCTGACCTGAAATCCAGTCAGCTGAGGAAAGAACAGACTCCTCTTCAATGCCACAGCCTCATGACAGACACACCAAGTGTCAAAGCAACCCCTAAAATCACATTTTTGGGATGAAGAGCCGGTTACTGGCACATGTAGACATTTTCTGCTCTAATGGTCTGGTGCTCTCACAATTACCTGGAGCTACAAGCACTCAATCCAAGCCTCTCAATTTTTGGATTGGTGGGCTTGGATTGCCTCTCAATCCAAGCCCACACCCAAAAGGGAAATGTGGGATCGAGGAACGTCCCTCACTACCTCACCTTCCAGAAGCACTAAGAATGACTCCCAGTCTGATATTTTTATGAACTTCAAGTTACTCTTCTGCTCTCTGGGAAAGTTAATCTTCACTCTCTAACCTTCAAAAAGGACATGAGCTGACAGTAATTTTCACACCACACATGAACATAGCTTGAAAGATCTTTATGAGGCAGCAGGATTAATCTCCTAAGGAAATGTGAACAGCTGGGTGGTTTTTATTTACTCAGAAATACTGAGACAAACCTGTGGTTCTTCTCAATTTTTGGAAGTACAAAGACTCTTCAAAATAATTACATGAAGTGTTTTTGGTTTTGCAGTTAAATATTTGTGAGAATATTTTTCAGTCTCACAGGCACTGATTTTCAGCAACACTCAGAGTCAAGACACATTTATTATAGTACATGCATAAGCCGTATTTTATACTAAAAACAAGCTTGCATTCCAAAAAGGATGATCTTTATACTGATGAAAATCTCATTAAATATGAAAGCCACGGGCAAAATGGAAAAGATGCTGATTTTCTTTATCTATCAGAAGTGGTGCTGATTGCTTTCAGAGCTGAGAAAAATGCCAGTTTCACGCAGCTAAATGCATTCCCATCATCCATTTATCCCTGACTGGAGTTACAGTCAGGGATAAATACAGTTTGCCTTCCAGCAGGCAGGAATTGCACCGTGCTGCCACCGGGAGGCACAGTCAGATTTTACAGTTTGCAGTGTCTCCTTTTCTGTCAGAACAGCCTGCCTGAAGAATCTGACTCAAAGATTTACGCAGCTTTGTTTCAGCAGAAAATATGAAAAAGTTATTCAGTGATTAAAAAAAAAATCAAAAATTCGCACAAAATTCCAAAATCCACACAAAAATATGAAAGTGATCCACCGCCAGAGTACATTTTAGCTATTTCAAGTTGAAGTGTGAATTCAGTTTGACATGAAGGGACCATCCACAAAAATCTTCTTAAGATGGATTTTTTTTATGATGTCCTGTAGGTGGCTAAAATCAAAAAAGGCATTAACCACTTCCAGTAGCATAGAAAGAAATTTTCTAAATAAAAAAATATAATTATATTCTGTTAATTGGAGAGCAGAAGATGAATGATCATTTCATTAAAAGCAAGCTTGGAGTTTTTAATTGCAATTTTAATGCTGTAGGCTATAAATAGATCTGAATTCAACTGCAGAAGGGTTGCTGCTATAAATTATTTTGACTTCAATTATGCTTAAACCACTTAGAAAACAAAGTATTACTTGATAAAGAGACTTGGTGCAGCTTTTACAAAGCTGCAGCCACTTTAAATTAATTTCCAACTCAAGTCCCTTCCACAGTGCAGTAAAGAGAAGGAAAAAGGCTCCATGAGGAGCCTCACAGAGCTGTCAGAGGTCACACCTGAGGCTCTCTGGAGCTTTCAGAAACTTTGCAATAAAGACGCAGTAACGCAGCATCCCAGACTGAAGGGAACTAATTCAGCACTGTAAAATGCAGCAGTTATATTTTATCACTTCATCAAATCCCATTATGATTTAAATAACAGAAATATGATACATAGCTTCCACGCAGAAAGGTAAGTGTAGGTACAAAATCTGCTTCCTTATAACTGAAACAAGGCACTCTGCATTTAGCTAAAACAACTTCAAAAACTACTTTGAAAAATACCATTAAGAAAATTGGTGGTTTAGGAGAGAGATAATCTAAACATGATTCAAACCAAGTGTGGTACTATTGCTGAATTGCTAAGAAACCTGATAGCTAAAGTACCATGTTTATAATATTTTAGGAGAAAGTATTTCAAATTAACTTCTAAGTAGAATAACCAATTGCTATGAAACAGAAAAGCTGAAGAAAAAAGAATGTAATAGATTATCAGCTGGGGGTCTCCCTGTGTAGCAGGGAGCAAGTGATCTAGATGAGTGTTTTTGAAAATTTATCTAAATAAATATGAAGAGAGACAGATTGGCAGCCATCTGCAATTTACCACAACATCCGGATGAGTTAAGCACTTAACTTCCACCACAGTCAGCAGGAGCTGGATGCTTAATGTATTTGGATGCTTCAGAAAATCACATTAGGCACCGAAATGTGTGAAGTGCATAAATATCTTTCACTTTACAGCCTTTAGTTTTCAAGTGCCTTAGCCCTGTAGTTCTCAAATTGGAATAACTGTGTTTGACTAATCCATGGGGGAATGGGAAACAGCAGTGAAGAGTGTGAGGTGTTGGGATCCTGCAGGAGTGGTGTACAAATGCCACGGAGGAAGGATACACTGAGGGCAGAGAGGTGATGGGATGTGAGGGTGCTGTCAGGAACACTGTCCCAGACAGAGAGAAAACAGAGTCCAGAGGGTAAATGGGAATTATTTAGCAACTTATTCACAACATATGGCTGTCAACTTCTTCCTATGAAATCACCAAGCGAAAATATCCACTGTGAAATGTCCCCTCCTGCCTCTGTTCATGGAAACAAAGAAAACAGGTACTTCAGTACCCTTCACACTGTGACCAATCTGTTGTGAATCCCTCCTCACATTTTCTACAGATTCAAGCCTTTTGTCTTTTGCTTTAACATCTGTGTAATTCTTTTCCAATCTAATAACAAGCTCTCCATCCCACTAACAGTAATAACCATTAGGCCCAGCACCCACCCACATCTTCCTCTCAGAGGCCAAATAGGCAACAAACAAAACTGCAACAAACTGGTAATTGTCATGACAAATATGCCTAAAGCTTTAGGCTGCCATGATTAATCAAAGTATCTGAGATCAAACCAACTTATGCACTTAAATTGTCCAGTACTGTCTTAAGTATAAAATCAATCCAATCAGTAATTCACAAAAAAATCAATTCTGCATACTCCAGGGAAGGCAGGTATCCATTACACAGTAATTGTTGCACAGCTGCTATAAATGCTCAATAAAGAAAAATGACCTTGAAAGCCCATCAGAAGTGCTCCCACACTTAAAGCTCGTGTGTTGCACAACACTGAATTAAGACTTCTCTTGGTAGGCTTCATTTTTTTAAAAGTGAAAATTCCATGAAGACTGTTTTAGGATATTTTAGGGTGTTCTATGTTTTAGGGTACTATTTTAGAACAGTATTTTAGGGTGCTCCCTAAGTGGTGCTTATCATGGCATCGTGGGCCACCTCTGCTGATCCCAGAACTGTCCAGCAAAATATATCCTGCTTGGAATAGCTCAGGGGAAGTACACCCACAAAGCTTTAGAGTTGAGCAAAGTCAACATTTCCACTGGATATTTAAAATTACTACAGTAGCAGCCATATGTGTTTTTAAAGACCTTGATACAAACTTAAGAAACCTGGCTATTGTTCCAGAAGAAAATTCTCCACTGTGAGAAATCTACATGGGGATGCTTTGGCAAAATATCTAACGTTTTTCTCCCCGTAGTGTTTACTAGCTTGAACATACTGCCTCCCCATTTGATTTCTTTCAGTCTTCTGCTTTCTTCCAGAAATAAAGGAACATTTATGTTCATCCTTCCTCTCTGCTCCTGCCAGCAGCACTATATCAAAGGCAGGAAAGCACATCGTAAATAAATGCCATTATTGCTAGAACAGTGCAAAAAACACTGTTTCAGTTCAACGACCAAAAAAGATGAAAAATTAATTTCAGGTCATCCCAAACTGAACAAGGCCTCCCAGGCCAGCAGGTTTATTCCTCTAGAGCTTCTTGGTTTTGCATTTTCAGCAAATTCTGTAAGTACACTCGTAATATTTATGTCAAGGCCATTAATGAATATATTAAACAGGTCTGAAGCACTCCATTTTTTTCCCTGACCCATTTATTATAGAGTTGGATGGTTCAGGTTGGAAGGGACCTTAAAGATCCTCTTGTTCTGACCCCCTCTGCTGTGAACAGGGACACCTTCCACTGTCCCAGGCTGCTCCAAACCCCATCCAGCCTGCCCTTGGACACTTCCAGGGATGGGGCAGCCACAGCTTCCCTGGGCACCCTGTGCCAGGGCCTCTCCACCCTCACAGGGAAGAATTTCCTTCCCTATACCAAATTTAAATCTACTCTCTTTAAGTTTAAAACCACAACCCCTTGTCCTGTCCTGATAAAAAGTCCAGATGTTACCAGCTGGATTGCCCACCAGATGGAGAGGCTTCTAAATATCTGCCATATCATTAACACACACATCACTGCAGCTTCAGTTACTTACATATTGTGTCAGTTTTTTCACTCAGTGGAAGCTGGACTTGCCTCCTAGTAAGGACCAATCATAAAGAAATTTTACTTTAAAGCTTCAGAAATAAAGAGCAGCAGATAAATTTACTGGCATCTGAATTTGCAGAGAGTTAGGTGTGAAGCTACACCAGAAGCTCAAACAGCAAACACCTGGCCCTGCCAAAAGGCCATGTCCCTCCCTGAATTATTCTATATTCCTGAGTAAAATTAACAGTATATAATAGGTTAAAACATAGAAACTCCTGAGAAAGAATATATAAATGGAAGCTTTCACCTTCAGAACTAAAGCAAAAGTTAGAGTTTTCAGTAAATCTAATGTTCAACTCTGTTATCTTTTTATATGACCCACAACCAAAAAACAGACACCTTGTCTCTTCAGCAGCCAGATAATCTTACTTGGTTTTATGAGAATTTTTTTCCAAGCTGGAAACATCAAGTTTATATACAATAAACTACCCTTGTTATCTTCCATATCATAGACATCTGTAAGATACCACAAAGAACTGGATTTTTCCCACTGCCTCTTAAACATATCAGTATTAGTGACAGAAGTTTGGCTTAGCTGCCAGAAAACACATTCCTCTGTCAGTGCATTTTTAAATGACACCCAGCCTCCACAGTCTGCATTCACAGAATTCTAACCACATTTAAATTAAAAAATAGAGCTAAAAATTGCTTGCATAGCTGCATTTAAATTGGTTATTTTGTCCCACTTCTAATGCAGTATCAAAAGACAGCATTTCACCCAAACAAGCCCTGAATATCATAATAACAATCTCTGTCCTACTTGTTCTGCCCTACGATAGCTCTTAACTCAAGCAGGTCCACACTAAAAAGTTTTTCCTAAGCAACTAAGGAATCTTACAAGAAACTCTGGACCCCCTACTGCATTTTGTAGAATATTTTGCTTGAGCACAAACGAAAAAGAAATGTAGAATAACTTTGGGAAAGTTACTGAAAGCCAAAATGAATCTGAATCTGGTCTAACACGCAGCAGTATGAACAAAGTACTTTAACAACTACCAGTTTTGATAAAACAGAATAATAAAACATGAAAACTAACTTGGAACGTTTGTTCTGTACCTCTGAAGATCACATGTAGCAGCTCTAGCCTTGCAGCAGGAAGTATCCACAGATTTCCCAGGGATTTTCTGGTTCAGGAAGGACAGAACCCGAGGATTTTGCACCAAATTCTCCACCACGTGAGCAAAGCTGCCCACCAAGAGAAAGGTGAACAGGCCTGGAGGGAAATGGCAGAGCAGCCTTAGAACACAGGGTGTATTTGTGGTTTTCCAGGTGATCCTCAGCAGCATTTTAAACCAGCATTTGTGGTTTGCCAGGTGATCCTCAGCAGCAAATTAAACTGTTCTTGGGGAACAGGGCAGGGAGCAATGCTGTGATGGGCACTCCCAGGCTGGGGACAGGGGACAGCCTGGATAATGGAGCACAGTGCTGACACCTGGGTACACAAATGTGTGCAGTCAGCAGGTAACTCATCTTCAGTGCTGCCCAAACAGGATGGATGAGAAACACTTGTCATGGAGGAACTACCAAAGTATTCTTTGCAGATCAAAAGTGCTTTAAATCACTTGTTAGCCTGTCATCTGACAAATTAATTAATTTATCAAGACACAGTCCAGTCTCCTAAACCTTAAGTCATGTTTTTTCTGCCAAAAATTATGCTTTAAAGGTTTAAATAAAGATTTACCAATGAGACAACTCTTATAGTCAGACCACTGAATTTTCAGCCATGGGTATTATTTTTATCATTTGATTGTGCATGAATTTGAACTGTAATTTATGGGCATCAGATCCTTTTTAATTGCTTAAAACAAAGCCCGGGCTTTGCAATGAAAATTATTCTGAATACAGTGATCAAATTTAGCACATTTGGTGTGACAATCTGAGACATTGTTTTGACCTCAATCTCCAATACCTGTTCACAGCATAGCATAAAAGAGCAATGTGTTTTTTTCAACTTTTAGAATATTCTGAAGAAAGTTAGCCAGGGCATCCCTCTAAATTACCAGGTGGAAATTAATTAAAAATTTGAAGAGTTTCTAATTAAGTCAAAATAAATCAGAGAATTTAAGAATGCTTTGGACTGGAGGGGATCCTAAGCATCATCCAGTTCTAATTTCCTTCCATGGGAAGGGACATCTTCCACTATCCCAGATTGCTCCAAACCCCATCCAACCTGGACTTGAAAATTTCCAGGGATGGGGCAGCCACAGCTTCTCTGGGCAGCCTGTGCCAGGGCCTCACCTCCATCAGAGTGAGGAATTTGTTCCTTATATCCAATCTAAACCTATTCCCTTGAAGTCATTCCTCCTTGACCTATCACTCCACGCCTTTGTAAAAAGTCCCTCTCCAGATTTCAATTACACAACTAAAAAAAAAAAAATCAACTTATTTTTACGCTGTTTTTCAATAAAATTCCAAAACTATTACTTGTTAAGAAAACATTGCATGAAGGTGCTAGTTACAATGTGGTATAATGAATGAAAAAAACCATTTTCAGCAGCTCTGTTTGCACAATTGACTTAATTTTGTCAACAGAAAAGAAGAAAAATAAAACCAACCACACTTTCATTAGAAGAAACTATTTCCTTTTTTTTCCAATCTACATGAAAGCAAACACATTCCCTTGTTGCCACAGTTACCAGAAGACTAAGTTGTCCTTACAAACTTATTCCTCAAAAATAAAGTATTTATTCTTTCCCCCTTGAACCTCTTCTTTGATGTGTGTTCAGGGATGGATGAGCAGGTGTAGGACTGTCAAATGCTCTGCCCTGCTCCTTCTTTTTCCAGAGCATTGAACCACAGACACATTTATAAAACAGCAAATGTTGTCCTGTACGGATAGAGAGAAGTGCTCCTGCTAGCAGAGGAAACCCTTATCTTTCAAAGCATTATTTCCTAAATTAACACATGTAAATCACCTCACAGGATCAAGAGGCACACCCAAACACATGAAAAAGAACTGGGCAGTAAAAGCAGAGGAGCACAGCTGCCATGAAAGATTTACAGAGTTTCATAAAAGGGCCAACACTGCCTGCACAGAAGCCCACTTAGGCAATCTCTGGCCTGCTGAGACTCAAGCAGAGCCTGTTGCTCCTCTCAAAAAAATATTGAGCATATTAATTCCATTGTTGGTGCCTCCCCTGAAGCTGTCAGCCAGAGCGGAGCTGCTTTTATTTTTGTAGAAAATGTTGGAATTTCTAATGAAAAACAAATTTCCGCGTGATTTCTGTTATTTTTTTCCCAAACATTAACACAGTGTTCACACTCTGTGGCAGGGAGAACAGGAGCCATGTATCCTGAAATTTGGAGGTGTTTCTCCAGGAAACATTCACCTGCTCTGATGTGCTGCCCAAGAACCAGGTATCCATAAATCCCACAGATTTTCCATCTTTAAAAACTAGTGAAACAGATGGAATCCAAGGCAAAACAGGAAATTCAGTGAGTCTAATTCTCATCTGGTTAAACCAAAGAAGTTTTCACTGAGTTCAGAGACCCCAATTTACACAATGAAGAGTATATGTACTTTAGCACTTTTTAGCAATTTCATTAGCTCTTTTTCCTACTGCTGGCTGACAATCCCATTTCATGATAAGTTAAAATTCAATCACCCATAGGCAGGGAAGATGACAGTGATACAAAAAACTTTTATGATTTTTGATACCAATCTAGGTGTGATTAAATTCAGTGTAAAAAGCCCACATGCAATCAGTGAGTAATCCCAGAAGCTAAGAAGGTTTGGTTTATCCAGATTTTAATTATGAAGTTCTACATGAGCATATAAGGACAGGAGTAGAGTATTAACTTGTTAGAAAAATGATGTTGTTGGGTTGGGCAATTACCATCTTTTTAAAATACTAATGAATATTTAAAATTTTTGCACAGTTTAATGGTGAATTTTGCAAACAAGATGTCTGCTACATCTGGAAAACAAAGTTTTCAGATCAAATTTTATTTTATTTGACTTCATTACGTCCTTGTGCAGCTTTCCTTTTAGATGAGAATTTCTTCACGTAAAGGAGGACAGAATTTTCTCCACAATTCATCTTTTATAGTCTATAAACCATCCTGCGTGTAATAATTTCAGCTGGAATTTTTATTTTATCAGAAGGGAAATACAGATTCTTTTCAGTAAAGTGCAAGAAATATGTCAGGTTTGTCTTCTGTATATTTCTATTACAGAACATTGGAGAACCTGTGGAAAAGAAATCTCTGCAAGGTCATGTCTAAAAACTTACAGTGCACTGTTGACTTAGTGATGGCAGAGACTTTCACAGAGTTCTTTGGTGGGAAGAGGTGAGTTGCTCTTTTAGCTCAACAGCATTTCCAGGTAATCCATATTCTGCTCTTGGTTTGTGCTCAGGCTTTATGATTCTGCATAAGAAAGTTGAAAACTCAAGTGCTTTCAGGAATTATCTATGTACTTATTTAACAGGAAAGCATTTCTTTTAAATATTTTGTAAATGTTTTATTTGAATTCAGTTTCTTTTTTAGAAATATATTAATCACCAAACTGAATCACTAGAGGATACTAAATGTAGGGTTTTTTCACAAAATTGTTTAAATAAAGTATTCCCACAGCTTCAAGGCTTTTCCTCATGTTTCATGAGCAAAGCAACACTCTGATGAGAAACCTTTCCCATTTGGACAAATGAGTATTTTCCAATTACAAAGTCTTGTTACAAACATTTTATCTGATTTTCAGCAGCACCAGATACCACAGATTTATAACGAGCTATTCAGCTAAAAGCAGGTCAAATTAGGTTATCAGCTTTCAGTGATATTTCTGAAATGGTTTTTCTATTGCCATACAAAACCATCCAAGTTTTGCAGTATTCTGTCCTGCAGCCTTGGCCATATCTCCTGTCATAGAACCACGCTCTGACAGAAAAGGCAGAGCAGCCACAGACTCCTTTTGACCACCAGACAGATGTGAGTGTGACCAGCAGGCTCAGTCAGTGCCTCCAGACCTGCAGTGCAGATTGTCAAAGACAGATCTGTGTGTTTCCTTCCCCACAGAGCAAGCAAGACACTCACCTCAAAATGATATTATAGTCCAGAGCAGCTGAATCTGTATTTGGGCACCCCTGGAAGCCTTCATCCTTGGTGGGATTTTAAAAAGCACAACAGTACTTTAAATGTATCCCACTGATTTTCAATAGAGTGTAAATCACATCCGTGATTTCTGGAGGTCCAGACAAATAGTTTTGACAACAACCTCTCTGTGCTATTTAAAAGCCAGTTTAAAAAAAAACCCAGAGAGTTAATGCATCATCAGAAATTAGAATTGTAGAATTTCACACCTTTTGGCAATAAACATTTACACTCAATTGACTCTCCGAAAATTTCATTCTCTTAATTTCTTTTTGATTTCAAATGACAGAAGAAATCTAAAAATATGGCAGGAATACATTATCTGATCTACTCTTTTTATCCTTTTAAGGAAGAAAATAAATCTGAGTGCAAAGCTGATGCAAAGAAAGGAAGAATTTGTGAAGAGTGATTGGTGACAGACGTGAGCACACCCTCCCACAGTGGCCCCACCAAAGCAAGGTAAGGCACTCTGCACTTCTGGCAGCAAATACTGCCACAAATCTTGACCACCAAGACAAGGAACCACAGCAGTGAGCCCCTGAGACTGCCTTCGTGTTTCATCACCCTTCAAACCTCATTGCCACATCCAGAGGGAACATTGCATGGCCCCAGCAGACAGCTAGAGGGGATTAAAACTGCAGGGGTTTTTCATGTTTTTCAGAGGGTTAAATCACATTCCATAAGAAGGGCAAGCTAAAATGGCACAAGAGAACAAGGGGCTGCCCTTGGCTTTGTCAGGCAGTGAAACAGCTCCTGTTCTTTCAGGGGCTCTGATGCTGCCTGTCCTCTCTCTCTTGGAAGAAACTGGGAGAGGATCCAAACCCTTCCACAGCCATTTGGGACAAGCACACGACTCTCCCTGAGCTGTCCAGCCACCAGGCAAAGTTTGGGTGATTCCAGGTGCAGACAGGTTTCCTGGGTGGATCAAAGCAGGACTGTGCCATGTGGTGATCATGGCCTGGGGATCTGAAGGCAAAATCGTTTGCAAAATTGAAATAAATGTCTCAGTCCCATCACGGTGTCAGGAGCACTGGAGACAGACAGTGCTGGCCCATTTAAGCAGCAGTTATCTGCACTTCCACTCTGCAAAGCCTCTCCCAAGCCGTGTATCTTTCATCTCCTCCCATTCCTGGGATTACTGTGTGCTGACAGGAGTGTTTTGGAGTGATCTTAAAGTGCTTTTAACGGGTAACATGCGGAAATAAATAATTCAGGCTTTTCTGAGTGTTTCTTTAGTGTCTCAGCTTACATATAGAGAGTGCTTTTATGGAGTGCTCACCTGTACAATGGGTTGTGCTCTCTGCCAAGTGTTTTGCCCAAATGAGTTTCGAATGCTCTTCTAACACAAAGATAGTAGACTTTTATATCCCTACTGTGATCACACCCCTGCTAGGCAAGGGATCTAAACTACTAGGCACAATTACTGCCATGGTTTCTAGCAAAAGTACACACGCTTTACCATTTAACATGCAACATTATGTCAGTTTTTAATAAACTAGGTCTAACAGGAATAAAAAAAGAACAGAGAATTTTTGAATCAACCAGGCAAGATTTAATAATACAAAAAGGGAGGGTAACATAATAAACATAAGAGACCTGAAATGACAGCTGCAAGCATATCCCACAGCACCAACAGGTAATGCCAAAGTGTGTTAAATTAGTCATATCTGCTGAGAATTATTTATAATAGAATTATGTATGATAAGATATTGAGTGGCTGTGGTACTTTCTGATTACCCCTCCCTGCCAACACATGATCTACATCAAAAGAAATACACATTTTCTCCTAAAAATGCTGGATATTCTGCTGCCAAGTTTTCTTTTAAAATACTCATTTTTTAACACTTGCATGTACACTCAGGAACAGGCGGTAAAAGCAACTTGCAGTTAACACATTCTGTGATGTTTTTCTGACATTTTCTGTAAAAAATACCCATGACTAAAGATTTCAGTAGCTACTGATATGGTTTATAATCCCTTAAAGTTTCACAGGATAGCAGTCCTAAAAAAAAGTGTTTTAAACCTCTTTTTCTTTCTTCCTTTTTCTTTACAGCACAGCCCAGGAACCCAGCCTTTAGGAGAGAAGTCTGGCTGGTGGCATCCAAGTTAAAGCTTTCATGGTGCATTAATGTGTCTTGGAGGGCACAGACTACTGTACAACAGAGATAAAATTAAACATCTTGGTGCTGGGATGTTCAACAGCCTCACTTTAGATGACATACAGTACAGATACTATTTTTTCTCTCTGGGTTAACAGCCTGCTCTTGTAGCAAACTCCTTTGCTTGTGTGTCTCACCAGCACATCCACTCCCACCCCACACAAGAGGCGAGGGTGGATGGTGAGGGGTGAATCCCGTGGGCTAAAGCAGATTTAAATTTCAGCTGACTGGTGAAAGGTCAGAGGAACAGGGCCAGGGTCTGTGTGTGGCTCTTGGTGCACACCAAACTGAGCATTTACACTCCCCTTGTGTGCAGCCTGACCCGACTCACCACAAAAGTAATTTAAGTACACAAAAGTAATTAAACACATTTCAAAGTCTGCTGCCTACAGGAGAGGGGACTGGATGACCCTCCAAGCATCACATTTATGACACTGCAGAATAATGTGAATATATGGTTTTGAAAAAGTGAAGACTGTAGGAAATTTAAGTTGGTTGGTTTTACTCATCCATTCTCAGGATATAAAAATAGCGAGCACAGATGAAAAAGGCAGCAAATCATCCTCCCAGCACCAATAGTGCTTATTTGTCCTAGCAAGGAACAGAAATGTCTGTATGGAAAAGAGCTTGCAACACAGGGAGACTGCCTACCCTGCTGGGGAGACCTGACAGCTTCCCTCAAAAGGTTTCACCTGATTTTAATTGAATATACCAAAGTTTTCTATCCCTCTGCCTTGTAGTTGTTTATAAACTGTATGTTCTTTTTCCTCAGTGCAGTGCTGCTCTTGTCAACCCAAGACACATTCTCCGATTCAGCCTTCCTAAATTTCACTGATAGATGTACCCAGTGTAATCTGGTGATAAGATTAGTGGTTAGAGTTTATTAAACATTTCTTGAAAACAACCTTTTTACTGAGCTCATGAGCTTCCCGTTCCACCTGGGTTTACAATTTACATATTCAAAACTCCTATTTGACTATATGTTAGAGTGTAGAGATTTATGTTTTCTTTTCCAGTAGATTCTGGTATAATATCAGAGCAAAGTAACATTAAAAACAGGAAACTAAATTATACTGTATTGTTCATCCATTGCAGGATGAAAGCTTATTTGCCCATGGTAAGGTATCTTGCACTTCTTGCTTTCACCAGAAGCAGCTGAAACCAGTAGCTAACTTATAGGCAGGATGATTTATAATACATTGTAGTGCCAGCCTGTCAGCTGACCGCTGTAGAAATAGTTTATCTATACCTGAGGTTTGGCACCTCTTCTCCCACTTTGTCTCACCTCAAAATGGTCAGACACCACATTTTTCATGCTCTCCTGCTTTTGCTGCTGCTGACAGGAGGAAAAGCTGCAGTGCCAGCCAATTTTCATACATGTAGGTTTCAGAAGACATTGTGCTAATTCCTATAAATGCAGAGAGTAAAAATCTTGTATATTGGTAATCATAGTTGGTAATCCTGAAACAAGTCTCTGGTGGCACACAGCTATGTAAGAATTGCCCACATGCTTTCTTGTCTGTTTTATTTGTCTTTGGGCTTCAGCTTTGGTAGCACTCAGAAGGTGAGGAAATGGCATCACTGGGGCAAACTGAGAGCCCAGAGAGACAGACTGGTTTGAGGAGAACATGGGGCTCAGCAGGGACGTAACCCATTGCAGGGAATGGTCCTCAATCTCTGGGTGAGAATGTTTCTCCCTACAAGCTCTCAAAGGATGGCAAAGGTTCTGAGAAAACCCTTTTTTCCCTAATACACTGCTCTGTAGTTGCAGGTACTCCCGCACTCCAAGCATAATTTTGATTTCTCACTCAAGTACCTGGGGAAGCCCAGATTTCCCTCCTGAAGCAATAGCCCCAAAGGAAAGCACTAAAAAAACCCTTAGTAATTTGTACATCCATTTCTTTACATTTTTCAGTAATTCCATCCATTACTGTTTCTCCATTTTGTCTGGCAAGAGCAATAGAGATCTCACTACAATATCATTGTTGATCACAGCCAAAAAAAGGTTATATGGGCATTTCAGTTATATTGTTCTAAAATTATTTTTATGCTATGATATGCTCTTTGCATTTCAAAGCAAATCCATATTTTAAAATTAGGCACATGCTTTAAGGCTTTCACCAAGGGCATTTCTCTAAGCCATTTACAGACAGTTGCAGCTTTGACTGCAGACAAACATTTTTAACCAAGAGGATGAGTTACATTACTTACTTAGCTCAGTGCTGCTCTTTTATCTGGCTCCCATTTTTCTGTTGGATCAAACCCTGAATACCACAAGACAAAAGGAAGATAATCAGATTGTTTTGCATTACTTGGCCTACATGGTAATGCCATTCAAATGCATTTAGGAACATCTTTTTGTTTAGATGTACTACAAATCTGCAAATAAATTAGTGCTTACCGACAAGCTTCATAAATCACTTTCCTCCTTTTTCTACTTTTTTTTTTTTGTGTGTGTGTGTGCAGGATGTAGGTAATGTCTATTTTGGAGGGCCCTTGTGGACAAAAGCACTTACTGACTTGGACTCAAAAAAAAAAACAAAACCAGTAACCTGAAAATTTAATACCTTGAGGTTCCTTTCAGACATGAAATAATGATTATGAGGGAATGCCTCCAAATCCTCAGATTTTCATGTGGTTTACCACAAAGCCATAAACTGTCTTGGTCCCAAAACTGGTCCCAAACTCACTGATAGTCAACTTCTAGAAAGTTCAGAGTGAACTAGATTTCAGGCTCTGTTACAAAACCCTGTTTTTAAAAAAGCACAAATGAGAATCCACAGAGCCTTAAGCTCATTTTGTATCAGACTGAATTAAATCATCTCAGTAATTAAAGACATGAAAGTTGTAATCACTAATGACAACCATCCACAGAGCAGCATGGGGGTGGAACTGGTGACAGCCACTTCTCTTTCCCCAGCAGATCAGGGACAAAAACATGGAGTTTGGTGACCTGGATGCTAATTTCCCCACAAATTCCTCACGGAAAGCTAATGCATTATTTGCATATATGCAAACACTGGAGGGGTTGTTGTGCCCACCATTCCCATCTGCCTCTGGCTCAGCCCATCCACGCCACCTCAGGCACAAGCAGATATTCCAGAGCACAGCTTTGCAGTCTCTGTTGATGCTTTAAACACAGGCATCTCTCTAATTAGTAGCTTATTAAAGACTATGCATATGTTATTTTTAATCATCTTAAGAAATTTGGCTTCAGTTTTACTTTCCTGGACAGCTACTCAGTAGTGACACAAGACTGCCTAAAACATGTCCATTACTCCCATAGCAGCTTCTACTCAAATTCTGTTGCCTTTGGAAATTTTTGCTACTTCTGAAATACTCTGGAATATTTCAACCATGTGCATTTCACCACACTTGGCAGTGGAGGAGGTCCTTTTTCAGAAATGGAAATGTGAATTGTCTTATCACAGAAGAGCAAACTCCAGGTCCATGCACAGGTTGTCCATTTTTAAAAATTTTCTTAGACTTTATTCATCTCTCAATTAACTCATTAATTTTCTGCACACCAAGAATTAGACCAAGACACTTTAACTGGCATCCAACAGAGGCAACACATGGCTGCACTGGGTGGGTTTCAGTGTGGTGTGATGAGTTGGCTGAAGTTGATACAGCTGGAGCACCAGCAACTCCTCCTGACATAAACCTTGAGTACCCAGCTGAGGGAAGAACATCAAACCAGTCTCATCCAATCCTGAGGCTAATTCCTCACTGGAAGCTGGAAATTATGTCACTTTTAGAAGATGAATTCTAAGGGTTGTTTCTTGCTTTTTAAGTCTCCTGTTTCTGATGAAAACTAGCCAAAAATACCTTCAGGGCTGCCATGGGATTGGTTCTAAAGCAAACATCATTTTCATATCCAAGAGATATCCTCAGAAGGGATCCCATGAGGTGGCTGTGTTTGCAAAGACTCTAAGGCAGTAACATGAGTTTTAGGAGTCAAGACTCTGACAGTCCCAGGAAGAGGAAGGAAAATGTCATTTTATTCTGAGTTTACAAAGCACTACAGTTTTTATGATATTTTAAGTTTGTTTTATATCTTCAATGTCAAAACCAACACCCTCACACACAATACAATAGGAGTTTTATCACCATTTTCAGTCAAATAAATTTTAATTACGTTGAGGCTTTTTTTTAAAAGGTACTTGACATTTTCCAATCTCCAAAGGGGTTTCTGCCTGCAACCCCTCTGCTCCTATTTTGGAAAGGCCCACAAGCCTTCTGCTGCTCACCTGTTTAATATTACAAACTGTAACAAACAAACAAGGGGATGGAAAGAATTAATATTTATTTGGTTACTCTTAAAATGTCTTAACATCCCCCATTGATTTAAGGGGTGGGGGGGCAGGCTGTGAAGTTTTACTTACGGAACCAGATTTGGTATTTCTTTTAGAACAAAAAGCTTAATTTTTACAGAATGAAATACTGAATAATATGATCTCAAAATTTTTTACTGATCTGTTGACCTGGAAGAAGGATAAAATATAATGTAAACACAAGTATGAAGAGAAAAATCACATGGGACAAAAACAGTTTCTTTTGAGCATAGATTCTAATCTATTCTGATAAGAATTTAAGGTATGAATGGTCTGTAAAGTTTATATTTTTGCAGTTTAGCAGTGAGATGCACCTGTGGGATCAGTGATGAAATAAATACTTGCCAATCTATCCTGAGCTTGTATCTCCTTACAGACTAGGAGACAATATCAAATCTTTCAGCTGAATCATATAAAGTCTTTTAGAGTCTAGTCAAATTCTGTTGCATTTAATTTCCATTTACAAGGCTGCATATTCTTTGCCAAAATATTCTACATTTGTTAGTTGGGCTTTTTTAACCAAGAATTGGTTAAATCATTCTTAAATGTGATCTGGAACTTTTCTGAAATACGACTTTTAAACTCTTCATTTAGTTACCACAATGAGCCATTACTGATCATCACCTTTACTCCCCAATCTGAATATTTAACTCATTATTACCATGGGAAATTTGACCTCAGATCAACTCAAAAAGCTTGCAGAAGGATATGGTTGTGCAAAGCCTGAGCACTTCTACTTAAAGTTCCATTCCTACTTTAGGGGGGAAAAAATTAAACTTCCACTTCTAAAAGTAAGATGAAGTGCAAAACATACAAGTGCTCCAAAAGTATTTTTCACTGAAGTCCATCTAAAACTTTTGCATACCCCATTTAAATATCTTTGTATCTAGACAAGCTGAGAAATGCTGCTTATTTCTTGGACCTTCAGGGCCCTCAGATGAGCCAAAACAGCATTTTTTCATTCAAATGTTTCTTGGAACAACACACATGGTAGAACCAGAGGAACAGTACTTGTTCACATACAGCATAAAAACTTGCATATTTGTTTTAATTTTTTATGGTTTTTTGGCTCATGCCCTGACAGGAAAAGGCAGCCAGACCACACACTGACTCTCTGACTGTGTCATGGCATTAGCTGTGCTGTGTCACACCACAGGCAACAACCCTGCTTCTGAGAAGGTTTCCATCCACAGAGAAGATGGTCTTGCCATAAAATGCTACAGCTCCTGCAAGAAAATGCAGAGAGGCATATCAATTAAGTATTTTCATATAGTTAGTTTATGAGGAATCTTATATTGTAGAGGAAGGGAGGAAGGGAGGAAGGGTTGCCACATAAGAGGGAAGTCTTGTAGCAATTGCTATTGTATGAACTCTTGAGCTGAAGGAGGAATTCTCACTTCTGAATATTTTTTTACTTAGAAACAACATGAAGCCAAAACAAGCAAGACTCAACTCTATATCACTTTGATATGACCTCTATTTTTCAAGCTCATTTAGCCTTCTGAAAGGCTATGTCTAGAATTTGCATTGCAGAAAATGTAAATAACTCAAAACATCAAGGAAACATCTTTTCTGTCTCAAAGAAACATCCGATGAAGCAACTTCAGTTTACTCATGAACTGGCAAACCTAATTAAAGGATTCAGGATGTTATAGTGACAGATTTGGACACTAATACATATCTGAGAAACAGGCTGGCTTCAAAGTACAACAGAGAAGCTTCTATTCATAAATATTTAACTGAAACATTGATAGAAAAATGAGAAAAATCTCTTTCATTCTATTCCCTGCAGAATTTCTTTGAAACAAAATGACTCATCGAAACTAGCAACTTCTAATTCTCACAGATATGGGGAGATTAGATATAAGCATTTGTTTCAAAAAAGCTTCTACAAATTTCCAGTTTAGCAACAAAACATGACATTGGAGTCATGGAATCCCAGAATGGGTTGGGGATGGGAGGGCCCCTGTGGATATCTCGCTCCAAGCCCCCTGCAGTGGTCAGGGACACCAGTTTGCTCAAAGGTGTCCAGTTCTTCCCAGGGCTTGTGGCTACACATTCTGCTCTCCCCCATGGCTTTAAAGTGTCCTTTTCTGGCTGTGTAAAAATTTCCTCAGAAGTCAGGAGTGCAGGGAAGGATCCAGCTTTGTCACTCCCTGCTTGCCCAAATGCCACTTTTATCGTTTCAGCGGCAGGTGCAGGCGATAAATGACCCTTACACGGCTCTCAAAAGACCTGTCTCAACTCCTAGGAGATCTCCCAGGGAGACATCAGGCAGAGGGCAGGTAAATCTCATCAGCTGCTCTTTAAGGGGCTGAAGGCCCTGATGGCTCATGGCAATTAGCCCTTCTCCTTAGACACCTCCCTATCTGCCTGTCCCTCGCTGCCCCACCAGCACATCTACAGAGCCAAGATCTTCCCTCGTCCCTGGCCTTGCTGTCTGGTGCTGGTCCTCCCTTTTCACAGCTACACTTCATTATAGAAAGAGGGCCTGATCTTCTTTTAACCAACAAAACCTGAATCCAAATGACCACTGCAGTATTGTATCTCTGTTAGGTCCCTATTTACTAAAATGTTATCGGACCAGAAACTTAAAGTGAATCTTACAGCAATTAAATAAAATTTAGAAGCTGGCATTAAATTCACATAGTCACTGGCAGGCTACTAATCTTATCTGTCCAAGAGCCACCTACTGAAATGGGATTAAGGAGAAGAAGGTCTGTGGGAGTTCCTATCATCACATTAAATCACGAAGCCACCCAGCACTTTGTGTGCATTTAATGTGCTTGAACATTCAAGGCACCTTCCAGCTGTGGCAGAGAGGCCATCTAAGCTCTCCTTGTAGTCATTACCAGCACAATCATTGAATTCAAAACAGTTTTGAAATCAAACAGCAGAGGGTACAAGCCCATGGTCAGGTGTGATCCCATTCCAGCAGAGAGAGTCATCAGGTGGGCAGTGGAACTCTCTGGATGTCCCCACTAAGATCTGATTAACTGAGCCCACCAGGGTACAAAGATGTCTCTGTTCCCAGCATGGCCCTGTGAGGCTGTGCACATGCAAAGAGCACCTGCACTGCAGCCCTGCTTCTGAAACCCGAGGAAAACCCAGACATGCTTTAACCTCCCTTGAAAACATAAACTGCTTCTGAGCGTGTGCATAGCAGAGCTGTTATTGCTCTGGTTATTGGTAGTTATTTATCAATCACGCTCAGGATCTGCAGCAGATTTCAGCAATTACTTTGGATTTACTCTTTGATTCCATCCACATTTCATCAGCACGCTGCTACAGCATGCATTATACATGCTGGATATTCCTCCAGCATGTTAGTGCTCTACGAAGAAATGATGTATCCAAGAAGCCCTAGAGTCTGCCTCAAAAAGTTGTGCAATCAAGTTTCCTCATAAGATCATTTGATGCATGTTGATTGCACTCAACACCACCAGCTTTTGTCTCATCAGTGAACTTGGATCATATCTTGCCTTCAGGAAAGAAGGGCAAAAATCTTTGTAACTCACCACTAAATTTAATGCTACATTATTAAGAAATGTAACTCAAACTCCTTCAGCAGAGCCAGAGAGATTTCCCAGCTCTGCGGCATTTCTCACTGAATGACAAGCAAAGCAATCAAATGTGGTTGGACAGGGAAGACTTTCATTCATTTTTTGTGTTCCTCCTCTGTTCTTCACACAGCAGTGAAGCTCAAAACTACATCAGTTCATTACTTTGAAAATGCAAAGATAATTAAATATTCTTCATATTCATAGTAATATTCTTTATTTTCAGAATATGTTTCCTCCAAATTTTAGATCTTTCTATCTCTTTACGAAAGGTGGATACAAATACTTCCCAGCTGAAATTAAAAAAAAAATAAAACAAAAAAAACCCCCAAAACCCAAATACAACAGCACCTTTATTCTGTACCTTGTCCAAGAGCTTACACAGGACCTATAGGGAAATCAAGAGTCACCTACCCAATGACTCTGTCCTCTTCAAAATCAACAGAACTTCTGCCACTTTGTCTTAGAAAGGATGAAGACTGGTACTTTTCCTCTTGAATATTGTATTTCAGCTGGGTATTGAAAAGAGATAAGGATCCTCAAGGTCTCACCACTTCTAACACCAAGCTCTCAACAGTGCAAGTTAAGTTTTCTTTGTCTCAATGTCCATCATAGAATGGAATTAACACTGCTTAATTGTTCATCATGTTGGCATGAGGCAAGAACATGACCATTTCCTGATATGTTTTTTGAAAATGTAAATTGTCACCTATGGAAACTCCTAAGTAACACAGACCTGACTCAGAAAAACACATGCAAGAAAATGTCTGAAAAGAAGGAATTTTGATTAAATAATGACTGTAGGATTAGTTCTGTTATTAAAAAGATAAACCACATCTATTATCTAGCTTTTATAGCCAGGGATATTCTCCATAAATCATAATGAATAAAATAGTCACATAAAATAATACTGAATTCAGAAGGGTTATCAGTGTCATTTTAGTATTACCTCTTACTATCTTCATCATCTTAGAAACTTTTTATCATCCTTTTTAAAAATGTCATTTCAAGAAAACACTGAGAATCAGAAATTAAGTATTTTCAAGTATGCCCCCTTACTGAAAACAGTTGCAATATTTTATCTCTTTTTCTCCCCTTCTCCTCTGAAAGATTCATCAACTCATTACCACTACCTTTTCATCTATATGAGAGTTGTGCACAGGCAGTGGGATGAAAAATACAATATAAAGAGAAGAAGTTACCACAGAGCAATGTATGCACAAAACACAGTTTCTTCCAGCTCTTCCAGGCTGTCTCCCATTAGATGGGAGGGGATATTATTGACAACTCTGTGATTCGTAGTACTTTTAATATTCTCCTTTTTCGTAGAATCGTGGAATAATTTGAGTTGTTAGGGACCTTTAAAGTTTATCTAGTCCAACCACCCTGCAGTGAGCAGGGACATCTTCAGCCAGATCAGGTTGTTCAGGACCCCATCCAATCCAACATCCAATGTTTCCAGGACGGGCCTTCCACCACCTCTCTGAGCAACCTGTTCCAGGCTTTTACCACTGTCATTGTGAAATATATCCTTATCTCTAGTTTAAATCTACCCTCTTTAAATTTTAGTTACCCCTTTCCTTACTCCAGCAGGCCCAGCTAAAAACCTGTCCCCACCTTCCTCCTAAGATGAGAAAGTGCTGCCCTCTAAGCGGTGTAAGGCTGCTCTGAGGTGTCCCTGGACACTCTCACAACACCTTGGCCCAAGCTTGAAAACTCCCAGCCACCTCTGCTGCTGATGGCATCTGGCCACTGGCTGGCAGACAAGAACTTGATGCTTCCACAAATAATTTTGGCATAAAATCATCTATTTGGCATCTTCAGCCTTAGGAGTAGAGGTTGATCAATTCCAGTCTGGATATTTTCTTGGAAACTAAAATTATCAAAGATAATGAAAAAAAAAAGCTGTTGGTGTGATATGCAGTGAATTGATGCTCTGCAGAACTGAGTTGACTAATAAAACAAATATCTTGGGAGCAATTTCTTATCCATTAAGATGGCCTATAATTGATTAATGATGTATACCATCTCAACATTTTCCTTTTACTGAAGATTTTCATATTACAATGCCCAGAAATAGTTCTGTAAGTATTTAATGGCAGAAATAGATTGGGACCATCTTTTATGAACTCTCCTCTGCTATGCTTACCCTGTGTTAGAGGGAATAGTCATTACTGTTCAAGGATATCATCTGTATTAGACAGACAGCCAAGAGAACCTACAGCTTATACCAAAAAACTGCCCTCCAGCCTTTACATATTTACAATTTGCATTTATCTTTTTAAGCTTTCAATAAGCAATGTCTCTGAGATATTTCCTCTAAGATGTTTTATTGTTTGTTTACAGTAATTTAGCTACTTTATCAACCACTTAGATGATATATTTACTCAGCTACTTCATTTGGAACATGCTTCCTTTTATGTCTCATGATCTACATTACACTTTCTACAGCAGAATTGTAGCTATTCAATAATTTAAACTTTGACATTATGAGACTTTGTCAAACATTCATAGTACTAATCTGGAGAACTCTTACATTATCAAATACTACTCTCTGTGGCCTATACCTGTAGGTATTCAACATTTTAATTTTAAAAGTTAAACTATAAATGCTGACTGTGTAAGCGTGCATGATCAATCACACAAGTCATCATTCAGAGTAGTTATTAAATAGAAATTAAAAATTGCGTTAAGCTGTAATATTAGTAGTTCCATTCCTATGTTCTAAATACAGAAATCATTAAAGATTGATCTTTGGGCTTTTAGATCCTTTACTGTCTGCTTCTTCTGCCGTAACAACATAGAAGAAATACTGGAAAGTAATGAGCACATTGCATCCCTCCTCAAAAAATAATTGACCTTAGCAAGAAGGCAGGTTGAGAATTGATAGTGTTTTAAAAAATACCAAACCACAAAAAATAAAATTCTTCTCTAAACCCACTGTACCAGTTGTGGGCACTTTTCCAAAATCTTGCAGTGCACTTTTTCTGCAGTGTGTGCAGCACTCATCAAATGAGAGCACACACTATTTTTTTGATTACAGTTTTAAAATGAAATACAAGAATCTGGAGTATCAGTTATTATTTATTTTTCATTCAATTTCATTCTTTCCTAGTTCCATGGCATCTAACACATGCCTTTATTTTGTAAGGCTAGAGTACCCAGAGGGTGACACACACACACAGAAAATACATATTTATGCATCTTTCTCGACATAAGAAATAAGTTCTTCAAAATCCTGCAACAATGATTCTTTTTCTTCATCAAAATTTGGTTCTGAATGATTTAGATCTGAAGCTATAACAATGTGTGTCAGGAGGAAAGGGGATAGACAGGTTGAAACTTGAAAGCTTTTTCAACTATTTCATGTAAAAATGCAAACCAGTTTAATTATGGAAATCTTCTTAGGTATAGTGACCCAAATTCTCTATTGGCCCTTCTCTCTTGCAGCATCAGGCAAGTTACTTCAGCAAGCAATTTTATGCACAACATTCATTCTGAACACTGCCTGGGACTGCAAATGCATTTATT
Organism: Prinia subflava; assembly: GCF_021018805.1. Classification (NCBI taxonomy): domain Eukaryota; kingdom Metazoa; phylum Chordata; class Aves; order Passeriformes; family Cisticolidae; genus Prinia; species Prinia subflava. Next base: position 31,699,224 of record NC_086252.1, read on the forward strand.
TTATGCTGCTCAATCCAGTAAAAAAATGACAGAGCTGTGCTGGGAACACAAAGCCTGGTAGGGAATGAGCCTCTCACTCCCATGTGTCTGGAGCTCAATCCAAATATCACTTGCCTGTCTCATGACTGCTACAGTGACCCTGCAGAATTCCAAGCCAATAGGACATGAAACAACTCAAAAATTTTGACAGAATGTAATTTTAGTTATAACTCATTAAATAAATCTCTTTCACAGCATAACCATCAACCCAATGACTTGGGATTTAAGTACTGGATGTGGAAAAGCACAGCTGCCCACCAATAACCAAGGAGACAGTGGTCATCTAAAATTCTTTTTCTTCATTCTTTATGAGTCCTCAAATTTTAACAGTGCTTAGTGTTATAATTCTGATGATGCTGGTAAAGTTCTTTGAATCTACAAAATACCTGTAAGGATATCTCAAAAAATTTCTTTGCATGGCATCAGCTTTTTGATGGGTTTCACCAGTAAAGGTGACCTCTCTTGGGATGCAATTAATGTCACCAGGGACTTCTAAATCACTGAGAGAAAAGAGATATCCAGAGAGTTTGGGAAACATTTAGAGAGGCACAAATACTACGAAAATAGAAAACCACCAATCTTTGCTTAATTATTTTATGGATTTGTTCGCTGAGCGTTTGTTTGCCCTCTGCAAATATTTGCATAATCAAGTTTCAGAAACATTAATGTTCCCAGAAAGCACATTACAGCTGTTGAATTATAAAACTGAGATTTTTCAAACTCCAGACTAAATCTATACAAAAAATATTTACTTGTGGGTGTCAGCTGAGGTTTTACTGTACGTAAATGTAGGGAATTCACAGCTTAAAAATCATCACTAGGAAAGAGAGATGTGGGTATTATATACAGAGTCATTAAACAGACAAATCTGTGGTTGTATTGACTCCCAGCAGCCGGATAATATTGTGTGAAAAATTAGTTGAAAAGGTTTCTGGTATGAGCACAGTCCTGTCACCTCAGAAAGCAAAAAATCATCCCAAACCATAGAGATGCTCACATGAGCAAGGTATGTGTGATGTGCCACCAACAGATGAGTCTCCTGAGGCCACCAGAGTGCCTCTGAGGGATTAACTTTCCTTCTTCTTTTTCTTCAGTGTTTTTCTGCCATATCCCTTTTGCCTCTTTCCCCCCAGAATTACTGCTGCCCCAGGCACAGCTGAACAGAGCGACACAGAGCCAGAGCCAGCTCCCTCCAGGCTGCCCAGGGACTGGCACCATCTCTTTTTCTGCCACAGTGGTTCACTTGCTCGTGATTCTCCAGACAAACAACCCACAGGGACTCACACCCAGAAGAAAACAGAAAGCCACAAAGGAGAAGTGAGTGAGAGGCCTCAGCTCCCCTCACTGCAGTGCTCAGGTCACCCTGACCTCAGGCAGCCGGGTCAGCCTGCTAGGCCATGGAAAGCTTCCTTCCACCTCCTAAAAGAAGCAGATAACCTAACAAGCCAGCTTTAATTCCAGGGAAAAGCTCACCAGAAACAGTTGCAAAATATCTGCCTAGATAAACATTTACTACCAAAGGAAACAGAACTCATGAGTTTACTCCAAACTCCAATTTTCCAGTTTTCAGCTCCAGCAATAAGATGTTGTGTCCTGTACAAGGAAAAAAAAATTAACCAAGAAATTATTGATATGTGTATAAATTACAGCAAGAAAACCTTTAGTCAATCATTCCAGCACTGCTGGAATGGTTTTTCGGGTTTGAATTAGCTGGAGACTTGGGGAAAGGATCCTTACAAGCAGGAGAAACTAATACGTCCCACAAGGAGAAAATGCAGAAGCACAGTAATTTCCTTCCAGCCTCTCAGAGGAGCAAGGTTAGGACAGAGACTGAATAAACACACACAGGATTTGCTTGTATGGGTAAAATGTGAGTGATGGGAAAGCTCAAAAGCTTTGAGGGTTGATTCCTTTCAGTGTTCAGGAGCTGTGCTGATAATCTCAGAACGTGTTCAAACTTATTTATACTGACAACAGGCAAACAGGTTAAAAGGAAAAGAAAAGCTCTCCTCCCTTCCCTAGATTTATCCAAAAAGCCAAAGTAAGCCCTGCATCTTCCTGGAGTGCAGTGGGAGCAGGCTTAGTGCAGGTTTTAGGATGCCAGGCTGAGAGTGCTCACACACAGCCTGTGGAGGGATCTGTGTGTGCCAATGCCACAGAGACAGGGACATGGCAAAGCCAGAGCCACTGCAGCCAGGAAGAACTCCAGAAACTGCCCAAGCCCCAGGAGGCAGCAGGGATGGAGGGTCCACCAGGGACAGGCACCACGTTTTGTGCCTTCTCCCCTCCTCTAACCAGTGAAAAGAAATACAGGAAAATAGAGGCAGGTTTTGGCTCAGTTATCAGGCACAAGGAATTACAAAAGCTATTTTTTAACATGATGGTCATGTCTGCAGGTCATCTCTGCAGCAAATATGAGCAGCAACGTTTGTGGCATTAATCCCACACTGGCAGACTGATGCAGCTTTCAAGCTGAGTAAGGGTTTAATGTTCTGAAGGGAAGGGGAAAAAAAGATTTCTTTTAGATAAATTGCTTAATTGGGAAGTCAGGAACTCTCCTGCCTAAGCAATTGATTTTACAAAAGACAAAAAAAAAAAAGTTTATTTCAAAATGTAAGCCTGCTATTCATCTATAATACCCAGGGAAAAACTAAGCCATGGGATAACTCTTGCCTTTACACAGCTGAAACCACAATTTTAAAGACATAAATAAGGCTAATAAACAAGTATTTAAACAAATATTCTTCATTCCTTGACTGCTGTAGTGAAGAGCAAATTCAGAGACAGACACACCATTCCAGATCTCTGACAGATCGTTTACCCAGGCGGCAGGGGCTGAGGAAATGGGGTCCCCAGGGGGACACTCAGCCCTCACCGCTGGCATCGAGAGATCAGCTCCCCTAAGCTAATGGACTTTGCTGCATTGACTTACACGGTGCTGCAGATCCAGGGAAAAGCTCCAGCACCATCCCCTGCCCCAGAGAAACTCCTCCACCTCCTGCAGGAGCACGAACAGAGCACTTACAGGCACCAGTGTGACCACCAGGCACAGACATCTGCTCCCGGTGTTTCCCTCCCTCCCTCCCTCTGTGAAAAACCTCCTGCGGGTCTCAGTTTTGTCAGAACTGAAAATGTTTGTATCTCAAGTATCCACGGGGTGTGAAATCCTCTCCCCACTGCACCTACAGAGGTCCCTCTCTGAGAAGTCCCCAGCCAGGGACTCCCCCTGGGCAAAGCACCACTGGTGAAAAGTGGTGGGACGGGATCAGGCACGGTGCTCTCCCAGCAGCAAGGGGAACATGATTATCACCTTAAAGAACAGCCACCTTTGAAGAAAAAGTTCATTTTTCTTTTAATTATATAAACTTAAAAGGCGAGTTTGATATTAAGCACTAGCATGTTGCAACTTTCCCAAGCTATAGGAATATAAAATCTAAGTGTTACCCTTTAATATAATAGCACGAAATTTTCTTTGCTTAGCAACTTGCTGCACAACTGCACACTCTTTTTACACAAATAGCTTTAAATTTGATTTCACCGCCACTGTGCTAACATGAAAATTCTTGGAAATCCTCTAGCAGAAATGTCACTGAATAAATATTCCTGACATCTGTTATTTGCAGAAGTAGCTCAGGTTGTACAAGAAGTAATAGGCTTATTATTGGTACTGAAATATTCATTTTTTATGAGCTACATCAATTAAAACATTACAAAATAAGCTTAAAACAACTTATTTTTTTAAAAAAATAACATGTGTACTGCTATTGCCTCCCACAGGCAATACTGCACCAGTTATATTATTAATATTATTGCACCAGTAGCTAAATTTGGACAAAGATTACCAAAATACTGTCCTTGTATGTTCCCCAAACATTTGCATAATTATTATCATAACTTTCCCAACAAACTCCTGGTTTTGGCTTTTTTATCTTGGTTACTCTTCTATGTTATTACACAAAAGAGTGGCCTCAAATATAACAAACCCTGTGTATATATTTGTCTTTTTCCCCATATTGTCTAACTCTTACAAATATATATGTCTTCCAAATATATACATATATCTATGGGGTTTTAGTTCCTGCAGACACTCTGCTCCCTTGCTTCTGGGGGTTTCACAGAGAGATAACTTTGCAAACCTCATCTCTGTCACTTCTCCAAAAAAGTACATTATCTCTGTCCCTTGGTTTCTCTTTAAGGCTGTGACTTTCTGCAACAACTTCTGAGTGACAGGTCAGATCTGACAACATAATCTAATCCAATGTCCCAAGTAACATCTTCTTAGCTGAAGCTAAAACACAATCCCCCATTGTGGTCTTTCTTGACTTGCCAGCTGCCGTCAGCAGCCAGTCGCACTCGGATTCCCTGAAACTCCCCTGTCTCTGCCTCCTCCTGCCAAGCTGCCGCCACTGCCTCAAGGTGTCCTTCAGATTTCATCTCTCCTTCCTTCTCAACTTTCTGCAAAATTTCCCCATGGCTCGCCTTCCCATCCTTTTCCCTTGGTAAGGTCACACACAAGCTCAAACTGAACAGCCGTCTCCTTCTCTCCTGTTCCATTCGCTTCCTTTTTTAAACTCTGGGTTATTTTCTGATGTATCCTCAGGGAAAAGGTCAGCAGCTCAAGGCCAGCATCAGTATCACTAAGCTTTAAACATCTTTGGACATTATCCTGCTTCCCTGGAGGCCCCAGCATCCTCCCTCTGGCACTCGTGATGTGGGGCTGAGACCCACAGCACACGCCCACCACTGAGCCTGGGCGCTGGAGCTCCCTTTGCCATCAGCACTGAGAAATCAGCGTTTTAAAGCATAACTCACTCAAACTATTCCACTGGTTAAATTCAAGATGAAATAAATCACACCCTCATCTGCAGCAGTTGCATTAACTTCACAGCTCAGGACTGCGGAGAGTCTTTAATTAAGCTGATGACTCTGATTCTAGGTGTTCCTTCTCTCGGCTCCCTTGGGTTGGCATACACTGCTGTGAATCACTCTTGGTTCCATTCACAGTATAACAAACCTGCCTGTCTTATTCTCTTTCTTTGAAGCAAAAAGCCCCCAAGGCATCCTGCCACCTCAGGTGCCTCATTTTTAAGAATCACAGAAGTTAATTTTGCTTTGCTTCTGGCACATGCTGCCAGTAACACTGGGTGTTGTCAGCACGTGAGAAGTCAAAGTCACTGATCCAAAAACCTGTCAGATGATTAACACAGCACAGTCACAAACCTGGATGCTGCAGAACTTAACATTTATAATTCCATTTGATGACCTCGGACAGAAATCTTTAAACAGGAAAGGTCCTAAGCAAATTCCAAAGCAATGCTCAGGTGTTAGACTGCATGCCAGTCTTAAGTTTAAGAATGAAATACTGAACAAAATACGCACAAAATTTTCTTAACACATGGTTGGTAAAACAGTTTTGGATTAAAGAATGAGAAAGATTAAATTCCTCATGGTGTGGTGTCTGTTCAGGAAAGTGTTATATAACACTCACAGACCCATGTCTTCGGTAGCTTCAAAGAGAATCAAACCTAATGCCCTAAAGTAATGATGGAGAGTAGGAAAATTTTTATATGATTACAGTCCAGGAAAGTACTAACCCATTATTAATTTTAATTTACCACCATGTTCATGTGTCTTTGTGTTTATTAGTTTTAAAGTGAATGCCTCCTAAATTCCTATGGTCAGTATTACATTGAAAGCCATGAATTGTCTATGTATTAGAATACATAGGGAGGGTGTTGGATATATATATCAAACCTGTACCACAGAATTCAGTATACATTCACATACACAAAAGTAATTGCACTTTTTGCTAATTGCTTTGAAGTTTTATGAAAAGAGCGGAAAGGTTTGAAGACATATTGGCAATTTGTAGGCAGGGAAGTGCCAACAAACACACCCCAGCAGCAAGGTCACAGCAGGCAATGGGACTGAGTTCCCCTGCAAGGACAGACCCCAACCATCCCATCTGGGCTGTGGAATGCTGGGCAGTTGCTGCTGGCACACACTGGGACTGAGCACCAGACCTGTGGAGACACTGTGCTGCTCCCTACAGCATCACCTGGGGGATTTGATAGAAACTCTTCCCCTTTCTCCCTCTCTTTTAGTTTTTGTCTAGTACTGGTTAGCTAATGTTGATGTTACCTCTGACATGGAGCAATTCTTTATTCATAGACTGGAAGCATTTCAAATTTATTTTTTTCCTCTTTCGTGCCTCTTTTTTATGATGAAGGACTGACTGTTTTTAATAGAAAAAGGCACCAATTATTCCCTGGTAATACAGATGTTGGCAAGGAGACTGAAAAAAGGCAGAAAGGTAATGCATGGAAATGGGAAGATTTAAAAGATGTGATTTGTTCTTCTAATTTCCACCTAGAGACCTCCAGCTTGTCTCCCCCACACATAGGTGTGTGTCATCATCCACGTAGTTTTGGTCTACAAAATGTAAATAAATCACACCAGCAACTCCACTCAACAAAAATGCATTCAGGCAACAACACTTAAGGCATTTCTATCCTGCTCCATGCCAGTCTCTTTGATGAGTGCTATAACCTATAATTTTTGGAGTCCCCTAACAGGTCACTATACACCTCCAGACAGAGTCTCAAGAACACAATAAACACAGGAACGTTGTACATTTGCTCAGTGCTTTGGAAAATAGAAATATTTACTTTGTTCTAAGCGTGCATTTTGAGCTGGCCACATGCTGAAGGTGACAGTGGGCTCTGTCCCCATGGCCAGGCTGCCTCCTGCCACCACCACACTGCACTTCCCAGAGCTGCAGCTCCTCACACAGCAAGACAAACAATTTGGATAGCACAACACTGCTCAAATTCCATATAGCCTTAAACAAAAGACCATGCAAACCTATTCCATTTAAATTTACCGCTTAATTGGGGTTTTTTTGCATTATAATGCTACCATAGACTGTGCTCCTACCAATGACACAGCCCCGTGCCACTTGTGCCCTTCGCTCTGCATCCTGGCTAGTTCATAACTGAACACTCACTGAGATTATCTGTTAGTGACTTGCTTTTGATGTAATGGATTTCAGAAATGCGCTCTCGTTTTAGGGGATTTATTTCCTAAGCAGCTGGTAGATTGCAGTGATTCTCCTATCTGGACAAAGCCTGGTGTGTGCACATCCTGCGGGCAGTCAAGATCCAACTACCTGAAGTTTCAACCCAAAAAGTGTGACCGAGCACTTTATGAGCAGGAACAGCTACATATGAATCTTTCTCTCTCTGTTTGCAGTTTGCAGGAGTGGGCAGATGTTTCCTGCTAAGGCACAGGTTTGATTTTAAAAAAAAATAGTTGCTCTAAACACATAAAAGTCCAAAGGGAACACTACAAACCCCCTTAAATTCTTTGCTTCTCAACCTACTTGTAAATAACAAAACTATTAGTACACCACTTCTCATCAATTAGCAGGTGCTAAAACACAACTACAATAAACCTTAAATGTAAAAACTGCTGATACAGTCCCTAGACACTGATGAAACTTGCTGCAGAATTTTTGCTAAGGACATATCTGCACTTTCCTTTTATAGTTTACAATCTAAGAGCTAATGAATAAATAAAAGTGAAAGGAAGGCAGGAAAGAAAGAAGAGTAAAAGGTTATAACATACATATTATATTACACAGTAATTATGTGCTTCTGAAATGCCAATTAGTAATTCCTTTCATAATCCAGCTTGCAGTCAGATCAATATGAGGTTGATAAGAGCAGAGAGTCATGATATGGTAAAGAATATTTTATTATTAAAGAAAGTATAAAGCCACAGAAATATTAGCTTAACTCCTTTTTTTTTAAGAGCAAAATTTAGTCACAACTGTGTCAAGCGCAAGACATAAACTTTTCAATTCCACCATCCCTGTAAATTTCATACAGATGTTTGGTTTGTTTTCCTTGTTAGCTGATATAATTATTATTGTCTACTTTCTGGGTTGTGGGTTGTTTTTTTTTTCCTTTTCTCTGAGTACAAAAAACAATGTTTTAATAGAATTTTTCTCTGTCAGAGGAGACAGAAAGTTGAAAAATTATTTGGCCATCAGCACAACATGGAAGTGCACAAAACTCAGTGATTCTCCTGGAAGAGCTAATTTGCTTGCGGTGTTGACAAGATGAGCCAAAAATGTGAAGAATAAAAACAATTTCACAGCCATGGGGGGATCCTGGAGTCAAGCATGTAACGATACAGAAATGAGGCAGGTATTTGGCATTCCCAGGTAGACCCTAAAAGTCTTTGTTACACATCTCAGAGTGAAAGATCATCGTTCATAGCAGTGTCAGCAAGGTGGTGAGGTTTGCATCGTCTCAGAACAAGCTATAAAAAGTCTTAGAGGCAAAAGGCTCTTCTAGGAGATTTCACATTTTATCCAAGGGGTTTGGTATCTTTAGGCTTTTTTTTTTTTTCTTGCTCAATATTCATTTTCCTCTGTCAGTAAACTTTGGATGCAGTGCATTCGGTTCATGGAGACAAAAAGTTTACCATCCCTCACCAAAGAAGGATGTGAGGAAGGGCCAGGGGTGTCCCTCCATCTAGACCCCGGCTCTCCTGCAGCCCCAGGGAGATTCAGAGAGGGAACTGGAGCAGATGAAGTTTGCAGGATTCAATTTAGAGGACGAGTGGATCATTCTACTTCTTGTTCTGTGAACCCAGAAGTTTATGCTGTATTACAAAGCAGAGAGTGGCTGATCCAAAAACCACTGAGAAGTAACATTACATTGAGACGTTGATATTAACATACAGGAGCCGAGATGCCACAGCTTTGTGTGTTGGGGAGAAACACAAGAGGAATAAAAGAAAGGGGTTTAGGAATCTCATTCCAACAAGTGTGAAGTTTTCCTGTAACCTTTTTCCTTGAATCTTCATAACCGCTAGAACTAACACTGTTTCTTGGGAAGTCATGCTTAAAATGCAATTTATATTTGTCTGGTCACTAATGAAGTATTTCCAAAGTAATTTCCAATACAAGGTCCTCATTACCACAGGGAAGTTACTGCTCCTCTACAGTCATAAATACTTTCTCATGGAGTATCCATTGGCTCAGCATTGAAGCACTTAAAACTATTTATAAAGCACATTTTACACCTGACACATAGAATTAAGAGCAGAAAAATGAGACAGTTTTCTAATGGCATCAGTATTACTGTGTTGGTTGTAAAATGGGCTCATGTCTAGAAGGCTCTGATTCATGTTCTCTCTTTTTGAAGACTATTGACTCCTCTGGCTCTTTTTTTTTTTCTTTTTAATGGCATATTGATATTGGTGGTTGTTGTTGTTTTGGCTTAGAAGTCCAGTCAAATGAATTTAATAAATGTTTCTGGCAGTGAAAAATCAGCATTGGCTGTTCCAACATAACAAGGGAATATTTCCCAGAGCTAGTACCACACTGCTGTCTGTTCTGTGGTACTTTCACAGATAGACCTAGAGAGGATGAAACAGTTTTAAGCAATTTAAGATTATATTTGCTGACTCTTTGAAGTAGGCCACGGCAATTGTAATTTACCACTTACCATGACCTTGCCCATTTGGGCATAAAATAGGGGCTGTTCTGTGGAGTGATGGACACAGTTACACCTTACACAACTGGTCATTAGAGCCACAGGTAACCCCCTCCCCACCGCTGAGCCTGCAGACATTCTGCATTACTGATCATACACTGCACAGCCTAAGGCAGCCTATACAAAAATGACAGTGCTAATCGAAGAGTTATACCTTTAATCCCCTCCTGCCTCAGCTCTAAGTCCTGATTTTTATTCCCAGCACTAACGGGATAAAGCCCAACTGAGAATTTCTTAACACGATGTGAAGTTCAGCTGCTCCTCCTGAGAGGACAAACAAACCCCAGACCCCTCAACTTTGCAGCACAAGGAGGGAAGCCCAGCAGGTGCTCACCCCACACAAACTGAGCACAGCCTGGCACCCACTGCCCTGAGGCACCCACAGAAAGGCGCTGAAGGGAACTCCTGGGGCTTTCACATCATTTGATGAAACAAAATAGCTAGTGTAACATTTCACATTTCTCGATGTTGTTTTTTTCAGGACTAAGAGTCACTAATCAAATATTGTCACTGACTGGATTTATTTTATTTCACTGAAAAAAAAAAAAAAAAAACCCAGCCACTTATTTCTGCAGAGATACTTCCTACTGAATACCAATCCGGTTAGGGATTTCATTTTATCACTCTAGAGTGCAGTAACTCGGCTAGAAAGTCGTTTTCAATCAATGCAAAGGCGGGATGGTGTCAGAGGTTGGGCAAGAAGGCAGTCGAGGACAGAGCCCGCTATTCCCTCGGCTCTTCCCCAGCATGATCACCCCCAGTGCCAGCCGGAGCACCCACCCAACTCTCCCGCACGCAGGACACCGCCACCACAGCAGCAAACACACGCCTCGTCCGGTCCCGGATCCTTCCGACCGCACACTACCAAAATCCCGTCTCAAGTCCATCTCACACCGCCTCCCTCTGCCGTGCCGGCTCTGCGGAGCAGCGCCCCGGGAGGCACCGGCAGCCCCGGGCGAGCCGCCCCCGCTCGGGGCAACTCCGGGCAGGGCAGGGCAGGGCTCGCTCTCCGGGAGCTGCCGCGCCCGGCGGGACCCGCGGCCGGAGCTGTCCCTCGCCTCTCCCCGAGCTCCGCCGAACTTCCCCGCGCCCGGCGGCAGCGAGAGGGCGCGGGGCGGCCAGGGAGCCCCGCTGCCGCCCGCCCTACCTTGACGCCCCGGGACGAGTGGCAGTGGACGTGGTGGGACACGGTGGCCGTCTGGTTCATGTTGCCGGCGGCGCCGGGCGGGCACGGGGCGCCCGCGGGTCCCTCCCGGCGCCTCCGAGCGGCCGGGGGGCTCCGGCTGCGGCTCCGGCTGCGCTGCTCCGCACCCCGGGGCTCCGCGGCGGCTCCGCACCCCCGGCCCCGCCCGCCCGCTCCGCCCCGCCCGGCACCGCCCCGCCCGCCGGACCGGCTCCGGACCGGGGCCCGCCGGCACCGAGCGGAGCCGGGGGAGCTCGGGGAGCCCCGCCGGGCGCGCCTCACTCGCCGCCGGGGCTGGGGAGCGGAACGAGATCAGCCGCGCTCTGTGAAAGCCGAGCCCCGGAGTGCTCTCAGCCGAGATGAGTAAGACTGCAGCAGAAAGTTTATGCTGGCTGCTCTTTCCTTCGTGCTCCACAGGGTTTTTTTTTCCCTTTCTACCTTCCCCGTTCCCTCCTGCCGCCTCTTCCCTCGGCTCCAAAGCGCCTCCAGCCCACTGCGGTACGGGATACGGGCGTGCTTGTGTAACACAGGTACGAGGCGCAGGCACCAGCCTCACACGGGCTTTAGGAAATCACCGCGCTTCCCCGTGGAGCAGAAGAAATGCATCTCTAATTAGACTTTCACCCAGACAACTTTCAGGGAGGTTGGTTGTGGTACAGGCTAAGAATCTGAGCCCTCCAGACTCCTGAGCAGGACTTGCCAGAAACACACAAATTCTCTTTCTGCGGGTCCAACCCTGAGCTGGTGCCAAAGCCAGGATTTGGGGATGGAAGTTGGTAAGCTCTGTGAGCAGATTGTGACACCGCAGGCTGATAATGAACAAGCAATATTTTGTATATACAGAACATCATTTAATGACTCTTACTTTAGAGAAATCTCTCAGTGAAAAAAGACACAGTGTGCCACACACCGAGGCGTTCCTGGGGTGTCTTTGAGGGGTGCACAAAACTGCAGCCAGGGCAAGTAAGGTTGGTTCAGGAGGAAGCAAAGAAGAACGAGGACAGACTATGGCCAGAAGCCATGGCACAAGTCTCCTAAAGAAACTGATTTGGAACCTCTCACTGCATGAGACTCAAGCTTCAGGCATCTCAAGCATCTGTTCTTTCAAGAGGCTGAGGGAGGCTGTTGAGCAGTATTTGCTACCATATCAAAAGTTATACTCCCAGTGCAGGAAGTTATTGCTCAAAAATAAAATTACTTTTAAAATTCAGGCTCTTGGTTGAGCTTTTTTTGTGGTTCTGTCTCATTTTCCTCCCCACTGCCACTCCCTCCTTTGTTTTAAAGTAATTTGAAGACGGTGTACAAAGCATGGGCCCAGAAAGTAGTGATACAAGAAAAGAAAAGTTTTGCTAAAGGCTTCAGGCTGTGATTCAATACCTGAAGGTCCATCCCACTCTGAAGGAGAAGGCTGAGAGCTTGCTGAGGGCACAGCTCTGCACATCCTCACCGAGGTCAATGGGGCCCCTCATCTGTACTTGTAAATCTCATCATGACTTCAGACATCTGCCAGAGCTCTTTTAAATGGAGTTCATTTCCAGAAGATTTTAATTTCCTGGAAGAAAATCTGCTTTAAATCATGTCACACACAATATTCAAAAGTCAAAATTCATTTTGCACACCTTAACTTGGACACAAAGGCAGGTGCTGCTGGAGATGGAGCTGGTGAGGAAAAGACTGATCTGCTCAGTCTGCAGAAAGCTGCTGAGGCAGCCTGGTGTGGGAAAGCAGCCCTGGGTACAAACAACTCCTCCAGAGAGGAGAGAGCAATCAGTGTTTACTCCAGTGATACTGAGAAAAATGACATTGCCAAAAGGAAGCCAAATGCAAAATAAAGGCACAGCAAGAGGGTCTCTCCTGGCCCAGAGTTGATCATCTCCGGGCACCACAAGCGAGACATCCAGGCTGGCCTCTAGCCTGCAGGACTGCTCACATTAGCCTCCTTCACCTTAGCAGATTTATTGGATTTTGAGCAATAAAAACCACATTTAGCAAGCATATCAGGGGCTCAGCAGTGCTCTTTCACCTCTCTCTATCATATGCAGACAGAAATGAAACTTAATGGATATAGATGGAGAAAAAAACCACCCTCACATAAAAATGAGACATGATTCAACTCAAAGGTGACTGTTGAGGAAGAGGAACAAGTAAATGACTGTTGGGTAAAGAGCTAACAGGCTAACTTTTACCATACCCTGCCCAAAGATTTGTCTTGAAAAGAAAAACATGACTTCGAGTTATTGTCACCAGGAGCTCAAGCAAGCAGTGGTAGCCTGGAAGATTCAAAGACATTCTTCTTCATCTTGAAATATACTTGTGTTTAACAATCTCACATGGGAACTACTTTAAGACAAAAGAATGAACTCATGACTATTTTAGTTGGACTAAATATCAGTGGATTTTTGTAAGCTCCTATGAGAACTTTGTGTAAAGATTTCGTGCTTGATTTTATGTTTCACAGTGGCTGACCTTCCATGCAAGCCCCCAAACCAGCTTTAAGGTAATAAAGAAATCTCTTCCTTATAATAACAAAGAAAAAGCAGCTTGGGTTAAAAAGTTGCCAAAGACAGGGATAAGATCAATAATTTGCTGGCATTGTTTTTAAAAGAGCTTCTAGAAATTTTAAGATACTATTCCTAGAAAGTACAGTTTGCTTAGATTAACCTCCTGCTCTCACAAGGTGGGACCTAATTAGAGGATGAACCTAGCAAGGGCTGGAGCTGTAAAATCTCTATAAGTGTGTGGCTTGTCATTATAAAATATCCCAGAAACAAGGCAGATCAGTAGAGGGAGATTCCACACAATGCCTGCTGAAATCCTCCCGAGCACCACTCTGCTGCTTGGCTCTTAGTAATGTCTTTCCTGTGCCCTGATGTGGCTGTTAATGCTCCATAGGTGTAATCTTCTTTGGGAACTGGCTGCTTAGCAAAATGCAGTTCACCCTGGGCGCTGACTGCTAATGCAAGCATCCACGTTAGCCCTGCAAAGAGGTTCTCAAATGTTCCAGTGCCTTTAGGGTGCAATTAAATAAGTGAGTGATTACCAAAATATGCTGGAGAATATTAAAGCTGGGAGCAGATGCCTCTGTTACACAGTGCAATAGAGCAGGTGAAACTTGCCCGTGTTGGAGCAGCCCCTTAGAGCACTGAACGAACCTCCTTCCTGAAATGTTTTAAATGAGTAAGAAATCAGCATGATCAGGAAAACTGACTAAGCTATCCAGATTTGAGAGGAGAGAAAATCCCTGCTCGTGACAGAAAAGCCTGCCTGTCCTGCTGTCCAAGTGCAGTGGGTGGCTGTGGGCAGCAGAACTGCTGCTGGAGGCAGCATTTCAGAGGCTCCTGATCACTATTCAAGTCCTGCAGTAACCTGCTCTTAGAAACTCCCAATACAGTTCCCCAGCCACACATTTTCATGCCTTTTATTTTCTAAGCCTTATGTTCTTAAAAAAAATCCCCACAACCCTTTCTTCTTTTTTATTTTTTGTCATGTTACATGAATTGTATAATCACCACCCTGAGAAATGAAAAATTAAAGTGTGTATTGGTAATTATACATACTTCATGGCAACACATTTTTCTATAGCTGTGGAAATAATATTTGTTCTCTTTTCTGTTTATGCAAGTACATAAAATTTAGTCTTACTGCTGCTCCACATACCAAGGGCCCAGTTCTGTGCTCACACAGGTTGGCAGGAATTGACATGGGTGAACTCAATTTCTAATTCACACCAGTTCATAATCAGATTACAGACTTCCCTGTTTATGGATGAAGAAGTTTTAATACCACAAGGGAGGCTGATTTGGGATCACTGTGAGGCTCCCTCAGAATTATTACCTACCAGGAGCCATGCTGTGTGTCAGTGCTGGGCTTGTGTGAAACAGAACAGGGCAGAGCCAGCCTCCATTCAGCTTCCCAAAAATCCCCTACCCCAAGCAGCTCTCAAGGGAAAGGCCAGCAGCTCTTGTGCACTGCTGCTCATCCCAGCAGGCTGACACACAGCTCAAGGTACCCCAGGAAAAGCTGTTCCAGGAGGGTGGCACTGTGGCCACGCACACACACACATGTTCATATGTGCACAATCCCACATGCCCCGCAGCCTTCAGTCTAGTTGAAGGGAATGTGAAGGAAAATGTGAAGAAAAAGCACAGCTTCAGGCAGAGTCACTGAACCAGTGGGATGCCAGGTTTCAGCCTGGCTGCAGCGGCAGGAGCTGCTGCTGTGTTAACCCACAGTGCTTGTTCGTGGTCAGTGCAGTGAAGGTTTCTCCATGTGGACACCTCTCCCACTGGGAAAGCACCGTGTTATCCTGCCAGGTGTTGTCACACTGGCTGTATGTATGGCTGTATCCTGCCCTTTTAGCACTCCAAAATTGCCTCACACCTTACTGTCTTGAGGTTTGCAGGGTGATTTCTAACCAGCTCAGCGTGGTTCAGTAATTGAAATTTTGGACAAAACCAAGGAAAATCCACTCCATTGCTGAAAGCCATGCTCAAAACTTATAAAATCCAGTCCAATAAATGGAACTGATGAAGAAGGAAATATGGATGTTCCTCATTTATACTAACTAGTATCCACTGAAGTATAAGGGTACATTCGTTATGATTACTTTCTATTCTTATTCACTACATGTTTTTCAATAGAAAATAGCTAGACTAAGTATTTGCAACTCTTTTTAGAAACAAAAGGTCTACTAAAAAGTTCTGGTGCACAAAGGAACCATTGGTGCACAACGATTCCTTCACTTAATTTTCTGTAAAAGTGAAGGTGAGTGGTATTGAATTACAGACAGAAGATGAAAAAAAATTCCTCCCTGCTACAATAATAATGAATTATTTCTACTAGATTTTGCCTGCAAATAGGAGATATCATGAAAACAGACCCAGTAATGTCCACATATCATTGATTCAGTGCAGGGAGCATGTTGTGGGACGAGATGGAAAAACCAGACTGCATACAACTGCCTTGTTACCAAGGAAGGGAAGCAAGTGATTTTTGAGATATAAAACTGCAAGCAGAGGCAAGAGAAAATGGTTTGTGCCTGAATGAACTGAATGTGTCACCCACAAAACCTGCACAAACAGGAGGTGGCTTTATCAGCAGCACTTCACAGGGCACTTCTTAGCAGGTCTCTCTGGCTGAATTAATTCTGATGAACCACAGGCAGTGCCACAAGAGTATCTTCTTCAGGATCCCTCCAGTATCTCCTGGGAGTGCCTGTTACCAGACTCAGAGAAGAAGAAAAGAGCAACCCTGAGTCCTTTTCATTTTCAAGTGAGACTTCAGAGGAATAGCCAATACTATCCAAGAAAACAAAATAAATTTAAGCAAAAGACCCAACATAAATGTTCACCAAGCCATATTCATTTTCTTTAGCACAGCGTGTATTGACAGATACACGTACTTTACAGGTGAGGAACTTCAGGAAAAAAGAACAAATCCTTTTTCTCTGGTCTCAAGTGAATTCCACAGTAGACCCCTGGAGCACTCTGCTCCATCTCACTGTGTTCATTTAGCCTTCTATTTGCACAAGTTATTGCAGTATAAAAAAGAAGAAGGTGAACCTGACCTATCTGAGAAGTAGATTTAATTTCATGCATAACTATTACTCACACTGCTAACAGGACTCAATATTTCTACCATGCCAGAGCTCCAGGATGGGTGATGCTTCTGCGTGTGTGAGGGTTTGCAGGAGCACAGCCTCCCATCTCCCTACCTGTGGGCATTGCCCCACATGCAGGAACTGCCACAAAGTACAGGAGACAGGCCAAAAGCAGTGTTAAGTAATGTCAGAGGTCTGTAAAGGTTTGTGCTTTATGCCTTAAAATCTTGCTTGTCACGGGAAACACTGAACAACATGCAGGGCACTTGTTCTGCAAGAACTTCCCAGCCCTGTGCAGTGCTGGCTCTCCAGGGATCCTCTTGCCCACTGAAGAGAGGCCTCAGCAGTGGATTTCTGGGTGAGAACACAGCCAAAAGCCAGTCCAGAGGGGAGTTACAGAGGATTCAAGATTAGCACACAAGCCTGAATGAACTGTCAGGCAAGAGTGAGAGTATTTTGTCTAAGCAGTATTTTGTCTTATTTTCGAAATATAATAAATCATCCAGAGGTGAGCCCCCTTTTTAAAGATCAAACACAAGGTATTAGCTAAACTTCTGGAACAGTATAAGAATTCCTAATCTGATAGTCAGCCCAGCATCTCAAGTATTTGTGTACCTAATAGGTAGCCCAAAAACTTGTCAAGTCTTTGCCAAATTTACTATGTCAGAACTTCATGTGATCAAATTCTTTGTCCTCTCAACACAAAGAAGTTACCCCATGGCTCCTTCTGCTTCTGGGATATTTGTACTATGTATCTCATGAAAGCAGATTTCACAGTGAGCCATTATTTTGGGATAAGAAATTTTGCCCTGTACTGTTTATATGTGGAGGTGTCATCCTGAAGTAGCTGCCAGTAAAGCCAGAATGAAAAATAAAAAAAGGAAATTTTACATTATTTAGGGGATTTGAAGTTTAAATTAATAGTTTGTAGTTACAGAGACTGAAGTGGGGAAGTAGAGGATTTTATGTTAGGTCTCAGAGGCTGCAGGAAAGATACTTTCCAGATTAAACAAACCACAAAAATTCAATGACAACAGGAAAAAAAATTGGCTACGTAGACCATTTTCCTTCATCTGTATGAGTTAATACAAGCCTAAGCAAAATTTCAGAGGCTTTCAGATCACTAAGAGAAAAAATAGAGAAGAATAAAACCTAAACCATAATTATTTCTATTATGCTTCAATGGTACTGAATAACAGACAAAAACGCTCGCTTCCTTTACTCTGTGTAAATCTCATAGCACATAACATGATAATTTTTTCACAAATGAAAGATAATCTACCATCAAATGAGTACTTTCCTTGGAACATTGCAGAGCAGTTTGCTCAAGAAACAAGGAGCAATTGCCTTCAGAAATGAAAGGATGATTTCTCAACCTCTGTAGACAACACTCAGTCTCTTATCCCCACAAGACACGTGTTCCTGTCTCCTCACTTAAAAAATATTTTTACAAGACTCTCGGGGCACTGAAGAAGGCCCTAACTCATTGCCACATGTATAAAAACACAGATGAGTAGTTAATATTCTGGTGTATTCTTTTCTCACAGGATTTATCAGTCTGGCTTAGTCTGTGTAGGTGTGTTATGACCACTCTGAGGCAGGGTAACAGAAAAAATCTGAAAGCACTTTAAGCCATCAGGCCTGGGCCATCAGGGAAACAATAGCAGGTCCAAGCAAAGATCCATCATAGCATATTCCTTTGTTGAGGCAAAACCCGTCATTTTAATCAATCAGGATGAAAGATGGGATAGCCAACAACCAGTCAGAAGCACTGCAGCTCGGATTTCCAAGGTGATTGTTAGGAGGTCACTGCTCTGTTTCCCCACCTCTGGGGCAGGAGAGAGCATCCTGAGAACAGCAGAGGCTCAGGGAAGCTGCCAGAGTTGTTCTGGCAGTGCTGATTGCTGAAAGTGAACCCACCTCAGGAAATGAGGGTTCTGCATCATCACAAATTGTTGCTTCAGGAAATTGAAATGCAAAATGGTACAAGGAAAATGCTAGTGAGGAAGAAAACTTAAACAACTTTTATGAAAATAGGAGACAAACCACAGGAATTTGAAAGGAGAACTTGTCCAAAGCACCAGTAATGAATGAGAAACTGAACCTCACATTTTAGGTATAATTCCTATCAACAGGCTATGAAGACAACAGTGGGGTTGCAGTTCAGGACCAGATTTAACCACGCCTTGACTGCTATTGTTCACATCCATAAATGCTGCTGTTAACATGTACATGGAAGACAATTCTTTTCCTCCACCCGTAAAATTCCCCAGGCTCTTCAGATTTGTGATGCCTTTTCAATAAGAAATCATCTGAAATCCCCCTTATCTCTGTTTTTCTATTCAGTCAGAAGTGTGTCAATCACAAGCCCACGCTGCTCAGCCACCAAGATTGCTGGTGCACTTCAGCTGACAAGCTGTGAAAGTTTTGGCTGCCCAAAAATCATTTGGAGCATGTTTACTTCCTTTTGTTAGAATGATGTTTGCCTCCTACTGGCAAGTACCAATGCATCTTCACACACGTACATCAGGGGTTTTTGGTGACATCAAGGATCACATCCAACCAGTCAGAAAATACTGCCTTGTTAATGAGACACAACGTTCCTGCCAGCTGCTCATTCCAATATCATGTAAACAGCACAGAAATAATTTCCTTGTGCCTTAACATCGTTTTTATAGTCTGCTTATAAAAAAAGCAGAACATTATGTGGGGAAAAACAGTGTGGATCCCACTCCTGTACTTTGCAATAAACC
Source organism: Prinia subflava (assembly GCF_021018805.1). Lineage (NCBI taxonomy): Eukaryota > Metazoa > Chordata > Aves > Passeriformes > Cisticolidae > Prinia > Prinia subflava. The sequence goes on from NC_086252.1 coordinate 31,718,364, forward strand.
AAGAACTGTTTCAGTGTAAATTCCAGTCAATGTCACACGACTTAAACTAACCAAGGAAGATGTGAAATCAAAAGGCTTTCTTCTTTCTTTTGGGCTGCAAGCCTTTTAGTAAATCCCAGAGAGCTGTTGAAAACCTGTGGGACTCACAATGTTGAGAAGAATTTGTCAGGAACAACTAAGTCTCATATGCAGTTACATATTCTCTAGCAATTGTGCAATCTTCTAACAACTAAATTCAGAAATTATATTATCCTGCTCTCAGGAAAATACCACAATTTATGCTTACTGGGATGCTGAAGTCCTCAAATGCAGGCTGACAGCTATGGTACCTGTAAGCAAATACTGTTCATTGCATTTACTCACAACTTCTGAGGCAAATGTAACACAGCCATCCAGCACACAAATAAAAGGACATCAGCTCCAAACACATAATCCGGCCATTATTTTGATTGCAGTAGGTTTTCCAAATTGATTCCAAAATATGTTTTTATTAAAGTGTGTGATTTGTCAAAAGTGCTTCCAGGAGGGGCAAGAAAAGCAGCAAAGAGATTGGAGCTTGCTTAACCAAGTTTATAAACCTGCTGTTTCAGCCTCAAAGATGAATTACACTGCAGGAGCACGTTCACTAAACATCTGTGCTCTCCTTCTTGCCCTCCTACCTATGTTCAAAGAATAGAATAGAAAATCATAAATCAAAGTCTCAGAACATATTTCTCCCCCAATTCCGAAGCTGCCATATCTCTATACCAGAATCATAATCCCCTGCAATACAAATAAAAAGCACAGCCCAGCAATCACCCCTTCAAAATCATTACAGGCCACACAGTAATTTACACTTATCTAAAGCCTTTCACCCTAAGAATCCCAAAGCAATTTATGCACAGTATAGATGTGGCTGATATGAAAACAATAATGCCAAGGAGCTACTTTGGAATTGAGACATTGTCTAAATCATGCAGATCGTTGCAGTCCAAAACTTACCCACTATCCTGATAGCAGTTTGAACCAAGCCTATTAAAACCTTCCGTCTCAAATTAAGGACTATTCTAGGCACTGACAGTGTTCTGAACCTTTCTTTAATTTTAGTCAATCATATTGAGAAGTCCAAGAAATTAAAAGACTTGAAACAACACTGCCCAGCAGACATATACAGCTTCAGAAGGCACTCATCTGAAGTACAGCCAGGGCTTGTACTGTACAGTACACCCTTCTGTAAAGAAAGAAGGTCTAAATTTCTGCACTTGCTTCATTTTCCTTTATAGAATTTAATTCTCATCCATCCAGGCTGTGGCTAAGTACTGGCCTGGAGGCAGAGCTTTGCTCCTTCTGTGGCAGCTCTGAAATGCCATCATTTACCTCCCAGCTGCTCAGTAAATTAAAGCAGACAGCCTATAGGTGCTTGCTGGAGTCCCAGCACTCTCGATAGCACCAGGCCACACGGGTACAAATGGGTCTTTAAGCAGAGCTGTGAAATAGCTGCTGGCTCCCTAATCCTCCAACCGTGCTCCCGGGGCCCTGGGGGAGAGGCAGCTTGGGAAGCTGAAGGGAGGTGTATTTCTAACAATTAACTGGTAATCCATTTACATTTTCAAAGCTGTTTGCATACAGAAAGAGGCTACTGGCTCTTCCCATATTATTAAACCCAGACTTTGTTGTGGCTTTCCTCAGTCTTCAGAGTGCAGGCACACAAATGTTGAAAGCATTCACTGTACGCTTTGTAGAATCCCCAAAAGGCAAATTTGGGGAATATAAAAATCTCTTTTGCAAGGTGAGTTATAGATACCAGCAACAGCTGGCCCCCTGGCAATCTTCAGATCCAGAGAAATCACTGCAAATCCCAGTATTTTAAGGCCTTCCTAGATATTATTACCACATTTTTAAATTATGAAATTTAATCAAAACACCTTCATGCCATAGGATGCTTCGGTCTTAAGGGTAGGAAACCCTTTTCCCTTGCTGTGCCCTTTGCAACCTATTTCTCTACCCAAACATGTGCATAGGCCTGTCAGGGAAATGCAGGATTTTCAATGTTTTGGGTGAGCACAGCACACACGACAGGACTGCAGCATCTCATCTGCATGGCTGGTGCATCTGCACTCAATCTGATCATTGAAAGCGTCGGCCTCACTGCACCACCAGGAGTGCTACTGGCTTAGGAAGGAGGAAAAGCTAAATGTGGTTTGGGAAGCAGAATGTTTCTTTTGTTTTAAAATAAGATGATATCGGGGGAAATCTTACTATTTTTGCTGCCTGTGTGATATCACATTTCTGTTTCACCCCTGACTGGCAGTGCAGTGTCTCTCAACAGGGAGACAGGACTTTGCTATGAAAATGCAGAGAGAGAAGGCACTAGATGGGCAGTTTCTTGCACTTCTTCGTGATCCCTGGGCTTACAGCTGACCAAAAACACTCAAAACAAGTGAATAATTCAACCGGTTTCCGTAATGTTAAGCTGGAGATGGCTGATTGCATTGCATCACACTGGATTTCTTTTCCTTATTACTTTTTAGGGAGCAAACGTGTCACAAAATGAACATCTTTCTTTAATTATTTCTTTTTCAATCTTCACATCGCTTCAATTTGTGGTTCACGTCTTCAAGAAGTGAAAAACCATTTCAGTTAGTAAAAAAGCTGCCCAAAGAAGCTATGTCAATTTATACCACCTGGGAATCTCACTCTGTGCTAATCTGTTTCATTCATCCCCTTTTCTTGACACATAACTGCCAAGGGACTAGCCTGGATGTGGAAATGTATTACCCAAGTGTCACCAGTAATGCTGTCTCTTTTTCTCCCATTCTCTCCAGAGCATCTAAGCCAGAACTGACATCAAAACTGGATTTGTAAAAGTGAGTGGAGGGTGGAGGCAAAGGCAAGGGAAAAAAGGGTTGAAGGAGTAGAATTTTGTAGTAAATTCTGGGTAAAACTGGCTCTGTCACTGCCTTTACTGCAAACAGGAGTTAATTCCATAGTTTAGTTTTATCTTCTGTGTTCATATATTTATGAAGAGGCTTTATAACTCAGAGCTTGTAACTGTAGGGGAGGGTATTAGATGATCCCAGTGGTCCCACAAATCTTCATCTGTGGTTTCACTGCTCTCATGGAGCACAACTATTGTGAGAAGCTGGTCTGGAAATAGCAAGGATTTTGATTATCCACACAAAAGGCCTTATACTGACTTTGGAGCCCAATAAAGAATCATTGCAGAGACCTGATGTCAGGGAGTACATATTTGCTGCTTCCTGTGTTTCTAATCACAGTACACTGGGCTGGAAAGACATCCTGGGGTATTCAGTGCAGTCTCTAGCCATTGCAGGTGACCAAATAATAAAACCCATTTTGCAACCTGATGGATTGCTTTGTTCTGTCAGAAGACATTTCAGGCCGTGTAGTTTTATTTCTAGTTACAGAAACTTTCAGTCAGTGCCAGGCACACTCCTGATGGAAATGTATTTTGCAGTCCGGGGATACTGAAGAGGCAGGAAGGGAGGGTGGAAGGGAAGGAAGGAATTCAGGATCAAAAAATAGCCAATGTCACATAATCAACAAAGAAAGAATTAGGACTTAGGGATATACTTATTTGCTGTGTATGGAAAATAGGCCATCTCAAACGAAGTTCAAGTTGTGTTCCCATTAAAGTACAAACTTGGCTGTAAAAGTGGCTGTGCTGATGGAACAAAGTTCTGTATCTCATTTGATTTAGTTCCAAAAGATGCTCCAAGTGAAAAGAGCACCGTGACACTACACAACAAAGTTCATGCTAAATGGATTTAAATTATAGAACTGATAGATCTTACAGCATAAATTTTAATTTAAGTGTCTGTCTTAGCTCTATGCTGCTGTACATTGCATTTAGAAGCAGATATCAGTGATCATTAATAAAATTCACAGTAACATTAAAAACTAGTGAGGTAGTCAATAGTATCGGGAACTGCTGGATTATGTAAATCAACTGGCAGAGTAATGTACATTTTAAAACTGCAAAATGTCAAGTATTAAAGTTTCTTAAAAGGTGGGAAACGGAATAGCTGGACATGCTGGCACTGAAAGAGACTTGTCATAGAAAATCCCCAATGAAATGTGATAGCCACAAGTGAGAAGGGACAAAGCAAATATTGGGCTGTGTGAAAAGAAGAACCCAGAATGCTCAGGAGAGATTTTTTTCATATCTTTTAAAGGAGCTGTTTAAAATGCTGGAGAAGGAAAGGGGAAGAAGAAGAGGCTGAAGGCAGAACAGGACTCATGAGCAGTGTGCCAAGACACAGAGGGATTATTATCACTGAATAGCTCAGAGCTCACCTGGGACCACAGATGTTTATAATCTGTCTGTACCTGTGAGAGTTTTCCCTCCCATCATGGCTACTGTTGGGAAGAGACTTCCCCTCTAGCCTGTAAGAACTCCAATGTGCAGCTTCTGCACTACTTGGTAGATAGCTTGATAGTTTATTGTAAAGCACTTCCCCAAAGTATTACTCTTTCATTCCCTGTTAACTTTGTATCTAGCTTTACACAATTAATTAGGGAAGTGTTCAAAGACCTAGATTTTAAACCACTTAATTAATTAGAAAGGAAGGTTTAATGGTTATTCCTCTCAGACTATTTAATTTAATGTGAGAATTTGCAGAAACAAGAAGGAAGAGAAATCAATTTATGTATAACAAATTGCAACAGAAAACAGAAAAGAGATGAACATATGTTTCTGTTTACTGTTGGACAGGATAAGAGCATCGCTATCAGAGCTCAGGGGGTTGCAAATTTTTGGCAATGGGAACACAACTCCTCAGTTCCAAGAAACTGCCCATTCAGCTGGTATATCCTTCACAACCCAGGACATCACTGTTTCCATCCCACCTCCTAAAAACAACATCCAGAGACACAGCAACAGAGGAGCCTTGCCTCAAATCTAAGAAAAGGCTGGGAAAGAAAGACAGGACCTCCCGAGGGCCCCTCCCGTGAGCTGTGCCAGCAGCTGGCATTCAGCCCAGCATCACACCGGGCAGGGAGGCTGAAGGCTCCTGCCACAGGAGGAAAATTACCCTTTCCAGAAGGAGAAGGACACAAGGGGTCCCATAATGTCCCTGACTAGAAAAACCAGTGAGTCATCATCCTAACATCCAGCTGAGCAATGTGATTTCATGCAGGACACACTTACTTGAGCTAAATCTTTCTATTAGTGGAAACAAAGCCATGCAGCAGCAGCCCATCAGTTCTACTTTTTAAGAGCTGTCACACTGACGTCTCTCTAAAAGCAAAATCGCTTTTCAGGCCATTGGAAGGTCTGAAAGCCAAATGATGGGAACATGCCCTTCTAAGTTACTGAAACATTTTCAGTTGTTTCTTTCCCTGAGGTATCTGCCACAAACAATCTGCCACAAAGAAGATCCAAGACTGAAGAGGGGATAACTTATTAAAGAACACTGAAATACTTCTAATAATATGAGTAAGACCCAAGAAAATATCTGAGCTGCTGTTGCACTAAGCTTTGTAAAGACAATAAAAGAAACTGCCCCTCTACTGAGACGTTTCAAATCTAATCTCTGCTTTTAAAACAAAATTACTCTGGTACACAGAAAACATCAGGCTTTGGGCTGGGGAGAGACTTTGCTTTGTTGTTTTATTTTAAGAATTTGATAGGCTCTAAGTATAAGCATTCAAAAAACCACTAAATTTGAAAAGAGGCTTTGTTCATGAGTACTGGCAAGACTGATTGGTGTTAAGATGAAATGAGACTCCAAAGCATCTAACACTTCAAAATAAATACCAGCATGCAGCACTGCTGTGATTTTGCCAGCCATCTGCATGATTCATTCCCATATGATGGTTTAGCCACCTATCTGTTTTTACCAAAGTATTTAGAATAAAGGCTTGCTGATACAAAGCATAACTTTTCCCCCTCAGCTATTGCTAACTAATCCTGCCACTATTTCAAATCAATTCAGTTGGTCAAATTAAATCAGGAAACAAACCTACTCAGAATTAGGCATCTCTTCCACAATTCATACAGGAAGGGTATTTAAGAAACTCTAAGGAGTAAGGAATAAATACCATACTGCCCAAAAAGCAGCAAGACTGGCTGGATAACTGAGTGGCCTGGGGTAAGCAACAAAATGTTTCCTCAGCAAATCTCTGAATCCACCCCAATAAATTCTAGTCTGGCCAGCAGCAGTATCACTGCCAAAGAGGGAGGATGCCTCTGCATTTTCTGTTCCACTCAAGAAAGGATTTAATCCTAAACTTTTTTTTTTAATCATTCAATCTCTAAAATTTATGTAATCACTTATGACTAACTCCTCATTGTAACAGGACTTTTACTGTATGCAATTATCTCTTTAGTTTGGGTTTTAAATTAATGTCAGTCATTCTCCTTCCATTTAAAATCTCATTTTTCACATGTACAACACTTTCAACCCGCTTTGGAAGAGAAATATCAAAGGAGCCTAATTCCCCCTGGTTTAATTTAACTGAAGAAAATAGAGTTACAGAAAGGACAGTTTTGAATCATTACAGTGTGTCTGAACTCTCAAAAGCAAGACAGAAAGCAGTGGAAAATCTATGGATGCATAAAAAATTCAGTGTCTTTTACTGAGTTTTAATGAGCCTTTCTCATTTTAACTGAGGAAAAGAAGAAAGTATTTCTGCAACACCACAGTAAACATGCCATAGAATAACACTTTTTTTCTCTGAACCCTATTCTGGTCCTGGAATTGCTCACAAAATGAAGCAAAATTGATATGATTGTCAAATCCCCTTCCTCTAAGCATCATAATGATTTCCTGCACCTAAAGACTGCGGGACTCTCATCAGAAGAGAAGTCCTCAGCACCTTCCAAGAAGCAGCAGCTTTCTTGGCACTGCCATTCTGTTTCAACAAAATCATCTGATCCATATGCTAAATTATTCCCACACTTGGAGCTCCACTGCTGTGCTGTCGCTCTGCTGCTGCCCCTGCATGGTGGGTTTTCTTTGGGACATTTTGTCCAAGCCAAACCTGGCCATACAGAAGATGCCAACTCTTAGCAAGTAGTTGCTTTAAAGATGCTTCATTACATCTGATTTTGACTAACAAGTGATGTAGGTAGACAAATGAAGTCTGTTATGATGAACCTGAAAATAACCTCTCTCATAATTATGGTCACTTTACTCATGCATTTTACCAAATCCTCTGCATATTCTAGTCCAGCTTCCACAGTATGAACTCCCTGAATAAAAAGAAACTTCTAACCAGGTGTATTTTGAGGACATCCTTTATGTATTTCTGTTCCCATATTGAGCAAACAGAAGGATACGGACTAAGAATGTGTGCATACATAAATATCAAATCCTGTTTCTGAGTTTTAACTTTAGAATTCACTTCCCAGACAAAATTTGAATGCTCTAAAATGAGTCAGGAAAATTATCAAAGTGAATTGTGAACAAATATTGGAGAATGTTTGAGAAATTTGGAAGCGGGGTTTTGCTGTATTGCTTTGGCTCCATCTTTCCATGGGGTTGATCTGAAGGCATTATGAAGACTATTAGAATGCATCCCACTTTTGCATGGAAAATAGTAATTCTCTGACAAATGACTTGAAGTGGAATGTATTCAATTCCATCCCGAGAGATGACACTTTGTTTTGAGAAGAGCCAGATGCATGAATGCTGCTGAGCTGTAGGCACACAAGTACTTAAAGCTGTGTTTAGTGTATAATTTAGAAGGCACCTCCTTAAAGGCACTGCTGGAATATTGAGCTGAGCCCAGCTCCCTCCTAGTCCCCTTCTGGTCCAAAAAGGAGGGGAAGCCCCTGGAAAGCCCCTGTCAGAGCAAGGCAGTCGGATTTGGGGGAATCCAGACAGGCAGCCTGGCAGCTGGCCAGAGACCAGCATGGGGATGGGAGCTGCTGACAAGAGCAGCAGCCACTGAATACAAATCTCTGCTAAAGCAACAAGATTTAGAACAGACAGCTACTGGTGGTACTGCTGTTCCAAAAGGAAATGTTCCTAAAGAATAATATTTCGGGATTTGAATTAGAAGTTTTATTTTCAATGTTTTATATTTCAATTCTAGATTTAAAAGAAAGAGGGGGGAAAAAAAGAACAAACTCTTGTTTTTGTCAGACAGCAGAAACTTCTTTCTTTCACAGATACATTTCATTTAATTAGGAATTTGCCAGTAAAGGATTTCTGACAGAAAGAGTTGATCCACCCTGTGCTACTTCACAAACAGTGAAAATGGATTTTAAGACTTCTCCAGCATCTAGAGGGTGAACTAAGTTTCCCTTTGCCCCAAGCACAGCACCTTCAGTTTGGTACCCAGGACGTGAACAGCAGCTCACCAGAAGCTCCCTCAGGTTTGGGCAGTGAGATGCACAACATTGTGATTCCCTCTGAAAATGTGATGATCAGATAAACACATTGAATGAGTGACACTAACACATTGCAAAGATGACAGAAGTAAAAATTTCAGGAAAAGCAACTTCTACAGATGATATATTTAGATCTGGCCATGACATGGAATAGCTCAGTACATCTTTTCAGTGAAATTATTTTTGCCAGCATTCTTTAAAAATCACTGCTAATCCATAAGAAATATTCCTCATTGATTTTGATAGTTGTATATATTTGAATCTTACCCAGAGATGAGCTTTCAGTGACTGGCAAGTTAAATTTTTCCATGCCATTTGTTTGCAGATGGGGCAGTCAGCTCCCTGAATGGCTTAAATCTCACTGTGGTTCAAAAGACTTCTTATTGGTAAAAGTTTCTTTCCTAAGAAACGTTCACAGATTTAATGTCAAAAAAAGTAGCCAAGTAATCTGTGACTGACATTTACACACACACAGTCATATGCAATATATTAACTCAGTGTTTATGGCTCTGTATGCAATTAACAGCCCTGCAATTAAGTTCTGGCATAATACAACATTTCAGAAGGCCTGCACAAGCATGGATATAACATAAGCTAGCAAAAAAAGTCCTTTATCATTGCATTTTCCCTTCAGTGGCTGTATCCTTAGAGACACATTCACAAGCATTGGGACTGGGCTGAGCCTGTGGAATGTTCAGAAAGAAGTTTCTTTATCACAGTCCTTCTGGGGATGATCTGACTCAAATTTCAGTACCTGCCTTGAAAAAAAATGTAAGGCATGAGTCACTTGTCCCATTATCAAATATCATACCCAAACTAGATGACAAAAAGAGGGTGACTTGCAACGTGACCTGCCGCTTAACACTCCAGTTTTATTTCTTCTTCATTCTGAAGAATTCAGCTACAAGTGCTGTTGTTGTCAGATTTCCAAACATCTCAGCAGCATGGATTGCCTCCTTTCAGAAAGCTGCTGTCAGATCCATCTGTACAATACTGAGCTGCAGGGATGGCTCGTGCTTGGCTGATGTATTTCCCCCCGAGTGCCGTTCAGCGTTTGTGCCCTTGCACCTCATCCAAACAGGCTAAACAATTGCTGGTGCAGCTGGACATAAAGTTTGCAACAACACAGCTATCCATCAAAAAATGCCAGTCTGTAGAAATTAATTCTTATCTTACAGCATGTCAGTTTTGATTTACCAGGGGCAATCCTTTGCTTTCCAGGGGGATTTCTGACAAAAAGCACACAGCACATTTTACCCCAGAGCCCCTGTGAGTGAGTGTGCTAATTCAGCACCACTCCACTGGCCCATTGCAGACCCCAGCACTTCTCAAATGTCTGGGTACCTTTTAAACACCCAGAAAACAAACACAGACTTTATGAGGTCGTTCACCTTTAACAGACTTTCTAAATATTTAATATGATCTACTGTTTATGACATTTCCTGATGAATCCAGGGTAGCTGCCCAGGAGAAAAGCTGCATGAAGTTTAGATGTCACCACTGCAAGGCAACAGTGGAGCAAGGATTTTCCTGGACAGGGTTCTGGGCTTAGGACCATGGACAGCACACTTGGACTGATTGATTTGTTACTGCTTTGGAGCTGATGGCAGAAAACAGTCCTGATCCCTTACTCACTCATGTCATGTAAACTACAAAGGGGCTGATACGAGGCTAAATACTGCTATTAATGCCTTTTTAATACTAGTTGCATGGCATCTTTTCTCAGATTAGTTAATTAGTTAATAACCATAGAAAGGACTCTGTCATTGGCAATCACAGAGTTCTGCTGCTGTTAGAAAGGAAAGTAAAAGTGAGCCTGCAAAATGCTCTTCTCTTTGGAGACACAAAACACGTGGAAGCTGATTTGTTTCTCTGCTATCACCACTTCTGAACCTGGCAAAAGTCTCCTAAACTGAGTCCTATTTTATTCATAAGAATTATACAGCACTTTCAGTAAAGCAGCTGGCAACTACCAGTCATTCTGCCTTTTAAAGCTGAGTAGGCAAACCCTTTTGTTTTATTAACTAGTACAGGTTTTGTTAGTGCCATCTGTAATACAAGTGATTCTATTGATTACCAAGCTGGCTTTTGCTAATTAGCTAAATTACACTTCAGAAAAAGATCACTAGATTCTCCAAGTTTTATGAGAGGCAGATGATCTGGCTTATAAAAAAATCATTCCAGATCAGTGTATTTCTGTTGTGTTTTATGCTTGCACAGTAATCAGAAACCTCTTTCTGAAAAACTTCTGAGGAGCCAGGAGTAAATCAGAGTTAAAAGTCCAGGGAGTGGAGCAGGAACACTTAAAAATGAAGGTAACACCTAGTGCTTTTTATCTGATTCCTAATTCACCATAGATAATTGAAATGTATTTGTTATCCAATTGTTTGTTTCTGTCCTTGGTACTGTGCTAAATCAGTTTAATGAAAGAAAATTGCTGATGGTTTAGTACCACTCTGGCTATTTTGACACTAAGCAGATCTAGCATTGACTTCTAGTATATGTTACATCATTCAAACACAGTTTGGGTTTCTGTATACTTACATATACTCACATAAGACATAATGATCTGTGAAGTGAGGGTGGAACAAGGCCGTCTCCTGTATGGTAATTCTGAAGTCTCAAAAAGCCAATTTCAAATTGCATGTCTGCTTCTATGCAGCACAGCCCTCACAAAATTGTGTCCAAGGTTTGCAGCTTATCATGTGGTAAACCAGTAAACACAGCAGGTGACAGCCTAGTGGTTCAAAAACCAGTTCCCACCTCCTTTTATCTCCTCAGTAACCAGTGACAAGTGTCCCTGTTGATTATTTTTCACAAACTCTCCCTCTATCAGACAATGAGCCCAACCTCTCTGTACACAATTTGGGCCAAAAAGAAAAAGGTCTTCTAAATATTTTTGATAATACTTGTTAAAAACAGCACATATAGCTGCTCCAGTCATGTGTCTCAATCACCCAAAGGTGTAAAAACTCTAAAAGGGACATGAAAAGGCTACCCCACAGTCAAAACCCAAAATCTATTTCAGAGGCAAAAGCCCTAAATTTAAGAAAATTTTCCTTTCTTCAGCCATTTCAGTATTTTAACTAGAAAAAAACAAGATTAAGAAGCTGAAACTTAGGAAGTTTTTTTGCAGATTAACGTTAGTGAAAGTTTCAGGAGCTGTAGGGATTTTTGAAAACCTCACCAATCCACATACTGCACTTCTACGCTCTTTTAAAGTTGAAGTTCCAGCAGTGGCAAACTTATTGTGCAGATTATGATCAGACAAGGCTGATTTGCATGAGCTAAAAGCATAAACTCAGACATTAAATCCTGCTTTTCCCCATTTTCTTTGATCCAATCAATATGCATACAGTGTGAATTCTTCCACAAAGCATAAGTGAACTTGTGAACTTAACTTGAACAGAACTTTTATTGTTGAGTATTGACACTGACTGTCATTACTGTTCCTACTGAGCCAGAGAGTTTCTGGTCACATTTTCCTGCAATATCTTTGTAGACTCATAGGATTTACTTCACTTCGACATGACACATACCTCATCACTCTGGGAGCTATCCAAATTCTTCCTGTGCTCATTAAACTTCTAGAACCAAATGAAGCTGTGCTTTCTGTAGGTTACAGTGATGGAAAAATATGTTTTGAACTATCAACTGATCATAAACTTCAAAGAAACTGAGAGTTTAAAAAACCATTTCACTACCTCCACTTTCTGAACTGTATGACTAGAACAAAAATAATAAAATGTGAGAAGATCCATTATTGAATCCCATTTGTTTTTCATTGACACTTTATGTCAGTTAAGCCAGGCTTCAGTTTCTCAGGCTTCATACAGTATATTTTATTATAGTAATTCTTCTTTTGCTTTTTTCCTTCAAGTTTGTCTGTTATTTTTAAACTCCTAGCTCACAGCAGAGGTAGGCTGCTTCATAAGGTAGTAACACTGTTTTATAAAAACTCTGCAAGGTGGAGTGTTCTCCATGATCTGCTTCAGGGATACATCAGGTTTTCCCCAGACAGACCTTTTTCCTTTCCCCTCCCCAACAGAAGTCCATTCATGCCTTTTCTTATAGCCAGCCAGGAAAACATTATTAACTCCCTGCTTTCATTGCAGGAGTCCCACCACACAGTTAAAGTGTAACTGAGAGAGATTTCAGCTAAGGTTAAAATCAGTTGCTGTATGAGAGGGGGAGTTAAATTAGCTCTGAACTTCATAGCCAGGCTACAGCATCCAGGCTAGCCCCTCTGAGCTGTGGTTTTTAAGTTGGTCACTGTGATCTTGGATCTTGGGCAGTAACTACTTCAGGAAATTTATTTTTTTTCTTTTTTTTCATTTGGCTGGTTGCCTGGGTTTTTTTCTGGTTTGGTTTAAGCTGCTTGCTAATAGATAATTCAACAAGAATAGGCAATCCAAGCTACCAGCCAGAGAATTCAATAAGTCAGAGCCAGGTAGCTGCCATGCAGTCTCTGTCTTCCAGACTGAGTGATCACCCAATACTGCAGCACATTTCAGGGACATATACATTTACTCCTCTGTACAAGTCCTTTTATCTGTCTTTCCTCTGCAGTGTCTGAACAGTTTCCTGTAATGCATTAAGAAATATGAATATTATACATCACCTCTATGGTTCTCTTTCTCATGTTCATGTAGGTGAGGAGAGAAATATATTAATGTTAATGATTGCTTTAACTTCCTCAACACTTATGCTGCTTCCAGCTTTTCTGAGCAAGGCCTCTTTCTTACTGGTAAGACCATTTGTGCTTAAAGCTCTTTCTGATTTTAAAATGTATTACAGCGGTGACAGTCTTTGCATTTCAAGGGAGCTGTAGCAATGGATTTGGTGACCTGTCTAAAGCAGCATAAATTTGGTGTGCCCGGGGTGTGTGAGGCCCTTTTTGAGACAGTGGCACCCAAAGGATCCTTTGGGGTGGGGTGGCAGAGCACGGCTCTCTCTCTGCCCCAGTGCTGTGCCCTCGGTCTGTCAGGACCCCCAGTCCTGCCGTGCTCCCCTTCTGAGCAGCCCTCCCTGGTTATTTGTGATGGATGCTCTCAGTGCAAACCCCAGTGGGGAAGAGCCAAGGACTGAGGGTGTCACTGCAGTGTCAGTGTCCAGGCTGTTCCCCTCTAGCTGTCTTTCAGTGCTTGAGAGCAGCAAGTTTCTTCTCATCTGATCTCTGAAAGTAATCTGCCTCCTCCAGTCAGTGCACAGATATTTCATCATTCATTGCAGTTTATATTCACTGGTAGAATATATTAACTAGCACAGCAACATTTTCATACCAAAGGTGTTATGGACAGATGGTTGAGGTGCTCATTATATATTCCTGTACCATTTGCTCCAAAAGAAAAAGTCGGAATGCAACTTTTCCATACTTGTGATTAGAAAACATCCTCCTCTTCCTTTCGGTGCTCCAAGGGCCTGCAGCCACCCATGGTGCAGGACCAGTGCCTGGTGCTGTCCCAGGGCCACGGATGTCCCCACCACCCAGCTGGGAGTTAGTGCCACACAAATGATCCCGCCCTAAATCCCAATGCAGCACAGCCACCCATGGCCACTCCTTTAGCAGACATCAGTGGAGCTGAGACTCACCAGCCCTTTATCTCTCCCATCCATTCAGTCTCCATTCAGCATTTGTTTTCCAGCTGTCCCTGAGCCTACAGACATTCTCTCCTCTAAGCTTCTGTTCCCTCTTCAGAAATACGTTTTGGAAAGCTGTATCATGATGTAAAACAAAAAAATCCCCTTTTAGACTTATCTTTCTCCTAACACAGTTTCCAGTTGTTTGTAGGCTTTGTTTAATGTCATCTTTTCAATTTAAATGCTCTTATTGCAAGATAAGAAAAACAATTCCCTGAGTTGCATTTCTTTTATCTGTCCTAATTAGTTTTTTAATTAATTCATAACTCCAAAAGCCTTCATTTATTTCATGTTTCAATTTAACTTCCGAGCTGGCATAATCAGATTAGCAATCAGACCCATTTTGAAAATATTTCTCCTCACAGGAAGCTGGGAAAACTCATACAAAACTGCCTCTGCAAATCTAAGAAGCTTACGGTTCCTGCTTTGTTCCCTCCAGTCTAACATTCAAGTTTGCAGGCATCCCACTCCAGCTGATGTGAACTTACTTAGAAGGATGATTCCTTCCCCCAGCAACAGCTCTGTTATTATTAGTTATTTGCACTGCAGTGCTTGGAGAGGATTCAAAGGAGCAGGGAGCTGGGTTGCAGGGAGCCACACGATGCCTCCTGGGCACAGCCACCCTCCTCTTTCCCGAATTACCGCTCTCCCCGCAGCGCCAAAGCAGCGACAAGTGACACTTCATGGGCGTACTTGGAAAGCAGTCCACTAAAAAATACAGGCAGCTACAGATCAAAAAGGCTGTGATCAAGCAGAAGCAGATAGCAGGGAGTTGTTTCCTTCTCCGAAACATTTCCATGGCACAGCTCTTACTCAGGAGAGCACCACACTTTGGAAAAGCACTTAAATACATGCTCGTCTTTGAATATCGGCTCAGTGCCACTGAAGCCCCTGAAAGATAAACATTCTTGAGAGCACCTTGAATAAAGACAGACTTAGGTGTGATTACACTCCATACCAGATTTGGGATCTGGGAAATGCAACCCAAGAAGTAGAAATTCATTGTCATGGCAGATTTGCAGAGCACCACAACACTGCCTGTGCCAATCACACAGCAACATTAAGATTTCTTATCCAACTAATACTCCCATTCTTGCCAGTTTTGCCCTGGAAATGGACAAATTATACAACATTTCCTACAGCATCCCTTCTAATCTCTCTGCTGTATCCTGGAGGTATTCAGAACCCTCTTTGCCATGGCGATATTTACAACAATTTTCTAAAAATCCTAATAAACACTGTCCCATTTTTGTGCTCTCCTTCAAGTATTACCTGATGCCACAAAGAGCCCAAACACACCAATGGTTCATACCACACTTTCAGTCTCTATACATTAGAAGATTTTTTTAAAGATTACATAGCCAGCTGTTTTCTCTCATATATGTGTGGAGAGACAGGAAAATGTTAAGCAATTACATAAATTAGGGACTTCTTCCTTCATGCTTCGAACTCCTTCATTCACATATTAAGAAGCAATTGAGAGAATCATGATATAGTAACTTTAGCACATGCATTGAAAGTGCAAATATTTTAATTCCTTTAACACATCAGACCCATAAAGATTTTAGAATTTACCTGAACGTTTACTACTCTACCCCCAGAAAGCCCTGTAGTGTCTGGCCACAGTTAATGCAGTTATTGAAATATAAACACAAATAGAAAGAGAGGAATAATATCCATAATGACATGTTCTACTGTGTTACACCAAGGACAAGTTTAGTTGGATAAAAGCTGATGCACAAGAATTTTACCAAGGGTCAAACTTTTGTGCATATAAAAGAAAACCTTGAAAAAGATAGCTATAAAAAAATTAAAATAAATATAATTACTCATCTATTTGTGTAACCCCAAGCTTCTCTTGCTTTCAAAATCATTCAGAAGAAATCTAAGTGGTATGACATGACAATACAGCTTAAATTAAGTCACTCACATTAATCAATATTAATTTATTCTTATAGCAAGGAATATGTGTTGTCAATATTTCATCTTTAGAAAAGGATTAACAACATTGAAACCAGCTCTCATGATGAGATAAAATTAAAAGTGTGTTTATTATCACTAAACAATGTAGTGCTTCTATCATGTTATTAAATAAGCTTTCAATGAATTCACAGTATTTGCATGTTTGCACATTAGACATTTGTACTGATGAACTGCAGATTCACTGCTGAAACTGTTAATTGTGCGACTGCATAAAGATTATTTTTTACAAAGCCAGAAGGATATTTCTTCTTTTAAAAAACATCCTGCACATGCTCTCATGTAAAACATTGCAGTAGCTGGCAGTACCCAGATTCAGATATCTGTGTGAGCTGAGTGGGAAATAATCTTCCATTAATTTTCAAATAACTTCTGGATGCCACACGTGGCGTGATGCTCAGTGTCATATTTTCCTTGGGATTTTCTTGACAACTGAAACTCATTCATAATTCATCTGCTTATAAAATCCATCTGAGGAACACGTCAGAGGAGGGGACACAGCTGTACCTGCCATGCTGCAGTGCACAGGCATTGCAGCATGGCCTGAGTCTGTTCCCTTCAGAAAACTCCGCATCCTTAGGTGGCTGCAAAACAGCCTTAAAAATGGTTATGGGGAAGGGATGAACACTGCCAGCATTTCAGTTCTGCCCCAGCATACTCTGCCTCCAGGCATGGGTGCAAAAGTGAGGTGTGAGTTTGGGCTCCAGAGCTGCTCTCACTCCAGCCTGCAGTCCAGCCAGACTGGATCCATTCCCAGGAGGGACCTTCAGAAAACCCCAGTCACACCTCTGAGCCCACATGCAGGGTGGGGACTGCGGGCCATCCTCATCCCCCCCACCCACACAGCCCCTTTCTGCTGGTCAGGAGAATGAAAGTTCTGCAAACAGAGCAGGTTGAGGGATTTAACACATTTACAGTTGTCTCCTGCCATGCAGTTTGTGTGACACTTGGGTTTGTCCCCTTGGAGGGACATTGAAATGCCAGGCAGAGGTGCAGCAGCTGCAAATGAACCTATGTAGAAGGAGGCTTTTGTCAATTTTTTCACCACAAGGGCTATTATAAAGTTCCTAAATCATCACTTTGCTTGAATTTCACTTACACTAACATACATAAGGGAAAATGTATTAAATGATCATTATCTATAAAAGCAATCATTCCCACCTTTCCTCCTCCAACACCCATGGAGTGATATAGGCCCAGACTGGGCATGCCAGTGAGGCAAAGCAATGCTGTGTTGGGTTTGTCTGACAGATAATCTATTATGGGATGGAGGAGGTGGCAGTTAAGAGATGTGTGACCTCTCAGCACCATGCCCACATTTGTGTTGCTGTCTCTTGCAAACACCTCCTGCCTGCAGTGTGAGTGCAGTGGGTGTCAGTGGGCATCCTGGTGCACTCAGTTCCCTTTAGCAGTGCCTTAATGCTTTCCTAAGCATTTTGCTTGAAGGATTTAATACTTCCCATCATCTCCTTTTGCTACACACTCCTCTGTCTGACACATAAATAATGAAAGTGTGCTCTTCCTATTTTGGCATCCCCTCGTGACAGTCAGCTGCAGGGAAAGCACAGTCAGTCAGTATCTGACAGGAATGAAAGAGAGAAAACAGGCTGAGTGTCATCTGTGCAGCAAGTTTCAAAGGCAATCCCATAAACTCTCTTCAGCAGTGCTGGAGCCTAACAATACCAATGCTGGAAATGCTCATCCCTTTGCAAAAGTCCCTAGTTCCAGCTGCAGTTCCCACTAAAACACATCAGAAAACACAGGAGCTTTAACAGCTCAGACAATCGTGTGGCTGGCCACACATTCCTGTGCTGTAGGGCTAGAGGTGAGCCTGAAGGGAAAAGCAGAAACTTTCAGGCAGAAATAGAAAGCACCGTGGAACTGGGTCCCCCCTTCTCTGAGCAGAGCAGCCCCAAGCGTGGCCACCACGCTGCCCACAGCCACACTCACTGAAGTCCTGATGCCCGGGGTGCCTGCCCAGGGAGGGCAAATTCTGACACAGCAGGAAAAACCTCAAGGGCTTGGCAGCCTGGGTAACAGAGGGTGAAAATGTCCCTTGCCAAATGCCATTCATTTGCAACTAGCACTTGATTGTTTAAATACTTCTCAAGTTCGGATTAATCTGACTCCCAGACTAAATTTTCTGAGCTATGAAGATGGTTTTAATATTGATCTTTTTTGTATTCTCCTATGCTAATTACCACTTGCAATGGCATGGAAATATTCCAGGACTTTTTTAAATGATTGATGGTTTGAAAATGCCCGTGATATTTTATCCACAGAGGTGCTCCTTATACAGGAGGAAATGAGAACCTTGCACTAAACACGCAGGAAATATTCATTATTCATATAATCAACACCCAGTCTTGGTCTCTCTTTATGTACTTCTCTGTCAAAAACTTTTACACTCCTCTTAGAAGTATCAGAGCCTGCCTTTTTGATGCAGAAGTTTCATATCCTTGTTGAAATTCAAGCTTCCAGCAGCTTGGAGCCCCCCTGCACCAGAACTGTGTTAAATCTATGCTGAGGTCAAAAAGCAGTTGGTGTCATTCTGAAATATTTAATCCCTTCCCCCAGGTCCCCTGCATAGTTATCCATGTGTAGTAAATGTGCAAGCCTGGCATTTTATTTTCACACCAGATATTTCTCACAAAATGGTTTTCCCCCATGCAGGAAAATTTCTACCCCTGTGAAAATTTATATTCTGAAGCTTCTGAAAGTGGGTGCTTAGGCAGAGGCACCTGCACCCTCAGCTGCTTCAAACAGAAGAACATAAACCCTTTAAAGCAGCACTAACAAGCACCAAGGCTCTGCCTTGCTTGGGGCATTTTAGAGCACTTGGGTAGGATTGTAGTTGCAGCTGACCCCGTGTAATACACAGAAAAAGATCATTCCCCCTGCAAGCATCTCTGACTCTCTGCTGACTGCAGAGATCCCAGTGCAATTACCTTCCTAACCTGGATGCCTCGAGCAAGGTAAATCCATACTCCTTTTGTGTAGTCTTAGCACTAAAATGCCTTGAATTGCTGCTGATTTGCCTTCACCTTCATCCCCTTCCCCTGTGCTGCCACATGTCTGCAGAAGGCATCTGGTCCTTCCCATTCAGTCCTCTACAAACTAAACTCTTTATTCATATCACTTGTCTCTGACCTTTCAGAACAAAAAAAAAACCTCGTAAAAGAAAAGTAAGACAGGTTTCAAATTCAGAATGGATAGAATAAGTAGCTACAAATATTTTCTCTATGAATGGCAAGTAACGACAGTAGAGAACACCAAAATACATCTTTGATATGTTCCCTAACTGGAGTGAGAAATGAATTAAAATGTGCAGTAAAAAATTTATAGCAGTTAGTGATTTCACTTTGGAAAACCTGCTAGGAAAAAAGTTAATGGCATAATAAATTCTTTTTTTTTTTGCGGGGGGTGCGGTGAGAAATGATTTTTTGGGGGTTTAAGGTTTGACAATTTCTTGTAAATCTAATCAGCCAGCTAGCAATTAATAACATTAAATTGCTTCATGTCTTTCGTGGTGTACCAAGGCACAGCACTGAATGCTCAGGTTTCTCTGCAGGCTGGTTCCCATCAGCTGCGTGAGCACAGAAGAAAGCATTCTGAAATGTGTTAAATAACTATCAGCAGAAACTCAGGGCAAGGGATCAGACTGCACAAGATTTCTACCAGCATGGTTGGAAGACTCTTTATTTTACTTTGGATTCTGCCCAGTGTATCTTTAGCATTTAACTCCAAGGAAGAAGCAGGAAATTTGGGTCTGACGTGTCTCAAATCAACACTCAAAGCCCCTGACATACTGTGTTTTCATCTATTACGCTTTTGATCCTTGAAGAGACTGAAATCTGTACGAACCAAATGATTTTTCAGCATTGTGGATGACACAACAATTTTTAGCTGCAAACTCAGTTCAAATGAGGAACGAGGAAGTGCCAAAATGTCAAAACCAGGGAGCTGGAGATGGCTTTGGTACTTTCATTAATTTGGATTCAAGATGATATACAGGACCACAGGGCACAAAAAAAGAGTTTGTGCTTGAAATAAACATTGAAAAGATAAGTGGGATAACCAGAGTTCAAACACAAAATTCAAAGTGTCCATTTCCTTTATACACCCTCCCCTTCAGAGTTGTGCTTTAAATCTGAACTCAACCAGAGTTTAATGGCAGGAGATGATGTGAAGCTGCATCAGTATCTGGCAGCCTGAAGAGAAAATTCATAGCACCACTGCACAAGAAAGGAGGCAGAGCTGAGCTAGTGAGACTTAAAAATTATATTTGTCCATTATAATACTTTTTCTAAGTTATTACATATCTCTAAGAAAAATGAATGTGCTACAGTGGGTTTATTTAAACCTCAGTGAAATTTGAAGTTATTTGGATTTGTCTTTGAGCAATTTCATCTATTGTTCTTCTTGTCTCCAATCAGCAGACACATAAGCCAAAATCCTGTTACAAAATCAAGTAGCTTTTCGTCTTAAAATGTTAATTATCACAAGGTCTTTGTGAAGCTGATAAGCATCACTGCCCTCCATTCCTCAAAGGAGACAGACGGCAGCAAAGCAGCTTTCCTGAAACCACAGAGAAACCAGAGCCTGAAATGTGATTTAACTTCTGCACTTTTCTGAACTGAGCAGTGACAGGGATGAGGGCCTTCGTGATGAGTGTCACTGGGCACTATGTCAGCAAACACTTTAAATCACCCTTTTGAAAATCTGCTGAAGTGATAAAACATCCTCATGGCAGAGCCACCCCCAGGAACTTGCCCCATGCAATTCCACAGACAGTTCGCTCAGGCAAAACATTCTCCAGGCTCACATCCCCACAGGCATGTGTGGAGGCAATGGATCAGTCCAAGGTAGAAACTTTAGGAAAATGTTGCTAATAATATGATTCCAATAAAAGCAGTGCAGATTTTCACCTCTGCACATGATCTAACATCACATATGTGAGGGAGCATGAATCCTGTGCTCCCCACACCCATTTGGTTTCACTGTTCTCATCACAGCAATTCCCTTTACTTCCCATTTGATGTATTTGCTGGGATTCTTATTAGGCCATGGAGAAAAGGCATCAGAATAGATGAATTCCATTTTCAGGAGCTCCTTTGAAGAATTAGCCCTTAACCATAATTTGTTTTCTTCAGTTAAGCAGAAGGTTTATGACATTTGGTGAAGCCTGGGTGTTCCTCAGGACAGAGCCTTTATCTGCCTGACCACAGGAACTTGTACAACAAGCTCCATATCCTTGGCCAAGGCTTTTCACATCTCACCACAATATAAATCCTGCTCTGAGCATAAAGTACATCACTTTTATCAGAAGTCTCTCACTTCAAAGGGAAACTGCAGTGGAACAGAGCATTAAACAGATCCATGGGGCTCATAAGCATTTATAAGCCTCCTAAAAGCAGAACTCTTACAGTTCATCTTCCCAGCTAAAAAAAGCCTCAGTTTTAGCTTCTTTATTTCTTTACAGTGAAATACAGCAGTATCTGTGAGCTGTTCAAAGCTCACAGTGAAGATAATTCAGAGATCTTGGTCACTCCCATGCACAGCCCAGCACTGAGGGCAGCCCAAAGCAGGAGCATTCTCCCTCCCACAGGTGGTTGTTCCCTTTTGCCCAGCTCAGTGTCCCTCAAAAGTGCCCTCCCCAGCCCAAACCTCAGCACTGCCCAGCATGGGGGCAGGGAGTCACTCAGCCCTGAGCCTCGAGGCAGCCACCCCTCGTGCTGTCCCCACTGCCACAAGGCACCTCCCGGGCAGAGGAGATGGGAGATTGGACTGGCTGTGGGCTCTCCACAAATGCTTATTATGGGATAATTAATGGCAGGCACTAATTGTCACTCTGCCTTCTCTGTGAAGTGCAGGGTGTTGTTCCTTCATGTACACACTATCTAAGGTTGGCAATGTTAAAGAGTCAGGGCCAAACGCAACCAAAACCCATCACACAGCACAACAGGGGCATAGTGAAGCATCACACACTCTCTTATTCCTTATTCCCTTGGTTTTGGTCTTTTCCTTTAAAAATGAGTAAAATTAGGCTTTTAAAAATTCCTATTAGAAATGAAGAATTTGATAGCGATGAATGTGGTTGCATGCAAAAGTCAGGGTATTTATTCCTCCAAAAATACTGTGTGAAAGCTTCCACTCAATTAGTGCTGCCAGTGGAAATTGTTTTCTCTAGAAATGACGTGATAAAATGTTACACAGCAGGTGGGAGCTTCATTACTAAATGCCCAGAAGGAAACCAGAAGAGGGATTTTTTTTTTGTCTGCTGAGAATTGACCATTATTATAATTGAATAACCTTTTTTTAAAAGAGGTACTAAGTAAAGTTTTCCTGACCTTAATTGCTTCACATAACTTCCCACATCACATGCTATTGTTGTTCATATCCTAAGTGTCACTTGATATTCATGACAATTCATAAAGACTATCATTTGTGATAATTGATGTCATTAATATACACTCTTTGAAGGCCTTTCTGTAATCATTAGCTAAACCATACGGGATGTGAAATCAATGATCTGAACTAAGTCATTAATAATAATAAGTTAGGTGTGAGTGAGTTTTTCCCCAAAATACAAATTCCTCAGGTTATTTAATTTCTATTATCACTCTAGAGAAACAATAACCTTGACATAAACCAAAGTTTCTATATGACCTAAGACATATATTTAACACCAGCTCCTTTTTTCTTTTAGTTGGAGAAAAGTTGAAATTATTTTCTATCCACCATGTAAAACATTAGTCCCAGATAAATTAAGATTTCACAGTGGAAACACTGAGGGCCAAATCTGCTCTGGTGTAATCACTTAAATAAAGTGTCTTGAGTACTGAAAAAAATTCCCGTGGTCAGAGACAGAATGAAACCAGTAAAATTTTGCCACTAACTTCATGGATAGTGCAATATTTTTCTTCATTTCCCCCTCCTCTCCATAAAACTCTGGGGGACTTTGCACCCTGCCTGCTGTTCTGCACAGAAGGTGCAAACGTCAAGGGAAAATAATACAAAGGAAATCATGCAATATCCTCATTTTTGTACTGCCTCTTCTAATACCTTTTCTCTCATAAATCA
Source organism: Prinia subflava (assembly GCF_021018805.1). Lineage (NCBI taxonomy): Eukaryota > Metazoa > Chordata > Aves > Passeriformes > Cisticolidae > Prinia > Prinia subflava. The sequence continues at coordinate 31,741,405 of NC_086252.1, forward strand.
AATCCCAGATGGGCTTTACCTGTTGTCCATATTCTCACTGGGCAGGGAGGACAGAGATCACTGCAGTCACCTGGTTTAACTCCAGCTGCTGACAGTGGGAGGAGGACTCCTCCTTCCCAGGGCTGTACCTGGGTCTCACAGTGGGGGAATACCACAGGTACTGCCCAAAGCAGCACCTATGGGCAGCCAAGGCCATCACACCTGCTAAATGCCTCTCATGAGCTGCCCGACCTCACTCTGAAGCTGATTCTGAGCTTCTTGTTTAAACAGAGACATCAGCCAGTTTTTTTCCAGCTGAGAGAATGGATGGACCCAGAAGGCAGAGGCTTCCTGGCTAAATACTGCCTGGAGGCATAAAAAGGAGCTGTAAGTGCTATTTTCTCTTTGAACCCTGAGCTGGAGCGTGCTGAGCCTTCCTGACCTGTCACACTGGTATTTTAGATTCCAGCTGACAGGGCAGTGTCATCATCAGTACAGCCAGAGCAAGCAGCAAGCAACAGGCACTCAAAGCCAGCACAGCTCCCAGCTCCTGGGCAAGCACAGCAGAGGAGGAAATGGAAGCTTCACCATGAGGGGCAGCCAGCAGCAGATACAGGGCGTGAGCCTGGGACAGGCTTTCTGCAGGGGACACGCTGGGGCCAGGTGACCTGTCCTGAAGTGAAACCTCTCTGGGCACCCTGCTGCCCTCTCCCTGTCCAGCCACGGCTGGATCCATCTCCCCAGCCCTTGGGGGAGGCAGCAGGAAGGAAAGGAGCTCTGAGAAAGCAAAGGGAAAACTCTGACTCTGCCCTGTCTTAGCAGGAGGTGCTAACATGACCCAGTCGTGCTTGCAGACCATTCTTGGCAGTCATTTTATTCCCCTCCATACATTACATGCAGATCCCAAACTCTAATACCTCTTCTCCTCTTGACTGAAAAATCTCCAGAATGACAGCCTTATAAAAAAGATGTTGCTGGAGACAAGATCTGACTGACAACATCTTTACAAATGAGGGGCTGTCAGGCAGAATGCATCTTGATTTGTGCATTTGCAGAGAAAAATGTTTAAAATGTTTACTTCTAAACTCAGCAGATTTGCAAGAAAGAAATTAAAATATATTAAATCCTAGCAAAGTTTAGTGTCATTTTATGAGAACTACTTTAAAGAATATTACCTCATTACGTAAATAAGGGTTTGCTGTTTAAGACTGACTAATTACCAGTGACAAAAGCAGCAACATGGCTGTGCATGCCTGAAAAAACACCGGCATCAACACCACTGACAAAGAGAGTGTGTCTGCTTTTGCCTTAGAGAAATATACCAGTAAAGCCCTTTTTGTTCTTGTTTGGTTGTTTCAGAATACTAAACTTTGTCCAGGGAAACTTCTCCTGAAGAAACACAATTTCTCAACAGAAGGTTTGTGTTTCAGAACAGTTTCTAATGAAAGAAATGGTTGCTCACTGAGATCCAGTCTGTCTGTGGCCTCTGCCATGGGTTTATTAAATCTCCAGGGGCACGGATTTCTCTTTGCAGTTTCCTATCCATTAACAGGATTACATTTCCCTCCACGTGTGCCCCCAGGAGGGCCCTCGCTGCCGCCCCTCGGGTTTCATGTGCAGCCCAGAGCTGGACACTCTCCAGCACAGGGTGACAGAGGCAGGCTGAGGCTGAAATTGGGGTGTTTGCATTTCCATATTTCATTTCCTTCAGCACGGTGCAGAGTTGCTGTTTCCATCAGAGATCAAGATAACTTTGATCAGGCTATTTTTATTTTGTAATACATTTTTTCCTTGCTGCACGATGCCCTTCTCCTTGCCTTGAACCGAACCACAATGAGTTATCTCCCTGTTTTCAATCATCAATTCTTTGGGGAAAAAGAAAACAAGGCAATCACAGAAGGAACAAGAGCATCTCTTTTTTTATAAAGATCTTCTGGATGTTTTTCAGAGAGGCTGGTTTTATTCTCATCCCTTAGTGTGAACCAGAGGAACATTCTCAGGAGGCTGAACTGGCATTGGGCACCTATCAAATTTGGCTTTCACTAAAACTCATTTCCTTGCAGTCTCCTTGAATTAATTCTGGTGGCGGACACATGACTGTCCTGGTTCACTACAAACCTCACAGAAACTGCATTCCTGGATCCTTCTTGAAAGCATAATTGTGTTCATTCTAAATTTAATTATTTTAATTGCCAGCCAAAATAACTTTCTTTCATTACACTCACGTAAAGCTTATCATTTCCCCCCTGCTACAGTCACTAACCAACTCGCATAAAAGAAAATACATTAAATTGATTTTTTTCCATAGGAAATACATCATGGAATGGAGAGGATTGATTTCCCTCCATAGGAAACAAGACATAAATGTTTTTAATCCAGGTGCTGCATTCAGTTACCATGTACAGTATGAAAAACTGTGCCATAAAAATGAAATTAAATGCATAATAGCATGGGAAAATCTTCCCTCGTATTATCTTAAAGTATCCATTTTTTTGGCAGGACACAAAATAAACCTTTAAGCGTTACCTACACCCATCTATTTTCCAGTGGGTTCTAGTACTTATTTATGTGCCTTTCTGCGATGCTCTTTGGAAAGGACCATGTTTCATCATTTCTCTCTGATTTCAGTGAGCAGACTCGGAATGCAATGTACTCACTAAATTTGAGTAAGAGTGACAAATCTCACCCTGTGCTGTGGCAGACTGCACTCTTCCATCAAGTATCAATCCCATGAAGATTTATAACTGGGTTTATAACTCACAGCCTCCTTTAAAGTTTGTATCTCAAGGCTGTACCATCCTTGACTTTAAAATCATCCATGCAGATTTTACGGGTCAAAGCTGTAATTACATAAAATTTTAATAAATCTTGTGGCCTGTATAAGGCAAAAAGAAGGCAAAGTTAGAAATACCAGATTCAAACACTGCAGAATTTTCAGCTCAACTATTCCATTAAATTTTGGGCTCATCCTCAGCAAAAATACATTATTTGTTATGTCCTTCTGAGGTCATTGTCACAGACATGTTGTTAACAGAAGAACTTCCCCATATTGTCTATTCAAACATAATTCCCAGCAGTTCTTCTCTTCTGCACTGCAGACACAAGGGGAGAACACAGTGTTCTCTGATCTCCCTGCCCACAGGAGGTGCTGAGTGCTGTACAGGGGGTGTTGTGTGTTCGTGCAGAGAGGATCCATCACACTCTCACCCTGTGCAGGCAGCAGGAGCCAGGGAAATGCAGCAGGACTGGCCTGTGCACCCAGTGAAGGAGGGAGATTCACTTGCTGCTGACTGGTTCCCTTCTGAGCCTTCTGTTGCCTTGAACACAACATTTATATTTCTCTCTCTCTTCAAGCCCATTTCTCTGGTTAATAAACACTAGATCTTCTTTGATCAGTATTCAGTAAAAGTCCTGCTGATGCCATCTTTTTGATTGGAATTTTCTATATCTGTAAACTAAATATCAGTGAAAGGTTGACTCTGTTCTATCTGCCAGAGAGGGACCCCCTTATTGATCTGGATGTTAGGCTGCCATTTTATTGAAAGACTGATTATCTTTGTATCTAAATTGGCAGAAGATACCAATAAGAAACATCCTATCTTAGCACAGATGCATGCAGGTCCTCTTTCCAGGGTAGCATGTTGACCAACAGCAACCATGACTTCCTTCATGGCTCTCTAATAATAATTATCTGCCATTGAGAAATAGAGATCAGTTTTAGATCAATAGTTCTGAAGTCAAACACGTGGAGTGCCATTACTCAAACTGGAGATCAAATGCAGTTTCTAGGGTCCCATTTTTAATTGTCCAACAAAATCCTAATTTTTCTAATTGCCTTGTGCCATCAGTGTACCAGAAATTCCCACATGTCTCTGGTTTTGATTTCAGAGACTGACAGAACCCAGAATGAGTCAGGTTGGAAGGGACCACAGGGGATCATTTGGTCCAGCTTCCATGCTCTAGCAGGATATCAGAGCACATTGCCTGGCAATGCTTGCTTTAGCTGTGCATTTACCATAGTTAAAAAGTGCAGATGGCAGGAAGAAAAAGCCCCACCAAGGTCAGAAGTAGTCTTTGAGATGTGCTGCAAAGGGAACCAGAAATGTTGGTGACAATTCATGTGTAGCTGGTTTGTGTTCACTGTGTCCATCTGCCACTCCCAAATATGCAGATATCTGTGCCGGCTCTGCAAAGCCTTTCCTCATTCTTGTAGCCCCTACACTAGTTTTACTACCTTGCCCAGAGTTTTAATCTGCCTTTCTACTATTTTCTCAAAGATTTTGACCACCTTTGCATTTTTTACCAGAGCTCAAATAGGTTCCTTGAGAGGCTTTAATGACAACTACTCAAGGGGTGGTGATTGAGTCTGCTGCAAGAGCACCACTCCCATTTGGTGTTCATTTATAGACCAAAGGGTAAATAAATCCACGAGATTTATTCATTCAGGGATGCACTGTCAGCCATGCTTGTGAAATATTCCAATCTCATGCTGGGAGATTTCTACACTTATATTGGTGAGATCTCCCATAAAAGAGAAGAACTACTCTGAAAATAGGAAAATGCTTTTGCTTAACATTTTTTTTAAGTCCCTAGGTTTACAGGGATACACAAGATCCAGCCACAGTTCCAAAACTTGCTCCTTCTTGCTCATTAATGGTTTTTTTCTGCAGGCAGAAAGCCAGACCCAGAGCATTTGTCAGACCACAGTACATTAAGGCTTATCTTTCACCTGTCTGTGCTGCTGGCCAGGAGACACTGCATGTCTCCCTGAGCTCAGTTCCAAGGAATTGGCTCATTTCTTTAATAGATTCCAAATCTGAAAGATGCCTTCCTAGGACTAATGAAGGGAAACAATGCTTATGCCACACCTGTTTGGTTTATGGTCTCCTATTCAATATCTTCTCAGAAAGAAAATGTAACAACGCTTGAATTCTCTTGCCAACGAGACACGGATGTTAAACTCTCTGTTCCTGCAAGAATTTCAACACATCAGTGAGAATCAAACAGTTAAAGCTGAATTCACACGAGGAGGGAGTTACACCACTGGAAAGGAGAAAGAATTGCAAAATGTTTATAGATTCACCCCTCCTGTGGTTGATGCCCAGCATGTCAGACAGCAGAAGCAGCAGCATGTAGTTTCTATAAGTCCCTGTAGACTAGAATTCCATTTATCAGATAGTGTCTTACACCTACCTGTGTGCCTTTGTTAGACAGTGCAACAATTTAACTGGACAAGGATCTATTGGTACCCAGGACATGAATGCAGGACACAAGGGAATGAGCCATTCTGGATGTTCCTCATTCTCCAGTGTCTTTTCAGAAAGTGCCCTTATCCTAACCTTCAAGTTATCAGTGGCCTTGCTTATCCTAGAGATTTCCCACAGCAACAGGATTAAGGTTATGGTCAAAATGTGCTTTACTGGTGACAAGACACCTCATGTCAAAAGGACTACCTGACCAAGAGGCAGCACTTTCCTCACTGACTCGAGCAAGATAGTTCATGGCATAAAAGCCTCTCTGTCAAATAGAGGCCAAAAATAAGGGTTTGGCCATCCTTTTTGTGTACATAACTTAGGGACTATAGAGCAAAACCACATGCAAAACTTACAATGAGCTGTTTATTGGTAAAATGTCACTGCATTGTTGAGAACAATTCCTGGTAAAGAAAGCTGTCACAGGCTGCTGTCAGCTTGTCTGTTTGATCTATTAATCTGTTACTGCTGCGAATGTGACCCTTATTTCCTTGTTTTTCACATGTGGCATCTTGTTACAAACTTTGTCCAAACTTTCAGCAAAACAGTAATTATCTTCAGTTATTCACTGTGGCATAAAAGGTCCTGACCTCCAGATGAGGCTCTCCAGCCATGGCTCACTTGCAAATAAATATAAAGGCAAAAAACTTAAAGCCATTAAGGAGAAATACGAAGTTTGCTTATTCTGCCACAGCTACTTATAGTGCCTGTGTTCATTTCTAGAAATAACATTACTACCTTATAGTTCAGAGGAGGCTGTAAATTAACCACTGCACTGCAGTGGATATATTCACAGTTACCATTTGCCATTGCCAGCCACATATAGATTTCCAATAAACAGATCTCTTTCATTGTAAAAATTAGATAATTGAAACTATCTATTTGCTTCAAGGCTGTGGTCTCAGAGGTGATGTTTCTGTGTTGCCATGACAAGTGGGAGACAGCAGCCATAATTCACTTCCACAATATTCTTTGCCCATTTTTTTTTTTTTTGTCAGTAAGAAGCGCATTTTATGAGATACTGGGGATTATGAGTTGACTTCTGCCCACGGGTCTTCTACCTGAGGAACTCCCCTTTTTCCCTTTTACCATCGCTTACCTCAGCAGAGGTATTTAAAAATGATAAGAGAATAGAATCTTGTCAGAAACACTGATCTCAAACTACTCTATTACCTTTTCCATGCTGCAGATTGCTAAGTGTTGAATATTATACAGACTCTGAAATAAATGCATTCATGATAGTGGGAAATGTATACCAAACACTGTCAAACAAATTTTCATGCAGCCCTTTCCACTAAAGAGTAACTTATCTACTGAAGTACTAATTAAATATCTTTGCCTGTCTGATTAAAATCTTAGGGTTGAAAACGTATATTTTGTGTTAGACTTCAGCAAAGTAGAAGAGGTAAAGAAAGGTGCAACTGGTGTAAAATGCTTGCATCAACATCAAATAAATAGTTTTAAGTGTATATCTCCACTTTAAACAGGAAAAAAAAAATCAGCAATAAGAAGTTTCCCACTTAAAAAATGCTTCTATGATTTTCTCATCATAATTTTCATCCGTGCTACAACACATTAACTAACTCCTTGTTACAGTAGAAGTCCACTTAGTAATTTTTCCAAACCTGTATTCGTCATGAGGAAATGAGGGATGGACCATGGGGATCATCACTCTTGGAGCTATGCTAATTTTTTTTCAGGACAATCATTGAAATTATATTTTCCCTAACTGAAAATCAGTCAAATATATCCCCTGACAGTTCAGGGAGTTGGTGAGTGGATGATCCATCACCCATTTCCCAGGTACAGAGCTGTTCGTGAGCCATTGCACCTTGTCATCTGACAAACTGCTGCTCACATCCTTCTCAGGCAGTTTAAAAAATCTTACGGAGTCACTTTTCTACATCATGAAGTAATTTGGAGATATCAGACATTATTAATACCACATCACTAGCTTGATATGTGGCATAAATAATCTACAAAATAAATTGCAACAAAATTATTGCAATATTAATTGCAAAATAAATCAGCAACAAAATTACATCTTCATTTTCCTCAGAAAATTAAAACAAAACGGTCAGAAGTTCATAAAGGAAAACTCTTCTCTTGTTTTAATGCATTAATTGCTAGCAGCTGGACGTGCCTTGCATTTGTAAAGCAAGGAGAAACCAACCAAGCAGAAGAAACTGGTTTGTGTTCCTGTGGTACCTGAGCCTTTTCCCACATCCTCGGAAAGCTCCTTAATCACAAAGATAACAGAAACTTTGGATTGGATGTTTGTCTCAACCATTTCCATGTAAAGGAGAGTTTCAGCCTTGTGCAGAAATGCTTCCAAAATTATCAGATTCCCTCAGACTCCTCTGTCTTGAAAAGCAGTTTTCTTGTACTACAGTGAAAAAATGAGTTTAAACCCCAACATCTTTGTCGAGCTGTGTTTTGGGTAACTGTCTGGTGTTCCCACAAGCAGCCTTTGCTCAGCACTGGTGACATAACCAGAGCTCTGCAGGAGGGACACACCAAAACCAAAGAAAGTGGCAGGAGCAAGTGTGGAGCAGATTGAATTTTGTCCCTTCTAGTGAAAGACTTGCTGCTGAGGCATCCCTGAGTGCAGCTCACCTCCACTGCACTCAAAGGGAACAGGATTTTGTGCAATCTGTTAATAAATATGGCTGCTCCAAAGGAATACTTCACCCCTATTATCGTTTCTAGTCCCAAAGGAAGAGGATAAATGAGGGTAATGCTGGCAACTACCCAGGCTAAAAGGGCAATATCACTCAAGAGATGTCATTGGCAGCTACAGGGGGAATATTTGACTGAGTTACTCAGAAGCATCAAGGCCTTTACCCTTAAAATTATGCTGTACTTCATATATCATTTCCAGCCATGTTCTGCATCATTCCCTTCATGATCGAAAATGATCTTTTTACTCTTTCTAACAGTATTTAAACCAAGATGTACCTGCAGGGAAATACATGATTGCTCTGCAAGAGAGCCCTTCAAATGTTGAAATTGGCAAGTCCTTTATCCATAAACCAAGAGATTTGTTGTGCTTGTTAAAACTGAAATATGCAATACTGAAAAAGAAGGATATAATTATAATTTATGGAGAGAGTATTCAATAAACAGTGTGATTCAAGTTGTTTGTATATGCTGCTTTAAATAACCATTCTTCTGCATGAAAAACTCTGAGTTCAAACCGAACAAATGAAGAACTGGAATTCAAGTTGGTGTTTTATTCCATCTAATGACCATTCAAACAGAAAAATCTCTACTGATTACATTCATTTATGGCCCTTGGTAAGCATAGGAAAGTATTTTAGCTAATTTATGAAGATTAGAATAGTCATGACTTATAGGAAACAATTTATACAAGCAGTTCTAAAATATATTTTTAGATTAGGAAAGAGCTAAAATCCTGGCAGTGACCAAATTAGCAAAGAGAAGACACACAATAGTATTGATTAAAATTTGCATAATATCTGCTTAATTAAAAAAAAGCAGTGTTATATATTGCAGCCAATAGATTAATCCACTTTTCAACCTGTTTTAAAAGAATAACGTAATTGTAGATCAGAAATATTTTTTCCTCCAAGCAATTTGCCAAATAAGGGGCTAAAATCTAAAATATTTTTTCCATTAGTTTTAGGTAATTGAAATGCAAAGTGCTAAGCACTTAATCTTTCCAGGCAGGAGAAGCTGCCTGCTGTCAGATTTTATTAAGTCTTTTTGCTGCTCTCTGTATAGTCAATAACAAGTGTCTAAACTCAGGAAATGATGTAGAGGTAGTGTTCAAAGGTAAGGATATGATAAGGTGGTGTTTGCATTCAGGATAATATGTAAAGTCCAACATGTACGCAGGAAGATTATTCTCCATGTCAACTAATTAGCATGTTTATTGGAAGCATTAATTATTCTGACAACCAAAGGGATTTTTAAGTGTATTAACTCTTCGTATGTTCATTTCCTACATGCTTTTCTAGACAGACTCTTTTTATGTTTATATTAATAAAGTTAAAAGAAACATTTTTTCCAATTCTAATATGTGCTAGAGAGTAAAAAAATAAATTCTACCAGGAATAAGTGAGTTTCAAAACAAACCCAAGACAAACAAAATTCTGACAAAAAGTAGAAAATCCTTGGCATTTTCCAGGAGATAGCCTCCCATTTGAGTGCATGATGCTATCTGCACCTCAGAAAAATGATTTGGATATAAACCTACACCTGAAAACACAATGGCTTACAAGATCTCAGATATCAAAGAAACCCCTAAAGACAGGAGCAGGTCCATACCCACTTGACACATAAACAATGCAGCTTCCTGATGTGTCCCAAAATGCAGCTCCTGGAAGCCAAACCAGGAAATCCCATTTGTGGTCTGGTTCCAGTTCCTATCCCACAGAGATGGGGTCCAGCAGCCTCTCCTGTAATTTGACTCTGGGGCTGGGACCTGCTTCCAGAAGCCTCCTGCCAAAACCTGTGCTGCCACAAAAGCTGGGATTGACTAAAGTGCTGGGGAGGGTTTGGGAGCTGATGCCTAAGCAAAGCTAAATTCTGAGCAGATAAATAAAAGCATTGTCACGTTTGATCAAGCAATCCCAGTGCAACACTTGAGTAAGGGTTTGGTGTTGGATCTGTTCATAAATTAAATCATTTGGCATGTAGCTCTGCTGCTCACTGCATTGCCAGGACCACGGTCTCCCACCAAACTCTTCCCCAGTGCCTTTCTGCTCACATTGAAATTTTTAGAGGCAAATAATCATTTTCACTGTGCCCAAAAGCACTGTTTGGAGCAATATTTTCCAGTCTCAATCTCACAAATCTTTTCCCTGTGGAAGGAAAAAGGAATTCTTTATGTTTTTCTAGTCTTTGTAGTGCGCCAATGCACAGCTTTTTGAAGGCAACACAAATATGCCCTATTTTCTCCTATCTTTCTTCTTTCCCATTATTTTCTTTCAACTTTCTTTGCAATTTTTCTTTCTTTCATTTCCTCTGGTGTTATTTTCCCTGTCAACCTTTCTTGTACTTTAACCATCCTGTTCTCAATTCCATCTCTTTACACCCATATCTGAGTCAATCTTTGTTTCCTGACTTCTCCTCACTTTCCCTTGCTGCTTCTCTCATTTCCAACTTTTCATTTCACCTTTATCTCTACACTCAGGCCTTTCAGTACACGCTGTACACATCCTCCTTCTGCTACATGCATGAAATTATCAGTTAATGCCATGAATGCACATGCAATGAAAACTGGGTGTTTATTAACAGCTCAAAGTTGATGACTCAGGGGTTTTTTACATCACATTGTTTTTCTTAAGATTTCCTCCTGTTACTCCTGTGTGTATATTACAAACCAGCAAGACAGGGACCTTTGTCTACAACACACTTTGGAAAACCTCATATCTAGGGCGATCATGTAGCCTTTCTTTTTCTCCTGCCAGCTTCTCCTGGTTCCCTCCTCCTCTGAAAAACTGAACAGATACAGATCTAATTACGGTATCTCAGGCCATCATTAGCAAAGTAGACACAGAGTGAATTGAATATCACTTCAGGGAGATCATTATTTGAACAATCCCACAATACTCTTTAATATACCTTGCTTTGAAAATTGCAAGTCCAAGCATTTTTCAAGAACTCAATAATACACTTGTGAGGCTGAATAATTTTGGGTACAAACAGAGAATGTAAGAATCTGCATACAAAATAATAAAAAACCCCCTCTAAGTCAAGATAAAATCCAAAGAATAGCAGAGTGGGTGTGGGTGAGCTGATAATGGTTTCTATCAAGAAACAAAATCTGACAGAGCTGTTAACTGTGCACAACTCTGCACTTCAAAGCAGCTCCTGGCCTGGCAGAAGGTGAGCAGCACTCCGGTGACTTCAGTTATCTGTGAAAATCTACAACTCAAGGGTTGTAATTTTATAACAGTTTAGGGATATAGGGACAAAGATAACTGCAGCTGACTACCAGAGACTCATCTGCTCTTTTAGGGTGTATTGAAAGCTACAGCCCTGATATTAAATCTACTGATGTCACATACTGAAAGCAGCACTGATTATGACATTGTAAGGTTTTCAGACATCTTCCACTGACACTTTTGTGTGGCATCAAAAACAGTCCAAATGCAACAAATAACTGAAACAACCAGTATTAAAGAAGAGGAAAAAAGTTTAAGAGAAGTGAAAATCCCGTAGAATAACAAACAGAGAGCTTGCTGGTAAATTTCTTACTTACTGTGATGATTAATTTATTGTTAGCACTAAAATATACCTTTTTTATGAGATAACTGATCATTTTTGGCGACAAAGAGGATTCCTTCCCATGGGAAGAAAGGGAGATCCAAGCCAAAAATGGAAAACTTCAGCCAAAATACTATTTCACAAAATACTACAAAAATCAAAGGGTAAAATAAATTGCTGAAAAAAATTATTGGCTTGATATTTAAAACTGCTGAGCATCTGCAAGTCCCATTTAAGCCACAGGGAGCTAAAATCGTTGACAACCATTGTAAATTAGGCTGGATAAGTGGCAGGACCAATAACAAGCCAGGCTTACCAGAGAGATTTCATAAGCTAATGGTGTGAAATAAGAGCTCTCACTCGAGCTTAGTGGCAAAAGAAAATAATACAGCTTAACAAGAAAGCTCTCAGAATCCATGATAAAAACATTTACCAATTTTTTGAGTGTTTTCTTTTTAAGAAGACTCATTTTCTCTGTCATGTTTCTGATAAGGAAAGCATTTCAGTGACAAGTACAGGATTATATGCAAACTAAACCTGTACAAACAAATCAGTATTCAAGAGAAATTTTAGTAAGAATATATGTGTCAAAGCTTGCCTCAGTGATTTTACTTTCAGCTTTGTTTTTTTCAAGAATGTACTGAAAATAAAGAGGAAAAAAAACCTCTTCAGAGTCCTTTGACACTGACATGCTTACAGTTGCAAAGTTAAGGGAGCATCATATAATTTTCTGCTGGATGGTAATGTCTAAGGTGTTTGAACATTTCTTTGCACCCATAATATTTTCACTTCTCTGGATATCTCTCAGCACAGATTTGTAAAGAATACCTTAAACTGCTAAAATCCTTGGGCACAATGAAGTAACTGTGAAGCATTTCAGTGTTGCTGAAGTGAAACCCAAAGCAACTGCTTTGAAAATCCATGAAAAGTCTTGGAAAGAGTAAAAATTATTTCAGGAGCATTCATCAATATGTTCATTTTCTTTTAATGACACATAGGCCTCTGCACATGGTTGTATGTTTTGTCATTGGATGCACTGAGAAATCTGGCTACTGAGATGACATTAAATTAGAACTACTCAAGTTGAAAAGTGTCTCAAATTGGCCTTTTTTTTAGTAAGGAGAAAGAAATGTTATTGTTCTGTCCTGTAATTTGTCAGAGCCACACAAATCTATTACACAGCTTGACATATTTTTGAAGAGTAATTTCTGAAAGGATTCATAAGAAAAAGATGAATCCACATTTCAAGACACAGAGACATCTCAGTGAAATATTGTTCAGATCATCCTCCACACACACAAAATTAAGTGGACTTTTTCCCTGCTTCTATACAAATGATTTGTACCATTTTTCCACTGTTTCCCATTCCCAGACCCCTTGGAAGATGCCTCTAGGGGTCAGGAGGATTTGCTGCTACCAGCTACAGATTTTCCAGGTCAACCTACTCCAAATACTCTGGGGGCCAGCCTGGAAATGGAGAGATGAGGCAGCTTCTGGTACAAGATGGAGCTTTCAGAAATGACTCTCTGACTGCAGAAGATCCTGGGAAAATGAAGAGTTAGTCCCTTGCTGACCAACAGATTAGAAATCTTCACCTTCAGTGAAGCAGTGTAAGACATCTGAACTGGTAATTCCACCCATTGCAGAGGGGAATGATCCATCTAAGCACTCTGTACACCCCTGGATCAGTACTTTTCAAGTGAACAATAGAAAAGAGAGACAAACACATTCCAGCAAACTGGCAGCAGTAACCTGGCTTCAGTGGTGAGCACCCATGCACAGCACAGACTCAAAGAGTCTGTGAGACTCTGAAACCCCTCCATCTCCAGTGCACATCAAAACCTCCAGGTGAAGAACTTGCAAACTGAGGAAACATGAATTCAGCTGGAGCCTGATAACTTTTTGACCACTTTTCTGTCAGGTCTGAAATATATGGAGTGGGGAGAGAACCAGATAAATTTTTCGTGCCACAGCTGTTCTCTGTTGTTACATTTTCTGAAGGATATAGTTGGCATTCTATATTATAAAGCAGGGTGATCTAGGCCTCACCCATTATTTTATCACCACCCTCCACATCTTCAAGAATTTCAAATGTTCAAGGTATCTTGGGTATGATGTTTTTCAAGCCCTGAATGCACGAATAGATTTTCCCCCTTTCAAGTATGGGCTGATTTTTTGGCACCAAACTTAATATGTTGATGCTGACTCCAGTGCATGGCATCGCAATATCACTCACTTCACACTCCAGGGGTGATGCTGTGCAGTCATACTATGGTAGGAAAGGACAAAATCTGACCACTCTGTGCTAAAGAGGCTTTACCTTCCCTTCTCTCTTTCAGGTTAGCTAAATACTTGCTTCCAATGTATTTAGAGAAGTCCAATAAAGTTTAACACTCTGAAATTCAGTGGGAAATATAATTCATAGTGTAATGTAGTGTAAAATAGTCCTAAAATTCCTTTTTTTTCCCCCTCCCTTTTCTTTTGCAGTTGTCTGAAGTTCCCCTCAGCTTTGGTTTCCAAAACACCATGAAAACACAGGAAATTCATCTAAGGTCTTCTACAGACTAACATGGGTTTTATGGTGCCATTTTCTTCTACGCAAGGATGTCTTAAACTTAGACAACTGCAAGAGGGAAGAAAACAATGAGGAATTAAAACATTAATGCAGCAAATAATATTTTTTCCTCTGAAGGAGGTGCACAGTATTTTTCTGTGATGTCTCCATTAACTATTATTGTTTTCTTACCTCAGGTCCTCTTCACCTAATTCAAGGTAAAGTGGGGCCAAAATCCAAAGCCGAACTTCACCAAATGGCTCTTGCTCTTTGGCTAGAAATTCTGGCTCAGGTAGCAAAAATATTTTAGAGGAAAAAACATACAGGAAGAAGAAGGAAGTGTATACAATTTTGCTTATAAGCAGCTTAGCTCAATTGGGCCTCTGATCAATGAAGCCTTGAGTGCTTTGCCATGCAATTAAGAACCCAATTATCTCATGCAGACATGCCATTTTTAGGACACTGAGCCTTCCTCCAATAATGCGATAATTTCTCTTTTCAGATTCAGATGTAAACACTTTCATGGGTATGAATGCTTGTACAAAAGAATTGCTTTTATGTCCACACTTCATTGGTGAAAGTCACAGAAACCTATGGATGTACGAAATTTAGCATATAGTCCCAGTGTCAGTCAGGTGTTTGTTACATCTCTGAGAGCACAAACCAGGGGTAATGAGGAGCATTCTGGTTTTGATCCTTTTATATTCTGTGATGTGTCTTGTCTGCTTTATTCACATATCAAACACCAGTCACTGTACTATAGAGAAGCTGCTAAGCTGCAGAAACAGGCTGTAATAAGCTTTTCAAGCACTTGAAGTGGAAAAACAGAATACTTGTTTTTATATTCTGGGAAGTTTTGGAAATGTGGGTTAAACATGCAGTATCCATAAGATGCAGAACATTTTATTTTACAACACCAGCAGTTATAACAGTGTAAAAACTGTTATATTTTTTACTTTACTTTGTATCATAGCAACTAATGAAGCCATTACTTTTTTCTGAATTCAGCTCACTAATAGTTTCAGTGGAAAACTTATTCAAAACACTTCACCAGAGGCATCCCTAATGTTCTGCCAGTAAATAACATATTTCATTTATAAACCTGTTTTCCGTCCCACTTGGCTGGTCCTTTAGAAGCCTGTCAATAGACCAGGGAAATCCAATTTTCGAACTCAGCTAAATCTCATTTTCAAAAGTGACTTCAGTGCTCAGAACTTGTCCTCACTTCAGTCAAAGATATGATTGTAATTCAGATAGGCATCTTGGCACCAAATAACTGTGTAAGTAGGATCCTGATACTCCTGACACAGCACAGGGGCCGAATGGGAGAACCTGCAGTAAATCCTGGATGGGTTTCTGACCCCTGCCTGGGCTGCCATGGTTATTTGCTGTCTCTGCTCTAATGCTGGCTTTGATCTCTCTGTGCAAGTTGCAGTCTGAGTTCAGTCCTCCACAGAGAGAGTGTCCACGTGCATGATTTTACATTGATATGTTTTACCTTATGCTTGCAGTGGGCTAAAAGTAATTACATAGCTAAGACCCCATGGAAAGTCAACAAAATCTGACTTCTAGGCACACTTTAAAAACATTAAACAAAAACCCTTAGCACAGTCCTAATTTCCAACACATTTTATAAATGTACAATTGAAAACTGAACAGCTTAGAACAGAACTATTGCGTAAAAGGCAAGAAGAATCCAACTAATCACTCAAAAACTGCTAAACCAAGCACACTTCTAGCACTTATGGAGAATATTTTGCCTTTTAGTAGGTGTATTAAGCTGAGCTGAGCTGCCTTGCAGAAGCCACTGCAATGCGAAGTAACCCCCTCACAGCTGGTGGGTTTGGTGCCTCTGGGTAGAGCTTGCCCTGGTTCAGTAAGTCCTGAATATGAGAGGGTGTTAATACTCACAGCAATTTGTAGAAGGGAAAAGAGCATATAGGATACAAATCCACACCTCATTTTACTTAACCAAATATTTAAGCATAAGTCCCTTGAGGCTCCAGTGGGAGTGCCGAGAAATTTTTTCTCGTTCAGCAGCTGCAAAGTTTTAAGAAAATCTAAAACTCCATATGAAGAAGAAAAATAAGTCATGAGGAAAAAAAAAAATCTGCAACTTGCACCATTTTATCTGGAGATACATGCAGCATGTTAGCAATTCAAAAAGAGCTTTTTGCACATACAGGACCCCAAGAATGAATAAATGCAACTCCATGGAAGAATTGTGTAAACAAATAGATCTCACAAAAAGCTACCTCATGGCATTTTCTGTACTTGGAAAAGACTATTCAGCTAATTAAGCCATTGAAATTGACTTCTGATTTAATTACTTGAATTTCTGACTCTCAGAACATTCACTCCTACACACAGTAAAATGACCTTATGAGTGAGCATGAAGATAAAATGCTATCACATCTAAAAAAAGCTGTAGCACTTTACCATGCTAAGACTGCTTTCTGAAAGGAGAAAACAGAAAAATTACTAAATTGTTTGGGGAATACTCATTGATAACACATACAACTTCTTTTCTTGTGCCAGGTTTTAAATTATACTGTCTGGGTGTTAATTTTCCCTCATTTTTAAATACATTTTCTCCCAGCTTTGCTTCTAAAACTCACTGTAAGTCAGCTGCTTCCCTAGCCTAGTACTAGTATTTTTAGAGTTTTATTATGTGCATGTAAATGACTTTTTACTGTAGGACTGCTCATAAGTACAGGTTAACACTTAGGATTCTTCCCAAGTTTATGAAATAACTTGATTTCAACCTCAAAATTTTCAATATACTGCCAATTTTAAAAATTTGTACGTGCTCTTATCTGAGGTGTTTGACACAAGCAGTCAATTCTAGCATTTTCTTTTAGATATGTATATATATTCCACAAAGCAATAAGGGAAGGTCAAACTGGTGACTGTTAAAGCTTCTATTAAGAAATGTCATGAGGTTATTACAATTTAATCACTGTACAGAAGAGGTAAATCTCTTTCTAATCAAAGAAAATTTGCAAGTCTCAAACAAGGGAAAACTTCACATGAGTCTAGTGGTTATAAAACTTCATCTGCTTTGATCTTTTCAGGAGGAAGGTCTTATGGGAAATGTGTTCCCCTCTGTTCTGTTTGATAGCCCCAGTCTCGGAAGAAGATGTTATATTTTCTTTGGATCCATTTCAATATGCTGAAAATCTCTCTTCAAATCTCTCATTTTCTTCTTTCTCCGAAGAAAATTTCATTGCAGCCTTTTAAGAATAAATATGTTAATGTGCAGTATTATAATGAGCTAAAGGGGAACACAAAAGCAGCTGAAGGTTTCAAAGTATTGTGTTGATGTTGTTCATTGTGGTATTCAACCAGAAGAAGCTGAACTTTTCTAATTCCCACTGTCCTACCCCATTAAATTGAAATGTTAGCTCTTCACAAAGAGCATAAGACCTTACTCAAGACCTTATGGCTTAGCTCAAGGCTTTGAACATGAAAAAACTGGTTGAGGCACACTATTCTTAGATTATTGAAACTTTGGGGTCACAGTCTGCTGTTAATATGTGATGCTTGCTTTGATTTTTATGATCAGAGCAGATATATTCATTTATACTCCTTTGACTGTCTTAGAAATAGCATCAAAATTGCCAAGAGAATTAGGTCAGACTTCTTTGGGAAAACTCAGTGTCCATTATAAGAATGACAAGAGACAGAATACTCTCCAGTGAATCCTATTCCATGTAAATTCACTACATGCTGAAATGATACACAACATTGTGTCTGAACTCTACAGCATCAAATTATAAAACAAAGTTAACTTCTCTTTGTGTTCAAGTTTGATGTGCCTTATCGATGGCAGTGGGAGTTCAACACAAGGACAATTTAGATGCCATCCAGACACCAGGGATGCAAACTAATAGCTTTTGCAATTGGCAGTTTTCTGCAGGGCCGTGTAAGACCGTCGGTGTTACCTTCAGTAAACATATTTTGGCATCTAAAGAATTCAGATTTCCCTCGGTTTCTGTTGTGAACACTTTCAGTTTGGAAGTTCCACCAAATGGACCCATGAAGGCTCCCTGCAGAGCCCCACAAGCTCTGAAACACTGTCGGAAACTTCTTACAGGAAAGTCCTGAGCGCAGAACTGCTTTGCAGTTATCTCCAGGGTTGTGTTTGTAGCTGCTTTGGCTATAGGAAGCCTCTTCTCACAGAGGAGGTTCTCTCTCCTCCTGTGCTGGACATTCTGCGAAGCAGCAAGCAGTGAGATGCACCAAGGTCGGTGCTGCGAACACCAAGGCCAGAGAAGAAGGAGAGGGAGGAGGAGCTCCAGGCTCTGGAGCTGGAATTTCCCTGCAGCCTGTGGAGAAGACTACGTGGGAGCAGATATCTACACTTCAGCCCATGGAGAGCCCCAGGCCAGAGAAGGTGTTTCTGAGAGGTGTTGCACCTCAGCTCCAGATTAAACTAATTTTCCACAAATTGAGTCTGTTTGCTCATGTCAGTAATTAGTGAGTGATATCCCCATTTTCATTTGAGCCCAGGAACATTTTTGTCCTATCTTCTCCCTGGCCAGCTGAAGAGGGAAAGTAGGAAAGCAGCTGGAGAAGTTTGGCAACCAGCCAAGGTACCAATCCACCACAATTCTATCCCAGGTATTTCAGGTGTTTGATTTTTGAGGGCAACATGCTCCCTAAATATAACAAGAACACCCTGTGTACATTCCTGGATGTTTTCTTTTTTTAAAGGGACACTGAAACAGGAGACAGAATGTGTCAGGTAAAGTAATGGGACCAGGCCTTTGAAATAAATTATTAAAAGATTTGTAATTTTTATGGTCTTGCCCTCTGAGAAGGATAATTCTTCTGTTTCATTGAATAGTCAATATGGTTGCCTTCCAGAAGCATTTATGTGTTAGCATTTCAGAATGATGTAAAGAAAATGGGAGCTGAGACCTAGTTTGCCTTTTCTCATAACCAATAATTTGTTTCAGCATTTAGGAAGGCTGCAACATACTGTGTGGAGACAAATACTTTTGATTCTGACAGCTATTTCCCAATAATTCCTTTAGTTTGCTTTTAGAAGCTTCAGAAATCACTAGAAGTTCTTTCACTGAGCAGAATTTCTCTGACCTTAAAGACCTGAAGTACATTAAACTGCAAAAAGCATCTATTTACAAAGTAAATGTGTTTTCACTTACTCAAAGGGGACAGGAATCAAAATGTACAGTCCAATGGAAACCATGGAAAGCTAGCACATAATCTAATGAAACAAAGTGGAGATAAAGAAGGAACATTTAATTTGTACTCTCAGAGCTTAGTGTATGCAGAGGGTGACAAGAATAATTGTCATGGAAAGTCCAAAAGATTACTTAAAATTTATTTTGGAAGTGTATGTAACTGAGGCACGAATGTAAGAGACACTTTCATTGAACTTATAAGATACCAAGTCCAACTCTTTCAATCATCACTCAAAAAAATCTCGTCCTGGGGACATAAGGACAAAAAAGCTTTACAAATGTCTACTATCTAAAAGTTGTAATGTTAGCCTTTTAATCAAATTTCCTTCAAATAATTATGGAACCCATGAGCTGAGAACTGCCATTTATGGAATACATTCAGAGTAGCATAACAAAGGGTTTGTGTTTCCCACTCACAGTATGACCAGCACTGCCATACGCCTGGTCCTCCCTCAAAATTTAAATGACACTTGGGTCATTCCAAATGACATCTCACGTGCCCTGTCCCAGCTGCAGACCCCCAAGAGCAAGGCAAGGAAGTCAATGAGGAGAAAGACAAAAACTGTGTGCAGAGCTTGTCCTGGAGCCCTGACCTGTCCCATCCTTTCTCCTCATCTCTGGAACTTGTGTAGCCTATTTCACAGTGCTGCTGCTGGTGGGAAAAGGGAAAAATATGGAAGGGAAATGGTTCACTTTGCTTCTGCTGGGATGTTTATTATTTTCACAGGGTAGTAGTCTAGTGGTGGACTGTAAAATACTGCTGAGAAAAATTTTCTAATTGTTAATTAGCTATCATTAGGAAGACAGGAGTCTGTCATGTTAATGATTATTTTTTTATATTATTTTAAGAAAAAACTAAATGAAAGTTCATAGTATTTTATAAATTTGCAATACTTATATTAATGCAGTCATTTACCTCTTCAAATTGAGCATAATTTAAAGATAAAATGGCCATTTTGACATTCAGAAAACAATACAAAAATTAATCTGAAAAACCAAAAGCCTGGACTTAGAGCAGAACAGATTTTCTTCAATTCACAGCTAAGAACTCCAATTTCTTTATGACAGTGAAATTGTCACGAACAATGTTTGCGTTGTTTTATTCTACAATATTTCAGCCTGAAATAACTTCAGTTTTTTATTAACTGCAAGACTGAGTCCTATTCATCAGTTAGGCAGGTGTATTGCCTGATAATGCAATAAGCTTTCCTGAATGTATGAGTTGTTTTATTTCTTTTATACCAGCAATCAGCCATTTCTTTCATACCAAGAGCATAATAAAAACAAAAGGTTTATTTCTTTCTTACTGGTAGCAGAGTTATAAATTATCATCCATCAGCAATAACTGTTGCCATTTAATAAAAAAATAAACCTTTCCTAAATGTCTCATGGAACATAATAGATAAGAATAAACAATGATATTAAAGTTGGTGCCAAAATGAAGGATTGCTGCAAGTGAGGATGTGCAATGAAGTTATTTATGTAGATAACACAGTCGGGCAACCAAAAGGAACTAATTTGGTTGTAATAAAACAGATAATCCAAACTTTTCTGAAATCTTAATAGTCATAAGTTGTAATAATTCTAACTTGTTCTCTGAGTATTTCAAAGACAAACATTTGGTCAGAAGCACAAATTTAAAAACAACAGCAATCAAGGCAGAATGTTCTAAATATTTCACCTGCAAAGTAACTTTAAGCTGTTCACCTGAGGATCTCCACGAAAAGTCCCTCTTTCAGTCCTCTCCTGCTTAGCTCAGACCATCAGTCCAAAGTTGGTGGCTTTTTTTAGATTTTCTAGAACTAAATGTCAGCTTTAAACAACCAACACGGAGATTTCTACTTCAGAAAATCTGGTGATCTTGTAGCTGAAACTAGATATGCACCATATTTTTTAAACTGCATTCCAGATTAAAAGTTACTGTCTTGGGTTGCTGAAAAAGAATCAACAAGTCTGAAAAGCCAGGTTTTCAAACACAGTGGGCAAGCACTATTGGATGTGTGAATCTCTCTTCAAGACTCAGCTTGTATTTAGATGGAGTGACCACATGCTAATGAAGAAAACCTGCACAGAGTATAGGAACAGGCAGAGTAACAATGAAATGTGTTAACCAAAAACACTGTTTCTTCTCTTGCTCCAGTAAGGTTGTCTCTTTCAATGCCCTACCCTGGCATAGAACACCCCTCAACTTCTCTCAGCTAAAGCCCTTTTGTGCTTTATTTAACCACTTTCAAACTTTAACATATTCAAAATGACAAACACCATCTATTTTTTGCGATATTTGTTTGCAATGTATGGTGAGTCTATCAATATCTCCCATTCTCTCATCTCTTTTGTTCACTCAACACAGTGCACAGTGTTTATATCTGTGGAGGGCACTTCCCACACCTCAGCTGCAGAGCCCTGCCCCAGGGGCTCACTCTGTGCTGCAGAGGCTGCAGCAGGACAGAGTGAGCAGCAGCTCAATAAATAACAACATCCTTGTATCAACTGGGGATCATGTTCCCAGAAAAACCGATTTGTGGATAGACTCATTGTCTTCCCTCCTGTTATCCTGAGAAGGTGATCAGTCATCTTCCATCTTTCATCGGGGAAAAAATTCTCTTTCCCATTTGCACAATGGCTATCTCATGACTGGATCATCACTGCTGTCCTTCAGGAGAGGAGAAGACACTTCTCCAGCTGAAGCAGGGCAGAGAGAGAAGCACAACCCCTTGGGGAGTTCCTTCACTTTGGGTTCATAAGAGGATGGAGGAAGCAGAGTGCAAAATGAGACAATGCTCAGGAGCACTCAGCAGATGAATGCTGCCTGCCCCAGAAACCTCATCCAGGTGTGCAGCTGCAAGCTGAGGTTGGAAGGACAGCACTCACAGCTTCTTATAAACCCTGAAATTCAATACTGGCTTCTTTAAATATAGATATGTTAACTACAAGGAAGATAAATTATGACCTAGCAATAAAATTCATAGGATTGTCTTTTTTTTTTCCACTTAAAGTTTGAAAATGGAAAATATCTTTCCATTATCTCTTTCCTTGATATATAACCTTTATAAATCACTGGCACTCTATTAGTCTACACTGGGAAACCAATTTATATGAGCAAATAATGATGTGATTTCCTTAGTTTTTATTTCCACACACACCTGACCAACTTGAGGCTAAGGAAGATGCAGTCAAGGGACTCCACAGAGTAGAGACTAAAAACACATGGGCCAGAGGGCATGTCAGAGAGGACATAGGATATTCAACAGCAGAGTAGCAGGCTCACAGGGAGTGGATTAATAGCCACTCATTTCCAGGCACCAGCCAGAATGGAACATTAGAACAAGCCATCTGTGAGGAAGGGTTGCATGACAAAATTTTAATAGGAGAGAGAAATCTTTATTTCCTATCCCTAATCACTTGGTATGGATTAGTGTTAAATTTTGGGAAGTCACATCTCACTTCCCTGGCAAAAGTTCTCTCACTGACAGTTGTCTCTTCCAGCTATTCTAAAATATTTTTTTCTCTCATTTCTTTCCTTTTTCACATTCTCCTTCCCAACTCCCAGGCTCTGGCACCCCAAGTATTCATCAGCTCAGTCCCTTTGCCCTTTAAGACTCATCCTAAAACGGAAGTTATGGTGGAGGGTCATTCCTGAGATTTCATCAGAGACAGGAGAAAGCCCAGGGTCCTGTAAGAGCAGCTCCAAATTCTTTTGCATGGTTGGCCAAAGAAAAATTTTTAGGAAAAAATAACCTTACTACAAGTGTATTTTAAGGACCAGGTGCATTTGGTCTCTGCAAAAAGGGTCAAAATTCTTTCCTAAGGGTCCTTTCAAGAAACAGTGGAATGTACAAAAGAACCAACTGGTGTTAAGAGGAGGGAAAATGGATTGCAAACATTTGTAGAACAATGAATTCATCAAGACACCAGGGTAACATTATAGGCTTTAGCATTTGGGCATGACAAGTCATCCTTCATGAACTCATTCATTGCAAATCCTAAGAAAATCATGACTTTCTTACTGGAGATGGAGAAGGGAGAGAATCTGTTAAATAGTCTCTGAAAATGATGCTATATGCTTCAAAGATTAACAACATAAAACTTCCTTCATATAAACTGCAGCAATTCCTCTGTGCTTTAATAGCTTAACAAATATACTTAGGAATTTTACAATAAAGAGAAAGTGATAAGGCAATTATTTACTACCCACAAAAAGCTTTGAAACTATTTATTCAATATACCATCTAAATTACACATTAGGCTAACAGGTTGTAAATGATAATCTAGCACAAACCTCAAATGATGGCTTTTGCTTCCCAGCGTGATAACATTATTCCCAGCCAGAAGGGAATAAAAATACAAATTATTTTTTCATTGTGACCGTGAAAACTTTCCAGTTACAATTCACATGCAGTTCAATATTTTATGCACAAGTGAAGGAAGCAAGCAACATTTACATGACAGAGTTATCAGTCTTTTTTTTTATATTGCAGCTGTTTGGAAAGCCACAGGGCAAAGGCATTTATATATGAGATAAGCTCAGTCTGTAGAACAAATTAATGCAGGATTGTGAATTAAATGCCATGTCTTCGGACAGCTAATTAGCTTTGTGCTGCTCAATTAAGCTTTGAAAGGACATGTTGTGTTTCTTGATGGAACAGCAAATATTTCCAGACTATTTCACATTCTCAGTGCTTTCTCTTTCTATGGCTGAGAAGTCCAAGAAGAAAAAGAAAAAAACAGCAGCTTTACCAAAAGGTATCAAACTCTAAACTGCAAAGTAGGCAACAAAGTTATTTTCAATAGTCCTAAAAGCCTTTGATTTTATGTCAAATAGCTTAAAAATGTAAGCTAGTTTGGGATAGGAAGGAACTATAAATCCATGTCTTCAATGCTTCCTAAACTAGAAAAGTAGCAGGACCTCTTCAAGGAGAGGATAGAAACTCTGTAAAACAACTTCCAATGGTTTGTTAATATTTCCTCTTTATTCAGCTAATCTGAAATTTTCCACCTTTTTTCTTCCTGGCTAGTATCCTAAGCATGAGCATTGAGCAAGAAACACTGAAGTGTCTTTGAATTCTTCAGTCAACAGTATGAAAGAAAAAGTTTTTAAGTCTGATGTTTCTCTTGTTATCCAAATCCTTTGAGACTGAAGCAGTAAAGAAAAGCCTCCCAAAACCAGGTTTTTCACAAGAACTTCAATACTAGATCTTTTCTTTTTTCTTCTGTAGTAACTAGACAGCTGACTTCTGCCTTCTCTTTTTCTGCTTGCCAGCCTTAGAGTAGGAAAGGCTGGTTAAATTGCCGTGGAGAGGAGGCTAAAACTGAAAGAGATTCCTGGAAAGAAGTGATGGTTTTCAAATCTAAGCCCATGGTGGTTCAGGGTACATTGAGCTCTAGCAGTGGGATCTCTCTTGTAGGGTAAGCAATCAAATTCTCTTTCCCAGTAAAATTTTCATTGCTCTGCTCATTAATCTACTGTTGAGCTGCAAATGGCACATGCAGAGTATTCAATGACAGCCAATGACCAGCAAAAGGTAAAACCTGTCATTAAATGCTGCCTTTGGCATTGTGAACTCCAAGGATCAGTTTCTTATCAGATTTCTGTACTGGGATGTTTTCTGCAGCCTGAGTTTTAAAGATAAGAGCATTTTACTAAGCACTTTGGATTGTGAAATAAACAGGCATCAGAAATTTCTGTCATAGATAACTGATGATCCCACTAACAAAGAGGGTATAAAATCTGAGAAAATTCTGAGCTATGAAAAGGTTTTCATCTTTAGTTACCCGTGTTATTTATTGTACTTTTCCAAGAAATTCTGACTTTCAGAAACCGCACCTCAGAGACAGGTGTGGAACTTCATCCCAAGGAAGAACTGTCATCTACTAACCTGCAGGAGTGAGTACACATTTTACAGGATAATATATGTTTATATATATATATACACACCTGCATATGTATTATATATAGTGCTAAAGTGTGCCCATACAAACCTGCATGTTATTCTGGCACTTTAGAAAGGTTCCCTTGTCAGAAACACATGGAACAGTTGTGCATCAAGACTATTTTTCTGTAGCTCTACTTTTAAAGACTTTTACTTCCAAAGCCCCAATTCAGTATACGATATACATGTCTTCTGCACATAAAAATATGACATGTACACTCATCTGTAAGACCATTACAGAGAAACCCTTTTAAATAGGAGCACATTTTGTGCTTTATTTCTTTTCTTCAATCTGTTTTCTCTGGAGAAAACACTCAGTGTTCCCACTCTTGCAATTCCTGTTTGGGAAGGAAACAAAAATTTCTCAGGGTTAACAGGAAAGTCTTTGAAATCAGACATTAAATCCTCAGGTAGCAATACTAAGAAAGCAGTTCTTTTTATGAGCTCAAATGAAAACTCATCCAGAAGCCACAAGGAAACATTAACACTAATTTAACAGTCATTTTCAAAGTGATGTTTGGTATTTGTTGTATGGCAGTTCAATCTCTTACAGATTTTCCAGTAGAGACAACCTTTAAAATTTAAACTAAGTGTGCCATTAAGGGCTTCATAGTGGCATTCCTCAAATGTTAACATGAATTAGCTCTTGATGTTAACATGAATTGCTTCTCTTGGAGGAGGAAAACAAAATGGCAGCAGGTGCAGCTGGAAGGCACAACTTCCCACACTGATGGAAAACTGCACAAACAGAGCTAAGAAACCTGCTCTCCACATAGAGAAATCCTGAGTGCATCATTGCCTGGCACTGAAAACAGCCCTCCCATAAATACAGCAATACTTCCCCAAAACCATATTTTCAATTAAGAAACCTGAGATATTTTTCAGGTGTCAGTAGCAAAACCAGTAGCAAAAAAAAAAAAAAAAAAAGATAAAAATTCCAACACTTTTAATCACTGGTCTTCTATGAACTGCACCTCTGTGACAACCAAAGGGTCAACATCCTCAAAGCCAGACAGAATGTTTAGATTTGAAGCTGTGACTGCTTGCATGATATTTAAAATGTTCAAAGCACACAAATGGTCTTGAAAATCTTAACAGTTATAGCTACTTAGAAAATATTTTCAGTTCCTTGGTTACTCTCATACTGCATCTTTTTTTTCTTTTTTTGTTCTTTTTTTTTTTTAAACATGCAGTTAGTTCTATTTCTGCCTGTTTTCTCCCCCAATATTCATACCACCACGTTTAATTAAGCAGACCCTGCTAGCTCTGAACACACTTCAGATATGCCAGGCCTCATACACCTGTAGGTAACACAGAAGTGCTTGCTACAGAAAGCTGTCAGAGAAACAGCATTGGTCTGAGCTGTATTTAATGTTCTCAGGGTGAATCTGATGCTCAAGAGGGAAGAGTTAGTGAGAGCCCATCATGAAAGGAAGAGAGCTTGCTTTGTTCTGAGCAAGAAAACCAGCATCTCTACTTCCTAGATTGTATACAAATCCTCTCCCACCCTTAATATCATGGGTTTAAAGCAGGGAGAGTTCAAAATGCAGCAGAATGGATCTACTGATTAAATAATTCATTAAATAATTTATTTAATATTTAATTAAATTATTAAATAAATTAAAGAACTATTAATTAAAATATATTACTGTATTACCCTTGCAAATTCTGCACTGCCAGTTCCCAAACTAACCCTCTGCAGCCAGCACAGAGGGGAGCAG
Organism: Prinia subflava; assembly: GCF_021018805.1. Taxonomy (NCBI): domain Eukaryota; kingdom Metazoa; phylum Chordata; class Aves; order Passeriformes; family Cisticolidae; genus Prinia; species Prinia subflava. The sequence goes on from NC_086252.1 coordinate 31,768,282, forward strand.
TGGGTCCTTGAGGTGCTGGTTTCTAAGGCTTCACTCAAACCAAGGTCACATGAAGGAAACCAACACACCCAGAAAGGAAAAGCAGGTGGAAGAATTAAACAGAAAATGCACAATAACTGAAATCCAGCAATGTGTTTTGGTAGAAACAGGAAACAAACTTTTTATGTAAGAGCAGAAACAATAGCTGGTGAAATTCTTCTTTCAGAAGTGTTTCTCAGCCTGGCTGAGGGACATCCCTGGGGCAGCAGAGCCTTCCCTGTGCCCTGCAGCAGGGCCTGAGTGGTTCCTGTAACTGAGGACAATCTCCTTGGACTGGAGATTGCTGCAATTGAAGTGGGCTGACAGCAAAACCGCAGCTTTCTTTGCTGCCTCCCCCATGGTCTCTCCCAGCAAAGCCCCCTTCGAGCTCAAAAACCTCCTGCCATGGGAAACACAGGGCTCAGGGTAACTTCTGACAGACATTTCCACCTTAGCAGCCTCTGAACAAAGATTAATGCCAGCAGAAGCCCAGATAAAAGCTTGACTGTGTCGAATGCCAGAAATATTCCTTATTTCCCCTTTCATTATGAAAAATGGCTTTACCTTGACTTTTCAGAAATACAGCATGATTGCTCTTTCAATTAATTTAGTGTTCTGTTTTCCATTAGTACAGTACAGAATAATTGTAACCCATTGTTATATCCCAGGGCTTTTTTCAAAGATGCTGATTTACAGCAGAAAAGGGATTTTGTGTTTCTTGCCAGTTATAAAATAGCTAAGGTAAAGCCAGGAAGCAGACATGTTAGCATTCATTTCATCTCCAGCTCCTTCTATTTCCCCAGGAAGGCTGCAGCAGGCAGTTCAACATAAAAGAAAGTTATTAAAAATTCCACACCCTTGAAGCAATCTTCATAAAACTGATAAAAAATTCAATTTTCAAATTGCTTAATACAGCCTTCTCTTGACTAACACAGTTATCCTAACTTAAGGACCTTTTAAACTAATGACCTGGAAGGAATAGAGAATATTTCATTTGAATCTGTGCAAAATTTGAAGAAATACTCTGTACTCTGATTTTTTGCATCTCTCAGTACCATTAGTAGTCCCTGAGCATCCTTCTCTGCCATGGAAACTTACAAGCAAGAACAGGGTGATTCATAATGCAACACAAGTGATTAAGTACATTTGAACTCAGAAATATTAATAAGTTGCTGGTCATATATTTAAAACAAAGTCATGAATACATAATGCCTTACAAGTCCCATTCAAATATTACATTAGTTGAAATAATGAAAGTTTACTTAACTAAACCACCTAGGAGCAGAACATATAATAAATTAATTTTGGACTTTATTTTTGAATTGGAGTTATGATAATTTATATCTCATAGCTCATTTTCAAACACAACACATGAATAAAAAATTTTAAAAACTTTAGTGGCATGAATCTACATTAAAAACTAGATTCCCAAATTTGTCCAGCTTAGTGAATACCAGTTATACCACTAAGAAATTTCTTAAAAGTTTCTTAAAAGCTTCCCTACATAGACAATACATATAAATCAGTCTGCAGTAAGCCTAAGAATCAAACAGAGGCTAAACATTTGTCTTTGTCAGCCCCTTTAGAGGAAGTGGCCTAGATTTATAAAAGGCTTTGTGCAGAGCAGTCATGCAGAGGTGCAGAGAGCTCTGCCTGTGAGGGGCTGGGTGATGGCGCAGACAGACCCGAGTGGGTGCCCAGAGCTCTGTCCTGTGAGGGGCTGGGTGATGGCACAGACCCGAGTGGGTGCAGAGAGCTCTGTCCTGTGAGGGGCTGGGTGATGGCACAGACCCGAGTGGGTGCAGAGAGCTCTGTCCTGTGAGGGGCTGGGTGATGGCACAGACCCGAGTGGGTGCAGAGAGCTCTGTCCTGTGAGGGGCTGGGTGATGGCACAGACCCGAGTGGGTGCAGAGAGCTCTGTCCTGCGAGGGGCTGGGTGATGGCACAGACAGACCCGAGTGGGTGCAGAGAGCTCTGTCCTGCGAGGGGCTGGGTGATGGCACAGACAGACCCAAGTGGAACCTGCAGCCCCCTGCTCCCATTCCTGGCTGATTCCTGCCACAGCCCCCCAGCAAACAGTTCAGGCCCTGAGCTAAACCAGCACCTTATCAGCTGCAGACATATTCCCACAATCTGGCCCCCACAGTCAATAAAATAATTCCTTCAAGCCAGACTTTTCTGCAGCAGAGAGACACCAGCTCTGGAGATGGTGCTTGGACAAGCGTAAGTGACAATCCTCACTCTGACTTGCAGCTTAACGGGATGGTTTCACATCCCCCAGTCTTCCCAACACTCAGATTGTGCTGCAGCACTTGCTGACAGAGTTAAAACACCTGCACCCTGACAGGGGGAAGGCCTGTTTCATGAGGAAGCATGAGCAGTTTAAAACAAACACAAGAAAAGGAAATGTTTTGCAGCAGAGTGCTCCCACAGTCTCCATCAAAGCCTCTGCGCCTCTCACAGGGCCAAACCCTTCTACACATCATGACTATTCCTTTTGAACTTCTGCTGGGGTCTTGGTTCTGATTTGAGAGCAAGCTCGTGTATTGATTAGCAAGAGAAAGAGAAAAATCTGGCTTTGAAACTGTTCTTTTGAAGATATTTTCTTCCAGTTTCATGTAATGTAAATATCCAATGAATTTGGGAAATATTTGCAATGGCATTCAGGTAGCAGGACACAATCTTGACATATAAGGAAGTTTCTGATCTGATTATACTGAATGCTGCAGAGATTTGGATGAGAGGGTATCCACTTGGATGAGGGAGTACCCACTTGGACTCACATGCTATCTCCAAGTACTTTTTAAAGCTGATTATCTGATCAAAATTAATTTGTATTTAAACAACTGCAGAAATTAGTTTCTTTCAAGTAGTCACTTTTATAAATTGCAGATTCAACTTCATTATCTGATGAAATACAGTGCATGTTGTCAAATTCAGGAAGTGGCACGCTCTGTAACTGAGCATATATTTGGGAATAGCATTCCCAACTTTTTAAATTTTAATGTGTACCATAGGGACATAGGCTAATATCTGGAGGACTTTGGAGATTTCTGAAGATGGATGCTTTGATTAGTTGGGGTTAAGAGTGCTGCATGTTACAACCAAGCCTCTGTCACACCTGGGATAAAAGATCCAGCAGCTCACATAGACACAATACACCAGAGCACAATGTAAGTACAGACAAACAAATCAGAGGAAAAAGCCTTAACCCCACTTGACAAAGAAGTTAATCCTGAGCAAGGTGAAGGAGGCAAATCTCCCCCAGGGCAGGGAGCTGAGTCTGCTCCCTCTGAAGCCACAGGCAAGGCTCAGCAGTAACACTGTCCTGGCTCAAAGTGCCCTTGGTGTCACACGGGTGTCCCTTTGGAGAAGGGCTTGCTGCTGACCTCTGCCTGCTGCCTGTGAGGTCAGTGGCAAAGCTCCTACTGAAGGCAGTGCGAGCACAGGCAGCCGAGGGGAAGAGGCTTTTGAGATGTTCCCCATAATGTGCACGGCAAGAAAGCAATTGTATTTGCACAGTTGGTTTGAACAAGGCATTATCATGCTTTGAGCACACCTATTTTCTGGTGAGCTACAGTGGTTGTTAGAGCATAAGCACAATCTGCCATCACATAATAAAGTCAACACATTACACTTTAATTGGATGGAGCTATTTACACAGTAGTAACAGGGCCTGAGAATCAAAACACAACTCCTCATTTTCTTAAATCTATAACCAGCTGCTTTCACTGCAGGGATAAAGGGTATATGCCTCACTTACCTCTTATTTGTCTTTGTGTTTCGCCAGGTAATTTAAGAAACATTTACAAAAATCCCACTGTTTTCAGAGATTGAGTCATTCAGCAGTGCAGCTGCTTGCAGGGGAGTCAATCTGCACAGGAGTGCAGGAGGAGCTCCAACAACTTTTGCAAAGCTGCAAATTCCCTGAATACAGAAAACAACAACCCAAAAGGTAAAAGGAGTCCTTTTCCAAAAGAAGTGCCCCAGTGATGCAAAATACAGCTTAATTTAGTGCACTGACAGAGACAAGGACTCCAAAATCTTTTGAGAGATTTTACTGTAGAAAGAAAAAATTAGGTGTATAAGAAATTAATTATTTGTTGCAAGCTTTTTCCCAAATTAAATCTCAGTATTTCTTTTAATGTATTTTCCGGTTGCATTTCATTCTAAATGAAGCTTTATAACATTTTAACCACATCTTACTAATTTTCCCTTGCTGGCTAGATTAGCACTAATCAGATGAAACATTTGGCTGGATAAACATTGTAATGGTTTTTCTGCAGTTGCAAACATGAACTGTTTGTGCCACTTTGCCAGTATCAAACATACATGTTCCAAACCTGGAACTGCTGTCCAATTCCATCTTGCCAACAAACTATGGATGATTTCAGGAAATAAATTCTAAATTTATGCAACCATTGACAAACCCAATTCATTACCAGATGAAATGATTATTTCCATGAATTCTATGGCATAATTCATCTGATACTCATAATTAAGTTTTTTGCCCCTCCCAGTGTTTGTGGAAGGGCTTGTTTTCCAGAAACAGCAAATGCTGCTCCGCTACAGGCAGTGAAAATCCACAGACTCCAAAGTGAGAATATCTATATCCAGAGATTCCATTAGAAGAGTAGAAATTCAGCATAAGCTGCTTCTTGTAAAAAGCTGCCATCATTTAAAGTTTCATCTTCATCCATAATCATATATCTTTGTTCCTGTTTCTCTTCAAGATGTATTTTGAACACTATTCTATTGCATTATATGTCCCTGAGCAATCTGTTCAGTCAATTTTTGGATTATCAACTCATTGTATAGACTGAGTTAATAAAAGCTTTTAGTCTGTTTGCTCCTATATACTTCAAAACAAATGCATCTAAAACCTTTTTATTTTTTTGAGTAAATGTAGTTATAAGCAATATCCTGGGTATTTTTATCTGTATAATTTATTTTGATAAACATATTTACACAATATTCTTCTACCTTCACTAAAGAAAGTGCTTCTAAATACATATTACCATGTAACAGAAAGAAAACCCTACAGACAGCTCACATTGCATTCTCTGGATATATGGCACAAGGCTGTACCTGCAAAAATCATCCTTTAAAAACAGTGTCAGGTCCCACAAAGCAGAGATGTTCCTTCCAACTGCACTGGGCCTCTCATCATCACCATCATCACTGGAGGGAAAAAATGGCACTGAGATACTGTGCAGAGCTGCTGTACACACGTGATGTTCATGTGCTAAACATGACTGAGACCTATGAGATTGGGAAGGCAAACCAGCAGAACTTAAGCTCCAATTTTAAAATTGAGAACAGCTTCCTAACAAGTCTAGAACTGATTGCTCCAACAGCAAAGTAGTACACTTAATTGTTTTTCCTTCTTTGGCAAGTTACACAAGAGCTGAAATACACTTAGTGTATCATGAAGCATATGCTTGTTGCTCCACTTGCAGCACATGGAAAATCATTAAATAATGCCTTTACAGGGAAAACAAATACTGCAGTCTAATTTCAAGGTAAAATGTCTCCAACCAATCTGAAATACAGAAAAAAAATTGGAATGACCCAGTTGTATATCGTTCACTGTCTTGAACAAAAATTAGTAGTTCAAAGAAAGAGCCTGGAAGTTTGTGACATGCTTTTCTCTCTAAATTGTTGAGGAAAATCCACCAGTGTTCAGAACTAACAACCACAATAAACTCATTTAGTTTTCCCAGGGCTAGTGGCTAAGCAATATTGCCTTCCAAACTAACAAAATGGTGCAGATAGCTTTGATATTAATTACTGCCTTTGCAGTAATTGAGAAGACTTCTTGTCATTGTGGAAGAGGTTCATGTAATGTTAAAGAGACAGTTAGGACTCCAACAATGTCATTGTAGTCACTCTAATCTCTCCTCCCTCTGGTCTGCAGTGACTTTTCAGATTTTCAGCATTCACCTTCAATGCCCAAAGTCCTGTGGGAGGTATCCAGACCAAGCACTGCAGTAGTTTTTACTGTATTACAAAATGCTTCTGTAAAACCTGCCTTGGTCTGTGACAAAGTTTCACATGCTTGAGTGAAGGCACAGCAAGAAATGGGGGAACATATTCCTCCAGTTTCTCACTCTGAGGAACCTCCTCCATGACCAGGACCACAATCAAAGGAGAGTAAAATTTGCCAAAAATATCTCTTTTAACAGAAGTCCATGTCCCAAACACTTGAGTAAGTTCTAGGTCCAAACTGTGTCTCTAAACACAAATAAGAGAAATGGGGTAATTATAGTTCATAATTATGTACAAAATATCTTTTTTGAGTGTATAACCCTTTGCAATTTGACAAAAACTTGTTCTTTAACATTAGCTTTGTGATTTACCAGGGAGAATTCTTTTCTGGAAAAAATTATTTAGTACCATTTTTGCATTGCATTTTCTCATTTAAGTTCCTGTATGATTGTTGACAAGAGTTTTTATGGGCACTTATCTGCAATAACTTCACTTACTCTAAGAGGCAGGTCAAGAGAAAAGATGAGATTTCACACCTGCGCTGTTGATAGAGTGGAGACAAGGAAGCAGGGACACCAAAGCTTGATCTCTACTCATCCCCATTGCCTTCCTTGCTCATCCCACTGTGGTTTCCTGTTGTAGCACGTATTGTGAGAGGAGAAATAGCCCAGGCCAGTTTGCCAGTCCAGTGTTAACTGCCCTTTGTGCCCACCAGGAGGCCGGGAGTGCCCAGCAGCTGCCAGGGGCTGAGCAGGCACAACTACACAGCCTTCTTGCAAGGCTGCAAATATGCAAAGGCAACATTGAGTTTTCTTTACTCCAGCACTTGCTGCAAATATTTTGGATGCTTAGCAAATCTAGGCTCAAACATTCACCCCCAATCAGAGAAAAAAACCCCCTTGTTCTTCCAGAGCATCCTCTGCCAAGTATCTGCAGTGCCATTCTTATACCCTTGCCATTGTTCTGACGTTGCTGTGATAACACAATTCAGTTTTCTTTGCAAACTAAATATTCCCGCACATCTCTCTTATTATCCCTCTGAATGAAAGCACCAAAGTAAATATGAATTAAGATTAGGCTGAGTATGCTCTGGTTTTAGTTAAGAATATTGTAGAAGCTGTAGTGAGATCCAGTGCTTTCCTTAGCCTTGCTAATCCACTTTATATCTTTTCCATGGCATAAACAGGCTGCTAGATGACCCTATCCTGGTAAAAAGGGAAATCAGCCCAGCCCATTTCTAAAGGACAAGTTAAAAACATGCTTCCTGAGCTTCTGATGTGGTCTCAGTTGCTGCTGGGAAACCAAGTAGCTACCACAGCCAGGGCAACTCGCTCCCAGCTGAGGTCAGCTGAAGGCCGGGCACCTCTTCTCACAAAGGAAGACCAAGTAAAATAAACACATGGGCCTTTAGCATCTTAAAACCAGTCTGTATTAAACCCTTTAGGACTGATCTTGGAGAACTTGGTAGCCCACATGATAAGCACTATGAGTCTGTTTCCTGCAGGTTCCCAAATGACTCAAGATTTTGGTTTTATCCAAGCCCTAGTTTACCCTCACACCTCTCTGTTTCCTGGCAGTACAACTGCTGGGGCTGCAGCTGAGCTCATGAACTGAGCATTTTCAGTATAAAAAAGCCAAACATTCTCCTTTAGAGTCCTTGACATTTGGAATTTATATTTACTCACTCCCTTATGAACCAGAGACTAATAAACCTTCAAGGCACTCTTGGCTACTTGGCACTTTAAGGCCAAATGCAGATTTACACCACTGCCCTAAAACAGACTAGAGTGGTGGGAAACTGAACAGCAATTTTGGGAACTATTTTGATGCGTATGTTTGTAGAGGGCTATTTGATTTAGGGTAGGATTGAAGAAGAATTAATAAAGGTCTGATCTTTATTGGATTTCAGAGATTTTTCCAAGGTATGGATGGTGTTGGATTTTCTAAAAAGTAATCCAGATAAATGCATAAAATATTGATTTTGTTCAGAAAGGCCAAAATAACGCAGATGTTAAAGTTCCCTGCTCTCCATGTACATCAAAATAAGTTAAAAACTAAAGCAAAACACTACAATTAAATATACAGGTTTGTGTCTTTCATACCAATATCCTTCAGGTCCTGATGTCCTGCAAACATTTTTCCCAGCTCTGCTGCACAGGGACATGCATTATTTATGCACTGTACATATTAGAAAAGGCAAGCTCTTTGCCATTCTCAGGTAGTCTCTGAATAGCACATAAAAGTGCTGGGTTGCTCAGAGCAGCCCTAACACAAGCTCTGCAGAGGCTCTTCACAGGCCACTCTCTAACAACTGTAACCCAGGGATGTGCTGGGAATGCAGCTGCTGGAAAGGCCATGTCAGGAGCGAGCAGCTTCTCAAGCTCTGCTCTCAGCGGGCAGCGGTGGCCCGAGACACACAGCCCTGCCACAGTGAATAATCAGAGTGTGGCTGAACACTCCAAACATTTTAATCCCTCTCCCTTTCTGTGCTTTCTGTCCTTTGCCTCCTACACACTACAAAATCCTACCCGTGGTTTGCTAAATACCTGGAAGTAAAGCAGGATGAGAAGCACTGCAGAATGTGGAATGTTATAGCTCCACACATCTCAGAAAGAAGAGATACAATCCCTCTTAGTGAGCCAGCATAGCCAAGGCTGACACGAGAACTGGTTACCTTCACTCCTCCTCACCAGCGAGGGTCTGCTGGTGCTGACACTGCACACAGGACCTTCCCAGCATGGGTGACCCTGGCTCTGGGTCCCTTGGGCTGGGTGCTCTCCAAGCAGAGAGCCGTGTTTGTCAGAACATGAGTCAGCGGGGGATAAAGCCTTTAGCAGGAGGAGAGGGGGTGGCTGGGGAAGAGCCCCTTCCACCCTGAAGCAGCTTCAGACACAGGGACCATCTCATACCTGCCTGAGCTGGTGTCACCCAAGGGATGGGATCAGCACGGTTCTGGCATTTGGCAGGTACCAAGGGCAGTCAGAAACAAGAGCTGGCACATCTGGAAACAGGGACAGCACTAAGGTGGATCCACCCTAGGCATGACAGGCTGTTTAACCCAAGCTCTTCCTCCCTGGTAAGGTAAAAAAGGAAGGGTTCAGGACTGGAGGGTTAAGCGTTCTTCCCTTGACCCCACACCACCGTTCACAGTGGAGTGCACCAAATAAAGATTTTCTGTGAGATTGGGAAAGGCTTATCTCTATCAGGCTGTCCAACCACAAGTGTCTCTTCACATTTTAGATTCCCAAGACAGGTACTGTTTGTGATCTTGTTTGCATACTACTACTCATTTTATTACAATAGTTTTATCTGTTGTATCCCTTAATTAGGACTGTCAAGCTTTTTCTGAATTCACTGCTTTTAAAAACTTGATTTCATGAGTTCTTTTTGCCCCCTGGTTATTGCTGGAAGACAGAGGGTTACTAACTACTATGTAATTTTATGTAAAATTAAATGCAATATAAGTTTGAAAAAATAGAATGACCAGTTATGCAGCCATAGCTTGTTTCTCATTAGCCTGCAGCAATTTCACTTAAAACTTGCACCATCAAATTGTCTATTACTTGCTTTTTAAGAGTAAAATACTAACCATCTTTCCAGAGAGGTGATTGGAACCATATATTAAAAATGCAAGTTGCAGTGCCTTCAGGATACGCTGTTTCTCAAAAGCCTTTGCTCAGTTAATCAGAAGTAAAGAGTTTGGCAGTATCACAATCTGTATGCTGATGTCAAGGACATCACCCATGTGTCACTCCTGTAATCAACCCAATTTGCTAAGCTCCCAAGTTCCTCGCTGCAGCCTTTAGATGGAAGTAAAGCCCACTTGTTAATCATGAGGATAATGGATTTTGCAGTAATTGACAGTGACAGAAGCAAAAACAAGTTGCCTTGGGTAAACAAAGAACTAGCAAAATCTCAGCAGCCGGCTATTATCTGCATTTCTGAATAACAAAAGCTGCCCAAATAATGCCTAAAGTCAGAGGCAGTGAGAGATGTGTGTACTTCCCAATATTTCCTGGGCTACATGCATCCTGTGCCACATGCAATGTATAGCAGCAGGAATCCTGTCCTACAAGTTAAGAACAGATTGGGACAGAGTGAAGAACAACTTGTCCAGAATAGCAACGCCCCTCTCCTCAAATGTCTGTATTTGGAATATTCAGCTACTCAATGCACTACTCTTTTGTCATAACTTAAGGTATTGAAACATCTCTCTAAATGTAAAGGAGGAAAAGCCTTTTCTGTTAGAGCTGTATTACATGAAACTATAGTAATAATTTAGGTCAACACTATTTAAATTGTAAATGCTGAGGGGTATGGAACAATTAGTGCAGAAACAAACAGTTCAGAAGTGTGAGGGCTGGGATTTACAAGTAAAACTTATCTAGAAAAAGGCTTAATAATGGTCATTTTTATTTGTACCCTGCTGTCACTCCAGTGGGTCCAATCCAACAACAAATGTCTGTTTTGATATCCATTCCTATTTTAGGATTATTAAAAAAATACCCAATTCATCGTAACATTTCAGAAAAACATATCAATTTCAGAGATAGCAGCTCCCTGGTTATGGATCATAGATTTAAAGGACTACTGGGAGAATGAGATGAGGAAATTCACTTTGGAAAGATTGTACATTCCAACTCAGCAATGAAATACAATAATCAGAAAGCAGAATGTGCTTGGTAATAAGTGTGGATTTCCAGCCTTATAGCTGGCCTGGGAGCTGGGGAAGGTGCCTACTGTTTCCAGACATAACTTTTCCTTTGTCAGCCTGCCACACAGCATTGCTGCATTGTGAAAACAAGAATGTATTTACACTGCAGTTATCAGAAGACTTCACTTAGTTTGGCTTCTCTGGGCACCCACAGGAGGCAGATGATTTCACATTTGCTTTCATTCACTTTGGAGAAGAGTCAATTGAGTGATTATGAAATCAGCCTTCTAAACTTCAGCAAACAAGTGAAATTACAAGACCCCATAAGCCATATTAGAGCTCTTTAATATACTGGAGGTCCTAATACTCACAGCAGAAAAGAATCTGGACACTGCTCAGTTTCACAGCACATGTCATACAGCTAGACATGACAAATCACTGGTTCTTCTGCTATATCAGTGATGTATTTCTCCAAACATGTTCTGGGTACGAAGGCAAATTAACACATTGACAGACATCATTAACACTGACACTGAGCTACCGGTCCATTACCTCTCACATTTCTGAACCTTCCACATTTAAGAGATTCTCTGTAACACATATAGGAAGTTTTATTAGTGTTCTAACCTTTCCTAGGTTTCTTTTTTGGTCATAACTTTTTCCACCAGAAGCATTGTGGGCAACACGTTGGCAGCTCTGACACACAGCAAAGCACTTGTGCTCGCTTCACAACATTTGTCACATGCCCTCACTGATCCAGTGTCTCACAAGCTACCCTTATATATGTTATATGCACAATCTGAATTCTGAGAACCTGTTGTCAAAGCATTATAAAAATCCTTTAGAGCTAAGTTCTTTAAACATTTATGGCTAACTGCTATGCGAGTCAAGTGCACTGTTTATATTGCCAAATGTCATATCTAATTCCCTGTTATGAACCCTTGAAATAAAATTATGTGATAATTACACAATCTGTTTGAAACCTGACAAATATATTCCCAGTACAAATGATTTACGAAGATAATGTGTTGCTATAGCATAATGGTACTTCTTAGTGGAAGCAGTAAAGCTGTTTCCTATGCACCGATAACCACAGTGATTTCTTACACAACTACTGATTAAGCAATAGATAATGCAGGCATTTTGGAAACTATATACACCACAGATTTATTTCAGGCTGCTCAGAAGTTATGGCCTGCCTGTCTAAATGGCCTGTTAGCAAGGTATGAGCTTCAGCTGGCTGTTTCACTCGCTCCTACCCAATTTAGTGCCACTGCACTAGATTTATGTTTAGAGCAATGCACAGTTTAGTCTCTTTTTGTAAGAACCACTGTTAATCAGAAAATTAATGACTGGGCTGGTGTGGTGTGAGACATTAGTAGTGCCAACCCTGCCCTCCTGGAAGGGGCTGTGGGCTGGTAGCTGGTGAGCAGGAAACTCCCATATGTGAGAAAAGTTTGCAGCCCTGCTGCTCTGAGAGCACCACCGGTGACAGTAATTGAGGCACAGCCATGACAAGAAGCCCTGTGGCATCTCTGTGTCCTCTCCTTGCTCCTCTCCCTCCCACCAAGAGGGGCAAGTGATGCTCAAGAGGGAAAAGCAATTCAATACACTACCAAATCCATATTACATTATTTTCCTATCTCCTTTTGCCACCAAATGTGAAGTCCATTTTCAACCATTTCATCATCATTATAATTAGTATGTATGGCAGATGATCAAATTAATTGTTTCTTGGGTTCAAATCTAGTACTGGTAAGATGTTAACAATTTAAATGAGACCCTCAATTTTCTACACATTTCTGCAGAGAGTTCAGTAATTGCCTTAACTTTGTTCATTCTGCCAATCCATGCTTCAGAACACTGATTTCATTAATGAGCAGCTAAACATGACTGCCCTGCTGATGATTTGTTCCCATGCTACCTGGGAAATGTCATTTGAAATGGCCTACACTCAGTAAAAGGGCACTGAAAAATTTTAAGTGGCAGCACTTTGTTTTACTCCAAATTGCTACAAGTAGAAGAAAAATTGTGTCTTACACAGCCATTTCCAAATGCATATCTAGAAATGATTGATACAACTTGCAAAACCATCACTGGTGTATAGATGAAAACTCTCACTATGAAGATTTTGCTGAGTTTTAATTATCATAAATGTATATTCTTCAAGACCATCAGTGCTAGAATTGTAGTCTATAATTAAGGAGGGGCTCTAATCTGGTTTGTTCTTGTCTTCGCTCTAATTTTTCAGTAACACAAGGTCTGTAAATCATGAACATTTAATAGTTCAGAACCAATGCCAAGTGGACATGATGAAAGTAAGACTGAAAAAATGCATTTTTCCTTAGTGCAATTCAATATTTTTCTGTGCTTAGCTGAGAACTTCTGCTGCTTTCATGCTTTCAGGTAGGCAGCAGAACACTGGTTAAAGGAGCCGAATATTGTTGCAGACGCTCCTTGTTAATTTAGAGACAATGTATCCTTGTTCATGCAAACCTTTCGGATCTTTTGTTACGTGAGTTTATACATGCTCAGATCTTGTCAAATAAATCCTACAGCTGGTACAGTAGAAGGGGAGCCAGGTACCCCACTGCACAAATCAATTCACTGAAATTCTGGGAAGGTTTGGGATTGAACTCAGATTTGCTTCAGCACCATCTCTGCTACTGGCTGGGGTTAGATCTCTTCAAATAAAAGGTTGACCCTTTCAGTTCCCTGTTGCCTGCAAATGACCAAGAAGCCTGCTAACACTGCTAAATGTTTTAAGAGCATTTTTAGCATCAACAATATAGGATTTTATTCCTTAGACTTTGTTCTGATTCAACAATTTCAGTTGAAACATTCCTAAGCAAAATATGCCTAAGGATTAGAAGATAGACAAAGATATAATTAACTGAAAGCACAGTCCTAAGGAAAAAAACAAACATACAATCAGGCACTGTTACCTGTACCACCAAAGCAAGGATTAGCCCTAAGAGAAGCATCAGCAAATTACTGTCCTCATGAATAATTTTAAGGCAGTTATTTAAATTAGAAGTAGAGCAGGTGTTAGATACTAATCTGTTTTGCAAAGTAATTACGTTAGTTGTATGCAATGTAATTGCAAATGAGTGCAACAGGCACTGAAGTTGGGGGGATATAAGAGGAACAAGGGTAAAAACCTGCAACTGCACAGGTGAACTCCATGCATTTATGGATGAGGTAAGAATGGGAACTTCCATTAATTCTGGTGGGCATGTGGCCATATCATGGCCAAGCAGAATTACCAGAGTGCAGCAGAAAAGATGATGCCAACTATGCACCAGTGTTCTGCTCTAAACAGCATTTAAAAGAGCAGTTTGGAAAATGCAAACAGGTTTTGTCAGCATCTCTGCAGTGTTACCATAAGGGAATAAAGTTCAGTGATATTTTGAGACATTCACAGATGTGAGAAGGGAACCACACAGAGTTTGATTTGGTTCAACTGCTGCCTGCCTGCTTCCCTCCCCACTGCTGTTCCTGCACACACGTGCTGGAGATCTCACACTTCACCCCAGCTCAGCCTGTTGATGGCGAGCTTGGATGTCCCAAGAGAGGAGCTGGCTCACCAGGAGGCCACTCCATACCTGTCTGCAGGACAAGGCAGGTCCACCAGCAGCCCTGAGCAGGTTAGCAGAGCAGAGAGAAGGACTCTCTGAGTGGCTGATAGGCAATGTGAAAGTGTGCAAGAATCTTCCTGGCAGAATTTGGGAGGAAAGGGTCTGAGGGAGCCAAGACTAACTTCACAGGAATGCAAAAAAATGCATTTTTGGTTGGGGAAACAGACTGAGGTGGCTTGAGGCTGAATCAGGCCAGAGACCAGGGAAGGAAGGAGAGGAGGTTTCCAAAAATCCCATCTACTGTGTATAATATCAGGGCACTCAGAAAGCAGGGTGAAGACAACTGAAGATCATTAAAATTTAGCAATATGGTTTAAGTTCATGTGACCAAAGGCTAACCCTCCTGGAGAGGATTTCCTGGGTGCATCACATGAGAAACCCAAGAGGAACATTGCCATCAGCAGAGGATCAGTGCCCAGAACCCCAGCCCTTCATGAAGTTCCCTGCATGTTTGGGGTGTTTCTCCACAGCCAGACACTTCTCCTGGCCTTTCCTTCACAGACATCTCCCAGACACTTCTCACTCAGAGTGCTTCAGCAGCAATCAGATGTCCAGGGACCAAAACTCAGGTCCCAAGGGTTCCCTGATGAAGCCCTGGTTCAGATCACAAGCCGGCACTAATGCTCTGAAATTCTGCATCCATCCAAGACAAGCCGCAATCTCCGGTCTGTTCTAGCTTCACATGGAATAACATAACTTGGTTTTTCTAACTAAAACAAAATGTTCTAAAGGCTGGAGCAGGGAGAAGCTTTGTTACAAGGAAGAAGCTGGGGGTTCTTTTATGCAGACAACTATCTTAAAATCAGAGCAAGAGAAAAAAATTTTCTCTACATTTTGTAGCTATCAGTGTCCAAAAAAGAAAACATGTGACTTCTAAATGGGTTTTGGTTGCTTTTTTAATTCCCCAAGAATCCTGATGTGATTAGATCAATTCCTGTCCATTAAAATTTGAAATGAATCTGTTTTGCAACTAGTGAGTGCCCTTCTAGTATTTCACTGAGCATTTTTGATAGATGGATGAATTTAAATAGAACAAAAATGTATCTGATAATGAAGTCATTATGCTTTTTCTGATTTAATCAGAATATTTGTACCATATAAGTCCATTAGAATATCAACTAGATGATTCATATCAGGCTTCTTCAGGGAAATAGCAAGCATTTTTAAAAATTTTATACTTCCAGCAGTGAGACTTTGTCTTCACAACCATCCACTTTGCACAAAGCTTTGGTACATTCATTGTGCATCTCTGTAGCCTTGTGATCCTATTTCAGTGCTTTCCTAACAAAAGTGCCATCACTTAGAAGGTGTCATATGAAGAAAAATGCTTTGAGGCAAGTGAGTAAAGGCACATCTAACAGAGCTTCTGGGGAAAATCCCCTCTCTGTTTCTCAGTCACATAAGGAGGGCCAGGAACAGGCAGGGACCAGGAACAAGGCACTGTCAGTGCTGCAGGACAACAGAGCCATGCCCACCCAACCCAGGAGGCCCCCAGGTATTAACTGCCTGGGGTCAGGTTGTTTATGCCCATTTCCCAAATACAATCTACTCCTACTTTGGGGGCTTTCAGTGTCCCAACCCAAACAGCTGTGGGGCCATCTCTCCTCCCAGCTCCAATAGATGACCCTGATACAGTCCCAGGATAGAACTCTGCTGCTGGGCTTTCCCACCTTCTTATCCCTGAACTCTGTTGATGAGGTGCAGAAATCAGAGATGCAACTGAGCACATTCATGAAAATTCATCTTCACCTCAAGCCCCTTTATTGCCAGGCTCCAAAAACCGCTGTGAGAAACAGAGTACTTTGAGTCAAGCACAGTCCAGCTGTGGTTAAAACACGGGTGTGTTATCAGCACTGTTTTAATCATCAATTCAAAGCTCAGCACCATACAGGCTCCTATAAAGTGAAGCAGCTTTGTTGGTAAATGAGGCATTAGCAAAATGCTCGTAACTAACTGCTGTTTGTCAGGCAGTTTTCAACCAAAATTTTTAGTCTACATGTTTTATTTCACATCCCTACCCTCACAGACCATTAGAACAAACCACTGATATCATTAAACTTCGGCATATATTTCTAATTACATCCCAAATATCTAAATATCTGAGATAACAATGTTCTGAATTTCAGTCAGGCTCTACATGTTAATATATATGATGTAAAGCTACATCTCACTAGGTAAGACACTTTAAGGAAGGACTTGGGAAATTCAGCTTTGGTATATAGAAAATTTCAACCCAATCCCGGCTGTAAACCAGGACAAACCTGAGGATAACAGAGCAGTGACACTTACAAATGGCCCTTTACACAAAAGGTGGAAAAACCCCCAGTGTTTTGGTGGTTTTCAGCTTCATGGGTACTTATTTTTAAATTAGAATTGTTTTTTGCTTCTCTGTCAAGTATGAGTTTAATTTCCACGTTTGACTAGAGTTAATTTAATAAGGAAATAAGAATATTTTCCTTGCTCCTCCATGTTATTTAGCCCTGTCAAGTCTCACATACAGAGGGCTTCACAAAAGTTTCAGAGTCAGTAGTGCTCATTTAACTACTTATGATCCCAATACAGGGAGGGAAAGCACAGAACCAGAGCCCAAACTCCCCATTCCTGGTGATGGGGATTCATCTCTTAAATCTGCATCCCTGGGCCCGGGCAGTTGGGTTTCCCCCACTCAAGGCACAGTGTGTTTCAGCTCAGCACTGAGCTACTCAACATCCATTTTGTACCTATGAGAGCCAGATCAGGTAAAGATTAGTTTTTCTGCCATTTCCATGTCTCAGGATATAAAATACTCCTCTGTTTTTCACATCCTTCCCATCACATCTGAATCAGCACCAGCCCATCTAGAGATTCTGACTGCATTCAAACATAAATGTTTTGATAAAAGACCTGTTCAACCTCTGATGGATATTTCCCCTCCAATCATTCCCTTTTTCCGATTCAGCCAAGGCCACATTTGCTCTAAGTTGCTGTTTATTGCTCAACAACAACCCATTTGACAGCAGGTGAGTTATAGGTTGATACCAAACACAGCCTCATCCTCCTCTGCCAGCTGCAACCTGCACAAACCATTCCAGGAGTAATGCAGAAGAGGCCAGGAGGTGTTACTGCATGGCACAGGGGCATGCCAACTCTGAATGCACAGCTCCTCATAAGAAACCAGTTCACAGCCAGGAGAATTGGTCTTAGGGGATTGTTTTCCAGAGGCTTGAAAAGCCCTCTCAGTGCTGAGGGATCTTTCAGGAAGAATTCCTAGTCTAAGCATATTAGTTTTAAAACCAGCTTTCAAGAAAAAAAAATGTCACATGAAAAGTTTTGTGAAGTCAGACTTCCTTCTCTCTATGGATGAATCAACATTAATTGCAAGATAAGTTTTTCATAAACCTAGCAGCACTGAAGACGTCAAATAAACTATGTTGACAAGGTTTAGTTAAAATTCTCTAACTGGCTTTTACTAAGTGTAAACTTACCTTTCCTCTACGTTTCTGAATATCACTTAAGACCAGTTGCTATTGGAAGCCAGGTTTCAGGCTCTCAGCTACCCTTTTTATTTACACAGGCCAGGTGATAAGAATCAGTGAGATTCTAGTCAATCTAATTCAAGCAATAGAGTCTGCAGGATTGCTATCTCTACATGCTGCACAACTCTAAATTCACAAAGCATTATCCAGTGTAGCTCAATAAAACTCTCTGCTCCAGGCACAGCAATGGTCAAAAAAATCTAATCAAACAATTGGATTCCTAGAAAACATGAGAGAAAATAGTGAAATTATAATAATGTCCTCAGATCAATATTACTCTTTCAGAACACAAATAAAGACTGAGCAGATGAGTGGCAAAGGTGAAGTTATAAGCTTCAGTTCTTACTACTTTTTCAGAAGGGCATAGGGCTTGCAGAAAAACTGCAAATTGGTGGTGACCTGATTTTAAAATCACTTGGTCCCCTCATTACAGCAATCAGTGTGAATGTACGTGAGGAACACAAACCCGAGGCTCTGTCAGCATCTGCAGGCTCTACTCCTGCTCTCAATCTTACAGCCAGAACACTTTATGGCTCCAGCTGTCTGAAATAGATACTGTGGACAGCAGCACAAATACTGAATTTGTCAAGAGAGCTGACACTGCGTTCAGCACATCTGTAATTGCAATCTGGCCCCTACCAGAAGTAATTCCAAGCAACCACTTAGGAACGATTTTTTTTTTTCTCCCCTCCGTTTCTGTTTTTAAAGAAACTCAGAGAAAGTCTCTTCAGATGACTAAGTGTTCCTCATTCCTGCATCCTGACAGACTGGGAACTCACCTCTATGTGCATGTGCACCCGCACAGCAGTGGAAAATCTAACAGCTGCTGTCCATGTACCTGCTGGATAAGTGGGATCCCCTCAATCTCTTGTCCAGCACTTGCAGCACTTTCAGAGGGAAATATGTTTTCCTGCAGCAATGTGGTAAACTCCTCTTCCCATTACAATCCCATTAGCATCCCACCCTCCCAGGACTGCTGCAGCACCAGAACAACCCTAACTGCTTCACAGCCAGAAGCAGCTACAGAGACTCTCAGGGAGTACCAGGTACCTAAGCCATCACTTTCGCTAAAATCACAAAATAAAAGCATTTACAGCTGCATTTATCCACAGTCTCTGAAAGCACAAAGAGGAAATGACAGAAGGTTTCTCTGCTTTTAGATGAATACACCATTCTCACTGAAGGAAGAAGAGTTTTACAGGGAAAACTACTTTTTCTATCACACCCAGTTAGCACAAAATACACATTTATCTGTTGAGATATGGCTAAGAGGGAATTTTGGTGGGGGTAACATAATCATCACATTACTGATAAAAAGGCAATTCAAGGTTGTTAAGGCTCACAGCAGGTGCCTGCTAGCTCCCAGTATGTGCTTAAATCCTGCAGTACTCAGTGGCAGGTAGAGGTGTTTGCAGAATTGACATCCTCAGAATAATGGCATCCAGATGGCAGCAGACCTGAAACACCTCTATTCATTTTAGAATAGCAAATGTAAAAACTTTGGGTACCTTAAATATGAAAGGATGAAATCTGTGCTTCCCTTAAATGAATGGAATTGTAATTTATAGTTTTCAAGTCTAAATTCACAGACTCTGAAACTGGATTTTATTATTATGCATCTTCACATTGGTTTCTGTTCAAAACTTTGTTTAGCACCCCTCTGCACAGGACCACAACTGGAGCTAAACCAAAACTTGATCAAAGCTGAATCTGTTCTTGTAGATAGTGACAAGAGTGCTGAGAGAAAGAAAACAGTGAAGAAAAAGTTATCCAGCTAAAGAAAACAAAAAGGTATAAGCTAGTAAGCTGTCACCAACTATATTATATTCTATTTGAATGGAATCTTATTTTCTCCAGCTGTATGAAACAAATTGCTGTCCTGGTCTATGCTGGACTGGCACTACACTGCAGACACTCAGAACCACAACTCCTTTTACCACAATGGCCACAATACCATAGGAAAAAAAAGCCCTAACTTTTTTAAGGGAAATTTTTTTGACAACATTTTTGGTTTTGAACAGATATTGCAAGTTTTTAAAATACAGATTAAATGATAAAATTATTTTCAGAATAGCAGTTCCAATGCCAAGAAATAATTGTGGTTTCAATAAACTATTTGCTGTTTTACTGGAAATGTCCAGACTGATGATAAATTGATACGCTACTCAGTCTGGATGCTAGACCACATCCAACTTTAGAAGAAGTTATGAGTTTAATTAAACTAGCTGTGATAACAAGCAATCTCCTTCCATATAATGGTACCATTTTCTTCATGAAAAAACAGAAAATATCTGAAAGGTTTAATTCCATACAACTAATTAAATAAATTAAGGCTTGAATTTTCCCACAGATAAATTTTAAATGCAAGTTTGAATTTCAAAAGAGTTAGTTTCAACATTTCAGCCATATTTTTCCCACAGACAATTTAACTGTGCATCTTTTGTAATTATGAACAAGCACATTTGACTGACAAAGGTATTATCGAATCATTTTTGTGGCCTTTTTTATTGTTGTTGTTGGGAATATGGACCATCATCAGTAAGAAACACTCCAGTCTGTACAAATTGGGAAGAATTTGAGCAAGCTTGAAGTAATTGCCTCTTCCATGACTTGCAAGCTTTGCTATAACCTAGAGATCCACCTGAAAAAAGAGGTAGAGCTGGAAAAGGTCATTTTTGGCACTGGGGATGAGCAGGGCCCTGAGGGGCGGCTGGAGAAGGAAATTCCTGAGTTCCCCTCAGGCACTGGTGAGGCTGTGAAAGGAGTGTTCCTTCCCTAAACTCAATTCCTAGAGAAAAGGAATAATCAAATAATCAAATAATTAAAAACACTGGAGGGAAAAGTAAAAAAACAGAATAAAAATCAACTTACAGCACAAGACGGGGAGATGGGGGCCTGTGGGTCCTTGTTCCTGGCAGCTGTTGTCTGTCAGCTCTCTTGCTTGCCCCTCACCCTTTAATTTCAGTCATCTTTAGGAATCTAAATCTAATTTCAATCTTTAGGAATAAAGGGTCAAATGTCTCAGTCCAGCCTTGGACTGGGTGTTTGTGTCCAGGTGCAGGCCGTGAGGGCTCCTCTGTGAGGAGATTCCCACAGGAATTCTCTGCCCCAGCCCCGGGGCCCCTCAGCAATGCTGCCCTCAGCCCGGCCTCCGGCACCCCCGGAAAATTGTATTTCAGAAAGTGCAGGGTGTGCTTTTGTGGGGAAACTCGAGGAGCACATCCCTGGGGGCCCTTCCTCACATCAACAACACTTTTTTTTTTTAGGGAATTCAAGGATTTTTTAGGGAATTTAGGCAGATTTTTAGGGAATTCAAGGATGTTAAATAATGCATTTCTGAGATCAAGGGCGAGAATCACCTCGTGCCACAAACTGGCCAAGTTCAATCGGAAACTTTCATCAGAACTATGTCCATGGAGGTTGAATTATTTCTCTCTAAACATCTTGAGCTCAGATCAGGACTTTTGCCGAATCTTCCCTTGGCTCATAGCACAGGGCTGATTTCCAGGCAAACCTTGCCAGAATCCTTAGATCTGAGGCAGATCTGCCACAAGGCAGATTTCCTCTGAAAAGGAATGCTCTCTCCAAATCCTGTCAGCTTTTCCAAGACTTTTTAATTTCTGCCCTATGCTCTGGAAAATGGCCTTCCAACACTGCAAGCTAGAAAGTCCCACGAGTGCTGAATGGATTTGGGCTCCAACAGCTTCCAAATTCTTGCAACAGAAGTTGAAATGAGGATAGAAAAGTGTCCTTTATTTGGGAGTTTGGATCTTTTCCTCAAATTTCCGGTTGAAAGTTTGCACTTGGAAATGAAACCACATATCAAACCCACACAGGCAGAAAAAGCTCTGGCAAATGTCTGCCTAATCTGTCCTTTAAACCTCAGCAATGGAAATCCTACAGCCTTTTTCA
This sequence comes from Prinia subflava, assembly GCF_021018805.1. Classification (NCBI taxonomy): domain Eukaryota; kingdom Metazoa; phylum Chordata; class Aves; order Passeriformes; family Cisticolidae; genus Prinia; species Prinia subflava. The sequence continues at coordinate 31,790,007 of NC_086252.1, forward strand.
CTATGGTTCAAATGAGAGAGACATGGAGGAATAAGAAATTCCTTGCCTATGGCTCCTTCACCAAGGGAGAGTGGCAGATTAGCTAGTGCCCATTCTGAGAAGTGTTGATTTGGGCTGTATTTTAGCACACCATGATGTATTTTGAGAATCCTCATAAAATCAGAGTGTCCCTGTGCTTAGCTAGCCCAGAACTACAAACATCTTATGATTTAGTTCAGTATTTCTTCCTTTACCTGTCATAGTCATGGAAATAGTTTCTTTCTTTGTACTTTCTTTTTAGCTATATTTTAGGGCTGTGGTATTTCAGTGGTCCTCTCCTCTTCAGGACACAGCTGCAGCACCTCACTCTTTGTTCATACATCTCACTTTTGGTAGCCCTGTACTCCCTGGGACAGGTCCACTTCATTATATTTGTATTCATTGTTACTGAGAACACTGCCATGAACACCAGTGAGCCCTACCTAGGGTGTTGTACACACACCACTTCAAAAATTTCAAATGCCACACTACTCCTTACATATTGCAGTATTTGGGGGGAGGAGATGTGCAAGAGTGCAATGTTTGTGATTTTCCTGATAGCTGGAGGATAACTGTGTGTGACTCAAAGGTGCTTTTTATAAACATCATTTGTCACAGGCCTTCCACCTGCTATAACAATTCATTTTAAAATTTCAGGTCACTAAAAAGCTGACAGTTCAACTTCCTACCTAGACTCCACAGCAGAATGCTTTGCTTTCAAATTCCTTAATGAACAGCAAAGCCTTTGGAATACCTTTTTTTCACAGATTTGCTTTTCATGTGGAGATCTTACCAATTATTGGAGAGAACTGAAATGTGCTGTCTTTATTACCTTCTCCCACTTCAGTTTCCCAAGGACACTTTCATGATCATGATTATAAAAACAGTGCCTTTCACCATCCTTTTCTCAGTAAGTCCCCTGTGCTGATCAGGTCAAAGCCACACAATTTTTTTTCCCCTGCTTTCTCTGCTTCTCTGTCCAAAGTTGTATCCAGGTTTCTTCTGGAACCTCTGCCTGTGTCCCTGGGCAGTCTGTTCCTTCCCATAAAATGTCTCATCAAACCTAGTCTTCCCTTCAGAGTTTGTTATTTGCTGTTGTTTAGGTCTCAGTCATGTGATGATTACCTTGGCCCCTGTAACTGGCATCCTCATCCTTCATTCCTTTCACTTCCATGCAGGGACTTTAAACGGTTTTATTGCTCATCATTTTCTGGACCTCAAAGTAGTTATACAGCTCCTTCCTTCATCCCTACTCATTCCTATCCACCAGGGTAGAAATCACATGCCTAAACTGCTTGTAAAAAAGAAAAAATATGGGTATTTTTTAATTGTCCTTCTCAGTGCTGTACCTTGACAAGTTCACATCACCACCCCTCTTCCTGCCATGTCTTTTCTCAAGGATCCACTTTTCACTCACATATCTCATTTACTATTAATCAATTTTACAACCAAAGATACTCTTCCCATCATTTATATTTTAGACCATCTTTGGATTTTCACATCATCTTTTTTCCACAGGTTGAACCACTCTACATAATTGATGTAAAGGGGGTGGTTTTCATAAATGTGTTGTTTAGCAAAATGCAAATAGTCACAGTGGTTTGGAGCCAGAAGAATATGCTTTAATACTTCCTGGCTTTTGAAGTTTGATGGAGCAAGAATAGAAAACGTCTATACATAGAGAAAGTGATTTGTGTGTATGTATAGATAAAAATAAACAGAGCTATAAATTTATAGATTAGAATATTTGTTCATCATGAGTTTCTATACTGTTTTTTTTCCTTTAGCTTTATTACAGATGAGCTTTCTTTAGATCAAAGACTAGATTCCTGGAAGCATGTTTTCATAATTTATTAGTTTCAGAAAACAAAATCCAAAAATACTTCAAAATTTCATGTGCTTATACCATGGAAGTTATTTTGAGTACATAAGACCAAATGCTGCTGACCTTGTGGCAGTGGAACACCCACTCAACAAGGTTACATTTTTGCTTAGGGAAGAATAGCAGGTTTCAGTCCACAATGGTATTTGGTTTGATTTTCAGAGATTGTTTTATGCAGAATTTTACATTGATGGTGATTTCTACAATGAAAAGCTATGCAAACATTTTAATCAACTTGCAGGTGGACACATCTCAGTCACAGAAAATGTTTAACTAAGACTAAGAGAGCATCATGCAGTGCCAAGAGCATTGAATGTTTTAAGGGAAATGGGACAGAAAAGAAAGGTGAAAAACAGAAATTCACTTTTAATCTGCTGTAACAACTTTTTTGCCTGTATTTTAATAAAAACATCATTTTGACTACATAGAAAACAGTTTCAGAAATCATGTTTTGTAATCAAAGAATCTCATGCTATGGCCCACCTCGATGCTGTAAATAGAAAGACTCCAAATCTCATATGCTGCTGAAACCTCGTACACACTGGTGGCTACTTAGCTCAAATAAGCCAAAAGCCAATGCTCAGTGCTGCTAATGGGGCTCTGCATGCCTGGGACTCTGCAGGAGCCCAGGAGCCTCAAGGAGCTGCTCCCCAGCTCTGCAGAGCACTTGCACACAGGTCCCTCTGGCCACTCAGAGGAAACTGCTGCCACACCTCACTTGGATCAAAAAAAATGAGCTCACACGGCTTTCCTTGAAAGTCACAGGAATTACCAAGGTCTGGATGCTTTGCAGGACCAGGATGAGATCTGTAATTGCCACAGGAGTCAGCCAGATTGAACAGCTGAGAATATGAGGGTGTTTGAATGTGAGGACATTTCTCTCATCGTTTGATAGGAAATCTCTGTGCTCGGTAACCGCAGGCATTACGTTGGGGCTTGGCAAACTCTTTGTGTCTTGGCCAGGACCAGAGAACAGAAAGAAAATCCTGGCAGGGACTGGAAGGCAGCATCAGCTCAAGCCACATTCGAGGAGTTAATGAACTCAAGGAGTGAAGCTCTTAAAGGAATGAATAGCCCCAAATTAATAAAATTTTTCATTTCATTAGGAAGTGAGTACTTTTTCTTTTTACTCTACATCATTGAAACCATAAAGACAGCCCCTATGGAAATGGAAGACTCATCTGAAAAACTGATTTCATTTTTATCCATTATCTTTCTAAACGCAGCATCTTAGTGCCTGTGCTTTGAGTGTTCTCCAGAGAGCCAATGGGATTTCTTAATGGACTCTGTGCCGGGCTCTGTGTAGCTTCACCTAACAATATAAATGTAGCAATTCAGCTGAGGAATGATGGAATGAGGAATGATTGTCAGTTATAGCCTTGTATGTGGGAATCTCTTTTTCAGTGCATTTGTGTGCGTTTCCTGCCAGAGAGAATTTCAGTCCAGATTTCTGTGCAGTATTTAAAACATAATTGTGTTTAACAAACCCACCAAAAAGTGGCAAGCAATGCAACAGTGAGGGAAAGCCCAGACTTGTTTCCAAACAATTGCTGGGGTAGCTGAGCCAGGCAGCTCTCAAGAACTGTGCTCAAGGATGTGTCCATGATGATGAGGTGCCACAGGGAGCCACAGAGCAGCTGCAGTGGTGTGGGGGGCCTTGCAGGAAGGTTTGGAAGGATCCTTAGACATCACCCAGACCAACCCCCTGCCTAAGCAGGGCCCCCTGGAACAAGGGACACAGGAACACCTCCATGTGGGTTTGGAATGTTCCCAAAAAGGGAGACTCCACTTCCCTGGGAAGCTGTTCCAGTGCTCTGCCACCCTCAAGGTAAGGAAATTCTTCCTCATGGTGAGGTGGAGCTTCTTGGCCATTGCTCCTCATCCTGTCCCTGGCAACCCTGAAAGGATCATGGCACCATTTTGTTCAGCTGAAGATGTTCACTCTGGGCCAAAAACAACTGGTCACAATTTGAAACACTGGGAGACTGTTAATCAGCTGCTTCATTTGCTAATTTTTTTCAGTAACTAACCATCCTCACTGCTAAAAACTGTGCTGAATTTCTCATTTTGAATGTATTTGGCTTCAGCTTTCTGCTATTCCTTCTTTTTATACCTTTCTTTAACCTGAGCCACTTAATTGTATAGTACCCACTACTCTTTCCCTGTGGATTTCCAGGGTAATCAAGTTACCTCTCCATTTCCTTTTTGATAATTTAAAAAATTTAAACTCCTTAGTGCTGCCACTTTCAGATGGAGCCTAACTAACTCTGCAGACTGAAATTCTGTGTACAGCACTTTTTTTTCTATATCCCCAATAGTGTTCTTCAACATCCTTTTTAAAATATCAGTCTCATTAAAATCAGATTAAAATGCATTTTGCCCAAATAAGCCCTGCCTCCCAAGTGATCTGCATGACTTTAATAAGATTTCCCCTGCCTCATGTTAGTTCTTACTTTGTACCAGCTATGGGTTTACAATCCATGTCGTTATATTTGCTTTGGTGGAGTGCAGCAGTGTCGAGGGGGCTCCTCTCTGACCCCAGAGCCACCTGGGGCAGGTGGCAGCTCCTGTAATGTTGCACTTTAATAAGATCTCAGCGTTTTTCCCAGGCTGATTCTGCCAAGTGCAGCCCTGCCCCTGTGTCCCTGACCCCTCAGGGTGCAGCTGGCTGAGCCAGGGGAGCTGTGGCCCCTGCACCCCTCTGGATCAGCTCCAGCCACTCCTCCTCTCTCACGAGAGCTGGGGGTGTGTAGTGCTATGTATTTACACTCCTCTGCATTTGTTGAGGCATTTTCTATGCAGGCAGCATAACTAAAACAAGGCAGGCAACGCAGGGTTTTTGCTGATGCCTGGTGCAATGAGAGCTCCCACTGCTGTGTTCCAACACCCATTTGCCCATGGGGACGTGTGAAATGAGCAATTGTAAAGCTGAGACAAACTTCAGCTGTTCAACATTTTGGAAATCTCCTTTTCTGAACCACCAGATGTGCCATATTTTTTTATCACAGAACTTATACATGTGCCTTGTCTTTTTTTTTTCTTTCCAGTAATGTTGGTGTGACCAGCCTGTTCAAGACAAAATGCTTGTAAAATATTTCTTTGATTAATTCTAGTATCTTAAATAAAATTGTTATTTACAACCAGATGTTCTTTTTTTTGGAGGGGTGGCAGAAAAAGCACTGCTCTCTGCCACCTGTCCTTCACCCCTAACCCCTCAAATAATTCCACCCACTGCACCAGACCTATGGGCTTTGCACACCCAGTGATGGCCATGCCCACAAGCCTGACCTTTTGGACCTGAATTATGGAAAAGTGATGTGGATTCTATGTGGACTCATCTTGGTTGGTATTTATAATTCAATGGATTTTTGACTGTCTCTGGAGGAATTAAGGAAAATGAGGTTACAATGAAAGATCTGTTTGTATTTTCAAAATGTGCCTTGTGAAATCCCTCACAAGATTCACCTTAATGCCTTTCTCGAGTCACAAGAGAGTAATGTGATTTAGCTTCTACATTTTATGGGATCTGCAGATGTAGAATTAGAAAACATACCCAAAATAAATAATAAAAATAACACAAGTGCCAGAGAGACACAATTGCCATTCTAAGCAGAAGGCAGCTCCTGTAAATGACACTGTCAGGTAGAGCCTGCTGGGCTTCCTCAGGGAAATAACAGGACAGCATCTTTCCATCACTGAAATCATCTGGGAAACAGCCTCCGTAGGAAGTTCTCTACTGCACCTCATTTCTCATATTGTCTTATGTTAGGTCAGCCACTACTCAGGGACCTGCCACACATTATAATTTGGCAAATTATGGTTTGTATGTGCTGAATCGGGAGCAGATACAGCAAGTGTGAAAATGGGCAGTAGTGGCTGGTTTCTGGTTTGGTTTCTTAGAGGAAGCCCTGCCAGATGCTAGGTTTGTCCCTACCCAGGCTGGCTGCAGTGATTGCTGTGGTTCCTGTGATTCCTGTGATTCCTGTGATTGCTGTGGTCGCTGTGGTTGCTGTGGTTGCTGTGATTGCTGTGGTCGCTGTGGTTGCTGTGGTTGCTGTGGTTGCTGTGGTCACTGTGGTTGCTGTGGTTGCTGCGGTTCCTGTGGTTCCTGTGGTTGCTGTGATCGCTGTGGTTGCTGTGGTTGTTGTGGTTGCTGTGATTGCTGTGGTCGCTGTGGTTGCTGTGGTCGCTGTGGTCGCTGTGGTCACTGTGGTTGCTGTGGTTGTTGTGGTTGCTGTGTTTGCTGTGGTTGCTGTGGTTGCTGTGGTTGCTGTGGTTGCTGTGGTTGCTGTGATTGCTGTGATTCCTGTGGTTGCTGTGGTTGTTGTGGTTCCTGTGATTCCTGTGGTTGCTGTGGTTCCTGTGATTGCTGTGGTTGCTGTGGTTCCTGTGGTTCCTGTGGTTGCTGTGGTTGCTGTGGTCACTGTGGTTGCTGTGGTTGCTGTGGTTCCTGTGGTTGCTGTGGTTCCTGTGATTCCTGTGGTTGCTGTGGTTGCTGTGGTTGCTGTGGTTGCTGTGGTTGCTGTGATTGCTGTGATTGCTGTGGTTGCTGTGGTTCCTGTGATTGCTGTGGTTGCTGCGGTCACTGTGGTTGTTGTGGTTCCTGTGATTCCTGTGGTTGCTGTGGTTGCTGTGGTTGCTGTGATTGCTGTGGTTGCTGTGGTTGCTGTGGTTGCTGTGGTTGCTGTGGTTGCTGTGATTGCTGTGGTTGCTGTGGTTGCTGTGGTTGCTGTGATTGCTGTGGTTGCTGTGGTTGCTGTGGTTGCTGTGGTTGCTGTGGTTGCTGCGTGGGGCAGTGCAGAGGGTGCAGGGTCCATCACTCCCCCCGGTCGGAGCACAGCACGGGGGATGCACAAACAGCCAGCCCAGACAAACACCAAGAAATGGTAAAGCAGATCTCTGGGTACCCAGCAGCATTAACACATTTTAACTCCCTTCCCTTCCCTTCCCTTCCCTTCCCTTCCCTTCCCTTCCCTTCCCTTCCCTTCCCTTCCCTTCCCTTCCCTTCCCTTCCCTTCCCTTCCCTTCCCTTCCCTTCCCTTCCCTTCCCTTCCCTTCCCTTCCCTTCCCTTCCCTTCCCTTCCCTTCCCTTCCCTTCCCTTCCCTTCCCTTCCCTTCCCTTCCCTTCCCTTCCCTTCCCTTCCCTTCCCTTCCCTTCCCTTCCCTTCCCTTCCCCTCCAACCACCCAGCTGTGATGATTTTGCCTTTCTATTTGCTAATGAAGTCGAATAACTGGAAGCAGCAGCTTTAATGTGGGATGAAACACCCCTCCCTGGGGTGCTGAGCGTGTGGCACAGCACAGGGAGCGCTGAATGTCGGGTTGGTCTCTCTGTCAGGTACCTCTGCAGCGAACTTGACATCCTTGTCTTGACAGATAATATATTTCCTTTTCCCTGTCACTTTGCAATGCAAGTCTGAACATTCTTAGTCTTTCAAAAACGAATGAAACATTTTTCTTAACAGTTTGCAAAGTTCCTTCTGTTTCTATTCCTTTTCTCTTCAGTCTGCTACTCACTGGAATCGATTTTTAATTGAAATCACTCCACCTCTAGGTCAGCCTGAAAGGTGCAACAATTACATTTCTGTCTTCTCAAGTTTGGAACATATTTTTCATTTTGCAGCTATAGAAATTAGCTCTCTTTGCCTCCAAAAGAGCAGCAGTTACAAGAAATGCACAACTTCAGCAGCCAAAAGAAAAAAAAAAAAAGTGGCAATAAACTAAGCCCTGGCAGAAAGCCTGGGGAGTGCCTAGGTGCCACGGTGATGTGTTTTGGGGCAGCTCGTTTGTTCATAGCTAATTGGGCCAAAACTCAGGGAGCTCCCTGGGATTGGGAAAGATGTCTGAACTGAGAGGGAAATGTTCTATAAAGGTGCAGCCACATTGCAGGGACACCAGTTTGCTGTGATTTCCCTTTGGATACAATGATCAGAGCCATACTTTGATGTGTCTTTTAGGCAGGTAGTTCCACTTCAGGGGTTTTTTAGGTTTGTTTAGTTGAGGGTTTTTTTATCCAGTTCAGTTCAGTTTCCATGAAAATCTGATTTCAATTTGGGATGAAAATTTACATTTCCTATCAGTTCTACTGAACTGATCAACTTAGAGTTTCTCCTTTATTTTATTTTTCAGTGTGGCCAGAGCTCTGCCTCTCCAAATACTGGGTGCTTTGTCCTGTCTGTCTTCCCTTTATTTTCCTGCCTTTGTGCATGCTGTTCACCTTTCACATTTTGCAAATTGCTTTAGATGCAAATACATCCATTTGTGACTCCACACTCAGGATTTTAGAAGTTACCGGAAAATTCAAAGTAACAGACGACAGATCTGAGCTTTTGCTGCTGATTCGCATAATTGGTTTCAGGGAATTTGGATTTCTCATTTTCTTCTTTTATTAACAGATGTTCTCTTCCATTTTAAAGGGCTTGAAAATGTTAATTGTTTAAAGTACCAAGTCTGATCGTGCTTTATCCTCTCTGTGTTTTTCAGCTTTTTCTTTCTGCCAGATCACCAAGCAGCACTCAGCACATATAATTCACTTTGCAGACCTCAGTTACAGATTAGTAGACTCATTCCCTTCACACAGCATGCTGGGGTTTAGAGAAATAGAAATAAGCAGAAAACACTGGACTTTAAACATGGGCTCATACACAAAACAAGTTACCTGGCTAGGAAAGTTGAAAAGAAGCAGCTGGGCTGCAGGATCTGGCTATGTCCATGCTTTTAGCATGACTCAACAGGAGAATATTGATTTAGTTTTGTCTGGATCAAGGAAGGATGAGTGAAGTCCACCCATCTGGTATTTCCAGTGGTTCAAACCACAAATACAAAGAGGTACAGCTCAGCTTGGCCACAGCAACTTTCTTCATTTGTGGTCCCCTTTTGCTGCCCTTGAGCCGCACATTGTCACTGACTTGGAATATTTTGGATGGGCTGTAGGACACAGTCTGAGTTGTGTTTCATCATTAAACACACATTTGTGCTTGAGCTTCCTGCAGGTTTCTAGGCAGGTGGGCACTTACCAGGTGAAACCAAAAGAGGTACTCTGTGTGATCACCTGGAGGTGATCACAAAACCCCAATGCCCCAGGGCACTTTGCCGAATTTAGAGTGATGGGCAGGTACCTGCTTTTGAAAAGGGAAAACATCTTCCCCTTCACACCTCAGTTATCCTTCCCAGACCCATTCACAAGAGCCAGAGCACAGCAAAGGAGAGTCCCCAGGGTAGCAGCTACAAAGACATCAGCTTCTTCTCCAAATATTCAGAATCATATGAAAAAGTGCTCTTGGCCATTGAAAACTGCTGAAAGTTGTCTAGTGATCAGGCAGCAGCAATGATGCTTTGCCTCTGTTTCTCCCTGCTGCCTTCCCTGCTCCTTGAACTGCTGGAAACTGAAGGCGGGGTTCTTACCCCTGTGGGTCTGATTTTTAGTCTCAAATAAAGGTTTTACAAGACTTTCATGGAAAGCACTAGAGAGATTCAACATCCTGTCAGAGCTGGGGCACAGGCTGGCTGAGGAGATGACACACGGCCCCGGGGCTGCCTCAGGGAAGGGTTTCTTGTGCCCTTGTTCCCATTTCTAGCCATCTTGCAGCTCCAGCAAAGAGCTCTGGATAAACAAGACTTGGGCCTTTAATAATGTACAGCTTACAGTGAACAAGACAGCAACCTTGTGTGTCTGCTCCTCTTCAAAGGGTGCTTCTCCTCTGTTTCCTCCATCAAGGCGAGGGCCAGAGGCAGGTTTAACGCTTCCCTGGCTGGTAGCAGGAGGGCTTGGTGATGGAGAGGGGAGCACAGAGGTTCAGGGGACAGCCAGAGGGACGTCAGACAGGAGAGGAGATGTCACAGAGAGGCTTGGACCTTCCCCCTTCTGTTCTGCCAGTAATTCACCACTCCTGTTTCAGTGCAGATTCACCTTATGATTTACAGGCAACTTGTCATCTCAGGAGGCTGCTCTGCCCAGCAAGGATGGGCTCCCTGAAGTGCCACCTGAGGGGTGACTTGAGGACATCTGAGACCTCCTTGAGGCAAATGTGAAGCGTAGCAGGGGGATCTCAGATGGCACCAGATCCCTGTGTTTCAGCAGCTGCCTTGCAGGCCTCTGCCTCTCTGGACTGCAACATGGGAGCACGGCTGCCAAAAATGCACATTTTGTACCTTAACATCATTCCAAAGTCATGTTGGGTTACAAATTACAGATCCAAGTGACGACTTTGCCTGTCACAATTCCCAGCAAGATGTTTCATCTGGGCCAATTAAGACTCAGTCTGGTAACTTTCTGTAAGTTATTTCTTTTAGGATTTCAGCAATGGGCCTGGCTGCCAAGTGACATTTCTGAGCACTTTGTTCTAAGCTGAGGCAGTCTCTGATGATCCAAGCCACCCTGTGAAGACATGAGCAGTAATCCCTTCAAAGACACAACCCTTCTTTTCCTCTGAAATGCCGCTGGCAGTTTGTTCCTTTCTGAAGGAAAACAGCAAGTGCTACAACATGATATATAGTTTATTGCTATCAATTTTTGGATATGTTATTTCTGAGCATTTCCTATCTCTTTAAGTTTTTTATTATCTCAAATCATTTTCCTATTTAAGAGAATCTGCCTGTTGAATTGTGCGGTTTTCCTACTTAATTAAACCACAAATGAATTTCACTGTTAATTTTCCTGATATCCATTTGCTCAGTACAAATAAGTGGAACATATGTCCTGTCAGCACTTTCCTGCTGCAATAATACTCATGCAGCTTCCTCCCCAGCTCACTCTGTGAGGGTAGGAGACATCCACCAGAGGATATGTCTGAGTTACTGGAGGCCAGAAACCCCCGTGAGCTGTCCCAAATCACCAGCACTGTGCTCAGTCAGTGCAGAGCTGGGAAGGAGGCAGATTATAAAGAGAATGGGGATTAACCAAGACACGTGGTCACTGTTCAGGTCTTCCTTGAGCAAAGATTTCTCTTCATGTGTAGTTTTACATATCACCTTTGCAAATAATACCAATGAAACTTCTTGGAGGAAAGCCCTGGAGGCAGAGTAGGAATTATTAAAATGCCATACCTTGTCCACAGCCTGTACCTGCACCTAGGTCAGCCCACACCACAGGCACTGGAGCCAAATGCTGCAGTCACTGCTTGGGGTTTTCTGGATGGTATTTTCTGTGTCTGTGGAGAAGGGAGTTCAGAGACATTTCCAGATTCTGGAGGTGATCAGCTGTGAAGTTTAATCTGTTTCATAGTTGGGATAGGCCATAACAATATAGTGCTTTACAGATAATTCTGTATTACACAGTTTTTCTATCTCATTCTGCCAGCTGCAGCATCCCTTTCCATTCTTACTGCAGCCCAGGAAATCCTCACATTAAATCTTCCCCCACTAGTCTTGTCTGTCACATCTACACCAGCCTACATCTTATTTTCTCTTTAATTTTGCTGGGCAGGACTTCATCGTGCCTTACACTATCATACCTACACATGGTTCTCATTCTATCCTCTAATTTTATTTCACATTCTTTATTTTTTTTTTCCGGGCAGTTGCCATTTCTTTGAGTCCTGTTGTTTTACATTATTCTCCTGACCTGACTGTGTGATCATCCTCTTTTTTGTATGATCACATTTCATCTTCTGCTTTCCCCAATTCTGATGGGTTTTCATGTGTTTTGCTGGCAAGGTTTTGGTGTCAATTCGCCAATTAATTCTTGCTGTCATGTGCTGTTAATATGGATTAGGTGGCTATGGACTTTTGAGAAGTTGAGCCTTAATTTCCAGCAGTTTTAAGGGGACACAAGCAGCTCAGGGGTGACCTGCCAGTTTGGGAGCCCAGATGTCTTCAAAGGATGCCTGTACTGGACCAGACAGTAGAAATCTGCAGTATTTCACATGAGGAAAAGAATGAAAAGAGAAACTTCTCATTTTTATTACAGCAGTAATGATATCATAGTGGGAGTGTGTTGCCTTTTTCCATATTTATAGCTGGGATCTGTGAATGTCCCAGGGCCCAGCATGCAGTCCCAAAGACACTCCATTTGCATGTACTTCACATTCAATAAATAAAAAATGGAAGTGTCAGAGACACAAGTTAAAACACTCTATTATTAAGCAGTTGCCAGCAGATCTTGTGCTTTTTGGTCATTACTCTCCCACAAGCTCTCCCTGAATGTTGTGACGAGCTGGAGATGCTCGGGCTTTACTGCCAGGCTGAGAACCAAAGCAAAGGGAAAAAAACAAAGGAAGGGGGAAAAGTTATCTTTAAATCTGTGTGTCTTAAGATAAAATCCAGTCTGCAGACAGCCTCAGCCTGGCAGAAGGAGGGATGAGTAAGCCCCATTTCCTTCTGTGAACAACCACTTTGCTGGCAACTTCAGCCATGCAGACCTACACACAGAGGGACACTGATGGACCATGAAATTTGAGACTGTATCAATGACACGTTTAACTTCCCATCCTTCACTCCAGTTGCAGATAGAAATAATTCACAAAGGACAGGTTTTGCAGTTAGCAAACAAAGCCAGTGTTAACACAAATGTCGATTTTTTTACCATCCCACTCTTTTTCTGCACATCCAGGTTCTGAGAGGTGATTAAAGCAGGACAAAGTTATTACTTTGAATGAAAGCATGAAGGTATTTTTTTTCCTCTGAGGTGCAAAGCATGCAGAAGGAAGAGCAAGACCTGCAAGATCTCTGCCCTCTTTCATACCTCCACCCCCTTTTCAAGCTGTCTGTTCCCTCTCCAGCCCACTTAACTCACCCCTCTATTGACAGAGACACAGGACTGTCATTCCAGCAGCACATCCCTTCTTCCCCAAAACCCTCTGTGAGTGAGCAGACCACCAGACCTCACTCTTGTAAGATCCCAGCAAAGCTGAAGCTTAACTTTCATCTGGGCTGACAGCCTGAAAGAAAAAAAAAACCAAGTGTTCCTGAGAGATGTCCCTGCATCCTCTCCAGTGTCCTCTCCATGTCACCTGTCCCCTGAAGCTGTCCACTCCCAGGACCTGTCCTCTATTTTGCTGTCCCTTTTTCTGCTCATTTCTCCCTTGCCAGAACCTCCTGATTTCACTTCTGGACACCACACAGGCTCATGTCACCTGTATAACCCAGGATATATGGTGTATTTAACCACTGCAGTCAGCCCCCTTATTTTCACCCTCCAGAACATAACCTTTTCTTTTTCTTTCCAGCAGAAGGCAACACACTGCCATACAATGACCTCTTAAAGATGAGTTACTTTATGTCTCTTCCACCCCTGAAAAGGCAAAAGAAAATTTTAATTTGCTTTGCTCAAGCAGGACTTTACCTACTCCATTATATTGGCACTTACCCACTGCCAAAGCCTTACACACTGCATGATGTGAAAGGAAGTCCTGGGGAATAAAATAATTTGTGCTGCAAGGCACATCAGCCATTCGGTACTTAATCTGAATTATTTTTGTGTTTGGGCTGGAGGAGGTGGAAGGGTTCCACCCCAGTGAGAGCTGAGTGTTTCTGTGCCCCAGATGTTTTATCCATGCCTGCAGATATTCCCCCATAAAGTGCCACACCTGGCACCTACACAGGTGACAACAAACACAAGCTGATGTCTCTCACTTCACCCACCAGCTCTGCCAGGTTTGGTGACATGGTTGAGCTCTTGCTCTTTATCCAGTGCCTGAAAGCCACAGCCCCAAAGTGAAGGTGCCTGGTGGATCCTATCACATGTGAAATTACTTGTGCCCTCATGATCATTGTCCTGAATTGCTGTTGGGTCATCCCAGAAAAAGCAGCATCACAGATGGCGCTGAAAGTTTGAAATTCGCTGGCTTGGACTTTTTGATTATTATTCTGTGAGAGATGAACTGCACTCCCAACCTCATGTTCTTTATTTGCAGGTGATTTTGACTTAACTGCACTATTGATCCCAAGATGGATAGGAAGCCCAGCAGCTTAAGCTCTGTCCCTGAAGGTGGGAAAGGTTCATTAGATTTATGAAATTCTCTAGGATATACTGGGGCTCTGCAGTCTATCTAGCAAAAAGGCTTTACATTTTACTCACATTCACATGATTTGTATTCCTTGTTGAATTATTACTTTTTATTATTTTTATTTAGACTCAAGATTTTTCCTTTAGCTCAGCTGCACAAGAAATGCAGTCAATTAGTAGGCAGGGAGATGGGCAGTCCATTCCCCATGAGTCTCAGATATCCCATCTCTCAATCTCATCCCCTAACACTATCATCTTCACATCCTTTCTTTCAGGCAGGACAGATTTGGCATTTTCCTCTGAGGTAATTAATGTGGCTTCATGGTTTCCTCTTGTTCTCACCTGGGACAAACAAAAGCATCTTTAGAAGGGGTCAGATAAAAGCAAGAAGCACGGATGTGTCCCAGTTTTGGCTGGGATAAAGTCAATTTTTTTCACAGTAAAGGCTATGTTTTATACTTTTTGAAGCAGTGGTGTTTGCTTTCTCAAGCCACCTCTGTCTGTGACAGAGCCTTGCTTTCCTGGAGATGGCTGAACACCCTCCTGCCCATGGGAAGTGGGGAATGAATTCCCTGGTTTGACTTTCTTGAGACAACAGCTTTTGTTTCACCTGTTGAGCTGTCTTTATCTCAGCCCACCACTTTTCTCACTTCCACTCTCCAAATTCCCTCCCTCATCCCATTGTGTGGGAGCAGTGAGCAGCTGAGTGGGGCTGAGTTGTCACCTGGGGTTAAACCACAACAAGATGCAAATAAAACCTGGCATCACTTCCAGAGCAGGAGCATCACCCAGTGTGGGGACAGAGCCCCGAGGCAGGACACTCACACCAGCTCTGCGGCTGAAGTGGCTCTGGGGCACCAAGGGGACCACTTAGAACCAGCACTTTTTAATAAATTCCCTCACCATGTGTCATGGGGAGTAAGTGGCAGAAACCTGACATTTGAAGAAGAAACTAATTCAGAGGCTGAGAAGTCCAGAGAGGATAATGAAGTTAGACAGGTATCGTCTAAATGAGAAAGGAAAAAAGCCCACCTTGTTTGTATCTATAGGAAATACAACCCAAAAGGTCAAATTTTTATTAAGAAAGAGAAAGTAGCCTTGAAAGCAACAAAACAGAAGTAGCCCAAGAACAGACAATAATAAGGTGAGTGTAAGGTGAGCAGAAACTGCTAAATGTCATCAAAATGTGACCATGGCTCAGGGCTGTTCCCTGGAATAGCCACAGAGAACAGAGGCAGGCAGTGCACTGGATACACTGGCAGGATTGGTGAGGAGGACAGCAAGGACTGCTGAGGATCACGAAGAAGGAGACATGACAGCTACACACGAGGATTTTGCAGAATTGCAACATCCAAGGAAATGCAAGCAGGTTTCAATACAGCTGTGTGTGGAGGGAATGTAAAGCAGCCTGCTGGAAGAGCAGGAAACCCTCCCTGACAGCCAGATCAAGTTCCCTGTGAAGCCACACAGCTTCCAAGAGGCAGGATGGGAGCATCCAGCGTGAGACAACATCCCCCAGGCACAGGCAGGCAGCCACAGCCACCTCCTCTGGGCTGCCCCACAGAAAACCCCCACCCCATCCAGCCAATGCTGCTCCAGCAGCTTCCCACTCATCTAAAGATAAGGCAGAAACATTCCTGATTGCCTTTTTCTGCAGTCTGGGTGAGGCTTCAGCGTGACAAACTGTTACAGGAATGACATCTTTTTAAGCATTTCTAGTTTTTGTGCATAGCAAGAAAACACACTTTTCTTCCCATGAAATAGTGACTGTTCTCACCATTAAATGGCTGATTGGATTTGTGTTACATTTTCTACTTGCAAAAAGCCCTGGACATGGGCATTATTTTAAGGTAGCTCTAGCAATTATACTTGCAGTCATAACAAAAATGGAGCTTTAAAAGATGCCTTAAAGCTCTGATTTTCCTCCCCTCTGTCTGGAGACCATCAAACTATTTGCTTGCTTGTTCAAGGCAGTATTACTGAGGATAAAATATACTTATGGCATATTTTTAAGAACACATTTCACAAGCACCATCCCTAGATTACACGCAGTACCTTCTTTATTACAGGTGTATTTTTGGCTGTACTTGGTGATATCCTGGAGCAGCCTAGGATCACAGGGATTGCCACCTGGCCAGAGCATTTGGATGTGACATGCAAAACTCTTGTGCCATTATCAGCCCTCGATGGGCTGCAGCCCACCATGAACCAAATCCTTTGTCCTCCCTTAAGGTGTCTTTGCTAAATGGTGGCAGTGCACCAGTCTGGAGCAGGCAGCAGGTTTGGTTTGGTTTGTTTTGTTGGGTGGGGAGTTCCCCCACTTCCTCTGACAGGAGAACCGTGGGATGCACGAAGTGTTATTGTAATTAAAACCCCTCTGCTAGAAAACAACTGCACCAGGCAGCCCTGTGCTAAACAAGTGCTCTGAGCTCCCAGGCTCCACACACAGTCCTGGCTGACCTTTACAGAGCATTTCTGCTGTGCCATTAATTTTCACAGGTCCCTTAGGTGGGCACTTCAGAGAGTCTTCCCTCACTTTGCACTCTGAAATTCCAGAGTTATGGCATTTTCAGACACACCAGCCAAAGACCCATGCAGGCTTATTTTATTTAATGGGTATTTTTATATATCCTTTAATCAAATATTTGGCGGCTGCAATCATCTTGGCTAATGAATGTGAGCAGGACCCCTCTGTGTTCAATGCCTGGGTCCTTCATTTCACACCCACATCACACCATTCCTCCCCTAACACAGGGACATGGGTATAGGGCATCTTGTCAGAATCTAATTTATTATTTCTAAGCATTACTGGAACCCATTTCTTCCTCTTGAACTAGAATCTGAAATAGTGAATTAGTTTCCTATAAGGTAAGCCGCCTAAATGATTAAACCTGTGACTATGTTGCTAATTTAAATACACTATTTTTAAAAGGTGTTGAAAAAGGTCCACTATTCAAAATCATTTTCCAGGACCTTGCTTTATTTAAAAGCACAGCCCTCATAAAAAGAACCACCTCTGAATTAAAACACTTAAATGTATTTTATGCTGTCCAAGAGGAACTTGGGCAGATTTACCAATGTGTGTGCATTACAGATAATGAAGGCAAACACTGCAGTGACAAAGGGAGACCAGACAGTGTAAGGTCCTGCTTTGGAAAATCCCATCCCAAGCAGCAGTGGCTGCCCCAGATGAGCTCCCAGTAATTACAGCCCCACCAGAAGCATAATGGGCTGTAACACAGAGCAGTTTGTGAAGTTCAGATTACACCTGTGGTGCATCCCAATTCCACAAACAGCTACGGCAAACATTATATAGCTTTCCTTTGGGGACGAATGAGAATCTCACACAGAGGGACTGGAAATCTATTAAGCCATTCAGCAGGTAATAATTCCTGCCAAATCAGGCAGCAATGTGAGCTGCTTATTAGCTGTATGAGATACCCGCAGACAGGCGGCATCCGGCACCGTCCTGCGGCACAGCATCGTCCCTTGATTTGTTTCAGGCCACTTGTATTTGTCACCCAGCCCCTCAGGAAGCCAGAGCCACCACCTGGCATCAGTTAGCTGCAGGCTTCCCTCTGCAAATTGATCTTTGTGAATTAAGGCAGCAGAAGCTGCGGGCTGAGTTACACCCAGCTGTGTGCAGGGTTGTTTTAAGAGGAGATTGTATTTTTGGCTCAGGTGAGCCAAGGAAGGGATGAGCAAGTTTTGCTGCTCCAGTAAATCATGCACTGAAGGCTTTGTGGTCTTCCCCAAAACACAGCTGCACACAGAGCAAGGGCTCTAGCAGCAGTATTAGCACTTGTATCCAACACCAGACTTCACAATAAAGTGATCAATGCTCCTACAAGAAAAGAGGAGAGAGAAAATGCATCAACAGACATTTTATAAGCATAAAGAGTAAAAATTAGATTAGTTACGTGACTCCTTGACCAACTGTTGGGTAATACTCTTGGAGAACAATCTAATTAAAATTTCTATTTACTGTTATTATATCACAGCCACTAAGAACAAGAGTCTGTCAGTCCTTCCCTCTTTTTTTTCCTGATTGCCTTCACCCTTTTACTGTGGAGCTGCTTATAAAAACTCCATGAGGAGCACGCAGGCAATAACCCCTGGCACAAAGAGGTACCAATCCCAGTGGTGTACAAAGAGCTCAGGCACCTCAGTACCATAAGTGACCCACCCATCCCTCCGTGGTGTAACTTAATCAAAAAACACACCAAATGTTAATTATCACTTTATTTCCATGTAATACCTAAAAATCACAGCAGAGGAAAGCTCTATAAAAATATGCAGCAAGTCACTCAAGATGTAAAGATCTGGCTGTTAAATGATTTCTCCCATCACATCTTAATTTTAAAAAGCAGATTTGGAGTTTTCTGAGCCACTGACATCTGAAGTCTAAAATGCATGATGGCTTCAGGTGTGTGATCCAGCTGTGAATGAATAAAATGCCTTTTCAATATTGCCTGTGCACATCAATATAAAGACAAGATTGAAATGTCAGTTGTGTTTACCAAGTTAAGGTGCACATTTTACGTGCTAACTTAGGCCAGTGCACTGTGTCAGTGGCAAGCCAAGGCTGTTAAGCCAAATACAAATACTATAAAAACTGAATTAAGTTTTTCTGTATCTTTGCACTTGCCTCTTACTTTATATCCCCCTGCTCCTTTTTATTCCCCATGTGAAGCTGAGCACCATCCCCCTGCTGAAGAGCTGACACTTCCAGTTATAACTTCATGGCAGCAGAAAAGCCCCAGGAAGAGGAGTCTGGATCCTGCTGCCAGAGCCTGGGTGAATGGTGATGGAGCTCACCAGGCTGGGCTGGTGGTGCCACAGTGTTGTCCAAAAGCTCCAGGCTTGTGGTTTGAATCAAGGAGTCTCCCAGCCCTGCAGCCCCTTCCTTCTGCTTTTTCACCAGGTATCGAATGTTTCTCACATATTGGAAAAGTGCCTTTCCTGATACCACCCCAGACAGTGAGAGGAGCCCCTGTACCATCGTTACCTTCCTCTTTATATCTGGACATTTGTCCTGCTTTATGGAATTTCCAGTCCTCCTCTCTTCTCCTCTGCTGCTCAAACACACCCAAAATGAAGTAGGTGAAGATATCCCTGTGCTGAACAATGGTGAAAAAAAAAAACCACAAATGGTATTTGATGTGAATCAGGGCTTAAAGGCAGAGAGAATATAAATCCTGAATTGTCATTAATACTCATGAAGAGGAAAATGTTTTTTCCTTCGGGAAAGAGAGCAAACAAAGCAGCAAAGGGACTTTCATCACTTTCTGCCTTTGGCTGCAGCAGCAGGTGGCAGGGGTCACACACCTGAGGAGACTCAGGGGATTCACAGCAGCCCCACATCCCAGGGCCCTGCAGCAGCAGCACCTCCTCCTCTGCCAGGACCAGCTGCCAGCACTGCCCACCAGGGAGAGGAAAAGCCTGCAGATAGGATCAGACAGGTGCAAATGTTTTCTGCCAACAAAATTTCACATTTCCAGTGTGTTTCGAATGAAACTTTTAAAAGCAGTTTTTTAATGTCAGTGAATTTCCCCTCAGATTTTTTTATTTAAGCTACTCCTTACCTGCTTGAGTTTCTGAAGAGCAAGAACTCTGTGAAAATTAACAAATTGCTACAGAGCTATGTATTTAACAAAAATTCCTTTTCTAAGGACCAACAGCCCGTGTACCCAGCAGAAGGCGTGTGTGTGGCCACAAAAGCTGCCAGGGAAGCTGCTTGGATGGGCTGAGGAGCAGGAGAGAAAGCTGCTCCTTCTTCCCATCCAGCTCTGGGTGCCCAGCTGCAGTGATCTGCAGGATTCAGCCCTGTGCAATCCCTCTGTCCAGGTTCTTACCTTGCTCTCACTGCTGGGGCCAACCACATTTCTCATTCGAGGGATAATTACCCTTCCAAGTGAAAGTCAGGGTTCCAGGCTGCACGGAGGTGCTGCAAAAAGGAAAACCACAGAGACTCCAGCTGCAGGCTTGTCAAATCCCACCTCCCTGCATACCAACCTGTCTCTCTACACAAGCTGCAGGTGTATTTTACCTGTCCCTCCAACACACCCACATGGTTGAACTGTTAAAGGATAGGAAAACAGGTCCCTGCCTTTTGGAGGGTGGAAAAGCAGCTGCTGCAATTCTCATTAGGGTTGGAGTGGGTGACAGCAGCTGGGCCCTGGCAGTCATTACCTGGAGAAAGCACCTTGCTACTGCTGTCCACTAGGTTCTGCAGCTGGGAGCAGGCATGAAGGGGAAAGCTGGGTTCAGCCTGGACCACAACCACAGTCTGGACATCACCACCAATGGCACAGAGAACCCTAGTACCCCACACCATCTCTGGTTTCTCAGTCTGCTGCTCAGCTCTGGTGCCATTGCCACAGCAAACATCCCCCTCATTCATTAGGGGAATTATGGACATAATGGAATAAGAATAAAAACACACAGAGAACAGCAGTTGCAGAGTGCCACAAAATGTGACATCAACCCCACAGGTCACAGAGCGTTGTTTCCTGTCACCCCTTTGATCATTAGTTTTGATCTATTTAGCTCTGTAGGGCACAGACAATAAATGAGAAACCCTTTCCCTGAGTACAACAGGAGGAGGAGGGGAAGCAAGGGACCACAGGTATTCATTGGGCAGTATTTGGGCCAGCAAAGAGCTGCCATCACCAGAGTTTCCCAGCACAGAGGCTTTTGCCACATCCATGCAGTGAGGAGCTGAAGTATCAAGTGACCGAGTCCACCACCAGAACAACCCCAGGAACCCCAAGATCTCCTGGGAAAACACAGGGGCTGTGCTGAGGGATGCACCTCCCATTCCCCCTGCTCCAGAACCTGGGCTCAGCCCCTCTGGCCCAGCCCCTGATGCATCAGGCACTGTCTCACCCTTATCTTGCACACAGTCTGTGCTTGTCTGACTTGGACAGGTTTTAGCAGCTGCCAGGTGCTGCAGGGCATGCAGGGGGGATAAGAGAGTGGAAGGACCATGAGTTAGAGGTGACTGCCCAAACAGGACAAAATCATCCCCCTCCAGGTGTTTCACAGCTGAGGAAAGGTGTATCTGCCCTTTTTGAGGTCGCTGTGAGATTGCACATTTGGCAGATAAATCACATTAGACATTCTGTAGGTCAGGTGAGTTAATGGAGGTGAAAGAGGAGCAGAAGGTTGCCAGGTCATGACTTCATGAAATCAAAGTGCATTAGCAATAATTAGAGGAGCTCTTCTATAAATACTCACAGCTCTGTAAAATACAAGAGGCATGTACAGCTGCTGCCCAGCTCCAGCCCAGGATCACTTTCAGGGTTTCTGCTTGGGCTGAACACTGTGATTACACCAGAGCAGCCTGGTTATGGCTCAGGTCCCCAAAACAATGTAAAAACTTTCCTCTTCCCCAAATCAACCCTCAGGTAACAGCACAATTTGCTCAGAAATGCCAGGTGAGCCATGCTGAGAAATCTGTGCAGTATCACCACAGCAGGGTAAGATTATCACTACCTACACTGTGTGGGGGACAATCCCAGCACACTGAAGGCACCTCACTACAACCAGCCTCTCCCAGGACCAAGAGAAGCAGAGCTCTCCTGGATTTATCTCTGCTTATGGGATGGGTGCATGCTCGTGCCTCTCCTGTGCTCTCCCTATAACCAGGTGCAGAGAAAGGCTGAGGTAATTCAGAACTGAATTGTGATGAGAGGGCAAAATCCTCCTCGCAGTTATCTCCTGAAGTGGTGTCACATCCTGCAGTGACATCAATTCTCTTCTAGTGCACCTCCCTTGTTCCCTGTGCCCAGGGACCCCGTCCTGCTCAGCATACACAGGTGAGCTCACACCACTTCTGCCTTGTTGGAGATGAAAAGTTTGACCAGAAAGTTTTACAGACGTGAATGCTTAGCAGAAAGCTCTCTGAATGTGGAACCTAAAAGCAGAATAGAGATGGAAGCAAGTTTTGATATAGAAGAATAAAGGATGTCTAAAGTTAGAATTGCTGAGCCAGCTGTTACTGGACAACTCAGAAAGCAAAGGTTGAGTTGGAAAGAGGTTTTATGGTTAGAGTAAGGGATATATTGACCACAAACAAAAAGATGCTTTTACCGAGTAAAGATAAATCTCAGGAAAACCCTAGGCAAACAAAAAGATGTTTTTACCAAGAAGAAAAAAGGTTTAAGAAATTTCCACTGCAAACAACTTTAAACTGTACCATACTAACTTGAGGTGATTAGATTGTACTAACCATAATATGGTAATAATACTAGTTGTGATAGGCTAGAGGTAAATGTAAAGGTATTGTGTATGATGCTGATTGGTTTTTATGTATTAAGATGCTCGTTAAAGAAAATTATATAATGCACTGTAACCAAGAGTAAAGTGGCTTCAAGCACGTCTATAATCTGTAGCTGGCAGCTCTAGATGTAGGCTCTGTCACCCACGACCCAGGACTGCTGTACCACCTAGATAATAAACAGCATTGTGGAAAAGAGGCCCCTGGAGTGCCATACCTCTCATTTCAGGCTCTGACACTGGCTGGAGCATCTGCAGGGACACACGGATTCCTTGGCTCCAGACAGAAAGACAAGGCTCTAATCCTCCTCACCCTGACTTGGATACGAGGCACCAGCCCCTCCAGGAAGGTTTGCCATCAGCCGCTTTCAGTCAGCTGCTTTTTCCAGGCTGGTTGTGCTAAAGGGATTTCCAGGCTGCAGCCACGCAGGATTTCCTGTAGGAAAGTGCCATCCTGTGGTGAAGTGTGAAACACACTCCTGCCGGGCAAAGCCTCACACAACCAAAACACAACGAGCTGCAATAAAACCAATTCCCCCTTCAGCTGCAACTCTGCATTACACCAAATTCGTGCATGTTCCTGATTTTCTGGGCTCCTTGGAGATTTACCAGTTTCATTATTTGTTATTATTGTTTAGGGCACAACTTCTACTATTTTTCACAACTAACAGAGTCTGGCTAAATTGGTTTGAAAATTAGAGAAAACAATAAAATAGCTAAATCAGAGTTTGGAGAAAACAATAAAACCAACCCACAACTAAACCCCAGCTTGCCGAATGGAGGTTTTGGGGGTTTCATCTCAGAGCAGTCACTGCTGACACAGCCCTTGCCATGCTGTGGGATCTGCAGCAGGTCAGGGAGGGGGAGACCCAAACAAGAGCAGGGGGGAATTTTTCCGTACAGCCAGGGCATTTAGCTGGGAAAGAGAGGTGTATTTAAACCCATGCTCCAGTTAATGTCCATTTCTTAAAAAAAAATCCGAACAACTCCAAGATGCTAAAAGAGATTAGTCCTGGCTGCTGATGTAGGTCCAACTTCTGGACTTTCATGAAGTGGAAATGGCTTCTTCTGTGCTGGTCTCTCTTTCAAACAAAACATCTTTCTTGACCTTTTAATTCATGAAGAGAAAAAAAAGAAAAAAACAAACAAAGCAACAACCAAGCTCTTTTCTCAGCCACATCAGTGTTACATGTTCTGTATCAAGCACTACACTGTCAGGTCCCATAAACAAATTGCTGCTGTGCTCTCTGGGCCTCCCTCCATGCATTTATATATATATAAATATATATTTACACTGCAACTTCTGGGGGAAAAACCTACAGGCACTGCGTGCTACTGCCCAAACACACAGGGGCATTAATTCCCATGGAGGTAAGGGACACCTGCAGCCAACACGGGCCAAGTTCTGCCTTCCCTTTGGTTTCTGCTAAAAATGTTGAGAGGAAAGAGACATCTGCAGCATCCACAAGGGAGCTGACATCCCTGTCCTGTTTAAAATAGAAAACTCACAGGTTTGTAGTGGAACAGGGGACTGGCACTTGGAACTGATTATTCCAGTACTTTGCTTCTGTGGGGGAAATAAAGAAAAACGCCCAGAACAACAAATACAAAGTGATGCTAACAATGTTATTTCTCTTAACTTTACTGCCACAGGAGTTTTGGCCTGTAGAGAACAGCAGCCATCAGGCAGGGAGGTGCACAGCACCAGCCCACAGCTGGCAGTAGGAGCTCAGCCAGCCCAGCAGCCACCTCCAGGCAGCTTTTCAAGTAGTAACTCATCCATCCCAACAATAACTAACATTTGGTATACGCTTTTCACAAAATGAAGAGATGAGTCTAAACCGATTTGGCAGTGACCTTTGATTTATTCCAAGTTCAGCTGCGTGAAACTACCAGCTTTGAAGCCAATTACCCCTGGTGTCCTACCTCATCTACCAGAATAAAATCAAATTCCTGGAGAAGGGTGAAGTGAGCCAAGCTCAGTCAGACCAGACTGCAGCTGCTCAGTGCTCTTTGATATTTTCTGTGCACAACCAGCACTGCTCCAGTTCATCCTGCAGGACAGTACAAGGGTACATCTCCTTTATGGAATTATAAAATCAGTAAAGTGGAAATCACCACCTCTGCTTTCAGCAGATGGGGACAGCCACTCCTGTGCCTTTGAGATTTCTTTCTTGAAGAAGGTGCAGCCTTCCTGGACTCCTCTGTCCTTCAGGATGGTCTCCTAAGGGATTCTGTCAGCCATTTTCATATATAGGACACACAAAGCTCTGCCATGACAGCAGTCCCATTAAATCCTCCCATATGGGTTTAAAATTGCCTTCATGTTACCTCTGCAGTAACAACCCTTTGGGGAAAAAATACAATTTTGTTCTATGTGGATATTTTTTAAACACTTGTCTTTGCAATGAACCTTTTGGATGCTTTAAGCCCAACCTCACACAGAAGAAGAGATGAACTTCTCAAGACTGCAGAGGGTTTTCCTGGAACTGCCTGTGTTTCCCATTTGCAGTGTGTGCTTTACAGAATCCCTTCCCAGAGGCTGCTCAGCCCCTTCACCACTCACCAGCAGATCTGATTTGGAACTGGTGTTACAGGGGCACAACACTGATGTGACCCATTGCCAGACAGTTATTCCCATTGTACAAGACTGAATCTACTATTAGGTCTGGTCAATACTATTAAGTATTGATGACTCTCCATGCAGTCCAAGTCATTAATAGGAGCTGCTTAGACTTTTTTTGGTTTTTAACATACCCAAAATCAGCTGTGGCTGTGCAACTTCTCCAAAAGTACATCCGCAGAATAAAAAAAATAGAAAAGTTGCAAAAAACCTCACATTTACTTCATTCTGTGAGAAAATATACATAGTTTAAGATCACAACTACAAATATAATATCAATGGTTGTGTAAGGGGCTGGTTGCTTTCTGCTCTCTCCTACACAAACAACAAATAGAAGCTCAGAGCAGCTTCCCTGGGGCCTCAGGGAGATGAACACAGAATTTGTGTAACACTCAAGAGCTCCCTACAGCCATGTGTGACAGGAAGAGGAATTCACTCCTTCTCTTTGCACTTGCTCACTGTTATCTATCTGTGTGCCAGGAATTTAAGTTTTTCAAATTTTAAAGACTCTTTTTTTCTAGAGAGGAAAAAGATCCTTGCCTCTTCTTCACATCACTGCAGTGCATCAAAACATCCTGTCACTGGAGTATGATAGAGTGGCAGAACCAGAACTGCTGAAAACGCACAACTCAACTTTATTTTATATATATCTGCCTATTGGTCTTCCTTACCACATCAATCAGTCTACAGTTATGTCTCAAACCGAGTTAAAAAGTGAGTTATAAAAAACTAAAAGACTGTTGCACTTGTTAGGGAGATGTTACTAATACAGTTTTGTAATAAAATTGTTCAAAAATTTTGTAATTTGCACCATGTTCTGTTTGATTCCAACATGTAAATTTCTTACAATGCTTGCTGTAAAAACACTTTCCACATTTATCCTTGTTTTGGAGTCACATTTACCAAGTTTTGAAGCTCTGGCAATTAATGAGCTTCTCTGATAAAACGAGAGGCATCTTTGCAACTCAGAAGAAACCGGGATATCTCCCTCTTGTGGTCTTCTATGCAAACAGCCTCAGCTCCACCTGTGGGCTCACAAGTGCCTAAAGAAGAGTTTTCTCTCACCATATATCAACAGAAATTGTAAGCAATTCCAGTCACTACAGAAAGTGTTCTTCCTAGAAAGAATGAGAAAGAGATTGTTTTCACTTTATTTTTATCTACATGGTATTTTCTTGCAGAAAAACCACAGAGATTGAAAACGCAGTGCTGACTCCTGAATAGCACCACCTGCAAGAAAGTGGGGGGAAAAAAGTTACAGAACAAAGTAGATGAACAAAGCCAACAGTGGAGGAGCTGTCAGGCTTCTCTAGGTAAGTGCTAGCTAGCTGAACACACAAACTGCAGTTCTAAAATGCTCACACTTGAGTTACACAAAGCACATTACATCTCTACCTCACAGACCAACCTCACTCCTCAAAAGCCACAGCGGATATGTAGGGACCCATGCTCAGAACTTCCCATGTCATGAGATGAACAAGTCTGACACCAACATAAAAAGAAATTTTGTGCCTTTATTTGAATGGTGTTAGGCTTTAAATACACCAAATTTTGATAACCTGATTATTTGGTTTAATTAGAAATGACACTACAGAACTGCAATACTGGTCCAACAGTCTTGTCTTTACTTTTTCTTTTTTTTTCTTTTTTTTTTTAAAGCAAGAGATAGTATGAAAATGCACCAAGTAATCAGAAAGCACTAGCAGGCATTGGTTAATCCAAGATAGTAGCTTCTTAGTTCCAAAAGCACTCGCATTGTATGGAACCCAGGATTTAGACTGGTCATGATTTGCAAGAGCTAGTTGCATGAGTCATGACTTTTTTTCTTTTTTTTTTTTAATTTACTTTTAAGTTGGTCACTGGTAATTTTTTTTTCCTCAAATATTACAGTTTCTTTTATTCATATTTTTCCTCAAAGTATAAAAAAGTATGAAATATAAACAAGCTCCTGTATTGCACCCATGAAGGGGTACAATGGAAGCATTAGAGAGCTGACTATCTACACACCATCAAATACCATCCAATCTTGGATAATTCATTAATATACAAAATATCAGGGCACAGAAAGAACTAAAATCCACTTTTTTTTTGTTCTGTTACGCACAGGTTCAAATAATCAATCTAAAGAAAAAAATGTGATCATTTTGGCTTTCCACTACATCCGCATGTTGAGACACTTATTAAAATTATCCTGCTTAATTGTGTTTGGTCTTTTTCTTATTGTCAAGTCATGTTTGTTATCTTAATACCAGCCATCAGACAAACAGGTAATCAGAAAGACTCTTCCTCCTCCCCACTTCCCCATCCCTGACCCCTGCAGGGCCAGCTTTAAGACATGACTCCAAACACGGGGTTGTGACGACAGATGCTAGGGCCAATCTCTTCATAATCTTTTTTGGTATGGCATACTTGGTAGAATTCAGGCTGTGAAGGGAAGGAAAAAAACATTAGTGTATGGTATAGACATCTTATTTTAACAATATTAACTGCTATGTAGCCAGTGGAAAAAAAAAAACAAAGCAGAGAAATCCTAAAACTAACTTAGATCATGTGTGGCTAAACACACCAATGCAAAGAATGTATTCTGCCACAAAACTAAAAAGCACTATTGAACAACTCACAAAGCTTTAATTCAGTTTTCATTTGCTATTGCAAGTCTTTAAAGTCCAATGCAAAACCAGGGAAGGTATATTTACCACCTGAGGTCTATCAGAAATTCCCCTGCCACATTTAATATACAATGCAGGGGAGATGGGAGCTCCAAAAGCACAGTCAGAAACACAATCAGCTTTAGAGCTAAACTCACTGTGGAAGCCAGCATGGATCCTCCAAACCAGACTGCATATCTCTGCATATGGTGTGTAATGACTTGGACATCAATGGGCTTCGGCTGCAGGAAAGAGGAGACAAAAGCAACACATGAAAAGTCAATTCTGCTGGTAAAAACCAGATCTAGTTTTAAAGGATTGTATATACAAAGCTTATTTTTCACAAGCTAGTATTTTCATAAATGCTGTGCATGTAAATTTACATTTATGGCATCAGACCTCCCCTTGCACTATGAAGAGTAAGAAACAGCTCCTGCTCACACATCAAGTTACCTGCTTTATCACACAGATACTTCCATTCACACTCTTTTTTCACCCTGTGCTCTGATTAATTTCTTGATGGACAATTTATTTATGCATTATAAGCATTAATGCATAGTACCTAAGCTTTTCAGAAAAACCACACTTTAGGAAGCTAATTTTCAAGTTTCATGTGATTGTTCTAACAAAGCATCAGTTGCAGATTGAAAGTTTATCCAGGATTAATGCAGCCATGCTTTTCTGAACCACAGCACTCATTCCAGCCAGCCATTCCCTTTCCCTCCACGGGCACACAATCCATTCCTTACTCATGCCAGTCAAAACTGCCACTTTATGTAATAGTTCCAGAATTTATTTGTTCCAGCCCAACCTGCTGAAATTTGAAACAGTATCTAAAAATGTTCTGTAACACATTTGCAAAACTCCAGCCAGTGATTCTGTGCCATGCCTGGCACTTAGAAAAAAAGAAGAATCACATCCAATTTGCTTACTCAGATTCTGCTTCCTTACTAAGTGATACAAGTCTAGTAAAGAAAACAGAGACTAAATGATGTTTCTTGGGCCAGAGAACTGTGTATGACTGAAATTTCAGAGCTGTCTGCATGCCATATTATAAAACTCTGCTGGGGCTTTAAAGGATTGTTTGAGCTCACCTAGCTAGATTGCTACTAAAAATAAATGAGGAAAATCACTTCAATTTTGCTTTAAAAGGAAAAAAACCCCACAATTTTATTTTTCTCTGCTGGTCTGTTATTTATGCAGAGACAACAGAAAGATGCAACTGCTAGGTCAGAGGTCTGAAGTGGAAAAAGCACAAATTAAGGATCATGCAGGTTAGTAAAAACATAAAGTCATTTATAAGATAATTGAGGTGGGAAAGAACCACCTGATGTCTCTGGTTTGGCCTCTTGCTCAAGGCAGGGTAAGCTATGAAGCCAGAGGAAGGTATTTAGGGTTTTACCCAGCTGAACATCCAAATCAGTGATCTCCCCACATGTACTGAGGCGCTCTCAGGACTCCCAAAGCCCTCCCTTCTCTAATCAAGGCTCCCTCATTCCTCACAGGACCGTGCTCCTGACTCTCCTGAAACAATGAGCTTGATTCCTCTCTTATCTTCAAGCTCGAAAAGCACCGAGCACAATGAGTTGTAGCTGATCAATAAACACCAAGCACAAAGACAGCTGGAGAGGCCAACTGCTGCTATGTGATCAGTGTAATGGATGGAGCTCTGAAAAGCCTCTCTAATAGCTTCAAACAAGGTAACCACATTCCAACAAAGACCACAATCATTGCAAGATGTTATTTGCACATTTTCCAGGTAACAGATGCTTCTTAAGTGTGTGAGCAGCACGAACCAACCTTCAGTCTGCCACCACTAAGTTCTTCACTAAGTTTCAGCCTGGCATCCACAGTCCTTTTCAAGTCTCGCTGTAAACGGCGACCGAAGTCCCTGAACATGGTTGAGCCCCCAGAGAGGACAATATTCTGTTTTGAATAACAAAATATGTTAACCACGTCTGAAAATGCAGGTCTCCAACTTTACCCAGTTCCAAAATTCTAAATACAATTTTTAAAGCTACAGTTAGCAGGCATGCGTTTACTGTGAATTTTCTGACATATAAGCATGACACAACATGAACTCACCAGGAGTTTGGCACATTAAAATTGTCTGTGCATTAAAATCCATGTTTATCTTATTACATCTCACCACTTCTGCTCAGTTTTTTGTTTCCCTAATGGAAAAGTACATTCTGAAAATGTCTAAGTGAACAGCAAAGCCTTCTGCATATTGGATTCATTTCTAGAAAAATGGTTAATTTTGCTCATTTGGTTTTGGTTTTTAAGAGTTTTAAATATGTACTTTGATAAAAATCACTGTTCTTCTAAAACCTGTACATTAAAAAAAGACATTATAGCTACTGACCTTATATAGAGGACGTCTAACATCAATGGGACAATTCTGAATAACTTCATCTACTACTTCTGAGATTGGTTGCGTGAAGTCAGGATTAGCAAACTGCAATCAGGAATAAAATCAAGTCACTGTGGGGGGTCACATATTGCAAAGGAAAAGAGGTAAAGTGGAAATAAAGGAGAGAACCATTCTATTATACTAGAGATGTCATGAAAACTAACAATGGAAACAGTTGTTTCATATTTTTGCTGTCATTTCTAAGGGCTTTGTGTATCAACCTGGATTTCTATAAAGATTAGTAGCAATCAAGAAACAAATCATGCTGACTTGCAACAATAGCTGGTATCCATTTATGAATAAGAAGAAATCTAAGTCAGGATAACCACTTCTTTACAATTTTGCAAATGGGGTTTCTATGCTGTCATCTAAAATGCTTTTAAAAAAGAAAAATCAACTTACCTCAGGATGGAAGAAAATCTCTGGCCCCAGGAATCTCTCGTAACCAACATCAATGGTAAATTCTTTCTTTGAGATAGCATTAATTCCAGTATATTGTTTAATCCACTTTGTACCATCTGTGTCATACTTGTTAAATTCTTTTACTAAGTCGGGGCAAACATAACTAAAGCGCTCCTGAAAATTGAATAGATACAGTTAGAACTATCTAAAGTATAGAAAACCGGTGTGAAATTTCAAGAAATGTAGTAATTTTATTTTTTCACAGTAAGTATTAAATTGGCAGATAAAGAATAGGCCTCAAAACAGCTGAATTGACATTTACTGTACACAGGTAGATAATGGCTCTGTTACTACAGATCATTTCTGTGCAGCACTGAAGGCTCTTGCTGAGCTAAATTACTTTTCTTCTGCTTTTCCTTTAAACTTCGATGATTATGAGAAATTAATTCTGAAATACAATGAAGAACTGCCAGAGAAACAAAATTTAGGTGTACTTTAGGCTGAATGTCTTTCAGAAAAGCTTTGTTCTCTATGTAATGTGTATTACAAAGAAGAACACATTAATATTCAGAAAGAATATAAGAGCAATTACAGCTCTGTATGACGCATCCACCCAACTGTATTTCCTACAGAACATTAAAATTACTATAGCAACAGGATAATAACAACAATAATGATAATGGAGGGGAAGAGAAAGGGGAGAGAACAGGCAAAGAGTGAAATTCCAGGCCAGACTGAGCAAGTATAACTCAACTGCAAACCTCAAGCTGTTTCATGCTGCTACATTAAAACATTTTTATATTACTTAGAATCAGAGCCTCATTACTCAGAAGTACAATTACTTTCACATATTCTTGCACTTTAAACCCAAATACCAAGTTGTGATATAACAGAACCTTACAATCTGCAACATTCACATTACCTTCACTGCTTTAGCTGTTTCCAAGGATTGTTCAGGAGGAATTCCTACTTCCCTCTCCCTCAGCAACTGCTGAATGAAGTATGTGATATCTCTCCCAGCAATTGGAATGTGTTTGATACAGCTGCCAATCACGTATCCTTCAGCCTGTAAACAAAATTAATGGGGACAAAGCTACTGGTAAGAACTCTTTCAACAAAGCTCAGAGGGAGGGAGAAAGGCATGGAGTCTAAACTCCTACCCACTACCTGTGATTCTGAGGCTAAAGGCCTTTCAGACTGGCTCATTTAATTACAACAAATCCAGTTCTTCACAGTATAGCCTAACTTTACTTTGCATGGCATTGGTTCATAATTCTTACAAGGTTAGAAGGAACAGAAAGGTCACTAATACATAAGGCAGACAAATCACTATACTCACTATTCCTTGGCCTTTATTTTCTCTTCAAAATGAGGTTATTCTTACCAAAAAGGTCAAGGAACCTTTTTTCGTGAAATATTATTTTAGAATAACTGATGTGGCCCTGCAGTCACAGCCACTGATGTAAGACGTTACAATCCACATGAACCAAAATTAATTTTCTGAAAGCAGGGAGAAAATGCATCATTTCAGCACATTAATTGAGACTGCTCAGAACATCAGACTGGCCCATCCTCATCCATCAACCTACCCTTACAAGTCACACTCATCCTGGGGATCAGTATCAATGCATTAAAAACATCTGGTCTAAACAAAGGAACCAAGTGTGCAAGGTCAGCCTTCAACCCTACCACACCTGCTCAATCTAAACAGAGGAATCCAGATATCACACTCATAAAATGTTTCAGTTTTCCTATGTGTACACACTTTATGTTCATACAAAAATGTCTTACTAACACAGAAAATAATGTCATTAAAAAAAAAAAATCTATCTCTACTGTTAGCTTCACTACAGAGATAAGCATTTGTTAGTTCCTTTTTATCCATTTTGTAATAGAAGCGGTAGAACGTTGTTGACAATTTGTTCAACATGCTTAAAAATTTCCCAAGTAAATTACATACCACAAAGGATGTTAATGCTTCAAATGATATAGAATACTTACTCTTATTTCAATTAAAAAAACCCCAAACCCACAAATCAGGAAAAGTTCAACTGTTTTAACAGTAATTTGAATTACTAAGTACAACTTTAAAAGTTTACCTACAGAAGCTCTGAGGTGTCAATTATTTCCTAAGTGTTATTAAAAATACACTAACTTGGATGAACAGTCTGAACAAAGATTTAGCCACTATATTCCACCAAAATTAATAAGAAATTACTACATGACAGTGCATGTTTGACCACCACCAATGCTACTGTTTTTAAAAAATTGATGTTACTGTGGCATGATAAAGTTTTGTACAGATCTTTGTCTTAAAAATGGTAATCTCGCTTCATTTTGAAAATCCAAATGTATCTGGTACATAGACATGAATTTAACTCCCTCAGGAAAGATGGGCACTAATTTGACAGCAAGGTAAATTACTGCAGCTCTAGGTGCTCATTACTCAATAAAACATCACACAATCATCCACGTTTCTGCTTTAGCAACTTAATGTATTGGAGCAGATATTCAACATTAACCAACCTTAGGGCTTGTTTTCTTCCAGTCAAGCAGAACTTCTGCTTGTATGGCTGAAGCACTACTAAATACTGGGAACAGATGGAGAAAAACTATAAACAATACTACATCTGCCCTCTAACACTTTGTGTTATTTCTACTTTCTATATGAATGGACTGAGCTAAATGAAAATAAAAAGTCAAACTTTTTGTACTGACTACTGTAAAGAGCCCATTCACTCTTACCAGCAAACCAAACTGGAAATGTGCCAAAGCAATTTCACCCATCACTTAGCATGGCCTTGGCAATTCACCTTTCAAACTAAGTCACTGAAAGAGAATTAGCCCTGCCAAACTCAGGGGTATAGAGAAGCTCTTCAAGAGTTTCTGCACTACAAGATGAACCAAAACTCACACCCACAGCCCTGGGAATTATCTGATGTTTTTGAAGACTCCCATCTATACTTCAGTGTGTGTAGGTGTACACGTCAGAGAACTCAGAGGACAAATTGTTCTCCACTGAAGCTGTTGTGCAGCTTTGAGGCACACTTACCACAGGAATAACATGAGTGACACCATCTCCACTGTCTATAACTGTGCCAGTCAGTGTTCGCTCTCCTACTTGTCTTGACGTCCAAGATGCAGCTAAGGCAAGGACAGCCTTGGAAAAAAAAAATACACCAAAACCAAATATTAGTAAAACATCTGCCTGCAGACCTCACCTTCCACCACCCCTCCCAAGGACAAACTGGCACCCCCATGGTAATTTACAGCATGGAAACTGATTTAATAATATTATATATGACTACACAACAGCTTAAAAAAAGAGGCTGCACAAATGTAATTTTTGACACTTGCCTGATGCTTTTTTCAGCCATGCTCAAACATAGTATTTCGTTACTTCATACTGAAAGGGATTCAGTTCTTGGATTAATAGAATTATTATGATGTGGTGTGGTTTTTTTATTTACTTATGATGCAACAGATACCATACTCTACTGCTCAGAAGCCTGCAGAGGTAACAAAGGAACAGTATCCAATAACCACCCACAGAATCAAAGCATGTCAAACATGCAGTGCTGGAACTGCCAACCAGAAGGACACAAACGTTTTCCAAACACCACTTACACACTTTTTTCACAGTGAAATTAGTTTTAGCCCAAGGAGAAATATTGCAGCTGTGACTTTCAACAGCCCTGCCCTTACCTGAACAGCAATATATAGCCCTGGAACGTTGAAAGATTCAAACATGATTTCAGCAGTATATTCTCTATTTTCTGGAGTATTTAATGGAGGCTCAGTCTGTGAGACAAAAAAAAAAAAAACAACCAAACCCATGAGTTTTACTTACATTCAAACCAAACATTCAACTTTAAAAAAAAGAACCACCAATTCCTAAGTTTTGTTACGATGAGTCATTGAACAACAACAGAATGTAAAAATAATAACGGACAAAGGGTGCTTTTAAGAATTTATGCAAATTGCATTAAAAGAAAGAAAAAAAAAAGTGCAATAAAAACTGCATCAGTTACTGCTTAAGAATTTATATCCAAGACTCCTTTTGTGGGTTAGTTAGCTCATTACAACTTTTGATTTCACTTGAAAGAATCAAGGACTATCAAAATATGTCAAAGGATGCATTTTAGCACATTTCAAGAATGGCATTTTTCAGATTTCTCAGTGAAAAGAGCTGTTCTCCTTCAGAAGGCAGCCACTGTAACACAAGTTACAGTGCCACAAGTGAGCTGCTATGCTCAGCTGTAGGAATGTACTCAAGTGAGAGAGGCTGAACAATATAAAATATACCATAATAGTGTGCTATAGCTTTCATTGAAATATCAAACATACTCAAGGCTCTACTCTGAAGGAGCATTTTGGATAGTGCTACGGAGTACTTGAGAAAAGAAATTATCACTCTGCCATTGCAGCAAGTGTGTAACAGGAGGGTAAAAAGAGGAGGGAGTCAGATTCTTCACAAAGGTGTCGGGACAAGGGGCCAGGGACACAAAACTCAACTGGGGAAATCCTAAGTAGGTATTAGGAGGAAGAAATGTTACTTAAAGGTGGTCAAATATTGACAAGGGCCCAGGGTTGTTATGGCATTTTGATCCTTGGAGATATTCACAGCTTGGCTGGACACAGCCTTGAGCAACTTGAGCAACAACAAATTATTCCTTCAAGAACATGAAGGCATTTAAACAGGTATGGCCAACACCTCTAATTCCAAACTAGGTCTATAAATAAAACACTAAACCAAATTGCCTCTTTCAATGGCCCTAAATAAAATACTGAGGAATAGCAGATGCTTCAGAATAGCATTGACCTTAACTGAGATCTAATCAGCCCAAATATGACAATCAACCCTTCCAGTTTCACAGAAAATAAAAGGCAGAAATTTACTCTCTAGATACTTCATCCAGATGGCAGTACTGTAAAAACAAAATAATTGCAATTATGTAAAGTCAAAACACCAGTAGTTTTTTTGTCTCAAACATATAAACTTGAGTTTATTGAATTCCGTGGAGAAGGAAAATAAGAAAGTGATAAATCAGACAATTTGGAGGGAAATGAGAAGAGAACAGAAAAATGTTTGCTGTTCAGACACGCTGACATTTTTAGAAAATTAAAGAACCTGGATGGCTTGAGGCAGGTCAAGAAAGCTCCACGTAATTTATTTACTTTTGCTTTCAAAATATGCTTTTTTATATAAGAGAATTTACATAAATCAGCACATTGTTATTCATCATATGGAACTTCTTAAGCAGGGCATAAATTTACCTACCAAAAGAAAATAATGGTCCTCAGGTTCTGCCCTTAAATACTTAAAGATTACTTGCTCCATAAACCTCTCCATCAAATCCCAGTCTTCAACTATACCATGGCGGATTGGCCACTGTTGGAGAAAAATATCAAATTAGAATGGGAAACAAAAAGGGGGAAAAAAAAAAAGAAACAAAAACCCCAAAACCAAACAAAAAATCTGGTTTCAACTGCAGTAAAAGTATATGGATCTACATAGGCAAGAAACCATGCCTTAGGCTTCCCCTATTCCTATGTGACACTTATTCAAAATTCCAATTCCAACCCTGAGTAGAAGAAACAACACATTGCATTTCTCTCAGTACAGCAGAATGGGGGCACTGGGATAACCCAAAAGTTCCCCCAGCAGTGTCCCATTCTGATGCTGCTGACAGAAGCTGCCAAGGAACAAGAGAATGTGGCATTTCCACTTTACACCCTCTCAGCCTCCTTTCACTTATGAATAAATATATATACATAATATATATATTCACAGTGTTTTGAAAATCCCCAAAGGCTCCCCAAGATCAACAAAGCTAACATCAAAGCTTATTTTCTATTTAAACAGAGTTAATAAATAAGTAAGATTTAAGTTAATGTTAAGCATTTTTAACATTACATTCACTGTAGACGTGATGCTTGCTAAACAGTATTGAAAAATGTTTTTTAGAATTTTTCTTAATACCTTGGTTGCATAAGTTGGTTTTTCTATTGCTTCGTCCCCAATGAAGAAGTCTAAATCATCCACACCTTTCAAAACCCTCCTTTGTGCTTGATCGACCACTTTTGCCGACTCTTTGATAGCAATACCTTCAACAAAGAACACAAACATTACTGTAAATCACGTATCCTGCACCAAAGAAAGAAAAAACACTGAAAAACAGACACATTCTAATCACAATCATCCTTTGTTTCCAGCATAACTCAGAAAAGCTACACAGAACGCAGATAATTTGACTTCCAGTCATGGGTAAGCATGGTAAGGGCTTAAAAAGTAACACAGTAACAATCTTAAATACAAATTTATTGTTAGCTACTCAACATGGAAGATAAAATACACACAAAAATGCTAAAATAGGATATCCCTACAGATCTCATTTTAGTCAACAAATGTGCTAATTCTCTGCACACTCCAATAATAACAATTTTAAGTGTTATTAGTGTTGTTAGTCTTTTAAAAAGAATCACTCCCCAGCTACCAGGGCTGCAGCAGCAGCAATATTTGCTGTATTTTTTCAAATCTTACTAACTGCCCTTAAACACAACCCTTCTCACAGATGAGGAAATTCATATATACGAGCAGTATTTAATCAGCCTCAGTGGGTTCCATGGTTGTGCTCCAAAAGCTCTTGCAATGGTAGAAGTATTTTTCTAATTCTCACCTTCAGCCAGAAATTACCTTTGCTCACAACTAAGATTAAAAACAAATTATAAAAACAGCTGCAGTCTCAAGCCCAGCCAGGGCAGCACAGCTAGAGAATCTGGCAACCAGCAGTGGTAAAGTACCCCAAGTTCATGGATCCTCCCCATCCTCCTCCCTTCCCTTCCCACACAGAGCAACACAGCAGAGCCACAGGAACCACAAAGCTGAATGTTGTGAAAGACTGAACAGGATGGAACAGAAGTCATTATTTTGAGCTCTTCAGGAAGAAAACTGAATCATACTGCAACTTCTGTAGCTGCTTACAGGAGAGCAGAGAGGAAGCAGAAGGCTGGAGGAAGCCAAACAGAAGGGGGGTAGATGGGAAGCAGAAGCTAAAATCACAGGGAAGGAAATGTTGCAAGGCAGGTGCTTGCCTCAAGTCAGGACAGGAACCTTGACAAATATCTTCAGGTCATTGTTACAGAGCTGATACATCTGGGTAAATTTTGCTGTCCAGATAGGTGTTATCCTCAAAAACTTTCAAGCAAAATCCACCTTTTGCCACAGGATTATACCACCTTTCAAACCCAACTGGTTTCACTCTAAAACAAGATGGGAGGTCTCAAATATTTTGCTTCCCTCAAGGCCAGCTTGTTCTGCCCTGCATTTGAAAGCAAACAACCTGAATCAAGGATCATATTGTGAAAATACAAACATGAAAATAAATCTTGCTGAAACCTCAGCTGCAGTGACTGAGGATGGGCAGCACCCCAGCAATACTTGGAGCAGTTGCCTTTGGTTTGTTTGGCACAAAAATTAAGAGCTTTTAGGAAAAGAAAAAAAAAGAACATCCTTTCATGAACATCATTTTTGTGCTGAACCACTACTCAAGCCAGTTTTTTCTTTTAGAAGATAAGGCCATCAGCTATCACAGATAAACTGAAATAATGAAAAATCAAGGGAACTACTGGGCAGTGGAAGAAAGTGACTCCCATTTTAATAAACAGCAGGAAAAACCTGCTTAAGTGAATAAAAATCAAGCAAAATGAATGATCTAAGATCTAAAAAGCAGCCAGGGAAGAAAGCAGTGAACCCAAGCCGCATCAAAAAATTGGCCCAATATATTCTCATTTACTTCATTTTTCCTGTAAGTATTTATCATCTCTACAGAGGCATATTCAGAACAAAATCAAGAACACATCATAAGGAGATAAAAATTTGTTAAGAGCAGGAGTGAATAAGATAAGCTACAAGTGAACAAAGCACAAAGAATGCTGCTCAGACCTGTTCAACAGCAAACATTCATTTTAGAGAATCAAACTGATAAAATGCCACTGCTGGAAGTGCAAGGAGAAAGGAAATCATTTTTCCACAGGGAATAATACTAAGGAAACTATAGACACCAAAGTGCTTTTTTGTAACATTTTACTTTGAAATCAAGTACTGCTGTACTCTATTTTTGTTTCTCTAATGTGGATTAACCGAGTGCTATTTTATTTCATTCGAGGCAGAGGATTAACACAAACTCATGCCATTTCTGTAATTATCTAGCACGGATTGCAGCAAAAATGAGAAAAATGTCTTTTGTATTCAGAGAATTGCAGTCAAGGGTCATTTCAGCTGCAGGAGCATCTAGACTGAGCATCGTTTTTTCCATACAACACACTATATCAAAAGGCCATAAAAAAATCTCATCTCCCCTCCTTCTCTTCAACTTTAATAGCATCCCTGTTAGATAAATTTCTCTGCCTAATGATCTGACAGGTCATTTCATTCCCAGTGTCTAAAATATCACGGTATTTCTTCTTTTTTGGAACAAGAAAGTGATCTTCAAATTAAATAACTGAATCTAAAGATGCAGAAAAAGTATGTAAACTCTATCTCAAATTAAATATCCACTTGCCCATTTATATTTTAAAAAGTGCTACAAAGTTTAAAGAGCACTGTAAGGGTTTTTTCAATGTTTAGAAACTTTTTATATCTAATGTTCAACTAGCTTTTGTGCAAAAAGCAAAACTGTAGAGTGTTTTATATGACACTGAAATCAACTTAATGAAGTTAATTTGGAAAACCAAATAATCTAAGAAATACCTATTACAACCCAAAATGGAAGATACAGAATGGATTCTCTGAATGCATTCTCCTGTTCTCATCTAAGTGAATTAGCCTTATCTTGCCACGAAAATTACTTTTTGAAGTACATTTCCTAGAAAAATTAACACAGAGCCTGAACTTCCAAGTTCTATTTTACAGCGACTGTGCTGAAGGAGTCTCTTCCTGTTGTATTTGCAAGGAAAACTGGGTGTGCTAATTATTCCTTTTCACCAGGATGTAATCCGTGATTACTTTGGCACAGATGAACAATGAGGAACTGCCAAGTGGTGTAGGAGGTCAAAAGGTGAAACATTTCTAAAGGAAGCTGAGTGAACTCCACTCTCTGGAGTAGAACTGTAGCTCTTCAAGTGGGAGCAACAATTCAGGAGACAGACAGCAAATAAATAAGGTATTCTACGACATAGTGTCTTGTTGTATTTGCAAAACACAAAGAAAATTAACATAGCTGTAAT
The DNA here is from genome assembly GCF_021018805.1 of Prinia subflava. Lineage (NCBI taxonomy): Eukaryota > Metazoa > Chordata > Aves > Passeriformes > Cisticolidae > Prinia > Prinia subflava. The sequence goes on from NC_086252.1 coordinate 31,829,443, forward strand.
ACTGACAACTTCCAGGCAAGTAGAACATTTTAAACCCTAGAGATATTAAATCATACAATTTTAATTTTTTTCCAGTTATAATCAACGTTTTACCAGATAAACCACTAAACAGGAAAAAACCTCCTAAAAGGTAAATGTAGCCATGCTACTGGATTTTTACACTATTTTAATGTCCAAAAAATTAGCTTCAACTATTAGTACACTTTTTAAATGGATGTATCCTTCTAAACTGATGATCTGTTGCAAAACAAAACAGTCACATTATTACTCTGTGTCATCACTCAGAGGTCAAGTCAATCTCTTTAAACGTTGGGGGTTTTTAGGTTTTTTAATGGCATGTTAGAAAGGCCAAGAATAACTTCAGCATTGAGGCACAAGTAACAAATACTTACATGAAGGGATAATGAACTGGGGTTCAGTATTACCCGCATATCCGAGCTTTGTATACCTGTTGAGGCAAAAAAAGAGATTTGGTTGTAATATTTAAAATCACAAATAACAAAGATATCTCCTTTTTTTAATGAACAGATCCTTCTTCCCATATCAGACGGACACCACACTGACTTCTCTATAAAAATCAACAAACAAAAAACCATATGAATTTGTGTCTTTTAAAGTTTAAAACAATGCTCCCTGCCACAGATCAAGCACCACTGCTAACTTCTACTCTAATAAAATTTTACTAAAGAACATAAAGTATGTAATTCAATCTATCAATGTTTAGGAGTATAATATTGTCAGAGCAGCTCCTCCCTGCTAAGCAGCTAGCACCTCCACAGAAATATTTTCATATATCTAATGCTAGTGGTAAAAGTGTTTTTGTAATTCCTAACTATAGGGGGGAAAAGCTGCCCTGCCCATGGACTGCCAGCTGGGCATGAGGCAGGGCTGGTCATCCTCATGTCACAAGCAGCTGATAATGACAAGTCCTAGCAGAAGCCATTCCATTTCACAAATGGAAAACAGTGTCAAAATGTGTCTAATATGAGTAATGAAAGCAAGAGAAAAATAACTACATAACTTCACCCAGTCTCCAGGATGTGCTATGCATACATTATTTTCATTATCATGATGCAAGAAAACTGAAGAAATTAACAAAGTATTTATGAAAAATACCTACAAAACTCAGGGTACCAAAACCAGCCGCTAGAAATGTCACCAATGCAGCATAGCAAATTCTAAACCATGCAGAGCAAAATGCACAGCTTCAGCTCAAGAGTTAGAGCTTCCCCACATTTTTAACAAACACAGACGTGACAAAGTTCTCATTTTCTCTGCACAGTCGGGCAGCTGCACTAAATTAGCACCATCAGCAAAGGCATGAAGGCTGTAGTAGCACCTCCACAGCTTTCAGCACTGACGCAAAGCCGAAGCTCTTAGGAGGTGTAAGGCAGCAGTGACTGTAACAAGCCCTGAATTCCTGACAGTAACAGGAGCCTGGGCTCCCAGGCTGGGGAGCAGGGCTGCAGCTCTGCTGCGATGCCGCTCCCACAGCAGTGAGAGGCTTGTGCATGTGCCCAGCACACCCACACAGTTTCTGTCACTGATGCTAACTGCACCCATCAGCACTGGGCCAGGAGACCAGTCCTCAGAGGGAAGGTGGGTTTCTCTCTGAATAACAGTGTGGTTAGCACAGGACCTCATCTAACACCACATTTGCAGGAGATGCATTTTCAAGGCTGTAAACTCGATCTTGTGTGTAACACACTGCAGCAGCTGTGAGTAACCATACACAGAAATTGACTTCATACCAATCAACAGGAATGTTTCTTGACAAAGAAAACTTTGCAGGCAGAAGGTAACAAATAATGCAAAAAGAAACTAAATATCAGAAAGAACTTCACATCTCATGAAGACATCAGCATTAGGCACTGTATGTGCCCCACCTCAGGACACACAACCTGGATTTTGCTCATTGAAGTTCGATTTTCTTCTTAAGGATCTACTTCCCAAAACAAGTATCAAGAATTCCACAGACTGGTGCTTCTTTACCCTATCAGGCAGAGTAAAACTGTTTGCTGTATTTCTAGTGTGTTAAGAGACTTTTATTGCCACCATTACTAAGTAAACCAGCAAACACTGACTCATTCCCTCTACCTTCCCCTGCCAACCAGAACTGTGGGATGTAGACTTTAAAGCGAAATCTACACAGGAACTTTGGAGCCTGAATGCTGCATAAACCTACAACTAGATTAGAAGTGTTTTTTCACAGTTAAAAAGGTTAAAACTGTTTGATTATTTAACTCAGTATTTCAAATAAAGCAAAAGCTGAACTGTTGCAGGTAACTGGCAGCTTCATTGCTTGTGGGTGGTTTTGCCCGGCACACACACAGCCAGCAAGACTGAAAGAAAAATAATCTCATGAAAGATGCATTTTACATAAAAGGAGTGCATTCAGACATAAAATCAGCATACATAAAAATACTATGGCCTACTCAGCAAGAAGTGTACTGACTCAGGGGAAAAAAAAGTAGTGCATTTTCAGGTTTCCAAGAACAGAAAGGGGAAAAAAACCTGCATGGCTTTTGGTCTCTGAATATTAGAGCATTGTATCAGCAAGTCTCCAGTGTAATGTCCTACACAACACATCTCTCAGGTACAAGACTCACTGCACACCTGGAACTCCAGCATTGCTGGCACAGGGGCCAGGGATGGAACCCCTGCTCCCCTGGGAGCCTCAGACCCACAGCACAGCCAGGGACCATGGCACAACACATTACAAACACTAAACTGATTTTAGTAACTGAATGCATAGAGATACTCTTGAGTTATAATGGAGACTAAAAATGTGATAGGTAAGGCAAAAAACTATGGTAAAACTGAATGAAAGTTGATAAAAATCTGTGCATTTGGAGAACTGAAATCTAGTTACTGTGGGATTCTTTACAAATTAACTTTTGCAGATACCAGGTTTTATTCAGACTGATCAGATCTATTACTGTCATTTGAAGTAAATACTTAAATGAAATGAAAAAAAAAAAGGATACTATAGGTAATCCAGATTCCACAAGTATGCAGTTTCCATAAGGAGTTCATACATGGCAATGTGAGTCTGACTAATGAATGATTCACAGGGGAACAAGGCACACCCCAGCTTCTTCAGGGCAGGAATTACTGCTGCTACAGAAAAAGAATCCTGATAGCAGAGATATCATAAGGCAGTACCAATACTGGATTTTCCATAAATCACCCCTTGTCTTGCTACTCAAAATTGAAGAGTGGCAGAAGGGACCTGCATGGAGATAGGCAGGCATACCCCATTAAAGAGACATCGACTCAGCTTTCCCACATGGAATTTGGGGCATTCAGCAATAAGTACAGGAGTGGAATGATATAAGCTAATTTCTATTAAAACCTGTAACACAGAACTGATTTACAAAATCCCATAGGTGAAAGCCTTGATTGTCCGGGTGTTTTCCTTTATTTCTCTATGTTCAGCTCCCTGAAGTGCTGCTACAGGCCTATTAGCTCATTAAAAAAAAAAAAAAAATAGAAAAAACCCTAAGAAACAATCAGGCAAAAAATTTATTGGATAATCATAGCCTTTAGCTTTAGTTCCAAGAATCAGCTACAGAGTATCCAAGAGCAGTACACAAAGTCTCTGTACATATGTGCATGTCTGTATATGGAAAACCATACACACATACACCCCCTCTCACTCTCTCTCTGCATATATATAGAGAAAGCTGATGTTGCCCAGTAAAACCTTCTCCAAAAGGCAACACCACTCTAGTCTACACTAGAGCTCACAGATATGTGATAAACAAAATATGATATTTTTGTAATAGACATTCATAGCTCAAACAGGTTTGGGAGAGCAGCTAATGAAGGTTCCTTCTGAGTTAACTCTACTAACCCCTACCTCACCCATCAGTGGGGAAATATCTCCAGCATGTGATCATCACCCTCAAAAACTCCCATCCTGAAACCACACAGCAGCTCTGCAGTGCCTGCCCAAGAGCTCTCTGGAAGGACAGCCAAAGGGCTCTCCACAGTGTTCTCAACAGCACTAATGGGATTTCTTACATGTGCCCTCTCACCTAGAATGGATGTTTCTGAGGCTATGACACAAAAGCAATGTCATTGGGAGGATACTTGTGCATTAGTCACGCAGACAATTTTAAAGCCAAAAGGAAATGGTGCTGAGGGTTAAAACTTGTAACGAGGATGTCATTACCAGAACCTTCATCTGCAAACCACAAACTATGACCACGTGCCTTTGCTCCACTGCTTTCCTACCCGCAACAAATGCCATTCTCTCAGTTATACACCCTGGTTCAAGCACAACTGCAATTCCAACAAAAGTGAGGAACAGGGGGGCAACTCCTTCATGGGAAATGCAGCTGCCCAGCTGCTCCTGAAGTACCACAGAGCTGGGAAGTCCAACACAAACTGTGAGTGTCATTTCTCTGACAGCTCCACACAAAGACAGGAGTTAACTCAGCACAAGCAGACAAGAGCACTCGAGGACAAGCATCACCTGATCTCCAGCTCCTAGAGCAAATCTGGGTTGCAGCCTATTCCTCAGCTTCTCCTAATAACCTGGCCTAACAGAAATGTCACATATTTAAAAAGCACACAGACAGAAGATATATCTGCAATGCTGGTCCCACAGGAAAGATACAAAGCAACTTGAAAAACAAACAAAAGAAAAAAGAAACACTTTTCTGTGGGAAAAGTAAAGCAAGTCAGAGTAAAAAACCCAGAATCGAAGGAAATCTAAACAGTCTCTTTTTGGTCTACCTTCAAGGTGCATCATTAGAAAAACAAGCGCATTTTGTTCAGAGGGTTATTTTCTTTTTCTTGTTCAAACTGCTCTCTTTGTGGTGGTTCTGAATTACTGTTCACCATCTGAGCCACAACCCTTCTGCACAAGTTCTCCCTCCAAACATGACAACACATCCTTTGCCTGTATCTCACCCTGCAGATGCAATGGGCTTCCCAGGCACCATAGCCTGGACAGCACACGTGTGTAACTTCTAAAATTCTGCTCTGGTGTGTGCCACAGCCTGTACATCAAGCCCAGCAAGGTTTCCCTACCTAAACACATCTCAGCTCCTATGCAGATCATGTCCAAGTGGTCATGCTCCGAGCAAGTCTAACATGCAGTGATCAGATTAGGCTTTACACAGTTAAATGCATTTATTCTTAAATGTAAGCTGATACTCCTTTCTGCAAGGTGTCACACTTGCTCAGGCAGCAGATCCCTGCTCCATATCCCCTTCCATGCAAATAGGTCTGGAGCCAATCTCCCATTTCCCTTGGGAGCCTCTTCCCATGTGTTTATGAACTCTCCTAAGGCAGGAGTGCATCTCTTTATTGAAACCACGAGGAAAAATAACTCCAGGAAAGGAGGGCCAAAGACAGAAAGCAAGATGATTACAACACTCATCATTCAACACATGTTCATTGCTGGCTAAACTACCTTAACTCAAAAATATTAGTTAAGTAAGCAGGATATAGGAGGCACTAGAGAACAGCTCAGAGTGGGGAGATTCTAGGGAGAACATACACCTGGTAAGGTACTCAAAAGGGCATGAAATAAATCTCATGGCAAGAACTCCAAATTTTTAAACAGAATGGAAAGAGATTCTCCTCGATACCAGCTCCTTACACATGGTCTGTCCATCAAAGACTTTATCAAAAAAGGGCTTAATATCCTTTCCTGCTTTAACTGGATAAATTCTAGCCAGGAATTACAAGACAGATACCATGTTTTTACTGTCTGATGTCTTCTGATAACTACTATGTGCTGGTAAAATCCAGCTAAAATGGAGAGTGAAAACCAGACACAGCTGCACAGAGCCAGACCAGAATGACCAGGAGGAACATGGGGGCAAAAGCAGCCTGTGTTACACAGCACTCAGAATAAATTCACATGTACAGGTCTCCAGGTGACATTTTTAACACCAGTCTGGAGAATAGAGGAAACTACTGCATTGTGCTGCTTCTAACTTTACTAACATTTGGATAGAGTATAAGAGCAACAACTTTCAATTCTGCTTTATATTTACTACCACCAAATCTTTGAAAATCAACCAACCAAACACTGGTAAGCTGACTCTGGGAAAGTTCTTCTAAAAGTAAAGAGGAAGATAAGATGCATTTATGTCCAATAGACTGGTTTATAATTGAGCCACAAAAAGTGGACTTGAAACCAGCCCATAGTTACTAACAAAACCCAAGTTCTGGCATCCTGATGATACTGTCACCTAAATTTGTAGTCTTTGTCAATTTTATTTGTATTTGTAAACCCGTTTCTAATATTTAATTCTGGCACATACTTTAACACAAAAGTTAAAGTTTTCCTTCAACTGCGTTTTCCTCAAAGTAAGAAGTGCAAACAGTTTTGGATATTATCTTTGTATAATGAGAGTAGAGTAGTTTGTGTTGGCAAAGGCAAAATACTCCCTTTCTACTCACTGCTTCCTTTGAGACTTCTAGACTAATTCATTTTAACAAGTGTCTTAACAGTGCCTCTGTGTTACACCACACCCACACAGCACTCACCTATACTGATAGGCTTTTTAATAAATTTGTATTTCATTTTTCCAGGCTTTCTGAGCATTTTTCACAGCCTGCCTACTCCATGCAGTATTTCCAAATAATGAGGAAAAAATGCCCGAAAGCTTGGCAGTCTTACATGAATAATTACTTAACAGTATAAGTTATTTAGTATGAGGGGGAGATTTATTTGGCAACTTTCTACATCATTTACTCAAAATAAGCTGAACATCAGGAGTTGGACTCAGTTATCCTTGTGGGTCCTTTCTGACTCAGAATATTCTATGACTGCATAGACATTTATCAGGAAGAAAAAACCCAAGAAAATAAATTAATTATACATATTTTTCAACAGATAAAGCAAGAAAACATCAATTCAATGAACACATACGTAACCTGCAAGTAAACAAAATACTACACTTGAAGAAATGAAATAGGTGAAATCTAAGTCACAGAGATTCTGAAGTCTGACAGTAAATACACAAGCAATTCTATTGTGAAAGCTCTTGCAGATAAACAATGCTCTGTATCTAAGGCAAGTCACGACAAAAAAAACCCACTAATACTGAAAACCTAGATAAGAGATATGGTGTTAAGAATTACAATTTGGATTCATTGATTGATAGCATTTATTTATCAAAATAAACTATCAACAGACAACCTCCTGTCTGCATCTTGCTCTCTACAGCCTGAGCATGCCAAAACACATCCTGTGCACAGCTGCAAACATCTGCACTGACCACAAAAGAAAAATAAAGAGAAAAAGGAAATCCCAGAAAAAATTAAAACCGTTCATTTATCTAGAGTTTTTTACACCTAGTCTTAAAAATGCAAACCCATGATCAGAACAAAAAGAAAAAAATATGAATCATATTATACCCTACACTAAGCCAGTGGATAAAATTATTATTTTTTCAATTTTGGATATAACTGAATAACTGAATTCAATTGGTATTTTTAAGCATCTACTCAAGGATGATTTCTGTTAGATTGGTACACCTAAATACATTTTAGTTCAGTGACCAAAACCAAAAATTAAAGATTAAAGCAACAGAGATGCCTTTTCTTACACAGAGTAGGAAAGAACTTGGAATCTCCCTATGCACAAACTCAAGTATTTTTTTACTTATTTTACCTTTGAAATTAACATTGTCTCCCTAAAATCTTATGATTTTGGACAAGTGTCATCTAAGTCTTTTTAAAAATAGTTTGTTTGAAATTGTCAAAACCTTCAAGCATGTTCCAAAGAACATCTGCAATGATGAAACTAAATGTTGAAACATGATGTTGAAACCTTGCAATTGCATGAACTAACAGACCTACTGCTAAGTTTCTTATATGTGCCTATAAAACAATACAGAGCATGGATTACTACTCAGAACTGGTGCAATATTTCTGAACTCCTAAAAACTGTATTTTCAACTAATTTAGACACATAAATGTCCATAGGAGTCATGCAATCAACACAATGGCTGGGCAGAAAGTCCAAGCCAGGTACCAACCACAGCAAGGAACAAGAAGGGAACGTCCCAGGCACAGCTCAAGGCCTGCCCTGAGCAGGAGCCCTGCAGTTCACAGAAGGAGGTTCATCAATCATTAACTTCACTGATCCAGCCCACAGATGAAAGTGGGTTTGTCCTCTACCCTGGAATGGCCCTCTCCTCTGTACCAAGCCCAGGTGAGACACAGGGAAAGAGGAGCAGAAACAGAAGGACTGGAAGGTGCCATGCATCTTGAATGGCTTCTAGAATGCATTAAAACAAGATATAAACTGATTCCTATGACAGAATCACAAAAAAAAGTGTGTGTCAATAAAAATATATTCAGTACTCCTAACTGAACTCCTACTATTCCTAATTATATTGCATACTCTGAGCATTTAGTGTTGCAACATGGACTGTGATGTATTAGAACCATCCGAGAGACACCACAGGTCATCATCAGCCTTCAAAGTCTCCTTGCAAATGTTTTTAAAATGCATTAAATCAATTCTTAACCTAGTACAATTCCTTTTTCTACATGAAGGATGACATTTTCCCCTCCCTCCCTAACCACACTTCAGCCACTGGCAAGCAAAAGATACTCTTAAAACCCTGGAAGAGTATTTTTTCCAAATGCCATCAAGGAAATATTTTGTCCATGTTTTCCATAGTGAAAAATTACTTCTGGGATGACATAATACAGAGAAAATTCAGCCCAAAAGAGAAAATTTTCATGAAGACTCGAGTCCACAGAAGGTTGTGACAAGATACCCAGTTGAAGTATAAACTGCAAAAATATAATGGTGCTGAAATCTTTATACTAAATATAAGTTAGGCTTTGCAAAACCTGCAGAAATAACCCATGTCTGGAACATTAAGAAAGAAAAATAATTTCAAGGCACAGTATAAGATAGTAAAAAGTTCAAGAGCTCACAAAACAGATTGTTACTTCCCCCACCTTGATTTTACAGCACTAGATTTCTCACCTCACAGATTTTGGTGTCTATTGAAGATTATTGCTTTTCATGGATCTTGAACTCATTTACTCTCTCAGGTCAAAACCCAGAGAGAAACAGAACAACATAATCCTGTCATACCTTATCACATCAGAAGGCACTCAACCCATAAATACTTTGCTCTCCTTAAGAGCTACAGAGGTGTTGCATGAAGATTAACTAGAGCAGTAGGGTTTGTAGAGAATTTCCCCAAAGCAAAGCTCACTCCAGCCAGATTCTGCTTCTCTGAGGCTCTTTACTCTTCCTTCATTCACAGCACTGGTTAGAGAGACCGAACAGCCAAGAAACTCTCAGAGATGTATGTGACTCATTCCAATAAACAGCTTGCAACTCCACATCAAGAAACCCTGGAAATCCTAAGCAGCCTCAATTCTCCTGGCTGTCAGCTCAGCAGGAACCCAGGCTGCCAGGAGGTGTCCAAGAAATCCTGAGTTCCCATCAAGAACAGGAAATCTTTCTCCAGTCAACCCCAAACCCCTTAATTCACCCCTAGTGTGCAAGAAAGAACTTAAAAAAACATCACTTTTTGCAACCTGTGCATGGGAAATAAAAAAGGGGCCTAGCTTGGCATAGGAGAGGAGGCAGAAAACAAGACCTATGACAACAGGTTGGGCTCTTTTCACACAATTATATAACCAATCTACTCAAGAGAAAGGTTACCAACAGACATGACCCTCCCAACAAAAGACTCTTGGGTACATTAGAGAAGCTGGTCACCACTGACACTCAAGTATTGAATGGATCCACCTGGCAGCCACTGAAAAATGGCACACAGACCTGCAGAAAACGAAGTTCAGGTATAGAAAATACAAATCATATTCTATAAACCCCTCTCAGTGCTATAATTAAGTTCTCATTTTGGAAGTGCAGTAGTTGCAAAGCCACTTACTGCAGCTCAGCTGAAGAGCCATTAATTTGAACACTTGCAATTATCTGCCATCCCAAATGAGCTAATTCAGTGTTATACAAGTTACACTGAAGGAAAAAAGTGCACTCACACAAAAAGACACAGTTAAAATCTACTTGTCAACCTAATCAAGCTAAATTCCAGAGTGGCGTAGGAAGAGCTTTTAATCGTGACTTGCAGGCAGTGCTGTGCTCGCCTGCAGAAGAGGCGGCAAGAACAATTCAAACACCGGAGAGGCACAGAGCAAAAGACTGCAGCCTGCTGTGATTAAAAAATGACTAAGAGCCTTTTCTTTCTTTGGTACGTTGCTCACATACTTTATTGGAAGAAGTCCATCTCATTTTTTCTATTTTGAATTTTTGTTTTGAAACGCATGCAATCCTTAGATACATGAAGTAAGTCTCATTCACAGCATACCTATTAACTTCAGGAAAATCAAAAATGGGCCAGTGCTTGAAGGATATAAACACAACAGCACACAGGTGCTACTTCATAGCTCATGGACCAGGTGCCCATCTTTTGTGGGGAGAAGAGAAAGAGAAGGGCTCTCAGCAGCCAAGTGAAGTCAAATTCACTACTAACATGGACAAAGATCCTGACAATAAGGTCTACAGTGTTGTTCTACAGCTACCCAACAAAACAACAATATACTGAAAACTAAACTAAACAAGGCTATCAGTTACAGAAATAAATAATATTGGGTTTAACAGTTACGTTAAACTAACTGGGCTCTTCAGATCTTTCATACCATGCCTGTAATTCTACTGTACAATTAAAAGGACAGTGTTTCAGACAAGTAGCTTCTAAAACCAAAAGAAAGCATTTACTTGCTCTTACTAGGTATCAATTACCTTATTTTCTGGGTATCAAGTTTGCTTAAGCAAAGAATGCAAATTTCTGGGTAACAAATGCAACACTGGAAGAATTTCAGCTGCATCTGATTGCCATGTCACTGATTAAACCTATTTCCCAGCTCCAGCGGTATGACACATCTTAGATGACCCCTAAAAAGTTTGACTGAGCTGTTAAAACCTCAAGCAACAGTCATCATATTATCCCCCCAACCTCTTCTGTGTTTTGGTCTCTTTGTGCTTTGAAAGAAATCCTTATAATTTGTATAATCTGTGCAGGCTGATGCTGAAAAGCACAACTCCACTGCCTTTCTCATTGCTGTCTTAGCCGGCAAAAATGCACACACACATTTAAAAACAAACAAACAAAAACCCCAAACAAACAAAAAATTTAACACTCAGATAAACAAACTGAACTGTGGCTACAAGCACAAGACATAGGAAGACACTCTTCAATACCACTTCTACACCTGCCCTTTTGCTGATTGAGGTCAATTCTCCTGAGATTACAAACTATCAACCCTTCCCTCTAAAAAAAGCCTACTTATTGGAAAACCAGTGCACATTTAAAGCCCGTTCTAAGCAAGGCAGCTCCTTTCACCCTTTCCGTTTTGGCTGTATTTTCAGAACCTCTTTTCCTCTTTTTGGGGGCTATATTTAATTTGTCTGCTTTCTGTCATTTTGGCAGACAGGATGGAACACTGAGACCTCAGCTGATCTGCACTGAGCACAGGGCTGACATAATCTGTGTTCTCACACAAAAAGTGAGGTGGACTGGGAGGGTTGCACCAAATAAAAAATAAAAGCCAAGAGCATGATCATGCTATCCCACTGCACTATTACCCACCTGTTTCTTATTCATCTCAACTATCGTATTTTCCTGCTGTAAATTCACCACTTTATATTTCTGTCTACTGAAATTATTGAATTCAAACCACCCCAACCCTCTGTAATCTTTACAATGCTACAAATCTTTGTCCCCACTTTCCTAAAGCAGAATTTTATGGAACAACAACCTTGGACAAGGAAATGCACCCGAAATGAAAAGCCTGGAGAGTAAAATAGGCTGGGCTGCATTAAGAAAAAAAAAAATACAGCACATAACAAAACAGCATCTTAAAACATTTTTTAAAGATTTGTAGGGAAATAAATAAATTAAACAGGAGCCAGACTTGGCTAACATCATGTTCAAGAACATTACAGAGTACATCCTCTGAAGTGGATTAATAGTGTACCTGCACACACATCTTTCCCAGGAACATTTGCTTTAACACTCATGTCCCCTTGGTGCACTTCGCACATCAACAAGACAAAGTTATGCCTTACACAGCTCTGTGCTTGCATGCTGCTCCTGCGGGTCATTGCTGAAAGCTTTAAGGGAATTTCTAATCCAGTGGTCACAACCTGTACTCTACAAACCTATAAAGACATAATTACTGCCTTTAATGGGACTATCGGTGATACACAAATGTGTGGGATGGGAAAAAGCCTCTGGTGGCATGTGCCAAAGTACTTACTCTTAGTAGTTACTAAGATCTTTTGCCTTGAAACACAAACAGCACACGTTAATCTCACATATACCTCTAATACGCTCAGCGCCACACCTAATTCCCACAGAATTCAAGGTTTAAATTCTGCTTTCACTACAGGAATGACTCCTTCATACAGCTGTTAGACATGCAGACATCAGACACACACATACCTATACCTGCTCTTCCTAAAGACCGATTTATTAATGTCCTACACCAAACATTCTCTTGAGGGGATGATGAGCACGTGCTTTCAGAAACAAGTGCTTGGGTCGCAGAAGAACACGCCCTTTCAAGAAGGCATGAAAAACGTCTGCATCTACAGAGCACTCACTGAAATTTTTCTTTATTTTAGCAGGAAGGACGAGAAGTGAAAAAAAAAAAGTAAAAACCGAGTTAAAGAAGCAGCATGCCATCAGTGGTAACTAAAGAGCTTTGAAAATACAGCAGTGCTTTCTGTCTCTTCCACTGAAAATGTGATGGAGCCGTTTCCTCTTTCGGCGGCCCCGCAGCCGCGGTCACGGCGCGGTTCGCGCTCCCCAGCGCGCTCCTGGCAGCGGCACCGCCGAGCCCGCCCGGCCCGGCTCCCCACGGGCACCGCCGAGCCCGCCCGGCCCGGCTCCCCACGGGCACCGCCGAGCCCGCCCGGCCCGGCTCCCCACGGGCACCGCCGAGCCCGCCCGGCCCGGCTCCCCACGGGCACCGCCGAGCCCGCCCGGCCCGGCTCCCCACGGGCACCGCCGAGCCCGCCCGGCCCGGCTCCCCACGGGCACCGCCGAGCCCGCCCGGCCCGGCTCCCCACGGGCACCGCCGAGCCCGCCCGGCCCGGCTCCCCACGGGCACCGCCGAGCCCGCCCGGCCCGGCTCCCCACGGGCACCGCCGAGCCCGCCCGGCCCCCGGCCCCGATCGCCGGGGCCTCCTCCCGCACGGCTCCCGGTGCTACGGAACACCGGCACCGCGTCCCCTCCGCCGCCCGGCAGCTGCTGAACGAAAAGCAGCGTTTCCAGAGCGGATTTGGTTCAGGTTTGACACTGAAAACTGCCTTATAAGGTATAAAAGCATGAAAGCAGGAAGAGGCTTTGACAAAACTAAGGAAGTTCCTCTGCGCCTGCTCGATGGAAGGGGAGGGGTTTTTTTTTCTTCCACAGAGAGAAGTAACACAGAATAAATGACATTATCTGCACATTAAAAAAAAAAAATAAATACACACGATCCCCCCAGACGGCGCCAGGCAGAGCGGCGACTCCCCCGAGCCGGGGCACCCCAGGGGCTCTGGGCAGCCGCGGGAGCCGTGTCCGCGCTCGCCTCCCCCGGCCCCAGCAGCCGCACAAGGTCCCGCACCCGGCCCGGGACCGATGGGGGCGGCCCCGACCGGCCTCAGAGCAGCGAGCGCGGCCGCGCCGGTACACGGCTCCCGCCGGGCGGAGAGCGAAGGGCGGGGAAGGATAGGCGGCTGGATGCTCCCCCCGGCCCAGTCCAGCCCGGCCCGGCCCGGCCCATCCCTCCCGGCACCGGTCCCGCGGCGGCTGGGGCGCGGCTGCCCGGCCCGGCAGCGCGACCCCCGCCGCCATCTGCAGCAGCATCGGCGGCGGAACCCGCCCGGCCCCGCCCCGGGCGGCCCCGAGCTGTCAGCGGCCGTGTCTCACCCCGTGCCGCAGTCCACCACGCAGGCCGGGAGCCGCCCTGCCATGCTGGTCGGTAGCGGCGGTGCTGGGGACGGCGGGCAGCCCTTGGCTCCGGCGGGGCTCGACGGGCTGCGCTCGGCGGCACCGAGGGACTTCCGCAGGGCGGGCGCTGCCTCCGCCCCCGCCCGCTCGCTGCCCGGCGAGCCCAAGATGGCTGACCCGCCCCGCCCCGTGACGTGCGGTGGCGCGGCCTCGCCCGCCGGGCGGAGCGGCGGCGGCGCCCTCAGGGCGGCGGGAGCGGTGCCGCGGTGCTCCAGCCCCGGATATCGCGGGTACAGCACGGGGTCAGTCGGGCTACAAACACCGCCGAGGTCACCGGGTCCCACCGGTGACCGAGCTGCACCGTGTCAAGCAGGCCGTGTGCCACGTCCAGGCTTTCCTTAGACACCTCCAGGGACCGGGACTCCACCAGCTCCATGGGCAGTCCATTCCAGTCACAGACTCACAGAACTGCTGGAGTTGGAAGGAATCTGTGCAGACCATTCGGTCCATCCCTCACGCCCAGGCAGGGTCACCTGGAGCGGTGACACAGGAATGCATCCAGGTGGATTCGGAATGTCTCAGTGTAGGAGACTCCCCACCCTCCCCAGGCAGCTGCTGCAGTGCTCTGCCACCGTCGATGTAAGGAAATTTTTCCTCATGCTGAGGTGAAACTTCTTTAGTCTATGGCCAGTGCTCTTTTTCCTGTTGCTGGGCATCACTGAAACGAGTCTGGCACCATCCTCTTGGCACCTGTCTTTGAGATATTAAAGTGCTTTAATGAGATCCTCTCTCAGTCTTCTCCAGACTAAACAGGCCCAGGTCGCGCAGTCCCCCCTTGTAAGAGATTTGTGACAAACACCCCCCATTATCTGTGTCCCAAAGAGGGCAAGCGATGATACACTGTTGAGGTCAGGTGTACAGGTGGACAAAATATAGTCTGTACTCTTCTCTTTCTCTCTTTTCACCTTCTACAACCCTTCAGGCTTTGAAGGACAGAGTTCTGAGCACGGTGGGTCTAGCCCAGTCCTTGCCGTGTGGTGTACTGCAGCCACACACTACTTTTTGTTTGTTTTCAAAATATCTTAGTGTTTTAACAGTCCTCATATTGGGTATTTCAGGTGTTTTCAATCTTTTGCTTGCAGGTCCTGCCTTGGCAATGAGAAGGTGTGAGCTTCACGGCATAATCAGATGTAAAGCTGTGAACAAATTTGGTGGTCCACCAAAATGAGTAATTGTCTTTGTCAGTGGGCCCTAAGGGATCTTAATGGCTCTAATAAGCATCACCAGGACCCCACAATCCTTGTCCCATAGAATTGGAGACCCAGTTAAGCTCAGCTCTGGCCCTTCAGATTTTGTCTGAGCTGTGCTGACGGTCTGTGCTGTCCCAGCCTTGCTTGCTGGCTTCATATTAGACTTGCTTTGTCCCTCTGGTAGCCTCCACGCTGGTCCTAGTCATGGTCTGACATCCTGACTCCACCTCGGAGCTGTGCAGCTGCAGGGGCCTTGTGTCCCTTAGGGAACCCTCCAAGTATTCTCACAGTGGTCCTGTTTCCTTCTTCAAGCGTGTTCTCCTCACCTGGTTTCAGCTATCTCTAATAATAGCCTCTTTGCCTTTTTTCACTGGAAGGATAGACTAGAGTCAGTGCCAAAGCAAAGGAAGGACTCAGTACATGCCCTTCAGGATGAGATAGGAGAGAACAAACCCATCCCTTTCAGTAGCAGCAGCCAGGCAGTTCATTTGGGAAGTTCAAGCCACCATCTGGCTTCCGTGGGCTGCCAGATCTTCCTGAGGAACATAAGCAAGGAAAGCAGATATTGAGAATATTAACATTTTTATTTTAATGTCAAAGCAAATTATGACTAGAACATTATGAGACATTTTACAGATAATGAAAGGGATTTCTGCAGGATATTGTGTGGCTTGTGAGCTGCGCTGAGCTAAAATATTAAAGATGAATATCTCTGCAAGCTTTTCAGAGAAAGTGCAAATAGTCCTTTTCTTCGTATGTGCTGCTGTGTGTGCACAGGTAAATATTTATCTAAAATAAATACAGTTAGGATATAAACTACCATGTGGACTTTTCACTCTCAGTTTTATTACCTGGTAGTCAGGGTTACACATGCAGCAGGTTCAACTGCTGCATCTGGCAGATGGAATCACAGAATGAGAGAGCAGCTTTGGGCTCCAGCTGCTGGAGTTAAAGCATCCTCCCAGAGGGGCACAAAACAAGGTCCAAAAACCTGAGGCATGTGGAAAGGATGGAGCTGGCAGGTCCTGTCCAGGCCATACAGCTCACAGAGCCAGCACAGAGGGGATCAGGACCAGAGTTAACTTATCCAGCTGCAGTGAGGTTTAAACAGAACAATCATTAGTGTTCCGTAGCTGACCAGCCTTTATTACCTAATATTTCCAAATAATGCTCCTGATTAGTCTTGATAAACCTTAACAGCAAAGCCAAAGGACAGAGAGTGGAATGGCTGTAATAGTGTGTTGGAGACTTTCTGCTAGCAGAGGCATCATTTCACTATAAAACTTTAAATCACACCCAAAAGCACTTACTATAATGCACTCTACAGAAAATACCCCGTTGTTGCTGAATTTATCTCTTCCTCCCTGTGAGTACAAGTGTTTTCTGGAAAATGGTGGGGCACTGAGCAGAACAAAAAGGTTGAGCGGAACAGAAAAAGACTGCAGGTCATATGGAAAGTGAAACAATTCTGTTAAGCAACTCCATTGCAATCTCTTGCTATCAGTGTGTGCTCTTCCTGAGTTTGCATGAAGAATGACATTGAAAAAGAGCAGTGCTGGTGCATTTTAGTTTACTGAATTACAGTGGAATTTACATTTGAGGACCAAAAAGCATAGGATTTCTCTCAGTATCAAAGTGCCAAGTCAGTCACAGTTTTGCAAGGGAAGGGGTTGAAAGACTGAACTGCCTGGCCGTGAGAGCTCATGTTTCATTTTATTACCCTTGCCAGATGCAGTTTTCAGGTGGCTGTGGACTCAGGCACCAATCCAATAAAATAAAGGGGCAAGATTTCTCTTTAAGCACTATTATCTCACTTTGTTGGACCATAAACACAAGTTTGATACATTAACTCATCCAAATTCAAGTAGATCAATTTAAATTTCAATACTGGTTTCTGTATAGACCTTTTGTAGTTTTATGCATTGGCATCTAGATTATCTTGGTGGGTATTTTTAGCATAGAAGTCTTGAGCTTAAATTACAAAATTGAGCTTATAAAGCTGAAATTCAGCTAGATCCAGCAGGATTGCTGTGCTGATTGGTGTATTTCTTTCATAGAAAGGTTTTCCAACCTTTACTTATTTTTTTTGGTACAGGAGCAGTAGAAAAGCCTACAGTCTGTTTTCATGGTGTAATTTTCTGAATCTTTTTACCATTATTTGGCCAGAAGTCAGTTCCTGAGTTATGAAAAGCTTTTCATTGTTTCAGGGTGTACCAGAAACAACATTTTTATTGTGTAGAGGCAATGTCTTCATATATTCTCAGGCTTACCAATGGAATGGGAGTGAACAGAAGCCTGAATTGCCTTTATCTGGTAAGATCTCTGAAAGTGTTCTAAAAGCAGGTGGATGTGGGACTTGGGGACATGGTTTAGCTGTAAGCATGGTGGTGCTGGGCTGGTCTTAGAGGTCTTTTCCAACCTTTATGATTCTGTGAAATCCTATACAGCACACATAATCCAGCAACAGCATCCTTCTATCATGCACCAAGTCCAGCTTTTGTAAGCACAGCTGGATTGCAGGTGATCTTTTCCTGAATATCCATGATAACAGAGGTAATTACCATTGCAGAGCATCCTCCTTCTGTTGCCATCTGCCTCCAGGCAGTGTACAAAGTAAACACAGAGCAAGGGAATGCAGATGAATAAGGAATGAGAGGATTGAAGTCAGAAAGAAAGTATTTCTATTAATCAACAGGTAAACAGAGATGCAGTCTAACAGTTTGATTCAGGTGGAAGGAATTTGCAGACAGCTTTCTGCAAGTGTTACACAAATAAGTCGTGGGACTCCAAAGTTTTCCAAGCTGCAGGAATGGTTTACCAGCTCCAGCAATGCTAAGTATTAAAATTTCACACAAGTGCCTCAGCCTGAAGAAACGTGCACCTAGACAAAAGCATTACAAATCTCTTGCTAAGCTGTGTGGAAAGCTTTTCAGCATCCTGCTCACTCTGGATCGTTTTCATGCATTTAATAGCCTTCCCTTGAACATGCAGAAAGAACAACGCTGTGAATCTATATCTATATACAGGCCTGGGAAGTGCAGTAAAGTGCAAGAGAAAAAAACAAAAACAAAAACAAAAGGAAGTTCCAGGGGTGAAAGGATTTTGGAAATGCCCAGGAGGAATGAGAATCTGATGCCTGGATCAGCATGTTGCCATTCAGATTGGCCTAAACTGAATTTAAAAGGCACCTTAATATCCAGTACATCACATTGAACGGCCCTTAAGCCCAAGTAAACATGACAATAAAAGCTAGAGAAACGGCCAAGAAAAATAATGTCTAAGTTATCCATTAGACAATATTCCTTTATTGCAGGTATTTATTATAAAGTATACTGCTTAATCACTTAACCATGTTCTGAGGATTTTAATATAAATAAGTTTTCCAATAGTTGAGAGAATACTACAGAGAGCTAAAAAAACCCCAAGCATTTTATCTACCCAGATAAAGGACGTGTGTAGATTTCCTCCAAGAAGGGCCACAAGCAAGATTACAGTGTAATTGGTTGATTTTGGCATAGCTATAGCAACAGCCATATGGGAGGCATGTAATTTCATGGAGCTGCACATGGTGAAGTCATGGCAAAGTACCAGCAACTCATTTGATGTGGCTGTTCTCCAAGAGTTCAATGTGGATCAGCTAAAACCATTAACTTTCAAAATATAATTAGTCCAACCATATTTTTTTCTAAATGAAGGATGGGAAAAAAATCCAGCTATAATTCTTGGTACACCGAAACAAGGTGTGTGAGGAAGAGAGAAACTTATAAACTAGGGCTTCTTTATAACCTTGGACTATTATGATGATAACACCACTACCGCCCATTTTATTTGGTAGCAATAACAGCAAATCTTGTATCAAAAGACAAACCTAGAAAAATAATTTGACTGAAAATATGATGCCTCAAGAACCTGACATTCTGGGGTGAGGCAAAATCTGCAAAAGTTGAGGGAAACTGCATTCCTATTTACAGCTTGCTTTTCCATTCAAAATTGGTTATCTGTATGCTGTTATTCTGTTCTTTCTAATAACACCTTAATCCTTTATAATGCCACTGGGAATGAACCAGCAGGAGGATGGCAGCAGAATTCCTACAACTGCAAAGCAGAGCACAAGCCTCTGCCCTTGAGCTGTATCTGTACTGCACAGGCTCCACACAATCACACCTGGGAGCCAAGGAATAGCAGTGCAGAGCTTGCCCATGAGCAGAAAATCTAGGCTTTCTTGTGTAATAGAAACATTATTATGTGTTCTTAGTTGCACCTATTTACTTCCTTGGCTGGAAGAATTTTTGTATTTTGTATTGCTGCCTTTTTCATATGACTTAAGCATTTAACTGAACTGAGAACCTGAACCAGTCACAGCTGGAAGTGCCTGACCTGCATCAACTTCCAGCTCACTGTGTCATGAACATTAATGTGAGTGAAAGCCATGATAACTCGCAAATTTATGCAAAATCACTGGTTTTGATTTAGTGGTCCTTTATTTTTTATTTTCAAAGATGTCAGCTGTGTGCTAAATAAAACCAGTGTGTCACCAGTTTGCAGTTGAGCAGCTGTTTAACTGATATGTGAGCTTTCCAGCAGAGCACAGAAGCCCACAAAGGTAAAACCAAGCCTTAAAACAGGGGCAAGTACCAGAGCAAACAAAGCTGGATTGGAAAAGAGGATCAAGGTGAACCTAGTGGGTCATTTCACAAAAGAAGTAGCATGAAGAGTCATGGAGAGTGCACTGGCACCATGGGTTTTTTTGCTACCCAACCATTTGAAACTGCAAGTGTGGCAGGTAAACAAATGAGTTTCTGTTCTGAGACATTTTTCTGGCTTTCACCATTGCTTATCAACTTTTGAGAGGGTTTGGCTGCTAATATTTGACTTCTCATTGTAAATGGCTTTTCATAAGAGGATTGTTTAGAAACACTCATATTGTATATGTTTGGATTTCTCCTTGGTGTGTGACTTTTGATAAAAATAGATTGTCTTCAATTGACCCAAACTGTTGACTCCTCAGATTAGGCTTCAGAAGACAACAGATGTTACAAGGTTATTATATCACATCTATGGTCATTATGCCACATTACTCTTACTGTATTTACTTCAAGAAAATGCAGGGAGGAGAGGAGGGCTTGGAGGAGAATTTGGAATTCACGTGGACAGGTGTCCTTCTCTGGATGCTGCTTGAATATACAGCCATGTGGATATTACAGCATCCACAGTTCTATGGGAGAAGCATGGATGAGCACCCTCCCATTGTCTCTAGACAAAATGGAACATAACTAAAAATACTCCTGATAGGTTAAATTGTTTGGCTGCCTTCTTTCTAGCAGGATAGAGAATGTTCTCTCGCAGAATAGGGAATGTTCCTTCCACCAGAGCTGGGGGAAGGCAGTGAACAGCTTGTGCAGCATCTTTTTCAATTATCACAGCTATCTGCAGTCCAAGTTTCTTATTAAGATGTATGATTTATTTAGAAACAATATACAATACTACTTAAGTTAGTCAGCAGTGGAACACTTTAAAAATACTGTGTTCTTCGATAAGTGTATAACTCAATCTATTTCTAGTGACAGTGCTCCTTGCATACAAAATGGAAACAATTTCAAAGCACTATTTCTGAGTGCTGGGTGCCTCCATATGGGGTTTATTTTATCTATTTGGTAATATGTAAAAAAGCCTGTTAACTCCTTTCTGTAAATTTGGGGTTCCTTGCTTGTCCTGCTCAAAGACCATAGGAAATTTTCCTGAAATAATAATTAATGAATCACCAAAAAGTATAAAAGCTGATCTGCAGCTCTACAGTGCGGTGTCTGACACTGTAAGGATCATGTGGATGTCTTTGAACAAGGCCACAGCCAATTTTTAATGATGTGGTCTTCACATGTCCAGTATCAAAATTATATCAAAACTAATACATTGTATTCAAGTGTTTCTCTCATTCTGCTGCTTTAAAAAACAGTATTAAAAGCAAACACTCTGGTAAATTATGCTAATGAATATGTAAATTGGACACAATCTTCTAGACAAACAGATTACATTAATTACTGTGAGAATAGGGGCATTAATATCTGTTTGGAGTACTGGGTGACTATTCAATTTGGTGTGGCATCCTAACAAACCAACAGACTTGACCTTCATGAACAATACAGTTTGAAACCTTTTGATCTAAAAATAATGCACCAGCAAAGCCCCAGACCAGTAGCTCTGTCCATGCAATTCTTCACCTGATAAAATTTCATTTTTGGTGCAGTTTAGGAACATATGAATTGAGAAGCCCAGTGGTGTTAAAATTAGAAGACGTGAAAAACAAAACTTTACCTCCTGTACTTCCTTGTGGAAAGAACAGCTTCCAGTTTAATCCATTTGCGTGCTCTCTCTAGAGAACCCACATATGCACAGGAGGTTCTCTTTGCTAATGGGTAAGAATCAACGTGGGACATCCATTCCTTTGCTTTAGGCCCTTCCCAGGACAATCCCTGCCTTCTCTGGAGCATTGTGCATTCCCAGCAAGGGATCAGTTCCCTATTGCCATATTGGGCAATGCTCCCATTCCCTTTGAATGCCACCTTATGTTGCAATGTGCCTCCGTGAATCATTGTGATTATTCACCCAGGAATGTGCAAAAGCACAAATGTGAAAATCTGTTCTGTGTTCTGAACATGCGGGGTCAGATTATCAGCAGTTCCATCTGATTAGACTTGTGCTGAGAGAACTGCTGGACTTGACCTTTAGAAGAGTTGCTTTAATGGGGATATTCAGTGTAAATAAAATTCACTTTTGGCTCTCTGTTAAGGCCTCTTCTGTGTTTTTGGATCACATCTCCAACAGGCAGGTATTCATGCTCACACATGCATTTCTGCCAGCCCTGGTGTTCAAATGGCTCTGTGACTGTCAACATGCATGAAGGCTACACATGCAGTCCACTCCTACATAGGATTTCTCTCAATGGCATGGTAATTCTCTAATTCAGAACAGTTGCAAAAGGTTTACTTTCCATTTAGTTTTTGGTTTGCCTCAATAGGCTTTCAAATGGTTTTTAAAATTGTCTTTTTTAAAATAATTAATGATAACAACTCATCTATTGAAAATAATTGAGGGTTAGCAATTTAGTAATTTTCAGTCTGGGAAAACCTATTGCCAATTAAGCTTCCTGTTTTCTTTCCTATTATAAATCAGCAGAGTAAAGAGACTGAAGCCAGTGATGACAAGTTCCCCAAACGAGTTGTTTTACTCATCTAATTTTATTACTAGCTAATATTTGCAAGTAATGTTCAATAGGAACCAGAAAAAGCTCTCAGTTCCAATTAATTTTCTACAGCTATTAAAAGTAATGGTTGATAAAAAAATAACATCACAGAAATATTTGTGATTTTTTCTTCTGTTACATCTGCAGAATAACATTTTTCCTGTAAATACCAGTAGTTGTCATAGTGATCAGCATAGATTTTATTGAAAATAATACATTTTTAAGCAATAAAATTTCTTAGAGCCTTGTCCTCAGGTAAAACACTTAAGAAAACAGCCATGTAACAGCTCAGCAAGGGTCAAAACCACAAAATGTTTGTAAATACACAAAAAAGGGACTGAAAGCAGAATGGAAATTGTAACTCTAACAGTCTAATTGTATTTCATGTATTCATTCATATGAATGTTTTCATTTCAGCCTCTCAAGAATTAGACCAGAAGGAGAGGAAGGCAGTGAGGATAATTGAGCAGTAAAATAATTCCTTCAGTCACAAGAGGCTTCTTGCAAAGCTGGACTTAGGATGTGAGAACACCTCAAGGACCATTGAGGACAAATATAAAACATTATAATAAAATGTAATAATGCAAAGAAGGTGAAGTGGAACAAGGATTAGAAGTTGTGGGACAAAATTATAATCCAGTGGCCTAAACCCAAGCAAAACAAAACATTTTCTGTTTTGTCACAAAACTCTGCCTCAATAAATCCATAACAGCTCTTGCTGCATTACTGGGCTCACAAAAGGGATTGGCCAAATTCATGGGTCCATCAAGAGCTATTAAATGCATTGGCTGAATTACATCCTTCTAGATAAGGATGCTGGTACCCATTTATTTCTGAAAACTAGAAGGATGCACCATGGAAACAACTCCCTTGTCTCCAGCACCATTTTTCCCAGGCATCCATTATGAGACAATGAGGAGACATCTGGATTCTGAGCTGGATGGACTTCTGGTCTAACCCAACAGGACGGGGGAACACCCCACTGTCGTGCATCCTGAACCAAGTCTAGTCCTGAGCACTCAGACTGTGTCCTTTCCCTAAGGAGAACAGGAGTTGATCAAAACTGACTTTGTCAGTTTGAATTTTTAATACACTTTCTTCTGCTGCTTTGCCTTGTTCATCAGCATGAACATCTTACTTGTCAAAGATCTGTTCCAAATCCTTTTGAAGGAAGCATTTCTCTAAAATAAGTAGATTCAATTCTTTTGGAGAGATCTGTTATGAGACCAACAGAGTATTACATTTCATTCTTGGGATCTGATCTATTTCTTTCCAATCAGCTTTTATGTTCTTGTAGAACATATATGAGCAGAAACTAAATTCAAATTTTCTTGATAAGTCCAATTTGGAAGGTTTGCATGTTTTGTGGATGTTTTATCTTATGAAAATATTACAGTGATGCTGGAAAATAGATACAATTTTGCTTTGTCTGCAAGAATGCTATGCATGTAACTAAAATATTCACAGCTAGAAAAATAAATATGCAGTATGTGTATACTTTCAAGATAAATATTGTTTTATTGCATGTGTTTACTAAAATCTAATTCCTGAAAAAGGCGCAGTAAAAACAAAAGGGAAATCATTCTCATAATAGTTTCTTTCAGAGAAGAAAAAAGATCATCATGTGAACTTTTACAATAGAAAACAAATTACTTAATCAAGAGCTAAAAATAAAGAAGTCCTGTGATATTTTTAAGTGTAGTAACTACAAACTTCTGGGCTTGTGACAATGTCGACCTGTTTATCTCAAAATGCCCCAGGAACCACAGTGAGCCTCATCCTGTGATGAGGAAATCTTGGCACTCCACCTGAAGGACAACAGGCTTAAAGCCAAAAGGCTTAAAATCAGAACCTTAACAAGGTGGATTTAGCTGTGTTGCCATATTGAGGTGCAAACTGTTGCATTGCCTCCTAAAGAAGAAAACTCATATGCATGAGAGAGCCCATGGAGCTACAAAGCTGGTCTTAATTCAGGTGGGATTTCATGTGCTTTCCATTGTCAAAGGAGACTGAAGCATAAAAAACAGAGAAAATCTGCATATCACAGATATTTTGTCATCACTACTGCCCATCACTGTGGGAAAGCATTTTCCAGGGGCATCAAACCAGGGTGAACTTTTCTGTCCATGCATGATCAGGTAAGACAGAAGAGCCTGGGAATCTCAACCTTCCCTGCTGCCTTATTTATTCTCCCTGTTCAAATGCAGTGATTTTTTTTAAAATATAAAATGTTCACCCCATTTTCATATAAATTATGCATAATATTTTTCAATATATTATTTAGTAAAGGCACTGTTAGCTATAGGAAAGTATTAAATGCAGTTTCTCTGTCAGAGTACTGTAGTCATAACTCTGGTTTTCTCTTCAGGTTTTGCTGCTGATGAACTGACTGACCTTGGATAAGCCATGTAAGTTTACTGAGTCTCTGTATAAATACTAAACAAATATCTGCTAGACCCAAGAAAATTAGATGCCATGAGATGCACACACATTTTTGCAATTACATTTTGTATATTTTTCAGTTCCTCTGAATTCCACGGAATGCACCATGTCAGGAGGAGCGCTATTTTCCTGAACCTGTGTCTAAGAAATTCAGTTTATCTAAAATCTCATTACAAAGTTGTAAAGTCACAATTTCATGTAAAAGCATCATATTGCACACATCTTGGCAATTTTGACTGAAAGGCCAATAGTGATAGTGAGGCCAGAAGAACAACAAATCAATACTGTATTTATAATGTATACTCAGAGTACATCAAAAAAGGACAGTTTGAACCAAGAGAATAATTCATTGCATGTCCTTGTGCCATTACTGCTATAAATGCTTCTGGGCAGGGATTGTATCTTCTAACAACTAGTTTTATAGGGCATCAAACTTGTTAGGTGTCTCTTAATGCCACTATATGCAAATTAAAATGCAGCTGGATTAAAAAATTCAGGTTCACAAAAGCTCAAACCGGTTTCACACTAAAAGTTCTTCAAGTTTTGTTCTTCTTTTTTTTTTTTTTTTTTTTTAAGAAGTAACTTTTGTTTATCTACAGGAAATAACTTAAACCCAGTAGCAACACTCACCCAGATATATAATGATAAGAGGTTTTTTGTATGAAGGGGAATGGATTTTTTCAATTATCAACCTATAGGAAGGGTGAAATATGTTTGATTTCAACGGTTTGTAAGTGTGAGTAGCATTGAAAATAACTTCACAGCTATATCATATGTAACATGTAATAACAATTAAACACCTTTTTATTCATATGTATACATTGCTTACTATTGTTTTCTAGCAGTTTTTGCTTTAAAATTTCCAAAATATGTAGTAGCCGAATTTTGCCAAAAGCTTTATTTCTGTTAGGAGGTGAATACTGAATAATCTGCAAGATGTGACATACACCTGGTTATCTTAAATCATTATTGTAAGCTTAATTCTTAAATATTAATCGACACTGAGTACAGAGATTACTAACATTGACTACAAAACTAAACCAAACAGGACCAGAATCTGATTTTGCAATTTCATCTAAGCTTATGATAGTTCATTTTATTCAATATTTTTGATAGATTTCATCTAGTATTTCCTTTTACAGCTTGTTAGTCACTAACATATACATCTCAAAATTTTGCTTTAATTTAGCTTGCGTGTCTACACAATATCACTTTTTTATGCTCTTAAAAGTGTGTTGATAGTGAAGCAGACATCTATTTTAAAAATTTAATTAGTTCCCACTACTTTTAGGTCCTGTGAGATTTTGTATCACAGAGCATAAAGATTATGGTGACTATGAAACTAAGATTCTGCCGCCTCACTGCATTTCAGGACATTTCTCAAGGTCTTGCAGTCTTGCAAACTTTGGTTTTTCTTCTTCCTTTTTTTTTTT
Organism: Prinia subflava; assembly: GCF_021018805.1. NCBI lineage: Eukaryota > Metazoa > Chordata > Aves > Passeriformes > Cisticolidae > Prinia > Prinia subflava. The sequence goes on from NC_086252.1 coordinate 31,855,764, forward strand.
TTTTAATGACAGGCTAGTTTCAAGCTCCATCCCACTTCTCCATCTGTAGTTCTTCAGTCCGTGCTCTCTTCCTCTGCCTTCTCTGTTCCTCCAATTTTAGTTTATTTCTTGGAGGAGGGGTGGGGTGTTTTTGTTTTTGGTTTGATTGACTTGTTTGTTTGTTTGTTGGTGTGGTTTGGTTTTGTTTGTGGTTTTTGACTTGCTTATCTTACAGTTTTGGGAGAGCCTGTGTCAATGCCCGTGTCTCCGGAGCAGGCTCTGCTCCATCAGAGCTGTTGGACCATTCCCATTAGAGACGGTCGATCTCCTTGGAGCTGCGCTCCCGGGAACGGCCCCGCTGTGCCGGGACCAGCGGGAGCCCGCCCTTAGAGCCCGCTCGGGCTCTTCCCGCCGTGCGGAGCGCTCCGTCCGCCTCCCCTGCCCCGGAGCCGTGCGGACAGCCGCGGGACACGGGGCGGAGCGGGCACCGGCAGCGCAGCTGGGCTGGGGTGGCCATGGGGATGAGCACGGGCATGGAACGGGATGGAGATGGGGATGAGGATGCGGGCGAGGAAGGGGGCAGTGATTTGGCCTGGCATGGAGATGGGGATGGGCGCGGTGAAGGGAACGCTGATAGGAATGGGGTCCGTGATGGCAATGGGGACGGGATAGGGATAGGGATGGGGATGGTGGCTGTAGTGGGGACAGGGATATGGATGAAAATGGGGATGGTGGCTGTGGTGGGGGCAGAGATATGGATGGGGATGGGGGCTGTAGTGGGGACAGGGATATGGATGGGGATGGTGGCTGTGGTGGGGACAGGGATATGCATGGGGATGGTGGCTGTAGTGGGGACAGGGATATGGATGGAGATGGTGGCTGTGGTGGGGACAGGGATATGGATGGAGATGGTGGCTGTGGTGGGGACAGGGATATGGATGGGGATGGTGGCTGTGGTGGGGACAGCGATGTCTCCGCCGCCCTGCCCGGTGCGGATCCCCCCCCCCCCGCCCCTCCCGCCGCCGGCCGGGGGGGCGGGCTGCAGGACAGGAGTGCGGAGCTGCTGGCCGAGCGGGTCGATGGGGCCGGCCCGCGGGCGGGGCGGGCGGGGCGGTCGCTCGCGGGCTCGGGGATGGATTGCGGGTGTCCGGCGCGGGCGGGCGGTGCCGCCGCGGGACGGAGCGCGGGGGGCGCCGGGCCCGGCGCGGCCTCAGGTACCGGGAACGGGAGCGGGGCCGGGAGTGGGCGGGTTCCGCCGCTGCCGGGGTTCCGCTGCCGAGAGGCCCCGCAGGGCTGAGCGGGGCCGGGCCCGGGCCCGGGAAGGAACTCTGTCCCTTCACGCGGGCGGGGGGGCCGTGCCCGCCCGGGCCGGGGCTGCGCGAGTGCCCCGAGTCCCGCCGGCCCTCGGCCCCGTCCGCCCGTGACAGCGGTGCGGGGAACGCGCCCTCCGCTCCCCGCCTCGCGGGAGCTCCCCTGGCCGGGCTGCGGGTGTGCGGAGGGGTTCCGCTGTCCCTGTACCTGCAGCAGTGCGGGCAGCGCGAACAGGGAAGTGACTGTGCCCCTGTGCTCGGACTGGCGAGGCCACGCCTCGGGAGCCGTGCCCTGTTCCGTGCACTCGCTGCAGGAAAGGCACTCAGGCACCGGAGCGTGTCCGGAGAAGGGCAGCGGAGCTGCTGCAGGGTGTGGAGCACAAGTCCCATGAGCAGTGTCTGAGGGTTGGAGTTTAGCCTGGAGTCAGAGAGGCTTTGGGGAGACCTTACTGCTCTCCACAGTCCCTGGCAGGAGCCAGCTGGGGGTCGGGCTCCCTGGCAGCAGTGTCAGGACAGGAGGACACGGTGTTAAGCTGCGCCAAGGGAGGTTCAGATTGGATATTTGGAAGAATTTCTTTACAGAAGGAGTGATTAAATAGTGGAATGGGGTGCCCTGGGAGGTGGCGGAGTTGCCATCCCTGGAGGCATTTAAAGAAAGCTTGTGCCACAGTCTGGTTGACAGGGTGGTGTTTGATTATGGGTTGCATTCGATGATCTCAGAGGTCTTTTCCAACCTAATTGATTCAGTGATTCTGGGCTGGCCCCACTGTCCTGCCTCGCTGGGGCTGTGAGGGGTATGTGCTTACCTGCTTGGGCTGTGGCTCCCTTTCCCCCCCCTGCATTTTCCAGTGTTCTAGCTGTGAGTACAGCACTCTCATTCTTTCTCCCCCGAGGTCCCCAGGCATATATCTTTTTTCTTAGGCATCCTCTTTTCTCTGAGTGCATTAAGAAGACTTACTCATTTCCTTCTCTTCCTTCCTGCTGCTTTTCCCCAGAGATATCTGTCGGCAGGAAGGAGACCCCCATTCACTCCGAGTGCAGTGATTTCGCCGATTTCTGCCTTGCCTGGAAGGCTGAGCTTTCAGCTGCCAGGGTGTCTCTCTGAAAGCTGCCCTACTGGTTCTTATCAGGGATCTGTGTCTGTATATCCTGTGACAAAGCACGATATGTTTAGTCCTTGCACTAGACAAGATTAGATCTGCAGCATGTGCAATGGATGTCATTTGTAATCCTTAGCTGATGTTAAATGTGGAGTTACTGGTGGCTCAGAGATTGCTCTCTATGTGGTGAGGCTTAGAGAGGCCTTGGCAGCTTGACATGGAGTTTTTTCTCCTAATGTTGCTGGACAAGAATAACAAGGAGGTCAGTGTCTGTTCTGCTTGTCAGCTTTCACTCTGCAGACCTGAAACTTGGTGTTTCTAACTCATTGCAGGCAGACTTCAAGTGCAGCGGGGTCACAGCCTTGCTGGGGGTGCTGCAGGAATTATTGAGAATTGTGTGCTTGCATAGGCTGCTAGCTGATAAGGACTCTGAGGTATAAAATAGAGGAATAATCTGCACTGCTAGTTCTATATAGGAAAATTTGTTTGAAGTGTTGTTTCATGAATTTTGAGTAGGTGCTGAATAGGAAGCTTTCATTCAATTCATGAAAACGTTCCAACATTCATGTTCTTTTTATTCCTTAGATACCCACATCCAGCTGTGCCATGACACTTTGATAGCATGACTGTTACATACCACCAGATTCCTAAAACATATCTTTGATTAAGCTAAATTCTCCTATTTTGGTAACAGAATTAATGTGTTTTCTGTGCAGACTTCGGTCTTGTGTAACTTTCTATGTAGATGGGAGCGGTGATCTCTACCTGCAGAACTCAGTACTGGCATGAAAAACTTGGTTGCTTTTTTGGATCTTTTGCTTCATTATATTCTGAGATCCTACAGAAAACTTTCTTTGAGTAAAAATGACAAGGCTGCAGTGAATGTAATAGTCATGTTGCATAAGGCTCACTTTTCCAGCTCTTCTGAATATTCTTGCCTTTGCTCTCATCTTGTGGTACCCTTTGGAGGGTGAGTGCTCATCATTGTGTTAGGTTAATGTAGGCTTACAGATTTTGACATATATATGTAAATCATTTTACTTTCAGGGGTGTTTTTTCTGATTAAAGTGAAAGCAGTGTCTGTTTCTCTTATCTCAACAGCAATCCAATATGAAACAAGAATCGCCTGAACACAGAACATGTTAAAAGGGGGAGGAGGTTGTATCCCAGAACTTGTATTGTTGGTGCAGCTGGTATAACTGGAAAAACTAAACCCATTTATTTTGCTTGCAAGCCTTATCTTGATATGTTGTCTTTCAAATTGTATATGAAATAATCTTGAGTAGATACAAGGAAGAATTTCCAGTTGACTTGCTTGCACCATGGATTGTGACTGAGATGCTGTTCTGTCTCTTTCGGCATTCTTGTTATGTCCTTTTTTTTTCCTATTTTTTGGTGGTGGAGTGCAGAGACAGGCTCTGTGTTTTCCTCCTGGAACAGCCAGAACAGCAATACTTCTGTTTTGCAATGATTTGGCAGTTCTTTGGCCTATAATGTTTTCTTCCCTGATTGCCAGTGCAGTAAAAGTTCGTGAATTTCATGTGATTTTCTCTTCTTGGGCGGAGCTTTTAATGCGGATATAATCTGCACAAAGAAACATTTGATCTGTCCAAATCAGATTGCACATGAAGTATCAATGGTGCAGTTTTATTTCCTGCCCTCAGAAGCTCCTGTTGCATGTTCAGAAGAGGAGAGTTGGACAGGCTGCTGAGCCTGTTGGCTTTAGTGCACTCAGCTGTGTGACAGCTAAATGCACTGCAGACTACACAGTGAGACTGCTTTTTATATCTTTTTGATATCAGAAATTGAAGTGGTGGCTCTTCTTACATGATCTAGGGTACTGCAGCATTTTGAAATCAAAGTACAGTGTCATGACAAAATTTTTGATGTCTATTTTTCAGAAGATCTTCATGTAACTGGCTGAAAAATGGTTCTGCAAGATGACAGCACCAACTCTAAGACTGTTGGAATGGTAAATAATTTTAAAAAAGGAGATTTTAAAGGGTCTCAGTGCTGTTTGCTGAAAATTAGAATGATATTAAGAAGTGTCTTTTAAATGAATATTCCTTTAAATGTCAGATTAGAGCTGGTGTATTTAAAGTTACACCACGTGGAAAGCATATTTATTTCCTAATATTGAAACAAAGGGCAAACATTCTGAAGTTTCTGCTCTATTAATAGAGTAGAATATGATATTTACTTTTAAACCATACTTTTTGTTGCAGTCTCTATGTCTTCTGGTGGCTTAAATTTATCATAACTTCGTGCACTTGATAAATTAAATATTCTGTAAGGGTAAAGCCCTACAATAATAATGCCAAGGTTCTGGCTACAATCCCTGGGCCATTCACTTAAAAGTTGGACTTTATGATCCTTGTGGGTCCCTTCCAACTTAAAATATTCGGTGATTTTGTGACTAATTGCCTTGGTGCTCAGGATCTACAGTGAGCATTGTCTTTGTGGAATAGAAGATGGATAATCACATGCTTTTGTCTTAAAAATGCATCTTCCAGTTTGTTGGTTTCTTTTAAGCTGTTAGGATCATTTGGTAAACTGTGGAAAAGGTTTGAGCTTGCTGTGTGTAAATGTTGAGTTCAGTGGGGGCTGGACCATAGGCTTGTGGGGTCCCTCTTTATGAGTTACCTCTTAATCTAATGGGTGAAAAGGAGGAATTTAGTTATTGCTCCCTGTTAACAGTTTGCAAACTCTCAGCCATGCTTGACAGGTGATCAAAAGCTAATTTGGGGTAATAACAGTAATAATAATAATAAATTACAGCACTTCCAGGCAATAAAAATTATGGCTCTATTTTGTGTAATGTTTCTTTTCCTATATAACAGTTTTTAAGTGGATTTTATTGAAAGTATTTATAGGATCTGGGTTTAAAAATATATTAAAAAAAAAGTTTTATGTAAGATGATGTTTTGTTTTAATAGAATAATAATGCTGTATCCATGTAAGGAAAGATGCCTGACTTTCACAAGACATAGCCTGGAGGTGCCTTATTCATTCTAGATTATTTTAAGGCCAACAAGCCTATACGTTCTTCCATTACCTTCCTAGTTCTAATGTTTAAATTCTTTCCTTAGGAATGTACACTTAAGAAATATTGCCTTTCTCTGCATAGCTTAGAAAATCAAAACTTAACATCATCAGGTTCATGTTCCTCATGTGAATCTCCTATGGTGAATTAATAAGGAAGGGATTGTGTTCTTTGTGATATCAGAAGTAGGTAAGGATCCTGTTTTCTTGCATTTTTGATGCAGACTAATTTTTAAGGTTCTAGATCTGTATGTCCCCAACACTTGGGACTTGAGCCGCAGAAGACACTTGTGAAACTTGAAATTTTAAACATTATTTTGCAAAGATAAATGCTTAACATACCTATGCACACAATGTTTCACACTTTGTTTTTTTTTTTTTAGGAGACTATCTGCACTTTGACATGAAGTGTGAAGTTTTTTAGTCACCACTTTTGTTTCCTTTTTACAGTTACTGTGGAAGGTAATATGAGGAAAGTCTTATTCTTGTGTGTTCATTTCTATCAGATCATATTACCCTCAATGTACAGAAGCCAAACACAAAATTGTGGAATTGTATTTCATTGCAAGTTCATGAGTGCTGTTAATAAGTGGGGCTGTGTGTCTATCTGAAACCTCTCAAAACAGTTGTTTCAGTCTGTCTTTGCGTTTTTGCATTTTGTGTGATGTTTTACAGGGTTTTAATTCTGTCCTAAAACTTAGTATTTAGGTTTCAGTAGGCTTTTGAATTTCTGCTGAACTTTACAGGCATTTTAGTATTGCTGCTTGGTAACTTTTTTAGTCAACTATTAGCTTGAAGGTGATCATGCTGCACTTTGTAGTCACCTTTTCTTGTTAAGCTTTTTGCCTTGTTGGGAAGGATCAAACAAAGGCTCTATTAGGCACACAGAAATGTTAAACAGATACTTGGTAGTCAGGTGAGAAAGTAATAGCTGCTCTTACTGCAACATATTAAAATTTCAACTTTCAAGACATAATTATGGTCTCTTTATCTAGAATTTTAACATCTACTTATAAAGGGATGGCAGAAATGGTGTAAAATGTACACAGACTGAATGACTTTATGTATAACCTCTTATCTAAGAAGTGCTGGATGTTTCATCATCCTTTACTTCGCTCCTGCTGAAGGATTTTAAAGTGGGGGATTTGTGAGAACAAGATTAAACAACTGCAGAATGTGAACGTTATCTGGGCATGATCTCTGCTCACAGAGTGTGCTTTGAAGCAGCCTGTGGTGAGAGCAGCAGGGCTGTGGGTGTGAGGGAGCCTCTGATGTGGAGATGTCCAGTTGATCAGGCTGCTGCCTTTCCCTCCTGTCTCCCCAGCTCCCTCTCCCCTTCTGCCTGCAGCACAGAACTGGTGGAAGGCTGCAGAGCTTTTTATTTCTAGGATGCTTTCCCACTGTCCCTGTGTTGTGCTGTAGCCTGACAGGAATGAGATTTCTTCCTTCCAGCTTATTTGGAATTCTTCTATGCCCAGCTTCCACGTTAGCTGCATATTATGCAAATACACGAGCAATTTTTAGGCTGTATATAATATAACTTCGTGTAATGACTTGTAGGCTATTAGTCATAATAAAATGAAGGCAAAGTTTGTAGAGTATATTATGTAGTAACTGTTAAACCAATTCCTAAAAGCTGAAAAACCCTTTATAAGCTTTCAAGCATGAAAACCTTTATGTTAGTTTCCTCAAGTTTGAGATAATACATTTATTTGCTCTCTCTTAGAGAACAAATGTTTTCTCATTTATTCTGTATCAAGCAGAAATTATAATTCCTTGCTGAGCCTTTCATAGCTTTGCCTCTCTCTACTTACAGATTTCTGCTTTCTTTTGTCAGTCCCACCATTTTATCAGAAAAGCAGAGTAATTATCCAGAATTGATGCCCACACATGGAATATATCAGCACAGATCTAGTGGTATAATTATACTTCAGGAACTCTGCCTGTTCATTTTTCTTTTGAAAGAAGCCCTTTAAGAAATGAGGAAAAAGTGTCAAGATTTGAGCATGGCAAAAACTATAGAGATACGAGTCAAAGCAGAAAACAGTGCTGTGATCTCCAATGTGCTTGTGCATATCTGGACATTTAAATCCTTAATCTGAGGAACAGGCTACTCTGGAAAAAAGAGTAATGTACCTTCCTCACTCACTGAGGACATTGTTACACTGTCTCTTTCATAAATAATTTGTAAACAATGAAAAGAAAGCAAGTATTTGTATGTTGACACATGTGGAAAAAACAAAGTTCAATTTAAATTTATCAGACCATATTAGCAAAGCAGATGACCTCTATTTACTGTGGAAGTCAGGGGCTGCTCTCTAAAAATGACTTAGATTGCAGTTCCTTGAGCTGTTCTCTCAGAGATGGTGTCTGAGTTTATGCTATGCTATGCCATCTGTAGTTAATGAACTTATAATTAATTGGTTCTTAAAATATATACATAAATAAGTGAATGTTAATGAAACAAATACCACATACATGTCTGACTGACATTCATTAGGGAGTTTGTAAAGGATGCTGGTACAAGAATGAGTCATCAGTCTCTGTCACTTGTATTTGAAGCTTTTTATTAATATAATTGAAAGTTTTCCTAAATTTAGGCCTTCATCAATTTAGGCCATCCAATGGGCAGCTGTAAAGCTGTGTCACAAATCTGAATTCCCTTGTAGTAGCATTAATGGATTTTTGATAAATTTTTGCTAGAATTGGCTCATGCCTATATTTCATGAATTACCAAATAGCCATAGAAATTTTTTTTAATTGAACTGCACATGTAGTCTAATTTTTAAAGTTTACAATTAATTATTCTATTTTTTTCTTGAATCACCCCTTGTTGTAATTTACCTAAATGTTTTGTCTTCTGAAATATTTGTTGAATGCCTCTACATTTAAACATGTTTCTGACATTTGTCACAACACATCAATCTAATTTATACTGTCAGGTATCTGAACTTACCAAATACAGTGGTTCAAGTTTTGCAGAACTCGTAGTATAAATTCCAAAAAGGCACTGCTTTTTGCTTACTTCACTGCTAAAGCAGTTGATAAAGTTTTGCAAAGTCAAGATTTGCTTTCTAATTGTCTCTAATAGCTCTGAAAATTTCCTGTCAAAGATCTGCTTTTTAACAACACATCTACGTGTGTCCTTGCATATTAGATCTTGTTTGTATCTGTGAAAGAGTTGCCCCCAGTGTTTATTTTGCTGTGTGTCCCTGTATAAATAAATAAACCCGTTGTGGTTTATCTGTGTGTCCCTCCTGCCCAGGTTCCAGATGGTGTGGGTTTTTGTCATGAACCGGATGAGCTCCCAGAGCAGCTCCTCTGCTCAGCGCAGGCGAATGGCTCTAGGAATTGTCATTCTCCTCCTCGTTGATGTGATCTGGGTGGCCTCTTCAGAGCTCACTTCTGTAAGTGTTGTTCCACACATTTTAAAAGGAAAATAAATGAGAAAGATGCAGCAGAAACATGGTTATCAAACACTTGGTGTTTCACCAGCCTGAATCCACTAAAACTGCAGAAAAGTTCGACTCAGTGCCTGTTTCTTTTGAGACAGAAGGTGTTACTGATGACTTTAAAATTAAACAGCATAAACTCATAACTGTGTACTGTAATCAGGGAGTTAATTTTGTTGTTGCCATATTGATTAAAATAATGCCCATATGGTTCCCAAAAATTAGTGAGTGACCCAAAACATGGCAGGCTGAGTGATGTGGTGAATTGTAGTTCAGAACATCCAAAAGTCCAAGATAAAAGGACTCAGGTCATGGAGTATAAACCCTGTAATTTCATCTAGTTCATATATTAACCATATTGAGACTATTCTGGTATTTATTTCATGTTAAGTTTTAGGACTTAAAACAGAGCTTTAGCATTGGGAATTGAGTTTTCAATAAATCCCTAAATTCAGTTTTCTGAACTGTCATTAAGTTATGTTCTATATCAGTTTTGAAACTAAGGATATACAAATGTTTGTGCTTATCATGTGATATTAATAAAACATTTTCTGGAACGAGCTGGTGGAGTCACTCTTGATACTGAAATGTTATTAGCCAATCTTCTCTAATTTATGATTAATATGTTACTGCTTATAAAAGTTGGCTTCAATTTAGAAAATATTTGTATGTAAATGTATTTTCAGTGCTATTTGAGTTCAGTAGCATATAAATGTGTTGCTTGGAGAGATACAAGTAATAAGTAGTTTTCCTTCTGTGGCATTGTTTCTTACAAAAAGGCTTCTTTTAGTTGGCATTGGAGATAGTTTGGGAGAGGGTTCCCCTAGAACAGGTAGGGCCACTTGGTTTGTTTGGCCATCCATGCCAGTACTCACAACTATTACTTTGAGAACCAGACTATTCTGGACTGTATATTTACACCTGATCATTCATCTTGTGAATTCTTACCTACTTTGTAATTTTGAATACTGCAATTATTTTTTTTCCACAGTATGTTTTTACAAGGTACAACAAACCCTTTTTCAGTACATTTGCAAAAACATCCATGTTTGTTCTATACCTCTTGGGATTTATTGTTTGGAAGCCATGGAGGCAGCAGTGTACTCGTGGGTTTCGTGGAAGGCATGCAGCTTTTGTAAGTATTATAATTCTGTAGATTTGATATTTGTCTAATTTTGTACAGAAAAAAACCCCTTGAAATAGAGGCTAGAGAAGAGGAAAGGTGACATATTTGAGATATAAACAGAATTATGCCACAGGAAGACACGGCAGCCATAAGAGTTGTCATGTGAGAGGATGAGAGGCAAGAAAAAGCAGTATGAGATGTAAGAAAGGCTCTGCAGGGCCACACCATTGGTCCCTGCAGCCTGGGTTTGTATCCTGGGCAATTGCAGGGGATAATTCCTCTTAAAAAGAGCTAATGAAACTCCCTGTAGGCTCTTGGTTCCCTTTAGCTCCCCCAACATCTGTAACCAAAGGAATCAGAACTTGAATTTTGTAGTTGGTTTTTAGCACTGACTCTTTTTGTCTGTGGCACAATTGTGAATTGTTTGGTGACTGTTTTGAGGGGTTTAAAGTTACATTTAGTAAGAGTGGTAGAATTATAATTTTGTTGTTGTTAATATTGTTTTTTATAGCTTTTATGCATGAGTGGCCTTCTGATGCCCATTCCAGAGTTAGGCATAGTTTGTGCTAGAACCTAAAATTTTTGTTATATGACAGAAATACGGGGTTTTTTCCCAGAATATGCTGGGAAGAGCATTGTTCTGTGCCAGCATTTCAAAATGCTGAACAGCAGCACTCAGGAAACAGTAAGGCATTTGGCCTGGTACTAATCTCACATTAAAAAAAAACAGAAAATGTGATCCAAGAACATGCTGTTAATCAACATGTCTTTATAGAAAATAGCTTGTGTGAAAGAAACTGTCTTAAGATTCTCTGGATATGTTAGACTTCACTGATAGTGACAGTTGTAGGCATAATTTAGTTAAAGTGTTACATGACTTTTATCTGGGATTTTTTTAAGAAAAGACAAAACAGAAAGAACAACTAAAAAATTATTTTTTTAAATTCTTGAGTTAAACACACAGAGCATTTAAAGTTGGCTGATATCTTGATACAGTTTTTGCTAGATCAGCCTTTAATACCAATATGGCATGTGTTAGACTTGATGTTGTTCAGAATCTTGACAAGATAATTTAGGAATAAACAGAACTTTGTTTCTTTGCTGGCAGTAATGAAATATGAACAGGAATGCAATGAGTAAGAGTGCCCAGTCTGTCACATACTGTGTAGTGGCACTCATGACACTGCTACTGGAATCCCATTATTTTTCCTTTTCAAAAGAACAGTGCAGACAAGACTGTAATGTGCTGTTAGAAAATTCCTTCCCCCTCAAGGGGTGTAATTAAATATTCAATTATTGCCATGTGCTTTTAAAGTGTCTTGTGTTTATTAGTCTGGAAAACGCGTCCATATATATGGTTTTATTTCAATGATTGCTTGGATAAACATTCACACCTTACTTTTAAGTTCTTTTCCACATCAGAGGCTCTGTTTCATAGGTTTGCTACCATCATGGTAGAAGAGCAAGCTGCAGGTCAGGGAACATGGGTTTGGTAAGGTACAGAAAGGAGGAGGGAAAAGAACTTTACCTCAATGAAATGAAGAAAGAAGCAGCTTGTTGTTAATAGATGCACAATCATTTAGTGGGGATTGTGTCCCTAAAGCTAAGTATTGCAGGTTTTCTGTATCCAAGAGCCTCATCCTGCATTCATACCTGGGTAATTGAATTCAGTGGGGTTCTTCAAGAGGTACAAGGCAGTACTGAAATTATTTACTGAACTTGGAGGTACTGAAATTATTTACTGAACTTTTAAGCCCTCTTGGTATTAGGGAGGGGGACTGAGAGGAGAGAGTTGTGACAGAATTATGGAAAAAGTCATAAAAAACCTTCAGAAATTTCAAGTTAATAAACCTACTGAAATTTCAAGTTACTACTCTTCAAAATTTCAGTTACTAATAACTTTGTCTTGGTAGTTTGTTACATCCAATTTTCTGTAATTAGTTTGCAGATGCTGAGGGTTATTTTGCTGCTTGTACAACAGATACCACTGTGAACAGTTCTCTGGTAAGTGCCTTAATTTATGAGGATCAGTGCTTTACAATAACGTGGTACAGTTGTCTTGATTTACTGTTTATAAACTTTGGCAATTTTAAGTGTAATAGTTTTAGTCAAAGGGGATTGGTAACTTACATACTTATAGTTTACTAATAAGTACTGCAAATAATGGTATTGCTTACTGTAAGAAATATGGGTTCTAGGCTCCATAGAGCACTTACTTGAATGTTTCTGTAGTAGTTTGTCAAAGAAATATTATCTCTTACGGAGGAAACCTTTACATATTCAACTCAGTACCATCTCTAATAAAGTGGGGAAAGCAATTGAGTATTGCAAATTACTGTATGGTATTTTATACAGAATTGCCTGAAGTGGCATTTTTTCAGATGTATTCTTCATTTAAGTTTTTGGAAATTTTCAACTTTATCTATCTGTATTTAAAAATAAAATCTTATCTGAATTCAGTAAGATCATGTGACTCTAGAGACTGGGACAACTTTGGATTAATTTAAACATCAGCCAAAATTCTCATCCTAAACAAGCCTAATGAAAATCCAACTACCAGATCTTTTTCATGACTTCACTTTTACAGTTTATTAATCTAAACAAGTAGCTTAAAACTTGTCTTGTTAGCAAAGTTTTGATTGCTTGAAATACTTCTAAGTGCCTTATGTATTGTAGATCTTTCCAAAAGTTTAGGTCTAGGGAAGAAAATAAGGGATTTTAGGGTCATGGAAAGATAACATGAATTTTTGTACATACATTCTGTATTTCATGTCTCTAGTTTATAATTTGGACAGAAGCTATAGCTAATGAAATATCTGTGATATTGATGACTTATTTTGTAATTTTAAATCAGTAGATGTGAATTTTCTGGCCATAAGTTCTGTGCTCATGAAGATACACACAAAAAGGCACAATTCTCTTTTAGTTCTGTGTTTTGCCAATATGTGTAATGTGCAGTATATTGTATACGTGAATTTTGTGTGTGCAAACCCACTTTAAGTCTGATTCTCTTACTGTTCACCAAGCTTTTCTTTATTTAGTTTTCTAATTTGCTAAATAAATTCTACTGGTTCTAATTTAAATATCCTGCTTAACTGTATTTTTACTTATATTGATTCATTGCAGAGTGAACCTTTATATGTTCCTGTAAAGTTTCATGATTTGCCAACTGAAAAAAATGGCAGTAATAGTAGTGATGCAGAGAAAAGTGAGTAAAGACTTTTGGATGCTGTAATGTTAGTTCTTTGGTGACGGAGTTACTTTTCTCTTTGTTTAGCATAACTGCTGTTGCAGGACTTGCTTCCCCTTCCAGCCCTCCTATTTTTTTTCCTTTTTTCTCCTTTCTGAAATCTCTTATTACATGAATTGCAGTCTGATATATTTACTTTCAGGTAGAGAAAACATAGGCCTGTCGTTCAGTTTGCCTTCCTTGGTCACTACAGATGCAGCCTATGTTTATCTCAAGGGACCAACTGGGTTCAGTTCTTGTGATTCTTTCCTTCTGGGCTTGTAAGACCAGCAGCAGTGAGTCAGCCTCTGGAAAAACAAGCTTATTGTCCTTTTTAGAGCAGGAGCAAAGCAGTCAAAGTAAGAATTCTAACAGTCTATGTGCGTTCTGATTTTATTTAAGCCTCGCTATCTTGTGACAGTACCTGAAACAGGCCCAACTGTCCCAGACAATTGTAGGAAGGTTGGCTTCAAAACATCCAGTGAGCCAATACTCAGCAAAAGAGTCCCTGCTGATCACAGGGAGGCTCTCTTAATTTCTATGTGGCACACATTAGGAACCACTTTGACAGGCTCTGCTTCCTGTGGCAATATGCACCAATCTCTTCAGAATTGTTCCAGCTGCAGCTTTCCCTTTACTTTTTTTAGGAAATTAGGTGTTGTTTCACATTGATTTAGGCTAATATTTGCCTGTAGTGTTTAGTAATGTTTTCTTTATGGTGGAAGCTAAAAATACTAAAATAGCTTTCTAAATAAAACCTGATCCTAGTTGCAAGATTAGTTAGAGAGTAATTTCAGCAGGACAAGTGACTTTATGATCTCTGCTAAGCTTGGACTGTTGGACTTTATTCTTCTGAATAAAACATTGTCCTTGGAGTTACGTAGAGTTGTGTGCAGGTTTTGGTTATTAGACAATTAAAGAAAATCTTATATACAGAATGTTTTTCAGGATTAAATAATTCCTGTCTAAAAACATGTTGTTACCTTCTGTTGGTGTTTTTGACAGGGAGCAGGGGTGGTGCTTTTCAGTGAGGTTTTCATGGGTGGACAACTTACTGATTGAAAACAGTAATTCATTGTGCTTTGTCTTATTAGTAGCCTCCTGAATAGCAGAATATTAGTTTAATAAATCATGATGGCATGTCTCCTGTTTGGAAAAGAACCTGTTATTTCTGCAGTATTGTAATCAATGGCGTGTTACAACATCATAGATTTATTTGCATATTGTGTTGGCTCAAAAAGTTTAATAATAATATTAATATTTTTTCTTATTTTCCCTTTTTTAAAATTTTGTTTTCCTCCTCTCCAGCACCCAAAAAGCCTCGTGTGAGGTTCAGTAACATCATGGAGATCCGGCAGCTGCCATCCAGCCATGCTTTGGAGGCAAAGCTGTCCCGCATGTCCTATCCAACAGTGAAGGAGCAGGAGTCCATCTTAAAAACTGTGGGAAAACTCACTGCGAGCCAAGTGGCAAAAATTAGCTTTTTCTTTTGCTTTGTGGTATGTGCTCCATTCTTTCAGAAAGCTTAAGTAAAGATGCATTTAAAACTTGTATATTAATAGTGAATAAGTATTGAGGTGTATTCTTTAAAGTGTATTCTTTAAACCTTATTTTATAAAGGTACCATAAGAAGTAAAACTTTTGTTGTGCTGGACATGGATTGTGCAAGATTTAATAATGAATCTGCTGGTAGATGCTGTTGCTGCATCATGCCTCAGTTCTGTGTGAAGAGAGAGATTCCAGTGGCAGGATTTTTGAGACAGAAAAATGTAGAGGGCAGATCAGTGATGCCTTTTCCAGAGGCACCTTCACTTTTGCTGCTATATGGTTTCTTTGTAGTATAGACTCATCACAACTTTTCCTCAGGAGGTAGAGCTCTTTGAAATTATTGTTATTATTATCATCAACAGTAATAATACCACTGATGGATGTACCAGAAAATAGTGGTGTAATTTTTTTTCTGGGGTAGTGCCCTCCTGTCCAAATCTGTTTATTCTGTTCATGGACACTACTGGCAGGTGCATCTATTTCTTCTTGGACTTTATGAATATTTCTACATAAGACTAGAGAGTAGTTACTTCTCTTAGAATATATCTGAGATCTTACTAATGAGATCTCAATCAAGAAGTGAAAAAACACTTGCTATTTTACTCCTTTATGGAGAAATGAAATATTTTTTAGGCATTGAATGTAAGAGATGCTTGTTTTTAACAGTGGAGATGTGTGCTGGTTTTAAGTACTCTAGAAAAACCTCATTAGGCTGACTAATGTCACATGCATTACTGAAATTTCTTTGCAGCCCTTGTGCAGTTATCATCTTGAAGCACTCTGAAACAAGTTAAAAGTACCTTTGGTTACTACAGACTAGCTATTATAATGTCATTCTAATTCTTTTAAAGTTCTGAAGTATGTTATTTTGTAATTAAACACGTACTTGAATGTAGTTGGTTTGAGCCAATTCTAAGTTTGTTGCTGTTTTTTAATGTATCTGCCACTTTAATAGAAGTTAGAAGTGTCTTTAAGCTAAAAATATGGTTCTGATTTCATTTGTGATTAAATAATTGTGTTTTCTTTTTAAAGTAAGATTTTATTGCACTGAGAATCCTAAGCTCTGTTGTTGCTACCCATATAATAACAATTTTTTTTCTTTTGCCCCAGTGGTTCTTGGCAAATTTCTCATACCAAGAAGCTCTGTCAGATACCCAAGTTGCCATAGTTAATATCTTGTCATCAACCTCTGGTAAGCTTTATTTACACCACCAGATGTGCACTATAATCTGTTTATAAGCTAAAAATCTCTTGTTACAATGTATTTGTCTAACATTTATACCTGTGGATTTGACCTTAAGGCACTGAATATGTGTGTTTAGAAAATTAATTTAGTATTTGCAGAGGTTTTTTAGGTTACTTTAATGATTCCCCTGCTTTTTGTGTGTGTACTTCTGCAGTTACATCTGTATATTAAATATATTTGGAGTGTAATAGCTTTGAAGCTGTGTAGCTTTCTGAGCAAACTACTTGACTGTATAAACTGCTCTGAATTTCTCTTGCAGGGCTTTTTACATTAATCTTAGCTGCAGTCTTTCCCAGTAACAGTGGAGATCGGTTTACCCTGTCCAAATTATTAGCTGTTATTTTAAGGTAAGATCATGGGAGGGAGCATTTGGTCCAAAACTCCCTGGTACAGTGAGAGTGTACCTGCTGTGCCTGTATTATCTGTGACAATAAATTACACCTATCACTTTTTAGAAAAATCCTTGTTTCATAGATGAATCAAGCAAGTGAATTAACTGTTTTTAAATGCTTCATATCATGAACCATTTCCAAATCTCATTCTCCTGTAGGAAACTAGAATAATTTCTGTTGGAAATAGATTAACCTGTTTTCTTCTTGTTAATTTGTGGTTTGTTTATTTTTGTATAAGTGGTGAAAAAGGAGGAGGTTTGACATTCAGTGTTGTCAGCCTCTTTCATTAAATACTTGATGTGTTGTTCTGGGAAGTTAAAAGAGGGGTTGGTTGGTTTTAACTTGGGATCACACCTTAGCAGTTGAGAACTGCTTTTGACTTGCCAGAAGTGGGTTTTGGTTGACTAAAAATGCCTACAGATAAAATTGTATATTTGTTTTTCTTTTATCTGTTTTTGTAAAGAAATTCCTGAGTTCAAGCAATGTTTTGCATTTCTTCTTTTTTTTGCTAGCATTGGTGGTGTGGTACTTGTTAACCTTTCTGGATCTGAAAAATCTGCTGGAAAGGACACAATAGGTATTTACTTACGGGTTTTAATCCTGGAATATGCAGTGATCATCTTCTGACAGTACTAAGTAGTCATATAGCAAGCTCTATATCTGTTACTCATGTAACATTTCACAATCTGTTTTTTTTAGTTTCAACTTCTAAAACTTGCATTTGTGATAATTTTCCACCCTATGCATGTATTGGGCAAGTATTTACATTTTAGAGCTTTCTCCATTTTCCCATGCTTTTCATTTAGTAATGGATTCTGTAATCAACAGGGGGTTGTGTATAACATGTATAACATGTTTGGCATGTCTCAAGGGAGAATTTTTTCCATTTTTCCAGGTTCCCTTTGGTCTCTTGTAGGAGCAATGCTTTATGCTGTCTACATAGTCATGATAAAAAGGAAAGTAGACAGAGAAGATAAACTTGACATACCAATGTTCTTTGGTAAGACCAAAAGTAACTCTGTTGAAGGTTTTAATTCAATGTGATTATATGATTTGCTTTCAGGCACTGAACTGTGTCTGAGTGGTAAAGGCTTAGAAAAGCCAAGCAAGTAGAGAACACCTCTTACTCCTGTGGTTATGAGTCCTTTAGAGACTGTTGTGTGAATTGTTCCTTGTTTAGAGCCTTAACAGGTATGCAGACAGCCCCACTGACTTAATGAGATTTCTAATTTTTATTTTCTTTTCAACTTCAAACCTGTAAATATCTGATGCAAATTTAGTTTGTGAATTTCAGGTTAAATTTCTTACATTTGTTTACTTTGAAAGATTTAAAATACTGCTTCATGGCTGCTTTTCTATATGCATATTGTCCAAATAGCAGATTTTAGCTCAGATTTTGGTTATGTTGAAGAATATTTATTGTGATTTACTTAATACTGTTTTTATATTCAGGTTTTGTAGGACTGTTTAATCTGTTGCTGCTGTGGCCAGGGTTCTTCCTGCTTCACTATACCGGGTTTGAAGCATTTGAATTTCCCAATAAACTGATATGGATGTGCATTGTCATAAATGGCCTTATTGGAACAGTTTTGTCAGAGTTCCTCTGGCTGTGGTATGTACTCCACGTGTTGAATACATTTCACATGAATTATCTTTCCTATGGCCTCAGATGCTGAGATGTAAAATTGTCTAGATTGGGGGTTGTGCCCTTTTTCTTTTTTTTTCTGTCCACATGTGCAGTTTTAGCATTGTCACAGTGTTCTGTTAGGACAACAGCTAACTTGAAAAAGTAATAATAAGCAGTAATTAAAATACTGTGTGCTTAGTTTATTCCAGAATTAACATTGGAGACAAAGAGACTTTGTGCTGCAGAGTTGCAGTAGCAAAAGGAGAGTATGAATTCTGTTGTAACAGTTCTGTGACAATACTGCAACAAAAGATCGAGGTGGAGTAGATGGAGTTCCACAAAAACCTTCTGGGTTTTTTAGGGGGTGTAGAGTTTTGTTTGTTTTTTCAAGTTTAAAGTTTTGTGTGAATTATAATAATTTTTTGTTCAGTGGCAAACTTTTACACCAGACCTAGGTATAAATGCATTGTAGCATATGCTCCTTTGCAGTTGAACTTGTTTATTGATACAATATTTTTGTGATTATATCTAATTTTTAAGATTAGACTGCAGCTCAGTATCAATGTCAGGTTAAGTGTAATTTTAATTTAGGCAAAATAACACACAAACACATAAACCCCCCCAAATCTCAAGCAGTGTCTCTTGTCTCAAAATCAAGTGCTACTGTAGGGTTAAGTACATAGGTGTGCACAGACATTTTACATACATGAAATTTTTTAGTTACTCAGAATGATAGTCCAGTCAATTAAGGAGCCAGTTTTACTTCCAGTTCCTTTTCTCTAGAGTTTTGGATTGGGACTAATTACAGATTGCAGACTAATTACAGAATCTGGACTAATACCAGATTGTGCTGGTATCATTCTTTACCAATCCAGTGTGCCACTACTATAGTTTTACTTACTTTTTTTGGGAATAAATAATATTGTGTAACCTACTTGCTTACTCCCAACCACATATTACCAACTAAATTATGTAGGGAGATGAGACTCTTCATTATTTTTTAACTTGCTGATAAATTTCATTGGATTCTGTACCATTTATTCATTTACAGTTTTCTGTGGAAGGTTGGTTATAATTCAGAAGCAGTCTCTTATGCTGTAGAGAATCATGATATGGAAACAAAATGCAGATTTTTCTAGATGTGAAATAGGGAAATTTCCATCATCTCAAAAGATTGGTAGGGGAATTAAACCTCAGCCCAGAAGACATCCATTGCCTAATTAAGAATTCTGTGCACTTTCACAGATTTATGATGGACTGTGATGGTGTGAGTTAGTTTTTGATTATTAAGCAGTAACTAACAGTTCATCAAAATGTCTTCCTCATTTGATGGATTACTTTGGTTATCTTTTAACTTTTAAATAAGACCTCATTATTATAATTACTATTTATTGTCATTAAATTGTATAATTGTTATTATTTTTTTCTCTTTTAGGGGATGCTTTCTTACCTCATCACTGATAGGCACACTTGCCCTAAGCCTTACAATACCTCTGTCCATAATAGCTGACATGTGCATGCAAAAGGTGAGGTACTACTAAATTTTGATCATTGTTTACAGAATTTCTTCCAATTAAGTTCTTTTAGGCTTGTACTTGGTTTTTTGGTACAAGAAATTACTCAAGTTTTACACTTGGAATGTTTCCAGCCAAAAAGAGGCTTTGCTGTTCAGTGTTTTTGCAAGCAAAGTGTAAATTGTAATGAGCACCTTCAGACTTCTGAAGCTTAGTGCATATAAAAATGGAGTAAAAAAACCCAAACACAACTTGTATTTTGCTTCTACTTCACGTCAGTGTGGATTTTGGAAAATAAGTCAGAAAAATAAAAGGATAAATAAAAGTAAAGTCAAAAATAATTAGGCCCTGAATAAATACTTTTGTAATGAACACAGGCAGTATGATAGGCAGTATGTTTTGTGTTAGTCTTACCTGCATATTCCAGCATGGAAATAGAGCAAACATTGCAGTGATTCCAACAATAATAAAACATTTGTTGGTGAGACAATTGTATTTGTGTTGCACTTCAAGCATCTGCAGTACACACTTGTGCCATAAATTGTTATGGGATGGTAAATAACATGTGATAACTGTAAAGGCCATGAGGGATAAAGTGTCTGTAGATTCTTCCCCAAAATTCACTTTCATGAGGTCAAATTAGGTTTATATGAGAGCTCATGCTGGTAGTAAAAAACAAGAATTTTATATGTAGGTTTATGTGTCAGTACACATTTTAGATATACACAGATTTGTGTGCATGTGCAAATACATTGGTAGAAGTGTATATATATATATATAGTTACATACATCAATATATGAAAATTTCAGGTTGTCTTCTGAAGTGATTCATTTAAACTTTCTTCTGGGATGCACTGAAAAATGGGCTATGGTTCTCTAATTCCCAGTAAACAGCTTAATCTCTAGGCTGTTTATTCTGAATAAACACAGAGTCCAGAGCTTGTAAAATTACTTTATTCTTCATGTACTAATGCAACATGGAGGCATTTCAAATAGCAGAAACATCTCCAAAGCTCTTTGGGTGACTTTCAGCTGATGTTGGTAACAAAAGGCCAAATTATCTTTTTAACTCACATTGTGGGAAGTAAATCCTTTCTGTCTTACATTTTAGAAAATAAATTTCTAGTGCTAGAAGCACAATTGAGGGACCCTGATTAAAGGGAAAGTGCTGCAGACTTTGAGGGTTTTGCACGGTGTATTTGTGCAAGTCTGTCTCTGTCATGCACACATCAGAACATCCTAAGCCAAGCCCTGTGCTCGCTGAGGTCTCAGGTGTCCACATCTCAGATGACCTGGCAGAAACTTTAGTTTCCAGCTTCAAACTGCCCTGGTAGTGCCTCTGGCCAGCCTTGTTTTTACTGAAAAGAAACCTGCACAAGAATGCCACTGGCATGGCTCATAATCATGGAATGTGCTGAGCTGGAAGGGGACCAGTCAGGATCACCCAGTCCAAATCTGCACAGGACACCCCAAGAATCACACCATGTAATGTAAAGATTAAAATACCAGTACATGCAGCCTTCATATGACTGTCAATTGGCATGGTAATTATACAATATTCATAATCACTAACTTTCTAGATATTTATTTTCTGTAGTTTTGTAACATAAATATGAATCTTAGGAAGTTACAACCAGGTTTCTAATGATTAATTCCTTTTGGCAACTTAGGTGTCCTGAATTTCATTAGAAATCAGTTAGGAAGTGCAGGGCTTAACAATTGCAGCTGATGAGATCTTTGAGGAGGATCATCAGTGCCAGGTTCCAAAGATGAAGCTGTTTTCTCCAAAGTCTCCAGTTTGGGATCTTTTCTCCACATGAGGGGGCCATGCTCATGGCTCTGTCATCCTGAAAACAGGTCCCAGACTCTTCCTGTCCTCGTGCTCTTGATTTGGAGTTACAGAACCATGGAATGGTTTGAGTTGGAATGGACTTTAAAGATCATTGCTTTCCCACCCATGGGATGTCCAGGAGACTTTCTCCTTGGCACCAGAGACACAACTAAAAACCTAAACCCGAGACAATATGGAAATAGCAGTGTTCACTCAGCTCCCAACGCAGACAGAATGTTCCATTGTAAAGAATGGATCAATGGGAACAGGTCATGCAGTTCTTAGAAGAAGCAATAACTATAGAAATTGGAACAAATAACTCACACTGTTTAAAATAGCTCAAACTGCATCTCAAACTTACAGTAACAATCATTCCAAATATACAGCTTGTCAATTCTTTTTTAAGCTATCGAGTGAATTATGTTTGTGTTTCAATTCCAGGTGCAGTTTTCCTGGTTATTTTTTGCAGGAGCAGTACCTGTATTTTTTTCATTTTTCATTGCAACTCTCTTGTGTCACTATAACAACTGGGATCCAGTGATGGTGGGAATCAGAAGAATTTTTGCCTTTATTTGTAGAAAACATCGAGTTCAGAGGTAGGGCAGTCACAAACTAAATCTTGTCTCTTTAGGCTTTCCAATATCCTGTACTCTTTTATAAGCCACAATACACTGTTCATTTTCACCTGATTTTGTATTCAGGTGTACTAATTTCTTAACAGCAGTAGTTGCCAATCCATTTATTAACCTATATAATTCTCAGAAAAAGGAAAAATGTGATGTCTGTTTACCTTTTAAAGGAAGTTTCCTAGTGTTTGTCACAGTTTTTTCCCTTAATGCATCTATGATAATTTATATACTCAGCACATGCAGTGAAAATTGTGCAGCCTTGAGTACACTTCATATACTTAAAGAGTCTTTACCTGATTTTAATGGCTAAGGTTCAAACAGCTGAATGCTTGGTGCTTATGTTGGCTTCATAACAACCAATTTAATGTTATTGTATGACTGTAAATAAATGTGTTTCTTTTAAGAATGCCAGAAGAAAGTGAGCAGTGTGAAAGCCTCATCCCTATGCATAGTGTTTCACAGGATGGAGACAGCTGCTGTTCATAGAAACGAGGTAAACCTTTAATAAACTTCAAACAATGCTCAGGAAGGTGAAGATTGGTTTTCATGGTGACATTTGTTTTATGCAAGGACACATTTTTAAAGAGCATGCAGTCAGTCTTGTTCTGTATTGATGGACAGTTTTAAAGTATATCTTCACAGTTATTATTACTACTTGTTGTCAAGCATTATTCTCACTTGGTCAATGGTTTTAAAATGTAGTTTTTTACTAAAGAGTATTACAAAGTTCATCCAGACGTGGATGTGAGTCAATACATCAGAAGAGCCATACAACTTTATGGCATGGGGGATGTGTTTGATGTGTTTGGAGGACATCTGAAGTAATTAATACACTCTTTAGTGCTGCTGAGGTCTCAGTTTGGGCTACTGCAGCTCATGAAAAACACCAACCATTTAGGGAAGTTTAAAGAACATCACCAGACTTTATCAGGGTCCAAAAAGTGGAAAGGAGCCCTTTTTGGTTGTGTTTGTGGTTGATAAGAATTAAGTTGGTAAATTCTATTAAATATTAGGATAGATATTTCTCATGATAAGCATAGGGCAAGTGGACTAGAATAGCTAAAGAGTTTGCAAAATCTGTGTAACCTCCACTTTAAGAGGAGGTTACACAAATAAAAGGAACATGACACTGTTTGTCAGTACTGGCTTGGAGCACTGAAGCAAAGTTTAGGACTCTCCTAGCCCTGTGTTTCAGGGTTTTCAATAACGTGTGCAGAATTACAGGAGAAATATATTTTTGTTGTCCAATGTTGCTTGAATCTAATAATGAAATTAAAAATATTCTAACCAAAACAGTAATTGTGATGTCTTAAGACATGAAGTTCTTTCCTTTGTTAGTAAGATGGAAACAAATGCTTATGGTAATTCCTCTTTTGTAATCCTGAGTTATGTACCTCTGATAATTTTTTTCTTCTTCTTCTTAGTTTAAAAATGGAATGATGCCCAGCGAAGAGACAATCTTCTGGAAAAGTCCCTAAGGAATCATGTTTCAGTGCCTATTCTGAATTTGTAGTAAAAAATAAGAAGTTTCAGTTCTTTTGAAACTCTAAACTTTTTCTCTTTCTTGCTTTCATCTGATTTTATAAATAAACAGATTTACTACATGCCTGTCACCATAGGGAGTCTTAGTCCATCTGAACAACCAGCCTGCCTTATAACCTTGAGCTGGTGACATTACTTGACAAAATCAAGAAAGCAAATGCTGTTAAGTGATTTCTTTCTTTTTTTAAGTCACAATTTTGTTAAATGCTGGACAATATTATTTTTAAAAGCGATTTATGTAAATAAGTTTGCAGGTCATCAAGTCTTACAGGCTTTCAGATGAAAAGCTAAATAGATATGTTACCTGTAGTAGGTACAAATTAAATTTTTTATGTTGTATAAACTATTTGCATATTAATAGATGAAAATAGAAAAATAATTTATTAAGTGCATTCTTATAATGACTGAGGCAGGATCTTTGTACGGTCCTGGAACACTACATATATAATGTCTTAGGCCATTTTGAGTAGCCTTGTAATGGCAATGGGTGCTGATGTTTAAAAATCAAAAAAATGCCCCAAAATCAGGAATGCTTAAAATTTCAGTGAATGGTAAAATATTTCTAATTACAATACATTTGGGTGTACATTCTTATACATGTTTTAAAACAGACTGGTTCTGTAACCCATTCTCAATCCCAGTTGTCTCTCAGGCATGAAAATTTTCAGGTGTAGCTGCCACACTGTGAAAGAGATCAAATTAATTGTGAAAGTTTTCAGTCAGTGGATTGGCACTACACTAACCTGCTAAGCAATATGAAAAGGAGAGGTGTTTGCATTGATTTTTCTTTTCCCCCAGCTGTATTAATAAATTTATTCTAAAACTGATAATTATCTTCCTTGCACTGCAGTGTTTTATCCTTTTTAATCCAGAGAAGCTATTATAATTATATTCAGGAATATTTGAAATTAGTCCATGCCATTTTCCAGCTCCTGGCCTATAAGACACGTAGATCAAAGTTAATTTTGGCTTTTGATGGATTTTATTTTTCTATAATGAATGTAAGATGGATTTTTAGCCAGGAGTATTTTCTTCCACATAACAAGGTTATTAATAATGTAGGGTATTTCTACTGTCCCTCCACAAATACAGAGGGATGACATAGCAGAAATGCCTGTTCATGTTTTGGCATTCAGTAATGATCCTTCCAAAAGCAATTTTGGCCTTTTGATAATAAAACTATTATTTGAGAGGGAATGCAGGAAAGCAACATGCTTAGGATCTACATTTATAGCAGAATTCAAGCTAGCAGCTGGAATTTAATATAAGATCTGTACGTAGAAAAGGAAGACAAAATGAACCGGGGGCTATTCTGTTCAAATATTTAACCTTTATCAGGATTTTCCTTCCTGTTTTTAATACTGCATTGCACTACAAACTTTGGTGATCTGAGGCATCTCTTTAAGATGAGATAGTAAGTCCTTCTTGGACACTAAAATAAAAATTAAAAAGCCCCAAAACCAACCACAACAAAATCACAAACTCAAAAGAGACAAGAAAGTCAATTAAATTTCACAGTTAAATTTCCAAACTCCACAAGTAGAGGGGTCAAAAATGCAGTATGTTGCACTAATTTTATTTTGGTAGAATTTTCAGGCATTTTTTGGTCAGTAGAGTTTCCTTAGGTTTTAGACTTATCCTTCAAAATTATGACAAATTTAGAGGATGTTTGCTTTAACTTTTTTTCAAGAAGCATTGTTAATGCCTACTCACAATTAAAAAAAAGTCTAGTTTCTGTTAATGAAATGTTTCAATGAGATCCTGCAGAATATTTGACACCAGGCATTAACTCCAAATTTGAATTAGCTGGGATTTGTGGCATCAGTGCATTGAGCCTGGAAAACCAAGTTTGCTTTCAGATGGGCAATGACAGTATTTGTAGCAAAATTTTCTATTACTGTTTGTTACAATTGGCCATGCAAACAGGATTGCATCTGTAATGTCAAATATGCAGTTGCTATTTATATTTGCCCTTATGTTCATGGCTTAAAGTCTAAGATCATCTTAGCCTCCCATGTATATGACTGTTAATTTGCATTATTCATTAGTTTGAGAGGTTAAGAAGAGAAGTACTAAGAGAATATTCTTCTGTCTCTGACCCCAGGAATGTTGAAGAACATTCAGTAAACTCAAAGTCAGGGCATTCCAAATGTGTTTAACAAAAATGTGTTAATTTTTCTTTTTTAATAAGATACGAAATATTTTTATCTCGTGGCACTAGGTAGCTTAAGCTGTGTTTTTGCATTAAATTACAGTTCTTTAAATAGTAGGAACAAAACAAACTGTCCTTGCTGAAAGGATTTTTAAACAGTGGTGCCCCTGTGGTTACAAGAAACATGTTACACTTTTAATTACAGACGCTATGACATACAACACTGTTCCTGCATTTAATAGAATGTGATGGAGTTTTTTCTACAAAGCCTTGTGATTTTTAGTACAATAATATTTTATAAATATAATGTCTGATTTGAAATGTAAATTGCATAGCTCTCTAATGGATGCTTGGTAAATGCACAAGAGATTTAGCTTTGATTCTCAGGTACCTCTGATGCAGTGGAGACGTGCTGGGTTTTTCCTCCCCGTGACACAACTGGAATGTGAAGGAGCTCTCTCGTGAATGCTTTACCTCTGTGTGGTAATATTGTCATTGCTCTTACT
This sequence comes from Prinia subflava, assembly GCF_021018805.1. Taxonomy (NCBI): domain Eukaryota; kingdom Metazoa; phylum Chordata; class Aves; order Passeriformes; family Cisticolidae; genus Prinia; species Prinia subflava. The sequence goes on from NC_086252.1 coordinate 31,881,989, forward strand.
GTTTCACTTTGGGAATGTCTTTATTCTGACTTCTTGGAGGAACCACTTACGCTTTAGAAAAATAATGTCAAACATTTCTTTGATTGTCACTAGATGGTTAAGGAACAGTGATTTCCCAGGCCTACAAAACAGGAATGAATACTCTCTGTTGCTCTGTCAAACAGTTGAACTAATTCCTGTAATCCTTTGAGACAACCAACAATTTCTTCTGTGCGTGCAATTGAGGTTTTAGGGCTGTTTGGTTTTTATATATGAAAGAAATTATGATAATTTGCTTTTAGGTTTGAGTGAGCCTCACCTAGTTTGATAAGCGGTGTGCTGCACTTCAGAACAAAGGCAGGAAAACATTTTGGTTTCTCCGGCCACTTCGTGCTGGATTTCAGTCACGCTGAAAATGTGTTCACTACAAGGGACTGCTGCAGACACAGTGCTGGTTCAGCGAGGGATGGAAATACATCTGTGACAAAGTCTGAGTGCTCCTGGAGGCACTGAGGGCTTGCTCTTTGGCTTTCCAGTCTTCACTGCATCCTGCTCCTTGGTCCCCGGGATTGCCTGTGAGGGGTGGGGGCTGTGGGACAGGACTGGCCATGGAGTTGGGCTGCAGGGACTGCACACAGCGGGCACAGCCTGGGGGGATTTGGGGGCAGTGGGGTGCTAAGCAGGGCTCTTGTTCACCCAGGGTAGCTGCAGGTGGTTCTTGGTCTATTCGTGGCAGCCCTCCTTCGAATGTACCAACTAAACCAGGAGAGCCTGCAAATTGCTTTTCTTGGTGTGTGCTGCTGTAATTGTCATTCCTGTCACAGTACTCGTGCCTAGGTACTGCTATTCACAGCTGTGATGGCTTTAAATAAGGTGGCAAAACGATTTCTTTGTAATTCTTGGTTCCATTTCTCTTACTGTTGAATGTTGTTTTTCCTATTCCCTCCTAAATGATCCTCCTGTCTTAGGGAAATTATTTTACTGAGCTAAAGTAAGCTATCAGAGGTGGGGAAAACCAGTTAAATTTTGGAGATAGGCTGAGTTTATGGACACACTTTGAATTTCATGTGGAAATAGGCCTCGGAAAGGCGGAGTGTAAATGAAGTGAAGAACTGGCATGCTCAAAAATCAAGAAATAAACTGATGTAAATATCACGATGCTGGGTTACATGCCTAACTGTAGGATGGTACTTTGAATCAGTTTACTTGGGATGAGTTTTGAGTCAGTCACCATTTCTGTTCTGGCTGTCACATGTAGTGCCTGCAATTTAATAGTTATAACTCCAGTAGCATTTATGTGATTCATAAACTGTTGTCAGCAATTTTTTAGCATTTTTATCTAATCCACCATTTCATTAATGTTGTACTTTAAATGATCATTGCAGGGCATGATTTCTCAGGGAAATATGGATGATACCATAAGTTGTGAGAGCCGATATCTAATTCCTGCTTTTAAAATCGCTCCAGGCATTTCCAGATTTCACTTAAACATTTCACGTCATGTAACTTCCATGTTGAATTTCCTTAGGCTTATCAGGTAAATCATGATGACGATGTTAAGAGCATTTAAAGATGTCAATAAAATTTACTCTGCCCAACACTTTGTTACTTTTTGGAGAAACATCTGTTCTAAGGTGATGCTGAAATGTGTGTGATTTTCTACTTTATTGTCCTCTTCGCCATAGAAATGAATAGTTACTGTGCTGATTTTGAAGGTGCACTTCTGGCATGACAGTGACATTAACTTTCAGGGTTAGGCAGTGCTGTAATAATACATAATCTGATTCTGGGATAGATCAGTATAAATCTTTAACATAAATATATTCATTTATATCATTAAATTTTTACGAAGTCTAGTCACTCGGGGGGATTTTTTGTTTGTTTTTCCAGTAACTTGGGCTAGAATGGGATTTGATCCAAAGCTCACGAGGGTCATTGGCAGCATTAATAAAGTAAAACTTTATTGAAAAGAACTTTGCAGATAGGTTGACCTTTATGCCTTTGCAGTATTTCTGTCTGCAGAATGTACTTGGAGTGGTTTGCTTTAAGACCTCAGAAATATAAATGGAGGGAGTTTAGTGCTGGTAAGTTGGTAAAAGCACTACTGTTACTGATCACAAAAGATACTTCCACACAGCCAGTATGCAGCTTAATTATTTAGAAGGTGAATTTGTCTTGCCACATGACTTTTGTTTAAAATCAGCAGCATGAGAAATATTAACCCCTGCACTTGGCTGTAAGCTTCTTTTGTCCATAGTGAGAACGTGTGATCATAGTCATCAGCCTTGAGTGTCAGCCTCCTCTTGATGATTTCTGCTTTGACATTTCCATTTCCATGCCCTGTTGCATTCATTGCAAAGTGAATTTCCTCTCTAGGTAAAGACTGTGTACTTGTATTTTCACTGCCTTAGTCCTCTGTGGTGTTGGAAATCTGACATAAAATGTAAATCTGACATGTAATGTGACTTCTCAGAGATGTGTGTTCTCACTCTTGTCATTACATCTGGTATTAGTAGGTAACCAGACCTTTTCTGGATATGCCTGTCATGATGTGGAATGCATCCAGAGTTCCATCTGGCTTTCACTTCCTACTTTTAAAAACCATAAAGGGCTTTTCTCTGAGGATTTTTGTAGAAAGCAGCTGTTTAGTTCTACAGGTTCAGAGTCCTTCAACTGCATTTCAATTTATAAAGTCACATCCAATGTTCCCTTTCTTTTATTAATGAACTTCTGAAGGTTTTTTAGGGAAGGTGCACAAATTTTCTTTGTGGTCCACAGAAGAAATATGACTGGATACTGAAATGGCCTCAGAAATAAAAATTCAGGGCTGTTTATTCTATAGTTCTTCACATATGTTCCTGATTTTTTCCTACTTTTTTTTTAAGAAACCCAACCAAATAAAACCAAACCCCTACATTTATCAAGCTAAAGGAGAATTAGCTGTTTAGCATAGAACTAATTTTATAATATACAAATGATTGTATTTTTATTAATGATACCAGTCAGTGTATTACTGATGTTGCCAGTCCACAAGTCTTCCTTGTCTGTGTCACAGGTGATGCTTCTCTTCTACCTAAATCTGACCACTTGCATCCAATCAAGTTAGTTCCACTGCCAGAATGAGTCATTTCTAAAATATTTTAGAATCTACTTTTTCCTCTACCTAGGGGAACAGCAGGGGCTTTCCAACCAATGGCGCTTTCCTATTGCAGAAGAAAAAAAACCCTAAAAAATTTAAAACAGAAATGTTAGTTGAATATCAAGAATATTAGTAGGAAAGTAGGAAGCATATGCTGTAAAATCATTGGGGTAATTTCTTGCATAGCCCAGTCCCACCCAGGAAGTGCTTGGGCAGTAGTTTATTGGAGTGATCTATGGTTGATCTTGATTTAATGTAGAAAGTAGGTATTTTAAATAATCATTTCATATTGCAGCTGAAGACTTAAATTAAGCCCTGTGATTCTTAAAAAGAATGATGGAAAAAATTATATATGGACACTTAGGGGGTATTTTTTGTTTGTCATTTGGTTTTTTTGAAGTCCATCCAATGCAGTTACAAAGGAATGCTCTGTTCACTGACACTCATGAGAGGCTGTTTACACAAGGCTGGTGCAAAGGGTAGCCAGGTGTTGGAGGTGATGTTATCTGAATGGAATCAGAGAAATGTCCTAAATATGAGGTACAACTTCAGCGTTGTGGAGCTGAAGAGGTGTTTGTAATGGTTTAAAATTCGTGTAAGGCCTCTTTGGAGTAGATATTAGTAAAACAAAATTGTTTATGAAACCTTGAGTTATGAAACTCCTGAAACTCGAGTGCATTAAAAGGTGCACAAAACCAGTTGTAGTTTGGATGGTTGTTCTGGCATTGCATTTTGTACTGAGTTTCAGGGAATTCTCAGTTACACTTCTCAGGTGGAAGCTGCTGCTTTAACTGAAGCAGCTTTTTTTTTTTTTTTTTTTTTTTTTTTTTTTTTTTTTTTTTTTTCCACCTGAAGAAAACTTTTTTTTTTCCCTGAAGTCTGTACAGCTTGGTGATAATTCAGATGTTCTGAGAGCACAGCAAGTTTCAGATATCCAAGTATCCTCTATGAAACATCTTTATGCATCATCTTTTAACCATTTTCCTTAGTGAAAGCAGAACGTGAATTGCTAATGTGTATTGCATTTGCACTTGAAAACCTGATTTCAGAGTGTGTTAAACCTTGATCTATTTTTGATAAAAAAAGAAATGTAGCATTTTAATCTAATTTCCATTTAATGGCAAGGATATTCATGCAGAGAAAAACATATATCAGAGTTTGATGTAGTGATTTTTAAGCCAAGAAAACAGCAGGGTGGCAGTGGTAAATCTGAAATGAAGATGCATATCTCTTCAGAAACTCTGGTTTCCTCCTGCCCTCTTTATACCAAATTGTATCTCCATTATTTCAGGATAATACAGGTGAAGCAAGAACCAGAGCTTTTACCCATTGTTCTTTTAAAAGTGAACAATGGCTTTTGCCTGGGGTGTCTTTGTCCTGTCACTTCATTTTTTGATGGGAGGTCAGTTAAATAAAAAAATATAGAATAAGTATTTTTAATTAAAATCAGATTTAAACTATTAACTATTTTGAAATTCTCTATATTAATAGAGATCGAATGAATGGAAATTGAAGTCCTATATTGCAAGTATTGAACAGTGCTTATATATTTTTAACAAAACCAATATATATATAAATATTTGAAACATGCATGAAGATGGAAATTGGAATATTGTTTTTATGTTAAAAGGTTTATAAATTGAAATTCTTAATACCCAGTACCAAAACCCTATAAAAGGGCTAATGAAAAGAAAATGTAATGTATTCTGATTAACAACCTGTGTAATACAATCAATGAGTGTGAAGTTTTTGTTCTGTATTATATTTATTATATGTAAGTAAACAATAAAGATTATAAATCTTATTTTCTTAACAGGAATTGGTATTTGGTTGGGGTTACTGCTTAATGTGTTCTATATCATCAGTTAAGAAAAAGTGGTCACTAGGGCTGGGCTTAAAAGTGAGTTTTGGGGTGTCTTGTGTTACCTGAAGTCAGCCAGGATCAGGAAGGTCATTGTTTGGCGTCAGCTTGGTCTGAGTTCAGGGTTTGGCTGGGGCAGGGTTGGTTTTCCTCCCCGTGGCCAGTCCAGGGCTGGTTTGGCTTTGTGCTCAGCACGGGTGATGGTGATGCAGGGTTGTTTTGGTGTGTTCAGCACGGGTGATGGTGATGCAGAGCTGTTTTGGGTTTGTGTTCAGCACGGGTGATGGTGATGCAGAGCTGTTTTGGTGTTCAGCACGGGTGATGGTGATGCAGAGCTGTTTTGGTGGTGTGTTCAGCACGGGTGATGGTGATGCAGAGCTGTTTTGGTGGTGTTCAGCACGGGTGATGGTGATGCAGGGCTGTTTTGGTGGTGCTCAGCACGGGTGATGGTGATGCAGGGCTGTTTTGGTGGTGCTCAGCACGGGTGATGGTGATGCAGGGCTGTTTTGATGGTGCTGAGCGGGGCTTGCACACGCTGGGGAGGGGCTATGGGGACACGGGAGGGGACACAGCCGGCATGGGACACCCCGACTGGCCAGGGGCCATTCCAGACCATGGGACAGCGTGCTCAGTGCCCAGAGGGGGGGAAGGAAGAGGAGGGGACATTTGGAGTGGTGGTGTTTGTCCTCCCAAGTCACCACCACACTGACAGCGCCCTGCTCTCCTGGGGGTGGCTGAACACCTGCCCAGCCATGGCGAGCAGGGAATTCATTCCTTGTTTGGCTCTGCTTGCACCCTCTGCTCTCCTTGTTAAACTGCCTTTATCTCACCCCATCAGACTTGTTCTTACCCTTCCCCTTCCCCCCGACGGCGCTGCTGGGGCTGGGTTCAAGCCACGGCGCTGGGGTCACTCGAGCAGCCCAGCAGCGATTCTCGGTGTCTCTCGGCCGCGGTGGTTTTTTTTTGTGGTTTTTGTGTGGGTTGTTTTTTTGTGTTTGCGGGCACCTCAACAGGGCTGCGAGCAGCAGGGGGAGCTCCGGCCGTGCCCATCCCGCCGCTCCGGCTCAGCAATTATTGTCTAAGCGGCGAAAAGACAATTAATTTACCTGTTTATCATCCCTGATTCCCGCAGTTAACCGAGGCTCGACGCTGACCTTTCTTCTTGCAGCTGAACTTTCAGCGTCTTTAATAATTAAAACCTCGAGGATGATAGGCATTTACCGAAATACTTCATTAAAATATTTTGAGGAAAAAAATAACTTCCACCATAGGCCTTTTTGAGTTTTCTGGATTAACTACAGCTGAATTCTTTTTCACCGAGGTCCTAAATATTACTGCACAGCTATAGGAAGAAGCAGCTTTTTACACTAAAACAAGGGGACACCTGCTTTGCCACTAACTAATAAGGAGTTCGTCTCATATTCCCTGACAAGCAACAGGAATTCTGGTGCTCAAATTAAGCATTTGAAGCAACTTGACTTAAAAAGTTTCTATATACTTCCAAAGGCAAGTTGGCAATAACAATCCTGCTCTTTTTCTAGTGTCCTGACTGATGGCTAGAATCCCAGTCATTGTGTGATTCCTCCTTTTAAGTCGTAGAGATAAAGTAAAATGTGGAATAATTTTTGGCAGGTTCTGCCATTAAAGCATGAAACCCTGAAATGCATCACTGTCTTAGGCTGTGTCAGTGCTTGCTGAGCTGTGCTGAGGGTACACTGGCTGCATAAATGGCTGGGGCAGGTGGTGACAGAAGCACAGGGAGCAGGTTTTGCTGTGGAGGCTTTGATAAAGATGTGTGGGGGCCCAGGAGGAGCTCCTGAGGTGAAGAACTTGTTTTGTGGTTTGGTTTTTTTGTTGTTTTGTGGGTATTTGTTAATTTGTTTTTCCTTATCCGCAGTGTGAATCGATGTATTGTTATTCTGTCAGGCTATTAAGATCTAAACTCTCCTCTGTGATGTCCTGACACCTGGTACTTTTCTCTATACAAAGGGATCAGTCAGTGCAGGCTCTCCGGATTGCTTTCAGTCTTTAGGATGTAATTTGTTGACACATTATCTTGTTCTACTCTGTATGCTCTTCAGTTTTAGGAGACACATTTCATATATGAAACTGCCACTTGCCAGAAGCTCAGTGTCACTTGCACAAGGTGAGGTTTAAAGCTTCTGAGAAGGATGATTTAAGCCCCATTTTCAAACTTCTTTTTCTATCAACTGTATGTATGTGGGAGACATTCTTGGGTTTTATTTATATCTGCAACCCAAGTATATTCTGTTTATATTGATTTTAACAAACTTGGACAAAACTTAAGGTTTTCAAAGAAACAATAGTTTAGTACCTCAATGTGAACTCTTCTTCCTCTTTTCCCCTCACTTCTCCCTCCTCTTGCCCCCAGCCACTACTTCAAGATCATGTGAAAGAAAAGCCAGTTCTAGTTTGTGACTTCCAGGACTTTTTTTTGGCAGTGTTACCTAATGTGTTATAATTTGCTGGGAGATGAAAATCTTCATATCATAAAGATTCCTTAATTATCTAAACAGTCTTTGTCGGAATCTTCCACTGTTGGGGCATTTTCTAGGCTTCTTTGATGTAACTGCTGGGGTCCTGCTGCTAATGGTGATAGAAAACTCATGATTACACTGCAAGTGTGCATTTACACAACACTAGAGAAGCTTCATAAACATAAAGGAACATTCTGTCTATCTGTAATAGTTTCCCATTTAGAAAGAAGCTCATCTGCCACTAGGTCTACTCTTTTTTTTTTTTTTTAATCCCTTTGGAAGGAAAAAAAAAGTTTAGTTATAAGCAGATGGCTTTGGTGGCTGTGGTGTTGCAGGCAAACAGGAAAGTGATGCCCCATGAGAGTTTTCTGGCCATGGGACATGTGGTAGTCTTAGAGCAAAGGAAGATAAAGAGGAAATCTGATGCAAGACCATGATGGATGGACTTGGGTCTCATGCCCACCTCTCTCCAAGTCCTCCCTGCCTTTTTATTTATTTTCCTCCTCACAAAGGAATGTACAGAAGACACTTCTCACTAATTGAGAGGATGTCATTAGTTCATAGTATAAATATTTAAAAGTATTATGGATACGTGTTAGTAATTTAACACATGTCTTTTGTTAAAAACACATTTTGACAAAAGTGCTGAGACTGACATCTACCTCCCCTTTCACTGTTAGGTAAAAGCTGATACAGCTCCATCTGTCTCTCTTGCATGTGATGTTTTTCCCCGTGCTTAAAAATGGAGCTGGATTCAGTACTCTTCCCACAGGAATGTGCTGGCCATAGTGAGTTTCACGTGTAGGAAGAGAAGCTCCTGGAAAATTTGTTCCTAGGATAAAACAGAGTCTCGCTGAAATATTTTTCTCAAAGAAATGGCTATGGACTAAGCCAGTGTGCTCTCTGAGATGTGAAGTGGCAATCAGGACCGGCCTAAACCCAGAGAAGAACAAAGAAATGATCTGTCAGGAGCTGATGGAGAGCCATGGAAGGGAAGAGCAGCCCCTTGGAATTAGATGCAGAATGGATTTCCAGTAAATGAGGTATACCTGAGCTCTTGCAAAAGGAGTCAGCCTGAGCTGAAATTATTCCTGTCCTTGTCTGCTCCTTTTGTACTCAAGGGCAGGGCAAGATGGTGAGTTCTTGATAAAGCTTCAAGACAGAACAATTTTGTGAGAGTCTCAACTATTCTGTGAATAGTGGATGAATCAGCTTCAGATTGTCATGGATTAAAAGTTTCAAAACACCCAAAAACTGAAATGGTACAAGTGTTTCATTATTTTTAAAAAACACTAATTTGCTTTTAGGGGTCTAAATGATATAAAGGTTTGGTGACACATCGAGTCTGTCATGAAATAATAGTAATGTCATATTGGCACCCTGCTGAAGTAATTCCTCAAAACATCTAGTTAATGCTTTTAGTGATGTATCTTTGCTTTCTGGCTCTGGTCTGCCATTATACCTGCCAACCTACCTCCTCCCTTTGCAGATGATTTCTAAAACTGACACATTTATGTTTCTCTTTATAAGTTCTTCATTTTTTACCCTTCCTCCCCCCACCCTCCTCTCACAGGTTTAAAAAAAGACAGTTCAATTCTAAATTGTTTGAAAAATTGGCAGCAGAGTCACCCTAGCAGTACAGCAAAGAGGCACAAGTACAGAGGAGTTGAGAATCCTGGCTTTGTGAATTTCTCCTCACATACCAGACTATTTAAATCTGAAGTGTATGTTGGCCTTGAAATGAATTTTCAAGACTACTCTTTTAAAAAGCTGCTTGTTCCACATAACAATATTTTGTTATATGTTTAGAAAACATTGTGCTTCTTGCTTGGTTTGGTTTTTCAGGAGAGGATAATAGTTTCAAGGTAAAGGTTCCTGGGTGTAAACTCAACAGAGAATGGAACTCTTAGAGCAATTCTAGAGTCATACATTCAATTCCATGGTGTCCTTCTGAATTTGACCTGTACCAAGGACCCAATCTTTTATGTGCTGCTTTGAGTGTTGTGAGTAGACACAATACTACCTCTTCCCCTTCCTGATCATTACTGATTATATTGGGAAAGCTCCTTCACCTCCCAGTGGTTTGGGTTTTCCCTTCCTAAAGTCATGGTAATGGTTACAGTTTCTTTTTTGGGAGGTGAGAACAAGATAAATTTTTGGCACAGTAGCTTCAGGGCCTCTGCAGAAAGCTGTAGTTCCCATATCCTTAAGAATGCCTCAGTTTTTAAGGAAGCAATAGCTGCAGCTTTCAGCCCAGGCCCTGTAGCAGTTATTGCCATCTCATCTCTCATATTCCCTTAAATCTCCCTAATTCCCCCTGCCCTGCCTGGCCTGTGCCACTTGAGCAGTCAGTTTGCCTCCCAAAGTCCTTAATCAGGCCCCACCAGAGATGCCAGCACTGAGAGATCAGTGCTGGACCAGGACCTTTGGTGTGGATGCCACCAGAGGGACACCAGTGAAGATTAACTACCATTTGTTACATTTTTAAAGGAAGTCTTTTAGCTGTTTGAAAAGAGAGTGAGGATTGCTCTAAACGCAGGAAAGTGTTTTCTCTTTAATGTAGCAAATGTCATTTTACCTGGAGTGCTGCTGCTGCAGAAGCTGTGCCTGTATCAAGGGGTGCAGAGCCATCACAATGGAGATGCAGAAATGTTAGAAACTGTGGCTGAGATTCAGTGTTTGAGGAACTGGCCCAGGCTCCCCAGAATTCACATCTGTAGGAGACCAGGAAAAGGAGTAAGCTAAGAAGGAGAGAGGAGTAGGAAGAGAGGTAAATAGGGTGGCACACACACAGGGTGAAGGCTGTGCAAGTCCTCTCCCTCCATCTCCAATTCTGCCCCTTAAGGTAGTTATCAGTAATTCACCAAACTCTCCAAGATCAAACCTTTTCCATGTGTACTGTTCTCTAAGCTATTCCTTCTTCCAGCAGTGAAATAATTTTTATGTTCTATCCCCTTAGACCAGACATACCTTGCAGCATTGAAACACCCAAGAGATGTTTACATATTTATTTTTCTGTCTTAGAAAAATCTCACGTAGTGAAAAACATTTTGATGATATGATGAGCGATAATTTCCTCACTCTCCACCCACAGTCTATTGAGTCTGAACATTTGCTTCCTCTGAGCCACCTTGTTGCCTCTAAACCTATTCATGGACCTCTAAAAATGCTTTTCCCTCATTCTGCAAATCACCAGACTCAGGTTAGGTAGGAGACATTCTTCTACTGGTGAATGGACTCTGCTGGTTAGTGGTACCCCGGTGCATTTTTTGTTTGGTTTTTAAACACGTGTTACTCCCACAAATCTACAGTGTTTTTCTTTTTCCCGTCTTTATATGCACCAAGTTACTCCTTGGAGATAGTCTGGCTTCCAAAAGTTGGGAGTCAGAAATGTGTTTTTTCCAGAAAGTATAAGTGGTTCTGTGTAAATTGTAACTCTCTGAAGAAACATCTAAAAAATTACCCCTCGCCCACATGCTCACGGTCCCACTGAGCTGAGATTGCTCTGTGCTTTATGGGCTTTAAATAAAGGGTGTCCCTTTCCCCCCCTTCTTAATTTCCTGCTGTATTGGGAGGGTTTTTTACCTTCCTTTGCAGGCAAAGAGGCCTTTTGGAGAATTCAGGATAGCTGAAACATCTCAGCAGGTGTGGAGTGAAGCTGGGCTTGCTGTGAGCACTGACTTACAACTTTTTGCTCAGAGACATCCCACTGAGTCTCTGTTCAGGTGAACAAAATCCCACTTCTGAGAGTGTTACAGGCTGGATCATCAGCTGGGAGTCAAAGGCATGGCCCCATTTATTTGAATGGAGTTGTGCTAATTTACATCAATGAAATGATCTGATTTTAATGGATAATCTGCAGTTAATCCCTACAATGGGTAAATAACTGTCTCTAAATGCGGTCCTTAGGGGGCTTACTCTCTGCTAATTTGATTTTGTAACTTTTCTGTGGGTTTTTTGGTAGCAAATTGAAATTTATGTGACTAGAAGAAAGAGATATACCTGAGGCTTGTTACGGTAAAAGTGAGAGCGGGAGCAACAGAAATGTCTTGCTCCTTGCTGATTGCATGAGCCAATGTGGATCACATGAATGAATTCTTTATATTTAATGTGACTTCTTTCTTGTCCATCACCCTAAGAGCAATGCAGAGTTTTAAATTGTGTCTTTATATTTCCCTCTTAGTTACTGCTTCAGTGCTTTTCTGTACTTGGAATGGAGTTTTTAAATATTATTTCCCAAAATTGTTTGGTTTTGGAACGATATTAATATTATTAAAGTGCAGATCTTGGGGTTAGTGATTTCATGGCTACATGCTGGTTATAAATTTCTGGATAGGGTTTAACAAATCATGCCAAGAGAACAGAATGGCAGACTGTCCTTGACCCTTGATAATGTTGATTTTCCTGAAGAGAGTTCTAGTCTCTAGTCTTGTCACTAGTCTTAATCCTTTTGCAAAGTAAGTTCATCCTTGCTGCTATTTTCTGTCTGCAGAGCATCCTTTTAAGAATGTTATGTACACTGCAATAATTATTTATTCTTAATTAGCATGATAGTTTTATTCATGGCCTCCTTTACTGGTCATCTGTTCTATTATTTCAAATCCAGGTCTGGCAAAATTTCCTTGCCTGCAAAGTTGCTTGAGAGGAAGATTATACAACTAATTGAACTGCCTGGCTGTGGTCCATGGCCTGTAAATGCCCATCTTGCTCAAACAGCTGCATAGAATTTTCCAGACTAGCAGGCTGCTCTGGCATGCAGAGCCAAGCTTTATTTACCCAGTCTGATTATCACTCATCCCAAGTGAAAGAAAGGTGAAGACATCTTGTGAAGGATGCTTCAAGAATTAGGAAACCTATTCACTCACTCTTCAGGTGTTTAGTTATCAACCAAAGATCATTTTATCAAATATACACTGGATGAGTTGATTTATCTAAATAGTAATATGGACAATTATTAAAATATCCAATTTATTAAAATATCCACACAATGATAAAATTAATGCAGGAAGCTGAACCTGATAGCTGACACAATACCTGGTGTTCAGCTCAGTATTGCTCCTTATTCTTCCAGACACGGCCAGAGAGAAGGGCAGAGGATGCACATGTTGCAATAATGGATCATCACACTGAAATGTGTCATTCAAACATTTAGGAAATAGCTTCAGGTCTGTAAGGTGCAATAACAGAGTGATCACATGTAATATTTACTGATGTTGAAAGACTTCAATGCATAGAATTTGCAATCCTGCATAAGCAAAAATATTATGGCAAAGACAGACTCCAGTGGCTGTATTTATACAGTTATCCCATACAGCCCCTAGCTGTTAACCTGCCACCCTTTCTAATCACCTCAGGCACTTGGTTCAGAGGAGTTCTTGCTGAATTCACACAGTTTCAGGGCTGTGTTCATCTCCTGGCTGATTCTGTACTGTGTCCTCCTCTGTGAGCGCCTCCTCCCCTGCTGCCCGCCCTGGGCACTCTCCAGGCTGTCACCCACACATGTCCCCTCAGCCCCTGGAGCCCCTGGCCCTCTCTGAAGTGCCCCAGGTGTCACTGCTGGGCTGGGCTGTGCCCTGTGTGGGTCTGTGGCAGAGCTGTCCGTGCCTGGCACAGCCAGAGCCCAGACACCAGCAGCAGCCAGCAGAGTTCTGAGCTGGGCTCTGGCTCTGTCCCTGGAGGGTTTTGGGGTCACCAGCTGTGGAGAGGGAGCTGTGGCAGCTCTGCTGCGGATCTCTGGTGCTGGCAGGGCCAGGTGAGCACCAGGATCTCCTGTCCCAGCCCCTCAGGTGTGGGTTCACAGCACACTGCAGAGGGATGAGGCTGGAAAACCATCGGATCAGCTCTGTCACTTTGTTCTTTCCCCACTAAGGAATGTCTTACCATAACCTGTGTCTTTCCATAACCTTGTCCTCCAGTTTTCCCTGCCCACGGGTTCTCAAGGACACTTGCTTTGCTGCTGCCCAAGTGACCTGAAGTGGCTCTTAGGGAGCTGCCAAAATAATGGCCTTGAAATCATAATCTTACTAACGTAAGCTCATATTGGTGCTCTTTCATGCTGATCTACTTATGTGGCCTCCAGAGATGGCTTTAACATTGACTCTGGTTCATGTGGACATTTCAGAGTGCCCTCCATACATGCCTGCTAAATTTATCTTACCCCTGGCTTTAGCAGGGATACCACCCCACAGAGCTGGCACCCTGTGCCCCAAAATGTGATCATGTAGACCAGGTCAGAAAAATACTGCTGAGATTTCTCCTCTGGGCACTTGGCCCAGGTGTGCTTTGGCAGGCCGGGAGCTGCTCTGCTCCCACACACCCTGCAGTGCCTGGGGCGTGGAGCAGCTTCCTTGGAAGCACCTCCTGGTGCCTGGAGCTGGCAGCTTCTTTGGGAAACCTGAGAATCCACCCCCAGCACCTCTTGCTGTGCTGCTGAGGGCAGCCTGGCTTGGGCAGGTGTTGGGTTGAGCTTGTCCCTATGCTGGGAAGATTTTGAGGCTCAGGCTGGAAGCTGCAGGTTGAGAGGTTGGCTCTGTCCTTGAACACTCCAGCCTGAGCCTGGGTTTGGTCAGTAACTCCTCAGGGGTTAAGCTGCTTGCAGGGATGTTGGAGGAAAGGTGTTGCCTCCACTCCCTCCCCAGCAACCCAGCCTGAGCTCCAAGAGCAGAGGCAGAAGGTGCCGGATCTCTGTCTGTCCTCTGCAGCTGCTCCTGCAGTCTGGCTGCCCCAAGTTCTGCCTTCAGAGGTCTTCTTGTCTGCTGTGTTCTCTGATTTGAAATTATGTGCACTGAATTTTAAAATTCAAAACCTTTCTCGTCCTCTCTTGCAGGACATGGTGTCTTGCAAGCCAGGCCTGAGGTGACTGAATGTGATAGCATTTTGTAATTTTTGATGGTATACTCTGAAAGCAAAACAAACCTCATGGCTCCATGTTCCCTGGGTTTTCCAAGGAAGAGACCTTGGCTTCTTTGTACAGCAACTTTTTACTTCAGTAAAAAAATTTTAAGATATAGAACAGGGAGCTAAATAACATGAAATATAAAGTATTAAATGCAAAATAATTTAGCAATAATATATGTAGGTTTTTTTTACCAAGGAAGAATGCATCCATCACATGATAGTCTTTCAGATGGTACTAGCAGTGGTGTAAACTGCTCTTCTGCATAATAAAGCAAGCGAATTCAAACAGCCAAAGTTGCTGTTTCTCCAAAAATTATCTTTTTTGAAAACTAAACAGACATATAGAAAATAACAGGAAAAAAAAATCCTCCTCTAGAGGTAATTCTTGCTAGCAGCCTGACAGCTGAAGAATTACAGTGACAAAAGATACCCTGAGCCACTCTGAGGCTGCAAGTCTGCTTTAAGCTGCTGCTTTTGGAGCTTCCCTGCTGGCCCTCAGCTCCCACAGCCACTGGCTCAGCAGCCTGAGCCAGGTTCTCTTTGGAGGAAAGGGATAACACTAAGAAGAGCAGTTTACAGAGGAGAAGGACACTTATCAGGGACAGGGCACTGGCAGGAATTAAAGAACCATGCCTGCTGGAGAAGGCAATCTTTGCTCCATCAAACTGATGGAGACAGCATTTCAGATTATTTTATTTTTGCTTCTGTGTCTGGTCAGGATTTCTTCAAATGTGAGGTTGATGAGATCTGGGTGGTTTCCCACTATCTTGGGAGCCCTGAGGAGGGTAGATCAGGAGAAGCAGCAAATTGTTTTGAGTTCCTCTTTATATGGGTGCCTAACAAAAATTGGACATAATTACTCCAAAGAGATTGGCAAATAACCAACTACCACATCTAAATATTTTTAAGGATCTCTTTTTAATCTTGGCATATCTTCTTTGTTTCACTGATTTCCTAGTTGATTCTCTTTCATTTTTTACTCATGATTAGAACACCCTTCTTGGTAATATTTATTTATTTGTATAACTTTAGACCAATTAATATTTTTGTAAAATTTTTGTAAAAATGTGACCTTTTTAATCATCACTGGTAGCTGACCCTTTGTGGGCTCTTTTTCTGTGCAAGAGCTGTGTTGTTCAGGATCCCTTGAGGCCCAGTTGTGAAACTTTCCAAAGAATGAAATTGTGACCTCACTGAAGCCAGTGGGAAAACACCTTTTTCAGAGATGGAGATAAAGGAACACTTTTGGGGGAAATGCTGGACATCCAGAAATATAAGTGCATATATAATATCTCTTTTTATACATCACTTTTAGATCTAAGATGCCCTCCACTAAAAGAGACTAAAATACCTGTTATGTTCTCCTGGGATTTCTCCCTCTCCAGCTCCCATCACAGTGCCTTTTAATAAGTTTTGGGATCTGTGGAAATTTCTGACTCCTGGAAGTGCTTTCACTTTAAATTTAAGACTTAGAAGTCTTAAATTTCTTACACTTTGCAATGTACTCTGCAGAGGAACCGTATGAATTGTCAGGCACCCCAATAATAAACACAAACCTGTACTTACATGCTGTGGTTTTCATACAAATAAATGAGCATGCACTATTCACTCTCAAAGAATGGGAGCACAGCTTTCCTATATTTCTAAGACTTTTTGCAAAATTTCATGATGGTCTTAATTATTCAGTACCTATTATGAGCCTCCAAGATGGGAATGAGAGCCGTGGTTCCTAGAAATGAAACATGGAAGTGTTCTCCAAGCTATTTTAATGCTAATTCTTGTTCACTTTTTCAGAGCCTGAGCTTTAAACACCACAACTGCGAAAAGATCAGATGGAACTGGGAAATGTATTTTGGCCATAGACGTGAAATTGTGAATTGGCATTTAATTGTGGGAAGTGATTCTGTAGTAGGTTGTTTTAGATCTTTCAATTGGTGTGAGTCAGAGAGCTTTTATGGCAACAAAATTGCACAGTAGGTTTTAATTGTGCATAATTATTGCACTGCATGGTGCAGATACTATACTGTAGGCATTCAGCTGCATTCTGTTAAATGTTTTTATTGAAATCTCTGAAGAAGTGTACCTGATGTTATTTGATATATGTTTGTTTAATTGGCTCGTGCTTTTTTGTATTAAGAAAATGAAAATAATTATAATAGAATATTTTTCCTCCCTCCTCCCATTTTCCAGATGACTGATTGTACTGTAGGGGATACCTGTGGGCACCTGCTAAAATTAACTGGAATCTTATTTCTGATTTCAGCTGCAAGAATCTTACAAAAGGTCTTTGGGTTTAGGAGTGCAACTTTAAATTATACAGACTAGTACAGGGTTCAGGTTTTTTCCATCCATCTGCACATTCTAACGGCTGAATGATACTTGGTACACTTTCTTCTTGTTTTTCTTCCTTGAGTGTTTTATGTCTGCTGGATCTGACAAAAGCACCAACCTACAATACAGCCTCGGGATTAGGAAAATTTTATTTCCTCCTCTATAAGTAAGTAAAACACTTTTATCACTATGGACCTAGTGATTTGTGAAACCCTGTTGTACTTTTCTTATTTCTCCTGCTGAGCTTTTAAGTTGTCAGCAGTGATCTGATTGTTTCCCACCATTTCACCAACAATGGAGCCCAGGCCAGCACTCTGTTGCTCTCATGAATTCAGCATCACAGCTCTCAGTCATCAAAAGGGCTTTGAGATGTTTCTAGGATGTGACATTTCTGTGGAAAAACAGCTTTGGGTTTGGAGCTTGGCTTTTTGGGGGATGAAAAAATAGAGTCTGATATTATTGTCATTATTCTACCACAAGATTCTGTAGTTCTCCCGCCTTTCCAGGGATGAAAGTACTGTGTAACAAACAGGAGCTCTGGCAGATCATTTTCCTGTCTGTGTTGATGAACTTGCCATTGCTATAATGCAGATAACAAACCTCACACTAACCCTCTTCCTTGTTAGCATCTTCCAGAACAGCAACTCCTGTAGCTGGCCTCAAAGAACAAAGGCCGGGAAGAATGAATGTTGACTGCACCACTGCAAAGCCTTTTATTGTTCTTGTTTGTATAATAAAAGTGAAGTAGCAGGAAGAAACTTTTTTTTTTTTTAATAACTATTCTATATGATTCCAAGATAGTCTGAAGAATATTGTTTCAGATGGGGTTAAGCCAGGCAGGGATTTTTCCCCTCTTCCAGGCTATTTACTACAGTTATACCTGGTGATCTACACAATTCACAAAGAACATGTGAAAAATTCTCTAACAGCCCTTTTCATAGGAGTGTGCATTTGGGAACAATGCAGGGTCATTGGCATCCCACCTACTCTGAGTTTTACCAGGGAGGTGAACTTTTATATTTCTTTTTCACTAATTACATGAGTGGGAAATAACTGTACAAACACCATGTCCTGTCTGACATCTGCCTTCGTCCAGGTGCCCTCAGCCCAGAGGGCAGAGAACAGACACCTCTGTGGGAGGTGAGGGGTAGCTGTTGATAGGAAAAGAAAACACTCAAACACATTTTAAGGCCTTTGTCTTCTTTATAGAAGCTACCTGTTAAGTGGGGTCTGACCCTCAGTTAAATAAGGCCATTTTAAAACGTGGCAGGTTTAAATGTTTGTTTACTTCAAAAGCCATTACACTTCCAGAAATAATCAAGACTTTGATAATGTGCCATAGAACTGCATCCACTGTGATGCTTCAGTCTGATTTTTTTGTTTAGATTTTTTCTGTTTTGGTATTGTTGTTTTTTTTCCTTATGCTTTGTTATTTTTAATTTTCTTGGTTTTCTTTGTTTTGCTTTTTAAGGAGCAGGAGGAAGAATGAGCAACAACAAAAGGGAGGAAATTCTTAGTGATTATCTTACCGCCTTAAATGACAATTTGGATGTAGTCCCAGATTGTACCTCTGCCCCTCTAATGTACATCTGAAATGATATTAATACCAATGCAGACATCTGTGTGCTGGATGTGTTCAGCTGCTTGGGAGGGTGCTGCTGCTGCTGCTGCATCTGCAGAGAGCAGCCTGAGCCTCCTCCTGTGCCCAGCAAGGAGAGCCAAGAGGGAAGAGCAGCCCTGGTGCTCAGGCTCTCCACCCGGCCCACAGAGCTCTGGAATAGGCATTTCACCCTTCAGTGTCCATCCTGTTTCTCTGACTCTTGTAATGGAGCCTAGCTCACATCCAGAGCCAGGCTTTGGAGTGACAGTGGCAGTGGAAAAGGTTTTCTGCGTGTGTTGTTAGCTGGACAGACACCAGCGCTGAGGTCCTGATGGGAGGGGTGAGGGCAGCCTTGGCTGCAATGCCCTGGCTGCACCAGTTACCCAGGGATGCTCCTCTGACTGTTCTTATTGTTCAATTAATTAATTAATTAAACACCTGCACCTGCAAAAAGAGCTGAACCTTTTTTCAGCTCAAGAGAATTACAGGGCAGGCTAGTATAGTGAAAGTTTTTTCCATCCTTGTTTATTCGTATGAACATATTTATATTTTTGTATTTTGCTAATAATTCTAACTTTAAACTAGTCCCAGAGTGTAAAGACCCATTTACACTTGACGTCTTTTGTGAGAGAACTTCATTTATGAGGTAGAAAGATGACTGATATTCAATAGGTCCCTTCTTCCAGGTTTCTTTTCCAAAGGTGTCATTTATAGGTTGCCAGGTAACCATAAGTCTTTGACTTTTAAATAATACTTCATAGAGGTACAAAAAGCGAGATTTATTTCCAGAGCTGAAATGGCAAGAGCTATCTGAAATGAACAGTAGCCTTAGCAAATGTGTATGGAGTCGACCACTGATATAGACACACAAAAATGTGGAAAAAGCCATTTGCCAAACTCTTCTGTGGCCCTGTGGATCCAATCCAAGCACAGACAGTGTGCATTTTCCTAGCTAGTTATTAAATTGAATCTTCATATTCTTACTTAAAGTTACTTATTAGTGTTCAATAGGTAAATAATATTCTTCATCTCCTCCAGGAGAGCAGGTGTCTGCTGCTTCCAGTCTGCTTCTGCTTCTCCACCGAGCTGGCTACAGTTTCTGCACTGTGGGAGAGAGGAATAAAAAGATAAGTGTAATTAAAATTGTCAGCATTAACTTAAGAAGCCAAATGTCCCTAGAGGACAATGCCAGCTCTTCCTTTCTCCTTCTGCTTTAATCTGAGAAGAGGCAGAGTGTTGTGGAATACCCAGGATCACTCACGGAGCTGGAAGAGCTCAGGGATGGGTCTGCCACTTTTCCAGCCCTCTGGAAGGCTGTGGCTCAGTCACCACCTGGGTAAGGCACCTTATTCCAAGAATATAACCCACTACAAGCCAGAGTTAAAGCATGCCCTGTGCTAACCAGCAGCAGTCAGAGGATGCAGAGATTTTGGTTTAACCCCGTGTTACTGAGGCCTGCAGGACAGGAGAGCGCGGGCTGGGACTGGAGCCTGGGGAGCAGGGTGGATCTCAGGAGATGTTGGTGCAGCCAGAGGTGGAATGGACTTTCACAGCAGATAAAGGAAGCTGTGACAGCGTGGCCTTAAAAGCAAGAAGGTGGTGGCTCCAACACTCCTGCTGCCCTTGTTGGCTGTGTGGTGAACCTTGCTCAGGAGCTGCTGTGGTCTGTGTCTTGCAGCGAGTCCATGGGGCAGGGGATTGCCTCGGGGGACTGCCTCGGGGGATTGCCTCTGTTCTTGCCTCTGTTCTTGCCTCGGTTCTTGCCTCTGTTCTTGCCTCTCTGGTGTTCAGTGCCAGGACAGGAGCTCCAGCCCAGCCCTGTGGGCAGGGAGCTGTCCGAGGCCAGGAGCTTGTGTCACACTGTTTGCTGTTTGTCCCACTGTGGCAGGGAATTTCAGTTCTTACATGCCAAGCTTTGACTCTAAAATCCCCAGACTACAACTTTAATTTCCCCTCAAAGGCTGGCTTTTGAAAGTTTTCTTTTTCACAGTATTTTTACCTCTGAGGCCATTGTGGATAAATACCTTACTCAAACATTCCAGCCAAATCAATTCTATTTCCAGAGCTTCATTACATTCAGCAATGCATTAGAACAACTTCATGAAATGTTTATACCAATGTCTGAAGTTCACAGCAATCTGAGAGTGTGCAATGACACCTGTAGGATAAATTGTACAGCTCAGCACTGAAACATGATCACAGTACAAAGTATATTGTTTGGAAATCTACTGTCAGACAAGAAATCCAGCTTTGCAATTTTTGCTTCAGAATTTATACTGATATTTCTTTATCACAGATGAGATACTTACATACCACACTTTTGGGCATTACAGAATACTTCAGGATCAGAACTGGTGCTGAAAACACAGCCTGTGTACCACTGAAACCAGGCAGATTTTTCCTAGCACTGTGCTCATGTTAACTTCTCTGATAAGGTAAAACTGATAACACATTTATTGTGTGGTTTACTAAGTCTGTCCTTCTGATGAAGTGCTCTGGCATTGCAGCATAAAGACTGCACGCTCATTTCAGCAGAACATGAAAGCCTTAATCCTTTATTGCTGCAAAAGCAAACAACTGTCCTTATGAGCAGCCTAAGCCAGCACAGCAGAGCTCAGAGAAGGATCCTTCCACACAGCACCACTGCAGTGCTTGGGCAGCAGGTTACCCCTCGTGCCTCAGTGTGTGTTTATTTATACAGATGTTGCTAAACTAGGAGGACTTTAGTAACATAAAGTAGAAATCTGGCACCTGCAGCCTGCATTTCTGTCTTTGCATTCCTACCAAAACCCAGTAAACCAGATTCTCACCTGCCCAAGTACCAAAAAGCTTCAGCACAGCTAATACACCAGTTTGTTCAAATTGCAAATGGAAGGGATTCATCTTTTCCACACACCGGCTCCCTACTGTTAGGTCAGGAATAGTGAGGAGATGTGGGGCAGCTGGAAATCTCACCTCAGCAGCTTTTGTCATTCATAATTCAGATGGGGTTGGACCCAAAGCTGTTGAAGAACTATTGCAGTTGATTGCAGTAGGATTGTCATATCCAGCCATGTACCATGCAGACAGAGAAAAGCAGAGCTTAGAAATTAAATACAGCCATGTGATGCAATGGAATATTCCAGTCAAATCACAGCCTAATCCTTCAGACCCCACTCAAGTGTTAGGCTGTTTCCAGGTGAAGACAGCAAAATTGTCTGTAGTGATTCAGAAATGTTCAATGAAGTTTGATATCACAGCAGGAAGACTTAAACAAAGCAGCAGACCTGCTTGTCTTGCACTCTACAAAACTGAAAAGAGGATTTTTAAAATGGCATCTCTGGCCTTGTGATGCTCTTTTAAAATCATGAAAAGTGGGGTAAAATAGCTAATGTAATAGCATTTTCCAAAGATTTAAAAAACTTGTCATGGGTGAGAAACTGTACTCTCATCCTTACATTGGCAAAATAATGGAAAAGTTAAGGGATTTAAATGATAGAGATTCAAAGGCCAGAAATATAATAAATGTTAATCAGCACAGTTTTTCTGAAAAATGTAGCTTATTCAGCAAGCCTGATTTTGAATGAGATTACAAATGTGTTGATAATGGCTGTTGTATAGATATTGATAATATTTTTCTTATATTCTGATGAAAAATTTTGTATTCTGCAGCTTCAGTGGAACATGCATTAAAAATGAGCTAGCAGATCTCAAAAATGAGATATCATTGGCAATTATTGCAGAGCTCTTAAATTGCTCCAGGGAGGTTGTGGGGGGGAACATTAAACAAAACGCAGCAGATCGACCGATCAGCCCGGGCTAACCACGGGCTGGAGCTGGGCATCCCCTCTGGGAAACAGAGAAACCTGGATGTGTTTCAAAGGGTTTCAAACAGCATCTGAAAATACTGAACGTTTTCATCAGTGATCCAGCTGCCAGTACAAGGATTAGGGCCTGGGGCAGTGGTCAGCATGAGGGCAGGGTAGCCCAGTTTGCTGTACAGGTTATTCGATAAATCTGAGCCTACAAAAGGCAACCAGTGCAAAACCTGTAAGGGGTGCTTCTGCAGAAGGGAGCATTCCCTGGAAAACAGCAGCTTGAAAGATGTTTTAGGAGATAATTGAAACTCAGTGCGATTTGCCATGGTGTTTCTGTGGCAGAAGGGAGGAGGAAGAATGAATGTCAGCTGAGAAATGGCTGATGGCACTGGGAAGGTATTGCCAGGTGTACCACCCTGGTGAGGCTAAAGGCAGGAAACCCTGGCCTGAGAGGTGTGAAAAGCTGGATTTCAGGTAGAAAACAACATGACCAGGGCCAGATATCTTGGTATAAGGTAGAAATAATCAGGGAGACCACACACAGGTGACAATACATGGGTGACTGGAAAAGACTGTAAGTCTTTTCTTAAGGGCTGTTTGACTTTAGTTAGAGTCATAACAAGAACTGGAGTCTGCAGGCAGAAATCAAAGCAATGCAAATAAGAAACTGTACTCACACTGTAAGGAACTACAGAAAGAAATGATGATGCCTCCATCTCTCGAGGTTTCTGGGTGAGGAAGGGCACAGATATCTCAGCCAAACAGAAGCTGATGTGCTCACTGCAGGGGGACGGGGGGATTGTCATGGGATCCCACCAGCCTGTTCCCTTCTGGTCTCCAGTGTAATGAACCTACAAGTGAAAAAGCACAGCTTTTATTGAAAGCAGTTATTTTGCCTAAAGAAGTTCTGCAGCATAATTCCAGGTTTTTGAAAATTGAACAAAGTTCTTGGTTCTGAATACAAATCTTGCCTTGCAGTGTTGCTGTTTGCACACATCACAGAGTTCTTGAGCTATTTAATCCTCATTAGTGAAGCATTATTAATCCACAACACTGAAGGACAGAAGGTATAATTTAGAGAAATCCTTATGGGAAGGATCTCATAGGAGATAAAAAGGAATTAAAGTGTTTCCATGGACTAGTAAGACAAATCATGGCATTCTAATGCAGTTATTCTATTAATGCTGTAAATTTAAAATTCTGCACAAGAGTTTTGTGTTCCTATGGGTGCTGTCAGGTTAGGGAATAATGTTCATTTTTAACCTGTGTTATGTCTAACCCTAGTCTGTGGTTTCCCATCTTGTTTGCTCCTTAAGGCTTTCCAGTAGTGCAATGTGTTAGAGAACCACTGAACTGTTCATCTTACTATCTTGGGATTAGTTTCTTTTATACTCACTACCAGTTTAACCTGTCAAAAACAATTATTAAGCAATTTGTAACATAGTAGAGATGTAAATGGTCTCAAAAAGCATATGACTGAAAAAAAAAGAGCAACGACTTGCTGGAGCTTGCATACTTGTAGAAACCCATATTAAATTGTTTCCCAAGGGTTGGACTGCTTGAAAATATTTTGGAAAGTTAGAATAGTCAGGAATTATCAGTGTGGATAAAAGGGGGAAGGGCTTTCCAGACACCTGCTCAGGGTGAGGGAAACCTCCCTGCTCGGGGGAGCTGCTTCCTTCTGTGTCACACAGAGCAGAGAGGAGCAGCTCTCAGGGACATGTCCCACGTCCCCTGGGATGTGACACCCCTCGGTTTGAGAAGCTTCATTGCTCACAGCTTCCACGTGAGAGACACAAAGCCTTGGAAACAGCATTCTCCAGAAGTGATGCTGCAATCAAATAGGGAAAGAAACAACCGGGCTTTGCCAGCACAGACAACGGGCGTGACACTCTATTCCAAAGTGTTTCCGTGTGGGAGGCAAATTATCTCTGCCAGTAACAAAGGGAGCAAATAGAAGAGCTTGTATTTTCATTTAACAAAGCAAAATGGCTCTTTTGATCACATTTAGTGGCTCCTCAGCTCCTTCTCACTGAATTCACCACACACTGGAGTTCAAGAGTAAAGTACTTGGATTTAAGGCTGACATTTATTTTGATGGCAGCACTAGATAACTTACAGAGCAGCAGTCCCAGTCTGGGGCTGCCTACAACCCCTGCAGTCAGGCTTGACCTCAGTGTTGGTAGTAGGAGACTCTGCCAATTCAGGGCCAGAAGAGGAGAGGAAAACCTCAGCAGGCAGGAGTTTCTCACTGCAAGTTAGTTGAGCTTGATCTAAATAAGAGAACAATTATCTCTGGCATTCACCAATCCTCAGACCTTGATTTACTCCCTTATTTCCTTTCCTTTGCCAGGCTGTGTACACAGACCCCATGTAGGAGGGTAGGATGTTCATGCACCAGCTCTGTCCTGCCCACTCCAGGTTCCCTGTGTGAAGAAGTGCCCTTCAGCTCTGTCTCTCTGAGCATATTCTTGGGTACAGGCCCTCTACCGAGAATTTGTTTTGGAGATGAGTGCTGAAAATTGGAGTGGGGCCTGCTCTAAGTCCTGCACAGCCTCCAGAGCTGCAGAGGAGCTGCAGAGTCCCTGAGTCAGTCACTCACCTGCAGAGTTCCATGCAAGTCTCACACAGAGTTTGCAAATGCATTTTTAAACTTTGCTTATGTAGACATGCAGACAAAGCCCAAGACCAACTCTGAATCTTGCAAACGCTTACACACAAAATATTTTCCAGGAGATCTTCCTGACTCATCAGGATTTTGGTTAATGTTTGACAGTTCCAGGTTTCTTTTTTTTTTGCCCTAGAAAGCCTTTTCTTCCTGTAGATAATACCCAAGTCTGAGTTAAAACTTTATATTTTTACAAATTCCAGTTCCTTCTTTCTGGGTAGCATCTGCAGAGACTGTCTGTGGACTGTGGACAGTGTCTCCACATAATTTCTATTCCTTACCAAATGTTTATTTAGGAGGAAACCAGGCAAGTCCATTCTGGAAGAGTTATTTCCTTTGACCTAGACCCAAGTCCTTTATTCATCTGAATGGATGTCCTGTAACACGAGTGACTCTTGAGCAGTCTGTATTGCTGGCTGCTTTCTGCATGCAGTGATTCTTCCTGATGGCCCTTAAGTCAAAGAGAAGTTAAGACTGGGAGCTACAACACCAAAGAAAAGTCACCCAAGAGTTGGGCAATCCAAGCAGCATTCACAAAACGTGTGGGATATGTCAGCTGAAGCACTCACAAAGATTTTTACATGCTGTCTCCACGCTGTGTTTGTGCTGGGAGCCCTTTTTTGTCAACAGAGAAAAGAGAGGCTCCCAGGGCAGCAGGAATATTTTACACATTTTCTCTAGGATGGCATCAATCAGGTTTTGGTTGCGGTGAGGAAGATCTTCACTGCCAACAGGCAGTCCTGGGGTGACTGTCAGGTGTCAAACAGGCCTTGTGGCAGCAGGTTGGCATTTCCAGCTGTGCCAAACAGATGTTTTCTTAGTAGGAATAGTATGCCACGGAACAAAGATAGAAACTATTGTCAAGAGGAGTGGGGCTGTGGGGGAGAGGATGAGACATTCAGAGAGCAAGGAGAAAAAAAGGCTTAATTTAAATATTTTCATGTTAATTTTATATAATTCATGCTTCAAAATGTATATAAAAATGCTCAGTTCACTACAGACAAAGGTGTTTTTGTGGTTTTCCAAAGCAGAAGAGCTCTACTTACCTGGTATGTGAAATCATAACAATTTATTGATCATAGGTATGTACTAATAGGTGGTCCTGTTGTGCTTGAACAGCCACTTGCAGAGAATGCAGTACCACATAAACAAACATAAGGTGAAATAAACAGTTGGGGATCCCATCTCCTATTTTCCCTGTTCAGCTTCAGGACTTAGATCTGTAGGACAGTGACCAGCCACTTCCCAAGCCATTGTTTAATAGAAGCATTTCCAGAATAAAGGAATTTACACAGATAAAGTGAGCAGAAGTGCATGCCCAAAGCAAATGATGAACCACACACACTCCCCAGGGCCATCAGAAATAAGCACTGCAAGCAATACAGATCTTAACTCTGAAGTAAAATGTGTGCTCTAAATTTAGATCAATTCACTTTCACGTTTGTTTGTTTTATATTTTCCTTGCTTGACTTGCATTTATCAATACAGTGCTAAATTGCCAAACAGTCCCATTACACTGTTAATATTTGCCTCTGCATTTCAATGACAACTAAAATGCAGTGAAGAAAAAATGCAATCCTCCATGAGTCAACACTGAGCTGGTGGTGATAGAATATCCTGGAGCCAAATTCACGTGGTGTTTTTGCTGAGAACAAGAACTGAAGCCCTTCATTCTGGCCAGATTTCCTCTCTGTCAGAATTTACATGTTTTAATAAGAAACCTAGATGTGGCATCTTCCAGCTGCATAAATTACTGTATAATATTAATTTTTCTGCTGTATCCAGAGGTGATTGTTGCTACCTGTTGTAGCCCAGATCACAGCAACAGGTGAAACATTCTGCCTTTTTTCTTGCAAGCTATATAAAATTGAATTTGCTGATGTTTCTGCAAGGGAATGAACTATATAATGGTAAAATACAAGATCCCTAAAGTGACAAGTTGGATATTTTGAATCTTGGCATCATATATGGATTGTGAATGAGAAAGAGCAGGGTGGCAGGAGTGCCCTTGCTAGGACTCCTCAGAATGGGGTCAAAAAGCTGTCATTGGGTTACTTCAGGCTAATCCCCATCAGCTGAGTTCAGAAAAGAGGCAGAATTATTCTGTAAGAGCTCAGCTGGGCACGTGAGTGCAAGTCCGGACAGTGACAAAATGGCAAGCACAAGAAGCAAGCAGGGGATCATTTTTGCTTTTTTTTCAAATAATAAGGCTTAATATTTCTATAAAGAGATTTTTTTCAGGAGACTAGGATTAAACCATCAACTTTTTTTTAAGAAGATTGTTGGTTTTTTAGCAAAACAAAACAAAACAAAAAGCATGAGCTCTGAACTGCAGCGTTTTGGTACCTGCATGTGACAACCATTTCCAGATTTTTAACAAAAATTATGGAGAAATCAGGGTGTGAGATCCATTTTTATACAAGTTCTTTCTGTCCTGTCACTTTCAGCAATTAGCTACGTTCAGAGAAAGAAGTCTTAAGTTTTTTTTCTAGGGCAGAAGCATAGCGTCATCCAAAAGCATGAACCTCTGTTAAAAGATTAGCTGGAAAAGTACACTGCACAGAAGAGTTTCACTTAAAATATGGCTCAAAGAACTGAGTGTGCTCTCAAGAAGGAGCCTTGAATTGTATTTTGCAGCCATTAACATCTAATTGGACAAGGTGGCAGATAAGGAGTTGCACAGAGAAAAATGGGATTTGGTTCAGTGTGCTGGGGATTGTGCCCCGAGGCTCAGGGTGGTGATTTGATGAACCAAACGTTGTGCTTTGGTGCCACTGTGCTTCAGACAGAGGGAATTCTGACAGATCTTGCAGGATATGGGTTCAATGCAGTCGATTTGTGATTACTGGGACCTGGGCTTAGTGTATGTGTTCATTTTGGTTTTAAGTTACAGCTCCTTTGTCAGGCCTGGAGGATAAATAAACTCATCTCCTTTGGTGCCTCATTGCCAAAGGATGCAAAAAGGACCCTCTCACTTCAGATTTGCTTTACCTGCCTTTTCCAGCCTGTCTAATCAGCTGATTTCCATCTGGGGCCAGGACTGGTGGCCTCTTCTGGCCTGAGGGACAGAGAAGGGCATTAACCATTAATGTGGTTAATGTGCAACATTAACCCTTTCACTTTTTTGCCAGGCAAAATGCTCTCCCACCTAACCACAGCAAAGCACAGCCCTCCTGGTGCATTGCAATTGAGTGGAGGCTTTGAACAGCTTTAATGTCTGTAATTTACCAGGGAGATCAGACAGCAGGTGGTGCATTGTTCAACAGTTCCAGATATGACTGTCTTACGGGTTTTGGTGCTGTACTTGTGTTTTAATTATCATGAATTAACATCAGCTAAAAGCACCAGAGCAGCCAGTGAAGACCTGTGTAGGTGCATTTCTTGCTCAGGTCTGGGTGCTGCAGGAAGTCAGCAGGAATCCAGTGCGTTGGTGAGGAGGCTCAGGTGTTGCACAGATTTTCTGTGTCTTGGATAAACCATTTATTCTCACTGCCCCCACTTTCTTCTCGTGTTGCTTGCCAATTTGTAAAATACACTGCAAGTAGAGAAGTGCTTTCATCTATTTATTTAGCTGGAATGATTTGGAGCAGAGATCTTTTTCACTGTGTATCCTGGAAGCGCTCTTGAAATTCCCGTCTCTATCCTCCAAATAAGCAAACACTCACAACACAATGCTCCAAGAGGATGGCATTACTGCAGGTAACCCTGCACATTGCTGAATAAAGGATGGCAGCTTTCCACGTGCCACCTTTGCAGAGGCAATCCAATCCATTAGAATTCTTTATGGATGCTCAGGTTACATGGAAGATCCCCTGCCCAGCTCGCATAACTCAGTCTCTCATGCTGCCAGGAGAAAAGGAGCCAAGCATGGAACAGCACAATGGTTGTCAAACTGTTTCACCCAGCCCCAAATTTCCTAGGGAAATTAATAAGAAATAAATTTCACAAAGTTGAGTTGTATTTATTTATATTAATAACTATCACAATAATCTTCCAAA
The DNA here is from genome assembly GCF_021018805.1 of Prinia subflava. NCBI lineage: Eukaryota > Metazoa > Chordata > Aves > Passeriformes > Cisticolidae > Prinia > Prinia subflava. Next base: position 31,910,757 of record NC_086252.1, read on the forward strand.
GGAGAAAAATATGGTTAAAGAAAAACTCACCAGAATAGAAAAGGATGTTAAAGGTGAAGTCTGGCTTTTAGATTCCAGACTACAGAAAGAAGCCTCAAGTTATCTGAGAGCAGTCTTTAATTATTTAAATTTCTAATGAAAAATAATTTTAAAAGCCAACATGAGCTGTCTTACCCAAATTGATTTCTTAAAACATTTAAAATCGTTTGGACATTTCACTTTTGTCTGTGTTGCCTCTTCCTTTCATTCCCGCTGCACTTTCCCCTCTGCCTGTGCAGATCAGAGTAGCTGTCTCTGCAGAACAGCAATCCCATTTTGTTTACTTTGTGTTTCAAAGGGAATTGAACAAGCCCAGGATTCACTTTCTCTAAACAAATACTGGCAAGACAAAGGTATCACAGCTATTCTGGGGACAAGAGGTTCGCTGAGATGGGAAATGGTAAAGACCGGCAAGAAAAAAAACAGTCAATGTGTTTTTATCTGAAAAAAAGTTAATCCTTTTCACAGCTTCATTTTCTTTGCTTTTGAGATAGCTCTCCTTTTTCATTTAGGTTTTAGAGTTTTTAAGCAAAGGGAAGCAAGAAACCGAGCTATTTTCTTTGTTCCTGTCAAGTAGCTTGAACAGTTCGAGAACAGGATCCAGTCGGAGCGGTGCGATTAGCGCATCCAATTAAGGCGGATTTGCATATTCACAACGCAGCTATCGAGAACAAATCCCGTGGAGATAACACGAGTGTGGCAGTGCCTGCGTGCCAGTCAGAGCAGCCTGGCACTGTTCCCTGTGGGGATTGAGCAGCAGCCACGGGGAGATCCCACAGAGCCGTGCCCAAGCCAGGCCGGTGCTGCGCAGGCAGGGGCGCGCTGGAAAAGGTGAACCTGCAGCCCCCTTACCCAAACCCCACAGCATCTGCCTGTAGCAGGAGCGTGATGTGCTGTGGAATGAGATCTGAGCTATCCCAAACTGGGCCTCAGGTTTGGGCCCATGTAAAAGTAGATAAGTTTTGTGGCGCAGTTAGAATTTAAGGTGTGTGCATGCTTTTGCTAGGACAATTAGAGTGAAGACACGGTAGCTGCCCTAAGCTGAGATAGTTTATTTGTTCACGCTGAATGCAAATAAAAATGCACCTGCAACTGTAAGCTATCTGACACTGTATAAAATCAGCCATTTCAGGAATAAAGAGGAGAACATATGTTTGTATGTTTTAACCATATTGTGCGTTGCTCTGTTCCAGCCCCTTATAGAGACCCTGGTTTCATCTGCCCAAGGGGGTTGTTTCTCCAATATTCATTCCAGCCACCGTTTTTTGCTACCTGACAGTTTTGGGGGCCAACCCTGTTGCCTTAAGGGCTGAAACAGAGGCTAGACAGAGTTATAATAAAGTGAGTATTTATTAAAGGCCTTCAAGGCCACACCCTGGCAGCACCAGAGCCATAGCAGTGGCTGTGTATGCCCAGATGGCTCCAAGATGGAAGCGAAAGAGGAAGGAAAGTCATGAGATCTCCCCCCTTTTATAAGTTTCAGTCCATTTGCATACAATGCTCCACTGTCCAACCAACAAGTCCAAATCACGATGTTTCATCCCTCCTGCTTTCCTTCTTTCTTCCACGTTGTTTATTCTCTGGGCCTGCAGCTCGAAGAGAGTGTCCTTGAGGAGAGTGAGTTCCCCGCTAGGACCAAGCTGCCCTGTCCCCATCACCCTGTGACAAGATCCCAGCACCACTTAATACAAAGGCAAAAGCCACCCACCAAAACAAGACAGAAAAACCCAAAACCTAAGGCATCAACCCCATCAGGAGTTTGGTCCGTGGGCATGGTGGGGTGCAAAGCCATGGGTAAGCTTTGCAAGGTGCACAAGGAGAGCTTCACGCAGGGGATGGGTGGTAAAGCTTTGCTTTGGCTTTCTTCTGCCCCAAAAGGCTTCACCACAGTGGTGTCCAAGGACCAGGCAAGAAAGCAAACAGCCCTCTGGGAAACCTTGCACACTGTTGGATAATGAACTGGTGCTGCCCATCACAGCAGCTTTGTTATCTCTGAAGGTGAAAAATCGCCTTTTGCACTACAGCAACAACAATCTGTGCTCCATCTTGGTGATCCTCTGGCTCCCACTGTTTGTCATCTCTTACCAACAGCTGCATCTCTGCAAACACTTGTGAGAGCACGGAGGGGCTGGGTGAGTGGCACAGAGCCAGCTGCACCCCAGCCCTGGGATCTGCACCCCCAGCAGGCTCAGCTTCCTCACCGAGGGGCTGACAAGTGACTGGCAGTGTGCAGCATCCATGGGTGCTGATTTGAGAAAGAAATTTAGTGGTTTCTGCCCTTAATGCTCTTGTCTCCTCCTCCTCGGTGCTGGCAGATGAAGCCATGGTGTGCAATTGCAACAAATCGGGTCAGGAGGGACTCCCTGGAGTGTTCCCCCAGGTACAACTGCACAGCCAAATCACTTTCAAAATGCTATGGGAAAGGCAACAACACAGAAATCAGCTGCTGGTATTCACTGCTACAAAATATCAAAGCAAATTAATGAAATGGCTAAGGTGGAACCGTCACAAAAATCCTAAATTTATAAACTGGTATCACATCCACCGGGGTAAGGACTGTGGGCTTCAACCTTCATGCCACAAAGAGGCATTAAGCACGTTTAGTTGTGGAGAAATGTCTCTCTCCAGGAAGATTTATCTTTCTGTAATCATCCACGATAGGCATTTGACTCTGGAATACTCACTCCTGGTTTATCTAGTCCAGTAATCCATGGAGGATTTTTTTTATTTTTAATGGTCTCCATCTGTGATTATCCACAATTGTCTCTTTCCTTCCTGTCCCCTTTGTGGCACCAGCTCTTTATTATAAACTTAATAAACTTTGTCTATGTTCTAAAGATAATATTGAAAACGTAAAATTGTGTTCTGCATTTTATAATTGGTGTGGAAAAAAGGGGGAGATCTAATCCTATTGGGCCTTCACTTTTTCTCTCTCTCTCTCTCTCCCTTTTCCCTTTTGAATGGTAAGCAGCAAATTTTAATTAGCTTCATTTCCACAATTCAGTCATGCATATGTAATCTTTGTTCACACTTTTATAAAGTAAAATTAAGTGAAAGAAATGGGGTAATAATAGAAAGCTTGTCTGAGCAGAACAAATGTGAATTATCAAACGTAAGGAAAGATGACTGGGACTCCACAGCTTGAAGTTCCACAAGGTTTGAGGTGATTTTTCTGAAACAGGAGTGCATAAATAATGCACAGAAACAGGTGCTGATTATCCTGTTTGGGGCATCTTTTGTTCATTGTGTACTTGGGCTGCTGAGGTACAGTGATAACCACCGAATGTGAGGAGACTGCTTAATAACAACTTCCTAATGTTTCTCTTTTATCATGAGCTGCAAGTGTCACTTGAGCTTGTCTAGTTAATAAAAATCACTTGGTGAACCCATTGTTCCTAGATTTGGTACTGGAGCAGATCACTGTACTGGGCTCTCTGTATTTCAGCTGCAGAAGCTGCGCTGCCATTTTGCATTGTAATTTAAAGGTTTCCTAATCCATACACACACCCTCTAATTAAATGTTTCCAGGGGTTACCTTGGGAGCCTTCAGTGCTATGGTTTGAAACTAAAACTAAAGACCGCATTAAATTCTTTCCCCCTGGGATGAGACACAGGAGGGGGAGGAACATTTGCATCCCTGCTACTTCAGATGATTTGAAAGCATTGGCATGACTGGGATTACTGACTTCATTATTTCTGTTATCTAACGTGAGAAGATGGAAATTTGAAGGGAAACAATCCATGTGTGTAAATCTAGAGCTCATTTTATGCCTTCCAAGAAGCTCTTTAGAGTCCAACCAGTTATTTTAAGCATCTACCAGTTCGATAGCAGCAGCTGAAAACCTGAACCTCCTGTTGATGTAAATCAGTCTGTGGCTGCCCAGGCTCCATAAACAGCACTGCAGATGCTGAGGTCTTGACAAAAGGAAATGTGAAGTAGTGAAGAATGTGGGCAGTAGCACACACAGCAGTGAAATCTGAAGCCCAGTGAATGTTAAACTGCTGAGGAGACTCTTTCCCTTCAGCGCCATTCACACATTCAGCCTGACAACAAAACCACAGCTTTAGGAGAAGCACCTCCTCTTGTGACAGGAAGTGAATTTCAGATATGAGGGGATTGGTTGATTTCTTTTTTCCCTCTTTTGAAACCTGCTGTGCTGCCAGTGACTAAGGATAGCCAAGATTTTGGTTAATGGTTAACACAGTACTATAACCACACAGACTCTGACTTCCTTCTGCTGGGGCCAGGACAAGAAGCTGCTTTGCTTACTGAGGAACAGACAAGTGGAAAGCAGAGCAGTTCACACCGTGAAGGGCTGGAGAGCAGAGGCTTCACCCTGTAGAGAACGGAGGAGGGAAATCCAAAAAGAGCAAGAGGTGTTTGCTGTGAAGCAAGGTAGGAGCTGAAACGCTTTCCTGTTCACCTTATTGACTCAGAGGCTGTTGCTCACAAACCAACAAAGCCCACAGGTGTGGCTGGTTGAGACACACTCGTTATACCTGCCTGCTCCGACGTGTGTGGCTTGGGGAGAGGGGAAAAGTGAGGAAGGATCCCTTTGCTGTGAACTTGAAAGTTGGAGAGGGCAGGAGAGCACCTCCTCCACCCTGGGACTGCTCATGGCAGCAAAGACACCCACCTCAGACTGTTCTCCTCTCATTGACCACAGCCATGTCCCGGAGTTTGAGGTGGCTCTGGGCGTCAAGATCACCTTGGCCTTAGTCTATGTCTGCATCTTTGTTGCGGGCCTCTTGGGCAACAGCGTCACCATCAAAGTCACCAGGATCCTGCAGAGGAAAGGCTACCTGCAGAAGGAGGTCACCGACCACATGGTGAGCCTGGCCTGCTCCGACCTGCTGGTCATCCTGCTGGGCATGCCCGTGGAATTCTACAGTGCCGTCTGGAGCCCCTTCTCCACCCCCCACGGCAACATTGCCTGCAAGCTGTACTGCTTTCTCTTCGAGGCCTGCAGCTACGCCACGGTGCTGCACGTGGCCACGCTCAGCTTTGAGAGGTACGTGGCCATCTGCCACCCCTTCAGGTTCAAGGCGGTGTCCGGACCCCGCACGGTGAAGCTGCTCATTGCCTTTGTCTGGGGCACGTCTGTGCTGGTGGCTCTGCCCCTGCTCTTTGCCATGGGCACAGAGTATCCCCTGGAGACTGTCGAGGGCTACCAGAGGAAGAGCTCCTGTGTCAGACCCACTCCCAGGCACATCATTCCCGAGCTGAAGCACAACATGACCATCTGCACCAACCTCTCCTCCAAGTGGCCTCTGTACCAAGCCAGCGTCTTCGGCGCCTTTGCCGTGTACATCGTGGTGCTGGGCTCTGTCACCTTCATGTGCCACAGCATGATGAGAGCCCTGATGATCCACAAGGGAGGGACTGTGGCCGTGAAGGGTGGAGTGAGGCAGCAGGAGCAGTACCTGAGGAAAAGTGAAAGTTCAGAGGGCAAGAGCTCCAGGAGACAGATCACTTTATTCCTGGGTAAGAGCCGTGTCCTACTCTGCCTGCCCTCCCTCCCCTACCCCCCTTCCACTTGGGAGGAAAGCCCAGAAACCTCTGTTTTTATCTCACCAAGCTCTCCCAAAGGCTTTGAAAGTGGTGCAAAATGAGGGATAATACTTTTGGTTGTGATGATGCATTTCTGATGTTTCTGTGTGTTTTTGGCTCTTTTTGTCATTAGAACAGGTGGGAGGGAAAAAGAAGGAAAAATCTATTTACTGTCTGCTGTTTCTGTTGGAATTTATTAGATGCCTACATGCAGCGATGTGGGTGACAGGCTGCTGCAACTCGACCTTTGGGGTAGCAGTAGGCAACAGTTGCCTGGATATAAAGTAGCTCTTACTTGGATGTTTTCCCACTAAATTAGGAGTAGGAGTTCATTTAGTAAGGCTGCTGATGGGGTAGAAGACTGCCTAGCAAGACCTCAGGCTTGTCTCTCTCTCAGAAGGCATTTCCCTGTTAATTCAGGATGCTCCTTGGAGAGTTCTTGGCCTCAACAGTTGTGGCTGCTCATGCATTTGAGCATTAAGGAAGCTGGGCTGGAGAGCTTATTTGGTCTCACAAATTACAATTGCCCTCTTTGAATTTTTTTTCCTCTGTTCTTATTTGAAGGCCTGTAACCCTGAACTTATGTTTGATTCTGATCTCTCTTGCTGCATTTGTCAGACAGAAAACTAATCAAGCTGTCATTTCACCAGCTTGGAATCTTTCTGGGCAGTGATCCATGCAGTCTCCACATTTGTTGATAGTCTTATAGGCACCCTTAATCATGCCCTGGCTGCATTACTGTTAGTTCCTGTTTTGTTGGGTTCCTTATTATGATACTGGATATGATAAATGAACCATATAGAGTAGCAATGCACAGTGGACCCAGCATTTCTGTGTTGCTTTTTGATGCTCTGACTGATATGGCAGAGCGGGACTTGAAATTCATGGGTCTGGCCACTTCTACAACTTTAGGTCGATTAGATTTTCTATTACTTTTTTGCCTCTTTTAATTTTTTTTCCCCTGAGAATTCTCTGCTTCCTCATCTATTCCTGCTTTTTCCATGGTCTGTCACAGGCCATGAAGTTGCCATGAAATGAAGAAATCCTCTCTTCACAAAAGGTGTTGAGGTCCCATCTGTGGTTTATTAGGAGTGCTTTCTGTCCCTCACTCCAGTGGCAGCACGGATTTCTGGGGTGGAGGCTCAGCAGTGGAGATAAATACACCTGAACAAAGCAGAAAAAGAGCTCTGCTCTTGAAGTGCTGCTTGGGGGATCCTTAGATGTGTGTGGATCTCCCTCCCCTTGCACATTACCACAGCTGCCTTAAAGCCAAGCCTAAGATCCAAATCCTATCTAGGATGAGAGAGGAAAGAAAATTGCCATGACTTTTCCTCCCCTTCTTCATTATTCCTCCTGGTACTCTAGCATGGAATAGGCAGATGCAGTGCTGCTTGCAAAAGGGCTGAATAAATGAAAGCAGCTGGTCTGCCCTTTATGATGGGGGAATTTCCCACTCTGTGTGTCTGACACATCCACTGTGCTCTCAGCTTTCTGGAGGCAGGAGATTCTTGTGTGAGTTCCCCAAAATTACTTCAGTGGCAAGACTCTTAATACAAGTCTTGCTAATATACTTGGCTCGGGGAGTAAATTAATAAACTGAGGAGGAAGAAAACTCTGGCTTGAGTTTCTGAGAACAATGCAAAGCAATTTAATTTGGAGGTTTCATAAGAGTGATGCTTTAGGGCAGTTTTAACCCAGAAGAAATGAACATATAAATTGTTTACAAATCGCCGAATTTAAATATTGTGATTTAGAAGTCCTCTTTGTTTCTCATTTAACAGATGGGTCAAATTAAAACCAATACTTTCACATTCACAGCATATTTCACTTTTAATGTGAAATGTAAATGACAGTATATAGCATCATGTCTTTGTACATCTAACAGCAATAAAAACAATTTAGCATTTTCTTCTGGTTGTTAAAACTGATAAGTTCTATAAACTGGAGATTAAAACCGTAAATCTGACTATGAGAAAAAGCTAAGTAGAGGATGACAGAGAGGATGAACTAATGCTTTTTTAGTATCATGTTATTGTGTGGCACTCGAGAACATTCATGGAAATTAATTGCAAATGTCGAAAGTGAAAGATCCCTTGCCATAGGTGGTGTTGATGCTTGCAGGAGGGGGGGACACCACTGCAGAAACTGGGGAGCTGAGATATGTCTGAAAACACCTGGCTGATGGCTCTTTCATTAAATGCAAGATCTTAACAGTATTTAAAACCTCTTTGTATGCTTGACCCACCCTGATGGGGATCAAGTTAGTCTTTGTGGCTACTTGATCTTGTCTTTCTCCTATGGCCATGACTCAGTGACCTCCTAAATGGTCACAAGGTGTCACTGGGGACCTCTGCTGCTCCAACACCTGAGCTGAGGTGTCCACCTGGCACTGGAGCAGAGACCTGTCAAGACAGGGTGAGTCTGGAGAGCATATATCTTATAAATATAAATACCACAAGTGGGTTGTAGCAAACGCAGAAAGGGAATGGAAAGGAAGGGTTCTGTAAAAGAGAGCTCCAGCTAGTGCAATAATTATAGATAGTACAAAAAGGATGTTTCCACAGCTGAAAGTAAGTAAAGAAGCTTTAGGAAGTATTAACACTGGGAAAGGGGAGCAGTGTGGGATGAACCTCCACACAAGTTGCTGCAGGGAAAGCCCCACCAACAGTGCCTGCTCACTGTCCATGGTTACACCTGGTTACACCCTTCTTCATCTGGTCATTGCCCAGAAGCTCATTTGTACAAAATCAGCTGTGGGGTTTGTCCTCACACTGGTGTGACTCACCTGAGCTTGCACTCTATAACCAAGTGAGTTCTGATGATCCCAGATGGAAAAGGTGTTGGTTCTAAAGCTTCTGTGGTGTTTCCCTTGGCAGCTGCACTTTGAGCTTCTGCTAAAAGCCTTGATCATTTTGCATAAAGCCACCTCCAACCTACCACAGTACAGATGTTAAAATAAGAGTCCATCAGTTCTGCTACATCCTCTAACTTTGTAATTTACACTTCCAACTGGCCCTTTGGAGCAACACTCCTCTGTTTCCATAGATCCACTGATTGGGGCTGCTGGGCGTGTTGGGTGCTTTGCCATTTGACATCTGGGCAGCATTTTTCTGTCTCCTGTCCATCATGAAACATCCATCCTTCCTGAGATATTCCATCCAGAAAAGAGAAATATCTAAGTAATCTGGCTGCTGTGGAAGTGTAGTGGAGGTGCATTAAAGCACTGAGTCTGCAGGAGCCAGAGCTGATGCTGGACCTGCCCAGCCAGAGGCCCTCTTGGTACCAGTCCAGCACCATCAGCTCCCCTGGGACATGTGAGCAGGAAATTCCCACTGCTCTCTCTTTCCCACCTCTACACAGCTGCAGTTTTTCTGCTTTGAGACCATCTGATGTAGGATGAATTTTGCCTGGACAGCAGATATCCTACAACTCTTCTAATAAGCAGGCAAGGGAATTTGTTATAACCTACGGCAGTGTCTCCATCTGAGAAAGGCAGTGTAATGGTGGTTTTTACATTTTTTATGTGTTGTAACCCTCAAGTGTGTCAAATACACTGAGTGTCAGCCTGAAGGCAGTGGCCCTGGTGGTTTCCTGTGTACAGACAGCTTCAGGTGTGCTCTGCTTTACAGGGCAAGGGGAGCCAGAGGCTTTACTGACACTTTTCCATGGTGAGTGCCATGGAAAGAGTGCCTGTCTCTAAGTAAAAAAAAAAAGAAAGAAAATGGGCAGGAGGGAAGGGCTGGAAAAGTTAGGCAGGAGGAGGTCAGACCTGACCAAGGCCATGCCACTTTTTTGGAGGCTGTTCTTAAAACAATGCCAGGCTGTTCTCTAACAGCACCAAAGCCTCTGTGAACACCATGAGCTGCTGTACCAAGCCATAATCTCAATCTAGGTAAAACCTTGACTCAGAACTTCAAAGGATCTCTTAGAACTCAAGATGGAGCACCATTTTCTTCCCATGTACTGCTGCTGGCAGATTAATGCTCAGCTCAGATTAAAGGAATTGTGTATAGGAATAGCCTCTCCAAAGATCACTAAAGAAGTGTATGTTTTAAGGCACTTGGCAAATTACTTCAGAGTACTTCAAGGAGTTGTGAAAAATACGTGGTTGTCATCTAGATATGACTCAGGCACAGTGTAATTTGACAATAGAAGGACTTCAGTTACAGGAAAATTAGATGCTTCTTCATAGGCTGGAATTTGGCTGGGTTTTTCTCCTACTGAAAAAAGTGAAGGTCAGGGATAGAACAAAAATGGAAAGAACAATCTAGTTCATGAGGTTCCAGAACATAGATCCAGCCCACGTTCTTTGAACTCAGCTTCATGGACTCCTCTCGGTTCATTCCTTTAATCATTCCATCAAGCTGCCTTTCTTCAGGCACTTTGTTGCTGACGTGTTTGAAGATGAGTACACTGCAGGCTGGATATGATTTTAATCTGTGTTTTGTATGGTGGTTCCATCCACATGTTTTCCTGAGCAGGGCTTTGAATTCCCCAAGACAAGCAGGAGGCTCAGTGCCCCGAAATGGGTGGCAGGGGCTGAGGGAACATGAAAATCTTGGACCAGCAGAGTAGGGCCTGGGCACTCGGGTGCATGGGGCATCCACACTCTGTAGCTAGTAAGTTAGGAGTTCTCAAGGTTATTGTTTCCTTGAGATTCTCCTTGGGGTTGCTGTTCCCCAAGGTAATAAGGGTTCCCCCAGGGTTGCTGTTCCCTGGGAGTTTCCCCTGGGTTGCTGTTCCCAGGGGTAATCAGGTTTTCAGTCTTCTCTTTGCCCTAAGTGTTTCACACCAGAGGTAGAGACGACACGTTGAGTCTGCCGGTGCACATTTCCAAGGTTGTTTATTCTTCATTATCTCAGTCCTTTTTCAACTCTGCCAGGCACTTCCCTGGCAGGGTACCTTATCTTAGTTCTTTCTCAGCTCTGCAAGGTGTCTCCACAGAGCAGGACACGCGGGGGACTGGGCGGATCAGAGAGCCCCGCACCTTATGTACAGTACCCCTGACCCAACCACGGTCCACAACGTACTTTTTATTTACAAAATTTTACCAATACCTACTACCTTTACTAACATGTCAGTTCTACTCTAAACCAATCTCTAAAACCCAACTCAGCACAAGATGGGGGACGAGAACAAGAACAAGGAGCACAGGGGCCACTCCCCAATTCCTCCATCTTGTCTCTTCAGCCCCATATGCTAAGAATCCTAATTTCTATATTTATATTCTATAATAAACCATCCACTACTTATTTCAAATTCTTAGGATTTGTGATTCTTCCTGCATGTGAGTGTTCACTCCCATGGACAGGAATCAGTCAGTGTCCTCCTGGGATCTGTGTGGATCTAACTGACCCCCCTGTACAGATCCCAGACCCCCCTGTCTGGTCTCCAAACCCTCCAGGGTGGCCAGAGGGATGTTCTAGACTCCGACAAGGAGTAACTTTTAGGTCCTTCTTCTTGGAAAAGTGATAAAAGCAAATTATTTTCCTGCTGGTGTTTGGTAAAATTTATCTTCCTCTTCTCTGCAAAAGCATTAACCCGGTGTCAATGGCAAAACCAATCAGTGGTGCTGAATGCTGGTAGCACAAAACTGAAGCTCAGCTATTCAGCAGGTGACAATGGAAAGGCTGCACTGAGGGATGATGGCTTCTCAGGGAAATTGTGTACAAATAATCTCCTCTGAAGAGCGGGGGAACTTCTGTCAGGTTAGGAAAAAAAAAACAAAACAAAACAACAAACCACAGTAAAATAGACCCAAGGCAAACTTGCAAAATCCAGACATCTGTATGTTCAGGTTTCCCACACAGCAATTTAATAAGGAACATAGGGAGAGCCCAGCATAATTTTCCTCCCTATTGTACAGAAAGCAATTTATCTACTCCTGCTTTTAACTGGACTCATGTAATAGAAGATTGTGCTTTCAGCATAAGTGGACAGTCTTCCTTTCCTCCTACACTGAGGGATGGCAGAACAGCACCAAGGGAAATAGAATCGAAGAATAGGGACTAATTGAGGCCAGCACCCCCAAGGTATTTAAGATTTTTGTAGTTTTAATGGAAAAATCAATGTGTGATTACACTTTGCATTAGAGTACTTAAAAATTGCTTCAGCATTAAAAGTCTGGAGCTTTGAAAACAACCTCACCCTGCAAATACTGTAGTCAGAGGACCAGATTCACCACTAATATAATTCACATATATATATATATATTCCCCATACATGACACCTTGGCAGACAGGGTTTCTGGGGACACCTGAGTGCTGGTTTTGCATGAGAAGCCCATGAGGACATTGAGTGCTTTGCTGGTGCTTTGTTAAAGTTGTGGCCACACTTCTTTCACCTGATGCCTACAAGGAAGCCGGGATTTCACCTGGCCTGTAGGGACTCACAGGTTTTGATTCTTTATGTTTCAGAGAATAAGGGCACAGCTGAGATTCCTCAACTGTACTTCTGCCCTGTATTTACAGCTGCCCAAAGTCTTTAAGCCTCATTAAGGACCATTACCTGTGTTGGTCTTAAAATTAATATTATTAATCTCTCTCTCCTTCTCTCTTACGAGCTGTAGTTAATAAACCTGGTGGCCCTTGGTTCTTCTGGCACTCCTAGGTAAATGCTAAGAGAAGGGATGAGGGAAGTGCAGAAAATATCCCTCACAGTGGCAATGTGAGCCAAGAAACAGGCAGGGGACTGCTGCCTTTGGAGCTGAGGACAGGCTGTGTCACCTCAGCTTCTGAAAAATGCACTCTGTATCATGGCAAAACCTCCCCAAGACACTTTTTTACAAGCAGAAGCCTTGGAAAATGCCTTTTTCTTCAGAGTGGATAAGAAAGCAGGAAGATTTACTTCTCTCAAAGTGGAGAAACACAGATGTTGCTACAGGTATGAAGTGGATTGAGGGAGGCAGCCCTCAGAACCTTGTCCCATCAATTTTGGTCTACTGCCCTTATTCTTTGGTTGAGATATTATTGTCTTAAGCATTAATTTCCCAGTTTCTCTCTGTTTTCTTGCTCTCTTCTGAACAAGATGCCATCTCAAATGTAGATTGCTCTTGCAACTCCCCATTTTCTATAGGTAGGAGTCATTTGTGGGAAGTTCACAGATAATTTATTGGGATCTTCACCTGTGAAAGCTAAATGCATTATCTAATCCTCTGTTGTTTCATATTCAAATTATTCCACGCTTCCTGTAATTAAATCTTTTGTTTTCCTATCTGATGTTGGGGCCATTATCTTTTAACAATGATTGCAAGCCTGTGAATTTTAATGGGGAAGAACTTTAATATCTGTGCATTTGTTAGCGAAGCTTTCAATTTTGTTATTTATTATCTTAATTAATAACACAGAGGGGTTGAGTGTGCCCTCAGCACATCTGCAGATGACAGACACCAAGCTGAGTGGTGTGGTTGACACGCCTGGAGGACAGGATGCCTTCCAAAGGGACTTGGAATCCCAAGACAAGAGTCCAAGGCCAGGTTGGATAGGGCTTGGAGCATCCTGGTCTGCTGGAACGTGTCCCTGCCCATGGCAGGGGTTGAAACAAGATGAGCTTTATGGTCCCTTCCAACCCAAACCACTCTGTGATTCTGTGATTATGCTGCATAACTTCTTGGTTTACTGAAGGCAACATTTATGTAAGAAACTGAGAACTGATCAGCATCTCAGACTTCTTCTCTTTCATTGTGGCAGGGAGTTCCTAAACCACTGAAGATAAACAGCAAAGATTTCAAATTCTATTTGGCACAATGTGCTGTAGCAGTTTTTCAGCCTTTTTTGAGGCTGTCATAAGCATGCTTATGCTGCTTAGGTGAGAAAGCAGTTATCCTTCTGATCTCTGCTATTCATGGATGAATAATATCAAGGTCAGAATATTATGGACTAAATGAGTCTGCCAAGAACCTTTTAATCTTATGAGCTGTGACTTACAAGGAAAGGTGAAACTGAGGGAGAGGTCTGGTGCTGTGATGAGCTAACTTCTCCATGTTTCCTCAAGCTCTTTGTAAGCTTCTCATTGTTGCTTTATGTCGTTATTGTTTTAAGGACAGCATGATAATAATGATAAGACTCCCAGCAAGAGGAGAGTGATCTTTATTCTTCAAACCCCTCTTTTTATCCAACACTTCAGTACAATGAATATGATTGAACATTTAGAGCCTACACCTCTCTGTAAACAGCCTTAACAAGTTAGAAAAACACCACCTGTGTTTTCTGAGCCACCCAGCCTTGCCCTCAGTGTGAATGGTTTTCTTTTCCCATGTTTGATTCAGTAGAATCTACTCCAGTCTCCAGCTGAACCTGGCAAAAGGGCTCAGCCCCTCTCAGAAGGTAGTGTAAATATTTTGTCATGCAGCATTTCTGCAAATCCACCTTGATTTACTCCTCCATGTATTATTGCCAGCTTTCTTTTGATCAGTATAATGATTGTCTTACACAGCTAAATGAGCAGCCACTCGTGCCCAGGCTTTTGTTTTCGTGGTGTGTCTGGTATGGTGTGCTGAAGGTGATTTTGATTTGAAGAAATACTAGAAGACTTTCTTGATTGCTCCTTCATAACCAAATCCCTGGAGTTCAGTATATACATATGCCTTCCATTAGATTGCTGTAATTGCAATTATTATAGCCCTTTTACCATAAGGCACAGAATTTAAATTGGAAAACTCGCTGTTGTGGAGGCCAGATGTAAAAATGAGCTCCTAAAGAGGTTAAATGTAACCTTGAAGGATAGTCCTGTGGAGAGCAGATCTAATCTCCACTCTGGAAAGCCCTGATACTGCTGGCTGCCAAGACCTTGGAGTGGCTAGAACAGGAAAACCCCTTGTTCCTTCTCCTGCAGATCTCAATGTGGAATCATCAGAATGAAACAGAAAGAAATTAATGGACAGATGATACCCAGGTCTGTCCCAGTATGTCTGCTTTTAATATGAAACTTCCTGGATATGCAAAGCCAGGCATGTAATCTGTCTGCCTTCAGCCAGGAACAGGAAACAGAGCTTTTTAAGACGGTAGAACAAAAATTTTGAGAAGAGGAAAAAAGGGATTGAAATGCTCTCCCTCAAATTTTGGTTATTCTTCCCTACACCCTTCTGCCCCTAAAATGTGAACTTTTCAAGGAAACAAAGGTGTTAATTTCTGGGTTTGTTCTTGACCTGTCTTGTGTGTAGACCAAAACGTGTCTTTTTTGATAAGCTCTAGTACTTGCTGATTTTTTAATTCCTGTGCCTCACATTGTCTCTCTCTCCAAGCAAGACAACTTTTGAGCTCCCTGAGTTTGAAAATAAAGCTGAAACTTGTCCCATAAAGACACTGAGAATGAAGGTCCGCACCAGCCAAATCTCTCAGTAATGCTATCTATAGAAGAGAGTTCTTGAATCTGCTAAGACTGAACCAAAAATCAGAATAAAACTTTTAAGGTAGCTAAAGTTTGCAGCACGTCAGCAGCAGAGTACACAGATACTCAAACAGTGGTTCGTGTGAGCACAACTTTTAACATGTCAGGTTTTAACCATTAGATAAGAACCAGCCTTGTGTGGTGAAGGTCAAACAGGAGTCAAAAGCAGGCTGGTGCTTGTCCTTGTTCTTCAGACAGTGAAATTGCTAAAAGCCTTCTGCCTTTCTGTCACAACAGGCCTTTCTGATTGCTTGAAAGAAATGCTTGTCTAAAATGGATGAAATGGGTTGTGTCACAGGTGTTCAAAAGATGGTATTTAAGGGACTTTCTTTGTCTTGAAAGCCAAAATACCTAAACCCTAGTGCTAGCAGTGATGACATCAACTTCTGCCAAAATGTGTAAAAGCATGTATTGGCATTTTCAGACATACACAAACTTTTGAAATCTTGGATGATGATTTGAGAGGAGTAACAGCTGCTGAAGTGTAATGATTCAGAATATATTTGTTTTAAAACTTTTAAGCTTTAAAATTTTAAACTAAAATTTTTAAATTTTAAAGTTTAAAATCTTTGAAAAAATGCAATGTGTAACTACCCATATTGAAATTGGAGAAAAAAGCCTACAAAGGTGGCTGGGGAATGGGGAGACAGCTCTTTAACAGAAGCTAAGAAGAGGTTGTAATGTTTAATGTAGCAAACAGAAGAGTACAGCTGGCTTGGAGCTGTCTGTAGGTACAGTGGGGCAGTGATTCCAAGGAAAGAGGAAGATCTGGTTTGTAGAAAACCCAGAAGGGGATTCAGGAACAGCTGTAGGCAGGGTGACTGGGCATAGTCAGTCTGCTCTCAGTGAGCTGAGCCTGGCACTCCTGCAGTGCCTGTTCAGACTCTGCCCTGGGTAAGTCAGGTTAAGGTTGCAGTTACCCACGGTTGCAGAGGAGGAATGTTCCCTCCAGGCTGCACACCTTCCTCTGCAGCTTAGAGACTTGAGTCTGCAAGTTGTAGTACCCTTGATTAAGTCCAGATTTAAAGAGCTCTAAATCCATGCTGACTACAGATTTGCTATTAAAAAAAAACAAAAACCAAAAAACTAAAAAACAAACAAAAAAAAAAAAAACCAAACAAAAAAAACCAAAAAAACCAAACAAAAAAACCCAAAACAAAACAAAAAAACCCCACCAAAACAAAAAAAAACAAAAAAACAAAAAAAAAAACAACCCACCAAAAAAACAAAACAATAAAAACACCAGCCCACCACCAGTCAAAAACAAGCAATAGAAGAGCAAAATGAGAAAGTTCTTCTGCTTGTTTTGTGGCCACAGAGGGCCATCACCCCTCAGCTGGGGCAGTGTCTGTGGAGGTTTGTGACTGTATCCCTCTTCTTGCTTTCAGTGCTTCTCTTGTGCCCTTTCTTAGAAAACTTCCCCCACCTGCTGTACTTGGAGCAGCCTTGGGAACTCATTGTTAAAAGTTAATGTCTGGGGACTGAAGCTTTCCATTGGCTTGATTCCCTTCCCTTTTCCTACCTCCTGCTCATATACACCTCTACTGAATTCTAAAAAGCTTTTTGATGGCAACTTGGAATTCAAACATCCCCTTTCTATTTGTCTCCTGGTCCAAGCCAACATTTAAATGCATTCTTTTCTATTACTAAGAACATATTGACAATTTAGGAAACATTGTCCTACAGTGCAAACGCCCTGATATTACAAAACACTGCCCTGTTCCCTGCATTGATCTAAATGAGAGCGTTGGCACAAGAGCTAATAGGTCTGTGGGGGCCACGAATGAGCAGAGACAGAAATGAGGAAATTTCTAATCATGAGAAGGACATGTTCAGGGACAGTTTTCCAAGTGGAGAGTGGCACAGAACTCATTTCGTTTCTGGGGTAGAGAATGCGATCATTTCTGCAAGTCTGTGGTGATGGGAGTGGAGACTTGTCTCTGGCCATAAAGCCAAGCACTCCTCTGGTTTGGAAGGGAAAGGTTGGAAGGAAAAAGTCATGCTTGGTGCTCCTGGGTGTGGCCTGACTCTGTATCCTCCTCTGGGAGACTGCTGAACATGCAAGGTCCAGCAAGCCTAAGCTCGCTGAACACTTTCAGATACCTTTCAAATACCTTTTGCCAAAAGGAAACTTCAAGAAAAGTGGCCTGGGACCACACAAGCCCCCCTTGGTGCACATCCAGATCTCTGCCTGCAGCTGAGGGAACCATTCCCTGCAGGTTTTGGTCTCTGAATCAAGGGTAGCACATCCCTGTGCTGCTCCTCCCCTTGCTGCCCAGCTCCTCTCTGCCAGGCTGCCCTGGTGCCCTCCTCCCCGTGGCTGTCAGCCTCCCTGTGCCTGATGGCTGCTGCTCAAAACCCTGCCTCTGAGCCCCTATCTCCAAGAGAGAATTGCTTTAACCTTATCAAATGGAGGTGAAATTTAAAATGACTGAATGTTTATTTGCTGACAGGCAGGAATGTCCTCTAAATTGACTGTCACAGCTGGAATACAATGCTGTAGGACAAACTCATAACCTCTTTCTGGCCTTCAATGAAACAATGTTAAGTTTGGGAAGTGGGAATATTATTTTGGCCCCCCTGGGTATATATGGATAGCATTCTCACTTGGAAGTTTTATACAATGAAGCTATATTTGATATTTGCATAATTCAAATAGATGAAATCCTCAAACAGGCACAGAAGACTTGATTTCATTAACTTGGGATGCAGCCATCCCCATCTTTCATGCAAATGGAAAATACCTTTCCTGTAAGTATGCTTTAAAGATTCATTTCTCTCTCTAATCAAGTGGTGAAATCCTACCCACGGGAACCAGAATTGATTTCTTTTCCCTTCAGACTCGATATCATAGACCTTATTTGGGTTAAGTACTGTCGTGGAATGTAAGGTTAACTCTTCTGTGTGCTGCCAATCATCTCCATGTGCTGCTGTTTGCTGCTCCAACATGCCGAAAATGCACGTGGTGCAGTTGTCCTGCAGATGTAGCCATCAACTCGGGGAAGCTCTGCCTCTTGTCAGCAAGGATCTATTTCCACTGAATCCCTGACCTTGAGAGCTCGTTTTTAAATCTCCTCCTGGGCCTTGAATGCTGTAATTGATTACAGTTGTTTTGGGTTTAGTCTTTAACAATCAGGGTGAGGAATTGCTCCCGAATTTGTTAAGATGTCAGGAGGAAGGCAGCTTGGACACGCCAGGGAGCCGTAGTGGGCTCCTGCAAGCCCTCCATGAAACACTGATGTTCCTGCTTGGGAATGGAAATCAGACAGGACTGCTCTGCTCTCGGAGCTGGCACCTGTGCCAGGGGCCTCTTGGGGCATGAGGTAGCTCCACTGCATTAATTCAATTTAGTAGGCATCAGTGAAAATTAAAGGTATTTGATGTTGGTCCAAGCAGTCTTGGGGAACAGTCCTTCTCATTATATTCTCTGAGCCCTGCCTGGGATTCATGTCCATGGCAGTGCTTAAGTGAATTTCCCTCTCTCCTTACCACTGAATTGCCTGTATATCTTTGTATGCTATTTTCTGGTTCACCTTCTTCATAATAAAGCTCTGCATTTTATTTTCTGTCTTTCAGATATATCACTCTTCACTTGAATTGTCTTGTATTACTTAACACTGATAGCCTGACCCCTTGGCCACCATGCTTCATCAAAAGCAGGATGCCCTGCTACATTCTAATGAGGAACTGCCTCAAAAATAACAAAAGAACCCCAAAAAACAAACCAAATGAAACCAAACAAACCAAAACAAAACACCCCTCCACCCTCCAAATTAAGAACCACAAAGACAAGAGTAAAATATGTATTTTTCTATGATATCTTGTGATGCTTCGTTTTCTCATTCTCTGCCTTAGAACACAAAGCAGTCATTGGGAAAGGTTTTTTCTCACTCTGAAAGTGAATTTATGGCATTCTCCTTGCCTCTCCTGCCCACTAGCCTGTCCAGCAGAAAAAAAGCAGTTGGTCAGCTGCACTGAATGGCTCAGGAGAAGCCAAGATGACCTGGGATTTCCTCTTGTATTGAAGGAATATTTTCCTCTCTGACTGGCAGTGATTAGCAAACCCTCCCTTGAGTGTATACGTGTTGTGGTATTTGATCTTGGCACGAAGGCCCAGCACCTGGAGCCAGCTCAAAGGAAGAGACACACCACCTCTGCTTCCCTCAGGGCTCATGTGACACCCCAAAATGTGTCTCTTTGACACCAGGGAATGCAGAAGTGGTCTGTGTCTCTAGACACCCACAGATGTGTGTATATAAACATATTTACATGGCAGTATTGGCTGATTTGGGGTAGCCATTCTCACCAATCCTCTTGCCACGTCTCAGGGCCCCTTGCTCTCACTGAGCAGCAGGGCTGTTTTTGGCTTGTTTGTTTTAGTCTTTAAACAGAATCGGACATGTCTGGGGAAAAGACCTGTCCAGCAAAAGCCCCTAGGGCCTGGAGAGTGGTGCAAACACCATGCTTGTCACTGGAGATCATCACACTGGAGATAACTGGAAATCATCACACTGAATTCAGTAGGGCTAAATGCATTTCAGACTTTGGGTAACAAAAATCCTGCTGACTGAACTCTAATGAACTCTGCTTTCAAGTCATTTCAGGTCAGGAATAATTGCCGTCTTTACATCACAATTTTCAAATTCTTTATCCCTTGAAGCAGCACTGAGAAAGCCAAGTGTCCCTAGGGTTTAAATCTTCTTTATTTAATTTTCCAACTATTTGAATGTATCGATGATTCTGATCATTTTTGCTCAATGTGGTTTTGAGGAGAAAATTCTGAGGCGTGAAAAAATCTATTTAAAGTGAAACATTTTGATCCTAGGACTGATGGTCTATGGGAGGAATAGAAACAAAAGTCTCATGACAACCTCTCTGCTTTCCTAAAATAGAAGACCTGCCTAGTTAATGAATATAAATGAATGTACATTCACTTCCTTTTTTTTTTTGAGGTTACTAAAGCTGATTAGCATTAGGGTACCACAATTTATTTAAAGCAGTTGGGTAATTGTTCTCCTTTCTATCCTATGAACATGCAACTTATTTATTACTCAAAGTTTGGGGCCTTTTAAAGTGTATCCTTGAAATAACTTTGGGGACATATCTTTGTCATCATCTGAGTTTTAAAGTAAGTATTTTACAATAAGTAATTCTGGTATACAGGCCAAGAAAAAAAATTGGTCAATGCTATAGATGTTCAATAAACTGTGATGCATCGTCTCTCAGGAAAGGGCCTGAAATCCTTAGGCGCGAAATAATGTATTGACAATTTGTGTTTACACAAGTAGAATTCAATATTCAGCATAATTAAATTAGAAATTGATAGCCTGAGCAAAACAAAGCAGTTTTTCATATAAAATTTAACACGGGTGAAGCCACTTTGCTTTGCTGTGACACCAGGTGGATCAGGGTGCTTTGGCTGGCAGTTACTGTCCAGCAGATCATCGTAAAGTGACTTGTATATCTTAGCCTTACCTGTTACGTTGGGCTAATGAGAATTTATTCCCCACTTGCCTGCAGAGGCTGTGTTGTTAGTAATGCCAAGCAGGTTAAGTTGCCCTCTCTAGGTCCATCCTTGTAAAAATTGCTTTTTTTTTCTCTCCAGCCAGGGTGTGGAAAGACAGACAGAAAAGTGAACTGACTCTGGCTGCAGTCAGAGGTGTCCAGGAGCCGTGAGGGTGTGGAGATTTTTCAGTCTTGTTCCTTGTTGTCCCTTCTTTAAACTTTGATAAGCTGGCTGCTGGCTGTTGGACAGAAATACCTTTAACCTGGTTAAAAGTTATTCACTAGGTTTACATAATTTAAGGTATAATTGGAGTCTTCTTTGGGCTGGGAGCACTTTAATTCCTCATGCTTGGTAGCCGTCCCTAAAGGCGTGTAAAACTGTGTGCGGAGGAAAAGAAACTATGAGATTCTCAAACACAATATTATTATTATTTTAAATGTAGTAGAACCATTTTAGATTAACCATCACCTCAGTATGAAAATTCTATTTTGGAATTAATGACTAAATCATAGACACCTCTAGCCAAAACAAATGGAACTGGTGACGTGAGCACCCAGCAGAGCAGAGTTTCAGTACTAGGTCTGCCTTCCCCCAGGAACACGCACAGCCCTCATTAGTATTTGCAAGCTCTGTGTAGGTACCTAGGGAGGAACACACACCACTTAAAAGCTGGGGGAAAATAAAAAAGAATCTGCTCTGAAGCTCCCCTGCTAAAGCACTTGAACCTTGTCTAAGGAGTATTATGGGACAGCAGAAAAATTCCGCAGCTGGTGAACTTTATGGCAAAGTTGCATTTCATCCTCAGACCAGTTGTAAAAAGGCAAGCTAAAATAAATCTTCTACATTTTGCAGATGTGCAGACAATTCATGAATAAAATTTAAATCTGCAAGCAACCTATTATGCCATAATAAGTTAAAAAAAATTTCAAAGCACCTACATGCTACTCATTTAGAACCACCAGCTTCTGACAACAATGGCATGGGGCAGCCTCTCTTGACTTAGCAGAAGCAGTACTGAGTTATCTAAATGTGGGTATTTCAGTGATTTCAGTGACTGCTAGTTTATTAATCACAAAACAGTGTTTTGGAGCCCAATGTGAGGCCAGGGGCCTGCTGTCTATGCTCTGTACAGACAAGAACAAATAATTTCTGTGTCAAAATGTACAAAATCTACTTAGAGGCAGAAAGAATGGTGAGAAGGAAATTTGACATATAAAGTTATCTCCTCTAACGTTTATTAACAGAGCAGTTACATTTTAAGAGCGTGTATCAAGTATTTTGAAACTAGATAAGAAATGTTTATTCACAGTAAAAAAGTGACCCAGCTGCTTCTGAGAACCAGAGGCTCCATGACAACTGTGTAGCAAGTTTTAGGTAACTCAGTTCTGCATTTCCTGAAAATGCATTCTGCATTCCCTTCATTGTAAAAACAATTATTTATCTTTGGAGAGCTCGTGATTACCAGGAGCTCCAACATGTGTTGCATTTTTAAGGTGTTGATCATGGGTTACTAGATGAAAATGGGTGCAGTAAGCTGTCAAAGGCAGATGGATTTGAGTAGCAAGAAATGCTGCTAGTAGGCATTCCTTGTCAGCCACCTCTGATGCTGGTGTTGGAAGATGAAGAGGATTATTTGCACCAGCTTGTAGCTGCTCAGAGGAAAAATATCTTCTGTGTATTTGCAGATTAGACTAGACAAAGGCTTTGCTTCTCTGAAGAAAACTCCTTAATATAACTTGCACTGAGGCCCTGAAGTGCAGCCTGTTTGTATTTTTCCCTTGGCAGTGTTACAAAACCTCATCTCTCCCTGATCTGCATTTGAAGAGTCTTCATTTTTATCTCTTTTAGATATGGGACTTTTCTGCTTTAAGCACTTCCTCTCTTTCATTTGAGCATGGAGCTGCTGGGAGCCTTTTTTTTTTCCATCTTGAGCCTGAGCAACTATTTGCTTTAGGGAGTCCCTGGTTTGTCATTGATGGGCAGTCGTATTTCCAGATGGACTGACTGCAGCTCTCCGGGGTGAGTCTGTTTTGTCTGATTGTGTTTTGGAGTATCACAGGGACAGCCTGGAGCTTTGTTTGCTCATGGAGCTGCACGTGCAGACACACTGGTGCACTAAACTCCGCGCTTTTAGGAGAGTAAACATCCCGTGGCACCTGGAGTGTAGGCCTTATGGAATCACAGAATCACAGAATATCCCGAGCTGGATAGTTTCTAATATGCATTTTCACGTGGAAAGGAGTTGCTTGGAACGTGATGAAATGAAGAGCACGAGGAAACTGCACGGTTTGATGCTGGCATGCATCGCTCTGCAGGAACAGCCTCCTCTGTGGGTGATGTGTCCCCTCAGTGCTTGCTGCACAACCAGATGTCTTGGACTTCTGAAAAGACCATCATCTGGTGCTAATAGTCAGGTTATCTGAGCCCATGATATCTATATGTGAAGAAATTAAGCTGAAACCTCTCTCTGCTTTCCCCTCCTTTCTGTGTCTCCCACCACTGTGCCAGCCCTGGGTCGATCAGCAGTGAACAAATGTAGGAGATCTCTAAATGGGATAAATTAATGCAGTTTATTCATGGCCCTTGAGTCCAAAAATGAGTAATTAAACAATTTTTGGAGAGTGGTCTTCCTTTCTGCCCTACCTGCAATCTCTTTCTCCCCAGCTGGCTGAACAGCAGTGTGTGGGTATGTACCTGCAGATAACACAGGAAATTTCTTTGAAGTCTTCCCTGCCTTTAATTTCATGGTTTATTTGTGGAAAATGTGATTATATATAGGCTGTGATTTCATAGAATAGTGGAATGTTTGGGGTTGTAATGGACCTTAAAGACAACTTCTTTTCAACTGCCTGCTATGGTCAGGGACACCCAGCACTAGAGCAGGTTACAAGGAAAACCAAAATCCTTTGATTTTTTTCTGTGTTTCTCTAGAATCTCTGCAAGAACTCCACATTCTCCTGATGCTGGGGCCCCAGAGCTCCAGGCGGGGTCTCATGGCAGTGGAGTAGAGGGGCAGGATCTCCTCCCTTGCCCTGCTGGTCACGTTTCTTTTGATGCAGCCCAGGATGTGGTTTGGGCTTTCTGGGTGGGAAATGCACATTTTTGGGTAATTTTAAGCTTCTCACCAGCCAGCTGAGAACCAGCTCAGTTTGACAAAGGTTGTTTTCCCCTTGGATGCTCGGAAGACCAAAAGTGACTGCCAAGTGTCCAGCACTTTATGCTTCAAAGACAACATCCCCTTTGCAGCTTATGGAGCCCTATAAGCCAGGAATGTATCATGTGCATAAAATCTGAGGCTCTCTCTTACACCCCAGCCATAATAGGGTTTTTATGGCTCTTGTGCTCTTCCTCCAGCAGGCAGGACAGTTGAAACTGGCTGAAAACAGCCCCAGGTCTGTTGACCAGAGGTGTGTGCACACCGTGACTGAGGAAGGGCTGATATTGTCAGCACTCTGGTTTTGGAGCCCAGCCTAGGAGGAAATTTTAATTCTCTGGTTAGAAAAAGAGGTGCCAGCTTCATAAAGCTGTATTACTTCTAAAGGGCTATAGATGAAGATAATCTGAAACACAGTAAGTATTAATAACAGAAACCACTGGACAGGAGAAGATTTTCTTTATGGGAAATTGCCCATCCACAGCACAGTAAAGATTTTATTCCCTTCATAAGTCAGGATTCTGAGTTCAACTAAAGCTTTTACAACTTCAGAATTTTATCCTGCTGTCCAGCTGCTTCTTCTGGAGAACCAGTGAAGATTTTTCTTTTTAAAACACGTTTTCCATGCCTCAGCACCACACACCACACTGTATGCATATATTTTGCTTACAATGTGGCCAGGCTTATTTATTATTTAACTTGCTTGCAATTAGGGTTCTAAAATGATAGCTACTTTTAGCCCTTCACAGTTATGGAGCAAACAGCAATTTTCTCACTGCTCAGTAGCAGCAAAACCTTTTCCTCCTTTTTCTCCCAAATCAAAAGTAAATAGGATTTAATTTCATTACCCCAGCCCCTACCTTAAGTTGTTCTGTCCCAGTGGCACCATCACTACAATTACATTTAACAAGTTTTGTTCCTTACACTCTGTGAAATAAACATGTTTACTAGCAATAACTTTGCTAAATTTGTAGCTCTTAAACTCAGGGACTCTGCCCTCAGGTTCTCTGTGCTTTTTCTGTAGAAAAATTGGACGAGAACTTCAAATGGTGTAGCTGCAAAAGGAAGTACATTCCCAGTATCTTTTTCTTTTCTTTTTCTTTTCTTTTAAAAAGCAGCAGAAATTATTTCAGTGACACACAAAGAGATTTGTGTTGCAGAATAGCTGGAAAGCAGGTTTCCCTCCATTTGTATTCATGACAGCTTCCATATATTCAGCTATCAAAACCTATTATGAAGAGCTGTATTGTAGTGCAGATAGATTTTTATGCTTGTCATAATACAGATCTATAGGTAAATTTGTCAATGATACGTTCACTGTCATATTGCTCTATTTCTTACAGAAAATATTCTTAATGGTACCAAGCTATATTTCTTTACCATGTAAGGATGAGTTTGTTTGGTTGCTCGGTTTTAAGAAGAATGTTTTAAATTAACAGGGGTTTTTCAGTTTGGAGCAAATTTAGAAACAGCACATTTAAACCAAAAGTAATTTGCTGGGCTAGTTACTTTCTGCATCCTGTTTTTTAATAAGGTATGCACGGTCCAACAAGCTTCTTCCTATGACTTCCAGTGGTGCATTTTCCTTCTTCCCATTTATACGTGACTTGTACAGCCCGTGTGAGCAGCTTATTCTGGAATGAATTTTAACAGGTTGATTTAAAACCAACTCTCCTTGATTCCCATTTAAGCTCTAGGCTTGAGCTCAAGGGCTGCCCTTAAAACCCAAAAAAGATAAAAAAATCTCTGTGTGTTTTTTGGTAGAAAATCTGCTGATGAAAAGAAGTAATTTCTTCCATTTCTTCTGTGTTTTAGTTCTCATCCTGTTCTCCCTCCTGTGTTTCTCCATTCCCTGTTATTATCTGAAGTGGGGCTGAGTGTGGGGTGACCAGCTATAGAGTGGAAGCAGGAAGGAAAGGGGTGAGGGGTGGGGAGAAGATCACTCATTAATTGAAAAACACAGGTTCAAGGGGTTTGTTCCTCATCAAGTAATAGGGATTTATACCAACAATTTTGTCATTTAATTATTTTGGTCAGAAAGATTGGTCACAAAATAGTTCATCACTTGGCAAAAGGGAGCCTCAGGTATATTCTCATCTGCAGAATCAAAAGTAGAGGTGTCCTCTGTTCCTCCCACCCCACAAACAACAAATCCACCCAGGGCAGAGAGAAGGAAGGACTAAAGGCACAGCCTTGTTTTGGGGCTCTCAGGGTTGTGGCACCTCCCTGGTGACACATCTTAACTCCCACAAATACACAATAATGTCATTCCTCCGGTGGCTGTGGGGTACCAGAAATCACTGCTGTTTCATCCTTCAGCTCTGACTAATTTCCTTTCCAAACATAGAAACCACATCAGCCATTGACTGAATGACAAACCTGGTGACGCCAAGGGGGAAAAGCAATCCAAGCTGAAAGGTGTCACCCCCTCACAAGGAAAAGTCTGTGAGAGTGCTGGGGGTGCCCCAGGTCACACCAGGAAAACTCAGAGTGTGCAAGTGGGACAGCTCAGCCAGCACAGGCAGTCACTGAGTGTTCATCTGTCCCGTGGGTGCCTGGGGAGCCACCCAGAGAGTGGGAGATGGAGGAAAAGTGCTGTTCCCACGCCGTGGGGCTCTCCCAGGGTCAGGAGCTGACCTTTCACAGCAGTGACCTGTCACACTGGGTTTAAATCAGCTCCTCCTTGTCCACGGGAGCCCCAGTGAGCCGTGGTCACTGACTGCAGGAGTGCCTGTGCAGTGTGGTGTGGCAGTGGGGAGCTGCAGCTGCCCACATGCAGCTCTCAGCCTGCTGCAGGTGGCATTTCTGTGACAGCTCTGCATCCATTTCTGGGTTCATCCCCCCCTCCTGATTACTCTCTTTGCAGGCTCCATCACTGCCTCTAGTCTAAGCTACAAGCATAGGCAAAAAACCCTACAAATTAGCTAATTTCTGAGACACAATCCATAGTTTCCCTGCTGAAGGTCTTGTGCTCTGAAGGAAAAGATACTAATCTAATCAGAGGAGCCTTTCTGGTTCCGTTTATCTGGGATTTTTCCGTGTTTCTTTCCCCTAATTGCCCTGCAGGTTATACTGCTACTCCATGTCCTCTGTTGTGCAGCTCCAAGTACAGCTCAAACTATAGCAACAGCATTCAAGATGAGCCCAAATTAGGTCTGTGTCTGCAAGGGAGACAAAATAAAAAGAGCTAACTAGTTTAATTACTCCCCATTCAGATGTAATTCAGTTGCATTGCACTAAGAAAAATAAACGCTGCTGGGATGTTATGAGACAATTAGTAAGATAATGGAGAATAGTTAATACCCCTAGTGTCTGTGAAAGAATGCTCTCCCCTCTGCTTCTCAATTGTATTTTCAAGCAAGAGCATCTTCTCCCTTGGGAAATACTAACAAAATCCTGTCAAAGGACAGAATGGTTATTTACAGTTTGGAAATCACAGAGTTCAAAGAAATCACCCTGGTCCTGGCCCAGGCACATCCAAATGAATCCTTGGCCACAGCAACCATTCCGAATATTCCACTCAAAATGTGTCACGAGTGCCTTCATTTTTTATTTTCAAGACTGAATTTTTTCCCTCTTCCACTGCCACAGCAAAGTTAGAACAGTAAGTTTGCCAGTGACTTGCCAGCTTTTCTTCCCAGCACATCCTGCCAGCCATAAATGCATTTGCCCTTGGCTTCAGGGTCTGAGACTCAGGCTCTGATCCCAGCTCCTCTGTGGCCTCACTGAGGGACCTTCCTCAAGCTGTGCCTTCTCCCTGTGCCTCACACACTTCCACACCATCCTGATAATGATTTTGGACTCTCTAAGTGTGCTTTATTTGCTGCAGTAGAGTCAATTACCCTGGATTTTGCCACTGTGTGAATTACCAGCTGCCAGCACCCATGGGCACAGCAGGGTGAGTCCGAGCACTTTTGTGGGCATTAATGCAGATTTCCTCATTTCTCGTGTTTTGAAGTCCTTTCCTTGGGGGAGTTTGGGGATTTTTTTAGCCTCTGAGATGTGGAATTGCTATTAAGAGTCAACTGCCCTGTGCAACTCGATCAAAAAAAATCCCGTTTAATGTGAGATTAGTTTAGGCTTTTGTACTTGGTTTCATTGGGACTCTGATGGCAGACTGAAAAAGAAAATCACCCCTGAGAATGTCTGGGTTTCCCATAAATGTAATCCAATTACCCCAGCCTAGGCCATGCAGAACTATTTGGTCTGAGGTATACATCAATCTGGGAGAAGTACAATATACTGAGCTGAAAAGAAGGCAGATTGGGCATATTTCTTAATAGCACAGCACAATGCAATTGCCAAAGGAAAGGCAGATGCTTCTGTCCCGCATTACAAAGAGCTGGACTGAGTAATTTGGGGGGGAGGCGGGAGAGAGTGAAGTCCTTGCAGGAAGGGATTTTAGAGGTATCTTCCCTGGAGGCCCGTTTTGTACAGGCATACCATCTGGTGCATTCAAAATGCAAAAAGATTTGTTCTTCAGAAGTCTGAGCCAGGGATGAAAGTCCATCCCTGCCAGGGATGGCTTAGCAGTATCCAGAGAGAAGGATGAGTTTTATCACAAACAACGAGAGTCTCCTTTTCCTCCGCCCTTAACCTCTAATTCAAACATCAAATAGACGGATCTGACTGCAGCTGCTGGTTTCTCTAGTGAAAGTTTCTGATGTCCTTGCTTACTGTGAACTGAGCAATGAACTGTTTCATCACTGTTTCTGCCTTGCTTCCAGGCAAACTTTCATTTCACAAGGGGGTCAGAGAGGGGTTAAATGCAAGCGCTGACACTATCCCAGGCAGAGCCCGAGCCTCCTCCCTCGCTGCAGCCCTGCAGCAGCAGCAGCCCCAGCTCTGTGCTGCAGGAGCAGTGCTGCCCAGTGCTGGCACCTCCCGGGCAGAATTAAACACTTTCTGCCCCTTGCCTTGCAGGGTGGATTTCGAATTTCCCGTTGGAGGAAGGAGTGGATGTTTTATCTTGCCTTGGAGGCAGTGCTGGCTGAAGCATTGTCTGGTGGAAGCCCTCAGAGCATCCCTGTCACAAGGGCAGCTCCCTGCAGGGGCCGGGGGCTGCCTCATCCCTTCTCCAAGCACCAGCTCTTCAGGGCTTGCAGTGCCCTTGGTGCTCCCATTTTGGGGGGCTCAGGCTGGGCAGGAACTGACCTCAATGTGCTGAATAAGTGCAAGTTAGGATTTTACAACAAACGATGGTGAAATCACTGAGCAGGACATCAGTGCTTCATGCCGGAATACTGGGAGTGGATCCCAGTCCACAGCTCCTGGGATATCCCATGGCTGCAGGCTGAGTTTCCCTCTGGAAGCTGGGAGCCATAAGACAGCGATCTTGAACACTGAGAAATGATGCTACTCTCTAGCTATTAGTGCCATGTACGTCTTTGTCTGCATTAAAGCAGCAAAACAAGCACTGTGGTCTGCACGTGCTGCAGTCAGCAGACAGGAGAGCTGCTGTGTCTCCCAGGTGTGCTGTGTACACGGGGATGTGGTCCCCATGGACTGCTCACCCATGAGGGGTGTTCTG
The DNA here is from genome assembly GCF_021018805.1 of Prinia subflava. NCBI lineage: Eukaryota > Metazoa > Chordata > Aves > Passeriformes > Cisticolidae > Prinia > Prinia subflava. The sequence continues at coordinate 31,939,924 of NC_086252.1, forward strand.
GCAGCCCTGCTCCTTGCTGTTCATGCCTGCAGAGCTTTGACCTTGTCTTTAGTTTGTTAAATTTAACGTGCAGCCGATCGATGTGCTGCTCATGAGATCCAAGCCCTGTCAAACCTCTTTCAGATGTGGCTTTTTGGTCTAATCAGGTGTAAAATAAAAATTAACTTTAATCAATTACTTTATTTAAAAACATGTCTTATATTGGTTTTTCTCCTGCTAAGAGAAAAATCCTGTCTGTCTCCTAGGAGGAGCCTGCCCAACCTCATCTTCCACAGGTACTTCTGTGGGTGAGAAACTCGTAGCAAACAATTTCTGTATTCCTTTTAATTTCTCCTGCTCTTCCTCCAGATTTGTGAATAGGTTTTCCTGTGTCTTTGAAGCTTAAGAGCTTTAACCTCATTCCAGTCTCCTTCAATTTGGGCACCTAATGTGTAATATCATGGACCTCAGAAGGCAATAACTCCCTGGAAAGTTATTGTGCATCTCCCTGACACCCTGCAGTTAATGGGTGCTTCAGCCTTGAAGGAGCAGGCGGAGTCCTGGTGGTGATGCTTTGCTTTGTTCTGCCTTTATTTGTTCCTTATTGATCTCTGAAATGCATTTGCTGCGCTATTATTGAGTTCTAACAGCTCCCACGTGAAATGTGCTTTTGTCACTAATTTTGTGATGTTTTCCTGGTTAAAAGCTTACCTGGGTGTGACTACACTTTCTAACAGTGCCCACAACTTCTGACTTGCCCACCTTATTCCTATCAATGGAAGGAGGAGAGACAGCATGAGAGCAAAATCTGTTCCCTTGCTATGATAACTTATGTGATCAGGAAAATTAATGCAAAATAAATATATTACAGAGAGGCAGCAATGAGAGAGCCCTTGCATTGTCCTTTGTGTGGCTGTTATGAATAACTCAAATGACTTAAACTGGGCCTTTCTCCTAGTGAGTCTTCCTTTCCTGCATTCCCTGTCCTTTCTCTTGCTTGGAGGATCTTTGTGGACTTGATGGAGCTTGAGAGCAGAGGAAAGCTTATTCAAATATAGCTCGTGTGGCTGGGTTAAAGGGTGCTCTTAGCTTTCTCTAATGTCTCTGTCCCTGTCACCTGCCTCTCCTGGCAGAGCGCGGTGTTAGCAGGGCCAAGGGAGCACACTCACTATCATACTTGGAAAAATGTATGAAAGCCCTCTGAAAACCTATTAAAGTTCAGGTTAGAAGCAGTGTTATTCTTCACCTGCCTGTTCCTTCTAAGCTGTTTTCTAACCATCCACATTGTAAATATCTCTGACCCAGAGGAGTGCTTCGGGTGGAAGCCAGAGCAAAACAAAAAATGTGGCTTAATTTAGAAGTTTTCCAGGGGAAAAAATGTGTTGACCATTACAGAGAAATGCCAAAGCATCATTAAGTGTTGTAAATATCCTATTAATAAAACACAGTTATTTAGAGTGGTCAGCCTTCATCTGCCTTGCTGGGGGAAGGACATGTGATTTAAAACTTTCTCTTCCTTCTGCCACCTTGAGTAAGGAGGACCTGGCGGATTAATGGTGAGATGGTGAAGGGGAGGAGAGAGAGGCTGTTGCTAGAATAAATTACCCTGAACTTCCCAATTTAGAAGCCAGCACTGCTGCTCTTCACCTTCCCTTTGTGACACCCTTTCCTCCTTAGCACCAGGAAACCCTCCAGAGGTTGATTGAGGGCTCAGCACAAGAGTAAACTGCTTTTTACTCCTTTTTAGCCAGCCTCCTTTTGAGTCATATGAGGTCCTGGAGTCATTTCAGCTGTGAGGGTCAAATTTCCCTTCTGTCCCTGGGGGTGCAACACTTCCAGAAGCCACTGAGGTGTTGTTGGCAATAAGCAGGAGAGGTGTGTGATGCTGCTGTGAGTAAATGCCAGGGCTGTAGTGATAAAGCTTCCCTTCTGTCTCATCCCTCCCTGGAAATGCTTGAGACAGGCAGGACATTTCAGGTGTCTGTAATTGAAGGCACTAAGGTTTTACCTGGTTCTGCTTAAATCAGTGGTCTCAAGCAGATAGATATTCTCCTGCAATTGTGTATAGCTCCATGCTTGATTTTATGGTTCTGCCACCATAAACTTCTGCTGGAGCTTTCTCAGGCATAGGGAAATCTGAAATGTGCAGATCATTAGAGGAAGTATTGAACCATTTGCTTGTAGAATAGACATGGATTAACTGGGAAGGGATCAGTGTGCTTTTATCACGTAGCTTCAATAGTAGAACTGAATCTTTGGGATAAAGGAAAAAATAGCTGTTGTAGTTGCAAGGAGATGAGGGGCAGCTTGAGAGAGCGTGGTGTGAGAGGTACAGCAGCCTGCATCCTCTAAACAGAAGTGAATATCTGAAAGCAGACCTCAGTCCCAGTTCATGTGAAATTTCAGAAGTGAAAAAGTTCACTGAGGCAGTGCACTGGGAAAAGAGCCTGGCACTGAGCTGCACTCTCCCCTCACCTCCCCAGGTCCTGGTGGCTTCTTTTCTGTCACCAAGACTCTGCCAAGCCCTGGTTTGGTGCAGGGAAGGAGTTTCCCTCCCATCCTCCCTCCACACAGCAATGGCAGCAGGGATCAATTCAGAGGGAGATTCCTCCAGCCCGTGTTTATTGAGCGAGTCAGACCAGGAGATTGTAGTGGTTCCTTCTGCCTTTCTAATCTAATAACCTGCTTTTATCCAGTTACCCTCTGGACTTTATTTTGAGCTACTATTCGATCAGAGCACAAACAAATGATAGAAACCCTCAATGACAGCATGCCAGAGGAAATGCTACAAAACCAGAATTAATTGGAAATATATATTCCACGAGTGAGATATGGACTTTTTTCTAATAGACTTAGACTTGGATATTATAACTGAAATACTGGCAAATTCACACATCAATGTAAATTGTCGTGCTGCATCTGTCAACAGGCACCTAAAGCAGTAATAAAGGCAGAATAGCTCCTCATAAATATCCAATATCCTAATTATCAGAGCTTGACTTAACCAATGGCAGGGTAATAAAAAATGAGATTTTTGGGTCTTTTGCCATGACAAACGCATACTTTATTCTTTGAAGACCGACTGCAGTGTCACAACTTTTGTGGCAAATAGAGCATGAAGCATATTGTCAAAAATATGGTTAGGGAATATGAAGCCACTAAATATTTTATCTTCCTGGCAATGTACTAGGAGAAAAGTATAAACCTTAAATCTATCAGGTTCCTCCTCCCACCTCCCAAACTGTTTTAATAATATAGAAATTTGAGTTCCTAGAGAAAAGCAATACATCCATTTTCCAGTGTGCTTTGATATAGTGAATATTGTGAATTTTGTAGTGTTTGCATTGGGGTTTAAAATGTCATCAGTGTATATTTCAGGGAATTGTTTAGCAGTCACACGTTATGAATGTCCATTTTTCCCTCTTTACTGATCAGTCTCCATGGGCTGGTTGGATGCAAACCCTGCGTGTCCCAGGGGTGGTGAGAGGTGGGGGGCCAGGAGGGGTCCCAGGGAGGGACAATCTGCTGTCAGAAGGTGACATCCCTCAGGGCAGGGTGAGGCCTCTGCACACTGTCACTGAGTAACAGCATTGCACTTTGAAGGGAGATGGATGGAGAATTCCAGGAGTAGTGGGATCCATCCCATTGTTTTTTCCTCACGTGGCCATTGCTGTGATAGGAAACACAAGGCTTACTCAGTAAATTGGTGACAGTCAGTACCAAAACACTGAATCTATACTGAGCACCTGGATATGTGCTGTAGTTCACATTTTAATTTATTTAATTTATTAAAACAAAGCACCTTTTTACAGTGTAATCAGGATATCTACGTGGCCAGGATACACTGAGCCCTTAGGACTGAGTGCTGACACCCACCTGACCCCTGTGGAAAAGTGCTGATGAGAAAGTGTCTGGGTGATAAAATAATTCTCTTGTGTGCATTCCTAGATAAGGGGAAATGGGGGGGTGTGTGCAGGGTTGTGTCATGTGAAGGCTCCAGTTACACAGCTAAAACCCCAAACTTTCTGCTCTCCAAGAGAAGGGGCTTTTTGTTATATGAGTGATAGGGGACAAAATATTTCAGCGTGCTAAGCAAATTCCTGCTTTATAAGTAGAAATCTCTAGACATAAATGGTGCCTTTCCTCTCCTTGCTTTCCTTGGAACAGCCAAAGGGAGGTTTGCCAGCCTCACCCCACCTGTGGCTGCAGTCACCCTGTGGCAGTGTGATGGGGAGGAGGGCTGGCCTTCCTACCAAGGTGATCACCCCCTCTCAGTCTCATTGCAAAATGTCTCATTCAAAGTGTCAAAATCCTGTGCATCCAACCATTTCTTGGGGAGATTTGGAAGCAGGAATACACCATACACAGACCTTACTGGTGAGCTTCTGGTGTAGAAATTTAAGTCTTCTGTACGATGGTGGTGGCACAAAAATACTACATCCACTACACTCCACATGGCTTGAAATAAAAAGAGCTTTATAGCAATGTTTTGACTACAGTGCTTTTTGGGAGTCCTCATAACAGGGAGTGTTGCTTTTTTTGGTGAAAAAGCCTTACAGATGAATGTGCTTGAGGTAGGAGAACCCAATTTTTCACAACTTAGGGAGAAAAAAAGGCACCTTCTCCTAACACATCACTCATGCTCCAAGTGCATTCACCTCTCTATTTTTAAGCACAAGAATGCACAACAGGCAGGACAGCAATGAGAGTACATCCTTTAGAAGGGATAGTCTATCATCTTGTCTTGGGCTTTATAAAGCCTGTTGAACAAATCTGCCAACACGACACTGGATACTGATGAGCAATTTGTATGGTTATAAAAATATTGGCAGTGCTCCATTGTTTTGCTATTTAATTCTCAATTTACATTTTTAATGTGCTGTGTCCTCATTCATATTATAGGTTTTACTCTTCTGTGTACATCTATAATAGAATGAATTTTTTCCCCCCAAATTAATTATGAATACTAAAGAGCTGTTACAATTGCACTGTGTTTGAATTGAATTGTGCCTGTCTTTTAAGATATGCCTCCTTAGGAATGGAGTACTTTTGCAAGGGACAGGGGAAAATGAAGTAGCTGCAGAATAGGTGCATTTTCAAGTGTTCTGCCTGAGCTACAGATTGTGTCCAGTACTCAGACTGTCAAAGAAAGTGTAATAAATGATGAGGACTGAAGGCCCAAACTCTGAATGGCCTGTCTCAATGTATTTATTAGTTTTGCCTCCCTCCCTCCTCCTCATCCCCAGTTTTTGATGAGGAGGATGATGTGGATTTTTCCCAGCCCAAGGAAATAAAGGGCTTAGCAACAGTGCCTTCACTCTCTGTATCCAAGCAATGTTTTTAAATTGCTGTGTCCAGTAAAACTTTTTTACTGGACTGTGATTTGTGCTGGAACTGAACTGCTGGTAAATGGTTTGGTTTCCTCCTCCAGCACAGCTCGCCCACGGAGAAGTGTCCTAATATTGTGTGTATTTCTGTGCTGTGCTCCCACAGCTCGTGGGTGTTTAAGGGAGGCAGGGCAATGCCAGCTGCTGGCTGGAACTGGAGCAGCAGGAGCTGGGATCACCTTGTCCTGCCCTGCCCTGGGAGCTGGGCTGCAGAAACACCAGGTCCTGCTGGAAAAGCAGAGGTGCAGGGAGAGATGTGCTGCAGGCATTCCATCCCATGGAGCAGGCTGTCCTCCCCAGTGATTAATGGCTTATGGAATGGCAATACAGTGAAATCATTGACAGTAGGTTTAAAGTATAGTTTAAGGACTCTGAACCCGGAGAAATAACAGCAATCATGTTCATGTGGCACAGGCTGATGAACCTGCTGCTGTGAGAAGCCAGTGCAAAACAAGGAAGAGAAAATGAGTGTGTTTGCACAGAACACCTCAGTGAGCCTGTATCTGTGCTGTGCTTCCTCTGCCCTCAAAAGCAGTGGGAAGGCTTCTTATTTCCAGTGCTTTTCTCCAGCAGAAAGCTTTGCAGTTGCCATGAAAACTTGAAATTTCAGGGCCCCTTTCCAGAGTGCACACCTTCCCCAGTGGGGACTGTGGGTGTGCCTGTGTGAGCACAGGGAGCAGCCCCAGAGGGTGCAGCAGGAGGAACTTCTGATGTGTCATCACAGAAGGAATTGCAGGAACTCTTGGGGCAATTCACCAAGAGCAGGAATTAGACTGGAAAAAAGTTGTTACGTACATATGCAGACTCAGGCATTTTTATGAGGATTCATAAGGTTGGGGGTGAGATAAAAGGGCTGCAAGGAATGGGAATCAGTGGAATTATTGTGGAATTAAAGCTGCATCCTGGACAACTTAGATCACTGGAGATCAGTGATGTATATGTTGGATCCTATATGCTCATTGTATGGATTTATATTCTTAACTAATTGTTGAATTCTCTGCTTTCTCTTACAGTGAGTAGTCGCAATACTGCTAAAAAAAAGTGTGTGTGGTTTATGTCCAGATTTGGAATTCTCTGTAGTCTAACAGCTTTTTGAAAACATTTCTGGGGAAAGAAATGGGGCATCCCTTAGCTCATAAGTAAAAGGAGTTTGCCATCTTGATGGCACTTTATTCTTGTGGTTTTGTTCTAAACATCTGTTTATGAAAACAAAAAAAATCATTATCCAAGAGAAATTACCCAAGCCCTGATGGAAGTCTGTTCTCTCCTACGTGATCTCACACAGTCACACTTTTTTCAGAAACAATAATAGGTTGTTTGCAATTTTTGAAAAGTGCCTCTTCCCTCTTGAAAGCTGTGCAGGTGCAGAGTGGGTGGCAGAAGAGCTCTGTGCAGAGCAGCTGCTTTGGGGCATTCCCAGGACTATCCCGCTGGGATGGGGGCACTTCCATCCACTCTCCCCCTTCCCAGTGCCAGGGCTCACCAAAGGGTGGGTGAGGAGGCAGAGAAATCGTCCAGGCACAGACCCTGTAAAGAGTGAGGGGTGGGCAGCTCCTCCCGGGGCAGCACAGCATCCAGGGCTGAGGGGGGATGCAGTGGGAAGGGTTTTTTATACCTGCTGCTTGTGCTTCCTCCAAGGAAAAGTATTGGAAATGCCCCCCTTGGCTCCCTGGACAAACACACTTCAGCTTCCTCGGAGCTGCATGGGGTGTAATAAACTGTTACTGCAGGGAGTCTACCCAGTGTTTTAGTTTTAATTCAAAAGATGTCTTTAATCTTCCTGTTGCTTTGTGTAAGTTGTAAATTACACAACCCTGCAGAAAATTATATGTAAAGTAGGATTATGATTCTCATTTTTATTTTGAAGCTGGCTCTGCATGGTAAAAACCGATTCTCACGGTCACTTAATTTTTCATTTACTCTCTGATTTGCATTCCGTGTATTAAATTCCCTCAAATCTGGGCGGATTATTGCAATGTGGATATTCCAAATTTATTTATAAGCAAACTGGCTAAACAGATGCAGTAGACATGAACTATAAATGACCATAACTGTTGGGCTGACATGCCAGAGGCCGTTCCTGTGCGTGTGCTGTGCACTGCAAGAGCTGCTGCAGGGCACCAGGGTGCTCAGTGCTGCTGACAGACCACAGCAAGTGGCATCCCCACATCCCTCGGGGAGCTGGGCAGGGTTCAGGGAAGGTTAGGAGACAGAATTTCAAGCAGCACTCCAGACTTTTATGGGAAAGCTATACCGGGGTGAAGAGGGCATAGCGACACAGGGAGCATCTCAGAAACTTGAAATTGGCTGTAATGCCTGCTGGTGGTGGCAGTGCTGGGACAGGGCAGTGACTTGGTGATGTTTGAGTTCTTACTGAGCTCTTTGTTCCTCTGCATCCTCAGTGTTTGCTCCTTTGGAGCTTGCAGTGCTCTGGTGGGGGAAGGAGGATGTGAGCTGAGGGGCAGAGGGCTTTCCTGAGGGGTGAACTGGAGGTGAGAGTGGGAACAGAACACCAAAAATAGGGGAAGGAAAATTAAAATTCCTGAGAGGACATTGTCCCTGCTGGCCCAAGGTCTCTGCAGGCAGCAGTGTGTGGTTTGAGTGCTGCACTGGCCAGCAGACACATCCCTGGGGACAGTTCAGCCTCTCCCTGCTGTTGCTTTCCAGCTAACATTGGATTTTTTGTTTAACATGAGGATAAAATGTCCCCACCTCCAGGAACTGTGCAGTGCCATTCAATAGCCGGCTCCCTGGGACTGCAGACAGAGTTGTTGAGTGCATCTTAAATGTTTCCTCGTTATTAGGGATTTCTTTTTTCACCCTCCACCATAGGTCGAAGGGTTTGTATTTAGTCTTTCCCTTCTTTCCTCTCCTTTTCTTTCTTCCTTCTTCACTCCTCCTTCCTCTCTCTCTCTCTCTCTCTCAGTCTCTCTTTCTAATTTAAGCCAAATTGGTTCAGCTGGTTTTGATTTATGCAAGCACGGGGAAAATATGTTTTTCCCATAACTTCAGAATAAAATATGTGCACACTCATAAGTCTAAGCTGGCTGGAGCTAGCGATGTCAAATTAGCTTGTTTATAGCTCTCACTGGGGAGTTCCAAGTTTTTGGAGAAAATTGGTTCCGTGTTTCTGAGTTCTGAATGCTCTGGAAGTCAGCGTTTTCATGTACGCACATTAGGTGGGGTTTGTTTGATTTTTTTCTCCTTCCCCTGATGCTTTTAACCTGAATCAGCTCTGAGCCTTCAAGCATGCACTGCTCAGAGACTCTTACATCCTGTTGAAGTGCTAAAGCACTTTGGTCACACATGGGTGCAGAGAGTAGCACACTTTTCTTCCTTCCAAAAAAACGTGTACAAGAACCAAAATGCAGTGGGGAATGTTGAATAATGCAAGCCTAGTGTTTCTAATGCAGTGTTAGCCACGGGAAATGGTGAGTTTTCAGAAGGATTGGACTTGTTTCAAAGACCTCTACCACAGTGTTTACAGCAGCTGCTAAATGTTGTTATGCTCTGCAGCACACGGCATCAAACAGGTGCACAGTAACCTGTAAGTGCTTTAAATGGAGTGATGTGTTGTGCCTGCATGCTTTTGGGGAAGCCCTGTGGGTGCCTGTCCCTGGGGCTGAGTTTGTTTGTCCCTGCAGCACCAGCCACAGACCCTACTGCTCTGTTCAGGACTTGGACTCGCTGTTGGTACAGATCCTGCTTTGGACAAGCATTGGCTGATATGCACCCTGGGAGGGCTGAAAATAACAAGCAAATTAAGCTCAGCATAAAGCCCCCAGGCAGGTTTTTAGCAGTTCCTGGCCTACTTGCTTCCAGAGTGCAGGTAGGAAGAGCAGGCTTCACCTTTGCTGGGGTGAAAACTCAGTCCTTCCTACAGCCATGCCCTGCCCCTTCCAGCCAGCACTGCCTCTTCCAGAGGGGACAGCAACCTTCTGAATGTTAGCATCTCCTTATTTCTGTCTGCACACAGTCTTTCCTCCCTCCTCTGTCTTCCAGTGCAAAGCAGGAGGTGGCACAGAATTCCACAGGAACCCCTATTGGCACAAAACCATTGAGCTGCTCTCACCAGAGAGGCAGCAAGGAAAGGAGCTGAAGGCTCTCTCTCTTCCTCACCTCACTGCTCTGTGCCAGCCACTGGGTGGAAATCCTGATGCTGGCCCTGCCCCTCTCCTCCCCACAGGCACCCAGGACAGGTGAGGAAAGAGGAAAGGAGATGCCAGGCTTGAGGCAGCTGGTGGGAACCCCTGGAAGAGCAAAGGCACAGCCCAGGGAGGATGGGGTTCAGGATCTGAGGGCATGCAGGGCAGCACAGCACATCCCTGTCCACACACAATTCAGCTCCTGCTCCCTGGGGAAACACCTTTATGCTGCAGTGTTTAACTCGAGTGACTGCATTTGCATGTCCAGGAAAGTAATCTAATTTTGTGCTGTGTTAGTGCGCTGCATCTCTAATGTGAAATCTGAGAGATGAACTCTGGCTTGCTAAGCTGTTTCTTGAAGTTGTGGTGGGTGTATTTGATGTATGCACACAACAGCAGTTTTTGGTGGCATGTAAACATCACCTGCTCCTGTGCAAAGTGACAAAGGGCAGGTTTAGATTAGATATGAGGGAGAAATTCTTCACTGGGAGGGTGATGAGGCACAGGCACTGGCAAAGCTGGGGGTGCCCCATCCCTGGTTTCAAGGCCAGGTTGGATGGGACTTGAAGCACCCTGGTCTGGAGAAAGGTGCCTGTGGCAGGGGACTTGGAACAAGATGATCTTTAAGGTCCTTTCCAACCCAAACCATCCTGTGATTCTGTGAAATGCATCCAAAATCACTCTCTATCATCGTTAACATTTATCATCGCTAATGAAATTACTTATTTAATCATTTTAACCTTGATGCTACCCTGGATAAAAGACCTCGCATGTATCTGAAAGGAACAACCCCACATTTGATACAGTTGAAAAGATAGCCCTAATTTATTTTAGTCTGATTTATGATTAGTACTGCACTGCATGGCGTGCTCTGTGCTGCTCTGTACATCATTTAGGGACCCCAGGATAATTAATTGCTGTGCTCACCATCCCAGGAGCTGGGGGGGAGCTGTGCTGTGTGGTGATTTTAGTTTCCAAAAAATATGGGTGTGCTCCCACCATGGGGAGATGCTGAGCCACAAAAGGCTGAGGGGGTTCCAGCAGGGTGGGGACAAGACAGCAAGGGGCATCTGGAATGCCAGGTATCAGCTCCATCAGGCCAACAGAAAAGGCTCAGTCAGGATTTTACACAGCTTTTTTCTTTTAAATTTTCTTTAAATTTAAATTTAAATTAAATTTTAATTTAAATTTAATATTCTTTAAATTCTTGCACAGTTATTTTCTTTTAAGAGAAGTCACCTCCAGAATCTTTCCCTGTTGGCCACCAGAATGAGTTTCCAGGGACAAGATTTCCCCAGCAGAGGGGCTGAGGTTTAAAAGCTGCCTTTTTGTATTTGTGTCGGGCAGTAGTTATGGTGAAATGAGATATGCTGCATTATTTTTGGCTCTTAATTTCAATTTAGGATGGCTTTTTCAGCCATACCTTAATCACGTAGTGCATCTCCAATCTACAGAGAGGACTGGATCATTAGGATAATTAGAAGCCATTAGGAGTATAGGATAATATCACTATAAAGCTGTGCAGATGTTCTGTATTCTTCAGGTCTCTGTCAGAGGAGGAAATTTAACATATGTCAAGTACTATCATTGATGTCTACTTTATTCCTGTAGCATATAGGAAGCTTGGATGGATTCATCAACCTAGACTCAGAATATTTTTTCCTTGCTTGTTTTTGAGTAAAAAGAAGTGTTTTCTTCTAAAAAATCAGTAATTTCTCTCTTGCTCCATTACCCCCTCCCAGTATTAGGACTCAGAAGTATAAAACCATCAGCTCTTGCCAGCTGTTTTTTCTCCCTGAATTCCAACTTGCCTTTTTGTCTCTTACACTTATTCAGCCTGTGGTCATCAGCTCTGCCTTACACAAACCTGTCTAAGCTGTCATATTTTACTGCAATAAATGGAAAGGGAAGCTCTGTGCAGCTGTTCCCATGTGTGGCACCTGTGACACTGCACAGACCTTGTACACCCACCCTTGTCCAGGCTGGGACAACTGTCCCCACCACATGGTCACATTCTGAGTGAGAGCTATACCTGTGTGACCCCTGATAGTTCTGGATAAATCCAGGTGCTGGTGATTTTATTCAACACCTTCAATGCATTTTTTGTTGTTATCTTTTTTTAAGAGTGTAGTGGCTGCTTTGTCACGTTACATAATTTTACATACATAATTTTAGATTGTGCTGTGTGGATTTTGCCTCCTTCTCTCAAAGGTATATTTTAAGGTTGTTGTCGTTTTAGACAGCATCTCTGAAATAGATTTCCAGATGATTTGAATGGATACCAAAAGCTATTTTAAGTCTTAATGTTAGATTTAGTTCATGTCTTTCACTCACTCTCTCTCTGGCTTGAAAGATGTTTTCAAAATGCAGAGCTTTGGTCCTATATCCCATGATTGGCACAAAGATTTAATAATCTCCTTTGTCTTTATGGCAGTTCCATTTGTAGCAATTTAAGCATCAGTCTCCGGTGAGCCTGAGTAAAAAACTTTATTTAATATGAGCCAGCTAAATATAATTTCCCATTTCTTTGATCTCGACTATTTTAATTTGCTTCTTATCAGGTACCTGTAGGGCTAATAGATACAGTTGATGGTGTGCTGCTTACGGACAGATCTCATTTAAGCTACATGGATTATTGTGGTGAGATATTGCAATATCCCTCTCATTATGGCTGAGCTAGGGTAGGTTGGAGATGTTGTTGCTGACAAACACCCTGCAGCTGTTTTGGATCAGGGTTTTGCTTCTGAGACTCCTTCTAGAAACTTCTGTGAATTGTAAGGAAAGGATCTGATGAACAGCATCTTGAGCAAGTGCCTGTTGATTAACACCTCAGTCACCTTCACGTGGGGCATTCTGGGGACGTTTGTTGTGTGTGGTCTTGGCTGTGAGGTGCAGACAGGGCATCCCTTCCTGAGTCACAGAAATGAGGTAAGAGCTGAGTGTGACCATCAGGTGTCCCAGCTGCCTGCTCTCACCTGCCTGTCTCCTCAGCCAAGGCACCTTTAGCAGGCAAATTAAATCCTGAAATGCCTTTCCTGGAGACAGCTGGAGAAGAGCAGAACACTGAAGCCCCCAGGTTTTCTTTTGACTGCATCACTTGTTACTAGGAGCAGCAAGAGGCAAATAGAGCTTCAAAATTCCCAGAGGAGAGCACCTCAGGAGCAAGTGTGAGGAGCAGGATGGAAGAGCCAGGCTCGATCAATGTTTTGTGCTATCACCAGCACCCACTGGGGGTTTAACCTGCTGCCTGCATCTCCCTTTGAAGATGAGTGCTGGGAGCTGGTGAGGGTAGCTCAGTGCCTGTGTCCTCCTCACCCATGCAAACCACCTGAGAATGAGTTTGTGGAAGAAAAAAGCAGCTGTCCTTCCATGCTGCAGATTTTGGAGCTTTGTTCTGTAGTCTGGTAAGGACCTCAGTGCTGGTGAGGGAGAGATCAGGTGTGCACATGCACAAGTACATTTCACTAATTAGAGCCAATTTGAAAACCAAACTCTTCTGCACTATTTAAAACACAATAAACAGCTTTGCTCCCTAAGTGTTAATCATCTCCTGCTGTTCAGTCTCTGAAGCTAAACCCCTCTCTTCACTTCAAAACACTCTCAGTAACCAAGTGTGACATTGCAAAAAGGATTTTGAGGACTTCAGTCTGGGAAATAGCAGATGTGTTTAGGAGAATGAAATCACCAAGGTCTTTGGAACTACAAAGAAACCCTGGGCAAGAGAAGGAGAAGAGATGAAAAAACCCAACCCTAGTCAATGTAAGTGGACACGCTCTGAAATTAGCAGAGGGGAGGGAGAGGAGGTCTGTGTGTGCTCTGAGGAGTGTCTCCCACAGGGAGCACCCTGCAGCTGGGGCTGTGGGGTGATGCTGGGCCCTCCGTGGGGTGAGGCTTGCAGGTGATCTCCAGTGGCAGAGGGAGTCACTGAGCCTCCCCCAGCTCCAGCCCTCTCAGCCACTCTGGAGACCAGATTCTGCCACGCCATCAGCTCTGGGAGATGGAGTGTGTTATTAAGCTGAACCTAGACATAAAGAAAGGGTTGAGAAATTGCTGCAATTGCTGACCCGTGCATTTATTATAATTGAGTCCATTAGCCTTAATTTTATAATTTCTAAATTAGCTTTTCAGATTTACAAATGGCCTTAATTGCTTCATGGAGGGAGTTGGGCTTTAACAAAGCTAAATGCCTGAAAACTGTATCAGTTACATCAGAATCAGTGGGTTCGTTTGTAACATAATGCCTCCAATTTAGATCAAGCAAATTGTTTAGAAAATGCATTGTTGAAGCATCAAAGTTACTTAAAGTGATTCTAGCTAGGAAGAAAAAACCCCAAACCTCAACTGGAAGTTTTCCCAGGCAGATTCCTCCCTATGAATGCCAAGCATTGATTTGAAGCACTATTTTAGTGCTTACAAAAGGTGTTAGCATGCAAATATCAAACCTGGTATTTTTTCTCTCTTGACTGAGGATAGCCTGTCTGTATCAAAGTTCTCATCCAGAATTTGGAGCCATTCTCTGGAATTTTCATGCCAATCTGTGAATTTCAATATTAATATTATAATCTTCATTGTGACTTACTTTTGGACCTGATGGAAGGATTTCTATTCCCACATCCAGTTGGTGAGGGACATCTAGATGGGAGATGTTTAATCTAGAGATGCATATAACATGTTTTGGAAAACATGTTCTTAGGGGACACTGCTAGAAAGTACCAAATCCCTCATCTTTATTCATCTGTACAAATCTAGAAGAGGGTTCCTCCCATCCATTAAGGGATGTGAAGTGGTTTCAGAGGGCTGATGGGCTCTGCCTGGTGGAGACAGCTGTAAGGAAGTAGACAATGAAACCTCAGTTGTTTTTCAACGTGTATTGTTGTGGGTTTGGACTTTTTTGATGCATAGAAATGCAAAAAAAAACCCCCATCATTTTTAAAATCTTACTTTTCTTTTGAGTACATTGCTGAGACTTGAACTCAGTCCAGCTGGCACATTGCCTCCAACGGCTGCTGCTGGTGTCCATCTCCCAACAGGGATCTTTTCTGATTTTTTTCCTCATTACTGAGAAAAGCCAGGCTCTGACTCTGAAACACCTTTGATGTTAATAGCTGCAAGAATATTTTATAGTTTTACCTGAGATTTTGCTTGTTTGGCCTCCTTCACAGGTGGCATTTCCTGAAGGCACTGTGGAGTGTCACTGACTGTATGCAGGGCCAGCTCCTGTGGTCACAAAATTCCTGCTGTGCTGAACTTCTTAGAGCAAGTTGTTAAGGCTGAAATTTTACTCCTGAATGCTTTTATTCAAAGTAAGAAGGGATGTGAATTAGAAGTTGTAGTTGTCTCATCTTTATCTAGAGGAAGTAAATTGAGGGGAGTAGAAAAACAAGGTTTGAAAAGTAATTTATTCAAAAGAAAAGAGAATTTTACGTATTTGGGGTTATTAATATGCAGCAGGAGTTGTCTGTGCTTGAGAAGAAAGTGAACACAGAGACTTCAGCAGAGAGCTCTGGTACAAAGTGTGACATTAGGGTGTGCTTGATTGTCAGTAGTACTCCAGGGCAGACATTGAACTGGGACAGGCAAGACCAAATTACACATGTTTTTATGTGAACATTCCTTTTCAGACCTGGGTGCTTTGATTGAAGCCTAGAAACTGAACTCAGCTCTAAAGTAGGCAGCAATAAGAGGTGTAGCTAGATTAAATACCTTTTCCCCCTTTACCTTCCATTTCAAAATACCAGTGCTTTTCTCCTCTTCTGCACTAGGATGAGCTCTCTCCACATTCCCCCCTTTACTCCCCCAAAAGAAAACTTCCTCTGTGAATAATTTGGTGATGGGGGTATTGTTGAATATAAACAGAGGCTGTGACCTAGTCTGAACTCCCACATTATTGGCTATTTTGAGGTTGAGTCTCTCTGGCTGCATCAGAAATTTCCCCTGTGACTGGACAATCTTTTCCTGGAGAAAGTTTCACTTGAAACTATCCATGTATTTCTATTAAAAACTTACCTTTAATGTATGCTTTTTCCAAGGTCAGGAGAGGAGAAAACAAACCTCATACAGAGAATCCTCTGGAGTTCTGGTCCCAGTGGGACCTAGGTTATTTTCAGAGAATGTGGACCTGTTTAATGTGATTTTTATTATTATACTTTAAACAACTTATTTTGCTGCTTACTCAGTTACTTGTGAATCTGAAATACCACTGAGAAATGGGGGGAAAAAACACCAAAACAGCAAAACAAAGCCAAACCACCTCAGACAACTAATGTGTGAATAACAGATAACATTTCAGAGAGTGGTGATTTTAAAGGTGTCACCCATGAATTATTGTAGCATTCACGTGCAGGTGAGCTCTGCTGCCCTTCACATTTATGAGGCTGCATTAGCAATAACAGGAGTCAGAGGGGGTGGAGGGAATCTTCCCAGGGGTAGCTGGCTCTGCTGTCACTGCCCCAATTTCCACTCTCTAATCTTTCACCTCCACAGCCCCCGTGAGAGGCTCCAGTCCCCTTAAGAGCAGGACAGCAACCATTTCCCAGTGTGAGAGGATGTGTCCCAAACCCATTAAATCTTTCAGCTCTTTTTTTTTTTCTGTTTATCTGTTGGCCTGGAGGTTAAATCATAAACTTGTCCTAAGGCCACTGAAGGCCTCTTTTGTTACAAATACTGAAAGGAGTCTAAGAGTCCATCTAAACTGTGCATGACCCTTTTGTCTTGGTCACTGACTTCATTTGGTTGAGCTTTGCTTTATTTTTGTAAAAGATTGCAATGGTAGAGGCTATGAATATTAAAGGTTAGAGAAAAGGGAAAGTGACAGGACACAGAGGGTTTCATTGAGGATCTGTAATGACCAGAAAGGCAGTTCCCTCCTTTATTTTCCTTTTTTATTTTCCTTTTCCCAGCAGGGAAATAAGCAATAAGAGCTAAGTTAGGTGAACATCTTGAAGTTTTTCAGTACTTCTCCATTGAGTAAAAAGCATGTTCAGAATTACAGGAATCTGAGCTCTGCTCTATGGGCACCATCACGTGAGGATGGGAGAGAAATGGATATTGGTGGTAGTCCTGACACGGCTGAGAACAGCCTGTTTGATTTGCAAGCAGTAGCAGTACAGATGGTAATGCTCAGATTGGATGCTTTGATGGGATGATTTGTGCTGCATCCTTTGATGTCTGATAACAATCAACACCCTTTTATATCTAATAATACAGAAGCATCAGCCACAAGCTGTGATTGAATCCTGGTAAAGACGAGCCACAGGGCTAAGCCCATCCTCCTCCTCCTCCTCCTTCCTGCAGCTTTCCTGCCCTGCTGAATCTCATCTGCCTGTGGCCTGGTTTGTGTAGAGCCTCGTCAGCTTGGAAAACTTTATTATGTGGAAATTATTATTACCTGGAAAAGTTTTGGAGTGAGTTTGGTTTCCCCATGGCAGCACTGTGAGCTGGAAACCCCACAATTAAGTGAGGGAATGTTGTATCCCAGCCAGTCCTGGATCCACTGCACCACCTGGCAGAGGAGAAATGCCTCACAAAACAGTGCCAGGTTTTTCCAAGTCTCAATGAAGTTCTCCATTTTTCCAAGTTCCCTTCTGTTTGACCAGGAAAAATCAGGCACTGTGTTTTTTGAGGCCCCAGGGCTTAGGTGTTCTTTGGTATTCACCTCCCTAGGGGATTTGGGGGAAAGGAAGAGCCCCATCCTGGATGCTGCAGGAACTGGATACGAGCCCAGCTCATTCAGGTTGGAGGGTCAAGGCAAACCCACGATGCCCCAAGTGCTCCCTGTGGTGTCCCTTGGTGTCTCACCACACCAGGGCTGGGCACCTGAGCTTTGCAGCTCCTGTGTGCCACCAGTCAGAGGCTTGAGAGGCCTTCACTTGCAGCTCTCCCAGGACTTTTTGGATAAAAGACAACCACCACCTTTTGGAATTTAAAATTTGGATTTAAATTGAGTATTTGCTTCTTATACTGAGAAAATAGAGGGGTCCAAGACAAATGTTTCTGCCAGGAACCCCTGACTTGTAGAAGGTAGAGCTGCAGATGAGCTTCCTACAGCCTCAGGGGTTTCCTTCAGGCTTCTGAGCGATGAAGCAAATGTGATCCAAGATGAGTGTTCCCAGGAATCTGGAAAAATGCTCACTTTTTGTAGCAGGGGGGTTTTCTCTGGAGTACAGCTGTGACTTTGGGGACATTCAAGAAAGCCAACCCTGTGGAAATGATGTCAGGGTGGACACGGGGATGGTGCAGTTTGGTTACCTCAGAGTACCAGGACTGCCTGAATATTTATCCCAGCATAATGAAAGTGGAGAGGGGATGTGAATTGCTGTCTATAAATACATCAGAGAAGTAAACACCAGGCAGGGAAGGGAAAGGAGCTAGTTCAGCTAGAGGACAGTGCTGGCGTGAGAACAAATTGGTAATAAACTGGCCGTGAATAAATTTCAGATGGAAATTAGAAGCAGCTTTCTAATCAGTAAAATGGTGAGGTTTTGGAAAAGCCTTTCACTGGGATTTTGGGAGCAAATCCCTGCCTATTTTGCAGATGGATCTTAATCAATTTATTAATGTGATTGTGTGATGTGGTTGTCTCTAATATCGAGGGACTGGGCTCCTTGACCTGTACATCCCTTTAGTGCTGTGTTCCTACACGTTATATTTAATAATTCCCTCTGAATTGCCAGCGTGCACTGAGCAGGGAGGAATACTGTATTCTTGTGACACAATGCTATTTTTTGAAAAAGCATATCAGACTGTGAAAGCACAGGGATGAGGATAGTGCTGGGTACCTTTCTATTTAACCTGCTTTGAAATGAAACCCGGGTGCTAAACGGCTTTAGTCACTCAGAGGATATTGGCCATATCTCTCCACACTCCATTACTGATTTAATTTCTGAAACTTGTGCTTCTGAAAAATATTGGCTGCTTAGGACTGGAAGTGGTAGAGGATATATAATATTCAAGGTTACTCTATGATTAAGGACAGCGAACTGCCATCACATACTCTAGGTGTTAGCACAGCCTTGTCCACAGAAAGACCAGACACTAATCATTACTCTTTTACTTCCCGTGGTGGTAGACACTTCAAGTAATAGAGAGAGCAATTTCTTACCAAAAAATTGCTTTACTGGGTTTCCTTTGAGCATCTGGAACCATCACCCTTGGATCTCCCCTCCCTTCTCATCAGCTGATTGACAATTGCAATGGAAAATGGAGTTGGCTGCTAAAAAAGCCCCAGACCCCTCTCCCTGCTTTTGTACTCGGGAACGTGAGTTTTAAAATGAATCCTGTGAGACTGATTGAATGTGATTGGCATCTGCCACTGGGACAGTGAGGAGAGGACAGACCTCCATTCCTGACTGGGAGAAAAGTGACACCTTGCAAAAAGCTGCTCCTTTCCCTTATTCATCATCTCTCAGACTTCTCAACAATAGCTAAATAATGGAAAACAAATCCTGTATTCTGAGTCTGCTTTCTGAAATGCCAAAAAGCAAATCAACAGCCTGGTTCTTCCTAGAGTAAGAGGTCTCAGAATTTCAGTCAAGCTATGATGAATATACCACAGTGCTGAAATTCCAGCAATGATTACTGATTAATGTACAAACATTATAAACAACTAGTCTGAGGGAAGTAATTTGTTTTGCATTGAACAGAGTGCTCTGGTTGTGACTGTCAGCAGAGTCTAATACTGATCCCAAACCTCATTTTTATTTTAAAAAAGGTGTAATAAGCAGATCAAAGAATGTGAGACAAGAAAGAAACCTAAATAGAACCGCACGCAGGTTCAGAAAATATCCTCTGCACGGCGGATTTGCAGTTAGGAAATGCAATTTGTTTATGTGGGTTTTAAAGGATTCTGTGCAGCTTATTGACTTCTGTGTGTAACAAAGCATTTTGCATTTGATCACTGAATTCTGCTTTGCACCTCGGTGTGGTGGGAGGCGCAGCAAAGAGCTGCTCATGCTGGCAGGTGTGACAGTGTGGGGACAACCTTCACCCCAGTCACATCATTTGGTGTCTCCAGTTGATAATTGCCTCAGATTGTGACAGCTGTGACACACCAGGTTTGTGACAGGCCTGCCAGTGGCCTCTGCTCAGGTGTGGAGGTCTCTGGGGCTGTGCTGGCAGGGGGGGCTGGCCCAGGGCACTCTGAATTGGCATTTCCATTAACAGGGGGAACAGTAATCTACTGTCCAAGCACACTGAGTCAGTGCACCTCCTGCACTGACTGGGGATGGGCCCCAGAGTCCTGTATGTTCTAGTCCCTTTAACCAAATCAGCATTTTTTGGTGCTGGAGTCTGTTTTCCTTCTAGCCATGGGGAAGTGTTAGGAGGGAAACGCCAAGGTAAATGGTGAAATATCCCCCTTGCAGCCCCCCAGAGTTCCTATGCTAGCTCAGATCCTAGAGGGCTTTGGAGGAATATTTCAGGGACAAGGCAAAAGATTCCAAAAGAGGCTCTAACCCCAGGATGTAGTCCAAGATGTTTATTCCCAATGGTTTCCAGGGGGCAAGAGAAAGACTGAGGAAGAAGAGGGCCTTACCTAGGCTCCTCCTAAGGAGAGATAATTGGAACTCAGCCAATAGGGTCAGAAAGGGGAGGAAGGGTTAAACTATATGGTTACAGACTCCAGGGGTCTCTGGGGAGGGACAAACCATTCCCCAGAGAAATACAACAAAATGGTGCTTTGCAGGACTTGACATTTGGAGTGTTTTTCCATCTGATGCTCTTATTCTCTGAACTGTATGAATGACTTCAGAAAATGTCGTTTGTTGAGCACAATATGCAAATGCTTTTGTTTTTTCTTAAAGTCTCCATTTTTCCAGCAGAAGGAAGGAAGTGCAGACTGATGCATGCTTAGGACTCAAAATGGAAAGTAATCTCTCAAACCATAAACACATCTTTTAATGTAGGCATGTCTCATTTCGTTACCTGCCAGAACAAATTAATGTGTTTGAGCATCTCTGTTTGGTGATGCTGATACCACTCCTGAGTCCTTCAGTATCTACTCTGTGCCCTTTGCAGCCTGATGCTCCAACAACAGTAAACTGAGCTCGTGTAAGAACCCAGCTGAGGGATTTTGACACAAGAAGTTGTTTCTGAAAAACATGATGTTGAACTAATCTACCATGGAGCAGTCTCCTGCTGCAATGCATTTTCCCTGTCCCTTGGAAGAGCCTTGTTAGGAAAAGGGAGAGAGAGGGTTTCAAAGCATTGCTCTGAGGGTGCTGTGGGGAGAGGTGCTGCAGCATGGGGTAGGGAGAGGGAGCACTGGGACCACAGCTCTGCTCTGCCCCACAGCTGTAAACCCCCAAGTAAGGAGTCCATCCTGGAAAACCGTATTGGGCTTTTGATTTTCTGAGGCAGAGTGAGCAGAGAGGGGCTAAGATTTCACTTAGGCACAGGCCCCTGAACATAAATGCTTGAGGATGGTCAGCAAATGCAGTAAAGCATCTGTCCTTGGAGGCACTGTCCTCTGAGTTGCTGTTAGTTAAACCCCACTTCCTTGGAGTACATGAATTCTGTTTTCATTTCAGTGATAAAAAGGGGCAGTATCAGGACTGTGCAGCACTGAAGCTCACAGCAGCCCTGGATGTACAACCAGGTGCCATGTTGTAGGTATAATGATGAATTTTAAAAAGGAATGTAAGCAACCGAATACTGCAGGAATTTCTGTGGGGATTTGAAAGATTTCTGGAGTAAGCTGAGTTCAGTTTTGCAGGTGGTAAGTGTGAGGAGACACCTGGGACAGAGCACGAATAGCTAATTAAAGCCAAGAAGAGCATAAGGAAGCCTGATGCTGTGGGCAGAGGACACGTGGGCTCTGAGGTCTCATTTGCTGGTGGGGAGTCAGTGTCGAGCAGGAACAGAGTGCCAGCTTGGCATCCCTGCTCTCAGCTGGTGGAAGGGAGAGGCAGAGGGGAGAGGGGCAGCTGTTCCAGCTCAGCACCCCGGTGAAAAGGTCTGCTGAGCCCTGGGGATGGGTGCACACAGAGCAGAGGCTGAGTGTGCTGGGGCTGCAGAGGAGCTGAGCACGGCATGTGCTGCACAGTGAGAGCAGGCTCAGTCACAGGCAGCCAGAGAGGGAGAGCCCAGGCTGAGCAGCCCTGCTGCAGGCAGGACAGGAGGCTGAACCACGGGCTAGGGAGATGGGCATGAGGCAGCAGGGCTGGAAAAGATCAGGAAAAGAAGTGGTGGTGAGAGGGGAACTTCAATTTTTGCTCCATCCAAACTGCTCACAAGCTGACAGCTGGACATCCAGGCAGGGATCAGGGAGACAGGCTGAGCTCCCACTGGGACTGACTGAGACAGGTCGGGACTGGAGAGGCAGATCTGAGTTGTCAGCATGGAAATGGCAGCTGAATTTGTGCTGGCAGCAGAGGGGGGACCAAGCACCAACCCGTGCACCAATCTGTGTGGTCCTACAGGAGGGAGAGTGAAGAATTAATTCTTCTGGTGAATAAGTGAAACAGGAAAAAAATCCAAGAGGCTGACCTAACTGGGGGCGGGGAGTATTTTCCATTTTGCAAAAGTCTGTAGGATTGAAAATATTAATTTTGCAATTTTGCATGCTTCAGATAACCAACAGCTTCACACTTGATAGAAGGACACAGAATCCAAAAGGAGTGTGCTAACCTGAAAACACACCCTGTCATCAAAGAGCTCTTTTCCATCAACAGCAAACACAATATGGCACTGATAGAAGGGCTGTGGACAGAACTTCAAAACAGAACTGCAGAACAAATGTTTTCAGCTGATTTGTTGACACCAGCTCCTGTGATTGTTTATCTTCAGCTCGCTCGTGCCAGGGTGCCTGCAGCAAGCTTGGCAGGCTGTTTATGCCCTATGGAGGTTTTCCTTTCATGGAGTAAGATCTGGAAAAGTGGAGGAGGAAAATAGTGTGGTTGGTGAAACTCCCAACCATTGCCTTACTGCAAATACTGCAGTTAAACATCAAAGCCCGTGGATGCATTAACAGGGAGACAAAGATCCCAGAGTCCTGCCAGACCAAACTGCAGCTGCATGCAGGCAGGCAGGCAGGCAGGCTGCTCCCCTCAAAGCTGCAAGGTAAAAAAGAGAGAAATGCCCCTGCAGTGACAGGAGGAGCATTTGTCACCATCCTGTCGTGACACGAGGAGGCTTTTAGCAGTGTCGTGTTGTGCTTGCAGCCCTTCCCACTCCCATGAGATCCCTGCTGTGTCTGGCAGGTGGGAGGATGGTGGGGAGCTGGAGTGTGCTGGGTTTCTGTGTGGAGTGCCTGGGTGCTAAACGCTGTGCTCCACTCCCACGGCAGCTGCCAGGCCTGCAGAGATCCGCAGTGGGTGAGAGCTCACAGGGAGGAGAGGGATGCTCGGGTGTGTCTGCAGAGTCCTGCAGCATTCCCAGGGCAAATGGGCACCCTGGGCTGGCAGGGCTGTGCCAGGATTGCCACACCCAGGGCTGCCTGAGCCCCACCTTCCTCATGCTGGGGTCCCCAGACCTGATGGGTGGAAAACGCCATCAAAGCTGGGATAACTGGGACCAAGCCTAGCCAGAAGCTCCAAGTGAGTTTTAGGCCAAATCTTGTGTCTTTGGAGCATCTTTGTCTTCTCAAAGCTATTTCTTAGAGGAAGGAATTCACAGAAACCCAGATGTTTGCATGCAAATGAGTCTGTCCCAGGAAATCAACAGGAAATAACAGATTTGTTTAGCATTTTTGCTTGTGACCCTATTTTTCTGTGCTGGCATGATTGCCTGGAAGGGCTGCAGAGTGCTTAGGTCTCCCTTTCCACAAAACCCAGCACGGCTGCCATATAATTAAAGAGAAGTGCAGCAAAAATGTTGCCAAATTACCTTGTGAGAATTTGGTTTACAGGGGAGGGAGAGCAGAAAAACCTGTGTCAAGCAGTCACTTGAGCAGTGGTGAGAACTGTGGGTACCTGCAGAAAATGAATGAAACTTTCATTATTAACCTAATGGCTGCCTGGCTGGAAGATTGCAGGGTTTTTTCTATAACAATGCCAACTGCTGTCTTTATTTACAGTATCTTAATATTTTTATACCTCTTCTTATGTTCTCTTTTATAAGGACACATAGGAGGCTCCAAGCGGCATTAGCTCAGGGACTGCTTTTTATATTTCCCATATTCAGTTGCAGACTGCCATGGAAACAATTCCTGGTCCAATTGGAGGATTTTTTTTTTTTTTTAAATAACTTTCTCCTGAGTCCTCAGTTATTTTTATTTTTAAATATTTTGAAGTGTAGGAGAAATTTTTATAGAAAGCAGCAGCAATTGACTTATGGAATGCAGTTTTAATTAAATCGCAGAAACAATATCTTCTGCAGTCCCAACAAACTGTATTATGAAAGTAATAAAAGTGAAAGAAACAATTTATTGATGAGAAAATAGAGGGAAGAGTGAGCAGGGAGACAGGTAATGAAAGGCAAGTAAGGGTTTGGCAGCCCTCTACAGGGCAGAGTGGAGCTGGCAAAAGTCCAGCTGGAATGTGTTCCCTAATTAACCTTAATTCCGCACTTTTAAACTCAGTCTGGATGGCCGCACCACATTTCTCTGTCCATGTGCGTTTTCCTCTTGCAGAACGAATATCCCGAGCGGGGATTTCGCAGTGAACGGAGAGAGCGTGTAAATAAATTGGGGGAAAAAAAAGAAAAAAAAAAAAAAAAAAAAAAAAAAAAAAAAAAAAAAAAAGAAGAAAAAAAAAGTCACAAACCATTTCGGTTCTCAAGACCACAGGATATGCTTTTAAAGCCCCTGTCGCTGAGCTGCGGGAAGTTCATTAAGGCGCTCATTAGCGCTCCCTGATTCAGCGCCGCAGCCGGGGCAGATGTTGGTAACACTCGTGTTCGAGCATTTGGTGCTGCTCAAGGGGAGAGACAGTAAAATATCTGCTCCGTCTCTCGCTACACTTAAAAAAGAGGGAAAAAAAAAATAAATAAACCCAGCGCAATATAGAGTAAAGCTATCGGCTCGGAATGTTTATAGTCAGTGTTTATAGATTAGCGCAGCAAGTTGGAAAATCAAACACTACAACGCACACATGAAGACCCGTTCAATGAATTATTCAGGAGGGTCTATTGTAAAGTGCTCCACTGACAAGGAAAGCAAACTAATGTTTCAGCGGGTTGAAGCGAGTCTGCCCCTCTGAGCTGCCAGCCTGGCACCATCAATAGCCCTGTGTGGTGTGAACTCTGTTTTTTATTTGGGATATTTTTGCTGCAATTTTGGTGGGATTTTTAGTGAGATTGGGGGGGGGGGAATTTTTGAGGTATTTTTTGGTGATTTTTGGGGATTTTTTTGGTGGCTTTTTTAGGTGATTTTTTAGAAATTTATTGGGATTTCTTTGGTGGGATTTAAGTGACCACTGAGTGGCTGGAGTTTAGTTATTCTGTTTTCTGCTCTCTGTGCAGGCTGGTGGTGGCACCAAGGAGGTGCGGCTGCCCCTTGGGGCTGTGCTGGGAACCCTGTGAAGGGTCAGACAATTTTGTAACTTCTCCAGCAGCCAGGGGGTGGATGGGCACTGCTGCTCCCCTCCAAAACACACCAGAGGGGCTCCACGAGTTTATGTGGAAAGCATTTTGTGCATTTGCTGCACCAAAGCCAGCAGGAAAAGGAGCCTGTTCCTATTTCAGCAGTGCTGGAGCCTTCCCAGGTTTGTGGGTGTGTGTTGGCCCATTTGAATCCAGCCTGCTGAGAATTTTCACATCTCTGCTGTGAAAGGTGAAACTGGAATCTGAGGTGATAGGTTTTTTTTTTAATTTTCACCTGTTAGGCTGCTTTGCTTGTGCTATTCTCCTGTGGTTTTAGGAGGTCCACATGTGGGTGCCTGCCTGGTGTCAGAGGAGTTTCTCTGCTCCTGTTCCCCATTCAGTAAAATCCCACCAATGTGCCATCAGCAAATTGTGCCTTTGGACACCATGGGACCATCTGACCACAGTAAATGCTCGTGAAGGGGACAGGACTAAACACGTAGAGCAGTTTAAAAAGGAGTGTTGGCTTTTAATAAAAAGGTTTTGTATATGGTATCTTGTAACTAAATTCTGGTGTGAAAGGTGGTCTCAGTGCCTCTGGACACTTGTCATGCTCAGATGCTGTGTAAAGGACACCTCTCCTCTCAGAAATAAGTGATATATTAATTCTGCATGAACTGCTTAAAGCTGAAAGAGGTTTTCAGTCTCTTTGCCTGATTGCAGTATTATGACCTGGCTCCTCTTGTTCACATGGGATAAATCTTCACTTCTGTCCTTCAGTGTATGGCTGAACTTGTGAATTTTTCATCTGTGGGGTTGTTTTCCTGCTCATGGTCTCTGTTAAATACTGATACATTTTCAATTATTTTTTTAATCTGATAAAGCTTTCAGCTAATTTTATTTGAGCTAATAAGAAATCCACCCCTCAAAAGTATGTTTTCAGATCTTTTATCTGGAATGCCAATCTCCATGGCAAGTGCTGCTTTCTGAGGCTTTGCACACCACTATGATGTACAACACAGACAAGTGACTCCAGGACTGTAGACTTGAAAAATGTTTTGTCCAGCACTGGGCAATTCTTTTCCCCCCTCCATATCTTTCTATTTCACATTTGAATGTATCGTTGTTCTGTGTTGATATCACAGTGTTACTCTGTACCCACAGTCTTTTGTGGTTGATACTGAGAGGTGCCCTTGGGGCTGTGGTGTGGGGACAGAATTCAAGGATCTCTGCAGTGTGTGAGGAGGACTGGAGCCAGAGGGGTGTGGAAACCCCCAGCTCCTTCCTTTAATAAATCCACTCCTGCTCTGAGCATCACTTTACTCACAGCCTGTCAGGAGAGGGCTTGGCCAGAGGCAACCCTGACTGAGCCAACAGCAAATTCCCCAGTGACCTGGCTGTGCTTTCACTGGCGTTGGGTGAATGAGGCTGTTTAATGAAAATCACAGGGGCTTTCCCACTTAACAAAGTGAAGTGCTCCCATCTCCCTCATCAGTCTTGCATGGACAGCTCACCTCGTGCCACGGCTGCGAGCCCAGTTTGTGTGCACCACGTAGGTGGGGTCTCCCTCTTACAAAGAAGGGATATTTTAAATTTTCTGTAATGTAACTCTGTAACTGCCAAGTTAAAACGAGGCCCAGGAGCCCTTCCTGTGCCCCTGGAGCATCACCAGGGTGTCCCTTGTGTGTGCTGACCTTTGCTCTTGAGGGGACCTGTCCAGGGGTTGTGGTGGCAAAGAGGGGCTGGGCTGGGTTCCCTGCCCCACCCTACACACAGAGCTCTGCCAAAAACCTCACTGTGACTGTGGCAGGCCAGGAATTACCTGCTGCTTCTGATGTGTCCAGGGACCCTCCATCCAGAGCATCATCGTGGAGCTGGTCTTTACTGTGGAATCAAATCCCTTGGAAACTGCTTTCTAATGGAAAAGATAATGAAACTTTAATTATAACTGTGCTGCTTGGTTCCCTGAGCGTACACATCCCATTAGATGGTTTCTGCTAAGATAGTGACATCTTTCAAGTTAATTTCCAAGCATATTTAAAAAATAAAAAATAAAAAATAAAAGGAAAAGGAAAAGGTGCTATTACCTGTGACTTTACAACTGTTGGTATTTTTTCTGGGTTCATCGAAATTTCATTGGCATTAACAGAGATGTGACCAGAAAGCAATATAGTTCCTGGGGTTATAGAATTAGACAGCAATATTTGCATGAGCCAGAAACACACATTTTGATGACGTTTTATATGTTTAAGTTGTAAGGATTTTTTTTGTGCAGCAGAAGGGCTTGTACAGATCATTGTCTGGGCAGCATGCAATCCAGGTTTTATTCTGGTGATTAAGCACATTGTTCCCATGTGACTAGTAGAGAAAAAATACCATGCAGTCTTTTCTCACTTATATCTGTATCACCACCTCATTCAATAAGTTTGTAAAAAAGGGTATTTAACATATTTTTAGGAGATGAGCCATTAGCTTCAGCTGCAGGCTCTGTGGGTAAGACTTATTGCATTATTATTGCATTATTGCAACCCAGAAACGTGCAGCTGGAACTAGATCACATGAACCTGTTTATGAGTGGGATCATTTGTCGGGCAACCACAGCCCCCAGATCCTTTCTGCAGGAGAGACTGGGCAGTGTACTGGTTTGTGGACTGGGTGCAGATCACTGAGTGTCTCCAGTGACAAAGAATGCAGGATAATTCCAGGTCCTGGAGTCTGACCTCTCCCAGCTTGTGCTCTGCTGGGGTGTCCCCTGGTGACCCCTTCTTGGAGGTTTGGGCTCTGCAGGGCTGTGAGCAGCCAGACCAGAGCTGGCAGAGAGCAGCAGGGAGGGATTCTGCTCTCCAGCCCCAGCACTTTGGGGTGTCAGCAGCCCAGGTAAGGAGGGCAGCAGTGCTGAGCAGCTCTCAGACAGACTCCTCTGGTGCTGGCATGCCAACAGGCAGGGCAGCCCAGCATATCTGTCCAGAGCAGTGCATGTGGAGTCTGGGCTTTAGAACCCAGCTCTTTGTCCTTTTCTAGGTGGACTTGCAAAAGAATAATAATAATAATAAAAAAATCTTTCTAATGCTGCTAGCTAAGAGGGACAGGAGAGGCCTTTGCAGCATTACAACCCTGGAAAGTTAGAGACTTTTCACTGTTGATTTTTGAAAAGGGGAAGAAAAAAGGCACTCCAGTGCAGGAGTGTAAGAAAGGACCATGTTCTTAGTTTGAAATAGCCCCAGAAAGCAATTACTCATCTTGTGGGAAGTGCAGAATTCCTAGGTACTTCTTAAGCCTGTCCTGCAGGTACAAATGTGCCTTTTAAAGTTTAACTTGCTCTGTGAACCCTGCTGGGAACCCTGTTTTCCCTCCTCGGCTTTGCTGCTGTATCTCCAGCTTGTCTGTGTGAGTAATGCCAGACTGCAGTAAAGAAAAGTTGACATTACCACTCAGAATAAAGCCTTTTTCCCTGTGCAATGCAAGGAGCTTGCTTTTTAGAGATAAGGTCAGCACCTTTGGTTCCAGCACTGGCCCTGAGTTAATGATTATCATATCCCAAATGCAGAACCAGGGGAGTGAGCATGGTGCCAGTAGAAGATACTGGAGGGGTGTGCTGCCTTTGACATGACATCAGCTGTGACTGAGGCCACATCTGTTATTTAGTGCCCACAGCAACCTCGGTGTTACTTTGAGCACTTTCCCCCTGCTTTCATTGCAGGTTTTTATTCCAGATATTAATTTATATAAAATGCTGGGGTTGGGAGAAACAAGGGAATGTAATTCAGCCCAAATACCTTTCTGTGGGGTCAGGCTTTTGATGCCTGCTGCTAAGCAAAGTGAGAGAGGACTGAACACATGAGCTGTGGGAGATGCAGAATTTC
Source organism: Prinia subflava (assembly GCF_021018805.1). Lineage (NCBI taxonomy): Eukaryota > Metazoa > Chordata > Aves > Passeriformes > Cisticolidae > Prinia > Prinia subflava. Next base: position 31,968,754 of record NC_086252.1, read on the forward strand.
CAGGCGTGTATCACCTGCTCAGTGTGTACCAAACCCAGCACAGGAACAGCCCAATCCTCCTGTATATAAAAAACAAAAATTAAAAAAAAAGTTAAAAAGTAAAAAAAGAAGAGAAGGAAAGAAAAAAGAGAGAAATAAAAAAAAAACCCCTGTATATAGTGCTTATGAGAACATTTTAACATCTGGAATAGCCAACATGTGTAGATCGTGTTCATCTTCCTCCTAATCAGCACTTTCCTTAATGAGCTAATTGGTGGCAAGATGAAGTGGCTGCATGAATTTGGTGCAGCAGGCTGCTGCACAGTGACTGCCTGAGCTTCAAGGCTGGAACTGCTAAAATGCCCCCACTGCCGAGCAGCCCATCCTCCCGTGGCCTCAGAGCCCCAGCTCTGCTCCCTGTCTGTCATCCTGGGCTCCAGGAGGGTTTTTCTCCCCTGCAGAGCTCTCAGGGCACCGCTGTGGCCTCGCTGCCCCAGGCCCACAAACAGGCAGCTGTCTCCTCTCAGTGCCTCTCATCTGCACTCGCAGGATAAAAGCCAGTGTGCTGTCCTTTTAGACAGAAAAAAAACCATCTCCGTGCCTGACAGTCTGTGCACAATGGATTTTATGTCTGCTCCATCTCAGGAGTGTGGGGTTTTGTCATCTCTGGTTCCTCCGTGCAGAGGGGATGGTGGGAAGAGCAGGAATTTGGGGAGAAGGGGCAGCTGCAGGCTTGCACTGGGGCGCAGGAAAAGGTGGGCAGGTGAAAAGGATTGGAACACACCAGGGTCCTTCTGGCACTGCTTGTGCAGGGCCAAACCAGGGGAGGAACAATGTCTAAACAACACCAGGAGGGTCCAGAAAGGAAAGACACTAAATCAGAGAGGGGTTCAGAGGGAAGAGATGCAAATTGCCCCTGCCTGCACGGGGGGAGCTGGTGCAGCAGGGACTGTCCCATGCAGCAAGGACAGCAGGCAGTGGGCATGCAGGGCCAGGTGGGGATGGGGCAGAAGCTGGAGCACTCCTGGGGTGATTTGGGGTTGGCTCTGTGGTTGATCCTCCCCTGTCACCCATGGGTAGTGACAGGATGCAGTGGGGTGTCCCTGTGCAGTGCAGTCCCTGTCCCCTGCTCCATCACCACACAGGCTTCCCTCTGGGAACACAGACTGATCCTGAATGAAAGGATTTGTTATTTTATACATATTGGAGGACTTATCATTTAATAATTCTGTCCTTAACGTGGTGCTGTTCATCTCTATTCATGATCTCTGGATTTCGAATGAACATGCCCTACGGAGCACGAATTTACATGGAAATTCTTACAAATCTGGGGAAAAGTGCACTTTGTGTCTGCAGTTCGAATTTCTAGACCAGAAACTTCCTTCAAACATCAATCTGTACAATTCCAGTAAAAAAATTATTACCATGACAGATGATTTTTTTTTTTGTTTTAAATTAGACTCTAAGGCCCAAGCTTTAGGATGGGGTCAGCCCAAGATCTTTACGGTCTCAGTACCTGATGTTGTGAGCCTAAATCCACTTTTTCACATTTACCCTTCCAAACATCCCCCCATGCCCTGTCCTGCCCCACACACAGGCACCAGCATTAAAAATGCCTTGGCACCAGCAGCATTCCTCCTCTTCAGGGAGCAGCCTGAAATACAGAAAATCTCTGCAAAACAAAGTGCACATTTTATTATATAACCTCTAAATTGCAATTTGGAAAACAAACAGCTGCTTTTCTGGCTCCCTAAAGCCACTGTGAAGTGAGATAGACTTTGTCTTACCAAGCCATCTACTGTTATCTGCAGTGTTTGTGTTTTCAATTGCAGTGATGGTATGGGATTAAAGGAGAAGGATTCCAGCCTCCAGGTTAGGGAGCAAGCAGGACAAACCCACCCCGCTTTGCAGGGAGGCTCCACAGAGCCCTGGAGGAGCCTGATTTTAGAAGTACTGTGAAAGTGAAACCTGATGAACTGGAAGGACAAGCGGATTACAACGCAGGCAGGACCAAGATTTTGAATCAAAAGTGTGTATTGGTGCACAAACTGATAAAAATAACCAAAGCTTTTTCATTTGAGGGCTTGCAGAGGAATATCTTTCTAAGGTATGCTTTTATAAGCATTAAACAGTTTTTGGCACTTGTAATAATCACAAGGTCCAAAAAAATGAAGGTAGAAAATTGCCTTTTTCTGGGAAAAAGCACTGTTAATATTGAAATCATTAAAGAAGCCAAACTGTGTGAAGGGCATCTTTATTCCCCTTTGGCACATCATGACTTCAGTTCGATCAATGCGAGCTGCATCTCCACGGTTTTCTTTGTCTAAACCAGCTTTGATCAACTCAATTGCACAAATTTCTCCAGGCTCCTTCACTGGTAAGGATGTGTGCACCAGGCTGGTCACTGGCGACCTGTCCTTATCCACATGACCTTTATGATGAAGAAATAAGCTTTAGGAATGAGATTTTTAGATGAAGAGCAATTTTTAGCATTCAGATCTCAGTGGATCAGCGAAAGGACATGGTTGTGAATTTCTGCTTGCCACTGGAGCTGCTGGGTTCATTCCAGCCTGTTCCTTCACCTGGAAAAATGTGGGAATTTCATCCCTTTTGAAGGGGAGATCCATAAGGAAAGGACTGATGGAGTTCTTTTTGTGACTGTGGGCTGGGCAGGCTGGGTCCAGCCGGGCTGGAGGGGAGGGAGGTGTCAGGGGCTGCTGTTTGTTGGGAGCAGCAGGTGCCGGCAGCAGCAGGAAGGAGAGAGATGGGTCTGTAAGGGGGGCAAGAGGAGGATTCTGCTGGCACAAAACCCCCCTGCCTTTAAGGAGGGGATAGAGAGGAGGTTCAGCTTGGTTTTCATCTCCTCCTTGAACTGTTGGCTCTTCATTTCCCTCCCTAATTGCTCTCCCCAGTGGGAGCAGGGTGCCCCGTGTCTGAGTGGACACACCTTTCCCTCTCACTGCCCCGGGCACAGCAGAGAGGAACAGGGAAGGACACAGGGGACACAAAAACACTCTGGCACACACACAGAGCAAATCAGGGTGTTAAACAAAACCTCTGCTCTCAGCTGGCTGGTGTTTCAAAGGAAAACGTTTCAAACGCTGGGAGAGATGGAGCAGTTAGCCGGTGATGCAATTACATGGCTGTAAGCTGGAGAAACTCTTTCAGCATGGCACATATTAAACCTTTCAGAGGTAGTGCTTTGATTTTTAATTTTACGCTGTTGGCAGGCAATCAGGGTCTTTAATAGTATGGGGGCCAGAGGGAAAATGTTTCAAAACAGCAAGGATCTTATCATAGTGTGCAATTAATGAATAATTATTAAAAACCAGAAATAGCTGGAAGAGCAGGCTGGTAACGCAGTTCTCTGGTTTCAGGCCTATAATGAAATCTCAAGAGAGGGAGGTATGATATGCAGCTTTGTGCAATTAAAGCTGGGATTTTTTTTTTCCCCTAGTTGAAAGATCAGTGATCTTGAAAAATATATCTGTCACTTGGGTTTATTTTCCAGTCTTTTAATGGCCGTGGCAAAGCATTAATACATAACAAATATGGATACATTCTTCTGCAAACTGTGGATTTCTGGGGTTCTTTCCTTTAAGCAGTAAGATTTTGATTTTTTAAAAAATAGTTTGAAAAGAAGATTTTCAGCATAGTCTGAACATGCTAATCATGGGGAAGTAATGCTCTGCCATTGCTCTGGTTGGTAAATTTCTCCAAAAAGACAGCAGAGATGAGGAGAAAAGATATCATGAGGACATCCACACCTGTTTGATGCTCTGCCACAGGACAGTGCTTTCTCTGTGGTGCTGGGGAAATTTCTTAACACTTGTAGTATCTTCCAATTTCAAATACATTTAAAAAAGAGCAACCAAAAGATGCAGCTATCACTGTGTGTTACCACTGGCCTTGTTTTTGCAATCAAAAGTGAGCTTAGAGTTTGAATTTTCACCTGAGGACTACAGGACTTGGGAATGGGAAAAACTGCTTTGCTTTAAAAAAGCTGCATAACAAATGTAATAGTTAAATGTGCAACACTCGTGTTTTGCCACTGGAATCCATTAGCCTGTGGCACAGCAAGAGGGCTCTGCCATGCAGCTCAAAGATGCATTTGCTTGAGCAGCCTCTTCTGTTGAGTGCTGAATCGCGTTTGCTCACTGCTGTTTCATTATACCTGAACTAAACACAGAGAAAGTTATTCACAGCTATCAGGCGTTCCAACAGGCAGTGCTGAGAGGGGTTTTTCCATAAGCTGTGAGCCAGAGCAGCTCGAATCGTGTGTGTGTGTGTGTGTGAGGGTGTGTGTGTTTCTTGGCTGCTGTCCTGTCCCTGGTGTCACCCGTGGGGCTGGCACCCCGCAGGAGTGTCAGACGTGGCACCCTCCTGTGCAGTGCCTGAGCTCTGGTGCCTGGCTGCTGTTGACAAAAGCAGACTGTGAACATCTCTGAGCCGTGCTGGAAGGGGAGAAAAACCTCTCTGGGTTCCTTGGAAGGCTTTCTGGCTTGAGCACACTTTTGCATATTTATTTAGACACTTTGACTGCCACGGAGCATGGCAGCTCTAAAGAACTTCACGAGCTAGGAAGAGCTTCTTGAGAAACAATTCGATTTCCCAGACACACTGCACTGGAAACCAAAGGCACTCTGTCAGGGGGACACCAAGTTGGCTGGTGGAGGCAAGAACAAATGAGAGGTGGCACTTTCTTGAACCTGTTCCTGCGAGACAGAAGTCGATCATCAGCGCTGTGACTGGTTTCTTTGTGCTGCTGTTTTGTTTTCTGGCCTCAGGGTTTTATTCTGCTTTAGTTTTCTCCTGACTGATGCCCCCTCGTTCCTCCAGGATGTTGTTAATATGGTGTGTGTGTGGGAGAGACCCCAGACACCTGTCCTGGCTGGGGTCAGGAACTCCCCAAGAGATGTGGGAGAGGTGATCCCTGGGGATCCCTGCTGGGCTTTGCCAGCTGGCGGTGCAGGGAGCTGCTCCTCTCATGGACAGCTGCAGACATTAGAGCATGGTCCTTTTCTGGGGCAGAGGTTCTGCAGCCCCTGTCCCTGTTCCCAGGCTGGCTGGGTGGGTGCAGCAGGGTCTCAGCCAGTGCTGGGTGCCCACGAGGGCTGAGATCCAAAAGAGAGCTGTGTGTGCTCCCGTCCTCACATCACGCTGATTTTGGGAACAGCAGCTCCTCCTCATCCCGGGGAAATGCTCCGAGTGCTTGTGTTCCTGAAGCACCTCCTGAAGGCAGCAGCCTCTTTTGCTCCTTCTCCCTTTCAAGCATGGAGCAGAGTGTGGAGGGGAGTTTGTTACGGTGTTGTATCCGCCTTCAGCTCCTGTCATCAGTGGATAATCTTGCCGGATCTGCTCTAATGCAGTGCCAGCTCAGCAAGCTCCAAGGAGCTCTTGGGTACAGTGCTCTCCATTTTGAGACCATTGTTGGCAGCTTATCACTTGATTTATCTCCTATTTCCAGGTGTGGAACTAGAGGTAAACTGTCATGGTAAATCACTAATTCAAGTAGAGCGAGTGAGCAGTGAACAGTTTGCATATTTCAATACCACTTAATTAGAAAAAAAAAAATCCCTTGTTCTGTACAAATGTACAATGCAAATCCTTTCTCTTAGTGTTTCAGATGGGTAAAATATTCTTTTGAGTCCCACATGTCTAACGCTGCTGCTCATCTTGTTACAACAGACTTTTAATTTTGTCCCTGGGACCAGATTGGGAAGGAGCATTTTTTAAAGCCCAACCCAGTATGTGTCTCATTCTGGGAGAAAATCCATGCCAGCTGCTGGCAGGTTCACCAGCACTGACACCTCTTAACCCAGCTTTGAGCCTGCTGACCATACCTATTTACTTTTTAATTTAAAAAAAAGGCTTTTTGTCCTTGGTAATTGTGTAACTGCCCTTTCATGTCCCAGTAGTCCTAGATGAGGTTGAGCTGTGTGTCTTCCCTAAAGGTGTTCTCATTTGACTCTTGTTCAAAACCCGCTTCCAACTGCAAATTGTGCTTTTGCATGACTAGACCTTCTCCTCTCCCCACCCCTCATTTCCTTAAGCCACCTCCATGAAAAACAGACTCATTTACTGGATCAGTGGGAATAACATTTCCTTGTGGCACGCTGCTTCAATAAAATAAGAGATTCTTGATACGATCACTGCCTCCAACCCTCCTCTCTTACCATCCCCTCTTCCCTTCTTCCATTACCCTTTACACCCCTGCTGCACTGCTGGATGGCTGCACATGCAGCATTTGCATCCTGTCCCTCCCTCTGCTCCTCATCTTGCCAGCCTAAATTGCTCCAGCAACCTCATAATTTTGGTCTGCAATCATTTTGCTCCAGTAGCTCACGGCAGTGCACAAACCACACACTCCCTTTATTTCCAGCTGGGGCTGGCTCCTGGTGTGCTGAGCTCAAAGTGTCCCTGGAGCTGTGAGGAGCCAGGTGCACCAAAAGGCAGATTAAAAATTAAAGCTGGGAGACAGAACATCCCTCTTAAGACACCATCCAGTGGTTTTTTTTTTAGTTTCTGCCCTAGCCAGTTGCTATTTAAACACAAAGTTATAAAAACACTATCTCAGTATAAAAAGAAATATCCTTTAGAAAAACAAACCAACAAGCAAGCAACAATACCACCTTTTGATTTATTGGTGTGATTTTTTTTCCCAAACTTGATTTCTAGCAGATCTTTTCAGTGTGGCTAAAAAAACCTGCATTGTACATAGGATTTTCTCGTTCAGATCAATTTGCTAAATTTTCATTTAGTTTGAAAGTGGTTCATTTTGTTGAGGCTTCATTTTGTTCAGACCAGCAACTCAAGAGGTTCCTGTAGCTTAGAGAGATTGCTTTTGAATTGGTACATTATTCAGCCATGAATTGTTTCTTTAGTATATGAGCAGCTGAGTTGGGCTTTTATTACAAATATGAATTTCAGTGCAGAACAACTACTATTTTTGCCAAATAAAGAATGTAAAATTAGGCACAGGTCTTCATACTATGCTGAGATGCTTTTCCGCACAGTGTCCATTGGGTGTTTTTTTAAATACATAGCAAAAATCTCCTATAGGACATGGTAGTGTGATTGACTGCAAACAAGATTTAAAAAATAATACAGTTTAATGCAGAAATGTGGCTACAGCAATAAGAATTGGAATGCTTTTCCTATTATTTGGAGATGCAAGTGAGTACATTTTGGTTTTTGTGATCAGCTACTAATTAAATAGGTTTTCAGCTGCACTCAGCACCTGATCCTGTTGGGAAGTTCCGAGTGAGTGTAGCAGGATTTCTGCAATCACTGAGGTAATGAGGTGGCTCAGGCTAGCAGAGCAAGTGCAATCCCAGCGTTATGCACCAGCCTTTTAAAATATGGGTTTCCTCCGTGTTGTTTCTTGTTGTTTACCAGTGTACATGATTGCTTTTACCTACCTGGAATTAGTTTCCATCTCTGCAGGAATTTTTGGCCAATAAATTAACTTGGGTGTACGGAAGGCAGTAGGAAAGGAGTGCCTGGGTTTTGGAGGTGCTGCCTGTGGATTTAGGGAGATGCTGTAGATGGAATATTCTTGTAGCAAATCAGGTGGCATTATTTACTTTGTGCATGGGGTAAAATGGAGGCCCTTGTGTGTTTCAGCTGCCTTAGCAAAGAGCTGGAGGAGCCCACCAGTGCCCCAAAGCGGATCTCTTGCTCTGTTTCACTCTAACAGTTTTTAAAGGTGCAGCCACGAAAAGTTTTCCCTGATTTCAGAGGTGGGAGGCAGAAGGGCACCGTGCCATCCCTCACAGCTACCCAGAGGTCACCAAGTCCTGGCTCTTGGCTCTCTGACTTCAAGGAGAGAAGAGTCCATTTTTGCTCCGATATCGTAGGACAGAGCTGCTTGTCCTTTGCTCTGTGACTTACTGGTCTAAAAAATTTCTTGCCATATGGGAAGATGATTTATACTTTTTTGGTTAATCTCTTGAATACTTTGAGAATAATTAGGTCTATTACCTCTCGAGAGTTAGAGTTTCACTCATTAGTAGGTAGAAACCTTACAAAGTTCAAAAGAAGGTATTTGAAAATCTCTTCCCAAGATGTCTTAGCTGATAGGTATGAGTAGAAAAACTTATTTCAAAGGAAGAGACCATTTTGGAAAGAGGACCAGAAAGGAAAGTCCAGTGGATATAGCTGTCTTAACAGGGGCAGAACAGCTACTTAATTATGCAGCAATGTCAGAGGCAATAGGATTATCTATTTCTGTCATGGTCTGGGTCAAACTGAAGACCAACGGTTGAACTTAAAGTGCTCTATAAATGCATAGGAAAGTTCCCAAATGCTTAAAATCACCCACAGTTGCTGTGAATTCTGATATTTAATGATCTCCTTTCTCTCTTTCACAGTCATATTTTATTATATGTGAAAGGGTTATTGTAGAAATCTTTTCTTTTCACACGGGTCCTGTGTGTCCACAGTTGGAACCAGCTGCATGAGGCTGGAGGAAGAAATATATTTTGTAATTTACAGTAAGGTAGATTAAGTCCTTGCTAAAATCCTCTGCATCTTCACTGTGTTTTTCACTGGATTCCAGAATTTATGTTAAAAATGGCATAATAGAATACATTTCTACATCTTGATTCTTGCTCTTTGTGTATACAGTTTCCTTCGAAGAGCACCATTTTGTTCCTTAATTTTCTGGAAGAGAGGGATAGAGCAAGCTGTTGGGTACTTGGGGCTCAGGCTGAATTAGTTTTCTCAGGTCTGCAGTGATATCTTATGGTTCTTAGTGTTCTTTGGAAAGATGCTCCAAAAGATAGAGAGAGCTGCATGCTCCAATTCCACCTGGAATATGCTGGTGAGCTGTGGATTCACCTTAAGGAAATAAAGGAGAGGTAAAAGGCCAGCCAAATGTATCCTGTACAACTTGGATAAAAGAAAGGAGCACACAGTGTTTTTTTTCCAAATATTAAATAATTGTAAGGGAGATTATTTCAAATAAATGAGATGCACCAGAGTCAGCTGACATCTTTTGCTCAGATACCAGGCTGAGGTTGTGTTTGTGGAGGAGAGGAAGCAGCACTGGCTGGCGTCTGCTGTGAGCTGCCCACCTGAGACATTTTGGAGGTCCCCAAAGCTGCACTCAGCTTCTGGAAGCAGAGTGCAAATATCACAGCACAGACAGCAGGCTCTCAAACCAAATGGTGTCCATGTGCTGGGCCAGTCCATGCCCAGGTATTTACCAGCATGCCATTTGCACAGCACCTTCTCCTCCCAACCTGCTGCGGGAAACTGAATTAGGCTGCTGCCAAGGTAGTGATGAGGGGAAAGAATGTTCTTTATCTTGTATGTATATTCCTTGAAAAGCCTTGAGAAAGGAGGTTTTGACAGGTTCACACTCATTACAATTCTCTGGACAGCTCCAAAATGTAAATAAAAGGAGATTCAGGTGTTAGCAGGGAAGAAACTTTGCTGCAATCAAAATACTACAGCTCCCTGAGTAGCCTTCTTGGAGGGAGCTGCAAACAAGCCTTGTTTGCCTGGGACATTTTTCTTAGAGTGATTTCAAGGAGCTTTGCCACTACTCAGGGGTTTGATCCAAATAATCAAAGGTTAGGCCTAACTTAGAAAATAAAGCTGCCTTCTTGCTTAGCATTTACTTTGTGTTTCCCCCATTGACAGGCTAGCCAGGACACAATTCAGAGTCAGACTGGGACTCAGCCTTTGTTCACCTGCAGGGCTGGGATTGCCACTGGAGATTCCTCCCCTTCCCACTCTTTCCAAAAGATTCCTGTCTGCCACCACCAAACACCTCATTCCTCACCCTCCTGCAGGTTATGATAATCACTGTTCCCAGGGACAGAGGAGAACTAAGAAGTGGCCTTCAGTCTGAAAGCTGAGCCCCTGAGCGTCAGCCCCATGTCAGTGGTGCCACAGCTGCCTTGGGAATTTCTGCTCTTCCGTTCCCTGGCTCCTGCTTCCTGTTGCAGATTTTGGTGGTGGAATTTGGATAACTACACATGATTTTTATGGCAATTTGCTTTGGTTTCTCTTCTCACTTAGGCTGCTGAACATAAACTCCAATGGCATTTGTTTTTTAAAGCAGCTGGCAAGCATGATCGTGCTACCATTTGTGCATCAATAATTCCATTTTCATCTCACTTGCTAAACTGGAGCAAGTTTTATTCATTTGCAAGTTTTTCGTACTAAAATCTGACTTGTATATTGATAATACATCTCTCATTTAGGGAGAGCTTTGCTGATCCTCCCATGATCATTAGTTCCATATAACATATATTTAAAGCTTGTCTTTCTGGCAGAGCTCACAAGTATCTGATGTATCTGCAGAGCTAATAGAGCGTCGTTCTGTATTTGTATTCTGCAGTTGATTGTTCAATGATTTCTCCTGCTGAATTGCAATAGATGAGCTGTTTAATGTTGCAACGGCTCATTTTGTAATGTAAAAACAAAAAACCTCTCAATTCCAAATAGTGTTTGCTAGTTAGAATGCAGAATTTAAATGAGATGTATATGGAAGATGTATTTTTCCCATTGTTTCGCCAATGCAGAAGGAAAACAGGTCTTCACTCTTTCTAAAAGAAAATCAAAACAAGCATGGTAAGAATTTGTCTTGCAAGGAAGAAACATCAATAAAAGCTAAATCTCTTCCCTTCTACACACTCCAGTCCATATTAGTGATTTTTAAAAATACTTTCTCAATTCAGAAATAACAATTTCCAATAAGCATGTTTTTCCTGACAGCTGGAATGTTAAAATTTCTAAAAGTGAGCACTTTATATTTATTTTACCCTTTTATGTGTTCTGTTGCTGAGTCAATGAATATTTCCTCAACATTCTTGATCTTCTTTTCACCAAAGTAGCCCTGATTTTAAAGGGACTTTTATGTTTTACTGGCAAACTGTGCTCATGACTGGCTCAAAAGCAGATGCTGGATTTTGTCTTTTATTGACAAACTGCATGAGATGGGCACCTGAATGAACAGTCAGCCCTCACTTCAAATGCCAGGTTGATATTTACTGTATGTTCATGACTGTTTACCCATTTCTGTGAGGGAAGGCACTCAAGAGGACATGGGAGCACAGGAAATTCTGCTGGATTTTATGTTTGGGGACAGTCTTGGCTCTGTCCCAGTTCTGTGGTGTGTTGGTGAGTGACCTGAAAGACAAACCTCGGGGCCTCCCCACGTCATGGGGGTGCAGCCTCAGCACTGAATCCTCCAGTGACAGTGTCAGAGATTAAAGCATCATCTCTGTGCACAGCTCTGCACCTTCAGGACTGAAATGTAGCTGATGAGGAGTGCTAAGATGGAGTTTGATACTGTAAGATTAACTCTGAAGGGCAAGATAAACCTCCAGTGCCGGGTCCATCCTGGAGCCGCTGGCGTTGCCTCCTCTGGACACGGGGGAAGCTTCTGGCAGCTTCTCACAGAGGCCACCTCTGCAGCCACCCCCTGCCAAACCCTTGACATGCAAACCCAGCACAGAGTATTAAAGCTGACATGATTCCTTCTGGTGCTCTCTGAGCATGTCTGGTTTTCAAAAGCATATCAGGACTTTATTCACCATTTCACAAAACGTCTGCTGACGTTCAGTAACGATACTCCTGACATGAAACCTTTTTGAGGGTTTTTAGGGCTTTTTCTAGTGTTTGTGCTGTGAAATGACAGTGTTTAAAAATATTTGAGAAACAAAAATTGACCCTGCTAGGAACTGAAGATAATTGTCAGACATTTTAAATTGCTAAGAAATAAAACTGTTAACATTTGTGTCCTCGCTAATTATGTTCTGCATATCTGTGTTCCCCTGGCAACTTCTGGTGCCTCTGGTTCCACTCTAACTAAGGGCTGTTAGATGATGGTGCAAAGTAAAAATAGCTTATTTTTCTGAAGAGCAATGCTTGCCATGGCTTGTGGAGAAGTGTGTGATGGGATCCCCCTAAGCTGTGGTGTTTCAGTGCTGCAGAAATGATTTTGCTGTAGTGCCCTGCAAGCCCCAGATGTGTGGATCAATGATACACAGACCCAAAAATTTGTTTCAGCTCCATGTAAATCCCTCATAATCTTTCTGTTTAATGGCAATATTCGTGTTTCTCAAACCAGTGTGCTGTTATTAGCTGCAGAGAACTGAAGTACAGTGGACATTGAAGCATCATCACTCTGCAAGGAAGCTCAGGTGTTCTTCTGGGCAGGTTCCTCCAGCACTGGCTTCTATTAAAGGTCAGGTTTCTGGAAACACAAAATCGCCCTCACTCCTTGCCACTGATGGGATATTGCTGTGCTTCAGCCAGCCCAGAGCAGCTCTCTGGGAGAAGAAATGTGTGTGGCAGGGCCTGAAAGGAGCACACTGTTGGGTGATGCTGGGGTTTCAGCCACAGAGTGACTGTGGGCATGTTTTTGTAGCCCTGGTTTGGCTCCAGGACACCACACTTGGCCAGAAGCTCTGAGAAGCCAGCTTGGTCTCAGTGACCTCATGGAACCCTTCAGGGGATTTAAGGCAGGGGAGTTAGTCCAGTCCAAGGGAGATGCACATTTTGGATTCTGCAGCATCTGCTGGGCCTCAGTGATGATATATGTAGCCACCTGTGAAACAAAGTGTCAAAAGCAGCAGCAGGTGATTTTCTGATGCCATGGGCCAAATACTTCTGTGAAATTCTTTTTCATACACTTGACAACTCCAGTTATCTACAGAGGCTTTAAGTAAAATCAAAAATAGACTCCCTGTGTTGTCACTGCCCCACACTTGAACACATTGCTGTTCTGAGCAGAGAATGACCACTTACAGGAGAAATTCGTGCATCACTTGAGCATTTGGGATTTAGTGAGACTCTTAATGGTGCCTTCAGCTGGAAGAGACACAACTTTATGTGCAACAGAACAGCAATATATTTATTAAAATCTTGCAGGCTTGGTTCATTTATTGCCCCAAGAGGCAGCTGGTTTTTTCCTCAGTGCCTTTCATTTGTAGCACCAGTTCATGGGGCAGCACTGTCCTGTCACCCAAGCGTGCTCGCTAATGAGGCGTGGCCCTTGGAGCTGGGAGGAGCATTACGAGCACGAGATGGACACAAATGCCTCTGAAGGCTCTGGGACTTGCTGGTCCATTGGTTTTTTTGCTGGAATCTGTTGATGGGATGTACATGGGGCTGGTTTTCAGCCCTCTGTCCCAGGCCATATGCTTAATCCTTCCAGCAGTATTTACAACGATAACGAGGTTGTTGCTGGCTTCTGCTCAGTTCAAACCTATTCTGAGAAGGGCAGTGGGGTGTTTGCCAGAGCTTCCCTGTGAACACGTGGAGATTTTCCTGCCTGTGCTGGTGACAAAGATGTTGTCTCACTCTCTCCTTCACCCCTGGCTCCCCTGCAGAGCCAGCAGGGGGAAGGACTTGACCTCAATTTGCTTTACTCTTCATTATCTTTGCTCCCTGGGTCAGAGCCCCCAGGGAATCTGAGCGTCTCCCGGGTGGTTGGAAAAACTGAACGAGAAATCCCTGGGAGATAGACACTGGCCATATCTTCTCATTTCTTCTCCCTGTAGTTACTGCCTGAGTAGGGCTAGTTTACTTATTGCCTTCTTTTCTTACAGAGAAGCTTTTCTGAGAAGCAAATCTGTGATTTTGAAAGTTGAGGATAAAAAAAAGAGAATTACTGAATAACTTGAGCTTATAGAAAATTCATGTAGCAATGCATGTATTGACCTGTTTCAGTGAATATCAAAATTTATTATCCCTTGAACTAAATATTGACATGAACAAAGCAATATCAATATTTATCTCTCAGGTTAATACATTTTATATTCACCTCAACATCCATCAATATGTGCTTATTATTACTATAATGTTTGTCCTTCAGCAGAAGAAACTTGCATGTGGTTGAGAGGGGCAAGGGAGAAGTTTGTATTAGTATTCTTTTCCTGTTTTTAATCTTTGTCAGAAGTTTATCCTGCCCACGGAGCACAGTGCAGCCCTCATTCAAGCAAAGCCCTTACTGATGGCTGTGACATTGTGCACTGAATACAGATTGGGTGCTAAGGTTTTGGGAAATGGGAGATTAATGGTCATCAGCACACTGTGAGGGCAGTGAAAACACCCCTTCTGTTTTACAGACTTGCTGGTGCTCCCTGCAGTGCCTCTGTACCCAGGGGCTGCCCCACTGCCCTCCCTGAGGGGGACACAAGTGCAGGACACAGGGGACAAGACTTTGACCTGAGACCCAGCTGTTGATCACTGCCTGCAAAGGCTGCAGGTGTTGGTCAGGGGCACGCAGGTAGAGCTGATGGGAGCCCTGTGGCAGGGTCATCTCACATGTGTGTGATGTGTGTGTGTCTGTGGGCAAGCTGGAGCTGGATTTGTGAGGATTTGTGAGCACCCTGGTGCCACAGAGAGCCCAGCAGCCTGCTTGGGCCTTCTGCAATTGTGTGGGGGCAGGAGGAGTGTGGCCACTTGTCTCTCTGGAGGGTTATCCCTTGGATCTGTCCCATTGTCTTTTTCCCCTTACTCTAGATCTTAGAGAGCAAGGCAGAGGTTTCCTAGAGAGATGACGACGGGCTGTACAAAAAGATGCAGGCATGACAGCACTGAATATCACAAGTCTAATTTAGGATATACAAAGGCCTTTTAGCACGTGATTTGCGCTATACAGACCCTTTTATGTGGAGATACCAGCTCTGGTATAAACACTGCAATTTCCACAGAAGCCTTGAAGAGACACTGCAGTTCCTTAGTGGATCTTGCTTTTAAACTTGCTGACCTTAAACCCAAGCGAGACGATGGGGGAGGCAATGATGGGGCTGGGAGCACAAGTAGAAAGTGTGTTCCTGTTTCCCACCCTTCTGCTCATCAACAGCTCATTGCTGTTGGTCAGAGGTAGAGAGGGGGTCGAGTCACTTTCTGGACAGAGGCTGATGCCAGGTACTCACCAGAAAAGATGCAGGCTTGGGTCCGAAATTCTACCCAGCTGCTCGAGGAGCAGAGAAACTGCTCCAAACTCTTCCCTGTGAAGAAGAACCAATGGGAGATCCTTGAGGTGCTCCAGCCTGCCTCAGTTTCCCCCACCGAAGGGAGCTGCCACTCAGGCATCACTCTGCCTTGGCTTCCCTGCTGCACTGACAAGCCAAACCTGCAGCAATGGAAGTGGCAGCTGTTTGTAAACTGACATTTCCGTGGCAATTGTCAGGAGACAAGGAGCAGATGGCAGCTGACTCCTCAGATGCAGGGAGCTGCTGCAGCAGAGGCACGGAGCAGCTGCAGATGCTGGAAGACAGCGCTGCATTGATCTGCAGTGGGGAAGGTCATCTCAGTGATGGAAGACTGCATTTCATGCCTTGGCTCTTCCTGGAAGCTAGAAAGACAATAAAGTGGTGCCTTATCTGCACTTCTAACAAAAAGCAAGATTTTTGTCTTGTATTAGTGTTACTTTTGTTATTTTAACCAAGTCAAAACCCCACCTCCTGAAAGTAGCATTCTTAATTATTCTTTGTCTTTTTTCCCTTCTCCTGAGTTGTTAGTGGCTGATATTGAGACCATTGAGACCCTGATTAGTGGGAAGGTATCTTTGCACATGTTTTCAAGGCCATTTGTAGCAGAATCCAGTAGGGACCAAGTGTTTTCCTCATGATTAGCACTGCTTTATGATGGTAAACTTAATAATTAAAGGTGGTCTTTCTTCCTCTGTTGGGACTTCTTGGTATTTCTGATGCACTGTTTGAAGATTTTGTGACTAAGCATTAGTGTCATGTTGTGCCTTTGAGTATAGACAGGACAAGTACACAAAAGTGAAATAAATGAAGGCTAAAAAAAGCTCTTCCTCTGAACCAACTGCATTTCTGCCTGCACTTGACTCACATCTCAGTAACCATATGCTTATATTCCACTGACAATTGCCATTTAAATGTCAGTTTACAAGCAGATGCTGAGAGGCCGCCTTTGTGTCATTAATTAAAACCTAGAGAGGCAAAGTTTGAGGTCTGACTGTGCTTTGGGCTGGCTGGGACAGAGCAGCAGCAGCAGCAGAGTCTGGCAGACCTTGACCCACCAGAGTGGTCAGGGTTAAGTGCACAGGCAAAGGACTGTGTACCTGAGGTGACCAACAGCCCCAGCTAAGGGGCTGGGGCAGCCAAAGGAAACCTGTTCTTGGCACTGTCTGCTGGCAATTATCATCTTGATGACAATTTCAGGCTTCTTGGGATGGCTGGCAGTGGCCAGGATAGAGGCAAAACACTGGGTTATAAAAGGAGACGATTGAAGTGCTCAGGTACAGAAAAAAGAGACAAAAATCTATTCAACAGAAGAACAAGGGGAAGGGTGGAGAAGGAAGCCCTCTCTACCAGACACCTGCACATATTTAAAATCCTTCCCAATAAAGTTCATAATGAATTTAATTCAGTCCCCTATGGCCCAGAGGAATTTTCTGAGTAATAAAAAAGTATTGCTAAGGGATAGATGACTGCCAAACTCCTCTGCCAGCAATGAATATTTATACTATTGGCACTTAAATGCTAGGTTTATTTTACAACGTAAATGATCCTTTGTCACATATTAACAATTAATACTGTGAGATTGAATTTTTGGAAGTCAGAATAATGATTCTAAAATTTTAAGTGTTGTTAAATTTGTATCCTTTGTTTGTAAAGAAGCTTGGGCTAGGCTTTCTTCAGATTAAAATAGTAGTAGTAGTAGGATGTGGTAATTCCTATTTTGGGGTAAACTGTTTTGTGGCTTGTTTATGGTCTAGCTTTATAATGTAGTTTTAGTCAAGGACCTCTTCATGTCTTTTGTTTCGTTTGTTACCTTGAAATATCTAAATCAATGTTAAATGAATTCTGAGCTCCTGCCCTTACTTAAAGGTTGAGATGTTCTCACTTACAGAAGGTAACACAAGGGCTCCTGGCTTCTGCTGGTGCTTTTCTAGTGACTTCTGATGATTAAACTGGAATGATTCAAATGTGAGTTGGAAATTTCAAGCATCAGTGATGGAGGTTGCAGAACCACAGCATTACTTTGTTTATAAACATTGTTATTCTGTGGAAGATAAAGCTCTGCTCCCTGTCACTTCCATGCAGTGGTCAGGAAAATGGGGGGAAAAAAGCAGAGCTACTGATCTTTTTCCCTTTAATAAGAAGGAGTGGAAGGCAAAGCTGAAATGTGAAGATTTATTCCTATCAGTCAGCAAGCTCATGGGAAAACTACATCAGTGCTGGTGTGAGACTCAGTGTGGTTTCCATTCAGGCTGGTTGGGGCTGTTTAAGCACCTTTGGCACATTGCAGCACCACACAAACCCCTGGTTCAGGCTGGCAGCAGCCGTGCTGAGCACAGAGGCTTCCCCAGGTGCTCCTCTGCTGTGTCCCCATTCACTCTGCGCTGCCACGCCAAGCGTGGAAGCTGGGAAAAATATTGTGAGTCTGTCAGCATGTTTGTTTGTATGGTGCATCTCCTGTGAGTCAACAAGCATCCTTGCAAAGTGTGAAAATGAACAATTAGTCACCCCTGGAAAACAACGGTTCTGCAGGCGTCCCTTCCCCGACAGACAAACCTCACTGCACTGCACAAGGGCACAAGCAGCTCATTCTGCACTCGCTGTACACACTACCAAATATTCAGTTCTCCAGAACAAAAGTGCCTGAAGAATATAAGGGGGCATCTTAAGCACTTGGCAGTTTGAATTAAAAAGAAAGGTCACTGCCAAGGTATTCAGATAGAAGCAAAAAAACCCATCACACATCTCAGAGCAATGCAGTTGGGCTTTAAAACTGAATGCACGCGTTGTTTGCTCAGTTTTTTGCAGCAGCATTCATAATTTAGGAAACTATTAATCAGCGTGATGAAGTATCTTGTTTCTAACCAAGAACAAAAAAATAATTGCACAATACAGCTTATTTTGTTCTCACTTGAAAGATAACTTCTGGTAAAAATTGATGAGAATCCCACAGATTTGGGCTTGTGAACTTTGTGTTTACGTTGAACCAGAGAAAAAGCGCCAGCGAAGCAGCAGGATCCTTCCACTGCCTTTTTGTTTGGCTCATCACAAGTCACTGCTCAGGGGGCCTTGTTTTCTTTCGGCCCATGCCAGGACTGATACTCTGTATTTGTTAGGCTGACAGCAGGAAAAGAGCACGGAAGGCCACAAATATTTGCAGGATTAATACAAAATCCAGATCTACTTTTGACAGAGGTACAGCAGATACTGAACAGAGAGGCAAGGTGGCAGGGGAAAAGCGAGGCAGCAAGCAAGGGGGCAAGAAAGGGACTGTGGGACTGAGAGTAATGAAACAGAGGCTGAGGAGGGTTCTGATAGGCAAAGAACTGACAATGGCAAAGGTTTTGGCAATGCATTTACTGCTGGCTGGCCATCAACAGCCCTCCAGGGCTCTTAAGCCAGTGCTGTAGGTTTAAGATCTACTTCTCCATCCCAACAAAGTTGTGACAGTGATTACATAAGCAAGAGATCTAAAGGACAGCTATTATTTGGTAGTTCATTTCAGGGAGACAATAAATTTGTTAAAGTAATTATTCCCTTTATGAATTTTTTTTAGAAGGGATTTAATATCTTCTCTTTGCTTAGGGGTACTGGTGGCGAGAACTTGGACATACCTGGATAAAGCTCTAGCAGTTTCAAAGTTATGAAAAATCTTTTTTCTATTTTCTGCCTCTATTCCCTGCTACATTCACATCTTCCTGCTAGTGAAGCATCCTTTTCCTAGCTTCAAAAACCTGCTATTTCCGAATGGCATTGCTGCAGTGACCTGTTCAGTGGGGGCAATGTGGCTCAGCCTAGAGGGGTAAGAATCAAACAGCTTCTGTGCTGCTGCTGGGAGCGGAGGTCAGGCACTGGATGAGGTTAACAAGGTGACACAGAGCGAGAACTGCCCCACCAGAACGCTCCCTGCCGCGGGGAAGCAGCCAGGCTGCAGCTGCTGCTCCCTCCAAGTGTTGGTGTGAGGCACGGCTCCTGCAAAGAGAGAAACAAAGAGGGGACAGCAAACTGGAGGCTGCACTGCGTGCCAGCACTGCTGGGTGGCAGGAGGAGCGACTTTGCATACCTGAGATGTCACACAAGGTGTCAGATGTCCCACGCTGCACACAGGAGCAGCAGAGGAGCCAGGTGCCTTGGTGCTGCTCCCTGAGGAGCCAGGTGCCCTGCTCCTGCTCTGTGTCCTGCCTGGGAACAGGCAGCTCCAGCCACTGGCACGTTCCTGCAGTGCTGCTGCTCCACACCGCTGCCGCGCCCTGCGGAACGTGCTCCGCGCAGGCAGAACTTCCAGACACCCAACGCTTCAGCCACCCCTTTTTAATGCCATTAGTGATGCAGCAACATGTATTTATATTTACATATAAATACAAAATGGCCAGATACCACATTTTAAAGCGTTATTTACAATCTGAAACTGCTTACACTTTCATGACTAGGCTTGGGTTTTTCTCATTTACATTCATCATTTAATTCCACTGGAATTTGATTTTTAAGAAAGCCCAACATATCTTAATTACCATAAAAAGATCCATACACATTTTACTTAAAAATAGCTTCTGTAAGAGGAAATCTACCAAAAATAACACGAAATATATTATTATGCATACATTTTCTTTTTTGTAAAGTACAAACAAGAATCTGATCTCTTCTGGGTATTGCCTGATCTAATATGGCTATAGGTTCTATTTATTTTGTTTGTTTTTCAATGTAAAGGGAAAGACGGAAGAAATGTAAGAGCACAAACCAAAATAAAACCGCATTCTTTCCAAAGACACAGATGATCAGAGAAAGAACACTTTGAAAACTAACAAATGACAACAGGTACAAAGTAACAACCATCCAAGCGCTATGCAGTGTTTTGTCTGAGCATGTGCCGCAATGACCTTGTAACAGTTATTAAAAACAACAAACAAAAAAATGCTACTGGCAGAAAAAGCTGTCAAGCAAAACACTGAAAAATCGGTACCATTTCCTAACAAGTAAGTGCATAACTGATGGTATTTTATGCATCTTCCCCCACGTGTGCAGACCTCTTTCTTGCTCTCTCTGCCCGCAGGACTGATCATCGCGACTCTGGCGGTGTGCTGGATGCCAAACCAGGTCAGGAAGATCATGGCTGCCGCCAAACCGAAGCAGGACTGGACCATCCCCTACTTCAAAACCTACATCACCCTCCTTCCCATTGCCGACATCTTCTTCTACCTCAGCTCGGTGGTGAACCCGCTGCTGTACAACATCTCCTCCCGGCAGTTCCGCCGCGTGTTCCTGCAGGTGCTGTGCTGCCGCCTCACCCTGCAGCACGCCAACAAGGAGAGGTTCCTCAGGGCCAACCAGAGCTCCGGGGCGCGCAGCACCCGCTCCCTGCGCCCGCTGCTCTCCACGTTCTCCAGGCGCGGCTCTTCCACCAAGGCCAATGCCAAAGTTTTCCTGAGCACCTTCCAGAAGGAACCCACGCCCGGCCGCGGCCCGCGGGAGCCGGGTCCTGCACCGCCAGAGCCCAGCCTGGAAGAGGTGTCCCTTGAGACTGGCTCAGAGCCCACGCCAGGCGCACAGAACGGCCTCGGTGAACATCAAGTATGACTTCATAAGGCAAAGTTAGTGCTTAGCAATGAGCTTAAAAACATGGAAGCTGAAATGACCGAGGAAAGTGATAACATCGCAGAAGGAATAACACAGACGGATTTGTTTCCAGTTATGCAAAAGGAACACGAGTTCTGTATCCTGCTGGGATTTTTTAAGTGCACACTGGAAATTCAATCTACTAACTGAACTCATTAGCTGACAAAAATATCAGCCCCTCTTCATCACACAACCACCGAACTTCCCTTGCTGTTGACAGGGGTTTGGAAACAAACAGAAAATAATCGCAGCGTCTTTGAAGAAAGAAGGATGCACGACAAATCGTGTCAGGGCAAAAAAAAAACCCAAAACCAACTTGCTTGAAGTTTAGCAGTACAAAAACAACAGAGCAAACGTAAGCAGCAGCAGAGTGGTCATCAGGTGTGCCCTGGGCAGCACGGCAGAGTTCCCCCTCCTCTTGGGGCGGGGCCCATTGCAGAGCGGAGTGTTGCAGCAGCTGATGCAGACGGAGTTCACCTTGCCAGGGGAGCAGAAGGACTGGTAGCCGGCGGAGGCGATCAGACACGCCGCCGAGGAGGCGCAGGACTTGCGGTACATGATTCCTGCGGCACAGAACAGGGTTACTCCATTTGAGGGGAAGGCTTTACAGCAGCATTCGTGCTCAAACACAGCTGCTAACCCCGTTTACATCCCCAAAGCACTGCTGGTGCTCAGGGCAGACACCTCAGCAGTGACAGGTGCTCTGCAGGAGCACCGCGGTTGCTCTGCCTGGGATTTCTCTGCAGTTCGATTCTGGTTGGAACCAAAAATATTACGGACTTAATCTGCATAATGTATATCAAATGATGCATTTTATAACTGGATTTCTTCATCTTTCAGAATAAACTGTTTGAATAGCTATAACTCAAATGCAATTAGTGAGAAAATTAGTTTTGTTTCTCTTGCTGAACATGTCTGAGTTAAGGTGTCCAAGTAATTACAGCTTTCTATGCTCTCAGTTTGTCTTTTGAGAATTTTTTTTCCTTTTCTTGTTCCTTTGCCACACACAGACAAGTAACCAAGAGAAAAAAAAAAGGATGATTATCAGTAAAACTTTCATCCTCCTCCCTCCCCTTTTAATTTTTTTTGAAGAAGAAGAACTAGAAGTACTTTTCCAGGTAATCTCAGCTCTTGCTTTTCTTTGAAGTTTAATACCGTCAATAACGAAAATTTCCATTCCCACAGAAGTGTCTTTCTTGAGTTGAAAGTCTGTCTTTTTTGAATGTAATTTAAGGTAATTTTAATTAATAAGCTAATTTATAATGCCTCAGACTGTTTTTGACTGAAAAAAGTACATCCTGATGCATGTACTTTTAGCTGTTATTTTAACATGGTTTGTAAAGGCTTTAAAATACACACTTGTATTTTCCTCTGTCACAGTGGAAAATGGAAATAGTTATGGCAGGTCCCCATAATTTGGTTCCAACCTCATTAGTCCAAAATCTTCCTGCAAGTGATACAGTAGAAATTGTGTCTTACAAAAATATACACATAACTTAAATACATAATGGAGGCTTGCCTGCTGGTAGTTAGAAAAAGAGGTAGGGATAGTCCTAAGGATGATAAAAATCACCATTCCTTTGGAATATGGGATTTTCAAAAAGTTTTTATCTTTTTCCTCCTGAAAAGCAAGGGAACAGGATTCCCTTGGAGAATGGTGCCTCTGCATCCTGTGGCATGGTCCCAAAATGTCTTTAAATGCACAGTGATTGAAACTTTTTTCGAGGGAATGAGAAGGGAATATGACCCGCAGGTATTGGATGTACAGTACAGTACTTGTTCAGTCCCCAGGGATTTAATACCCACTAGAACACCTCCCTGGTCCAGGAGAAACCTCTGTAATTTGGCATCAGCCACTGCACCTCTGAGTGCTGCGAGCAGCAGCAGAACGCCCTTTGTTTGGGCTGTGCTCAGGAAGAAGGATTTCCTGTCTCCAGAAACTTTTAATTAAAGCAATTCTTTTATACTGTCACAACACTGCCATCCCAACAATGCAGGGCTTTCCCTGTTTTGTGTTCTCCCTCTGCAAATCTCAACTCTGAAACGTGTTTTCAGGCTATCTATCTCGTTAAACTTATGAAGAGAAGCCCTCAAGTGAGTGTTAAATCTTCCCCTGTCTCCAGTGAGCTTCAATCAATCAAAACAGCAGGTAGAGCCTTTTCTCAAGCAGGAAGAGGAGCTGTGGGCTGTTCTCCCTGTAACAGCAAAGGCACACAGATCAAGCAATGCAATCTTTATTACTACAGTTTGCAAAAAGAAAGGAGTTCTGTCTCTGCTGACAAGCCACTGCTGTCAAGGAGCCTCAGTGGTGCTGCCACTGATCGGCTTTACAATACCAAAATCTGAGCTGATTGATGTTCCCCAAAAAGACCTGGTGCTTTGTCCATGTTCCTCCTGCAGTCTTCCCAGAGCAGAGACAGATATGACCCTCCCCATGGCTAAAATAAATGTTTTTCCTTCCCCTTCTCTCTTGAGTAAGGACTCCTGTATTCATTTAAACCAGGTACAATGACTGCTCTCTATTCCCTAATCCCACATGCCCCATCACAGATTATTTCCCTGAGCAACAAACACCCACCAAACTCAGCCATTCCTCAGTCTTCCATATGAACAGCAGCGAATTTGACTTTCCCCTCAAAGACCAAGCCTCTAAAAAGCTTTTGACCCTGGCAGATTTCCTAGTCCCATAATTTTATAGATCGCTCTCGTCCTGCCATTTCCTTTTCACAGGTTTCCTGCAAAGCTCTGTTCACAACTTGAAATACTGATTTATTAGTTTAGGTCCCTGAAATATCACACTATGCACTTCTCCCATAAATTAGGAGACTAGAATTGTTCGCTGCTGTGAACAATTAGATGATGCCCTCTGAGGCATAGCTTTCACCAGGCAACTCTAGGAAACCTCTCCTGCAAAAAAAATCAGTCCCACAGCTTAACTCCACGTGTTTACAATAGATCTGTTCTCCAGGATCAATCCCATAGAACAATCCTGAACTCCTTTTGAAGTCAAAACACAGTATTCCTGCACAGACTGAAATTTTACTACTCCAAGTTTCATGAACAGATGGACCATGTTCACATCTAAATAGGGAGAATAATTTGACTAGTACCACAATCCCCTTGTAACACTTCTCCAGTGGCTTTTCACTAAATGCCTTACAATAGGAAATTTCACACGCAAATGATTGTTTATTCCCATTCCCTGTTCTAGTAATCTAAATCTTAGGAAGATTTTTTTACATAAAAAACCCTCAGCATTTCCATCAGGTTTTTAACAGCTCCTTTGCTAACAACACACCCTTCACATCCAAGATTTTTTCCTTTAAGTACTGATAGATTCTCTTGATCTCACAAACCAGCTGCTAAGTACAGCACTAAGTGCTTTTGACAAAGCATCAGGTATGAAGCAAGCTTGATCAGCATGGAAAGGCTGTGCTCTCTCTGGTTCTGCACCATCTTGACAGGAAGACACAATGCAAACAGGCACAGAAGTTGGTGGGAAAAAGAAGAAATGTTAGCACTCTGCAGGAGTGACATTTTTAAAACACTTGTGCTGTGATTTCACTTACTCTTAAACCTTCTTCCTATTATAATTCTGGTAGGAAATACATTAGTACAACAGACTTTCACGATCTGATGGCAGGGACACCATCTCCCCTCTCCAGGTTAATGGGCTTGGTAACTTCAGCTCAGCCCCTGCGTTCAGCCAGGACAGCAGCCTCCTCTCTGGGTTATGTCCAGAGATCTCTGCTCAAACTCCTCCTTTGCAGCACTGCTGAGCCAGTTCCAAAACGATCCCCAAGATCTCCCTGAATCATTTCCCACCAGCAGGCTGAACTGCAGACAGTTCTCCAAAATGGTTATCTGCCTCATAAGACTCATACCACAGACATAACTGCTAATTACTGGGTATTCTTGCCTGAGCAATCAGCTTGATGCATTCATTAACATATCACCCAGAAAAATAATTGCAAACCTTTCTGGAAGCTTTTCTTCTACCTCGATCGTTCTGAGTCACTGGCTAAGCAAGGGGACTTCACTTTTTACACTCTGCTTTTCCTGGGATGGGGTCATTCCCAGCTACCCACCCGCAACAACCGACACTAGTGATCAATTAGCATATTTACGACTACTCAATTAGTGTATTTATTGCCCAATTACTTGATGGATGAACACAGAGTAATTTATCCTTTTTCAGGGATTCAGCAGACCCTCAACAACAGTTTAGGTACTATAAGGATGTTTTACCATGAAGGACCTGCTACTGACCTACAGATTTTCCTTTATTTTGGCTTCAAGGTTTGTGGGATGCAGATCAAGAACTTTCAAGAAAAGAGGGGAGTGCACAGAACTAGAACAGCTGTGGGATAATTTGCTAATATCCTACACCCTCTCCTGTCACATATACCTACAACAGCCATGTTTGGTTTCAGGTTTTTGTTCTGTTGGTGGTTTTTTTGTTGGTGTTCTTTTGGTTTGTTTTGTTTGTTTTTGTTGTTTTGTTTTTTACCAGATTTGGGCTTAAATTTGGCACTGAAAATTTATTTCTAGACCAAGCAACTTGCCCATGGTTACACCTCTCTCTGCTCCACAAGTCATCACATATTTAGACAGTGTCAAGGCCCGAACTACTATTTCTGCCTCATTCCTTGCAACGAAGGCATAGCTGTAAACCTTAAGGCTTTTCTAGAGTTCCTGCTTGCAATATTTATTTTCTCAGCTGGATCCAGTCTAGTCCTGTACATCTGCACCCTGGCATTGTTTTGGCCACACGCACGTGCACTGATTGTGACAAACAATTCAACCAATAATTTATCCAAATCCAAAAGTGAGTATTCTTTCCTCTACCTGTCTGCACAGCCCAGTGCATTTCTCTTCAATAACAGCTTAACTTGTTACTAGGACAACCAAGAAAGGTGACATCACACCTACTTCTTACACTGTGTTTATGCAGAAGGCACCAGAAGATCCAAGGTTTTTCTCTTACTGACTGAAAAAGTTCTTACTAGACACCTCTGATTCTTCTGTTATAGGAGGTGCAGACAAAAAAGGTGCTGTGTAAGCATGACTCTCCAACTTTTAAGAGCCAAGCATAATCCAAGCAGTGTGCAACTTCAGTTTGCACCTGTACCCTCAGGAGTGTGCTTCAGCAAAATGCACAGAGGCTGTCTGAAGCCAAAACAGGCAACCAGGGTATCACCTCTGAGATCAGTGACCTGCTTTCCAAAAAAAGTCACCTTCCCACTCCTGTGACCCAGCTACTCTGAAACTGCCTTCTGCAATGGCACAGCTCAGCAGGAAATCACAGCCCTGCCCTTCACCCCAGGACCTCAGGGCCACAAACCCCTCCTCTCCAAGCTTGCCTCAGTCAAGTGGACAGTGACACTGTCAGTGTCACCGAGCTGTCCGAGCCACATGTCCTCTGATCTTGTGGGCTCTGACACTCCACTTTTTTAAAGAAAGCTTTTTCTACACCATTTTGTATATAACCAATTTCACAGCACGTGTAAGTCTTGTGCAGCTCACTCCACAAACACAGCTTTTGCTTTAGCAAAATCCCCTGCACGTGCTCTGAGCAAACCTGCCACGTAAATCTGCTGGAGCTTAGAAAGTCTGTGTCCAACTGGGGCCCAGCACTGAGGCATCCTCGAGCCTTTCCAAGAGTGCACCAGGTGCTGGAAGCAAAAAAAAAGCTGTAGAAAAGTTTTGTGTCTTTAAGTAGCTGAGAAAGCCAGCAGGCAGATCAGGGCAAGTTTGAGGGGTACACTCACAATTTTGACAGAACCTCCACTTAGCTCTTTTAGATTGGGCGTTTAAATCTTGCCCATCTCTGCTAAGCAGAAGGTGGGAAATTGGCCAACAGTGGATATAATTCATAGTGTAGCACACAGAACTCAGGAAAAGCCCCCCAAAGGTGTCCTAGCTCTTGCATTAGCACGAACTGCACAGGATCTGTTTGGGTGTTCTCTTTGTGTTGTTGCTCATAAAGACAAGTAGAGAACTGTGCTTATGTACCAATACTCATTTATTTTAATATCCTGCATAGTTCCAACTGTCTTATTTCACCAAAACTTTCAATTTGCTGCTCTTGGTGAATCTGCAAGTTTTCCCTCTCATTGTGCACAGACTGGATGTGTGCTCTGTCTAGCCATGCTTGTTTTCATTCATATATTTTATTCTTTCTTTTTTTGCCTTGAACTGTCACTAGCTCACCCTGCACTCAAGAAAAATTCAGCACTCAGTAGGACTTACAAAAGCTCTTTTGACGTCTGCCAAGAAATTAAATGAGAATTTATACTAGTGCAAGAATAACATGTAAACATGTGAACATCACATAAAATATAAATGTGACTGTTTCTGAATTTTACTGTATCAGTAATGCTACAAAAATTGGGTTCAGACTATGCACAAATAGGTTTGCAAATTATGGTTTTTAATTTCCGTATTAGGTTTTATGCCCATCTTTTTATGGCTCCAGTGGTTTTGCTATGATAATTATCAGTTCTTCAGCTAGTACCTGTTCACATACATCAAACAGTGACAGACTCCAGAGGTCCTATTGTGATTTGCTGTTTTCTAGAGAGTGATTATAAATATTTCATTTAATAAGGTCCTAAATATCATAGACAGTGACTGAATATTGAAGAGCAATCATTCTTCTGACGTTGTGCTTCCCCAAACAATTGCAGTTTTAGTCAGATCATGTTTTTATTGGTTTAAAGCATGAATTAAGCTTCCTCAACATACAGCCCTTCAGCTATGGCTGTAAATTCATTGTTACGAAAAACCCTCCCAAAAAACCCAAATAATTTAAGCAAGTGTAAAATACAATCATATCCAACCATGTCCTGTAAGTTTCACTTCACACCAACTCTTCCTATCCTTGTGAACTCCAGAGAGAAATTTGACAAGTGGTTTAAATAAGTTGTACATTACCAGAATTTTTTCACAAAATTTTCAAACCACCCTGTAAACAGCTACTTAAATACTGTGAGCTCCCACGATCAGTGTTTTCCAGACCAAAAAACCCCAAGGCATTAAATGTATGTGACTTGAAATCTATTGCAAAGCTATGCACACACTTCCTGATTTTTAGTCTTGTTTTAGGACTGCAGCTACTTCATCCTGTTCCTCCCTTTGATGCATTCTATAGACAAGATAAAGGACATTCATGCCTTTAGGTTCTTACAGAGTATACAGTTCTACTAAAAACAAAACAAACCCAACCCACGAAATGAAAATAAAACACCCCTGACCAGATCCTACCTGGTTCGCTTAGCATATCGTCATTATGGCTTTGTATGAAAACTTAGTATCATCACAAATCCTCCACATGTTTGGCACTTTTAAAAAGTTGCACATTTGTTCAGAAACTAACAGGAAGCTTTTGGCAATGAAAGTCTGCCCTCCTCACTCTCCTTCTGACCTTGACAGGACACCTTGCACAAATAAAGTCAGCTCAGGAGAAAAGTGGACAATTGTCGACTGGCAGAGGACAAGGGTTTAGATTACCCTGATATCTTTTTGTAAGTCGTGCCTTCTAATTCTGGTACGGGAAATGTGACTCAAAACGGTGTTGTTAACAACAAATCCACCACAAAAAAGTCTTTGTCACTGCTTGCAAAGCTGAAGCATGGCATTAAAATGCTTAAAAATGCATAGGCTGGGAAAGTGAAGTACAACTGCTAATGGTGGTGTTATCAAATATTTTTTAAAGCCACGGGAGGCTACAAATGAGAGGTCAAAGCTCAGCTTTCACCTGCATATCTAATAATTCTTTTGTTTCCTACTGTTCTTATTCGTTTCTCTGCTCACTAATGTGGACAGACAGTCAAGCACTACAACACAATCTTCCCAACAGAGCTGGCTCACAGCCTTCCACCCTCTCCTCTTACCTGACACAAAGGTATCAAGATCTAAATGTCCCTTGCCATCAAGACCTAAATATACTTGATCTTGTAGAGACAGAGGTGAACTTGGACTCAATTTTCAGAATTCTGTATGAGCATTTTTCTTGACAATCCTTACGTGCTGGGATGAAGGCAAACCACAGCCCCTTTGCCTTTACAAATGCTAAAATTCTACATTCTTGCAAAAAGTCACAGAAATAATTTTACACGTGAATAGTCTTGCTGCATCCCTAATTAATGTCTTTACTAATTTCAGTGGAATAGCTCAGAGGTTGGCACTTGCATGCCAGAACTTTGGAAATTCATTCCACTCTTAAATCTTTAGCTATTTTCACACTCAGGGTTTTACAGCCTGTTCAAGGTAAGAGTAGGATTTTTTATATGGCTTTTTATATGGCTTTTTCCAGTCTC
This sequence comes from Prinia subflava, assembly GCF_021018805.1. Classification (NCBI taxonomy): domain Eukaryota; kingdom Metazoa; phylum Chordata; class Aves; order Passeriformes; family Cisticolidae; genus Prinia; species Prinia subflava. Next base: position 31,997,624 of record NC_086252.1, read on the forward strand.
AAAGTTCGCAAAATCCAGTTTTGTCAAGTTTTCCAAAAAAACCATCCAGACTATAAAGGAAAAAGGGAAATGAAAACAGTTTGGATTAATTAAAGCTTGCTTGCTTGCCAATGTTTTGATAAGGTCACTGGGAGCTAAGATGAGTGACAGGGTCAGGCTTCAAGAAGGTTTGGAAACACAAACTCATTTGTGTGTGAAATGCAATAGGAAACTCTTAGGGGAAGTTTAAGAGAAATGAGGCTGTGGGCACTGTATCATCACAAAATTCATTTGTATATCTTTCATACAAGCCTGAGAAATAAAATAACATAAAAAGCTATTGTCCATGTCCTGTGAAAAATGAAATCCACTGGACCACATACCCCATTTTCCTTAAAATAATGCAGCCTTCATCACTTCTGCACTCGGATCTTTGTCATGACTTCCAAGTCATAAACTGCTTGAACTGTTAACTCCACTGCTGTTTTTCTTTATTGAAAGGCAGTCAGAACAGCAACTGCTGCACACGCTTATAATTTCTCCTTAGCTGACACACTCAGGTCAGTTCATTCTGTAAGGGGCTGGAAGTTTTCTGAGAAATCCAAAGATTGGAAAAAATTTACAAGTAAGGAAATGCCTTTGACATTTGAGAAAAAGTGTTTCTGAATGCTAATGTAGCCACAGATCCAAGTTTTCAGCACACAGTGCAAATTGACAATATCTATTGCAAATCTTTTATTCAGTATCAAAAGTGAACTGTGTTTCCAATATTGATATTATGTCTTCATTTCATTGGGCACCTGGTAGCACAATATGTGATGTTATAGGTACCAACTGTCCCATGAAAAATTTTTTATTTAACTTTTAAAACTGTCAGTAAAGATTTACTATATCATACTTTGCTTCAATTAAAAAAACAAACAAAAACCACCCCCCAAACTCCAACAAGTTCTGTTATGTTGATATCTTTTGACCAAAAAAGCGTAGAGGAAAATAAAAAATAAAAATAAAAATTCACCTCCAATTTAGTGGATGTTTCTTACTGTTTCTAAATGGATACCGGGGATGCAACAACTTCCTATAAAGCTTTAATGCCTGCAGTAATTCTGGCAACATTAAACTTTGTTTGCTGTTTTAATCACTTTGTCAATAAAAGTACACCAGAGCATAATTTTCCCTCAATATAAATATGCAATTAATATCAGTACTAATGGATTCTATACACAAACACAGAAAAAAGTGTTTGGTTCTGTAATCCTTGACAGGCACACATGAGCAACTCAATCATGGCAAAAATGAGTAATAATCACAGGTACAGAATTTACCACAGCCCAACTCATCCTACAACATAGCCACTGACAAAACAAATGATGGGAAAACCAATACTGGAAAGGGTTCAAAGAAATAGATAAAGTTCTAATCCAACCCTGAGATGCTGATCTTGTTCGTGGTGTTTCCATATGCTACTTCTAAGCACACAAGCACAGCAACTGCTTTAACTTAACTGCAGAGTTATATACTAATTAAATACATTAAAATGACTATTGGAAATGAAAAAAATAAGCAAAGTTTCTTACTGCAGATTAATACAATAATTGGATGGTTTCCCATTTTGCTGGCAAAAGGAAAAAATCCTTGATATTTTAAAGTATTGGCACTGCTACTGCGGATATTTTTCCTTTTTTCTTTAAAAAGTTAGTAGAAGTATGTTCACAACTACATTAGAACAGACGGTGTATTGTTCAAAACACGCACGTGGGCAGGTTTACTTGCAGAGTTCCAAGAAATTGAGACTGGCTACCTCTCTGGGCTGACTGTCTCATCCTTCCTGCTTTATCCCTCTCTGATGTATTCACACTGCAAGTTTCATTTTGCCTTAAGTAGGTTTTAGATCAGCCTTTATGCTCAGATAACTCTTCCACTCAGTAAATGGCAAGACTATAATTACCAGTATGTTTTCTATGATATATATTATATATATCAGCATATACACATTATATACTCATCTATACATCACCAAGATGTTTCACTTGATCCCAGTATACTGTGGGATTTCTTTGTTGCTACATATATTCTAAAAATGAAGGAGCACTGACATTTCTAATTTAAAAGTCCATAGACTGGAAAGAGAGAGGCAAGAGGGAGCAGGGAATCCTCCACGGGTATTTCCACAAAGTATCTGCAAGCAGAATTATTGTAAGAACTTTGATCCCTTGTCAAACATTCAATTTACACAGTTTTCAAACACCTGCTTATCCAGTTGAAGAATGCACTAGAAACTTATCCTTTACATTAATTTCTGTGGAATAAAAACTTCTTGATAGTCTTGAGTGCCACTTTCCATTCTCATTCCTCCTCCGTTTAAAAGAAAGCTTTTTCTTTTTTTTGAGATTTAATTAAGAAATTAATTTGTAAGGTTCTTCATCACAGGGAAAATACTGTCTTGTCCTGTATCTCCCACTGGAACAGAATGATAACAATCATTAAACTTTTCCTGGCAAAATTTTTAATTACAACTCAGTCTTAAGAGAGAAAAATATTTTGTCATTTGCTGCTCAATTCTCAATTCACTAAAGTTGTCCAATGGAGCAAACGTCTACCTGATACAACAAACAGCTGAGATCAGATGCCTGATGATCTAATTCAAAAAAAAAGTTACTAACACCTGCTTTCTTAGCTGCTCACATCAGAGGCTGCCACAGGATCAGCCACTTTTTAAGCTCTGGGTTAGGAATATGCCTGAGCTGCTGTTATTTCTCACCTGAAGCTGAGATAAAGTTCTGAGAGAACCCAATGACATCTGAAGCACTGATTTAAGACAAACTGAGGTGAGTTGTTTAACTGTGATCAGGCATAAGGAACTTTTTACAAGGTAAATGGGAATCTATTCAGCACAGGGCTGTTTTTGCCACCACGCTGCTTCTACGACGGAGTTTAACTCAGAAGTGAAGCTGAGCCACAGAGCTGCTGTGGCACAACTCCCTGAACACCACCAAACACTCATGGAAAGAGCCCCTGGCACAGAATGTGAGCCAGGAATCCCCTGAGAGCAAAGCAGGCAAACTGCTGCCTCCTGCAGAGGGGCTCCCTCAGCAGGGTGGGTACCACTCACACCACCAGCTTTATCTCAAAACACCGCGCTTAACTTTTAAATGTGGTTTGAGAGAACTTGCAGCGCTTTGCTCACTGACACAGCTATGTTTTATTAATGACAAAAATGGGTTCATCTACAAAAATTGCACTCCTTTGACTGTATTTAGTCAAGAGGAAAAAACTCTAATTATGAGATCGCGCTGTCAAATAAATGCAAATTCGCATCTTTCATATTCTGGGTTAAAAGCTCAAATTCAAGTCTATTACAAATTAAAATCAATACTTGAAACATTTCAGTAATAAGCAGCAACCAAAAGAATCAGGTTATGAAATATAATGGAAGAAGTAGAATGAAATATTAAATAAAACTTGGGAGAGTAAGGCATTTATATTGCACCCATTTAAATATCAATTAGGAATAAAACCAATAAAGGATGATGAACTGAATCATCTGTTTTACAACCAACCCTCTCTAAAATTGACTGAGGGTAACAGAAACTAAGCTTGCAATGTAAATTTCATTCAATTTGAAATAGGTTAAAATTCTACTTTATTAACTGACTGAAATTTACAATCTCTGAACTTAAAATTAATAAGAAATGCATTTACAGAAGTAAATGTAATAGAACAGTGGCACCTGCTATGCACGGCATGCTAGTAACCTCCTAAAGGAAAAATCCAAGGATCTACTCAGAGAAAACATAAAATTGCACAGAAAAAAAAACCACCAAGAAATTTAAGAGCTGCTTATTTACTGTATTACAAACCACTTCCTCACAGGAGTTATGCATCAATGAAAAGAGTTCAAATCTGACTTTGTCTGTGTCTACTACCACATCCAGGGCCCTCCAAATCACCACAACATCCTTTCTAACCTCATGAAAGTACTACAGAAGCTGTGGTGTGGAGATAGCAAAGCCTTCAAGCAGTCATTTAGGAGATACTCAGGATTTTAAAAGTACCTTGCAAGCTGTAACTATCTCACATCCTCACCACCCTTTTCAAGTAAACTTGAAATAAAATACTCCAGTAAAAAAATAAGAGAGACTGATTTTCCTTCAAACAGGTTAAAACCAGGTGTTTTTTTCCTTACACTGGACAGGTTCTAAGTGTTTCACAGCAGTAGTCACTGTGGATGGTGTTACCCAGGATGAAAGAGCACTTCAGCTACTTTTGATGCATAACCACAATTATTATTTATCCAGGACTGATTACACAGTGACCTGAAATTACCAGCACAGGCGGGGCTGTTGACTGACAAGCACTTGGAAGAGGAGTTTGCTAAGCCCCAGAACCCTCGTTGCTGCTCAGGATGGATGATTCCACACGTTTGCTGGGTACAGAGGCATCCTGCTGCTCCTGGAGGACTCGCAGGGAAAGGACAGAGTACGGCTTGATCTACCCTAGCAGCAAAACACCAAAGCTGTGAGATGGGCTGTCCCAGAGAACAGCAGCCCCTCAAATCAGGGCTCTGAAGCCCCAGGCTGCCCTCTGCTCCCCAGGCTGGGGCTCCCCAGTGCGTGACTGCTCCCTGTCCATTCCAATGCCTCACACCCTGCCTGCCGTGGGAGCAGAGGCTCCAGCTCACTCCCTGCCTCCCACACTGCCCAGAGCCCCTGCTGAAGTTCCTGCCTTCTGCTCACGTAGAAAGCTACAGAGCAACACAGCAGTGGAAGACCTGACAGCTCTCTCTAAATCTCAAATGCCTTCCTCAATGCAGAACGAAACCCAGCCATTTATAACACAGCTCAAAGGACAATAGAGACAAGGTGCAGAATCACAGCTGATTTCCTCTTGGACACATTGCTGTCCTAATATGTTAACTTTATTATTAATTGCAGTAAGGAGAAAAAACAATCATAAAAATTGGTATGACAAATCCATTTGTACCCTTCCCTTTCCCCCTAAATCCCCCCCCTCTTTTAAAAAAAAAACCTTTCTCCCTTTTGCTTTATGGTTTCTTTAATGGATGAAAGCAAAGATCACTACATTTTCCTTCCCTTAAGATGAACCTTCAGAGTATATAAATTGCTTGAGTAAATAAAAGAAAGGAGGGAATTACTAATTTAATGCTCTTCTATCTCTTGGGGAAAAAGCCCATGTAATTAACTGTAATGAGATTAAACGAACTTGTTGTTATTAATTTCCCAGAGCTGGGAAACTATATCAGAGACCCATAAGGCTGTGTATTAACCAGCTTTATCAACGTTTGGCTTGCATCCTTCAGTTTTTACGCCAGTTTTAAAGGGAAACGTTCAACTTCATCGAGTTGCAAAGCCACTCAGAAGTATGACATTGAATCCGGTCCCTTCAGGTAGGGACACGAGATTCATCTGTAGCTGAACACCATGACTGGGTGGAGCCAAAAGCAACAAATGCTACCTAAACCAGATAAACAGAAGAATAAATATTAAATCCTTACCAAAACTTTTCTCCATTACTTCTTTCTGACACATATCTTGAACATTCACTGTACAATTCACAATGAACTCCGGAGAGGAGCAGTCATTATTTAGCTGGAACTCCTCACACTGGTAACACTGTATTTGCAAACCCGAACCTGGAACAGACAGAGATTTGTTCAAAATCATAGAATGCTTTCTTTCGGAAAGGACTTCATAGATCATCTCATCCCAAGCCCCTGCCATGGGCAGGGACACCATCTGCTCAACCGGCTTGCTCATCTAACCCGCCCTTGAATAACAGCAACAATATTGAAAAAACCAAACCAAAACCAAACACCGAAGAAAACCAAACAACCAACACGTGCCAGAAATCTTCCTTATCTTTCCCCCTTCGCATTTGGCTGCTCTTAGCTACTCAGCAGCTCGGCCAAAGCATCCCTTTGACAATACAAAGTAAAACACGCGTGCCGCCCGCCCCGCTGGGGCCGAGCGCTGCCGGCTGTGCTGATGCTCCTTCCCGCGGGGCGCGGGGCGGCCGCTCCGGCTGGAGATGCCGCCGCCAGGAGGCGACGGGCACCAGTACCAGCACCGACACCGGTACCGACACCGACACCGGCACCGGCACAGCCCCGCAGCCGCTACCCATCGCCCCTGGGCGCAGCGGGCTGAAAGCCACCCGCGCCCCGCAGAGAGCAACCCGGCTCACAGATACGCTCCGGCTCTTATCTGTGCCGACGGGTTTACTCAGCTACTAATTAATTACAAATGGTTTAATTACTATTTTGCCACGCACGATTAAAGCGGCGGAGCGTCCCTCGCCAGGCGCCTTCATCATGCGAACGAGGCGCTCCGCGGGGCTCGCCAGCGGGTCCCGCTGCGGGGCCCCGGCCCGTGGCCGCCCTCCGCTGGGAGCGCTGCGGCGGCGGGAGCGCCCGCTGGCACCGACCCACGGCCCGCCGAGGCAGCGGCGGCACCCGCGGAGAGGCAGCGGCCGCTGCGCCTCGCCCCGCCTCGCCCCGCGGGGAACCAGCGCTGGGAACACCGCGGGCAGGACGGGGGCTCCCCCGCCCCGCTCCTTTTGAGCGCCCGGGAGCGGCTCCGTCGAGGGGCTCCGAGGGGACGGCGGCTCGCAGCGCCGGGCTGGCCGCGGGCGCCTCCGGGCGAGCAGTGCTGAGCCCTTACCTGGCGCCAGGCACAATCCCCAGAAAGTTGCAGCGAGGAGGAAGAGCCGCATCCTCCCGGAGCCGCGGCCGCCGGGCTGGCGTGCAGTCGCGAAGGGGCATCAGAAGCAGGGATGCAGCGGAGGCGCCGCGCACTTGTGCCGCTTCCCCGCCGCCTCCGCTGCGGAGCGGCGCCCCGGGAGCAGGCGGCGGAGCCCGCCCTGCCCAGCCCCGCGCCGCGCTCCAGCCTCGCCGGAGTTGAGCGCTGAGACTGGAAGAAACTGTAGGAGAAGCGAGAGCTGGGGGGCGGCTCCCCCCTCCTCCCCCAGCACCATGTGATGCCGGCGGAGCGGGGCGGGGATCCCCGCCAGCCGCCCCGCACCTCGCCGGGCGCGCCTCGGGGACGGGCGAAGTTCAGCGAGGGAGGGGAGCCCCCGCACCGCCGGCTCCGGCTCCGTCTGGCGCTGCCGAGGGGCCCCGCGACCCTCTGCCCGCCGGGGCTGCTCATCACATCCGCGTCCTCCTCCTCGGCCCGGGCACAGACCCCGCGGCTCGCCCCGGGCCCTTCCCGCCCGCCCGAGCCCACAGGTGGCAGCCGGGGCGCGACTGTGGCCCCGCCAGGCCGGGCACCAACAGGCCGGGCCCGCTCGCCTCCCACAGACGCCCCGCAGCACCCACGTCCCCGGGAGGGACTGAGGGGAGGCGCGGCCCCGCCATTCCCTCCCCTCCCAGCCCCCGAAAAGGGAATTCGAGCGTGGCAAAACGGGGGGGAAAGGGCGCGGTGTGCGTGCCGGAGCGGCGGTCACAGCCTGCCTCCTCCGCGGACACACGGCGGGATGGGCCGGAGGCGGGGAAGCGGGCTGAGGCGGCGGGAGCCGGGGTTGGGGCGGGCTGAGGCGGCGGGAGCCGGGGATGGAGCGGAAGGAGGCGGCGGGAGCCGGGCATGGGGCGGGAGGAGGCGGCGGGAGCGGCGGGGAGCGCTCGGGGGCCGGGCAGGGCTGGGCAGGGCCCGCCGGTGGGGAGGGAAGGGCAGGGCAGGGGCAGCCCGCGGTGCCGCGCTCACGGCGTCCCTGCTGGGACCGTCTCCGTGGCTCGCCTCCTCTCCGGATAACCACGTTACTTCCCAGTGATATTTTCGCAGCTCTGCTCCAAGGAAGAGTTAATTAAGCTAAAATCGCTGTTTAACAGCCCCGTGTCGCGAATTCTCCGCGCTGTCCCGGAGCGGAGCCGGCTGGGTGGCACCCTCTGATCGCAGCCCTGCACGCCCGAGCTGTCACAGCATCCCCTGCCCAAAGCCCTCAGCACGCACCGGTAGGCAAGAGAAGTTTTATTTACGAAAGATGTTTCAATGAAAATTTCTTAAAAGTTGAAAAAGACGATGCAAGTTTACGGCAGAAATGACTTAAAATATAACAAATTGCACAAAATATTAACACTGATCATACAATATTTCGAAGATTAACAAGCAGTGCTAAAGAAACTGTATAGTCTAGAAATACTCCAAATATATCTAGTTTACAATTGCTGTACAAAAAGCAGTTATAAATACTTCACATCTAGAAAAAATACACAGAACCTTTGAAATAGACTCTCCCTTACATATAAACAACCTCTGTAAAAAAGAACAAAAACACCTAATACAGCCAATCCCCCTGCTCCAAGATATGTTTGAACTACAACTGGTTAGCACCAACATCTTCGTGTGTCACAAACAGGAGTTGTTTTGTTTTTTAAAAAATAATTTCAGTGTTCAGAATTTACTCAAGACCAAACAGAGACTGGAAAAGACAACACAGTATGGTACATTCGTAATTTCATGGGACATGAGTACAGAGGAGGTGGAAGTTGAAAAGCCACGTTGCAGTCAGAAGTACAGGGTGGTTTTCGTGGTTCTCATTCCTACAAGACTCCTGTTTGTGTCAGCAGTGAATTGCTTTGACCCTGATCTTTCAAACAGTTATGTGCATGATTGATGAAGCCAATGCCAGCAGTTATCAGGCCTTTTAATCTATTCATTTTCTTGCCATGTCAAAAGTCAAAACCCTTTTGAAATAAGACACCTGTTGTGAAGTTGTAATAACTGAAATGCGGGTTCCCCTAGAATACCTGTATTGAATTGCACTAAAAGGAAAATATAAAATATGTTTTCTAAAAGGGAGACCATGAGAGTTTATTAAAGACAATCTGGCAGGCCCAAGTTTATGGTAATGCAGTGCTTCTACATACAGTTTTAAGACTAGGACAATTATAACTCTTTTTAAAAAAATCTACTAGCTTTTCTTGTTAATATTAACACCAATTTCTTTAAGTTAGTAATCTGCCATTACAGGAGCATAGCACCAATTTAATATTTATTGCTGTCGTGTACCCCTACAAATATTTTCCCAAGGTATTTACAACTGTACAAATATTCACAAAAGTGCAAAATTAAGACTTTATTCTGTGTGTTGGTTGTGTTGGGTGTGTTGAGCCCCACGCACCACCGTGACACTGCCCTGCCTTATTGCTGTGTGCTGGGGGGTCACAACACCCTGATGTGAGCACAGCCAGCTCGAGGGGGAGTTTTCAAACACAGCCTCCTCTCCCTCCTCACTGCACGCTCCCCTCCAGCTCCATTCCGTGCTGCAGCCCACTGGGAAACGTCCCTAAACGTCGTTGGAGCCTTGGCTGGTGCAAGAGGAGAAGCTGTCGTACAGGGAATCACTCAAGGATTCCAAATTGTCCACATCCTGCCGACCCGAGCTGTTCAAGGATGCTGCTTCCTTCTTTCCATTTTCTTCCTTCTGTCCTTCAACCTTGTTCAGACAGTTCTTCTCTTTTTCCAATAAAAGTACATTATTGCTGTTAAATTTATTGAGAGACTCCAGGGAAATCTGAGATACTCTGTTCTGGGGATCTTCTTTTGTTTCTTCAGTTTGCTTCAATTTCTGTAAAAGTGAGGGAAATATTAAAAGTATATTCCTTAAAAAGTTATCCTGTTGTACACCATTAATTACCATCTTTCCAAAGTTCACAGGGTGAGAGGAAATAGATTGTTAGATGCTTAAATAACTGTTAGGATTAAATAGAACATTAGTGTCCATTTTAGGATAAATCATGACTTGAATGATTCTGCTGGACTCCATTTATGTAACACTCAAGTGCAATTCATGTCCTAAGTCTCAGACCCTGGCTATGCACGTGTTAAACTTCTCCAGCTTCCTCACAGTAATTTAGATCTTCTCCTGCGTGAATACTTTGGGGGGTATATTTAAATAGGTATTTGTTTAAGTAGAGTTTAAAAAAAAAAAAAAAAGTGCAGAGGAGAAAACAGCATTTTCCATAAATTAAGGATGCAAATGAAACTTGCTAGGGAATAGCCTCACATTTTGCGTATATAAGCCTATTGATTTCCACAAACCCAAACTCTCTCTAATAGACAAGAAAGCAACAAGACAGGAAATTACACTCAACTGGGCCAATCCCCACAGACCAGAATCAATCAGGTATTGGCCAGGCCTTCTCGGAGAAGTGGTGTAATTCTGTGGGAACACTGGGCAATGTATTAGCACATTATATTAAAAACACACAGTAGGATTGTACCAGAGTAGTTTTATCCCTTTGTCAGCTACTGGTATTTTCAATCAGAGATCTGACCAAGGAATCATTAGGGAACCGTGTAGGGAGCAGCTCAATAAAAATGACCTGCTGTTTATATAGAGAGTGTTTCAAAATCTGAGTAACTAACTCCTCTCACAGATCATATTACCAGAGAAATATGGGATAGCATTCAACATTTTACAATCAGCATTCAATAACCTCCTGGGCAGATAAGATGCAAGCATTCTGAGACATGCCATCAGAGTGCAAAGCCATTCCTCATTTTTGGTAGTGCCATCAGATGGCAAAGACAGACTCAGTAAATTACCATAAATCCAAGGCATCAATATTTTTGTTTAGCTAGAAAATGAGATGGCATTTCAAGCACACTGAAGGTGCAGCTTGGGCAGACGTGTGGATGCTGTGGGTCATTACGTGTGCAGTTATAAAGGGTCCTTAGAATTTTCTGAAGAATTCAAGCTTCAAGTCAGTCAAATGTTGTGCACGCTGTGCTGCTTCTCCTTGGAAATCTTTGGCAAGAGGAAGACAAATTGTTACAGTTTGATTGCTTGTTTTGATGGCCAGTTAGATAAAAATTGAAATGCCAGTCCAATGACTGTTTTTGTTCTGATCTTGTCACATTTCATAAGATGACAGTGCATGGATTAGATTACTATTTTTGGAAAATGTTTCAAACAAACTTAAGCAAAGCAACAGGAGATCCTAAAGTCTTAGCAAATGAACATTTTCTGCTTGGTGCATTAATTAATCTTGAGTCTAAAAGGTTTTAGGGAATGTTGTGTTGGATTCTAATTTTAGATGACAGTTAAAACTTAGGTCTTCAATATCTGTAATTAAAATGTTTTCTGAGATAGAGGAATATAACCCTTGGAAATGGGAATGAACACAAATTTAGGACCCTACAATAGAAATTTTTCACAATTTCACCTTAAAATGTTCTTCCCTTTGCCCTCATTTGAAATACTGAAAAAGCTGTTTCACTTCTCTGTAGGCCAGATGAGAAAATTCTCAGCCATGGCATCAATAACAAACATTAACACTTTTTGCTTTTCAGAGTGCTAAGCCTAAAATACTTTTATTATAGACAGACGAAATGATTCTTCTTTGTCTTTAGTTTTCCCACTTCACAGCTTTCCTTTAGATAAATTGAATGTGAGTAGTTAGCACAGACTTGGGACCGCAGGACTCAATACTGGAGTTGGTAAGGCCTGTGATAAAACTCTTATTGATTCAAATGGAGGCAATTCCAACTCCTGGCAGGAGGAGCACAGACACCTGGAGAATCTGCAGGACAGAGCAGGCTGGGTAAAGCAGCACAATCAGAGGAGGATTCGGGCTGTCCTGCTGAAGGATGGATTTACACTTCAGGACAGACCAGACTGAGTTCATTGGTATATTCTGCATATATGCAGAATCAATAATTTTTTATACCCTTCAAGCACAACCTAGGCTACAATCCTACTTTAATCACATCCTAGATTCTCATTTATTTTATAGAGTACATTAGAGAAACTGCAGGGAATAAAAGTACTCTACAAATTTCAAGCAACAACATTGAATCATGTGAAGTTGAAGCAAACTGCAAGTAAAAGCAACCTGCCAGTAAAAGATCCTGAGCAGTGAACAGTGCATCTACAATACATCAGGGCTTAAAGGGAAAACTAATTCTAACAGTGGTAGCAAAATTTATTACCAAAACAAGAAACAACTCAGAAATAAGTTATGGGTATTTTTCGGATAATAGTTGGTCTTTTTAGGTGTCCTAGTGCCTAGCTACATCCTTCTGTAAACAAACCCCCTGAAATTTCCTTTCTTTAACACATAAAACTCATAAGCCAGAACAAAACTTTAACCAGAGATATTAATGTAAGAAGCTGCACAATCAACAAATCATTTTCTCTCACAGTAACACAATTATGTACATTCCTAGACCTGAAAAGTCACTGGTCATTTCCTTAACCTCAATTTGTGTCAGAACAGAAATGTTAACCCAAGTTAAGAATTTTTTCTCTAGTTACTATAGATACAATTTGTAAAAAATTACCAAAGAGTGTTTATTTAGATTCATGCTTAAATACGTTTCTCATTATTCACGGCAGTCTCAAAAGCTGCTAGATGAAACAAAAAACAAAAACAACTATTGTGAGAATTTGATTGATAAATTGCATATGTGGTTACACAATATCTTTGGGGGTTTTTATGTAGATTTGCTATTGACTGCAGCAGAGTCACAGTCTAACAAAGAACAAGGGTTAGACCAAAGACGTTAGCATGGTTTATTTTAAGGTAATTAGTTCATTAATGCATTTGAGAGCCACACTAATGTGATCAGCAGCTGCTTCTGCAGAGTGGAACATGGGGTGGGTGTGTCCCACATCCAGGGGATCAAGGTGAGATTGGGTAAGAAGTGCAGAGAGCACCTGACCCCTAAACCACAGCTTCCAGTCAGCTCTCTCCTGATCAGGGGTGGCTTTCTGCACACTGAACAGGAGGTTTTGTCACCACAGCAAAGACAAGGACTCCAGGATTTTGCTCAGTGCTGCTACAGGAGCTGAGATGGGTCCAACAATATTTGCTTGCTCTCACTCAGGATCCTTCTCAGCAGTAATGCTTGAAGCCATTTCAGCCCTAAAGTGTCGACTTTGCTGCTGACTACTCTGATCTGTTCTGTGAACAAGGGGAGTGCTGCACTTGCTGTGGACTCTGCATGTTTTCCTAAGTATTAATTAAGGGAAAAGACAAAAACATGTTGTCCGAGATTTTGGTCTACAGCAGACAGATAAGAGTAAAAAAGGAAAAAAGGCTCAGTGCAGATAAAAACTGTAGTTTTCACAGTGCCTCTGTAAGAACTCTGGCCCATCACCCTAAAGCAGATCAATGGGTAGCTTGTTTTACTCATCCTAAGTGTATTTTTGCATGGAAAATCTGTACCATTATGGCCTTAGGGTACAGGGAGCATTTCTTGCTCTGCTCCACTCTATAGGTGGAGAGCTTCCCACGGCTGGAGTCTCTTACCTGCCCACCTGAGAACAGTGACCAGTTGTCAGGAGAGGAGAAACTCTTCCTGACATACACAGACACTCATCACGAGCCACATCACTTTGAAATAAACCCATGTGTCATGAATCAGAATAATGTTTCCTTGCTGGCAACATCCTAAAGGGAATAACTAAAACCCATTAGTGATGTAATAAAATCTGGCATGTCACTTCAAGCACAGCAAATTAGGAAAACAAAACTAGCCTGCAGTTACACTGATACATTATAAATAGGTGTTATTTCTACATTAATACATCAAATTAGGTTTTCTGCAAACTGTAAAAATGAGAGGTTACGTGTGGGTAGAATGCCTTTTCAGATCAAGGAGCAGGAAGAACTGCAGCCCCTCTGCAGGGCACAGGGATTCCTCAGGTGCAGTGGGAAGGAGGAGCAGGGGAGGGTGGGCTGGTTCACAGGCACACAGGACCCCACTCGTGGGCACCAAGGAAGCAGCAGCAAGGCCATTTCTCCAGTGGGGTAACACACACAAGCTCTGATTATCTGGAGGTCAGGCTGTGCTTATAAGTCCTGCCAGAACCCAGAAATAGCAGTGAACCGTTCTGCAGGATAAATGTATTTTCCAGCTGTCTAAGTTTAGTTAACCAGCACTTTAAAGAGCTCAGAATCAGTTACAAAAAGGAATAAAACGAACTTTATTTATGTCTCTCATGCATTGGGCAATTTAGTTTTTAGATTAACACAAAAGCAAGGAGGGCATTGCTTCAAATGAAGTATAACTGCAAAACACTATTGGTAAAACAAACAAAATTGTGATAAGAATTAAACATAAATCAACAAAATCAATACTTAATTGTATAACTCAAGGTCTTTCATTTCAGATCTGATCTCTAATAGAAGATACAAAGTATGTTCCCTTTTGATATTTTTTAGTTATTGCTCATAACTTTATTTTGAGGGAAAGCAATTTTCTAGATTTTTACTTTTTAAAAACTGCTTGTTACTTTGTCTGCATATGCTCAGGGTAAACTTGATCCCAGGAGCCTCTATTTCTTATTTTAAATTCACAGTTCTTCCAGTTTAGATACCCTCCAAGTCCTGTAAGTGCTTTGTATTTATGACACAATGGGTCTAAGTGGGATACGCTGTGTGCTGCTCATACATGACCTGTTTAGTGGGATAATTTTAATATGTTCACAGCTTTTTGAAGAGCAGGTGCAAGCAGAGGCAGGGCAGTTTTCTGACCAGAGATGGTCTGATCAGAGGCAACCTCTCCCTGCATTCTCTGGTGCTGTTTGCAGTGGAAGGTGTCACGTGGAAAGGGCTGGGCAGTGGCTGTCTGTCCTCCAGCCAGGACAGAATGCCAGGCAGGCTCTCTGTGCAAAGGGAACCATCTCCAGATCCACTGAACATCGGGTGAACAAGCAACACTCTGCAGTGGAAACAGCAGTACAGCCACATCCAGCAAACTACAAAGGTGAAAGCTGTAACTGCGTGACCTCTGCTGCATTACAGCTGAGCTAAAAATGGGACGTTTGAACTTCTTTCTCTTTAAAGCATAACTTTAAATAATAAGATAAGCCTTGCTCTCCATTATACATAGTCAGAAGCTTTCATCTGTTTTCTGGACTGACAGTAAAATAATTTCTGAAATAATTTTTCTTTTTTTCTACTTGAACAGAAATCCCAGAATTATTTTGCTGTAGCAGATAATGACATTCTCAGAGACACACCATCAGATTTCCATAATAAACAGTAAGTGGCAGCTTCTTTTGTGGGAAAAAAATGCATTGCTAGGAAACATTTTTAAGTTGATTAGTCTGTTCCGCAGTTGATAGGAAAGCCAGATATACATTGTTATGTATCATCTCCTGATGGCATTATGGGTTGTGTAACAATGACAACATAATCAAAGTTTACCTACTGTATTTCAGAGTATAAAAATCGACAAATATATTTTAGTATCACAAGGAAAGCGTTTCTCATGATCCTGCATTGTAAGTGAATCACCTTAGAGGAAAACCAGCTATTGCCTAATGAACAGGTGGCCAAGGAGTCGAGACTCATGTTGTCTGTATCTTGTATTCTTGTGTGATTTAGGAGAGAATAGAATTTAGTTTCGTGAATTGGGCCTTATGCTTTCAAAAGCATAATTTTCATAAAATGATGAGAGGACTCAGAACATTCAGCATTCTAATGCCAAGATTACCATCCTCACACATGAGTATTTCCTTGACATGACAAGACTGTTTGACCTGATTAGGTTTACACCAGCCCTCTCTGAACTTCTGCATAATTTAATAAATCAGATTGTTGAGGTCTGAGTTCCCAGGCCTTTTGCCTTCTGTTCAGGTACAAACTGAATGGCACAAACGGGGTTGTTCTGTCACAGTGCCACAGAATGGCCACTGGCTCCATCAACTCTGCATGGACAAAGTTTATTTAAAAAGGAACAAGAAAATACAATTCTAAGTGGCAATACCTTGGAAAATGATAACGGTGCTGGTGCTCAGCCAAGTGTGTTGAGGCGATGCATTGAAAAGAAAAGCAATTAAACACCAGTACTTTCTCCAGAAGGCAAAGCACAGCCTCACTCTGTTCACATTGGCAGAATCACCAATTCTGCTTCTCACAGAGGGAATCTACCCACTAAAAGCAATGCTTAGTGCAATCAGGAGCTCACCACAAGGCATTAAGGAAGAAATATCCATGGTGAGAAAGGAAGCTGTTACTCAGTTTTTAGAACCTGATGGACTGAAAATGAACAAGAGATGTATAGGATTCACTTAACTTCTCAGAGATCCTTTTAGCTTTACTTGTAGAGGGAGTTAAATAGCAAAAATTTTCTGGTTTTCTACTGATTGAAAAAAATGGCAGTGAAAAAATAGTCCTGCTGAAAGGTGAGATTAGTGACAAAGTTATTGAACTTGACTTAACCATTTGAAGGTAGTACTCTTCCCTGACAGAATTATACGAAGGGTTATGTTGTCAGTGATAACCAAATGGTGCTGGAACTATGCAGTCCTAAATAACTTCACTATTTCAATCTTCAGACTCTATTTCACCTCACAGAATTTAAATATACAGAGGTTTGTCCTACTGAATGAAAGTAGTTATCCTTACCTTGATGAAACTATGGCAGATTGTTTTAATAAAAAAGAAATTTTGTACAAAAAAGGGGGCTATTATTTTATCCTAGACTAGAGCTTTGGATGATTTTTTTAAATTGGAATACTTACACGGACCTGAATCCAGGAGGAGAAAAAAGTATAGTTCAAAGTCGTGGGGGTTTTTTTATCCAGTGCCAAATGCAGTTCTTAAAGAGATAGGTTCTATCTCCTATTTGACTGATGATAAAAAATCCTCTCAAACTCAGTAAATGCAGGATTGTACTCATATAACATATAATCTCACTGACATTTTCAGTAATCAGAGTAATTTTTTCTGTATGGCTGAGCTGTTCTCAGACTCCTGTTCCTGAATTAGCTGCGTTCTTGCCTGTCTTCATCTTCCACCTTTGGCTTTTTTGAATAAGACAATACATTTTGGTAGTTACAAGGACACTTATCCCCTCTCTCCCTGGTGATGCTCCTGGCCTGTAATGTCTGTGTCATTCACCCGGAATACTGGAACTAGAAAAATGGAATTGCACTCCAAGACTGTACTGCAAAAGGGAATTGCAAGTGGGTAATGATTTTCCTCACTAGTAATCCTGTCTTTTGTGTACTAGACTAGATTCATAGCCTATGATCATCCAGCTGACCTGTGGGCAAGAAGACAGAAGCAGTGGAAGGAGAATCATGGAATAACAGGACTGTTGAGGTTGGAAAAGATCTTTAAGATCATTGAGTCCAGCCACTGAAGAAGCAAGGTTATGTGGCAGGGTCAAGAGGAAATCAGCAGGATGACAAAACCACGTAGAAATAATTCTCCCAGCTATGGAGCTTGCTATGGGCTTTATGAGGGCTGTGCTGTCTGGGGGAGAGTTCAATGAGTGTGAATCTCTGCTGAAGACCTGCAGAGGAAGGAAAGGGAATGTCCCTTCTTGCAAGTTCTCAAAATGATTCAGGGACGTAGTTTAAACATAGGAGTGAGTTCCCCAGCAAATAGGGCTTTTTATTTTTAGCCTCTGAGGAGGAAGGAAATCTGGGGAGAGACAAACAATCTTTCCAGACCCATCAGTTCCCCTCTGTGTGACCACAGTGCTCGGCTGCTGCAGAGGGAGCCCTCATGTCCATCACAGCAGAACTAAAGCTCCTCCAAGCTCTCACTGGGAATACAGAGGTCAAAATTTTAGATTTGGAAACTGGGTCTTCTTCATTGTTAAAATTTTCTGAATTAGCTTGCTTAAACCCCAGTCCAGCTACATAGTTTATTTTAGGAGCCTGAAGCTGACATTTCCCTTTCCACTACAGATTTTAATCAACTCTGCGTAACGGAGATTTTTTACCTCTAATGATTCTGACCAAAACCCACTGTCCTTTCTTTCCCCTTCTGTGACCCTTGGTTTCTGAAAGGCACTCATGAAACCCACTGGGTCCTCCTCTGCACCTTCCCTGAGTGAGGGTGAGGGGCTGGGCACTCCTGCACTGGGGTAGGTGCTCCTGGAGGAGCAGGGAGCACAGCCCAGGCTGCCTTCCCAGTAAATCTGTAGCAGCCTGAACCACATGCACACTGTTTTCTGACTCTGTGCAATGAGACTGGAGAAGTTCCTTTGTAATCAGAGAAAAGAGGGACGGGGCAGATGCAAATAATGATGCTGGTGACATGACTGCACTTGCCACCTCTCCAGCTGATGTTCTGAGCTGCACGGAGTTCAGCACTGATTCAAGCAAAGCATGAACTGCAGATGGGAACCTATGTTTTAAGTTCATCTGCTATCAAATCCCACATAACAGTGCAGTTATTTACAGGGACTTTCTAAATTTATGCAAACAATTTATCTCTGCTGTAGGGCAGAGTATTTCAGGGACAGCAGCACAACACGCACAAAAACCCAAGACAGAATTTCAGGCACAGGCTGCAGAACCAAATTAAAGCAGAAGGATAAATCCTCTCTTGCAATTTTTAGTTCATTTCAGTACAGCAAGTTGTATCAATAAAAAGCCTATAGTATAAGTCAGCTAGAAAATAAATGCTATGAAGGATGTTCCATTTTATGTTGTTTGAATTTGATTAGTGATTAGTCCTGGCGGTTAAACCACACGGGAACAGCAATCAAGGGTTCTCTACTGCGGTTCTGTAACAACTGGAAAACACTGTTGGCTCATGTCCTATTCCATGATGGGATATTAACCTAAAATCTAATTAATATATGAGTGAATTACGTTTCTAGAAACATACTATATTATAATCAACTTTAAGTGAGTTCCTAACAGGAGATAAGATGAAGAAAAAGCTGTAGAATTACCAGAGGCTGATAAATTCTGTTTACTGTGACTGATGATTTTTATGGAGGATAATTTTACAATCCATCAAACTTTTGTCAGCTCAAGAATCATGCTGCCAAACGTATGCAGTAAATTAATTTTTAAATTTACATATTTATTAAAAATCTTATTGAAAACAGCAGGAAGTAAGCCTTGTTTGAATAATAAAATAACTTGTTATTCTACTGGAAAGAAAACAAAAAACCCCCAACCTCCTATTAAGATGATTTTATAGCAAGGCAATAATTATAAACAATTACAGGAATTAGTTAACCAAACACTGTTTTAAATAGCCAACCCAAAAATTAATCAAGAATTTATAAAAACCTTTTTGGAAGATAATCATGTAAAAAATGCAATTTAAAAGCTAAGAAATTCATGGCTGAGTTTCAGATGTGCTGGAGGACAGGTTTTGCAACGCAGGCCTGTTGGCTGGAGCTCCTGGAACCTGGGGAAGCCCTGAGGAGCTGCAGGTGCCTGCCTGTGGCTGAAGGTGCTGGGGAGGAGAGGATGTCACCAATGCTCCCATGCACAGGGACACAGGGACGTGCCCACTGGGATGTGGCATCTTGGGTCCCTTCCCTGCCCACTGGGATGTGGGATCTTGGGTCCCTTCCCTGCCCACTGGGATGTGGCATCTTGGGTCCCTTCCCTGCCCACTGGGATGTGGGATCTTGGGTCCCTTCCCTGCAGTTTTCTTTGGCTGCTCCTGACACTGGGGCCTGCCCTTCACACTCTTAAAACACCAACTTTGTGTGTACAAAATGGGAGTACCTGCAGGGACATGAGCACTTAGGACAATTTATGTCCTAAATGCTCATGGCAGGTGACAGTCCTTTTTCAACTCTGTAAGACATTCAACAAGAAACACTATTTCTCTATTATTAGGAGAATTAAGAATTAGAATTATTAGAGATAAGAATTTAGAATTAAGCAGAGCAATGCTGGGCACCAAGATGACCACTGCTGCAGATGCAGATGGAAGCTCCTACAGCCAGGAGATTTATAAATGTTGAACTTGCCTCCTCACTGAATTAAAGCAGTGCTATCCATGTTGATTAACATGCATATCATCTGGCTGTGATCCGAGGGGAATTTTAGTTAATTTATGGATTTAGATGTGTTTACTTCATCTTTTGGAAACGAGTACATCTGTTTCTGGTCATGAGAAGCTCTATCCTGCTCCGTGGCTCAGCCAGGCATACAGAATGTCTCCCACTGGGATCTGGCAGGAGGCATTAATGGTTGCAAACTCTCTGTCAGGGGCACAGCCTCAAAACAGAAAACTCAAGGACAAGTTCTGGACAGACCTTTCCACCTTCAGCTCCCCTGGATGCCAGCAAGGCTCAGGTGAAGCACTAACAGGACCTGAAAGGGTGGAAACTGTGCTGAGCCCAGCTGGGCTGTAAAAGGCCCTTCCCACGTTGTGAGGTGATATTTTGGCAAGGCTTTTGAGGCTTTTTCAGAGAAAGAAGGCACAGTGAAAAGATGTATTGGGAACCCTGGTTTTGTGGGTTCTGACCCTCCTTGTCTGCCTGTGAGAAAACCTCTGCTGGGCAGGACTGAAGGAGGAATTTGGTGTGAAGAAGCAGCACAGGCTCCTGCTCCCACAGTGGGCTTCCTGCAGGGAAAGAATAATGCAGTGGTTTTTGCATTGACTCACTGCAATTTCTGGGTTAAAAGAGAAATGTGTGAAGTGACAGCTGCCACATGACTGGATGGACAATATTTTAGGAGATTTATTGACCTTAGCAATGCAGAAGTGTTACTGCAGTATCAATGCTGCAACTGCAGTGAGATGCTGGTGATATAGAACATGTTCCTATGCCTAAACCACAGGTTGTAATATTGTTAATATAATAGGCCACTAGGAGGACTAAAATACAAGTGGAATTCATGCAGGCACACTGTACAGCTAATATACACTCACGTTTTGAATGATGATGCCCAAAAATGATACAAACAGAAAATCTGGATGAAAATACAGAACAAAGCAGCTGCCAGGCTCTACTAGTGAATGAATAATTTGAAAAAAAATGTTGCTGAAAATGAACAGGCATTTAATATGTATTAGAATATGAAAAGAAAAAAAAATCTTTCAAGTACTGATTTCTTCAATATCTTAGATTATTCAGTATTCAAATACTCCTAACAATGGAATACAATTTTCCTCCATGTACAGACATGGTTAGGAGCCCTGTGTGGACAGCAGGACTGCTGAGGGTGGTAGAGTCCTGCCCATGCAAAACTCTTTGCAGGATCAGGGTGTGAATTTGCTTCTGACATTCTGAAAATTCCTCATCAGAGGAGCAATGTGTTTATGGTTAGCCCTTGTAATGCAAGATCCCATCTTGAGCAAGAATGCTTGATGAGAATATTAAGTGATAATGATTATTTGCTTAGAGCTGCTATGGGGCCTTCAAAGCTCTCAAAGCAGCCTGCTAACAGTGCTAGATTAAATTCCAAATGCAGCTGGAAGGTATTATTTATACTCTTCATTTAAAAAATGCGGAATTTAATAGCAAGAGAGGCTTAGCAATTTGGACATTCAACCAGAACATCATCCCTATCTCCACAGTCCTGCACTCTTGTCTGTTAAGCTTTTTGTCAGTATTTGAATATTTTTTGTTATTTGCAGGCAAAAATTTCTCCATGGAAAGGCAGAGACCAATTGTTCTCACTAGGGAGCATCTGAAATACTCTTCAACATATAGAACCTGGCATTTAATCCACTGATCATGGTAGTTAATCAAATGTTTTGCACTGACTTTAGTAGAGTTTGGATCAGACTCTTGATGCATTAGGGAGATAAATTATTTAACTTACTGAGTTCCCCTAGAAACAAAATATTGAGCTGCAAACAAAGCTAACAAACACCAAATGGGATGCCATCTGCTGCAATGAACAGAACATGACCAGTTCCCCCCATGCTTGAGATTTCTCCAAAATACAATTGGAAATACGTTTGTTAAACTCCCAACTGTCTCACAGAATTGGCTTAGCACAGGTTAGCAAGGGCTGGTGCCACCAGCAGCAGCAGGGCAGGCTGTGATGCATCAATTGGAGCTGATGATGATTTAATTCCTGCTGGACTGCCCTGTGCAAACTCCCAGGGTTTTGTGCTGTCCAGAGCCTGTGGGACCTAGGGAGGTGTTTGTCCTCATGCTCTGTGTCCTGTGGACTCTGAGTGGTTTCTCCCCCTGAGTAAATGTGGATGGTAATTATCCACATCACGCTGCATGCACAAATCTGGATTCTTCTATCCTTTGACATCCAGACTCCATGCCTACCGGAGAAACAGGAAAAGTTCTTCTTCCCACAGGCATCTCCCTCAGGAATGGCACGAGATAGCTGAAATTCCAAGTCTCTGCTTTGTACGAAAGTTTTTGGCTGTGGAGGAGAGAGAGTGGGCTCCCCAACACTTTCACAGGAACAGAAGGACAGCGCTGAGCTAAAAGCAGAGCGTGTGACGCCAGTGGGTGACATCAGCCTTAGCCCCCTTTCCTCTTCCCAAGCACACTAATTGGGCAGCCAGGCAGCTTCTGTGGAATGGGAGGGAGAAACCCAGCAGGATTTGCCTTGTAGAACAGAACAGGACAGGAATATAAATGTCTCTGTACTTAAATTTCCTGCCCGGCACACACTTCATCTTCTCGTATCACCACAAGTGATGAAACTGCCACAAACAAACAGAAGCTCCAAAGACAATTTGGTCTTTAGCAGCCAGTCAGGAAGGCTCCAGCCCTCACATCACACAGCTTCTAAATGGTGGCTGCTGTCCTTGGCTTTCTCTGCTTTCAACACTAATGATGTCATAACATCATTGATGCTTTCACAATGGATTTGATTTGTAGAAATGCTGTATTAGAAATGTTGAGCTCTCTGTACCCTGGCTTGCCATAGTGGCACTACGAAACATTAAAAGATAGGAATATGTTCCCATAATAGCGATAGCAAAAATATTCTGTACAATGATACAAGTGAAAGTTTTAGTTTTTTTCAGTTGCCCATACACTAATGTTATGGGAAATGCAATGGGTTTAAAAATACAAAGAATTTCATTATGATATGATCTTAATGGGAACACAGTAGGACCAGATTAGAAATGCACAGTATTTGGCCTTCCTTTTAACCTGGGGGAAATGTCTGCTGATGTTCCATGTCATTGCCCACAGAGCCCATGCACAGAGCAGGATGCTACAGACCAAAATTCTGCCAGTTAGAGGGAGAATGTCTAAACCAATTTTCAAGCATATATATATAAACTCCATGATTTTCTCTGGATCCAAACAACATGAATCAATCAGAGATATCAGCAAAAGCTACAGATTTGTAGCACCTTTGAAAACTGGGCAGCTGAAGTGTCTAAATATCCATTTAGGCACAGCCATTAAGGAAAGAATATTGAAAAAAAACCTGACCTTTATTTTTACTGATTAGAGGCCATAAACAAGTCTCCTCTTAGTCTCTGCAGAGAAAAAATAATTCTTGCAAGAGCAACCAGGAAGCATGTGCTGTCTGCTTTGCTACTTCTGCTCTTCAGTTTCAAGCATTGTCTGAAAATCTTTTACATTTCAAATCTGCTTTTTGTCTTATTATATGTGTTACCAACAAGTTTCCCAATATGGTAACTTCTTTTTTTGTTAGAAGAAATATCATAGACTATTACTGCATAGTTAACATTTTAATTTTATAATCCACAGCAACACACCCTATTCATATTTAATTTCTTCTTTTCCACCCACTTCTGCTTTACTCTTCATCCTCCTAAACCCATCTGAGGCCTTGCTTTACAGTGTGCTTTACAGAGCAACAGCAGGATATGTGCATATGTAATAGGATGTCAGAAAAATCACTTTAAAGTGTTTGACTGGCAGTTTTTCAGATGATAATCACTCGGGGTTTGATTTGCTGAGAGTAACTCTAGAGTAGCTAAGGGAAGTTCTTCAGGCTACAGTTTTTTACAGTAGGTAAAATTTTTAGCGACCTCTACTAATGAGGAGGCAAAGGATGGAGAAATGGAGAGGAGGTGGCACTAATGGGGGCAGAGCCACCAGGCTGTGTCCCAGCCACTGATGGATTGATGAGCAGCTCAGGCTGGCAGGACTCTGACATGTGCTATGGAAACTTGCATCACTCTTAGCCTTTGTGAAGGATAATTAGACATTTAAATGATGTAACTACATCGTGTGAACTTCCCAGAGTTTCCCGTGTCACTTTTTGCTACTAAATCTGCTAAATACCATGTTTGTTTCTCCTATCAAACAGAAACATTACTTTTCATTAAACTAATATGAATGGTGCAAAAGCCTGAAATTCATGTATTGGGGCCTAAAGATACAGTAAGAGATAAAATCTTACACTTTGGGACCTGCTATAAAGTAGAATGTTTGAACTTGCAAAAATATTTACCAATATTTTTCTTAAGGTTTTAGAGAATCCAAGTGTCATGTGCACAAACTCTAGTATAACTTCTCACTTCAATAAAAGGCAAATCACTTTTGGGAAAGGAAAACAGCTAGTGGAACAAACTATAAACATCAAAAAATTATGTCAATATGTTTTTTGTCAATATTTGACATAAAATTTGCCTTCTTTTCAAAGACCATGTTGATTAGGATATTATTGTCGTGTGCATATGGAAAGAAAAAGAGTTGTCTTAAAAATAGAAATAATTTGCCAACATATTCTCAGTATATTGCCACAATTCCTGCTACCATCATCTGTGTAATTTACTCCTCACGTATGCTCCTCGGTACAGAGCTCTCACACTAAAGGATCAGTCATTTCCCACCCTTCTCTGCCTGATGTTTGAGTGCTTTATGCAAAACATATTGCTGTTATAGATGGGGAAGGCAAGTTTCAGCTGGAAGAACAATTCACAAAAATATTACGGTATTATCCATCTCATTTAACTCTGCTAATCACATGGTCCTCTTGGAGTCAAAATATTTCCCAGCTTCAGAAAACAAACAGCTCACTGAGTACACCTCTGTGCCCTACTGCTCTTATCTTGATTGAGTCAATCCAATGTTTATTGGATCCAATCTATTTCTCAGCTTTTCTTTCATTACTAATATAATTTCTGCCATTACAACAATTACACTATCTCACATGCTTGCTAATATTTATCATTTGTTGCCATTAATATGTCCTCAATTCCATTTGGCCCACAGTATTATTGTAATATTCCTATTCCACAGCAACAGAAAACAAACCCGCAGCTTCATTTCCAAAGATGGGGGACTGGAGAGTGCCTGGTTTCCAGTGGCAGAAACACCAGTGCACTTTGGGCCACATCAGCTCCACGTGTCAAACCTCTGAAAAACAGCCCAGAACATTTTCCATTCAGGAAAATCACCAGCAAATGATACTTTCAGTCTGTATGTACTTTTGGTTCCCATCAGACTAAAGGATCTTCCTACTTGCACCTCAGAGCCCCTGTGGCTATTAAATCCAGATGTAATCTCCAGTTATAAAGGCAAATGGACACTGGAGTGCTGGGGATGGGCAGGGACCAAATGTGTCGGGGTCTTACCCACACCCTGCTTATTGCAGCTGCTGTGCCCTGCTGAGAAATGACCTGGGGTGCCCAGGCCATCAGAGCTGTGACAGGGCAGACTCCCTGTGAGCTCTGCACAGCTCTGGGCTGCTCTGAGCTGCTCTGGGCTGCTCTGGGCTGCTCTGGGCTGCTCTGAGCTGCTCTGGGCTGCTCTGGGCTGCTCTGTGCTGCTCTGCACTGTTCTGTACTGTTCTGTGCTGCTCTGTGCTGCTCTGTGCTGCTCTGCACTGTTCTGTACTGCTCTGTGCTGCTCTGTGCTGCTCTGCACTGTTCTGTACTGCTCTGTGCTGCTCTGTGCTGCTCTGCACAGCTCTGGGCTGCTCTGTGCTGCTCTGCACAGGTCTGGGCTGCTCTGTGCTGCTCTGCACTGTTCTGTACTGCTCTGTACTGCTCTGTGCTGCTCTGGGCTGCTCTGGGCTGTTCTGTGATGCTCTGTGCTGCTCTGTGCTGCTCTGCACAGCTCTGGGCTGCTCTGTGCTGCTCTGCACAGCTCTGGGCTGCTCTGGGCTGCTCTGCACTGCTCTGTGCTGCTCTGGGCTGCTCTGTGATGCTCTGTGCTGCTCTGTGCTGCTCTGCACAGCTCTGGGCTGCTCTGGGCTGCTCTGCACTGCTCTGTGCTGCTCTGGGCTGCTCTGTGATGCTCTGGGCTGCTCTGCACAGGTCTGTACTGCTCTGCACTGTTCTGTGCTGCTCTGTGCTGCTCTGGGCTGCTCTGTGATGCTCTGGGCTGCTCTGTGATGCTCTGGGCTGCTCTGCACAGGTCTGTACTGCTCTGCACTGTTCTGTGCTGCTCTGTGCTGCTCTGGGCTGCTCTGTACTGCTCTGGGCTGCTCTGTGATGCTCTGCACTGCTCTGTGCTGCTCTGGGCTGCTCTGTGATGCTCTGTGATGCTCTAATGCTGCTCTGCACTGCTCTGCACAGCTCTATGCTGCTCTGTGCTGCTCTGTGCTGCTCTTTGCTGCTCTGTGCTGCTCTGTGCTGCTCTGCACAGCTCTGGGCTGCTCTGGGCACTCACACATGAGCAGGTTTGGGCCAGCCCTGAGGGATGCTGGCAAATGCCCTGCAGGGCTCTTTGTGACATCTGGACTAGTGTGTAACGCAGCTCCTGCACGCTGGAAAGACAAACCTCTCTCTGTGATTTGGAATTGCTTGCTGAGATGGTGGGATACGGGGTTTCTGCTCCAGTGATCAAGTTTTTCCACTCAGAAAGGGCGAAGTTCTCCTCTCCATACAGTGCCAGAGGGGTTCAGTGAGCACAAGGCTCCAGCAATGGCCACAGGACATCCTGGTGTGCTGCTTTAAATGACAGGCCCAGCCAGCTGCATGTGGCAGGTGACAAGGCACACAGGCACAGCTCACGGGGTGCTGGCAGTGACTGGGGTGTTCAGCACTCAGTGACATTGTGCCAGGGGCACTGGGACTGCACCTTCCTGCCCAGCCACGCCTGGAGTCCTCGGCTTTCCTGCCTTCCACTTCCTCCACGTCTTCTCTCAGACTCACATCCAAACCCTTCCTGCTAGCCCTGCACACCATGTGCTTTAAATGCCACGCAGCCTGCTCTCCTGTGCCAAAGACTTTCTGTCCCTCACTGATACCCAAATACTCTTAAAACTACGTGCTAAAAGATATTTGAGTTAAAATGTCGCCACCTACCCATCCCCATAAATACACTAAACAAACATAAAATAGCCTTTATACCAGCTGGAGGGCTAGTCAGAATGGGCTTTGGTGGCACAGCACTAAAACTACTGAGGCCATTAATGCTAGAAGCAGAACTGCTTCAGCAGATAGCAGCTTCCAGGTTTTTTTTTAGGGTTATGTTTTCCCTAAAAATGTCCCTTGCATGCCATTAAAAAGTTATTTTCTCTGGTGGATGCTGTGTTCCAAATGTTTTGTCTTGCCAAAGCCTTTTAAAAACTTAAGAAAGTTATGGAGAATGCTATCAACCTCCTTACTGAGCCACTCTCCATTGCATAATTTTTTACTAAAACTCTCAGCAGCATAAGAAACCTCAGCAGTTTCACCTAGAAGGCACAGGGAGAGAAATGAGCCTCCTATAACTGCAGCTTTTTACTGTTGCCAAGCCAGTTCCTCAGGCTGGCTGTAAGGATGTTCTTCCACACTGCACAACATTTCTCTTAAGTGATGTGTGTCAAGTGAGGCTTTGGTCCCAGCAGACTGCCTAGCTGGGCTTCAAATTACTTGTTTTGCTGTCTCTTCACTTTACTTTTTGGGGGCAACTTTGATGGCAAGGTATTAGAAACAATAAAGACCTCATTGGGAATATAAGGCTTGGAAGCAGATCTTAGAATGTGAACTTGTCCTGTGGAGGGGAAAAAACAGATACAAGTGATGCAGATACAAGTGATTTGTTGATGTCTGCAGATGTCTTAGCCTATTTCTAATTTAACATGAGCCAATCAGACTTTAGGCTAGAAAAAAAATGTTTAATTCTGTATTATTCCCATGGGTGGTACGGTCAAATCTGCTTTCTTATCAGACCATGCTCCCATGGTTTTTGTCACTTATGTTGTCAAATGCTCCTATATAATTCCCCTGACAATGGGCCTTACATCAACTTGGGCAATTACTCAGACAGTCCCTGCTTTGATGGCACAAGAATTGCATCACTCATCTGAGAATCAAACCCCTTTGATTACACAGAAAGGAAAACTTGCAGCTCCAAGCCTATCAGGAAAACCCTACTGAGGCGATTTTGACAAATGGAAATGTGCAGCTCCAAGGTCCCCACGAGGCCACACTCAGGGATCACAAGGGGTGCTGAGTGTTAATAACACCAAATGTTTACATTACTAGATCCCCTCCCCAAATATATGCAATGATTTGTTATATTCATTCATTACTTGAAAGAAAAGCAACAATCTTCAAACGCTGAAGATGGATGAATGAGGCTGCAGACTTATTTCCCACCTACAGATTGTACAGTGGCAGTTTCTTCCTTAATATCCTGGGTTCATCAGGGCTAGGAAAGCAAATAAAGCTGATTCCCTCCCCACCTTATCATCTTCCTTTCTCTTAAGCCTGGCAAGAAAACAGCAAAGAGGAGGTGAGGTTTCTGGGCTTGATACGAAGTAAACTAAACTAAATTATGCAGTTAGTACACAGAAACCTACTATCACCTAATTTCTGCATTTGATCCAGTCCATTAGATGCTTTCTCTTATTGACAAGGGACCTCTTCTACCTTCCACTACTTTCTGGTATAATAATTTGTAAGAGCTGCTTCAAACTCTGTGTTTGCAGTAACACACACACTGTACAAAACAAGCTAAGACCGAGATCATCAGGAGCATTTTCTGTTTTCTTCTGGTGGTAACATGACATAGGTGTTGCTGTCACAAATTTACAGACAGAAAACAAAGGGGCTGGGCTGCTGGCCCAGCAAAAGATCACCCAGGGCTGTCCCAGCTGCAGGTATTCATGTTATTATGAAAGTTAAAGGAAAGCAATTATTCAGTGCTCACCAGAGTGTGCACTGAGACGTGGTTCCACTCTTCCAGATACAGATGGTAACCATAATAGCTGATTTTTATTAGTTTTCCCACAGAGGAAAGTTTGGGGCAATGTTCATATTTTTAGCTTTTGGTTGAAAGTCTGGTATTCAGGATAAGACAGCTGCTGGTCAGGGGAAAGGAAGAAAGTAGTTCCAGAGGGCAATATGTTCTTTCCAGTTTAAAGTCTTAGGATAGAGCTCTTCCCAAGTGCTAATTGGACCAAAATCGTTATCTTAGGCTTTTCCACATGTGATAAGCAGAATCCCTCCCTAATCACATCTGATATTGTGAAAAAAATTAATTCTCTGTGAGAGCAGAGTGCACATGATCTTCTCAGAATTACTTCAGATACTTACACATGGAGAGTCCTTGTTAAAAGAGACAATTCAGGAGCCAAAGAGCTTCTCTCTTTCAGAGAGAGCAAGGCATCTTAAGAAAGAGTCTCAGAGAAGCCAAATCAGGCCCAAAAACTTTTCTGGCACTTTCTCCAAGATCCGCCTAAAGAGGTGAACAGTGCAAAGCACCCAGTGTGCTGCCAGTTCATACCCAGCTCAAGTCCTACTGACCTCTGTAGGAGATGAGACGCAAGGAGAAGCAGCTCAGGCCTTTCTTTATTTCCCCCTCACTCTTGTTTAGTGCAGCCTGCAGAGGTGTCTGGGCTGCTGTGAGTGATGCTGTAATTCAGCAAGGCTGGAACACCCTCTCTACCATCAGCTCAATGCTCGGAGATCCTCGAGGATGGCAAGTGCTGTGCAATTACCAGACTTAGTCTTGTTTCCTTTCGTGGTATTCTCTCTGCTAATAGGAGGCTTGTGAGCACAACAAGTCAATCATACAGCATTAACTCCCAATCAGCTTACTCAGCTGTAAAATCCTGGAGTTTATCTGGGAATGCTGCCAGGTCAGTCCTTATTTGTAAGTGCAGCCTAAACAGCAGCAACATCTCTAATTTTTCCTTGGCCTGTATTTGCCAGCTCTCTTTAGTGTCTACTTGAATTTCCAGACATGGGGATTTGATCTCATTCATGAATCATCTGTTCCACACACCCAAACTCTGCCATGCTGGATATGGCCAGAATTTCACATTGCACAGACTCCTGTGCTAAATGAGTCCCTCAGTTCAAGTGCCCATGCAATTAACAAGGTAACTGTGCCAGAAATATCAGATTTTTTATGTATCTTGCCACAATTGGAGGAGCACAAGAGGAATTAGAAACTTCTGATGGGTACCAACTCTTTCTACAAGGGAATTTTTCTTTAAAGTGCTCAAGTCATGCTTTGAATCCCAAGCAAGCCTTGATGGTGACTTATATTGAGTAATAGGGACAAAAGAGAGTAAGAAGGGCTGTATTTCAGAGTAAAAGTATGTGATGGTTGGTTAAAGACAGAGAAGTAAACATATTTTTCATAATTTTTTGGGACCTTAAGGATGATTAAGTAATAAAATCTTTGACCAACTCAGTTACTTCTCCAAATAGTTCCTGTTTGAGTATAAAATATGTTAATAAACAATGGGCCTGGGGAAGGGAAATTCATCTTGTTTTCTGAATTCTTGCAAGAAAAAAGTCGCTCGAGCTTTTAAAGTCAAAACAGTAAATTAACTGATGAAATGTGAAATAATTTTTTCACTGCATAAACGTGGCAACAGTCACAATGTTGGCAAAGTGCTCAGGGCATTCCCAGTGTGCAAGGAATGGGAACAGCTGCTTAATGCAGGGCTCAGTGAAGTTGCACTGACGAGGTGTCTCCCATGGGCTGGCTGCAGTGCTTCAGGTGCTGCATATATTGTATTAAATCAGAGGAGTCACTGTTCACATAAAAATACTTCATTTGATACGTGTAAAAATGAGTGTTTCTTGTTTGGAGAATCCTACATGAGGAAAACACACCACGGTTGTTAATTTAAGTGCAAGTTTTCTGGTAACGATTCAATGAATTTTATTCCTTTCTTTGGAATTGTGATTTGCTTTTCTCATCCAAAATTCTGCAGTGTGCCAAAGGATGACATAATTTCAGAATACGTTTTTCATGTCAAAATAAAAGTAATGTAAAATTTGTCTCAATGCCAAGAGGATTTAACCAGGATGCTGTTTAAGGCTGTAACAATAAGTATTTTTCCTTTCAATGCCTAAAAGCCTTTTTAGTTCTTCAGACTATCCCTACAGTGTCCCTTCACAACAGTAATGACCCATCAGCTGTTCCTCTTCTGAAGCTCCTTTACTGTACTTTTTTGTTGATGAAATTTGCTGTGCATAAACTTTGGAGGTAATGCTGGCAAATGCATTGGTTAAGAAGGACACAAATCAAATGACAAGCCTGGGCTGAGAGAGGCTCCTGACTGCCTCATTAGAGCCCCCAGTCTGCACCACTGCCACCCTGGAGCTGCACAGCCCAATTTAATTGGGCTCAGACACTCTCTCAGCACACTTGCTCTTCACACAAGCACCATAAACTCATTTTGCCCATCATGACGCTTTTTTGACACACATTTTTTGTTTGGTTTTTTAAAAGGCTTGACAAATGCCACTTGGGAATTAAATTCAAAACCTGTACGGTTTCCTTTTCCAAAATACCAAATATTCTGCATGAAAGCTGCATTATTCTCCCCCCCAAAATTTTTTTTTAATATATATATACATATATATATATCAATTTGTTGGCCAGAAGTGCCTCTGTCTCTGCTGTCCCCCTCTTTTTGTGGGTAATGTTGCAGATCACACAGTTCTGATTTAAACAGACTGTGGATCTTCTTGGGTTGAACAAACTACAGCTCAGAAAAATTTGCTGTGCTGGTTCAAACAAGGAGTTCAGGGCAACCTGCTTTTCTTGGTTACTTCCTCTCATTTGTCATTCTGAAAAGTTTAATCCTAATAGGCAAATCTCTAGTGCTTTATTGAGCTTCTGCTGCTCAGGGAGAGGCAGTGCTGTTTGGAGAGCTATTTCACATCCTTAAAAAGTAAACTCAAGAGCTCCCCAACATAATGCATGAAAAATGCTGGTGCTGGCTGAGCTACACCTGATGCAATTTCATTTAATTTTGGAGTTTTACAGGATCCTAAGGCCTGTGCCATGGGCTTTCTTTAGGTTTTGAGGCTGATTGGGCATATCGCAGAGATGTCATGTACAAGGAATACATGAAAAGAATTAATTAAAAGTAGATGCAACTCTGAGTCACTTTTCTATATGGAACCAAATCTAATTGCTCTGTTAATAGCAAAAGACCTTGGCCTTCAGAAGGCAGAACTTATTTTTATGTATTTTTTTCATATATATATATATATGCACACATATATAATTCATCTCCTACACATAATTAAGCTATGAATTTCTGGATGTTCAAGATGAGGAATTAAGTGAGTGCTCAAATTATTTTCCTGCACATATCCTTTTTAACACCCTTCTGCTGCCTTTTTTCCTTTTTTTTTTCCTCCCCAACTATGAAGCCAGATTATTTAAAACTGTTCTTTCTAATATGACCCACATATATTAAAATTGAGCCATATTCTGGTACTAATGAAATTGGGTTGATTGGGAAATGAGGCACGTCCATGTCAGGATTTTTCTTTTGAAGTTTGTGGTCAATTTAATATTCAGTTAAGCAGGATTTTGATGCCAACAGAGCTGGAATAAACAGGGCTATTGCCATTTTGTTCTTCATATTCCTTCTGTACATTTGGGCCAGATTCCCAAAAAAACTCTAAGACTCTAACTTTGGTTAATCACCTCTGAAGTTGCAAGGCACAGTCATTTCCTGGAATTCAAAACTGGGGTCTGGGAAGAGATAAAAACTCTTTTTCATTTATGCACTACACCAGTAAATTTCAAACCAGCAGCTCATTCCTTATTTTCTGCCACCACCTTTGTTTACAGTGCAACACTCCCAAAATGTGCCGAGTGCTACAGGCAGAAACAAAAGAGTTTGTGTCTAGAAAGAAGAGCTGGGAAACTGCCTGGGCACAGAACAAAATGATTGCACTGGAGCATGTCTGGGTGGCTCTGCTTTCAACCAAATTGGCCTGTTGGATCAAAGGAGAGAGGGAAGGGAGCGAGACGATGAGGGGAGAAGGCATGAGAGCAGAGGAGGAAAACAGCAGGCTGAAAAGTTCCTCTCCAGGGTTGCTGAGACTGTGTGATATCAGCACAACACTTTTAGGCACAGAAAAGGAAGTGGATTCACATGAAGTAAGAGGAGAAAACAAATTTGTTTCTGTTTAGCGTCGAGATCAACCCATGAGATGAGGACTGATCTTCATCAAAATAATGTTTAAAACCATCAAATCTGCAATTCCAGAGAAAACACCAAGATTTCAAAAGAGAGCAGAAGATAGGTGATTTCCATGGCATAATTTCATTTGAATTTTCAGGAATACTTCTCCAGAGGTTTAAATCATTTAATACATGTTGTTCTACATAAACTACCTAATTATATATGAGGGAGCAGCCTTAAAAGATAAATTCTGTGTTTACTTGCTAGCTTTAAATTTCAACTCCTCACTAATGGTAGAGTATAAGTGCTAGCCTGTCTCTACTTGTCATTTTTGTAAGTCTAATTCTGTGACAGGTGAGCATTCCAATGTAACATTCTGTTCTAAAAATATTCAGATCTTTACTCTTCTGCAGGTCATTAATTTGTTATTTTTTCAAGTTTGCTTGGCTTTAGTAATCAATCATATACTGTGGGAAAAAAACCAAAAGGGAAGTAAAAATAATAATGAACAAAATGAGAAGTAATATAAAAATTACAGTAACTCACACTTGGGCTCTCCTTGCTCTTGCTGTCTTTACTGGAAGCTCCACTCAGCTGCTCAATTAAGCTGTAATGTGCTAATTGCTCAGGTCCATCCTCTCCAAAATGGCCATAGAGACTGTGTTGGTATAAATCCAAAATTGACATTGGGTTCCCCAAAAATGACCTTCTCTGACTTTGTTTTTCCTGCACAGCTGCAAGAGATGCAACAAATAATACCATTATGACAGTCTACATAGATTTTAATGTAATTTTACAATTTTAAAATGTATTTCAATTGGTCTTTAAGGCATCTGAAATTCAATGCAACAGAAACATTAAAAATACTACCTTCTAATTCTCCAATGCATATATAGGGGAGTGTTCACACTTAATGTTTGGGCTGGAGGAGATGGTATGAGACAGACAGAATTAATTTCCTTTCTTTGCAAATTATAGACAAGGTGGTTAATTTGGAGGATCTTCCCACTTAATTATTTGCAGCAAGGTTTTGCTTTTCTCTTTTAATAGACTTGCATGGCAGATATGCTAAGTTCCTTTAGCATACCCTTCAGTTTGGCTGTACTTGGGAGTTCTTTCCTTTTCACTACGTTTTTAGTTAATGAATACAACAGAATAAAACATACACAAGTAAGGTAAGAAAGTGGTGCTTGTTTTAGATCTTGCTGCAGCACAACATCAGGAATAAAGCCCTGATTTCCAGAGTCCAAGGCTGAAAGCTCATTCAGAAGAACAAAATAAAACCAGGGGAATTTTCTGCAGCTTCATGAAAGCACACAGGAGACAGATGTTTATGTGAACATTAAGCTCTTTTCTCACACTTCTTGTTATACAAACTTCAACTCAGCCTTACAACCTACCTCAGGAGAACCTCTGCCTCCCATGCCTCTGACAGAATCACATCAGGGTAGGGCCAACTTATCAGATTGAAATCAAAACACTTTCATGGCTGGAAGAGAAGGATCTGGAACATCTGGCATATTCCCTGTTACTCTACTGACCTTCTCTGTAACATTGGGCAATGCTCTGGGAATCTCATGCTAAGCCCATTAAATCAACAAAAGTCTTATCACTCACTTTTAATAGCCTCTGCATTGGGCACTCAGTCTTTCTGTTCCCCGCTCATAAATGGAAAATAAAAATCACTCCAACATTATAATTGTGCAACCAGTGAGTTTGGGAACTCAGCTAATAAATGTAATTATCTATCCAAAGAAAAATATTCTCTGTGGATTGGTTTGCTGGAGCCCCTGGCCCAGCCTCATGTGGATGTTTTGAGGTTATATCACTCGTGTGCATAAAGACACTGAGACCTTTGAACACAGAAGGGGATAAAGCATGGCTGTTAATACCATGTGAGAATGGCATTTAGAGAGCACAGAACAGAAACCCTGGCCATGCGGAATGAGCACAGCAGAAATATTTTTGCAATAATGCATCATAATCTTCTATTTGTCTCAATCACAGTTATGTATTTTATTCTCTTGCTGACTCAAAAGGGATGCATATACACAAAATTAATGAATCTCTATGTAAAATGGTCACCCCAAGTCATGCTCAGATATCATTAAACCTGGAATCTGCTGCCATTTAAAGCAACTGATAACACATGATAATTTTTTTTTTGCTAATTATGATGAATGCAGAAAAGAAAAAAGCTTATTTACCTCTTTAAAAAAACCCCACATTTCTTGCATTAAATATGGTTTGCAAAAACCAAAACTCTGTAAAAAGATGTGTTTCTGGGCTGACTAAAATGACTTGCAATATTTTCTACAGATTAAACCCACAAAGCTGCAGCAGCAACGTAAATAAATGTAAATATGTAAATAAATGGTCCTGGCTTCCTGTTCTGCTCTGTCCCGTGGAATCATTAGCTCTGTAAATGCCAAATGCTGGAGACACTGCAGAGGACAGCACCCAGCCACCCACGGGGCTCCCATCACCGTGGGGATGGTGCTGAGCCCTGCCAGGCCAGCCTGGGGCTGCTCCCAGGGTGCTGCCAGGACCTGGCACTGCCTCTGCACTGGCCAGGATTCTCCAGCTGCAGGGCTGCAAGGACAAGGACAGAGCCACCCTCCCCTCGGGTCCCCAGGACACACATCTGCACTGGAAGGTGGCTCCCAGCACAGCAGGCTGGTGGGCAAGACAAGGCAGCAATTTCCTGGGTTATTAAACACACAGAAAACTATTATCTCAAGAACTTCACTTAATGTATTTTTATCCACTGGAATTCAGTAAATTCCGAACTGCCATCAATTCTCACTAAAAGCTTTCTTACTTGAAAGCTGCAATATATACAGAGAGGAAAATGAGGCAGAGTTCACTGTGGCACCATAACCAACATCACCTTGATACAGAGGTTGGGAAACTGTGGCCTTGATGGCTGCATTATTTCCACTGGCTGTATAATAGAAAAGAAGGGAAAAAAAAAGAACACTATATTTATAGTCACCTTTCAATTTTGTAATAATGGAATTATTTTTATTTGCACTGCAGAGATTTATGCATAAAACCTGCAAGTTAAGCCCCCACTAGCAAAAAACTGTGGAAGAGGAGAAAAAGCATTTACACATAATAAAAAGGTAATAAAAAGTTAATGGAAAATTAGACTGAAGAAAGATTTGGGGTTAGAAAGTGAAATCTAGACAGCAAGTTCAATGAAGGACACCATCTGCTGCTGAGTCAGTGTGGGGTTGAGGGACACACATCTTTATGTACAAATGTTCAATTACCTTGTCTGTTGTTCTTTGTTAGCTCCACAAGAGTCTCCTCTGCAGGGCTGAAATAACCGGGTTTGTACTCTGGCTCTGGCTCACTGTCAGTGCTGCTCGCTGAGTACGTGCACACCCTTAGAGCTGTGTCCTGCACAAGGAAGGGCATGGCAGCAAGTCAGATAATGCAAATATATCAAAATAATGCTGAAGATAGTTCTGGGAGTAGCACATTTTATGTTCATCATGCAGTATAAACAGGTAGATCAGCTGGTAAAGTCTGCATTACCAGTCTAACTCCTTCAATCATCAGTCTGACATGGGGAAATAACCCTTTCTTGTCCTGCTACATCCCCTGAAACAGTCTGGCAGAAACAATCCATAGTTTAACTTTTTTTTTTCCCTCATTGCAACATTGTTTTCCATTCTACCAACATTTTTGGGTAATTTTATCCACCAAGTTGAATCTTAGAAGTTCCTAAGTATGTTTAATACAGTCTAATTGTAATATGCAGAATTACCACACCACAAATAGTTTGCTGCAAGCACTTCTAGAGACAATTAGAATGCCCAGTAGACAATACACCATTTCTACACCAATAAATCCTGATTGTTTCCTAAATTCATGTCCCTTCTCCTGGTACTTATATTACAGTACTGGAGAGCCCTGAGTTCCCAGCTGATTCCTTTGCCAGCTCTTTCCAGGAAGCAGAGTTATTGATTTTCTTCTGGGAATAAAGAGGAACACTGACAGCTCTGGACAGCTTCTAACCATGGAAGGCCTGAGGGCTCAAACCATTCAGGAGCAGCAGCTCAGTACAATAAACCCCCAAGCCAGGCAGGGGGAAGCTAAGGCTGACATTTTTGGGGTAATGGCATGTACAAATAGCACCTATTACCCCTACACCTAAAATCACCTATCAGTGGCTCTAGCAAGATTTTAGTTCTGTTTGTCTAAGAGGGATAATAATTTCCCCATCTTCCCATCCACGCTGCAGTTTTTAACTGATGCAGAAGGACATCTCTTTGTCAGGAATCCCACACTTGTGGGGAGGGAAGCAGAGCTGAGGATACCTGCACGCAGCCAGGAATGCCCAGCATTAGGGATTGAATTCAGCTGTAGTCCCCAAACCCTAGAGAAACATGTTATAAAAGAATTTTCCTGTTCCACAGCACCTCTCAAACTCTCATACTGCACAGTCATACAGTCAAGGAAGCCTAGTCCTGGGGAAAAAACCAACCTGAACCTCACGAAAAGCAACAAACAAGAGCAACTTTCTAGAAGAGAAGAATGGGCTAAAAGGTCTCCATTTCCTTTTCTAAAAGTGCCTGAGAGGATTTTAATTAAAGTATGTTTATAACCAGGCAGACAGAGAACCTTTAGGTGCTGTATTATTATTAGTGATAAATAATGAGACGGTGAATGAAGGGTAAGGAAGTAAATGCAGCTGTTAAATTTTTAGTTTCTCTTCACACCATTTGAAACCACTGGCCATTAAAACACTGATGCCTCGACACTGGCCACAATACCCATCTCTTAATTTAAGAGATGCCACAACTTCACTTGTACCTTTGTTTTAGTAGTTTTCTTGGGGGTCCACTCTGGAAGAACTTTTCTATTTTCCACAGTCTCTTGGGTGTGTTCTAATGAGGCAGAGGTCACAGAACTCGCTTCTTGTTCACTTTGCTTTGCAAGGTTAATTATTCCTGAATTAAGGGAGACATTATTTAAATTCTAGGTCTCATCAGCACCTTCATGACAGTGTGTCAATTATAATTCAGCAAAAACTGGGGGCAAATTGTGATACTTTCATTATGTCCAATAATATTTTACTACTCAAAGGAACAACTTACTAACTTACTGGAACAGTTCTAACTAAAGTGGCAGAATTTCATCCAAATCCTTTTCCAGTTAAGAATAGAAGAGGAAGGCATGAATTTAAATCCCTTCATTAGCCATAAAATATATACCCTTTCAACAAAGAAACAACATTCAGTAACTACTTCTAGGCATTGTAGGATCTGCTCTGCTGTTTTATGTTCCAAGAGAACAATCTTTTAACATAAATATAATTGGAAGCACCTTTCTAGCAGGAAGCCAGCTTTTTTATTTGCTATATTTGCACTATGCAAAATCAGAACATCAAAGAAGATATATGGTGTATATGAAATAAAGTGATAATTGTAATTTGGATGAGAAAGTGAGGGAGAGAAGAACTGAATGAAGATAGTCTAGTAAAGAATGAGCTGACCCCATCATCTGATGTATACTACTTTTTTGTAACATCTCTTCATGACAATTTAATTAAGATACAAACCTTACAAGGTTGGTGCAGTGAATATTAGCATTAAGATCAGAACAATCTTACTGCTACTGACTTCTTATGAAGCAATTCAATGCTTGCAGTTTCTGTCCAATTTGTTATAATGACAGTGTTTAATCATGGGCTCTACTCTATAACACACTGCTGAATTGAGGTCACACATGTGGCCATTCAAGCATGCAGCACATAATCTATAACTAAGATTTCTCTTCTGAATCCTTCTCAGCTGTACCATTAATTAACAGTACACTTATTTAAAATATACTAAGTATTAAAATATCTTTTATTTAGCTTTGATTGAAACAAGCAGGGGAGTCTGCAATAGAGCATACAATGTGTGTTTGCAGTCTATTATATCACTACAATACTGCACTGGGAATATTGCTAAACCAACTGAGTTCTAGGATCTTTAATTAGAAATCTTCTGTTATCCTATGGACATATAAGAGAGACTTCTTTCCTCCTAGATTCACTATATGTCAGTTCATTAGCAGAACATATATTTGATGGCCTTAAACTAAATTCAAACTTGATATTTAACCTTATATGCTAATTAGACAGAATGTCTTTTATAGAATGATACAGATTTATGCAAGATAAATATTCACAACTTTTACAGGAGCAATAACTGGACTGACAAAGTGCTAATCACCATAACCCCAATAAATGAGTGACACTGCATTTAGTCAAGATAAAACAATACCATTCTCCATTAAACTAATCACTTTTACCATGCTTTATGCTGTTATCTGCTGTGCTGACTATGAAAATTTCCCTATTGTTCATGCTATATGTTTTTTAATGCTATTAACATATATATTAATAACTCTAAAGCCTTCCAAAAACTTACATAAATAGTCAATGTTTGTTTATAAAATATGCACAGACTTCAATGGAACTATTTACTAATACAAAGTTATTTTCTGGGGCTTTGATGGATTGCCAGTCCTTTTATACCTTTGTCAGCTCTTGTTTTATAGCTTAAATGCACACACAGCTCATAAGTGAGTCAGGTATTTTATATTCATATATATAAATGTGTTTGTATGATGTAGTAAAGGAATGAGAGCCTTGTTTGAGGTCAAGGCCATATATTCAGTGGGACAGAATTTATGCATTGAGGCCAAATGAGTTTTTAGTATCAAAAGCAAGTCTTTATGAATTTATCTTTTCTATGTCACAACATGGCTGTGCTTTGTACTTTGTACAGTCTGATCCTGAATATTGCTGAACATCCATATTCTTTTTCAAGTCAACTTCCAAGGCATATGGTTTTTTTCTTCAAGTACTGTTCCTTGAGAAAAGGCTTTAAGTACCAAACTCATTTTTCTTTCTCAGATAAGCATTTTGTTTAACAAAATTTCCATATGGCTCAGGTCACAAACTTGTTAACCTTACGCATTCATAAAAAGAGTATCTTCTTCTCCGCATTTAACATTCCTGTTATCAATTGCCATTATTACAGGATTTCTGCTAATCAAAACAGAGGCCAAGGCAGAACTAATGTGATTTTCAGCGTAATTGACATTTTACCTGAGGAAGCTGGTTTGGGAAGGCGACTTTGAAAAGGTCGTGTACCTCTGGCAGCCATGGCCGGGTCGGATGCTGAGTGACTAATTACGCTTTCCACAGACTCCTGGCTCTCAGCTGCTGAAGGCACTTCTCGCTCAAGAGTTTTGGCTTTTACTGAAGGAGCTGAAAGAGGAGCTGGCTGGGATGCTGCAGAGGCTCCCGTTTCCAAGGCTGGCTCCTGCCTGGAAATGTGTCTCCCCGCCGATCGGTTCCCCGAGTCAGGGAGGGGGAAGGTTCCGATGCCGCTGTCCAGCGTCCTCATCTGGCAGCAAGACTCTAAGGCACAGGAAATCGGTGTGATGGCACGGGGTTAAAGGTATTTAAAGTCAGGGAAAGGATCTAGGGGGGAAAAGGGCCTCTTAAAGGGAAGGTTGTGAGGCAAGGGAAACATTTTGTACTTCGTGAGTTGCCTGTCGCTAGAACACTTCTGACACTTTAACTGAATACAAGGAAATGCCCGGTTGAGGTGCAGTGAAAATAAGTGCAAAAACATTGACACTGGCCTGCTTTGGAGTGTGATAATGGGTCAGTGGGGCAGGTCCTGGAAAGCAATCACAGAAGAAATTTTAAAATCATTTAGCTTGAAAGCCCACAGAATGTCTGGAGAGTACCCGTGTGAAGGATGGAGTAGTGTAATATATTTCTTCCAATATAAATCCACACTCCACAAAGGTTTGGCCTCTCCACATCTGTGTTTTGCTAGTTGTTCCTCATACAAGAAGGTGTTAACCAAAATGCATCATGTGCTCTTACACAAAATTAAGATTTACAGAATTTCTTAGAGGTACCCATCTCTCAGAGCATCCTGAAAATCCTGGACAGCAACAGCCACACCTTTATTTACCTTGTCACGCTCTGGTTCTGCACATCCCAGTTTGGTAAGTGAACACTGTGCCAGGCAGGGATACCTTTAGTACATTTTTTTGGAAGCAGTATGGCCCCACACAGCCCTCCAGCTTATTCCTGCTGTTGGAAAGATGCTGTAGAAACCACGGCACAGGGAAAGGTGCAAGTGCAGCTGTGTGCACACTGCTGTTTGAGCAACCAGCACGCACAGGCAACCCCCCTGCCCTCTCATTCTCCATCAGTTCCAGAGACTTCCCTTTTGTTTCTGCAAGGGGCAAACAATGTCGAAGAGACTGATGGCAAAGTCTTTCTGAGAGCTAGAAACACCAAGGAGGGAACTTCAGCACCAATGGCTGGAAAATGAGCATAATTTAGGTTAAATGTGTGGAAACATCCCTCGACAGCAAGATCTTGAGTCTGTGGCAGAGAATCCCAAAGGAAGCAGAGGAATTTCCTTTGCTTTGAACAATTTAAGGCTACACTAGACTAAAGACATACTGCAGTGAACAATTGTACTCTAGCAGGAGATGCAGAATATCACCCAATATATCTTCTCTGTCTCTATTTTACGTGTTTCTGAGTATTGATTTTTTTTTATGATATGTCCATTTGTTATTATAGTCTGTTGTACTTAGCAGTGCTCTGTCAAGTAATTTTCACTATTTTTCCCTCTGCAATGTTTCTAATACTCTCAAAAAATTTGAAAATATTTCTCCCCTACGGGTTTTGCTCGTTTGCTTTTGAACTAAGAAAATTACCATGGTCATCCTTTTTTAATATTTTCATCTCAATGGGCCTTTTGATAACAAGTAAGAAACTACTTACAGATAAATTAAATATTTCTATTTCATGGTTCTTGCAAAAGGAGAAGCAGCCTATATTTCTGTGGTCCTCCTTGCCTTATCCTCATCACTCAGGATCAAAAAAGGACTCAGAGTCCTGCTGAGCACCTGAACCTTACAGGGCCTGGCTGAGCTGCAGCAGCAAAGGCTCCAAGCATTGTCTTTTAAAGGGCACCAAGTGACTCTGATTTCCCTCACGCTGTTACTGCACGCCAAGAATTTCTCTCCATAGGTAAAGGCAGGCAAGCCATGCCTACCTACATTTTTCAGCACCTTGCTAATGTGTCATAATGATTTTCAAAGTTGCCAAAGTTTTTCCAGGAAAAGTGAAGGAAAAAAAAAGATAATTATATTTGGTTC
Source organism: Prinia subflava (assembly GCF_021018805.1). NCBI lineage: Eukaryota > Metazoa > Chordata > Aves > Passeriformes > Cisticolidae > Prinia > Prinia subflava. The sequence goes on from NC_086252.1 coordinate 32,039,768, forward strand.
TGCCGCATCAAAAGGAGGTATCCCATCTACTGAACCCTCTTATCTTAGCTATACTTCCTCTAACTTTTTTGTTGTTGTTTTTGAATAGCAAAATACCTAGAGAGAAGTGGGAGTGTGGAAAGCAATTTAAAATGCCAGGCGTTGCCCTTGCCATTTTCTGAGGATAATCAAGCTGAAACAGCATGCTAGCTCGTGGACAGGCAATTCTTCAACTCAAGACTGTTGGTGAGAGAGTTAGCAAAGAAAGGGAAATATGGAAAAAAAAGGACTTCTGTTATCTGCTTTATAACCAAAAGACATCTGTGCAACACTGGTGGTGTTGGAGAGGCAGAGCTCTTCAGCAGAGAAACAGAATAAACTGAGAACAGCACACAAAAGAACACAGAAATCTGAGGAGTCTCTCTTCTCCTGTCTCTATGGCCAATGTGAGACCTGACCTGGAACCCACTTCCACAGGGGCTCTGAAGGACCTTGTAGTGTTGTTTCCTTTCTGACCATTCTCTGAGAAACGAGAAAGTCATTCCCTCCTAATTATTACAGAATTAAGTAGGATCAAAATGTACATCAAAAAGCAAAGCCACAGCCTTGGCTAAGGGAGAACTGGAAGATGAAAACTTCTATCTTCTGAGGGCGTTTCTTAAAATGACATGTGGATTTCTCTTGCCCACTTTTACCTTGTGGACATCTACAAATGGACCATGCAAACAATCAGAGAATCAAAAAAAATGAATAGTGAGGGCCAGACTTCCAAGAATATACAGTCTCCTGCTGTTTCCAAAATAATTGGGAGAGTGATGGAGGAGCACACCAGTGGTATCACATTTAATTAAAAGCAAAAATAGTTTTAATCGATTATAGTCTTCCCTCAGAGAGGCTTTATCCATGATAAAGGAAATATACCAGGTGGAAAACAGATTTTTAAAACAGCTCCTCCAGCTCAATTTTTAGTTCTGAAAAACCACAAAAGGGTCTGGTTTTCAAAGTGCTCAAAGCTTGGCAGCTCCCACTGTGACACTTAAAGACAGATTTTTGTAAAATTCTGTGACTCAGCTATGTTGAACAATCCTCAAAAACCTAGTCCTAAATCAAGAGGAAACCACAAAATTCTTTGTGGATTTTAATTTTTCATTACTGAAAGTAATTAATTCCCCCCTAAAGCTATATAACACAAATAAAAAAGTATCTTTCAGAACAATTTGTATTACTGAAAGAGTGAATACACATTATCTTGTGTTGTTTTTAAATTTTTATGAAGCAACTGCAAAATAAAAAAATACTTTATACATCCCAGTGACAGCTCTCAAACAGCTTCATGGCCCATCTGATTTCATCAGCTGCACTGACACTTCAAATTACTGTTATCAGCAAGAGCTGCACAAGACTACATAATGAAAATATGTAAAAGTTAAATCTCTGGTGCTGTGACAGTACCACTCAGTAGATGAAAAATGACTCCGTGAAACATTAAAGTCTGGAAAGAGTTATATATGAGCTTAATTACTTTTGCTCGAGAATTCTTCCTGGCATACCAGCCAAATTCCTTGCCTGTTTCTGATTTTTTTTCCCTCCTCTTTCTTTGCCAGGGAAGAAAGGAGCTCACAGAACGGTATTGGCTTTATAGTGGACACAGCCAGACTCATCATCAGCCATTTCTCTGAATAATCAGACTAGAACCAAAAGCCTGAAATACAGAAATAACCCCTTCCCTCCCTCTCATAATGGGGATTTGAGTCTGGGCCTAAAACAAAGTCCCTGGAAGTTCTCCTGTAGATGAACAATTCCAAACTGGAAACAGAAACAAGGAAGAATTTGCAGATATTTCCTAGAGGTCAAGAAACTCTTGACTGCATGGGAATCTTTTGATGACAGGGTGTTGTAAGACCTCAACTGAAAATTTGAGGAAGACCTTTAATGTTGAGAAGCCTCTTAACCACAGGAAAAAAAAAAAGGGGCTAACACTGCCTAGGAAGTTTTCTGGAAGTTTTCTGAACTACTTCTCAACAATTTTCAAATTTAGTATTTTCATGTAGGAAGACGACCCTGCAGCTCATGTCCCACATCAGCTGGGCACCATGGCAATTTGTACAGCTGGACAATGCTTTGCAAATTTGCATCATCGTTGGTGCTTTACCAACATCTTCTGTACCAGTAGAACACCAAGGTCTCTTCAACACAGAGCCAGCACACAAATTGGAGATGGAACAAACAGGATCTGTGAAAACTCTGCACTGCGCTGAGGGTCTGACAAGAGGAGAGTAGGAAAGGGACATACACGCAGGCTGGCAGGTATCAGGAATTCTAAAAATCAGATCATCACTGGGGAAAACAATTCTAGCAACTCATTCTGTAGGTTTTTTTCCACATTTTCCTCTGAAATGCAAAAATTAAAGAGTTAGAAGTAAACATACCCCACTGGTAAGAACTGACAGCTTAGAATTCATTGAAGTATTTTAGGGCATTCTCCTGAGCATAGATAATTTAAAAATGCATCTTAAATACTAGCAACAAATCATTAAACCTAATTATACTTCAACTTTTTTTTTTTTTATTTCTTCTGAAACACTTGCCACAAAGACATCAGAAACACATCACCTCTGTCTCAGAAAGCATCCTTGGTACAATTTATTGGAGACTGGAAGAGCATACCCAGGGAAGCTGAGGGCTGACCCTGCTTTTGTGTTCCTTCAGAAGGGCTGCTCTGGGTCACTGTGAGGGTGAGAGGAGCTCCCACTCTGAGCTGGTACCAGGGTGCCTTTTGCAGTTACACAGCCCCCTTATCTGCTCCTCTTTTCATACAATGCATGAGGAAGGAAAATCAATTTGGGGGAAAAAATATGAAAGAAAGCATAGAACAGCTACTGTGAAGGGAATTGCTTCCAGCACAACATAAAAAATGTTGGTCCAGCCCTGGTGAAGTTTTACACTGATGGCTGCAAAATAGGGTATTACTCAAAATAAGCAGTGGAGTAGAATCCATCCCACTTTTAGATTAGGGACATGTTAATCTTTCTAATGCTGAACCTGTGGTTGAGTCCTAGCCCATAATGAAGAGGATTCATGAATTCCATAAAAGAGAAGACAAATGATGGTGATGTATCTTTTAAACACAGCTTCTGGTTACACTTTTCTTCAATAATGGGAAAACATGCTTTTGCTGAGGGGGATATAATCCACATGTTATTGCAAACAAACCTTTATCTGAATAACTGGGGAGTGTTTCATAATGTTTCCTCAGGTAAGGTAAGGACTCATATTCTAATAAAGCCTTTTTATGTTGTATCCTAAATGAGTTTCACACATGCTTAGCCTATTCACAAATCACATATAAGTCCTGCTTTCCATAGGGACTGTTACACTGCTGAGAAATCCATAAAATAACCCTTGGTTATTTTGACCACCTATTTAAAACAATATGTGCGGGTTTTTTTGATTCTTGAATAATCCATAAAAATCTTTACAGAAACCACAAGGTGCAAAGTTTTACCCACAGAGCTAAAATAAGGCACCCATCAGCAGTCCCGTTAAAGAAGTATATGTACATATACAGTATCACTCAAAATGGGCAGGCAATTCACCTACTCTGAATTAGGCATAATAAAAGGACACATTTCTGGATGGTGGCACAGAGGGAAGCACTTACAGGTTGGAGATGGAATAATTATAGGTCCTACTGTGTTTTTGCCTCTCTACCCACTTGTGCCAGAGTGGCAGAAGGCAGCTGCCTCTTAGTGCTGCTTGAGGGGATTGAGAATTCCAGGAGCAGCTCACCAACCTCGGCCATTCCCCACCATGATGCTACTTGTGAAACACACTGATAGATAGCAGATGAAATTACTGCAAGCAGACCCTATTTCTACTTCCAATAAACATAAATAGTTTCTATTTGGAGGTGGCAAAGTTACAGAAGTCATTATGTTACTTGAATTTGATGGCCAATGTATCTTAACATTTAAAATAAACAGCAACGAAGATGATAAATGTATTTTATGTCAGAAAGATCACAGGTAGTTCTGCTTACATCAGGTTTTCTAGGTATAACACTAGCACAAGGACATATTTTCTTTAAAAGAAGCATCCCACCTCATGAAAAATGTGGAATCCTCCCCTGTGCTCACCACTACAGCTGGTTTGAGATATTCCTCACATAAATTTTCAAGTTTTGGCCTACGAAACTGTACATGATTGACAGCAATTTCAGCTGAAATCTTTAAGTAACCACCAGAATTCTCCACAGAAAGCAGGCATTTTCAGGAATAAAATATCAGTCAAAAATAGCTCTGTATCAAGAAGAGTTTCGCTGGGAAATTTCCAGCAAGCTGTTTTCAGAAGTACAGACTCAAGCCTTGACAGGTTTGAGAGGCAAATAACACCAAATAGGCCTTCTTCAAGGAGTGTCCAGGACATTAAAAATGGGAGGATGTAGTTCCCATTAGTAACAGAATACACAAATTCTAACAAATTACTTTTCTTTGCATCAGAAAGTTCAAGAGTTTCCACTAAGCTGCCATGGGGAATCAGACACCACGTACTGGCTTTCTCCTGGAACATAAAGGGAGTATGGTTTTTCCTAGCATTTTGAAACATGCCAACTTAAAAATTAATAGATTTTCTTTTTTTCTTTTCAGAAGAGTATTTCAAATGTTGATAGGTCCCTGCAAAATTCTTTCAAAAGTTAATAAACATCTTCAGGCTACATGTGGCATTGGCAGGAAGAAGTTAAACTACAGATGGCAAAACAGATCTCTTTATTTGCACATCCTTCTCTTCATCTGCAATGCTAAAGCAACCACAAAAAAAAGAAAACGTATTTCTGCCAAATCATTGTCAATTTTAAGTAGATTATTCCTTCTGGGTTTACACTATAATTTGATCCAGTTGGTCAAAGATGAGTGCATTATTGTTTTCTATCTACGTCTGAGGCACAATCGCTGTGCACAATTAAAAACCCCAAAGGCTATCCAAGGTAAAACTAGAAAAGACCCAAGTTTTCACAGCCCTCCACTCCCATGGGAACTGCACTGCTGGCTTGGGATTATTTCCAATTTATACTAAGGAAGGATAAATTGGAGGAGGACTGTGCTGTGTATTTTCAAATGATGGAACTTCATTCATGGCTACTTGAATTTGGGATTATAATTTATGCCTATTTATAATAACAATAAACTAAATAAATACAAACTTTACCAACTTACTCAATGTTCTTTCTATTTTCTTCCTAGTCCTTTATTTTGCAAAACCCACAAACTTCAATATGTCATTTATCCAATAAATTGTCAGTTGTCTTCACAGTTTTCCATGATCACAATTCCATCCGAAGTGTATTTTCTGAGTTGAAACAGATAATTGCTGCCTCATTTTAATTCCAGTCACATCTTAAAATACATTTCTACTAGTAACTCAAAAGATTACTTTTAATTATTAGAGAATACTAATGATCTTGAACTCCAATTTAACAGTTATCTATAGACCTTTTTTTTTTCAACAAATGTTTCCTATCTTCCTCTAGGCATTTAGATCTGGCTCCTGCACGGAATAGGGTTGTTAAAGAGTACAAAATGAGCTGGAGAAAGAACTTGGGTAATTTTTTAAATTTGCTACTTGACACCCCTGTCCATTAAATACAAAGGTGTACGTGCAGTTTTCCAGCTGGGCAAGTCCCACAACCAATGGCACCTGGAATTATCTCTCTTGTATCATGCTCTTATATTCTCTTTCTCAAAATCTACTCACTGTTCTCAGGAGACAGGATATTAGGAATAGATACTATTTTAGTCCTACTAGAAAAGATATATTGAGACTCATAATTTGTTTGAAGAGCAGCTTGAAGCTCTGTATAAAAGGTAATTAAATGAAGACAGGATGCAGCCTGGCTGTCGATGAGACCAGCCTAGAAATTCTCTGGGGAGCTATTCCTCTTTTCTGGCTGTATGTCCCCAAAGCCTCACAACTTTGCAGCTATCTTTGAGAAAGTTAGAGATGAGTAACAGCTGAGAAGAAGGAGAAGTCCTCACATCTCAAGCAAGGTGTGAATCCAAGGTAAGCAACAGGTCTGCTGCAATGCAGGAGTGTGGCTTTCCTAGGCTTTTTCACTGAGCAGAGCCTTCTGTTTCCCTTAGAACCCTGAGATGGGAAGGTTGGGAGCCAGCAATTGCACAGTCTCAGGAACACCTTCCTGGGGATGGCTCACTTGAGGTGTGGGTGGATGCTCCCCTTCTAACAGGAAAGGCACATCCCAACTCTCAGAAATCCTGTACACAGCAAAGCCCCGGACAGGAAGGTTTGTTATTCACCCAGGTGCCAAGGGCTGCCTCAGCCATGCCTTCTCCATGTAAACACAGGTCTTTATCTCTCTCCCTTTATGCCCCAGTTCTTCACATTAAAACACAGAGCTAACCCCACTTCTCCATCACTGGAGTGCTGCCATGAGGATAAGGAACACTGAAGTTTGGCAGTCAGAGCACAACCAGCCTGCAATCCCTGCCACGAGCAGTGCTTGTGCAGAGATACCTCCACTCAGCTTTTCTGGAGGCTGCTCAGGAATTAACAGCAAGCTGCAAAATACTTACAAGAAGCATTAAGACTGGGGGGTTGCTGGAGTTATTAGAGGCAGCTGGTTTATTTTAAGAATAACTGCATTAAAGCACAGTTAGGGAAGTGAGGAGGTCACACTCAGCATCTCAGAGACATGGGCTGCACACGGTGCCCAGGGGAGCATTTGGCTGTTCCATGCAGGGCTTCTGTTCACTGGTGACTGTGCTGGAGGCACTTAAGGATAACGGGATGGAAACTCTGATTTCCTTGCTGTTAAGCAACTCTCTTATAAATTGGAGTTTGGTTTCACTCACATCGAGATACTTTCTTTGATTTTCTATTCCCAACAGATAGGACTAGGGATAGTGCTTTAAGCAAAAATGCTGCCTCTGGTAAACATGGACCAGTTTCTAAGTGCATAGGAAGCTCTGGGGTTTGCAAATGCACTAGAGAATGTACTATATTTATTCTGTAACATCACTGCTTTTTGTTTGTTAGTAAAAAAAAATACTGAAATTAAAGCCACATGAATATTAAATGAAGCTTTAAATAATTTATTTTTAGTTTTGCTCTGCAGATGGCTTTACTTAAGGGTACTGCTAACAATCACCTAAAATATACATGCACACCTGAAAAAAACTGATTTTGTTTCTTAATTAATGAAAACTTATTAACAGAGTGAGTGCACAAAGCTTTAAGTAACTTTTAGGTGCACTATAATCCTTCCATTCTGGTACCCAAGTTCAGCTACTCCAAACCAGGTGAATCAATGTGGAACTAACAGCAGGCAAGCAGGAGTTGGTAAGAAACCATCATGATTTGAAAGCAGAAGAATGAACTGAGATTTTCTTTTCAGGAATTCTGTTTTTTGCAAAAAATGCATGCCACGCTACGTGGTGCTACAAAAACACCATTAGGATAACAGCTTTGAAACAACATAATGCACCTCTCCTTGTTAAAGAAAAGAAGTAAGGAAATTATTTACTGTAAATATATTGCTTGATTTCCTTTTTCTTCCCTAACAGTGAACTGTCTGAACACTGAGAAATTGAGAAATTGATCTAGTATTAAAAACTATGCACTAGTTGTATAGGGCTTATTTCTCTCTTAGAGTGAATTTTTTTGAAGAGTCTGTTTTTCTATGATCTCCAATGATGATTAATTGCATAATCATATGTCAACAATTCAGGTGTCAGACTGAAGACATGAATCAAAGCTCAAACTCAATTAAAAACAGCAACAAAATTAGGAATAGTCATCCTGTCCTCAGAGTGAGAATCTGGAAAGGCATATGCCAATACAGCTCAAACTTAACTGATAATTCAGGTAAAAATGTATTTTTCATGAAGGTTATGCTAGATTTCATTGCAGAAAAGGAGCATAAAGTCCCTGTGAGCACAGATGAAACGTGTTTAAGATGACACATCCTCACTAGAAATGCTTTTCAGTTTGCTCAGTTGTACTTCAGGTGTATGAATTAATGGGAAATGCATGACTGAAGCTTCATAGACACATCCACAGATGCCCCTTGCCAGGAGCAAAAAAAAACATGTAAAGTAAAAAAGTTTCAAACAGAAGGACTCATACTGCTGTGGAGAATACCAGTGTGTGCTATCCTGTAAGAGGTAGGATCATCAGGCACAGTCCTGATCTGAGTGATAAAAATGAATATAGATTGGGCTAGACTGTAAAGTACAGTAAATCACCACAGCAGCATTCACTTCAGAGTGGCAGAACCCAGCCATCCTGTTTAATTGACATTTTAAGCCTGAATGAGACCAGCAGATTCTCAGTATCTCGAATAATAATTAGACTGTATCCTATATATAATGCATAAAGAGACACACTTCTCATTCTAGTGATAAAATTTGGTATTTCTGGGAGAGTAGATGCAATGACAAAGAAGGAAATTAACAGCAAATCACTGTGGCTAATAAGGAAGTGTTGATCCAAAATATTAATTCTCTCCACACAGAGAAGACAAGCCAGACAGTAGGCTGCAGCAGAGCTGTAGAAGAATTGGCAATTTGACAAATGCTGTGTGTACTATCTTTAAGGTAAAAAGAAATAATTTGTCTTTGCCAGACTGCAAAGAAGGTAAGCTGACATAAATTAGAAGACATTAATGGATGTTAGTTTCTTATTATTCACATTGGCAAGGCTCTCCATCATCTTCACGAAAATACAAGTATCAACTAGAAAAACACACAGAAAGTTTCACTCTGTTATCACAGGCTCCTCCAGACCATTACCTCAAAATCAATCCCTGCAGCAAAGCCCAAGTGCCAAAGCAGTCAAGAACACAGCCCAGCTGACACTGCTCATGCTGTTTCTGGTGCTCCAAACACACAGAACACCACTCCTCTCTCACTGTCTGCTCTGCAGTGTAGCGTGTTCACCTTCTCACCCATACAAAAAATATTTTACTTTATTTCAGTAAAGTTCCACTGAAAATATGCAGAGCAATTCAGTAGAAAGAAAGGATATTTAGTCAGCTTTATGCACCGGTGTGAGTATTTCTGATGAGCAAGACCTGCAATGGTAATTAAGGCTGCTGCACACTGCCCTGGAAGGCCACTCAACAGCAGCACCACAGCACATCCTCAGCAACACAAATATTGCAGCACAGCAGCATGGGACTGCTAAATGTTGTGTAAAGTCTCCCAAAGAAATGGCCCACTGGTCAGGGACAGATGTAGGACAATGACCTGGAAGATTTAAAAAACTTGACTGCTGAGGTCCCTGAGCAGGACCTCCAGCCTAAGGGGATGTTTCTGCACACAGGACAGGGAGTTGTTCCTGCAATGCCTGCTAGTTATTAAACCAGATCTCCCATCAGTGATGACTCATTTTAGCTGCTCTGGTTCAGAAAAGTAAGTAAACAACAGCCACAGGTAATTTCCACAGTCCTGAAGGATCAGAAAATGAAGATTCTGGAGTACAAAAGGGGAAGAATAGTGCTTGATAGTTCCATGGAAATGTACGTGCTTTGGGGATATTGCATGGAGGCAGCAAATGGTATAAATTTAGAGGGACTGACTGAGGTATTTTGGCAAGTCAGAGTACAAATGGAAGTGCTTTTCATCCAGATGATCTCAGTTCTGTTTGTGCATTTTCAAACGTGCCTCCTGTCTGTACAGTAACACCATGCTAAGTAGGATTGTGATGGTCTCTCACATCCTTCAGGACACTTGTGGCACTAGAGGCTTTTTTTTTTTTTGTTCTGTTTTGATATTTTTTTAAATGAACAAGTTTGGATCCCAACATTGCTGGGGCAAGCAATTTATTTTACTATTTATCAATTCATCATTATTCTAGCAATTGGGAACCTAGCCCTTTGGAAGCTGGTTAGACACAGCAAGTGATAGATTTTTATGTTATCTGCTATGCTGAACTCCCATTTCAAGGTTCTAACATACTTGCTAAGCAATACAACTAGCACCTACAGATCTAACACCAACCTCTCAGCTTCCACATGCACACAGGGCTTGGGAAAACAGCTTTGCTATGATGTGCAAAAAAGTCCATGCATACTTGTACCATTGCTCATATAGGGGGTTAAGGAAAAATCTAATACCTTATCACAACTTGTATCAAAATGGAGCATTTTGCAAATGTGAAATAGGAACAGACCCAGGCTGGAAATGGATTCAATAATAAATGGTTTTGCTTGATGACTTTTATAGACAGCAACCTCATGTGTAGAGACTTCCAGGCATTCCACAGCTTTGCTGAGTGGTGATGGGGAAGATAAAGCAAACAATTTTCCTTTATCTGAAAATGCGTAAATGAATGACTCAACTGCTGTATCAGTGATGATTGCTAAATGGTTCTTCACTTCTATCAATGGCCTGATGAAAGGAATTAATGCTGACAGGGATAAATTGTTTTCTCAGGCATTGAGACTCCATGACAAGAGAGGATTTCTTTTGAGGTAAAAAGACATTATATCAGTTGAATATTGTTCTTCTTTACATGCATTGGAGGCACTCAGTGATTTGCTGGGCATTTAAGCAAATTGTAGCTGATCCCTTTGCCTCTCCACAGTAATGTGGATCACCTCTCTCTCCTGAATGCACAGGCTATAACACAGATAAGTTTGCTCACCATCTCTCCTCTCTCACTTATCCTGTTACATTTATCTCAGAAATCCATTACAGACCTCACATAATCTGTCTCCAGGTTTTGAGGGTTTCTTAATGTAAATGTGTTTGCTCAAATATATCAGACTTAATGGATGTGCTTTAGGATGATGCATGTCAAAGTTAATGTATTTACCACATTAATCAGGCTTGTTTCCTTCACATCTATTTCAATTCCCCAAGAATGAGAAAACATGAATTTAATAGCTGTTTACTTAGTACCCCAGTAAAAACACCCAGTTTTAGTAGTTTACATAATAGTGGACAAAACCAAGAGTTTGGTTTGGCAGAGGGGTTGTCCAGCATTTTTTTTTCTCTCATTGGAAACTTGGTACGAGCTCATTAAACAAGCAGAGGCACTGCTATTGTTTTCAGCAAGCCTTGGAATAAGACACTGGATAATTTACATATCTAAGCACTAAGAGTATGTACATTAAATGGCACATTCAGAAATGGAATGTGAAACATAATTTCTCAGTTCTAGTGTTCATCAGATTTAGATTTCAGAAAGAAACCAAAAGAAAAAAAAAGGGCAGATGGCAGTGGAGCAAGGATCTGTTGGTTAGAAATGGTTATTGGTATGGATACAGAAAGGCTCTGAATGAGAGTCTGGATTTGGGGGGAGTCCACACAAGCAGTGACCACCAGTTTCAAATGATGCAGGTGAACAAACATGAGGAGAAAGGTGAGGAAAGAAAATGGATCCATTTGTGGGAAAAACATATGTAAGAATCAGGAAGAAAGGAGGAGACAGAAACAAATTTATCTGGAGCACTAGAAAGAATGCAGGCCCTTCTCATGGAAAGGTCTGCTCATGAAGTGTGTTTTCTTATTATCATATATATAATTTCATAGTATGCTTACTGGGTGCTGAATAAAACAATATCAGAATACAAAAGCCAAGGTTATCATCTTTGGTATTTGATACGTCAATACAAATAATTGTAATGCTGACATTTCATTTGAAGTCAAACCCACTTCTATCTGCAAAGTTACATGTTCTACCTTTGCTATCAGTATATCTGTAAAATTGCTATCCTGGAGCTGGCAATTTATCTATAAAACTTGCTGTGAAGGACTTTCCTGGTTTCTACTAAAAAAGGAGTTTGATCACTTTGCTGCATATAAAGCTTAAAGGAGGGGATTTTAAAACACAACATATAAAATACTCACTATCTCTCTGGAACATGAAGCATCTAAGGGATTCAACCAGATGCTCCCTTAAACAAGACAAATCTTAAAAAAAAACAAAAAAAATGTTTCTTCCTTTTTCTGACCAGATTACCTTTAAATTATGCTGCAAAAGCCTTCTGAAAGGTTGTTCTTGGAAAGCAGAGAAAACGATGATAAAGCCTGCCATAAGGCAGACCATGATCAAGAACTTTAATGGATTTGAGCACTGGGCTACAGCAGAGCTACAAAAGAATCCCTTGACCTCAGTGTGTGTTTTTGTTCTGGCACAAAGCACCTAAGTCTGCAGTGCACTTTTAATGTTGCTTTGATAGTGTGGAAGCCCAACCCTCTACCTAGCTAGAGACTTTTCAAAACCCTTTAAGTCTCTGAAGACATTTGCTGTGTCTACGAGGTTCCCATTTAACACTGGATGAATCCATTTAGAGCAACTGACCTGGACCTCTAATGAAAATCTGACAAATATTAGTTCCAAGTCCTTCAAAGTTTCAAGAATTCTGGCTACATTTATCTTCATAATCTTTGTCCAGCTCTCAATTTCACTTGGAATTCTCCAAACACACAACAGGGGTCAATGCACAGTTAGGTAATTTGTTTCCAGGAAATGTGAGTCTTTCTCCTGTGGATTCTAACCCCAGCCTGCCTCAGGGGTTTAACTCCCCACACAACTTCAGCAGGAAGCACCTTGTGCTTCCAGGGGAGCAGGCAGTACCAATAACACCCAGATGTATTTTGGATTGCCCAATTCTCCTGTTATCAAGTATTTGCTCTCTAGAGAACCCACAAGAAATTTCAAGTCTATTCAGATTGCTAAAATCTATTTTATTCTTACCAGGGATGTTATTTTGATGAAAAAATCTGCGAGCAGTGATATCCCTGATGACAAAACTCAGCAGGCTTTTATTATACCACGAATCTGGTCTTTTAGCTCAGTCAGTGACATATGAATTATAACATTTGAAACCGTAAGATTTCCAGTTCAATAAAACAATTCCTTCAGATGAACTGCTCAGGCTTCATGTACTCCCTGAATTTCAGTGTTTTAGACCAGAAGTGTTTGATTCCCTTATGTTGCTAAGGATGGAATGCCTGCTGGAAACCCACTATGGAAAATAAACATATTGACACATAGAAATATCTGTGTGACAAAAAGAAGAAACCCTCTTTCTTTTTATTGAAACCTCAGTATAAATTTAAGAAGACTTGAATCTTTCCCAGACACTTCTCATCAGCCTATTTAAGCTGAGGCTGTGTGTGAAGCTTAAGTAGATCATTAGCAAAAAGTTTATTTCATTCTACTTGCTCTTCTAGCATAATTTCACCCATTTGAGGTAACAGACAAGGAAACTGGACCTAGAAAAATTATTTTCATGCAAATTTCAAACTGGGGCTTGATAAATCACCAAAGTGTTTCTGTCTGAGAAAATGGCACATTCAGTCTTTCCCTTCAGCCTCAGCAGAGGTTCATACCAACACTGAAGAATGATATGATTAATTACAACTAAATTTCCTGTTCATTACCGATATATTCCCAAAAAGAAAACAGCCTGTTAATTTGTGTATTCTCAAAAACAATGTTGCTGCATACTCCAGTATTCCCATGTGAAGTTGTCTGCAAGAATGAATTCTTCAGTAATTAGCATTTGTTTACTTGTGCCATGGATTTTTGTCTTTTCCCTTGAAGCTGTTTATCAATGAAAATTCTGAATGCATTTTAATTAATACAATCACACTTTTCCAGGAGTAGCAGCTAATTTGAAACAGCACTTGAAATATGAAATATTGAACTTTAAAACAAACGCTTTGTTCTTCTCATGATGTCCAATTATTACATTCTGTATGTAAAGGTGCCATCTGTAACTGTCTTGTACGTTTTGGGGCCATTGTGACAATGGGGAAATTCAAGACAAATAATGACACTTCCACTCCCTGGAGGGGAACAGAATCCTTTGCTTTGCAAAATAAAGGTGCCTTTTTTTTTATGTTTACAGGGGAACAATACTGTCAGGAGCTTGACACATCGTCTGTGCATTCAATAAAGGAATTTTATTTATAGGAATACTTGAAGACCCTGCTGTACCTGTCTGAACTGGAGTCTGTTATGACACGAAAGGCAACTTTTTGTCATGTCCTTCCTCTTACTAGGTACTTTAGCATTTTCCACTTCATCCCTCTTTCAAAACACAACTACTTCATTGCAAAGGGCTTGGGGGAAGAGCTCTGAGGATGACTGGACTTCCAAGGGATCCTCCTGTCTGGGGGTCCTGCTGTCTGGGGGTGGGAGCACGGGCAGCATCTCTGCTCCCGGGGCACGTTTGGATTCCTCACAGATGCTCCACCAAAAGCACCCAGGGTGTAACACATTTTTAAAACTTTCCAAATGGTTTAAATGTATTTTGAAGAATGATATAGCACAACATAATGACTGCTTCACATGGGAATGATTATGTGTTCCTGAGATATGAGTATATGAGGAGGGAAATTGTATATAACTGGGCACTGATGCTTTCTTTCAACTGAGCAATTCTGAAGAGCCAGCAAAATAGTCAAATTGGTTTAGATCAGCAACTGACAATTAAAAACCTAGCAACTGGTATTTTACACATTTTTTGATTCATACCCAGAAGTATCTCACTGTTAGAACATGATGAACCACAATTGTCTCACATGACACCTACCTAGAAGACTGCTATTAGTATCTTGTTTATTGGTTAACTGGGCAGGACTGCTGTCAGTTTAATTATTTTAGTGACAACTACAGGAACACGTGCTTTTCCTGCTGCATAAAAAACATTTTCCCTGCTTAATCATAGCCTTTCTGCTATACCTTCATCTCTGTTTTGATAAAACCCAGTAGAATAAATGCATTAAAATACAGCTAAAAACCCACAGCAAACTTTGTTTTCTGGGGAAACAAGGGGAATGCCTTAAGCTGCTGGAGAGTGGATTTAGGAATTAGTAAGAAATTCTTTACTATAGGGGTGGTGAGGCTATGGAACAAGATACTGAGAGAAGCACAAAATTTCAACAGGGAAAAAAAATCAGTATCTTTCTATGCAAACTTTTGTATCAGAAAAATGCCAGAACCTCTCTCAAGGAATTTTAAAAGCATCTGACAACCTGCTCCAAAACCACTGTGTCCTGTCAGAGACTCAGATTTGATGCCTGAGGGAGGAGCAAAATATTAATCCTCTCAAAAGCCACCAGAACTATATATTACAGGACCCAATAACAAAAAAAAATCAAAATATAGCAATTAGGCCTCAGCCACAACCACCAATTACACTGATGAACAACAAGAATGCTCTGGAGTTTTTTTATGAAAAAAACCCCAAAACTACGCAAATAGTTGTTTTGGGGTTTTTTTTCAGTATCTAGATTAAAAAATTGAAACATTTGCTATAATTCAAAGTTGTGAGAATTTTTGGGATGGAGGCAAATTAATTATTTCAGTATGAGGAAAAATAATTTTAAATAATTTTAGGTGAGGTATTCTCTGCTGGGCAATTTCTGGTAACAGAAAAGAAATCCTTTATGCACAGCATGAGAGGCATGAATTTCTGTTTGCAGGGTAGTGACAGAATGCCCTCAGAGCCTTACACTGTATAAAATTCTTGTTATTCAGTTGCTGTCACGGAGCCAGGTTATGGCTGAGTTCTCAGAGAGGGAAGAGTTTAGGGATCTTTCCTTCAGGTAACACAGCCAGAGTTTATTTGTCTGAATTTGGGACTGGAAGGGCTGTACAAGCCAATGAAGCATGCAAACATTTTCCTACTGCCCCCAAAAGAAATGTGTTTTGACATGATACCTCTGCTTGGTCTTGCTGGGTTGGCAGTACCAGTGAAATGAAAGAGATTCTGGCTAGAAAAAAATGGAATCAGATTTTAACTTTTTAATGAAACTTTTTACTGCAGTCTCTGTCTGCAAAGGGAATTTTCTACAGGTGAATTTTCTTTTTCAGCCAGTTCCTTGTATTAGTGACAGACTGCTCTGATACAAACCTCAGACTTCTGTTTTGTCCTCTATTGCCTATAACATATTTTTTACATGAACTGAAATGAAAAATTAGTACATGCTAATCATGAGACAGGATGGATGGTACCAACTTTCTACAGCAAAGACAACTTTATTTTCAATAACAGCTTTAAGATCTTCTGACCAGACACCTGTCTGCTGCTCCTTGTGGTTTAGTTTATCACGGCAATTATTCTGCTATTTCAATTTTATTCTGAATTTTACTAGTTCAAGGGCGGATGACAGAGTTCTAGTATGTCAGGATTATTCCCACAGGAAGTGTCACACACAACAGCCCTTCTCTTAAGCCACTGTGTGTAACCCACTGTTCTTGGAGGCTGAAATGACCTTTCACAACCAGATCCCAAGGCCCTCCAGTCAAACACTGCACTGACCCACAGTCTGGCTATGCAGGAGCTAAATCAAGGCTAAAGCTGACACAAGGGGGCAAACAAACAAAGTAATGAGAATTAAACATGTCTTTTTCACAAGAGAACGGACAGCAATAAAATCCAGTGTAAAATATAATTTTGTACCTATCACATGACTCTGACATGTAGTCCTGGTCATGGTGTCCTCCTCTTCTTCTTGCAGGTTTTCTGTGACTACTTTAGCCTGTATATAGTGCAACAACAAAAGTGAAGAACATCTGTGACTCTGTTTATGTTGCTTCATGACAACTACAGAATGTTTTGCAGAAATAAATCAGAGTAAAGTTACACGGCAGCTAAGAGTGGAATATATAACCTGTCATTCTATGAATGATATCTGACGATAACAACTTTAATTTCATTCAAAATCACAACATGCAGCAATGAAAAATACCATTGGAAGATGCACTTCATCAAAATAAAAACTTAATATATGGTGTGGTATCTCTTTAGTTCAGTTTGCAAACACTGAACTTTGGTGGTTTTATTTCCACCTCTGTTTAAAAGCATTTATTCACTAGACAGAGAGAAAAAATCCATTTAGGAACACAATGCATTCTAAGAGCCTGTATGTGGTATTCAAGTCTGTGTTATTCAAATCTCTCAGATATTCTGTGTTTTTTCAAAGCTGTATCTTTGCCCTGTTATTCTGCTCTCCTATTTCCCAGGTGCACAGATAATCTGAGTCTGTCCCTAGCACACAGTGAAATCCCCCTCCATCACCTGCCATCAGTGGCCCCAGCTCAGTTTCAAGGACTTATTTTTCTGCCATGCTACCTACATCAAACAGGAATAAAGATACTTCCAAGGTGCTGAGAGGAGAAAAGGCAGAACCACAGAAAAAATTGATTTCAATATCTCAGGGTTCTTAAATGATTTGCTAATCACTCTCCGCTGCTTTAAACTGCTTACAGCATGCTCACAATAACAAGAGCACATTTTGTAATCGAAACCACTGGAATTTATCATCATTTGCATGGCATATCTTTGATCACAGTGTAAGTCCTCCTTGCTGGGTTACACAACAAGCCCTGTTGACCTCTTGTGAGCAGCCTAAGTAAAACATCCTAGACTTGCTCCCTAGATTTTTAAAAGTGCATTTATCATCTCTTAATCCTAGAGATTTGATTGCATCTTTTCTTTCTTACAAAACACCTCTCTTCAGGCTATGCAAAATGAGGAGCTGAGTGCTCACTTGGCATGCAGCTCCAGGTGGAACAGTTTCTCACATTTGCAGAGTGCATGGCCAAGAGCTGCTGTGACATTTCTCAATATTGCGATGGATGCCTGGGCGTTCCCCAAACACGCACACTGCGCACGCAGAGTGCCACACTCAACTCCTGTTGTCTTGGCTTTGCTGCCACGTTTCCACCTCACAAAGTGAGGCTCGTGGCTGTTCTAAATCACACAGGGCTGTAATAAAATCACAAAGATGAAATGAAGCAGCGCAGCACAGGAATGATTGTATCTCACCTTAAGCTCCAGCCAAGGACATGAAAAAGTACTGGAGAATGTGGAATATCCTCGGTGTAGGCTAAAGTGTTATGTATTCCTGCTGGCTGGCCTGTAGAGCAAAGTGCTTTTTTGATGAACACTAAAGGGAAGAGTCTCCCTCTGAAGGTGAATGCACAAGGCCACCACTGGTGGAACATTGCTTTTTCCATAAATTCAGTGGCAGTCCAGCAATAACGCTCTTTGCATGAACAGAAATCAGAGGTAATCGCTGCATATGTTATGGCATAATAGTGCCTCAAGCCTTTACCTGGCACATCACAGGAAAAGTGATTTAATCATCAAAAATTAAATAGCTTTTAAAGGAAAAAAAATCTGGCTAGAAAATTTATGTTAGCAACTGTTCTGGGCAGGATTTAAAGCAGCAGTATATATCTGATAAGCAGTTTGGAACTACAGCAGCTTCCGCACTGAAACACATGACTGAGTGCACTTTGCATTGTTCAGAAAAGAAAAGAAATCTTCCTGCTCTAGGGCTTTTCAAAAGATTTATGCTGTTTTCTCCAAAAGCATTAATTTTGTCCTTTTATGAGCAAAAAAAAAAAATGCACAACAGGGCATTCTACTGCATGTGACTGCTTTCAGTCCCAGATATCTCCCAGCCCTGTGCAATCTGCTTCAAAGTAAGCAGACAGCAAAGAGTAACTGGAAATGATAGTAATAAGATTCATGAACTTTGAATTTAAAGACTTTGCATTGTTTTTCTTTTAGAAGTTTGGAGGACAAGATGAAACACCACATATTGAGGAATCTTAAGGTATATTTCTTTCATAAGTTAGCATTAATAACTGTAAGCACGTATTAAATCTCATTATTCTAGATGCCATCAGTCTTTTGGCACTAGATATTTCTTTCAGGAATTACATGCCACAGTAAACACAATATGAAACTCAAAAAAATGAAACATATAAATGTAACTTAATCTTCAAAAACCATACAAAAATACTTTGTTTCCCTCCTAACAAAAGAGGGTATGGTGTAGAAGAAGCAATGCCTTTTCACCATGACTAACATTTCCTTAAAAACTAAACAGTATAATTAGCATTCCTCCATTATTTATGTACATTAAGGACAATCTCTGTAGTTCCTTCATAAAATGAAGTGTGTTTCTTTAAGATATGCCTAAAAGACTATTACTGCAGCATTTAGAAAGACTTCACAAAATGACAGACAAAAAGCACAGCAAATTATTGCAGCATTAGAAAATAATAAGTTGGGAAGAAACTGTAGAAGCAATGTGTAGAGTTTTTTGTACTTCTGTGCAGTGAAGATATACCCTAAGCTGTCAGGACCATATTAAATGGGGCATAGTTAAACTGAGTGGCTCTGATAAGGGGCTCTGCTTTGCTATCTAAGTTCTAGATCAGTTGGATTGAATTTCCTGCATATTGCACATTTCCAGACTTTCATTCTCTCTCTTTCCTTTCAGTGACACTACAAGGACAGCCTTAGATATGCTTATAATTTGTGGTTTTATAATGCAGGAGACATCTACATTTTCAAAGAAGAGATGATACCAGAGGAGTCAGGAGGAAAGTTTTCAAACACATTCATTTTGCATATGTTCCCTGTAAGTTTTAAGAAAAATGACCTTGCAGATGTTCCCAGCAAAGATATCTGTATTAAGGTAAAAAAAAAAGGAAAAAAAAAATTGCCTGAATTTGAAACTGTGTAGGGAATGCCTTGACCTGAAGCATCTTCAACACCAGCCCTAAGCTAAGAGTTTTTTCAGTTCCCATTACAAAGCTGTTTGCAACGTTCCCAGAGAATTTGTATTTCAGATTCCCCCAGATGAAATTGTTGTATGTGCTGCACTTCAGTAACTCACTTCTATCAGAACAACAAAAGTAACAGTCTCAGCTTCAGAATAAATATTATAATATATTTGGCACAAGTTCCAGGCTGTTCGTTAAAATTGTGGTTAGGGTTAACAATAATTGTAATAATATGAACAAGAGAGCTACCTCAGGAATGAGGAAAGAACGCTATAGGGTTAAAGCATCTCTGTTCTGCTTGTGCTTGACTTTAAAACATCACGGGAAAGGCTCTTGCTAGGCAAGACATTGCTCATTAAATTCTAAGGTTAATTAAAAGGAGCTTCACCAGGAAGGGCACCCCTTCAGCCTGACTGTAGGTTACAATCCCAGACTCTGTGTGAACACTTCTCAATGCAGTAAAGTTAGTCCAGAACCAGACTCCAGCAGCTAACAGAAAACAGGATAATTTTTCTTCTACATTACAACATTCCTCCTCTCTGAGTAAATTAAATTATCAGGTACAGTTAGTTCCTTATTGAAGTATAAAACTAACTACAGGTCATTAACAGAGAGGTTTTTAATGGCACAAAGTGAGACACAGACCCAATGTATGTTATTGCTTTTGAACATTCCCTCTTAAGTGACAAATATTCATTCCCAAATGGGGTCAAATAATTTGCCTTTTCCACACCAGCAGCGCACTTTTTAAGCTTAATGACTTCTATAATGTTCAGAGGAATGTTCCTTACTGGTATGCAATTCTCAGGTAAAGGAGAAAAAATAATAATAAAAAATGGTCCTATTATTTCACCCCACTGCAGTATGACTATCACTGTGCATGCATCTTTACTGGAATTGAATTGCCAGCAGAAGCAGTAGAATCTTCATGACTATCTGTATAATGTGGCCTATAGCCAAGCTGCCAACTTTTGCATTAATTCACAATCCTCTAGCTACACAAAATCTTTCTATCTTATATATAAACAGTTATTATCCTGTTTGACTGCAATGGCAATAAGAAACACGTCCAGAAGTTAAAAAGAAGGTAATAATGTTTGCATGTACTGAAGCACTTACCAGGGTCTGATTCTGCATTTCCATATCAGCTTTTGTGTTGCTGTTTTTCCTGTGGTTTCCTTGAGAGCTGATAGAGTTGCCGTGAAGAGAGGAGCCCTGGGAGCTGCCCTTCGACACACTCCTGTAGGAAACATTATTTGATCCACTTTCTGTCTGCTGAGCTGCTTTCTTATCAACTCTGCAGGTAGAGAGTGATTCCTCTGATAAATTGCATTGCCCTTCTTCAATCACTCTACTTTCCCATCCCTTTAATGCTTAAAGTAACCCCTCTGTATCTTTCTGTCTCTAGACCTTTGAGTGATAAATGTTTCTAACTAGCCTTGATCAAACCTGTCACTTGCAATTTCAGGTAGTATATCAATTTAGCCTTTCACACGTGATGATTTATATGATATTTGGGACTGCTGTGGGGCAAACGTGAAAACACAATATACCAATTGTGAAATTCTTCTGTGACCAAAGGTTGTGATAGCTGGAAAAGTAATTAATTCTGACAAGTCACCAAATATGTGTTTTCTGGTTACAGTACTGGAAGATGGAATACATTGAAACATGTACCTAATTACCCTCTATCTTTACACACCATCTGCCTAGATTCTTGATTTCTGGAATAATTTGAATTATCAGCTTGGATGTAACTCACCTATCTTTAATTTCAAAGACCAATGGTTTGGTTAACAAAGTAATATGAGCAAAATTATCATCTCATTGTTAATTTTTTTTTTTCCTGTAGAGATTAAAGTCCCAATTGTGCACCTACTGTTTGCTACCATGCATTCTTAGCACAAAAAGGAACATATACTGAAATTCACATCTGGCCATCTGTATAGGTACATGGACATCAACACATCCCAAACTGTGTTCTGGTATTTTACCTGTTTAAAAGCTCTCTCATAAAGCTGTCTTTTGGTGAGTAGGCAGCTGTGGTAGAACCTTGGACTTGTCCACACTCAATCTCACCAGGAGGGTCTTGGGAAGGCTTTGTAATTTTGCTCTCCATAGATAAAATGTCACCATTGTCTGTTTTCCTGTTAATTTCATTTTCTATTTCACAGTGTTGTTCAGTTTTCTTCTTTTCTTTTCTTCTCTCTAATTTTGCCTGCTTAATTCCAAATCCTGAAACTTTTGCATCCTTTTTCTCCACCTTAGTTTTAGGAACTTCAGTCTTCCTGCTGCTCAGTGCTGGGAGCTTACTCTTCCGGAAGCCAAACCAACTGGCTATAGAAGGCCCAGTCTTCTGTTTGGTCTCCACAGTGGGGGATTTGCTTTGTCCCTGACCCTTTTGCACATTTTCTTGAATGCATAACATGACTTTCTCCTCTATTGTAGGTTGCAGAGATGGTGAACTCAAAAGATCATTTACCTTCTCAGAGGTTTCTGCTAATTTTAAAGACATTTGCTGTCTTCGCGACTTTGTTGCTTCCAGTTTATGCGGACACCTTACTCCATCGAAGCTCTGGAAGGACAAAATTTGTTTGGAAGAGACATCAGCCGAGGCTTCTAACTCCAATTCTGCTGACAGAACACTTTTCTTACCTAGAGCTTCATGCTTAAAGCTTTCAGCGCTTTTCTCACTCTGCACAGACAGACTGTGTGCGTCTTTCTGAGAAAATGGTTTGCTTCCATCACATTTGGAATTGCTCTGAAACTGGTCCACTTTTTGAGATGATCTGAAGGGCAATTTGCTTGGGCTTCCATGCTGGCTATTGCAACTACTTACATTTCCAAGAGAGCCTTGTCTACGACAAGAATTTTCTGTGGGTTTAGAAGTATATAAAAGAGCCTCTGGTGTCCCTGCTGCCCCAGGAGTAGCCTTGATTTGAAGTCCTTCCATGGCTGAGTTCTGCCTCGTTAGAGAATTCCCTCTGTCAGAAGTGTTTGTAATAATCTGAGTCCGTACTTTCCCCAGACCCTCTGTCACAGGGGCAGATGGCTTCTCCCCTGTGTGACTGCTGAAACTCTGACTACGAGCTTTCGCCCCGTTCATGCCCAGAGCTGGCTTCAAGTGCGACTTGTTGCTAGAAGAAACAGACCTCTTCACTAATTTGTTTTCTAATCCATCTCCTCTGTCTACCACCAAGTTGCAGCTTTCATGGGAATGAGCTGATGCTGTATCCATGCTAAGTCCCACAGCACAATTATTTTTTACTTCAGTATCAGACTTGGAGTCCTTTAATTCCGCATCTGTTGCACCTTTGGTGGTTACACACACAGGCTCACTTTGCCTGTACCTACTGGAACTCACATTACCCTTGGAAGCTGCATTTATACTGTCTTTTTCCTGCTTCCCTGGTACAGTAGAGCTCTTGCGGAGCAGCTGGGGAGATTTGACAAATAATTTCAGTCCTACAGGGAGACGGGTTTTCATTCCCCTCTCATTAGAGTTCTGAGAGCCATGTGCAGCATCGCTGGCATGAAACAGCCTTGATGGGAAATTGTTTACCTGAGACAGCAAAGGCTCACTTGTGCTCGTCGTATGACATTGAGGAGTTGTGGGGAGAATGTTTGTCATCTCTTGTAGCTGATCCAACCCACTGTCACTGGAAATATTTTTTTTGCTGGAATATGTGTCTTGTGAAGGAGTTGTTTCCAGTGACGGACAACCCAGAGAAAAGGACCTGGCTGTTTGAAAATCTGTGCTGGAATACTCACAACTCCTGTGGACACCCACCTGATTAGGGTTTTTTGGGCAGACTTGCTTTGTGGAAACTTTGGAAAGTCCTTGGCATGCACTGTGGGATTGCTGAGATGTGCATTTATTTTGCATAATTCCTTCTGCATTTTCTTGAAGGTAAGATAATTCAATTTTGGCCCCAGAAGATACAGTTTTTGCTTGCTTTTCATGACTAGATTGATTATGGAAGCCAGAGTTCACAGTCCCTTTTAATGGAGATGACTTCAGTATATTTTTTGCTGTTTCAGTGGGACCAGCTCCTCCTAACTTTACTGCTAGGGGTGGAGAATTAGCATAATTAGGCCGAATCAACAGGGATGTTGACCTGCCTGGAGGAAGGGGTGGGGATGGAGACCGGGCTTCTACGGCAGCTAAATCACAATGGGAGTCTCTGGTTGGAGGTTCCCCATAGCTCCTGGGCTCTATAAGGTGCTGAGGCAACAGTGGTGGTGCTGGACTCTGACTCTTTGGATGCTTTGACCCATCTCCTCTGCCAGGACGTTTAAAGTCAGGCAGGGGGTGGGCAGGGGCCTTTGGAACCTGAAATTCGACTTTTGAATCAAAATGACGAGGTGGGCTTTGAGCCTTTTTGAATCTTGAAAGCTTTACAGGTGGCAGAGCAGGCGATTTTTCAAGGGCTGTGGGGCCCACTGACAGAGCTACAGGTGCCTCCCCACTCTCAGTCACCAGAGTTTTCTGGGGAGAAAATTTACCTCTGCTGGGTATTTTAGTTACATTTGGCTTTTGATTGATTCCTGCATGCACAGTGGAGTTTGAATTGCCCTTGTATGATGCATCATACACTGGCTTCACTAGTTTCTGTCGTGAAGTATTCTGCTGTGTCACTCTTCCACAGCGTGAAGATTCACCACAGGTCAGGGGGATAACTGTATTTTTATTCCCTGTATTATCTTCAAGAGTATTTTTCCCACTTTCATCTTCCTGTCGTTCTAAAGCAGTGTAGTTTCTAGCATTGAGTCCTGGCTGCAAATCAGCTCTTCCCTGAGGTATAAGTTCAGTGTATTCTGCACTGGACGTTGTTTGTGGCTGGTTGATTGAAATCTCATTTCTTGTAACAGTGACAACTCCAGTCTGATGTGAGCTGAATTCAACTGGCTCACCATCCTTAGCATCGTATATTACCATAATGCACTCTTCAGAAGAGGTCTTTTTTATAACCTTTTGTTGTTTAATGAAACTGCATGTCTTCAGCCTAATGTCTGAGTGAGCAGGTATCTGATTCTCTTCTTTGCCAGGAGATACAAACTGAGAATTCTCCGTGACTTTGAGCAAGTCAGAGGTCTTTGTATACTTCTCAGGAAAGGGAGTTGCTAATAAATCTGAGGGACTTTTTTCATCACTGCTTTCTATATGCAATTCATCCAACACTTCATTGTCATCAGTGTCTGAAAGCTGAAAATTAAAGTCCTTCCAGCCTGTATTAGAATGGCTTTGATTTAACTGTAACTCAGGCAGCTTTGCTCTGGTGCATGATTTTACTTCTGCCTGAAATCCACTGACAAAACTAGTCAACTTCTCAGGTCTTTCCTTTGAATTAAAAAATGAACTTTTTTCTGGCAAATGTTTCCTGTTGGGATCCCAGTCAAAAAGGCTGTCGGAAATGCTATGAGTTAATTTGTTACAATAGGTCCTGCAGTCTTTGCTTGGAACTTCCTGCAGCAACAGTAAGGATGAAGAGTCATCATCTGCATCATCATGTGAATCTGAATCATAAGAGAAAGTTTTGTTGTGTTCAATGCAAATACTTCCCATTTCCATTGGCTTACAATGAGCCTGTTCATTATGGCCACCACACTTAATTCCAGGTGAATAAATTCCTTCGTTGGAGTTCATGCAATCTTTGTAACCCCATTTTGATATTACTGAAGGTGGTTCAAGTAATATTTTTTGCTCCTGCAGTTTTTTCAGCCCTTCTAAGATATGATTTTCCTTGATACGAGTTGGAGGTAGATCTTCTGCAGGACTTGAGAGGTTGCTGGGGAGCGAAGAACCAATGCTCACTCTTTTATCCCACCTCACCGATGACTGTCAAAAGAAAATAAAAATTGCTTGTGTTACTCACAAGTGCTGTCAATAAAAGTGTCACCATTTTGGTAAAGAGATAGAGGAGTTGCGTAAGGGCATTCCATTCCATTCCTTGATATTTATAGCAAAGTTCTTTTATAATAAAGGATTTCACAGTGGTGTGAAGGCTGTGGCCCATTAAAACCCTGTAGGAAGAACAATATGAATGGAAGGATTAAGATAAAGAAGAAGAGCAGTTCGGACTATGAAAGGCAGAATAAATGTCTGAACAAATGAAGAGACTGTAAGTAAGCTGGAGTGATAAAGGAATAGCTAAAAAAAATTAAATGGGGGGGTTAAACCGTTAAGTTTAGTGACAGCTCCTTTCAGTATAAGAGAGAGAAAAGTAAAAAAACTTCTGAAACAGGCAGCTTTTCAATTAATCTTTTTTCAGATTAACCTAAAGTAATACTTGAAGAAAATTAATTTGATTTACCCTTTTGCTTGTCTTTCCATCATTCCAAGTGTAGGAGGAACCACTGGAATATTCACTGCAAGCACTTGAGAGGGAGAGTTCACTGCTGCTGCAGCTGCTGCGAGGATACAGGCGGCTAGAGCCCGTCACATTTAATTGACTCTGGCACTTCAGGACAGGTATGCTGCATTTCACATTCTGCTGGCATTCCTAAAATATGAGTAGAAATTGAAATATCTTATGGGTAGAAAATGATCATTTAACTTCCTTTTGATTAAGAATGGCAAAGAAAAAGCGGTAAGCCACTTCCTCCTTCCTCTCATGCAGTTTAGCCTCTGGTGAATTTAATACAGAGAACCAAATTTAAAATTGCTAACAATTTATTTGTCAGGAGGAAAAAAATCCACAATCCTCAATGTTTTCTTCTTTATTCTTGGACTAGTATTCTATTTGCTCTTCTTACGGCAAAGATTATTCTGAGTCTATTTGAATTATGCTTCATACATAAGCAGCCGGTAAGATACAGAAAACAAAGTTATACAAATACAAGCACATCTTGACAACTGCATTATAGCCCCACAATGTAACAGATGAGGCTGCACAGCTTGGACAAGGTAAATTAATTTAGTATCCTGAGCAGAATGTCCACTGAGAATGGAATCTCTCCATTACAGTCTAATTTTGGTTTCCTATCTAGTTCAAAGCTTTGTCTAAGAAACTCTCTGACGTAGGACAATCCATCTTCGTGTCGCTCACAGACAGCTGAAGCCTCTTGCTTATGCAATTTATTGACACTTTATGGCTGCCTTTAGTACTTGTGTAGTTATCGCCCCTTTCCAAATGCAATTTCAGCTGACTGTGACTAAGTGCCAGCTTTGAAGAAGAGAGTAATGAAGAGTAGATAGCACTTTAGGTAAAATATTAAACCTCTGTAGGAGTAGCTAGGATGCCTTTAATTTGTTTTCAAACTAATACTCTTGAGCCTAACAGCACTGGAGCTTCTTTAGTGTTAAGTGCTTGCACTGTTCTCCAGTTTCCTTACAGAATCAGACATCATTTTAATTACCAGGAACACCAGACATGACTACATGAAAAGAGGTTGTAATGAGGTGAGGGTCAGTCTCTTTTCCCAAGCAGAAACTGATAGGAAAAGAGGAAACAGCCTCAAGTTGTGCCAGGGGACGTTTAGACTGGATATTAGGAAAAACTCCTTCACTAAAAGTGTTGTCAAGCAACGGAGCAGGGAAGTGGTTGAGTCACCATCCCTGGAGAGATTGAAAAGCTGTGTAGATGTGGCACCTGGGGACAAGGTTTAGTGGTGAGATTGGCACTGCTGGATTAATAGTTGGACTCACTGATCTCAAGGGACCTTTCCACCCAGGAGTGGGTGAAAGATCAGATTTTATGACCTTAATCATGAAGGTCTTTTCCATCCAAAGTGAATCTATGATTCCGTGTCTTTGTTTCATAAAACTTCCCATTGGATTTCATTAAGGCCAACTGAAACAATATTTATTGATTTTTGTATGTAGATATACTTCAAATTCATTTTGCTTAAATGAAGAATTTACACTTAGGAAGAAACAAGAAATCTGAAGTTATTGAATCCATAAAAAAATTATTAAGGCTGTGTATGCCCTAGACACAGCATCTTCATGGAAATCTTTGGAACAACACTCAGTTTGTGGGCACTTCTCATGTACTGACGTTTGCTGGCTTTCTGCTAATTTCTTCCATTTATTCCCCCCTGTTCCTCCCGTTTATTATGACTGGGGTTGAACCTTTTTTCACCTGAATGGGAGAGAGCAGAATTTTTGCTGCTGAGGAGTTCATCAGTACAGCTGTTCATCGCTCAGCTGACATCATGATGTTCTGGTTTTGACAAACCTAACTACAGGGCAAATCATTATTCTTCATCACAGGCAAAACCTATGAATGGGAAAATCACTTAGAGGCACCAAGAGCACATTTCACCTCTGGGAATTATTGGTACATGCTCTCCCAGGAAGTCAAATGGATGTAGGAGAAGCAGCCTTTAAATCCACCGGCTCTGGGAAGAACACATCTTTCAGCATCACAGGCAGGCTGATGCCTGTGTTTTTGGCTCTGAGGCAGATTTTGCTGCTTTGTTGAGACAGATGAGTGTTTATTTCTGACATTGTGGATCCCCTGGGAGACCCCCTGCCATCTCCTCAGCTGTGGCAGTGTCACTCCTGGGGAGGGTGACTGTACAGACGCCAACAGCAGCAGCTGCTTGTTCTGGCTATTCCTCGGCATTCTGGCTCTGGCATCAGGAAAACATGTCCTGTGGAATTCTGCCCTTTACACTGGGCTGTGTCCCAGCCATCCCTGCACTCAAGGGAAGGATGCCTGTAAATCCTCTCCTTTAAGCACTTCCTGCAGGAGGAAAGAGATCACAGCACAGGGACAAGTATTGCCTTCCTGTCATCTTCAGCTACTCTGAGAGCCTCTCCATCCCCTCACTTTGTTTCCTTTGCACCTAAGAGAGGAGAAAGGCATTTGGTCCTACACTTTCAGCAATGGGAAAAAATGGAGCCATCTAAGCAAAGCAAAAGAACAGTGTATTACTGTAATCATCTTTAAGAGAGGAGAAAATGTGCAAAAAATATCATGTCACTCCAGACTATGAAGTAGGGTATCTACTCAATTTCTAGATTGCATTCAGATCACTTGAGAGACTGGAGTTTTCTCCTTCAATTTGCCTTTATTCTCTAAATTATTCAAGAAAGTACTTTGAATAGCATGTTTATGATGCATTAATTAAATACATTTAACTTGCATATGGGTCTATTAACTGATATGGTGAAATTTTAATTTTTTGTAATCATGACTCTTTAGTCATTACCTTTAATGAAATTAGAGTAAAAAGACCTGAACGTGGTATTACAGCTTAAAAATGTAATTTTCACAAGAAATCAGACAAAATTGAAATAATCAGACCATTAAAGACACAAAACTCTGTATTAGAGCAACTTAACCTGAAGGCTTAATTAAATATAATGCAGAGGGTTGTTAGCATTTTTGTGAACCTTTGAAACAATGCCTTTTCATTAAAGTAGGTATTACAAGGGAGATTACATTTTTGTTGACACTACTATACTTGAAGATCAAAGGCACAAGCAGGTTCAATGTTTTGTTCTTGTACACTTTTGTTTCCCTGTGTGTGATTTTTGTTTTTTAAGCTACTTTTCTCTTTGACAATGAAACATGAAAGCCACGCTGGTGAACGTTTTGCCAAATAAGCACAAAGCTCACTCCATCTGAAAAAAAAAATGCAGAGCCCATGAATTTTTAAAAGTTCATACATAATATATCATAAAAGTGGGATGAATAATACGGGGCACAGGCTTTAATAAAAAGCTCCTTGACCATTTCTCAGAGATTCTGAGATGTAATCAATACCCAAAAAGGTGTACTGGGGACATTGCTAAGATTTACGCTTTTTTTGTGCACAGTGACACTATCTGCTCACTATATCAACCGAGGACACAATATTGAATTTCAGAGAACAGAAGGAAGTAAAAGCATTGTTATCTGCCTCAACAGTGTTTCAATTCAGAGATCAGCTTTATGGCTCTTCCCTGACACCAGACCTCAGAGGAGAAAAGGAGGTTCCAGATGAGGGGGACAAGGGCAGCACAAACACTCACGAGCATCTGAGCATCAGCACTTCGAGCCTGCACCAGGCTTCGGTTCCGTTCCACTTCTGAAAGCAAATCCCCAGAGGAGAGGTCCAAGATGCGTGAGTGGAGTTTCTGGGGGGCAGAAGGGAGGGAGCAAAGCATAAGCATTTGTCAGCTATTCAGAAGATCAGCATTTCTAAAATTCCAAACTCTGCTGTTAAATTTCAAGGGAAATGAAGAGCCTGAGGTGAAAGAGGATTTGTTCTAATTTGAAATGTTGCTCTTTGTGCTTACTTTGTCCAAGACTTCCTGTCTTGAGGACAGATTATCCTTCATCCAAAACAAACTCAACTTTTTCTTCTAGTCACTGCTTTGCAACTTATCATTACTTCACACACAACAATAACAAATGAACATGAGTCCCACCATTTTCCGCAGTGTTTGACAGGTTCCAGTAAAAAAAGCATTAAAATGAACTACAAAATTAACATTTATAAATCAATCAACATGTTAATGTTGTTTTATTTACGAGCTGTTACACCTTGCGTGAATGATTGCAAAAGTGACCCTATTTTTAACCAGCATTGATCTGCTGAAGGCCTCCTCTGCACACATTTTAACTCAAAGTCATTAATGTCATCTGTTAGGAACAATTAATGTGAATAGAAAATAATTACATCAGGGAACTGGGGACTCAGAGGATTTTGTGCATTAATATTCACATGCTGTTCGATTATATACACAGTTCCTTTCTCAGTTTTGCTTGGAAGGATGGCTAAGCTTGTGCCTTTCCCTCCATGTTCACCTGCACACTAATTCGAGGGCTTTCAGTCTGCATTAAGCCTGGTTTGGTTTAATTGCAGTTTCAATAAAATCCATGATTTATGTGAATGCCTCAGCCAATGACTTCAAAAGAAAAAGTATCTGCAGTCTTGTTAGTCCTGGGCCAACACACCATGTAACAGGCCGTATGGATCTGACTCACAGCCCACTGCAATCAATGAAAATGGACTAAAAAAAAAAAAACCAAGAAAAAAGGCCTTTGGATCAGGCTCTTTTCACTTTCCCACTAATTCTTCAGGCTTGCAACCTAAGAGACCACATCCACCCCCATCAGCTTGGAGGAACAAAAGGGGCAGACCCTGCCAGGTGCTTTGCTAGAGGACTCTGCGGGGGATTCAAACCATGGAGATTTGTCAAGGCTGTGTGAGTGCCCCAGAACCCTGTCCATCCAAAAAGACTGGCCAAAGAGGGAAAAGGATTCTATAGCCAGAAGAGCCTTCACACAGTGTAGCAGTAGTTCCCTGCAGGGTCCTGAAATGCAAGTCACACAGGATCTTACACCCAGCTACTCCCCAGCCTGCTCTCTGGGAACCCACTGCAGAAATTAATCTGCTAGAGAACAAAGCAGGCAGCCTTTCCTACAGCCTCTGTTATCTGCATGCTCTGCTTCAGGCTTCTACTCCAGACAATCTAGGAAATTTTTAAAAAAAACTTCTAATTATGAATTTGGGAGTAATTTCTCAAGAGTTACTTATTCATCCAGGTTTATTAAAGAGGTACTGTCTGTTGCAGAGAGATTATGGAAAATATTTTCAATTATCAATATTCTGTATAAATATGTATTATCCAATCTATTGTTGAATGGATTAAAATACTGAAAGCACTCAGTATCCAAGATACTTTTCATTATAAATATTAACTACATCCAGGCTGTGTGTTTTTAACATCAGTGATGCCTGGTTATTCAGTGTGCACCTTTCAAAGTGCTACCATTAG
This sequence comes from Prinia subflava, assembly GCF_021018805.1. Lineage (NCBI taxonomy): Eukaryota > Metazoa > Chordata > Aves > Passeriformes > Cisticolidae > Prinia > Prinia subflava. The sequence continues at coordinate 32,071,020 of NC_086252.1, forward strand.
TATTACTGTCAGGTGTTTGTTAAACTCCAGGTAAAATGCCTGCCTAAAGTCACAGATTCACTGACTTTGTACATTTGTTCCTCTTGACAATAATTCCAACTGCATCACTGAGCCACCAGAGAATTCCACTGTTTTCAAAACTAGGAGTCACTAATGCCATGAACAAGTGGTTTGAGGACATATTAATTACTTTATCCAATGAAACCAGTCACCTGAGATATTTCAGTGGAAGCTACAACAGTCAGATCTGTGCCTTGGAGATGATGACTGGGGACATCTGAGATGGATGAACGTTTATAGGTGAAAATGTGTTTTCCCAGAAAAAAAAGGATCCTTGAAATAGTGCTAAAGGAATTTTACAGTTGTAATGCTGTCTTCCCATTTTTCCCCTTTCCCATTTTATTACTTAAAAGGAAACATATAAACATTTCAATAAGGAAAAAAAATATTCCCCTACAATGTCATCCAGTGAAATTTACTGTTACTTACAGAATACAGAATCTGTGTCAGACATAAGAGCAGAGGTGAGCCCAGTTGGAAGAGGCATAAACCAGAAACAATTTTTGATCAGAGATCAGTCACAGCCCAGCTGGAAACAGCTCAGGGTTCTGGGGTCCCTCCCCATGGCTCAGTGACCAGAGGGGCTGGGCTGTCTTTGAGTCACCTTTGCCACTGCTAAACTCAGTGACTCTATAAAACTGCAGTACCAAAGGCAAATCAGCAGACTAAAATGATTAACAAAGAAGGAAAGTGTGTTCTCAAGTTGTATAATGTGATTATATTTCTGTATCAAATGAGATAATCACATTGGGAATATTCCTCCCCACACATATGCAAATAAACTAACAGAGGTGGTCAGCATGATGAGTAGCATTAACAAACAGCATAATAAAGTTTGAGGTCATTAATTAAATATAATCACACAGCTCTGAAGCAAGTCATCCAATTACAAAAGAAAAGCATAATAAAAATGTTTCTCTTTCATTTATTTTTCTTTTTCCTTCTCCATTGTCTAATTAAAGAATGGGGAAAACTCTAGTATTTGTTAAAAAACTCATTAATGATGCATTTAAATCAAGCAACAGATTGTGCTAAGTCTCTTCATTCTGATTTCTTCTCAGATACACAAAATGTACTGTGTCCTTTATGGTTATTTTCAGATGACAGTCACATAACTAGATCAAGGAGTGCCTTGAAAATGGTACAGTGTTAAAATCACTGTTGTTGCTATCACGACACAGCTCAACAAAAGGCTGCACTGCACAGAATGACTTCTACAGAAGAGATCACATCACCTTAAATTAATATTTAAATATGGAACTGAGGAGTTGCAACTAGAAATCCAAGTGGTCTGCCCCATTTGTTGTGCCATATACAATGATAGGGGGAAAATGAGAAAGAGGTGCTGGGGGGCACCTGGACCCCTGTGGGAACAGGAAAGCATCAGGATCACTGGGCTGCAGACCTGAAAATCCATTTGGAACTGAACACAGCATGGGCTGGGCCAGCTTCCTTGGAAATAACCCTGTACTAAGTACTACAGAGCAGGTGTGGACTAAAAGGTTTGTTAGTTTAACTGGACCCATGTCTGTGCAGAAAGTGGGTGCTGAGAGGCCAGGGCAGAACAGAGGGGACTTCCCTGCAGATTCCTGTGACCAAGAGCAGCAAAGCTCCTCCTTCCCCTGTGGGATTGATGCAGAAAAGGCTGTGCCCGTTGTGGTTCAATGCCAAGATTAACTCCCGTAAGCCACATGAAAAATAAAAACAAAGTAATTGATAATTTAGGTGGAAACCTATTATATCAAGTGCAATAGGAAATACAATTATCTGGCAGGCAGATAACCAATCCATCACCCAGCAGGCCAGTCCCCCCTCCCCCAGCAGCATTCTTATTAAGACTTTCTAGGAAGATAAAAGAAAGCTACTGCCTGCTGGCACAAGGCAATATTACAGAGACTCCCCATACCATTGTGCCTCTTGACTCTATCTCTGTAGAATATCTCTCAGTTCCCATCTCCTTTTTAAACATCTAATGGTCTGCAGCATTGCCAGAACAATTTTCAATGAATTATGCCAAATAGTACACAGCTCTCCAATATTGGATGAGTTAATTGCTATTAAATCAATTGGCTTTGTTTTCCTCACATGAGCCAAAGTCTATCATTCACAGGAAGAAAATTCTCTCTCTAGATACCAAGGAGACATTTTCATCCTGCTGCTGCATGCCAGAGCTGTAAATGTTTGTTTGGTGTGTGTGGCCCTCTCCTGTCTGTGCTGTTTTTCAGGGCATCACAAACCTGAACAGGCACACTCTGGCCTGCTTCCCTCTGCTTCCCAGCCGCTGAAATCGGGCTGGCAGGGAAAACCTTCTCATTTCCATTTCACCATAAAGACAGGAGGGCACAGAAGGAAAAAATAATATTAGGCAAGATATTTGTATATTATCAGTTTATGTAAAAGCATAATCTTTCATTAAACAAAATCTTGATTTTTGTAGTCCTTAGATACATTTCAGAGGGGAGGTTCAGCTGGAGATGAGAACATCCTTCACCTAGCCCACTAAAAGTTACCTAGAATAGAACATGCACTGTTCAAAAAACAAAGTGTGAACTTCTCATCCACTAAATATTCTGGAATTAGGGAGAAAATTAAGTATAGTTAACGAGAAAATAATAAAACTTCCAAAAGTAGAAATCAATTCTGCTTTTAGACAAATAAGATTTTGGAATATATATTCTTTTGACATATGGAAATTCTGCCTTCTAAAGAGAGTAGAACAAGTGGCTGTCGACAAAAACCAGCCAAGTATGAAGCAAAAGTGAAAGCTGCAAGAAGATGCTTCCATTTCTTTAATTCTAATATTCACCAACATAGGAAATATACTTGCAACTGTACACTGTGTACATACAGAAATGCCTGATGTGTTATTGTATGTAATTGATATCACAAAACCAAAAGCATAATAATTATTTTCCGCTCTGGAAGTTCTCTATTTAAAAGAAAATTCAGAATTATTTCCTACTATCCACTTCCTGTAAGCAGAACTTCATGGCTAACACTGTTTGAACTTTGTCGTAAATGAAAACCAGGTCTAGTTAGTGGTATCCTCGCCCATGATAGGGAGGTTGGAAAGAGATGAGCCTTTAGATCACATCCAACACAATTCAGTCCACAACTCCATGAAAATTATTTTTTCTCTTAATGTTGGGCTATGTTTAACCATTTACAGGTTTGGGGCTAAAACTAGAGTGAGAAACTAACACCCTTTGACTGTTTAAAATACTCCTTCCTAAAGAAAAGTAATTAGATGTTCATCACTCAGACCTCTAAAAGCCACAAATAAAGCTCTGCACAGCCAAGAACATCCAATTTCTGCCTGTAAGGCCAATGAACCACATTAAGCCAGTTTTTCTATTTCTCTGTTGCTACAGGTACCATTTCCAACAGACCAAGCTGTTAGTGAAGATATTTGATACTTGACAAAAAGCATGGAACATCCTCCAGCTCAGTCTGGAACAGGCAGAGGAGCTCAGAAGTCTCACACCTTACAACTTTATTTAGTAGGAGCATGTACGTTGTCTTTCACATTTCAAATTCTGTTCTGTCTTAGGGCCTGGAAAATAAACTCCATTTTCTCCATCTGTTGCTGCAAGGGCTCTCAGCAGCTGTTACCACTGGAGATAAATACTGCTTGTATTTAAGGAAATAAGGGTAATACACAGGAATTTAAGGAAAGAGGTAATACACAGTGGGTGAGCCCCAGAGTAACTCTGCCAGTGGTCTGGGCAAACAGTTGGAGACTTTTATTGATCCTACCAACAGCTCCTTAAAACACAGGAAGCAATCACAAACATGCAGAATTGCTCCGTGGTGATAGGACGACGTGTTCTACATAAGTGAATATTAAAGGATTAACTTTAAAATGCATTTCAGTAAGCTAAATGAGTTCTTAGTACAAAAAAAAAAAAAAAAAAAAAAAAAGGAAGTTTCAGCTAGTCCTTAAATTTCAAGTGAAGTGCGTGGATCTAAATTTTCCATTAATCTAATAAAAATACTCCCATGGAAGTTCAAATTTGGCATTTTCCATCTGTTTTTGTTATTTTTCCCTCCAACTAGGCACAATTTTCTGAAAAACCTTTTACAGAAGATGCCAGACTTTAAATCCAACCCTGGTATTAACAGGGGTTTGTCATTCTGCTGGCAAATCCTCTGGGTGAGTTTACTGAGACTAAGGCAACATCCAAGACAAAGTACAAGGGTACCAGAAACTAGAAACATTTGTTTGGAAGATTAGGGTGCTAAAACAACATCAGAAAATCCTGCTAACAAGGCAATTCCAGCACAAAAAGTAAAACAAACTTTGATTTGAGTCGGCTGCAGAGTTTCCAAGCTTGCGGCTCTCTATTACTATTGAACCATTCAGAGATGGCAAAACTCAGTGAATTAGACCCAAAGTAACTCCAAAGGCTGGAAAATTCTATTCTAGGGTATAAATTGGGAGGTATTAAGCAGGCATTTGGTGTACAAACATAAATAGCATAATCTCTCTGTATTCTTCAGAGAGTTGACAACATTAATGTAAGGCTAAAATTACTCCTGTTCCAAATCCTTAGGTTTATTAATTTTTATAAACTGCTTTAAATAAAGGTTGCATTGAAAGACACAAAGTAATCCCCTTTGATCCCAGTTTTCACTTTGTATATCTATCAGTGTTTTCAAGCTTTGAGATTCCGAAGTGTTAGTTCTCATTTTAATAGCACTATGGTAGGAGTCAGTAAATATTGCAGTAATATGAAAATGAGCTAATTTAATTTCTAAGGAAAGTGCATGTATAAAGTTCCCTGTGGTTTGTAATTACCGTAAAGTCAACAGTTTACATCAATGACCCAGTAATCAGCTACTCAGAACGTGAATAATTAATGAAAAAATGTTTTCAACGAGCTTGCAAATGGAAGACTCCTTGGAGTACGGTGAAACAGCCGTGCTGTGAGAATAGTGATGTGCAGGAGCCGAGCTTTTATTAAGCACATATTTGCATTTTGTCTCTTATTTTTCTAAATGCCTTCCCATTGATCTAACACTGGTTACTGTGTCAACTCCACTGTGCTAAATGAGGACCAGCACCACAGAGGTGCTGTGAGTTATGGCAACACCAAAGAGTGAAGGGCACACCCTGCACATCCTGGTCCCTGCTGCTGTCACACTGCCCACTAACAAAACCATTTATTTTGTTTTTAACACTTCAGCGTTGGCAGAAAGAGTCTAGGAAACAACTCTGTACTGAAGTCCTGCAACAAGGAAGAATTATCCCATTAATCTTTTCTGGCATTCCCCACACATGCTATCTATGCTTCAGCAGTAAAAAAGCAGGCTGCTTTTTATTATTTCACTGTATTTAGGAAATGCTTTACTATAAAAATACAGGAGAAAAGTCTTACTTCTGCAACAACCATTGCATTCTCAATCTTTATATGATTAAAAGCTACTCATTAATTTCAACCTGCTGCTAAACTTCTCATACAATGACAGCCAGTGACATTCATAACATTGGTCTTTGCCTTTCTGATTCCTACAGTTTAAAATCCATTTTCACATTCACTTTCTGACTATGCCCCAAAATAATCTAAAGGAATTAGGCAGACCTCAGTGAGATCTTCTTATTGACATTTATGTTGATCAATGTTGGCTCTCCTAGAATTGGAATCTACAGATCAATTCCCTTATTAGATTCGTTCTCAATGCTGCCATGATCATTTTATCACAGAAGCTGCTGCCATCAGATGCTGCTTTATCACTTTATAATGGGATAAGCTGAAGCTTTCCTCTGGCATATAGCTGGAAATGATAACTGTCTGAAGTCTAAATATTTCTTTCACAGATTTTAAAAAATATCTAATTAAATGCACAGGTCTGTTTTTAAAACTATTTTCAACTGAGTTTACCTAAGCAGCAATAATTTTTGTCCACAAGAAGATTCCAGCTCTCAAGGTGTTAAACAAACCCCAGTGCTAACACTGGAGACTGCCTTATTAATCACTTTCTTCTTGCTGAGCCTACGAGCCAGATGACAGAAGAAAAGAGGCTCAGAATGAAGATATGACAGAGAAATCAAAATGGTCTCAGGAACAGTAGAGTTTTATATGGACACACAAACACACGTGCAAACACTCCAAAATAGCATGCACAATACATACACAAGGTTTGTCACAAGTGTTTTATCTGGTTTGGAAAATATGCAGGGAGGTAGTATTTTTAGTGAGAGTGGTGTTACAGCTCCTGTTGATAGAGGAGTTCATCACATTAATTTAAATCTCCAGTAAAATAAATTAGCTTTTTTATTGCCAGGTTGAACTACAGGGCTATGATTGTTATGTATTGCTACAATCTAACTCTTAATGGCATTTTAGCCCTGTGGTGGTCAAACAGAAACCATTTCAAACCTTCTAAAGGCTATTAAAACATGTGCAGATGTCTGGAAAATGAATACTATTATCTAACACTAACCTTTTGCCTGTAGGAGGAAAAGGAGAGAGAAGGCTCAGGGAAGATGTTTTAGATCAATACATGGCAACTCAGGAGGGCAAGCTCCGTTTCACAGGGAAGTTCATTGGCTGTGAACAGGGGATTCAAGTGAGCAGACACATCCTTGTTTGGATTTCACTGAAATCATTCATTTACTCACAAATAATTTAGAGAGATGGGCAGCGTTTTTGCCATCCTTCCTCACTGCTGCTTCCCAAGGCCCAGCAATCTAGACACTGGAGAGGTTCATTCATTTAAATGACAAGAGCACAGATTTGTCAAGGTTCATGTTAAACAAGCCATATTTTCCTTGCTTCTGCATTATGCATTAAAAAGTCTCTCCATTCCTCCACCCTCTTTTCTTTTTCTTTTTTTTTTTTTTTGTGTGTAATAGTGTTGAAATGTCATGTGGATTTAAAGGAGTTTAAAAGTAGGAGGAGAGTTGCAAGAAATACTTTTACTGTTAGTTTAAGGCTTTTACATACATATTTTCTCTCCAACTCTAATGCATTGTTTTTGTCTCTGACAGAATAATTTTTAATAAGAAGAGACTTTTTTCTTGAATACCTGGATACAAGGTCCTTGATTCTATTCCTTTTCCTCAAAGCACTTACTTAAAAATATGATTTAGAAAGAATAAGTGGGTAGATTCCAAGCTGGTAGGAATTATTGGCTTCACTTGTATTGAAATGAATTTTTGTCAGGACCGGAGTTACTCCATAGGCTTCCCAAACTTCTGCTTTTCAGAAATAAAACTTCTAGAGGGTCATAAGTGTGGGTCATAAGAATATTTCATTCTTGAAAGTCCCAAATCTGACCACAGGACCTCCAGATGGCACTTCAAGTTCTTCAGGGTTTACCCTGACACACCAGAATCACAGGGCTGGTGTAGGACACAGCACAGCTCCGGACACCTGGTGATCTCAATAAGCATCTCAGATCCTGGCTGTGACCTTCTGGAATTCCACCAATCCCCTCTGGAGCGATGAGAAACCGTGGCAGGATCTCCCCACCAGCCTGGCCAGGTGAGGCTGGAGCACAGGTGAGGAGGGAGAGCTGGTGAGGTACCAGCAAGGAGAGGGCACGGATGGCCTGAGGACACAGGCCTGCACTGCACCTCCCTCCTGTGAACACCAGGAGATGGAAAATGAGAAACGCCAGGCACTGCTCCCAGCCCAAGCTGTGCTCTGCAAGGAAAGGCACCATCGCCTCCAAGCATTATTTAGGACCTGAACTGGCCTTGGGAGGGCTAGGGCTAGGCCTGGCATGGAAAAATCCCCTCTCCCACCCTGCAGCCAGAGGCAGCCTGGCCCAGGTTGGGACTTTTACTCTGTCTCATGGCTGAGAGCTGCAAACCCTCTCAGCAGCTGCCTCTGTGCCAACCAGCTCCTGACTGGGAACCTGTGCCCTGTGAACTGATGCTTTTTCCTCTGTGGATAAAAGCAGGGCTTAGAATACAGGATGTATTATGTAGGAATTTCAAAAGGGAGCAGCTCCCATTTTGGCAGTAGCCAGACTTTTAGAAGAGCTCAGCACAATGCCTGAACACTTGGAAGTCTGGTCTCATGTGAATGAAGGACCTGAGGACCTAAATGAAAGGTTAAATCCATTTGTTATTCCCCCAGGAACGAGTGCCAGGCGAAGACTAGTGACAGGGCAGAGAGTACTCATATTTCTAATTACTGTCAAGATCTCCTAGGGATGATTTAGTCAAATAAATCTAAGTGAGCCTCTAAAACACAATGCTAATCTCTGGTTCATGCTCACACTTGCACTATCCATAATTCATAATAATTGTGTCTAGACCTGTGTCTGTGCCTGCATCTACTGTACGGGAAAGGTACACAAGGCTTATTTAGAAAAAAAACAGTTAACAGTAAGTAACAGAAACTTTAAAAAAAAAAAGATTGAGCATTCTTGCTTTTAAAATATAACTGAATATAAAAATTTAGGATCACAACACTACAAAATTAAGTAGCTCATTTCTGAAATTGTATACCAGAAAGATGAGATGCAGAGTGGGAGTATAGCTGAGATTTTCAAAGCACTGCTATTAATTCATGATGCCATTACTTTGGCAGTCTGTTTCCCATACTTCTAATGCAGTAAGATGGAGTTTAATTCATGATGTTGAAGATGCCCTTGTGATGCACACAGGACACAGACAAATCTCTGCCCCTTGTGCACCCAGACATCTCCTAGTGACTAATGGAACACAGCCTGCCCACATCTAGAGAAAGGAAGGAGTGGGAATGCAGTCTAAAAGTGCTAAAAACACAGGAAAACTCAAGGCTGTCAATATCACTTTGTTAAAGATTTAATGACAAAGGTAACTTTTCCCTTCAGCTCGTCCTTATCAAGAGATACCCAGATGGTAATTTAAGAGTTAAGGCACTAATGGACTCTTCAGTTTCACTGAGCACCTCGTGCTGATTTTATCTTGCAATACACTATTTCACATTCTCAGCGAAGTCAACAGAGATTTAGTCAATAGTGCCACGGCCTTTGGATGAGAATTTGAATCTTACCAGTATCCAAACTATCATTAAAGATGATAGGTCATTTGGGAAACAAAGGAGAGCATTAGTAAAATTCAATACTAAAAGATGAGGTTGGTTCCGTAGGTGTTTTATGATTCACTATGAGTAACATTTTATTCAAATTATCAACCCTTTCTTCCATGTGCAGCATCTGTAAGAATATACAAAAATATAAAGTGTATCACAGGAAAATTAGTTTTTTCCCATAACAGATGGCAACAGAAAATACCTATTGAGTAATCTTATGTGCTTCAACTCTTAGCATAATGTTAGTTTGTTTCATTTGATGGCATGTGTAATTTTACATTACCAGCAATTCACACTGGCCTGATACAATCTGAACAGTTTAAATGTTATGAAGCAGAGCACTTACTGGCACACCTATTTCTCAGTAAAAGAGCCATGATTCTGTATTGCTTCACATCTTCAAAGTGCCACTGCACTTAAATAACAGTAACAAAACCACAGTAATAAAGTAAAATATAAATGAGCTATTGGGTGTAATAACAGATTAAATTAATCCTTTATCCATTATTTATTTCATGTATGCTTTTGCATAGTTATCCATTCTTTAAATCTCAAAGTTTTAGGAAAATAAAAATGAACTATATACTTAGCTCCATTAGCGCAATAAAAAGAAAATCATAGATCTGTAATAATAAGGGTTATAATTCTGTAGTGCTTTAGAATTTCAATAGATTCCCATTTTACCACAAGGCAGAGTCCTTTAAATCTTTGAATTAATTTTAGACATTCTTTTGGTATTCCATTTGAGAGTCACAGAGTGTGAAATGTGCACCATGATGAGAAAACAATTACCCTGCACACCTGTTGTTTGAGCACACTGCATTTCAACAGCACTTGCAGTGGCTGCTGTTTTATTCCTCTGTGAAACCCAAAATGAGGGAGGCTTTAAAAGCTGACCTGATGACATGAACTTGCACTTTTATATGTAAAACGTGGCTTGTAGGTACCACATCACACCCTGTGATAACATTAGTACAAATCCATGCTGATTTTTGCTATCAGAATGTCCACGAGAAAGATTTTTTCCATTTAGAAAGGAAATCTGAATGAGTGACTCTTGACTTAAATCCAACAACTATATATTAAAATAAATAAATTGCAAACTGCAAAACCAGAAATGTATCAGACAACACATGGATGTGTTGGCCACACAAAATATAAACACATGAGTAACTCAGAGTTTTCAGTAAGTTCACAACCACTCTCTAAGCAGCCTCGGTGCTTACACTTGACCATTTATGCAGGGATTCACATGGAAAGTTGCTAATAAATCTTGTTAATATATCCAACAAACAGAACAGGCTGAAAGTGCAGCCACAATTTAAGCTTTGCTGTAGGTTAAATATAACTGCATGGAATAAAAAAGCATGTCTTTTTAATGTTTATTCCAAGTGTGAAGCACAGGGCAGGTTTGAAAAGGAATATAGCAATATTCTTTCTCATTGTGGAATTCCTTTTTAAAATTTATTCTCATATGGAATATACAAAATAAAGGAAAAAAAACATGAACAATATTCTTGTACTTAATTACTCTGTCCACATACTTGCTTAGGGTTTCAAATGCCATATTGGATTCCTGCCATCATGTGGATCATCACTGATAATAAAAATCTATGCATAGAATAAAGAAAAATTGTTGGTTCACTCAGTGTCAGCTGCTTATTTTTCTTTGTCTAAAAATTGGCAGTAAAATCTCACTTTTGTTGTCCAGGCCTGTCACATCAGTACAGCCCCACCATTCTCCTGACACAGGCTTACTCTGAAATACTCTCTTTGCTCTTGAATAATGCCTCTACATTTCTTCAAAAGTTAAAAATTATTGCTCTCCTCAGTCAAAATCATTCATAAATACTTCACCAAGGAACACTTGTGGCTTTCCTGAAGATTATTTGCTCATTTGATTTGCTAGTTTTGCTATCACTGTAGCAATTTATTTTCATCAGGATAATGGAAATGGCTCATTTTTAGACTTGGTAGCTGAAATTTATCTATTTAAAACTGCATCACAGAATATCATGTTTGTGCTGATGTGGAAAACCTTTCAGTGGTTTTCTGTGGAACTTCTCCAGGCTAGTTAAAATACTTGGACAGAGGAATGCTGAGCAGCTGGGGGTAATTTTCTCTTAAAAGCATTATCATTCTCATCAGAACTACATGCCCTGGGAGCTTAAGTTAATGTTTTGATTTTGTTTGAGAGCAAATCGGTGAGAATTGAATTGCTGAAATAAGGGACAACAGTCTGACAAGCAGGTAAATCACCAAAACACAAATTACTGATGGAGCAAGCCTATCAGGTTGGCTGATCTGAGTCCCTGATAATAAAATACTGTCCTCCACTGACCCTCTCACCGTGCTTTGCTGCAGTTTGATCTGTTGTGAGGATCTTGCCCTACCTCTCCTCTCATTCCACCATCTCTAACAAACATTTTTGTGTTCCTTTTTCAGCCTGCCTGTGTGGGAGCTCCTTCAAGGGAGCTGCATATCAGATACATCACCAAATTCTTCAGGTACTGTGCTGCTGTTGTGCATTCAAAAAAACAAAAAAGAAACCATACGGCTTAGAGAGATTAGGTGGAGTTTCTCCAGAAGGAGATGTTTCCTTTCCTTCCCTCATCACTGGTTTTTTTGGTCACCCATTCATCTAACCAATTGTCTCTCCTAAATATTTTATCTCTGTAATATTTCTTCAGCATACATTTGGAGCTGCAAACAGGACACTAATAAATATGGTTTATAATGTATTATTACACTTTGATGATTTAAGTTGAGATGAAATACAGACTTTGAAAGTTTTGTATTTCTGTCTTCCCAGATATTATTGGTGAGTGAGGGCACGGAACAAATAGTAAGTAGATATCAGTTTACTGAAATAATGCAAGATTATTAAACAATGACATCACCATCCTCACATGAAGAATGTTCTTTAATTTATTCTTAAAGGTCTCAAAAAGCCTGAGTATTCCATACTACATCACTGTCCTGATTCCTGATATACAGAAGCATTCTTGTCATTTCTCATGGCTACAGGCTGGAGGCTCATGAAGCCCCTGGGGCAGGATCCTGCTGATGGTAACTGTGCACTTTGGTAGCCTTGACCTGGAGGAGTCAATCCAGCAGGGCTACGGCCTCAAGGCTTTTGAGAACCATTAATAGACTAAAATCCACTCTTAAACTTCTTAAAAGGGGTTCTACTAGCAGTGGAATTCTTGGATAAAGGCAATGTACTAGTTTAAATTTAACATATCTCAAACCTGCTTTACATTTATATAATCACCTTCTCTCTTATTACAGCCCTAGAGAATGTCTTAACTTGCAAGCAGTATTCAATTACTGCTGAAGAAATTAGCAGATCTGGAATTAATTTCTCCTTCAAGCCACCAGTCCTGATTTCTGAGCAAGGAAATATTCACTACAGATGCTGCCACACCTTATTTATATTTATATGTTTACAGAGGAGAAAAGGACAGAGTTTCTTCTGGAGCTGGAACTTTCCTGCAGATTTGCAGACAGGAGTGCCTGACAATCTGATGCATACAGAGGAATAAATGTGAAGTAAGCAAATAAGCAGGTAAGCTGTAGGACTTTCACAACTTTAAATACAATTTGCTGATTTGGTATCAAGTCTGCCTGCTCCCTCGAGAGCCTGCAGGCACCTGACTTCTGTGAGAAGGAAATTCTACTGCTGCTGGGCATGTAACAATCCACTTACTGAAATGTACTCTGGAACGCTGACAAGCTGCTCCCTAACAGTGTGTGACCATCTTTGGGTTTAATTCCAAACCCTCAAACACCTCCTCTCTGAAACACCTAAAAATTACACAGATCTATTGCTGTAAAGCAGTGCAGCTTCACTCTTAACCTCCTGTGTTCAGACTTCATCATGTCTGACGATGCCTGCACCAGAGGTCAGGCTCTGAGCCCAGGCATTCCATCTCCTTTTGGCAGCTCTCAGGGCATTCAGGTGCCCTCTTCTTCTTCCCATACATAATAATAATGTACATAATAAGGTCGTGGGGGCAATTTACCCCTTCCTGCTCAGTTGTGCAGCTCTTTCCATCCTCCAAATGTGGGGCCACACTCTGTCTTGGACATCAGGGCAGAGCTGTCAGGGTGTTAAAAGGGCTCACACCAATGCAGTCATCACAAAGTAATTATTATTGAATTGCCCACCTGAGAATTCAACACTCTGTGCTGTAGAATTTTAGGCAAAATTTTAGATGGAAAATTAAATAGTGTGGATGGTAAATGAGTAATAAATGTAAGTAATTTAGCCAGGGAAACACAAGGAGAAAATAGATGCTTCAGGAGACCTCCCTGTTTGCTCCTGGGGTTGATAAAGTAGAATTTTTTATGATGGAAATAAAATTGCAATGAAAATATAGTTTAAGATCAGGGATATTGTAAATCTTATGATTAGAAATATTATCTTATACTTTCCCAACTATAAAAATTTTATTACTTATTTAATCAAATAAATCAACTGAATAAATTCTGCTACTTGCCACTTTTTTATCCCTTTTCACAGAAAAATCCTGCATGTTTTATAAAAAAATCCTATGACAACAACTTTCTGGGTGTGAAGTGAAACAGGACTTCTCTCATGGGAACAATTCATCTAGGAAACATCTTGAATTTATGTAAACAGAGCTGTATAATATGAAAAAAAATTGAAGGGATATTTATAAGAAGGCAACCCCTGATCCCTGTCTCATCCCTTCAGCATCTTCCTGTACATCACTTCCACAGATTTCTCTCTTCTAATCAGTTTTCCTCTTCTCAGTTTTAAATCTTTGACTGTTATCCCCAACTCTTTGTCCCACTTGCAGATGAAGCACAAGGTGGGTCACTAACTTGGAGTTCCTGGGTTTCTTTCCTCTTGCTATGACAGGCAGAATTTAATATCTTTTTAACAACCACATTAACAGAGGAAAATGAAGGCTGCCTGGGCAGAAGCCACTCTTTTGTGCTAGGTTTTAACTATAGCTATTGCTCTTTCTCAGATGGTGCCGACACAAAACACTTTTGCAAGGCTTCATCATTAAAAAAAAAAAAGCTGTTTCAGAGAGATTTCCTGAATATTATAAAATAACAATAATGGAAAAAAAAAAAGGTAATCAGCCTTCTCCTTATTTATCTATTCTAGTACTGCCTCTGTAAATCACACACTTCAGCTACCAAGAATGTCCCCAGAAAGAGAGAGCAGCTCTTAAACCTGTCTACAATATCAGAGGTGAAGAGATAAAAGCCTGAATTTTCTTTTTAGCCTCCTAAAATTTTGCACCAGAGACTGCATTACTTATATTTCATGACACAGCACCTGTGTCACTCCCTGCAGGCAGTAAGCACACCAGAATTCCCGGTGGCAAAGAACCCACATGGTAACACACACGATCACAGTATCTCACCAGAAATTCCTTCAAAAACACTGTTAGGCACTTCAGCTTCATCAGCACTTACACTTTTGGTAAATGCATGAAAAAGTAACACTTTAAACACCATTTCTACAGTGCAAGATTCCTGAGGCAGTCATGAAAACCACACCACGTGAATTTAATTTTTTTTTAAATTGGTAGCAAAATGAGTGTTTCTTTTGAAGAGTGTGAGAAGTAGGAGCAAAACCAACACAGTGCAATTGGGATGGTGTGCTGGCCAGTACTCTGCAGTCAAATTCAAAACACTTGTACATTCACTGGAAAAAAATGGGAATGAACTGATATCTAAGACATATAAATGTATTATTGGCTTGCAATAATACACACAAAAACCTATGGCAATGGTGAAATCTACAATTACCTTTACTTTTTTTTAAAAAAAAGAAATCAATATTTCTGTTGAAATTTGAGAAGTCAAAATGTTTACAGATTAAAAATAAGCTTAGTCTGTAACACAAGAGTCTTCTAATGTCAAATATGGAATAATTTTATGATAATATACAATGAAATCACAGAGGTTTATATGCAGAAAAAGTAGCTAACATTAATTATTTTTATCATGTGCCCTCTACCACGGCCTTCTTCAAAATCTGTAGTTTTACTGAGTGTGGCTACTCCTAGGATGAGGTCAGCATTAAATAAAATTGAACTATATTGTATCAGAGAGCACAGAAAAGGTGAAAATGCCCCATGCCCCACCCCCAGTTAGCAGAATTTACCCTTTCCCTTGACTGGGGTCACAATCTAACAGGAATGTCCTTAAGCACATATTTTTAACTTCTCTGTAGAGTGACACATTTAAACCAATATTTACCTCCTGCTCTAAATCTGGGCTCTGTGCACTTCCAAGAAGACACAATGCAAACTGTTCTTTCATTTTATGCAGGCACACAACAGTATTTGCTCAATTTCAGTCCTAAGAAAACATCCTTCCTCAGATGTTGCATGTGAGGCTGCAAGATCACAGACTACACACCATTTATTCCAGTCTAGAGTATAATTAGAGGATAATTAAAATTCTGGAAACTCACAGATTTCCTGTTTTGTTTGGTTTGGATTTTTTTTTAAGGACATATGAAGTGTTTTAACAGAAGTTCTTCCTTTCCTAATGTACACTGCAACTTTTCTCTGCTTTTTTTTCACCTAGTGGGTTAAAACCTATTGATAGCAGCAAATTTTGCTCCAGGGAGATCTGGACTTTCTGAATGAACTTAATTCCCTTTTGTCCTCAGCCAATAATGACAAATCAAGTGAAAAGGGAGGAAAAAAATCTGTGTACATTAGTTCCTGTCAAACTGTGCAAGAACAATGATGTAAAATAGTTTGAATTCGCCAGGAAAATGTGTTAGATCATTTGGTTCTTTCTTCCACCTGGTGCAGGTTCATCCCTTTCAACTTTTTTCAGAGCTGCTGCACAATCCAGTTTCAAGGATCTCAAGGCAAAGTGTTGATCCCACTTTTCAGATGCTATCTAACACTTCTGTAGCATTCCCAGAATAACCTGGTTTTATTGCTGCCACACAAGGAATTGGGGATAGGAACTGCATCTGTAATAATGAATGTGACTTCTGTGCAGTCTAACCCCAAGCTGACATCAGCTGCAGTCAGACACTTTGGAAACAGAAAAAAAAGAAAAAGCTACCCCAAACCAGGAGAAGGAGCAGTAGATGAAGCTGTCAAAAGCAGAAGTGAGCAATGAAGAACTGTGGTGGATGTGTCAAAACTGTGAATGGATAAAGATAAATCAGTCCTCTGTACAGGGTCTGTGAAGGATGAACTGGGAAAGGAAGCAGGGCACAAGGGACAAGAAAGCAGAACAGAGGAGGTCCTGACCCAGCAACACAAAAATCAACACAAAACCAAGAGACAGAACAAGAACCTGAGGAAAACTCAAGAACCCAGATCCCTGTGATGGTGACCTGTGCTTTAGAGTTCCTCAGTAAGATTCTCTTGCCTTTAACATCAGCTGTGAACAGACCATTTCTGCAGAAAACCCAGCCCACCCTGAGCAGGGTCAGCGGCCCTCAGCTGTTGGACAGCAACGCAAGGGCCAAGTCTTCCTCTGAGTTACAGACACAGAGCAGTGAGGGTTCAAGCTACACATTTAATATCACTTAGCTGATGTCCTGCAAAGTTCTAATTAGTCCTCATTTGCTGTTCTCCTAGCTCATGGGCTGATTTGGTGGAACTTCTGCACAGCAATTCTACTTCTCCAAAAGGATGACAAAGTGATGGGTTCATTCACAATAACAGACATTGCCAAATGAAGAAGGAACCTGACACATCTCAGTATTCCAGAATGGCAAATGAGGAAGACGTGGGTCACTTGCTTTCTCAGCTGTATCCTCCCATAAAACATTGGCAAAAAAAAAACCACCCTAAGCCTGTGAAGATGTACTTAAACCCTTGCAAGTAAGCTGAAACCAGGACAGTATCACATATGGCAAAAGTTAAATAAATGGGCTGTCTTCTCACAGGAAATTGCACTGTTCACCATCAAGCAGGATGTTAAGGAATACGAGCTTCTCCCCTGCAGAGGGATAATGAACCCGTATCATTCCATTTATCATAGGGAAGAATCACCCAGAAAAGTAACTCACTCTGCAGGTGTGCTCCTCTCTCCAGATCTGCACACAGTATCTGAGCTCGCTGGCACACATTCTCAGTTTCAATGGGATCACAGTACAGATAACAGATATTTTCTAATATATTAAATCTATCAACTGTCATTTCCCACTTACTGACACAGCCTTGAAAATAAGAGAAGCATTTTATAATTTTCAGAAATACAAAGCTCAGGGCCTGCTTCCTGCAAAGGCCATTTCCTACCTGAAGGAGGAGGTCAGAAGCTGGTTTGACTTTCTGCTGGAAAAGCACACTTAAAGTTCGATTCTGTTGTTCCAGATCAAAAACTCTCATTTTCAGCTTTATACATTCCTCCCTCAGACCCTGCAGCACAAGGGAAAATATTAAGATTAGAAAGCAGGTAACAGAAGCATGTAAAAAGCTCTAATGTCAGATACTAAGAAGAAATAAACACACAACTTTTAAATTAGTATAAATCGGAAAAATGCGCTACTTCATTTTCTCTGGTTGTTTGATCATCCATTATAACATGAAAGGAAATCTTATAATGACAAACAGCAGCTTCCTGGTGCCTCCTTTCAGAGTTTTCTGTTAGCATAAAAATGACTTTGCTAGCAATGTGTTCCATTTTGCAGCTGCCAAAAAGCATAAAGCAGCAATTAATATATGAATATTGTAATAAGCATGAGCGAAGTAAAATACATAAGATATACTAAACCAGGCAGAAGCTCAAAGTGGCACTGTGCCTTCAAGGTACTCCTCTGAAGTTTGAGCCCTTCCTTGCCTTTTTTGGAACAACCAAATCAGCCCTGCTGTGCCTGATGTGGGTGGGTGGGCTGTGTCTCCCCTGACACCCCGGGACGTGGCCAGCTGGGCAAGAAGGCCAGTGGCAGCCTGGCTGTGTGGAAATGGAGTGGCCAGCAGGACCAGGGCAGGGATTTTCCCTCTGACTGGGCACTGGTGGGGTCACACCTCAAGGGCTGTGTCCAGTTCTGGGCCCCTCACTGAAGAAAGACACTGAGGGGCTGGAGTGAGTGCAGGAAAGGACAATGGAGCTGGGGAAGGAAGGGGCTGGGGCACAAATCTGGTGAGGAGCAGCTGAGGGAGCTTAGCCTGGGAAAAAAAGCAGCTCTTTTCACTCTCTACAACTCCCTCAAAGGATGTTCCAGCCAGATGGGTCTCTCCTCCCAAGCAGCAACTGATAGGAGAAGAGGAAATGGCCTCTGGAATGGCCTCCAGGAGAGCTTTACGTTGAATATTAGGAAAAAATTCTTATGGAAAGGCTTGTCAAGCATTGGAACAGGTGGTGGAGTCATCATCCTGGAGGGATTTAAAAGCTGTGTAGAAGTGGCACCTGGGGACATGGTTTGGTGGGCTTGGCAGCACTGGGTCAATGGTTGGACTCAATGATCTTAAAGGTCCTCTCCAATACAAGCAACTCTATGATTCTATCAAAAAGATTTAAAATTGGCCATTAGAAGCAGAGGGGGAATGCAAAACCGGTCAAGCTAATAATGTTTTCAGATACAGCTAATTATCCATCCATCCATCCATCCATCCATCCATCCATCCATCCATCCATCCATCCATCCATCTCTGTCCATCTATCTTCAGTGTAAAACCTGCTTTTCCTGGTGACCTGAAGGAACACAGGATTCTGTCAGAGAGAGGATTTTGGAGACAGTGCAGAATCTGAACTGAGCTTTTCAGCAGATTTGTACAGCTGCCCATTTTGAGGTAAGAGAGCTTCACAAACCAGGAAAGGTAGTCTCCTAATAAAGACTACGTGTAAAAATAATAAGCTGCAGCCATATCTCAGTTGGGTTTCTTTTTTTTTTTTTTTTTTTTTTTTTTTTCCGTTTACATCTCCAAAATACTTACCCTTATTTAAATTTAGGACATTTGCTGCCCTGTGGTATTGCCTAGCTCATATTACTTTCCACCATATGAAGGTGCAGAAACAGGCCTCAGCACCCCCATATGCTGTCCTGTCAATGCCATTAACAGCATGATGACCTGGCCTGATGAGAAAACAACTCAGAGGGGGAAATTATACTCAAATATAGCTTAAATTCTTGCCTGCAGTTGCTCTAATCTCTGCTGTAACCAGCACTGAGGTTATAAGAGGTGAACACACAATAAAATATGTTCATCTTGAGACTCCCAAAAACCTGTAAACATCTTTTTATGCATATGTATCAGATTTTATGAATACTGGATGAATGCAGTTATTTTCTCCTGATGGTTTTATAGCATTTGTTTTAGGTGGCTGTCAAGTGGCTGTTCAGTTGAAATTGCAAGAGCTTTCCAACACGACCCTCAAAAAATCTTGAGGCTGATGATTTCTAAAGCCCTGAAGCTTTGTTTCCTGTCAGTGAGACCTCTTATCCCTGGTCTTGCACAAGGCAATCTCTATTAGGAATAGAGATTACAAGCATCAAGACCCATCATTATCTGTCTTTCACAAATCAGAGAATTTAAAACTTAGCCTTGGCTGTTACAACAGTGCTTAACATTTCAAGACTACTAAGGGCACTGAACAGGAAAAATGATTCACAGAAACTAACAGTGTAGAAAAAAATTAAACCTTAGCAAGGCCTCTGCCCAAAACCTTCCTATCTTACAGTTTTAAAGCCATAAGATTTATGTTTCAAACTTTAGAATTTCTGTAAAAAAGTGAAATATAAGATAGTAGATTACCCACCCAGATGCTATAAACCGTGCCAGTGGTAATGCCACACATAGCCCAGAGGAGAAATGAGGCACATAAAGGTAGCAGTATTCTGGTAAAATAAGGTCTGAGTTTAGAAACTTGAAGTCCTAAAATTACCAATTAATACAACTATCAAATGTCTGAAGCATATAATTCCTCTCCTGTGGGCAAAACAATGAGCTATTAAAGCAGCAATCTCCCAAATATTTAAAGTGCTCCTAGGGTTTCAGTACAGTGATATCTGAGCATCTCTGCAGTCTTGCTTTATCTCTTCAGCGAGCACGAGATTCACTCTTCTCCAAAATGGGATCCAATGACCTCAGCAGAGGTTCCAGAAAAACACTGCTCTCCCTCTGGACAGGCTTCTTTCTGCTTTAATTAACACTTAACTCACTTCTTTTGTAATATTAAATTGATGGAAATGGAGAAATAGCTTTCATACGGAACCCAGAGTAAAAAGAGTAATCTCCTGAATACACTCCTATGGAGGAGACTGCAGTGCAGGAAGTAGATACATAGGTCACAAAATGATTTAATTAAGTGGTTTAGCTCAATTTTCAAACTGCCAATCGAGGTCTTAATGGAAAAAAATTTAAAAATCCAGTTCTCAGCAGTCCAATCAGCTCATGTTATATGAGAAGTCTTTGGGTGGAAGGGGAAAGAATGGATGTTTTCGGTATTATAGCATACAGGTTTGCCTCAGTTAATTTTGTTGGATATCTGACTTCTTAAATTTCCTAGAGGCAAAATTTTCTATTAGTAAGTGGTAGAAAATCCATAGAATTTTGCTACATAAAATTGTGAAATTATGCTGCGTGGCTAACTCAGCACAAATTCAATTTAATGTAGTTTCTCCAGTCACATCAAAAAAAAAAGTCTCTCATGGTAGAGAAATTCTATATGTATTGTAACAAATTACATACTTGAAAAGTGAACGTTTAAGACTGTAATTCCATTTCAAGGATTCAGTGACATTGATAAATCACTCAAGCTTTGCTCACTCAATTTGTGTCACCAGGATCTCTCAGTGGGATCGCAGTCTTTGCACATCCCGGCAAGTACACAGCGCTTTATTCGTCACATTACAGCCTGTACTTAATTTAAGCGAAAATTAGTCCTTGAGGGATGGTTTCAAATTCACAGCAAAGCCCACACAGTGTGTGCTGCTGTGCAGAATCACTCTTCTCCCTTTTGTGAAGGCTCCCAGCTCTTCTTCACGTCTTGCTCTGCTCCAGAGGTGTGTTATCTCTCTGTGGCATGACTGACTCTGCCTCACTGCTCAGCTGCACGATGGGAGATTTATCTGTTTACCAGCCACTATTTGGGCTCTGATATCTACCCTTTTGGGACTGCAAAAGTGAGGAGTGCAATTTCCTCTTTATTGTACACTATTGTGTTCCTGTCTTTTCTTATAAAAGGACTTGTATGAACGGTGTCAGGAGCACCATAGCAGTTAATTTTCATTAGCATTTAGAAAAGTACCCTCTTTCCTCTTTCTATGGATATTAAATTAGCTGTTATTACTCAGTAATAGGTAAGCAGCTGTTAAATCCCATCAACCCTAAGTAAATCACTTTATTAAATGTATTTGGATCTGTTTTTATTGTATCCTTAGGAACTCCTTGGTTCCTATGGGTTTGGAGGGATTAATTACTGAGGAAGCACATAGTCATCAAAATGTCTGACACCTTTGCAAAGGAAATCAGGAAGCTCCTCTCTCCATTTGAGAAAAATCAAAATATTCCCAAACTAGACATTAATATACTGAGATTAACCCTCTGGTGAGTATTGCATCCCATATGGTTTTATAACACAAAATGTGCATGAGGTTTTTGTGTATATTAACATGAGAAAATACCTCCATTTCCATTTAAACTGTACTGAAACACCTATTTGGGATTTTTTTAGAAAATACCTCCAATTATATTTCTAGCAGGTGTCACAGGAACAGCTCTGCAGTCCTCTGATGATGCACAGACCCTATTCCTACGTGTAAACAGAGAAGAAACACAGCACAGAGAGCACCAGGGCAAACTCCCCTGGATGTCGTGGCTTGCACAAATCACCTCTGAGCTGCAACACCTCCAGCTGCTGGAAGGCAGCATCCCCCTTCCAGAGCAAAAACCTTTGTTGTGCATCTAAAAATCATGGGATGAGGAATGATGCTTTCAACCCTGCCTGTCCCCTCTTTCCCCACTCCTCCCTTTGCAGGGAGTCTTCTGAATGATGTCCATAAAGGGAGCCAGCTTCAAAAACTATTTGCATCTAGAACACTTTTGTGCATGTGGCAAGAGTTTTTTTGATGATTTTAACTTGGTGTTTCTTGCTGCATTTTAAGAACATTATTGCTTGTCCTGTCATGAAGTGCAGACAAAACAGTTTATATTCTCCTCTCTCTGCTTTAAAAGACTGCATTTATGCCTCTTTCCGAATCATTTTTTTAAAACTAAATGATCCAAAGCATTTTAATAATGCCACATCCATCAAGTGGTCTAGACCTCACAAAGGACCATTCCATGAATATTGAAATGCTCATAGCTTCTTGTTATAGAACTTTATATTTTGTTTGTCTTTCCCTCTTTCTCCCCCTGACAAAATGAAATCACAGAATCGTGTTTAACTCAAAAACCACTTCAGAAAACCAGAACTCCAGGCATGACTTGATGCAGAACAGATCTCTGTAGAAGCCACAGTTGATCTTTTCATTGTTCCAGGTTTGCAATTATCCTACACGTATTTTTCTTGTGCAGTAGTTCCCCTGCTTACTGAATGTGTGAACACAGTTTAAAAATGTCTACTCTTTAAGAATATATATGTATCTCTCAAATAAACAAGGAATATCTGCAAGCTTTAAGTTACACTGAAAATACCCAAATCACAACTTACCTTTTGAGTAAGTAGAGCCTGAACAACCTGATTAGCTACCTGAAAAAAAAAAGGTAAACAAATTTACATATGTTAGCATGTTTGTATGCATAAGAATACCTCCTTCTGTGGCCTGTCCTGGTTTCAGCTAGGGCAGGGTTGATTTCCTCTCAGTACCTGTTACAGTGCTGTGTTTGGATTCAGAATGACAATGGTGTTGATAACACACTGATGTTTTGGTTTTTTGCTAGGTTGTGTTTATCCTAAGTCAAGGACCTTTTCTTAACCTTGTTTCATGCTCTGCCAGTGAGGATGTTCACAAAGGAAACTGGGAGGGAGCATTGCTGGGACAGGTGACCTGAACTGGCCAAAGGGAAATTCCACACCACAGAATGTCATGTCATATAAACTAGGGGGGTTGCCAGGAAGGAAGCTTTTCTTATCTCAACATACAAGTTTTATGCTGATTCTCCACCTGCTCAGATCTACTGGATTTGAGCAAATGGCTGTGTGGTGTTTCATCTCCATCTGGGCTAAAAACCACGACAGTCCTTTTTTGGCACCCAGTGTGGGGCCCAAAGGGTTAAGGACAGACCTGACCAGAGGGAGTTAAAAGATTTTTATAAACATTCACTGCATTGGTTTCACAGTTATCCGTGGCTTTACACTCCACTTTCCATCTGCAACCACTACCATTTCTAGCATTTTCCTTATTTATTAGTATTTTAATCGGATAATACCAGTAAGAACACATGAAATTCACATCAACTACTTCTGTGCTAGTCCTCATTATAAGCAAATGTGCACTGTAGCAATTGCAGTGTGGCATGAGGGGCATTTGGTTAACTTCTGTCATCTCTTCTTTGCAGCAGATTGAACTTTCACAGTTGTACATGCAGCTGGTGTGCATCAGCACGGATCGACTGCATTCACCAGAGCAGATTTTACCAGCCAAGGATGGAGGCCTGAATGTTTTCATGAAGTTTAATTGTTTCTTGATTAAGTATTGACAAAATGGTACATCTATCATGACAAGCAGAAACCATAAAGTGCCACAGAAAATTAAAAGTACCTACTGTCATCGAAATGTGGTTGGAAGGCATTCACCCCACACAGCATAATTGACTTGAACGAGATTACACACCATTGATTAGAAGAACTATATAGTCAACAGGGAATTTTTGAAGTTATTTATTTTATACATCCTTCCTAATTTATATTTACCAGCAAGGATAGGGGCAGTGAGGTGGAAGAAGGAGGGACAGAAAGACTGAGGTAAAATTTTTTTGTTGATGCTGCCTAATTTGAAGGCCCAACACCATGTAGCACATCTACCACACAATGTGATGCCTTATCCTTTTGCTCCTGCATTTAGGCAGAGCAAGTAGAGAGGTCTCTCTTAGAAAAAAGAGATTTTTGATTTGGTTTTGGTATACAGAAATTACAGTAAAATTTATGCAGGTATCACTAAATAATCTGCATTGATTCTTGTTACTCTTGGCAAAAAATAAAACCCCCACCACCACTGATGTAAACTCGGGAGCAAAGAGCTGCAGCAGCTAATTCACTTCTGTAAATAATTTACTTCTGCTAGATACAAAAACTACATTTGATTCATACTCATAAAATTGCCTGGTATCAAATTATTTTTCCAGACTGGCCCCTAACTCCAGGCAGCCTGTGGAACAACGCTGCGGAAGAATCGCTCCGTACATGATTTAACAGCAGACACAGCCTAATATTAGAACAGTAATAAGCAACAGGAGTAAACATGCTAGGGTTCTGAAAGCCCATGTGCCTTGCCCTGCAGGCTCCCAGGCTCTCCATCCCACACTGCTCCTCCTGGCAGGTTCTTTAAGGTCTGTTTGCTCTACCTGAAAATTGAACAAACCCGAGCGAATACATTATTTCTTTACTTTCTGACACAGAGTTACTTTAGCAAGGAAGAACTAAAAAGGTTCTTTGAAGTGTGCACTAGTCACTCACCACAGCATAGCCTACAAAATGACTCCTACAGCTTTACATATTGTACAGAGGAGTGTAAATGGCATAATATTCCACACGGGAAAGAAACTGAACCTGCTGATGCATATATGACAAATTTTCCAGCTTTTGAGTGAAGAGAGGTATCTAAATGGAAGTACCTGCCAGTGATTCATGGCCCCCATGGAACTCAATAAGAAAGATATGCAACCAGGTTCTTTAGAAAAATGTGGCTGGTTTTTTTTCTATTATCTAGCAACTTGGCAAACTGTGTTGTTATTACTATTCAAGATTCTCAGGTCTGTATTTTTGGTATTCAGCAGGAACAGAGGTGGGAAGCCTTCAGTGAAATGTTCTGCAGTTCCTAAAATTAATTTAGCACTCAATAAGTGGAATCATAGCCAAATGTTTGCATTTCAAATGAGGTTGCCATTCTACTCCTACAGCATATGGAAATAAGCTGCTAAACTCAACAATCTACTTCATTTTAACTTGCAGGTATCAGGAGACACCATGGATGTGAATGAACAACATGAACCAGCTCCACAAAACTGATAGTCACAACTACCAAAAACTGTGGAAACTGAGATCACTGAAGGCAGAGGAATTGACTTCTGAGATGCAGAAAATGTGAAAATGTGAAGTTCCCACTTATATGAGGCATAACTCTGGCTCAATCCCAGTAAAAAGCAGGCTGTAAAATCACTTGACCTGTGATAACTGCAGTTAATCAAGGTGAAACAAGGAACAGAAAGAGCTGGCTGGTTCCTGGGTTTGCTGTTCTGCAGAAGGTGACACTCCTTGCTTTCACACTGTCTGCCTTTCCCCTGAACTTAATAGCCAAGATCTCTGGTGATGCTTCCTTTTCTGGATTGTAATAAAAGAGATAAAAGATCCAGCTTCACTCTTTCCTTAGGAAATTATGTTTACAAATATATGTCATAAAGTGGTATTAATAGAAAAGGTATAAAAGAATGAATCAAAGAAAGGAGACCCTAATGCAACATCTGTTATGCCTTTTACAAGTACTGAGAGTTTACACAGCTGCCTTTAATGTATGATTCCATATGCACCAAGATATTTCAAGTGTACTAAAATAAAAGATTTATCTTTTATTCAAATCTTAAAAACAGAATGCCTTTTTTTGAAATAACTCTGCATTTTGATTAGCTAATTCTTAAAACATCAGCAAAAATATCAACTACCCCAAGTTGCATAATCTCCTGCATGTGAATACAGTGAAGCTTTGACAGAAATCTCAGTTGGCACAGTGATGTGAATAACCATGACATTGCCACCTACAGATAAACTGACAGCTGAATTCCACAATAGGAAACTGGGATTAAGCACGTTAACCTCAAAGCCCAAAGGTACAGGAAGACAATCCTGGGTTCTGCGTTAAATTTTTCAGCAACAGAAGAATACATTTATGGAGTATGTCTGAAATTAAATAAGCTCTCTTCTTATTTATCAAGTACTGGAACATTTCAATGACACTTTTTTCCAAATACTGTTCCAGGCTTTTTACATTTACACTTCAGAGGTGAACAATTATTTTAAAATCAGTGAATAATTGTTAAAATTCATAAAGGACTCTGCTCAGCTTGACCCGTATGCTTTTCAGATTTAATCTCTCTGAACATTTGAGTTTCATTGAATTTTACCATCAAAATGATTATACAGCATGCATTTTTATGTCACAGTTGCAGGCATTTATATAATATTAAATGTAGGACATTATATGAATGAAAAGTACTATGTAAAGCAACTGATTAAAAAAAAGAAAAATGAGAGAAAATAATGGCAAGCTTTAAAAACTCAGCTCTGGAACCTCTTTGCTACAGAAAAACCACAGTGGCTATTTTTACTTCCTTCATACTCAGCTTAATGGCCACCAACACCTGAGCAGAGAGCACACAGTGCATCACGAGTGTCCTTTTCACTTTGTGTGACCCTGGGGGACCACGCAGGTGACACTGCCAGGGTGGCCAGGTTAAATGGTGCTGGAGTGCCCTGAGCACAGAGTGCCTGTGCCTGGGGGAGAGCAGCTGCAGGCTGAGGCTGCTGAGTGAGGAGTGAAAGACGGCAGTGCTCTCTAGAGTTATCAAATGATATTCCCAGGCCTCAATCCCTCAAGGGCCTGTCAAGCTCCCCAGAATGTCACAGCCAGGATGGCCAGGTGGTGGCTGGGGAGGGGAGCACTCCTTGTGCATCAGCCCAGGAGAAGTTCACTGCACTCACGGCTAATTTGGATACAGAGGCAAAATTAAAAAATTAATATCATGGTTGCAGTAGGCACTCACAGGTTTCAGTGGCAGCTTCAGCTGTCCCAGGTTTGGGTGTGATCACAGCCCCGTGCTCCAGGAACTGCTCTGCCCCTCACTCCAAACCTGCCAGGTGCCCCTGAGGCAAAGCAGGGCTGCAGCACAGACAGATACACGGCTGCTCCTGGAATAGATCTGCTCCTAAAAACACTGAGCAGCTCCTGAGAGCCAGACTGGGGAAGGGCTGAGGAAATCTTCACTGTCAACAAGAGGGGCTGGTGGGAGTTATCAACAGAGCAACCATCAGACTTACAGCCCTTAAAAAAAAAATTCCAGTGAAAATATTTTCAAATATTTTTAAATTTTTGAAGAAATCCTTACGGAAAGCATTTTATTTGCTTAAGATCTCGAGTAACAATCCCTGTCTGGAAAGGACTTCTTGGTTATTAACTAAATTTCTGTCTCATCTCCTATTCTCTTTATTGTTACTATAAAGAAAGAGGGTGAGGATGTGTGATTTCTTGTGCAGCTCCACCAAAGGAAAGTGCTCAGGTGGACGCTGGCTCAGGATTCCTGCAGAATTTGCAACTATTAAATATGGTTTTCTTGCCTCAGTCACTGGCAACAACTTCCTCACCCCAGTGACCAGAAGGCATTAGGTCCAAGCTTGTGCCAGCTGAAACAATGCTGGTTACAGTGCTTCTGCCAAAATATTATAAAACACAAAAAAAGAATGAGATAAACAAAAAATAAGACAGAGAAGCCCAAACCCACAGGTGGTGAGGAGCACTTTCTCCTGAAAAAGATGACACAGTGAGAGAAGGTGGATATAGCTGTGATAACACAGAACTGAAAACTGCCAAAATAATGTTGAAGATAACATAGTTCAGAGCACAGTT
Source organism: Prinia subflava (assembly GCF_021018805.1). Lineage (NCBI taxonomy): Eukaryota > Metazoa > Chordata > Aves > Passeriformes > Cisticolidae > Prinia > Prinia subflava. The sequence goes on from NC_086252.1 coordinate 32,098,851, forward strand.
TGATTTAATTGTGTGATCTTTAAACTGAAACAGTGTGTAAAAAACAATCCTGGGTCAGAAATCCATCATGTTACTGCAAACAGACTAAAAGCATGTTTTCTGTCCTTCTAATCAGCATGGAGAGTTTTGCTGAGATGGACAGTTACAGTGCTTCACTCATTTCCAAAACTAATTATGTAAGCAGATTTTGTCCTAGACAATCAGAAAATAATTTTAAGTCAGGCTCTGTAATTCAAACAGAAGTTAGCAATTATATGGTAATTTCCTCCTTATCACCAAGATATCCACGCCTGGTTTGAGTGAGCACTGAAGAGTGACTCAGGCCACTGCAGACTCAGAGCCACAGACAGGCAGAGCATGGCCCATGGGAAGGTGTATCTGCAAATTCCCTGACAAAAATATGCCATAGTGGCAAAAGAGAGGATTTGCTGATGAAAATATGCACTAAACTGGTGCCACGACACATCCTTATTATGGAATGGGTAAATGATTTCTCTCTCTTTGAGCCACTGAGAGTTTAAAACTGGTTTAAACACAAGGCATGTTGAGGAGCCTTGTTGGGAGGAACAAGTGAGCATCAGTACATGAGTGGAGAAAGCTCCATGCAACAGGAGGCAGCAGACACCTCTGCAATGCAGGCATTGCTGGAGTGCTCAGACAGGATGTGAGGGGTGAATTATACTCTGGCTGTAGCTGGAAGCTCTGATCCAGCCAGCAGCTAGAAAAATCCAGCATTAAAACTGGGTATGTAACCCTAAGGGGGGGCTGAGAGACTCAATTCCAGGTTTTGGAATGTATTGCATGGGAAAATTGAGGGATTCTTGATGGAGAAGCCACTGCCACATGTGTTCCACCCTACAAAAAAGGAGTGCACAGCAATAATAGACAAATTATAATCTCCTCCTCCTAATGAAAGCAAACCTTCTTTGTATTGGTCACAGGGATATCAACTTTTCAGTGAAGAGCTGTGGTCAAAACAGGATTTACAGCAGAGGTCATGGAGAACACCACCTCTGACTGCCAGACACATGTTCTTGGAATTAATTAGAATGAGGTAATACAAAAATTGCAGAACAATGTCAACCTTTTAAGAGAGGGAGAGATTAATTTGTATTAATTTAATTATAGCAGCAGGTAAGAACAACCTTTTTATCTACCTTACCTCATCAAGACATCTTTCATACTGTTCTCTCTGATTTTCATTTTCCAGAGCCAGCGCTGAATTCTCTGCCTACAGTAAAATGGAATAAATAAGTAAATATGTAAATTTAGCAAAGGATATCTTTCAACACATGACAATTCATAAAAATCCTCAGGGGGGTTTACCTGCTGTACCTCTTCAAGACGCAGAATAAAATGCACCGCACAATTTATTTTGCTGCAGGTTGGTGCTTTTGAGTACAACCAGAAGTGACATTCATTTATGAGATTATTCACACCCTGCATTACAATTTAGAACAATATCATAGCAGATATTCCATGTATGTCCACCATCTCACCTTGTCAGGTGCAATAGAGCTGGCAATGAAATACTCTCAAAGATATTGACATTTCTTCTTAGAGGGACCTTGCTACCTGAGAACCCTTGGACACAAACAGAGGCAGCCACTATCCCAGGGAAACAAGAGCCAACATCAGGTAAACCTTCAGCTGTGGCAGCCCTTCTCAAGCCTGGTTTCTGCAGTGGGGAGCCCCACATGCACAGATCATTGTTAATAGTCTTTACTTACAGCTTATTTCAGGAGTGAGAGGATTTTTGCTCCATCTAAATGTAGTCTTGAAGTCAGACTTTTTTTCTCCCATATATGTAATTTTAATAATGATAAAATTTCCTGTGCAACAGGGCCTTTCATCTGTCTTTAGTTTTCATAATGCTCACATTTTTGTATAGTGAAAACTTAAAAATAGCACAGTCTGGTAAGTAAATCACAGTAAATTATTTTTCCCCACATATCTGTATTGACTTTAGGAATTCTTACAGTATGGGAAAAGGAAAATCTCTGAAGTGTGATGCAGTTTCACCAGAGCAAGCTTCAACTAGTCTTCTCTTAAAGACTGAGAAATCAAGACAAAATATATAAAAATCTATGAGTTAAAACTGGCTCTAGAAAACTCTGCCTCCCATGCATAACTTCTCATCACACAACCACAACACCAAAATCAATACATTCCCATAATTACAACTATTATGCAATTTACAGTACTTGCATTAGTTTAACCTTCTGTCAACCTATAAAACTTAAACAAGTGCTGTTTCAAAGGAATTCAAAGGAATTGTGGTTACACAAAACAACAGTGATAAATATAGTTAACATTTGCAGTTTTAGAGGAAAATTAATGTAATGTGCTGTATGGAAAGACTCTGAGAAAGATGTACAGTTTCCTCGTCCTTGTTAAAAAAAGTCAATGAATCAACAAAATAAGAATCCCAAAGTCTATTAAATTGATTCATTAATAAAAACTTCAAATCCAGCTGAATCATAAAAGTAAGGGTAGGAAGCAAAAGCAAATGTACACCATTATCCAGCATCTTGAAAGAGATTGAAGAGTAAAAGTGTGGGAAGAAACAAGGGCATATAGAGTTTACTTATTTAAAAGTCTAAATAAGCAAGTGTACAGAATCTGTGCTTTATCTCCAGGGCACAATTAAAGGCAGCAAAGGTGGTAAAATGCTCTGCATCATATTTTCACAATGTCACCTATGAATGGGTTCAACATATGGCTATAAAAAGTCTATGGGTGATCCTGCAGAGAGCACTGTGAGATGAGGCAGCAAAAAGTAGCAGATGCAAAAGTGGCAAAGTAGAAGAAGAAGCTGCAAAAGCAAAAGCAGCAGCAAGAAATCAGGAGCTGGAGAGTAAATGGTCCTCCACACTGAAGAGGCCATAGTTTGCTTATACAGACATATTCTTGCAGATTCATTGATAACATAAAGAGATATTGGTTACATAAAATATTCCTGAGTTTTCAGATGTTTTCTCTATGAATATTCCCCTAAAATGCCATCCAAAAGAAATTCTTGCTGTTTTGAAGCAATCATTAAAGGATTAGTCTGCACAGACTTCCACTCACACATAATGATATACTGATGGATTTTCTTTTTAATTTTCATTTTTATTAACAGAAAAATACATCGTATGAGTTTATCCTAAAATAGTTTGAGCAGACTGCTTGCACACAGAAATGTGTAAAAGAACTACAGCACACACTTCTACTATCTGGAATATACAGAGAGCTCCCCATGCTTCCCTCACTCCATGGTTTGGAATGCTGTAAAATGGAATGTTAAATCTTCCTGGATCTGTTCACTGAACCTCTGATTTCAGCAAGCTATTCCATTACAAACAGGCTACCAAAATTAGGAAATCTAAATCTGACAGCATTATAAATAAATGCTACATTTCAGCTCTTATCAATCCACAGTGGAAACATCTGTATAATAAAACCAATTCTCACACCACTGGTTTTAGAATTGTAGTGAAAGGATGTAATGCAGTCAATGCTAGCTTGACTTTTGTGCTTCTTGATTGCCAAGCAAATCATGCCTATTTATTTGGCATTTTTATAATGAGGACTAGAGTAGAAGGGAACACTTGACTGACTTTGCTTTACAATCTGTGCCAGTTCCCACAACATGGGAAAACCAGTACTCAATACATTATATCGCTCTACAGTGCAACCAAATACTTGATAATAATCCCCATTCCCCTGAAAGTATTCATTTGGAAAATTCGTAATAGCACTCACAGTCTCAAAACCTTGCCTCCTAATCCAAACCTTCATTTATTTAACAGAAATCATTGGGTTTTGATGTTATTGTAAGGCTGCTCAATTTTTGCTCCAAAGGATCTGCTTTCCTCTTGTATTGTATATTCTGGGCATCCTTTGCCAGTTAAGCAGGGTACATCTCCTTGAGAGGGACCTGCTATTAAATTTCCATTTTTATTTTCAGGCCACACTCAGAGAAGGCTAAACTGCAGGAAAAGCCCCCCTCTCTCCCCACAGCTTGAAAGTTTTTGCCCACTTGCAGGCACCCAGGGGCAGTGACAATTCTGACCCCAGTGCAGCCACCAATCCCACCCATGACCTGGCAGGGGACTATGCAGGGAACACTGAGCATGCTGAGAACAAGAACTGAGAGACCTGAGAACTTCCTGAGATTGCACTGATTTCTAGAGTGATTTCTAGTTTCAGGCACAGCTGTCCTCTAGGAACTTATGTATATTTTATGTCACACGTAAAAATGAACAATCACTCTCTGTCCCCCAGCCTGGCTGGCACTGCAAGTGATGCACACACAGAGCTCTCAGTGCCTGCCACCAGCACCACAGGCACAAACATCATTTCTGGGGGGACAGCTCACAAAGTACAGCAGCACTCAGTCAGCCAAAAGCAACTGGGTACAACTCAGATGGAACATCAGTACATGCTGCTTTTGGATCATTACAGGTTCAAGGATCCTAAAATGTCAAAACAGACTTCCCTCCCAGTTCTGATTTGGGAAAAAGTATTTTGCGTAGAGTCTCTCCCAAAACTGGAAAATTTAAAGATGGCTTGGACAATGCTATCCAGCCTCCAACTTCCTGAATTAGCAACAGCATGGTTCTGAATTGTGAGATGGAGTTTGAAAGGTAAAAACTTCAGACTACTTCAACAAAACAGGCTGCCTTGAATTGATATCACTGCTAACATACAGTCATTATGAGAGACTTTGTCAACTGATTTTAATTCCTTCCTCAGGATGAAATACATAGCCCTGGTAATGATAAAAATTCTGTGAGTCAGCTAACAGCTTTCTCTCTCTCCCATGGATATTTTCTCCTGTGGGGCAGCTGTTAGCATGGTTTCAAAGTTAATAAAAGGCCACACACCTGATGCTTCAACAGACAATCCTCTGCACTTTTATAACGACAGTGAAATTAATTAAAACATTGAATTTTCTACTAGATTGCACGAATAACAGAAAAGCATGACTAAAAGAGGATTATGTACAAGACAGTTTTCCTTACTCAACCTTTGTCTCAGAGCTGAGACAAAACCAAAGGACGGGAGAGGGAAGAAGGAAGAAAGCAGGGAGTGGCATGCATCTGGCACTAAGGGAAGAGGAGATCATAGAATCACAGGCTGGTTTGGATCAGAAAGGACCTTTAAAGATCACCTAGTCACGGGCAGGAGACGAAGGTCTAAAGGTTGTACATCTAGTTAGCAGCTCAGCATGCTCTGAAGGTATCATCAAGAAAGGTCAAGAGGAACAAAGTTATGACAGTGAACTTTAAAATCCCTGACAGAACGTTACCCCACAGTTACCAGGTGCACTCCTTTGTTATTCATACTAAGCCCTTTGTTCATTTATAGAAAGCTTTATTGATTTACACAGACATTCATTTGTCATGCCCACTGCAGTGTATTAAGAGCTGTCCAAGCACTTCAAATGTACTCAGGAATTTTTTCCTGCTTTCAGCCTCTGATTTTGTGTACTTCTGTGGTCACAGCCTCCTACAGCACAAGAGGTCACATCCTGTCATTGGCAAAGTCAGAAGTGACACTCTTGCATTTTTTCCTTGGGTTCTTGGAGCATTTTTGGTAAGCTGCTGTTCTAGGAAGAGTTTACCACTTGAACTACCTCTGTATCTTTGGTCACAGGGAACTTTTTGAATGTCTCTGTCCCTGCTATGCAGAAAATTCATCCTTTGAAAGACTAATCCAACAAATTGTCAAAGAAAAGTTTAACATCATACTTATGCTGGTCAGAAGAGCTGAAAATTACATTTGTGCTTTTAAATCAATGTAATTGTAGCAACAAAAGCCTTAATTTAATTCTACCACTATAACAGCATTTCCACTGGCCACTTTCCAGTGCCTTTTATATTAGTAAAGACAGCTCTTTGCTAGGACTAAAACGAGAACTGCTCCTCAAGGCCACCTGTCTACATTTGGATGTTTCCACCTTGTCCTTTACACGTTTCCCACAACAGATCAAAGCTTGGGCAACCATGGAGCAGCTCCCTGCTGAACAGCTCTGCTCCCTGGCCCTGCATCCCCAGGACACTGAGACTGGGGAGTGCCACCTACTGATGAAATACTCAGTGAATTTAGTGAAATAATACTTAACTATAGTGGTTTTTTTATTTAAATGTCCTAGTTTTAACTACTTCTTCTGGATCATGGAGATGAGAGAAAAAAAACCAAAACACCAAACAGAACAAATTAGTGATACAATGACAGCCAGGCTTCTCACCCTTTCTCTGAAACACTTAACCTTCTCAGTAGCATAATTTTCTGTTTTATTTTTTCATAGCCTGTTGTATTTAACCCCAGTTAAAACATTTGACATATGTTATCTGAAATACTGAGCCAGTATTTAATTCCCATTCACTTAAAACATGGCATGAAAGTAAAACATATGTGATGTTAAATAATAAAACACAGGAAACATTTGACATACTTTATCTGAAATATTCAGCCAGTATTTAATTCCCATTTGCTTAAAACATGGCATGAAAGTAAAACATATGTGATGTTAAATAACAAAACACAGAACTATACAAGTGTCAATTATAATTCTGTCTGTAAAAAGGCCACATTAAACCTTATTGGGCAGCACTGGTGGGGATCCTTCTTGCAATTCACAACTTCAACAATTTTTTTAAAATTTTTTTACCATTACAAAACTATATTAAATCTCAAAATCTCCCATGATCTGATACAGCTGTGCTATCCGTGGGTTTGGAGACTCATAGAGAGCAGTACAACCTTCTAATGAATGCTAAAAATCAGAAGTATTTATTCAACATCAGGAAAGCAACCACTTAAGGTTACAAAAACCCCTTGGGTTTAAATGTTGTGAGCAAAAAGCAGCCCAAGGTCTGCTCAGCTTCTTACGATGCCTCACCAATTATTGATGAGCAAATTCATGTATTTAAACACGAATCTACAGCAGAAATTATGTAACAGTGTTAAAATTTGTGCTGATTTCATGCCGTCAAAGATCAGAACTTGTTAATTTTTAGCAGATTTTTAGCATTTTGCAGGGAGAGACTCCCACCCACAGTCCTGACTGGGGCTCATAACCACAAAAAGCCTTTTCCTGTCTGCTGAGCTTTTCCCAGTTCACACAAGATGAAACAATGAGGAAGCCTCCCTTTGGAAAGAAGAGTGTAACTAGAATTCAATCCTGCAAATCTACTTATATTGGATAAATGCACAAACTTCAGGAGCCAAACCCACCAAACCAGAACCAAATGAGATTCACACACTGCTGATGAGAATTAAATGTGTTCTAAAAACGACTAAAGCAAACCTCATATTCCTGGGAATTCCTCTGTGGAATACCATTTTTTTTCCCCAGAATTTAGGGCTGGAAATGTGCAACTTGTTCAAGCATGGCAATATTTGTCCTTTTTTTTTTTTTCTTTCAGTTAACTCTAAAGTAGTTAAGAATGATGAGCCTTTAAAACCTTCAGCATTTTCCCTTCTGACACCACAGAAACGTTTGGAGTTGACATTTTAAGAAGGTTAGGAATAGATCTGGCAAAACAGACTGCATTATAAGCACAGGCTTATCTTCCAGCAAATAATCACCTAGGCTACTACTAACAGATATATCAATAACAAAGTTGTGTGTTTCCCTGCATGCAAATTGTAGAAAACAGCAAATTCTACCAGTATTTACAGAGATAATAATAGATTCTCAATATTTCCACTGGTAAAGCACTGTAAATACAGACCTTTGTACAAACGGATTAAAATTATGAAGGATGTCTTTTTTTTCCTCCAAAAAATTCTCCCAAACATAATAAATAAATTTTTAAAAAAATCTTCCACATAAAATATTTTTTGAGCATGAGGAGTAAAAGAGATCTGAGGCAGCAGAGACAGCCAGCACACAACTGTATTTCCTGAAGTTAAAGACATGGTCTACAGAACACATGTACACTTGATAAAGCACAGAGGTACAAGCATGGAGAGCCTAAAGCCCCACCAAGATTCTCATCCCATTGGTTTTTTTCCCCCCTTCTTGTTTTAAGTGATTTGTTCCCTTATGGAATTGCTTTCCTTAAGAACTGAGAGCATTTCACTCTGACACTTACTGTGCCTCACCATGTAATACTCACAGGCAGTTATTTCTTTTATCAAAAAAAATAAAAGTCTCTGGTCCAGGAAAAAAGGTCTGAGATCCTGAAACTGCAAGTCAAACTAAGATTCTTACAATTAACACAGACAGATAAAGGCAAGTGGTGAGGACTTGATTAATGAAAAATGGCATTTTGTGTTTGATATCAACTTGTATGTGACACACACCTAAGCATCTTTGCATTGAAAACTCTTATAGGAGCCAATCACATCAGATTTGGTCAGTTGCATTTATTTAAATTTTTCTTGCCAAGGGAAATTCTAACTCTTTAAAATAGTAATGATTTGAAATTAGTAAAGCTTAGTTGAAAACCGTTGACTATCTGTAAACCCAGCGCTGAAGCTCAATCAAAAAACTTATGGTGCAGTCATTTTCAAAGAAAATATTTGTTTTGCTTTGCAAGGAAACATTTTGGAGAAGATTTTTATCAAATATAGAAGCGACATTGAAACCAATAGCTTAATTTTGGCTTTGAATCCTTCTGAAATTATACATACGGAAACCACCTTTAAAAATGTTTTTAAAAGTAGGTTTTCTTTTCTTTCTCTTCTCTTCTCTTCTCTTCTCTTCTCTTCTCTTCTCTTCTCTTCTCTTCTCTTCTCTTCTCTTCTCTTCTCTTCTCTTCTCTTCCCTTCCCTTCCCTTCCCTTCCCTTCCCTTCCCTTCCCTTCCCTTCCCTTCCCTTCCCTTCCCTTCCCTTCCCTTCCCTTCCCTTCCCTTCCCTTCCCTTCCCTTCCCTTTCCTTTCCTTTCCTTTCCTTTCCTTTCCTTTCCTTTCCTTTCCTTTCCTTTCCTTTCCTTTCCTTTCCTTTCCTTTCCTTTCCTTTCCTTTCCTTTCCTTTCCTTTCCTTTCCTTTCCTTTCCTTTCCTTTCCTTTCCTTTCCTTTCCTTTCCTTTCCTTTCCTTTCCTCTTTTCTTTAGATCTTTAGGAAAACTCATGTATTTTAAGCCATTTTTCCAAGCAATAAGAGAGGCCACTTCAGAATTTACTGAGAATGAGTTCTCCTTCAAAGCTGGGCAGTTCTGACCATGAGCTCAGTGACACTGTGACAGTTTTGTTCTTGCTGTGATTCCATTATCCACACCTGAGCAGCACACAAAGCTTCAAGGTTCATCTAATGGGAGGTTGAAAAGAAGAGGACATTTCAGATCTGTGTGAATCTGAATGAAAATTAATGTTTGGGCCACTTCATCCCGGCAGAAAACACTTCTTATTTTTCCCCTCTTGTCTCTGAGATATTCAGAGAAAATATGGAAATAGTACTACTGATTCTTGGATATGGAAAAAGAAGAGTAAGGGAAAAACTGCCTTCACAGGTAGAAAATCTTGAAATTAAGTATGAGGAAGACAAGGATTACCTAGAGTATATTCAGGATTTTTTTTTAAATTTCTAGAAATTCTATCTATCAAGAGCAGCTCTTCTCCTCCAAAGTAGCTTTCCTATGTTTTTTTCTAATAACATCAAACTGAAAAAAAAATATAATTTCACAGGTCAGTGCAAAAAAAATTGCTTTAATGCTGGAAGTGGTGCTTCCAGGCTGCTCAGTGCACCTGAACCGAAGGGCTGCTATTAAATTATAGTGAACAGTAAAAATTTGGAGCTCAATTTGGCACCATCTTCAAGGAAGACCAACACCAACCTCCTCTGCACTCACCCATTCCACTCCCCCAAGGAAATTAAGTTTGAGTTTGCTCATGGGGGCTGATGATAGAAACAAAATATTCAGACTTTACTGCCTTCCTGCTTTTTGTCCCCTCATTTAATGTATAACCTACAACACAAATGTATCCCACACCCAATTATTTTGGATCTCACTGGAAGGTAAAACAACAGATGTTTTGCTCTGACTTCACAGAAAGGGGATGCTGAATATTTACCAAGGAATATTTTTTCCTAATTATTTATCCTCAGTTCCTTCATTCAGTTCAAACAAAAGTAATTATGAACTAAAATGATTTAAACTGACAGTCTGGAAAACACTGATTACATATGCTTGAATGTCACATTCACTGGTTGGCTGATGGGAAACTCACACCAGTTCTCTGCCATGCAAGTGGGAAAATAGATATTCTTCTTTTTTTCCAAAGAAACATGTATGTGTTTTTCTGAAATGGAAAAAATACAACATACAACTACTGGTTTTTCACGTTAAAAAATGTCTCTTGAGCTTTTTTTAAATTTGAATTCTGAGAAAAAGAATGACTTTTCTTTGTGATACTATGCAATAGATTAAAAAATTATGTGATGGCGTAATTGATACTGCCACAAAGCATTTTTAAACATAATAAAATATAAAATATATTCTTTTCCTCCTCCTATGCTGCATCACTTTGCTCCTTTAAAGACTTCAAGTTAAAAGCTTTCCACCACAATGAGCCATTAATGTCGCCTGTCTCACAGTCCGCAACATAAATTTATAACAAGTTTTTCTGTTTTAACTACATGGGAGTGCTGAGTTATTCCTGAAGGCGATGTTTCCTGCAATTCCACTCTCTCCAGCAGAAGTCACCCATAAGTCAACCTCCAAAATAAACTTCTCTTGATGGCTTTGGATGTTTGTGTCCCTCCCAGCTACGGAGGGAAGCCCAGTGGAGCAGCACAGGTACCGGTGCTGTGCTGTGGAGAGCAGCAAATGCCACACAACGTGCAGCAATTCTTTTGTAGCCACTAGCCAACTCCTAATAACTGCATCACAAAATTGCTGCTCGTTTCTTGCTAGCTGAAATGAAACTCTGTTTGCAAACATCCCCCTGTTTCTCCTGAGAGCTTTGGACGTTTTTCTCTTTTGTTCTTGCAGGCACACAGCACGGATTGGGCAATGCCCCTTGCTCCACACAGCAACACGTGGCTTCTGCACTGACATTTGTTAAATTGAAAGCTCTGATTCATTTAATTCTTACTCTTTTAGAGTGGATTTGCAGAGTAATTGTATTTGGCCCAGAAGAACAGCAGCCCAAGCCTCAAATTCTGTCTTTTAAAAGGTTCAGCAGATTAGAGGGTTTTTGTTTTTTTCTGCCCTGTGCAGACTGTGCTCACTTAGAGGAGATGGGATAAGGATCCCATGGAAACTCTGATGTGGCAGCACCTGACTGTGATCCTGACTGGTTATAGGAAATGTCTCCTGCTGATCTGGCTGCCACCAGGTCCATCCACATTGGCTTGGGGGAGCTATGTCCTCATCTCCAGGGCTTTTTCTGGTCATCACACTGAGCAGGCTACAGCTCACACCGTGGTGTGACCCTGCATCCCATGGGTTCCTCTCCCAGGAAATGGAACTCCAGCTGCTGCTGGGCTTACCTGGAGTCAGAGTGACCCCAAAATGTACACAGCACAGGTCTGAGGATCTGCTCCTGTTCCACTGCTCCCAAGGCAGGCACACACTTATAACAGGATTTTCCACATTAATAGGGAAGCCCTAAGGAAGTCAGCTGCCAGGACAAAAATGGACCCCACAACACCAAAATAAAACAGACCTGTTGGGATCTTTTTCCTGCACACAAGAGAGATGGCCTGAGGAACTTTTCTACTTGGACATTTTTATAGCTTTGTACATTATGAAAAAAAAATGAAAACCTATACAGAATTATATACCTTCAAGCCAGCTACATGGAAAGCAAATTCTATTGTAATTATATATTATTAAGTGTGTTATATTAAACTGTATTATATTAAACTCTTTCTCAATTATTAACTTAACCTTGTTCCTCAGCATATAAAATTTGTCTCAGATTTTGTTCTTCGTACTTACATTTGTTGGCAAACTACGTTCTAGAAGGCCCAAGAAATTCTCCCACAGCTTTGGGAGAATGTGGCAAACCAGAGGTTCTTAAAAAACAAGCTTTGGCTGAAAATCAGTCTCAAATGGCACAGACTTTAGGTTAAAGTTGACTCAGTGGTGCCCCAGTAAGAAGCTCAGGCATGAAAGGCACAGCAGCAGCAGCAGCAGCCCAGCCCTGATCTGCAGAATGAGCCAAATTCACATCACACATAACCAAATACAGCTCAAGTGCAGCCACTGGAACTGCACCCACCTTCACATGTCTAAATCTGATAGCCAAATGTAATAACATCAGTGTCAAGGGTGAGGAAATGTTGCTGTTATCTTATTCCAAGCTCCCGTTCAAGAGCAGGATCAGTGATTAATCAATTGGCCTAAAGGGAAAATGCAGAGAAAAGAACCAAAATAAATTGATGTATGAAATACTATGCAATGTCACATACACCTAGAACTGATCACATTTCTGCTCTGTCAGACTGGCCTGCAATTGGGAAATATTCCTGCCTGGCAGACGTCACCAGCGAGGCAAATCGCTTGCTCAAAAAGAGGAGCAATTCTCATCTCTTATTTCTATTCAATGTCTGTGAAAAATACAGGTTTTGCCTAATACCGGCAAAGTTCTTTTTTACAATGAACTAAGAATACTTACTTTTACCCATCTAAATGGGTAAAAATTTGAATAGTTACCTTGGGGCCTCTGCAAAGGGCAAAATATTTGAGAAAAAGAGGATAAGGATGACCATCACTGGAACGGAAAAAACCCTATATTGTGTCATAACAAGAGGAGCAAGAGGAAGAGTGTTTCTTTAAAAGTGAAGTTATATCAACACTATCTGCAAAGATCTGCCAAAGCTGGCTCAGGTTGCTCACTCTGGTTCTCAAGGGGAGTTAATTGGCTCAAATGAAAGCTATTCCATGCAGCCCCACTGCTTCTGCTACCTGAACTACTTTGCATGGCAGGGCATTATATAAAAAGATGATGCTGTTTATAAAGCTTGCAACAGAGCCTTTTTCTGTTTCACACCTCCTACCTTAATTGAATCAAATTTATGCATGCATGTGTGTAACAGCAATCTCTGCACGGCGCTGGGGAGACACGACAATGTCTAACAAAATCCTGCTTATGAGATACAGATCAGACTTAAGTCACAGAAAGAACACTTGTTGTTTAATAAAAATAAAGTTATAATGGTCATTATTTTAACAGCAGCTGAAGTGTAATGACATCAAATGGGACTGAAGGAAATTACCAAGGAGGATGTGACAGACTTTTCTCTAACATGTCTAAGGTCTGAATAAGCAAACTCCATAAGGTCCAAAAGATGAAAAAGGAGGAGCTATTGGAGATAATTAAGGAGAAACTTCAGCTGTTTCAGCCCCATGACCTCTTCACTGAGAAGCCTCCACTCATTTCCAGATTACCATTAACTGTTAAGAGAAATGCTATCCAAGTCTTGCAGCAGGACAGAAACAATAGAAGAAAATGCTTTAGCTTCTGTTTAAACACACAGCAGTCTCATAATGCACAACTCTCACACTCATTTCTCAAATCTGAAACTGTTGCTGCAATAACTTTACAGAGGATTTTGTCTAGCAAAGTAGCCAATGTGTAGGTACTTGTTAGATTTTAATGAAAAACTGAATGAAAAATATAGGTCTTACTTGCTTCCTCTATTTAAAATATCCTTTTCCTAAAGAACTTAAACATTAACACCTAGAACATTTAAAATCAGAAGGGTTTTTCTGAAGGAAGAGACCATTTGACTGAAGAAACCTGCATGCTTATTAAAGGGAAGCAGCTGTAATCACCAACTGAGCACTTCTAAATAATTTCCACGTGTTGGCCTTGTCTGAGCACACAGTACCCAGAGGAAGAATAGAATGAATCCCAAAGATGAAGGGGCACTGTCACCACACGTGACAAAGGCCAGCAGGGATGCCAGGTATCCCTGTGGGAAGGGAAGAAGCTGTGCCCTCTAGATGGCATTATGTGCCTGTAGATCCCTGTAGAGCTGCAGAGCCCTGCCAGGCAAGGTGACCACATCCCCACCTGCACAGCAAGCAGGGGCCCAGAGGTTGTTTATCCAGGAAAATCAGCTGGCAGCTCCTGGGCTGTGAGGGAAGGTGAGAGCTGCACACTCCTGCAGGGCACAGCAGGGCACAGACCTGCTTTTCCCATGTGGGAAGCAGAGGAATGGTGCTCAGCCTAAGGTGGAAAAAAATGGAGGAGCTGACCCCATATGGAGAAAGGCAACTTAACTGAAAGGCGTGGGCAATATATGCAAACATAGAATAAAAACCAAAAACAAACAGAAAAAAAAATATTGTCCTTATGAATAAACAAAACTCCCCTTGGCATTTAAGAGCTTCTAAAACAGACAAGTGTACCCTAAAATGTGCATGTAGCCATCCATATCCACGCACATGAGGCTATAATGCATCCATGTGAAGCTTTTTTGGCTATACACTGAAATTTAACACTTGCTTAGTGATAACCAGGTATCTACAGAACCATCAGCAAAAATCAGTTTCATGCATAATGGGCCAATGTCAGACTATTCCATGTTTGATTTATCTATCCTCTCTGTGTATTTATAACTAATCTTAAAATCTGTGCTTGTCACCATGACAGATTAAGCAGACTTAAAAATAATCGTTTGGGTATTTTCTGCTGTGGACAATCAAATTAGCTGCATAGTAAAGCCAGTGAATATCGAATTTCAAGAGTATGTTAATGATACAAATTTCACATATGTGGTTAAGCATTTCCCAGCACAGGAGCCAGCCCTTACAGGCCGGAATTCAGCAGTGCCCCTAATTCTAGTTTATGAGTTTAAATATACCTGCCCAGATTCCTTTCTCTAATCTTCAATCTATAATCTGTATTTCTACAAGATGAACTAAAAAAAAAATCACTAGCAAATTAAGAAAAAGTGGTGCATCACCATGAGATGTCAATAATGTTTGAGCATTTTCAAGGTTAGTAAAGAGAAATTATAAAAGAAGTTATTTCACTACATTGTAGTAAAAAAAAGTATAGTATATAGTATAGTATATAGTATATAGTATATAGTATATAGTATATAGTATATACTATATACTATATACTATATACTATATACTATATACTATATACTATATACTATATACTATATACTATATATAGTATAGTATAAGTATAAAGTAAGTATATAAAATAAATATAAGTACAGAGTTGTAAGGGATTCAGCTCTAACAGCAGAGGTAAATTAATTGGGATTTCCTATGCAGCCTGTGGAGAAGGTCCACAGAATACTGGGATTTTAAAATGTTACTTTGAAATGAACTGCAACTATTTATTTAGTTTATGAACTGTAGAGCTGTCATTGCTGTCAGCCAAATTGCATGCATTAGTATGTAAATTAAAAATACAGGGCGTGATTCTAAAACTCCCTGTCACATAGAAGCTTGCTCTGAAACAAGTGGCACTGTGAGTAATGAGCAGGCTCACAGAGAGGGCTTGTGAGAGCCAGGCCCAGAGAGCACAGCTGAGAGAAAATGTTTAAAAAACTACTGAGTCTCCCTCTGTGCAATGATGGATGTGTGGGGATAAACACAGCCTGGATCTGTAACACAGGCTTGGAAAATCTCATTGCATTCCGCAGGGAGAGTGGATTCTCAATTGTACCACAGGCCTGATTGCTAAGAGAGGTAAGTTACATTAACTGCTGATTATCTGCAAGAAGGCACCACACTTGGAAAGAAGGGCACTGCAAAACTATCATTGGATTATAAAAGGCAGGCAGAAATATCAGACTCCTTCACTGCAGCCTAGCAAGGACTGCGTGCAGAATACAGTTAACATTCATTACGATAGAGAAAATCTGACAGGTTTAATAAAAGCGAGATGATTTTCCTTGACTTCTGAGACTTACCTTTTCTTCACTGACTGTACCTATTCCTCAGACCTTCTGGCACCAAATCATTATTCTTGTGGCCATATTAAGTGCTCTGAACTATTTAAAGACTGCTGCTATGTCAGCCAGCTAAGTACCACACAGCTTTCTCTGTGGCACACAGCTATAAGGAAAGAACCACTGGACTACAACTTGGAAAATCCTAGAAAAAAATTAATTTATAACTTGCTTTTTACAAAAAATATATGTAATTTCATTTGGCTGTGGTAAAATGAACATTATATGCTTTTATATCTATTATTATATATGATATGTTCTCATTTGTTTCAATAAAATTTTCAGATGTCAATATATTGTCTTGAGGATTCTATTGTATAATTTTTACAACTGCATGCACCAAAACTTAGGAAAAAAAATCATCACTGTAGGTGAACTAAAGGATATGCTAAATAGTAGCCTGACTGAAATATTAATGTGAAATAAAAAAAATTGCATATGAGACATATGCATATATTGCATTTTCTCCCACCTGCAAGATGTTGGATTCACTGTCCTGAGAAAGAGCATTTTATTCTGCTTTGTGAAGGAAGAACCCAGGAACAGCACAAGTTACTCACTCCTTTCCTCTGTGCCTTTACCTCACTGGGATACACTGATGTGTGATGAGCACTGAAGCTGGACAGTGACTTTCACCTTGAAAACTTTTTCATGAGCAGGCTAGAGGAGAAAAACTCTGATCCACAGCAAAATTCATGAGTACTTGATGGGGATGACACAATGACACGCTTAGAACAATTAAGTGCCGTTTTAAGACACAACAGAATGGAAATAAGAGTTGAAGCATACTCTGTTGAGCAACTGGTTGAATTAGCTTATTTCAATATATTACTGCTTTGTGGGTATCTCAGAGGACAAAACAGAGAGTTGATCTGGAAGCTTTTTCCTTTTCAACATGTGCTAAAACCTCAGAAGTTCTGCATGTCATGACCCAAAACATTTAACCTCTGAACCACTGCCGTGGTGTGACAGAGGAGATGCAATTTGATATTCTTTTATTTTCCCTTAGACTCCATCAGAAAAGAAAACAACACTGTTTGTAACTCAGACTAAAATTCCCAGGAGGCACCACAGCTGATTTTAGAAAGCATTTTAAGGTTTCATTGAACTGCACAGTGAGAAAAATGCAGATAAGCATGGCCTCCTCTGTATCTCTTGGACTATGGAGACAATGACTTCATGTACAGTTATTTTTATCAAGGCATTCTCCCGTTTCAGGAGATGGAATTGTTTGGTGAACAGTGGATCAGAAGTCTGTCTCTAATGATAGCAGGAAATGGTTACAGCAGTGACAGAGTAAACCTGAACAGCTCTTCTTACATCCAGTGGGCAAAGGTATTTTCAACAACCCTGTTGTAAATTCATATCCCTACTAGATCATCTTGATTTTTCCACGCCAATAGAGAAATTGCCATGAATTTCAACTGGCTTAGTGAAAAACAACCCCACAAAATAAAAGGAGAGAGAAAACTAGAAAGATAAATATTTTACATGTCTGAAAGAAATATATCCTCTTCTCTTTAAATACTCACCACATCCTAACTGAATTGAACTCTCTGCCCAGGAGAATCCTCGCCCACATGAGGATATTATTTCCAGTGACATCCCAACAGATAACTCTGTGCCAGCTATGGAGCTCCACACCCGCATGGCTGGAAAAGCCACGGGGGAAGATGTGAAGTGGCAGGAGGGGTACAAACATTTGGGAAGGACGTGATTTTGAGGACTTCAGAGGAGCAGGTGGGGACAGACAGCAGGAGGAAAGAACCCCAGGGCACAAAGGCAAGGAGAAAGGCAGCAGCCATGAGATTCGCTTTGCAAAGACCAACTGAGCCATGGGGGACCTACAGTAGATGAGCTCAAGCACCAACAGGTTATAGAAAACATTCACCTTGACAGTACTTGTTCGATTTTAATTTAAAATTTATTCAGTTATTGGAAAGCTGAAACAGTTTGCCAACACTGTTATCTGGAGAGAGCTGGAATGAACTGGGCTGTTTGTGAAACCAGTGATGCAGCTCCACTCTGATTCATTATCAGCCACTGTGTAAGTTTGGAAAGAAGACTTTCCCTGCCTCATTGTTTGATCCCTCGCTACAAAACACAAAAGAGTTCTTAGGCACAGTTCAGAAAACTAATTATAAAAGTCTCCTACTGAAAAGATTTAAAAGTAAAATAATCCAATGATTAGACTTAAGTAGGTTGGTCTCTGGTAACAAATCAGCATAATGAATCTGGTTATGTGGATGGCCAAGGCATTGGGCTAAGAGGCTTCCGGCTGAATTAAACACATGGGCTGGAACATGACTGGTTGCTACAAAATTTTTACAAAGTTGCTACAAAATATTTAAAAGTTTCACGATTTTTCTATGCATCTAAGTCAAGTGATTCACATTCCTATACACCAGTGAATCAGCTGATTTTCAATAAACAAGAAGCCTTTCCTCACAGATATTTTTAGAAACTCAGAATCTCCTCTGCATATGGTGTGTTTCTTTCCATGGAAAAGAAAATTTTAGTTTTCTTACCATTTTAAATAGCTGTACATGCAAAATCATTAAAATAAAAATAAGTAAAAGAAAATAAAGAGGAAAGAAAAAAAAAAAAACAACCAAAACCAGAAGCATCCCATTTAAAGTTATCTTCTCAAAATACCCAGAGGAATTATGTACCCTTCTCATATTTCTTTTTTATAGTTCATAGTTCATTGCTATCACATCTTTCTTCCTCTGCAGAGTAGTAAAAACATAATATGGGAAATACTTGACATACTTCCTCATTTGTTTAATGGTCATGATACAAGGGAAATTACTCCCCTAATATATTTCAACATTTAGCTTATTATCCTGAGTAAGTTTTCTCCCAAAGCTCAACTTATTAAAACAAAACACATCTTTCTATGATGAACTGCAAAGGGTAAGAGGGCAAAATTCTTTAATTAAAATTAGAGTGGTTCCATGATTCTACCCCAGCAGATACTGCTCCTGCTGCAGCTGAGTTTACTGAAACTTTCATTGAGTCTCACTCACCCGCAAGCAATGAGATTTTCACACATGAATTAGGCTTTTCATTCAGGAACTTCAAGGTTACAATCTAATGCTACCCCAGTGGTTTGCTGGAAAAGGCAAGGCTGGGAGCAGCCCTCAACCAGGATTTTTTGAGGCCAAAAAAACTCTTGGGGAAGCAGACACTCAGCAAGTGGAACCTCCTCTTTGCTTATTTTTAATTTATTTTATTTTGAATGCAAATACTGTCAGCTGTGCACTGTCCCAGTCACTGCCAGAGCAGCCAAAAGCAAATACCTGCTGAGCAAGTTGCACTCCTGCAGTGGCAAAGGAGGATGTCCAAAAGAGCTGGAACACTTCACAGAGTCAGACACGGTTAATTCATCCTGAATTACCCTCCCTGCATAAATGTCTGTGCTAATGACAGACTTAATAAGCCTTCAAAGCTGACACAGTATTTATCATTGATTAAATTTTTAAAATCAAAGTAACTATAGCTTTTACAGACATGTTTAGATTAAGACTGACATTAATGCTGTGTATCAGTTTAAATCACTTGCAATTATGCAGGTGCTTGGTGCTTGTATTTCAGTCATTTGAGGCTAAATTGGGGCAGGCAACCCATAGCTCCACACTGGATAACAAAGCTTTGGGACACTCTTAAGGCCTTTACAGACACTGTTTGTCTAATATGGAATATTCTTAAAGCTTCCCTCTGTGGACTGTAAATGTGTAAATTGTTCTTGCTGGAGAAAAGACATAGTAGACAATCTTGAAATGAAACTCCATGTAACACCTAACATACCCAGGAGAGCAAATTAAGGCTTTGAGAAAAATCTCCAACTTGTATGTATATGACTTTGGAAATGTCACATTATTGTTTTACTGTAATTGTGAAAATGGTGAAAAAATCTGGAATTGCTGTATGGGGGTTGATGCATGTCCAGAATAAATTCTACTTTTTCTATATTTCTGGCTACAGTTAATAAAAAAACCCAACAATTCTTCTGGTGATGAAAGCAGCATTAAAAAAAAGGAAATTTCACCACACAGTTCAAATGTTATTCACCATATTTCATTAATATTTCATTTTTTGCAGCACTCCAGATACACAGCAAAGATATCAGAGAATGGTTTTTTTCTTTGTAAGAATTAGAAGGCATTTGATCATAACTACTGAAGTAAATTAAATGGCATTTCAAGAGCAGCCAACAAAAAAATGCTGAAGGCATGAAGAAATTCTGATATCCAGGAAATCACAATTAATTTCAACTAAGTAAAATGGGGCACAAGATGGTGTGAACCATTTTTTTATTTGTCATCTGTTTCATTTGATTAGAAACGTATGGCATTTATCAGTCAGTAGAAATAGGATTTGCTGTAAATGATAAAGGACGTAAAAAAATTACAGGCAAAAGGAGCAATGGGAGAATATGTGTAGATATCTCTTATCAAAGTCTATGATTGCTTTCACTTGGGCTGACTACAAAGATACTTTATTATAGTGATTTGTATTGTTCAGTGAGAAAATTTCCAGGATAAACAGTAGTTAATAAAACATAAAAGGTGTTACTGAAATTCATTTGGCAATACAGTTGACAACAAAAAGAGAAATTTTAAGTACAACTCCCATGATACAGAAGCTATTTAAAGGAAGTTTGCTGTGGAAATGAAGCCTTGGCCCTTTTCTCATTCTTTCCTGCTCCAGATCCAACTGACCAGGATGGCTGCAGGTTTTTTCCCATTCACAGAAACTCCTGAAGAAAACCACCACGTACCTCACACCCACAATGTCAGTACACCAGGAAGGGCAGAAACAATTTGCTCTGTGTATGGAACAGGGATTATTTTCCCCCACAGACATTCCAAACAAAAGAAACAAAATAATCTGTTATATTGTACACGTATCTGGAGGAGCTACCCATTTATCCCTGAGCTGGGGGATAATCTTTCTCTTTTGGTACTTCATTCACTGGAAAATTAGCTCAGATTTACCAACTTTTTATGTGAGCCAAGAAAAGGTATTAACCAGAACAAAAAACATCTGCTGGACCTAAACTTTCATAGAATAAAAACTTCACATCACTTGTGCAGGCTGTTCCTTACATGTGCACTGCCAAATACAATTATATACATGTGTATAAATGTAAATTTATAATATATGTGCTTTTAAGAGACTTTAAGAGAAGCTCACCCAAGCAAGAGGTCAGTGAACACAGCTGATGAGGAAGAGGATGAAATAATTCTACAATGCCCTAACACACCAGCTTGTCATGTGCTACAGCCGAGTAACAAACAAATAGGAAGAGATATCAAAAGCTTTCTTACCACTGATGCAATTAAAGAAATTATATTAATAGGCATTAATATAATTTCTTTAATTTCATCAGTGGTAAGAAAGCATTAATGGCATTAATGGATTGGGTCACACACTCTGTTACTTTTACCAGCTTCTATTTATAGGCAGTGTTCAGATTCCAGAGGGCACAGATGGAGGAGCAGCTCTAGTAAGCACTTTATTAGCCTTTCTGATTTCATTTATTCACTAACATCTAATCATGTAAAGTAAGATTAAAGATCCTGACACCCACAGCACAAAAAACTAACAAACAGTAATTTTTGTTCCTTTCTCGATAGTCTAATAAAATATTTAGAATAATTAGTCTGAAAATAGTAAAGAATTAGAACAATTAATTGCATATAACTTAAAAAAAGTCTCTTAATTAATAAACCATACAGTCTCTGACACTACAATTCATATTCTTCAAGAGAAAAACACAGCAAAAATACATAATTTAAAGAACACACAGTTAACAACACTTTGTTTTGATTTTATTGGATCACAATTAATGTTGGCACTGGAGTTCATCTTTCTACTTTGACAGCTCCTCACACTGCTTATGCAGATTAACCCTTGCAGTATTTGCATTCTTTAATCTGTGTTTAGAACAAGCCACTGCACTACACCAAACCTGTGAGGAGGAATCTCCCCTGCCCTTCCTGAGCCAGGTGCTGCCTGTCCTTAGTGCCACATTTA
The DNA here is from genome assembly GCF_021018805.1 of Prinia subflava. Taxonomy (NCBI): domain Eukaryota; kingdom Metazoa; phylum Chordata; class Aves; order Passeriformes; family Cisticolidae; genus Prinia; species Prinia subflava. The sequence goes on from NC_086252.1 coordinate 32,120,758, forward strand.
ATATCTGGGCCATTTTCACAGCTGATAAAGGCTGTGACATTGCTGAACACCTCCCCACCAGCTGAGGACACAGAGAACTGCAAACGTCATGTACACTGATTAAGAATGAGGCAAAGCAAACAGAACTCATGCACATTTTGGAAATGAAAGACCACAAGGAACCAACGATCATTCTCCATCAACAGATAAAGCAAGACTATATTCAACTGTACTCTTTTTGAGTTTTACTGTCTTAAAAACTTAGTAGCATGGCTTTTTTCTCCCCAGGGCGAAATTAGAGTAATTTAATATTACATGTGTTTATTTTACAAACAGTCTAAGCCTTTAAAGTAAAATGCACGGACTGCCTACACCTTTGAGATTTCAGATCCTGTATTTAGATCCCAGCAGGATTGATTGTAGTTGTTCATATTTTACTTTTAACAAAGTCCTCAAGAACAAAAACACAGAGTTTTAATCAGAGTACAACTCAACACAAAAATTACCATGTAAAAGGGTCTTCACATTTAAATAAAAATGTATAGGGCCATTGATAAATCTGTTGTCTCCCAACACCTCACACAGGCAAAATGCTACTCAAATCATTCTAAGGCATTCATTCACCCATACCAATAATGCTACAGAGATGCTTAAACAGAAGAGAAGGGAGGAAACACTAGAAAGGTGAGAAATATGACTTTGTAGTAGTTAAAAATTAGATTAAAATATGCAGTCTTATTTTTCATAGACATGGAAGCCCACGTTGCTATCAAGGAGCACAAAATAATTTCATGTCTATTGTGGTTCAAGCTTTACCTGCACTTTGTCCATGGCTGCCTTAGAAAACTTTGAAACTTTTCCTCTAGTTAGAAGCTACCACAAGGTGCACTATTTTGCAGATCCTAATTTTACAGAAATGCACTCAAAATGTAGAGTGTGCAGTTCTCCATGAGGTCCACAAGGAAATAGATTTTCCACAGCCCAGCAGCAAAAAGGCCTGAGCTCTCCCAAGCAAGCAATCCAGCAATTAAAAACTGAGCAATAAACTACACTGGAGCAAACCTAGTTTTATGATAGCTGTAAAACCACCTATATTAGTCTTGCAATATTAATAATTGAAACAAAACGAGTAAAACCGATTTTTCTTATTAAATGGTCTCAAAGGAATTAAAATAATGTATTAAGTTCCTTTTAAAGATATGTGATGCTCAGCATTAGAGAGGGATCCTTTTAGTGGTTCTAAGCTTCCTGTTCATCCTTGGTAAATGGATTGTAAAAAAAATACCCCCTAACATGAAATCAAGTGAACTGTGAAAGATTAGATTAATACTACAGGGTGATTCAGTGCCAATAAATGAACAAGGCAGGGGGAAGGGTGGTCTTTTATGTGTGAAGCTGTTGTGCTTCTTACCTCCAGAGCTTTCAAACGCTCCAAGAGCAATTTTGTTTTTTCCTTCTCCTCCTCGGTGCTGCTGCTCTCACTTCTTGAATCTTCATCTGCCAGTGTGCGAATTTTTTCCGTGCCTTCTTTACATCTCCTACTGTCTTCTGACAGCTTTTCCTGAAATGATTTTTTTAAAATGTCATTACTCACAGGTGCAAATGAAGTTAACTATGCAAATATCTCCAATTCTCCCTTGTATATGAATGAAAAAAAGACAGAAGAAGTTGCTAGTGACATGATTAAAGTACTAAATAAGTGGAGTCACGAAGGGTCTGTGACACATGCTATGCCAATTCTGCAAGTGTATGCACAACTTAAGAGCTACATCTACTTCATATTTCTGAAAAGTAGAACTCATCATTTCTTTAATAACTCCATTTTCTTCTTTAAAAGTTGCAATGAACATTGAACACACCAGCTTTCAATGGTAGCATTTTGCCACTGAGAGATAAAGCAGTTTATTGAGGAAAAGCTAACCTATGTTCATGCCTAATGTATTTCACCTTTCTCCATCTAGAGCTAATATTGGAATTATTAAATAATGGGCTGAGAATCAAGCTGCTACCGGAAGAATACTGATTTAAGATCTTCTCTAGCATATAACTGGAGAGGAGACTGACAACAAAACTTTCAGAAGTTCCCCAGTCCACTTCTACTCAGCCAGCTTGAGTTGTTTCAGCTGCAGCTGCTGAGCGGACGGTGGCTGCTGAGTTCTACCAGAAATTATAGCATTGAACAGCAAATCCTGCTAACTCCAAAAATTATCTGTCCAAGCTCTCTGTCCACAGAGAGAGTGAGACAGACACCAAGACTACAAGCAGGTAAGTAGAACTGCCCAAAATGACAAGGCAAGCATAAGAGGAAAAAAAGAGCACTCCACAGATGTCAGGATGTCGAGAGTGAACCACCATGGGAGCACAACACAGGGGGACAGGCTCTGCCTTGCAAATACCTCCTCTAATTGCATGGGGAGATGCAGTCTGACAACTCACGAGCAGATTGAGAATGGAAAATGTGACATAAATCAACATTAAATGCCGTGTGTCAAAATAATTCCTTCAAAGAGCATCTAGTGTTCTTCGTGTGCCTTCCTCATAATTATGTACAAAAGCTGAGACATTCATGATCTTTGAGTCACCCCATAACTGAGATGCTTTCCCCATAACTATTACACCACATGCACTCTGTCTAAGCACAAAAGTGTGCATTTTCATCAAGAACTGATGCAGCTTGAATATCTGTGCAAATACAACTGTTTGAGAGTTAACAGCAAGGCATTATCTTAACTAAACCCCATACAGGTAAATGAAATAAAAATCAGCAATCTGGATCACAGTCACAATGACGTCTTTTCAAAATATTAACTAGCTTAGAAATTGACTATTACTATGTTAAAACTTTAATCAAGAATTAGTTTTAGATGATATGGGCTTAATTACTGAACACCCTTACACAAACCACAAAGCAAAGATCTCATTCTGAACCCCCAAACATAGATGTCAGAGCCATTCCATCAGGTTTCCAACATGACTGCTACCCTGATCACAAAGGAACCATAAATATAATACTTGGGCTTTGTTTTCACTGTTGAAACAATCAAGTATCTGTAAAAGAGCCATTAAACCATTTTTGCTTCAAGCTGCCCTAAGGAGTGTATTGAGATAAAAACACTTCAATGAACTCAGGGGAAAGAAATGACAAAGGTATATCTCCGATGCAATTCAAATACAAACTATTATTTTTAGGAGGGAATGTGACATGAATCAGATGTGGCTAACAACAGAAGAAAACATAAACATGCACAGGGTCACCTTTCCTGCACAAACTCAGGGAAGCAATTTCCAAGGACAGGTAGAAGAAAGCACAGGTTATGACATCTCAGGAAGTGGAGCAATGCAGCTTCTCACAGAGCAAATCCCAGCCACACAAAAAGTAACCTGTTCATCTGCTAATTACAAAATTAGATGAACTTTGCACACTAGTGGCATAATCAGGAACACACATCCTGTTTTACTCTGATGTGCACTTGAACACCTCGTGACACTTGCTGGTGTTACCCCAGTGCTGAAGTACAGCTCACATGGTTCCAAAAGCAGTTTATTACTGAGCAATAATAAATGAGTTCCAGCATTTCAGCCATGGAAAAGGTGCAGAACAGAGGACAACTCTTCTCTTCTTCTCAACCTTAGAAACTGTGCTTAGACATGCCCTGTGCTGAGGGCACTGCCCCATCACATTCCCAGTTCCTGGGTGATGTCCAGAGAGGACAGAGTGGAAAACCCACACTGCAGAAAGCAAACAGGTATTTGTAAAGCGCCCTTTGTGCCAAAAGTCAAGTCCCTGAAGAGGGAGGATGACAAAGGCTTCTGGAAGGACAGAAACCTCTGGAGTGTGCAAAATCTGTTAATATCAAAGGCAGCTGAGTGCTGGGGGAGGAAGGCAGGGGCAGAGATCTGCCAGAGGAAATGTGCATCTCCTCGGGATGTTGGTCAGATCCTACAGAGGGCTCAGAGTGAGCGTGCTGAAGGCACAAACAGTGGGCTAAAGCAGCTTGCTCCTTTTTTTCCCTGGACTACCACACTTCCTGCCTTATCTCAAATAAAGAGCACCTTTTGCCATTCCTGAGCAGTCTCTGCTGATGCCTCACATATTGCACAGTCACAGCAGCCTGTGTCCAAACTGAGGGACAAGATCCTCCCCAGGCCCAAAGGCCAGCAAAGGCAGAGCAAGGGCTGTCCTGCTGATCAGTGCAGGTTAATTTCTGGGAAAAGGTAACAGATGGAAATGGGGCTCTGAAAGTAAAACAGCCATTTAAAAAATAAAAAATAAAAGGAAAAGAAAACAATAACTCTGCTCTGGATGTCCCCAGACCAATGAGTTAAAGAGACATGCCTGTACCATGAGAGGATGCAAACACAGCAGCCTGAGGAGAAAACTGAGCATTCTGCTCATCTGCTTCTCTAATGCTCTGTGTCAACAAAGAGACAATAAAAATATTAAAAATTCAAATCTTACTGAGACTAGGATTACGCTGCTCAGTGTAGAACCATTTCCACAGAAATTAATGAGAAACTTACAGTGGAGTCCCACATTGGGTAAGCTTCTCAGGCTGGGTTAGCCTGTCACTGCTCTTCTGAAACCAACAGCATTTTGCAAATTGTAAATGACATTCTGCCCTGACCATTATTTCTAAGCATGCAGTTTGCTCCATAAATCAAACAAGCAGTCCACTGATGATGAACCCTTTGATGAACCACCGTGGGCCCTGTGGCCAATGGAAAACAAGGGATGGAAGCAGCCCAGGGATGGCAAGCTCTCCAGGATCAATGGGAAGAGATAAATCACTACAGACATTGATCTGTGAAGCTGTACAATGCAGTGGCCTGACTGAGACTTATCAGAAAGCTGGATTTCAGTTAGCTGAGCAAGGAGAGAGCAGCATAATATTCCCTCTTTTCACTAATAAACAAAGTAAGAACTATAAATTAAGAGAGCAGGAAACCCACCTGAAATTGCAAATAACAATTTACTGGAATTTGTGGAATGCAAAGCCAATTTTCTCTCTTCTCTCTTCCACCTACCTTTCAGAATACTGAACAAGAAAGTGTTTTCACTGTTGATAAACAGGGAGTAACTATAGTGATAGAAAAGATCATAGAGAAGCTTTCACGAGATAAGAGAACAAACTGCCCATTTCAGAAATTACCTCTTTCTTCATCCCAAGAAAGGCAAAAGGCTGCTAACCCTAACAATTATTCATTGGGATGTCTCTCCTCTAAGAACTGTCACCTTTTCAAGGAAGAGAAAAGCATTGAAGGGATACTTAGCCAGCTATTTCTTAACTATTATTTCAGAAATTATGTTACTTTAGAAGTTTTACTGGTAGTACCATCAGCTGTCAGTCCTTTGCCCTTTCTTCTTTCTGAGATGCTTTGTAGGAATCACACTACACACATGCACACACTGAAAAGGAGAGGAAAAAAAAGCTCACTTTAAAATATTTCAATTTACAGCTATGAAATTTCAAACCAAGAAGAGTAAATGTTAAAAGACACAAAGAAAAAAAAAGTAGCTGGCAAAGATTATTCTAGAATTCCTTTTTTTACAGTGAAAACTATGATTAGGCACTGGACAAGTGGCCATAATAATACAAGATAATCTAATACTGCTATAACTGGATCTGGGATCTAGAGCACTGATTGTAAACAAGCACTCTCTCTCAAGCACTTGTGACAAAAATCTGATTGAACCAAACAATAATTTAAAAAGATCAACATCTATGAAGTGCTGATTTTCCCAATGAGTGTTGGATTACATGAATTGCTTGTCTGGAAAGTGATAAGTAATAATTAGAGATGACATCTTTGTTTGTAGAAGCTAAAGACCATTTTCACGTGATAAACACAAGGCCTTCAGAGAAGTGAAGTTTTTCAGATGCAATGCAGTAAGGATCCCTCAGATAAAAAAGTTATTTCAATTTTGGGTGTCAGATTGTGATGCCTGAGTGGGATCTTCTTTTCTGAATTCCTTTCAATTCTTCAACTTTTGAAATTTATTAGAGACCAAAGTTTTATAACAGTAACAAATTCAAATTCTTCTGAAAGTCATGCCTGCAATTATCCAAAATCACACTTTAATCACACATTAATTGACCAAGAATAAGATATATGTAGGATATGTAATTAAATAGTGCTTATGATTGCTCATAACCACTTAACTGAGGAGAAAAAAATCAAAAATATTCAGTGTACCTATTAATTGTTCTTATAGAGAGACAATGGTAAAAGGCATCCAAGAATCCAGTCTATGTGGAACCCAAACTATGGAGATAACTCAGCACCTCCAAACACTTCAGTGCTTTCTGTGGTGTGCCCAGAGCTTCCACAGGACGTTCTAAATAAGATATTTACTGAAGAGTTATCTTAGATTCCAGTGACTGAATGTGGTGATCTGAGTGTACTGCACTACACTTCACAGACTCTTTCTATAATCAAGGCAGCCTCTTCCCTCCAAACCCAAACTGCAGTTTACAGATCCATACACAGAATTGTTTATGTCTGCACTGCTTTTGGCTGGGGTAGAGCTATTTTTTTCTCACAGTAGCTGCTGGGTGTTTTGGATTTGTGCTGCAAACAGCGCTGACAACACCAAGGTACTGCACCACTGCTGAGCAGTGCCTGCATGGACCCTTTGTGCTCCTCACCCCACCAGCGAGGGGCTGGGGGGCAGGGGGGGCTGGGAGGGGACACAGCAGGGACAGCTGACCCCAGGTGACCCAGGGATGTCCCGAACATGTGGCATCCTGCTCAGCAGCAGAGGGGAAGGCTGGCCGGGCTGCACTGCTCAGGGACTGCCTGGACATCAGGCAGTGAGCAGCTGTTTACACCTGCATCACTTCTCCTCTTGGGCTTTATTTCTCTTTGTTATCTTCCTTTCCATTATAATTTCTTCTTGTTTTTCAATTTCAATTAGTAAACTATTCTTTTCTCAACCCATGAGCTGTCACACTGTTATCCTCCTGATTCTCCTCTCCTCTTCTCTGGAGTGGGGTGTGGGGCTTGGTTGTCAGCTGCAAACCACACCAGTATTTACAATTTATAAATTGTGAAGGCTTTTCCTTGCAAGACCATCCCACAGCCTTGATGCACTCTTAGATGATGTCTTTTCAGCACTGTTTCCAGTGCAGACCTCCTACTGTTCCACACTATTCACTGTGAGCACTATGAAATGAGAATTTCTGGACTGTTGATGAAGATAAAAACTGTAGATGAGGGTTTATTTGTACTTTCATTAAAAAGGCAGCCTCGAGCTATGCACAAACAGCTCAGTCTGACTGCACAAGCTGAAAAAAGGCAGAAATTGCTCCAAGGACTACAGACTTAACATTCCAACAAATTTAAATTTGTTTTCCAGTGTCACCTTGCTCCTCTTTCTCCTCCACCATGACCTCTTTTTCCTAATACAGCATTTGAAAATTTCCAGTATCTTCTGATATACTTTATAACTGATTTCATTTAGCAAAACCTGAGATGTGTAAAAGACACATATATTAATGTGAAGTGTGTTCTGCACAATTCTCAGTAGTAGGACTTACTCAGGAGTAACCACTGATATCTCTGTGATCTGATTATGTCTTTCCATATGCAACTTTAAAAAAAAAAATCTTTATTTCCTAACAGGAATCCAATTAAAACATAATAACCCAGGTCTGAAAAAACCACAAACCAATCATAAATAAGCAAATAAGTTACAATATAAACAAAAAAATATGCAACTAAAATGATATGCAATTGAAATTATCTTTTGAGTATAAGGCTACAAATATGACTTCTGTTTTACCTTCCTTGCTTTTATCTATGTATTCAGCTGTTTTCTCTTGCTTTCTTTTCTCCCAGTGGAAGGAGAGACTAAAATATAGCTTTGCTTTAGACAACATATCAGTAAGTGTAATAATAATATATTTTTGTTTGGCTAACAGCTTTTCTTCACAACAAGCTGACCAAAATTGAAGGAAAACAAAGGAATGCAACATATCACAAAAGTTTACAGAAACATCCCAAATTGTTCATGATTTAACATTACCCTTGTCAGAAAAACATATTAGATTCTTCTTTTTCATCTCTGGATTTCACTTAGAGAGTAAGCAGAGCAAGCAGCGACGCTCCCCAGATTAAATACTCGTGATGGATAAGAGCACCAAGTACATACTTTATGTTTCTGATCTCTGCCTCCCTCCACACGCCTATCAATCTCAACACACTCCACATTTTTCTCCTCTCAGAACACTCCTCTCCAGTACAAGCTATCGTCCCTGCTGAACAGCTCTGCAGGAGCATTAATAAATTTCCCAATGATGATTTTATTGGCCGTTCCATGCATCAAAAACATATTTCTTTGGAAAAAGTTCCGATCGGAAAGGAGCGTAGGAGCAGAAAATGTTCAGAGTGCGCTTGAGGATGGAGTGCACTCCTCAGATCCCTGAGAGGGGATGGGATTTTGTGTTCCTGGGTTCCCAGCACCAGCTCCTGCCCTCAGGGAATGGATATTCCCATTGCCAGCAGCACTGCCACCTCTGGCACTGCCAGAGCCAGGATTGAGTGGTTTGTGCAGGTGACTCTGCCAGGCCAGGGCTGGGGCAGGGCAGTGTCCAGGAGCTCTCTGTGCTCCTGGGCCCTTCCCAAAATGCAAACCTGCAGTTACACTGATGAGCAAAGACACCAGCAGCAAAAAAGAACTGATCTAAGAGGCTGTTCCTTCTTCATATATCTAGATACGGTAATAGGAGAGTAATATTCAGTGTGATTTTTCATGCAGATATTGTCTTAGGAATTGGTTCATTATAGTACCATAATCAAAGCAATAATCTTTCCTTCCAGGAAACCTACATGTAGCATTTAAACTTCTGTGAAGGGGTTTGTGGGTATTATAGTAACCACACTTGCCTAAAGCTACAGTATTAAAATACCTTCCTTTGTCTGAAGTAGAAATAAGCCAAACTATTCTGAAATTCAAATTCAGTAAATTTTATGTAACACCAATTAAGGCAAAAAAATTCACTCTGGATTTAAGTTGCTAGAAATAAGCCAATTTACCTTCCATAGTATTTTGAAATGAGATCAGTGTATTAACTGACTAGTTCTCACCATAAGCACAATTGCAGAAGTTGACCTAAGAAGTTACCTGTGGGATTAGGAAGAAAAAAATTATATTATATTGGTATATTATTCCTGGTATATTATTCCATTATCAGGTAATTTTTTGAAGTGCCAGGGAACAGTTTCATTTCTCTCAGACTTGTCAGAAAAACTTCTGAAAGAAGATCAGAACTCATCTGCGTGGAAAAATTAAAGGTAGGAACAATCATTCTAGTTTAGATTAAAACTTCAACTTTTCAAATACATTATTGTAATTCAGATTAGCTATCTTAACTTTTCCTGATCAGAAGAGCACTTTCATTCCAAAATAAATTTACTGGTGTACTGCTAAGTGATTTCTTTTGTTAAAATAATTTTCAAAGACAGAATGATTGTGATTTCAGCATAATCTAACTCCTTTTTTTTGCCTCAGAAAATAAGCAAAACTTTGGATTTTTTCAACCAAGCAAAATTTTAGATTTTTTTCCCACTTTTTCAAATTTAACAACTAGCATTGCTTTCTGCTGGTTTGAAACTATCAAGGAAATAATATCAAAATGCAGAATGAATAGTATCTTTTATGGAGATGGGGAAGTAGGGAGAGAGCAATCCACTTGAGCGTATAAAGTTCACTTGTTTGGGGAAATTGAAAGCAATGGAGGACTTTTGTAGATTCATCCCCAAAGTTAGAACAAGAAGAAAGATACAGCAGAAGACAGAAACACTGCATAGGAGAGGGAAATGTAAACCAGAATTACAGTCAGTATAATACAATGTAGTACCATCAAATCAGTCAATCTTTGCCTCTTGATGCTGTAGACATCTAGAGGATGTGTGATGGATTAAAGTGGTACCATAATGGCACCTGTACACTGTGAAAATGTAGATCTCTGTCTGGAGACCTCATCCAGCCTTCTGCAAACTTAGTACTCCAAGGATTGGCACCACATTCTCAATGCAAGGCCCTGATGGCAAGAAAGGTGGGCAGAGTCAGGCAAAAACTGTGGGTGACTGGATATAATCAAATATGTGGATTACTCTTGTATAGTTATATATATATATAACTATATATATGTTATATAAAACATATGTATATATGTTGTACAGGATATCCTTGTTTTGCTTTCTCTTTTTCCTAGTTCTCTGTTTTGAGATGCAGCCAAAGCCAGGTTGGATGGGCTTGGAGCAACCTGGTTCAGTGGAAGGTGTCCCTGCCCATGGCAGAGGGTTGGAATGAGGTCAACTTCAAGGTCCCCTCCAAAACAAAAAATGTTGTGACTCCATCGTTCTGGGAAGGAAAGAACAGCTTGTTCTCTGACAAACAGGCACACACATGGCACATTTCACTCATGAGACTTTGCTGTGTTAAACACAACTCCATCACAAGGGTATCACAAACAACCACAAAGGGAAAACTCTGCATCAAAACTGAAATTCTGAACAGTGTCTCAGGAGCACCATCACGCTCTTGTGGGGGTAGAGAATCCAACCTCATTTTTGTTAAATACTTATCAAAATCTTTGCATAGTGGTGGTAATCTACAAAAAGCCATGAGGTATCACACTGTTACTGAGCTAGCCCTGGATTTCTCTGCATGGAAAAGCAGTCCAACAGCAAATGCTTGTGTCCTTGACATCCCAGGATTTCCAGTGGAGCTCCGAAGAGTGCGGATGGCTCCCCTCTGCCCTGTGAGACAAAAATCTGCTCATATTTGCCTAGAAATGTGCTCCTTAGCAGCTCAGGAGGCCTGGTTACATAGTCCCCTGTGGGCACTTCCACTCCAGAGACAGATGTTTAAGGATATATATCCTCCTTCTGCAGTAGAATTTAGCATTAAAAGTCCTGCGTGGATTTTAGCTAGGGAATCCAACTAGTGCCTTTTTTTAAATTCATGGCCATGCCCCATCTATAAAATGTTACATATCAATGGCCTGAACAATAAGTTTGTATAATTTTGTGTTAAGATAAAATTCTATTGCCAATAGTTACAGTTTTTCTTCTCGTGAAAGAGCTGTTGACACCAACGGCTGCGCAAATTAGAAGTGACAGCCACAACAACTGCTCCACATTTGAGTAATACAAAAGCATGCAGACAAAAAATTGGGTTGATGCGGCCAACAATGCCACCTGAAATGTGCCTGTTATCACTTGTGTATGTTTTTATCTCCCCAAAGTGACTGCACCATGTCTGTCTTGAGCTTTAGTGCTCACGCGGAAAATTTCAGAACTATAATAAATTGTAAACTTACAACAAATTCTCTTCCTCATCTATTTCAATCACTGACATAAAAATCAAAATGAGTTAAAAAAACTTAAAAGTCTTTGAGTGATCTGTAATCAGGTAAGACTCTACTTAGAGTATCCAGCATGGTGATCAAACAGGACAGTTTTTTGATATCCAAATCTCAAGGACAAACTCAGGAAGGAAATCTGTGGAGTACCTGCTATAAAGTCTGGGGTTCAAGAACTGCACACAATTATTTCTGGGGAATACACGAGCTCTTGGTTTTGCCTTTCATAATCTTATTTTCAGGTGCTCAATGTCTCTTGGAAACACCATAAAGTTAATACATACTAGAGTCTTTTAGTCAAATAAACTTTAAAGTAAGAAATATGATGGTTAAGGCTATTCAAATAACATGCATTCTTGTCTACATTTATGCAAGCATTCATTATAAATTTTCTCTTTATTACTATGTAAAATGATAACAAAGGAGAATTTTATTTACAGTCCTGCTTCTTAATTCATTTACCTAAAAGAAATCCCATTACTCATCTGTAAGTCCAGCAAATTAAAATCCCATAGGGCATCTAGCTCCCTGGAAAGAGTTAGAATATTTTGCTTTAAGTAAGAATACTGGCAAGACCTAAGAAAATATTGCAATAACACTGCATGCTTTAGGCTCCACCTTCTTATTGTTATTATTCCAACATTACCACTATGCAACATTTAAAGTTCATTAGCAAGAATATTTATTCTGGAGTCAGGCATACTGGTATTATAATAACTCAATTTCATACATCCCAGAACAAAAATTAGATTTGTTAAAACAATATATATAGATAATGTTCAATACATCAAAAGAATTTATTGTGCAGTTATCCTTTATGACTATTCAGATATTCACTTCAACAGACTTCACACACTAAAATTAATTCACCCCTGTGTCAGAGAACGTGGGACATATGCTGATAAGTCACAGTGGAAATCACCTCACTTGTCCCCATTTGTTATGAAATACAGAGTTGTGAATCTGCACTAAAATCCCTTATTCTACTGAATCAACTGATCATACAGTTTTGATCATATCACACAAATCAAAGAGAAAATGTGAGATTCAGGCTATGTTCCATAAGGTAACTGCATGTAGAGGATGGCTTTCAGAACAATGTTAGCAGTTTTACATTCAATAAGGTTTCTGTATGCATATGAACATAACATATAAAATTTCATTTATACTTCCTTCACAAAAGAAGATTGATATTATGATTATCGTGTTCCCAAAAACCTGAACACATCAGTGCTTTTAAGGAACATTACCCGGGTTTTACATTTGGTGTTTTTAAGGAACATTACCTGGGTTTTACATTTAGGTTCTATTCCTATTTGTGAATTATCCTTATAAATATATCAAAAAACTGCCTGAGTACATTTGGAGGAATACAAATGAAATGTCTTTGTTGCAATATTGATGTATCTTGCTGAATTTGGACACAGCACTTATTTAAGATTCATCATCTATTTAGGTAGTATGTTTTGTCCATGATGCTGGTTCCATCAACACATTAATGATTCATAGAAAACTTCATTAATGTGTTTCTCAATGTTAAAATGCTTTGTGAACATTTCAGGCCAGAGATCTTTTGCCAAGTAGCTGTTTTGAGGAGGCTCTCAGGTATGAGCTGTGAGTGTGACACGCAGTCCCTGCCCAGCTTTTGCTGTGTGACAGTGACAAACACACACCCCATGAACCCCTCTCTGACCCACAGGGGAGGGAGCCATCCCAGGACACAGGAATGCAGCCATTCCTCAGAATTCCCAGAAAAAAAGCCATTTGCTCACGTTTGTTATAAAAGTGAACAAGAGGGATCAGCGGCTGAATGACTCAAAAAGACACTGAGGGAAAAAAAAAACCCCACAACATTCACAACACAAATGTTCTGTATTTCTGATGTATTTAACCAGCCACAGACTGGTGCATGATGCAGCAGCCTAGCTATTCCTCCAGGAGAGGAAAACCTACTGCTTCTGAGTCATGGGCTAGGAGAGGAAATTCATAAGCAAAGAAGATTGCATACCAGCAACATGCAAGAAATGAAAATGGCTAAAAAACAAGCTGAGTGACATCATGAGTGAAAATGCTCGCAGGAACAAGAAGAGAACAGGAAGGGAAGGAAGCTGTTATGCACTAAAATAATCCCAGAGACACAGGTATGTGTGTGTTTTAAGGCCCTGGGACAGAAACAGCTTCACTCTGGAAGAAAGCAAAGCTCCAGTTTAAGGGATTTGCCCAGAGTCCCATCCATCAAATTCAGAAAGAAGGGAACACAAGGGGTTGCTTTGCCAAGTGGAGGGGGCTGTTTGCTAGAGCTGAAGGAAAATGAAGAACTGTTCTGGCACAGTAACTGGGCAGAACAGCCTTGTTGTTTTTGCTGGTCAGGAAATAAACCCAGGCAATATTACACAAAACACACCACGGTGCCCACTCTCCTGCCTGGCTGGAGACAACTAATGTCTGTATCAGTGTGGTCCAGAAGGAGAAGAAAACCCAAGACCATACACAAATTCTCTCCTTTTTCGAAAATCAAGAAGCAAATAAAAGAGAGTGAAAAAACTACACAGAAATATACAAGCACTGAAATTGGAATGACACTTTATCTCCCCTCTAGGAAAGCAGCACACAAAATCTCAAATTTCAAAGACCACATAGCTAATCTTTCTCCAGTTTAGTTCCCAAAAGAAAAATAAAGAACCCCCAAACCCTCAGTTCTATGAAACAAAACTGGAGTACTTTTTTTGCTTTTCTTCTTGAGAGTGCAAAACCAAAGAAGTTTAAACCTAATTGTGGTACCACCTTCCACAGTGAGATAGCACAGAGAAAAGCAGATAATAAAATCATTCCAGATGTCTGTAATGATCAGACAAGTAATTCACGTTAAGGAGAGACTGACATCAAGCCCACTTCAGAACAACCACTATATGGTGGCAGGATTGAGAGGATTATATGGATTTAAACCATGAAATAAAGAAGGGAACTGAGTTTCAATTTTGCACCCCAAAAAGATAGTGCATAAAACAGAGATGCCTTTGTCACCAGTTTCTAAAGAATGATGTTCTATTATAACTTCAACAAAAAATTTAATTTGTCCTGAAATGAAATTTTACAAGCTATCATTTGAACAAGAAAATTTGATTTTATTAAAGGTTAAACTAAATGATTCCTTTCTCTACAACCCAAGCTTAAAATGAAAATTTAATTACAGTGATAAATACTCTTTAATATACATTTTTGTTTAGCTATACTGCTGTGTTTTTTATCCATCAGCTGTAAGAATGAACTAATATAACTAAAACTTTTGAAGTGTTTTATCTGATGTATCACTACCTGGTATAGATTTTAATATATTATTTCAGAACTTTATAAGAATGCTTATTCTGTTTAAAAATAGACAGCACAGGACTGACTTCATTAAGTGATATTTGAAAGAATTCATGTGCCTGATATTTGATTAGCTGAGATGTATCTCACTCCTGTTTCCAGACTCTGAAATTAAAAGGTTTTCCATCACCTTAGGGTCACTGTTTCCAGAATGCAAAAATGTAAAATTCTTCTGTCCTATAAACAAAAGAAAAAATTCTAAAATCTCCTAAATTCTGTCCTGAGACACTCCCTCTACCCCTAGTGAGGGTGATAAAATGCACCTGCCACAAGCAGGGATATGAAACTGTGAAGCTTGATAGGGATCCCCACACCCAATAAGAACACGAGTGGTAAAATTATCCATCACAACCTGAAGGTCAAGTTGTCAAAACCTCCTATGTTTACTAGAGATGCTGGAACATACGACTTAAAATATTAAGTGCTTTAATAAAAGCTTTAAAACTAGTTTCTTTGTCCTCTGTGAACTGTGAGGAGCAACAACAGCAGATAACACAAGGACAATAAAGTGAAAAACCTTAAACTCTGCTGAGAGAACACCTGGGAAAATGCAGGTGGAACCAACTCCCACTTACAAGTATTCATAATTAATAAACAAATAGAGGAAACAATGCCAGACACATTTATCTCTGTAGTGGGATTTTTGTTTCAAAGAACTTTCCTATCACAAGAAACAGGTAATGAGTCACTAATACCTGATATACCTTCATGATATTGACAGTTCCTTCTCCATGCTGGCCTGGGGATCCTTGGCTCTGTAGCAGATTTCTCACTGTCTCCTCCATTCTAGAGAATAAAAATATTTATAAAAGTCAAATGCATGGAAACAATTTAAGAGTTGCATTCAGCGTTTTTGTTCTTTACAAGAGCCCAATGCATCCATGGCTACCATGAAATTAATATTTAAAGACAATCCTAGCCTCATAATGTTCTCATGCTCCATGTTATGAATAACACATTAAGGGCACTCCTTTATCTTTTGAATATGCACAGTAATTAGTTGTATTGTTTAAATCCTACCGGAGCTCCGTTACAAAAACTAAAACCAAACGCATGCAGAAGACATCACCTTGTTAACAGTGTAAACACCACCACGATAAGATGATTGCCATTAAACAGATTAAAAACCCCTCTCTCAGCCGTGCTCTGAGCCAGCAGTGAGGTTTGTGCAGTCCAGACAGGCTGTCCATGGCATCACTGCTGCTCACTGCCTTGGGTTATAGGGGTTACTCACCCTGCCCTGCCCCTTCAAACAGGTGAAAAGCACGTCTGGTACCACCTCAGGAAAACACAATCAGCTTCAGCTCCATCATTAAAGGAGGAGGGTTTGCACTTCTGTTTTAGAAGCTGTTATTAGACACCATCAAAAGTCCTCTTTGACCTACACACATTCATCAAGAATGCTAAACTGATTGATAATAACACTGATAATAACACTAACCCTGCTGAATGCAGCCTGCCCAGAATAAGGAGTTCTGCTCCTTCCCACAACTGCAAAAAGGGAAGCCACCTGTGGAACACTGGTCCCATTCAGGGTGGATCAGAAATCCCATGGGCTTAGGAGATGTTTCTTAGGAGATGTCACCAAGGCTGACCACAAATAGTGGGCCTGGGAGTAGGGCTGGCTTCAGCTATGGGTAAGAGGAGGAGAAGGATCAAAACCTTTTTGGAAGAGGAGCAGTGATGGACACAGCAACAAAGACACTGGGTTTCACAACAAAAAATGGTGAGTGGCTATTGCAGCCAAAGGTCCTCACACTTCTCCCCACTCCCCACATCCTACACAGATTCTCATCCCTGTACAGCCTCTCCTTCTGCCGTGTTACAACAGTTTTCCTCTCTCCCTTGCATATTTTCCACTCTTTACCTTTCAAACAGCCTCAGTCCCTTGAGATAGTTGGAAAAAGCCCAGATGGAATAGGGGCTAGAGAAGGGAAAACTGCTGTGGCACAGGCACAGGGGTGATGCAAAAGCAGGAGAGAGAAAGGAATACCTTAACTCGTACTGCCAGAGACACTGTATATTGAAACAGTGACCTTGAAGAACGTGCCAGTATTCCTGGGCATATCAGACCAGGAACTGCCTGCTGTTGTTTATTTCTACTGTGTTTAGAGAAACATGACTTTTTTGTAGTACTCTTTCCAAATGAAATTGAGCAGAAGAATTATTCACATCTCTTTTTTCTAGTTGTTTATTTCTAAGGTAACAATCCGGCGAGACAGAAAATATTAGCTAACTGCTCTGGCCAAAGGCCAATAGCATTACATTTTATATGAGCCTCACAGTCTTTCTGTGCTTTCAGTCTTATCAGAATGAGTGGCATTGCCTAATTTAGCAACAATGTGATGTTATTCCAGGTTTTCTCCTCTGAAGTCAGCCCACTACTCTACTTTTCAAAAAGCTGACACTGGGTGCTCATTCTACTCAGATGAACACTGACATTCTACTTATTCCTGTGATGTCTTTTTGTCATTGATGTGCAGACTTCTACACTGCCAGAATGCCCACAGAATAGTTTGACCATCTGTTGACCAAATGTGCACAAAACCAAGCCAGCTCTAATCTCTAGTGCAGACAGTGGTGCAGTTATTCAGTTGCAGATTGGAGCCATTCTGCTCATAGGCTGACCTTAATCAGATGCCTTTTACATGAAAGAACAAATCATTTTGGTCCACACCATAAATTCCTGTGCAGTCCTCACTGAAAGATTTAATTTCTTAACACGCCCAGCATTTCGTTTTTAAATTAATGGTGTAATAGCATTCTTAATTATTGTGTTTATCTAGGCAAATGCAGTTCCAGTGCTAGTCCTCCACAACATTCTTCCAAATTAATAAACAAACAAAAATGGGAGAAAGACTAGATTCAACCAGCACTAAATCACAGTTTTTCAATTTAGACCTAAGAGTATTAATGAAAATAAAGTCTAGTTGCATATTACTATGATCACATAAACCAGCTCAGGAAAATGATGAATTCTGAAATTCAATAGGTCCTTTAATCTCCAGTCAAACTCAGATGATCTGTTTTGGACCCCGAATTGTTGCACAGCCTTACAGGGACAGGCGAGCACACATCTTGTGGCAATCAGGAACACCTTCCATCAGCACCCAGACTTCCAAGCAAGAGGGCAATTTTTGCAACATGACCAAAAGCTCAGTTAAAGTTTTAAATAGTTGAGATTTCTGTGGTTTTGCTCTCTGCAGCTACTGTGAAAGTCTGTAAGAGCTGACAGCCACAGACAGAACAGCCTGTGTGGTCACATCACTATCAAACCAGTCCTGGGAGGATCCTACAAGCTCTGGGAACCCAGGGAATATCTGAGAAAGAAGAGAAAACGAGGTTCTGACAACCAGGGAGGTGAATTATGCTTACAGCCAAATTCACTGCAAAGCTCTGGTGGCCAGTGCTCTTGCAGTTTGTGAGCTGCTGCTTCTTCACTCACATCCCAGTTGTCCTTTTTTAGCACCAAATATGGTACAGGAGGATAATCAAGACTTGTTTCTTATGAATGGGAGTTTTTGATACACAAATTAATGGTACCTTAATTGAAAAGCAATTGTTATCTTATGATCTATAAAACTCTATAAAATAGTGATAGCACATGCCAGAGCAATTTATTACAAACTCTATTTAAAGAATGCAAAAATAATGGGGTTTCTGTACATTTTCCCATGTTTTGCTCCCTGAACAAGGCCACCAAAGGGTATGAAAATTTTGGAAGTGAAGCAAAAAAATGATGAGCTGTATGAAAGGCTATTTTCTACACATTGACCTATATTTTCCCCCATTCTGGTAACCACGAAAGGTTATCTGCTCTTGGTTTTGATTCTAATATCTCAGCTGGACACAATCCAACATCCACCACTTCCAGATTATTTTTAGGATAGTTATCCCCACACGTGTCTTCTGCCTTCTTGCTGGACTGTTTGCCAAGGATTCTCTGGATCTTATGTAACTAGCAAGCTGTTAAAATCTGAAAAATCAGTCTCTAAAGCTCATCACTTCTGAGTTTCCATTCTTCAGGTACTATTTAAGAACATTTATTTCCCCTTTCTTTTGTGTTTTATTTACTGTCTATTCATCTGAAGCATCTCGCACAGTGCCATTGAATTTTCTGTTACATCTGTCATTTGCATGGAGATTTGTCATTTTCTTAAAACTCAAGTGTTTCTTTTAAATTTTACTTTTTAATGAATCTAGGGTAGGTTTTTTAGGGGAAAAATAAATAAAAACCATGTTCAACACAAGCTCCTTAAGTTTCCTGACAAAATGCTGGTTTAGTGTGGGGGAACAGATCTCCACCAGTCCTAACCTAAGGATAAATTCCTGAAAGCACAAAACAGAAGAAGAAATGAGGCATTCAAAAACAAGAATCTGTTCCTGAAATATAAGAATTTAGGAAACATCAAATATTAACGCTACTGTGGAAAGCACTGTCAAGATTCCGTCTGGAAGATATTTATAATCACAAGTGATAGGAGTGGCTCATCCAGAGAGGATTCCACAAAAGGGATTGCTCTGAAGCTGTTGAATTGACAGTCTGTGCCACAAAAAGAGACTAAACAACTTGCTAAACTTAAGAGACCAAGGGTTTAAGCAGCCAGGTATGACTTAGACAAGAGAATCCGTGAGAAAAAGTAAAGTGTGAAAGAAAACTACATCAACCTAAGGCAGATGATTGACAAAACAAGTTGTATTTCATGGTTAGAAATACAGTTAGGCTGGAATTCGGATGTTTTTAATCATTGAATAAGTGAGACCCTGAACCAGCCTACCATGTAGAGTAACAGGATGAGAAATACAAACAATTTTAAGCCACAATTGATTCATTTACAAAATTAATTACACATCATGGTCAGGAGCTGAGGACCTGAATTTATCACCCCCAGGTTCTTGCTACTATTGTCCTCAAACATTCCTACACTTAAAATACACAATTTATTCTGTGCCATTGAGAGAATACCAGGAAATTAATCCAATTGCAACAGACAAGTTATTTATTTCAGCTATTTTTTTTCCGAGTGTTTTGCTGGGCAAGGGGGAGACAGGAACCTATGGAAAGGAGGAAACATCATTCCACAGCACACAGATGTTCACGTGTCCAAGGCTGCAGGAGGAAGCTTCCTCTGTGTTTTACTGGAGATTTGTTTTTAACACCTCTCAAGTTTGAGTTTCTGACAGCTCTGCTGCCTCCCTCTCCTGCCTGGCCCTGCTGGTGCAACTCCCTGCAAGTGCCAGAGCAGTTTCAACCAGGCCAGGCTGGGCAGACCCTGCTGAGGCTGATGCATCAGTAATTGAGAAAATTAAGCTCCTGAATTTCCTATCAGTTTTCTCAGGACCACCACTTTCCCAGGCAGGCACGTCCTTTGTGCCATCCCACGGCAATGGCATGGTCAGAAAACCTGCTTTGTGCCTCTCTCATAAATAAATAAAGTTCTGCCATAAATAACTACTCTGTCTGCTCAGCCATGTCCCACCCAGCCCTTCCTGCAGCTCTCCCTCCAGGCACAGGTAGCTGCTCAGCACTGCAAGGTGGATGACAGCTTCAACCCCTTCCCCCTGACCTACTTCATTCCAGATCTCCACAGGCTGGCAGCTGCCTTTTGCTAGGTGCCATCACCTTCCCTCCTCATCATCCTCAAGCTGATGGGGCATTACTGGTGGTTATTTCAAGTGTATGTCACCAGAATTCCTTCAGATTGATTCTGACTTAGTCTCACAGAGATGTATCCAAAGGTTTCTACAGAATCCTACTGCAGCAGCTGAGCTTTGTATTTCAGCTTTTTCTTTCTCATGTCATGCAGGGTAATTTTTTAGTCTTAAAGAAAAATATCAATAACAGATCTTTTTTCTATCTTCAGCTTGTTACTTCAGTCTAGTTAAAATTCTCAGGAGGGTGTTTTTTTTTCCAGCTCTTATCTGTGAAAGAGTGAAGCTTCCTGCCTCTCTCCTATTTCAGTCTCCTGACTTCTCTTTTTAGTTAGAGATTTCCTGGAGATGTGGTCTGGGTTTTAGCTCCTGGAGCTGTCTCAGCCCTTCCTACCACCTGATCAGACAAAGGACCAGGTTCCCCTGTGGTTTCTCAGATTCTAGCTCCTGTTCACCTGTGAACCAGCTGGTATTTTTACCAGCGGCCCTTTGGTTGTCTCTTTGGAGACTGCATTCTGTCTGGCCTTGTGACAGAGCTCTGTGCCTCTGTCCAAGCATCCCAGCCCTCTCTCCAACCTCACAATCCAACCAACCAAAGATCTTCTCTCAGACCCCGGATAAATCTGTCCCCCTGCTTGTTATTTTGAACTTCAGGTTTGGGGTTACTTGCATCTCACTTCCCTCATGACTCCATTCAGAGCTTTGTAATGGTTCAGGTTAAACAGGGAAAATATCACAGAGGCTTTACAAGATTTAACAAAAAAAAGGAGCTCATCAGCAGCAGTTCCTGTTCACAGCATCCTTGCAGGAGTGTCTTTCCTTCTACCTGGTTTCAATTAAATCAGTGGCTGGCTGAGCTGCAGATGCTGCTTACTCCCCTCTATCTCCAGGGGCTCCCATCAGGAACAGACCTGGCTGCCTGCTCTCCCCAGCTCCCCCTGACCTGCAGGCTCATCTCCACACTGTGCAGTGTCACCCCAAGAGCCTCCTGTGTGAGCCATGGTGGCCCCAGCACCAAGTGTCCCCTCCTGCCCGGGCTGTGTCCCAGCCTGCTGTCCCCTCCTGAGGAGCCCCTGCAGCTCGCTGGGAGCCCATGGCTCCAAGGGCAGGGGACAGGAGACAGCCTTCCACAGAGAATTTAGATATTGGAAGTGGATTAAAAAGAGAGAGAAAGAGAAAGGCAAATGGGTATGTGATAAACTGAAAAAGAGAACTGACAGATGGGAAATGCTGGGGCTTTAAACCCCAAGGGGTTTGCAGTTCTGCTTAGGATACAGCACTGGTACAAGCCTTGTAACAGTGAGCTGGGAGAAGCAGAATGCTCAATATCCCCATTTAATAGTTCACTTGGAAAATAAGGTAATAGCATCCTTCTTAACAGCAGCAGAAAGACGCACATATAATGTATAATTTATATTTATTCTTTCTGTTCATCAGCACAGATGCTTATCAATCCAGAGATACCCAGGCAAATCCTTCTCCTGCAGCACCATCACCACCCTTTCCCACCACAGGCCCTGCGGCATTTGCTAGTGGCAAATCCAAACTGCACAAGCCATGCTCCTTTCACATATTCATACAAGCCCCTCTTTCCAAAACACACTCCAAGCACATTTTCCCCGTTGCCCAAAGCGCAGCTCTCAGAGGATGAGGAGCATCCCAAGCATCTTGTGCAGGATGAAGGCAGCGACTGCAAGGCCGCGCTGGAGTGGAACAGCCCCCAAGCTCCAGCCACACGAGTAGAGGAGGCTCCTTCCCCAAAGCAGACAACCTAATCAGGTTCTCCGTCCCCCAGACCACACCATCACTCCAAATTACACAGAAATAAAGCTGAGCACAACTTTTACTGTGTTGAACCACTGGCCATTGATCCCAGTGGAAATTTTCCAGGCACCCCTAAAATAACACGAGTGCTTTGAGCACCAGCTAAGTAGGGTAGCATTTCGAAAGACCTCAGCGTTGGCACATCTCTGCTCCCACACAAGTCTGAATTCTGTTGTCACGCAATGGCAGGCCTGACATTTCTCTGAAACTGCTCTAACTACCATCTGAGCCAGGAAATGTTGGAAGTGTTTCCATTGTCTCTCTCAGTCATATGGATTTCACTCATCAAACTTCTATCTACAGCAAAAAGCTTCGGAACGGCAACAGGAATCAGTGGTAATGTTTATTTCTGTGTTGACAGATAGACAAATGCCATATGGACTGCATGGGTGTCTTCCATCACCAGCCCTGTATATGATTTTGTGAGTTACAGGCACAGAGGAACAAAATCCAGTCCAAGACTAAGCCTTGCAGAAAAACTGCTCACCAGCAATTGAAAGGATTTTTCAACTGGAAGGACTGGTCCTCCTTCAGTTCCCCAGTAACGTATTTGGGACTTTAGGACTGGAGATATTTTCATTAACTGTAAGTGGACAGAACCAGGCACACACAGAAAGTTAATTATTGTGTCATCTTAAACACACATGTTTAAGTTCAAACTATATTCATGCTGGAAGCACCAGAAATAGCCACAACTAAAAGCTTCAGAAAAATTACAGGCAACTATACAAACAGACTGCAAATATTTCCAATTTAAAATAATAGTGGGAGTTAACTTTTTTTCCTACATTTTAAAAAACATTTGTTTTTCCATATTTGCAAATGTTTAGCTGGATGGAAAGCTATATTTACCAGTTCCCCCAAATACTCATATTTCATTTTGCATATCAGGACCCTGATATTGTTTTAAGTTACTTACAGAATTGTACAGCCACTCAAAACTAAAAAAGTCTTGTTTAATTCTGAGTCACAGCTTCAAGGTGGTACCAAGACCAAGAAATTCAAGAAACCGTTCCCAGTTTGGTTCAGTAACATAAATCTTACATCAAAAATCAAATTCACATGACAGTTCCAGCCCTTTCTGACATTGTACGGCCAACTACAAAGCCCCAAACTCCTGCACATGTAACTACTCAAGACCCAGCTATGAGAGGAAACTTCCCACTTTGAACTTCCCCCAAAACAGGTCACCTCTGATGTTCACAAAGAACATCAAGAAACAATGATCTGGTTCTCAGCCATGAGATTTGCTTAAAAGTACTTTTAAAGACAACAAGCAGTATTAATAAATATAAATTCTTTTGAATTTTTGGACTTCAGCCTTTTCAAATATCAGCTCAAAAAGACTACGATAAAAAAGCAAAAAATGGAGATTTTCAGGTCAACTGTGATTTCCCGAAAACCTCTAAATATAAGATCACCAAAGATGCATGAAATGTGTAGGAATACTCCAAGTGATGTTTGTGTTATGAATAATGACATGGTATTTTAATTCCAACCGGGATAATGTGCTGCTGTAGGTATATCTAAAATTTTTCTTCCCTTTCTTCTCCTCAGCAGAGAGCTTGCTTTAGATATTCCAGTATATTCCAAACAGAGGGTAGGAGGCAGCTCTGGGCTGATCAGCTGTGACTGAGTCTTCAAGAGCAGCTCATGTCCTGATGTCCCTTCTGTGTGCCTGGACCACATCATAAGACAAACCCTCCAAATTACCAAGTTATGGAATGAAAAATATATAAATAAAATGCTTCCAACACGTTTTGCCTCAAAGTAGATCCAAAGTGGCTGCCAGGACAGTGAATGCCAAGTATCTCCTCCTGTGCATAGGAAATGCCTTCTTCCAGGTGGTTTTCCTGCAGCACTGCCTGGAACAGCACAGGTTCCTGTTCCAATGGTGCCCAGCTCAAAGGGAATTTATCCTTCTGCAGGACAGATGCAGTGAGCAGCAATAGAGATCCTCTACTACAGAAACCTCAGACGTACAAATAATTCCCCTCACAGTCTAATTTTTAGGTGGTCAGAAAACACCCACAAGAGCAGGTCACGTCAGAGATGAAAGGAATTAAAGCTTTGTGGCTTTAGATTTCCAAATCACAGCGGCAGA
The DNA here is from genome assembly GCF_021018805.1 of Prinia subflava. NCBI lineage: Eukaryota > Metazoa > Chordata > Aves > Passeriformes > Cisticolidae > Prinia > Prinia subflava. Next base: position 32,145,055 of record NC_086252.1, read on the forward strand.
GCCAAGCAGCCTAAACAAGTAATATATGTTCAGAGTAACAGTCTCCAAGGGCTTAATTACCTGTGTCATTAGGCAGTGGTATCCTCTCTAAAAGTATATTGACAGCTTTTCTACAACCAAGCAGTTGATAATGAGGCAATAAAAATACATGACAGTGCACACAGAAGAGTGCTGCAGCAGGGTCATAAACAGCACCATCAGCTTTGATACCAACAAACAAGAGCTGCACGGAACTAATTGTGAACTGGTCACAAAAAAATCAAGGACATGTATTTTGTATATTAATATCTTCTCATGTTCTCCCTTTCTGTGTGTAAAAGCAAAAGAAGATAAGAAAAAGAAGGGAGAAAGAATAATACCATGGTGCAAATGAAATGCAAGAGGAAAAAAAACTAACAGCTGCATCAAAAAAAAAAAAAGAAAAAGGACAATTTTGTGTCTCTGTGTTAAGAGCCATAAAGCACTAAACCATCCTTCCAAACACGGTATTCTGTCACAGCCACTATCCATTGTATGATGTAACGAAAGGAATACACAGCTTCAAAATGCCAAATTTGACACTATTGAAGCCCTTCTCTTTAAATTGGCTTATCCTGAAGACGAACAGAATAAATGCAGGGAAACATTTCTGTATGTAGGATTTGCACTGAAACGCACAGAAATATTTGCTGCATGGATGTGCTTCCACTACTGCCTGTTCCCATTTGAAGAGAGAGAGAATTGAGAGGAAGATAATAATACAAGACAGGAGGATCAGAAATAAAGACAACATAGCATAAAAGATGTAAGAGAATACTGAGGACAAAAAAAAAAAAAAGACATGAAAAATTTAAGCAAGAAGTAAGAAGGTAGAAAAAGAAAAGTGTAACAAAAAAGTTAAATGTAAAGAGAAGAGGAGTGAAAGGAAGTCTAGACATCTCTAAGGTGCAAATGTTTAACCATTTGTACCATATTGGTATTTCTTTTGTGAAACAGGAGAGCTGTTAGCTGCTCTTCCAACAGGAGATCATTTAAGCAGGGCTTAGAGAAGGATTTTCAGTCCGACTCCAGCCGTAAGTGGAGAACACAGCATCGCTCCCTCCTCCCCGTTCAGGCACTCATTGTTTAATCATTTGTCTTCAGCACAGCACGGGATCCACTCTCAAACAGCTCTGCGGGACTTCAGCCGTACGGCTCCCATCGAGTTTAATGGAAATCCTGTGGGCACAGCTCTGTATGAAGCTTTCAGAACATACTCCAAAAATCTCTAAATAATGCACTAGTTGAACATTACGCTGTTTACTTCTCATAGGACATGACCATAATGAAACAAAGGTTAGGTCATTTGTCAAAGTAGTATTTATTGCAAAGCTCTTTAATGTTTCCTATAGGGATTTTTTTTCCATTGTAAAAATATTTAGCATAACTATTTAGGATTTCTTTTTTTTCCACATCTAAAACAGAGAACGGAATCAGCTCAAACCTCATTTGCTTGAGAAAGGAAGATCCAGCAGTTAACACATCAGCCTAAGCTTCAAGAAGCCTCTTTTCAAGACTTCCCACTGTCATAGGATACCTCTGTGGCTTTGTTTCAGATTTTCCCTCTGAAAACTGAGTTAACAGTTTCTATTTCATAGCAGCTTTGTGATGATTATAAATACCAGTGAAGCACTAATCAAAGATTCATCAGACACCAGAGAAAAGCCTCACCATGAGCTCCCTGCCTCCCTTCAAGAGGAAAGCTGTTTCCATGATCAGGTCTGACACAACTTGAAAGCTTTGAGAAATGCAAATCTTTGCCATCCAGCTCTATGAAGACAAGAGCTCCATTTCTGTGCTTTCACCTTTCACGAGCAGCATTCAGAACATCCACGAAGATACAACTTTAATCAACTTTCATGTACCCAAACCATAGCTCGTATTCCATCATCCCTTGGAATAAAAAAACAAACTTGGGCACATAGAAAGTTTCAGGGACTTCCATTTCAGGGGGCAGATCCTCAGCCTTTTGAACATGTGCTAAGTGGAAATGCTCCACTGCAGAAAAAAGGCTGATACACTCGCTAGGCAAAAGTTAAACCAAGGAACAGCAAACAGAGCATATTTAACACACATTTCTAGCTTCAGAAATAGCACTAGATGTAATATTAACATCACTGGTTTACTACAACCCCTCACCTTACCCATGCAATTTGTGCTACCATGAAAATGTAAGATCACCTCAGGAATAAACACATTTATGTTAAGATAGCTGAAAATCTGGCTCGGCAAATAAAATTCTTATGTTGTGAACTGGATTAGCGCTTTTTTCCTGGATATATAAGAACAGATACCAGATATGGCAATCTACTATGAAAACCTCAAGAAATATCTGGAAAACATGAAGTTCAGCGTTTTGCAAGATTCTGAGTTTATGTCAGAGGAATGCAGAAAAATTAGATGAGTCTAGAAACCACTGTGTCTACCAGTGTCAAACCATACCAGCATGAATTCTTGCAGAATTGCCTAACTTTGAGCACAACTCATTCCACTGAACTCCACTGTTCATTTCATAGAGTCAGGGCCTTTGTGACTTAAATGGACAGGCTTTATTTCAGTTAATCTGGGAAACAAAGCCTCACAAGCCTGCCTTGCTAAGAAATTACCTAGTGGTTCTCCTGAGGGGGAACCCCTCTAAGCAAGAATCAACACAAAGAAAAAGATCCCTTTGAATCCTTAATTAAATATTATAAAAAGTTGAAAGAAAACTATCATTATCTTATTACACACCATTACCATGCTGGAGACTGATTTCTGCCAAACCAAATTAGATATTTCTGTCCAGGAGGGGAAAAGGGCAACAACAAAAAAAAAAGTCACAGAGATACAGGAAAGAGAGGCTGGGCTGGACATGCTGGGAGTGAATGTCAAGCACTGAACAGCAGCAGCTGACAGTGCCGAAGTTTTAAATAGTCCATTTGTCCTTCAGAAAGGAAAGATTATTTACTTTCAGCATGAGCAAAAACGCTACATAGGGCAGGACCTCTTGTGCAAGGGGAATTCCCATGATGTGAGATTGGTCAGGTCCTTTTATACCCATAGCTGGGCAGGTGAAAAAGCTGGGCCCTCAGGAATTTACACAAAAGCAACAGAACCTGTGGCCACAGGAGACATCTCAGACTCCTGCTTGCTCTGTTGATTTAAGCTCTCTTTTATGACACAATTATAATAATTCACAGTTTCCAACATTCTGTAGTTATACGGAAAAAATGTTTTTATGACAGATGTGACCTGGAGAGGCCAAGGTGGGCAGAGAGGACAGGGTGGGCTCGGGCAAGCAGAAACCAGGATGGATTAGACCTCCCTAAAGGGGGCTGCACTTTGGGAAACACAGATCTTCCATGGCTTTAGATAGATGTCAGCCAAAAGGGAAGAACCAAACAAGTGGGCAAAAGTCCTGTCCCTGCAGAAAGTCACATCCAGAGCAGTGGGTGTAGAGTGGGTCTGTCACAGCAGAGACAATCCCACCTGACACAAATGCAAGCAATGTCATCTTGCAGAACATCCAATGCTGGCATTGAGTGCCAAATTAAACTAAAATGAAACTGAATTGCTTTAGATCACCCACGTTCACTTTATTTTTAAAATAACTGCTGTAACAGCAGTTTGTAAATTATCTATATTTGTCTGTTCATATTTGTCTGTTCATATTTGTCTGTACTAGCATGTTCCAAACAGCAGTTTTATTTCAACATTCTTATAAAATAAGGATGCTGACAATCTTTTTATTAGCACTGTGCTAGCCCAGTATTTTTATACCTTTGTTAAGCTCATTGCTAATGATTCACTTCTAAGTAATTTCAGAATACTACAATAAAGTGTAATAGATTTCCTTAATCTTCATGATCTCAAACCCTAATTCACTGCTGAAGCCACTAAACACATAGCATGTTCTGAGAAATTGCTTGGCTGTAAATGGCATAAACTAAAACTGCTAAAAAACCAAACCTACTTTTTGGAAAATGTAAAAATTATAAATCCAGCAATATTTGGAATTGCTGAAGGAATATGGTAACTCATTTTACAATAAAGGCCACATTCCTTTTCACATAGCTTTTTTTTTTTTTTTTTTTGATATTTACACTGATGCATCTCCACATGAAAAACCAGTCTTATGGGAGGAGAAGAGACAAATCCTTAACTGGTGGGGTGATCACTTTTACTGTTTGGTTCCTAATAGTGTTGGTTAAAGGCAAATCTTTTCGAATTTGAGCAAATAAATCTTGATTTTAATAGATTATATCCACAACTCTTTGAACAAGTGGAAAGCTTCTGGATTTTTAATTCATTTGGGAACAAGTCTTTCAGCCTCTCACTGATGAAAAATTAAAGCAAGAGATAAAAGCCATTGTTAGCTTAAAACAAAAGCAATCAACTCATTTTACTATTGAGTATTATTTATTATTTATCAGAGGCTGCTGTTGTCGAGAGAGTTGTTTCAAGCACCTGCTTATAAACATTATGAAAACATATATAAACTGGAGGAATTTAAATGTTAGCATTAAGGGCTGAAAAATGGTTAATAAACCTAAAATACTGTGTATTAATCTGAAGGGAGAATGCACCTCCAGCATAAACATGCCTTTAATAAACAACAGTTCTCAACTGTGAACATAAAGATCCCATCTTCCTCTATTCTGTGGAATACCTGAGAGTATTAATGTTGGAAAATCCAAAAAAAAGACATCCAAAATCATTTGGCACTTCCTACATTCTGTGTTTTGTCCTAAAACTTTCTCATTTTTGGTAAAATAAAGGCACAGGAAAAGTGGGTAACTTGCCTAGAGTCAGTCAGCCAGAAGGGTCCAAACCTCATTCAGATTTAAGTGAAAGCAATTCCTGCATGGGTTAATAATTTAGTCAGAACAAAACCCAGCATCCCAGTTTAGTCCACACCAAGTACACTCTGCCTCTACTTCCTTCAATAATTAAAGGCATTGTTTTACATCTTAGTCCTTTATTTAGACACAATATAAACTCCCTGGTTTGGTTTAAACTCTACTCTGTAATCCAAATATTTAAAATACAATTATTGTCTGATAAATTCATACAGAATCACCACTTATGGTTTTTTGGGGGAAAAAAGTATCATCTACTTCTGAATTGGGCTTTGAAAATTTACACTCAGTGTGGATCTAAGATAATGAATATTTTAGGGTGTAATATTGTACTGGGTTGAAAATACTTGCGTTTTAAATATATGAAAAAAATCACTTTTTAACAATCATAAAGATATTTCATTTGGCAGTAGAAATGAACAGGTTTCCTTCAGAGTCCAAACACACATATGGGAATCCATATATAAAACCTGTTTTGAAAAAATATTATTACTCATTCTATATGAATGTCTAGTAATAGATAAATGTGAAAGTATTATTAAGTCTGTGCAAGTCTGATTTTAAAGAAAAATATTCTTAAAATTGCAATATATTCAAGTTATTGAAGTTTAAGTTAAACTTTGTTAGAGGACAGCCAGTTCCAACTGTTAATTATTTTTAAAATACCATGAGAAAAAAAATTATCGATGTCTATTTTTTCACTCATGTTTACTTTGGGATGAAAAATTTTCCTTGAGGTTTTCAAGCCATGCAGACTGCACAGATTACACTGAATTACAACACTCATGCTTTATTAAAACTCTCAAGTATATATACTAATGAATGTCATCTCATATAAAATTTATATATTTCTGCCCACACATTGCACAAAATTGCGATAAAATGCCAAGTATATAAACGAATGATAGGAAAAGTTTTATGAACTACAAACACAAGGTCAGTAGTGCTTCACTTCTGCAAGATAAATTTGACATCTGGATGGCACAGTGAATCACAACCAGAACTGCAATGGCCAGGGAATATAAACTGCCTATTAAAAAATAAACAAAAATACAGCAAATCCCTCTTACGTGGACTTCTCAAAACACTGCACCACCAGAAGCTACTGCTGAAACTGCTCCATCCTCCAAAGAATCATGAAATCCTTCTCTGAGCCAGGGCCTTTCAATAGGATTTTCAATCCCATTTGTACATAGACTTCTTATATGACCTGGTAATATGAATAAATAAGAATTCACCCAGTGGTGTCCATTTCTCTCACTTTTCTTTTTTTCAGCAGGTACCTGTGCTCAGCAGCATAAGATGGCCTGCCTTCCCATGGCAGTGTAAAATAATTCTGTCATCCATGGCATATTTCAAAACTGACAGGAAAACACATTCAGAAAAAAAATACTTTAAAAGAAAATTGATTTCATTCCACTAAGTATTTAAATTTTTGTTTGTCTTTTTTGATGAGCATGTCTGCAATGTCTGCATTTAGGCGAGCATATGCAACAAGAATAACAGACAGAGAAAGCCACTCATTATTGCTTTTAACAGAACTGCTTAATTCAGGCCACCTCCTAGAACACAAGTCTTACAAAAGCTCAGATCAGGTCCTCTGAGAAGGAGTCCTTAAACTTTCTTTAATGGTAAAAAGTTCACAGCTACAGCTGGATGATGAAATGGATCCAGTGTGGTGGCATTTGGGCAGAGTTAGGAAATGGTGGGTTGTACTTTCATTTTTTGTGGTTTTTTTTAAGAAGAATCTTTTCCTTTTACCTTTGCTAATATCGAGTTTCATTGTCATTTTGATTGAATGTTATTCACACCACTACATGTGCACATAACCAGTCTGGCTCCAGGGTTTCCTCCTTGGTGCCCTATTTTTAAATCCCTGCAGAAGCTCAGACCCTGTGCTAGATTATGTCCAGTGCTGATGCTGCCACAGACATGACAGGCAGATTTAATTTACTCAAATCCAGAGCCAGCCCAAATTTGTGCATGCATTTAATATTCAATTAAAGGAAAAAACAGCAAAGAAGGAATTCCCATTAATACATTTTCAAAAATTCTGCTGGACAGCTTTCCTTAAATATTTTGGCTGCTTTTATTTCTACAGTTAAGAAAATGGTGTCTCAGAGAATTAGTATTACTTTTATAAGATCTTATAGCTGAACTTTCTTTTTATCTGAGTTACTAGCTGAGTATATTCACCACAATTAAAAGCAAGATTGGGGATCTTAATGCCATGTTTTTCCAACTTTAGAACCAGATAATGCACACATATGTTATTTAGGAAGACTTAATAAAAATCTATTAATAGACTTTAGTAACATATTCCCCAGGAAATGCCCTGATGGCCTATTCTGCATTATCCTAAAGATTTTCTTTGATTATCACTTTGGTGATTACTGTATTATTATGGGTCCAGTTCAAAGACCAGTGCAGTACAAATTTTCAAAGTTTACACCTTCACACCAATTTAATCAACAACTCACACCAGTTTTACAGTAATTTACAACTTTTTAACTTCTTTAACCTCTGACTTTTGTTCCACACATTCAATTTTGAACAGAAATCTGTAGATATCACCCACAAAGGAGCACTGCAGAAGTGATGACCAACACAAAAATGCAATAGGATGGTGACTTCTTTTCTTCTCTGTTCAGTTTTAACTTTTATAAGAAAATGCTGATTTATTGAAAGGTAAGAAAAAAAAATACTAAAAATGTTTAGGATCTCAAATGGGAAAATGTGCCTGATTTTGGTCCATCCCCAGTCTTCAGTCTTAGGTTGCTATACAACCTTCCTCAGGCCCACTGTACACAAACACCCTCAGAAAAGGATAAATGAGATTTGGAATTAAGTGGATATTGCCAAAAACTATGATAAAAGATGACATAAGCACTCCAGAAATACTTCCAGTATCATTAATTGTCCAAAACTCACAATTAACAGAGATGTAACAACTACAAACTGCAAGGAGCTTTAAAATTACTGAAACCTTTCCTATCTATCCTCCTTGTGGGGAATAGAACCAAATAAAACCGGTTGTAATTCCACAGGACTCATATTCAATTTAATTCAATTATTAGGAATGTGTGCACCCTGCAGGACAGCCTCATTAGGATGGCTCAGCAGTTTGTTTTCAAATGGGACTGGTAAGTCAACATTTATGATGAGCCATCACAAAGGCTGCCCCTCCACTCTAATGGTTCAGAACAATCAGATATTACAGCCAATTCAAAACATTGCAGAACAGTGAATAAAACTGTTCTGCAGTTGTATGTCAGGAGGATCTGATCTTCCAAGCAAGAGAAAGACACTGCTGGAAATTTTTGTTTCCTTTCCTGCCTCCTATGTGTCATTCAGAATAGCACATTACCTTGTGAGGATGCTATCCCTACTGTTTTCCTCAAAGAAAATGAACTTTAAGTTCTCTGGATTGCTACAAGAAGTAGAGGACTGCAATAAAGAAGAAAAAGATGTTTTGACCTCAACATCAACAGGTCGACTTTGTTACACTGCCTATCTGCAATACATTAAACAGCAATGTCTTTCTATTTTGCCCTAAGCAAAAAAACAATCAAATGTTGCCCAAGACAAAATTCTTCATGCATGTTTGTTATATTTTTCCTCTTCTCCCCTTCCACATCTTCCTCTCCCCACCTTAAACACTGCTTCTCTCTTTTGGTAATTCTTGTAACACAGGAACAAACTGCTACAGAATAAACTGTGTTTGTGACACGTTCATGTGATTAAGGGAAAAATTTCAGCACTTAAATAGATGTTTTTCTTTTTAGCATAGTACCTGAAGAGGCAAAATATGCTTCTTTTTCCACTACTAGGGATATCTTTGTAACATCATAATCCTTACCACATTAAATCTGCTGGTTTGATGACAACAATTGTAATAAGACCTGAGGCATGGACAGGAGCCCATTGTCCAAAGGCACGTCTGTGAAGTCAGACACAGCTAAATCCTGGGGTTCAGTGGCAGGTCAGCACACAGCTCTTTCCAGTCCAAGGAAACAGTTGAAAAAGAAATCAGCAATATGTGGAAGCCTTTTTTTTAATCCTTACTTAAAACATAGTGTTACTAACCCCAACTTTTTAATGGGATCCCTCTCTCAGAAGCATCACCAGCAGCACTGTCCATATGTTGTGCTTCCCTAAATAAGCCGCAACAGACACTTTCCAAAAAATTATTTATATGTTCACTTATTTACTAAAAGGAAAATTCACTCTAAAAAACAACTAAGAAAAACAGTTATTCTATTTTCAGACTAATATTCACATAGCAGTAAGACAAAAGTATTCCAGAATATTTCACTTTGATTAGTTGGTCACCAGCTCCCCCAAATCATCAATGTCCACGAGCTGTACAACCCAGCTCCTAGATCTCAATTTGGCCAGGTCTCGTCTGGAAGTTTTGGCTCATTTTCCTATCCTCAATTTTCACTTTTTATTAGTTGAGTCATTGGCTGGGAGCCATTAGTGAAGTTCTATTTTTGCCATTTCCTGCAAAAGTGTCAGGGAGGCATTTAGTTTCCACAAGAGTGGGTGCCCTGCTTGGAAAAGACACAGAGCAGGTGAGGAAACTGTGGGGGTTCAATGGGACACAACCAGACTGAGGCTGATGCTTTGAGTGATGAAACCCTACCACCAAGGCAAGTGTCTTGCAACAGCAATAACTTCCATTTAAAAGAAGAGGAAAGTAATATGAGTTTATGTCTTTCAACTTAAAAGGATCAAAAAGAAAGTATTTTAGAAAGGCAATATAGTTACAGCAGTTTCTCCACTGCTTATGGGCAGAAATTCAGACATTGCATCATCCCCAGTGACATGGGGAGTTAGCAGGAACACTAACAGTCCACAAGTTCAAAAAATGTTCCCAGATCTGCATCACTGCTACACATGAAAATTTTGTAACACTTTTAGAAAGCAACACACTGTAAAGTAGAAACACAACAGCTTTAATTTTGTTCGATGGCTAAGTGGACCCAAGTAAAGTTTTCGTGCAGCTCTGACATTACCCCCGTAACAAACCATGAGAAAATAAGGAGATGTTAACCAAGTTCTTGTCCCAAGAATGCTGTCACATACATAATTAATAAGGTCCAGTGGCAGAGCAGGGATACCCATCTCCTCACTGCACCTATCATCTCTTGTTACTATTCATGACATTACTTAGCTGTAGGTCACTCAAATTCATTTTCCTAGGGTAATATTATAACCTTGCAGGTATTTGAAGCAGACATAATAAAACAAAAAGGTTAATTGTGCATTCTGTCAGGACCATGTGGCAGCAGGCCATGACCATCAATTGCCTGGTAAATCTTATCTCAGTTTTCTTTGCTATTTAAATTCTCCCTGGCTGAATGATAATTTTTCATTGTCTAAGCTGTCTAAAGAGTAGGTTTCAAAATAAAGTTTCAGGTTCTTTTGCTCATACCTTGGTTTAACATTCTAAAAGCCCTGATTTTGATAATGCTTTGTATACTCTTACAGATTACTCATTTCCTAATAATTTAATACTATTTGCTTTTGTTGTTTAAATGTATTATGAGACTAGTCTCCCTTAGTACATGGCTACAATTGAATGCATAAACCATCTTAATAAGCCATAATAATATGAACTTAGAAAATGGTATTCCTTTCTATCAGCAGTCAGGACAGAATATACAGAAGGCTGAACACTGTAGCAATTTTTTTTTTACACTTTTGGCCAAATTTAACTCCCAGAGGAAAAAGTTCAGCCATGCCAAGGACAATTTAGAACTTCATCAGTAAGATCACTGTGAGCAACTGATGTGGTGGGTGCATTTTGAATAAAACTATCACCTCTGCCAAGAACTCAAAGTGTCTTAAATCATGGTCACAACAACCAAATAATGTGGGGAGAGAAAGGTGATGTTGACCTCTGTAGTTGGAACTACAAGCCACGGCCACTGTGAAGAACGACAAGAGGGGTCTCCAAATCACCAGCTCCAGGAGAGACACGTGGCAATTTTTTTTCCAGTGACTACACAGTTACACAGACCAATGCAAAAGGAACTAATTCTAGAAGGACACCAGCTTTAGGGGAAAAGAGAATATTCCCAAGAGGAGGTCATTCATGTGCAGGACAGCAGAGCAGGCAGACACCCTCACCCCTGAGTAGATACTGTGTCTTCCAGCTCTGACTCAGGTGCTGCTTTCATTCAGTGGTCAAAAGAGAGGATCCCCCACACCATCATTTCTTCTTCCTAACAGTTAAAAGACAAATTCTGAACTGTTCACCCATGGCACTAGTTTACACACATGAGCTCCATGAAGTGATACAGTCTGACACTCAGCAGAAGTGAGACCTTTTTAATCACCCTTCAGAAGCACCTTTCTCATAGTGGGAACTTGTGCACCTAATTTGGGGGGTTTTGTTCCCTCTGAAGGTATATTTTTATTCCACTTGAAATTCCTTTACTTTTTTATATGAAATTCCAACAGACCTACAAAGCCCAAAGAAAGTGGAACTAATTCATGCCTGTGTTCCTTCAAGACAGCAAACACTTTCTTATTCACTCAATATGATACTGTGCATGCTGGAGCAGCCAGGCACAGATATTAATACCATCACTCTGTTCCAGTAATTAATAGCAACTCCCCTCGCAGCTCTGATAAGCTGGGAAACATTTCATTTTTTTTCCTTTGCTGCTCATGAAATGCTAATGGAAGAGGAAGAGGTACAGGACTCTTGCAGTGACCTTGCAAGAACATTTTAAAGGACTGCAGCTCCTCCAGACTGACCAGAGTCAGCATGGAGCCATTACGACTCTCCACCTGTAACTGGGAGGGGACACCCACTAAAAATTTAGAGAGCATGCAGCTCAATGAGGCATTTCAGTTCTATCACAACACATTATTAATGCCAATTATGGCATGAAAGATGCTAATGAGAGGTTCTTCAGAGAGCAGGCAAAAAACACCGATCAGTTCTAGAGATAAGGTTTGTCCTTATCTCACACCCAAACACACAATGATCTGTTGAAATTTTGCAACCTGTTACTTTCCCTGTTATTTTCAGAGGTACCTAGAGGTGTTAAAATGGAAAACCAGGCACAACCTTCTCTCTCCAGAAGAAACAGCTAATAAATAGGATAAAGACTCAACATTACAACTGTACACATATTTTCTCATGTAATTTGTGGAACATTTCCTCTTGTCCTCTTACCCTTGCATGGAAGAATGACACACATCCATGTGGAGCTTGGAGAGGGGTGTGGAACAGGCCATGCCAAGACACTGCTGGCTGGAGAGATACTAATGTAGCTTCAGAAAGCACAGAGTGTGTGTGGAGAGCAACATTTATCTATGACAGCAAAAGGCATAAACCTCTCTTTGGATGCTGGCAGAGTTTGTGGAAAGAAATACACTTGTACTAGATCTACACAGTCCCAGAAGATAGGACATGAAATTCTGGGGTACGTTAAGAAAATTGTTATTAGCCCAATACACATGAAAATCACATAGTAAAGTAACAAAGCCCAGTAGTACATGTTTAGTAGTAAAATCAAGTTAATAAAGTAGAATTTTGTTTTATGTTTCCAGTGGTCCATTACTAAACAGCATCATATGAAATGATGAGCTTGAGATTAAACTTCTCCCAGGAGGGTATTTTTCTGCTTTGTTCAGTTTGTTTGTTTATTTTTCAGCACGTAGATGCTGATCATCAGCATGCAAACTAAAGGATGAATGAAAAAAAGGAAGGATTTTAAAAGGAAAAACAAAATAAAAATTTAAGAAACAAATTAGGGTATTACCAAAGAACATGCTGAGTAAAACCACATTTGACTGCCACGTGTTCTCTTGGTGTTTATTTTGCTTGTGATTTCTGCTGTATGGGAGCCATCACAAGCAAATTAATCACATCAGATTTCTAAGAGGATAAAGTGTCCTCTTCCAATAAATACAAAGAGAAGTTCTCATTAAAAAGCAAAACAAGACAACAGGGTTTGACCTTCTCACTATGTAACAATATTGCCATCCCATGGAACAGACCCAGTGACAGAGGCATTGGGCCTGGACTACACTGAGCAAATCCAGGTTACTGGAAGAGATCTTACTTCATTACTTTGGTATCATAAGGAATATGAGATCAAAAAGCTGCTGAAAATCTTTTAAATGGTCAATAAGATTTGAGTAAAAGTAATTCTTGTCATTTTAATTATAACAGCATTTATGGTAGAACTGTAACCAGCCAAGGAGAAAAACTTGCACAAGACAAATATGAAGCTCTGCTGAAAGCAGCGGGAGGTTTTTCACAAAAGAAAAAAAATGAAGACTATCAGATATTTAGTATGATATCAGGCTCATGTGCAAAATCACAAGAAGTATTTGAGCTATGACTTTTTTTGTACAGGGCAAAGCTTTTGCTTAAGAACCCTTTATGACAGCAGGCGGAAAATTAAATGCTAACCATGTATTAACATAATTTACTCCAACATCAGCTGCCACATTCATCCTCAGCTGGAAGACATCTACGTTCCTCACTTGCAACTTCCTCTCTCCAGCCGTAGCCACAGGGACTGTTACAGTCTATATTCACATATGTCTTTCAGCACAAAGACAGGATTCTGAAGTATTATGAAAGGTTGGTTTATGTGCATGTTAATGTATGCCTATGAATTATGAAAGTGCAAAGAGAGCCAAAAAATATAGCACAGAATATCTACCTACCTCTATTCACATTCTATCACTGTGGCCTCACAGGGGAAAGGTGACAGCCACAACTCACAGGTTTTAGGTTTTGAGTATTGTTAAGTAGCTTCACATCTTTTTGCTTCTGTGTGTCTGTTGGCAAAAGAGGTCTGTCCTCCACTACAGGGGGATTTTCAATCTAGATTAATTACTTATCAGATCCAAAAGAGCAAAACCTCAAGAAAAAAAGCTCCTTGTGAAATGTGGGATAGCAGTATTTGCTCTTTATGGCTAAGAATCTTGGTTTATTTTTCTCCAGTGGTGCTGTGATTCTATAATTCATTTCCTTTATCAACAAATACCTTCCCTGTGTGTTTCTTCTTAGAAGCTACAAATGAAGCAAATTCTATTGTTAATCTCTCATGTTTCAGTAACAGATGCAGGAGTGTATCCATCTCTGGACAAGTTGATAATCCTCCACAAAATCTGAGTATGTTAGGACTCTGCCCATCTCCACTCATCATAAACTTCACAGTTTAGAATCACAGGAAGAACATTTAACTGCAGAACTGCAACAAAGGCTTCTTCTTGCCTTTCCCTATATTGGTAGGAAATTTGATGACAAACTTTATAGCAGTTATATAAAATATTTTTACTTTTTTCACCCATAAGAAGAAGCTGGGAAATATATGCACAAACACTATTGTCACACTATTCTTTTTTTTCTTGTGTGCATATTTCAGCAATTACAAGTTACAGGTGTCATATACCCAGGCATGGGGGGAAAAAAGTGATATTTGACATTTGCTTTTGGTTTGTGGGTTTTACCCTTGCAATTAAAATAGTTCTCTAAAGACGTCTCTACTAGCTATGCCTTTTAGAGTCATAGAAGCAGACTTCCTGAATAACTGGGAAAGATTTTGTATGACTAACTGGATAAATTTGGATTTCCCCTATATAGTCTCCTCATTCTTGGAGCTGAAAACCATCAGTTGTGTTTTGACAGAGGCTTATGGTCAATGAAGAATCTCCTGAGCACAGCACTGCAGTATGCAAGGCCTAAACACCAGATTTTATACACAGTAACTTCCCTGCAAGAGCAGAAGATACTGACAATGTTTTAAGCACGTGAAAATTTATCATTGAGGGAATCAGGTTTAGAAATGAGTAATTTTTATGCAGGCTTAAATAATGATTGAGATGACAGACTGAAAAAAACTGAAATGCAGATTTAAAACACTAAAACCCAGCAAATTCATAAAATACCCTTAGAATGGTGGTATCAAAAACTGTCCTATTTATATGTCGTTGAGTTGTAAATACAGATAAGTTCTTTTAAGTCTGGCATGTGAAAGCTTAACACATGAGAGCTCAAACTGAAGAAAACAAGCCTACATAGGGATTCCTGTCAGAAACCATTACCTTCACCTGCCAGAAAAAGCCTCTGTTGTTGCTGAAACAATCCCCAGGAACACAGCTCACCACATATAAAGAAGGCTGCACACTTAGCACAGAATTTCTCTGCTAGGACTTTCAGCAGTGCTGAGACACACAGGAATGCCTATGGATAGTTTTTCCCATTTTACTGCTGCATTACACCAAGTGGGTGGAACGTACCCATGCAAGCAGCACTGTTAGAGCTGCTCTGTGACCAAAACTGCCTTTAGCATTAAATTAAATGACTAAGTTGAACTTGAAGGGACTGATGGGGAAGAATATAATTCCTGGAATTAAACATCTCATCGTGTATTTGTACATGAAAACCTGCCTAACAAAAGGAAAGAAGCTTCAGCCTGTAGTGTAAACAAACTTTTTACCATCTCACAGGATAACATGTGTAAGACAAATAAAAGATGTAAATTATTTTCAGTATCCCTAGATATTCAGTATGACCAAAGTTTGGTATGGTTTGGGTTTTTTTTAAATTTTTATTGATAGAATCATCTGTGAAAGCTGCTTAACCTAGCAAGACAAAGAAAGGAAATACCCCAAACCTCTGCATCAATCTCTTCTCCCAGAGTCCTGGCAGTAGACTGAAAGGAGGATAAAGAGACAAGTGTTCACAAAAATGTGTGGAAAACAAAAATACATACACCTACAGAGAAATAGATAGATAGATAGATAGATAGATAGATAGATAGATAGATAGATAGATAGATAGATAGATAGATAGATAGACAGATAGATAGATGGATGGATGACAGATAGATGATAGAGGGATAGACAGATAGATAGATAATAGATGGATGTCCAGCTGGCTGATGTAACCAGCAAGAAATACTGTCTTTCACGGCTCATTGCAATCAAACTGATCTATACAAAACAAGCAGTCTACAAAACATAAGATTGGCCTAAAAATTAATTACACCCAGCAGGAAGAATTTGATTCATCCAGATTAGTTACTAAAACGCCCTCAGGGGGTAGATATAATCTTTCCTTAGAAATGAATTAAAGATACGATTCCAAGTGTCATGCTTTGAACATATAATCAATACTCCCATTACTAAAATTTCCACTATGAACTCCTTAAAATGGTATCAGCCGTGTAATTTTGAAATCTGAAAGAAGAGCTGACAAGAGGAAAGCCTGTGGTTAGACAGGACAAAGGCACTCAGTTAACCCCAGTGGATGTAACTAACTCAACTGCAGCAGGGCCACATTTTCCAGCCCCTTCTTAGGAATTTCCTGCCATGGGAGCACACTGAAGCTCCAAGGGACACAGCAAGGTGCATCACCTGCAAATGAGAACACTTCTACTCCATGGACATAAATGTTCTACAATAAAAGATGCCCACAAGGAGTCTTCAAAGATGTTTCAGCCACTGCTTTTATAACATCAATGCATAAGAAATTTGATTAGCAAACTGACAACATGCAATCCACCACTTTAAAATCATTCTTGGTTTTTTTCTGAAATTCAGCTATTGGTTTTTTTCATGAGGCATCTATCCAAAAGGTGCTGGAGAAGCCAAATAAGTAAATTATAACGATGACTTCATATCTGACCCTGATCATAGTTTCAATTAGTATTGCAGTTTAGGACTTATGGTATATTAGGGCTAGAAATTCAACCTGCTTGAAAAATACAGAAGTTACAAACCAACAGATTTTCTGTTTCTTACAGAGACAGCACTGCACTGTATCAAGAACTTCTCATTTTCCAGCAATCCTTCCACACATTTTAAAAACTTGTGCACTGTCTCATCCTATACCCCAAGGGTCTTTCCTGATATCAAAGCTTAAAAACTCAAGAACTTAACTGCACAAAAAAAAAATCTGCAATTCTATTCTACACCTGTGATGACTAAACTGTGAAACTTAAGACACTGGAAACCAGAAATTAAAAAAGAAAGAAGACAAAAGATGCCTAATACTGGGTTTATGAGTAAGGTTTTCCTCCAGCTATTTACAGCTCTCTCATCTTTGTTCTAAATTCTAGTCTTTATTAGAGCAATATGTAATTGAGCACCAAAAAATCTAAAAAATGTGAATATAACTGTAAGAGCAAAAACATCTTAAAATTATAAATAAGATAGATGGTTAGTGACCTTGTAAATTTGTCTCTAAAGAAGACAAACCTTCAAAAGATCCAGGCTGAGATGCACATGAGACAGACTTGGTTTATGTGCAGTCAGTTCTCAGAAGTCATCGCCATGACAGGTTTTTAAATTATGGGAATTTAAAAAATTGAACTAAAATGGTGAGGAAGAAAAAGACAGAAGATGACTAAAACTTGGATATTAGTTTTTAAGTCAACAATAGCATTATCACAACTTGTAAATGAGATTAAGAAAGCTGTCAGAACACTTTTGCTGCAGTGGAACTAACCCATGATAAATCTATGAAACTATTATAATAAAGGTATCTAAATCATGGGCAGCTTAAAATTGTGGCTTGCATAAATCACACACTGCTACATATCAGAGTTATATGCTTTCCATGGCATGAAAAATGATGAGATTTCACATAAAACACTGAAAGAAGGAACAGCTCTTCTGACCAACACTCCAAGTTCTCCAAAAGGGGTCTAAAGACCTCTTAAAATTGATTGCAGACAAGTATGAACTTTAACCATCAGCATATAATCAGCTTTATGAATTTTACTGTATCATTCATCTTAAATTCTCTCAGACTTTACACAATCAATAAGAAAAGTTTCTCCAGAAAGATGCAATACCTGCAAACAGCCTCTCTTAGCATGAAATTAAAGCCAGGCTCCAGTGCACAGGCTCTGCCAGGCACACTCCTCCTGTGCACGTTCCGGGACATCGCCAGGTCCTTTTTCTGACTTGGACAAATGACTTCTCACAAAGGGCTACTCAGCAACTGAGCTGCTTTTTAAAAAAGCATCAACGTGGCCCCACACTGAGCAGAGACTCTTCTGCATGAAGCCCTCATTACTCATACATTTCAAATCTGTTGCATGAGCACACGGGACATCAGAACCACCCATTCTGTCTGGTGCTCTGCTCCAAAGCCTGCAGAGCTCCTGTTCCCCCTTGCTGCTGGGGAAATGAGGCTTTTTCTTCACCACATGTTAGCCAGGGGCTGACCTACATCAGGAAGAAGAATGAATCTTCCACTAATCCACATCCTAATAGCCAGACTTTCTTAAACCCCAAACAGGAAAGCCAGGCATGTGACAGAAGTGTCATTCCTGCCCCCACCATTCATTAATAGTCTTCTTCTTCAACTTCTTTTTCATATCCTTTTTTTCTCTTTGCAAAAATATATCAGAGGAAATTAATGACATTTATAACAATCTACTGTGTTCAGAAATTACGAAGATATGATCTGCCATTACTCTGTTTATCAGGAAGAGAGGTATCTCTGTCGTAGTATTTAATGCAATAAACCTTTTAAATCAGCTTTAACAGAACTCAATCAGAACGTGCTTGCAGTAAGTAATATTCTGTACTGGACCTGCAAGTTGTTTAGTGAAATAGCATCATCCATGCCACATTGAATTTTGAAACCCAAAATTATACAGTGGATTGATTTTTTTTTTCATTTCCAAAGGTTCTTAATCCGATTTGGGAGCCAGCAGACTTAGACCAGGTAAGCAGAGCTTTCATCTTCTCGATAAGTGAGAAGACTGGTGCTGACTGAAAACTCCACTCCACTGGACAGGCACCTCTGGGAATGTGTGTCAGGGATTTTTCAATTTAGGGGTTTTAAAAAAAGGTATTTGTAAAAGGTCTTGTATGATCAGAAGCATACTGGTGGTTAGACCATGGAGCTTGGAAATTCAGGCAGAAAAGCATTTTCCTGACATTCAGTGCTGTTCTCTCCCATTTACTCCATTTTTCATGTTCAATTTTAATCTTTTTTAGTATTTTTTTAATATTAATTCAATACTGCTTAATAGGCTTGATCAACTTCTACTTCCCTTTGTTTTTCAGGCAAGCATTCCATGCCGGATGAAGAACTCAATCATATTACAATTCTTATGAAGTTCATCAGAGTCAAGACTAGAATCTTTTGTCTCAGGTGTGACATTACTGAAAAAACAAAGCTTTACTTTACAAAACACTGTGAATTCCACAGATGAGAAGTCTCATGTATATAAATTTTCATATATGCATGACAAACAAATATTTTTTATCTTTATTGGTAGTTTCTTTTTTGCCTGTTGCCTCCACAGGATACATGAAGACAGAGACTGAAATCCCCATCTCAGAAACTGGATTATTTGGCTCTCAAGTACCCAGAGCAGCTGCTGGTGAGGCCCCAGGGACACCTCCTGCATCACAAACCCACCCAAGGGAAGCCCACAGTGAATGCTGTAACAAAATCAAGATTTTTCCGTCTCAATCCTGCACTCCACTTATAAAAATGGGTTGCAGAATGAAGCCTTCTGCTCTGCTACCCCCTCTCAAAAATAAACACTCAGATATTTATCAGGTGGCCTGTTTATGAGGTTATTTTCTTAAAGGAGAGGAGCTGTTTCTACCCACATGCTACTGGGGAATTTAGTTTTGCTGTAAAACTCCTGCGGAAGGAATTTTGTCCCTTTGTGAACACCTCAAATCCAAAAGAACCCTCATAAACCCAAAAATCCTGTAATAAATGTTTAGCCTTGCTTTGTTTAAAATGTGTGTTTTAAAAATATAATTTAAAATTCTTGACAGGAAGCATTCCAGCATTCCCTTCCTCAGGAAGCACAGGTTACCTGAATTTACCTTTCTTGATTCTGGGAAGGGAGACAAGACCTGCAAGGAGTCGTCACTTTTCCTGCTCAGTTCCCTCAGCAGTGGCTGCTGTGGATCCTCTTTAATGGGAATTAGTTGGCTGGGTCAGAGCAAAGGCAACACTTTGTGTGCTACAATCACTCTCTCTGCCCACAGATCCCATTTCATAGCAGAACTGCACAGTTTGGATCAGTCACACCAGACTCGGGTGTTCTGTGCTCCTCTGCTCCTCACTCCTCATCAGGAGCACACCACCAAGGCACGTGCTGGATTGTTCCAGAGTGCACAAGGCAGATTTGATATAAGCATCCATGCACAGCTATGAAAGACATCAGGTCTGATGATCAGCCCCTGAGTATGGGGTTAGAAATAATGGGGTCAGTAGCCACTTGAAACATTTTTATGGCTTCCATTAAATGCAATCTGTCTGTGAAAACTCGACATCTGTTTAGAGCTCATTTGTGTCTTTTCATTCATACTTTTTCTTTCAGCTGGTAGATGGACTAGATTTTCAGTTACCAAAGTTTTCTTCCACTGTTTAAGTACTTCCCATCCTATTTTTTAATTCCATATATAATTTCACAGCAATATTAGTTAGTGAATTGTTCAGAATTCATCTGTTTGTTTAATGTGAAAGGTCACTATTTTCATTTAGAAGACAACAGAGGAAACAAATCCTAAGAGATTTTGAATCATTTTCATAATCTTCTTTTAAAGCCAACCGATTTAGGAACAGAAAAATAAAGGGTGAAACATGTTTACACAAGTATTTCTTCAGGTCAGAAAGAGAAAATTTCAAGCTGGGTATACTCTGAATTATTAGATCATATTGTTTATTACACTTGTATCAGCTTCTGCAACATGAGACACGACTAATCTTTACAGATCTCTACTTCCATGGACCAGAAGGGCAACGGAGCTATTAGTACCATTTATTAAATTAATGTCTTTTCTCAAACATAGATTTTAAATTTCAGAAAGTGAGATTATTTCTCCTTGAAAGCACTGCTTATCTTCCCATCATACTTTGTTGAATGACATTTTCTGCAGCTCAAATAACCAACGAGCTGGTGCCAGTGCTGGCCAACAGCTCTGCATGAGGAGCTCCCTGCACAGCAGCCAGGGAATTTTTATTCCAGGGGGAACAGGGAATGGAAGATGCACTGCTGCAGACACCAGTGCTGCTGCTGTGGTACTCACTGAACACTCACACTGCTGTCAGCTACCACCCCAATCTGGACTTACCCCAAATATTTTGGTGGGAGAAGTCGTGTTGTTTTTATTTTTAATTTATGTCTGCAGCTTCACAGGCCATTAGGTAACTGTAAAACCTGCACTTGTCTTGGAAAATCAAAACATAGCAGGTAAATCAAGTAAACTCTCAGAATACCTAAAATGTACTCCTGTGTATTACTTGCATTATTATTACTGGTGTGTACACACAACACATAACAGCAGATGCATCCAGAGGTTTAACTAAAAAGTCTGAATACAAAACATTAAGAAATAAAAGATGATAGTAATATATTCTTTTGGTTTAATCCAAATGCATTTATAAAATTGAGAGCAATGTCATTTGCAGAATAACCAGCAATGTTTTGGGTTTGTCTGTGTAGCAGAAATAAGCAGAACTAGCACAAGAATTGGCTGGCACGGTTTAAGCATTAAATTAATCTCAATACTGCAGACATAAATTTCTGTTAGAATTACATAAGAATATAGAGAGACTAAACGAGATGCTTAAAATAAAATATATTCTTATCTACTGTATTTATGGGATAAAAACCACTGGCCCACTTCAACTTCAGCATCAGAATGAAATCACATCCTCAAAGGAATTAGTTAAACAGTCCTAATCCTTCATCTTCTAAATCCAGCACTAACTCTCAGAGTTTATAATGTTTAATCTGAGCAGTGAAGAGGACCATCTTCTGAACATGATGATTAACCCTTCAAAACAAGAATCAAGGCACAGACCAAAGATTCAAGATGAATCTTCCAAGACTCCAACACCGCACCAGTATATTTAACTAGAAACGTGACTAATCCCTAGGCTAATGAGCCTTGCCAAACAGCAGAAACTCAGTAAATATCAATCTGCTTTGAATGCAAGAATTAGAAAAATGGCCATTCAGAAACTCTGCTGGGTGTTAGTCTGTATATATTTGTACAAAGAACCTGATATACGAGCGAAAACTGAGCAGTATTTCGGTGTGCTCCGAATAGGAGGAGCTCAGGACAGAATAGGTGTGAAACAGAAACAGTTGGACACATAAATGTTCCACAGTGGGCATGGTGAGATCATGCAAGGATCATGTGCCACAATTGCTCCTAACAATGTGGGGCATGAAGTTTCTTGGCCTCATTTTAGGCACAAAAATTTATGGGCAGCAAATAGCTATCAAGTAAGTAGAGCAAGTCAAGAAAATAGAGGAAGTGAACTGAATTGCCTGGTTATAATATAAATTACGAATTATTCTCCATCACAGCTATGTTGGTTTGTATTTATAACTAGATTAATATTAATATTTTAATATTAATATTTAAATGCCAGATTATTGTAAACAGAGACTGTCTCTTTTACAATTCAAAACATTATTAACTATTGAATAATCCTCATAAATTGGAGGGGAGGGCTTTGAAGAACCTAGACAAAATAATGAAGCAGTGAGTTTTTCTCATTGCACAGTATTTCATTAGGACTTCATCAATGCCAATACTGCTCCATAGCATGTGCCAACCTAATGATAAAAGGTTATTTCAAATCTTCATATACTCCAGATGGCAATGATTCAGAAAGAATCTCACTCTTTATTTCAGCAGGATTAGGAAACCTCTTATGACAACCTCAGTTGACATTTCTCATCCTGCCAGCACTACAATGGATCCTGGTGCCCGTGTTTCACATTGCAGTTGCCAGTACAATTGTACTATTACACACTGGTTGAGAACACAAATACAGCACTGCAATAAACACAAAATACACAGCACAGGGCTCACAGTGAAATGCAGGCAAGTCTGGAACAGGAAAATATCACTCATTATTTTGCAACACTATAAATTTCAACTGAATGAAACCCAGAATATTTTAAGTATTTTCATAAGGACACTCACTAAAGTACAAAACTAGTGACACCAGTGACCCATTATTCTCCCCAGCACACACTAAAATTGTCAACAAATATTTCAGAAATAAATCCAAATGGCCCATTTGAAATTCCGTATTTTTTTAACATTTTACAGTAAATTCACACCAATATAAGAGACCCTCTCACTATACTGCTACTTTTAGACAAAAGAAGCTCTTTTCTCAGGGAAGGACTCAGACTATGAAGAACAGAATTTGAGAGACATTTGCCTTTTAAGGAAGACACCGGCAGCTGGATTGTTTTGTGGTTTTTCTCTGCACAGTCAGAATTGAAGTGTAGCAGCAGCAGCACTTTGCAGTACTTGAGAATATGAAGAAATACTTTGTCTTTAACAGAATTCATAATCTGAGATACATTTGCACTCAACAAGCCAATGGGAAGGATCTCCACTGTAGACCACTTTTAACACAAACTCACTTTGATGTGCTGTAATTGAGACTGCAATTAAACCAGTGAAGTCCCTGGCTTTTTAATCTACTGATTACCTTGCTCTGCCTTTCATGAAGTAGTGGTTTTGGTCAGAGTTTTCCGGTTTGTTACTGATTTTTCCAGTAAAAAGCAATATACACAAGGGCATTGTTTCTTGCTAACAATCCATATGTGACCTATAAAGGATCAGCCTTCTCATGGTCAGTAGACACAAACGGGAAGGAATCTTCCACATGAAGACAAAGTGTGCAGCAATAAAAGCACAAACAACTCAGTGCCTACAGAAAGGCTTCAGGATGAAGGATGAAACCTACAGCTAGAGACAGAAAAATGTTTCCTTCTGATCAGGTGAGGCAGTGTCTCAACCCATGCCACATTCATTCAATTAATAGACTGCGGCTCGCAAACAGTGATAAGGGTACTGCAATTTAATGATCTAATCTGTATTCCTAGAAAATGAAAGCTCAGTTCAAAACACACAGTTAGCTTGGTTTTCCAGTTCTGGCATGATGTACATCTTTCTCTGCTATGTACTGACATGGAAAAATGGACAATTAAATCCCAAAAATATCAAAGAACAAAAATACTTGCAGAAAAAGGTATGTCAACGTCCAAAATGCATCACAACCTCCTGTGCTAAAACAAGACCACAGAAATCCCTGTTCCTCGCAGTGTTAAGCCTCATGATCTCACATCTCCTAACCACTTTCCTCATGACAAATGCAGCCCTTCCCTGGCATGCCACTCCGTCCTTCCTATCTGGAGTGGTGGTGAAAACCAAGAAGAGTAAAATCCCTTATCTTCCCAGAAAGCAATTGAACTGGGATTCAGTTATCATGGAACAGAACGACGCGAAAGAAAAATCTTCTCCAAGGTAAAATGTAAACCAAGACTCTTCAACAACTTCCTAAAAGGCTGAAAGTGATTTCTACAACGTGCCTTGTTCTGAACTGGATTTGTAATTTCTCTACATCCTTTTGTGGCATATCCTTAATTATCTGGTTGTCACCAGAGGAGCTCATTGTTTGATGCAATACAATATTCCACTGACATCCCTGGGACAATGTTTTCAGGATATCTGCAGTTATTACACTGCATGCTTAGAAGATGGATGTTTTCTGAAACACATATTTAATTAATGTTATTTAACACACAGTTTGACTGAAGGGTAGTAGTGCCCAATTGGTAAAATTTGAGATTATGGGGCGGGCACTACACACAGAATTAAAACTACATTAAACTGAATCATTCAAATCAATCTACATTTGCTTACAGTATCTGCAAACTGAAGCACACATTATGACCAAAGATAATCACATTAAGATTTCTGGCAATGCTCTACAATAGGAGCTATCTGAAATAGAAGACAGTAATTGTTACTAAATTGTGACAGAATCCCTGTGGAGTTAGGAGTTATAAAAATATTAGTCATGTAGGTTCAGGATGATTAATGATACTGCAAAACCTATCAAGATTGTAGCAATTAACCCTTTACAGGCAAAGCCCACAGTAATTCCTGAGATCCCTTCCTGCCATAAGGCAGACATACCTGACTCTCATTGCTGCATTTTTAATGCAGTTACCTGGCCCCTTCCAGGAGCTGGTGGGGATCTGGTTCACCAAGTTTCCTTATTTGTTTGAATAGTTTGAATCATGTCAGATGACTTAAACTGTTCCCTTTGTCCCTCAGTGTTTCATTCTTAAGAAGGGAAATGCCTATTTCTTTCCAAGGAACACTGCCTCTGCTAAGTCCGGATCTAAACCTGGGGAGAATCAGAAGAAAGACCTCACAGCTGTCCTTGCTGATACTGATGGACTAAAACCAAGCATATTTTCTTTTTTTACATCCCATTTTTTCCTCTACATGATATATGTCAAGAAAATGAACAGGCAACATCCGTACAGCTGAAAGAAACTCCTTATGCCTTCAGGAGATAAATCCCTGAGGAAAGACTTGTAGAGTAGCTGTGAAAATGTAGTATCAGAGTAAGACATGAATAATTAGAAGAACAAGGTCTATAAGCCAATAGATACAAGGAAAAAAAATCCATCCTGTTCTCTTAATGTTTATCATTATAGCCTGAAAAGCAAAACTCTACAAACGAGTGCATCTAGTATAATAGCTTTTCAGCCTTAGCTATAGTCACTGCAACCTTTAATAATCATATTTGAAATGTGTGCATAGAGGCAAACACACACTCAAAATGTTTTGCTAAAAGAATAATATTAAAACTAAATTTTTAAGCTGCTCTGTCCAACTCTGAGCACTGAAAAACAAATGAACTGCTGCACAGCCTGTTACATTAGAACAATACTGTGAAATAATTACAAGTTCTAAGATAAAATTAAAATTACCATAATAATTCTCCTGTGAAACAATCCAATCTACGCAGACTACGAATTGTGGCTAGGTTGAAAAAATGCATTACCACATCAAGTCAGGCAGATAAATAATTCTATTTTCGTTACTTAGTGGAGATACTTAAAAGGTGATGCAGAGCAGGATGAAAAACTGATTATATTTGCAAATTATGTATTGGTCACTTTGGAGGACCAGCTCTTTACCCACACACCATCACTAGAAAGGCAGCTATGCAAACTGTGAGTAAAGACATAATTCCACAGAAGGTTCTTGCTGGGGAGAGCAGAAGTCCCAATCTGAAGGGCCCACCTTTGGGTACAACAGGTGTATCCAGACAGGGACATCTTTGTGCCTGTTCTCCTGCACTGTTCCCTGTTCCACTTCCTTCAGAGTACTTTTGTGAAAGGCCCTTTCTCCTCCCTGCATCATATACACATTAAATCAAAACAAAACCAAGTATTCTTCTATCATTCTACTCAGAGAGAAAGCAGTCAGGATTTCACAATCTCCTCTTTCCCACAAATCTTTAAATTTCTATTTAAGGTACTAAACTCCCTCAGAAGTACTCAGAACACTCTTTTCCTTCTGCCCCTAATGAGAGGTGAACTATAGAATGGTTTGGGTCAGAATGGTTTGGGTTAAAAAGGACATGAGAAATCATCTACTTCCAACTCCTCCACCATGGACAGGGATGCCACCCACTAGATCAGACTGACAGAAGTCACACCAGAACCTTTAAAAGGACGAGCACTTTTCAGGACGAGATTTTATCTGCTTGCAATTAAAATGGGAGTGTAGGCTCCCTGGTTTAGTTTGATGTAAAACTGTAAAGGTAAAACATAGACTCAGTCAACCCATGAACCTTTGAAAATTCCAATCATGTTCATTAAAGACAAGTACAACTACGAAGATCATTTGACTTTATGTCAGCTTTTTAATCATAATATTCCCTCATGGTTTAATTTGCTCTGTACCTATCACCATCAATCTGAATGCACACCACTGCCCGTTAATGTTACATTTACAGTCTACAAGTTTTATAGTACAGAAAAATTGCTAATACAAGCCACTTCAAGCATCGAACAGGAAAACAACCACAAAAATTGTGATCATAAACTCACGTTTCTCTCTGATCCATTAGTAAAGAGGAACAGTCTATAATCTGCAAATTGTATATTGAGCATGAGTTTTCAATCATTTGACAAAAGAAACCACAAGTCTGAGAGGCTAAATAAACTAAAATGAGATAAATCCATGTTGTTCGGGTAACAATTAAAGCTAACCATGAAATCAGAGGATCAATCTTATTTATATTGATTTTAAGCATGTGTGTCTTTCTGGCTCCCCGGGGCAAATACTCACTTTGAAGAAATCAAAGCGTGGACACCTCGTGTGGGACTTAGTGGAGCACAGGGAGGACCACCAGCTGTGACAGATACACGCCATGGGTGTCTGAAAATTGTCCCACAATTTCCAGATCAGGAAGGGGTCATTAATAAAAAGTGCCATTGTACAACACTGAAGGGTAGGACGAGAAGTCAAAGAGAGACGAAATCACTGGGTTGGTGTAGAAAAAAACTCTGCTGGACAATCCTGTAGCTGAAACCAGACTGATGTTTTTAAAAACAGCCTTTTATTTTACCAGAGTCATCCACAACAGATCCTAAGTAACACTTGTTCTTTGCTGGTCTTTTTCTCATCTGTTCTTTCCTAGTTTAACTCCTCTAATCAATTTACTAGGACATCATTTATATTTACACAGATCTCTTTGAATTACTGGATTCAAAAAGGTAAAAACTGTTCTAAAGGTGATTCTCCATAGTATTATTCCACTGTAAGGATTTAAAGCCTTTATCATCACACTGCCTGGGTGTTTCCTCCATTTCCTTTTTTATATTCTTTGTTATACGGGTATTATGAAATTTAGATAATGTTTTAAAAGACAAAGATACACAATCTGAAGTAGGGAATTTTGCACGTTCAGGTTCAGAAAGATGGATCTGATTTTTACATGAAGAAACTAGACTTTGAAGACTTCTATCCCAATGAAACAGGAAGCAGAATATCATTTCATGTCTGAGAAATCAGCAAAAGGCAATAGATGCAAATGTCCAGAAATATGAGCGTGATGCACCCTGTGAGCACACAGACAAACACAAACCAGACACAGGATTTCCTGAGCACACACATCACCACGCTTTAGCCTGGGGAAGATAAAATTACCTCTTTCCCTGGTCTCCATGCAAGAAGGCTGTCACGAAACACCACCACATGATTTACCAGTGCATTGGGTACTGAAATAGGGCTGGCTCCTAATGCAGCCTCAGAGCCCTCAGAGCCCACAGAAGATGGAGAACTGCAGGTCCCTCCCTGTGCATCTTGAATAACGCCTGGAGCAAAGCAATCCCTTGCTCTCTGAAAGTCAATATACATCATGCAATACAATTTGCTATAACTTCTGGGCCTGGCATGACTTCTGTGTTTCAAGTTTACCCTGGTTCTTTAGTCACTCTCTGCAGTCACTCTGAGCTCATTGCTTTTGTTCGTTCTCAACTTCAGTATGAAAATATTATTTCAATCTGATGGTTTCTAATGTGAGAATGAGAATTTTGGTTTTGAAGAAAACTGAGCCACCACACTCACTGAAAGTATTTCTCATGTGCATGTACTTTCAAAACCATCATATTCATACATAGAACTAAAGACTGGGAAAAATTTGGCCTGGCATCAAAAATTATGAAATTTCCATTTGATTTTTTGTTGGTCAAACAACAGGAAACCAGCATATTTTACACAAAGTAACCCAGAAACTGAGTGGGGTCAAATTCCATACAAACTTGGGGCAATCTCCTCTCTGGGCTTAGTTTCATGAGTTTAGTAAAGCCTTTCTTTTATTTCCTGTCAGATGAAAACTATTCACGCAAAAGCTCCTTGATCTCACTTAGAATAGTTCTTGACAGTTCTGAGTAACTACTATGGATGAAATATGTACCCAGGTGCTGCAGATGCCCATAAATAAACACACTGATGGACACACCCCAACAGTGGTAAGCTAAAAGAAACTCCTTTGTTTAACTCTGCCAATTCTAATCAAAAGGTAAGATCAATATCCTAAGCAGTCAGAGCCCAGAAAAGCAGCATTCACACCACGTCCTGAGGCTTGCAGAGTCCAGCAGCTTCCCCCACAACCCTGACACCCACCCTGCTGCTCAGGGGAGGAGGTGGAAGGGTCAAGAGTGAAGGAATGAGGTTGAGCCTGGGAAGAAGAGATGGGTGGGAATAAGTGCTATTAGTTTTGTCATTGTCTTTCACTACCCTACACTATATTTAATTAGCAATAAATTTAATTAATCCTTACCAAGTCAAATCTTTCCCCTTGATGGTAACTGGTGAGTAATCTCCTGTCCTTAATCCATGAGGGGTCTTTTGCTATTCTTTTCTCTCCCAGCCCTCTTGAAGATGGTGAGTGAGGGAGTGGCAGGGCAGCCAGTCAAGGTCCATCTCCACGTGTTTGACAATGCTCATCCTGCAGCCAGCAGCAAGGCAGGAGCAGGTGAACAAGAGACACACCACACATGGAGAACTTATCTGTGTGTACACCAGATTTTCCTTGTGACGTTTCTTACAGTATCAGCTCATAAAACCCAGCGGTATGTGAAAGCAGGGCAGGATGAGAAGGTCAGCCTTCGATACAGATTCTGTCTCTGGGCTAACCTGTCTCCCACAGTAACCCTACACACAGGCCATGCAGGGGGAATGACAGGAGGTACCTGCAGAACCACACAAAGGAGAATTGCAGACAACTTCCTCTGTACTCTCCCTCTGAGAAAAGGACTGAACTCACACCCAGTATCTTACTCACCCCTGCTATGACAGAAACAAAGGAATGCCATCAATAGGTGCCAGGAGAGCATTTTAATCTCCCCAGAAATTAGATTAAGATGTGATTAATGGTTGGCCTGAGGCAGTGTGACCAAACTCAGGGCCAGCTGAGCTGGTGTGCACTTCCCAGGCACGGCCCTGGTTGGATGTGGATTTCCAGCCATGGCAGTAAGGACACAGAGGTGAAAGCAGGTGTGACCTCCAGATGGAGCAGACCTCAGAAATTACAATGTGATAACTCCACATCAACATGCTGATGCAATGCATAAAAATCTCCTTATCACAGCTGCAAGGAAAAAAGGTATTATTCCCACTCACCTATTGACAGGAGAGTGGAGCTAGGGGAATTAACAAGAATTGTAAAATACACAAAGGATGTGCCTAAACCTATAGCCGCACAGTTCTTATATGCCAAGTGTTGTAGCAGTAATTTTTTCCCTTTCAGAAGCAACAGGCTTAACCCTACAGTCAATATTAATGTGAGGGGAATACACAGTCTAATGAGAATTGCACTCATCCTATTCACAGGTCCCTGGCAGATCAAACAAGGACCATTTCCTACTTTTCCAATCACATATATTCTTAAAAGCCTGAGGCAATTTTCCAGTCACAGACATTGGTACCAATAAACAACACAACTTTAACTGAAATAGTTTTTGAAATTTACCCAAAAGGGATTTTAAGATTTGATAATGGGCTCTTCAATTACTGTTTCCAGATAGACTTTAAAATAGGGTTTATTGAACTTGTTTCATTGAGACTAAAATAGTGATCAAAGTAACTTAAGCAAAGGCACCTCTTTTACTGTTTTAACATTTAATCACAGTTTAGGGTCATTTGAACTGTATGCATTCAACAGACAATCAGTTCTGTTGCTTACTGATGTACAGCAGGGAAATGCAATCAATTTATACTGTTTCTATTAGTGTACTTTTTAGAATGACACTATAAATCACACCTTCTGCTGTGGGCAGAGTTGTTGCATTTCTGTTCCTACTGTTGTAGGAAATGCGGAAAGAAGGAAAAACACAGCTGAAACCAACAACGAGGAGGTAAATGAGGCACAGTGTCCAACAACAAAAATGGGAAAGTCAGAGTGCACTGTCTTGGAAGAAACTGGGCTGATTTTTTTTCACAGGGCAGGGCTCTGTGCATTTGAGAACTGTGCAGCTCCACAGTGTCATGCCAAAAAGAGCCTTGTGGAATTTAACAGCTGCAGCGAACCAAGAGATCCCAGTGGGTTTAAGAAAGAGAACATCTCAACTCAAGGTGAGATTAGACCAAGGCAATGCAAAGATAACAGCATCCAACTACAGTGTAAAAACCCAGCTTTCGTATTAAACATTTTTCCTGCAGGGTTTCTCCACATTTCAAACGTATTTCATCTCCAATAAAATTAAAACACAAATTTAAAACGACATGGATACATGTTACAATTCTGAAAAAGAAACTTCAGTTTAAAAGCCCTTTCAGCAGCTATCACATATTTATCAAACTAACTACTCTGTCAATTTAAGGCTCTGGCAGATTTATGCAGGTGTTAAGAAAGAGAACTTCGATTTATTTCAGACTACTGGGCTGAAATATTGCTTACTTGGTAACACCAAAACGTCATTCAATAAGAAAACCTCTCACCTTCTGAAGTTCTGCATCTCAAACCATATGATTATATGACAGATTAAAGTTTTCACACAATTTCATTTAGGAATAGGGAGCATTGCTCTCCTGTACAATGGGCAACTTACAGATTACCACCAACTATTATATTTCATTCTTTCCATCATGCAAAGAAAATAATTTAAAATGTATATGCAGAAAGAAATATATGTCTAGGTAGAAAGGAATGTCTAGGTAAATCCCCTCAGTTCAGGAATTACACATATTTAAAAAGATTTTTGCTGTAGTATATGTTCTTACATTGATCTATCTACATCTGAAAGACAGAATGTTTGAGCCCAAAATATTATTTTCTAGTCATCTTCTTTGCTTGGTTTTAACATTTTCTCCCATCAACATTTGTTTTGTCCTGTTTAATTGTGTTCAAATTAAGAATAAAAGGTTGCAAATCCTTCAAACAATACAGAATCTCTAGGCAGCACAAGATTATCCAGCTTCCAGTTCCATTATTTGTTCAAGCAGGATAAGAAAAAATACACTCATTAAGAGAGAAAGTCTGTTTGAGTTAGCAAATATCTTAATAGTCTACTAAAAATCCGTAAAAATAACCTTTCATATTCATCATAACAACCATAATGTTCTAAAATAAAACAAAATATTTAAGTGACACATTCTCTTCCTAGCACCTGGCCTACACTAAAATAAAACCACAGCCTGATGGGGCCAGCAGCAGTTTTCCTCACAGGAATAACAGGGCTAACCAAGTCGCTGTTAATGAAAAATGATATTTAAGTTTGCCTTCAAACAGTTTAGCCAATGTGCAGACAGCCTTAAAAAGAACATAATGCTGATTTAGAGGGCCATCACCTTTATCTAAATCAGAGGGACAGACATAAAGAGACAAACAACTTTAATTCAAAGAACTCGCGTCCCTCTGCCTCTCGATAGACCTGAGCGCGCTCGACTACAAACAGCAGTGGAAGAAAAAGAATGGATTAATTTGAAGATAGTGGACTTCAGGGATCCTGACTAATAAAACAGTTTTTCTTTTCAGAAACATGGTAGAAATGAATCAGACTACTGCAGTTCCACAGGAATAATGAAGAGCTCTCCTGGAAAGATCTGAATATGCATCAGTTAAAATTTTATGAAGGTACTGGGAGCATCACTCTGGAGACTGGCTCCCCCTCACCCTTCTTTTCTTAACCACGGCTCCATCACCTTCAGATTAATTTCACAGGTTTCTAGCTACTGCAGCAATAATACTGTTCTAAAATCAGGACCTCAGGAAATTCTCCCTTAAATAAAGATTAATATACAGTAGAGCAAAATATTCTAACCAGGATTACACATGAGGTGGATTTATTTTGTGTAGATTACTCCAGGGACTCATCAGAATAAGTAAAATTGAAACCAAGGGTCAATGAAGAGAAACAACAGAAAACTAAAAAAGAAATGTGCTTACCATTTTTAACAGAGAATTTCAGAATTAACTGAACACTTCATGGTTTTTCAAATAGGTTTTTTTTAATTTTGCAGAGAATTAATGCTAATTACTCCAAACACAAAATAAAAGAGGAGAACAAATTTTATTATTGCTATCAATGGTTTTTGCAATGTTGCCTAGAAATCCAGATTCAAATCAGAGGAGCAGCATGGCAAACATTGAGGAAATAAGAAAAGAAATACAAAAAATGCCCAAAGCAAAATACCCTAAAAACCCCAAGAAACATAACGAACGAAAAAAATAACTCTCCAGGTTCTTTTCACTTTATTAAACTGAACTCAAGCTTTTAACAATTCACTGATCCTAGGGAAGGAGTTAATATTCAGTCTTGATGGAAAATACACATGAAATTCCATTGTCTCTTTTGATTTTTAGGATTGTTTTGTTTCTGTTCATGAGGAAAACAATGAAAAAATCTGTCTAATGTACAAGATCTCATCATGCACCATGAAAACAATAGATAACTCAAATCCTTACGATTATCATATGAATGGGCTGTGTTAATCCCTGTTCTAAGCTGGTTCTCTTGTAAATGGAGCTCTGCTCTAGCCCAAAGCTCTGGCCCAGGCAATGCAGGAAGAGATTTGAAGCAGGTCCAAGCAGGATGAGCTTGCCCAAAGCTGCCAAAAGGCTTCGCTTTTTCCTCCTCTCTTTATTGACACTGATCAAACCCATTCTTGTTTATAAGACACAAACAGCCACATACTGACTTATCAGTGCCATGTGCACTTCTTTAGAAGTGGAGACCTAAACTTAGAAAATTATTGGGAATTCTAGCAGAAGCAAAATCCCTAGAAATGAAGATTTTCACCATCCCATAAAACAATGGCATAAAGCTTTGAAGTATTCCAGCAATCCTTTAGCCAAGAGCCTGTGGTGTTCACAGAATTTCAGAGGGAGAGCAGGTTTTGCCTTAGAGCAGATCCATTCAAGCTATCAACAGGTCTGGACAATGTTGCTGCACCAAATACGTTTTTCCCATTTTTGGATGCAGTTTATTCGTGTTACATACCTGGAAAACTGTTCCTGCAGCCCCCGCATCTGAGCTCTGCTCCTCTCCGACTCCAGGGTCACCTCCCGTAATCTTTTTTCACTCTCAAGTCTCAAATGTCTTTCTTCCTCCAACTCATGTATCAGCTTCTCACGCTGCAATGCCATAAAAATTTATTTATTAATTTTACACACAAACTACACTTTTAGGAAAAAAAAAAGATATTTAATTTGGGAAAAACCATTAAAAAATCAATATAACTAACCTACTAATCCAGTCCCATCATTTTTGTGCAGATATGTTACAGAGAGAAGAACTTTTTCAGAATATCCCATCACACCGAGCTACCCTTCCTCAGCTCACTCATGGATGTCAGCACACTAAAAAACAAACACCCACCCTCTCCCTCGAAGGGCTCTTCCTTCACCTCCATTCAAAATAAATATAAAAATTCTATTTGAGATCTGTGGCCCATCTTGCTTGAATGCAGACATGGGGAGCATGAAACAAATCAAGAGGTCAACTTGTCACCCACCCCTGAATGTTTCAACCTCACAAGGAGGAAAAGAACCCAATTCTGCAGCCACTGGTTTTCTTGTTTTGGCTGAGAGGATCCCTATCAGTAGAACAGAGTTTATTTGAACTTACTCAGTGAAGGACTATGATAATGGCTGTGTTTTAAAAACTGAGTACAAAACAAACCAATATGAATATGAGAGCAATAAAAGTGTCACTAATATTACTAACAGCTCTCAAAGACAAGCAAGATATGGGGTTTGCTAATTCTTAAAACATAGGACCCAAAATCCCAACCTACAACATACAGCACTACCTGTATAAATCTACATATGTCATGGCCTAACCTTTTATTTTTAAGAAAAGAAAGAGCATCATATAAAGGGTACCTAAAGATTTTAAAATCCTCTTTCAATAGTGGCTAAACACAATTAAAGAGGAGCAGAAAAATTAAACTAAAAGTTATTAAAAATGTTATTGCAATCTAAAATATGTATTTACAGCCTTTTCCATGTGACCCTGCTAAATGGAAATGAAATGAAATTAAATTTTATCCTGTTGAATTTCAATGAGATAACATCAATAAAACCCCCAAGGATTTTATGTGGCACTGCAGCACTCTGTGTCAGGGATGGGGTTCCCATGTCTAGGAATGGGTTCAGTCATTGTAAAGCCACAGTGGGTTCCCCACCCATCTGCTTTGTGCCTATGGTGCAGGGAGATTTGCAGCCTGTCACACAGCCTGATGTAATTCCATGTCTGACCTAAATTTTCATGACATACCTGCAAAAATGTATATAAAAATTATCTGTACAGTTTCATTAGTAAATAACAAAGGTGTCTTAGACATAAGCCATTAAATGGGCAAGACAGGCTATTTGTACAAATCTCACAGCTATAAATCTTACTGGATAATAATTTACAATAGCAGTAACCAGGGGACCAAAAATATGAACATTGCCAAGTGGAAAACGGATCTTAAAGACAGTGATAAATAAGTAGATGCCACAAAGGGAGGCTGCAAAGGTTTAAATGAAATATCTATATGCTTGTGAAAAAATAGGAGGAATTACTCAGAGAACAGAGGGGTTCTGTCTGGTTGGCCATATGTAATATCTGCAAAATGGAAAACCGAACAAGAACAAGAAACAAATTACTGGCAAATAAATACATTGTTCTAACTAAATTATCTGATCACTGCCCTTAGTGTTACACAGCCCTGTCCTGCCAGGTGCTGAGTAATCCTCAGTTTCTGCTGCAGGAGGAAGAGCAGAGAGCTCAGCACCAGGCAGAAGACAGACAGCAACTGCTCACAGAGGATAACTCAGGCTAATGACATGGGAAGAATGTTCACAGCACTCAGTATTGCTCCAGCTTAGATCCCATCAATGCCAACTTCAAAATGATCCTGCTCCAGGAGCTCTTGCTGAATGCTGTCTGCATCTCCTCTTGTAGGAAGTTTCACTGCTGCTAAAGGGACATCTACAATCTCCCAAGTGAGTGGGTAACAAGGAAAATGACATAAAAGAAATATATAACTACCACCTGGGACTTAAGAAAAGCTTTCAGAAGATACTGGTGTCTACAGAAATTGGGCTTAAAACCAAATATGAAGCTGTTCCTACAGGAACTGAGAAGGCATCTTGGAGGAAACACCTGAGCGGCCAAGCGGACCCAAGGCTGTGCCTGAGCTACCTGACACAGTAAAGCTTATCCACAACAATGGACTATAAACCAGAAATTCAGCCTTCATGGCTTATTCAGCATCACAAGAGCCACAATGATCTTACTCTGATACAGCAGCTACCTCTGCATGTCTGCTATGCTGACCACGCTCTGGTCCTCACATAGATCTTCCTACATTATGTACAAAGCCAAATCTCCATGGGTTGGACAGACAAAGAGGGACACTCTAAAAAGCAGATGAGTCTCCTGTTCTCCATTTCACTGCCAAGGTTTCTGCAGGTTGCTCACAGCTCCACTGCCTGTCCTGCAGGGCTGTGCTGTACCTGCAGGCACAGCCACGCTCCTGCTCTTCACAAACCCACCCCTTCTGGTGGAGAACTGCACACACAGCACGGATTCACAACCCCAAACTTCTCCCTGCAGGCCCAAGAGCTGGGCAAGCCATTTCTAGGTTTCATTCACCTCTTGCTGATAGGTCAGAGAATCTTGTTGCTGCCATTTACTCCTATTCACATGGGGAAGGCTATGTTATCATCCTACACAAAAAGATGGGGATACCCACATGGGGACTTTTTCCTTAAGAAGAAAGAAGGTAGGAATTACCTTAAGAAAAGTACTCCTAAACGAGCAACATATGTGCATTACAAGAACAGTAACATTTGAGGAATGAAATCCCTAAACATTAGGAACTTCTGGAATGAGCTAAATGTCCAGTTCCAATTCAGCCATCTCACGGGCAAGAATTACAACACATTATTAATTACAAGAGCTGTACAAAACTCCTTCTCCTTTAGGTTTAGGGATGAACAACAAACCAGTCACAAGGCTACAAGAACAGAAACAACAGCACTGACCTATGGCCCTGAACTTCTGGGTTCTCTTCCCAGCTACCAAAACCCTCCTGTATGAACGGGGCCAAGACTTGCCCACAGGAAAGCTGCACAGCAACAACACCATCAGCCCTCACTGCCAGCACTCCTCACAAGAATTTATTGGCAACCTTGCAGCACTTCTGCCATTTCTTGCAGGCAGAAAGCAGATCTGCTTTCAGCCAGATCACAGACAATAAATTCTGTGAAGTGGGGAGAAAAAGGTGTAAGAGACCACCCACACTTGGGAAGTTTTTAGTCTGCAGGACAAAAAACTCTCAACTATACTACACACAGAAAGTAGCTCCCAGCAGTAGTGACCTTATCCACCAGAAAAGAGAACTAGATTCTTATTCAAACCCAGAAAATCCATAATGAAGTGTCAGAAGAGAGAAGTGAGCCTAACATACAGAAAGGCCAGGATTAAACAGCGATTTTTTTAGATTTTTTTTGTCTCCTGGAAGAAGAAAACATGTCCCTGAACTTTGCAGGAATTTTGTGCTGACATAATGCACTTTAAAAGCTCCTCTGTGCTAACCCCACTTTATTTCTGCGCAAAAAAAAGGTGTGTGAGAAAAAATAAACAGAACTCCTTAAAGGTTTTATAGTGAACACAAGCTTAACAGAAAGTAATAGAATTTGCATGCTATGTGAAGAAAAGGTTGACTAAAAGAAGTATCATGTGAAATGCTTCAGTTCATTTTAACACTAGAAAAATCATTGCCTCTTCCAATGAAATTATGTATTCCCACTTGCCAATTCCTCTTTAATTGCAGATTCTTCTCTCCACGAGTTCTGCTCAAACTCTTTTTCCCTGCTTCCTCTCCTTGCCTTCTGCAGCACAGCTGTACCCTTCCCTTCTTAGAAGCATAACCTTTACTCGATTCTTGCTTCCCCTTTTCAGCCTCCCCAGAGAGCCTGACTTTCATCACATCACCCAGTTAAATCCCTGATAACTTTCCAAACAGGCAAAAAATTCATGTGAACAAACTAGAGTGAAAGACAGTGTCAGCAAACTCTCCCGATACTTCCGTGCAAGTACTGGAATATTTTAACACGGAACAAAGTTTCAGGGGCTGCTCATTACGCTCCTGAGCCAGTGCCTGCACTTCAGCAAGCTCCTTTTTGTGTAGCTGCAGAAATGTTCGTGTCAAAATGTTTCATTCCTCATCCAGGCAGGGACATGTACCACACGTTAAGTCATCCTCTAAAAGTTAAGGAAGGAATCCAACCTGAGCTACTCACGATCAAAACAAAACGCATGAAAACTATTTATAACGAGGTTGGGAGTAACGCATGTGTTTGACAGAAAAATGTGATTTGTTCTCAGCACTCCACGGAGAGAGCAAGAGACACCATTTATTCTCAGAGTTACTAGCTGTGCTCATGGTCTAAGGACTAACCCCGTGCAGCCACACAAGTGTCTCCCAAGAGGAGCTCAACCATTTGTGTCTCCCTTAACTACCCTGGGATGTGTCACAAACGTCAGCACCCGGTTCTTTCCCGTTCTACCCAAGTGCCAGTGTCTGGTGTGTTGGGTGAGGAATGTGTGTGTGGATGGGGCAGGAGGCAGCCTGCAAGGCACACAGCAGCTCGTGGTGCTCTGGGGTGAGGGATGCACAAGAGACCCTTTGCTTCTGAGCAGCCTGACACCAGCACACAGAGGGAATGTGTGGCACGGCAAGGGTTGGCATGGAGATGCTGATGTCTCATCTCCTTTTCATTTCAGGGCTATTTCATAGTTAACTTTAAATCTAGATGTGGATGACACTGAAACCTTCCAAGTCAGGGACCTGAGTTTTACCTCTTTTACCTGTTACTGCTGGTGGAATCATCCAATGACTCATCAGAATGGCAGGACCAATTTCATGAAAATACTTCTCAAAGAAGTACTCAGTGATTTCTCCCCATGAGGGTCAAGCATTTCAGTAACTCAAGCAGATTTCTCATTCCAAAACTCTCCATCTCCCTGTATTTATCTTGGTGTACAAACTTCTTTGTAATTTTTTGTCCCTCAGGTCCTGCTGAGGTCAGCCTACCACATCAGAGCATTTTCTTTTTTAACTTGTTAATTTACCTTTCGCATTAAAAAATCATGCCATCATAATCAATAATTTTATCTATATGTTAAAGAAAAACGTGGCTGCGTGTCAAGATTTAAAGCTAAAGATGAGTGCAAGTGAAGAATCAGGGGTGTGGGGTACACACACCCCACACAGGCTGCACAGGGCATTTCTATCCATCAGGGACGGCCCTACATTTCCATTAGGAGCTGCTCCCTCCTCCTTCTGTTTCGCTTATCCTTGGGCCTTTTGAAAAGTGGCTCTTCAGAACAGTGAGCTATAACCTGGCTGATTAGTTCAAACATCAAAAATGTCCTAAGAGGGGCACACATGCAATCTCTCATCATTAAGGTTATATTATAAGCAGGAAAAAGAGCTACTGATTAAGTAGATATAAGAATCCTCTAGTCCTGAATTTGTTCTTTGCTTCCCCTGTGCATCGTAAGAAAGGGTTTTACTATGGGGCTGCTAATTATGCAAACTTGGGACCAATATTTTGTCAAAAAAAGTCTACATGAGAATATTTAGCACAGGCTTAATGTTGCCCAAAATCAGGCTAATAACCTTCACATTAAATTTTTAACAACTACTTTAAAGCATTTGCTAAAGAGGGTCACAATTTCTGTGTAATTAATATTGATCTCAAGCAGATACTTTGCAATGAATTTAAACGATAGGAAGAAAAGATTAAAATATTTTTTTGGTTTAGAGTTTGAAGTACCATTAAGTCATTGCAAACCTAATCTGAGTTTTCACGTATTTATTTTTAATGCACTTTCTGATGCTGTTCCTCTGATACCTTGCCATAGAAGTCACAATTTAACAGACTCATAGCCTGGTTTACAACACATGCCAAGAGCCAGAGAGAATGTAGCCACAGAGTAGACAACAATGAAAGCTGAATGAAGCAAACAAATAGCAGCCACTAGGAAGCATATTAAAATTAGCTTTTCTAGCAAGTCAATGCCCAATACTATTATGAATAAATATATACATTCAAAGTACTCAAACCCACTATTTTATCACCCTTGTAAGCCCTTTTGAAAGACTGCTGCAGGCAGGAGCCACAGAACAGCCTGGGACAAGAGATGAGAGAGGGATGGGGAAGCAGTTCCATTTTTCAGTAATTAATTATGAAATATTAATTGAAATAGAAACTGGAATTTGCAACTTAGTCTCCCAGTTGGTTTAACAAAGTAACTCATTCTTTCTGATGCAATGAATATTTAATTCTCCCAACAAAATGCATGGTGATTAAATGGTATTTGTTCAAGTGCCACAAAATACACCTGAGCCCCAGCAGCAGCTGGGGAAAGGGAAGTACAGATGTTCTCTGTGTTACAGGTATTTTGTGAGAGCTTGTGTTTGGGCCTTGCAAATCAAACAGCTCAAGGAGTCCAAGGTGGCTCACCCTCATCTCTCTAACACCGAAGGTGGGTGGAATCTCTTTGGTGAGATTTTTACCTCTCTCCACAGGCAGCTGGAGCTGCTTGTTCCCCTCCTGCAAAGCCCAGTGCTCTCCCCTCAAACTCCTCATGTGCAACCTGCTCCCACATCCAGCACACAGGATATTACAGTCCTCTATCTGAACCTATTTCACCCACAAATGACAGGAAAGAAATGTGATTAAAAACTAGAGAGCATATATCATTTTTTATTTCATCACGAATTGCACTGGGTACTGTATTTTTGTTCAAATTAAAATGAGTCAAACTTCAGTGTCCTTTGTTTGCTACTCATCGATCCCTGTTAAACCAAATGTTTCTCATTCTGTAATCAATACTGCTCTGCAAAAATAAACCCAGGCACTGACAAACAACTTTGCAGAACATTGCACCATTCCTTGTAGTGGACTTTCTCAGCATGTAAAAACATTCCCCCAAAGAATGGGGAGAAAAGAAGTGCACTGCTTATTGTGCTTATTACAATTTTTACAGGCTGCTTACAGTGGAATCATTTTACTGAAGGAAGACTTATTAAATTAACCAGCTATTTATTGAAAGCAGGGCATTCCAACAGTGGCAGTGCCTTTGTCCCCCGTTACCTTTTCCAGCTCCACTGGGAATACTGACAAATACACTGAAACACCCAAAGCCTTGCCAGGGATGAAGGTACAGGTGTATTTAAAGCACAGGGAAGCACTGAAGTAAAAACAGCAATAACATAAACACCTGGAGGGTTCATAGAGGGAGAGGTAGCTTTACTTCCACATCTCTTCAAAGTAACAAAGTTAATGCTGAGGTTGTGTGGCTGCTTTGCAATCAAAACAAATTTTTTCATTTCACCTTTCACCTGACAGACTTGTACTACAGAGGCTAAGGAAGAAATTTCCTTGGTTTATATTAAGCCTCTACTTTTTTCCCCCATTATTTTATGATGTAACCATTTTCCTTAAATTTATTCCTGCTACAGTTTTGCAACAGTAAGACATAAATAGTACAAAAAGCAGTATCCTAATTTTAGGCTGGTATCTTCTAGCTTTTTCATAGCAGTAAGAAAAAAATGATGGTTCTTGAGAACAGCATTCTGCTCCCAAAACGACAGGCTTCCCCAAAACACAGGGGAAAATCTAACTGATACTAAATGATTTCTTTTAGGATTTTCTAAAAATGCCTTTAAACCAGGTAAAATTAAATAATTTGACGCAAATAATTCATTTTCCACTATGAAACACTATGTAAGCACATCTGTCTCTTTGGCTTCATCTCAGACTAGCACGGATATCCCATGATTTTCAGATGTAAACCTCAAGCTTTTCTTGCCTCTAAGACTAATAACAAAACAGGAAATGCTCATTATTACTATTATTATTATTAGTGATATTTTGGTGACAGTAATTTACACACTTCATATTGTTGGGTGATAATGCTGCTCCAGAGCCATTCAAGGAAATTAGAAACTGTTTCTTGGTGTAGTGACTCCTTCTGAACAAAATAAGATGCTAGCTTTCATTGTGCACTAGCTCAAAATTGCCACCATGTGGAAGGACAGCAACTTAATTTAGCATTATTTATACTGCACTGATATGGTTTTAATTGCATCTGTGCGACAGAATAACTGCTGTGCTGAAGCTCCTTTATCATTGCAAGCCTACAATTAATCTGAATTAGGCAGGCTATTACACCAGCAGTACTGTATATATAGCTGGAGTTGTGATAACATTTATTTTACAAGGGAAAAAAATGTAAATAACCCATAAAACCTTTTGGCTCAGAACTGGATGGTGAGAACCACTGTGTGCCCATCCCCTCCTGGAGCTGTGGGGAGCCACCAGTGCCCCAAAAGGGAGCTCTGGCTGCCCAGCAGCTCTTCAGTTCTGTGAAACAACCACAAAAAAATCAGAGGCATCCTGGGAAAAGAAATTAAATAGTAAAAAATCCCCCTCAT
This sequence comes from Prinia subflava, assembly GCF_021018805.1. Classification (NCBI taxonomy): domain Eukaryota; kingdom Metazoa; phylum Chordata; class Aves; order Passeriformes; family Cisticolidae; genus Prinia; species Prinia subflava. The sequence goes on from NC_086252.1 coordinate 32,187,219, forward strand.
AGTCTTCTAGAAGTTACCAGACTGAAGTGAACTTTGTGGAGCTGTTCCAGTCCTGGAGACAGAGCTGCAGACACAGAGCCCTGCCAGCAGGGCAAGCACATGTGGAACATTCACACAGCTGGGACATCCCGCCCCAGTACCACCATTCCCTCAGCTCCTTAAAGCTCATCTCTGAGTCATATTTGCAATGTCAAACGTAGGCAAGTAATACATTTTTTGAAAATCTTGTCTCCCTAATAAAACTGTTGCTATTTATTCAAATTCCCAATTGATAGGCCAATTTTGAAGACTTGCTTCAGTTTTTAGCACAATTAATTTCTCCATTTTAAACGTTATTTTCTTGTAGTTGGAGGGGTGTAGAGAGAATTACTGTTAGTGAATCTGAATGTCCCACATAGTCAGGTCATGATTTTTTTTTTTTAATTAGTAATCTTTAAATGATAACACTTTAAAAAATGAATCCGCAAACGTAATTGAGCTTCTAATAGCTTCTACAGACAGCAATTAAAGAAATCTCATTTCTCTAAATTAAACATAATGAAATGTTTTTCAAGTTCAAATAAAAACTTGCTAACTCTATTAAGATAGGTATAATCCATATGAATACCTAGTATTCAAAAGTGTGAAGTAAAAAACTCTGTCAATACCAAAATTAGAAACAGTGGGATTGCTAAGTAATACAAGGAACAAAAAATTCCCTGAAACATCATAGATTACAATGGGTAATTATCATTTCAAGTCCTTTACTACATGCTTTTTTTGGTAAGGTAACTTGCATTACATTAAGATTTCCAACTAGGCATAAAGCTGTTTGTTTGGATTTCATACCAGGTATATAGAATATCTTCTTATTAGAAACAAAGTTTTATAACCAAGGTAAATTGCTCACAAAAAGATTTGCCTAATTCAGTTGCAAACAAGCAAAAATCCCCAGTCTCTGTGTTTCTCATTTGTCTGAGTCCAGAAATTTTACAGTGATGGTGTTTGAACCATAAAACAGCACAAAGAGTGTGTGCAGAGAACAACTCACAAGAGCCAACCCACCTGTGCCAGCAAAGTGTCAGTTGTTTGATTCTCCTACAATTTTGTACCAGATCTGCAATTCTTGAACATTTCCTGAAGGGATATTAATGCAGCAATGCAGAAAACAGGAGGGAAAATGTTGTCTGGCAAAACAAAAGCTCCAGCTCACAGAAACAGAACTGAGGTTTGGGAGCTTGAGTTTTTCATAAGAGCAAAACTGTATCTGTGAATAAATAAAACTGGCACCAAAACATCAGCAATAGCACAGGTACAGCCTGTGTTTACATGCATAAATACTTCACAGACTCTGAGAGTTCAGAGCTGAATGTTCTCCTGATGGCACACTGCAAAGCCTCTCAGCCACTTTCTGGTGGATTTATTTGAACAAACAGGCCATGCAACAAACTCCCCACACACTAAGATAAGAAATAAATAAACCAAAGATAAGAAATAAATGATCGAGGAAGGGACCAGATTCCAGAATATGCCTGAGCTCATGGGATATTGTCTATATCTGGCAAGCAGAAACTCCCTCTTGGATCAGAAGTCTTGCAGCAATTTATGTGAAGCTCTCTCAAGTACATTCCAAGTTCTTTGGACTTTTTGTGACCTACAGCAACAACTGTGCTCTGTGTAGGTGCACGAGAGGAGCCTTAGGCCACGTGGTTTAGTGTAATTTCCACACTTGCACTTGCTGAGATTACATTTGATTTTTGATGTGGCATTGGTTTCTTCTGTACCTAAGTAATAGGTATTTGCTGTCAGTTTGGATGAAATTCCAGCCAAGACATAGACTTCAGCAGGAAGGAGTGAAGAGAATTCTTGAGCTCTGAAAACCAGGGTATCCCACAGCTAAGAAAGATTTACTGAAGTGTTTTTAGAAAGTCAGGCATGTTCCAGGTCCTGTCTTCATTGTTTAGAATGTCTATAGAAGATAAGTCCATGAACTGTGGCAAACAGTGGTCAGCTCAGGCTCAGAAGATTTATTTAAATTCCTTTTAACCAGGTAATAGTATTTTATTGATAAGGCACTATGTAAACATTACCACAGAACAGTATTTTTTACATACTTGCAAATGGCTATGAAGGCCAGACAGAGGGGGGGGGAGAGAAGTGAATGGAAGACTATGAATTCATAGTCATGTGGACTTTGATTTCTTAAAAGAAAAAAAGTCCACTTAAAAGAAATTGTTACAGTGGAATAGTGCCCAGCAGAAATAAAACACAATTTGTGAAAGGGCAGAAGAGAAGGGTCAGGTAAAAAAGTCAGTGAAAGGTGATGTGTCACTCGTGCTACACTTGTATGGATTTTAAACTGTGGAATCCACAAGAAGCAATGCAGAATTTGCTGCTGCACTCTCTGAAGTGTGCAGTGCAGGGGAACAGAGCACGAGTAACACGAGGGCTCAGCCACCAGGTTCCCTCTGGATCCAGCTGTGCTGGTGGCCAAGGTCACCGCCCCAGGCTGGTCCTTCCTGGTGGGCAGCTGGAGTTCACCAGCCTCCCCAGTGAGCAGAGAACTGCCTGGGGCTCAGCTCAGGAACAAGGCAAGGCTTAACTGAGCCCCCAGCTGGGCTTTGAGGTAACCTGGAGGGTGGTGCAGCGGAGCAGAAGATGGAGCAGCAGCACAATCCCAGCCAGGGACAGCAACCCCCAGCAGGGACACAGCACATCCTCAATGCCTCCTGCTTATCTGCAGGGCCCGTGTGCCTCCTCTGTCACTGACCAACACGGCCTGCAGATGATATAAATGCTTTCTTTTCTAAAGGACTCAATGCTCACAGAACAAACGGGCACGGGGCTCAATCAAGCGTTTCCTGCTTGGATCTGTGTCAGTGAGATAGGAGTTAAGGCAGCAGGATAAACTCAGGATGAGCACCAGGAAAAAGCACACTTCTGAGAGTTTTATTTGGCTTGAAGGGATTGGTCAGTGGAACTCTGGTGCTCAGGGAGCTCTGGGATTTACTCACAGGCTAGGAAAGTATGTGGTTTCTTGCCCTAATATCGAGGAGTGTTAGGGCTTCTTCAATTTCTGTACTTCTCATTAATGTGTTTGTATTTCCTTCTAGTAAATAGGATGTCAAGGAGTTAAAGAAAATTTATGAGGCTGAGAGAAGTAGAACTTGACCATGCCAGTCACGAGATGTGGCTCAGAACAGTCTGCAGTGCCATCAGACCCCCACAGACCTGGGATATTCCAGTATTTTCATTTTCACACACACTCTTCTATTTGCCTTTCTCAGCTGACACATTCAACACCTTTGGCATCACTACTTTGCAGCTACCCTTCCATACAGCATTTCTTTTCCTCAGGCTCTTTACAGCATTCCTCATGAACATGTCACATCTTATTACAGTTTTTCTGTGTCCAGTTGTACAGTCCATTTATGGTTGGTAAGTGACTGCAAAAAAAGGTGCCTTATTTACTCAGCTGTTCCTTTTATGGATTCCAGAGTCCTGTTGCTTTAGCTTTCTGACAAATGTATCTGTTTTCCATATTTACCCCTCTAGCACTGCAGGCACTGCCATAGGCAGTAGGGAAATGCTGTGGTTTTTCTGTTAGCTGGCACATCCTCTTTGGTATTTTTAACAGAGCTGCCACTACAAAATCTTCATTAATGCTGACAACACACACACTCACAAGAACTGACTCAACTTCCAGGGGCCAGCCTGAGTTTGAAAGTCTGCTACCTGGCAGAACATGAAAAAATAAAATAACCATTTTTTCATGCAGTTATTAATTCATTTGCTGGTCAAAACAAAATAACTAAAAAATTTTGTCTCCACCTGATATGATTTTGCATTATCACTTTTCAGTAACAGGTCCATTTGAATTTCTGTTTGTGTTTCCAGAGACCAATTTCAGTTCAACTCTAAGTGCCAGCCTTTAGAGGCTCTACACCTTTAGGCCCCTTTCTTACTAGACCAAGTAGCCTGGATACACTTGTACAGCTGAAGGTCAGAAACAGATATAAAAACCCTGAGACTTACTTCTCTGGTCTTCATTACCACATTCATCTTTTTTATGAAGGATATACCTGTTCTTTGGATTTAACCCTAGTTTATCCTCGTCTATTAATTGCCCATAATCACATACATATCTCATTTAAGACATAAAAACAAATCTGGCTTTTTTCAACTTAATAATGAGTGTTGACAATTTTAAGTGTTAGCTTGATATTCCTGAAGAGAAAAAGTCATTATGTTTCCTTTTCTACAGAAAATACTAACTACTAGAACCAAGAGGCACAGCTCTACCCTTTTCTACCACTTCCACCTTCAGCACTTAGTTGAAAAAAATCAGCAGCTATTAGACTGAGCAGACGTTCTGCTCCTGGACAATAAAACACATAATCACATAATTAAAACTCAGGACATTCCATGAACATTTTCTACCATGTAGAGCACTAAAACAGGAGTCAGGAGAGTCATTCTGAATTTTTTAGTACGTTTCGGCCAGCACACTAAATTTTCAGATCATTTCCACACGTACCTCCCTTGTCTTTCACTGGGGCAGAAACTTTAAAAGCAGGAGAGTGACCCCTTTGCCCTGAACCAGGGCAGCTCAGTGAGGCTTTAGAGGCTTCCTGAATCCCAGCCATGCCAGTGTGGGTACAGCCCACTGGGCACAAGGGGTATGAAGAGTGGGTTAGCAAACTCTTTGTAGCTATATAGTCTTTAAGTTTTAGCAAGAAATAAATTCTGCTGCACATTTGCAGAAGAGGAAATTTGCTCTTGCCCAGTGCTTCTGGGGACTCCTGCAATACATTACTAAAACAAACAACTCCTGCCACTCGCTCAAGCCACCAAGTTTGACATCAAATTCAACACAGGAGAATTAAGAACAAACTTGTCTAAATGGGGCTAAGAACCAGCCACACTGCAAATGAGCATGCAAGCAGAGCTGGGCTCCTGGGAATCAGGTGTACAGGAGTTTAGCTCAGCTCAGCTGCTGTGGGTTTATGGGCACCAATGCCCCAGAGTACTGCTGGTCCTGCTCCTGCCCAGAAATCGAGCTGTAAGCCAGTAACTACATGGAGAGAGCAAAACCAAGAAAATATTCTCCTTCCTGTCTCCCTTTACACATTAAACACATTTCCAGAGCTGATATTCTTGTTTCTTGCAGTTCACAAGAGTATTTCTGCTCACCTGCTCACGTTCCTTCTCAAGCTCTTCCTTCTGATGTGTGTCAGATCACATGCAGTCTTCACACCTTGACTTCCACTTATCTCCTCCCACCTCCTTGTGAACAGGTTTCCCTCAGCCACTGATGGAAGATACAAGCACTGGAAACCTGCCTTTAGACTGTGAGAGCTGGCAACTCTCAAAGCCCAGTTTTAGTATGAAATTAATTTTTCAACTTCTCACTTAGTGCGTGTATTTTCTGACAATATCTCCTGCATCACAGGTTTTCCCTTTTGAGGTGGTTAATTATGAATGACATCAGGAAGTAGTTCAAAACTCAAAATTTCCGACAAGCACCTGGAAATTCTGACCTGCTCCTCTACAGACATCCATGGAAAAAGTTTCTTTAATGGAAAACTGTGCCAGCCACTGCCACAGGGCACTTTTTAATACTTACCACCAGGAACAGGATATTCCCAAGAGATAATGATTTTTCCCCAACACTCAGAAAGTATTTCTAAATAAGCAATGTCACCACGGATGCCAATCACAAAAGTGCATCATAAAGATGTAATTACACAATGAGAGCTGTGTGAACACACACACTGAGCCAAATCCCCCCTCACTATTCACTCCAAGGCCCTGGGCTGGGACTGTTCATGGCACCAGCACTCCAGGATCCAGCATCAATCAGCACTTTTGGGAAGACCCTGCCTCTTCCCCACACCACCTACACAGACAAACAGACAAACAGCAGAAGAGTCAGAACAAACCTTGTTTTACAAATTAGCTATTTAGATCAGAAATTAAATCTTTTCCAAGATTATAAAGGATTTAGGTGGCAAAGGTAATTACAGGCCTGTAGGACACCAAAGTTAAAGAACATGGCCATTAATGAATGGAGTGAAGAGGGGTTTTAAGCACCTGATTATTTACAGTCACACAGCAAGGCACTGCACAGAAGGCACAACTTTTCCATGTAGTTTGGAGAAGGAAGAAAAGCCACTTCACAGCCAGGTAAGGCCCTGTACCAGGCCTGGCACTTTCATTAATTTCCAGACTAACTACAGAGTGCATCATGGCAAGCGTTATGGAAATAACACAATCCAAACATCACAGTCATTCCCACAGTCTAGACAGTCTCCTCTTGCAGGACATGCAAGCGAGTCTGATCACCAGCTCCAGACTTGGAAAACTGTGTCATGAGATCTTCATTATGAAAGATCCCGTGGAATATCAAAAGATGCCTTATCACAATGCAATGGACACGGAGCCAAAACAAACAGAAAGTATGTAAAAGCAAATTCCTGACAAAGCAAAAAGTGAATTAAAGTTTATGAGAACTGGAGTTGGGAGGGAAAGGACAGGAAGAATCACAGTTGCCCAGACTATATGAATTTGTACAAAGCTAAATATGTTTAGTACAGGAAACCATTACTTCCTTACTACATTTTAATATTTCTTTTAAATCTTGGAGAGAAGTTACAGAGAGATGTGATTATGCTCTGCCAAGAGAAAAACAACAAAAAGATCGTGGGAGTTAATGGAACAAGGAACATTGTCCAAAATATAAAGTCCAAATCTTTTTCAGATGAGCTGTAAATAGTTTTCCTGTCTACCTGCAAAGTGTTCAGTGGTCAGAAATGTGCCATGAGTTTTTCCCACTTTCTGCTGTCTCTCTTTTATTCACCCTCAACAGATTGTTTTCTATGTACCTGTGTTGTGTCACTGCCCAGAGGGAGGTGACAAGCCAGCAGAACCTTTCCCTGCTCTCTTGGTGCTGTGGAGCAGTTAGGGATCAGGGCTCCATGGGCTGTATGCTGAACAGAGACTTGTTGCAGTGAGGAGTTTGTGCACCCACGTGCAATTTAAAGCACTGCTTGAGCTGACTCCTTCCAAGGGTCAGCACTGACTTCACAGAACAAGCCCCAAGAAATTAAATAAATGGGAAAATAATAGAAACAGCACAACTGAGCAAGTCTTGGTATATAAATTTTGTCCTTTCTTACACAGAAACTTTCTCTCCTTACTGGTAACTTTCTCTGCCCCATGCAGGGAAAAAATCAAAACCTTTAATTAAAAAAAAAAATTAAAAGAAGTCTTAAGAAGATAAATTAATGGATTCTTCTCTGTTCCCCAAATTAATAATGGAAACACATCTTTTACAGAAGCAACTGCTGGTATTATAAATTCTACAGTAATAGTTTAACTACTGGCCACCAAAAAATAAACCAAACAAACCAAGCCCAACAAAAATCTAGCAACTTCTTTTACTTCTTGTAACACACTAATTTCCCCAGGTACTTCAAGAACAAAGCTGCAACACCACCTATACCACAGCAATTTCACTACTATTAATCTGTCTAAATTTACCTTCCTAGTTTGCATAAAATTGAAGCTGTTGGCCCAGTGCACACATTCACCTTTCCTCTTCCTCATCCTTAGAAGTTGTGACTAATTCAGTCCTACCTGAGATCTCGTTTTTTGCATGAGCTAAAACCAGACCAGAATCGTTCTGCCTTTTCAGTGTGCAGATTGGTGGCCCTATTCAGGTCACCCTCTCAAAAATATTAATCCAGTGAGAGTGTGGCTCACTCGAGTCAGCTCCTGCCATTGCCTGGAGGAGCTCAGGATCGCAGAGCTTAACCTTTGATATGAAAATGTGTGCAATTCACTGTTATTAGTGCATGGGCGCATCACTCCCATTAGGCAGCGAGGTATTGCCTAGAGCAGGTTCCATCTGCTCCCAGTCACAAAGCAGGATTTTCTCCACGCTGTGTGCTCCAATGCTGCGCACACCCCTGGGTGCTGGGAGACTGCCGTGCCCTTTCAGTGCCTGCACATCCCCTGCCTTTGTTATCTAGAAATGGCAATTTCTACTGCAGGGCACTTTAGCCAACACGACATGCTTTCCACAGATTGCCTCTGTTTTACTTCCAGACCTTATATAAATGCATTTGGATGTGGGGTTTTGTTTCCGTGTTCAGTGATTTTTACATAATTCTGTTTGACTTTTTTTTTTTTTTTTTTTTTTACGTTGACTAAATACTTGCTGAAGAGAGAGGCACCACTTCGGTGAGTTCCAGCTGAGGGGAAGAATCTCATTTCTGCTCCTCTGGATACGGTGCCGGTGCTGAAGCGCGGGTGGCGCCTTTGGAGCGGCGCGCTCCGAGCGCGGCCCGGGCACTCCAGCGGCGCCTTTCCCGCGCCTGCAGCGCCCTCTCCTGGCGCAGGGCGGAGCGGGGAGCGCCCGGGAGAGCCGCGGGAATAATCCTCGGTCCCCGGGAGATCCATGGGAATAACCATCGGCCCCGTGGATAAAGATAAACCGCGGGATAAACCGCGCTCCGCGACTCGCTCACCGCCCCACGGCCACCCACGCCTCGAAGGGCGGGCGGCTGGAGCAGAGGCAACCACGCTCTCCTCAGAAAATGACTGCTGGAAGTGTTAACTTAAATTTCCAACTTAAATCGTGGAGAATACCTAAATTCATAAAAGCTTAAAAATACAGAACTTCAGAATATCCATTTTTGTATTTGCTGGAACCAGCAAGGTTCCCAGCAAAAGGTACGCAGGACATAAAGTTTTATTTAAAAGCCACTGAAGATAAAACTGCGAAGTTGTGAATGAGGACGTTTGGCCTAATGAAGTATGAAAAATTAATGAGGTCCAGGGGCATTAAACCAGGCTTGTAAAGAATTTCGATAATCATTACTGATGCTAAAGCTGCTACTAATGCCACTGAGTTTCCATGAGGGCTGCATGATGAAGTTTCTCAGAATAAGGAGCTGGACATCAGGGCTATCTATACATAAATAGACAGCTTCACAGAGAGGGCAGCAGAAGGGTCAGATTGCTTCTTTCTGGCTTAGGATATTTAATATTCAGTGAGACATTTCAAACCAGCTACTTTATCTCTCTTTCTCTGCTACTTTCTAATAAAAGCAGGGATAGATGCTCTCATAGAATGTACGGACCCAGAAGGTGGGAAAGAACATTTAGCCTTTCGTATCTCATCTTTAACACTTTATTACTGAATAGCTACTACTTCTAAAAGGCCCGGGTGCTTCTGTGGCAGCAGCTGTCCCCAGGTCCGGGGGGGTGGCAGGGGTTCATCACGCCGGTGACAGCGAGCGCCTCTGCACCCATGGCAGGACATTGTGCTGCCAGCTGTAACCCTGGCTCAGAGCAACCTGAGCATTCCCCATCTCCCTAAAGGCTGGTACACAGTGCAGGTGTTGGGAGCTGGGCACGCTGACCCTGCTGGCTGATGAATGGGGCAGCGTTAAGGTCAGCTGCAGAGCTGACCACAGGGGTGGTGGCCTGTGTCAGTGCCCTGGAAGAGCTGAGCACCAGGAAAGATAAATGCAGCTCCCAGGGGAAGAACAATTTCCTACAATCACAGGCTGCCTCTCTCACTGTGCTTTTTTTGCTTCCAGTTAAAAAAAAAAAAAAATTGCTTTCTATCTTCATCTCGTTCAGCGCAACAAAGCATCATCACACTGGAGTATGATCTCTTTCTTCTCACCAAAAATTAGCACCCATGCTAAAAGCCTGAACTTGAGCAAAGAGCAGAAGACTGAAACTGCATACAAGCCTCCTGGGAATTTAGGAAAGCTGAGAACAGTTAAACTTTCAACTGACTTAATGCAGTTTCAGTCAAGACCTTTTCTGCACTTCAACACATCCATCTCCATGTGAAAGCTCCAGTTTGGCAGTGCTTGATGAGAAGAGGCAGATCTTTTCAAAGCTGATTACAACTTCTGATTCAATCTGGAAACAAGAGTGGTTTGCACTTCCCGTGGTTTTTGAAGAGGCTGTTACATATATCTAAACCCATTACATTTAAAAAAGTTGTAACAAGCAGAAGTGACTCAGTTCCTTACAATAATGGGACATGTTACTGATGCTGCGAGTTTTTTACGCCTTTTCTTCTTTATTTCTTCCAGTCTTTATTTAAAAACTTGCAGTCTCCACTGTTTTACTGTAAAAACTGTTTGTAAAGCAAGAATTGTGCTGATCGCATCAAAACTCATTAATATAACTTGTTTTTCCATTATTAGCACCATCTGAGCCTGTTGAAAGCCTTAACCAGGGCTTTAATTTTTCCACAGAGAGCTTTAAATTAATTAGTGGTTTACATGCTAACAAAGAATCTGATACATTCATAAATCAATCTAATGCAAAAGGATTACTGGAGGGTGGAAACCTATTCAGTGGGGACCTCACATTCACTTAACATGGTGTGTTTTCAACAAAAGGGTGCAGGTGTGGAATAGACGGGCACCAGGAAGAGCCCATGATAATCACTTTGCATCACTTAAGGACGCAGCAGGACACAGGCAAATCAGAGCCTAGGGCCCACCCTGAGTGAAACCCATGTAGATATAAAAGGCAATATCATCCCACTTTAACCTTCACAGCTAAATTGCCAGAGTGGTACAATTTCTTTTATGTAGGTTACAGGCCACTGAACTAATGGAAAACAGAGTTGAGCTAAAGGACTTGGGTGGAAAGAACAAACCAACAAAACTATATAGCACACATAAAGGTATCAAATAAAAACTTTTTCTGGGTAATTATTGAACTTATCCAAGTTACCAAACATAATGTAATTGTAAAAACTTTTGGTTCATTTTAGGCTTTTAAAGTAGTTTCTGCTAAAACAACACTTACTCTGCCACAAGAACTCTACTGTTAAAGTGTGGCAACACTTTTCTCGTATTTTTCCTAACCTGGCACTGTTCACTGTTAAGAAAATTTCATAAAAATGAACACTTTTCCTGATCACATCTTGTATCCAAAGGTGCAAATTCATGCACTTCAAAGATGTAAAAAATACTTTGATGACTAATGTGGTTTTCTGTCTTCAGTATGTTTTGAAATAAACTCGTGATTTGCTTTGAAAGCTGCTTATTTTAATAATGGGATCTCTGTCACTACAGACACCTGCACAGTCCCCATCACAAGCAGTGAGAAGGGTACACAGATGAACTGATCATCTCCATTTCCTTTACAAAGAGTCATCCTTGATGAGTCAGAAGAGACATGACTAAGAAAATTGTGAACGTGCACACTATAAAATTAAAGACCATGAGTGACAGGAAGAACCAAACAACAATCCCGGCTCAGTGCTGCTGGAACTTTCAAGGGATGGATAGGCAGTAACTCCACATTTGGATAGTGAACAATCAATATTTACTGATGGTGGTTCATAAAATAAAGAAACTTGAGTAATTGTCAGGTATTCCGTGTGAATTACTCAGTTCACAATTAAAGTAAGTCATAAATCCACATAATCCAGTATATGAGGTATCAGATTTTCCATACAAACATATGGAAAAAACATATCACAAGATTAATCGTATGGTTTTGGTGATAAACATTTATCTTAAAATTAAGTGTCTTCATCTTCTGCAGTACCTTCCAGTAACAAACCAGTCAGGAACACTGTAACTCAGGACATCTCAAAAGTTCCCAGTGCTCCCAGTTCTTTTGGGGAGCACTGTGGGTCCCACACACTGCCTGATCTCCAGCCTCAGGAAAACCTCTCATATCCACCCATTTCATCATCACTCAACATGCTGACAGATGACAGACCCATTTCTTCAGCACAGACACCACAGTGTAAGTAGCTTCTATAGCACATGCTTTGTGTTTATTAGTCATTGGTTTTATGAACCACCTTGCAGTGGTTCCTGGGTTCTGGTGAATCCCAGTGGGAAGGGCAGGGAAAACCCACAGCACCAGGTCCTTCCAGCACACACAGGGACAGGGCACACATTCCCTGCTCTCTGACTTTGCTCACCCTTACAATGAGCGTGTTTTACATGAAGTGGTCACCTCTTACCCATCTATCACAGCAAAAACTATTATTTGTTTTAAAGAAGCAGAAAATGGTAGCGGGTGTCACATGAGGTGCCATCCTGCCCAAGGCCTGCGTGGTGCCCTGCACGGTTCCCAGGATGCAGGGCAGCTCCCTGTGCTCCCTGCCTTGCTTCACACTGCCAGAAACGCTCTCCATGAGACCAAGTGAGGCACTGGAGGGGCCACTGGAGGGGCCACTGGAGGGGCCACTGGAGGGGCCACTGGAGGGGCCACTGGAGGGGCCACTGGAGGGGCCACTGGAGGGGCCACTGGAGGGGCCACTGGAGGTGGCATGCACTGCCACCTGCACCCTTCCCAAATGCAGGAGCTGGTTCCATGAAAACCTTCATGCCAATCTAACCAGCACAACCAGCAAAAAGCAAACAGGAGTGAGTCAAGGCGATTAGCTAATTAGTGATTAAATGAAGCCCTGGCCTGTCACTGGCAGGGAGGCTGCTTTGATCCCGAGTCCCAGGCGGTGACAGCCCCGCCAGGCCCTCGGGCGCCCTGTGGCTGGCTGGTGGCCCTGCCAGCCTGCTGGCCCCGGGGGATGGCCATCACACCAAAGAGCAGCACATGGGCTGGGCGCCCTGCAGGCAGGCTGCTGGCAGCCAGCATGGCTCAGGAGGGAGCCCTGGGCCTGCCAAAGGCCTGCTTGCTCAGAATCCCTCTCTGAAATTTCGCTGTGAGCGTTGTGAAGTATTTGCTCCAAAGCCAGGATGTGCCCGGCTGCTCGCCACACGCCCTGCGAACGAAGCTACACAACTTTCTTAATCCCTGGCCTCCCCTGGGTTCAAACAGCCCCTGGACCCTTGCTGCTCTCACACTGCTCACAGCCCTGCTAGTTCATTAATGTTAATTAATGACTGCCGTGCTTCATATTAAAATCACCAGCTCTGAGACACAAAGAACTTTCCATACATCAACTGCTTCAAAGCAATCGTCGCTACAGGCACACTGGGCTCTAGTTGCAGGACAATTGTGCATATTGCCCCTCAGGGAAGAGGGAAAAACTACCCAGTATTTACCTTGGGGGAAGACTGCACCCCGGAGAGCTACCTGTCAGCTCCTAATGGGTTACAACACTTGGCCTCTCAACAAATTATACAAAATTACACCCCGGTTAGCAGAGAGAAGTGAGCCACAAACCCTCAGTGAAAGGCATAAGAAGTGTCTGGCAGGCAAGAGAGGAGACCACAACGTGGGTGCACATACCAAAAGCCTTACCAGCTCTGGGAGGTTAATCAATATTGCTCATTTCATATAGTCTTGGATCATCCCACTAAGTATATTTTACACTCAATATATTATGTTACTGCAATGCCTCCAAGGGAATGCTAGCTTTTAAAAAAATAAAGAAAACATTTCAAATAGAGTAAACAGCTCTTCCCAGATTTTGACATTTATTTACACTGAAAACTAAAATGCAATTGCAAATCCAATGGCTGATCTTTGCCATTCTTCCTCAGGCAAAATTCCTCCTGGAGGCAGCGGGAGTTTTATCTCAGTCACAGACTCTTGCATTGCAACTTTACCTGATAAAAGTTTGTTCCTCAGTTCCTCCAGGACTTCTGTACCCATTCACACACATTACCCATGGGCCAGTCTTCTCAACTGCTTAAACCCCTTCCCAAAGTCTCCTTGTGGCTGCAGACCCAAGGGCAGAACATCGGTGTAGGGATGGGAGAGGGCAGAGGCTCCCAGAGCTGAGCTGGGCACATCTGGGGCTGTGTGAGAGCAATGATCTCAGAGCTGGCTTCTCCCACCTGTCACTTAGGGCCCTCCAAACCTCACTTCACAGTATTAATCACCAAGGGTTTATAAATGGCTCATTGGAGGCAGGTGGGATTCAAAGGACCCTGCATCACACAGCTCACAGAGCATCCCCTCCCCAGAGACCTTCTACAGCTGCTCTCCACTAAATTAAACAAACTTGGACCACTAAAGTCTTTCACAGCCAACTGTGCAACTCACTCACATCAGGGGCATGTCCACGTATGTTCAAGGGGACAGTTTTGGTTTTAAGGTTTTTGAACAGGTCTGCTTTATCCCATGGATGTTTAGGACACTTTAACTGAAGATAGTTAAACTCCTTAACAAATGGGAACAGTTCCTCAGATGTTAAGTAATTAAGCATACTCAGCACATGTTGGCTCCCAAAGAAAATTGTTTTGAAGAGATAAGGCACTCTATAAATTGAGGTTTGCGGTCAACCAAAAATCTGCCATTTCATCTTCTGCTCACAAGGCTAATCTCATGAATTGGTACATGAAAAATGAAGATACAAGGAGCATTACATGATTTACAAAATTATCAGATCGGGGGGCGTTTTAAAGCTTGTGTTCTTTCATTTTTCTGTGGTTGGCTAAGATTTACCAGGCAAGTAAATACACCGCTTTTTGATCTAGAACTGCCTTTCTGTGCTTGCCTTGCTTCTAATTCAGTGAGGACCATCAGCAGAAAAATGAAGCAGATTTTCTCTACCATGGTTCTTCCAAGGAAGCAAAGCCTTGAGTTTCCTCACATTTATGAACACATCCCTGCCAACGCTTTGTCGTGTCCTGGGTGCTCTGGTGACCACCTCCAGCCAGAGCAGACGTGCCTGAGGCAGTAAGACAAGAAGAGCAAAGCAGGCACAGCTTACCATGGCTCCTTCGCTCTTACTCTGGGCAACTTCCCGCTGCAGCCGCGCCACACACAGCTTCTCCCTGAGGAAAGAAAAGCCATGAATAGCAGCTCATCCCCCCTGGCTTCCCCATTCCTGCACACCGCTGGGGTAACCCCCGCAGCCCGCTCTCCTCCCCGTGCTCCCCTGAAATATTCACTGCCTGCGTTATTGTTCCATCTCATGGCAGTTTGACAGAGCTGTCAATAAATCAGCTGAATCCAAACATCATTTGCTTCGTTCAAACAACAAAGTAGCTCATCATGTTGGTGATATGGAAACAGACCGTGCCAATCTGATTGTGTTATTTATTTTCCTGCACATCAGCTTTATTCTGCACCATATTAACACATGCCAGAAGGCTGTTGCATCATCAATAAATATAAGCATAAAATTGAAATTAAAACCATCTATTCTATATATAAACACACTGCGATGCATTTTGCAAATACTTAATTATTAGATTTTTTAATTAGTCTTTTTTCATATAAGATCCTTACACAAATGTTTGGTTCGACTCAACTAATAATTCATTTGTTTAATTAAGGATTTGGCAACCACAACACAAGTTTTTAAGTACACTGGAAGGTTGTAAGAAAGGAATGAAAAGCAGTGATTAGCATACACAGAAAAGGAAAGATAATCTCCCATTGCATGGCCTGGGGCAACTCCATCCCCCAAAAACCTACAAAGGTGCCAAGCCAGGGGAGAAGTAGGACCCAGGCTCTGAAAATGCTCCTGTCACTGACTGGGTCACTCCTATCCAGCATGGCAAACGAACTGCTCTATTTTAGTCCCAAACTTGCAGAAAAGAAAAGAAGCCTTTCTCAGGAAAGGCTTTCATTTCTCAGGAACCATTCCTGACGAGGAAGTGCCTGCCTGATTCCTGTGGAATGACAGCGCTCGTGTCACTCAGCCACAGCTCGGGGTACACCCGGGTCACTGCACCAGTCCCCCCTCTCCACTTCAGCAGGAGATGTGGGATTGCAGCCGGGTCTCTGTACTGCCCACCAGGCCCCACTGCTCCCCTCAGCATTCCCCAATCGTGGGGACCAGAGCAGCACCAGGCACTGCCAAAATCCTGATCTGCTCACAGGGATGATGCTGGAACCATGAATATCAGCAAAAGTCGAAGATGATACAGCCACAGCCCTGTAGAAATTGTTTGTGTTCTCCAGCACGATATCAAGACTTTATTTGGCACATGTGAAAAATTATGGAAAATTGAGAAGTGGCATCAGTCCAGCATAGAGAGCCTTAACTCAGGTGTCCTAAATGCATCTTCTAAAAGACACGTACCATTCCCCCCTTCCTTGCTCAGATACTATCACAGGCAAATTATAAAACTGGTTAATCCTATTTTAAGGATTTAGTTCATCTGCTGGAAATAGCCCCTCGCATTTTTGCACTGCTTCAGTGCCCTAATATGTTCTAGTGGAAAAAGCAAGTATTCCCTTTGAGGAGGTTTTGACCTTTTAATTACAAAACAAATGCCTAAAGATATTTTATGAGAAAATATGCGGGGGGTGGGGGGAGAATAAACAAACAAACCCCCCCACAAACCACTCCTCCATACACTTCCTGCCAGTGGTCTGGTGAGATTTATTTAGCTATGCCTCCTACATCAGGAATACTCCTACTTCCCTCTCTCCATGTTAACTCCAACATGGAATCAGTTACACATTTCTGGAATTTTACTAGAATAAACTTCACTCAAGGTCCGTTCACAAAGAAGATTCCTCCAGTGAGGCCAGGTCTCCCCAGTCTGGTTGAGGATCCTGACTGAGGTTCAGCAAGGGATTTAGCAATTTTCCTATTGAAGGACAGCAAAGACTGGCATTCTCAAACTTTGTTTATAGCATTGCTGCTGTTAGGAACAGAACCACTTTTCAATAGAAAAAAATTAAAAAGAAACCTGACTATGATGTAGGAGAGGGGGAAAAAAAGTGCCATGGTGGGTACAGAAGAGCCATCTGCTCCAGCAGTGTCTACGAACAGTCAGCTTTGAGGCAGGCAAACTTTGTGCTCCTGCTTGCTCCCTCCCAGCTGCATTCCCAGCTGAAGGAGCTGTGGTCACCCTCCCTGGGCAGGACGTGTGGCAGGAGCTCGGCGTGCCTGTGCACCACAGGCATCCCTGGGAGTGTTCCAGGGAGCTCTGGCAGCGCTGCCCTTGGCCCCTGCCCGCGGCAGCCACTGCCCTCCACCTCTGCACAAGCACGGCTGGTGTGCAGGGCAAGGAACGTGGTCAGGCTCCCTTTCCCAGCCAACAGCGTTTAAAACTAATCTGCAGTGCTGGAAGTTTCCATATGAGATAGATGACAGGAAAAAACAAGGACCTTCATGTCTAGGGATGACCAAATAAACCCTCTGGTTAGTATCCACCATCTCAGTCAGTTCTGATTAAGGCAGCACCTTCAGTGACTGCTCTCAGCCCCCATTTTTAACATGGTGTTACAACTGAATAAACATTTTACTATGACTGAGCTGTAAAAATAATAAGCTTTTAGCTGCCTTAGCCTTTCAGATGTTTCAAATGCAAAGAACATTTGACACACAGCTTCAAAGTCAATCTCATTTTTTAATCTTTGCTTTTAAATAGGAAAAAACAGTAGCATCACTTTGTTGCTATATGGTTTTATTTATTTTTAATCAAGCATGTTTCATCCCTATAGCATGATTAATTAACAAAGTTAATTAGCAACTACAGCCAACCTGCAAGGAAACAAAATCCTCTCTGGGGATTTAAAATATTAAAACAGGTTCATTGAGAAGGTCTCATGTTCTGTTTTGAAAAACCTCCAAATGATAAAAGGTTTACAAAAATGCTCTTTGAAAGCACAGTTTATGCTCTTAGGTTTGAATATTTGTATTGTAAGTGGCAAAATTCCCAGCCAAGGACTTTGCAAAGAAATAATTAAAGAAGCCAAACAAGGATTCAATTATACCCTTTCCAGATGGAACCAAGCACACACAAGTAGTCAGTGTGTGCATGGAAGAAAGATACATTTCAAATCTCAGTATCACTGCAGATATTGCAGTAACTTGTTCTAAAAAACAACAGCTTGAGGAAAGCCCATTTAGTTCAAGAAAAATATAAATGTGCTGAATAATTCTGCATATTCAGAACTCTCCTTAGACTAAAATTTCTCCTTGACTCTTCGTTCCCATCAGGTTCGACTCATTCAACCACCAGA
The DNA here is from genome assembly GCF_021018805.1 of Prinia subflava. Taxonomy (NCBI): domain Eukaryota; kingdom Metazoa; phylum Chordata; class Aves; order Passeriformes; family Cisticolidae; genus Prinia; species Prinia subflava. The sequence continues at coordinate 32,205,093 of NC_086252.1, forward strand.
CAAAAGAAACCCTGTATCAGATGACAGTAACAGGTCCAGCAAGGAACTGCGCTGCTCCAGCTCCTCTCCATCCACAAGGAGAGAGGCTGGAGAGTCAATTCAGTCACCAGCCCCTACCTATCCCCTAATTGTGAACAGATGCTGATGCTCGTCCTGGTGTGCTAACACATCTCCTCCCACCAAGCACCACAGTAAAAGCTGCACTGGGTACATAAAAGGCTCCATTTTTCTCAGTTGTTCTTTTTGTGTTGCTGCTTTACATCGATATAACAAACCCAAAAACTCTAGCAGTGTACTTCAGCTTCCCAAACTTTGATCTTCATTTTTATTTGGAAACCTGAGATTCAGAAACTGTCAGATATAGGGCTTTGCATCTCCATCTAACAAAGAAAGATATTACTTGAATTAGCTTCTGAATAAAGTTAAATTGTGCTGAAATACATCCATTTTCCAAAACCTAAGCTATACAGAACCAGGATATATTTTCAGTGGTGAATAGATATTTACCGTTTTAATGATGAAAAGCAATTCTATCTTTAATGAAGAATACAGTCAAGACTCAAAAAGAATGGGAAATATCTTAGAAACATCTCCTGAAACTGAAGTTAATGCTTCAGCAAACCTTAAGCTCCATGATCCCCAGGGAGAAGAAGGGCTCCATCCACCCTGACACCATCCTCCCCTGTCCTGACCAGCCCCACAAGCTGCCAGCATGCACTGACAGCTCTTACATTTTCAACAAGTGCCAGCATTAACAATGATTTCAAACTTTTCCTAGTCTCCATGTAAATTATTACTTCTCTACACAACATAATTCAATAGGTATGAAGCTCTCAAGTTACCAATTCCTTTCTCTACCTGCCTTTTTTTATTCATGAACAGGAACGTGTTTCCTTCATGTTTCAACCTGTCTTGGAATTTTTCACTCTGAAGCAATTTCATTTAGAAGCGATCAGTCCTGCACCACAAAGTGAAGCCCACCTTTCCTTGTCATTTTATAACTTCCACTATTTAAAAAGCCATAAAATCACCTCTGGCAAAGTCAAGCTTTGAAAATACAATGAACATTTGTTTTATTGTTGGTGACTGTGGCCAAGCACAGTAGCCAAGCTATATTCCAGCGAGTCCTTCCATGCCTTCTGGAGGCTATTTTGGAGCAGAGAAATCCCAATCAAGTTTCCACTCTACATTAGTGCTGTGAGATTCAGAAGATGAATTAATACTTTGTTCTCGTGGAGAAAAAGCAAACGGACTGACAGAGACTCAGAACCCAAATTTGCAAAGCCTCCCAAACCTCCTTGTGCCTGGGAACAGCTCCTTGTCCACCACCTATCAAAACTGCTTTTCCTCTTTAACTTTTCCCCCCTATATCATTACTTGTACCCACAGCATTGTTCTTCCAATGAACCATAAAAAACCACAACTAAACCCCATCAAACATGGATTAAACACAGCACGGTGCTCACAACTGACCCAGGGGCAGGGCGCTAGTTTGTGCACAGAGACACAGTTTGTGCCTGGCTTCCCTCAGCTCCTGCTTTCCAGGGAGGTTTCCCAGGCTGACCAGGCCTGACCCCATGGAGTGGATGTGATGTGACAGGGGAAGAGCTCAGGGCGGAGGGGCTGCGGTGAACTCGCGCCTCTTCCAGCTCCGACCGCGGCGCTCAGCGCGGCTCCTTCCCCGAACTATCACCGCGGGGCCTGACGGTAAAAGAGGGACTCCACAGACATTTTCTGAGTTGCAAGCAGGTCAGGGCAGGAAGCAGGAACCCCCCAAGTTTATTTACAAAGTCACTTATATACATTTCCTATAATGTCCATCCATTGGAGGATGGAATCCCCACCTTCCAATCCACACTGGTCAAGCTAACCATCAATCACCTTTCTCTCCCAACTAGAAATATGTAAACAATGAAAGACAGCAAAACATGGCCAGTGTTTACATTCACGAACGTTTCTCTTTCAATATGAGCACTCGACACACAGGAAAAAACCTCATGGCAACACCAAACCCCATGCACAGCTGCTCCAGGAATGTCAGAGCACCTGGAACTGGGCTTCCACAGCCTCAGCGCCTCAGCCAGATCTGGTAATAAAGGAGTCATCCTGAACAAAAGAAATATTCATTGCAAATTTAGAGCTGAGCGAAGTACGGGCTTTATTTAAGTACTTTTACAATAATTGCAAGGACCGGAGTTACAATAATGGAAGTACTAATGCTGTCAGGCAGAAGCAGGAAAGATAGGATGAGCCACCAGGAAGGAGCAGCTCCTATTCACTGCTGACTTATTGGTAATAAAAGATAAGCCTACAGAAAATATAATTTACATTAAACTTCTCTTCTCTAAGACATGATTCTGCCAAATCCAGACAAGTGAAACAGGTAGTAACTTACTTAAACTGTATTTTCCTTAGGTGATACTAACAGCAGGGAAAAAGAAAATTATAACTATAATCTAAAATAAGGATTGGCAATCCTCATGGGCTCCTCACCAATTTCCAGTGGATTTTCATGTACATCAATCTGAAAAAGTTCAAAGACAACCATCTAGTTACTTTCCAGAAGCATCCAAACAAGAGACGTAACACAAAAGAAACGTCATGGAAGAAATCACAGAACAGGTCAGAAAGGACGAGGCAAAGAGAGGAACTTCATGAGGGCAGAGCCTCCGTTATAAAGGCAAAAACTTTGGCCAAAAAATGGGACAGTTATGGCAAAGAAATTAGAAAGGAAAAGTTGTCAGGAGTCCATGGCAGATTATTCCTGAATTTCTTCCATGACAAATTACTCTCCCAGCACAGGCACGGCAGCCAAGGTCAGCTGGGCACCTGGGCAGGGTAACTGCCCTCCCCTGAGCACCAGCATGGGAATGGGCAGGGATGCATTGTTAACACAAGCATCCTCTCTCACACTGGCTATCTTTATTATTTCATTGATTTTCAGCACTGAAATTAGGAGAGCAAATCTGCATGCTTTAATGATTCATAGATATTTCACACAATATTTTAAATATATCTATTTATCTGTTTCTTAATGCTGGAGTGTCTTCTTCCATTACTAGCACTGACTCCACAAAGCTGCCCACCTTTCAGATTTTGTACCTTTTTAGGCAAACAAACATAGTTAAGGAGGTTGAAACCCGAAGTGTGAAATGGTGGGGGTTTTTTCTCTTGAACATTGAGATGGTTTTTAACATTGCTGATGCAGAAAAACCAGCAAGTGAAGAGAAAAAGCTTTATAAATACAGACCCTTAAGTAACTTTTGTTATTAACTCTGAAATAATTAGAATGACAAGAAATAGAGCCACCAAGCAAGACATGGACATGGTATCAACCATCACAATCAATGCAGTTTCTTACCTAAGAAAGAAATAGGAAGAAAAAGTGATTTCTCCCCCATTACCCACATATTCAGCTGGAGGATAAAAGATTAATGTCTGTGTGATACAATCTCAGCCAAATCACTGAGATAATTATGAATTATACCAAGCAATCATTTTACAAATCTCCTGGAACATCTCACTTTATGACCATTATTCATGAGATTATGCATTCAACTGCAATTTTTTTTTCACATATATTCCTCTGAAGCCTTTCTTTTGGTCTGAGACTCCAGACCAAAGAAGACGAAAATGAGTTTTTAGAAAGACAGAAATGGAGAGAAAACCCCACGTTTTTCTAACCATCTCTAAAGTCTGCAGAGAGCAGTGAGAGATACTTACAGACTTCTTTTAATAAACAGCCCAAGCACAGAGCAGTAAATTGCAGCAGGCATGTGAGTTACACCTGGCTATCAACTCCTCAAGTATGAAACATCAAAACCTAAGTGCCAAGAAACACCAAGTAAACAGCACCAGAATACTGAACTCTGATATACATGTAAAGTACAAGTTTTCATATTATAAATTAAATAGTCCATGCATTATGTAAACCTTGGATTTATCAGAAAGCAAAGTTAAGGTTTCAGCAGGGTCAAATCCTGCACAGATTTGCTCCCTGTTTAAACCTTTTGATTCAATATATCCCAGCAAAACTACTACAACTCACTGCTCAAAATAAATGAGCACTGGATCCACCACACAAAATTTGTTACTATTAAAAGTGGTACATTATCTATAAACCTTACTGTTACTGTTCTGAAATCCACACCTTAAAGTATAGAGCAAAAGCAATTTGACAAAATCACACTCCTGTAGTTTGGAATTTTTTGACATAAGTCACTGATTTATCAATTTTAATGTTACATTAACAGTAATATTTATATTTAATGCTGTATTATTTCTGCCAATAAGTTGCAATCCAAGAATCATACAGCAGGAACTTGTACAATTAGGCAAGCTGCCAAGTTCCAAAGAATTATCATCACGGAAAACCTCAGTATTCAAAAAGAAAAAAAAAAGAAGGAAAGGACTAATAAAAGTCAGTATGGAATATTAATTCAGCAAAAGAAAAATTTACATACAATATAGGCAGCTGTTGCACAGAGATCTCCATTTTTTAGTAGGAGAGTTACTGCTTGGTCTTTTTATCAGGTGCTACTATTAAAAAATATTTTACACTAAGGAAAGCATGTTTAATCAAAGCCCTTAAATGGTACCTGATTTATTCCTGAGAATCCTTTCACTGCACAAGGCCTACAGTTTGCACTTTCCTAATTAAAACATATTGTAGTGTTTATCTGCTTTTTGATGGCATCCTCAGAGCCACCTTATTATTCTTACAACCTTCTCCAGGACAGGTCAGTGTGAAAAGCAAACTGTCTCTCTGTACATGACTAATTCACCTGATCCTCCCTCAGCAGAATAAGGTCCAGGAGCTCCAGTTCTTTAAGTGGGAGGGTAGGACCATACAGGTTGCTCAAAAGTTCCCAGTTTAGTTTGACAGTGCAGCTGAGTTCAGAGTGGGTTAAGAAAGATGCACAGGGTCACTGCTACATGGAAGTCTGGCCCATGGAGAGAGACAACAGTGTAAGTCACCGCCTTTTAATCCCCCTCATTCCCAACACACACAAACTGCCACTCTTTATTTCACACACTCACAAGATGCCTTTTTTTGGTCCTAATCCCCTAAAACACCTGCTCTCTTTGCTGGAAGAACCAAAGCAGTTCAGTAGAGCTGACACGGGCCTGGCGACACATCAGCCCCCAACACAAGGAAGGTGCTGCTGAAGCAGATGTTGCTTCTAAATTAGTCAGATTTTTATTTCTGTGACTTGGTGGCACTGAAAGCAACAGCAGAGATGTGAATGGAGAAGCTCTGCCTGTAGAGCTATTAAAAGATATTTTTTTAATGCACATTCAAGAAAGCAGAGACAGAGCAAGGAGCAGGTAGGAACCACTCTGTGTAAGGGCACTTCTCCCACCTTGCCTGCCCTGAACACATCATTCAGCACCTCTGCTCTACTCCAGATTTCAAGCCAGCCTACAGCTGCAGGTCATGCACACAATTCCTGTTATGACAAGCAAATCTGTTCCTCCTCAGTGCCATTGCTCTTAGCAGTGTCTCCCAGCTTGTGAATGTGTAAATTCTCATCTCTCTGTTTGCAGCTTTAATCTGGATCGAGCCATTCCACAGACTAGATAGAGTCTCAGTTCTTGTGTTTCTGGTTGGGGTGTTACGGATAGTTTGCAGTATCAGATCCTTACAGAATATAGATTTGTACTATTTTTATTGTATTGTTTATTTGTGTTAGTTTGGGGGGGTGGTTTTCTTAAGTAAATAGCTGGAATCCAGAAGATATCTATCTCCTGCTGTATGATGAATTCTTCAGTTTGTGACCCAAACCCCTTCAGCCATTTCTAGCAGAAGTGAATTATTTTCTTCACCAAGCCTACATGCAAGATAACCTTGGAAAATGAAAAACAAAGGAAGAAACAAGAAAACAACGTTTTCTTTTTGCAAAGGACTTGGAAGTTGAGCTAACAAATTCCCCCAATCACTTTTCCTCATATGTATTTTTTCCTCTGGAGATTTGTCACATGGAGATGATGTGCTGTGGAAATTCTTTTGAAAGGACATGCATTTCCCTAAGGGGTTTTTAATGAGAATTTATTGCTCATGAAAGATTCAGGATTGGCAGCACTTCAGTCTTCAGTTAATGATCTTTTGTTTATTAACATAAAATGCATCACACTTAACAGGAGTGTAACTTTCCCAACCAATGCATCAAAGCACGAAAGAATTCTCACTCCTTCCGTCTTATCCCCTGAGGCTGAGAGGGTGTTAGCTGAAATTTATATGGTTGTCCTCTATGAAAATTAAGTCAGAACTCCTGTTTCACGTAAAGCTGAAAATCATGGAAACATTTTTTCATAACCAAAGTTATCCAGACATAAACCAACAGCAAGAAATGTCAGTACACTACTATGACTTCTCACAGCTCCCATTCTTTCCACACAAACCTTCTACCAGAACCAGAAGGTACTTGCTTGGTCCTAATCCTAATTACTTTTACATTCTGTGGGTAACATTCATGCAAAGTACTGATTCCACATCCTGGTAGTAAATTACCATCTTTAGAAAATCAACAAATTTGCAAAGAGTGATGAAGACTATAGGCAACAGGGTCTGTAAATCAGGGATTCTAGAAACAACACAACCCTAAGGCACCTCTTGTATATTTAAGGAAATGAAAAGGCAGAAATACATTTATTCACCAAAAAAAAAAAAAAAAAAAGTGAAACTCAGCACTGAATGAAAATGGGTGTAAGGCACAAACCCCAAACTCATTGTTTTGGATACTAAGCTCAACAAAACTTGCAGATCCTACTGCTTTATCCTTAACTAGCTTTCCTTCAGCTCTGCCCAAGAGATACACCCAGTTCTCATTTGTTTGTGGGAATGTTCGGAAAGATTTTCCTCCCTGCTCTCTACAAAGCCTTTCACTTTTGCTCTTACAGTTCAAAGAAGATACCTGATTTTGCTTCATTACTGGTTGACCTCTTACCTCTGTTTTCCACTCCTTTGTTCCCAGATCATCACAACAATTCCTGGTATCCTTTGTAATCTCTTTTTAAAGGAAGGTGTGATGTGTTTCTATCCATCCAGAAAGCCCACAGCATGAGGACTTATGGTTTCCTTAACAGGCTGCACTTGCTATGTCTTTTTTCTTTCTGAGCTATATTTATTGTAAACTCTGTAACCTCCTGGATGTCACTCATGTCCTGTTCTAACTGAACACTGAAACACCTTGTAAAACCCATGTGGATAAGAAACAAGACCAAAGTGATTTTTATGCTTTGCTCACTTTGCTCACAACCCTCTCCCCTGACTTTTTTTGTGTGTGTGTGTCTACACAATTGTTCAATACTTACATATTTCAGTATAAATCACTAACAAATCTGCAACAACCTTCCACTCGCAGAGAAAATGCAGAAAAGGATCAAACCTGGTGAGAAAGAGTCCTCTTCTTTACTGAATAAATTGTTTTCTTTTTGTTTTTTCTTGTAATCTCATTTTTCACCCTCAAGAATACTGTTCTGGTAGGACACAGAAATACTGCTCGGTTAGGGGGACGTTTCTGCATGGAACTGTCTACATTTTAAGGCCAAAGGAGCTGAAACTCAGATCAGGCCCCTGGACTTGTGTTTTCTGTTGTAACCCATCCCTGCTCTCTTCTACCAACCCACCTGAGACACAAGAGAATTTTACAGAAAATCAAATAATCTAAACAATGAGGTTACACTTATGGATACAACACTTTCGATACAGCCCCTGCAGGAGCCTTCCAATAGGATTCTCAGCAAGTGACAGATGAAATAAATGAAATAATTATTTTCTGAAAGCATTTCTTAAAGTCTGCATCAAACATATTAAAGATTTACCAACAGGCAATAATTGCCACTCAGTTTTCAGTTTCAGGAATGCAATCCTGTTTATTGAATGAAAAGGTTTCAAAAGTAATTCAGACATTCTTATAAATTTCTGTGGACTTGGGTAAGCTACAGCTCTGTGAAGAGAAAAACAGATGAAAGCTAATAAGGATTTTTTTTTTTTTTTTTTATTCAAAGTGATGTTGTAACAAACTTCCTTGGAAAAAGTTATAAACTGCTGGACTTCCCACAGTCCTCGCCCAGAATAAGGAACATTTTTCACCGTGCCCTAAACAAAATAATGTTCTCTACACCACACCTCACCATGCCAGAAAGAAAACAAGCAGTATGCTGAAAATCACTTTGAAGTATCCTTCAGTAACCCAACACACGAATTCATATTCATACAGCCTTACAGCAATAAAATCAGTCCCATGCTAATAATATAATTGCTTCTTCTATCATTCTGTCTATAAAAGAAGACTAGATAAAGTCAAAGGCAGTGGCCTCTGGCTGATTATGTGTTTTGACAAATTAGATGATTAACTGAAACCTCAAACCCAAGCTTTGCTGTCTCAGTAGACCTAGAAGAGGAGAAGAAAAGCTTTGCTTTTGAAAGGACACGGCTCTACAGGGACGTGAGCCCAGGCTGAGAGCGCTCCTCAAAGAGCAGTGTTTGCACTGAGCACAGAGCCACGCACACAGCCCAATTCCAACAGAGAAACTGCAGCTGCCACTTTAAATAATGCAAGCAGCATATGGCAATAGATGCAACACGCTCCCCAACATGTTCAAGTAGAGATGGAGAAACTAAGTTATCAATGACAGTTTTACCACATAATATACCAGTGTACACTTAACAACACTGAACATGAAATCCAGACACATCAGTGGGGCAATGGCAGTATTTCTATATTTATGAAGCTGTTTAAATTCACATACAGTCAAATCACAACTAGGAATAAAACAGGGAAGACTGAATAGCAACAGGCACAAGGTCCACTTGTGTTGTTCAAGCTGTTTTACCGAGCTCAGTTAAACTCAACACGTGGTGACCTGAACTTGCCTCAGTGCTTCTCAAGCCCTGCTCTCTGAATATTAAATGACAAAACATTATCAGCTGAAAGCTCAGTGCTGTCTGTCCTTCCAGTCAGTAGCTCAACGAAGCTGGGCCAGAACTGTTACTTAGAACTTTTCCAGTTATTGGTGATGTGACTGAAAATGCTCTTACAGAAGGCTGTACTGTCATCCTTTCACAAGTAAACACAATCTAAAAAAACAGCTTTCTGTTTAGAACCTGAATCAGGGAAGCAAATACCTTCAAGAAACCCCAGACAAACAAAACCCTCTTGGGGCATTTTAAATGATTTTCCCCAAAGACAGCAGCCAGCTCTGCTCTGCGAATGAGGCCAGCTTCTCAGAGCTCAAATAGCATCAACTTCAATGGAAGTTCAACTTCAGCAAACAAAACAAGTAATTTAAAAGATACGGATGAATGAGGATTAGGATGTGTTAGTGTTCAGGCATTTCCAAACATATTAAATGTATATGAAGAACTACTAACTGTCTGGAGTATTAAAATGGAAATGCTTTCAGCAGTTCAAATGTCAAGCAGACACTTAGGCAATTCCACATTTCTCCAGTTTCAGCAACAAATAGCATGTTTTAAACTCATTTGATGTTTGAATAAAGCTCTTTGCCATTTTCCACAGCAGATGCATTGGATCTGGGTAATGAACTGTGCTCTGAAATAACTTATTGCAGTCATCACCACAGCCAGCTACATCACCTTTGGCAGAAAGCAAAATAAAAATCACACAGTGCTCACATAGCATCACCACAAGTATGACTTCATTTACAGAAGCAGGTAAAGCTCCATTTCAAATCAAGGTATTGATTATTTCAGAATTTAATCCCACAGTCAAAAGCTGTAACAAGAAAATAAATCCAATAACGGGAATTTTCCAATTAAGTAAGTGACCCTAATCTTGATTTTGAGTTACTTTGATATTAGAGATCATAAAGTAGAACCACACTTTAAGTATCCAGGTTATTAGAGTAGGAATTAAAACAGACCTATATAAAATAGGCAATTAATTTTGTAGGTAAATCTCTCCCATCATGGCCATGCCTTTAGTACATAAGATCAAAACATATGACAGAAAAATCATACATTGGTACCTTGAGGTTTTTCTGCTTAAACCTAAGCTTCACCTTATAATTTCCTTACCTTATTTTAATAATAAAAGGGTCAGAATGAGGCTGCAACAAGCACCTGCTTTAACATCCACCCCCAAGGACCAGCAATTTTCTTAAGAGAAAACCAACAGGAGCAAACTCCTCCATTCCCTGGGTTCATTAGCAAAATTCTAACTGTGGCTCCTCACAGTGATTTACAAGAGTGCATAAAGAGCTTCTGAAAGTACTTGTCTGTACACAATACATGTCACTAATGGTCTAAGTTGTTATACAGGTGGTCAGAGCTGCTCTGAACATAGGGGATCAATATCTAAGAGATGTTTGGGTTCACTTTCCTTCCCAAAAGCCCCCCCAAAGCAAAATAGGAATTGCTTCTCCTTTTTCACTAGGCTGCAAGAACCAGCAGACTTCAATTCTCTAAGACACTTCCACGCTGACATATTTTCCCTAACAAGATATTGTCTTAATTAGTTTCATCTGCCATTTGGAGGTTATCTAGAAGACAAGGATTTTTAAGGATTTTTTTAGTGAAGCAGAAAAAGCACATATGTTTTTAGGTTGCATATTACTCCCTATTATAAACCCAGTACTTGTTCATTACTGCACATCCCACAAAAAGAGTTTGCACAGCTGACATTGAAATCTAATTTCACACGGAAATGAAATGCTAGAATATTTTTCTGCACAAAATACCCACATATTCATGACTTTATCGAACGTTTTTGGTGAGAAGGCATGTCCCAGGCACAGAGGAGCTGCCTTGCCCTGCTGCTGGCTCTGGCCACAGAGGTAAAGCCAGCACCAGCCACGCTTCCCTGGCCTCTGCAAAGCTCTTGGCATCAACAAAACGTCCCAGTGTGTCAGATGGTAATAAAGCCACATGCTAAACTCAAAATTATTTTAGTTAGCATACTGCTGCTTTTTTCTCAGTCTCAGGTAAAGGCAAGGAGAGGACAGAAAAGGATGAACTCTCAAGGTACATGAGGTCTATCAACAGGTACCTTCCCCCAGCACTATCATGAAAAAACTGTACCTACACATAAACAGTGCTTCTGTATGCACCTATAAAAACTATGGCTTTGTTTAAAAATCCTCAGCTTCCAATTTCTCAGAGTTGCAAGTGACAGATAGAGAAAATCATTTATTTTCTAGATATGTAGGGAATAATTTTTCTTTTCCCCTATACACAGATCATGGTTTTCATAGTTTCCCAAAGATATATTTTCTTTAAAAGCAGTGATATTTTTGGAGCATTACCTGCAACAATAGCAATCAACTTTAATGTTTCTCAGTGCACACAAGTATTGACAGTCAAAAGTACTAATGAAGAAAAGTATTTAAAACCACTAGAACACGATGGCCATCATATCAAGCAGTAATTTGACACTTTAAAGAGGCAGCCAGATGGCTGGTTTCAGTCAGCCCATTTCCACTGCCGAGTATTTAATGAGCTGAGCTACCCCAGACAAACAACCAGCCTGGATTTCTAAGAGCAGGACAGTGATGGAGCTGGAGATCAGCAGGGTTTAGAAATTACTCCAGGCTGGGGCTGGCCAGTCCTTGGCAGGGCAGAGGCTCAGCCCCGCTCCCTGGGCCAGCAGGACGACTCAGGCACCTGCTGGAAGCCCCTGGGCTGAGCAGGAGCTGCGGGACATTCCTGCAGGGCTGCCCCAATCCCCCAGATGGGCTTTTAATTACAGCCCCTGCCAGCCTGCCAGCCCAGAGCCAGCGCCTGCACACACTGCCCTCTGCCAGGCCCAGCTGGCCAGCCAAAACCACACTGGGAGAGATTTACTGCAAAGGGAGAGGGATAAAACGCTGGCCCTGCCACAAGGCAGAATTCCCTCTGACTCTTCAGACTTGTACTCTACTGAGCTCCTCTTCAGCAGAGACCTCCAGCCACTGTCACACTCTGGCTGGACATTTTCATTTAGGGTATAAATGTGCTCCTTCCTCAATGGTCAGAGGATTTTCCCAGGAGTTCCCTGCCAAAGAGTCTCACTAAAGGCCAGAGCCATGCTTTAACCTATTTATTGTACTCCCCCACACCCATCCTCTCCATACCTGTATTAATTCCCCCCACAGCCTCTCCTTCCCCAAAGCACATTGCTTCTCACCAGGATTTTAATACTGCTCAAGTTCTCACAGTTCTGACACACAGGTTTTGCTGCTGGTTCTCCAAAGCAAACTTGGTTTGAGCCTGAAGTCAATGATTCTGGACAGAGCCATTCAGGAACATCAGTGTACTGTCTCTGGACATCACAGAAGAGGACAAACCTGGGGAGAGCCAACCCTACAATCTCTGAAGAGGTCAAAGCAGCAGGATCAGTAACTGCAAAGAGCTGACACAGCCCCTCCTGTTATTTTACACAAAATGAAAAATGATGTCATAAATTTTCATAAATTGCTCAAATATTACAATCTGAGTACTCAAATACTTATTTCTAGCTCAGCACTCTACAGGAAATGTGCACTTTGAGCCGGTAATAGAACCACATTAATGACTCCCAGAACCAGCCCCAACTTTGAAACAACGTGCCTTGAGCCTCACTGCAGAAAGAAATGAAGACATTACCCATGCCAACCACATGAAATAATCTCATACTCAGTGCTCACTGTTACACAACACACTGCTCCAGTATTTACTGCCCTTTTTATGCTCTTCTATGCACAGAAGCACACAACATTGTCTTTATTTTAAACTAGGCAAAGTTTGAGAGCTTTCCTGCGAGGCAAGAAATTTTATTTTTCATTTCATTTTTAAAAGGAATTAAAAATCTAGATCGCAACATCCAACAACAAACAACAGTGGAAGTCAGTGCCAGGCTTGCTTATTCTCAGAAATAAAGTTAAGCAGTCTCAGGACTTTGTCATTTGAGCATAGATTGCATTCTGGCATATCAGATGCTGCAGTAATGGGATTTTGTAAATCTGAAATGCATTCATATTGTGGACATAAGGAAATCTCTTGATGTTTTACTTAGTTCAACGCTCTTTTTCATCATATGTACCAACCCATGCCCCCCTGCCTTCAACAGCTAATAACCAATATATCTGATGAAAATTAATTGTCTTGACAGCTTGCATAAAAACTATAAAGGTGCAAAGGAAAACTGCTGTGGCAGCATTTTCTTTCTCTGTAGGACAGTAGCTATGGAAACTATCTTCAGAGGCCAACTGGCCGCCATCCCAGTGCAGCACAGAAAAATCAAAATGCTACTTTTAGAGGGTTAGTCACTGGCACCAGTCATAATTATCAACATCTACAATGTAGCTGCACATCAGCCACAGCAAAATATTGGTTGATGCTGTTGGGAGCAAAGCTGATAATGACATCATAGCACTACTGCAGACCTGGATAATACACAGCCTTATAAACTGGCCTCATACTGATAATTATTATGATAACTTGTCAAGAAGAGCATAAAAACATGTAAAAATAGACAGCTATCTAAAATATCCATGTGAAAATCATCCAATCTCCTAACAGAAAATATTTTATTATTTATTATGATAGAAATACTCAGGTAAATACTTGCAGATGAAGAGGAAATCTCTAATCTTATTTAACTGTCACATTTCACTTACTGAAACTTATCCTTTCTGAAGGGTTTTATCCCATATAGCTGGCCTGAAGAAAAGCTGTGATTTCTAATAGAGTCTGACAAAATCATCATTTTTTATGAATGCTGAGCAATTATGAAGGATTTTTCCCTGAAAGGTAAGACACAAAGGAGCCAGAGATTCATTATTGCAAATACATGTGGCAACTTTCACTGCCAGCCACAGAAAAGTTTCTGTGGAAATGTAGTCACAGGTCATTGATGAGACTCAAACCTTTGAAAAAATACATCTTCCATCCAGAACAGTATTTAAAAAGTAGGAAGATTTCAGTCGATAAGAAACTTACTTATACAGAAGAAAGCTGGAGTATACATACACCTCAAGTATATACATGATTCCACCATTGCAGAGGTTGGTATTTCATTCAACCACACAATTTTGTGACTGTGCTATTCTCTAGTGGATAATTTCTCTCTCAGTGGACACCTTACTCCAGTTTCTCTGGAAAACTCCTTCTCTGACACCAGCAATTCTTACTGAAATGGTTTATGGAGGCTACCTAGGAAGGACAGAGTTATACAGACCGGGTTTATGTCCAGGCAATAGCCAAATTCTCCCCACTGCCACATTGTACTGGCTGGGTGCACTGGGGGCTGTGGAATTGGTACCTCTTGCAGGATCTGATTTGAAACCTTGGAACTCTGATGTGAACTACAAAACCAAACATGAGCGTGTCTGAGGCACTGGTTATCCTGGTGACCTCTGAGCACCCTCAAACCAATGGCCTCATTCAAAGAAGTCTATGCCTATGGGCAGAAAATAAGAAATACGGCATGTGCCTAAAATACAAGATATTTCGACAACTTAAAAATTCCGTTTAGCTCACAGATTGCAATTGCTGTCATTCCCATATGCCTGTATCTCCATCCTGCTGTTTCTGCTGGGAAGCTGTGACCCATCTCCTCCCAGTTCACCAGGATCTACAGGCAGATCTGGGATTCACAGCAGCTGTATACCCATTCTGCCTGCTGAGGATCCTCTAACCCAACCACTCCCCTGGCCAGCCCACTCCAAATCGAAGCAAAGCAGGCGATTTTCAGGCTTTTAAACCAATATGAATTACTATAAATAACAAGTAGGTCAAGACCATGTTTTCCCTTGTGTTTTCTCTTGCTCACAACAAATGATCCAATCCTGACCCCTGCAGGTCCCTGTCAGGGTGGTACAGCTGCCCCTTTGGGGCTGACTGGGTGAGGTGGCATAGCATCCCTGGGCAGCCCAGGGGAAAACCAAACATTCTCCTGTCACCTTGGTCTGTCTCCTTTTGACTTTAGTCACAACCTTCAACAATCCTGCAAGTGCTATGTGATTTTCACAGATGTAAGTTTTTTTCTCTTATAGAGGAAAGATGTTTAAGCTGTATTTATTGAAGCTCTAACAATATATGCCTGTTCCTTATTTTTCCTGTTAATAAATTAGCAGTGTTGAGCAGCTTTCTCTATAAAGCAGCAGATGCAGTCTCTCAGAAATATGTATTTACTTACACTACCTATTAGACAGTCAAAGCAATAAATTAAGACCTTCAATGCAGTCTTAATCCAAACTATTTCACTGTTTGACTGAGTGCCTCACCATTTGGAAAAGGAGCTTTCACACATCCTATCCAGACCTCACTGATGCAGTAATTTGTAATAGCACTGTAGAAGAAAAACAACAACCTGACAACAAAAAGGGGCAAGTTTTCTGCAGGCAGAGGGAAATTCACTACTGCTTCAAAAGGGAAGAGAAACACAGCTGTAGGGCTGTGATTTCACCCTGCCATGTAGGAGTTTTGCTTCTCACATATTGACTGGAGTAACTGGAGGGAAGAGGATCATGCCATGCCTAGATCCCCCCAGTGCCATCAATAAATCCATGCCTGGATGGAACTGTGGGTTATAGTTTAGATATAACAACAGCTCTCATTTATTTACCTGTTACCTTTACATAGTTATATCAGCAGAAAATTGCACCAAAACAGAACAGAACTATTTATTACATGCCTCACACTGAGGTTTGATCCAGCTGCTACTAAACAAACCAAGTTATGGTTCAACTAACTTGGACCTGACTCAAAAATACGTGGTCCATGCTGCCACCAGAAAAGAGGAGATTAACAGCACTGAAAGGAGTGACAATAGGGTTTGTGTGCCAGAAGCCTGACTTCTTTTCCTGTGTTAATCTCATCAGAGACACCCATGACTGAAAACCTTGTCTTGCCTACCGTCCTTAAGACTATCACAGCTACACGCTGCCAAGTGAAGATGTTAAGGAGATTAATCCAAACTCTAATAATATTTATCTTAGTTTTGCTAAAAATACCTCTCTTAGAAAAGCCTGTACATGACAAGGGAGAGATAAACTCACACATTGATACATCCCTAACTGTCCAACCTCCACCCTTGCACAAAACCCAGAATCAGACAAGAAAATGCACAATAAATAATAAAGCACGTTTTCATTACTCTAGGGAGTAAATCCATCAGGGACCACTGGCACCATTTGCTTTAACAGTGCACACTACACCAGTAAATTATGAGCATTGGCTTTTAACAAAAATATATTTAGGTAGTTATGAAAATTTGGATTCTTTCTTTGACACAAGTAGCTCTACCTTAGAAAACAAGTCCCAGTAAAATAAAAGATTTCTAACATCTTTTAATGCCACACTTACTCTCCTACAGTTTTACAGGTTGGTTTCACCCTCACTGAAATGCATGCTGTTGCAGATCTTCATATCTTTCTCCACACCTTCTTTCACACTTTACTATACCTGTATCGTGAATCTCAAGACTGAACAGGTTGTTCCACTGATTTTTTTTATTCCTTTAGTTCTGACACTTTCCTAACTCAGCTTTTCAAACTTAATAGAATATCCCTTTGCAGTTAAGTATTTCCTGCCTTTGATTAATTCCTGCAAACCTCCAATTCTCTTCCTGAACACAACTTCACTGTTTTTTTCAACAGGAAGGAAACTAAAATTCAAGCAGGTAATTTCCTTCTTCCTCACCTGCCACGATCATGTTGATGTCCCAGTCCCTCGTCTCACTTGGTCACCTTATTCTTCCTTAGAGTTCTGCTGTTCCTGGTTCCAATTCCTTGCCATACAGGTCTATTACAGTCTCTTCTAGCTTGAAAACAACAGCTTTCCTTGATTTTCCTTCATTCTCTGAACACTGAACAACTACACTGCCACTCATCCTCATCCTTCTTCCATGTCTTTCCTATCAAGATACCAAAGTGGTGTTTGACTCTCTGTGAAGTTGCAGTCTCAGGAACCAACTCCTAACTCCTCATCAGGGAACCATAAAGCCCCTGCTCCCCTCAAATCAGGAGCTGGTTCACCTGGAGTCCAGAATAGGAAACCTTGGGATGTGTTGGGACTCCCTGGGTTTCAGATATGGAGTTTGGACAGAGGCAGCCCCAGGTTAGCAGGAGACATCAGCATTTGTAGGCTCCTGTTACCCACCAGTCACATTTGGACCTGTCAGACACAGTGCCAGCCACAGAGGCTCAGCAGTTTTGAAGCAGCTCTTCAGATATCCAGCCCGGTGAGAATGTCAGGCTTTGAGAACAAATAGAGCCCCTGACATCAGAACAAACCTATCCTCGCTCTCTGACTAAAAATTCCTCATTTTCCTTTGTACCCTGCAGTCTAACTCTCATCATTTGCTAAGCTTTTGTTTCACACACAGAATGTGAAGTTTGGGAGACAGACATTCTTTGTGATCATATTTTAATCCATTAGGTGCATTTGCACTGCCAATTTAATGTGAAGAGGGGCATTTTCTCAGTGAGAACTTGACGTGCATTGACATTTAAGGTCTTGGGCCTGCCATTCGTGCTAGTATGCCTTGATTTCCCCCTGCAGCTGAGCTCCAGGACAACACCCTGAGCACCCCAGATATAACACAGAGGCAAGGTCCCCAGCAGCTGACTCTTTGCTGCATGCCCTGGACAAGCAGCTGGTGCGACCTCTTGGGCCAGCTGGGAGATGAAGTGGAGGTGTGGTCCTGGACCCACCAGGGACCACAGCAAATAATCAAGTTTTTTCTCATTTATGCCATATCAGTTGGTAATACCAATGCTCCTTGTCTGGGCTCTACTACAGTGCCAAAGCAAATGTAAATAAAGTTATTTAACAAAAGTGAGCATTAAAAAAATAAATCAAATCATAGCAACATACTACAACACTGTAATCGTTCATTTCCATGAGGTAACATTGAAAATGGTGACTGGATAACTTACTCATCTCCAGGATAAAAAGCCAGTGTTACTCGAGAGAGAGCCCTGCAGCAAAACTTAGAGCAAATTGTTCCTATGTTATGAACTACAAACACCCATCTAGAGCTTAGATACCAGAGGCATTCCCAGCAGTCCTCTCTACCACCACATGTGCTATTTGCATGAAAAAATATTTTTATATGCTTGAATGTTGGCACGTCAGATTCCCATTAACACCACCAGGAATGATTGCAATTCAATCTCATGTTCAGTGTCCACCAGGAATCACTTCATTGCAGATGCCAAGGAGGCCAAGACATAACACATGGTTACTGTGGCTCCGCTGGTAGCTCTGGTCTTCTCCCAAACTCAACAGAAAGATGCATTTATTGCACTGGGTTTGGCCCACATTCCCCTCTGACCACATGTCACACAGGTGTGCTCTTAGCCAGGACACTGCTGCCCTTCACTGAGGTCACCATTTTACAAATGCCAGCTGGCTCCTGTGCCTGAACTGGAACATCCACTGGAATGCACACATACACAGGGGGCATGGAGAAGAGGTACACAGGCAGTCAGTTCAAAGAAGGGGAGAGAAAGGGAAAGAAATGGAAGAAAAGTTCTTTAAAGATCAATGTCTGTTGCCACAGAAATTACTATTTATGACAATGAAACCTGAAATTATAATTTGAAATGCTTAAAGCATATAGCTCATCTTCAGAATTAAAAACCCCACTCAGAATATGGATGTGGTATACTTAGGCAGAAATTACTTTATCATCATCAGCTATACAATGGGATAAGGATTTTGGCTTCCTGTAGTGGCTTAGACCAAGAGCATGGGTAAAACCTTGGCACAGAGAAGAACTGAGAGGACTCAAGTGGACATAATGAGAGAGCAGCTGCATTGTCTATTTAGAACAACACAGGCCACCAGGAGCCAAGAGCCTTTTTAGAGGGGTTTATACACAAAGCAAGGGAAGTTATTAGAAGGTGGAACAAAGATGTACATGGATAGCAACTGGTATATGTTTGGCTCAGACACTTGGAACCACATGGATTTAAGAGAAATCCCATAAAGAGCGACAGGGAAAAGAAGAACACTTCCTTTTGTTCTTTCACAGCACATAGCAGTGTCGAGAATTTTGTTTCTGTAATATATCAAACTTTTTTTCCCCACATATTGGTTTTTCCTTCATGATCTTACTTTCATTCTGATTATTCTGAGGAATAATTTATGTTTCATATGCCAACCATCAGTGCACAGACCACAGCAAGATGCAGAAGTACTTGATTCTCCTTTATGAGCCATTAATTTCTGTATTTTAAAGATTCTCTCTGCAAAAAACCCCAAAAGCTTCCTATGTTCATTTCAAATGATAAGTGTGGAAGAAAAATAAATTCTCAAAGAAGCAGACAGCTTGAGAGTTTCTGACGTAAGTCTTGCTGCATTACTCTCTCTTTAAATCATTTCACTATATCAAAACCAAATGTATATTTTTTATATTCCATTCACATCACCTTGAGACTGTATCCATCATCAAATGTCCTAGTACTATCAATTCTTTTGTCATTCCTAGGAGTTTCCGTTATATGAGATCCAAAAATCAAATAGTTAGAACCAAGAAACAGAATTCTGCTGCTGTAATAATCCCTCCAGACCTTCTTCAGAATGGAAGCATTAACACAAATCCTACCATCAACCCTCTGGTTGACATTTTTACAAAATATCATCAGAATTGCCCTTTCATTCTCTCCTTTCTGAGCAGTGGAAATTGTGCTTTACTGCTCTGATAGCCTCAACTTCACCATGGTGCAGTTCCAGGTGGAAAAAGAGGGTTTAAACATCAGCCAAGAGCAGAAACACCATGCCTGTGTCTTCAACACCAGTCCCAGGTCAGTTCCATCACTCAGTGGGATTATGTTTCAGGTAAATCACCAAACTAACAGCAGCTGTTGAATTGCACTTCCTGAGAACTGGAGCAAAGCAAAAGTGGATTGGGTTTTGGGTTTTGGGTTTTTTGTACAGCATCTCTTTGCAAGCTACAAGTGAACAGAGACACACACACAGCTTTGCATGCAGAGTAGCCTATCTATTTCATTGCTGTAACTCCAAGGTTAAGCAGGTGTCTAACTGGTGGCAAAATCAGGGGCTTAAAAGGAAAATTAATTAGTGTAAGAAGTGGATTTATGCACAACACCTGGCTGCTGCTGCTGCTGGGCTTATCTGTGTAGGAATTTAGCTGGTGGAGACAAGCAGTGGTGTAGCAGTAATGCTCTACAACAGTTGCAACCAACACTACATGGCACAGAAGAAGAAAAGTTAACCATTAATAATTATTACAGAAAGGAAAGTTCTTTGATAAAGAAAGAGAGCGACAAAAAGTACTACAAAGCATACATTTATACCTCAGCAAGAAAAAATTGTCAATAAGGGTGTGCTACATGCAATAAACTGCAAAAAAATGCAGATGAGAAAAAGCTGGAGTGGGAATAAATTTCCTAGTAAATACTCTAAAAAAGAGACCAGATTGAAAAAGCCAAAAAAGTACATACAATAACATACAAGATTTCTGAGCTAAAGGATATAATCTTCCTGTCCATGATGTTCAGTGAAAGGAGAAGGTACAAGAGATGCTGAAACCACTGTGAACGTTTTATACTTTTTTTGTTTCATACTTTTTGGTTTTTTTGAACATCCAATCCATCCTCCCCGATGCGCACAGCACCGAGGAGGGGACACACAGCATATGGGTCACTTTAACCACGTAAATCGTGCGCTGTGACACAAACTGGGACTGTTCTACCAACACAGGCAACCTCCAGGTGTGAGGATTGGGCAGAACAGGGATAATACCGCACGCAGAACCTCAGACAGAGGCAGCACAGCGAGGCTCCAGCCTCATTCCACACACCCAGAATCCACAAGGAGCTCCAGGCTGAAACCTGGATGACTCAAATTTTTATTGGAGCATTTGTAACGCAATGGCAGCCTAATAATGTACTTTTCCACACTGCTTCCCTGCACTGCACAGCAAATTTCGGGTTCTAAAAGAAACATGTAAATCCGTGGCAGCAGAAACCTGATGACATTTTTATTCTTGCTACTGGCAAGCCCCATGTAATGCCAGTGGCATTAATCCCAATGTTCACTAGCAAAAGGAACTAAGTCCTAGTAAATTCAGCCAAGGGCACTGGTTGCTCTAAGCTGAGAGGGACTTCTGTATTTAGCTTATATGATTTGTTTTCTCTCTTAACAAGAAATGGAAAAACATTTGTGGTATTCATGGCAAAAAAAAAAAAAAGTATTTTTGGTTTATCACCAATGACCAGCATAAAAATGCACGGGAAAAAAAAATCTTCAGCATTCTGATTACTGCCCAGCTATTCCCCAACCACGTTTAAAACTCTAGACTGCCCATTCCAGCATTTCAGTGCAATTTTTATTGACCTACTAACCTGTAACTCTGGGAAGCCTGGAGCTAAGAATGCAATAATGGCTAGCAAATACAAGTCTCCAAACAGAGTGTAATAACCTTAAGTAAACTACTGCCAAGCAAAAGTCCTGCAGATCAAACAGTTCCCACGAAGCCTTATGCTATTAACTAGCAAAAGAGTCCCATGATATCTCCATAGTCATGCACAATAACAGAGCACTGTGCTTCTGTTTACTTACATAGCTTATCTGCAATCCAGTAATGTATACAGCCAGCCCCTCCGATGTAAATCACTTCTCTATTTCATGATACTTCCCTTGTTAAAACTTTGCTAGCTTCCTAATGATAAACAGGGGATTATCTGGAATATCTGTTTTTAAGGGATGGGCAATAGACACAAAACCATTTCAATATGGGGCTCTATATTGTTGCATGGAGAAAAAGAATTGTTAACATCAAAACAAAGTTTGCAGCAACATGGTATTTATGTGGCTCTACATTTTTCTGGCTTCAAGGCCCATTCATACTTCTCCACCTCATTTCTGTCACTGCCTGGATAACCCCACCTTGGGAGATGGCTGGTGGATCTAACACCCTACCAAAGCCAAAGAATCAACAGCTAAAAGCCTCATGGCCAGCAGTGGGTCACTCAACACTCTGCGTTTACCTCATGCCCTACTGCTTTGTGTGCTTCAACTCATTTCAGAAATATTTCTTCTCTGCCTAATAGACTTCTTGCATGAGGACAGTCTGAATCCAGCCATCAGTGCAATGTGGTGGGGTCAAGACTTAAACAATCATGAATAAAATTAAAACAGAAATAAAACTCATTAGGATGCTCCTTCAAGAGGCACAAAACGGAAACAAAATCCGCTGCCTCTGAAGCAACAGGGCTCGAATGCAGACCCCGCGGTGTCCTTGCCCGCGGATCAGGGAGGAAAAGGCAGGGCAAAGGCAGGCGCGCTGCCCTTCTCCGCGGGCCGAGGAGGGGCTGAGCCCCGCGGCGGGGCCGGGCGCGCCGGGGGCGGTGCGGGCTCCGGCCGTGCGGTCCCAGCCCGCCGCCCGCTCCTCGTTCCCCGCTGCCCGCTGCCCGCTGCCCGCCGCCCGCTCCTCGTTCCCCGCTGCCCGCTGCCCGCTGCCCGCAGCGCTCCCGGCGCAGGGACGCGGCCTCTGCCGCCCGGGCTGCGGCACCGCCGGCGGGGCGGGGAGGAGGCCGGGCCGGCGGCGGGGTGCGGCGGCAGGTGCCTCCCCCCGCCCGCGGGCCGCGCCCGGCTCCGCTCAGCGCCGCGGCCTCGGGCGGGGGAGCGGCGGGCGCCGCCGGGGCGGGCGCGGGGCGCCGGGGAAGGGGAGGAGACGGCGGCGGCGGGGCGGGCAGGAGGCGCGGCGGGCAGGTGAGGGAGGGAGGAAGGGATGGACGGACGGACGGAAGGATGGATAGATGGATGGATGGATGGATGGGGGTGCGGGAGTGGCCGCTCCTTACCTGGGGCGCGGTGGCGCATCCTGCGGCGGGCGGGGGCCGCGCGTCCCGGCGGGCCGAGGAGCCCCGCGCCGCGCCCCGCCTGGGCAGAGCGGCTGCCGCCCCCCGGGCCGGCCGCCCCGCCGCCGCCGCTCGCCTGCTCCGCTTTGTTCCGCCGCGGCGGCTTCTCCTGCCGCTGCCGCCGCAGCCGCGGGACGCGTAACATGTGCCTGGGGAGGGCGGGCGGGCGGGCGGCTGCCCGGGGTGGCACTTTCGGCGGGGCGGGGAGCGCGGCGGCCGGGCCCCTCCGCCCCCGGCCCCGTCGAGGAGCGGGGCTGTCAGATCCAGCCCATCTGCCGCGATCGCAATCGGTCGCAACTGAATGGCTCCGGCAAATCTGCGGCGGCAGCAGGGGCTCGCCGCGGCGGGGGGGTGGCGGAGGCCGGGCCATTGTCTGCGGCGGCCCCCGGGTGCCCCCGGGCTGGGGGCGGCGGGCGGGGGCTGCCCGCGGCCGGGCTGTCCCGGAGCCGCGCAGCCTCGCCTCGGCCGCACCGGCGCCGGGCAGCGCTGCCTCTGCGGCGGGGCCGCTGCCCGCGGGCTCGCACAGCGTGGGGAAAAACCTTCCACAGCCCCGAGTGCTGTGCTCGCCTCGGGTCGGAGCCGTCCCAGCGCTCCTCCAAAGTTAGGAGAGGGCAGGCGGCGTGGCGGAGCCGCCCGGAGGGACTGGGATGCGCCCGGGGCAGCGGCTGTGCCCGCAGGGCTGCCGGGGCCTGGGCTGGGACACACAGGTGAGAGTGCGGGGGGATGGAGACTCACAGGCATGCACGGCTCGCTTTTAAACCTCGTAGTACATAAACAAGCAGTTCCAAAAGAATCGCTGAAAGCTTTGGTATCTGCTAATCCAAAAATAGCAAGTAAAATTTTTTTCCTGGTTAGAAGAAAATCTAACTGCTACGTGATACAGTTTTTTGTAGATACCTCGTGTGTGTAAGAGAACCTCAGATACGGTACATGTGAGATAACCTAAGCGAACACTGAGCAAGAGTTCAGGCAGGATTTCCCAGTTTAATGAGAGAAAGTGAGAGATCATGGAAACGGTGAGAAAAACTGACATCATGCAAATGAGAGACAGAGGGTGCACTGGAGTGAAGAGACGGCAGGAACCAGGGCGTCAGGTAGATCCTCATCTATGGTGCTGGGACAAGAATCAAAATGTAGAGTTCTATCTGAGAGTCAAAGACAACAACTGGAGAAGCAGAACTTCAAAAATGAAGATAGCAGGTGTTTTTCTGGATTTTGAATTTGGAGGTTTTTTAGCAGAGGAGCTCAGAAGAACAAATCATTGGATAAAGTTCAGATTGGATAAAGTATTAGATTAGCTGAAGACAGTGCAATAAATTGCAGAAGGAATCTCTTCCTGTGGTGGTACAGAGAACAGTCTTTGCAGCTAAATGTGTTGCTGTGTAAACCCATAGCCAGATCTCTTAATGCAGATTTTCTCCCAGGCTGGCAATTCCTTTTTCCAGTGTGGAATGAGAACCTTCAAAATTACTTGAATCTGTCAAACTTGTAAGTTTGTCCTTAACAGGACACAGGCACCTTGCTCTCTCCTAAATGAGACACAATTGTTCAATTTTCTGAGGGCTGATCTGAAGTCCTGGGGTAGTCAAAGATCTGGGGTTTAATTAACTGTAATGGGGTGAAGCATAAAGTCTGTACTAGACTGTGAATCAGAGTAGATGATAGTGATGTTCTTAAATATTGCAAAACTCTGCGACAGAAAGCAGCAAAGCAGCCCGAGACAGGAGTGAAGCATCATGGCAGACAAGAGGTCCTCTCCAAATACAGTAGAATTGGGGTCTCCAAAGAAATTGTTATTCTCCATTCAAACATGCTTTCATCATTTAAACCATGACCCTGCCTGGGTTTTAACTGCTTTGCTGTGTAGGAAATCACCTTGAGAAACTCTTGTAAGGGCAAGTGTTACCGACAGAGTAGAAGATAGGTTAACTCTCTGTTGAAATAGAAAATCCCAATAAAATATAATCACATTTTAATGCCTGTTGCTTGGATAGACAACCCAAACCTCCTATCCAGACTCCTTCCTGATTACTGGTTGCGACTGCAAATGCAGCGTGGTTTTTGAGACTTGGCCAACACGTGAGTGGCTGCACTGGATCTCTCCAGAAAGTCTGTGTCATTCAGTGTCATTTCTCTTCATTGGCAAGCCTCAAGTATCCAGGGGAAGATCCAGCACTTCACCTCTCTCCAACCCCCTGGGAGCTCAGAGATCTCCTGACCCAAGCCTGCCCTCTGTGTGTTCAGTACATCTCACTAGCTCCCTTCCAGGACTGTCCACCCTCTAACTGAACCCACATACACTTTTAAAGTCCGTGGTACCATGGTGCAGATGCTCTGATCCTTGTTTACATGAAAAATCTCTTCCTTTAATTTGTTTTTCAGTGTGCTGCCTGTTTTTATCCTACAGCCTGTATTTCTTGCTTTGAAATAAGCAGTGGACAAGCAGCTCATCTCCATGCTGCTCACATTTTAGCTGTCACTCCCCTGCCTGGGTTACTGCTTTTTCAAACTGAAGAGTCCTAGTTGTTTCATAAATGGAAACCAGCTCCTGCTTATGATGACCCTTCTCTGTCTTCCCCTGAACTTACCCAGGTTTTTGACACCTTTTCTGAAATAGGGGACCAGAACTGCAACTGGTATCAAGCAGTAAAATTACTGGCACAATCATGGTCCCTTCCTAGGTGTGGTACTGGAGATTCTGAAATATTAGCCTAGTCAGGGTCAAGTCTTTCTATGAAGTCTGTCAATTATTGCATACAAAGTTTCTATTTGAAGACCACATTTATCTTTCCGTGATTCTCCTTTCCTGAATTCCTAGTGAAAACATGGAATGGTTTCACCAAATCTGCTAGATTAACAGTGGCTAAAGGGACAAAAAAAAAATTTAAAAAATATTGCCAGTTCGTTAATTATTTTCAGGCCTAAGCTTACACTCACTGAAATCAAGAGTGACAGACTTGGTCTCTTACTCTGTAACTAGAAGTGATTTAGAATTGAAAGGAACCAATATTTATCTATAACTTAAAGCTATAATTACAACTTGAAAATGTTTTTTATGCATATCGAGCTGCACTGTATCTGACTGCTGAGATACTGTTCTTCTGTGTCTCTTTAAGATTAGTAGTATCTCAGTTTCATACACAGCAATAAGTACATGTTCCAAATCATTATTTCTTGTCCCTAGGCTTGCACAATTTTGTCTAGCGTAGACATTTACAAGATAATAGACCAGTCTTCAAATAAAATTCATGACTTGGCTCACCATTGCTTCTGAGAGATACAAATACTGCAGTGCTCATACTTCAAAACGCTAAAATGAAGTAGATGATATCATTAGCTCAATGCATTGCTGGTAGCCATAGTTTTAAATAAACCAACCTAACAGCTGGCATGGGCAAATGCAATGGTTTGGGGGATTTTTTTCATTTTCTCACAGGCACCAAGCTACCATGGGAGGGACAGATACTTCCTGAAATGATATCTGATTCCCTAATGTCTAATGTGCATGTATGTGGAGGGGATGTACCTGTGCTCACGGCTGCATTCTGCAGCTCTTCCAAGTGGGAGAGGCCCAGGAAAGAACAGGGATGTTGGCAGGTTGGAAGTGACTGATTTGCACAGTGGTCAATAATGCCAAAACAACCACGGAACCTTTAAGACAGTCTCTGCTCCACGGAGAAACTTCATACTTAAAAATCTGGGAGAGGGAAGAAACCATGCACAATGCAGTTCTTAAGCTTTACTCCCTTCTTGTCCTTTTATTAGTGGTCCCATATTTACTTACACAGGACTGAGGCTGTGTCTGGGTGATGTAATACCACATTTTCAGATGTTCTACCGCGAGGTTACTGGTGCTTTGCACCAGCGGTGTTCCGGGGCTCTGTTAAACATGAGCAGGGCAGAAATAATCACATGAACTGACGTCATTTACAGAAATAGTTGCTCTTTCAGCCTGACACAGGGCACTGTTCAGGGAGACCTGAGGCAGTGCTGCCCTTTTGAGGATTTCAGCTCTGGGGACGATTGCCAGGCCAGGCTATTGCACACAGAGCTGTGCAACAGGAGCTGACAGGGACACTCGTGGAGCACCCTGTGCTTGCAGGAACAATCAGCCACTGGAGGAGACGCTGCAAAACAAACTGGTCCCCAGTAACCATGCTGGAATTTCCCAGTGCAGCAGAACCACAGGAAGACAGGCACTCTGGCTGCTGCCTCGTGCTGATGTGTTAGCATCAGCTCCTGCTGCTCATGGGTGCATTCAAACCTAAAAGGATTCCAGAAAAGTTTTCTCTGGATCTCAGTGGAATTAGAATTTAGATTCTTCATGGGAATTCTGAGTATCTTTTGAATTGGCCGGATAAAGGGTCAAGTGCTGCCACTTGCACATTTCCACACTGCAGAACAGAAGTGAAGTCATGGCTTTACTGTCGCAGGGAGGACACAGCATTTGGCCATTTTTTGAAAAATTTACAACAGTGTTATTAGAGGAAAGGAGGAGAGGAACTGAGAGTGTTTACAATCTCTGGGGTGTTTGTGGACCATTTCTCCCAGGGCTCTTCAGGAAGATAGGTACTCCCTTGGCATTTGAACTCTTCCAGCCATGAGGAGTGGAAGATCATAAAAATACAGACAGCCTTTTAGGAGCCACAACATATGTACTTATATCTTTCAAAAGGGCTTCAGAGGCTTGTGGCTTGCCAGGAAGGGGACTAAGAATCTACTGAATGAAAAAAAATAGTGGATTTATTACAGCATTATTGAGAACTGGACTGGGAAGGATTTTTAAGGTAGTGTCAAACTTCTTCAGTACAGGGCACATGTTGATTCTAGCAGGGTGTGGAAGCAGATCAGCTTCTCCCTCTGCCATCTTTAAAGGTGCTACATAAATGACAGCAAAATAACTAACCTGCAAAAGCTGGTATCTCCATACTGCAGAGTATTTGGTGGAGATCAGTCTGGGGTTTTTATTTTTTGCTTATTTGAATTATACTTTCTGAATTCTGCTTAGCTAATCAGATGGTAATAAAACTAAGAGCCCTGCATTTTGCAAGCTTTTATTAAATTTTGAAAATCTCAGGGGAATATCTACATAAGCAAGAGTTAGCAAATCGTGAGCTATGCAGATTTAAGTAGGGAAAAATATGCTCATGTCTTTAATATGTGATGAATGCTGCTTTATATTTGAAACCTTGTCCCCAGTGGAACCCATTACAATAATGTTTATACAGGTTTATGCTATAAATGTATGATATTTTCCCTACAGCAGAATATGTTGGAATTTACTCCTGATTTAAAAAAAAGTGTGAATGGGTAATATCCCAGAATCTGGATTGCTATAGGCACAATTATGCCCTTTTATTAACAAATGAAGCAATGAAAAATAAAATTTGTTAACATAAAAAGGACTTTGTACAGCAGGCTGAATTGACAGAAAATGTACCCTGAATCTCCTGCACCACGTGTGAACTGGAAGCCAGCCAAATCCTACAGAATTCAGGGAAAATGGATTTTCAGGTGCCAGTCTCACACAAAGCCTGGACAGAGGTGCTGACTGTCATGGAAAAAAGGAAGATGACAGTGATGGATCAGCACACAATTAAATAGCAGGATAAGTAGTGTCACAGCAGTATTTTGGCTGCACAGGTGTCCTGCTTTCAGCTCAAGCAATATTTGTGCTGTAACAGGCCCAGCCACATGACACAGGGTCTACATCCATGGTTTTCTCTATGTGAAAAACCCAATGGTTTCATCAGCACAGGAACAACCATGTACTCTAAAATAAACTGCCTGAAGAGAATAGGACAGAGCCCTTCTCTCCTGCTCCCATTGCCACTGCCCATCCTCTGAGGGAGGACATAATTTACTTTATACTGTAGGGTGGCAAGGGCAAGGACAGCACTTGGACAGAAAACATCCAAAGAAAGGTCACTTCTTCCACCCCTCATCATGGATCTCTTCTATAAGCTCCACTACTTTTCTTTTTTAAAAGGGATTGTATTATTTCTTGTTGCATCCTTGGGGCTGAGGAGATGAAAACCATTTCTCAATCTGTGTGGAACAAGGAGGCCCTGTTCTCACTCGGGGTCTTTCTTTAACGTAATTTAGGGGAAATAAAAAGTTGAGCACTACAGAATGAAATAGAAATGCTAAACTTGATTATTTAACTTCTCTTTCACAAGTGAAACTCATTTACAAGGAAAGGTGCTAACCTGACTTGCATGACTTCATATACAATTTCTTCTTGGCCTTTTCTACATCTGCCATCAGCAGTGCCCTATTTGTAGACTTCATCAGTGAAACAGATCAGTAAGGTACCATTTCTTTAAAAACAGCAAATTCATTGATTTTCCTTTTCTTTCTTAAACCACCACACCATCTAAAGCCCTATCTCATGGCCTGTGACTGTGCAGTACTCATTTCTATGATACATTTTGACATGCTGGTTTTATAAGGGCCTGAATTCTCAGTTGTTGCCTTGATGTAAATCCATAGGTTTTCCTCTGCCAAACAGGAGCCAGGGCTCTGTGTAAAGATAAGTTGTTCAGTCTCAGAGAAGACTTCAGGGAAGTGCCACTCTTACTCATCGAAATCATTCTTTGCTCTGTGAATAAAGCCAATAACATAATTGGAATTATCTGAGGAGTGAAATATGATTCAATTTGAGTAAGCACGGCTGTGTGCATACATTAGTGGAAGAGTAAGTCCAGCACCGAATAATGAAATGAGAGTACGGTCAGTTTGCATTTGGAAATGTTTGATTTCCAATGAGGAACGAGGCAATCTCAGAGCAGCAGCAGCAGATAATTGCCTGTTGTTTCTTTAGATGGTTGTGTTGGTGTGATCTCAGTGTCCCCTCTGAGGCTGGGTGCTGTGGCAGAGGAGCAGCTGCCCCGAGGTTCCCCCATGCAGCGATGCAGCAGTTGTGCAGCGCCCGGTGCTGCTACCTGGGCCAGGCTGCACTGCAGGGGACAGACAGAATCCTGCCACTCACACTCAGCGTCAGACAAAACCACGACAAAGCAGATCTTTTTTTCCCTAACCCTAAATAGCCACTGGAGTGATATATCTGCATACACAAAAGAGTTTGTTCTTAGAAAACAATCTAAAACAAATGCAGAACCATGCCAGGATTATGCATTTCATTTCCCAGCATACAAATGAGGAGCTAATTTAGTCTGGGCTGTTCATGCATTTTGCTTTTAACAAACATCCATATGCCAAATAGACCTTCCACGTACTTCCCTGCTGGAGTTTTTTTTGCTTTCAACTTGGTAGGGAACATTTGTGATCCTTAGTCTACCAAATATATCTAAAGAATATATTTTGCTCAAGGCCTTCTATTTTATAATTTAAGAGAAACAAAATCAATTCATAGCTCTGGTAGTCTTGCTATTATGACAAGCATACATCTGTGCAAAAATACCCTGATCCCTAATTAATTGTAGAATGTTATTAACATTTTATAATTTAGCATTGGTTAATTTATTTAATTTTATAAACGCATCCATATGAAGTTACTTTTTATGGACCACTTTTTCATCTTTTGCCTGCAGTTCTGAAATCTGGGTAGTTTAGCATAGATACAGAGATATTTGCTTGTATCCAGATTATTTTCTGTTCAGATGGTTCTCAGTCCTTTATGTAATGACTTCAATACTGGGCTTGACACCTCACTCCTGACTCATGCAGCACTGATGAGCAGTGTTAATGGGAGTTTTTTCCAATTAGAGGGAACAGGCTGAGAGTCATGTTCTTTAAAATTAATACTTTTTATGAATATATAATGCCGATCATATTTCTCATTTACCAGAGCACATCAAATTGAGTTTAATTTTAAGTCAGCTTAGTAAATATTTCATTCATTGCTGAAAGAGATTTATTTATTGATCTGGTAAAGAGCTGCACATAAAATTACTATCAACTTTAATCAGATGAGGACAATCATTTTATACGACTAATTAGCGGAACTAATAAAAAATCTGAGCAGGTATAAACTTCTGTGAAGCATTTATATTTGATGGAAAGACAGTGATCAGTCTCGATTTGAGCATTGAGATAAATCCTCAAATGAGCACTATAAGCACTGCAACTGCAACAAGTGTTCTAGCAGCTATTCAGCCTTTTCCTGTGCTTACACATTCAGTTTTTATAGTGGACTTATGTAGTCCATCAGGCTCATTTGTAATCTTTAAACTACCCTCGCTTACTTTTCTATGACCCTATTAAAAATACAATCTAAAAGGCAAACAGTAAAAACCTTGCTTTTCTCTGTATTGGCTATTCAAGTTGTTCTCACCCACTTTGGCCCTGAGGAAGTGTCTTTTATGGCTGTGGTGTGACATGGGCACTGTACCATGGGGAGCCAAAGGCAGCAAGGGGTTCTCATTCTCAGCTAGTACAATGCCAGTGCTTTTTGTGGCCTGTAACTACATCTGCACTGCTCACTGAGCCATCCTCATTTATACTCAGCTAAAGAAAAGTACGTTTGGCCAGAAATAAAATACATCTTTAATTGGTGTCCTCGTGCACATATTTAAACACCAATCCAACACCAATGGTCATCTGAGGCAGTACTGTGAGCTCTGTAATACAACTTCATAGACTTATATGGTTTTAAGCTACATTTTTGTGTGTTTTTTCACAAGTAACAAGAATAAGAACAAATAAGAGTAAGAACAAATAAGGTAACAAATCAGAAACATCACTTTAGAGAAATATGTATGTTACAATGTTAGTTGGAAGAATCTGAAAATTAGTACTCAAATGACTCCTAATTGCCAAACTCAGTTCTACTCTACCTCATTCAACCTCAGATTCAAATAGTAAGGAAACTAAAAGGAATCAATGTTTGCTTGGGCTTTACAAATTTGTCATATACATCCAGCAGTGCTGTAGAGATGTAGGAAAAAAACCCCAAGAAAACACAACCCCAGCAAAACCAAAGACTGATGAAGAGACAAGAGGCAGGCTTTAGTGGATAATACCCAAAACTCTTCTCCTGGCTTTGTGCATTGCCAAGATGGTATCACCAGACAGATGGATCAAGAAGCAAAGTAGAAGGAAGCCTCATGCCCTTATCACATCACACCTCACCGCACCAACCTCTAATCAAAGATTACAACAATTTGGGAAGATAATTCATTCCAAACATAGCCTATAACTCACATTAGCATCGTAGACCAGAGGCAGTGTTTGTTATGAGAACTTCCAGAGTGGGTTAAAATGGGAGTTTGGCCCCAAGACCTGGCTGCTTACACCTTCATTTCCCTCAAGCCAAGTTACTAAACCCTGGCAAGGAAAAGATGCTTGTGCAGAACATGACCTTATTTAGTTGGGGTAGCATTTGATTTTTTTCTCAGCCTTCATTACTGTAATATCATACACAGAGTTTTTCCTTTGTGTGCCATGCAACTTTTTCCCCTAAGATTAGTCTTTTTCTAGTCAAGCAGTTTAAAGCTAATCACAGTTGTTATTTTAATCTGTGCTCACCATTAGGAATTCTCGCCGAGCTATTCTGCTTGTTAGCAATTAAGGCTTCCCAATGGAAGTTCATGATTACAGCAAAGGCAACCTGTTTAATGCTTGGCACCTCTTCAGTACACAGGCATTAAAACCAGGAGCACAGAAGCATGCTAATGCTGCTGATGAAAGCAGAGCAGATCTATTTAACAAACTCTGTTTTGAATATCCAGCAGAGGAGAAATGCAGTCCAATCCTCATGTGCATTTCTGGTCCCTCCCCTCTGTGTTTTACATTACTGTAATAAGGCAAGGAAGTGCTGTTTGACCTTCATTAACTTATTACATATTAGTCATGTCTGAACTGCAGCATATCCTCAGGCTTTCACCAAGGCAGACTGAAGTGTTGGTCCTGGTTCCAGTAGCAATACTAATAAAATTCCCTGGAAAGGTCTCAAGACCAGGGTATGACCTTTGCTTATTCAGGCAAGCATCCATTGCTGAATTATGACTTCTTTCTTCTGTTAAGAGAATTAGTAATTGCTGCCACTGATGGGTGTGTCAAGATTTAAAAATTATGATCTACCATCAAGTCAATTAGCAAAGACTGCAGGAGCAAATTTTTCCTTCTCATGTTGATTGTCCATGTGATTCTGCCATAAAAATTATACATTAGCTGAGCTAAAGCATTAAATGAGTAGGTAGAAAACAACACTGCAGGGGGATTCCACTCCCCTGACCCAATTCTGTCCTGTTTAAAGCTATTTCCAGACAGGATAGGGCAGAGAAACCCAAAATCATATTTTCTTTTTTTTTTAAGTGATACATGGAGATGCACAACCACTACCATACATCACCTCCAATGGCAAATGTTGGTGAGTTACATTGTGGGATCAAATTTTTCTCACATTGGGTAAATGTATTTAGCTTCAACCTGACAAGTTAAATAAGCTATCAATAAATTAAAGATAACTACTGCAAAATGTCCAGTATAAGAAAACCTGTGTTAATAAAGTCTGCATCTTCACAAACCACTGATGTATCTTCCCTCATTGCAGTCAAGGCTCTAAGAACAAGGTATCTGAAGCTGGGCTAGAGGTCTGCCTTAGTGGAAAGCCATAAAACGTGACCTAACCATAGCCAGTCCTCCTGGGACAGCAATTACAGCAATAAATGTTCCACAGCAGATGCTAATGCCGTGTATAAACAGTCGTCCTCTAAACTGAAAAGAAATTTTGGCCCCCACACGTCTTTCAGGGTCCCATTGTACGTATGGAAATGTAAAGGAAATGTAAAATTGATATGCACACCGTGGCATTGGGTTTAGTCTCCCCTGCTCTATAAATCTGTGCAGGCTGTGAGAGAGGAGCTGGAGGGGCAGGATTTGTGTGTGTCAGTTTTACGGGCTGGCCCGAGCACAGCGCGGGTTATCGCTCACTGTCAGGTTCAGCGCCCGCTGACCCGCCGGCTCCAGAGCACGGAGCCACAAATCAGCAGCGTAATGAAGGCTGAGGAGAGGGCTCTGCTGATTTATTAGGACATCTGTCTGCCCGTGGACAGCCCAGCACTGCCCCTGTGTAGTGCCAGCTATTAGCATAATCCTCACCATGAAACTTCCCGGAGATTTAAAAGAGAGGAATAAAGTGTTCAAAGAAGACTGCCTAAACCAGAAGGGGTTTTCTTGTAGTGCTCATTACCAGGCTTAACTTTTTATGTCAACACCCCATAAAAATAATAATAAAAATAAAAATGTTAAAATAAATAGGTTTTAGTTTTTCAAAACTACTGAATTTTCAGAACACATCTGTATGTCTGTTTATAATAAAGTCACTACCCCTGCTACTTTTCAAAGACTTTTTAATATTTTAATTTTTTATTATTCATTTATATTTAATCACAGTAGTGTCATCTGCATATAGTGTTATCACCTTCATTCTTACAAAGTTAGTCTCCTGAATTCTGTAATGTGAAATGAAAACTTCAATTTTTTGTGCCAGTTATATTTGGCTACTTTTTGAGAAAAGCAGGAATTAAGCACAAACTTTCAGAGTTTGCCTATAAATAGGAGTCAATCTCATAATGCTGTAAGCTGTAAATGCTGTGATACTACTTTAACTGTATAGGTCAAGAAGTTTGTGAGGTGCAGAACAATGAATACTGGCATATGAATTGCTCTTTTTTTGTACATGAGAGGCATTCACCTGAAAAATCAGTCAGATCATTATTTCTCCCTTGATCAGAACTAAGGTGAAATAGGTTTCAGTCTATGAACATTAAATTATTCCCTGAAGATACTTTTATATTTGACTGTTTTAAAGAGTGTCACTGTTCATATGTCTTGAGAAGAAAAAAAAAAAAGTTAAATATTGCATTAAAAAATTTGCTGTGAATGTTGAATTTTATCACTGCTATTATTCCATTTTCTTTGTATTAAATGTTATGTTAGATAGGATTTCAGCAGTTACCAAATTTGCAGTCGGCAGTGTAGAAACATCCACCAGCATGTGGCAATCCCTGCTTTGCTTAAACCAGGGTGAAATCTGAGCAACATGAAGAGAGAAGATATAGAAAATCCAAACTATCAAAAGCACAGCAAAATTGTAAACCTATGTTTATTTTAGTTTCAGAATTCTCAATTGGTCACGCTGCTATGGTGGTATTTTGGCTAGATTTTATGTGCCATTCCATGAAAACACTTATATTCAAGGATATAAGACACTTTCTGAAATCCAGCCCAATTGAAAGAATCTGCAGTAGAGTTAGCATCCACTGCCTGGAAACTTTAATGTGCATAAACCTGTGCATGTGTGCAACTGCCCTGATTAACAAAGGCAGGACTCGACTCGTGTGTGCTGCCCTACTTATCTCATGAGCTAAGATATGGTAGGCTGCAAAGAATTAAAAAATGGAGAACCTGAATACCCAATCATCCACTTGAACTCAAAAATGGAAACTGTGCATTGCAGTATCATTTCCAAAATAGCAACATAAACAAATATGCGTGGCACAGTACTTGCCTCCATAAATTCCAGCGTTGCTCTTCCAGCTGAGTCACTAAATGCTCTATGTATTTGTTGGAGTCCATATATTCCTAAATGAAAAAAGATTAAAATATTAGTTTTTCAATGTTCAAAGTATTTGTAATATTTGGAGTAAAACCAATCAGAGTCGGTTTGTGGAGTGCACTTTGATTATCCCATGTACATAGAAATCACAGTGATGTAGAAATCCAGATTAAATCCACATTTGGATTGATATTACATGAACAAGGCAATAGCCTAATGCACTCTTCAGAAATTGTTTGAGGGGAAGACAAGAGGCACTGAGGATAGATACAAAAGCAGCCCAAATAAATTAGTGTACATATAAATTCATATCCATATTCCAAGCCCAGAATAATCTTCCCTGGATCCAGACTGAAAAATAACTTCCCAGCAGTGCAGTCACTGGTTTTGGTGCACATTTTGTTTACTTTAGATATAAATCAAAGTGAACTGAATATTTGACTCAAATATTTATTTTATGGACAGTATGAAAAATACTATAGCATGTATCCTATTTGAAAATGAAGCTATAACTCAGCTCCTATATTATTTTCCAGTCCAACTTTTGCAGATGCAATAACTTGCAATATCAGCTCTATGAAAGCTCCTGTACTTGTATCTAGACAGAATTTCTGATAAATAATCTTGACCAGATGAAAAATTCGGATTTTTTTCCTGCTGAAGCCTATTCTTAAAACTCCATGCAAAGAGATGATGTTTATTCTCAGCAGAGAAATCTGTCAGTAATAAAAATACACCACCTCATTTCCAGGAGAAGGGCAACTTCAGTGTTATTTATATCAAATATTTCAGAATGAGCCCACAGAATAACATGATATTATATGATGTATTTGGATGACAGCAGTAACAACACAGTCACATTACTATTATTCTGAAAGTCTATCAGTGATAATATAGCTGTCCTGAAATATCTCACCAAAGCAAAAATATGTCTCAAACTTCATACTTCAGGAAATTGCAAGTATTGGAGTACTACATAGAAAAGAATTCGTCTTCCCTTTCTGGAGACAAAAGCTCCATTTTTATAGCTCTACTGTTTTACCTTTGGACTCATCACAGCACCACTTTGTGGGGTTCCTGTTTGTATCAGAAGTTGTCTCTTTACTATTATTATTTCTTTTGTGTACAAATAGGGATTTTTGGTGCAAAGTAGTTGTTTCTTCTGAGTCATTTGTCTTCATGACCAGGAATATGAGACAGCCACTGCAGGGACTGTACATCATTGTGTCTCCTCAAGGTGAAGATAAATGCTAGCTGGTTTTAATGATCATAATTTATATATAAATGTACATTTTTATTTTTCAGGACTGGAATTGTTCCAAGTGATTCTGTGTTTCTGTTCACAGTAATTATTTTCCTGTTCAGAGAGAGGTGGAGGGAGGGAGAGTGGTCCTGCAAAGGCACAAAGAAAGGTCCCTGGCACAGACAGGAAGAAAGAGGAGGGCTCTGCTCCTGAGGAGCCTCTGCAAAAGCAGCTCAGCCATGTCCTGTTCAAACTGCATGGCTTGGAAAGCGTTGGGTGTTGTGAAACTTTCCATTAAACTCTGTGGTCACCCCAAGTTTAAATTTCATTCTAACTGCTGTAAATAGCAGCATCACATTGCTGTTCCTTTCAGAACACATTAAATCATGTAAATCCTGAGAAACACAATCAACTTCCGTGGCAATTAAGCAGGAAGCTTCTTCTAAGCTAATTCTAGTAAAATTGTTCTGCAATACCCATATATTAGGTTTCACAAAATATATATTGTACAAATATATAATGATGATTAGTTGCAGTACCAAGTTCTTTAAAATAAGTTGCCTATTTTATTTTATATTTTTTACTACAATGAATCTAGCATAAATTAGTATTAATACCTTTACATCTTTTTAATGTAATATTAAACAATATTCCTGATTTATTCATCAGTGCACTTTGCCCTACAGGCAAAGATAGGATCAGCCGTTTTATTCTGCATAATTCTACCATGATAATATAAAATCCTCATTTTGAAGCAATTTTCTTAAAACTGTTTTCTGGAAATAAGGACAATGGGGAAAAAGAAAGCACCGTGTTTATCCTATACAACTACTGCCTTAATGTGAAGGTTTTCCTGTTACAAATCAGAAATGTTATTCTGTTTCTCTTTAAAAACCTGCAACCTGGGAGTATGTAATCTTGTCAGTGTGCAAAAGTGCTGTAAAAAAAAATCAACCATGGTTTGATGGTGGTTAGCAGCACCTCCTTTCTTCTGGCACATTCACGTGCCAGCTGTGTCCACAGCAAGCCATCTGCTCCAGACAAGGCCCCCGTCCCCAAGCCCAGGCTTCTGCTCTCTTCTCTTATCAGCTCTCCCAATAAGACAAATTCTGCCATCCCTGGATCAGGACCCAGTGTTATCATTTTGTCAGTGTGAAGCAAATAGCAAACAGTCACTTGAGATTTAGAACAACTCTGTGATTTAGAATAACTCGGCACATTCAGCGACAGCAGAAAATGTGAGTAAAACCCAAAAGTAATCACTCTGGTTTATGGTTGGACTCAATGACCTCAAAGGTCTTTTCCAACCTAAATGATTCTCAGACTTTATGTTCAACGAGACGATGTGTACAGTTCATTAAAGCACTTCACAGGACCAAATAGATCATGTCTAGAAGGGAAATACAAATATTTTGTAGCTTCCTTGGAGCTCTGCTTGTGCCATGCAGGCTCTGAGCAGCGTGGACAAGTGTGGAGTGTGAAAGATTGCATGGAGCATTGTTTTCTGATGTAAGGATAACAATCATTTAGGCAGAGATGATGGGACTCGGGTACTAATGAGGCAGACCAATCAAATGGGAGAGAAAGGCTGTAAAAGCACAGCGGCCCCAGGGTTTCAAAAGGGGGTCACAGTTCTCCCTGTTCCCCCAGAACAATGGACACTGAGCACCTTAAAGCTGTGTAAGTCAGTATTTCTGAAATGGTGCAGCCTTTTTAATCTGAAGTTGCAGACTCCAAATGAGTGTATTTATGTACATTTGATACTGTTCATAGCGATTGTGCTGCTTGTAGAGTTGCCATCCATGCTCTTATCCACACCTGGACCAGACCTCAGCAGCCTGCCCTGCTGGCTCTGCTTGGAGTCCCACTCCTGCCTCCAGCCATTCCTCACAACTTGCGGGATTGCTGAGAACTTTGTGATTTAAATAATCAAACAAATAAACAAACCATCCTTTTCAGAGTAATGAGTGAAACCTGTCCCTTTTCTTCTGAATTAGTTACCTTGCAGCCATGAGAAGTTCACTCTTCCATCTTTTCTTCTGTGATGGCACAAAACCGCACTGTTTTAAGGAAGAAACCTTCTCTAATATGTTTAAATGCAGTAGAAAATATTTCTAACAGCTGTATGTATTCTGGCATGCAGGAGGAGATGGCATGGAAATGTCACATACCAGCTCATCTAATTTAGAGAACATTAGAGAATTGCTTTACCTAGAGTGTTGCTGGTTTGAGTTGAAACACAAGCCTAGGAACATACCTAAATATGTTTTTTTGACAGAACTAAATATCTCACTTTGCAATTCTTAATTGTTTTGCTTGTTTTTTAGGGATTTGTTTTTCTTTTCTTTGTTAGCTGGACGGCTGTCAGGAAAAAACAGGGAAGAGAAAGGAAATGAAGTGCCTCCACTGAGGCCAGGGATCCACTGCTCGGTATTTTGGTTGGTTACTTGGGTATTTGTTCTGGCATATCCCAGTTGTTGTGCTGGGCAGGGTATCAAAACTTATCCAGCACACAGAACATTTTCCCATCCATTGTTACAGAGCAAACCCTTCGAGCAACCTTGGGCTCCCAGCACAGGAGTCCCTCTCTGGAAGCTGGAGGTGATAAATTCAAGCCAAAGCAATAGCACATAGTCTCTGCTGCTCTTAAGGAACCTGCACAGCTTGGAATCAAAGAGAGTTTAATGAGCTTAGCGAGATGTGAAAAGGATTAAGGGTAGCAGCAAATCACTTGATTACGTACTTAATTCAATAGGGCTACTCAGAGCTGGAGTAGCCTGTGCTGGGCTGGCAGCAGGGCCATGGCTGGGACTGGCCCCTCCTGCAGCACGGACACCCCAGCTCCCCAAACCCACACACCTCAGCCAGGCACGTGGGGACACGGCCACTGTCCCCTGCCACCGCTCCCCTGTCCTGAACAAGCTCCCAGCAAAGGGCTGAGGGGCCTGAGCTGGGCAGAGAGCAGGGAGACTGGGCCAGAGCCTAGGCTGGCACATTCCTGCAGACCAGTTTTGAAGGAGGGCTGGGAGGTAAATATCATATTCAGCCCTGCACAGCCAAACAAAGCTTCCCATTCCCCCCTGGCACATCTCATTCCACTCCTGGTTTGGTTGGGACAAACTCTGTGTAGCTCAAGCCCTAGCCCACTCTTCCACATCTCTACCCCTTCATTCCCCTAACATTTGGATTTGGAAGCAGGCAGGGAAGCACCAGCAGGGATTCAGGCTCCTGTTCCCCACAGAGGAAAATGTTGGTCACTGGGGAGAGGAGAAAAACAGAATGAACAACGGGATAAGCACTCAGACAAGTTCCTCTGGATGTCTGGAGCCGTCCAGCCCCGGAGACAGGGAGCTCCATGGAGAGCCCACAGTCATCTGCTACAGTTCAGGAAGTCACATTTTCACAGGGAAAGGTTATTAGAAATCAAACAACAACAAAGCTGTCTGCAGCCAAACAGCAGACTGTTGCAATTAGGAAATGATGTTAGCAAAGCAACAAGGGGGACATCTAAGCTGTTACACTGAGTGTGGAGACACAAGTCATTTTTGAAGGATCTTGGAAGAGTGCCCTGGGGTAAAGCTTTAAATCGTGGGAGAGTGACTTCAGAGAATATTAGAACTTTTGTAAAATATGTATTTTTGTTTTCATCCTGCTGCATAAACCTTTGACAGAAAATAGACTTTTTTCCAGCACTCTTAAGAGGACACACATATATATTTATATATATGTTTTCTTGTCTAGACAATGTTTTTCATATCCAAAAGCAATATAAATGAGAATTGAGTGAGCTTTCTGTTGCACACTAAAAAGAAATCTGGTATGAAAAAAGAAAGAAAACCCTTTAGGATTAGTATTTTTTCACTCCTTTCAATACCACACCTGGCTAGACCACTCACTTTTGGTCCTACATAACAATGGAAGCTAAACTGTGTGGCTTACAGAAATAATATCTTTTAAAATGGCCATTATTGCTGATTTATTATTTTCCTACATGATTCCAACACATTTTAATTGTTGGCTTTATTAACAACTGGCATGAAAGTGTGAATTGAGAGCCTCTGCAATGGAGCAGGAGGCTGGAAAGAGCCTTGGTGCACATTACACCATTATGGAAAAAGCAGTAATGATTGTTTTAATAAATATGTTGAGCAAATTTCTTAATTGTTCAAAATCACTTAAGCCTCAGTGAACAGTTCACATTACATCTCAGCTGCAGTGATTACAACTGATTTACCAATTCATCCGGAGCCAGTTGTTTTCATAAAAAATCAGCTGGGTTTTCCTCCTGCTGCTGCTTGCCTTCTGCTTTGCACCCTATTAAGCAGCACCATCCACAGCCAGCAGCCGAGTTCTGTGAGGCCTGAAACAGCACAAGCTCATTAACTGATAGATTCTGCACCCCGTGCTCTCTGAGGACAGGGATGCAGGGCCAGTGCTCAGAGGAATGCCACCCAGATCTGCAGCTGGCACACACAGCCCTGCTGCATCTGGGGTTTGCCAGTTTGTCCCCAAAGGAGCTCAGCAGGGATAACAGCATGGGTACCCTGCTACTCAGGGACACGGATGTCGGTGTCCTTGAGCATGCTGAAGTTTTATGCTGTCTTCCAACAGCTTATAAAACCTTTTCTTTTCCAGAAAGGAGCAAACCTTTTCTTTCTTCTAGGAGCAAATCTACAAGAGCTCTTCCCTGGCTTAGCAGACCAGTATATCATAAGATGGAAGGTGAGGAACAGATTTGTTAGGAACCCCTGCCACCATCACTACCAGTCAGATTTCCAGGTGCTTGGCTGGTTTGGGTAGCTGCAAACAAACCAGTGTTTTTCCTATGCAAATAGCAGGCCATGTAAATTTTTTCATTTCTGTTAACTATTGAGCGAATTATTCCATTTAGCTGTAGAATAAAAAGAAACTGGACATTGTGTCCAGCAGGCAAATCAATGCTTCTTTTAGCTGATTTTTTTCCCCAAAAGTATAAACCAGTAAAAACAAATATGAAGCATTACCTGGAATTTACTAGAGTTGTCTTGAAATAGAAAAGGATGGTATCATAGTAGGAGAGTTTGCCTTTGCATGCTCTGAGTCGTGGAGATTTTAACACCCGTGAACAGAGTCACTGAGCAATATATCCCTACAGCATCGACACGTGGATGTCTTTAATTTGGATATGGAGTAAAACAGTCTCCATTAGGGCTCAATCTCCATGGACACCCACCTATCCCGAGGTTCAAGTGGCTGGGTAGGGCCAGACCCTGAGGGACAGGGGCAGGAACTGCAGCAGGTACAGAGTGTGGGCTGCACTCACCAGTGCTTGTCCCAGAGGAGGGAGACCACCAAGAACCCTTTTAGCTTCTAACCTACCAAAAAAGTCAACAACACCACTGGGCCAGCCAAAGATTTCAGCAGGAAATGGGGAAAAAAATTGCCTTTTGGCCAGGAAGAAGAGTGAATATGGACAAGCAGATTGTGCCAGAGCACCCTGGCTGTGTCTCCTGGGCAGCTTTGGGGCTGTTCTGCCTTTTACTGCAGCTTATGGAAAGTTCTTGTCCTCACTGAGTA
The DNA here is from genome assembly GCF_021018805.1 of Prinia subflava. Classification (NCBI taxonomy): domain Eukaryota; kingdom Metazoa; phylum Chordata; class Aves; order Passeriformes; family Cisticolidae; genus Prinia; species Prinia subflava. The sequence continues at coordinate 32,247,230 of NC_086252.1, forward strand.
TAAAATCTCTCCTACAGTGAAATATAAAACAAATAGAGAATATGAAGCTTAGCATTATGGCACATGTAAGAGTTCCTGGTTGCTGGAAGTTGTTGATGACCATGTGTAAGGTAAGGAGGTGTCAGAGAGACACAAATGTTTACAGCCCAGCAATTCCACAAATGAAAAGGTGACTGTTATTTAAGGCAACAGGAGTTTGCTATTTAGCTAAAACAGAGATTCAGAGTTAAAAAATTTAAAAATAGTGCAAGAAGATGTTCAGATTTTATGAGTTTGCTGCTACACAGTGTGTATATTTACATGAAATAATTAGCTGTAGTGTTGTTTATGTCAAATCCAATTTACATTAATAAACTTCACCCAGCAAACACTCTGATGCTGGAAGAAAATGCCCAGAAATGTTAGCAGCCTTAAAAATGCAGAGTAAACACTGGAGCATTTAATTAATCAATTTCTGACATTACCAAGTCATTACAATTTCTGAATCATTTCTTGAATGTTTTTTATGAATATAAATCAACCACGACACATGGAAGAACTGCTGGTGGGAGGCATTTGACTTACACAGACATATGGCAATTGCATGTGACTCCCACTGTCTAAAGAAGACAAGGAGTTACAACAAGAATAGAAAAACATTCATAGGATCTATTGCAGAGTTGGGAAAATGGAATTCTAAGGTTATTAGGAATGCTTGGGATGCAGAGATAAAGATGCTTCATTCTTAGAATGCATCAGACTTTTTAACTCACTTGCAATAACCATTGTCTTCTATCCAACAACAAATACCTCAGGACGTGATGTTTTCTCTACCATTTTCTTTAATTGCTTTGTTATCACTTGTCCTCACATTTATTCTGGAAGCTTCTGATGAGGAACAATGTAGATACCCACAAATCAAGCCTATCTTCATATGGTTTCATTTCTACTAAAACCAGCCTAATAAACAAACAGTAGATGCTCATTCATTCAATCATCATAAGTCAATAGCAAAATTACAAAGTATACACTGTATGTAATCACAGGATGGCCTGGTTTGGAGAGCACCTTGAAGATCATCGAGTTCTAACACCCCTGCCATGGACAGGGACGCTTTTTATTAGACCAGGTTGCTCCAAGTTCCTGTCCTTGGGCACTTCCAGGGATGGGGCAGCCACAGCTTCTCTGGGCAACCTGTGCCAGGGCCTCCTAACAGCAAATCTCAACCCTCTCTCAGTGTGAATCCACTGCCCCTCGTCCTGTCACTCCATGCTCTTGTAAGAAGTCCACCTCTGTCTTTCTTGTAGGCTCCATTCCCATATATAAAATGCCTCGATGTAAGGTTAGAAATCCAACAAAATGTTACAGGCACGTCTATCTGATGATGCTAAAATATGTGCAAACGTCAGTGGACAAACCAGGTGAGGAAAAGTTCTGAGGATCTCCAGATTCTGACCTGCACTCTAAGGACAAGGATAACCCAAATTATCAACCCTTTAGGGTTTGTAGGGTGGGAAGCAGGGAATCTGGAGATGAGCAGATGATGTACAGCCCCACAGGCTGGGACCCCTTTTCCAGGCAGATTTCACTTGCTTTCTCTAACCACCCCTCTTTTGTCCACCTGCCACCATGGCCTGCTCTAAGCACAAACATTTTCACACAGAGGAGGGAACTGGTTACAGCACATTTTGAAAATGAATCTCTGTGTGGACAGCTCTGTTTGCAGTGTCTCGCCTATGCACATCTATAGCCAAGAAAAGAATGTCTCTGAGTTAATAATGAAGCATTGCTCAGAAAATCTCAGAAGCTGCTTCCAGCACTCCACCTCTTCCTCATCTGCTGAATTTAGTGGAACTACTTACATCCATCCATCTCATCTGCATGGCACATAAACACAAACACACAGAAAAATGAAGGAACATGCAAATAAATACGCTCCTAAACATCCCCTGTTCATTTTTTACTCTGTGCACAGAGGAAAAAGAAATAATTCTGGTGCTAACACAAAAATATACATCTGCATTTTCATAGTTTATTACAAACAAAGCAAGAGCTGTGCTTTGTCAAGTCATGGACTACCTGAAACGTGTTTATTGTTATTACCAGGACTTGTGTTAGGTTCAGCTTTGGATATTGACTGATTGTAGGACACAACTGAGTCTAAAGCATGGATCAGTTGTAAACTGCTGCCCAAATCACACTTTTTCTTCAACCCTTCAAGTCCAACCCATGGACTAATTTCCATGAGATATCCGAGAAAATAAAATCATTCATTATTGCAACAGGACTGGCCCTGCTCGTAGGTATTTGAAGGTGGGAAAAAAAAAAAAAATTCTGCAACATTCAATATATTTTCTTGTAACTACTCACTTCCATATGAGAGGAAGGGGGACTGTTCTGCAAAGCAGATTTGTCATGAGGAGCTCACAGTCCCCATGGAGGACAGGCAGGCAGCACGATGGAACCTGACTTTCTGAACCAGGGGATTAATCATAAAAAGTTTGGCATTTCCTAAGTGGTGTGTAGGCTAAGACAGCGTCATGTGATCCTGGCTGGAGAAAAAAAAATAGTGTATCAGGGATTTAGTGAAAGTGGATTTAGTGGAAGGAAAATGTTTCACTGTAATGGTAAGCTATAAGCAGAGTCAGTACAGTCCCAGAAAGGAAATCAGAACTGGAACATTTGTGTCAGCAAACAGCATACAGGCATTCACTTATGTTGTGTAGGCCTGTTAAATACTTAAGCCAAAGCAGTGCCTTTAGTTACAGACACTAATTCCCAGTAAAATCTGTGTGGAACAGAAAGCACAAAAGCACTGCAAGGACAATTTCTTGTTGGGCTGCAGCTCCAACCCTGTCATCCCCACCAACGCTATAAAAATTCACACCACAGGTACCAGTCTGGGATGGTGGCAGTTTGCACTGGCAAGATTAAAAACCCATGGGCTCAGTGGGAGATGCCCCATGGCACCAGGAGAGCTCCTGGGGTGCATTTCCTGGGGTGAATTTGGATGCCAATTTTTGAGTTCAATGCGTAGGGGTAACTGAGCCTAATTCAAAGCCTTTCACAAAATAGGAATTGGCAGGTTTTTTCCCTTAACTTATGTTGCAAAGAAAAACTCCCTCTTCAAATCCTATATACTACGGGATTAATAATAATTATTGTCTTGTGCTTTTATAAGTGATCTGATGCACTATTAATGCTTTGTCTCCTGAATACTTGTGACTCCAGTATGCCATGTACAGTAAATGCTAAACAAACATAATGATGCTGCTCAATTTAACAAGAATCTATTTCCTTTTCATAAAAATAAAGTGAACCTTTAATTTCATTCACTATTATAGAATTCACCGGTACAGTGCAACACCAGTGACACCAGAGCTGTAATTTAGCTCCTGGTTAATGCTAATAATTTTTCTGCAGTTGAATATTGCTGCACTGAATTGCAGCTCCATCTCAAGTGTTATGTGCCTAAAGATATTAGTTACAGTTATTGCAGAGCATTCTGTTTATTCAAATCAGACTGAAACAAACACAAACTGCAGCATGAAAGGCTGGAAAATATTTGCTTAGATAAATATTCATATCAGCTGCTATGCAGGATATATAGAGACAATTCAGATTACATGATAGCTTTTTGTTTTATACACCATCTTGCCAGTTAGCATTCAAAAATGTAACTTTAAAAATGCCTTTAATTTTATGTGTGCTACACAAAGTGATATACTTAGCTGTCCATGTTTCTTACACATGAATCTTTAATCCACAGGGAGCTTAATAGGAATTAAAAGTGGAAACATAAGCATAAATCTTTATATTTCTGGTAATATAATTTTGTCGTTAACTGAAGCTTACTGGAAAAGTTCTTTGTGATATTTAACTGAATTACATTTTAAAGACCTTTAGCATTATCAACTGGAAAATCTATGGCAGCAAGTGATGAGTCCTGTTAGTCTCCCCGCTGCTCTAGTGCCAGCTTTGTGATGTTTAGACAGTGTCTCTGTCCTGGGGACCAGAGGCAGAGACACAATTTCCTGCAGAAGCTTTGGCTCTCATTGTTCTGAGCCAGAGAGGGCAAATTAAAACACCCACCACGTATCAATCCTGCACCTAGCAGCATGTTTATTCACGTGAAGGTGGCATCCTGTTTCCAGTGTAAGGGTGTTATGGGTCAGCTTCAGCTGGAATCTTGCTTGAGGGAATTAACTGAGGCCCCGTCAGTCCAAAATGAACATAGAGGAGATGCAGAATGGAATCAGGTTTTATTCTCCGCTGTTAATGGATGATTTTTAGAGTAATTGGACCAAAAGATTTTCAAACACTGGCTTAAAAAAGTCTCATTTGGGGATAGTAATTATTGTACATAAACACTCTGCAATGTACTGGCCTCTTGCTATTATCTCGCATTTGTTAAGCATCTGATGTGTTTGAGTATTCAAAACTAGTGGCAATAATTGATGTACAACAGAAGGGCTGAAATTCTGCATCTGAACTATGTAGGTGCTCCATGGATGACTCACAGGCAGTTTATTGTGTGGTTTTTCACAAGAGCTAATGATTTAGATTCATTTCCATAAGCCTTGGGATGTTTGAATGCATAGTCTGGATCCAAAGTACTGAGCTTACATTAAATCACAGGAGAAAAAATACCCAAACAACAACTTCAAGAAACTTTAAAAGTTAAGAGAGGTTCCAGCCCAGTGTTTCTTTCCCTTTCCAATCTGCATCATCTACATCAGCATGCTTCTGAGCTATTATTTCTGAAAGGGTTGATCAGTGTTGGAGGCTCTGCCCTGCTGCACAGCTCAGGCAGGGCAGGTCTCCCAGATTCCCAGCTCCCATCAGTCACAGTGGTAGGAATTTCTCGTGTCTTACTCCTCACATAAAGAGAGGCCCACCAGGTAAGTGTGGTTTTCAGGTGTTACAGACATCAGGAGAGCCATAAAACTGAGCTGCTGCCATGCCCATGTAATGTTGTGTGGCTTTGGTGTGAGAAGTGCTGAGCATCTGCAGCTCTCATTGATGCTGCAGAATTAAACTTATTCAGGGGAGAAAAACCAATTTCCAGACTTTAGATACAGCCCTTAATCATTCATTTAAAAAGCATTTCCATAGCCATCAACTTGACAGTATCTAAATGAAAAGACTCTGAAAATCTCTTGTTTTCCAACAGGAAATGTGTTCGGGGATTGGCATTTCACATGTATAGAGAAATTTACAATAATCGTGTCCTGATGACAAGTTTAGGAAAAGATTTACATCTAATAGGAATGATCTATTTTATCTTTCATACAGTAATACCCAGTGGCTATTGTGAACATTTTATTATGAAGGAAATTAAAGACAACACAAGAAAATTAATGTTTTAAGGGAAAGTCGTATGGTCCATTTAACTCTTCTTTTGACTGCCCACATAATGTAATGAGTTAATTTTCTTCTTTTCTTATGTTTTAGCAATAGAAATAACACTTTTCATAAATGATCTACGAAAGCTTTAAGAGGAAAATCAAGCTAGTCAGTACAAAGCTTCTGAATTACTTCTATACAAATGCATATCATGGGTACTTTGAAGAAAAAGGCCTTATACTGAATAATCTTTCTCCTCTTTACCTTTCCAACCAAACACCTCACTACACAACAGTGATATCCCCTCTTTGTATGGGACTCAATGAAAATTTTGTCACAAACAAGGGTCACACAGTCACTGCTTGGATATGGAGACAGTGGCACACTGTGACAGCAGTGCAAGAGCTCTCAGCAGGAAAGCGCCGCGACACTTCATGATCCAAGGCTTGTAGGGAAGCACTCAAAAAAGTTTTGCAGGAAAGCAGAGCCATTTCTCTTGTCTCTGCTCCTTCCAAGTACCCTTTATAACTGGGTCTTTTAAAAAGGAAATTGTTCCACCCAAAGGTTTTTGTGGCAGCCGTGAAGGGACAGAGCCTCAAAAGAAAAGGTCTCCATGCACCTGGGATGTGTCTCGGACCCTAGACCTGGCACCCAGTCAGTTCTCCTGCTGAAGCTTCTCCTGATGAGGATGCTCAGGGTAGGATTTCAGACCATGCCTAACCCTGCAGTGTTAATCTAATCAAACAAATCTCAGGGATAACTATGGCCTAGGCCTTTCAGTCCAGCCACTTTTGCCTATGTCATGACAGTTGTTGAAATGAGAAGTAGAAATCGCAAAGGAATAAAAACAACACAGTGTTAGATGGAGCATTTAAACAGCTAAAGATGGAGATAGGCCCCTAACGAGATTTTAATGGGAGTGTGCTCATTTTGCTTCCTTGAAGATTTCTGAAATGCCTCTAGACTTTTGGTAAATTTTAAAAACTGTCTCCCCATTCCTTGCTGTGAATCCAAGTGCTTTGCTTTTCTTTTTCTGTGAGGAGGAGGGCAAGGAAGCCCAGCATATAAATTCCTTTCCTTGCATTCATACTGAATAAGGTGAAGAAAAATTTCCTCTGTACATATTTGAAAGACAAAATCACTTATGTGGATAGCTGAATTCCCCCTTATAATTACTTTGCATTCATGCATCAGATGCCTGGGGCCAGAAGGACATGCTGAATATGAGAGTATCTGTCTAGCCACAAAGTAAATATGGTGCACAGGAGGATTAAGACAAGGCAAACGAGTCTGCTGTTTCAGACTGCAAAACTTTTCAGGCTCTCCTGCAATGCCAAAAGAGTAAAGAAGTTCACAGAGACTGCTGAACTGATCTGCACACCAGGGGAAACTGAGTCACTGAACAAGTCCCTTTCTGAGTCACCCTGGCAGGACCATGGGCAAAAACAAGACATTCCCAGTCCTTCCAGTCCCTCAGCCTGGTTCATCCTAACCTGACATCCAAAACATGCCAGGTGTGGCTGTGCATTTCACACACACAGGTATGAAAACAGCTAATTCAAAGAGTGTTTATGTAGTTCAGATCCTGTGACTTCATCTCACAGCCTTGAAAACTGAGAGGCCCCTTCCATAAGGGAGTAACAATCAGCTCCAGACACATCTCAGGCACAAGTGATTTTTTGCTGCTTTGGCAGATTGCATTGTCTGTGCTAATGTGTATCAGCTAATAAGTCTCAAGCCATATTGAATTGTTTTATCTTTCAAATTTTGATGAAAAAGACCTTTAGAATATTTGTCTCCTAAAATGCTCCTGATTAGAGCTCTGCTTTCAAATCCAATACTAAGTTATTAATCATGGAAGAGTTTTCTGCTTTCCACCAGTCAATAATTATGTATTTAGCCATGATTAGTGCCACATGGGGCAAACCTTTGTTTTAAGAAAGGCAGCATTCAATTCTTAGCCTATAGAGTACATCGTGAATGTAGCTTGGAGTTGGAGTAATGTCGAGATGTACTATTTTCCTAGGAGATCTGAGGATTTCCTCCACATCTAGTTTTTTTTATTTATGGCACTGATATGCTCGGCTTTATCCAAAAAAGACATGAGACACATATTAGTATCCATCAAGAGGAAATTCTTGAACCTGACTTCAAACCCAGAAGTATTTACTAACCTATTATCTATATGGGAGCACTAATTAATTTCACAATGGTTTTTCCCAAGACCCTTAAAGGCTTGGGAAAATTTTCTAGGGGGTAGCACTGAAATTCCAGTGACACCTGAGCACAGTTCTAGGCTGGATTTCACCATTTTTACCTCAAATTTATGTCATTCTTTCCATCACCATGTCCGAGCTCCCAGAGAGGCAGTCAGGTGTGGAGCCCAGCTCCGCTGCTCTCCGTGCCTTGGCCACCCAAGGTCAGAGGAGAACCTCAGTCTGACAGGGCTGCAGGGAGGACTGAGCTTGAAAATGAACTCCAGGCTTAGGAAATACAAATGACAGGGAAAGGGACGCAGTGTGAGATCAATATCAGATACTCAGTGAGAGAGATGGAGTGGTATTGCTGTTCATTAAGATGCTAAGATGATAGAGCAGTGTGTGTCTGCATTGCTAAACGTGAGGAGCAGCATCAAAGCCCTTCCTGTGCCCACTCCCTCCCTGGAGCAGCCCCTGGAGCTGCTCCCTGTCCCCACACTGCCTGCACACAAAATGCTCCCTGCTCAGGCAAGGGGTGCTACACACTGCAAGGAAAAGGAACAGGAGAGAGTTCCCGCCATTCTCTGAAAACGAAAAGTTTCGGGTAATTATTATCATTAAATGATATAATTATGGGACTTGTGGCTCATGAATAATAAACATAGAGTTGTCATTTAACGTTTTAATTTTGTGCGCTTAGAGGCTCGCTCATGCCTGCAAACATCTTTTCCAAGACACAACTGGTGACATTTCCCACCTTCTCATCTATTTTCCTCCTGTTGCTCATGTTATGACTAAAAGCAGCAGGCTTATATTTTTCTCAGTGGGAAATATGTCACCTGCTGTTGAAAGAAAAGCAATTATTGTGTCCTCGCTAAATCTTCGGCCTATTTGTGTAGAGCTTTAGAGCTTAAAAATATAAACATCCTGCTCTGTGCCAGTGTAAGCAGTTAGACACTCAGAATTCCAGCTGGGATCCCCCTGGATGTCACCTTCAGTGCCTGTTAAGCACAGGGAAAGATGCCAAACCCAAGTGCCTTTCCCATAACTGTGTCTGATCACTGGAAATTAAAAGTGAACGATGTGCTCCCAGCTCCAGCACAGGACACCTCAAAACATTATGTTCTCCCTCTCCCCCCTTACTGCAGGAGTCAGTTAATACTTTTGAGCTTTATTGAAATAAGATTTATGTCTGCTCTGCATTTCAGCAGTTGTTTTCACTCCTTTTGTGTGTTTTTATGTGGCTGTAAACCTGTCTGACAAAGGCACAGGTATTTTATTTGCACACTCTCAGATGCCATTTCTCTGTGCAATCTCTTGTTATCAAACAGAAAAACTCTCAGAATAAAAATGGGAAATAAAACAACTGGACATTTACATTTGCAGCTGGCCAAAAGCAATTAAGGGACCAAACTCACAAACTGCACATAGATAGATATATATATATGTACATGTATATCTACATATAAACACACATACAGACATACACATGAAACGATGTAGAGTGCATGCTAAAAGACAGTAGTTCCTAATATACAAAGTTTCTTTCTTGTGAGTCTGTTGCTATTTAGAAATCATTTTACCCCACAGAAGTGAAGAAAACATATATAAACACTTGAAAGGAAAAAGGCAGAATTACGACTAAATTTAAGAAAAAAATGAATCTTCCACTAATTGTGAAAGGAGGTTTCTAACAGTACGGACCAGCTTCCTAAGATTTAGGGAAGAGGATCTCAAATCAGTTATAGGGAAAGGATCAAAAACCTCAGCACTGGGCGTTATTTCAGGTAATAAAAGAAAAGGATTTTCGAGTTTTACTCCAATATGATCCCAGACAATAATAATAACAACAATTGTAAAGAATTATTTTCCCTAACATAAATTAAATCGTTACTGAACATTTAAAGTAAGGGATCATCTACAAACACAGTCTATGCACCTGTGGGATTTTAGAAGAAAACACACCTTTATACATCTTTTTACTTCTAACAAAGCCTACAAGTGCAAGCAGCAAAGCTATTTTTTCATAGGAAGCACTACATTTAGGGCTTCATATGAGAATATGAGAGGAGAACTCTCAGTTTACAGGCATTTTCTAAGTATCTGCCTTATGTTAACGATGTTGGCTAGAACACAAGGTCTAGAATCTCTTTACTCAGATAATAATTATACTTTTGCCATCTTCTCTATCTTAACAAAACCACGAATTTTCAATGAATGAACATTAGGAAAATGTAACCCTGTGCACTGAAGATAGAGATTGAGATTATGGTATTCCCAAAATAAGCGAGACTCCTTCCCCACTCAGACACGGTGTGCAGGCTGCTCCTTCAGCAGCAGCTCAGAATCACCAATGCCAGTAGTGGTGAAGATAAAAACACTTATGTGTTTTTTATGTCCACTTGCTGATAGTGTTTGGCAGGATTCAGAAAGGACCTGAATCCTCCTCCAGTTCTGAAGACATGTAGTACCCACTACACAGTGTACAGCAGCCATAGTAGGCTGCAATTTAGCATTTAAATCTGTATCTACAACATAAAAACATGCACGGAAAACTGTATGAAGAAAACTAGATTTGTGCCGCTTGTTAAAATAAAAAATTCCAAAATTATATTTGCAGTGGTTTGTATAATGGACAGCCTTTCCTCACTTTGTTTTACCACAAGCGTACATGGTGTTGCATGAACATTCGGGATATACTTTGCCAAATAGACCAATTCTTGCTGGCTGATAATCTATCTGAGGTGAAGAAGGAACATTGTGTAACAGACTAAATGTTTTCCTTCATGTGATCTGCTAGAAACAAGGGCTCTTAGTTTTAAATGAGATTGAAACGCTCTGCAGAGGTAACTGTTCAAAACTGCAGCCTATGAACTAAACTGGTATTTAACAATTTGACCTATAAAATCTTTCCTAAGCTGTGATACAGCATATGTTCTTTGCTGAGATGTACTAAAAGATTCAGTGATAATGTACACACAAGGCTTCCTCCATGCCAAACCATTTTGGATGTGAGTTGACAAAATCTATAGCATATGGATGTATTTTCATTTTATTTCATTTCATTTCATTTCATTTCATTTCAATCTTCTGTTTCTCTTTTTCTTTTGCTAAAACTCTCTAGAAAAGCTGACTTTTAATTCCAGAGTCAGTATTACACCTGCTTTGATCAGTGGATCACACATGTTTCAGTCTAGCCTGTGAAAGTTCATGAGGTCCACTATGGCTCTTGAAATGGTATTTGTACCCTCAGTTTCTAACTTTTTATGGCCTTTAAATGTTGAGCTACAAGAAGTATCATATCTTGAACAGATTGGTACTGAGACAACAGAAGAGAAATACTGTATTTCCTTCTTTTGTCAGCTGTGAATGGAAGTGGTAGCAGACCTCTAATCCTTTCTCGTTGGGCAGATGGCCGTTTGATGTATGTACTCATCTACAAACAAAATTCAGAAATTCATTTGGCTTTATCTTCATTCATTATGTATTATTGGCCTCCCTTCATTTAACATCAAAAGTGCAAGGAAGAGGACTGCCATTCTTTATGTTAATTGTTCGGTTGATTAGTCATGAATAATAACACTTAGAATGTATACAGTTCTTTACGTCTCTAAATTAATTTATAAATCTTGGTCCATCAAAAAATCTGAGACTTTTTACCAGAACTTACTTTCTAATAATAGTGTCTAACCAAAAGGAAAAAGGCCATTGTCACAGTGTTATTTGTTAAATATTTAGTGGTCTGAGGTACCAATGCAACCGAGTGCATGATCTTTGGTGAGGTTTTGCATTTCGTGCTCATGTCAGAAATGCTTCTCTTCTGCAGACATGCAAACAAGCAGGCTGCAAAGGGGGTGAGAAATGAAGGACTAGGGAAGCATCATGCCATTGAAGATTATTTACTGAAGGATTTCATACCACACCTCCTGTTGCCTGACTGCCCAGAATGGCTCAAACATGGAACAAACTTCACCTGCATGGTGGTTCTATCGAGGGCTAATTCCCCCACTTTTGAGGGTGAAGATAAGCTGTGGATAAATTGCATCCTTGTGGTTCTTCATATTCCATTCTGCTTGCCAGGAACCTGCTGCTGGTGTTTGGCAGGTTTTTGTTACTTCAGGGTAATTATCTCCCAAGTCAATGTGCCCTTGTCCCAACCTATGGAACTTCCTGCACAAGTTTTTGTTGCATAATTACTGCTAAATTACCCAAATAAATGGTTGTAAGTAATGAGAGCAGGGACTCAAATGAGAACACACACAAAGTTATAGATGTCAACAGAATTTCCACCTAACAAGAAGGGGAAAAACCTTCCACAGAAAGCTGGAGTGACATATCCCAGTGGCTGTGCAACCCACAGGTGTCCCCTGGGGATGCAGGTGCACAGCTCGCAGCCTGAGTGCATTTTATGCCTGACACTGAGTATCAAGAACCTTCCACTTGCATTATTTCATGCAAATGAAAAACTTTATGTCACCTCAGTGTATTTTGTAGGAATTTTAAGCATGGAGTTTATCCAAGATGTTATAAACACAGTTTCTATTTAAAGGAACTTATTCTTCCTTAGGCAGAGCAAAATGATTAGAGATTGTGTATCTAAATGAAGGCAGTTTATGTACAGGTTTGTATGAGAATAGATTTTGCTGAAAAAAACCAAGATTGTCCAGAAAGTGGTCACTATGTCCCAGGGCAGTGAGTGAAAATATGTTCATGAAAGGATCCTAGTCCTTTCTGTAGGGAACTAAGCACACCTTCATGCCAAGAGCAGATGCACAGACAGAGCCTAAAGAAGCCAAAGCCTGTTTCAGTGCTGGCCTCCACAGTCACTGGAGCTGCCTTCCCTGTACAGGCTGGGTCTATGTGTTGTGACACATGCCAGGGCCAGCTGTGCTCCTGCCAGCTCCCATTAAATACCAGTGCCTCTGCAGCTATTCTCTGCCTCTGCCCTGCATAAGAAAACTGACTATCAAAATCTGTTTTCCACACAGCTCACTTGAGAGTTACTTATGGTTACCTGCCACGCTGAAAATCCATAAAGTGTAAAACAAAAAATAATTTCTTCATATCAGTTGTACAACTAATGTTGTAACGATCATAAGCCCAATAAACAATTGCAAACTTTGAAATGCGCTCTTTAAGTGAGGCAATTAAAAGCAATGATCCAGTGTCAATGATGGCTTCTAGGGACTAAACAAAACAAATAAAGCTATCAAAATAAGAGGATGCTTAACCTCAAACCTTCACATGATGTTGGGTGTTACTTAGGACATTTCTGTTTACAAATGTCAGTGTCATTGCAGTAAAATTTTTGTCATTAACTGTCCAGAAATCAACTCCCTTGAAGTAAGGCAAAATGCAGCCTCATACCTGCAAGAGTAACCACTGTCAGTAAAAGGGTTGAAAGAGCAATACCAGTAGCAATAATCATGCAGTTCATCTGGAACATAAACACTTCAAAAATTTTACTTTACCGAAAGTGTTTTGATTACATAGAAGTGGTTTCCATTTAAAATAACTATGCATTTCATCCATATTATAGTCAAAGTGAATGCATTAGATCCTTGACAATACAAAAAAGGTTTAAAATGAATGAAGAGCCCATTTCAGCCACCTTGACATGATTAGTCTGTAGCACAAACTGTGCAATGCATCAACTGCATTATGATTTGCTGGAGAGCCTGGTATGTGACAGAAATGACTCATGCTTAGGCTCCTGTGCATTTTTTGCTTCATTTAAGAACTGGTCCCCTGGGCTTTTGCTTAATAAAAACCACATACGTTGCTCTAGTTGTAAGTCATAAATAAGCCTGGTCTTGGGTCAGGGCTAGCAGGAGGATCCTGGGCTCCAGAGGCAGTGAAGGAATGCCAACAACATTTGACATCCTGCAGTTTCTGAGCATGACTTCATGGGGCTGGGCGGCTGGGTTGGTGTGATTGCAAACACTTGGACAGATTTCACTGGGAGCCCTGGGAGCTCCACAGGAGGTAATAAAGTGCAGGCATTCAGAAAGAAACACTGAAGGCAGATCATCAGGGTCTCAGGGCAGACTTTACAGTTCTCAAGAGAACCCCAAACAAGTGAGCACACCCTTCTCAGCTGACCTCTCCTGGAAGGCATCGGGCTGTCCCCAGACTTCCAAGCAGAATAACCTGACAGTCTTCCATCTTCCTACATTCCCAAAGAATTATGTGTCAGATGATCTCTTCCCATTTCTTCAGAGTAAAACACATTAAAGATGGTGATGAAGAGAGAACAGAGCTGAAGAACTCAGGGTCCTCTCATTTCAGGAGTGCTGGTCTTGCAGACAACGGGTTTTACTGCAGCATTTTGGGAAATAGCTCAGCTCTTAAACAACCATTCAATTTCTCTCATGGTTTATTATGTTTAAAAAGTAGACTGAATACAGCTGAATTTCACCTTTTATCCAAGCATTTAACATTTGCTGTTCATTATAGTGCACTGCTGTCTCCTTCCATCAGGACAAGAACAGCACAGACAGGAATACAGCAATGGATCTGCCTGCGCTGCTGCCATTGAGGGGCTGGCAAAGAGGAGGTGGCTTTTTCCTCTAAAATCCCGTTTCTATAAGCTCTGTCACTGCCAGTGGTGTGGGGTAGGTTTAAGCTTTAGGCAGGAGGTGCCTGCCCTCCTGGTTCCATCCAGCTCTTTCACTGAAGGCTCGAGATTTCAGGAAGCTCAAACAGGCCTCAGGTTTAAGGAAAGAAGTAGGACCTTTCATAAAATAAGAGGGGAAATCACAGAGCCCAGTATTTGCCTGAGGATTATCTCAGTCCCCTGCTGTCAGTTCCAGAAGCAAAGTCTATTATTACACCTCTGCTGCTGCCTTGAACAAGTTTCTACAGTGCAAATGAAAGGATTCCTATTATCTGCCCACAACGGTGATTGAAAAGTTTGCACTTTGTAGGAGCAGCTCACTGCTCTCAATTGCCTCATCATTGATTTTCTCCAGGCCATGCCTCTCCTGTCACAGCACAGACAGAAAGCCTCCTTCCATAGATGGTCCTGATGCAATGAATTTTACTGCTGCTGCAGCTCTCTTTATGACAGTGGAAATTTGCAGATGGATCCAATGGAAAATCCCGTTACCTTCCCTTTGCCAGCTCTGCCATTTGTTTCCTGCAACCCGTCCCACTGCACTCACTCCGAGGGTTTGATTTCTCATCAGGAAGGTAAAAACCCATCACAGAGGGCAGAGCAGAGAGAGGATGAGACAGGGGGTCCCTCCACGGATGGAGATCATCCATACCAGAACTGCTCACCTGCTCGGGGAGAGGTGCTGAGCTGAACTGGTGTCGGTAGAAAACAGTGAGACAACATGAAGAGCTCACAGGACACATGTGATTACATTTTTTAAAGCCATTAGAGCATGAACCGTATATATATATATATATAAAGTAAAACATTTCACTCCATCCTGCCTAGGCTTAGAATTTCTTTCCCACAGATATGACAAAATTAGAAACACATTTTCAGAGAAGGCCTAAATCCCAAATAGATGTGTGGCCTTCAGAAAGGCAGCTCTGCCCCTACAGCCCTCTCGTGTTCGTCTGAGCAGCCGTCTGCTTGGCCAATTAGATGTCTGACTATTAAAAATCCAATCTCGAGGAAAATGCTGTAATTCATGCAGGGTGGCTGCAGTTTTTCCCTCTCTCACAGAGCAAAATGCACACGCTGACACCAACCCATCTGCCTTATGGACACAGATATGCAGCTTTTGGTTGGTTCCTCTGCCTATCAAGCTCAAACCAAACCCTGCCTTCCTCCAAGTTGAAGTGCAGTGATAATAAGAGCATGACAAATTGATCATCTGCTGTGGCTAGTCCTTTGGCACTGCTCTATGAGCAGTTTGAATTCCTTGGGAACAAATTAAAGCTGAGATTAAAGCAATTCTGGACTTTAAAGATCAAATTGAATCACTTGCTGCATCTGCAATAACTGAGTGGTTCCTGCCTGGTAAATGTGGGGTTTCTTTAGCTGCACCCACAAAATAGCTAAAATCAGTTATAAAGATAATAAACTTACATAAATTAGTTACAGTTAATCAACATAAGAAAGGTATGCATTGTACTGTGATCAGTAATCACCAGCTATTTCAGGTTCTCTCTTGTGACTGTTACTTTTCTGTGACTTATCTGTGTGTGGTTAAGTCAGTTCATCACAGGGTAATACCAGTGCCTCAGAAGTGTCTCAGTGTACTTCGTTTCTAGGCTGAAACATTATCTGTTTCCCCTTTTGTGCCAAAGAAAATAAAATTAATTTCAAAATATATTTTTAAGTAAAACATTTCATAAGGCTGCCTTAAAAACGTGTTTGGCATTAAAGGGAGCTGAGCAGGCAGGCTTGAGCCTATGCTACAGCAATAGAGTGGTTTAACAAATGCTTTATCAACTGTGGGTTTTCGTGACTGTTTAGGATTGTTTTCCTTTTAACTTTCATTTTTTAAATTACTGTGTCACAATGAGTGCACATATGAACTCAGGTAGCTGGGACAGGCTCCCCCAAGTTTTCTCATACAGCCTTTGCATATTAACCCACCATCATCCTCTGGATTTAATTTGGTACCAACATGAACCCCCCTTGCACCTTGCTCGGTGGACAGCAGAATCCAGTGGACAGTGCTACAGAGGGTACAATATTCAGAACACCAGAATGTTCTTTTAAACACTGCCCAATTCCCTCTTTCTCCTCTTCCATCCAGGTAACTTTCAAAGAGTTCTGAAATAGTTGAAGTTTATAAAAACATGTGCCAAGACACCCAAGATAAAGTAGCATGGAAATGTACTTGAAAAATGCCTTCTTTTTTGGCAGACCTGCTGAAAACCTTTAGAGCTGCTGAGGAGCTCTAGAAGTATTTTCCATTTAAGGTGGTCATAATATTTGAAAAACAGCAAAATTCCGGTATGCTTTTTTGAGCTCTGACATAAAATGATGGGAAACACAATATCTACATCATGTTTAAGCACTCTGTGGAGCACAATGCAGCAAGCCAAATACAAAAAATAGAAAGGATTTTTTCATTAATATAATCCTCAAAAAGCTGCATAAGACAAACATAAAGATGTCCTTGGAAGAAAATGGCAATACTTTGCCCATCCTCAGCTTTGCAGGCTCATTCTAAAGTGTTTTAGTAATGTCCATGAATTATTATGAATGTTGGCTTAGATGGTTGCCCATTGCCCTGAAGAAAATGTTTATGACCTGAATAGATTAATTATATTCTCCCCTTAAATATCATTCCTTCAGGACTAGTTATTGTTGAGTGTAAATGTGCCACTTTATATGCAAATAAAATGAACTGAGAGTGGAATAAGAAGTTCAGCATATATCTACTGACAAATCATCTTATTATGTTTTATATTAGCAGACGGTACATCTTGTGGTAGGAAATGTTAATAGACCTCAACAGGATGCAGTGCTTGCTTCCTTGTTTCTAGAAAATCTTAGTCAAACTTTCAACTATTTTTTGTAGTCACCTTTGTTTTTTTTAAAAGGATTTTAATTGTATTGTAAGAAAAAGTGATATACTGAATGCAAGAAAAAAAATCTAAAACTCATTAATACCTAACATTAGTAAAACAATTGAATAGCAGTGGCATAAATTAAAAACAGGAGGTAATATAATCTTGAATTCTCCATTAAAGAGATTCAAAACAACTAATTCACATTAATGCAAGTCAGTGGACTCAAACCCCAGAGGCTCCTGGGATGAACCTTGCTCAGATTTAACAGAGCTCACCATCATCAAGCCAAGGCTGCTCCACTCTGAACTACACAATTCACTCATTCAAACTTTTTGCTTCTCAGGAGGGGGAGAGATCACAATACACAGATTTTTGCCCTCATTTGTTCCTGAGGTGCCCAAAACGATGGCCCTGCCTGCCATCAGCCAGGAAGGACAGTGAAGATATTTACCAGCTCTTGGAAGACAAGACCTTTCATTTTTAAATAAAGGAAAGACCCAGGTGATCTGAAGAGGAAAGGATGGTATCTCTAGAAGGTACAAGGGCAGAGAGTGTCTTTGTTTGAGTCTCATTTGGGATTTTCATGTCACATTAAAAATTATTCCAATTAAAAATTCTTAATGTCTCAGGGAAAATAAACCTCATGGATTTGGAATGATGGTCAGCTCTTGGTCTATCTTTTCTCATCTATGAACAAAATTGGGAGTCTTCAATAAGGAAAATTAGTAAAACCAAAATCATCAATAACAATACCAAACCTACCTCTGCTATCCATGGGATCTGGTATTTGGGGAACATAAACTTGGATGAAGTTACATAAAATATTGAAAGTAAGAAGTTACCCATTGCTATAGCTTAAATTTGTTCTGGATTGAAATCAGTCTTTGAATTTGAATAAAGCAGATAACATTAGTTGAATACAAATAGTGGAATGAAATTTTATGGATTGGTTTAGTATATCTTCTTCTCCCATATTTTTAGCCGAACATTTAATTAATGTAATTATATCAGGCTTTTTATGGCATTAGTCAAAGTCAGATGCAGACAACCTGACTGAGTTCAAAAGAGCCAGGTTAAATGTGGTGCTCTGGATCAGGCCATGATAATTAAAAGAAAATCACCATCAGAGTGATTTAATCACAAATACGTCTTGACACAGAATTATTGCCCTTGAAGTGTGAACTTAATTATTGAATCTGCTGCTGGGAATCCTCGAATACCATTGAAGCTCAGAACACTCAGGGCCTCTGAGGTGCCTCCACTTCTGAGCTGGACTGGCTCCAACAATGGGATCATTGGGCTCATCAGCACGGGAATACATAAACAGAATATGTAATCTGTGTGTTGCATTTACACTGCTAATGTGTTCTCAGGTAGGTTGGCTGTTAATTTAGGATTCTGTAAAAAGTACCAGGAGCATTGGGAGAAATAAAAAACACTGCATGAGGCATAAAAAAATTTTAAAAACTGTTCCCCATTTTGTCCCTAAATCCTTGTGCAGTTTTGAAAACAAAAGTTATGAAAGTCCTTCTCTCATAGAAATGTGGAAGATATCAGCAGGCTTTGAATGTCAAGGACAGATAGATAACAAATAGATTCACTGATTTATTGATTGATTGATTGACTGATTGATAGACTAGATATAGATTATACAAATGTAGATAAATAAATAAGGATGATGACGAAACCACCCATAATATTTTTAAACTCATTTTAATCAATCTGTACAAACCGACTGAAACAAAATTTGGGAAAAAACCCCAACAACCAAACCCTGCTATATTTAGCTCTCGCATGCCAATTCACAACCCAGATATCATTTTTATAGCTGCAATAATCCTATGAAACTGGGATAAAACTGCCACTGGCATTCCTCAAACTGTTGTGACTCTATCAGGAACTTCTATATTATGAGGAGATATTTGAGTCCATCATCCCCAATTTCCAGATAATATAGTAACTTAATCACCACTCTCCACAATAGAAAGTAGGAAATCTTTCTGGTTTTTGTTCATTTTTTTACATTTAAGAACAGCTGTGTTTCAGTCTCATATATCATCTACTCCCACATCTGTCTCACACCATATAACTATTCTTTACAATTCCTGCCACACTTATTTCTGTTGCTACATCGAAATCTTGTGCATAATTTTGTGAGGTTGCTATGGAGATCATGTGTGATTTGTCATGAGGAAAATCTATTGTGTTTGAGACAATTCTGCACAATAGTGACCATTCAATCTTTCCTCTCCAGAGCCCCGGGGATTAGGAGAAAGTACCTGCCAGGATGTTCACAAAAAGGTTTGATAAACAGAGAAGTTTGAGCACTGCACAGAGGACAAGGCTGTTCCCTCTTTTAGGCAGATGGATATGAATTGGTGCAGGGTGATGTTGATTTTGAAAAATGCATCAGAGGGATTTTTAAAGCGTCTATAAAGTTCCTTTGTTGCAATTCCTCCAGTCGATGCTCATGATTTCCCATGAAGGAAATCTGGTGCGCCATAAATGCAAACAAGTTAGAGTTGTGTGGATGGTACTTTGAAAATCATGTAGACAGCAGTGCTTTGAAACTCCTCCATCCCCAGCTCTGTGTCCTTTCCAGAGCTGGGCCAGCTCACTGTGATTGATCACTGCACATCAGTCACGAGCAATTCAGCCCGTCCAGCCTGGGCTGAGCAATACCCAGGGGCTAACGCCGCTTTCAGCCAAGGTCATGGGTTAGCCCTTCCCACACCAGCGAGCAGCTTCCCTCCTTCCTCAGGCTTGGACCATCCCAGAAAGCACACGTATTGGCATAATAAGTGGACAGGAAAAGAGGAACATGCCAAGCTTTCCCACCATGGAAGATCCAACTAAAGAAATCACAGGGATTTGGTAGGAAAATCCCTCCCATTTCAGGCAGAGTTAGAGTGCAAACCCAGCAAGTTTCAGGGAGCAAAGAAAAATTCTCATGGAAACACGATGTTCATAAGGAAACTGCAATTCAAGGAGACGTTTTAGAAGAGCCATAGTTCATATGACAACACCCAAATAAAATCTAAAGCCTTGGACAGTCACAGACTCTGCAGTTCAGGTCATCATCGTGTTGCTGACACTGAGTTGGTGCAGGTGTGATGTCCTTTACTACCCTGGTAATGCTGGGTGGAAAGGAAGGGGCAAAAACTATAGAGGCAGAAAAATTATTAGATCTTTAAAAACTTCAAAACATTCATCATCCTCTGCCACTCTTTCATTCCTCATAAGTGACCCTCATCATTTTTACTACCCTTCTACAGATCACCTTATAAATTTTATTTTTATGCAATTACTGATGAATCTTTGCTAGCCTAAGCAATTCTCAAATCACCAGTAATGGAAAAAACATTAAGATGCAGCTTGTAACAGAAGGACAAACACACCCTGAGGTGTATGTATCTTTATGCAGAGCAACTGCTGGCTTCCCCACATAATCTTTTATTAACCTACTGCTCGGGACTGCTGCCTGTGAGCACAGGAATACATCTGAAATGGAGACTCTTTAATTAAATCCTGACTTTCAGTAAGAAACTACTACAGCCAAGCCTTTGAAAAAAAAAAAAGTCCATATGACACCCTTTCACTCAGGGGTTTACACTTCAGAAGCAACAGGACTTTGGAGGATTCTTTCATATCTCCCATCCCCTGCACTGCCTGCTTGCCATCCAGCCTGGCTGGGGTTGGCAACACTTTGATTGCTGCCCCACCATGCTCTGAAGGGGTAATCTGCTTCAAAAGATGCAGAAATTGGTTGTTTTGCCTTTGGTTACAAAAAAAAAATTAAAAAAAATTCTAAGTTTGGTCTGGTGGTTCACAATGTTACCAGAACCCTCAAAGGAATTTACAGCCTCATTGTGCACTACTGGGAATACATTATTTTATATATTGCTGATGTTACAATGGTGTTAAATAATAGAGCTTTTCAGTATTTGAGAAGCTCTTCTACAGCATCTTTTGAATGCAGTTGGTAAAATACAGTCAGGTAAAACCCATTATTGACTTTAACCAAGCTGTTATACTACTCTATGCATTTTTAAGCTTTATTTTCTTTTTTTCTTTTTTTCTTTTTTTTTTTTTTTTTTTTTTTTTTTTTTTTTTTTGTGGCTAGAATTAACACAAAAGTCTGAAAGATTTCTTTTAAAATAAGAATAAATGAGAGAAAATGAAGGAATGATGGTTAAATCTTAACTATGCTGCTCAGGCATGAATATTTTGAGACGCTGCATACAAGAATATTGTGCAATTCATTGCCTCCCGGATATATGCCAAAAATGTTCTCCAAAAGGAAGGGTGAGTAGAGGTGATCTGGAAAGGGCTTTTAATCTGTGTGATAAATTGCCAAATGCCATTATATTTAATGAGTCTCATCAATGCAGTGCTGGAATAGAAGGAATAAATAAATAAATAAATAAATAAAGCCCTATCAAAAAAGTAGAACAAACAATTGCATGAATTAATAATAAGGATCCCATTAATGCATGCATAATTTAGAGAAGTTAATGAAGCCAATTTAAAGTTTTACTAATGTACATTTGATTCTGTGAAGTCTAATTTTCTAAAGAGGTCTTAATGCTCCCTTTCACTATTTATTCCCTCGACCTGACCCTCATTTAAGAAATGAGCTCTTCTGGAAAAAAACATGAAATTTAATGGAAAATTGTATTTTCTGCAGGATTTTAGAACTGTAGTGTGAATCTCTCATTTCTGTAGAATAGTCAGTGGCTCAAATACACAAACCTTTAAGAGGCACAGAGCATCATTGTTATACCTGTAACAATTGAGAAATGTCTGTGCAGCCCTGGGAACCCTGCTAGGACATCTACTGATTCCAGTATTCAGATCCTATTACTGTCATTTTATTGGAATAAAAAACCCTTGAGGATTTTTGAGACGCTTGAGGAAAAGCTTCATATTTGGCCAAACATTAACCAAATATTCAAAGGGCAACCATCATGTATATACATTTCTTCAGAATATTTTTACACCTTAGCACGTTCATATAGGCAAACAGATCCATCTTGATCTGCAGTGGAGAAATGAGGTAATGAGTTCAAATTCTCCCATACTTCTTTCTAAGCAGCAGATACTATATGTAATAATTCCTGGTCACTTGATGGTTAAAAAAATTAAAAGAGTATTAAAAATGATTCTTTAAAATAATTAAAAGTTCTGAGCAGAAGATAAAGTTATGAAACAAGAGGCATCTACAGATGATTAGGAATAATGAAACCCAAGTCACAGGTAGTTTTACAGTTGGGAAATAAGAAAAATGTGTTGATTAGCATCAACGTCTGTTTGCAGAAAATGTTTTTTGTCATTTTCAGGTACTGGCTGTAGCAAATTCACTTTCTCCCTGCCCTTTTAAGATCATTTGGAGGAGCAATTACCAGGTTAAAGTGAGAGGGACAGTCTCACTCTCTGCTGCTCTTAGGGCAGCTGCCTGCCAGGCTCTGAAGTTTGTTCCAGGTCGAGTGAGGACAGAAAGGACAAACCAGAAATCAGCAGGTGGGTAATGAGAGGACCTTGCAGGACCCATTTGCTCTGTGCCTCTGTGAAGTGTTTACTCCCTGTCTGCAAATAATGTTTTCTCACTGGTTGTTTACAGCTGACACTGGGGCTGTCAGAAAGGAGAGGTCTCACTTCAGCCCTGGTAGTAAGTGGGCTTTTTATTAAGGGTCTGAAGTGAGGCCGTGTGGGGAATGTTCCTGCACATCACCTTTAATAACTCTGCTCTTCAAGGTGTATTTATAACCTCAGTTTTCCATTCATCTCTGAACAGGGGGTTCAGGTTTTTTGGGCCATCCTCTGGGCCCATCTCACCAGACAGCACACTCATAGGAGGCTGCTTTTGGTTCTGAAGCACTTTTTCCTGTGAAATATTTTGCAAATTGCACAAGATTTTTTTATTTATCTCTTGTTAAATAAACTCTGGTTTGAAAAAACTAAAAAGAAGATTAAATTTGAAGCACCAAAGATTTACAGCAGCTACAGTGCAAAAGTGCCAGAGCTGAGTGAAGAGGGCAACATCCTATCCTGCAAGGAATTTGGCTTCATGATGTGACTCTGCAGAAATGGCATTTAAAAGCCCCTGGTGATGTCTGGTTTAAGTTGCAGTGATGTTACCAGCTGACATCAATCACAGACCCACCCTTTAACTAGGAGAGAACTCACAGATACATGAATTCTTTTAAAAGCACAGAGCAGCAATATTGGCTGCTGATCTTTTCTCCTCTTCAAGAGTATATTCAATTATGTTTGAAATTCTACCCCACAGGAAGCATATTAGACCCTTTCCTTTGCTGTGCAGCACATGGTAATTATTTACCATGAGACAAATATAAGAAATTCTAAGATATGAGAAATTGCTGATGAGCATCCCATCTTTGGCAAAGTCTGTGTATTTAATACCTGCATTTACATTTCCAGTGCCCAGCATCTCCAATTAGGTACTTTTGTGGAGGTTTTCTGCCAGATGACAAGAGTTTGTGTTGCACTTATGGCTCTATCATACCTCAGTCTGAGCCAGGGTACAGCACTCTAGTGTTTTTTTAAGACTCTAAAATAACTACTCCTGATTGTCTCTATTCAAACCCAGTTCCCTAAAAACTGAATATACCTTTCCAAAGAGTCACAACACTGATTACCTCATCCAGCTGCTCACCAGACATCAGAGCTCTACTTATCTTCTAAGTTATGAAATTTAATTCAAAAGGATTTAGACCCATCCCAGATCTCCTTTTTCATTTCAGCAATATTTTCCTCACTCAGTTGCTTGCAAAAGCATAAGCTCATTACATGCTGCCCCAAACTCATCAGAAGATTATTGTGTATTAATTTTCAAACCTAATATTGCATTTCTTACTTGTGATAAAGTTTCTCAGAACAGAGAGACACCAATTACTTTGGAGTGGCAATTTGTAAAGAAGATTAGTCTGGCAAAGTGGATCTGAAGAGTTTGTTTCTAATTATTTCCATAAATGAGCTTTACAGGAAATTCTAATAGGAAATTCCAATAATCAAATAATTTATGCCAAAATAAGCTCTAATATTCTCCACCTTCAGATAATACATTTATTCCATTAAGATCTATAGACCTTGTGAATAACACAAGTGTCCTAAAGTAACAATGAACAATAATTTTATTATACAATTTATAGAGTATATACATCACGTGCTTGCCTTCAGACTCCATTTAATTGTGCCTTATACCTAAAGGAGTTTTATAACATTAGGTGGACTGTGTAATGCATCTGGGATCAATTCTAAGCATTATTTCACAGCTCAGTGCTTTGAGCACAGCAAGGAGGAGCTAAAGGCTTTGGCTATCATTTTGCATATGCATAAAAGTTGACCTGGAAATGAGCACGGCTTTTAATAACATCTTGTAACTTTTAGTTTGTTCATGACAGAATAAACACTCTGGGACACACCATCTTCCCTCAGCACCAGCTTTCCAAGCCTCAGAATATCAAAGTGACGGCAAAGAAAACCGCACATGTCACACAGGCTCAGCCAAGGCCCTACACCACACATGCACCCTACTTTCAAAATAGGCAGGCACTCACTACCTCTATTTCCAACTGAATTATGCAAAGCTCTAACACAGCAACCCAAAAATGAACATTAGAACTCCACTGAACTCATCACATGCCCACCATGTGGGTTTTTAGATCATCCTTTTGTGTTCCTACCTCATACAGGTATATTTATATTAACAGGATGATCTCTGGGAATGGCAGTTCTGCCAAAACTGACATTTTCAAAGCAAGGTTGATGTTGAAATGCCAGCTTCAATGTGGCACCAAGCATCTGGTGATAGACAGCCCTGTTACCCTGGGGGTGACAGCCCTGCTGATTCCTGCCTGGCACTTCCCAGACAAGAGGATCTGAGGGGAGTGAGCTCACTGATGAGAGCACATTAAATATTTTCTAACCAAACTGAAAAATTAAAAATTTTCTAACCAAATTTTTTGCTAGTCAGGATTGTTGTCATATTTTTAGATCAATGTCACTGGGAGAGAAAGCATTGCCACTGTTCAGTCTTTTGGGTTAATTAAGAAAAATTATTTGATTACATTTATTATTCACTTGCAAGGCATGATAATTTTGTCTTGAATGATGCAGCCCAGATTGCTTCATCACAGCAAGCAGAAAGAACAAAAGAGAAAATTAACAAACTGCTGAGATTAATTAGTATCTCCTTTTCACATCCCATACATGCACATATGCCCACTGACAGGTAGGAACAGGAAAACCACACAATTGCAGGGTTTTCTTCCCTAAATTGCAATCTACATGGTCCACTCCATCAGCTTATCCAAGAAACCTGGAGCATACAAAAGGAGAAACAATAAAGCATCTATTTTATCTTTCCATTCTCATTCTAGAGGAGAAATAGCCCAATTTACTGTGTGTCCACTTTTATACTTAACAGAGCCAGCAGAGTAGGTTACATGAGGGATGGAATTACTGATCTAAATCTAAAACAAAGGAAACAAATCTGATCTTCAATGCTGGAAACAATTGATATTTTCTTTATTTTATATTCTCTTTACTTTACATGACTTGTGGGGGAAAAAAATATTTCCCACAGTAAAATATATCTTCTCTCTTTTATTGGGCTGCAGCTGTTTGGAAGCTTTTTGGGATGCAGGTGTTTGGAAAGAGAAGAGATCTCAAAGGTACCAGGAGCCAGTCAATTAATAGCTTTTAAGTGTGAGGGGCTGAAACTTTACACTGGTCTGTCTGTTCAACAGAAAGCAAAGGGAACAGAGAACCAGCATGATGCCCACAATCCCATATTGATGCTGTTTGCACTGGCACTCCACTTGTAGATTTTTCAGTCTGTCCAGCTTCATTCCTGTATGTAATGTTCTGCAATAATCAATATTTTCAGTCCTGGATGTTTAGACCACCTAGGCCAGCTGTTCAGCCCAGTGGCTTTGGTGACAGCCTGCTTGGAGCTGAAGCTCCAAAATTAGCTGCTAGGAAGCACTTCCCAAAAGGGCACAAAGCAGTGGAGTGCAATTAAAAGCAGAAAGCAGAAATTTTCTGCTGCTGCAGAAAGCATCAATTGTGCATTCATCAGTCCTGCAGCAGAGTCCCTTCAGCCCTGCCAAGGCTCCCTCCGTGCCCCTCGGAATGCCACAGCTCACAAACGAGTTAGGGGCTAACGAAGACAGCTTTGTTGAATTCTCCTTTTGATGTAAGTTCAACCATGGTGGAGTTTGCTCACAAACAAATCTGAAGGGCTAATAAACACACTGGGGAGAAGAAGAAAATTGTAGTGGCCTGTAGTATCAGGACACACAGAAACTGGCAATTATCCCATGCTTCAGAGTGAATTGGCAGAGATAATTAGTGTAAAGGGGTACCCAGGAAATTTTGACAGGTTACAAAGAAGTCTGGTGAGATATTGTTCTGATATTCCACACAAGTGTGCCATGACTGTATTGTCACTGCCAGGAAGTGCTTTGTGAGATTTTAGGGGGAAAAAAAAAAAAAGGAAAAAAACCCCAAACCAACAACAAACCACAAAAACTTTCAGGAAAAGGAGAAAGAATTTCAGTAGGGCATTTCACCTTGTGCTGGTTGCAGATTGACACCTGATTTGTGAAGGGGAAATGGCCCAAATTTGAGCTGCTGCTTTATGTCAATGCCGTGTGGCCACCATCACCACAGCTGGTGGGTGCAATATGTAACCCAAGCATCTCTCAAAAAACTAAAGGAGCTGAAATAAGAACCTTGCCCAGTGCTTCCTGAAGGTGGGCAAGAACTTTAGAAGAAGTTGAGAAACTGAAGAATCTTGACTTTCTGTAGTTCAGAGAAAAGTTTGAGGGTTTTTATCATGGAGTTCTCTTAAAATAAATTCAACCTTACACTGCTGAAAGGATGTTAAATCTTTGTTTTCAGCAGGAATTCAAGAAATACCTACTGACTGCTTGTTTTATTTATTTAACCTTCATAGGGAAACGTGTAGGGCTGAAGCCTTTGCAGCTGTGACTACAAAGGTGCATCATTCATGAGTTTTCTCCATCTGACACCAGTACAAAGGGCATGGAGCATCACAGATGTTAGACAGGGAGAAAGAGACTGAGCTGATCCTAAAATTATTTCTCTCCATTTCATTGTGGAGACAGAGAAATAATTTCCTTCCCTTTTCACATACTGAAAATATGTTTTCATAAGAGTTTTCAGCAGCTAATCCACATTTTATTACTCTCTTCACTAAATCTGAGGAAACATGTATCTTATTTTAGTGAAAATTCACTGTAGATTATGGTTGCTGGAAAGTTATGTGATGAAACCCAACACCAGACAGAGTGCTGGAGATTTTCCACTTCATTTCAAATGAAAGATGTGCCAAGCTCACAAATGTCCCTATAAAGATGGCCAAGCAAGTGCAGGACACTACAGCATCTGAGCTTTGTTTGTCCCAAATAACAAATCCCCAAGCCAATCAAACTTTTGTTCACATAAAAATCCAAACAGCATTCAGAAAAAAGCTCTGTCACACTTCTGATTTGTCTGCCTTCTTTCTCAGAGCATCTTTTCAGGGTACAAAGAACTGCCAAAGTTATGTACCTCCTCTCTCCTACACTGAAATGAGCTGGACAAAACCTCTACACAGCTTTTTAAAAGAGCATTACATGGTTATTCAGTGTACCTGCACACTTGGTCATATTAAATCAGATTAAATAAGCAATATGTAAATTCAGTGGAGCTGTTGCATGTGGAGGTGGCATCTTTTGTGCCAGGAGATTCTCATGGTAGCTTTTGCTTAAGACAGGCTCCACTATGACAAAATGCATCTGCAGATCAATGCAGTCTAATTTATATATAAAATATATAGATATATTTCTAATATCTAGAAAATAATCTACCAAGCCTGACACAGTAATACAGACTACAGCTGCCTGCTTGGGTATGAAATAGTGCTTGAAAAGGTGAAGAGATGACTCAGTGAGTGCCTCCATAGGACATCTTCAGTAGGATATGTAGTGACACAGGCACGCTGCAGATACTCTGCTGATACCCATCTACAGTAGGAGGAGATAGAATCCATTCATCATGGAGTAGATTATTTTTATACAAGACAGCCCAATTCTGCACCCTCTCCTTATCCAAGTTAGAACAGTGAACTGATAAACACACCCAGGACACCCAGATGTGCCTTTCTTTGCCAGAGCAAAGCCTGCCTGCTCTGAAATCTTAGTTATGCCATTTCTTGAGTGAAGACAAGCTCAGGAAGTCACTGTCCATGAATCAGAACTCTTGGTAGTATGTAAATGTGCATATTTTAATGCTGGATTGGTACATCCCTTGCTACAATAAAAAATATGTTATAATGAATTAATATGGTAGTCATGTAAATGCATATTTCAACATAGTCTGTTGTTCAAAAGAGTTCCTTTGTCACTTCCTAGATATTTCATCAAATCAAGCTTTGTGTATTTAATCAGAATTGGTATGTGTAATTTATTCATTATTACAGTCACATAAGACGGTATTTAATTCCTTCACTGGGTGACTGAAGAGCTGCCACTGTCAGTGATGCACTGAGGATCTGTGCCCACCCAACCAAAGCAACACATTCTGCTGGTGGGACAATTTACACACATAGGAATGGGCACCTGGCTATCCAAACCCTCTGCTCTAAGCAATCTGAAGCTGCAAGAACTGAACCCCTGGATGCAGATAAGACAATTCCTCATTAGGTAACTTCTAAGCTATGACTTGTCCTTCGTGTTAGAAAAACTGCAAAATTATTGCAGGCCAAAAAATATTCAAGCACTGCAAAATACTGAGAGTGTAATACAAGCTGTGAGGAGAAATATGACAAGTAGTAATTGTTCTTCAGTGTGGAATCTCTTCTTTCTGAGAATATGCTCACAATTCTGCTAGCTCAGAATCTTGACTCTTATTTTGTGTTTGCAAAGACAGGACACAGAGGCCCTTACAGTGAGGCCCTTGACCTCAGCCAAGGTAAAACCACTGCCAAACCTGCAAGAGGCTGGTGGCTTCCAAACCAAGAAACAGCACACCAAAACCAGAAATTGTGGTTTTCATTTTAGTCTGGTGTTCTTTGTGAACTTGATTTCCTTTCACATCCTTTTGAGGGTTTACTTGGTAAAAACAAAGCCAAACAAGTTTCTCTGAAGCATGCAAAGATGCAGTCCTCCAGGATTGCTCCATGTGCAGAGCTTCTCACTGGGATGGGCAGGGCAGAAGGGTCAGACCCAGGGCTCCCATCCCACCCCAACCCTGCTTCCCAGGGGGGCTCGTGTCCTCTGACACACTGCACTCATCTGTGCCCTCCATCTCTTTCCTTCCAATTCTCTTTGGAAGTTTTGTCACTTCCGGTAGCTCACTGTGCTATTTGTGCCTGTTTTAGTATTTTGTTTATATTTAAACTTCCTCTTCTTTATGATTCCCTGGATATATTTACATTCACACCAAAGTGTAGTCCCTCCCTCCTCCCTGGGTGCAGAGCAGCACACTGGGAAGATCTGGAGGGCTTCCTGACACAGGGGGAGCAGCTCACTGCCCTTCTATTTTAAACCCAAGGTTTGTTAGTTATCTCCAAGATAACATCACATGCTGGCTTACATGGATCAAGGAGAAAAATCCAGTTCTCCTTCATTAAAAAGAAGAACTATTCTGCCTGCAGACAATATACTGTAGACATAAATCTGAGAGCTAATGAATTGTATCTCAAGGACTCGAGCTTTAGCAGGGAGCATTACTAGAGTTCAGTTATGAAAGTCATTTCTGTCCTTGATGAATCCTGGATAAACAGAGGTTTTAAACCCTGGAACAGTGTCAAGGGTTTTATAAAGCTGCCACCATTTGTTTACTCCTGAAGCAGAGTTAGAAAGAGTCTAGTAGAGTGTACGTCTGTAAGTTACTCTGCAGAGTGGGGTACCAGAAAATGCATGATTATTTTGTGGAATTAAGAGGGAACCAAGAAAACTATTAATAAAATATGAAACAATGTAATTAACATGCCATGCTATTTTCTGATCCTAAACCAGCAGTATCTTCAACTTCACATCTTCCTCTGCACAGATCCACGTGTGGCCTTAGTTCTGCTCACTGGAGATCCTGATCACAGCTTCGTGCACAGCACAGAAAGAGAAACCAGTGCCAACAATCTGTCTGCCAGAATGCATTCTGATTTTTAAACATGGTTTGTCTCATTTAATTCCAAGTTGTGACCACAAAAAGTAACTGAAAACTGCTAATCAGAGTGTAAAGAAAGCAGAGATTAATGTCAGGCGAGAACAGAAAGCCCTAGTGATGCCAGTGGGATTTTCTATCCCTGGTCTGTCTTTGCACAGTATATAAATGACTATGTAAGATGTCTAAAACACAGAGCTTTGGCAAATAAAAGACTTTCCACTTATAATTTTCCCACTCTCCCTTCTCCTTTTAGTTAATTATCCTATAAAAGGAAGATTTATTGAGGCATGTTCCAATAAATGCTGTGCATTAGCTATAGCTATATATATCTTTAACATTCCAATTGAAGTTCTGTACTTCACACAAATCTCTATTACAGGACCCCAACTCCACAGTTCTTACACCAATTGTTCCCTCACAACAATCCATGAAGCATTTACCAAGGTTAAAACTTACAGGTGAACCCACAAACTACCAAACTCTCCAGGATCTTCAGCCTGACCATAATTTGCTGTGAAACACTGTTGTCTTGGCAGGACCTAAGCTGGAAAATGCTCTGTTACACAGGGTGGACCATAGCCCTCGCTTTAGGCAACAACTGAATTTTAAAAACCCTCTGAAGCAGAGCTAGAATGTGTAATGTATCCATTAAGTGCTGCCCAGGGGCAGCTCTGGAGCCTTGGTAAGTGTCTGGATGGTGCTTGCCTGCAGCCCCAAGTTGGGCACCCAGCACACAGTGATTTAAGCAGGCACCTCTGTTCTCAGCATCCTGCTGCCCTTCTGTTCTCAGCATCCTGCTGCCCTGCAGCCCCTCGAGCACCTCCCTCCTTATTCTGGGAAGGCTCCAAATGCACCAGAAAGGCACCACCCCACCCCTGGGGTGCCAGGCTTTGGGCTCCATTGCCATGGAGATTTTTATGGGCCTCAGCTTTAAATATCCTCTTGGAGAACAGAGCAGAATTCACCCAACGGAGTTTCTCCCTGCCATCATGAATCCCTGTGGGATCTGATCCTTGTGGTTGCAGTCTTGCTTCAGGGAGCAACAGGAGCTGAACAAGGCATTTCCCTACCTAAGACACGAGGTGCTGCTGAGCTTTCCTTGAGGGTCAGGTTTTCAGCCCAGGAACCAGCAGAGCATACATATGTCATCCTAGGCTGGTGACAGAAAGGTGACACTGAGGGCTGAGAGCCAGCTGAAAGGTACAGCTCTGGCCCAGCTTTTGATTTATCCTGACCCAGCAGAAGCACTGGGGAGCACTGCACAGCACAGCAACCTACTTCTTATCTTGACTTGTCACAGGTGGGCAGGTTCAGAGAATTTAGGGAAAAAACCAAACCAAAGAGCCACCTGAGAGATTTTCCTCAGGATTATAAAATTCTGCTTAAGATTTCCAACAAAGTCATCAAAAGTATGGGTTAAGATGAAGTCCTTGTCACCAAGCATGATAGACTATCAAAACATTACACAGTGAAGCATAAACAACAATGTGCTTCATTTGTCCATTTATTTTACAGTCAGCTGAAAGAGTATTTAGGTCATTACATTTAAAATGCCATTGAATTAACTCATCTCTCAAACAACACAATACCCAGACATTAGCAGATCTGCTGGGTTTCCTAATATCTCCCTGGAAAAATGTAGAACTTCTGATTACTATGACAAAATATTTCACAGAAATACACACAGCTCTGCATGTTGGTGACTGATGGTGGGGACATTGATATTGGGCAAAGAGATTTTGTTGATGTCAGAAACGTAACTTCAGGATGTTAAATTTTAGAAACAATGCCATAGAACTGCAGCCAAGTCCTTGATAAAAGGGGCAAGAAGTACTGAACAGCATGAGAGAGAGAAGATTGCAAATGCCAAGCATGAAAGAGAGGTGCCTGGAGCAGGAGCTGAAGTGCAGCGCAGTCCCTGCTGCTACACCCAGGAACCCAGCAGGGTCTGGGCACAACTGCTGGCATGGGGAACACTGGGGAAGTCACACTGCAAGGGCACAAAAGTAAAAACAACAAAGTTCTCCAGAACACATTTTATAAATCAGAGACAAATCCAGGGTTTAGATGCATGTCAGGGTTGGAGCAGAAAATAATTCAGAAGAGATTTCTCTGTCTGCATGACACTTGTCTGTTTTTGAGCATTGTTCCAGCAAACATGCCAGCAAAGGGCTTTTTCTGCTAGTTAAAAAATGTTCTAAGTTAGAGGATTCCTTTGCCCAGATCGTGTCTCTCTACCTGACCTATTTCCTCTGGACTTCCAAGCTTCTTTAGAACAGATTTGTACCTCACTCCACTTTACTGCATACAAAAGTGAAAAACACTACTACTGGTAAAAGGAATTAGAAAATTTATAATAGTGGTACCAAATTCCATGAATACATGTACATATAGTATGTGAAGCAAAATTTCAGTTTTGAGAAAGAAAATGTAACATACTTAAGTGCAGGTAAAGCTGAGCACACACAGGACACGGAGCACCACTGTTCTGGAAGGCACCAGCTGTGTCACAGCCCCATCCAGAAGGAATCCAGCAGAATCCTTAAGCCAGTTTGCCCCCTACCAAAACACATTTCAAATCCTGTCTCCAGCCTCTCCTAGCAGTTACAGGGAATATCCACCTTCTAGCAGATGCACTCACTGAGTGTCTTTTCCCCTCCTGTTTTTCCTTTTATTCCTTCTATCAGTGTCTTCTGTATGTGCCTTATTAAATTCTGGCATTGACTAGTAAATATTTTGCCAAGCAGATGTTTGTTTGTTTAAAACTATTGGGGAACTAGATTGATTTCTGCGCCTGTGGCTGTATCCTATAAATAACTCCTCTGCTTTTTGAATACCTAGGAATTAAGAAGAGAAGTTCATAAGGAGTTGCTGGGGCTGGAAATGCCTGCAGTGCTCACCTGACCATCAGCACGTTCGAATGCCATAGGGAGGAAAACAAACCCTTGGAGCCAACTGGACTTCAGTGCAGAATATCTGAAGGCTTTAGCTGGCCTGTCATCCTGTGAGCAATCCAAGCTTTTCTTTTCCCACATGTCTGGCAGTCTGCATGGAAACCATGTGGAATCCCAGCAAACTGCAGATGGGAAGGACACGAGGATGCAGGGTGAGCATAGGGAAGGGTCAGACAGGCTCTGCCTGCTGTTTGTGACAACAATTGCACCTGTAAGGTGCAGCTTGATTGTGTCCCATGAACTAGGCTGTAATTCACAAAGTCATTCTTTACTTTCATACAGGACATAAAGAGTCCTTAGGACAAGCTAAGATTTATTTACAAATAATAAATAAATAAATAAATAAAAATCTTCCATCATTTTTATTTTCAGAAGAATTTTTCTTATTATACACTGCTGAAACACTGCATTTTTGTTCTTGCTTCTAAAAACACATAGCTATTTCCAGAATTTATTTTCCTATTAATATCCTTTGAAGATATTCAACATATTCCACATAATATGTCTTTAAAAATACCATTCTATGTCATATCTTGGAGCCTGAGGAGTGGATTACATAGAGAAATGAACACAGTAGATAAAGAAGTTTGAGAAGGATTCAAGTCACATTTCAAATCTAAAATCTCTAAATTGGATTTTAAAGCCCCAGTCTCAGGGAGGAGCTGCCATACAATTTTAATTCTGTCCTAGGCAGGGCCAAGGATCAGAACACAATCCAAAGAAAATACAAGTTGCAAGATGCTTTCTTCAAAATTCAGCCTGAATTGAAAGTACATCCTACACAGAGATATTATCATTGAGGAGAACTGCACAGTACTGGAATATCAAGTGCAGCAACTGGATCAGTGTTGTACGACTGCCACAGAACCAGGGACATCCCTGTTCACTGATGGGAAGTGGCTGGTTCTGAACGAGGATCACACACGGCCTTGATGGACAATCCTGTGTTCTTTCCATGGCAAAATTCCTTTCATGCTAAAGGGAACTCTACCAGAAACACAAAATGTCACTAAACAACTGATTTCTGTAGCATTTGCAGGGAGAGACTGATGAATCTCCTCATATCTCTCCCAAGTGTGATTACCTTATACTGCCTGATTATGTTGAGTGGATATTAATCCACTTTTAAAGTCAATTTGTGAACTTGACTTAGAAATCTGTCCTTACATCTCTGCTGTTCTCTTTGTCTTTTATTTAAACTGATAAAAGAATACCACAAAAACCATTACCAAAACAGATGTTGGATTCTTTTTCGAACTAGCATGAAAACTCATCTACCTTGCTTCATAGAGGAGACTTTACATGCCACTTTTTTCCAGCCATTTAATCACATGGCAAAATTTATTCCCCTTAAGCTTCTGTTTCCATAGTTAAACAAAACCAGACACCAAAAGAAGCAACTTCTAATTTTGAAAATCCCCATTCTCCTGCCAAACATTTGGTTTAGCTCAGTCACACAGAGTAGCTCCAGGGTTTTCACTGCATAAATAGGAGAATGACATTAAGTGACAATGCACTGAAAAATAACTCTAATCATTCAAAGTTAAGCTTCCTCCACAATACAACACTTTCTTACAAGTTTCTGAGATGCAAATTAAAAGTATTTCTGAACTTGTTCAAAATGTTCTCCTCCATAGGCAAATATTTCCTCCAACTACAGTGAAACGAGCAGGAGAATTAAATCAACTTCATTATATTTGTTTTATTCCATAACCTCTGGGCCAGATTCAATAAAAGCTCTATCTGATTTTAGTCTGTGTGACAGAAGATTAAAAAGACATGCTATTTATTTAATTTAGCACTCACTACTTTTTTGAGCAAGGAAAGATAACTTCCTGCTGGCTCTTGTTTACTATGACTTATGCATGGGAATTGTGCTTTACATAGCTGAAGTCCTTAGGATGTCAAAATCTGGAACTTGGGTTGGAATGCACGCAGATCTTATTAATTAACAAGGCCTGGGAAAACAAATGGGATAGGGAAAATATATCTGGGCTCTGGATTCAGCATGAGAACCAAGTCTGCATTCAGATTCAAAGCCAAATCAGAGCTAATGTTCAAGTATGCCTGGAATGAGGTCCCTAGCAGTGCTTATTGTGAGATTCTGCTCTAACTGACACAAACCTCTCGATATTTCCTTCATTTCTAGCAAATTCAGAGCAACTTTCTTCATTCCTTTGTTTCTTTAATAACCTTTATTTAGACACAGGGATTTGTACCCCAGTCCTGTAAATTTGAACCATTTATCTAAAATAATCAGGCTCTACTTGGGAGGAATGTTCTCTCACAGAATTGTTTGTAGACCAGATACCGTTCCACTGTGTGCTACACGTAATAATCTCAGTTCCTTATATTGGATTGGATTCCTAGCTCCATTTTTCCTTTCTGAAAAACTGTATTCAGTTTGGAAGCATGTCCATGTGCAGAATTCCCTCCTGGACTACTGAGGCTGATGTCACCGCTGTGCAATTCTGGGTTAAGCCGCAGTAACTCCCCTGATCTCAATAAAGCTGCAGCAGCAGCAAACTCCAGTAAGGCAAAAGCGACTCACACCCAGGCAGCTCTGCATGTGGAAGGGTTCTGGATGTGCCCAAAGAGTAATCAAGGAAAGCTTTTCATTTTTAGCGATTCTTTTCCTGTGAAACAGGGGTTCAGCATACCAAGGTACACTTAGAAAACTCACCCAAAGGAAAAAGCAGATTTCAACGTCAGTGATCCATACACATCAGGACCCAAAGGTATTTGAGATACCAAAGATTATTTTGTTGTAAGGCAGCACAATTGATTAAATATTCCTGATTAGATGAAGCCACAGCATATTAATCCTTAATCAAATAGTATCACATATGTCTTTCTTCTCAGTTTGGTACCTTGGCTATAGCACCATGGGCCAGGATCCAAGTTTTTTATCAAGAACGTGCTTGTGATTTCTGCCTAAGAACACAACCAGGGCTCAGCATTGCTCCCAGTGTTTGCAGAGGCAGGCCATGTCCCTTGCACATTAATTTGCATATAAATGTTGGGCTTTCCTCTTTCCACAACTCCCTTTCCCTGCAACATTTCCTGCAGAGGGACTGCTAGCAAGAAAGAGTGCAGGGACTTTCCCAGCTTTAGAAGCAAAGCCATAAAATGTAATGTGCCCAGCATAGTTCTATTTAAAGCACTGGTAAATGAGCCAACAAACTACTGTCCATGAGCATTACATCACGTGTTGCCACATTTCTCTGAGGCTACATAAAGCTGTAACATGTTCACTAATGAATTGTATGGTATGTTCAGGCCATATGGCTCCCCGGAACTGTGCAGAACAATGCTGCAGTTATAGGGGTACAGAACAATCACTTTCTGACATGTTCATCATCATGTGTTTATGAAATGTCTCCCAGGGAGACCACATGCTAAAATAAACAGTCAATATTTTATTGTTCACTCTCTCGTGTGCTTGTTACAATTTGGTTTATGTTTTATTTGTTTATAAAACCATTTGTGCTAATAACCCAACCATATTTTTTATTTTCCTCTATGCCCTAATTTCTCTGCTGCTAGGGCAATACAGAAGAGGTGATTGGCTCCAGGTTTTTTGTTTCAGAAGTTCCAGCTGCTGGCTAATTACCTTGTTGGAAAAGCAAATACGGCTGTTTCTCATATCTACACTACATTTTCTTATTTCCAAATATGAAGTTACAGGAATCCAAGGCAGTTAATATGTCAGGTTTTATTTACATAGCTCTTCAGTTATCATGGGGAGCAGCATCTCTGCTCAAGCTTTTGGATTATAGGAGGATTTTTTTTGAAAGACAAAATGCTATGGAATGGGTTAAAGTATGTATATAAATTTAAACAAACACAAATAAAAAGCAGAACACTTGGGCTATCTCTGTGCATTATGGTAAATGAAGCTATAATCTTCTAATACCCCTGGCGATGAGGTCTCTCCATTAGCTAATAGCTGGTTTAAAACACAGTCTTATAATAATTCCACCAACTAAATAAACATTTTAAAATAAACACATACACACACACGTGCATAACCATTCTGATTTACAAGGCAGAAAATGCACAGCATTATGTTCCACTGTCTATTTTTCAGTCATTAAATTTTCAGTAGTGTAAGCCTGCATGTAACCGTGTGACCCATAATAAAAACACCCTCTTGAAGTTAAAGCAGCTTTGGGGTACCCACCCTGCTCCCCCACAAGGTGGGAGCTTCCTGGGAAAGCAAACCTACCTTTAGCAGCTGAAGGAATGATAAACCTTGCAGGGCATTGGACTGGGCTGGATCTTTTGGGTTGCTGCAGCCATCCATTGTGGGTATGAAAATCCTGGCCGTGCTCAATCAGAAAAGCAAGAGCGTGTTCCTCTCTTCAAGCACTGCTGCCTTTCTGCTTCTTGTCAATATTTAACTAGTTTGTCAAGTTGGATTATATCTCCTGTCCTAAATCCTACTCCTTTAATTCAAACTAAGTGGGTGTGCTTCCAAGGCAGCTTCTTAGTCATATATTGGTGTCTTATCAAAGTCATTTGTTTGGCCTGGAAGGTTTCTTCCTGGATGCATTTTCATATAAAGGTGGTGCAGTTGCCAAACCCATGCACCAGAGAAACAAACAGCCATGATTTCTGTGTTCCACAGCAACAGCCACAGAAAACAAGAACTGTGTTGTATTTTCAGCATTTCTTGGTCACTCTTGGCCGCAGAATGAGAACATCACTCACAATAAACGGAGGAATTCCAACATATACACACTTTCCAACAAACTAGTATAAAATAATGTGTTTTTTGAGACATTTTTAAGCAGAGGTTGAAGGAAGTGCTTCCTTAGGGCTGGTCCCTCCCTCAGATGTGGCTGCAGCTGCCTTTTCCCTGCAGCTCCTCCAGCACTGCCAGAGCTGTTTCTGCTGCCTGCACAAACCAGTTGGGTTGGACTTGCTGGAGCTGCAGCCCTGCACTGCTATGAGCAGGCTCGTGTGAATTCATGGCTTGCACCACTTATGTACATTTATTTGCACGTTAAGTGTGTCTCTTAGGCAAAGGCAACCTGCCAACACTGTTCTCAATGAGACACAAGTTTGCTTTCCAAATTAAGAGGTACTAATAATATCAAGCAGGAAAAACAATGATGCAAAACCTGCATAGTGCTTCAAGCTCCAGGAGTTAACATTAAAAAGCCAATTATCACCAGTTCACTGCTGTATTTGGTTTCAGAAGGTAGATTTTTTAAAAAGAATGTTACAATGTCTTAGATTGGTGTCTTCTTGTTTGGGAGGTGTTTAGGGAGTGGGTTGGGGCAGGGAATGCTGACTTTTAAAAATAAACATTGCTTTTTCCAAAAAGAGACAGGATGCAAAAAGGCTACAGGTTTCAAAATAATAGATACAAATATTCCTCACAGAATTCTTTTTCCCTGTCCTCCTTCTAAGGTTTTTTGGAAAAGGAAAAGGAAAAAAAGAAAATTTGGAGCCAAACAAGTCAGTTCAAC
This sequence comes from Prinia subflava, assembly GCF_021018805.1. Taxonomy (NCBI): domain Eukaryota; kingdom Metazoa; phylum Chordata; class Aves; order Passeriformes; family Cisticolidae; genus Prinia; species Prinia subflava. The sequence goes on from NC_086252.1 coordinate 32,285,864, forward strand.
CAAATGATGGGAAAAATAAGATTCACACCTCTTGCAAGGAGTAGTAAAGGTACAGAAGGTGGAATTCACCTAGTTGTATTCCCTGGCTGAATTTAGGGAGTGCTGGACAACTTTTCCCATGTCTTTGATAATACAGATTGTTTACATCCCTCTAACATTGTTTAAAGTAACCTAGTCATTACTAATGACTATTCAGATCTGAAAATATCTCTGTACAGATGGATGTACACAGTGAGCTCCCATCAGAAGCCATCAGATTGAGATCATTGTGTCACTCTGCCTGACACAAAGGCTGATGAAGAAATGAAGATTTCCTGCCATTCTCTGCCCTGCGGGCTGGGCCAGGCTTTGCCAGCACACAGGCACAGGAGGCACTCAGGGTTGCTCAGTTCCATTCCCATACCTCTGTCTCCAAGAGAACAAACTCCCTGTTTCAGGGTCAATGTGCAGTGTCTTGTCCAGCACGAGATGATTTCAGATCACCAAAAGCTGGCAGAGGGTCACATCTGCCTCTCAGCCCATCAGGGCACAATCCCTCAGGGGACAGTTATCAGCCAGCCAAGTCATATGTGCAATGCTTATTCCAGATATAAAAAGATTCTTAACCTATATACAATCTCTTGAGCAACTTAACTCCCCACCCCCTTCCCCAGTGCTCTCGGAACCCCTCAGCCTGCCCTGAAATAGATGCTGAGCCTCAAACAGTCAGAAGCGATTTTGTAGCATAAAATCCAAAACGTGCACAATTGGCCTCTGAAACTAGTAGAACAAATGCTACTCTCTTGCAGTAAGATATTTTTGTCTTTGATAAATATTAACTGACATGCAATAGTCAGAGCCAAAGCAGCTGACCCATATTTCATAACTAGTGGAAGTTTTCCCTGACACTGCCATTAGCAGCACTCGGCTGCTGGGGGCTGTGAGCCGGATCCCGCTGCACAACCCTGCTCAGACCCAGCACAAGATCACCAAGCACAAGATTACTGCCTGTGGCAGGAGGAAATGCATTGGAGATCACTTGACAGAAGAATTTAATGTGGCTCTTTACACCCTTTTAATTGGTTAAAATGGGAAAAGGTGGAAGCATTCAAGCTATGCCTTATTAAGTGTTATTTTTCACTGGGGAAACTCCGCAGACTCACCTCTGTCAGCACAATCACGGGGAGGAGCAGATACTGGGTAAGGGGAGTTTGTCACAGGGGTATTGTGTGACAGAGCTCATCTGGCTGCAGGGATTACAAGATAACATGCAGAGATTGGTCATGAGGTCACTTCTGGTATAACTGAGTTGCTGCTGTCAAAAAACTATCACTGGATGTAACTTCAGTGAAAATTATTTAATAGCTGAAATCTGCAGATCTCAACAACGCTGCTAGACATCAGAAATTCTTTGGGAAAAACTACATTCTTGAGCTTAGAATGTTGTAGGTTTTTATTATGAAGCTGAAATCCTTAATGTTTTCAGGTTTGTGTTGAAGTTCAGGTGTTTTCTGCTTTTTTGAAAATAAACGCATTCAAAGTTTGCAAACATAAAGAAGAGTGCAGAAAACCTGAGAATAATCACAATCTGCCTAATATTTTAAGTAATATAAAATACCATGAGCCTCAGAAGAAAATTCTACCAACCTGGTACAGGAGAATCTTTGTTTACTTAATGCAATTCTGACTCCTTCTCCATTATTTATTTATTTAAGCATTGCACGAATTTCCCCAGCCAAGCTGTTTGGGTTGCCAACATGAATAGCTTTCCACATCTGCTGCCAACTGATGTCTCCCCTGACGGTATTCAGAGCTGAAGACCAAAAATTTCATGTAGAGCAGAATTAGCTCTTTAATAAATGGGTCTGTGGAGCACTTCAGCACAGAATAAAGCAGCTGTTTCAGTGGTCATGTGGCTTCTGGCAATTGTCTCCAAAACTTGCCTGTGCCACAGCTCATCAAGGAGTTACCTGCTGGTAACAGCCTCCATTTGTGCATTCTTAAATAATATCTTAAGTGAAATGAGGACCTTGAAGGGTATATTTATGTTGCTCAAATTCCACATTGTTTGTGGAATGAGGCTAAATTCTAACCTTTAGATCTCAGTGAAAACTTGTCATGCTTTTCTTGAAATCCACTTCAGCACATTCAGGACTTCACGTGTGCAAAGGGGAACATTTCTTGGTACACACTGCAAAAATGGAACTCCCAGGTTCACTTATACATCTTAGATATGTCAGCTGAGTTCTTTCTGTCTCACAGGGACCCCTGAGCTAATTCTGTCAAACTCCCATTGCCCTCAGTGGAAATTTGTCCAAAATTAAATTAAAAAAAAAAAAAAAAAAAAAAAAGGAAACAAACAACAACAACCCTCCCCCCGCCAAAAAAACAACCCTGTGTACCATGCTCTGTGTTTGGGTGAAAATGAACTCTCTTGGTAGCTGCTACATTTGTGTGCCAGGAATTGTTTTGTGGGATTGTAAAAGGTGCTTTTGGCATCTGTTCCCAGTGAAATCAGTGACTAAACTTCCATTGACCTCAGTGGGAACAGATTTAAACTCACATTAAGCATTTTTAAATCCAAGTATGCAGGTTTTACATATCAGATGACATACTTTGCCAAGCACTGTTATAAACTTTTTCTCCCATCGCATGTATCAGCAATGCATTTTTTGCAGTAGATGTTGGAAGAGACTGAAGGAATGCAATTGTTTTTTAGTGTCACTTAAATAAATTGAGTATAGTGCCACAGGCTGAATGAGAAGATACAATTTTTTACAAGCTCATAATGTTTTCCTTCGCCTTAGAATGTCTTAGAATTGTTCATTAAACTTTGAGCAGTGTACAGCACACAGCATCTGACATAACTGCCATGCCACCACTGCCCGTCTGCCCCATCACACAACAAACCAGACATGACTTTTTAATGAGAAACAATAAAAAATGTTCATCAATTATTAAAGTTTTCTCTTCAGTATGTATGGCTGAAAAAACACACGAATGAAGAAATATCACTCACACTGACTACATGTCACTTACACTAAATATTTTGGTTTTCTTGTAGTAGGCCCAGCCACCCCAACACCTTGTTTAGAGCATTGTTTGACAACAATACTTCACTTTTTTGGCATGAAGGAATTCAAAACCCTCACTGCTGTGCAACACACAGCTATGGCCTCGGGCTAAAAAATAAATACCTACTTTTCACAGAAGGCATTAAGCAGTTCAGCCTTTCCAGAAATAAATTCCTTCTCCGTATCCTCTATTCAGATCTTTTCAGAAAGAAACAAAAAGTCTCTGAAACATGAAATATTTTTGAATGTGGCAATGTTAATAAAACTGATGGTACACAATGTGGAGAGGGTAATGAGTCCTGCATCCAGCATTCCTCCCATGAGTGGGAACACTCTCTCTGTGCAGCTCCCAGTGACCTGAAGGTCATCCCTCTGTACAAGGACATTTGCTACAAGGTCACTAGGCTTTTTTTAAACTGAAGAGAAAACAAGGAAACTGCTTTCCTCTTCTGCCAACTTCTCTTCAGAGCATCAGAATGTCCCTTCGAAACTTTTGCTGCCTCCTGCCCCAAACTATAACCTGAGGAGTGGAAATTTCTTTTATTCTTTGACCTTCAATGCCTTCCATAATCAGGCAATTTAACTTTCTCGAGGCAGAAAAGACCCTCCTTTGACCTTACCTTCAGTTTGTCTTCATTCATGGATGCCAAGGGAGAATGATGAGGAAATTTGTTGTTTCCTTCTCCCCCACCTCTCTCCCAGTCACATCTCCCTCTTTCCCAGGAGCAGTCACAGCAGCTCTTGCAAAATCTTATCTCCTCAGAGGCTCACCCTATAGATCCTATAGCTCCCTTATCTCACTGAGATAACAGCTCAGCCAGTGCAGTGGGTATTAGCTCATTCTGGGCTCCTGCAGTGGGACTGAGGAGAGGGTGTCACCCAAGAGCTACAAACAACATTTCCTGTGCTAGCCATATATTGAAATGCTGGAAAATCTAACATCCAAACATTGGCAAGGCAGGCTTGGCTCAGTGCGAGGCTGAAAGAGATCACAGCCCAGGGAAGGATGGCTGCAGGCCATAAATGCAAATAGCTGTGCGATTAACAACATGTTATATCCATAAAATTTAAATCAAACATTGGTCAGCTGAAGGTCAGTAAAGAAAGAAAGTCTCTTAGTTCTCCTTTAGGCTGTCTGAAAGGCTGATACTCACCAGTGGGAGGTACGGTGGACTAAGAGGAAACCACACAGATTTAAAAGATTTTGTTTTGAAAATAAGAAAATGGATTTGCTGAGTATTATGGTGAGCCCAATCAATGCAAGCAAAGTAGTAACAGACTATAAATTACCAAAAACAACAACAACCAAAAAATCCTTGTTGATTGGAGTGATTGTTGTCAATACATATCACTTACCCAGCAAACAGAGAGAGCACTCGTAGCACAAACATTATAAAAGGGCCAAACCTTCTAGAGAGCTCTGGATCCTTTGCCAGCTTTTGTAACTGAGTACAAGAAATGTGAAACTGCTGACTGTCAAAGGCTGCTGCTGACTGTGAATGGTCACCTTTGACAAGAGCTGGAGGGGGTGTGGAGGGTTTTTCTGCAGCCCCTCAGTGAGGTACCCTCAGTGCAACACACCGGGTCACGGGGGATGAAACAGCTTCTGAATAAACACATCTCATCAATTTGACCACTGTCTCCTGCATGAACCAGACCAGGCTGCCTGGCAGTACAAATACCAATCTTTTTTTCATCTCCATTGCTGGATGACTAGAAATTTGCCGATTCGAATAAAGCAAAGAAAAAGACGTTTAATCCATGACAAAACTGCCTGTGACCAAGAAATGGCTTCTATATCAATAATTAAGATATTATAAAATTTACCTGGTAAATTAATTTAACATTACAAACTAGCAAAACAAACTCAGAGAGGCTGAACCTCTTGGTTAGAGATGAAAATCACCATGATAGCTCCAGAAAATGAAATGCTGATGTGCACTTGAATAGCTGGAGGACAAAGTAGTTTCTCTGGAAGGTGTTTGAGGTTGTGACTCTTTCAAATTTTATCAGGGAAATAATTTTCCTTCGTAGCTACAAAACAGTAGGAAAGATCATAAAAGTCCAAAACTGGCCAACTGAGAAGCATCTATTACACCTGGCCCTAGGGAAGGATGGCAAAATGTGTGAAGGTCTGAAGAGGAAAGTGCTTTTATGTGGAAACTGCCAAATTCAGTACTTCACATAAGCACTCATATAAGTATGTTTATATTTATGAACTGTTTATATTTATGAACATATTACCATTGCACTATCTTCCTTGGCTCCTTTGTAAAGTTAAAAGGAAAGCAAAATAGTACTGATGCTGACTTTATTTATTTGCTTGTTGCCAAGAAGAAGCCTAAAGGATGTGTAAAGTATCTGCTGTGACACACAGCACTTTCTTACTAGACAAATCTAGGTCTCCACAGACAGCAGACAAGAGCACAAAAGGGGAAGTGCAGATGAACTCACAGTAGAATTAGAAAAAGAAAGGATTTAAAGCAGAAGGATCTGAGGGAAAACATCCATTATGATACACTTCACATTCACCATTAGGCTGCCCTTGGGAGGGGGGGAATCAAGAAGCTGTAAAACAGGGTTTTAAATGGGCTTCCCGGGACTTGAGGAACCACTAGACCTCGATTAGACAGACTTGTGACAGGTCTCCCCGTTAGCATATCCAATATATAACAGTGAAAACAGCTCCAGCTGGCAGACTATTGTTTCTATGGCAGCATAGATCAAGACCACTCAGAACTCTTGGAAGACTTTGAATCCAAACTATTTTCTAAAACCACAGGAAGCACAGGGCACAGCTATGGAATCATTCCTAGTTTGGAGCTGGGTAGTGACAGCTGCTGTCTCTGCTTTCTGCTTGCTTTCCTGGGGAGGCACGTGAGTATCTGGGACTCTCAGGACTCAGAAAATGTAAAACTATCCCTGCTCAAACCAAAGGGACTGAGCAATGAGGCACACATGACAAATCTCAAATGTTTTGTAACACATTTTTATAATTTTTGGCATGGTGATGCTAATTTTCACTATTCCTCATTCTGTCCATACAGATATACAGCAGAAAACTGATGATTCCATCCAGTTCTCCTAAATTTGAACTCTTTCTTATGAAGTACTTCAGCTTCTATTGTTGTCTTCCTTTTTGCTCTGCTCTGCTGTGATTTTTTGCAAATCTCTAGAGAACATTTGCAGCAGGATCGCTTCCCTCATGTCAAGACATGGGTTTTGGAATATTGCTTTGTAAAGTCAGAGAAAAGGGCTGATTTGAAAGTGATTAATGACTGAGAGCTACAGAAGCTTTGAGGATGGAATATACTGTTTTACATAAAAAGAGTTCCCTGCTTAGGCTCTTGTTGCTTTACCAGATTACAAAGGGTTTTTCCAATGGGCAAAAGCAGAAGGGGCAGATTGAGCTCAGGGAATTGGTTTTAAATAAGGCTGTATTCCCTTAATCTCTTGTTTCTAGAAGAAAATCCAACAGAAGATAGATAAATCCACAGCAATGAAAATACATGCATTATACCAGCATTGGTAAAGTATGTATTTATTTCTGAACGCCCTTAGCAAGCTTAATATGAACTGACTTTAATAAAGGAAATATCTGCCTTCTTGTGGATCACTCATGTACAGGTTTACATCCTTTGCTTCCACATTTCAGCCTTGGAAATTAGGCAGCAATATCTCCTTTTCTGCATGTTTGTAAACCTCAGGTTCTTTGCAACACCCAAGTCAGACAGCAGAAAGCCTGATAATGCCCCACCTTCCCCTAGGGTCCTAGCAGTAAAATATCTAAGAAATATCCAAGAGCAGCAGCAGCTGAGATCAGAAGGAAACAGTGACTCTTCCACCTCTCCAGTAGGGAGCTCCCAGAACTGCGGGGCAATCCCCTACACTTCCTGCAGGTCACTGGACAGGCTGGAAGGGTGCAGTGTGGGCGAGAGGGGATTGAGTAGAAGCTGTCAAGGGCAGTGAAGAGAAGGGCTGCAGTTAACTGGCTCTGAACCGTACAAATCTGAGCTTCAGGAGCATCCTCTGAGTTCAGCAAACTCATTTGAGTGCATTCACAATTTGTCGGGATGGTAACGCAGGGTTCAAACAGGGAGATTTGTTTGTAAGTAAATTCTTGTCCCACTGCTACAGCTGTGTCACGCCTGATGCCAGCTGGCACTTGAAGCTGTTCTGCTGCCAAAATCTGCTGTCTCCAAAGCAAATGGGAACGAGCCAGCATCCTGTGGATCTCAACTGTAAGGAGCCTTCCAAGACAGAATATAAGATGAGCTTGCAGAAGAGACTGGCCATCTCCATAGGAACAGTCAGCTCAGAGACACAGGGAGAGTGAAAAAGAGAGAGGGAGGTTATCCCTATAGCATAAACAGTTCATTTTTGTCTCCTGACTAATATTTAGGATCGGATTCTCCACTGGGATAAATTAGAGCATCTTTAGCTCTATGTTTGAAAAAATCTTGACATCATTGTGTAAACTATATTATTTGAAATGATAAATCTGTTTTCTTTGCCTTACAGTTTAAGAGCCTCCAGGCTATTGTTTTCCAGGCTCTTTCCAACATCAGAGAGGCAAGAGACTTAGTCACACTTCATCTTCATGCAAAAGGAGACTGCACGTAGTTCCCTAAGTCTGGGTTACAGGGAATGAAAGAAAAATATTGTACCCAACACCAGAAGGCAAGTAACAAAACCATAAAATAGGGGCTGCAAAGACTGTCCATCTCCAGCTCACATCAGTGGAAGTGGTTCTGTGCCAGCTGAAGACCCAGCCCTCAGTCTAAATATTGACTCAGTGTTTGGCCTCCTGGACTAAACAAGAATTTTCATGAGGCATTTCCCAAACCAGTTGAGTTTGGAGAGCCTGAAGGCCTCTGTTTCAACCTTCATGTGATCAAATTTGAGAGCTCTGTTTGAGAATACTGCAGAATAGAGTCAAAAGGTTTCCTAGCATCTTTAAAATTTGTTTTGTAAAATCTGGTTTTTATATATGCTTGCTGCAGCACATACAAGCTAGGAAGTATTCCCCACAAATGCAAGGAAAAAAAATTCCTGCCCCTGTAGTCATACCTAAAGCAGAATAAAGTAGTTAAAAATCGTCTTTCCTCTAAAAAACAAGTCATTTATCTGATTCAGGAAATGGAAATCAATCTTTACTGCTATGCCTGAAGTGAAAATTGTCTTCCCCTCTTCTGAGAGCTTTGTATTTTATTTGGCCAACTAAGTATGTTTTATAGGAACTTAGGAAGAAAAGGCAAATCATGAACATTTGAATGTTTGTCAAATTCTTTCAAAAATATGGCAATATTTGCAAGATTTGTATCTTTTAAACATAAAAATAGTAACAAGATTTTCCTGTAATCAATGAGAAGGCATCGAGTATCTTCTGCTCTAGATGTGCAAGATCAATCTTACTCCAGGACAACAAGCTCAGTAAAGTACAAATCTTTGCTTAAGCATTTAATTTCTTCAATCCATTTTTATCTCTACAGTCACCAAAAATCTGAATTGTCACTGGAACATGTTCTTCCTGATTCTGATACTCTATTTTCAGCATGTTGACTCTTCTGCAAATTTTGGAAAAATCTTATCCTGAGCAATTGCTGTTTTTTCTCTGAGTGAGAAACAACTGAGCTTGTTGGCTGTGAATTTCTTCTCTGGATTGAACTCTGCTCCCTCACAGGCTCTGTCAGTGATGTGTTGCTACATCCACTGATGTAGATCACATCAAGGTACCATCCTCTGCTCTCATCATGTTTCAGTAACTGCTGTAGCCAAGGCAAAAGGTCTTGACTAATTACTTGCTTCCTTAAAGGGTATTTGGAAGATCACAGAAGACAGGTATGTTATTGTTAGCTATAATACCGCTTGCTCATTCAAAGGCCATCAAAACCTCCTCAGATCAAAGTTCCTTACTGAGAATTCACACTGTGCTGTATCCTAATGAGTACAGACTGCGATCACGAGTCCTCAGGGCTCAGAAAAGAAAATCACCTCTTTTTATCTGTAACCTTTTATTGTTGCTGTTTTCCTTGACTACTTAACTGTGGCCTTAAGTGCTCTTGTGCACCAAATTCCAGCCTGCATTTATAAGAGGTTACCCCACCAAGAGGACAAAAGATACATTAGCCCCAGATTTGAGAGCAGCCACATATGTTGGGAATTTTTTTCCCAATAGAAGTAATAAATGCATTTTTCTGCTCCCATTTCCAGTTTGCTACATCTGCCTACGATGGGGTCCTTTCTGTTCACCCAGCAGTGACAGCAGTGAGAGTGTGTCAGCCCCTCATTCAGTGCCCCCATTTTGGACACAGCGTAATGGACACTGCCAGTGGGGACACACTCGAGGAGTGCCATCTGTGCTGAGGGAAATTGCCTACATCAAATGGATGGGGAAAAATGTGTGTCATGAAGAGGAGAAGAAAAATTTATCTGTTTTGCAAGGCTATCAAGGATTTCAATGAAGGGCAGTAGATGCATCGCCTTTGACTAGCTCATGAACGCCCGTATTGCCATTCTGGGGAAATGAAGTTCTACTTAACAGACTCTGCTCTTTCTCACAGAGATGGGAGGAATTTATCTCTGATGGCTCCTCACTGAAAGCAAGCCATCATTCATATCCCAAGAAATACTAGGGTAATGAAAAGCGCTATACACAGTTCAGATACTTCCCCCAGTTTCTCTTTGGAAGCTTATTAATTATCAGAACTTTCTGAGAGGTTTGTAAGTCGTGGGGGGAATTTGCTTAAATAATCTATGAATGTGTGATAATGCTCATTATTTTCAGAGTTTGGAAAAACAAGTCCATGGGCAATCCCATCACCACAGCAGCACTCTCTTTTGGTCTCCTGAGTGTGTGAGGATCCCCAGTCTGTAAACATGACACCCGCTCTTGTGTTTCCTGTTAAATAATACAAAGCAGCAGTGATCATTTACATGGATTCAGTTAAAGGAATTTAATTCATAATACCTGTGCCCTTTTAAGCCACTTATTTGCATTTGCCTTAGGAGATGTGCTAACTTCCAAGAAAAATACACAAAGGCAACAATTGCCTGGAGAACAGCCACAAGAAAAGGTTGAAGTCTGCTTAGGAAAAATGATCAGACAGGCCCACACCTAAAATAAAGAGAAAAAAGCTGCAGGCTGTGCCTTCCCACAGTTCCTCCTGCCCACGAGCCGAGTCACCACAGGGGAAGAAGCAGCTTTAGAGGGCCCACCACCCTCCACTTTCCACCCAAATCCAGCTGGGGACATGAGGTGCCCCACACGCAGGGGCACAGCTGTGCAGTTCATAGATTTGTGAACCAGCTGGGAAGATTACAGTCCAGTAATTTCACAGGCTGCTTGGTTGGAGACGGCCCAGGGGGCTCATTCACTTAGGGAAAAAAAAAAGAGCAGGACTGACTTCTGCAACACAAGTATTTACAGAGGCAGATCACAAATCCAGCGGGTTTAGCTGCTCGGTCACGGGGAATGACTGGGTAAGGCCAGAACAAAAAACAACACTTGGGAAGAGCTTAATTTCATTGTCTAAAGGTTCCTCTGCTGAGTTCAACCAGCCCTGCCCTCGGCTTGTTTAGGCAGCTTTTCTTGGTAACAAAAGAGTTTCACACTCCAGCATCCATGAGAGATACAATTTTCAGATGCACTGACATGACGCAGCCTTGGCACCGGCCTCGCTCTGTGCAGACTGAATGTAATTAGGTTCTGGTCACTGGGCTGTGGGCAAACACCAGCTCCCAGCCCACACAGTAATTAATGACAGCACAATGACATCCAAAATCGACACACTTCACGCTGGGGAAGGGGGATGTTTGGAGGTTAGAAAATCATGGTCTGTGAGTTTTAGAAAATCTTGTGATACAGCATTGAACGGCGCAAATACCCAGAACGTGCATTCCAAACTGAGGAGCTGCAAAAAAAGAGCACAATTCTCCTTTCTGTACAGTACCAACCAGAGTATAGAGAGCAGCTCACCCTATTTTTAGGTTTTTATCCATTCATCTCCATCCCTATCTCTTCTGCACCACTTCCTGAGCTTTGCTAATAAGTGCATTGAGCCATACATGTGGATATATAAATATAGCTTAAAGACCTTGTGGGTTTGAGTTTTAAAAATATCCCTAAAAATAGATGGCAATTGTATCTAATAGGGAGCACTGTTCTTTATATTTCCTTCCTTGCCTTCATTTTGTGAGTACAATATAAACAATGACTTTACCATCATAAATAATTCAAGTAATTCCACAAGATATCAATAAAGTCAATTAGATTTCTTCCCATCAATGAAAACTTCCTGTTTTCTACTACGCTTTGGGAAAAAATGCTCAGCCTTGATGCATCATCAGCCTTGATGCATCCTCAGGAGTTGAAAACGTGTCTTCTCTCATTCACAGAGTCCAGCTCGTACACTGTAAGCTCAGATTCACAGGTTTGTGCTTCCTGAAATTCGTATCCTCATTTCCAAGTGCCATCCTGCAATTCATGCAGGGCTGGACAACCCATGGTACTCGTTAGGAAAGCACCATAAGGGAAGTTGACTGGGCCCCCAAGTGACATATGTCCTCACACCACTGGCCCTGAAAAATATGTAATCCATATTAAATATAGCCCCGAGCCATTTGCAATAATATTTTCACAGTTTTAAAAGGTCATTAGAAGGTGAGAAAAGGTTGAGGGAGAACTTTTTACAATGGATAAGAATAACACAGCACAGATGTAACATTTCTGGTGGATGATCCACCAAGTCTTTGCAAACATTAATTAAGTCTCACATTTTCCATATGAGATAGGTAAACACTGTGGCTCCCTTGCTCTCTGGTCTGTAAAACAATGCCAATAAAAGACTTGTGACTCATAAGACATCAGAAGAGCCAAGAGCAAAATTAAAAAAGACTTTGCAGCCAGCCCACATTCTGGCAATGTGAATTAATTCAGTCAGTGATGGGATCCTGTGCTCTGCTCATGCAGGGTCAGGTCCTGTTTCCCTCGCCAACTGCAGCAGAGTCCTGGATGTACTTGACTTCCAGTTTTGCATAAGTATAAATTATCTGCTACATCTCATTCTTCCAGACTCCAGTCATCTGTAATTTCTAATATGACTTCTTTCCTCCTCCTCCTCTACTGCACTGCTTTGATGTTTAACCCCTTGGTGCTTTTCTTTGCAGCTTGGTATTATAAGAAACCTCAGTAGAAAGAGAAGCTGTGAGCCAAATGATGAACGTGTTCAGCATAGTCCACAGCTGTGAGGAATTGAATGATAACAAAAGCCAGCAGGAAAGTGTTTAAAATCTCCCTTCTGTCCTCAGGTCTGAACAGCAGCAGGGTGTAAGTGTTTCATGGACATTGTACCTCTCATCTTCACCATGGGATGAATTTCACTTAAACAGTGCAGTCATATCCCACAGCTTTGGTCTCCATTCCTACCTATTTTCAGTTCTGAGATAAATCTAACAGAAGCTATACCTGATAATAAATATGAAATCACAGTTGTGTTAACTTCCAAACACAGCTGTGCAATACAGATTCAAAGTGTTGCACCAGACAGGTGGACTCTGAGATGAATACATAGACTTAAGATGAAAACATAAACAAAAGAAGAATCAAGCTCTATTCTCCAAATTTTCTGTTTTGTTAGGATTTATATATTGTATCAAACAGACAATCAAATTATCTTTTTCTATAGTGGGTTAAATAAATTCAAAACTCTGTCCTGGACAGCACTTGGGAAATGAATGCACTAGCAAGATGTTTAGGACAGAAGTTTCAATCAAAAAGTGCAGGTTCATGATCAGAATCATTGTTTAGAATTACATATCCAGTTATTAAATCTGAGGCCACTTTTGCCTAAGTTACTGAGAAAAACTTATTTTATTATTTTTAACTCTTTGGGCCAAGAGTCCTTTAGGAAAGAATTCCACTTTGTTCTCTTTCAAAGACTAAAAAATTGCTGGAAAATTTTTAACTGTAGCTTTTGTTGCTGTTGCAAAGATGTATATATTTGTCAGCTCTGAAATTCGATTCATTGTGCAGGCTGTCAAAAGAACAAAATTGATGGTAGAAAACAGTGATGAAATAGATATGAATCCTTCACCTCAGTATGAGGACACAGTGAGCTCTACAAGCACCACTGCTTTATTTTCACAACCAGATGCAGTAAAATTTATCAGTATTTGTGCCATTTATTGAAATAGTGTGTTAATATCTACGTTTCAGCATGGAGTGCCCATTTGATTCTACCCAAATTCAGTGTGCACTGCTGAGGGCAAAGGAAGGTCAAGTCACCTCTTGAGTTGTGCATGAAAGTCCTGCATCACTGATGAGATGAGAAAGCAAGGACCACATTTAGGCAGGTGATCCAGCAGAATAAGTCTCTTGATCTGGATCCCCACAGTTAATTCCTCTGCATCAATATTTCACATGCATCAAGTTCAGGGGAAAATACACTTGCCAAAAGCAACAATTTAGCTTAAAATCAAAACCTGTAACCTGCAATGTGTTAAGTGCCAATGTTCTTGGAATGCTTCCTGGCTTTATGAATACAATTTGCAGTTCAAGTGCTATCGCGTAACCAGGATAAGAAGATATTTAAAAAATAAAGGTATGAAATGCACCATACCAGACAGATTGTGGCTCAAGAATATAAATAAATGCAGAGTCAATCATTGCTCACAAAGTATTATTTCAGTAATCTGAAAGAATGACCTAGAGAAATGGATGGTTTGTATGTGATGATAAATATGCTCATAAAAAAAATGAAAAGCTCACAGGTTTCTTTAAGACTGACAGCACTGGAATTCCTGAGCTATACCAGGCCATGCAGCTTTCAGTTTATTCAGACATAACGTGTTCTGGGACCTGAAGAGGTGTCTTCTAGTACAGTGCTGGCCAAGCTGAACTTGCTTTTTCAGTTGAATATTCACTGAATATTACATTTTACTCAGGTTTTTCTTGTACTGATGTGACAGTTCATCACACCTGCCTACAACTGTCAGCATCTCATTTCTCCAGACAGCAAGGCCTGAAATTCATTTCAACAGCCTGAGACAAAATAATAGAAAGCGTAACACCCAGAATGCAGGAGACATCCCATGCTTGGGAACCCAAGTGTGGTTTGGACAAAAGTTATGAACTGAGGAGATGCCACTGGAACTGCCAATCTGAGTGAGCCTGAAATAAGTGATTCCTGAATGGGTCTCTCCCACCCTTTGTGTGGAAGCTTCCTCACTTTGCACAGAATGCATAATTAGGCAGAAAGATTTTTTTTCTGTTCTGTAGTGGGAGATTTAGGTTCCTATTCCTGTACCAGTGGACAGTCAATTATTTATACAAAGTAGAAAAGAGTCAACAAAAGGGACTGTGAATGCCCCATGCAACATAATGACCTATTGCTCGGAGGCTGCAATGCTCTCGAGGCAGAGGAGAGAACTGAACCTCATAAAAGCAGGACAAAATCATCTCCTTCTCCCTCGATAATAGAGGTCTTTTGCTGTTTTGCCTTTTTTTTTTTTTTCCCTGAAATGAGAAGGAAAATTTGACCCAAATTCACAAGCAGTTTCCAGGCAACTGAACTTTGCCAGAACATGTAACGAAGCTCTGAGATGCTATGTGCTACCCTGCTGGAAAAACTTCATGGATTGCAGTTGTACCATGAGGTACAGGAATGACAGCCAGGAATGACACCTCCCAAAAGGCAGGGGGAAAGAGCTCCCTGTCACTAAACAAACATTTAATACTGATCAGCAGGATGTACTTTTGCCTCCAAAGGATGATGATCCAGATCTTGAAAGTGATGGGAATCCTTCCCCCTACAATCTAGAATCTTCTTTCCATTTCTGCTGCATGAAATTACTATTAATCCTTCTTGCCAGGATTTTGATCTAGGAAGGCAACTTAGTGATGCTCTGTAAAATGTGGGTTTGGGGCAGGAGAACAACCAGGGATTTCAGAGTAGGAGTCACCTTAACATTTTTCATTTTCAATACATGGTGCATTAAAGATGTATTTTAAATGTTTTTGAAGGAGAGCAGTATTTTTAGCTATTAATGACACATTTTTCTGAAGAGTAAGGAAGACTTGGGAAATATTAAGAATGTCTTTTGACACCTCTTCAAGCAGAGTAGTGAATTGCGCTTTATACTAATGGTGGGTCAGAAGGCAAGTCAGCTCTTCACAAGAGACTTGAGAGATGAATTTCCTAAAATGCATTGAGAGAAGGGTGAGGTAATGCAGGACCACAAAGTGAGAGACGACAAATGAGCAGACAGGAAAATGAGCCTCTCTCTTCAACAGATCTAAAATAGTGGTGTTTACCTCTAACCTGCTGAACAGATTTTATGATTCTGTGGTAATTGATTACTGAAGAAAAGACAACTTGACCTCCATTACACGCTCTGACCAGCTCAGAGGAATCTTCCAGTCAAGTTCTCACATTTCACCCTCTTACTGGGTGCCCACCATCATCATGCTGCAGTCTGCTCAACAGCTCAGCCACCACAGCAGATCCTCAGCACTTCCAGTGAGATGGCTCCTGCTGGAAGGGAGACTCTCAGAGTGCTGACAAGCTAATTCTGGAGACAAGCCTTGCAGTTTTACCCTGAGGTTCAATGCCTCAGAAGAAAGAAGCAGCCTGGAATCTTTCAGTATCTTAAAACATAACCAATTTATTTAGTAAAAGATTTCTATCCATTTCTAGTTCTGGGTAAAGACATGTTCATTAGCTCTTGAGATGCAATTATGCCAAATATTAGCAGCAGTCTTCCTTGTTCTTCCTAGACAGATGTGAATGCAGAGATACTTAAGAGGATAATTGCACCCTGGCTCTTTGTTCACTGAAGAAATCCCCTGCTTGAGCTTCTGCTTCCTCCTTGCACTGAGAAACCCAGCAGAGCAGCTCATTGCAGAACTAGGCAGAGCCATAAATAATCAGTACAATTTATTTTTATATTTTTACAGTACAAGTCTCACTCTTGTTTTAGCTACTGCTAGCTGTCCCATCCCCAATCTATATTCTTTGTTTTGAAGAAGCAGACATCTGGAGAGATACCATAATCAGCGATTATCTACTGTGCAATGTGCGCACGAACAAGATATTCTAATGACTCTGGCAATCCATCATATTATTCCAATCACAAATCAAATCAAAATGGGAAAAATTAGATAAATATATAAGATGATCAAAGTCAGGCCAAAGAATTATATTTTCTTGATTTTTCCTAGAAATGCAGAACAAATTGTACAATAAAATAATAATGAAAATAATTATATACTGTTTTGAATAAAAACACTTCAGAAAAAGAGTATTTCTTCAAATTTATCTTTTACTTTGTGCATTGAATGATCTTATTCCACATTAATATAATTAGGCACTCATTCCTGTTGTAGTCCTTCTACTGACATTGGTAAAATGCATCACTCTTAAGATGAATATTGTCTAACACTCTGTCAGTTTTGTACTTTTATTGCCCCCTGCCATTCAGCATGCAGGGCACAGGAGAGAAGGAGATCTCCTTTCTTCAATTAAATATATGGCTATTTATTTCTTCTGCAGTCAGTATTTTCTCTATGATCTCTCAGATAAAGATGTGGGAAACAGTTTGTGTCCGGATTTGCAGGGCAAAACAAAGCACAGTGTGACTACTGCCGAGTCTTACATTCTTCTGTGTGTCACAGTGAGTGAACTTAATTATGGTTCATTAACTCCAAATCCAGTTTCTCATTCATGCACCCAACAGCGTGGTATCAAATCATCTTTCATAACTTCAGCATGATGTTCTTAAATCAATGTGGGCTTTTTTATATCGGCACACCCTACAGTCCTTGCATTTTTCATGATATTTATAAATGGAAACATGGCACATAATAATTAATGCTTTCGGAAGACGGTTTTGAAGAGAAATAAACTGGGATTATCAAATCTCTTCCCTGAGGACAGAGACAGTCTGATTAAGTGCTTCCAAAAGTTCCTGTTCGACATCTTTAGCAGAAAATGCCCTGCTGTGCCTGCCCTCTGGTTATTGGTTTTACCTGTAAACAGTTCACTGCCACTGCTGACTTCACTAAACATCTTCTCTGTACTTCAATCTGCATTTTATGTGAACTCTGGAGCTATTAGCCACTAATATCAACAGCATTGCACAGTCTAGGAACATTTATTGGTCCCCTGCTTAGTTTAATGCTTCTCCCTTAGTACCGTAATATTATTAATAGTCACAAAGTACAATAAAAGAAAATTAAGTGTTTATTTTGTTTAGGCTTTTGCCACTTTACCTAAAGCCTTTTTCCATTACATTTGCACATAAATGAGCATACACTACATTTTTTTAGTGCATCTAAAAGTCAGGGTTTAACTCCCCTAATCATATTCTATTTTCAGTCATCTTTCAGGCTACTCTATTTTTATTGCAAGTGCAAGTATATTATGGTAAACCTATACATATATTTTATAGAAATGTGTAGCATGCATTTAGTAGCTAGTCATCTTGATAATAGACTTCATTTGCATATTTTTCTCTCTCTTTGAAAACAAATATTTTTGAAAAAACACTTTGTCTTCAGTAGAGGCAGGACATAGTCTGCAGAACATGCTTGCATCACACACATTCCAAAATAGCCCCTTTGCTGCTTGTGGTGCTGCTTTATTGTTCCCCTCAGTTTCACAGTTACAGAACCAAAATTGAGGTTTGAATGCCTATTAAGATCAGCATTGATTCAGATGTATTCCAAACTGATGTGCATGCAGTCCATGGACAGTCGCCTTCCAAGAGACAATGCAGTTCTGAAGTGCCCACTTTGCCGAGGGACATTGGCCTCCACTCACAATGTGCTGGTAAAGAATGATCCAAGTCATATCTGGCCATCAATGAAAGTGCTTCCCATGGACATCCACAGTTATGCATGAGAACAGCATTAACCGCATTCCTTCCAAACACCAGCTTGGTTACATATTCTTATTAAAGGAAGGAGAGGGTGGATAAAATTAAAGATTACACGGTTAGCGAGGATGTAAAACTGCAGCTGCAAGGAACTCTTTCTGTGTGGGGCAGGCTTTGGCAGCGCCCTGGTGGGCACAGCTCCTCTCCCTCTGCATGGCAAAGGCTGCCAAGGGCTGAGCAGTCAGTCTGAGAGGTACAGTGGGGAAATGGAACATTAAATAACACTTCCTTGAGTTAAAATTTAACCAGGCTGATAATCTCTTTAGTAGAGAGATGTCAGTTGTTTTCCCCATCCAGATAATTTAGCTCCACAAGTGTCGCAGCCAGTTCTGCAGAACTTGCACAGCCTCATACGACAGCAGCATGAACTGCTTCAGTCACAGGCAATTTGGTTGTGAAAGTGCAGGTCCATAAAAGCCTGAAGGGCCCAGATTTCGCAAATGGTCCTTGGAGAGGCCTTCTGCCAGCCTGGCACAAGTATCTGGTATTACTGGGCTCTCCGTGTCAGATTCAGCTCCCTGTGATTAAAGTGATTAAAGCTTAACACTTCTAAACGGCTTAATGAGAGACAGGAGGTGGCTTATATTTTTTCTGTCTCTAATTTTTCCAGTATTCAGGGGCTTAGATTATATGCCAGGAGTCCCTTCACCATAGGAAAAGCATTAGGTTCTCTATTCTTTCACTGTGAATCCAGATTAATAGCTCCAAATTCCTGCTCCCTGCAGACTGAAATGCAATTCTTTGAAATGTATGCATTTGTTGGGCTATATTCATTTGTACACATAGCTAATTATAAAGTAATTGGTATTATCTCCATACATCTAAACAGGCAAGCAAAGGAAGACAGAACCATTTATTATAGTGACAAAGGGAATCAGCATTTTCTTATCATGAAAATGCAAGTTATCTTGTTTTCTTGTACATCAGTGTAATTAATCACTGTGTTTAGCATTCATAGATAATAACACCCAGTATCTGCTTTGATGAGATACAAACAAGCATATTATGAATCACTTCTCATACAGACCATCCTAATTGCTGAAATTACTGTCTCCATGTCTGCTGTTCCTGTAGCAGCAGTGAATGAAACGCCTCAAACACCCGCACGCTTTGGCAGCCAGCTTAGCTGCTGTGCTAATATGGTGTTTGTGATTCTTACTATGAAGCCATATTCTTCCTTTATTTACAATTTCATCAAGCCAGAGAAGTCCAGAGGAGGTCCCTGTGTGATGCAGGGCATAAGGAAGGATGTAGACTGTCTATAGTGGATGACTGAAGGAGTGAAAAACACTGTCAAATTCATTAATTCACTGATCCCACCTGAACAAACCTCTTCACTGAATGGAAAACAAAGTGGATCCTTACTTTTATCTTTAACTGAGTAACAAAAGTTAAAAATAAAAGTACTGTTATCAGTTAATTGAGATTGTCTTCAACTATATAAATATGACTGACTAACCTTTAGGGCTTTTCATTAACCAGAGCTCATCAATTCTAATCGTCTGACACTCAAACACTACAATTGCCATGCCAATATAATTACAAGTTGCCAATTCTGCTGACAAAGTTCTCAGTTGCAAATACAGTTATCAATGCAGGATAAGTAATATTGTGCCACAACGATTTCGCTTTCCTGAAGCATTAATGTTAAACTGGTGACAGATTTTATTAATGAAATCCATCTTCAAATATGTACTCAGTCGTTATTTTTGGTTCAGAACCAGAAGCAGCCACTGGTTCCTAATCTCACATGATATTTTATCACAATTAATAAACACAATTGGAGTTACGGTAGAGTTAATCTTCATCTTCAATCAAAATAATTAAAGTTTAATCTTCTAAGGGTAATTTGTTTGACCCCATCCTACCAAAAACATTCTGCTCTACAGATTGTGACTGAGGGCAGAAGGACAGTCAGGGTGTAAGGAACCGATTCAGCAGTTCTTCAGAGCATCTTTCCTGTTGCACTTACATCTAAATGCAAAGCATAAGGACTGCTCATCACTACAAGATGATTTCTAGTTAAATAATATATTTGCTGCCTACAAAATGTGCAAAAATTCATTTAAACAGCGTATACTACTATCTGCTAGTAACTGAAAAGCATTCTACCAGCTTATGCAGCTGCAGACATCCAAGCAATGGCCAAACATTACACACTGGAAAAGTTTCATTGGCTTCCATCAGGCTGATTACAGAGCACAATTATCTTCTCAGTCAATAGTTGCTTTTCACTTCCAGAATTGCTACAGGATACTTAGGAATAAGTTTTCAAGAAGAGATATCCCCTTTCCTCCTTGCATTCAGCATTCTTTATCTATTTTTTTTTAATAGACCAAGAAAAAAGAATCAGAGAAAAACTTCCGCCGTATGATAAAAACACTTTAGAGCAATGTGATTTGTGACAAAGCACAGTCTGAGTTTCAAGTATCAGGAAAGGAAAGAAGAGCCAAACTAGGTCAGATCAAGGGCTCTGAAACTGGCCAGCAGAAGCTGACAAAGTGAAAATGTTAAGAGGATGGCGAGCATATTGTCACACTTTCACAGAACACTTCCAGACAGTTCTAGTCTCAATTTCTTCTCCGATAATTCCTAAATTCAATTTCCTTTCTTGAGTGCTACTGAAAACTGAGCTGACATTTTCATTAAACTATCTATAGTAACTATAATGCCTCATCTGTGAACAGTAGTACTTAGTTCCCATCTGAATCTATTGAACATATTGAACACTTATCTAATCACCTAAAGCAACCATAATTTTAAAAATTAAAATACATTTATGAAATATAGCTGAGCAGTAATTACATCCAATCTTCTCTTGGATGCTTTCAGACATTTGAAAGTAAAAAGACAGATATTCTAAGGATTTTGAGGATTTGGTTTCTGAGGTTGGTGGCTTTTTATCCACCAAAATCACAGAAGGGGCATTAGAATTATTAACTCATGGGTAATCCTTGGGTTTTGACTGTGTGTCATAAACAGTTATAAGATAACCAAAAGGAAAGTTAAAAAAAAAATAAGACATGACTTGCTAAATATTGTTAGTCATGAGCATTGACATTAGGAGTCATCTCCCTGTTCTGCTTGCAGAATTTCTTTCAGCAGAACGGTCAGATTGTGCCCTATTGAGAGAAAGAACAATAATACTAATTTACTTCTAACTTGTAAGAGTTGCTAAGCAAACTCATACTGAAAATTTACATCAGCACTCAAGCTTGCAAAGAGTAAGCATGTAGTTGAAAGTAGGCAAGGGGTTGTTGTTGCTTTTTAATTTTCACAAATAAATTACTACAGTAACTATATAGATATCCACCTACACTAGCTTGGGGCTGTATCAGCTCAGGTATTCTCTTACAATGAATCATTCTGGGTATTTTTTGACCTATTCCTGCTCAGAATATCTGCACAACTGTGCTGGACTCTGAAGCCTTGAACTTGCAGGCTGAAGCACGTTTTACTGAATACTGCAAACAGGCTGCTGCTGTCTGTGAGAAGACACAAGGAATAAAATGTGAAATACAGATAAGGGTTTGTAGAAGAAGAGCCTGCTTTCACCTCATCGAGTTTTGGTATTCACTATAAATGTACATTCCCATGTGCTTTTCGAGAGCATTGGACACTTTGTAAACCTCATTGTTCAGGAACAAAGTAAAAGCTGCACTGATTTAGCACAAGTTCATGGCACAAGTGCGTGGCAAATTCAAGAATGCAAGCCTGCCCTCAAATCCAGTCTCACTTTCTTTCCACATGTCCACCAAGCTGGTGCACATGTGAAAAACCCCTAGAGAGTCACATTATCCCTTTGATGTTTCATCCTTCTCCGTGGGGCTGTCAGAAGGTGCACGATGGCAACACCAGGCACTGAATTTGTCAGCACTGGAGAGGAAATCAGAGGCAATTAGGCAGCAATATTAGTTAAAAGTATCTCAGTTCTTAGAACCATTTCTTCCCACAACACATATTTAATGATGGATTCTTTAAACTCCATTGAATTTTCAATCGGCTTAACAGGCACTCACCATCTGAAGTGCCTGGGAATTGTTTTTGAAAAGGGGTTCAACAATAATGTCAACTTTTGGCCCGAAGTCAGCTGGAAACAAGCCACAAGCTAGACACAGATGGCCTGTAGGATACGCTTCCAAAGACCTTGACAAACCTAAAATTAAATTTTAATTATGTCTGTTCAGCTTGATTTACAATAATTGTCAATATCTGTGGTTTGAAATAACACGTTTTACAACATGATCAGTTAGAGAAAATATTTTCCTAATGACTAAAGGGAGGAAGACTCTGCTTTGAGGCCAAGAATTATATTATCAATCTTATTTATTATTTTTTTAAACCATAACACAAAAACATTTAGGAGACACTGATCTGAAACCAGGGTGAAAGGCTGAAGAATAATATGTTTTCCTGGTTCTGCAGCAGTCAGATTTAGAAGTCTATTCCTGCAGACACGAGAGCAGCTGAGGTCCCAGGAGTTCACAGAGATAATTAATGACATTTGATATGCTCACAAATTTTGAAGAGTCCCTAGGACCCATAAAAATTTTATTGGCCAATTTTTTTTTCAATAATTATCTGCCAAGAGTTGATAATTTATACATTTGGACAAAGATTGTTGTGATATTCTTCACAAGTAAACCCACAACTATTTTATACCACAGCAAGGCTCATTAAAAGATTCAATTCTTTTCTTTCCTGTAGAGTTCACTTGTGAAAATGGACTTTCAAGCTTATCAGTTTTGGGGCAATATTTCTAAAATAAACTTCTATTACTTAAAAGATACCAGGCTCAACAAATTCTGTTTTTCAACTGGTGTCAGTGTTTCTTGCCTTCAAGCAGTGGCCACTGGCAGAACCACAGGCTCAAGCCGTGGCTGTGCCAGGAATTTGCTAAATCAATACTTCAAGTTGCTCAGAAATCTTCTGCTTTCCTGCTTTGAATCTATTTACAAAGAAATTGTGGAATGTGGTTTTCAACAAGAGGAGCAAAAGGGTAGATTAAAAGAGCAACTCAGTTCATGTGAAATAAGAACTGCTGAGCTAGAGTGAAGAAAAGAGCCCAATAATGGCAGCAGAGGAGTGTTTGGAGGTCATAAACCCCAGAAAACTGCAGCTACTGTCCCTGCAGTGAATAAATGGCTCATCAGAAACAAATCCCATCACTTGCAGCTATCGTATTGGCAGGTTAGTAAGAGATGATGCACATCCTCAGTGTTTGGGGTTTTTCCCCTTATGCAAAATGAACAAAACTAATACGCATTTCTGGTTTGATTTTTTTTACAAATTGACCCTGAAATTACATCTGCCATGGGTCTGTGAATTCCTAGCTATTGCTTAATTCATTCTGACCAGCAGTCACTTCAGCTGAAAAGAGATAAAATTTTATAAGCTTTCCAATTTTATATTTTTTTAGAGGTAGGCTCCTGTAATACCTCCTGCCTAATAAGCTGTTTTTCATAGCACCAGTTGAATGAAATATTTTTCTTCATACATCAAATTTTGCCTAATTTACAACATTCTCCCATTTGGGCTATAAATTAAAATCAATTACTGTTGCCTTTCTTTTAAGTGGGTAAACCCCTGAAATTCATGTACAGTGGAATAAAGGACAGGACTTTGCAGCTTTTCTGCATTTTACCCCTTCAACAGAAGTTCCTATATCAACAGGTTTCCTCATACAAGTCTTTCACTTTTTTACAAACACAACTCCAGAAACTCTGTATATCATCTGGAAGTCTGTGTATTAGAACTGCTGATTATCTCACACCCTGTCCTAAGGCAAAGTTTCTCCTTTAAGAATTACAGCACATTATTTTGTGACAATATTTTCCCTCTCACCCAGGCAGCAGAAACATGAGAAGGTGATGAAAACCTCGGTGGGAGCTCAGGGAAAGCCACAGGAGGGTGAAGTCTATGGCTCAGCTCAGCTCCAGACTCCTTGCTATAGTCTGATTCTCTGCCTCTGAAAATAATGCAGTTTACAGTGTTCTTTGACAGCCTCTTCTCAGATCAGAACCCCAGTTACTGTCCATGAACGCTGCAGCTGGGATGGGCTGCATGGGGATCTCCAGGAATTCTGCACAGAGCCTGTCCCCCCAGAGAGCAGGAAGGAGCTGTGCCCAGCATCACTAAATCTGAGCACACCCTCTTCTACAGCCTCTCAATCCACGAACATCCCCCTGGTTTCCAGCCTGCGAGCCAAATCAGTGTTTGGGGGCTGAGCAGGCAAGGCTCAAACAGCAACTGAAGGAAACAGAAACTGCTGCTCCAGAGGAAGAAACTTTTAAATAGCAGAGGTATAAAAATACCATTAAATATTGTAGCTCCACAGAGCAATTTGGGGAAGGGAGCTTTAGAGAACTGTGGGTTGGGAAAGACACATTTGTGTTCCCTGCTCTGTGTGATCTTAGGATAGGTGACAAAAGCAGGGCATTTGGCATTGCATTTTCTGTATCTGGGACAATGCCATATCACCCATTATTACAGGGAAACTTTGTGAGAATTATCTTTTAAAGTAGGAGGTTTCTACAGAATTGTATCTTTCAATATATGTTCTCACAGTCCAAGGCTTATTAATTCAAAAGTAAATTTAATCCTTTGTAAAAATGATATGCCAGAAGCTACTATTTGAATACAAATAACATTTTGTATGAAACAAACTCCACAGGAAGGAGAGTAACTAAAAGATTGCATTCATTTGATAAAATTATGAAATTGTAGACTTGATTGAAATAAAATCTAAGAAAAATTTATTAGGAAAATACATTTCACCTTCTTAGCAAAAAGAGTTATGCAATATAGATTTAAAATATCTTCAACTGCTTGACATCATCAAAACAAAGGTGATGTTGTAACAGAACAGTGATCTCAAGATCTATATCCAGAGCAGGATATAAATTATAAAAAAATAAGGGTTTCTCAAATGCATGTTAATTTGAGATTTTTTTAAACTAGAAGTCAAAAGCATCTTTCTAATCAAATCATTACTCCTCTCCCAAGAGCAATAATGAGCTTTTCCCAAAATAATTTCCTAGTGAAACAGAAGGATGTAGGTTTGCTGTATCTCAAGTTGCTTCTTTCCATTCTGTACCAGACAACAAAAAATGATAAAATTGGTATCAGATACAGAAGGGGCCACAGCACTTCTGCCTTCTGCAGAGACAGGGAAAGAACTTGAGTGAAGAACCTGGGCCAAAGTCAGGAGTGGCACCCCCTGACACAGTTTCCAAAATGCAAAATCTTCCAATAGAATGGGGAACAAAATAAGATCTAAACCAAACAGGGTTTAAAAGAGAGGAATGACTTTGGTAATTTGAATGGTGAATGTGAATGTGGTGTGTGTGAGCTCAGGTCCCAAGGACAGCTTCCCCCTTACACACAGTGTCCTTGCAAAATACATTTCCTTTTCCTTATCCTACAGTGGGATACCGAGCTACAGAGGAGAAATGGGAAAGTTCTGACAGACCCCAGTGGAAAGCCTTCAACCCAATCAAGGGCTTCTGGGGTGTTTTTGGTGGGACTGAATTTATCAGTCAAGGAACGAGCCAACATCATGGCTCCTGCCTTGAGCCCCCAGTCCCTGAGAGGATTCTCAGCACAGAGAGCAGCAGCGTGCCATTGTCACAGTGTGGGCACACACACACGAGCAGGAACAAGGCTGCCCTTGGCCCTGAAGTGTCCAGCCCAGATTTAACCTCCCAGGCTATTGCCCTGGCATCAGGCTGTCAGCTGCACAGCCTCTGATGGCAGCCTGTGTTCTTCTGCTGAACCAGTGCCTTCTGTTCCCAGGCAATGGATGCTCTAACTTTACAGGAATTACAAATTATTGGATGCAAAAGGACTTTCAGGGAGGCAGGTCATCATAAAGAAGGAAAAAAATACATTAGACTGGTTTAAGTTTGACTAAACAAATCATCTCTTTTAATTAGACTTGGCTGTATTCAGTGGATTTACTTATTTTAAATACATCAAATCCAAATGCAGACATTTCCAGCACAAATAGGAAGTGACCTAAGTAATGTTGAACTAGTTTTTAAAGATCCAGTAAATAAATTGGACAGGTCAAGATAAGCACATGATTCCACACACCCTTCAAGAGCCACAGTAAGACCTTTCCATCACTCTTACATGTGCTTTGCTCCTCTCTCTCACAGTTCCATGGATAAGTTCCACAGATGTCTGAAGGAAACACAGCTGGGGGATAGGAGGATGCAGGGAACAGCATCTCTGAGTGTCTGGCACCCCCTCCACTTGGGAGCTGAATCCCACTTGAGAAAACACAATTACTTAATGTCAAAATGAGTTTTCTGAGTCCCAGCAGCTCTTGGCTCGCTGTTCTAGCCTGCACAAATTCAAAAGGTAGCACACCCAGACACAGATGGGGACAATGACAGCTGAAGTCACACAGTCCCAAAGAAACTAAGATTTCCTTTGGTTTCCCTTTCTCTTATCATGTATCCCTTCTATTCTTGCATCTAAGAGTGGGAAGAGCACAAAGATTGTAAAACACGAGAGAAATTGCTATTCTGTCAGTTCTGAGAGCTTTTATTACACACTGCAACACTCAGTACATGAAGGGCACCAGAAATGACACTGATGTGTATTTTCCTCAGTATGTGGAGAATCACATTTCTAACACACAAAGAAACAGATCTCTAGAGTGGCTCCACACACACTTCCATTTTGATATTCATTTCACCCTTAGATATTACTATTGAAGCACTATCAGTCTAATACACAAGATTCTACAGTGATGGTATCTCTTCAAACGACACAATGTTAAGGTTTTTGGGCCAAAACTACCATTTTTGTCAGTAAAATTAAGTCCTTTACCACTCCCATACATGCCTTGTATGCATACAAAACCTTTAACCAAAATATATGCCTCTCTTTTTGCAGAGTGATTTCTTCTTTTGTCAACAGTACATGCACTGACTGCTGAGCAGAGAATAACCTAAAAAATTTAACTTCAACTTTCAGCTTTCCTAACTTATACAATCACTACAGTCATGACTTGCTCGATATCAGTTCACTATAAATGGTTTTGCTTACCTAGAGGGCAAACAGAATAGAAACAGGAGACAGAATATAACATTTCAAAAGAAATATTATAGCTATTAGTTCCACAAACACACTGTACCTAACTCTCAGAACCAAATTCTGCCCTCAAAAAATGACGTGTCATTTATAATTATATGTCTGTGTGTACATACAGAAAGTGAAGGAGACAGAATATGAGAGGACAGTCTGGTCCCTGAATTTTATAGAGAAATGCCTGCCTCAGGTGTCTGGATTTTGTTATTGTTATCTATTATATTGTTATCTTTGTTTAACCGGACTTCGAGTGTGTTGCAATTGGTGTCCATTCAACAAAATGAATTAATTATTTTACAAAAATAATTTTTCTGCACAGACTTTTAATTTTAATTCAGAATGCTTCTACCAGCTCTTGCTGTCAACATTGGTTAAAATTAAACAGGCAGGCAGGAGATCAGGAACAATTTTAGCAGACGTTACATGATAAAAAAATGTGTAACTTCAAAATAGCTAATAGAAATTTGGCACAATATTCATACATTGCAATTTCATTTGAATATGGTTCACAAATCCTGGTGGGTTAAGTATTACTATTTCTGGGATATGGAAATTCTAGCTAGAACAAGCTCTCAGCTTTGTTTCTGTGCTCTCCCCACTCATGCCCTATAGCTCCTCTTTGAAGAAATTTCCCATTTCAGGAGATGTTCCACCAGTTATGCCACTTCTAGGGAAAGGCAACTTCCCCATGGTGTGTCAATGGCACAGCCCAAAATATCCCACAGCAGATGTAAATACTGCAAGCAGAGTTTGGCAAGAAATGTCAACACGCATTTCAGAATTTTCCTATGCTGAACTGGGAAATGCCAGTGACCTTCATAAATTAAAAAAAAAAAAAAATCTGATACATTTTAGCAAGAAAAGTAATCTGGTATTTTATATCATATAATTGAGTTAGAGAATTGTATTCTCTTACTCTACTGGACACAAAACAAAATGAGAAAAACATTGTTCTTAGACTTATCACATTGTCTGCACTGGTTGGGACAGTTCTCAGAAAGAGTTTCCCAGGTCTTCTTTGGAATACTTCTCTGTCCTGAAAAACCCATAGTTAAAAATCAAACTTTCTTTCTTGAGTTTTGGCTCTAATGTGAAGAATGTGATACAACAGTTTGTCAGGTTTCAAACGTCCCACTTTTCTTCTTCCTATTTCTTTTATTCATACCAGATCACCTTGGTCTTTTGATAGATCAATTTGAAAATTCCATTGGGATTCTAAAAGCAAAGCAATACGCAGCAAAGATAAAACAAATAGCTCTGAAAATGGCTGGAGGATCAGCGTAGTGCTGATGGAGTGGTGAATCAAAAGATGCACATTCTTTAAGGCTTCATTGTGACAGTCCTGTACTGAGGCATGAAGAAAATCATCTGAGCCACACTGTGTTATAACATTTATCATAAAGCAACGCTATTAATGCAAGCAGACAAGTCACACTCTGATGTATTAGTCCAGAGAGAACAGGAACAGATAGATTTTCTACAAACAAGCTTAACCCAAAATAAATATAAAAGCTTCTTTGTTCTTTGAAACGGCCCTCTCATTCATGCTATTCATACTTTTTTTTAGAAATTCTTGGTTTTAAATTAGCGTTTTCAGTACAGCATATTCCTCTGGCCAAAAGGGCGATGTAATTTTAAAGCTGGTACATTTCTATTAAAAGTACAGCAGCTCTTCCTTCCATCCCAAAAGTCATGGAAAGGAGAGCAGCTCAAGGCAATTGGCTGCTGCAGCAGATGGTGAAACAACTCTGCCTGGGTTCTTCCCTGAACTGCTCTGCTTCTCCTCATGCTTCCCTTGCTACTTTTCCTATGCTGCTTCCAGCTATTCTGCACAGGCCTTCCACTGGGGAGGATGAAAGTTTGTCAAACTATTGGTATAACTTCTACCCAGAAAACAGAAATGACACACCATAATGATAGCCTGTCCTCCAGAACACTCTCGCAGCATTGCAAAGCACTTCAGGACAGGTATAAACCAACAGGCTGAAATGAAACTGAGACACAGAATTAGCCACACCAAAAACACAGCTATGACTGACAGCAGCCACTAATTACCACTTTCACTTCTTCACTTCCATTTTGCCCATTGTCTTTGAAAAGTTATGCCAGATCTTGCTTTCTCTGGTTGTTGGCTTGCAAAGAATAAAATGCTGCAAATCGCTTTCCCCTCTGGGAATCACACAAGTAATAGTGTGGCTTCACAGCATTACAGAGCTGAATAACAAGGAGAGATCATGCCAGGGCATGACACCAAAATCCAGTTCCTGATCCTTAACCCTCGAGAACTGCAGAAGTACAGATTTCATAGGCAGCAGGACCATCATTATCCTCAAGTCTGACCTCCTGAATAATGAAGGCCACAATTTCATTCAGTAATCCAGTCAGAGGAGGGAACTAATGGGATGCTTGATTCTGTCTGCTGAAGCAGCTCTTGAGACTAGTTGTAAGGTTAAAAGGAGGATATCTACTGGCTGCTCCATTCCAGACAGTAAAAGCTAGGTTAACTCTATACTGTCCATATTTTAAAATGGACAGAATTTGCTTACAGGCCTTTTTCACTATTTATCAGCTCTCCCAGGTTGTATCTACATGCACAGAGCCATTGCCCTACAGCCCTGAGCTATGACTAGCTCTACAGCAGATTTGCTCAAACCTAAGTCCACGGTGCAGCCCAATCCTGGAGCCTTCACCAAGAGACGAGGCAGTCTCTTTCACCATCAGCCTTACAAGACACACTTTTCTACTCTGTTTTATATTTGTTTGCACAAACATATGCTGTGAGCTCGGAAAGTCTGTCAGCAATTCACAGATGGCCACATTCAAATAAGCATCTTTGCTAGAGATGCACGGGCTGATTAAAGATGTTAGAAATCTCTAATATGACTTGAAGCATCTCAGCTTGGTAATGTGAAATCTGGGTTAGCCTTGTGTAGAGACAAAGGCCAGCTGCCCTATGAATTCAGTTTTATATTCTGAATTACTCTAATTCCTGACATTGTTTGGCAGTTTGGGACTGATAGAATATGCAAGAAGGTTGCCTGACAGTTGCATTTGAATTTTATGCTGTTGCCAGATCTAATGGAAAATGCTGTATAGAGAGAAGTATTTATCAGAGTTCTACGGCCAGACCCAGCACCTGTTTTCCAGGGTTATCCACAATGCCTGCTTGGCATCAACAAAAGTAAACTGTGTGTTATCCACAGTTACAGAAAGAGCAAAGGATCAAAACACGGCTGGGGGTGCAAGCCCACACTGCCTTTTCTGACTGCTGTTCTACAGTTCTATATTGCCTAGAAACATGAGCAGGTAAGGGAGTGAAAATGGAAGAAAACAGTCTGAAAATACATTTGGCATGGCTTTTGCATCTCGAATACTGGAAAAAACAAGGTATAAACTTTGCTTCTAAGATTACTTTTATCCTCATTTCACAGGAATTCAACAATGCCAAATGAGCAGAATGAAAAATAAGAAAAAAGTAATAGTATCAAATTTACAGTTGAGAAATCACAGTAAAACCCACAGTATTACCTCCTTCCTTCAGGAAAATACATAACAGAAGTGCCAGTGCCAAACTGTCCAGAACAGGGGCCAATTTCTCATATGAGAAGGTTCACCACAAGCTGCAGTTTGTCTGCATTTTAAGCAAATGAACAGAAACCCATTGCAACAGATGCTACCCCAATTAAGAGCCCTGTCTTGCAGAGCTCTCCTAATTCCCACCTGGGGGGTTTCTTTGGAGTCTCTTCACTGTGGCCAGGCTGGGAACATTTGCTGGCCACAGGACCAGCAGAGGAGACCATTCCCAAAACACCCAGTGTATCCCAAAGCTACAGTGAGGATATCCATAAGAAATCAAGGCAATCCCACAGCTCTCACCTCTCCTTTTCTGCCCAGGCATCAAAATCCTCCAAAATCCATGGCCCATGGCATTGAACACTCTCCTGCATTATGGGAGTCACTCCTGTGACACTGGTGGTGCTTCCTTTGACATTCTACTTTTTCAGGGGATTCCTGAGAAAACCTAATTTCACTTCTTTGCAGAGAGGCCTTGATGATAACTGGTCATGCCCCAGGCATCCCAATTTGACCAAATGACACATTCCACCATATCAAATGTGCCTCCCCTGTAACTCACAGGCTTGTACTGCTCCGTAAAATTGTAACTTAATGATATTTAAAATACTGCAGTTACCTCCTTCTTTATATGTGTGGAAATGCTGCAGCTTGATAGAGGTGGCTTTCCTCCCTCCACCCTGTGCTGATGCCCCCTGTGTGGCCCATTTGGCAGCAATTGGTTTGGGTCAATGGTTTATTGGCCATTTGTTTGCTGCCTGAAAGGCCCCACACAGATGCTGGATGCTTTGTTTTCTTTTCCTGATTGCTTTCACACGTGAAGCTGTTAAGCACATGCTGATGGATCAAATGAAAATATTACACACCTAAACTCTCACCAAGCACACCAGGTGAGGGGCACATGTAAGTGCCTGCCTTGTTCAGTAGTGCCCATGCCAACCTGACCCCTCTGTGGTCTCCCTCTGCTTGCAAAATAGTTTGAGTGCTAAAAAACTCCAGTCCCAGCCCACCTGTGCACCTTAGAATGAAGCTCATCCTCCAAATAATCCCAACTTAATTTATATTTTGTAAATGTAAAAAAAAAAATAGACTCAATTTGAAATATATCTTCTCTCCTCAAACTGTAGTATGAATTACTGGCAAATAAGTGTCATTGCCTCTACTAGATGGATTTAGACATAATTTTTACCATTTTGCCCTCCCAGGGCTCTTATTGACAACACAGCTTAAGCTTATCAACTCTGGTTTAATTATAGGCATGTTGAAATTCGTATTTCCATCAAGCATTTCATAATTTCAGCTATAATACATTGATATTTTAAATAAATACATTAAATAAATTAGATGGGAAAAGCTTCCAAATTTTGAGCTGTGCTCATTTACTTAATTATTCTATTATTAGAGAAAAAAAAAATACTCTGAACTGCTGTACTTGTTACAAACACTCGTGAAAAACTCATTTAATACAAGTGCTCACAGAAACATATTTTGAGTGCAATTTCTCTTCCTGCAGTTCCATTTTTTGCCAAGCTGAAAGTACAGCTTTTGCAGCAAGGACAGTCTTTGTCTCTGAACAAACAGAACTCATTCAGTGACAGGTTTATTGCTTGTTTACCTCAGAAATATTTCCTACAGTGGACATCATAGAAAACTGCAAGAAACCAGAACATTAAAGGTGTTTTCAGTTGCAGGATATGGGATTCTACAGCTGGAATGGTATTTCATAAAATAGTGTTCTCAAGTCACATTGCCACATCCAAGAGGAGCGCTTGGATGCATGAGATAAAATGGCTGGGTTCACCAGAAAAATTGGATTTTATTCGTTTTCTGTCAATATTTTCATTTGACTAAAGCAAGGCTTGAATCTTCCTGACATCATAATTTCATTGAATCTCAGGATCTGCACAGAACCGAATAACTCTGCTTGCTTGAACTGTCAATGTTATTGCTTTAAAAGCTTATGGAGGCAAGGAGTGAACTGTAAATCTGACGATGCTGTAAGATACAGAAGTGCTGCATTTAAAAACACCCCTCAAAATGGTTTTTCAAAATGGCAGGATTAGGGACAAAGGTCACATTTTTGACATTATTTACATTCAAGTTGCTCAGATTACTTAGGGGAAAAGCAGCCATGAGATTTACACCCACAATCACCCATGATTACAAAATGTGTTCTGGTGAAAAGGTAAGACCAGCTCCAGTGAGGAAAAAGCCTGAGATGAGAAATGTTGGCTACTACACATGACAGCATTTCAACCTGCAAATCACCCAAACATAAAGAGTTAAGAGTCAATCTAACATCTCTCCCTAAATACTGTATTTTCTTCCCCACAGCAGGAGAGGAACTTCAGCATGAGAGAGCACTAAATCAGGGAAGAAACAATACAAACTTTAAATGACCAAGTGATTTCAAGAGGTCTTAGAGAAGTTAATTCTATTTCCCACTAGAAAATGAGATTTCTTACCTGACTGGAATATAAAAAAGCAAACTCTGAATGGTCTATCCTTGTACTTTCACTGAGTATAATTCATCTTATCATTTCTCTGGCATTCCTTAAAACTGATTTCAACGGGTGCCTAAGCAGCACTGCCACACAGGCTCTTGTGCTCAAAAAAGCACAGTAATACAGTGCTACACTAACCATGGCAGAGTCAAGGCTTTGGGCTCAAATTTAAACATATTCTCCCTGCCTTGGATCCTTCCATAACTCTCCCTCCCATCAAAGCGGAGCACCAGTAAATGAAAACAATATACATATTCCTTAGACAACCACGGGCATGTAAGTTTTGGTTGAGCAAATCCTCTCCCCCATCCACTCTGCAGTTTGGAAAAGCTGAATTCCATGGCACTAAGTCACCCTCAAAAAGATCTTCACCTCTGAGGCATCACAGGGTACTCAGCAGCAGCAACATCTTCGAAGGAAGAGCTGAAAACAATGCTTGAATAGACAAAAAGCTGAGGCTGAGCGGGGGATATTTGGTAGGGTAAGCCAAACTACAGTCAAAGTCACAGAATATCAAATTCTAACAGTATCTGACTTGAAAGAGGTTTGGAGGTTTTTGTTTGGGAAATTTTTTTTGTTCTGTAATTTTTAATAACCTCACATTTCTTAAAATAAAAAAGCACAAAGAGTCCAATTAAGTAATCCCTAGACTATGAAACAAGCCAGGTACGTCAAAAAAATTCAAATTAACACTCATCTCAGCCTTCAAATCAAGTGTCAGTTTGTTCCTTTTCATTTTAATTTATTGTAGTCAACATTATTTAAAGCTGGAGACGTTTGTTCTCTTGCTAATGATACACACAACTCCCACTCACATCCCCTTGCTCCTTCCAATTAAGAACTTCTCCTGATCATTTTAGCTAGAAGGCTTATCTGGCACAGATTATTCACTGTATCATATGGACTCAGGTTCTTATAACTGGAAGCTCTTTAGAGCAGCAATTTGTTCTTTGTTTAGCACATTTTGCACTGTATGGTGCTAAATAAGCTTAGGGAATGCTATTCACTGAGGCATGTTCGTGCCCAGTGGATCCAGCACTGCCTTGTGCTTTGTTCTTTCAGTCTGTGCAAACTCCCTCTCCGATGCAATGTGTAAAATCCAGGCTGCCTGTAAATCAGACTGGTTGTTAAGGAAATGTTCAGACCAAGCACCCAGAAATTAGAGGGTCTGAGGAGCACTGCAGGTGGAAATGCAGCACACATTGTACCACCTTTCTCTTCCCTGAGTATACAGAACAGGCACCAGCTCATGGCTTATCTCCTCTGCACAACTGATTGCCTTCCTTGCCAAGTGGCTCTGACACGTCCTGTGTGCACACTGGGAAAATTCAACACCAACTGAGCAACCAAGCAACACCAGTGCCTTCACTTCTTCAATTCAGGACAGTTTGTCCAAGTTACCCATTGCATTGCTGCACTATTCCTTTACTTTCCAGCCTTGTTGAAATGAACTTTAGAAAGCAAAAAGACAGAGTATTATTCCTCTGAGCCTTGAAATAGGCTTCCCTCATCAACACAGAGCACACAATGCTTTATGCAAGCATCACATCTCTTTAGCTCCCAGCTCCAGTGGACTCTCAGGCTCTCAGGACAAGGGTAGATGTCTGAGGGAAGTGAGAGCACTACACATCTCCCTCTTCTCCCCTTCAGGAGCCCAGAAAGGCCTTACTGGCAAACTGAAAAAACATGGCAAACATGGCTTTGTCAGCCCAAGCTTTTGGTCAAGAAGAACAGCAGCATCCAACAAGGTGCATGTCCTTCCAATGCAGACAAACATCAGAGAGCAACTCAACAGATTTCCCCTAGAACCACTAATCTAAGAAATGCTATCCTCCAATAGACTATAGAAAATCTCTTCAGTTTAGTTAAATGTTTACATTTCTTAAGGAAATTGAAAATGGGCAGTTAATAATTTTCACTCTTTATAAACTTTCCCTCAAGGAAACAAATTTAACATAAGACATTTTTTATCTTGTGTGATACTCATCCTCTTGACTCATACATCAGAGGAAGGGATGTTTAAATAAGACACCATAAGTTGTTACAAGAATGGTGTAGCCAAGGCATGAAAATATTCATGCTCTCAGCTGACCCATACAGGAGAGGACTTGCAATACTTACGGGTTATGAGATATTTGAACCCAGACTGAATCTCTAGGATGGTTAGAAGGATACTTACACTAAACTCTTGATTTCTGAAGTTGCTATACAAACCAAGCAATCTGTTCAAAACACTGGAAAGGCTTCCTTGCTTAAGCTATTGACACTCCTTCCTCTGATGGAGATCCATGAGAACCACAGAAAAGAGTATGCTGATGAGATTTCCATCACCAAAAGGAGAAATTTCACAGGCTTCAGTCTTCACTCAGGCCAGCATCAATCTGTACAAACCTCATCACCTTGCCCTTCACAGAAATGCCTCAAAGCTGTCCTTACACAGCCTTAGCAAAAGGAAATATTTCAGGTTTCTGGTCTGTTGACCTGATTTTAGTCACACCAACTTGACTGTTCAGCTCTTAATTACAGCTGATTCTTAGTATAAACTGAAAGAGCTTGATTATCATCAGTGCCAATTTATATCACATAAGAGCCTGGTTCGCTGACTTTCTTAAAATGATGCTTGATTTACTCTGAAGCATATGGGGGTGAAATCAGGTTTTGTCTCTCCTTTACATTGAAGCTTGAAGTTGAAAGCTTAATTTTGAAAAGGAGGCTGACAGAAAAATTATTCTGTAATATGTAGATTAGCAAGAGAGAATGTGTTAGCATTAAACTTTATGGCCCTTCCGTCCTTCTGCATGTGTCATCCTAACATAACACTGAACCCACTCTCCAAATAAACAGAGATCAGTTCAAGCTGCATGTGATCTCAGCTGCTTCTGATGCCCCTGGGTCACCCTAAAACGGATTTTATACATATATATTACATCAAATCCTTTAGGTTGGAAAATACTTCTAAATTCACCAAGCCCTGTTGTCTACCCAGCGCTGCCACATCCGCCACATCCCCAGATGCCACTTCTGCTTGTCCTTTAAATACCTCCAGGCAAGAAAGGTGGCTCCATCACCTCCCTGGACTGCCTGTTGCAGTGCTTTATAACCATTCTGGGGACTTGTGCTTTAGACTCCTCACCTGCTCCATTGCCTTTCCCTGGACACACTCCAAGACCTCAGTATCTTTCTTTTAGCCAAAGTGATCACAGGGTTTGAAGTGCAGCCCCACCAGTGCAAGTACAGGAGACAATCCCCACTGGCCACTGATGCTGAACACTGGTGCTGAACAATTTAATGGGACCCATGTTTCAAGATCTCCAACATTTCTGTAAGCAAAGTACCCAAAGTGGAATGCCCAAAGTAATACATCTATCATTAGTCAATTAACAAACAGGAGAACTGTTTGCAATTATAAAGCAATTATAAATCAAAATATTATAATCACAAAACTGGTGAATGAGAAAAAAAAAAGAATTCCTTTGAAACTCATAACCTCTTGTCAAAGGAGATTCCCAGGTCACTTAGGACTGACTCTGAAAGGAATCAGAATTTCTGCTCAGAGGGAAGCAGCGACACCACACCAGCAGTGTCCAAGTCCTTCAAGGACAATGAGTGAGGGTTGTGGGACAGCCTCTGCAGGGAGATGTTACATTCCTTAAATCCATTCATACGTCACACAGACACTGGGATAGTCCTGGATATGGGCATGTGGGGAGGGAAGCACAGTTAAAACCTTTCAGGTTTAAACTATGCTATATTCCAACATAATTCACTGCCTCGTACAGGTGTGGTGAGCTGATTTCAGACACATTTAACTGGATGTCCTTTAGCACATCGAGTGAATTTTGCACAAACTTAAGAACACCATGTAGCAGCCAATCTGGGAGGCTGTGAACCAGCTACTGCAATAATTCAACCTGTGCTGTTATCCAGACATAAATCAGACCCTCTGTGTCCTGCTGAGACAGCAAGACCTGAGCTTTTCCTGGATTCCTACACAGATGAAAAAAAGAAAAAAAAAAGGAAAACCTTGACAATGCAGTTGATGTGGTGCTCAAAGGAAAGCTTGAAGTGACAGATGAAACTGGGATTACAAGGGGGTTGGAAAGTATATAAGAATCTCATCAAACAGAACCACACAGGGAAGAGGGTTAGGAGGAACCTGCTGCTTTGCCAGTGACAACCAGCGTGATTCAGTATCACAAGATGATCCAATCTACAAAAACACAACATGAGAGAAATCTCCTATCCAACCCTCAGTAACAGCAGGAGAAGCAGGCAGGACATGCTAGTGATATTAAAAAATGTTTGAATGAAAATACCTAGAGAATAAATAGAGGACATTAGCTTGATTTTTGTCTCATATAAATGTACATCAGAACAAATCCACTGAGCTCCAGGCATGTCAGGGACATAAATGAGATAAGATGCAAGTACTTGTAGTCTCAGATTCTATCACCTTAACATATGTGGAGTGTGCACTTTCCTGTCTGAGATATCTCTCTAATCAGTGCCACTGAAGTTTCTTCCTAGTGCAGAAAGGCAATAGATAGACTGGCTAAAGGTAAAAACAGCATCTTTCACAGCTTTAGTAAAGTTATTCAGGAATTTTCTATAGACTACCCCAGAGGAGACTGCAGTTTCCACACAAACAATCAGAATTTTTGAAGGGCAATGACAATGTAATTCTGAAAAAATAACAGATTTCCTTTAGGATAACAGAAAATTTTTTCATTTCTATGGACAATTTACATGACTCTAATGCACACACACCCACACACCCTTTCTTCCTATGAATCAGAAGTTTTTTGTTTGCATACTCAAGTGTGGTATGTTTAAGGCCATAAAAGATGCAACAAAGATAGGAAGAAAGTAAATTCAGTTTAAGAGAAGATATTTTCAACATTTATAAGTTTAAAAAAAAAAAAAAAAGGTAAATTTAATTGAAACCAAAGTGTCAAAGCTTTGAAACAAATTTCCCAAATTTCCCAGGATGGAAATATCTGTTTTGACTCAGACTAATGTCCCAATGTGAGTGGAATTCTGCATTGCACCTCTCAGACATTTGATTCAAGCACTTGTCTTCCAGGCAAGGTCTTTAATGAACAGGTATATTTGAATCTACTTTCAAAGCAGTAGAAACAAAATAATTGCCATCAACAGTCAAATCTTGCTCTTTTTGACAGGGATTGCAATTTATGCTGTAAAAGCTTTGAAAGAACTTGAGAATTAAATTATACTTGAAAAATCTCTTTCAATACACTGCATAGTAAATAATACACTAAGACAAAAACAGACTGGCAAGATTTTGGAGAGTGATGTCCTGTGTTTTTACATCAAAGACACATTGGAGCCTTCTGAACAGTTACACTTTTGTTTGGGATTCAGTGCAAGAAACCACTACCCTGAAACCTGATCATATTGTGAGTTATCTTTGCCAAAACTCATAAATTCAAGCACAGAGAAAACATATTGGGTGTCTGGAAACAGTGGAGGTAATTTTTCCCTTCAGACCTACTAGAGATTTTCACTATAATGAAAAACTCTAAGGTATCATTATAGAAATAAGTTGGGAAACTGTTTCCCAGCCAAAATTACTTGGATCCGCTTTATACGCTAGGAAAAATACCCATTGAAATCATAAAAACTCTCTGGATTTACACTGTTAGCTTCCCATAAAGCCAGCTGTTGATACCCAATTATTTTAAATACCTTGCAATGATCCCAGCTCATTTCCTATCTGGGTCACACCAGGCCCTGGAAGCCAAAGCACACAGGCAGGCTCAGAGGTGCAGCAGCAGAGGCAGGAGCTGCCAGCAGAGCCATTCCCAGCAATTAGAGCTCCACAAGCACCTACAGACTCCCTAGAAGAGAAAAATGTCTGGAATTGGGGTTCCTACCCTCAAATATCCCTGCCTCCAGGGGGCCTGAGCAAAAGACACATTTACACCGAAGAGTTCTGCATGGCTCTTTTGACAGCATGAAGCAGAATATTTTCCATGTGGAAAATTTAGCCAGTTCTTTGGCAGCTTGGTTTTTAATGAGGAAACACTTATTCTACAAAGGCAAAACACATAGTGATTTAACTGGAATTTTCAGTGAGGCACACTTTATCTAAAGATCAAAATTGTAAAGTTGTGAAGCAAAACATTGTACATCAATTTTGGTGTGCATCATCTATCATAGCTACAGAGTTAAATGAGCAAGGGGACCAAAAAAAAAAAATATATATATGTGTGTGTTATATAAGAACAAAATGTATATATGTGTTTATATATAAGAACAAAAGAAAAGTGTATCTATATATTTATAAATTATACAAACAAAACCAGAATTTTCCTGCTGGAACTAAAATATAAAAATCTCAGATTTTTTAACACAGGCTGGAACTACTGGTTTGCAAACAATTTAGAGCAGTAATTTTGATTTGAGGTTACCTCACATTCACTGTAAGTGGACAAAATTAGCAAAATTCAAGAACATGAGTGAAAGCTGACCATACCTATTTGTAAAACAAAACTACCTGGACATTCCTACATACATTCTTGCAAAGATTTATTTTACTGCCTCTGTATATTGGCATGCCAACAAATCTGTGAAAAGAAATTTAGATTCTTCTGTGGATGTAACAATATTCAAAACAGGATTTGAGTGGATGCCCTGACTGACCTAGCAAGAGGTAGATTCACTCCTTATTCTTGGTCTTGCAGGGTAAGGAATTATGTCAACACTATAAAACAACACAGGGCATAATTTTTCCTTTCTTGTCTCCCTAGGATTGTATTCCACTCGAACCAGGCAACTGGGAGACACAGAGGAGGCTTGTGCTTCTCAGGATACGTGTCATGTTTAATTGTAGAAGGCATGAAGCATTTTAAAAGGTTTGTCAATAAAATCCCTATTTAGTTAACCCCAATCTCTTCAGATCTCTTGTTACAGGCAGCCTTCTGCTCTTAACATCTGGGCAGGCCAAGTGTCCAATTGCACTGCTGCATTTGGTAGCTTACCAGAGGCAGATGAGGGTGCCCAGAATATCCATTTCCCTCGGTAGCTGCTTATCCCTGGCTAGGCTGATGATAGGCAGCCCTCATGTCACAGGAGGCACATAATCGTGTGGCACACACCCAGCGTGTGTGCACACCCCCCTAAATCCAAAGCTCTCCGTGACCTCTCCTCTTCTGGGCTGGACTGACATCTGTCACAGCTCCACTCGGTAATTGGTGGGGCAGGGCAGAGGGGGAGAGCAGCCCGAGGTGGCAGCCAGGAGCCCAGCACAGCCCTGGAGCCCAGCACAGCACAACCCTGGAGCCCAGCGCAGCACAACCCTGGAGCCCAGCGCAGCCCGCCCTGGAGCCCAGCGCAGCCCGCCCTGGAGCCCAGCGCAGCCCGCCCTGGAGCCCAGCGCAGCCCGCCCTGGAGCCCAGCGCAGCCCGCCCTGGAGCCCAGCGCAGCACAACCCTGGAGCCCAGCACAGCCCGCCCCGGGAGCCCAGCCCAGCCCGCCCTGGAGCTCCTGTGCCCTGCCTCAGCCCGGTCCTCCAGGGAAAAGGCAGGAGCAGGCAGGAGGCTGCTGGGCTGGCTCTGGACCAGAGGGCAGGCACCTGCCAAATGCACCAGCTCCTCCCAAAAACCCTGGGGAGCAGAGCCCGGTGTGCACACTGCAAATCATCAACCTCCTCCAAATCAAGACAGGGCGTTCCATCCAAAATAACAATCTACTATCAGTTCCACAGCAAGATTTCTCCTTGATATGTCCCAAAGAAGAAAGCCAACTCTCAGCACAGTTGTCTCCCCTGCATCAAGATAAAACAAAGACTTTTTTCTTCCAAACCCTGACATCTGCAACTATAAACTACCACAAAACCCACAAAGTTCAGTTTCTGGAGTTTGTCAGTTTGAACACTTAACACCCTTTCTTTTTGTAACACCCAAATTTTCTATTGCAACATGGTGAACTTTCCTTCCTGAATAACTCTCAAAATTCATGCATTTATCTCTTGCTTTTTCCTTCATTTTCATTTTTAGTTCCTCCTCTGCAGCTAAATCAGTGTCTTTAAAAGCTTATTAGGAGTTGTTGAGAATTTAATATTTTAATGTCAAAAGTCTGACAGTGAAATTATTGAGATTCTGTAGCAATATAGGCCAATTTTCCAGCTTTTTTAGAAGGCAACAGAACATGATTGCCCCCTGTTTTTTCCCAGTCCATCTGCCAGCTAATTTGCAGGCCCAAGTAAAACCATCTTTTCTGTTCTCTGTACTTACTTTTCCTTCACTTTTGCATCCAGTTCTGGGAGAAAGAACAAGGGTAGATCAGCTGCATAAATTTCTTCTAAATCTTCTGGTTTTAACCTTCATCTCTTGTGTTTGTCACTTTAAGTTTATGTGCCAAAGACACACGAAAGCAAAAGCCAGCAGTTTGTCAGAGCATGATCTCTGGGGACGTGGGTACTGTTTCAGCTGTCACCGTGTCACCCCGTACACCTACTGATGTAACTTTTGATGTGCAGCAACAAATGGTAAACAGTTCCTCTCCCAGAGAGCACTCCTGCCTGTGTTGGACTCGTGCTTCTGATCAATAAACCATTGAGGTATATTCCAGCAGGAATAGTATTCAAAGTGTTGCTCAGGAACAACATGCTCCATGCACTATTTGTTTCCAGGGCTGTGAGCTTTTTATTTCTAGTCTCTCTTCAAGCATCTCTCCACTGCTCACTGTTTATCCAAATCTCCAGTTCCTGAAAAGGATCAC
Source organism: Prinia subflava (assembly GCF_021018805.1). Taxonomy (NCBI): domain Eukaryota; kingdom Metazoa; phylum Chordata; class Aves; order Passeriformes; family Cisticolidae; genus Prinia; species Prinia subflava. Next base: position 32,327,769 of record NC_086252.1, read on the forward strand.
TGGTTTTTATTGGTGCAAGCTTTAATCAAACAATAGGTCACTGTATGGCACCACAAGAACAAATTTCAGTTTTCTCTGTGGCACTGGTACTTAACAGAACCATTTCTTCATGTTACTTCTAACATAATACCCTGGGTTCATTGAGTGCTTTTGATCTCACAGTCCCTGTGTTTCTTAATTATGATGCAAGGTTTGCCAGAGTTCATAAATGAGACTTACAGTAACCAGCTGCTGCCAGGACATCCAGTGCTTTATACACCTCTTCATTTTCAAATGCCTCCTCTGCAAATGCAGTCCAAACAAGCCATCTCCACCAGTGCGACACAGAAGTGCCATCATCTGTCTTAGTGTAACTAGTGACTGTGCTCTTTATCCTAGCTGATGTAGATTCTACTCCTAGCACCTTAGATGTACTGTGTTAGTCAGTGATGCCCTTAAATCCACATAGGCCACCGTTCCCCACACTATTAGTATTACTGGGATGCTAATATCAAGCCTAAACACTGCTGTCCCATTTTAGTGGTTTCTCTTTTCTCCTCACCTCTCAGCAGTTTCTACTGTAAACTGGCCCATTTGGATAGCTCTTTTCTTCTGCCTAACACACCAGAGCTCTTGTCTCAATTTTCCCTTTATTAAAAATGCAAATGCAGAGTAGTCTGTGTTCTTGGCACTACATTTATAGATAGCTCAGTTTTCTCAAAGTCCCAGTGTTAAAGGCCCTGGGTGTGCACAACAGAATCTGTCCTTCTGTTTAGACAGCTTTCACACACTCAGACCCCACTGGGATTTTCTTTTTGTACCAGTTGCAGTCAGATTCCAGGACTGTCCATTATGCAGACAGCTGATAGCACTTCATCTGCCAGTCTGTGGAATAGATGTCCTAAATGACGGATTTGCAGAACTGTGATACTAACCTTGCCATGAGGAAGATGCAGAGGCTTTAGAACAAGATGATCTTTATGATGTCTTCCAAACCAAACCATTCTACGATGCTATGAATAAATTTGTCTTAGAATTCTGTTTACTGTGCCCTTATGTCAATTCCACATCTTATGGTTTTCCTCATGAATGTACAAACCTTCAGCCTCTGCAGTTAGCAACACAACCTGTGCTTCACTGCTGTTCTTCCCTGTATTCTGTCTTCTACTTCAAAATTCCACACTTGTCACCTTTATTAAACTGTTCTCCTTGACTTACTCTCCCCCTGGATACACCGGATTTTAGGGATGCTTTATCTTGCCTCTGAAAAATACCAAAACCTGTTTGTTCAAGGCTCACATTCCAGGTGCATTTTCCAGTGCTGAACTGTACTTTTGCAGTGCCAGATTAAACCCTTGGCACGGGCTTTTCCATGAAGATGTACCCAGCTGAACCAAATTCTGAATTGTAAATCAGCACACAAATCAAAATCCAAGTTTTGAAAGGACTGAAAATAATTGAGGACTCCAAAGGAATTTGGCAGCAACTTTTAGGTTGAAAAAAATATTCAGGCTACAGAAGTTTGAACATTAGCTGACATCTGACAAGGCAATATTTTTAATCCCACCTTTCACTTCAAAATGCTGGATTATGTTTTGTTGCACAGGGATGTCAGACACACTGTGAATGTCACAGTCAACTAGCAAAAAAAAAAAATAGTCAGGGCTATTCCCAGAATTTAATTCCCAGGCATGAAGGGTTCCCCTCCTGCCTTACTGCTGCAGCACTTTTCACAGCTCTGGTACAACGTCATGTTCTGACACCTTTCATCTAAAGATATCAAAGCAAGCCACAGACTCACGCTAATAACAGACTATTCCTGGAATGCTTATGAGGTAAGAAAGGACTGTAACACCCAACTTATTGACAACAAAACTGAACCAGAGCTTTGTTAATGAGAAAACTGAATTAGAAATTTATTAAGCCAAGTTAGGAATGGATTAGAGGTGACAGATGTCAGACTTAACCCCTGGATTCCTGGCTCCCAGCCCCAGATGACACAGTCACACCTCTCAGCAGTCTCCAGTTGAACTCGGTGTTTTTGCCCATGCCACCAATCCAGCTGCAGGCAGAGGAAGGTATTCCTCCCACGCCCCAGAGCAATTCATTCCATTACACTCTACCCTTATTACAACAAAGTGGTGCCATTAAAGCCCATCCCACAGAGCCCCACAGGAGCTGTGACCAGAATGAAAGCGGCAGGGCACAGTTCACGAGCCACCAGTGATGCACTCCACCACAACTTGCTTTCAGAAGCCTCATTTTAAATAAAACAAAACCTTCTGCTTTGATAAATGCAGGCTGCTTCAAAAAGATATTCTGTTCTCAAATCTTCCCAGCTAAATGCCACCACAGCTGTAAGGGTGAACCACGTGTGTAGTCAGGCTGGGAATTATCCACATAAATAAAGAGCACAGCTTGAAACGTTGACTTTTTCCTGATCAAAAGGGCCTGGGAGGCAACTGGACAGTTTGGATCAGGCAAAGGATAGGGCTTTTATTATTTTCAAAGAGCACCCCAGTGAATAGAGTAGCCAACGTGGCCCTGGTGGCAGTGATATGTTCTAACACTCCCCTCATCCCACACAAATTACTTAAAAGCTTGGCTTTGGGTCTATTTATGGTTTGGGGGTTTTCCATTTTTCTTTTTGTTTAAGAACTTTTGTAGGGAAAACCTGAAATACAATCAATCCTTTCATGAGGCTTTTTAATGTCATTGCCTGAATAAGTTACCTCCCTCACATACCAAATAATAAATTGCAAATATTAACAAAGAAATCTTCTCACATATCTTAATTTTTACCCATATTAAAAAAAATAGGTGCCTGAATTCTATCAAAGTACATTTTTATTTTACCGTGAATTTTCATATTAGATTTCTTTGTATATTCCAACCTGAAGTACATACAGGACACAGAAAAATCCCTTTCCTTCCTGTTTTTATCTAGTTTCTTTCACTAGTTATTTTCCAACTAGTTATGCTTAAATTCAAGACTCAACAGGAAAAAAACTTATTCAAGAAAAAAATCAAACCCATTAAATATTCACACTCTTACACTTTGTAAAGCAGTTCTATTTAACCAAACTTGAAGGATTGAAGGATAAGACACGAAGGAAAATGTTCTTCAGAAGGAATGGTTTCTCTTTTAACAGAAAACAATCTGACATGGGTGTTATGTAACAGCTAAGCAACATATTCCAAATAAATGCACTCCTTCAGTATTATGAATTTTGCAGTTTGTTTTCATGATAAACAGAAGTACTGTGGCAATAACAGGAATTACTTTGGTTTTGGCTTCTTGCACAGCAAACCAGAAGGACACAGAGTTCCACCTTGTTCTTCAGCTGTTCTCTATCTTATCCTATAATCACATATAGAATAAGATATCCTTACTAATGCCATAAAAACATGACAAATGCAGATCTGTTATTTAAAACAAAAAAGATTCAATTTTTAGCTCTCCTATCTCAAACCAATTTGATTTTAAGAGTTGTGGTGTTTTGATTGGAATCAATTTGCAGAACAAAACTTTATAAACTCAAAATACAGGAACATCACTTGTACAACAGAGTCAACAATGTAGTATAAAACCATATTGAAACTGTAAAAGCTATCTTCTCCTTGGGTGCTATGTTTTGGTTTTTAGATGCCAGGCAGAAATTACAAAGATATTATTTTCTATAACTGGTCTCATAGGATTCTCACCTGTGAGAATTGTTATGAAGTTAATATTTTGTAGCTCTTTCACCTGAATACAAAGCTCTCAAACACCAATGTCACTGCAGGTTTACCTGCTGTGCCTGCAAATGTAAATGAGTGGGTGTATAACAAATCTTCAGCATGTTGCCAATATTGGAAACAGAGCAGTAACAGCCATTGGTTATAGTGGAGATTTTTGGAATACCAGCTGTGACAAAATGACCAAAAGCTGATAGAGATCGAATATAATTGAAGCTAACAGCAAGATGTCCACTTCACCTGGGCAGCAGTAGTAGGAATTCCTCTGGCTTTTCTTAACCAAGGTAGGGTTCTGGAGCTTGTTAAACTCCATGGTTTCAAACTATGACCTTCCAGTAAAGCATTAATCACCACCCACTAAAAAAACTATACCCTATGAAAGACCTTTTATGAACATATTTTCCACCTTTTTTTTTAAATTTTAAAACATTTATTTCCCTTCACTGTAAAGTTTATTTCCCCAAGAACCACCTGCAAGGGGTAGAGTAGTACAGGAAATAAAACTGAACCCCTCTTTATCTGAGTGATCCAAAAGTAGTTACTGTGCCTGTGGTGTAAGGAAGGGTGTTTTAATAGCTATGGAATCTCTCTCTGCTTGAAGGATGTCCCTAACATGGATCTTTCTTATCTGAAGCCCAAAGCTCACTGTTTGATGGGGCAGGCCTGAATACAAAACACTGATGAAATTTATGGTTGTATTTTGAAGGCCCAAATCAATATTCTAAGAAGAGAGAAGTCGTGTCTTTTCTTCAGAAACACCTCTTTCCTTTTCTTACTCAAATACCTTCATAGCTTTTATATTCAGAGTCTAAGAGATAAGGAAGGAAGAGGAACTTTTTTGGTTTTTTTAACGTCACTATGCAATACTTGTAGATTAAATCATGGAAAAACAAGTTCCAGAAGATTACAATCTGGTGCAGATGGGAAAAGCAGCAGAGCTAGGCAGGGTAAGGAATGTTATCAGAAACGCCTATTTGTATCTCAGAGCCCAGAGTGCAAAAGTAGAAACATACTTTCTTCAAACACTCAGAAATCAGAATTCTTTCTGAGATGTGATAATGCTTAAACTCTCCACCAAACAAGGAGAAGTTGGATTGGAGAGAATCAAGGCCAGATTTCCCAAGCAGACTGTGCACTCCTGGATGCCTGAGAGGTTAAACACAAAACCTTTGGGAAGACAGAGGACAAGAGAGACCTAGGAACTTAGACAAGCAGGGGATTGGAATAAAGCACAATGTTCAAACAGAATTTGATGATACAAGGGTGAAGAAGATAGGCATGTATGAGGGCAACAACTAAGAGGAGGCAGATTCCTGCTAGAACAGGAATTTAGGGAAAACAAGGAAAATACAAAGGGCTTTACTTTTCCTGATTCAATTTAACGGAGTCACAAGAATCTCAGTCTCTTCCAATTTGTTATGAAAAAATAGCTGGGATTAGACAAAAAAGTACTCAAAAATTTTCTAATGAAAGGTATGGATGGCACTCTCAGGTCTGGTTGCACATATTCAACTCCATGAAAGCTTCAGAGATACAGACCTGTAACACCCAGAACAGCAAAGGGATGTGTGCACTGAAACCCGACAGGTGACACAACCTGGAAATGCCACCTGTGGCAGAAGATATTGCTTTACAACTGGGTGATGACAGCATGATGGATTTATACATACGAAATTCTGAAGTACTGCAATATTTCTTTCCCTTAACACATTTTCCTCAACACTTTCACAGCAATATGGGTTAATCAGCCACAGAACCTCAGCTGCCATGTGTTGGCACCAATTCACTGACCTCAAGCCAGTGCTTGAAGACTGATTTGAGCTCTGTACAGTCTCCCACCCTGGTTACCCCTTGCTGAAGAGCAGGGAAAGCATCACTGTCCCATACAGCCACAGCTTCTGTTTCTCCTCCAATTAAGTCCAATACACACATAGCACAGATTATAACACAAAGAACTTTGAATGGTGTCACACACACAGTATTTCCTATGTCATTGGCAAATGTCTCTCTCTACTCTCCCCTTACTCATAGGGAAGGGTAAGAATTAGACATAGTGCCCAGCCCTGGCTATCAATCAAATCCAAATTTCTGCTAGGTGGGACTGGAAGCCAGAAATATCTGGTTCCTTGTTTCCATCCACACAGCACATCACAGTCACCTCAGAGAAATGGAAATTTCTATCTTAATACATTTAGTAAAGGTTAAGTCTAGTTCATTACATCAGTGAGAACATTTGGGGGAAAATAGTACTGATTTGCCATACTAGGCAATGTCTTTAAGCAAAATTCTCAACAGCTAGCATTGCCCTCAGCTTTCAGTACCCAGTTTCTACCAGTATTCTTTTCTCCAGATAAATATTGTCAGGCTGTGGTCGATTGTTTGGATCACAGCAGTACATTTTAGCTGCAGGATTTAGGCTGGAGTCTGTTTTGGGGCTGTGTGTGCTAGAAGTAATTACAGAGGTTTAGGCCCTGGGACTAAACACACTCCCGAGCCTACAAAACCTTTCAGATTTTGTCTGTCTTCGGGTGTATTACATAAAGTTGTGAGTTCGTAACAAACCTTCCTTCTCTGCCCACAAGGTAGAAGGAGTTTTAAAGAGTTGGGAGCACGACCTGACCTGCTGAGTGCGTGCAAGCCAAGAGAACAGGTTTTGTTACAGGCTGAACAACCTGAAAACAGTCACGTCCCCGTGAGCCCTGAGCTGCATGGCCTGAACAGGAGCAGCTTAAACAGCTCTTCCTTCGGGTCCTGAGCAGCTCAGAGTCTGGGAGAGAATTCACCATTCTTCACTACTGTTATTTCTCTCCAATTAATTATATCTTTTTCTAAAGAAAGGGATGTCATTCATCAGCATAAGAAATGGTGCCAAGAAAAGGACAGACCCCTTTTTAAACATTCTCTGCACATTTCTTCACTGGCCAACTGATGTTACCTGAGATGTGCCTTGTGGCTAAGGCCTGAGGGAGAGGAGCAGAGTCCTCAAAGGGGTGGAAACCTGGGAAGGTGGGACTGCTCTGCTGACCCCAGTAAAGAACACAGCAGGTGACTGAAGAGCATCAGTGGATAGGCTGAAACTGGCTGATCCATGTTCACTGCTATTAGCACATCAGGGCTTTCTACTTTGGGGAAAAAACCCCCAGATCACAATTTTAGCATAAGATGAAGGAAACTACGTAGTTGTAATAATGTGTAAAATTTGGGTGATGGGGTTAGCACAGGTGTGGCACTGCAGGCCAGAGGGCTTTGGGGTGCCACAGTCACTGTCTCTATGAGTGTCAGATCTGGTACAGGTTTCCTTGGATCTCTCCGCTTTGCCTGTTTCAGTATTTGCAGATTGTCATGCTAAACACCTGACACAGGCACTTCTGTCCTCGTCCACAACTCCTCCACATCTATGAGCATTTTCTGGTCAGGTATCTATAATACAGCTCTAAAAACTCCTTGTCTCAGTCATCCTTTGAAAATATTAACTAAAAATAAAACTAGAATACAATCTCCAACGAATTTCAAACCCAGGTACAACAAAAGCAATTTTTTTGCAGCACGTGGAATTTATGCTTCTCTTTCAGTAGATATTAGAGTTGTTCATAGATTCACTATGGTGAACACATTTTTGCTGTTAATCTTGATACACATTTCTGACAGAGGACCTCAGCTACTTACAGCCCTCATACACTAAGGGTGAAGCAACATAGGATGATCCCACAGAAGCTGAGCAGTATTTTAATAACAAATTTGTTATAATTGTCTGGATTCTTCCCTTGTGCAGATCCAGTGAATTCAGGGATGTGTTTCTATATGATAACAAGCCTCTACCTAGGATGTTGTACAATTCCTCCAGTACTTCTTTTGCTAGAGAATCTGAATAATCTCAAAATGTTGTGATACTGTGATGAAGAGATAAACACCTCTAAAATATACGTAAGTATTGCCTCTTAAAAACTGAATTGTTATGACAAGATATATTCAGTAAATGCAGCAAATATTCATTCTTACCACAAGACTGCTGTCCAGAGAAAGTCTTTTCCCAAATTCCCTTTTCTGTAGCTGTCTTTTTTTCTCCATAGCTGAGGTTATTTGTTTTCCTTTTGGTCGACCTGAAATGTCAGGCTGCTTTCAGCATCACTGAAAAAAAAAAAAAAAAGTAAAATATTTAAATACTTATTTCAATACCCTACTTAACTGTTACTGTCTTTCATCATTAACTTTGTAATAACCCAACAGCTAATAACTTTGTGTTTCTAGTTGGCTGTGTTCCAGGAATAAATTTTCTGTGCCAAAAAATCTGAACTCTCCAAACAGAAATATTACCAATCTGTTTGGGTCGCTTCTCAAAGGAGGAAAACAAAAATCTGCTACAACTGTCTTTAGCAATACACCCATGTTTCATAGTCTTTTGAACTGGGCTGGGAGCTGAATTTGCAGAGCCAATGAATTACCTGAGGCTGGGCAGGGGGAGGGAAACAGTTTGTTTCAGATTAATTGCACTCCTCAGTAAGCCCTGCTTGTTGGCACATCTGTGCTGCTACTGCGATGTACAAATTTTGGCCCTAATCCTGAAGAGTTCTAAAAGCTTTCAACTCCCATTATCCTTAACGAGAGACAAATGCCCTCAGCACTTTCCTTAAGTTTTTAAGGTCAAAGATTCTGCCGTAATAATCAGACAGGCCCACTGCCTGCACAGAACAGCCAGGGAATTCAGCTCATAAAGCTACCACACAGGGAATTAATATTTCCAGTCTTGTAGGGTTTGGTAATTCCTGTCCAATGGTTCCTGCTACCACAACTACCAGTTCTCTTTCTAAATGTTCTTGTTGCCATGTGTATCTGAAAGCTTCAGCTCATAATTTAGGGTATTTATTGTTTGCGATACAGGAATATTGGCAAAGTTAAGGAATTCATTCCGGATGTACAGAACATAGTAGAATGATAACTAACAGAAATCAGAATCCAGCCTAAATTAAGACAGGCAGATATATTCATAAAGAATCATGCACACAAGTTTTCTGTTGCATCTCATAGTGACTGCATTTACTGTATCACAGTCCCACTGACCGAAAACAAGGCTTGGCAAAAGAAGATCTGTGTGTTCCTGATCCTTTTTCCTCGTTGAGGACATCACCTTGGATCACACGCAGCCAGGTGATGCACAAATAGCTCTGCTGTAGGGTAGCACAGCTGGCATTCCCAGAAGCAGCCTTGCACATGCCCTGCAGACATATCTGTGGATAACTCGACTTCTCACGCACCTGTGAGCGATCCCATCTGTCACTGTGGGATATCAAGCGGATAAACCCTTCGCAGCCCTTTCCTCAAGCTGACCCCAAATGCTCTGCCACGAGGGCACACAGGAGCCTGAACGTGGGCCAAGCACAGGCTGCCTGCAAGGAGAGCAGGATGGCCCAGGCCCAGCTGAAGCCAGCTGGAATCCCAGAGCCACACACCCTGGGCTCATCGGGTACGTGGGCATCGCACTGGGACTGCTCTTTTAAAGCACCTCCCACAGGGAAACCAAGAGTGCTGCTGCCACCAAACCAAGGAATCCAGCCCTCTATCCAACAGCACCTGTGCTTCTTCTGTACTTCTGGTTTGTACCCATGCAAGACCAGAACTCAGGCCATTTTCTTCCAAACAGATAAAAGTCAGCCTCTCTGTATATTCATCTAAGGATCACATGCAATGAGAACTTGTACCTACAATGAAAAAATCTGTTATTGCACTGTGCTCATTGCTGCCTTGTGGGCGTTTCTTCAGGTTTACCTGTAAGCCCTTGTTTGCTTTTATTTTTTTGTAGTTCCAACACTAAAATTATACATGCTATTTAATTCGGCTAATAAGGAATGTCAATGGTGTGATACCACAGAATTCCTATTGTTTCCTGATTAGTGAGTGAAAGAAACACAACAATAGATTTAAACAAACACAGCAGCAATGTATTACACTGTTTGTGTGATTATGCCAGAAATTAGTAAATGATCTTATGTAATAATTATATCATTCTGCTGAGCACGCATCATGCCTGGAGAGCATGACTTCCACCAAGGGAGCCTTTGTTGAGCACAGAACCACTCAGGAATGAGCTGGTGAGAGCTACAGCTGGAGCCAGTAATCCCCATGGAAGGTCAAATACCTAATGTGAGTTAAGTGCCTGAAGTTTCTGTCTGCAGGTATTTGGTGGAACCACCCCAAATTCTAGTTTAGAAGTAAAAGCAGGAAGGATTATTATTAATTATTCCTATAGTTTATATGTTGCCCTGGGCACTTGAAGAGGATTTACTATAGCCATACCTAGCACAGCACAAGGACCTACTCATGTACTGGTGCAGCAACTCCAGACCTGCTGGCTCCACTCCTTCCCCCACACACACCATGGGAGCTCCCACCTCTGCACATTACCTTTAGCAGGCTGTCACACATCTCTCTGAAGAGTTAAACACCTAAGGCTAAACACACAAAGTTTTGAATCACAGGTAATTGTCAGACAAGATAATACAATACATCACCTGTACCAACATATGTTGATGCCCCAAAGTACTCATCTCAGGAGGCCTTTAAAGAAAAATTATTATCAGAGTGAAGCACTTAAGAAAAACAGAATAAGTTCTCATCTTGGAACAGTCATTTTTGTGCATCATACTACTTGTCACAAATCAAAAATGACCCTCCCAAGTAAATCTCTCTTCCTCTGAGACCAAACAACAGACTAACGAAGACTCAAATTGGAGCTAACGCATCCACTGGGAAGTTCAGCAGAGGAGAACACCCATCCAGATGGAACAGTCTTGGAATGTGAAAGTGCTAAGGGCTGGTTTGCCCAATCATCAGAAATACTGTTTTTGTGTTACCAAGACGAGAGACTATAGAAGTTTACCTGCCTTCCCTGACCAATTTGCTTGCTGTGTTTACAGCAAAGACCCCAGTGGTTAACACTCAGACCCTGCTGATCCCATTTAATTCAGAGGAACTGTGAACTATTGCAAAGTCACGTATGATTTACAGTGTCTTCACCCCTACTGCACTCACAGGTGTATATTTCCAAATCTTTGAGGACTCATCTTCTAGTTCTTAGTGCTGCAGGAAATGTTTCTGCTGTAGGACTCTTCCCTAAGGGAGTATAGAGTTCATTTACGTTGAGCATAAGGGGGCAGGCACTCTCCTGAGAGCACTCAGCCATGAAGGCTGTATCCCCAAGAAGTGTATGGGGATCAGGCTAAGAGAATGCAGGTCCCAGATGTGTGCCCAGTGTATTCTCAGGTTTGCACTGAGCTCAGGGCAGAAGGTTTTGTATGGACACATAAAAAAAACTCTCAGAGGAAGATCTAAGTGTGATCTTGCTTAAATAGGGTATTTCCTTCACTGCTCAGGAAGCCAGCAAGCCAGAGGCATGAGCTTGATTATATATCCTAAAGTGCAGTATTTTTAGTACTCAGTACAAGAATGTTCATTATTTCAGGAGATGGCTTGAAAAGTATGCCCTGGAGAAATGGTGTGATTAACATAGAAAAGCACTCTCTAAAATCTATGTGAGAAATTTCTTGGATTATAATACTCTCTTCATTTCTAGTAGTAACAAAGGATGATTGATGTATATTGCTTTAGCTGATGAAAATGTACAACATCATATTCCTTGGATAGGCATTTAAGATATTTTCAGGCAGTTTGAAACTGCAGTCACATTTCAATAGTTATGCCAACATATGCCAGCTGGGAACTAGCACACAGTATATCTGTTTGGTAACTGGAAATGGACTGTATTTTTTTTCTCTTACAAACATGTATAAATTTCACAGTTATGACACATGACAAAAATGACAGCTCTGCAAACCAGCATCCCTTTGTTTAAATTCAGGGCAGATACAATGCAGCCTCCCCACTCTTGGCTTTGCACAACTTAATGCTGCCAGAAGGCAAAACACCCGTAGGGCAGCAAGGTATTCCCTCTCAGCAGCCAGCTTGTCTCTCCCAGGTGTTAACAAGAGGAGAGGATTTGTGATTTGCGTAAATCTAACTGTTGGGTAACAGAATGAGGTCAGAGTTATACAGTGATCACCTTTAAATGCTTTTTCTCCTCTGTTAGCCCTGCTTGCTTGACAGCCAGACTTTAAGACTGAGAGAAAACAACCAGAACTGGTATTATCCCTCAGCAAAGAGAGGAGAAGTAATATCACTGGCATAGGTCAGGGAGCAGCAATGAGAAGGTAAAGATTGTCATCAATGTAAATGTTAGTTAGAATGAACAGGTGACCTAAAGGTGAAAGATTTTATATCTCATTACCAATCTGTGAAGTGATTCAGTTTCCTAGGAACCTAATTGAATAGACTCTGTCATTTTGCAGCTGGGTTTCCTATGCCAGCTCTGGTGTTAACACCAATGTGCATACACTGGCTTTTGTTGTGATCTTTGCAGGGAAAGCATAGTAAGTACAGTTTATCAGGGCCTCCCAGAACTGGAAGAAAAAAAAAATTCCAGAATTAAAGAGTTGATATTTAACAGATCAAGGTCCAGCTCTGTAAAGTCACCACATTTATCTTGCCAGGCATAAGCCAGTAAAAATGTACTAGATTTATACTTATGAATTTGATTATTTCCCTTGGTTTTTTGGGGGGTTGTGTTTTTTCTCCCCCTAATGGCAGAACATTCAAACCATTCTGCCTAGTCATCAAAAGGTAATCATGAACATTGCCACACCCTTATCTCTCCCCATCGTGGTATTTAGCTTGGTCATGACTTTAAGTGACAAAGCAGAAAAAGAATTCCTCAATTCTCCCTTGAGTTGGTGTTTCAAAATTCAGCACTTGTGAAATAGAAAACTGCAACAACATCAGCATTTCTGCAACCTGACATTTAGCTCAATGCTTTTTGTTTTGCCCCAGTGTATTCTACAGCAGCACCACGGGCAGGCCCTGCCTAATGCCAAATACTCCCAGGTATTTGCTGAGGCTGGTCAGCAGTTCATTAGCACTAATGTACATGTAATGCACTCACACCCACTGGATTAGGTTGCTATTTAGATTAGCAAGATGCATTTTTGCAGACAGGGAAGGAGAATGTGCCATGTGCTAGCATTAATGAGTTAATTAAATTAGAAAAATTCCAATGCAGGAAGCCGAAATGCTTAGATGAGTAGAATATTACAGGAATTACAAGACAACAAACATAGCACTGCTGTACCATTCTGCCTATTACCTAGATATTGACTGGCTTTGGGAAGTTGTGTTAAAAAACATATCAAGTTGTTCTGAAATATCTGGGCAGAATAATATTCTTTTCTAGTTTGTTTTGTTGTTGTTTTCCTGTGGAATAATTAATTTTCATACACCACAACTTCCTTAAAGTCTCTAAAGCTGTTACAAAGTTTACTGGGACTGTACAGACAGTGCCCAGAGTCAGCTGTGTGCCCTGCAAGTTATTTTGTGACCCAAACCACTCCCTAATCCAGTGGTCCTGCAGTTCTGACTGAAAACTTTCTAGCAGTCATAGAATGGCTGGTGTTGAAAAGGACCTTAAAGATCATCTTGTTCTGACCCCCACACCATGTGTAGGGATGCCACCCAACTAGACCAAATTATTTTAAGCCCCATCCAACCTGGCCTCAAACACTGTCAGTGATGGGGCATCCAGAGCTTATCTGGACAGCCTGTGCCTCACCACCCTCCGAGTAAAGAATTCTAACACCTAACCCGAATCTCTCTTGTTTTAGTTTAAAATCATTCCCCCTTGTCCTACCACTATCTGCCCATCACACACCAGGCCATGATAATGAAGCCTCCCAAAGAAGTGTGGGAAGGGCCAGAGCTAGACAAGGAACCCTCTCATCTTTCACCCTTCCTTGGCAGGGTGTTGGACTAGATCTCCACAGGTCCCTTCCAACCCTAACTATTCCATGATTCTTCCATTTTTTTGTGAGTTTAGTGAAGTGCAATGACATTGACACACGGCAGTCTGCAAAGGGCTGACTCGTTTGAAAGCCAAATGCTGTGGATCTCTTCTGCCCTTACCCCGTCCCTCAGAAGGGAATCAGTAGAGCACATTGGATAGTCTCATGCTATTTCTGACTGGTGATCGCTTGCCAGCACAGAAGAGACTCTTGGCAGAATGTTCTAGAAACACAACATTTGAAGGAAAGCATCCCAGCTCTAAATTCCACCCTGTTTCAGCCTCAGTTTTCAAGACATATTTATGCTTTCTTCATGCAAGGTAATCTTCCGTTTATTCAGCAAACTAAACAATCAGTAAAGCTTTCTATAGCACTGCTCCTAGGATTTAAACAAGTTAAGATTAAGGGCTTAAATCCAGCAAACCTATCAGTGTGCTCAAAATAATACCAGGAATTTCAATACATCAGAAAACAAAGAATATGGCATTAGAGATGTTATTACTACGACAGCTGTCAAGATGAATTGCATGAGAAGCATTTAAAAGATTTATATCTCAGTATCTCACCAGGTTAATTAAATGGATGCATGCATTCATTTAAGAGGATAAGGTGGGTTGCAGTGACATAAAATGAGAGGGCACAAGATTATATTCTTTCAGCATTAACAAGAATGGGTTGAACCAATATCATTTCCGTATTCTGTAATAAGCATGATTCATCCATTGCCATTTTCAGCTCTCATTTTCTTTCTGGCAGAAAAAAAAAAGACTATGAACATTTATAGACTAACATAATCAAAGCTTTAACCTTTTCAGTGTTTTCTATTTGGATTGGCTGTCCATTTTTATCACAGGATTCCAGGGCCATGCCTCGGGGAAGAGAGGAATCGCCAGTAAATTACACCAAAGAATGTTGAAAGGTCAAAGGATTTACCCTCCCCTGTTTGCTTTTATGGGACATATGAAGCATTCACATCATGCAATAAAATTATCGAGACAAAAATGATGAAAGATAAGTAGACAGAATGCATGAATCTGTAGTCAGGACAGCATGGGAAGAAAAGGGATATAGTATAGTGTTATCATCAATAAAAAACAGATTATGACAATGGTGTTTCTGTATCCTTAGCTTCTGCACTGAAATCAAATCCCTCAGAACACTGTAAGACCTGTAACCAAGAAAGATATCCAAGCATGACTGAGGCTATTCAGGCTGAAGGAAACATTAGATCCAAAGCTCCCATTTCTTAGCTCAGTTTCTAACCCCCTATTATTATATATATTACCAAATACTACTATAAATTATGTGAAATAGGTTATTATGTGGTAAACATGCACTCCCTTAGTCACTGAGCCTCTTTCAGCAACGCAAAGCTGTGTTAACCTGCAAAAGGCATGTTCTGAACACAGCAGCAGCTGCCTCTGGGGGTTGCAACACACATTTGTGTCCCTTGGGAACCACAGCTGAGCTTTGTCAGAAATAGTCAGCTCCAGCCACCTGCAGAAGCTGAACTCCAGGACCTGAGGAAATTTCACTCTTACTGTTCACAGACCCACGGGGTTATGTGGCAGTTTTGAGGTTCAAAAGCAAACGTCCCATTTACATCCCAATAAAGGCTCCTCTGGCATCAATGAGATGCAGCTTCTAATCTAGTACGTCATTAATAGGGCTAGTTATTCCTCATGCTAAAGTGGCTGGCTGGCAGCAGACACCCAACAGAAATCTCATCAAACACTGAATTACAGATCTTTAGAGGCAGTGACATCCAGTTCATCTAATATGTTCCAATGCTCAGAAAAATAAATGCAATTAAATCCAGCATCTGAATCAGTTTGATAGGCAACTAACTGGAGGAAAGAATTTAAAATGCATAGTCAAGTTACCTATGTTTTGCTCAGTTTGATTTTTGTTTTCTTCTCATTTTCCTTTCATCAGTATAAATCAAGGCACTACTCAAGAAAGTCCAAGAATTTCAGACCTACATGTAAGATCTGTATCAGGGTCTCTGTTGCAAGCAATGGTGGATTGCCAATTCAGTTTTTGAAACTAGAACTAAGAGCTTTTGAAATGTGCCTCAAGATCCCTCCCTCTCTGAGGCAGATGCGTTTCAGTCAGCATCTCTTTTGCCTGCCCATCTGTTGTAATCATAGTCCAGAGGGACCACTAAAAATCATTGGTTCATTGTGTGCACTCCACCCCTTCCACCTGCACTGCTAAAAGAGATGATGATGTCTGCAATGGTCACACGATCCCAAATAAATGCAACTTCTTTTGGTCCTCCTTGCCAGCACAGATTAAAGGAATGAAAGATCATTTATTTACTGTGGTATTCCAGCTCAGTGGATATGAGGAATTATTAAACCATCTTAACATAATGTTCAGGCATCTGGTTTTACTCCTCAGAGCACTGGGTAACACTTCAAAATGTTCACATGGCTCAAAGGAAAATTCCCAATAGAAAGTAAGTATTGTAAAAATGTTTCCTTAGTTACTAGTAACATGTTCAGCATCCAGCTCTGTGCATCCTTAGCTAACCAAAGTCATTTGCATCAGAGGGAAATGTCAAAGTCTAGGCTGCAGAATTTGTTCCTAATGAACCTGGGGCTTTGTGGGTTGTAACACCATGTCTCACATTTCACCTTGCTGTACAGACACTCCCAGTGGGCACAGAGCTGTCCTTACATTACAGACAATGAGAAAGGTATTAGTTCAATAATAGCCCAGAAGAGAAGCTGAATCAAGCTCATAATCCCATTCTGTCCTGTGAAAAATAAAGGAAGATAAAGTCCAGTCAAATACATGTCATCTGTCCGTGGTCTGGGAAGGGGGCAGCTGAGAAAGGGCTCCACTCCTTCATCTGTATAATGTGAAAATAGCTCCTTCACCTCACCATGACGAAATTCCACCCTGGGGAAGAACAAGTGGGGAAAGACAGCACTGATCTCTTCCAGCCAAACCAGAACTGAGCCCCTGAAGGGATAGACTGGAAGGGAGCAAAGCAAGAACACAGAGTGCCAGTCAGCTGAGCAGCTCCAGATGCTGACCACACAGAATACTGTGCATATTTCTATCAGAAAAAACCCCACATATTAGTTATTTTTCTGTGCAAATGCCTTCAGAGCTCTGTAAATCTGTGCAGTTAGGACAGCTACAGGTCCTTGGACTCTGTAGCCACCTCTGTTTGCTGCTATGGACAAGACACACAAGAGACATGGTACCAGAGCAGAATTTGGAGGTGCCAGAACTAATCTAGCTACTATAAGGATGGGTATTGAAACCTTCAGCTGGTTCTCCACCTTTTCAACCTTAACAGAAGTTACTCTAATTTCAGCTAACCTAACATCATCTAAGGATGACCTAAAAGAACTCAGCTCCAACTCTCATGCACACTTCAGCAGTGCCTGTACTTCATGGTCACAGCAGAAAGGTGACAGGGTACAACTCAGCTCTACCACCTTCAAGTGTTTTGTGGGATGTATTCCCTATGCATTGATGAGAATACATAAAGAAAAACTCCAGGGAGATATCCCAGCCAGTATAAGTTCACTTTATTCTTGCACAGCAGAGCATGTAGGACTATGGGATATCAAGACCATAAA
This sequence comes from Prinia subflava, assembly GCF_021018805.1. Classification (NCBI taxonomy): domain Eukaryota; kingdom Metazoa; phylum Chordata; class Aves; order Passeriformes; family Cisticolidae; genus Prinia; species Prinia subflava. The sequence continues at coordinate 32,344,966 of NC_086252.1, forward strand.
ATTGAAAGGAATTGATACACATTGATTGAAACTCCACCTTCAGCTTATAGCCAAGAAAACTATCACGGAAACATTAAAAATGAATGATGTTCTGTCTTCATGCATATTTTCTTAATGGTGACAGAACACTGCAGTGTTGGCATACCAAAGAGCCCTCTGTCTCTTATCCCTGCAACTCTAGAACAATCTCATCTCTATTGCTGAATTCAGCCTGGGCCAAAAGGATAGAGACAAACTTTATGGAATTTACACAGTTGCAGCACAGATGATTGAAGTATTGACTTGGTGGGGAATGATTAACCAGTCCCCCCATTGCAGCTTCAAACAATGACAAAGAAGAGACTGAAGTGTCAAGGAATGACCATCCACACAAGTTTGAGGGACATAGCCTAACACTAGAGACAGCAAGAAATTGATTAGGTTTATTGACAGTAGGATGAAAAGAAATAAAGGGCAAATGATGCTGAGTATCTGAAGAAATTACCTAAAGTGAAATCCAGTGCAGAGAATCAAAGGAACACTTGTCATATGAAAAAATTGTGCAGGATGAGGTGTAAAAAATACACTGCAAGTGAGAATGCTGCCAGATATCAAACAACCCTGATGGGCAAGAAAAGAGCCTTCTCTGCCTTTCTTCTGAACATCTCTGTACTTTGCTATAGCTCATCCACATTAGAGACAATTAAAAGCTTTGGCTTTTGAAAACATGTTACTCCATCCTTCCTCCTCATGCCATCAGCTGCTGGCAGTGCTTATTCCAATTCCTCGGTGTGAAGACTGCTTGTCACACACTGATTTCTAATTTCTCCATCTGCCAGAAATGTAATAAAAATGTAAATTCAAAAAAAATAATGAATTTTCTACTTAAAAAGTTCATAGCTCTTCTATGTTTTACATCATTCTCTCAGTCTTTAGCTCACCTGTGCTCAGTTCTACCAGGTGAAATGTCAGTGAACATATAGGCTGCCATCAAAGGTAATAATCCAACACTTTGAGAGTATGGATACAGTACTATCCAGAAAATATTAGAAAGAAAGGAGCTACACTATTAGAATTTCTTAGTCTCTCTGTCAACCATCTGTCCATTTCGAATGCAAAATAAAAAGAGTTCAACTACAAAAGAAAAAAAAAATTAAAAAAACCACCAAGCAAACCAAAACTACTGGCAATTCGTAAGTCAGTTATTCACTAAAATTGGAAAGATGTCTTTGCTTGTAGAAACAACAGTTGGGTTGGCACAGAACTTTTCATCCATTATTTTCTATAGAATTCATGTAGCAACTCAAATTGGATAGTTTTTACCTAGACTATTTCTTGGAAGTAATGTTATGCAGATTTAAATAAAACCTTTAAGTGTATAGTTTATGCACCTCTTCAGACTTGCAATAACCAGAGTTACTCAATATTACTATTTAGCTCAAAATTCAGCTGGGAAATAAAAAGTGTTATTAGAATGAAAGGAAAAAGTGCTAATACACTTGCATGTTCTAAATGACCCACTGTGAACTGGAAAATGTATTTCAAGACTAAACATATACTTTAAAAGTTTGGTGTTTTCCTACATTAGGTTTATTAATTCAGGGTGGATTGGGAAAAACAGTTTTGAGCATAAGCAAGGAAGAAAAAAAATCTACTTGGTTCATTTCAGGTAAATGCTTGCCCATATTTTGAGCTGGAGACTTAGGTTGACTCACTGCCTTCTCCTGTCTCAGTTTCTCCCCTGCCCTGTGAAGACAGTAATATATAAGTGTCATTTACTGACTAAATCCTCTTTGTCAAAGACTTTAATAATGAAACTTTCTATTAGTGCTGCTTCTCCGTGTCATTACTCTTCTCTATCTACCAGATGTGCACATCACTATAAACTCAAACAGGGGAATAATCCTCTCTCCAAACTCTGCACTGTGCAGGGGAAGGCACTCAGTTTTCATTCACATCTTTGCTCTTCTGTCAAAATTAATTTGATGGGAGAAATTCAGCTAGAACTGAATTAAAGCCAACAATTAAAAGATTTTGCCACCAAAAGCAGCTATGTAGGTGAGACATATCCTCTACTCCCTCCACAGATTTAAATCCATCTTCCCTGCAGGGGAAACTAGGAAGCATTAAAACAGCATTAAAAATAATAATAATAATAATTAGAGCAGGCCCCTTTTTTCTTTAATAGTGGGGGAATTAAGCAGGCTGGTGCACTCTTTAGTGCTGTTCACCTTTGATTTTCCTTGTTGACTCACAGTAATATCACCTGCAGCTACTGGAGAGAAATAAAACTCTGAATGGGACTCCAGGAAAGGGAAGACAAAAGAAAAGAAGCAACCAGGTGAGGCCTTAATGGGACTTCTTGCCTAAGGGTGTGCCCTAAACCCACAAGAAAGTTTCACATCCTTCCCTGCTTCTGGGATGAGGATCCTGTGAGCTAAATCTCCACCTCTGCATTGCCACCACATTGGAGCTGAGTATGGTAGGAGCTAAAGGGATCTACCCACAAGTCAGAGACCTCAGGAGAGGTCTCAGTTGTTCTGCCCAGAGTTTAAAACTCTTGAACTCTGCATCCAAGCTCAGAGTCCTCAGGGACACATAGGATCCAGACCTGGAATTCAGGTAGAGAGGAATAAATAAAACAGGTAAAGCACAACTTGTTTTCACAGAGACAGCAGCCAGCAGGTAAAAGTGAGATTTCAGAGCTTTACTGGGGAGACAGGACCTATCAGTAAGATTTGCTCCCTGCCAGGAGCAAGGAAAATCCTGCCTAGGGTTTGTGGTGCACTGCATGTGGCTGTGTACCTTACAAACCATTCTGTTCCCAGGACTGCACCCAAAACTATCATCTAGGTGATAAATTCTTGGCAATGTCTTATTAAAGGTTTTTCTTGTGACAGGAGAATTTTCTGGTAATCAAAAAGAAAAGCAATTCAGTTGATTAAAGATAAATTGGTAAATCTAAAGGACAGAACTGGTTCGCCATGACATTGGGATGCATTCCCAATCAATAACACCGGGACAGAATTGCAGTTTAAAGGAAGGAATTTACTAGTTTTAGGAAAGCACATCATTAAATCCTAGAGAAGTCTACAGATTCTCAGGCAGGGAGACAAGGAGAATAGCCAACCTGAGGCCTTGTGGATTGTGCTACCCTTATCAGTTATTTGGTGCTCTCTTTCATTTACTAAAAATACAGATGAAGATCTTGGTCTCAAAAGTTAGAGCTAACAGCCAGTGACATAAGAGAGAGCTGTTTATTAAAATGTTACACCAGGTTTCACTTTAATGCTTTCCTTCTTAGGAGCACATGTTAAAAATCCTTAATGACTTAGTTGAACTTTCAGTATTTTCCAAGTGTTTCTCATATGTAGTAGCAAAGAGAACCTGGGTCTTTTATTTCCATCTTAATATAGGGATTAGACAGGTCCTATTATTGATAATTAGGATTTTAGCATTTCACTTCTGGATTAGTGTTTCAAACTCAGCTGAGGTTGATACTGAATAAAAGTAATTTCCATCAGCTGGCTGCTCAGTGACCTCTAAGAAATATTACAAGTTGGTAGTGGACAGGTGTCTATATGATTAAAATACACTTTGCAAGCACAGTTGGCACACTGGAATTTTCTTATTACAAATTTATAATCTGCTCCCCCCAGCTTATAAATTCAAAGTATTCAGGGGCACTGAGATGTCATTTAAAAACAAGGAGGATACAGTGTTCTTTGATAATTTCACAACAAAAGTACCTCTGTTTCTAGATCGGTTTTGAGTTCCTGGACAAATGATTTTGTGCACTGCAAAGATTATCAATCACTCTATTAAAACTCATGAATTACACTTTAGGTACCAACATTAAAAACCAAATAAAAACCTAGAGTGCTGTAAGTTCTCTATCAAAATCTCACAACCAGCACCATGTACAGTGTTCACTGTAAAGAGAAAAACACACACAGCACCAACAAAGTAGAACCATACAGGGTGTCCCACAGATGCATGAACCAACATTAATTGAATCAATATTCCCAGACACCCACAGAGAACTCAAGTATTTTTGGTAGTAAAAAATGCTCAAATGCTTTTGGCAGGAGAAGGTGAGCCCAACCTCAAAATGAGGTGGTTCTCTGGCTAGGAATCAAGGAAACAGCTTTGTGTTTGAGTAGGGTTTGGGGGATGGGCTGGGGAAACATCACAATAATTCATGGCTTTTGAATAACCAAGCCCATAATTCATGCCTCAAGCCTTTAACCTGTTTCTCTTTAACCCATTCAGAGATTTTTTTCAAGAACACGTGAGAAAATATTTTCCATTCATTTTCTTTCTTGTTACACCAATTCAGAGCAAAGTGAGGCAGAGCCCTTCAGGCTTAGGCCTCGTGGCAGATGCAGCTTCATGGAACTGAGAGACTTCCCAAGATTATCATGGAAGTTTTTGTGGACTTATTTATTCACATCTGTGTCAATGGAAGAAAGTACAAAAACCTTGTACAGAATCCAAACAACAGGGAAGGGTGGACACTTTGGTGGAATCAATCCCCAGCAGTTTAAATACATGTGCAAGATGTTTCACCTCTCTGAAAAGAAACATTGTTTGGTCTGGCCCTGTTCAAGATGCTCTGAGATTTATAAGAGCATAAAACACCAGTTGTTAAGCTTGGCACTGGTGTGCTGTAGGGGAAGGACTATGGATCCATCCAAGAAAAGTGTGTTCACCTCAACGTGGGAACAAAACACAGATTTATTAGCTCAAGAACAGAGTAATCTTAATTTTGTGAAGAGTGAGAGAGATGAATCATAAAAAAAAAAAACCACCAAAAAAAAAAAAAAAAACCAAAAAAAAAAAAAACAACAAACCCACAGTGTTCTAATGGTCCTACTAGGAAAGCCCTACTAGAAATTTCCTCCTAGGAATTTTTTAAATCTATTTTCTCTGCCCTTAATTTCCTCTGCAAGTGGCAACTGAAATATAGGGACAAAGCCCCTGCTAAGCAACTCTCAGCATTTACCCCTCCAGTCTCCAGTTTAAATCCACTAAAATGAGTCTGCATTTTACAGATATTTTTGATGGAGTGGTTAAAAGGAAGAGGAAGAACAGGAATGTGTGCAATCAAAACAAGTATTCATGCATATGTTTTAAACACATTTCTGTCTCATTGTCCAGCAGAATAGCAATAACCTGCTCAAACTGAGCCACAAACACAAAAAGTTAAAAACTGAAGACAGCACTGTTAACAAATTGCAGATCCATGAGACTTGTCCAGAAAGACCTCACAAATCAGCAATGAGAGGAAGAGAGCAAATCATGCAGAAACTATTTAATCAATGAGTAAAGACAATTATAACATCTGTTAATCTTTTGTGTAGGTTATAATTAGATGCTGAGGAGGAGTAGCCTTTAAGGGGGAGGCAGGGAATCCTTTAACATCTGCTAGAAGGGCAAACACTGTGCAATAAATGACTTTAAATGCAATCAGCAAAATGAGAGCTGAGCAGAGTTCACAAAAGGCCTGTATAAAAGATTGAGGATAACAAAATATTTTGCCAAAGGTCAACTCCTGCAGCACTAGAGCCTGAATAATGAGTTCTAGTTTATAGGCCACATCAAAAACAAACGTGATTGTACCTCTGAAAAACAATTTTTTTCTCATTTGTGTCATTATGGCAAAAGCACATGCTGCTGCTGTATATCACGTCAGCTTAATGACTTATTAGGGCTCTATCTATCAACCTTGAACAATTTAGAATAAACAAGTAGGTGTGATGTATTTTAAAGGCCAGAATTCAGTCTGATAGACACAGAACTGTCACACCGTAAAAGTGATGTGATTCTGATTTTAAATAATTAATTATTCAATAGCTTCTAAAAGATGTAATTATTTACTCATTTTGCTGTTGAAAACAACCATATGCTTTAAGCTGTTCCTCACTGACAATGTGAGTCCAAGAGGGAGGTATTTTATCCAGTTTAACACGGCCCTCTACTGGCAAAATAACCCCCCAAAATCTTACAAGTATGTACCATTTTGTCAGATCATTTCAGAGCAGCAGAAAAGATCCTAGATTTTACAGCAGTTACACCAAATCTTCGAAGATAGAGTTGATCAGAGTTTTAGGACTTTGCATAAATTAAGTCATCACTTAATCTCTCCAGAATTCCCTTGAGGAGAGCATTACTTCCTTTCACCCACCAGATGCAGCTCTGGCCATCAACAGAGCACTGAAGAAATAATCCAAATGCTCATATCTAGAGGAGTGAGTAATTTCAGAAACAAATGCAACCCTTCCACTTATGTCAAGTTGTGCTGTGTTCCTCAAGGATTGCCACTGATTCCCCACAGGACTGATGTACACATGGGATTTCAGTTTGCACAATTAGGTAACACTTAGTACAGGCAAAACCAGCATGATAGAGCCCAGCTGCCAAAAGGATACTGTTTGAAATACAAATACTAACTATCACCAAAAGCAACTTCACTGCAAAAGAATTCCTGCTTCCTTCTTTTCTCCACCATTGCTGAAAATCCACAGTGGTGATTCAATACAGCTTCAATCAAAGTGAAGCAGACAATGAAATTCGCCTCTGTTGTTGCATGTGGTAATTAACTCTTCCTATTTGTATTATGTGTGAGCAACGAAGAAACAAAAGGATATGGTAAAGTATTGAATTTAACAATTTAGATAACGATGAATTATAATAATCAATTAGCATTGTCAAAGAAAATCATTTGTGACATGCATTTGATCCTGTCCAGACCTATTGTGTGCACACACTATCCAAGGCTGGTTTGGCTCAGGAAAACAAATAGGGTTGTCCTGTGGAAAGCTTATCAAACATGCAGTTTAACAGTGGCATTTGTTCTTGCTGTGTGTCAATATTAATAGGTCATATTTCAGCAACATCATTTTTATGCACTGCTCTATAATCCAAGCTGCTTCTCAGGGTCTGCACCATCCACAGCCCATAGACAATGTCACAGCCCATTTCCTGAAGCCATTGCTGCTGCACAAACCCCGTTTGTCTGATCCACCTGAATGCCAAGCAATGGGCACATCCAGAGATTTCCTAGTGTTTTTCACATAATAGCTATCTAACTTTTCATCCTGAAAATGTCATGACTAATTCATGTAACCATCAGGGAAAACCTAATGTAATTCAGGTTCCTGCATGCAGCACAAGCGGTATCACAGACAGTACAGAGCAGAGCATTACAAGTGTTAATGGCTCACGTTCTATTTACATTGTACATTTATCCTGTTTTAGCAATAAAACAGCGTAATACATGTTTTAACTTCTGAAGGTGTTCTGGCAGCTTTGGCATGAATTTTTCTTCAGCATAACTGCAGTTCTGCCAGGAGCTGAACACGTGCAGAGCCCCACAGGAGCTGCAGAGCATCCTGCACCGTGCTGAGCTCCTCAGCCAGCTGAGCTTCCCCTTGACACCTTTGTCTTTTATCCCAGCCCCAGTCCCACTTGTCAGGCTGGAGTCTGCTCTCATCCTGTTTCTTTTCACATGGCCAAAGAATTGACGTTCACTTGGCAATTGTCCCTTTTAATGCCATCCCAGAATATTATCAGATTATACTCTGTATCCTTGGGCAGATTTCTCAGGAAAAATCCAGCCAAGGGATCCTTTGGCTGAAAAGGGAGCTCAAGCTATATCCTAATTTGCTACATTGGTATATAAGGAAGAAAATATAAATGTCAGGAGGAAAATGCAAAAGAGGGAAATGAAAATTGGATGCCCACAGGCTCATCAGGTTTTGAGAGTCTGCTTTTAAGGGAATTAGCTGAAGATTAGCTCATGACTAAAGTGGAATTGTACCCTCCTGCTTTACATTTACTAGAGCAGGATTTCTACTTCCATAAATCTAAGCCCCCTAAACACTTATACACAATTCACGAACAAAAATAATACCATAGGAACCCATGAAGTTTTCTTTAAAACCAGTAAAATTCACATTTTTCAGATTAGAATTTGCATTTTAAATTAAAGTGAGAAAGATAAGTGGAACCCAAATAAGGTTTTTTATTCTCACGTTGTTATAATTATTTTGAAGATTTCAAAGGCATTTATTTGCCAACAATATCTGAAACTTTGCAAGTGTAAATTATCAGTTCACAATAGTAGATCTTTATTGGCCATGATGTGACAGAGGAAAGGAAAGAATGGTTTTTGGAGTCTTTGATAGGGATCAAACCCATTCCATCTCCCCAAAGGAAAACCTTTATCACAACTCTCTGCTCTTCACTCCTGCAATTGGCAGAAGTTTCTGAGCTACAAAAACATCTTTTAAAGACTATCTAAACGTTTTAAATAACATTTCTGAAAAATGAGGATGAACACCTGAGGAATAAAAATATGCCCTTAATTACACGCCCATTTGAAACACCAAAAGCCTTTGCCATTCCCATGGCATTAATGCAGAGCTAAATTTAGTTTGGTTCCCCCACCCCCCAGGAGAAAATGCTTCCATTGCAGAGGCAGAACAACAGCTCCTGAATTGCACAGTATCTTGGCATGCCAAGCCACATTATAGTGTCAAAAAAGAAGAGCTGGACAGTTTTGATCTGCTGTAGAAACAGGGTCACTTGGGAGGGGCATCTGCAGTTGTAACCCCTCTGACCTTCATAAGAAGCCCCAAAAAATCTGTTGCTGGGTGGGACTGAGAGGCCTTGTAAACAAAGTCAGTAACAAGCAAAGCAAACCAAAATAAATAGTGCTTCTAATTCATGAGGAATCCTCCAATTCCTATCTGATGGATTGTACTGACTTACCCTCATACACTTGCCAATCATAATTTTCTGATTTCAGTCCCCAGAAATGTGCTTTGTCTTCTCAAAGACAGATCATTAAACAGAGGTAAACAGTAATAAAGTGTTCCTCATACACAGTACTGTGATTAGGTTACATCCTAGAAAAAGCCACCACAACCAAAATTACCACAATTTAGAATGGGTTTCTGGTGAAAAACTGAAATGAGAAACAAGAGACCTGGGGTTTGTTACCAACTTTTGAAGTGGGTAAACTGAATTTTAATAAACCACATCTATGAACCAGTTTACTCCTCTGTCAAACACAGACAATTCCATGCCAATCACAGCTAGTTGTCCTGAAAATGAGTTAATGCCTGGTCAGAAACACAGTTGAGTCCCACAAACAGCAGGCAGCACAGAAAGTTTTGTCACAGCAGCTACCACAATGCTAGTTTTTCTGCTCTGATATTTCAGGATGTGATGTGAATCCTAACATAAACACTCAAAACAAAAATTACCGTTTCTCATATAATTGAGAAGTCATTCTATCCAAAAGGTATCAGATTTCAAAGCACTGTATGATTTTCTCTTTTAAACTTATACACCTCCAGAACTTGAACAGGAGCCAAAAGTGAAAAGTAATCAAGTTTTGTTTGAAATAAATGCCTGCATAGGAAACAAAATAATTTTTAAAGAAAATTGTACTAAAAATTACAAGGAATTTATATTAAAAAAATCAAAGTAATAATGGATATTCAAATAAATATTATTAAATTACAAGAAAACAATCTTCAGACAGCCCAGGTTTTGTTCAGTTAACGACAGCACTCAGGAGACTTTAAGAATCTTAAAGTTTCATCACTTAAATTAAGAGAGAGCCACTTCAGTGTCATCTCATACAAACAAAAGCCAGAATGAAGTTTTCATTTGTCCTGAAACACAGTCAGATGCATGGCTGTAATTACTCCTAATAACTACATATTTGCCGCTCTTTTCATTAAAACAAAAACAACAAATAGCAATGCTGACACACTCCTAAAGAAAATAAGCTTTACAGAGATGATAACAACACCAAACCAGCAAAAGCCTTACTTGCAGGAGTTCAGTCAAAACATGCCAGCCCTGGAGAGCTCAGAACCGTAAGAAGTCTTTGCAGCGCAGAAATTCTCTTGAGTTTATCCAGTGTTTATTTACCAAGCTTTAAAAGTCTGTGGTTAGAAGAACAGAGTTAGCTTTCTACACCCTGCACAGCACCAAAGTCCTCCAGTAACAGCAGACATGAAGTTTGCTGATAGTTGGGGTTGCTGCTGCTGTGGAGTTGCTCAGTACTTGTAAATACAAGCTCTGTGGACAAAGTCCCAAATGACATCACAGGCAGCTGCTTATTGTTGAGTCTTTATTAACCGACTGTCAAAAAAGAAAAGCAAGGAGGAAAGAAAAGCCCAAACTATCTTCCCTGCAGCACAATTTGCATCTTAGTAGGAGTTGCAGTGCTACACAGACAAATACTTCTGTTTACCCAACTGATGTTTTCCTAGGATGAATAAACACTGTTTGCAGGGAAAGCAGAAAAGTAAGAAAAACTTAAACAGCTTAAACACACGTGAAGAGCACAGGGAGAAAAAAAAAAAAAAGAAAAAAAACACCAGGGCTGCCTTTTTCACAATTTATCACTGAATTCTCCTAATTCTTTAATTTATTTAGCTATAGGGGTGCAAATCTGCCTGGATTTTAAAGCACAGAGTAGAGAACTTTAGTTGAAATGAAAGTTTTAACTCATTCCAAATTTGAAAAGTTACAGAACTACAAACTATAATCTTTGCAAGATTTAAGACAGCTCAACTTCAGTAACAATGCATTTTGAAGAAAACCCTCTAACTTTCCAAAGATGAAAATACAAGAAAGCAAGAAACAACATCATAGTTATCCACAAGGTGCTAAGGGCATAAATACTGACCTTTCCTCCTCAGGGGGGAGGTCCAAGACTAAGCAGAACTGTGGAGCTGAAACCCTCACTCAGCTCCCACCGAGGCACGGGGTACTCACTGGAGAACTAATCCAGCTCCTAATCTGAACCTCTGTCCCAGAGTTCCTGCTGAAAGAGAGGGGCTGGGACTCTGTGCCTCGATTGCTCAGAAGTCAGTCCTTTCAAGTCAGAACTTCAAACGCTGAATGAACACCACCAAGGCTTGTGACAGGCTGAGCTCTCTTATCTGTGCACGTTTCCACACGAAGAGGTTCAATATTGGAAACACCTGGCCACTCACATCTAAACACCCTAAACTGTTCCACAAACAACAAAACAAGCGAAACCTGAGCTCAGGGATGAGCGGAAGCCAAGTTTTCCCTGCTTTTTTAATTGCTACACATAAAAGCCTCAACCCAAATTCTGCCTGTATTTACAGAGAGAAAACCAATCTTGGGTCAGATCCTCAACTGCTGTAAATCAGGCTAGATGCAATTACACACCTGAACAAGAGCAGTCAGCTGCAAGCTGAAATCCTGCTTTTAGCCTGAAAGAGTGCCATTAAAAACATTTGTGTGACCTTAATAACAGAGTGCCTGATTCTCTTGGTGCTTGCCCTGAGTGGCAGCAATACCCTGCTGACAGTGGTGCTGAGTTCATTGCAACTGCTCATGTAGGCGATTGCTGCCTCTGCTATTTGCTACCTCTAAAATATAAGTTTGTCCTTTTGATGGAGATCTTTTGTAAATCCCCTACATTTATTCCTGGTGCTAATCTGCCTGTAGCACACAAGGAACACCACACTGTGTAATTCTGGGTTGTATTTACCTCCCTGGCTCAAACACACAGGGCTGTGTTCCTCTTCTGTTGCACTCAGCAAGGTTTTATATCTTGCTCATTAAGAGCTTGCCAGTCCGATCCAGGAGGTCTTCAAAATACTTAGAGGATGAAGTGGGCTACGGGAGTAATAAGTACTAACACATAATATTGAATCAGATCAATTTCAAACCATACAGCTTTAGTTCCAGCTTCACAAGGGCCATTTAAGCAAACATGAACAAGGCCCTGTGCTTGAATATACAGCTCCATAAGGCTTCAGATTTTTCCATGAGAAACAAGCCCATAAGATCCACAGAAGAGTTAGACTTTGCTTAAATCTGTCACAGAATAATAGTGTGCTTTCTCAGACACAGGATTAAATTCATTTTTTCACCTGCCATTAGAAGTAGTTATAAACTTTCAAAACACAGGTTACATTGAAGCTCACCTGATGAGAAAATTGGCTTTCTCTGAGACATTAATGCAGACAAACGTGCAGAAGAAAGGGAGTATAGAGTCATAAAAGAAGGAAACCACTAGTCCCATTGAAAAAGCCAAGTGCTTAATGAAATAAAAAAGGACGTGCCTTAAGGAATATTGCAGCCGGTTCCCAGAAAGAATTTATATTATTTAGTAAAATTTAGCATTTACTAAATTTCCTAGGATATGTTAATGCATTCCAGGCTAAGCACACCTGGGTGAGCAGGACCAGGACAGCACACACACAGCTCACATCCCTCTGGTCAGGCAGGACTGCAGAGGCACTGACTTGATTGCCTGAAAGCTGTTTTTTTGAGTTTTTCAGAAGTGGTGATTATTGTAAAAATAAATGCACAACAAAACGTGTACTGGGACTTGTGGGTTTTACCAGCGAGCTTTTCTTCCCAAGAGGAGAATTGCCATGAGGGTGGACAAACAGATTTTGCATTCTTCAAATTACAGCACTTATTAAGGGAGTGGCCATTAGCTCACCCTGTCAGTGCACTTATCCATCTAATTTCTATTCTAAGTCATAAGATATAGCTGCTGGCTGTGCAGATACAACTTATTTTTGGCAGGAATGCCAGGCTTTTGCTAGAACAAAATTAACAGCAGAATTCAGTCCTTGAGTAGCTGCAGGTTGAGTGAAAAGATAAAGAAGTCAAAGTCATGAGCTGCACTCATTGCTCCTGGCCTGATGTGCAGTAGGCTGAATTGATTCTTGTATCTCAGGAAATAATTCAGCTTTGTATTGCCCCATTTTTGATGAGCAGTCAGGTAAGATGAGATGTTACAAACTGATCTAAGTACACACAGATATTAGGAAAGCTTATCAATTAACCTCTTGCAGTATGGCCAGGATCTTCAAGACCCTATGTCTCATACTAACACAAAATCCATACTATTTCAGGTTCACTGTCCACATTTGACTCTACTTTGTTATTAGCTTAGAAAGCTCCTCCTCACTGGAGAACCCAAAACAAGGACATCTTGGAAAATGCAATAGTTGGCTGGGATTGAGTCACCTAAACTGCCCCTTTACTGCAGCATGCAGGAATCCCTGAACTTGTGCTGTGCTTGCTCACTTCTTACCAGCTCAGGAGCAAAACAAAAACAAAAACAACTTGGCCACAGGGGTCTCAAGTCTCAGTCTCTCATCACAGACCCCTAAAGCTGCAGCAGAGGGGATCAGCCCCACAGCCTGAAGAGCTAAAAGGCAGGTGGGACATGCTAAGAGCATTTTCCTCAAGGGATGTCCCACTGTGCTGAGAGTCCTGTGTGCTTCATTGCAGCTTCAGACAACCAGCCCATGTAAAAACCTTGTTTTACTCTCTAACTACTGCTGGGCAAGAACTGACAAGCTGACAGGCTGAAGAGCAGTTTAATCTTGGGCAAAATTGCAGGATGCTAAATTCCCAACAGATTGTAAAATGATAGAATATAAAATCTTAAACTGTTATATTTTTATCCCACAGTAAATACTGAGATCAGTGGAGTGAAAATTTAAAAAATTAAAAAATAATTAAAAAAAAAAAGTTAAACAAATTGTAAGCTACAAAATTTGCCCTCTTTGGAATTGCACATGGTTGGAAGTGTTGAGCTGGTTCCTAAAATACCATGGAAATTTCTCCAGTGTACCAAAGAGCAAAATGTTCTTTGAAAATTACTATTATGCTCTCTTTTACCAACACAGTTAAGTATGTCTTACAAAACATGTACCTAAAAGGGGTGTGAGATGTCACAAGTTAGCACAGTAAACACTTTCCTGGGGTGGCTGAGCGAGCAGATAAACAACTGACAAGTTGAAATAAGTGGAGAGAATAAAAGGAAGGGTATGAGGGCAGTGTATGAATCTCCTCAGATACTCACTGTCAAAAACTGGCCTTCAGCTGAAGCAGTTTGATCAGGTTGGTAAGCTTTTGATCACAAAGATAATTTGGTTTTTAACCTTGCTAGGTGATTTTTGAAAGCTTTTTACCTCCCCTCCATGTCAAGAATAGGGAAAAGCCTAAGCAAAGGCAGGTTTTACTGCTGGAACAAACAATAGCTCTCTCTTCTGACACATTTATGAATTAAAGCTCCAGAGGAAGCAGCAAATAACATGAAACACCAGTAACTGTGTTCAGATCGGCCGTTCTGCTGCATGCAGGGTTGGGGATCTCATCAGTCTGGTTTGTCCTCACCAGTTGTGCTCTCCATGCCTGGCACTGCCTTGCTGCCCTCTCCAAGAGCTCCCAGACATCTTCTGTAACAACCTACGTGCTCCTCAGTACCTGTCACTCCTGCAGCTAAAAAGTATTATATTCTACTTCCTGGAAGAGCACCTTGATGGAAACATTTACTCTAACTCACATCCCACACTATGGGAAATCCTGTCCTTGAGTGTCAGGATGAAGCCTTGACACGCAATTCTGACACACAAGAAAAAGAAAGTCTAAAATGAAATGTTTAATCTAGCCTTTTCAGATGAGCTGAGAGCTAAAATGAGTATATACAATTGTTCCTGGCGTAGCAGTGATTTGCAATCAATTTCTAAATCTTTTTCAGTTCCATAATTTTTGCTTCAGGAGAATTCTATGAAAAACATT